>NC_138086.1:21993591-24493591 GCF_964212035.1 Myotis nattereri | reverse complement strand
CCTAAGTGTCCATCAGCAGATGAGTGGATTAAAAACCTGTGGTACATCTACACGATGGAATACTACATTGCTATAAAAAAGAAGAAACTTTTACCATTTGCAACAGCATGGATGGAACTGGAGAGCATTATACTAAGTGAAATAAGCCAGTCGGAGAAAGATAAATATCATATGATCTCACTCATATGTGGGATATAATGATGAACATAAACTGATGAACCAAAATAGATCCAGAGACAAGATAGCACTGAACAGACCATCCAACCTCAGATAGAAGGCAGGGGAGAGCCCTGTGCAGGTTAGAGATCAACCAAAGGACTTGTATGCAGGCATATTAGCATAACCAATGGACACAGGTACTGGGGCAGTGAGGGCTTGCCCTCAGGGTTGGGAGTGGTGGGGGGAGGTCAATCGGGGGAGAAAAAGGAGACATATGTAATACCTTAAACAATAAAAGAAATCATAGCAAAATGTGCTGTGAGCCTTGCATCAGGGTGGTAATTAGGAAAGTGGACTAAAATATAACATATAAATATTAATTGGTCTGTGTTATGATACATTAAACAACTAGATATTTTTGACTCATGGATACATTGTAGTATCTAAATTTTAAAATTTAAATTTATTGAGGTAATTTTGGTTAACATAAATTTCAGGTGTTCAGCATTATAATTCAATATCTATGTACTCTATATTGTGCTCACCACCAAAAGTCTAGTTTCTTCTCTGAGTTACTTTTGAGAAACAACTACCATTCATCAGTTTCTTATAATTTAGTTACAGATTGTTGATTGTGGCTGCCCTTCACACTGCATAGATCTATTTGCAAAAATCACCTTCTATTCATTTTTTCCACCCTGTTCGTTGTTGTTTAATTTCTAAACTTGTTGAAGAGACACCTACCGTATATAATTGCTGCCTTCCGTTGTTCTCCTACTGATCACCGATGCCCACACACTGTGATTTCCATGCCCTCCATGGAGGGATAGGTAATTGTTAGCCATGCTGCCAAACCTTCCTCCAGTGCCCAGGGTAGACATTAATTCACTGAACTTGGATGTGGAGTCCTCCTACACACACCACCTCACGCCTCTACTGCCAGTTCATCAGAATTAGCCCATGGGATGAAATCTGTGTTTTTTTAAAAACATATTTTATTGATTTTTTACAGAGAGGAAGGGAGAGGGATAGTTAGAAACATCTATGAGAGAGAAACATCGATCAGCTGCCTCCTGCACACTCCCCACTGGGGATGTGCCCGCAACCAAGGTACATGCCCTTAACCGGCCGACTGAGCCAAACCGGGTAGGGCGGGATGAAATCTGTTTACCCTTTCTGCACATGGTATCTTGGTTCATTTCTTCCTTTCCATTCCATTTTTTCTTTGTCTGTATTGATGTTCTTTCACTTCCCTCCATCATCTGATGAATTTTTAAGGCCTATTCCTTAGCATTCTACTTTTTTTCCTTACACATTTTCCCCCAGATCTGTAATAGTCATTCCAAATCAGCTTTTCTAGCCAAGTCTCAAATCAAATCTGAATTTTAAATTCAAATATCTAAGTGCCTACAACTTTGTGTGGTGATTTTACCATTATTTTCAATTGAGTATGTCTGAAACTGAACTCATTATTTTTCTTCCCCAAAGAGCCTCTCCTTTACTTAATTGACCATAGCGTTTATTAATTTTTGGCATCTGGTTAAACATTTGACTTCTTTCTCTTCCATCTCTTGATCAATCACAGACGATCTGTTTTTTTCATGAAAGCTCTTGTGTTTTAGACTCCACCTTTATCGCCAGTATCCTCGCTCAGGTCCTCCTCACCTTATGTCAGTGTCTCAAATTTGAGTGAGCACCAGGGTCACCTGGAAGGGCTTGTTAATTCACAGATTGCTGGCCCTCATCCCCAGGGTTTTGTCTTGTAGATCTGGGGCTTAGCAGAAATACCAAAATGTATACACACTTTGAATGATGATAAAGTAATTGTTTACTAACATACAGTTCATTTTCAAAATTTAAAAGAACCTACAGAAATGAATAAATTTTTTTGTCAGTGCCTGTTTTCAAACTGATGACTGTTGTGGATCAGGCTCTGCTGATAACATGAAGCAGTGGAATCACAAACATTAAGAATCATTTCGTTCAGTATTTGTGCGCCCTCAATTCATCAACTGTTGCCGGGTTTTGTACTGTAAACTTTATCTTTTCTGTATCCCCCTAAAAAATAGTCTAGTGGCACTTTAGGATAAATTTTCTTTGTTCAAAGCTTAGTCTGCCTTCATTCACTATTTCAGATCAGTTAAACCTGAAAAAGAGTGAAAATTAAATGGGTTATCAGCTGTTAAAGTTTGTATACATTTTTTTGGGGGGACATCCTGTATTTGCATCTCTAACTAAGGCTACACTTTGAGAATCCATCATTGCCTTATACTTTCCCCATCCTGTTTGTCTGCAAACCTTTGCCAGCTAAAGTTTCCAATAACACCCTATATCATGGCATTATTCCCATACGTTAACAACTGTCCATGATGCCCTATTTTTTAAAAAACATTTCTTATCTAAATTTCTGCCTAGTTTCCAAGGCTCCTCATGATTGAGCATATTTTATCTCACAAACAAGCATTGTTTGCTTTCCTTTCCCTATGTCTAATGTAGGCCCTTGCTCACGTCCCTCCTTCATGAAGCACTTCATGACTGCAGCTGACCTTGGTAAGTGTCCTTAATGCTAAACCTCAGTAGTACAGTTTTGCTAACTTAGACTTTAGTCTCCTTAGTGGTAGGGACCATATGTCTTAATATCTTATAAAGCCTAGCATAGGATTGACTCAATGTGCATTTGCTACTAGCGAACTCATTGATTTCCCTAGTTTGTATATTCCCAGAGGTTGCTTGATTTTTGAGAAAAAAAACAAACAAAAAACACCACAAAAGGAACTTCAGATGGTTGACCAGGGAATAGAAAATTGAGCTTAAACATTAAAACTGGAACCATACAGCCAGCAAATAAGCTTATAATGAAGACCCATTCTTCTGTAACAGTATGCCATCAGCCAAGGTGGCTCCAGGCGTTACCCATTCTTTCCTTTATGAATATTATGCTGAGGGGCCTGGTGCCTGGTGGCTCCAGGTGTTCTGTAAAGGGTCCAGGGGCAGAAACCTGGGGTGGCAGTGGCGTGGAGAGGTTCGGGAAGGGGCTTGTCTGGCAGGGTTTTGTTGAGTAGCAGTCACACTATACTTCGATTGCATGACTTTTACAGTGTGTATGCTGTATTTCTTCTAAATCTTCCTTCAGTACTTCAAAAGTTGGTGACTTATTACCTAATGACTGACGTTTGACTCCACGAATCAATGAATTATCACGATTTCACGGACCTGTGTGCTTTGCAAAGCCTGTACAGTATGGCTCTCTTCCCCACTCTGTCCTGCCTCCCCTTAGATTTTGATTTGTCTGGAAAGCCTAGAGGCTGTTTTTGGTAGTTTGCTAGGTGAGTACAGATAGACAGTTTCTCCAAACGAACCAAGTGCAGTCACTTCAAGGCAAACAACGGACAGAATATGTCGCCAATGATACACTTTTTTATTCTTTTACCTTCCTTCTAACAGGTTTTCAGGGGAAGTGGAGGCTCCAGCATGAATTCTTGTGTCAGTCTCCCATTTAACATGACTGTGCCAGGGGAGGGCTGCTGGAGATTTTCCGGTTTGGGCCCTAATTTTACAGATGATAGCCTTGGCCTAAAGGAATGACATGTTTTTGAGTAAAATCACAGCACCTAAGGTGGCAGAGCCAGGACTGGGTAGGAACCCCCTTTATCACCATGTTGCTCCTCTTTGTATTTCAGAAGTCTTTCTGCAGAAACCTTGAATACAGCCCCAGTCAGGACCGCTGGAATGAGAGGAAACAGGCTTGGGTGGTTTGGGTACTTCATTTGGGGTTGGAGATTTAATGCTGTTTAATTTATAACTTTCTTCCCGGTGAACAAAATACATCCATTTGTGAAACAAACAAAAAAATTAAGCTATGCATCAAAAAGCAATATCCAGAGGTAATTATTATTTTTTAATTTAAATTATAGATCTTATTTTCCCAGAGGCTTTGGGAGGGCTCGCAACTGTTATTCAGGATATTAAGACACGAAATACTAAATGTATCTGATTCCCAATACTGGTTTAAAGAATTGTCTACTTACAAATGTGGGGACTGTGGCACATGAATGATGAGCTTGTCTGTGCTGTACAGCCTCTGCAGCCTGGTATTGATGTTTGTTTTCTCATAGAATGGGACGTGGATCTGGTTTCTGTGAGTGCTTGTTGTGGAGCAAGCAATGCAATGACACTATTTGCATATTATTAGAAATTTACAAATGTAGATAAATCCTACTGGCACAATAGTACTACAAAATAAACCATTAACTGAATGCTCTGAATGGTTAGGTTGCCAATCTCTTTGTAACACTGTGCATTCCAATTCAATATTTATGATTATGAATGTTCAGTTAAGGCTTTTCATTCTAACATCATTATTCACTTTAATGTATAAGTAGCCTCAGTTACCCTGCCAGGGATCTAGACAGATGGCTTTTTTTTTTTTTTTTTTTTTTGAAGGCAGTCTTAAGATACATTATCCTTAGGTGAATGTAATTGTCAGTTGAACATCATACTCTGTGTGTATTGTCTGCCAACTAGGTGGTGTCAGAAATGAATATTGTCAGATTATTACATGTTTTTTTCTAACCCCTGAGATTTATCCCAGTCATCTTTCGACTCTTCTTCTAATCAAACCCTGTACCTTAATAAGGAAAGTAGCAGGACAAGATTTATCCTGCAACCTATGCTGTGAGTTATTTATGTCTAATATACTGTGTGTTGGATCTCATGGGTGCTTCCATTATTATTTTTTAAACAACCAGAGCTCTTTTTGTATGAAGGAATTGGTTGAAATTATAACATTAAGGGATATTTCTATGAAGCTGAACATTTAATTTGGCTCTATCAAAAGGCATAAGTTTGGTTCAACTATCTCAATCCTAGCGGAATAATTCTTTATGTAAAATCTGCTGCTTGTGTTATGCAACTATATACATTTATTTTCTTTTTAGAGTAGATCTTCATATCTCTCCTCAGTGTTTTAAAACTAGCCTATGAAAATACAGGCTTTATAAAATTGGACATGGTATGTATCAACAAATGGTAAAGCCAGAAAGAGAAATGGAGTAAAGGAAAAAATCCCAAAGGACCTGACATTTTTCTAGTAGGCAAGGCATAATTTTTATTAAGTAACTTACAGAGATTCTTTAAGAATATTGTAATTAGGGAGGGGATTATAGGGTGAGGATTAGGCAAAGAAAATGAAGAAAAGGGAAAGTCATAGGTGGAAAAAGTTACCAAAGAAATTGGTATGTCCCTTGAGTTCCAGGGAATGAAAGTCTCAAATCGTGATTGCATTTTCAGTCTTTTGTTTTATTTCAGATGATGAGACATTTAATAAAGTCATTCTATTTTTTGGAGTCATTTCTGTTCACCAAAGAACTGTCTTAAATATATTATAGTGTCTCCCCATCCCCCTCATTCCCTCTCTACCAGTTTAACCAGTTTCTGAAAATGGAAAATTTGGACATAAAATCATATAACCCAGAAGACAGATGAGGTGTAATGAATTTATGCTACACGTTCTCTGAGGATTAAGATGTGGTATTCACAGTTGCTAAGAATACTCATAATTAAGTATAAGGTTAGGAGTTTCTCATTGATCCTGAACTCAAATTAGAAATATAGATTCTTAAAATGTCTTGAGAATTTAAATTCTTAGAAATTTGGAATGTGGCTAAGAGGGGTAAATTATTGCTAGGCATTCAGTAAAGAAGAAATTTTGGACTAACCAAAATATTCATTTAGAAATGTTGTTTACTAAACAAACAAACATAATTTTGTTAGGAGATCATGAGCTGCTTTCAACCACACAGATATTTATAATTTTCAGTAATAGTTTCAAATAGAGAGTTTAGGGCAGACTTGCTGTAACCAAGCAATAGCAATGCTTGACTTTTTCGTCATATGCCTTATGGTCAGTGTCGACCATATGCCAGTGTTTGCATTCACTAAGATACATTTGCGATTGAGACAGAACTTAAATTGGGTTCTGAGATTTTTAAAAGTATATGTACGAGAAGAAAACATCCTTTGTCTTCATACACTTTGAAAGGAAAGAGTGTATGTATGTAAAAGCTATAGAACCATACTTCCTGTGCTTGCAGTGGTTGTGCCGATTTCCATGGCAAATCTGATTTCTATGGCTTGGACATTTCTCATTTTTACTTTTTCTCATTTCACAGACTTTGCCAGTCCCTAAAGATCTGCTTGGAGACACACTGTGCTAATCAGCAAAGTTGGCCTTTCCTGTGCTTCTCTTAAAGTAGCCCATCCAGAAACACTGACCTTTTAGTTTAATAACAGTTTTGAGAAAATGTTCATATCCTGAGAGCTGGAAAGAGTGTTTTGAACAGGGCCGTTTAAAATAGCGGTCTCCCGAAGGTATATCTTTTCCCTTGCGCACTTGGGGTCAGACCTACCAGAAGAAATATGTTGTTGCTTTCTGTATTCTATTGATTTAAAAACAAATAACATGAAACTTAGATTTGCTAGAAACCCATTACTAGACTGGTTTATTTTCCTGCCTGGGTTTTGACTTGCTATTTTAGATTTTAAACTCACTATGCTCGATTGTGTTTTATCTTTTGTTATTTTAAATTCTCAATTGTAGCTAAAGAAATTACTTTTTCAGCTGTGACCTTGGAAGTGAGACCCAAAAGGTGTGTGTGTGTGTGTGTGTGTGTGTGTGTGTGTGTGTAATTTTTCGTTTCTCCCTTTGGTATATCTTCTTCAGTGGACCTGTAAGTGTGTCTCCACCCCCCCCCCCCCCCCCGCCACCACCCCTCCCCCCCTTGCATTGCTGCTGGTTTTCCTCTGCCGCCATCCCTGTCCCAGTTTCTCCCCACCTGACCTACCTAGATGATACCACAGTTGTCTCCATCTGTTTCTCACCTCACCCCGCAGCAGGTGGCAGGGCTGACTGTGATTGATAGGCAGGAGGGTATAGAGAAAGAAGACAGGCTTTGAAGCTACATTTGCTTCTCTGCAGTCTCTCCTGCATGGCTTCCTTTCCATCCAGCCAGCTGGTCCCCCTTGGATAGTGGAGTCCTTATTGTTCCATTCTAGATTGGAACATAATAAATAAAAAGCTCACTTCTGCCCTAGCTGGTGCTCAGTGGTTAGAGCATCAGTCCACAGACTAAAGAGTCGTGGGTTCTATTCCAGTCAAGGGCATGCAACTCAGTTGTGTGCACGGTAGGCAACCAATCCATATGTCTTTCTGTGTTTCTCCCTCTCCCTTTTTCTCTCTAAAAATCAATGGAAAAAATATCCTTGGGTGAGGATTAACAAAAAAACAACTCACTGCTGATTTCAGCTTTTCCCCTGGTAAGGAGCCCCTTTGTAAGAGGCACAACATGTATTGTGAAGATACGAAACTGTATTAGCAGCTCACTCAGAAAACTGATCTCATCGCTTCATATTTAGACCTGGTACACTGACATCTTTCGAAGCCGAGCCTTTAAAGGGCTGAATGGAATTCAGTTGCATTGTGATTGAGAATTTGAATTTTGCCTGAGAAAATTTTTGCTGTAGCAATTTGCAACAATCTAGGGGAAGTGGCATGATTTTACAGGTACAGTTTGGCTGTGTGTTGATCCTGATTGGTATGTAGAACTTCAGAGAATAGTTTTTTCAGATAATACTAATTAATTAAGTATTTGTTTCAATTTTTGCTAACAGAGTTAGTAGTTCTGAACACCTCCAAAAAATGAAGAGTCATGATTTTTGCTTGTTTTTGGGAAATCGATGAAAATGTGAAAATCATTACCTTGTGGGATGTATAATCTAGAACTTCTGAGATGGCAGACACCTATGTAACTCACCTGGTCCTGCTTTTGGGTGAGGAAATCAAAACTCAGGTAGGTTATCTGATTTATCCAAAGTTCAGCTAATAGAGAAACAAAGAGTATTCAGACTCTTTGCTGAGCTGTTACTAATTTCACTTTTATTTGTATTGTTTTCTAAAACTTTTAATATTGGAAAGTTCTAAGATTTGCCTGAATGCAAACAATTCCCTGTTCTAGTTTTTTTTTTCTTGATTTTGTGTGACCTTTTCAAAGCAGAGATGTGCATCTCTTCTACTACAGACTTTGAAGTAGGATCGAAGCCAAACAGCAACATGAAATACATAGTTTGAAGGGACTCTCGAGAACATCCATTTGAGAACATCTATTTGAGAAAACTGCTGCCCAGTTAGTTTACCAATAAAAGTGTACATTTTAGTGGTTTTTAGTATATTTGCAGAGTTGTGAGATGGCTCTCTCTCACTATCTAATTTTAGAACATTCTTAACACCCCCAAAAAGAAATCCTTTCCCCATTAGCTGTCACTCTCCATTCTCACCTTCCTTCCACTCCTGGCAACCAGTCTAGTCTCCTTTCTGAGTCTATAGACTTGCCTTTTCTAGATATTTCATATCAGTGGAAGCATGCAAGTTGTGCAACCTTTTGTGACATTCTTTCACTTAGCATGATGTTTCAAGGATCATCCATGTGGTAGCATCTATCAGTACCTCATGACTTCCATAGCTGAATAACATCACACTGAATGGATATACCACCAATTGTTTATCCATTCATCAGTTGATGGGCATTTAGGCTGTCTTCACTTTTGGGATGCCATGAATAATGCTACCATAATATTCATGTACAACTTTTTGTATAGACATATATTTTCAAGTTTCTTGTGTATATAGAATACCTAAGAGTGAAATTGCTAGCTAGGTCCTGTGGTCACTTTGTTTAGCATTTTGAGGCCCTGACTGTCTCTTTTCTACAGTGGGTGCATCATGTTATATTTCACCAGCAATGTATGAAGCTTCCAGTTTCTCTACATTTTCACTAACACTTGTTATCGTCTTATTGATTATAGTGGGTTCAAATTGGTGTATCACTGTGGTTTTTAATTGCATTTCCCAAATGACAAATGCTGTTGAGCAATTGTTCATGTGCTTATTGTGGTTTGTAACACTTCTTTAGGAAAATGCATATTCATATCTATGCCCATTTAAAATTGTCTTCTTATTGTTCTGTTATAAAAGTTCTTTGTATTTTCTGGATACAAGTTAATTGTCAGTTATGTGATTTGCCAGTATTTCCTCCTATATGTGGGTTGTCTTCACCTTCTTGATGTCCTTCGATGCTGTTGTTTTCTGATAGTCCAACAGTAAGAGAAAACATCCTTACGACCTCTCATATATCTTCTTTGTTATTGCCCAATGTCAACACAATTTAAAGAGGCTTGTGCATATCCTGTTGTAATTCACTTTTTGTCTGTGCCCTGAGGCAAGGTGCTTATAACGTTCAGATCATCAAGTAGAGTGTTGTTGCAGAGCAGACGGTGCTGTTTAGGTTTCCATTTAACAGGCTACCGTTTGAAATAAGTCCAGTGTGTCTTCCTAGATCCTCCTAAATGTTTCTGGTGCTTTCTTGGTCATAATTTTGGGTAGTGGGTTTTACTGAAGAGGAAATAGTTAGTCTCTGCATATTTTTTCTGTGGAAGGCTCTGAAGGAGTCTGTAAAATTTATCTATTTTGTTTGCTATCATAGCTGTAAGAATCTTTACAAAACGCATCGTACAAAATTTTCTAATTGTAAAGACCAGATGTTTCACATCAAGTCACCAGGTGTGTAAGAAGCTCCAGCCAAGTTCTCAGCACTGTTCTGAAGTCTCTCTCCAGTTGCTGGCACTTGAATTTGAATGATATGTATTCCCAAAAATAGGTTTCAAAATGTCCACAAATGCCTTTTTTTTCATAATTTATGGAAGAATGAATATAAACACAAATAATTTTCTCTCTGTAATAAATGATTTTTAAAAAATGTTTAATTATCAAAGTGAGAAAGCTTTGGTGTAATTTTCCTCTGTAAAGTCCCTTACATCGTCTCTTCGCTTTATATGCCATTGTCAGACTTTAGTGATAGGACATCCTTTTAAAGAATTTGTACTTAACAGCTAGCTCAGTCCCCATGGGCAGTAAGGAGCTCCTTGAGTTTATTCTAAATTTTGGCAGGTGTGGAAATTTCTAGGTCACCAGGGAACTCTTGATTAAGTCACTGCTGAAATGCACTAATTGGTCTTTTCTGTAGTGCTTAGATCAGCCATGGGCAAACTACGGCCCGCGGGCCGGATCCGGCCCGTCTGAAATGAATAAAACTAAAAAATAAAAAGACCGTGCCCTTTTATGTAATGATGTTTACTTTGAATTTATATTAGTTCACACAAACACTCCATCCATGCTTTTGTTCCGGCTCTCCGGTCCAGTTTAAGAACCCATTGTGGCCCTCGAGTCAAAAAGTTTGCCCACCCCTGGCTTAGATGGTCCCAAGGAGCCACTGGCCAGCTGGCAGAACTTTGCCCTTTTAGCTCCAGTCTCAGCTTGGTTTTTGTGAGTATTTTCTTGGTTTTGTTTTTCAAAAATCACTAATTTCATCTCCTTTTGCTCTGTACTGATTCCAGTTTCTGATGAAGAACTGAAGAGAAGAGTAGCCGAGGAGCTGGCTCTGGAGCAAGCCAAGAAAGAGTCTGAAAACCAGAAACGGTGAGTTTCCTGGCAGGCAGGAGATTTTGGTCGACTTGTTATAATTATTAAGTATTTTTAGAGAGGAATAATTGTAGTAAGACTCATTATTTGTGTCTGGCTGAACTTCAGAATGTGCTGAGCATATGAACTTGGCCATTTTCGGTTTTGGATTGTGCTTGTTAGCCCTAGGTTGCCCTCTCCCCAAACTTGGTTATAAGTGCCCATTATATCTTTTGTGTGGTTCTTTATTGCATGAATACTGACTAAGCCCTGTTTTCTCAATAATGTGAGAAGTAGTTCTTGAGGATTCTCCAGGAATTTCACAAGCTAGTTTCTTTCAATGAATGTAGTTAGGATTGAAAATTATATTGTCTACTGTGGTTATGAAGGTTAGCAATATTGTAGCTATTAATGAATGCCATGTATTATCCATAGTGCCCATATTAATAAATAGCACTAATTATGAATATACTCACTTAAAAAAACTGAAGATATATCAGAAAGATGTCAGGTTGAAAAATCAAAATCTTCTATAATTCCATTCTATGGAGAAAACCAATCTTGAACATTTTATTCCTCTGGATTTTTTTCTATATACATACTACTACATTATTTTTATCATTATTAAAACTACTACTACCACTAACAGTTAAAAGAATGTTCATTGAAGTGTTTTTGTAATAGTAGAAAACCAGAGGTAATTCATATGGCCATCATAGGGGACTGAATGACTGAGTTATGGCACATGTCTCAATACAGTACTAGACAGTCAAGTAGATCCTTATGTGCTGATTCAAAAAGATGTTCAAAGCTATAAACTAAAAACCATACAATATTCAAAACAGCATAGGTAATTTTTTGGGGTAAAAGGACGACTTCTTAAAGACCTTTAAAGTACACAGTTATTCATAAAAATGTGCCAATACTTTTTAATCTAAGATAGAGTCAAGTGCTTTCCATCTGTGCTACTTCTGAAATTTGCATACAGCACAGAGCATTACTGTTATATGATCATGCAAATGCGTTTCTGCTATGAGCACTAAGCACATGCCTGCCACCAGTGGATGCTTAGCGTGTGCTTGTTTTTGTTTTGGTTGCGTAACTGTTCTGCTTGGGAGAGCTAAATGTAAAGAATCTTTGAGTTGGATTCTTGTCTTCAATGGCCATAGGTCCTTCAACATATAATCTAACGTCTTTGAGCCTTAAATATTTCGTCTCTAAAATTTCTTTATTGATGTAAGTGCTAAGCTACCTCCAGTTTGCTTTCGAAACGTATAAAACAGAACATAAGTTTTAGATTAAGACTGCCATTGTCTCAGGAAATAGAGAAGGTTCATAGTTTAGGGTTTAAAAAATCAAGATGTAATTAGTACTGGTGAAAAGAGTCTGTGTATATTTCTGTAGTTTTCCACATAGCACTTTATAATTATTTAATTGGGTTAGGCTGATGGAGTATGTAATTAGATGGTGAAGTTTGAATATTCCAAAAAATTCAGACCATTTTCATTAAGAAGCAAAGAAAATCAATATATTATGGTAGAATTTCTTATCTTTGAAATTTTATTTTTAATTGAATTTTATTTTAATAAGGAGTTTTTTGGGGTTAAAATCATGTTTACTTTGCTTATTATATTTCACATAGAAATTTTTTAACTTCCCTTCTCTCCTTATGGTACAGGCTTCTTACAGTAACTCTCACTCTGGTGTTTTCTTTCTTTATTCTTCCTTTTTTATTCAGCTTCCATTTGCTTTGCCTTGGTCTGTGAGAGGTAAAGGGCAGATGAGATGAATAAAAGGTGCCAGGGAGAGCCAATTTCAAATCGCAAGTGGACTGGGGTTGGCAGCCTAGCTGTAACCTGGACAAATGACTATTGATAAAGAATTTATTTTCTGTCACCTTTTAGGAGAACAGAGGGTGGTATAGCCTTTTTATTATTTTTTTTCTTTTAAAAAATGTTTTATTTGAAGCCTTCTTCATGAAAACTTCCAGCTGTCAAATCTTGGCACAAAGTGTGTGTTCATCTATGTGATAGTTTTTAAAAGAATCAATAGCTGTTTTTTTGTTTGTTTTGTTTTTGTACCAGAGAAGAAACTTTAGAAAAAGCATTAAGAAAGTTTTGTGTGCAGTCTTTGCAAAGCAACTTTTGGTGTCAAGGCATTTATACATTACTAGAGGCCTGGTGCACGAAATTTGTGCAGGGGGGGAGGGGGTTGTCCTTCAGCCCGGCCTGAACCCTCTTATAATCTGGGACCCCTCGGGGGATGTCCAACTAATCCGGCAGTCAGACATCCCTCTCGCAATCTGGGAATGCTGGCTCCTAAATGCTCTCCTGCCTGCCTGCCTGATCTCCCCTAACCACTCTGCATGCCTGCCTGATCGCCCCTAACAACCTCTGCCTGCCTGCCTGATCACCCCTAACTGCTTCTGCCTCAGCCCCCACCATCACGGGTTCATCCAGAAGGATGTCTGGAATGACATCCGGAAGGTCGTTCAGCAGTCTGGTCTAATTAGCATATTACACTTTTATTATTATAGATTTTATCTGTTGCTTTAATTGAATGAAGCCTTGTAAGCAGTTATAGAGGGTTCCTTGTGCCACTGTTTCAGCAATCCTTGTGTCATCTATACATACCCCTACTCACTCTGCCTATGTGGTGAGTGGTAAGGAGAAGCAGTAACATTTTTAACAGGTGAACTTTGTGGCAGGGAAATACTCTGAAATGTCTTTTATTAGGGTAGCTTAAATAAGAACCTTGTTTCAGTCAGGATTTTTTGGTTGAAAGATTGAAACTTAACTCTGGTTAACTTAGGAAGCAAGGGGATTTTTAGAAGCATTTTGGAAAGCTCAAAAGAATCAAAAGGAAGATAGAGAACCCCAGCTAGGGAAGAACTGGTTACTACTAAGTTACTACTGAGAAGTACTTACTCAAAAGAAAATCAGGATAAGCATTCCATAACAAAAAGAAAAAGATGTTGGGTGGCTGAATTTCATTGAATTGAAGATGCCATTGATTATAAGAAGCATTTTATTTGATGTACCACAAGAAAAAAATTGCTGCAAATTGTAACACATTAGTTTATCTCTTAGAATTTTCTTATTGAAAGATCTCATTAAGCATGACTTTGATTTTTTTAAAAAACATCACTTGCATATTCAAAAAGAGAAAAATGTAAGCAAAATAAATAGGCTAAGGCATTGGGGGAGATTTTGGTCCCCAGGAGATACCTGATAGTGACTGGAGACATTTTTGGCTGTCACAACCTGTCAGGTGTTATTGGTATCTAGTGGGTAGAGGCCAGCAATGCTACTAACACCATTCTGGTGTGCAGGACAGCTCTCACCTCTGTCCCTGCCCAGAACAAAGAATTGTTGGGCTCAAAATGTCAACGTGCTGATAGTGAGAACCCCAGGGTTAAGGTCTTCTTAAAAACCGGCTCACATTGGGTCTAGTTCTTCTGAATCACTTCTTGACGCAGGGTCTTTCTGTCCTTGTTTTTCCTCACATCATATTCTGTGCCATCAAAGCCTTGGCGACAGCGTTCCTGAAATGATTGCTCCACTGCTGTTCCTGGGATTTTTCCAGGCTGCTGACACCAGTTTTTGCAAATTGTGATGCTTATGCTCAAGTTCTGACAACTGTGCAGGACCGCTGCCTGGCATACAGCAGTGTAAGATGCTCTCAGGCATGTGAAACAGAAAAATACTGTCCTAGGGCTGTATTTGGTCAATATAGTTCATGTACACTCTGGACCATACATTTGTGGGATTGGAAATGACTTCTGGGGTGACTTGCCTTACTTCCATCTAATGCAGAAGCCTTTTACAACCTCTCTGATTGGGAGTGCCACACTCGTTTAGATCCCATTCAAAAATCATTTAAACGGAAGATATGACATTAGACCATTTAAAATTAACCTAAACTCCTGTAAATCTCCACTCTTTCCTATCAGACATTAAAGGATAGTAAAGAGATGCTTTAAAGGAGTTTTCTGCTGGGCCACAGTGATGGTGCAGCTAATTGTAAAGCACTGTGACTGTATGTGTTGTATTCTCATTTCTAAAAACCATTTATTCATGAAATCTCAATTTGTCTTAGATCTGATTCTGTTTTATGAGACTCTTGAGTGATTTGCTTAGTTAACAAAATCATGCCCCAAAATATCACTGACATAATATTAGTACATGCACTAAATGTTGAGTTTAATTTGGCATTACAGTTTTGTTATCACAACATCTAATGGAGGGAATAGTTGTTTGGTGTATTGGGATTCAAGCGTAAATTAAATGCTCATGTCAGCAGTCTGTTTTTGCTGTAACACTCTATCGTGTGTTTTGGATAATAGCTGACCATATTGTGTTGTAACTATAGCAGGCCAATATAGCAAGGACATAATATGCCCCAGTTTGAGTACAGGCTTTTAAAATGTGATTTGCTTCTCTTCTGTGCCCTGCCTCCAAAAGTCAGTCTTTGACAGCAAGAATAATGTGACTGCTTCTGACCTCTGACCTTTGTCATTTGGATTTCACCTCTTTACCTATAAAAGCAAGTGAAAGTGTTTCAGTTTTAATAACTTTTCTTCAAGAAAACAAGAAGAAGGGGAACACCTATTGATATTGTAACTAGCTACACATCAACCAAGATTACTTGCTTGCTGTTTTTAAATGGACAACTGATGAGATTTCCCCCACTTTAAATTACTTGGATAATTACATTAGATATTTGAGATGTAAGCTAATTAATTTGATTTAATAAGTGATTTCATAAAGTAGTCATAAATTTTATTAACTGTATGGGTAAGTTAGAATATAGTACAGTCCATTAATTTTTTTCCACTTATAGCATGTACTAAGGGCTTAAAGATTTGGGGACTCTTTAGTTTCTTGTAGTAAAGGGGAAATTTATAGGGATGATACCTTCTGTTTAAATTCATTATATAAAAGAGTTCATTTCAATTTTATGAATACATATTTTCTGCCTCTGGAGGAAAAAGCTAAAAAAGGAAGGAGGAAAGAATCCAGTAGAGGCAAACAGGGTTTGTGGGTTAGCATCACACTGGAAATACATAATAGGGGAAATCGTCTGCCTGATGTGATACAAGTTACACAGTTATGATGATAGCACATGCCTTCAACCTGAACCTGCATGTGTTCTCTAGGTATATAGCACTAAAAAGAAGAAAAAGAGAAACCAACTTTCAGGAACAAGTACTTTTTGATAACTAATATTTATCAATGGCTTCTTGTAGAGTTTTGAAGTGAATAACAGATCAGTTAGCAGTGAGTATTTTCTCTTGGCACTTACAACTATTACAGGCAAATGCATCTCATTTCTAATTAATTAATATTTGCAAAGAAGATGGTTGCAGAAATTTGAGTTATAAGTCTTCAGTGACACACACCCTGCTGTGATGTGAGCTTATTTCCCAGTTCTGGTTCCAGTAGGAGTAGTGGAGACTTCGTTTGCATCTTCTGCAAAATGTTCCTGCATATACTCTGCCATATAGGAGTTCTGCAGTATAAAAGTCCTGTTATTTTAGATTAATTTTCTTACTAACCCCATTGTAGCCTTGATTTTAAAAATGCATACTGTGTTGCTGTTGTTTTACGCTTGCATGTTTCTATTCCGTTCTGCTTAAAAGTAGATAAAGACATACCAGTTCTGAAGGACACTCACACCCTAGCCTCCCGGTCCTTTTCACTGGAAGTTGATTGGAAGTGCTGTGTAGGTACCAGGCACTGGAATCGTGTGCCATCTGCTACTTTATCTTTTTCTTCAAGTGGCACTTTTCTATTTTTAATAAGGACAACTGCTTCCTATAATCAACAAATAGAGAAGGTTGGATTACCCAGTCTGTGTTTTATTCACATCTCTTTACTTATTTTTCCAAATCCAATTTTCTCTCCTTTTCAGTGTTATGCAGTTGTAGAGTCCTGCCCTGAATTCAGTTGTGAGAAGCTATTTTTACACTGTTGGAATATCAAACCTGGACTGGAATTAATCTAATTAATTCTAAGCATGCCATAGAATCAGCTTTATATCAGACTGTAACTTTTTTTATTGGTCGTGTTAGCAGCAGTGATGTTCAACCACTTTTTGTTCGGATGTTTCTTTTGACAGTAATTACAGCATTTTCTCTTGTGAAGCATAGTGTTTGATGTAACTTGTGCCAACGTTGGTTTCTGCCCTTGGAATTTCCTAGGAATAGGTTTCTGGATGTGCCATAGTTATAATAATCCTTGCTGAAGTTTCTCTTTTACTCAGAGCAATCTAGGGTAAGGGGAGAGAGGGTTGTAATGTACCCTATGAATAATTTATTATTCCTTACATAAACTATTAATGTTTATTGTCGGTGTTATCACTGTTTTAAAAACACCAATGACTGAAATAGATGTATGTAAAATTTTTCACTTTGCAGCAGAACCAGGACTTGAATTGCATGGCCCCATAACCTTACACTGTCTGATGAATCATTCTCTCTCATGATTTTGTAAATGTTTATTCAAAGGACACCCAACATGGCACTTCGATATAAAGCTGATTCAAGTGCCATCAGAGTATTGTTAGGACTAGGGATTTAGAGCTCTGTCCGCCCCTCCCCTTTCCCCTTCCTGGAGACCTGAGAATCATTCTTACCGGCGCTAATGCCTTGTCGGGCTGATTTTCTCTCAAAATTGGACACTGTGCAAGAGCGAGGAGCATACTTTTCTTGTGCAAATAGCACTGTTGGATGAGTTAGTTCCGTTTCTGTTTTAGAAGGGGTGGGGGGAGTGGCCAGATGTCCATTTCCTTGAGTCCAGAAGTCTGTATTTATGGGCAGTGGTCCACATTGTTTGGGTCTCACCCTGGCCGAGTCCTCAGTCCTGGACCTTCTGGAAGCCGTCTGCTGATCCTGCTGGTGATGAATGCTGTGTGAGGAGGAGTGGGAAATGTGAGGTCCTGGTATGCAGCTCACTCTGGAAACAGTGGGGAAATGTGCAGAGAGGGTCCCTGGACATTTCCTCTCCTGACCTGACCAGCTTTGCCTATAGAGCCTCAAGCTGAAAAGGAGCCTAGGCAACATGGTTGTTCCTTCCTTCTTCCCTTCCTTCCTTCCTTCCTTCCTTCCTTCCTTCCTTCCTTCCTTCCAAGGAGCCTTGGACTCATTCTATTATTTTGTATTGGTTGTGTTGGAGTTTTGGTTTGTAGTATTTATTATTTATTTGCCTTTTGTGTGATAGTCAAAGTATTTTGATAAGGCAGCACCTTTAGTCTAAAAGTGTACCTGTTTTTAAAAAATATATTTTATTAATTTTTTTTACAGAGAGGAAGGGAGAGAGATAGAGAGCTAGAAACATCGATGAGAGAGAAACATCGATCAGCCGCCTCCTGCACACTCCCCGCTGGGGATGTGCCCGCAACCAAGGTACATGCCCTTGACTGGAATCGAACCTGGGACCCTTCAGTCCGCAGGCTGACGCTCTATCCACTGAGCCAAACCGGTTTTGGCAAGTGTACCTATTTTTAAACCAGTCTTTAGAATTAGCTGCTGGGACAGTGTACCTCTGGAACTAGAACGTGGGTTCCTCCATTGACTACTGTGCAGCTGCAGCACAGGGACATTTCATCAATTCTATACCATTTTCACTTGCTTCCTTCCTCCCATAGAGCACCAGGGAGCGCCACTGGGCTTAGACCATTTCCTTCAGAAATTTTTAAAGTTATTCCATTAAAATGCTTCTTAGTGTGAAATTGGCATTGAGTATAAAGAATAAAATTAGAGGTTAACCATATAAATTTTTAAGATTATAATTTGAGTTTAAGTTCCTTCACAACTTCTTAGACCAGATCTCTTAAATTCTGTATTTCCTGGTGCCATTTTGTGAATGCTAATGTAAAATTTCTTAAAAATCCGTAAATTTTAATTTTGTTTTCCTGATAGGCTGATGGATTAAAACCAGATCAAATAAAAACAAAATAAAAAAGTCAACTGAAACTATTAATTTAATATGGATATGCCTATTAATTTAAAAACAATACCCAACAGAGTTTCTGCAATTTTTATTATTATTACAGAATCTGGTAGGTTTGACTTAGAGAGGTCATTCCATAAACGACTGAAAACATGGATGATATTGATTTGTTTAAAAAATGGTTACAAAAGAAATATACATCTACTGAAGAAATTAAAATAATACTGAATCATAAAAAGTTAATCATCCTCTGCCTTTCTAAAATCGTTCGCTACATTCTTACCCTAGGGAATATGTTTTCCTAACAGTGTTTTACATAAATATTTTTTATACCAAGCAAAATTGAAGTAATAATGTTGTATAACTTGCTTTTGTTTTTTGCACCCAATCATATATTGTGGTCTTCTTGTCTATAGTCTGTACTGATCTTGAGTAGACTTTAGATCTGATAATATATACCATTTAAGAAGACTTTAAGAAAAGTAATACTAATAGTAGTAATAATATATAATAGTAAGTAATCATATGCAATAATAGCAGGTAGTAGTTTTGAACAGTTTCTTTGTCCCAAGCACTGGTCCAAGCCCTTTGTATGTATTAATCCTCATAGTAACCCCGTAAGGCAGGTTGTGATCTGCTGGTACCTGACTTCATATTTGGGGTGGTTGGAACACAGAGAGATTCATTTGCTTACAGTCACATAACCAGAAAATAGAGGAGTTGGGACTTGAACCCAAGCAGTCTGGAATCTGAAGCTGCACTCATCATTGCTCTACTGAACTGTGTCTCAGAGGCTAAATTGAATTCCGGTCAAACAGTGATGGGTTACCTGTTATACATCATTCTGAGCCTCTAACTGAGGTTCTTCTGATGTGGTTGACTGAAGACTTATGTTTTTCAGGTTTCAGTGTAGTCAGTTTTTCCTTGATTATGGAGCTCATTAAATAAGGAATTTAGTTTTGAAAAGAATTCACAAATGAAGGGACCTTTTTGGTATTTTTTTTTTAATTCACAGGACTATAGTTTGAAATAAAACTGTCAAACTACTGTCAAATACTGGGTGAAAAATTTATATTTCTAGGTTTTTATGTAAAATGTTAGGAATTGTGTATTTTTTAATGAATATAACTGTCAACTGTACAATTCAGTTTGTGTAAGACTGAAGAAAAGGAGCCCGAACTATTGTCCTGGTGAGTTTGTGTGACCTAAATTATTTGTCAGCCCCAGGTAGGTTTGATTTGGAAAGCACTTCCTCAAACTACTGAATAGCTGGATGTTAGACTAACAAAAATTGAGGGTGACATCAGGATTTTGATGACTGATTATTCTTTTTTAAAAATATGTTTTTGATTTTATAAAAAGAAGAAAGGAGTGGAAGGGAGGGAGGGAGGGAGGAGGGGAAGAAGGAAAAGAGGGAGAGGAAGAGGGAGAGGGAGAGGGAAAGAGAGAGAGAGAGACATTGATGAGAGAAACATCGATTGGTTACCTCCCGTGTGCACTCACCCTGACAGGATCTAACCCTTAACCTGGGTATGGTCCCTGACCAGATATCAGACCGGCAACCTTTGCACGGGATGACACTCAACCAACTGAATCACACCAGCCAGGGCTGATTACTGCTTATTTTTGTTCCCTCCTTCTTGCCTTTATGTCTCTTCTTCCCCCCTTTAATTGATTAGCCCTGGTGTCTATTTTAAAATATATTGTAAGCCCATTACCTCTCACGATTTCTATCCCTACTTAGTCTAAGCCAGTGCTTCTTGATTGGGGGGACTTTTGCCTCCACATCTCCATTGGACATTTGGCCATGTCTGGAGATCTCTCAGGTTGGAGGGTGCTCCAGGCATGTAACGAGTAGAGGCCAGCGTTATGCCTCAGTACCCTACAGGCCAGCTATCCCACAGGACAGATCTCTACAATAAAGAATTCTTAGGTCCAAATGTCAGTAGTGCCGAGGTTGAGAAACCCTGCCTAAGCCATTGTCACTCTCACTTGGACTATTACAGAGTCTCCTGCAGGGAGCCACTCTTCTCTCCCGATTCTACTCTTCACCAAGCAGTGTTAATATATTTTGAATCACCGCAGTTTTTTTACTTATAATCCTAGGTTTAGCTTAAAGTCCAAACCTTTCCCTTGACCTTCTAGTCCTCTTCTTCCCTTTATATATTTATATACTCCTACCTCATCTCTTACCATCATTCATTGAAAGTTTCAGCTACATTAGTGGCCAAACCTCTTTGTGTCTGCAGCTGTTCGCCTAGAATATTAGTATTCCCTGCTCTGCATGGCTCGCTTCCTCTTACTATTTGGGCTTTGTTGATTGCTTTACCTAAATATTCTTTCTTTCTTGTCCCCTCTGTTAGTTGTCATTTCTGTCGACGGAAGAAAAGTCCAAACCTGTAAGAATTTTTATGAATTTATTTGCGACCAACTGACAATTGCTGGGAAGCAAAATCTCAATGGACTGAGAAATGCTCTGGAAAATGGCAGTCTTACCATTCATTTTATACATCAGAATCAAAGGGGAAAATGTAAAAGGGCTTCATGAAATTCATTGGTGGTAGATTATAAGGAGAGAGAAAGCAAAGCGGGGAAATCTCTGGGATTGTATAAAAAGTAAAACAAATAGGCAGACATATACTTCTTTTACATTGGTGGGTATAGAATAGTTGACATTTACAGCACATAGGCACGGCATGCGGGGGACAAGAGACAATGAGGGGTTCTGTGGTCTCCTGTCCTGGTGGGAGGTTGTGCCCTGAGGGGTCTACAGAAAGGATATTATTCTGACATCCGAAGGTATGTTATCCTAGATCAGCAGTTCTCAACCTGTGGGTCGCGACCCCTTTGGGGGTTGAACAACCCTTTCACAGGGGTCGCCTAAGACCATCGGAAAACACATATATAATTACATATTGTTTTTGTGATTAATCACTATGCTTTAATTATGTTCCATTTGTAACAATGAAAATACATCCTGCATATCAGATATTTATATTACGATTCATAACAGTAGCAACATTACAGTTATGAAGTAGCAACGAAAATAATTTTATGGTTGGGGGTCACCATAACATGAGGAACTGTATTAAAGGGTTGCAGCATTAGGAAGGTTGAGAACCACTGCCCTAGATAAAAAGAGACAATAGACAGGCTCAGTTAAGGTAAAGATTGACCTTTGTCGGGAAAGATACTGGTCTAGGACATGACTATCTGCCATGACACGCTTTTAGTTAAGTTTTACTCAGACCATCCTGTGTGGTTACTTGACGTCTCTGAGTTTTAAGGCCTGCCAGGAAGGCCTTTCCTGAGCTTGTCAGGTTTACTGAATGGCCCTTTTCCGTCCACATTTCTTTGCTTTCTTGATAGCACTTTATCTGTTTTATTGACTGCCTCCTCTCCTGGAATGTAAAACTCATTGTCTGTCCCATAGTAAGTGTCAACAAGAATGTATTACTAAATTACAGCTATATTTTATGGTTGTGGGTAAGTAGATTAAAATGGAATAGAATTTGTCCAAAAGGGAAAAGAGGCAGGAGAATTCTATGGCAACAGCAACTACCATTTAATGATTGCCTACTGTTTACCAGATGCTGTGCTGGTACCTTTGATTATATTAACCCTGAACATCCCCAGAGCCTTTTGCGGAGGCCTGCCTTAGCTCTGTGGCAGCCTGTAAGATGGTGCCCCTCACATGACCCCAGGAGCCAAGGCTGAGTGCCCCCTCAGCCTGCATACACACACACCAAACTGGGGTACAAAATGGTCACTGTGCTTCCTGGGTTTATTTCACAATCAGAATGCAGCTCGGAGAGGCTGAGTATCTGCCCAAGGCTGTGTTACTGACAAAAGGCAGCGTCAGGATTCAAATACAGTTCTCTTACTCCAAGCCTCTCCCCAGCATTTCCTTTTCAAGTTTTATTGGCTCTTAGAAAACAGCTGTCTTTCCTTCTCGCAGGCTTAATTGGCTTTTATTTTTTTGATATGGGGACTTAATTTTTAGCTTCAGAGGCAGCAATTTCTTTGGTTTCAGGTGACTTAGGCAGAAAGGATCTACTATTCCCTCCTTTCCTGCTTAGTAAGCATTGTCTAAAAGCGAAAAACTGATGTTATGAAAATATAGTCTGGGTTTTGGGTTATTTTTATTGGCAACCAAAAACAAACTCAAAATTTGTAACGAAACGTACAATGTAATATATTCTGTATGCATTCATATTTATGAGCCTGACCCTGAATGTGCTTTGTATAAGTCTTTGGGCCTTGATTATTGGGACGAAGTCAGGAAGTCTGTGGCTCTGGCCATGTACCTCTGATTAGTCCCCATGAACCCTGTCGAAGGCATTCCAATTTTCCATCGAACGTTTGGTGCTTTCAGTTCCAGAGGAACCTGGACGCACATGGATTTATGTCGTGGGAATTTGCATCCTTTACCTACTTGGTTTGGTGACAGTTTCTTTTGTTGAAACCTGAGAGATCGTCCTTCCCTTATCCTGCCTTCCCGGATCCTAGGAATCAGTGTCCACTCGAGGCACCAGGGGAGACAAAAGCCCCAGGGTGGCCCCCGATTGCAGATTGTTGTGCGTTTCAATGTTTCTGTCCCTTTCGAGAAATGAACCTTGTTGTCTGCGTCATGCTGTCTTGTATCTATCCTCCTACTACCTTTACATGTTTTTTTTTTCTTTTTGCTTGATTTTTTTTTTTTTTCATTTTCTAGCAGCTTGTCATAGAAATGACACACACTCAGCAAACTCAGCTTTAGACAGCTTTTTGAAGACAAGAACAACAAATTCACCAGTCAGGGAACAAAGTGAGAGAAAAATGAAGAACAATATTAGAAAAGAACCCTTTGGGAAGCTGCACAAAAAATGTTATATTAAAATCGATTCCAGGGCTTGACCTTTTGTGGTACTGTATATTTTAAAGCCTTCTATTGATTCTCTTTTAATAACATGTTTATTCTAGTTTACTGACATAAGACTAGGGAGAATACAAAAAGAAAAGATCAAATTCTTTATTATGTTGGTCATTTAAATTTGTCTCAGGCATTTTTTATAGCTGACTAGTATTGTCTTTATGTATTAACATACTATATCATTTTTAAACAGAATAAGAGGCTGAGAGATGTTATAAAAATGGCAAAGTGATTTTTAAGATGTACTTTTATTGAAAATATGCTGGCCTTGCGGTGAAATACAAGTGCGCCTCCCTGCCCCACTTCCCCCAAATTAGAATGTATTGCTTTTCTGCATGTGTGTAGAAGACAGAAAGGTCTCATTTTGATTTTTTTCCCCAGTCCTGAAAACCATCAGTAGTCATGCCGAGTCTGGGAACATTTGGTAACAATTCTCTGCATAAAGTCAGCTGTTTCTTACTGCATTCTAAAGTCAGAATGTCCATGCATAGGAAATCTCCTCACCTGACCATTTTGACCAATCTTTCCATTTCAAAGACAGAAATATTCATTGCTTTTCACTGTGAGGGGTCATTTGTACTACCTTTAGGAAGGCAGTCCTCTTAAAGGTGTCGTCTGGTCATGAATTTATTGCACTCTGTTCATCTCCTCCAGTTCATTGGGGGAAAAAATTAATTTTCTAACCTTATTGAGATGATTTTTTCTGAACATACAGATATTAAGAGGTATCCAGAACAGCAGGAAGGACTTGAAAGATACACCTGGAAAGGTTATTCTGTAAATGGCAAATTAAATGAGATTCAACCTGTAGAACATCAAGTTAATAGGCTTGGGGAGAAATGCTTGGATCTAATTCACGATTTTAATATAATAGTCCTGTTGTTTATGGGACATCTGATATCACATGTTGAGAAGCCAGACAGCAATTCCAGGAAGGCTGTAATGAATTAGAGGACATTTTGAAAGGGCAAATAAATTAATCAAGATGCTGAAAGTCACAGAAGATTGGGAGACGCAGAAGATTGCAATGTATTGTATCATTGTGGGGAGAAGGCTCAGCAGAGCTTGGGGCCCCCAAGGAGGTCCAGAGAGTTGCTCGTTACCTTTGGGTGTTTAAATGCTGTGAGGATCCGGAGTCGGCATCAGCTGTGATATAGTCATCTCTGTGCCCACCTTTGGTGGCCCCTTAGGCTGTTGATAAGGGAATTGGTTGCTGATTACTGACCATGTCCCCACCACTCCTGGAGTTCATCTCTGCTTGTTTCTCTTATCTTGTTCCATAGTCAATTCTTTATTGTAAGCTGGTGTTGGGGGGAAGCCCAAAAGTCTAAATTCAGGATCGATTCTGAAGAACTGACACGTGGCCTTATTCAAATTTATAAGAGTTTTAATAGGAGAAAATTATATTCTTGGGCAAAGCAGCTGCTTGCTCCCAGTAGCGGCCAGCCGGGAAGAGATCCACTCCCTCCCAGGACAGGGTCTCTTTTTTATAGGAGGTTAATAGTAAAACCTTATGGTAGGTAGTGACATAGACCACCAGAAAGAACAATGCATTCATAAGTTAACAGTTAGCGTCAGACAGTTATCACACTGTATACAGTCATTAACCTCTTTCCTGAGGCCTGACGTTTATCTTTCGGTGGCATTGCGGCTTTCTGGGCAGCCAGCCACACCCGAAGCTACAGAGAGTTAAACAGTCACAGAAGGTTAAACAGAGAGTCCAACATTTCCCAGACGCCTTTGCTGAGCTCCCCTCTACCTGGGCTGTGTTTCTATGTTCTCTCATCATCTCACCCATAATATCTTCCCAGCACCTTAGAATATCTATGGATCAAAGCAAAAGTCACATGGTAGTAAAAAGAAGTGTTTTTTTTCCTAATCACAAAAATAATATACACTGTATAGACAATTAGAGAAATGCAGCTAAACAAAATGAAGAAAATGAAAGTTGCTATAATTCCACTAGTCACACAAAACCATTGTAAATATTTTGGTATACAGGCATTAACACATAGGAGAAAGTAACAGAAGTGGTGTCATATTGTCCCTGTCATTTTCCCAAGCTTCTTTATTTTTGTTCTTAAGTTATATCATGGACTGTTTTGTCATTAGATAAATTCATGGCAGTTCACTATTAGACATTTAGTCTTCCCAACAAAATGGTTTGAAAATGTTTCACTATTATGAACACACTGTTTTAAATATTATTGTTATTAAATTTATCGGTAGCCAGTATTATTTCCCTAGGGTAAATTTCTGTAAGTGGAATTACTAGATCAAAGGTTATGTAAAATACTATTATTGTCAAATTACCTTCAAGAAATTGGGTTAGCTAACTTACTACCAATATGAGCCCCTGCTTGTGTCTCACTGTTTGGGAACACAGTAGTAAAACCATTGTTGTTTTATTTTATGCCCATGTCACCGTGCCTTATTTATCTATTCCTTTGGCAAGTATTTTCATTATTTCTAGATGGGTGGTTTTTAGTGTGATGGAATGGTCTTGTTACTGATGGAGTAAATGCCGTGAGAGTTTAAGCACCTGGTAAATACTTGCCAGATCATTTTGGGTTTTTGTTAAGCCTATGTAGTTTTAAAAAACCCCTCAATTTAAACTGTAATTTAATTTTAATAATGTTCTCTTGTTCTCTGCTATAAGATATAAAAACCTGTCACTAAGGCCTGTATCCAGCTGATGAGATACAATAGATACACAACATTGAGAGGGGCAGCTGGTGGTCTCCGTTTGCCTCAGAGTGAACTAAATGATATTTCTAAGCCACAAAAGATCTGGCCTAAATGTGAGTTAGGTATCCAGTCAACTTGCTGTATCTGTGAATGTGTGATTGTCATAAAATCAAGTGTCAGTAGAAGAAATAAACAAGCTTTGAGTTATTTGCAGCTTTATGAACAATGCTCTGCACATGATATGTCCTAATAAATAACTGTTGAATGTTGAATTTGACCATACTTTTATCTGTTGAAGGATAATATGTTTGCTTTTATACTTGCTACAAAAATAAATAAATAAATAAATAAATAAATAGAAAATCAAGTAAATCTGAATTTTCAGATGAAAAAATGTGGCAAATGAAGTGGATGACTGAACTCTAGGCTTTAAAAAATTACATACTTACACTTTTTTTCTTGATTCTCTATAATTACCTGATATTACATTTGTAATTAGCATAATTACATTATATGTTCTTATTATTTTAAAAAATATAAGTAAATATTTTTGCTAGAACTTTTCTTGATTCCAGACTAATAGCAGATGCACAAAACTATTTCATTGTTTAGGTTCACCCTGGAGTGAGGGAGCCTGGAGACATACATGCCCTTCACACTTACACACCACATAATGCCGATTAAGATAATGAAATGGCATGTTAGAGAAAAAGAGATTTTAGTGTGTGCATGGGTATATTTTGAGACAAAAGAGCAACCCAGAATTGGGAATCAGAAGACCAGGATTCTAGTCCTGCTGTCGCTACTTATTAGCTATTTGAGCATTTTCCTTATCTTTAAAAAATGAAAACTATTATGCAAGAGCAAAATCTCTCATAGTATTGTAGTGAAGATCCAATAATACGTTGCGTTTGCTTAGCCCCATAAGCTTTTGTAATAATGCTATTTTTAATAATAATACAAACAATAATGATTATTACCCCAACTACTTCTGTAACTATTAATCTCATGAATTACGAATATTACTGTGGAGGTTTCATGTGTTCGTTAAACCAGCAGAACCCAAATAGACTTTATTCAGTTTGCTGTATCGTGGTGATTAGACTCCATAGATCATTGAACCACAGTGATCTATTTGGTACTGGATTTTAAGCTTTTCTTCATTGTAGAATACTGTGTGTTTAAAAGGTTTCTCTTGCTTCTTTCCCAGCCTGGGTCTGGAAACTATTCCCCCTTTACATTGGATTTTTACTCATATTATCTTCCTTCTGCTGCTTAATTACCCCAGTGTCTTAATTGTTCTCATTCTCTTGGGCAT
The DNA here is from genome assembly GCF_964212035.1 of Myotis nattereri. NCBI lineage: Eukaryota > Metazoa > Chordata > Mammalia > Chiroptera > Vespertilionidae > Myotis > Myotis nattereri. Next base: position 24,466,052 of record NC_138086.1, on the reverse strand, counting down.
AAGTCATAATTCAAGTTCAACCAGGAGATAGGTTAGCTTGACCTCTATGCTGGATATTGCTTTAAATCTTGGGGTCGTTTCAGTTTTATTTTTACTGGTAAGCCAGTTTCTTTGGAACTTGCCTTTTGCTGTCATAGCTCATCTTTGCACTGCTGTCAGAAAAGCTAACTCTGGTGAATACACCTTCAGGAGATGGTGTATTCATTTGCCAGGGCTGCTATAAAAAAAAAAAACAAAACCTACAGACTGGGCAGCTAAAACAACAGAAATTTATTTTTCCAGGGTTCTGCAGCTGGAAGTCCAAATAAAGTGTCAGCAGGTTTGGTTTCTCCTGAGGCCCGTCTTCTTGGCTTGCTGATGGCCGCCTTCTCTCTGTGTTTTCAACATGGCCTTTTTTTCTCTAGAGCTGCGGTCGTCAACCGGTCAGTGGACCACTGGTGGTCCGTGAGGTCCAAAAGTTTGGTGACCGCTGCTCTAGAGCACATCCCTGATGTCTCTTCTTCTTATATGGACACCAGTCCTACTGGATTTGGGCCCCAGCTTTCTGATTGCCTTTAACCATGATTACCTTTAAAGAACCCATCTCTAAATATAGTCTTATGAAGTATAGGAAGGACACAATTCAGTCCCTAAAAGATGGACAGATTGACAGATGCAAAAACTGATGGGTATGGTTTTATTTTATAGCTCTTCCTCAGCAGAAAATGATCCTTATAGTAAATCTTTAATGTATCTTTCCAGTCCGAAATTCTAAGTGTTGATTTTCTAATAGAAGTTATTTTCATCAGGGCTCTCCAGCGATTGTGGCTTGAAGTTTTAAGAGGGGTTAGGGTTAGGATTTCATTGACTTATAAAAATGTCATCTGTCCTTATTCATCTGTTTTTTTTAATGTAAGCAGTTAAGTTTGTGGGAGTAAAACAGGTGGGCCAAAGAGTTGCCAGTCAAAGGTGGCAAATTATGATGGGCAAGATGGTGTGTTGAAGTATAGAGCCTCTGCAAGTGTGGAATGGAAGAGTATCTAAATCTGAACTTGACAACTCACTATAAATTGTAGTGCTTTGTCATGGTAAGGAAGTTAAATTGGTCTTTACTGCCACATGGTGCTTGTTCACTGATGAAGGACAGTGAAGGAATTATCATTTCCTCAATTATTAAAGTTTTGAGTTATGTGAAATTTAACCAATTTTATGTATGTTACACAGATAAAAATAAAAAGCTCAGTGGTGGTATTTGTTATCCTTAATTTTGTTTTTAAAAAAGTAATGATTTATTTTGTTTTCCCTAGGACTGACCCAAATCCAGAGAGTTTACCATTTAAAGCCCATTTTTAAAGCACACAGGTCGCCTGCTATTTTAAGAGCATGTTTGCCAATCTTGTACTCCTTTAACCCTGTAGACCTGAATCTTAAAGGGCTTTTTGAAAATTGCCAGTAATGGGAGTTTCAAGTTTTACAAGCAATTTTCTGTAAATCATGTTGCATATTGTCTTTGAAACATTTATCTTACACGAAAATCGGCTTTTGGAGATTCATCTTCATTAATTTTAATATGTAGATAGATTCGTAATGCTTTTAGGATTAATTTTTTTCAAAACTGTCTGAATTGACCTCATTCCCCATTTCTATACTCCCAGATATATGTAAATTCTTAGCAATTAAAAAAATAATTTATTTTTCATGTGCATTTTCAATGACTTCGCCATTTCATTTCCCTCTGAAATCTCTAATGAAACCTAATAATGTTACTCATTTTCGTTTTTATTCTTGTTCAATCTCTACTTAAATCCTGTATAATAAAAGCCCAGAGACCAAAACAGCAGAATGACCAGAATGACCAGAGACCAGAATGAGTGCGGCCCCTCGCCCCGGCTGGCCCCGCCCCGCAGTGGGGATCCCCACCCTGACCGGGGGTGTGGCCAGCCTGCAAACTGCCCATGGCCCTGATCACAGGCCAGGCCTAGGGACCTTACCCATGCATGATTTCGTGCACTGGGCCTCTAGTAGTAAATAAATATCATTGCAACATTCATTGCCAACATTAGTGTATTGTATATCAAGGTTTCAGGAGGCATTATTGTTATGTGACATTTAATGGAAGGGCAATTTTAATAAGGGCTCTATAGACACTTGAAAAGAAAAAATTTATAAATGTGTTCAATAGCACTCCTGCTCTGAGTTAATTCTATTAAAATAAGCTGAAAATGAATTAGAAATTAAAGCAGTGTTGTAGCCTCTAAGAGTATTCTTATATGAGTGGCTTTGTTTTTTATTTTTGAAGTGCTTACTTTCATCCAGGCTATCTCTCTATAAAGAATGCCCTTTATGAACTGTTACATACTCCAAATAAAATTATTTTAGTAATAGGAAAGCCTAATGATTTCTACCATTATAGTAATTGCCACGCCACCTACATTATGAGGGGGAAAACGGGCTAAAGGTTATGTTGTTTTGGAGTTATGCGATTTGAATGCTAGCTTTGTCTTAGTAATCTGAGATCTTGAATAGATCTACACCTCAGTTTCCTCAGTTTTGAAATTGGGTTAAGTAAGAATGCCAACCTGATAAACTTGTTGTTGCATGGAAGTTAAATAAGATGATACATATAGTGCCTGGCACACCATCATTAAACAATACAAAATGCTTTTCTTACAGAGAACTCTTCTCCCTGAACTGAAGAGCAGTAGAATATGATGGTTAAGAGTGTAGTCTGGGTCAAATGGCTAGGACTTGAATTCCAACTTTATGGGTTATTAGTTTGGAAACTACATAGTGTATTAACTTTTTCAGGGGTCAGTTTTCTCTGTCAGATATAAGACAATAATAACATCTCCACCCTTGGGTTATTTTCAGGATTATTTTGAGGGTTAAAAGAGACATCCGCATGTAAAGTTCCTAGCACAATACAGAGACTCACACAGAATTATAATAAATACTCCATAAATGTGACCTATCTTACACATCTATCCATGTAGTAGGGAGTGAAAAATCTCTAATGTTCTCTACATGTGGCCTTTCTAGTTTATTCTTGCCTTTATTATTTCAAGGAAGGTAGAAAGTCTATATTGGTGAAAATGAGGGAAAAACAAGCAAAATGAAGGTAGGTGAACTTTTTCTTTTTTGCATGAGCTGTTGATAGTCTTTTCCCAAGGGTGTGCCCATGTCTAGTTTCAAAAGTGCTAAGTGGGTGGAATGAGGACATTTTTTCCTTATTAGATTACCGATATTTTAGTTTGAAAAATATTTCTTTATATATATACACTGAGTGGCCAGATTATTATGACCACCTGACGTTTGTAGGCAAATTAGCTGTAATTTCACGCTGAAGTTGCTAGAGGGCCAGATCATTATAAACGTCTGAATAGCACAGCATACCTAAGTATCGTTGCTGATCAAGTTCATCCTATTATGTTGATGGCGTATCACAATGGAGATGGCTTCTTCCAACAAGACAGTGCGCCATGCCACGGTGCTCGTATTGTGCAGGAGTGGTTTCAAGAACATGAGGGTGACTTTACCTTGCTTAGGTGGCCCCCACAATCACCAGATCTCAATCCAATTGAGCATTTGTGGGACGAAGTTAAAAGAGCCATCAGGCAGCTGGTTCCACACCATCTAATCTCACAGAACTGGACAGTGCTATTCATCAGGCATGGTGTCAGATTCCTCGCATCACCTTTCAACATCTTGTGGAGTCAATGCCAAGAAGAGTCGCCGCAGTATTGAAGGCAAAAGGTGGCTCAACGGAGTACTGATGGGGTGGTCATAATAATCTGGCCACTCAGTGTATATTATACACACACACATACATACACACATATAACTTTTAAAATTGCTATTGGTGCTCAATGGTTGGTTCTTATGTATTGGTGCCTTCACTTTTTTTGCTTGCTCAGAAAATTATTTTTAAGGGCTGGGAAGACCCTCTGTGAAGTCCATAGGCCTCTTCTGCTAGAGTATTGGAGTATTACATGGGAGGGAAAGGGGTGCATTGATTTTCTGAAAGGAGAGCAAGGTGATTCTCAGTAGTCAACTCTGCTAATGTAGTTAAAGCCCTGAAATAAATATAGTCAGTGTCATTCCACACAAATATGTAATTAAGAATTCTCATATAGCCTGGCTGGCGTGGCTCAGTGGTTGAGCATTGACCTATGAACCAGGACGTCATGGTTTGATTCCCAACCATGGGCACATGCCCCTGTTGTAGCTCAATCCCCAGTCGGGGGCATGCAGGAGGCAGCCTATCTTTCTCTCCTTCTCCCTTCCTCTCTGGAAAAAATTTATATATATTTATATATCTATCTATATCTATATCTATATCTATATCTATATCTATATCTATATCTATATCTATATCTATATCTAATCTATATCTATCAGGAAGGTAAACAACATGCAAGGGTGGTAGAGGTCATGGAATAGCAAGCTAAATATGACCTTGCAGAGAAAAGTTACATTATTGTTTAGTGAGGAAGATGCTATCAAAAGCTAAACCTGGATCCACAGTGAAACAGAAGTATGATGTGAGCTGAAAATTGATGAGAGAGAAGTTTCAATGAGTATCTCTTAATTGCTTTGAAAAATTTGGAAGAAAATTACCTACTTTGTGCCTGCATATGCCTTTTAAACTTTTTGTAACTCTGTGCTATCCTATTGTTATAGGTAAATTATTAATCACTTGAACTGTGGTTGGTTTGAATTGAGATTTGCTCCAAGTATACAACACATACCAGGTTTCAAAGACTCAATATGAAAAAAGCAATACAACATATTTTTTAAATAATTTATTGTATTGATTACATGTAGCAGTCATAATATTTTGCATGTATTGGGTTAAATAAAATATATTGTTAACTTTAATTTGATCTGCTTTTTTCACCTTTTCAATGTAGCTTTTAGAAAATTTAAAATTATATCTGTAGCTTGCATTATATTTCTATTAATCAGTGCTGCTCTAGCATATTTTATTTCACTAATACATCTAATTAATACATTTATTAACTTAATACTTATTAACTTAATACATTTGCATAAGAATGGCAGCATCACAAAAGTAAAAAATGCTAAGCCCAGTATCCCATCTTACTCCCCAGTGGTAACCCCATCATTAGTAATATCTCTTGTATTCTTCCTGTTATTCTTCTAAGCATACTGCTCTGCCCTTAAGTACATTGTAAATTAGAGAATAATCACAAGAGCTACTTTAATTTAATATAGATATTTGGATTGGGGTGCATAAAAAAGTACCAAGTGGATATCTATCTGCCTTTTTGTCTCAGTTATTCACATTTGAGAAAAGTCTAATTACAGAATTGGTGCTTCCTTAAAGAGACACTATCATTACCTGCAGGAGCATCAGGACCAGTGCTAAGGAGGAGTTAATTAATTTTCATTGAACTTGTAGCATCAATTCTTTTAAATAGTTTAACAGAAAAAAAAAAAGACTCTTCACTGAGTATGGTGGCACTATTACCTGTCATTGCCAAACTTCTCACGTTTTCTTCAGTATACAGGTTAAAGCAATTTTATTTCCATTTTTTAAAAATAATTGTTGATATAATTGCTGATCTTGTAAACGTGGAATAGAGTGAACTTAATTATGGCATTATATAAATGTTATGATATAAAAGAAGAAATGATACTGTGGTTCATGTTAGTATTGCTAATTTTTTTTAAAAAAGTATTTAGTACACTATTCTAGGCACATAAATGCTCAATGAATACTTTAATCAAGAATTAAAACATGTTATATCAAATTGATTACTAGAGTACTGAGTATCACTGATAATGTCTTTTTTTCCTAATTAAGACGATACTGTATATAAACTATCAAAATATGACATTAAAGGAAGTAAAATATTAGAAAATATTTCACTTATATGCTTGGGTTCATTCTCTTATTATTTTTGCACTTATTTTTTCTCCTTTATAGAAACTAAATGAGAAAACATAGAAATTGCCATTGCTTTCTCTTTATTCTAACAACAATGGTGATAACGTAGGTGAAGTGTTTGTGCAGGGTCTTTCTAGAGGTGCTCAGTAAATGTTACATAGATTTTGTTTTGTTGACTCACATTGGTATAACGCTTTCTGTTTGACTTAGTGCTTCATATTATTAATTCAGTTTGATTCCACAACAGTCATTTGGCATAGGGTGTTACTATGCCCATCTTCCTGAGAAAACAACAGTTCAGAGAGCTTATATTGACAAGTTCAGTATGTGGCAGAGTCTTAAACTCAGATCTTCTAACTCTAGGTTATTTACTATTGACATGGCTATTGTGAACTATAAATGCAAATAAATATTGAAAAGTCAGCCTGATTTTCATCTTGGGACTAGTATTTTATTTTAAAGCCATAGTAATATTAACATTCCCATCCTTCACAGCTCTAGTTTTGGGTATTAACTGATTTTAGTAAGTCCCTTATACTTATTCTGAAGACATAGGATTATTTGCAAATGAAGCAAGTCCAATAATGTGTGCAGATTACCATTCATTAGGTTAGATTGACACATTGAACCAACTTCAACTTCCTTCTGTGATCCTTTAGATTAGACATTTCCCTTTATAGAAGATATGGAGATAAGTCTTTATGTGATTTGAACTTTATTATAGTTTCACATATTTTTAAAAAGAAGAAGAATCAAATTGACATGTTGATGCAACTGGCAGATTTGATTCCTAAATGTGTTTGAATGCAGACTACCCAATGTTATTTTTACACTAATCCTCCTTTTTTTTCTACCTCTTGGCACAGACCTGTGAGTTCCTAGTAATTTAAAAGTTCTGTTGAATGACACTTGATAAATGATGTGATGTTGTGAATACTGATAAGTACTAGAAATTCAGTTGGAGAAGCATCAATTTCACACCTGAGACCCCAGCTCAAAGTTTAGGTTAAAGGTTTGCTTGGAGGCTGTAGTCTTTTTCTCAGGTCCCCTGATAGATGCAGTGATTTCAAACCACATTTTTCTTCTGCATCAAATCCAGGCAGCACTCTGAATCATTAAATATTAAACCTTATATTCAAGAACATTATTCACTCATTAATATTGCATCGTGGCCTAAACTACATTGTTCAAAACATTTTTGGATGTTATGCAAGTCTGTCAAAATACATTAACAAACTTAGTCATGTTGAACTAAGCAAAAAAAATGACAAACTGTTTGCACCACAAACGTGTTGTAGTTTAATTTTTGTACAATGTAAGCATTTTAAGTTGGGATATTTGGAAATCACTGTAAAGATAAAATGATTGCAGTGGAAGCCAGATGGAATGAATATTCATCTTCCACGTAACATCTGCTATATATCTTAATGAAATTTATAGTTATCCCTGAAATTTTTCTTCCTTGACAGTATATATTTATCTTTAAAATTATTTTAACTAGGAGTTGGATATGAGTTGGTACAATTCTAGCTGCTTATAAAAAGTGCATTATCTGATTCAGGGACCATTTTTCAGATCTCCGTGACGGCTATCATCTCTGCAAAATCGAAGCTAGATAGGCCTCCCGTGAACTTGGAGTAACCGGGAAGCTTTTGATTCTCGCCAGAGTGTAAGAGAGAGAGATGGAATTCAAGCCTTGCTCTCTGAGATAAAATTTGTTCTGGATTGCCGTGAACACATCTGGTTTCTTGCTGCTTCTCACAACCCTCTTAGTTCCAGTGAGAAGCCATAAAATTCTTCCCATGAAGGAAAACGACAGAAACATTTTTGTTTCTAAAATTGTTCTTTCTTTTTTTTTTTTTTTAAAAAAATCACTTCTGGTGCGATAAGGAGAATTCAAGTAGAAAAAGGTGTGGAAATACACAACTGATGAGATACATTGATTTTTATGCAGTGGCAATAACATAGCCTATGAGCTTTATTGATTATATTGATTATATATGGTTATGTTGATTATTTTATACATTAGTGATTATTGACATTTAATGGGTTACAGTTTAACGAGGAAAATCAATGAGAGAGTGTAGGTTGATTTTAAAACATCCTTGCTTACCTAGATTTTTTATTTTGAATGGAGAATTAACTAATTTTCCTGTGATCTGTAGGTCAGAAACTATGTAAGTAGCCAATGGGCTCATCTTGAATGCCTATAGCTATTGTTTCAAAAATGATAGAAATGGGTAATGTGAAGTTAATAATGAAGGTGGCTTCATGAATTCCTGCTGGCTGACGGATAAATTATTCATTTTGTTAGTTTAGCTAACAGGGTTTGTTCTGTGTGGGATGGGAGCACTGTGTCAGTGAGTAATATTGCATCACTAAAACGCCTCAGTTCCGTAGGCCTGCAATGCAGTGGAAATTTAGAAATGATTGTTAGCATCGTGGAAACAGTTTTATTTGTATAAGCAGATGTGGTTTACCTAGTGATTTTGAAGATTTCATGTTATTAAACATTCTTGGAACGTGTAGACAGTAATACACAAGATGTTTTTAACTAATGTTGTAATTCCTTTCCCTTGCTTTGCTTCCAAATGTTACAGCGTTTTCCTCTTGCAGGGCTGCCCCACAGTAAATAAATAGCCCATTTCAAAAGCCTGTCGAGCATACTCCCTCCTCACACCACCATCCCACTTCCTTTTCCTTCCCATTTAGAATTACATTGCTGATTTTAGGGGGCTCGGGAGCATCGCCACCCCTGTAACCACTGAGTTTGGGGCACTGCATTGGCATGTGTACCTTTACAAATCTCTTGAAACATTAATTTATTACCTTCTCAGCCTTAGTAACTCCGAAGGGAAAAAGGTCTAACATGAACCTTTTGAAATTTTTGTATCATGTTGTACACGATGTTTTGTAGTCATAGTAGTGTGGTCCTTAATCTTCACTGGGTGTAATTTTATATGCAGATCATACCTTCACAATAGAGCGGAAGCTGTATTTCTCACCCTCGAGTCTGGGAGCGAGAAAAGGAAAGTGTGGAGGCACATTGCCCGTCGTCTTCTAACCTCTCCTCGCCATGTGATGCCAGTACCTGTGTCTGCTTTTGCCGATGCATTAGAGTCGAGCAAAGGGCAAATTTTGTCCTGCACAAACGGATAAACGGCAGAAGGGCGTTGTTAAGGGAGGGCAGAGAGATTGTTCATGTATATTATTACTAGGGTTTGAGTTGGAACACAGAACGTTTTACCTTGAGAGGCTTCACCTAAGCAATCAAGATCATGCAGCATAGTGACTAGCACATGGGTTTTGGTGTTTTAAATCTAGAATACAAAAAATTCCACCACATACTGTTTTTCTACATAATTTTGAGCAACTTATTTACTTCTCTCTGCTTTTGCCTCTTTAGCTTTCCACGGCAAATAGTAACTACTCTGCGGGACTTTTGTGAGGATTTCATGAAATAACTTACGTGAAACACCTGTTAAAATATCTCGTACAGCCCTGGTCAGTGTGGCTCAGTTGGCTGGGTGTCTTCCTGAGCATCAAAAGGTTGTTGGTTCGATTCCTGGTCAGGGCAAATGCCCAGGTTGCAGGCTCAATCCCTAGTGGGGGCCTGTACGGGGGCAGCCAATAAGATGTTTTGCTCTTGCATAGATTTCTCTCTCTCTCTCTCTCTCTCCACCACTCTCTCTCTCTTTCTCTTTCTCTCTCTCTTTCTGCCCCCCTCTCCCTTTTCCTTCCTCTTTTTCTCTCAAAAAAACAAAACAAAATACAGTAAAGTAAAATAAAATAAAATACCTGGTACAAGTAGTTCTCCATAAATAGTAGCTATTATAAATATTACTAGTTGAATATTTTTTCATTTAAATGGAATAAATTGGATGTTAAAATCTTCAATAATAAAATAAATTAAATGGAATAGAGAGTGAAAGGACCACATGGGTCTGAACGTCTTTTGTTAGAGCCGGGCTATGGGCTCAGACCTTGTTCTCACATTGTGGCCTCCATATAAGTCACAAAAATACTTCTTAGTGTGTTTTCATTTCAGATGACTCCATTTGTTGTTTTCTTTTTGTTATTAATGTGAATTCTGAAGGGTAATTCTTATTAATGTATGTCTGTGATTTAATTTTTGAGTTGGCGATGGAAACTATCAAGGGAATGACCAGGAGTTACCCTAGAAAGACACCAGGGAAAAACCATACAGATTTTCACATTTTTTGCTCTTTTTGTTACATATTTATGCCATCTCATTTTATATTTAAAATGAAAATTAAATGAAATCCAGTATGCTGCTTAGTGTGGTTTTCAGATCAAGGTGTTTTTGTTAGAATTTGTTTTTTCTTTAGTGTGATTTCACAGAAATAAGCGTCTGCTCAGGAATGAATTTTTAGCTGGTGAAGAGTGTCAGAGAGGCCTGAAAATGGATTGATTGCTGTTATCTGGGGAGAATGCACACTGGAGCAGGCATGGTGGGTGCTGCTGTCCGTGGTACTTATGTGCAGATCAAGGTGACTTTTAACAGATGAGCTTGGTCAGGGACAAGGCTCCTTCAACTCTGCGATATTTCTTTTGAGGTTACAGATGAGTTGAAGTAAAAATATAGTCGTCTTTACTCAGAAGTGAGACTGATGGAGATTCTCTTTTAAGGCCTGTGTTTAACTAGCCAATAATAACAATTGTGATTGTGATCAATGGTGTAGAATTTGATTCTTAAGAGGCTATTTATCCTCTTGCTGAGTGGGTTTCAAATGGTTTTTGAGAACAAAATTGGTTTTGCTGCATATACTGTTGGAGATGGGTTGTGCCTGTTTCACGTATAACTTCATTCTGCTCCCAGCTTTCCAAAGGGGATGATGCTCTTCCCTCAGATATGCAGAACTTACGGCCACCTGCTGTGCGTCTCACAGCAATGCAGAGAAGGAGCTTGCTGCGGAGGCTGCTCCTGAGGTTACTACTGTGCAGTATTTAACCAAAGCAATACTCTGCAGTATAGGCAATCTGTCTATTCCTTGATCCTCTAAAACCTGCTCTTCAATTACTCCTCCTTATTGTCACTGAGCTGCAAAACTGGCCCGTGTTCTGTCCCAGTGTAAAGTTGCTCTCATTTGGTTGGGTGTTGGTGTCCGTAGTTCACATCCTGTATGTGTACCCAGGAGCTCTCCTAGTGCTTGTGGTACAGGCCAGCTATACTATACCTCAAGGTTCCTTGTTTTAGGAAAATGGAGCTCTCATAGTGAAAAGACAATATAGGGAAGTTATTTTCATAAGAATTCATGTGCAGTGCCCTAGATTGCCCCATTCAGCACTTTAGATCAATTCTGCACTAAAATGCTTTAAGTAGCCCTTTAATGTTAAGAAAAATAAAGATATAATAGAGAATTTTTAAGTGGAGAGGATTCTCGGGAATTGGAGGCTTGAAAGCATTGCTACTGTCTTCTCATTTCAATTGGAATTTCAGTCCAATTCCCAGCTGCTTTTTCTTAGAAGAGCATCTGATGGATGGATGGGAGCCAGTGGGTTAGTTCGGCATAGCATGTGGATCACCAGCATTGGCCCCAGTCTATCTGAATGTTCCTCAGAGAACCTTTGGGTTTCCATGTCCCAGTCAACTGGTCTGGGTGGGTAGTGGGTGGGAGACGGGAACAGGGAGACTTTTTTCCTAGTTCCCTTGACAAGGGGCTGAAAGCGTCTCAGCTGGAGGTATACACCAGTGAGCCATTCAGTGGTACCTCCACGTAACACAGCCCAGCAGCTGGGCCTGAGCCTGGTGAGTAGGAGGTGAAAAGCAGCACCGGCCAGGAAGATAAACAGAAGAGAAGAGCACTCAGAGAAGGCGCTTCTAGCAAGAAACGTTGGACTATCTCAGTGTGTTTTTGATATTTGTAGCATTGGCAACCATCGCCACTTGATTGTAAGATACATTAATTTTAAGGGGCATCTTGATTTCATAGATAGTGAAGGAAAGGGGGGGGGGATAAGCCCATGCACTGTATAGCTGATGAAATATACTAAATTCTGGTGGAGATAAAGGGAAGAGATAGAGGGGTGGTAATGGTGAAAGGATGTAAAACATTTTACTGAACTGAAGAAAGACTGGCAAATCGAGAGGCCTATTCTAGGAGGGACTGATGAGAAAAGATGCATGCCTAGTCCTAGGCTGCTCATGTTTCTGAACTTGAGGATCAAGAGGCTCTTTTACATGCTTCCCGACAGAAAGAACCACTAATTTATGAAGGAAGAAGTTTAGGCTTTTCTTCTGCCAAACTGGAAACTAGGAGGTGGAATGACTTCCAGGGATTCCCGAGAAAAAGGACCGAAGTCCCCAAATTCTGTGTTGAGCTCTCATTTACCTGTCAGGGTGAAAAAGAGACTTAGATATGCAAGGATTTAGAGAATTTATTAGTGTTATCAGCTAGCAGCCAGAATCCATTAAGGAGACAAAACTCATCAGTTATTTTTATAAGGAGAATTTAATATAAGAATTGTTAATGAGGTATTTGAGCTGAAAAGGCAAAACTCCCCTCCCCCAACAACAACACTAAGGCGGTGTTGTTTAATAGAAACATAATCTGAACTATCTATGTAATTAAAAAATGTTTAGTAACCACATTTAAAAAAAGTAAAAGGAAATGGGTAAAAATAATTGAAGGGTATTTCATTTCCCCCAATATATCCAAAAGATTATTATTTGCAATTGATTACCGAGGTAACGAGATATATTGCATTCCTATTTTCATGCTAAGTATTAAAAAATCCAGTGTATAGTTTTTACTGACAGCATATCTCAGTTTGGACAGGCGCATTTCATTCCATATGTGGATATAACATTGATGGTACTGGACAGTGCAGCCTTAAGGTGTCCCTGAGGTAGCACTGGGCGGAAGCAGTAGGAGTCGCTAAGATATTGGAGTTTGGGTGTCCCAGAGTAGCACTGGGTGGAAGCTGTAGGAGTCGCTAAGATATTGGAGTTTGGAGGGCAAAGGCACTTTGAAATTGCAGCTCAGATATCTGAAGAGGGGTGCCTCCTGGCTGGTGGGGCACCTGTCTCTGAGTTTGGAGGCAAGGCCAGGGGTTTGGGACTCAGATCTTTGAGGAGCCTACCAGTGGGTAGAACTGGTGTCTTCAGAGTGCAGGGTACATTGTGGTTGCTTCTGCAAGTGTGGGCAGACTGGATTAAACAGCTGCTGTGGTGACGCAGTGAGGCCTGAGTGACCAGAAAGGCTTAGACAGCAAGCAGGACAGCAGCCTTTTCTTCCTCCCGCCTTGCAGTCGCCCTCTGGCTCCCTCTATTGGCAGAGCCTAACAGGGACCCAGCTGCTAAGCACAGGATAGAAGAGGAGTGTGATGCTAGGAGTCATAGCTCAATACCTGACAGAGTGGTCCATCTTAGGAAAACGCTTAAAAGGACAATTCTAACCACATTACACATTAATTACAACGGAGATCTTAATGCAGAGAACTGCGGAGAGGAACGGAAGCACCCTTGGAGATCAGTCTTTGCATTGTGCACAGGAATGATAGACCACATCCGAAGGTGCTAATACAAGGTGCTAGTAAGGATTCTTGAGATTGAAGAGAAATCCTTGAAAAGAAAACCTAAAAATTATATGCATTTAAAAGCACTGCACTCTTTCTTAGCTAAGAGTTGGGTTGGAGGGAAAAGTCCAAGTATTCAAATGATACCATCTTACTAAGTTTGCAGAGTGTAGTGGTTGAGAAAATAACAGAAATTGTGTTTTTAAACAATACTTGGGGAAAAATGTGTGTGAATGTTCAGGAAGGGAATGATCACTCACTGCATGGAAAAATACCATAGATTTTTTGAGAGGGAAAGTGAATGTCTAGTAATTTGTTATAACTGGAAAACAAGGAAAGGGAAAAAAACATAAAATTAGTAGTAAACATAATATAAAAGGGAAGAAAAAAATTAAGTGTATCAGTGTTTATACTGTTAATAATTGTGACTGGCCACAGCTGCCGTTTAAAGATCAAGGCTGCCAGATTATGTTAAATACACATCACACACACCGTGAGCTATGTGTTATTTATATGACCTACACTTAAAACAAAATAATTTGTTTTAACCTTAATAAAGGTTAAAGGTTACTGGATCGGCAAAGCTATACCAAACAAAAAGAAGTATCAGAAAAAGTACAGTGGAAGGTTATAAGCACTAAAAGAATAAAGAAGCACAATTATGTAATGATAGCAAGCAGTTTATAAAGACAACAGTCATTAACCTTTATGCATCACTCAAATGAGCAGTTCAGTATATGAATGAAAAATGATTAGAAATTCAAAGACTACTTGATTTAAAAAAATAAAGGAATTTGTGTTTGTGTAATCATTCTTTCCTTAAAAATGTATACTCTGGTCTTGATGGAGGAATGTGCTGAGCTTTAACATTAAAGTGTCTATCCTGAGTAAAGGGGGAGCGAGTTAGGTGGTGTGTATGTCTGACACGGACAATGCAAGTAGAGGGGGAGAGGCTGTATTTTGATTCAAGCTTGAAAGTCCTTTGAAATAGGAAAGAAGTATTGATTCTTTCCCTCTGTAAGTCTCAGAATGGAGAATGATAATGTCTTCTCTCTCTTTCTCTTTCTCTCTGGCCAAGTTTCCCAAGACTGACCAGTTTACCAAGGATATAATTTCAAAATATGTGTCCTGCAAAAATGTCTCCTGCATGAAAAGGAAACATAAGTGCAAAACACTGTAAAAGGCAGGCATGCTGTATGTTTTGTATACATAAGGATACTAAGATGCCCAGAACCATGAATATTGTCCTAGTTTCTTATCTTCAGGAGGGAGCCATCTCACACTGTCATCTGTGCCTGCTGAAGCTGCCCATCTGGGAAGGGGCCAGTGCTTGCCAGAGGAGTCCATGGTTTGCCCTGCTGGACCAATGAAAGAGATTTACCCCACAGATGCCTGCATTTGACCTTAGTTCCTGTTTCCTGCAGCTGGCGCTGTGGCTGCCCTCCTCCAGCATCCAGCTGCAGCTCCATCCTGCGGGTGTTTGCAAGGGGAGGGGTGTGGAGACTTTCTAGACAAATCTTTGGTGGTGACAGGTCATGTAGGGGCATTAGCTCCCACTCCTTCTATAAAACTGTTCATTTTTAAGCCCTGCGGATGTGGCACAATTTAATAGTGTGTGTCTCTATATCCTCACTCCTACCTTTATTAAGTTGTATTTTGAATATTGTGCCAATTGGTGTATCCTTTAAGATAAAAAGTTCATTATTTTGGTTTAAGATGTCTCTAACCAGATAAAGAAGCAGCCGTAGGTCCCTGTGGTAGGGTGGAGACAGGGGTGATTCAGTGTTGTGTAACTTGGAGAGTTTAACTGAATTCCTAAAGGAGAAGGGGGTGCATAGGCCCTAGATATATTGACATAACTTGTGAACTAAAATCAGAATTCTTTTCAAATATAAATGCATTTTTCAGTGCACTAGCAGAGAGTATTTGATAAGAAAATGGTCTCAGCGCTAGCTGGTTTGGCTCAGTGGTTAAAGCATTGTCCTGTGGACTGAAGGGTCCCCGATTGGATTCTGGTCAAGGGCACATGCCCAGGGTTGTGGGCTCGATCCCCAGTAGGGGACGTGCAGGAGGCAGCCGACCAATGATGTTTCTATCTCTCTTTCCCTCTCCCTTCCTCTCTGAAATCAATTATATATATATATATATGTGTGTGTGTGTGTGTGTGTGTGTGTGTGTGTGTGTGTGTATATATATAAAATTTGCCCAAGGTCACAAGACTAGTGAGAGGTGTAGCCAAACAGCCTTCTTTAAAATATATATTTTGAAATCTTAAAAAAAAAGAACAAAAAAAAGATGGTCCCAGAAAATGAAAGTCAGGTAGAACTTGTTCCCAAGTGAGAACTGAAATGGTGACTTTAGGTGCAGAGTAATACCCAGTGTGGGCATGGTCAGTGATCACCTAGAAGGGGAGATGGGAACTGTTGGATTCCATCTGTGGGTGATCCTCAATAACAGTCGTAGGCTTCCAGTCCTGGGCTGAGTTTTCTTTCATCTGGCATCATTTTGAAGCTTTGCAGGAAAATCTCCAAATTGTGACTAAATTTTAGTGTGAATGAAAACAGAATCACTTATTCTTTTTTTAAAATACATTTTTTATTACTGATTTCAGAGAGGAAGGAAGAGGGAAAGAGAGATAGAAACATCATTGATGAGAGAGAATCATTGATTGGCTGGAGAATCACTTATTCTTAATGTTATTGTAGAAAAGAAGGTAAAACTCGCTTATTAAACTCTGAATGACATTTTAAATGATATTTATGTGGAAGTGTAGATGACCAGAATAAATGTCCTCTTGGCTACACCTCAGAACCAGGTCGTAAGCTGGTAACATACTACTGATTTACTTCATGGTTAGCTAGACTGCAGTTATTTTACTTTCTAAGACAGGGTTAGTTATTGCTGAGTTACTATTATGTAAAGAGTACCTGTGTTCCATAGTATTAAACTGTGCTCATCTTCTGTATTCATTCTTTCAAAAATATTTATTGAGTGTCTGCCAAAAGCCATATACTTTTTAGTGTCTGGGCTATAGTGGTGCATAAGACAAAGTTCTTATCCCATGGCTCACATTCTAATATATACGTGTGTGTGTGTGTGTGTGTGTGTGCGTGTGTGTGTGTCTTCTATAGACTGCAGGCTGCAAAGTCAAGCTCTCTGGCTACACTTCTCACTAGCCTTGTGACCTTGGGCAAATTATAACTTCGGTTAGCCTGAGTTTCACATAGCTTCTCTGTACCTCAGCCTCCTCATCTGAAATACAGTAATCGATTTGATAAGGCTGTTGTGAGGATTCAGTGAGTTATACTGTACCTGGCACAAAGTAAGCATTAATAAATGCCAATTTCTTCATCTGTGAAACATATAAATATTGTATATAGATACATATAGATATGATATATTAATGTAATATGGTTATGTTAATGTACATCTTATGAATTTACTTTGAAAGTTCAATGAATAAACATTCCTTCCAGGATTTTAAATAATTTTAACTGAGAAATATTAAGCTTGCTATGTACTTTTATTTTTGTAAGTTCTTATTAATAGAAAGCAGTATATTTATTCTGTCATTAATTTTAATAGTCTTACAATTAGTTTGCTGAATTACCAGTTCAGCTTTTCTGTTTAAAAAATGAACCGTAAACAGTATTTTGAGTGCTAGTTCAGCATGTTCTGACAAAGTATGATGCATTAAAATAAAATTCATCATTAGCATTAAAAACGACCTCTGAGGTTGTAGGCCTTCATTTTTCTTTTCCAGTGTTGGAAGCAGTCTTTCTGAGTCAAGTACATTGCAGTACTTTGCAGATATAATCTGTGTATAATGGTCATAGTTCAATTTTAAATAAATCATTTCATCAAATCACTTTATCTCTAACAATGTCAGTTTTCCATTTATTCTCACCCATTATCTGAGGTTCTTATCAACTTTCCCTCAGTAATATAATGGCCTTATATATGAAATTATAAAGTAATTTTCCAAGCTAGAATTAGATAGAATTACTTCTGTGTCAACCTACATGAAGATAAATCTGAGTATTTATGAATGGCTAAATGAGCAGTATATAAGTTCAGAGAAACATTTAGGACCACGTTGGGAAAGGGCTGGTAATAATTTTGGCTCTGGCAACCTCTGGCTGGATATAATGATAAAAAATAAAAAATCTTGTTTTAGAATAATTATGAATAATACAGGGTTTTCAAACTGTCCTTGTATGACCACGAAGGTGAGTAATGTAGTGGGAACTAATTCCTATAGGAGTTTACTTTCAGAGGTTTGAGAAGCTTGGCTTTGAGGACCAGATCAGATCATCTCACGTCTCCTGTGCCCTTGTCCACATCTCAGTTTTTCTCCTTAAAAAGGGGACATAGTAATGCCTCTTCCATGGAAGGAAATGAAGTTGAGTATATAAAAAATGCCTTGCTAAAGTTATCTTTAAAATGCCCTTCCCGCCTTCTTAAACCCTTTTGGTTCTTTGGAATAAAACAATATTGGCTAGTTTTATGTAGAAACCAAAATATATAGAACTAGATTTATATATACTAGCTACCTGTGGGAGCTGAATGTATATCAGTAGCTTATTGTTATTATTTTTTTTTTCCATTTAAAAGAACAGGTTCTAATAGTATTTATTAAAGGAGATTTGCTTGGTGTTTAGAAATTGATTTTGCTGGTGTATCTTAAATCTCTCACGTGACTGATAATATTCTAAGTTACTAGGGCCTGTGGTATAAGGGCAGAGCAGACTGGTATTTGTTTCATTAAGCTTAGGCAAGCTATCCAATTACTTAATGCAAATAAGAAAAGTTTACACTAAACTCCTACTACTTTGCTAAAAACTCTAGAGAATTTAAATGAGGAGAGATACGTATTTAAAGGAAGGAAATTTAAATGAAACTTATTATCACGGGCTTAATGTAGAATAATATTAGGCCAGGAGCTCTGAGATAGTAAGTGGGAAATGCCAATAAATAAAGAGAATGTATTCTCCAAGATACTTGGCAAGTTTAGTTTTATTTTGAGATAATTCTTAAATCTTTGGCAACCCAAGTTAATAATGAAAGACTTATTTTTATCTCTTGCCTTCTCTTCATGTAATAGGGACCTTAACAGTGAAGTGCTGCCTCTCATTGTCAGGGAGCACTTCCCCTTCTTTCTCTTGCAGAGTGTTTACAGAACAACCTGCTCTGACTATAGCTCAGCATTGGGCGGTAGCTTTCAGTGAGGCCCAGCAAGCATTGTCATCTCATTCGGCTCAGAATGAGAGAGAAGTTGTTTGAACATCTACCTTTCATAGATGACCATTGAACTAGGGCGGCTTGGTGGAATATAAAGCTCAGGGCACTGAGAAGAAGCTCGGAAAAGAACTGAGAATACAAGCAGCTGTTCTTTGCAAAATTGTTGTGAAAGGATCTAAATGAATCAGTGGGAGAGGACGCTTATAAGAAGAAAATGTTGCTGTAAATGAATTTCTTGGAGGGGAGAGTTGGGGAGACGAGGAGTAATACAGCTTAGAAGTGTTCAGTCTGTTGCTTTTACTTCTAAAGTAAAAAAGGAAACCTCAACTAGCTACACCATTTATGTGAAACTCGGCCCTTTAGAATAATTGGAAAGAAAGCAAAACTGTCTTCTAAGTTTTTTTTCTAAATTGCCAAGGCGATTTTAAGCTTTAGTGGACCCTTTAAGCCTTGCATTAATTTTTATTGAAAACTGTGTGTGTTGTGTGTGTCCGTGAGTGTGCTGTGGGGATGTGCCTGTGTTTTAAGAGAGCTCCCTCTGTGTCCCTAGATCTGCCAACCTTTGGTCTCTGAAACAGCAGTCACAGAATCTAAGACACTGGCCTTCCCTATGCTGCTATGTCAGTATTAATTAGATTTCAATTCAAATATCAGCTCCCTCTCATATAATTTCCCAGTATCCACACTTTGTATAAATAATGTTTTTTTCAGAGTTTGAGCTTCTTGAGGGTAAGGACGGTCTCTTTTGCTCATCATTTTATTCTCAGTAACCAGAATAGTGTCTGTCACCTAATAATTATACATAATTATATATATATATATATATATATATATTTTTTTTTTTTAAATATATTTTATTGATTTTTCACAGAGAGGAAGGGAGAGAGATAGAGAGTTAGAAACATCGATGAAAAAGAAACATTGATCAGCTGCCTCCTGCACATCTCCCACTGGGGATGTGCCCGCAACCCAGGTACATGCCCCTGACCGGAATCGAACCTGGGACCCCTCAGTCCGTAGGCCGACGCTCTATCCACTGAGCCAAACCGGTTTCGGCATATTATGTATATTGAATGAATTTGTGAATCCCATTTATTCTGACTTAGCATACAGTTTTATCAAGTAGTAGGAAACTCGAATGAGACTAGAAATATAAGTAAGTGCCCACTGAGATAACGATAAAATTTGGAGTAAACACTCCATAGTTTCATTTATTCCCTGCTATCACTTTTCTCACGAGTTTTAATGGAATGGGGAATAATATATTTAATGTATGATGCTTGTAAAACTTTTAGCTGAAAGGGACCTTAGGACTATATGTGGTTATATATATAAAATATGTAGTTCAATCTTCACATTTTAAAGCTGGAAAAACTGAGGTTTATTAAATTGTCCAGCTAAGTTGCTGGTAAGTAATGAGGATTTGTTCTGGGACCTCTCCTAAACTCCTACAGATACAGGCCTGTTTATAAGGATAAATGAAAGTAAAGGTAAGAATTAAGAAAGGAAAATAATTTTCTTTTTAGTCAGTTTGTGCCACTCCCAGTCTCTCTGCAGCCAAGAATCAAGCACAGCGAGGTACGGTATTCCACAGGCTGTGATAGCATCGGGTCTAGAAAATCTTCTATATTGAAAATATTATAACATCCTGCTGTTTTAAGGGACTTAGTGTATTCTGGGATTAAATCACACTCGTGACAGTTAGAACATGGTGGCTTGGCCCTGTAGGCTTCAACTCACCTAGTTGTTTCTAAAATTCTGTTTCTACAGCTGGTTTTCATTTTTTGTCTGAGTTTGGAAATATGCCATTCATTCCTTTATGTATGGGTACATTCAGAAGTATTTGAACACTTACCATGTGGCAGGGACTGTTAAAAGAATTGGGGATAGCCCGGCCTGTGTGGCCCAGTGGTTGAGCATCAACCCATGAACAAGGAGGTCACGGTTCGATTCCCAGTCACTGCATATGCCCAGGTTGTGGGCTTGATCCCCAGTAGGGAGCGAACAGGAGGCAGCCAGTCAATTCTTTCTCATCATTGATGTTTTTATTTCTCTATTTCCCCCCCCCCCCCCTTTCTTTGAAAAAAAAACCACCCAAAACCCAAACATTAAAAAAATGTGTCTATATAAAAAGAAGCATCAGGATATAGCAGTGAACAAAACCAGACCAGGTCCATGCCCTTGTGGCAAAGAAAAAAAGGCGTGTGAAAGGATGGGGCTGCCAGGTCATTATTGCCAATTTTTTATTTTAGAAGCTCTTGACGATAATAAAAAGAAAACAGAACTTTTTATTGATGAAAAATTGGAAACAAAGATAGAGAAAACAAAGCTGTATGTGGTGAATTGGGAGATTTTTCTTCTTTTCAGAAAATCACTGCTTTCTCTGAATTTCTGACCCCATAGTGGGTATTATTGCTGCTACTTACCTAACGTGTTGATTGCTTATTCTGTCACAGGCATTGTGCTAAGTGCTTTGTGTATATAGAACCCTGTAAGGTAGGGATTATACCATCCATTTTACTCTGAGAATACAGGACCCAGGGAGGTTCACTAGGTACTTACTCAGCTAGTAAGTGGTCGAGCCTTGATTTGGACCCAGGAGTCGGTCTCCAGAGTTTGTGCATCTGGGCCAAGTATTAAGTATTACAAGCTGAATAACCTATATTTTTTATTTTGACAGTAAAGGTTTTTGTGCTCAGTTTTTTGCTTTTATTTGTTAACTTGCCAAAACTTCATGATATTTCTTAAAGTTCAGCCACTTTTAACTCCATGTGTAATTAAAATTTATGCCATATGCAAGAAGATGCAGAAAAAACATGTACTATTAAAATATACTTTTTAAAAATGTGATATACCAAATATGGTAGATATGAGAAAAGTCTAGTGTATAGAACTCATTGTATAACTAATTTTTATAGGCGTCTTCTATATGTATTTAAAGTGCCCTGTGAACACAGTGCGTGCCATATAGTATAGGTGACCCGTAAATGATAGTAATTTTTAGTATTTTCGTTTCTACTTCACTTGTAAAGTAGGTAATAATTTTTACTTTCAGGTGATATGCTTTTAAAATACTTTAGCAGCAGAGGATGATAACCTGATTCAGTAACCTCAGCATTCATATGTGGACCTCTCCTTTTATATATCTCCAGGATTTATTTGGGTAAAACTGCATTTTGGTAATTGAGGGCTGAGGCCCACAAACTTCAGTATGCATCAGAATCACTTGGCAGGCTTCCTACAAGACAGTTTTCTGGCCACCCCGAGTTTCTGATCCCAGGAGGTGTGGGGTGTATCTGAGGATTTGCCTGGCATTCTCCCAGGTATTGCTGGTTTGTGGATCGTAGTTTTAGAATTGCCATTCCAGGAGTGACATGACTTCTAATTATGGCTGTTCTCTTACAGTCATACATGCCCAGTGAGTTAATGTGTGGAGTCATGATGTTGCTGTTCTTATTGTGAAATTTATTTTGATATGATATAGAGAAATTTGGTTTGTATAAGTATAATTGCTCTTTATTGCTTAAGAAAAAATATTCTAGCAGTTGCTTTTGCATTAGACAGTTTCAAAGTGCTGGTTTTAATTTGTTTCTATTCATCTTTATTTAAGAACACAAAAGCAAGCAGGTTTAATTTTTAGGGGGAGGAACGCATTACAACTTTTGATTTTAGAAGCTCTTGACGATAATGAAAAGAAAACGGAACTTTTTATTGATGAAAAATTGAAAACAAGGATAGAGAAAACAAAGCTGTATGTGGTGAATTAGGAGATTTTTCTTCTTTTCAGAAAATCACTGCTTTCTCTGTATTTCTGACCCCATAGTGGGTATTATTGCTGCTACTTACATGGTGATTTTATCTGTTATAATTGATATCTGAGGAATATAGTGTATCAGGATGACGTAGCAATTTAAAAATAGCAACACAAACTGTTTTCTTTTGCTCTTTTCAAGAATTATTTATTTAATTACTTATTTGTTTATTTTTCTGGCCCTCACCCCACGATATGTTCACTGATTTTAGACAGAGGGGTGGGGGGAAAGGGGGTGGAGAGAGAGAGATAAAGAGAGAGAGAGGGAGGGAGAGAAACATTGACTGGCTGCTTTCCTTTCATCCCCCTGACTGGGGATCGAACCCACAACCCAGGCATGTGCCCTGACTGGGAATCAAACCATGACCTTTTGGTCCACAGGAGGATGCTCCAAACTACTGAGCCAAACCAATCAGGGCTCAATCATTTTTTAAAATTAAAATTTGATAGATTAGTACTGAGTTCCATTTGTTATTCATCATTTTCACTTATAAAGTAGGTTTCACTGAGAATTTCACTTATACCAATGTAACAATTTTACCTTTTCTTTTCACAGCATGGCTTAGACCTTTGGGGATATGATCGTATAGAGGGGTTATTCTCTCCAAGAAGAAAAGGCAATCAGAAAATCTTTGTCCATGAAATTAAACTGAAATGTATGCTCATTTATCTGAATACCTTTATGTGCCAGGCTCTATGGCGAAGATCGGTGCCAAAGTAATTTATCTTTTTCATGCACAATGAGGGGTTTTAGTGGATTGTAAGTTAATATGACCTAATTGTGATGAGGTTTCTGATAAACCTAATGCAATAAGATGCTTTATTGCCGAAACCGGTTTGGCTCAGTGGATAGAGCGTCGGCCTGCGGACTGAGAGGTCCCAGGTTCGATTCCGGTCAAGGGCATGTACCTGGGTTGCGGGCACATCCCCAGGGGGAGATGTGCAGGAGGCAGCTGATCGATGATTCTCTCTCATCGATGTTTCTAACTCTCTATCTCTCTCCCTTCCTCTCTGTAAAAAATCAATAAAATATATTTTAAAAAAAAGATGCTTTATTAATATAATCAGCATTGTGTGCAGGTTTTGGGAGGTACAGTTCTGCTGTTTTATTTTGCTAGACCGTAGTGTTACATTTGGTGTAGAGCTAAGGGACAAATTGGAGCAGTTCCAGAGGTGAGGAGCTCTGCTGTTGAAAGGTCTGGCTAGTTTTGCATATGAGGATTGTTGGAAAATGGGAGTAATTCACTG
This sequence comes from Myotis nattereri, assembly GCF_964212035.1. Classification (NCBI taxonomy): domain Eukaryota; kingdom Metazoa; phylum Chordata; class Mammalia; order Chiroptera; family Vespertilionidae; genus Myotis; species Myotis nattereri. The sequence goes on along the minus strand of NC_138086.1, from coordinate 24,442,323 downwards.
GGTGGGAAGACATTTTTTTAAAAAAATACATTTCTATTGATTTCAGAGAGGAAGGGAGAGGGAGAGATAGAAACATTAATGATGAGAGATAATCACTGATTGGCTACCTCCTGCATGCCCTCACTGGGATCAAGAACACAACCTGGGCCTGTGCCCTGACTGGGATTTGAACCATGACCTCCTGGTTCATAGGTAGATGCTCAACCACTGAGCCACGCCTGCTGGGCCGAAAAGACATCTTAATTGTGATTTGAGTCCCCTGCTGTAATATAAGATCCATGAGGACTTCGACATGTCCACCTTGTTCAGCACTGTGTTATCAGTGCCTCCTATAGTGTCTGCTATGTATTCAAAACACAGTTGATTTTTGTGGGGAAGAGATGGTCACCTTCAAATATTGGTCTTATAGATGCTTGTTAATTAGATTTATTACTTATATCTCAGAGAGCATATGGTGGCATCGGAATTTTTAGGCGGCCAGATTTCAGTTTTACATAAGAACTTTGTAAAACTAGCTTAGCAGTCACACTGGTAAACTCCATGTATTTTAATTCTGTTATTTTAAATGCTCAGGGAAGAGCTGCATGAGGATTTACTAGAAAATACAACTGCTTTTGATAAAGTGTTGTCAAAATGATTTCAGCTGTTTCTCTTTATTTAAGTACTTTATTAAAAATAATGTCAACTAATAAATGTTTTCTTTCTAATTTAGACCTTTCTTGTCTTTTCAGACTAAAGCAAAGCAAAGAACTGGACCGAGAGAGGGCTCTTGCCAATGAGCAGTTAACCAGAGCTATTCTCCGAGAGAGGATATCGAGTGAGCAGGACCGCACGAAGGCAAAGCACCTGGTGAGCAGGAAACAAATAGTGGAAATGTCTTGTCTACAGGAAACCTCTGATATTTGGGGAAAGCTACATCAGCTTTTAGAGTTGATAAAATTCATGTTCTCTTTGCTTCAATTTCCTTGTTTTTGCCTTTTACAAGTAGTTGGCAATTTGCTTGGATTAACCACGAAGGACTTAAAAAGACAGGTAACTTCAGAATTATTGAAATAAAAGTCAACACAGAGACATAGGTACATGCATGTTGCCTGAAGGGATAGTGTGTGTGTGTGTGTGTGTGTGTGTGTGTGTGTGTGTGTTTCATCCATCCATCCATCCGTCCGTCCCTCCTTCCTCCCTTTTGATTTTATTGTATTGGAAATCTCTGGGGTGAGCAGCCTTGCTTGTTTCTGTGCTTCTGATGACTGCCAGATGTAAGTCTGGGAACTCTCCAGCAAAGGTGAGGAAGGTTGGATCAGTCACTTTCTGGGCTTTAGAAAGGGGAAAACATAGTGCAAGGGCTTTGAGAAACCAAAAGAAATAATTAAAACACTTTTTTTTAATTTAAAGAAAAGATGATATAAACATGTCTAAAAATAATTAGTAATAGAAGAAAATTTAAAAGGCATTCATCAATTTGTCATTATCTTGCAACCATTCCTTTCATTGGGTGTGTTTCCCTCTAGACCAGGGGTGGGCAAACTTTTTGACTTGAGGGCCACAATGGGTTCTTAAACTGGACCGGAGGGCCAGAACAAAAGCATGGATGGAGTGTTTGTGTGAACTAATATAAATTCAAAGTAAACATCATTACATAAAAGGGTACGGTCTTTTTTTTTTAGTTTTATTCATTTCAAACGGGCCGGATCCAGCCCATGGGCCGTAGTTTGCCCACAGCTGCTCTAGACAGCTCAAAAAAATGTTTTTATTGATTTTAGAGAGGAAGGGAGAGGGAGAGAGTAAGAAACATTGATGAGAGAGAGAGAGAAAAACATCAGCTGGCTGCCTCCTGCATGCCCTCTACTGCAGATCAAGTGCAACTAGGGCATGTGCCCTGACCAGGAATCGAACCTGTGACCTCTCGGTGTCCTTACTTTAGCAGGCATTTGGGAATTGTTGAAAATTTTAAGAAAAGGGCAGTTTCTGTTCTCTTATTCTTTCTCTCAGTCCTTTCTTTGGGAGGCTAACCTTTGACTGCATACCAATACGTAGAAACAGTTAAAGGAAGTTAGCATGTAATGAATCCATTACTTCAGTGACTCATCCAGGATCCAGGCTGAATGGGTAGACGTGAAGCTGGAATGGAGGTGATGGATTAAGAAAGAAATGTCAAGGTACTGGCTGGTAGCCATCATGAGGGGCGCACATGTTGATTGGAACCGAGGCCAAGACATGCGGAAGGAGAGCCAGGGGGATGATTTCAGAATTAAAGGCAGTAAGTGTTGAGTAATTCGATCATTGGTTATATCTGCTATACTCCTGAGAGTCGTCTTCACTAATGTCACAGCCTCCCAATTTGAGGGCCAGGAATGGAGTGGAGAGGGTTAATAGTGATGATGCAGAAGGAAGGCTGGGATCGAGCTTTTAGTTTCTAGCAGGTAGAAGAATCTTTGGCTGGCATTTTTCTTTGTGCCCCCATTTTTTTCTCTTGTCTTTGAAGCACTCTTTTCTCTACTTTCTTTGTGCCTAAATTTGGACATATTGTCATGTTCTTTTAGTTCAGGGAGATAAGCAAGATTGGGATTTAAGAACACATTAAACATACACGCATATATTAAAGCATAAAAAGTGTTTTCACCAAAAAATGTGAAAATATAAGAATTTCTTATTTAACAGTAACTAAAATATTATGTAATGTATTGTAAACTTGGTTGGAATAGCTATCTTCAGCCCATTTTTCTCTTTGTAACTTGCAAATCTTGTGTATTACACACATGTATATTTTAGCATGTTAAACATAAGAAACTGGCCTTGTATGTTCTGTTTTGTTAGGTCTTGTCTTTGTGATTCTGGGGATGTAGAATACAGATGGCAAATTGCCATGCTCTCAACTCCTGCATTTCAGCATCTATTATAATATTAGCCAAATAAAGCCTCAAAGCCCTTAGGGCAGTGGTTCTCAACCTTCCTAATGCCGCGACCCTTTAATACAGTTCCTCATGTTGTGGTGACCCCCAATTTCATTGTTACAAATTGAACATAATTAAAGCATAGTGATTAATCACAAAAACAATATGTAATTATATATGTGTTTTCCGATGGTCTTAGGCGACCCCTGTGAAAGGGTCATTCGACCTCCAAAGGGGTCGCGACCCACAGGTTGAGAACTGCTGTTTTAGGGAATAAAAGTAGAATTTATACAATAGGATCATCACTGAGTCAGAGGATCCTGTCCTGGCTTGAGTGTTCTCAGACATCTGAGTGACAGTTCCTGGCCACAGCAAGGTGGCTGCCTAACAGTTTTACCAAATTATCCCCTTCATTGTTATTATTCATTATTATAGAAGGCATGCATATTCATGGGTAAAGATAAGAAAATAAATACAAAAAATATTAACCCACTTAAATTACCACTATCCAGAGATAGTTACTGTTAAGTTTCTGGTTTATTGTTTTTATATTTCTTTTCACATTCCACTAAGTCTCTATAAAACAGAGTATATGTATACATATGGGAATATGTATACACACAAACATAGGTGATAATAAACTTAGTCTTGTATAACTCATGTAATAACCTTCATTTAAAAAATTAGACTATATGATAAAGGTCTTTCTATACCACTAAGTGTTTATGTGTGTAGTCACTTTTAATGGTTGAATGTATCTAACTGGATTTTTCTTTGATTATTAAAATAATACAGGGATATTTTAGAAAACTTGGGAGATATAAAAATTACTGAGGACCCAGCTCATATGCATGAGGACAGCCATTATAAAAAAGACAGACAACAACAAGATTGGCAAAGATGTTGTGGCAATATAAAATGGCAGAGCCACTGTGGAAGACAGTATGGCAGTTTTTCAAAAAATTAAAAATAGAATTACCATATGTTTCAACAATCCCACTCATGGCTATTTATCCAAAAGAATTAAAAGAGTGACTCAAGGAGATATTTGTATGCCCATGTTCATGGCAGCATTATTCACAATAGCCACAAAGTAGAAGCAACCCAAGTGTATAGTAGATGAATGGATAAACAAAACCGTGGTCTATACAGACAATGGAATGTTATTCAGCCTTAAAAAAAAGGAAGGAAATTCTGACACATCATGCAACATGGGTGAACCTTGAGGTCATTGTGCTAAGTGAAATAAGCTAGAGACAGTAAGTGGAAGGGTGGTTGCCGGTGCTGGAGGGGAGGGAGGAGTGGAGAGCTTTTTAATGGGTATGGCATTTCAGTTTTGCAAGATAAAGAGAATTCTGGAGATGGGTTGCACAACAATGAGAATGAACTTTATATTCTTGAACTGTATATTTCAAAATGGTTAAGACGGTAAATCTTGTTATGTGTATTTTACCACAATTAAAAGTTAGAAAAGAATTATTAAAGATGTAAGCAATATTACACATATTTTTCTATTCAAAATGGTTTAGGTGGACAATTTAATTCTAACATGTATTACTCCATTTCTTATTAACTAGATTATTTTTAATCGCTGGGTACCATCCAGGTTTCCAGATTCTGTATCGCACCATCTTGTAAAATGAGTGGTGTGGAACTTCAGGCCTGCTATTGTCCCTTACTTTTGTGATCCTGAGCTGGGGAGGTGGGCATCCTCAGAACCATGATCCATGTAAGCGTCACCCTGGGAACGTTAGCATTGCTCTGCTGCGAGTGCTGGGCTCCCATTGCTGCATTCTCAACCCTTAATATGTGGGGCCCTGAGTGAGGGCCAAACATTGATGTGTTCTTCTTTATTTAGAACCCAAATGTTGCAGCCTGTAAGAAAGTAAAGGTTAGATTTCACACATTTGAAGGAATTGGAAAGCTGTCTTTCTGGAGAACTAGGGAAAAACACACACAAAACTGATGTGGTGTTGGTACTGTGAAATAAAACGAACTCCTCCCTCCTCCCTCATCTTCCTCCTCCCTCCTCCCTCATCTTCCTCCTCCCACCAGCAGTTGACACTTGGATTGCTGTCTTTTTAGATGTGAATCCAGGCTTTTCCTCCCACAGTTGTAGATGCTGGCTTTCTTAAAGCTCTTTGAAGGGCAAAGTCATGGTGGCCCTGTCGTTGAAGTTTCAAAATAGGATCAGATTGAAATTTTCCCCTTTGGAAGAATTGCTTTAGCTGGAGAAGCCGGCAAGTCCTGCTCTAGATTCAAGAAGGGTACCCCAGCCACCCATTCTACCTCTCGGTGACGTACCAGTTTTCAATCAGCTGATTTCACCCCAAAGCTTCTGGGGAGGCAGTTCACTGATAATTTATGCACACAAAATGTTAATTAAAATCCACATTAAAGCTGTGCTTCTTAGGAGCAGGAAAGCACCTGCTCCTAAGAGTGAAGACTAAACAAGAGGAAACCTGTAAAGTTAACGCAACGTGACATTTTGTGTGATGTTTAAGATCTCGTACAGATCAATCTAATATTTGCTGTGTCGTCAGATTTTTTTTTTTTTAATAACAGAGCAGGAAGCTGTATTTTTTGACTTTTCAAATATATTTGATTTCTTCTTAAAATGTCAATTAAAATTTGATTGACTTCTTTTTCTCTCATTAGGCTGTTTTAACATTAGTCGTTCCTTATCACTGCAGAATTACGTTGTATTGTCTTTTTAAATTTAAACTTGAAAAGAAGCCCCACTTTACTTAAGGGGATAGCTACTGAAATATTCTGGAGTTTATCCAAACATACATGTGAAATAATTTTCTTCCTCTTTGGACAGATGCTTTATTGAGTGCTTACTGTATGCTAGATACTGAAGATATAGAAATGAAGACAAAAATCCTGTCCTTAAGGAATTCACAGTAAAATGTGGGAGATAGACTTAAAATAATGTTAAAAAGTGTTAAGTCTGTTATAGCGCCATGCTACTTACATTTTTGTGAGAATTCTCACTTTAGTGAAAGCAGGGACTTTTTTTTTTTTTTTAACTCATTGCTGTTTTTCATTTATTCACATTCAGACTTATTTCACACATTCAAGTGCCTAGTATGTGCCATTGCCTAGCAAAGAGTCAACAGTCAGTTAATACTTGCTGATGAAGTAAACAAAGACTTGAATCTACTTAAGCCTGTAAGTGGGAGGAGAGGAAAAGGGGAGGAAGCTTTCCTAGGCAAGTGGTGCTGAGCTGAGGCCTGCAGTGAGTGTAGGCATGCACTTCGCGGGGAGGACAGGGGATGATCCAGCCTGTGACATTGCAGGCAGAAGCATGGGGACAGTGGCACACTACAAGGGATGGCCGAGTGGGAAGGGCAGTGCCAGGAGTGTTGAGGGATGAGGCAGAAGAAGTTGGTTAAGGTCCTGAGTTTCATAGAGCATAAGGTTTGAAGGGGACAAATGAAATAGTTAGATGGGCATTTTGATAGCTCATTCTAGCAACATGTGAAGGATGGACTAGAGGAAGAAATGAATGGAAACTGAGAAAGCACTAGTCAGATCATTAGGTATTTTGGCCCCTTTCAACATTCCCCTCCATCACAAATTTGTTAAACACCTACTGTGTGCTAGGCACTGTTCGTTGCTAGAGATGCACAGGTGAATTCAACCTGGTTGCTTTTCCTCACAGTCTCCAGTCAAGTGTAGGGTTGTGGGGAAAAGCATTCTTACCTTCAGTTTTGTTTTTCTATTTATGCTACAATTTTGAATTTGTAAAAACCTCATAGTATTTAGGAAAAAAAGCCTTACAAAATTAGGGCAGGTGAGTGCATAAATCTAGTTTTTGCAAATTTAAGCAACTGTTTCACCAAAATGTCACTTTTTCTTTCCCAGTTTCCTTTTTGTCTGCAATGTACCAGTGAAGCAATCAATAATTGATTAATTTTGTGCTGTGTCCTTTTCAGTGTTTTGTTTGTGCTTCAAACTGTGACAGTTGAAATTTCATGGTAAAAGAGAAAAATGTTCTGAATTTGGGATATGGAGGGAAATGACTAAGTCAGAGGAAGTAGATAATAATACCACTGCTGCCCAGGTGTAAGCGAGGCCCTGCCCAAGGGCAGAGGATACGATTGGGGCTGTAATGTTGCTGTGATCAAGAAGGTCCATGCTCAGAAGTTCTGTGTAAAACAACAGCGAGTGATCATTTGGGGCTTTTAGTATCGATAATTATCCGGGTGAATGAGTGACAATGTAGCAGCGCTTATCCTGGGTTCTTTTATTGGGAACTTAACGAGAGTTAAATTTTATTTTAAGTTTTGCTATTTTTGGGGGTGCAAGTTAGTACTTTGATTTGAACTTCTATTAACGCGATCCCTCTGTTTATATATGCTTTGTGCTGGTTTTCTTGCTATATAGACCCTAAGCCCCAATTGTTTTGACATGCATTGAGTATTAATTTGCTTTCAGTTCCAAAGATGAAGTTGGTGATTCTGAGTTGTGCTTTTGAAGACTATTTAAATATAGAGTTTCTACTTTATGCTTGGGGATCTGAGCCATTTAGATATATCTTCCTCAGTGTTATTGGTGAGAATGGGCCTGGGTCCATCTGCAAGTCCCTTTCCTTGTAACTCTTTCTCAGTTACTCTCTTATTGGGAAATTTAAAGGGATGGGGGAGCAGAGCGGTAGCATCCTGTGCCTTCCGTGTGTTTGGATCCATTACGGTTTCCAGCACAGAGCATCCGCGTGCCATCTTCTCTCTTTATGTCCTTTGTTATTATGTGTGGTCCTTACCTCCTGTGTATGTTAAAGCAGCGTTACTACTGCCAGCTGGAAGGCATACTGCCCTGTGAAGAGACTGTTAATCAAAGATTGCTGGTCATGGAGTGCCAGGGCAGGTTCAGGTTTGTTTGCTTGCTGCTGCCGTAGAAAAGGAGAAACATGTTTTCTCTCAGTTTGCCAGCCCAGCCTTTGTTAAGGGCCCAGAGAAAGAATAGGACTGTTATTACAGATTGCAGGATTGCTTGCATACTGACAACTGAACCAGATGAATATATCTTTCTCAAATATACACAAACCACGCTCCCTCTCCAGCTCTGCAGAACTACCTGGGCCCTTAGCCCTAGCCAGCAGCCTCGGAGAGGCGTGGTGGCATGCTGGCGGGCACCGAGGGGCTGGAGGGAAGATTAACTCCCACTGTCCAGTGACCACAATGTAGAGGCGACTGCCAGTTGCTTGTATTGCTTTTTTCCAAGGGACTGTCTCAGCTTGTATGACTCACCTTGTTGACAAAGTGAGTAGAGAAGAAAATAGCACAGCTGAGTATAATGCTGTTGATGGTCTTGCCAACAATAAGTTGTATTTAAAGACAGCTATGAGGAGCAGCTCTGCTTAGAATGTGCTGTCATATTCTCATTCTAAATGTACTTGAAAAAATGCACCACGTTTCTTGCAAACTGATTGGCTCAAGGCAACTTTCGTTGAGCAGTGTCCTGTGTGGCGGCCCTGCCATAAATAGCATATTGACATCCCATCACTTGGGTCATTACGGGTGTCACGGTGAGGTACGGAGAGCGCTGAGTAAAAATCCATGGGCAACGAAGGTGCGGAAAGCTAGTTATAATTCCACCTCTTTGTAATGGCCTGGCATTTTGTTAACTTATTTGCTTCACTGCCTGGTCCTAAATGAACTGTCATTAGGGCTTTGGAATTTTATTGAACTGACACCAGAATCTCTTTTCCTACTGAAGAGGCTAAGAAATATGGCCCTGAGTGTTGGCTTTAACCTGTAACAAATTAAAAGTTTTACATAACCATAGTGAATTTCATCAATCCTTACAAACCCCAAATACGAGTTTTGCACAGTATGTTTTGAATGAGACTGTAAGGCACATGTTCCTGTGTGTTCAACATCGATCTGTCCACTTTGTCTTCAGTGGCCAGTCTCACACTGTCACTTCTGACACAGCCTTGAGAATTCCTCTCAGCCTGTTGTGCATGGGCCTGTGGCTCAGTGGCTTCAGTAATAGCAGGAATGGTGAATATGGGACTTACCTACCACGTGCAGTGAGATTTGCTCCCTTTTTGTTTATTGGTCATTAAATTCTTCGTAATGTTAAACATTCTCCAACAGCTCTGTATTTATTTCCTTTAATATCCCTGTTTTTATTGCTAAGATATGATTCCTAAATGGCACTGAGTTATGCTCTTTTTGTGTTTCTTGATATTTGGAGCTGAGCCTTGCTTTGGGGGTGTGAGGGTTTATTTTCATGTACCCTGGGTTATTCCTTTAACGTAAAGACGTTCACCATTTTGTCCCATTGTGCCTCTCTCCACTCTTTTCTTTACTAACTATATTTTAGGGATGACTTCTCCTGCAAATTACGAGGGGCAGAATTACTAAATGAAGTAAGGCCTCCATTCTCTTGAGAGCAGGAATCTGTTTACAAACCTGCAGTATTTATTACATACCTCATTTAGCTCATTCATCATTTTAATAGAAAAATGAGTCATTTTAGATGATTCTGAAATAATTCCGAGGTGAGCTACATAGCCCCAGGCAGAATATGATTTACTCAGACAGCACCAAGTTGTTTTCAAAACAATATAATGGAATGATCAGCACTAATAATTTATGATCACTTGTGGCAAACTTTATCGGATGTCTTTATTGTCACAGAAATTTGTTGATGAGATTAAATGTTTAGAGGAATTTTTGAGCTAACTTCTCTCTGTTCTTCCATCTTTTGTGACAAATATTACAAAGTTCCATACTTAGCTGTATGTCTAAATACTCTGCCTGCTTAAAACACTGACTGTAAATTTAATTCCACATTCCTGTTTAATATTCTCTTGATAAGAAAGAACACCAGTCAGTGTCACAGGCCAGTTTTATTGGAGATTATAAACCTACTCATATACATTTTCTGCTTTGACATTAAACATTAATCCTTTCGCAGTTTCCTTAGCCTCTGATTCTCAGAAACAGACAGAGCTCACCACCTGGAACCATAGTTTTGAACCCAAAAGGAATTAACGAAGTGTTTCCAGGTGTTGTAAGCTCATGAGCTTTATTAATAACCAGCATCACAACAAAAAATCGATATTTGTTTTTAGTACTGTTTATGTGAGAGCTTTTCAGTCCATTGTCTTATGTGGTATTAATGAATGCTTGCGATGGGTAGAACATCTAACATTCCTGTTAATGGATGATAAAACATGCTCAAAGAGACTGGGAGCCTGAAGGTTGCCCATGGAGAGAGCTACCAATCAGAGTCCCCTGCCTAGGTGATCTAATTGGGGTACAATTTAGCAAATTTAGTTATTGTTGTGTTTTTAACCTGTAGTGCATTGGAGCCATGTGTTAGCAAGGATGTGAGGGGCCTTTTAGGGACAAAGCTGATATTACTACAGACATTAAAAAGGCAATAAAAATGTATTCATATGATAAGCACACACGTGTGAAGTAAAAGCATCAAAGCACGATGGGCCTGCTCAGCACAGAGGCAGACAGCCCTGGCCACTCTAGTAGCCTTGTGTGTCATGCTTAGTAAAATAAAATATTCACAATCCTATCACTGCCAGGGATTAAGAATAATCTGTACAAGAACAAGGAATTGAGTAATACATGTTAGAATTAAATTTCCCACCTAAATCATTTTGAGTAGAAAAAGTTTTGGCACTTCAAGTTATAAATTCAGTATTCCCCAAAACATTTTCACCTGTGAATCTCTGCATTGCAGAGGATACTGGCTAAATGAGGTGTTATTACCTATGCTTATAAAGCCATTTCCAGTGTACTTATTAAAAAAAGTTTACTGTGATCTGTTTTTAGGGGGAGGTTGTTGATATAGATACAAAAGGACTTGATTTGTAGTAATTACCTTTTCCTTAAGAGGACACCAATTTATAAAGGCAGAAACTTCCCTTTTTTATGTGCATTGTAAACTTTTTTCAGGGGAAGTAAAAGATACTTTGACTATTTTTCTGCTTTGGATAATAAAGATGCGTTAATATGTAGGCTGCTTGTTGAGAATAGAGATAGGCTTGTTACAATAGGTTAGTTTAAAGATTATTTTATGTAATATATTTTAGCATTGACCACTTTACTCATGCAGTGAATTCAACCAATTTTATGTTTTATGTTTTTATTGAATTTTAAGAGAAACTGAAAGTGAAGATATTCCACAGGTTTTTTTTGTAGTCAACTTCTGAATTGAAGTTTAAAAACTATGTCATTGACCATTTTGGAGATTGGTTAAGTTAAAAAAAATGAAACAAATTTGGAACATAATTATATAACTATACATGTATCTTTTTTTTTATACATGTATCTTAACTTCAGAAGTAATTGTTATTGACATCAGGTTAATTAATGTAATGGAAAGTTAGTTTATTTAAAAAATTGTAGCTTTTCCCTCACAGATCTGTAGAATGATAGGAAAGAACTGGTAACTATTTTTTCTTTGAGTCTACTATTGTAAAATTAAGAGGTGAGTATAAACATTGCTAGATTATGTATACTTTATTGCCTGTGGTAAAGACATTTTTTTAAATGTGATAAGAAATAGGATTTTGAAATTTATTTCTTAAATTGTTTACTTTTAATTAATTTTTAGCTTACAGAAAAATTGTAAGAGCAAAGAACTTGACTCATTTATCTATTTCCTTAAAAAATTGATTTTAGTGGGCGGGAAGGAGGGAGGGAGGAATAGAGGTGAGGAGAAGAGAGAGGAGAGAGAGAAAGAGAGAAAGAAGAGGGGAAGGGAAGAGAGGGGAGAGGGGAAAGGAGGGGAGGGGAGGGTAAAAGAAACATCCATGTAAGAGAGAAACATAGATCGGTTGCCTCCAGGATGCCCTGACCAGAGCAAACCCACCACCATTTGGTGCATGGGATGATGCTCCAACCAACAGAGCCATACTGGCCAGGGCAGATTTATCTTTTTTGAAACATTTACTACCCTTGCTTTGTCATTCTCTCTCTTTTTACACACATAGACACATTTTGTGAACTACTTATACATGGTTTGCAGACATCATGCCAAATTGTCCCTATGCCTTAAAAATTAGTGTATTTCTTATATAACCAGTATAGTTTTCTAAATCAAGAAATTTGCATTGATGCAATATTTTAATTTTTAATCCAGATTCCAGTATTGTTCTTTACATTATTTTTCTCCCTGCTAAAACAGGATACATTCTGGGATCATATATTGCATTTATTTGTCATGTCTTAAAACATTTTAAACAAGATTTGCAAACTATAGTATCAAGATGAATGCCATGCTAACTTCAGTTTATAAATTCTTGCTATCTTGGTAGAGTTTTAGAAAGAGGAAAGTAGGATGGATTAAAGAAAGGGAATGAAGGCCTTACCATACTTAGATTAATATTTTATATTGTGGGGGAGGAAACAATTTTTTTTGGATATTTTCTTTCATGAACCCAAACTAAAAGCACTTAAATGCTTTCATCAGCATCTATATAGATCTTGTGTATTTTATTTATTTATTTATTTTTAAATATATTTTATTGATTTTTTTACAGAGAGGAAGGGGGAGGGATAGAGAGTTAGAAACATTGATGAGAGAGAAACATCGATCAGCTGCCTCCTGCACATCCCCTACTGGGGATGTGCCCGCAACCAAGGTACATGCCCTTGACTGGAATCGAACCTGGGACTCTTCAGTCCACAGGCTGACGCTCTATCCACTGGGCCAAACTGGTCAGGGCAGATCTTGTGTATTTTAAACATAGCAGACACTCAAGTTTTATCATTAAAAACTGTCAAAGAGTAAACTCTTTTCTTATTTTTATACAGAGTTTTTGGAAAAATAATTTAATCTGAAAAGGCCTTTTCTCTGGCACCTTCTGTAATCTCCCCCCCCCCCCCCCGCACCCTCCCCTCCCCATTCTGCTCCCTGTAATTTTAGGCAAATTGCTTTTTATTTTCTTATATTTTTGTTTCTATTTGTTTACAATGAGTACAAGGTCATGAATGTACTTTCCTTTCAAGTCTGTTACCTTGATGAAGAAATATATAAATACAGGAGTTCTTAGAATGCAAAGTTCTATGTAGTTATAAATTGATTTTTCATGAAGTAATTTTACTTTATGAATAGGTTACCAATTCCAAGAGTCACATCTATTTTAATGTTCTTTAGTTATTTAAAAAAAAGTCCACTTAAGAATAGAAAAATATTTAAGGTTGAAAGCCTCTATTTTCTTGGATAAATTGAATTTTGTTATTGAAAACCTTTTCTGATTAGTAGAAGTAGTTTAATTGTAGGCACAGTATTTAATCTTAGATACAGCTAGCAATCACTATATTGAAAGGGTCAAAATAAGAGGGTGGGGTCTTTCTGCTAATATGTGTTTGTTGGCGTAGAATGAAAATTCGACCTTTGATAGCAAATAAACTTAAATTGATATCATTTATATATATATACATATATATATGTATATATATATAAAATCAAGTTAAAAGAAACAATAATTGGTCTATAGTACTTTATGCCTTTAAGAAATGACTATTAAACTAAACTAAATTTCTGTATTACAATGAATTAAACCCATGTGCTACCACCAAGTCCAAATATTAATATCTTAAAATGTTTGCCTTATTTCCTATTTATTTCTTATTTACTTCTTCAACTCATTAAAATCTTTAAATTTTCAAATTTTATGATTATTCTGTGCCTTGCCCATTTGTGCCATAATTTTTCTTTTTTAAAATTTAAATTTAATTAAGCTTATTGGGGTGACATTGGTTAATAAGATTATATAAGTTTCACGTGTACATTTCTATGATACATGGTCTGGATATTGCACTGTGTGCCCATCACCCAAAGTCATATAATCTTTCGTCACCATATATTTGGCCCCCTTTACCCTTTCTGCCTCCCTACCCCCTTCCCTCTGGTAACCACCATAGTGTTGTCTGTGTCTATGAATTTCAGTTTTATATCCCACATGTGAGTGACTTCATATGGTTAATAGCTTTTTCCAAATGACATATTTCACTTAGCATAATATTTTCAAAGTTTACACATGCTGTCACAAGTGGTAATATTTCATCTTTTCTTATGGCTGAGTAGCATTCCATTGTATATATATGTACCACATCTTCTTTATCCAGTCATTGGTTGAAGAGCACTTTGGTTGTTTTCATGTCTTGGTCACCATGAATACTGCTACATTGAACCTAGGAGTGCATATATCTTTGCAAATAAATGTTTTCAAATTTTTTTGGGAAGATACCCAGAAGAGGGATTGCTGGGACAGATGGTTAACTCTATTCTTAATTTCTTGAGGAACCTCCATCCTGTTTTCCATAGTGGCTGTACCAGTTTACATTCCCACCAGCAGTGAATGAAGGCTCCTTTTTCTCTACACCCTCTCCAACACTTATTATTACTAGTCTTGTTTATAATAGCCATTCTAACAGGTGTCTGGTGCTATCTCATTGTATTTTGATTTGATTTGATTTGATTTTGATGGCTGATGGAGTTAACCGTCTTTTCGTATTTGTTGGCTACTTGTATGTCTTCTTTGGAGAAGTGTCTGTTCAGGTCCTCTGCCGATTTTTAATTGTTTTTTGTTTGTTTGTTTGGTGTTGCATTGTGTGTGTGTGTGTGTGTGTGTGTGTGTATTTATTGATTTCAGAGAGGAAGGAAGAGGGAAAGATAGAAACATCAGTGATGAGAGAGAATCATTGATCAGCTGCCTCTTGCATGCCCCACACTGGGGATCGAGCCTTGCAACCCAGACATGTGCCCTGACCGGGAATCCAACTGTGACCTCCTGGTTCATAGGTTGATACTCAGCCACTGAGCCATGCCAGCCGGGCTTCTTTATATATTTTGGATATTAACCCCCTTATTGGAACTGTTGTTTGCAAATATCTTCTCCCATTTGGTTGGTTGTCCTTTCAAATGGAATTTTTAGGGTGTTTTTTTTTTATATAAAGAACCATGTCATTTACAAAAATGGACATTTTACTTCTTCATTTCTAATTTAGATGCCTTTTGTTTCTTTCTCTTGATGGATTGCTCTGGCTAGGACTCCCCAGTAGTATGGCGAATAAGAGTGGTGAGCGTGGACATCCTTGCCTTGTTCCTGATTTTAGAGGAAAAGCTTTCAGTTCTTCTGCTTGGAGAATCATTTTTCACCCTTTCACTTAGAGTTTGTCTTTGTCTTTGCAGCTTAGATGTGTATCCTAAAGTCAGCATATGGTTGGGTTTTATTTTTTTGATCCAATCTGCTACTCTTTGCCTTTTTATTGGTGAATTCAGTCCATTTACATTTAGAGTAATTATTGATATGTGAGGATTTCCTATAGCCATTTTATTCTTTGTTTTCTGGTAGCTCTGTGCCTCTGTTCGTTCTTTACCTTTGTGTTTTTTTCTTTGGTGACATGCCATACTTCTTTCCTTTTTTTTTTAAAGTTGGGTGTCTTAGTTTTGGGTTTTGTTTGTGTGTGGTTACTATTAGGAGTATGTAAAAGGAAGTTTCATATAGTAGTTTTTTTTTCTTCTTTTGAACGCGTCTGATCACCACCTTCCTTTGCAAATTCAGACCTTTATTCCTTTCCCTCCCCTTTTATGTTTTTGTTGTCACAAATTATCCCTGTTTATGGCTGTAAGATTGTTGGTGATCTTACTCGTAGATTTGTGAACTTCTGTTCTTTGTTTCAGTAGAATACCCCCCTTCAGTATTTCCTGCAATAGAGGTCTTCTGATGATAAAACCTCTCAGCTTTTGTATGTCTGGAAAAGTCTTTATTCTTCCTTCATATCTAAAGGATAACTTTGCTGGATATATTATTCTTGGCTGGCTAGTAATTTCTTTTTTTCAGTAGTTTGAATACTTGGTTCTGCTCTCTTCTGGCTTATAGAGTTTCTGCTGAGAAGTCTGATGTTAACCTAATGGGCTTTCCTTTATAAGTTACTTTCCTTTTTTTCCTGGCTGCCTTGAGAATTCTTTCTTTAATTTTCGATAGTTTTAATATAATTTGCCTTGGAAAAGGCCTTTTTGGATTGAGGTAATTTGGTGTTCTGTTTGCTTCTTGGATTCAGGGATCTTGCTGTTTGATAGGTTTGGGAAATTTTTGTCAACTATTTGTTTGAATAGGGTTTTCGTTGCCTGCTCCCTCTCTGGTATGCCTATTATTCTTATACTAGTGGCCCAGTGCATGAAATTCATGCATATTAAAAGGAAATTAATTAGAGGAAATATTTTAATATTTCTATTTGCCCTTTCTCTATAATAGAAGTGTCAGAGATGAAAGAAAATTAGTAAAATGTATATGAAAATCTTCCTCCTGTCAGAGTCTGGGGAATGCTGCAGGACCCAGAGTCAAGTCCTTGCCCACCTGTGTGCATCTCGAAATTGTGCGAGACCCAAACCCGGCCGACCCCACCCCCGTCAAGCCCCGCTGGGCAGGGGGCGCAGCCTCAGGGCCCCCGTCAAGCCTTTCAGGGTGGGAGGCACAGCCTCAGATCCCCGCCCTGGCCTGGTGCCACATAGCCTCAGGTCCCTGCTGATTGCTCATTACAAGAACCCTGCCTCCGTTGTGGGCGTAGCCATCTTGTGACGGTGTGATGGAGTGATGGAGTGAGGGTCAATTTGCATATTACAGGTGTTATTTATATATATATATAGGATTGCTCTTTCTGATGGAGTCAAATAGTTCTTGTAGAGTTTTTTTTCTCTCTCTCAAGTCTCTTCTTTCCTCAACATCATTTCTAGATTTCTGTCTTCAATATCACTAATTTTTTTCTTTATCTGGTCAGCCATATTTCCTGTGCTTGCTAGTTCATTCTTGATCTCTTTTATTGAGTTCTTTATCTACAGATTTTCTCTTTGGTTCTTTTTTAAAGCTTCAGTCTTTTTGGTAAAGTACTCATTTTGGTCATTGATTTGGTTTCAGAGTTTATTAAACTATTTATCTGTGTTTTCTTGTATCTTGTCGAATTTTTTCAGAACTGCAATCTTGATTTCTCTGTCATTTAAAGTACATATTTTCATATCTTCAAGTTTATTTTCTGTAGATTTTTCATTTTCTTTCTGAGCTGCCTCATCATCTTGGTTATTCATGGTATTTGATGGATTCCTTCTCTGTCTAGGCATCTATATATGAGTGGCACTTTTCTAGTAGATTAATAAGAAGTCTTTCTGTTGTTTTCCAGTAGGTGGCCTTGAATCATAAAGTGTTTTGTTTTTTTTTTTTTTGCTCTCTTGCACTTCTCTGGCTTTTCAGGTCTCTGCAGGGTAGTGGAAAATCGCCTGTGCTCCCTGGGTAGGTGAGCGCTGCTCCTAGGATCCAGTTGTTCTGATACCAGGGACCAACACCCCAACTCCATAAGGAAATGCAGTGGCTGAAAGGGCTCCAATTTTGTGAAATCCCAGTGTTGTCTTCTGCAGCCAGACGTCTCCAGAAATGTAGTCCCAATACATGGTGGTGGGGTGAGCTGGGGGAACCTGGCTGCCTCCTTCGTTGCTGTCCCCTTCCAGCAGTGATGACCAGCGGACCTCTGAGGTGTCCGTTCTGTGCCTCCATCCGACCTGGGATTAGTCATAGAGTATACTTTTGCTCAGAGAAAAAGTAGTACCAGTTATCAGGTTTGCAGATAATGTACTCTGCAACCCTACCTGAAGGGGGTGAGTAAGGGAGGCAAGGTCTGGGAAGTTAAGGGAAAGCAACCAGGCTTGATGGCTTAGTTTCTCTGTCTGGTATGCTGATTATCAGATAACCGTGGCTGCATTTCTGTCCTGCCTAGGTCATTGGCTCAGCCGCAGCTCCTACTGCCTACTCCTGCAGGAGTGCTCACTCAATCTCTGTGCTACTTCTGGCTGAAGGGCCACAACCCGATTCTTCCCCTCTCTGAGCTGGATCCTGCAGTGAGCTCCCAGCTGCAGGGCTGTATCCGTAGTTCCTTTGAGTCCTTCTCCCTCTCACCTTCTCGGTTCACTCTCACTTGCCCACCTTTAGATGTTTCAATGCACAGATCTCTCAAATGTGTTTGTGCATTGATCAGGGGATCCTTTGTTGAATTATAGCTGTTCAAATTGTTGAATCTTCAAGGGAAGAGACCAAGGGGATCGTTCATGCTGCTGTTCCTCTGATATCACTCCTGATGTTCATAATTTTTCTTTCTTAACCCTCCCCCCTCTCTCTGGCCTCATGGTAAGCTAGCAGCACATGGGCAGTGGAATCTTTACATTGTTCCCATCATTACATGTCATGGTGATGACAAAATGTATTGAGTACTTCAAACTTTTTGAAAGCTTCTTGAGGAACTCAGTGTATTATAAAGAAATGGGCCAACTTCCAACCCTGAAGGCATCCAAAAGAACAAGTTCTAAATAATATCCTCCAATAGAATACAGCATATTTTAACTGGGTACCCCCCCTCTTTAGATCACCGTTTCCAAGGTATATCTATGGCTATACATGTGCTCTGCATGTACATTACAATATTGCTTCTCTCCGCCCACTCTTTTCTCTTTGATTTTTTTTTTTTTTTTTTTTTTTGTGAGCCTTGGGAACATGTGCACCAGGCCTGTAGAGTGACACAACAAAAGCAGACTCTTGAAATAGTCAGGCTTTGTCCTTGTAAATGACATGGTACCAATGCATGCAGTGGATTAAAATATGTTCACCCTGACAGAAATCTTTTGCTTGAAGTGGAAAAGCCTCCTGTTGATTCCAATCGCAGCATAGGTGGCTGCTGCGGGTGGGAGTGCCGTGCCAGGACTGCAGGTTTCTCAAGCTCACGTCTGCAGTTATGTTTGTTACTTGATTCTCAGCTTTGAGTTGATCATACTCTTGTCTTGGCATGCTCTTTTTCCAGTTTTCATGTTTTTCTGGCTTTTTCTCAAGATTTATGGGTGGGAAGATTTAGTTTTTTTTTGCCTGGTAAGTAGCAAAGCCTGTTTGAGTTCCCTAATCAATAATTGTAAAGTAACTAGAAATTGATCAATGCCAGTTGTAAATCCATCCATGCATTTCTGTTAATGTCTCATTCTAGAGAAGCTGTACAGAAGACATTTCTGTCCCCCCATCAGTGAAGGCAAGGCACAAGCAGGCCTCTGGGTGTTAAGGGATATTCTTATGGTGTCCACAGTTTGCTTTAAGGCAGTGATAGCGAAACTATGACACGTGTGGCAAACTCATTTTTTTGGTTGATTTTTCTTTGTTAAATGGCATTTAAATATATAAAATAAATAACAAAAATATAAATCTTTGTTTTACTATGGTTGCAAATATCAAAAAATTTCTATATGTGACACGGCACCAGAGTTAAGTTAGGGTTTTTCAAAATGCTCACATGCCGAGCTCAAAAGGTTCGCCATCACTGCTTTAAGGCAATGGGAGGTATTTGTCCAGATTTGTAGTATATGCATTGCAGGAGCCTGGAAAAGGTTCTGGGATATGAGCATAAACTGGTTTGGGGACTCGGGGATCATCCTGCATGTAGGTGGAGTCATGATGTTTCTGCCAGGTTATGCCTCCCCTGAAATAGAATTTTCACTGATTTGACATGGCCTCACCCTTGTCTAAATTTGGTCTGAAATTCTTATTTCCCCCTCTCTTTCAAGATAGAATTAGGGGTGAAAGTGCTGAGGGTTTGATTGGCAAAATCACATATCTGTTGTCTGGGCAAAAAGGATGCTGCTTAATATTTGGGGAACAAGAGCCCACCTTCTCCTCTCCTACTTACACGATGAGGACTCTGTCTGGCAGATATCCCCCTAGTCGTGTGGAGGTTTTATAAGGCCTAAGGTTCTCACTGGATAGGGCACTTTCACTTTGGGAGGTCTTTTCTGTGCTTGTAGATTGCAGTATGCCGTCTCCTTTTCAGTAGCTTGGGAATAAGGGAGAAATAAACAGGTGTCATACGATACAGTTCAAACATGCTCCGAGTGACTGCAGATGATGGACTATATTGCCTGTCACTGATGGAATATATTGACATATCTGCACAAAGAATGTGCCCATCTTTTTCAGTCTTTAAAGGAAAGTTTTAATGATTATTAATGTCCTGGGACATATTTGCAATGTGATGTTTAATAGAATAAAAATCAGCATGCTCTCTAATATCTGAACAAACAGAAAGCTTGGTATAGGATTTTAAAAAATATATATATTTTTTAAATCACCATGTTTACCTGATTCTCTTAATTGAATAGGCATTAATTTATCATGTATAGTAAAAAATAAATACGCACAATCACTCATTAATTAATTACTGTTTTTGAAAGATATATATACACACACACACACACACACACACACACACATATATATATACATACACAAAGAAAGAAAAGATTCAAAAGATAAGAACGCTGGTGCCTTCCCCAGCCCGGCCCTGGTCTAGCAATTGTCTGGTTCTGGTGGGTGCCTGTCTCTCGCGGAGATGCTTATAGGAGGCTCCTGCAGCTCATGCCAGCACTCTTCCCAGTCATAAAGCGTATCAACCAACCTTCTGGTTTCCACACAGACGGCCTGCACAAAGGGCCTGTCTTGGCTGGAGGTCCCATATGCCTGGTCTTCTTGGCAGATGTAATTCTTATTTTAAAGTGATAATTTGCCTTTTAGTTGGCTTGTCTCTCCAAACCTCTGAGGCTGTTGACAAATGAGGCTTCTAAATGTGCAGTACTAATTTCACCAAAGTAATTAATTCCTTACCTGGAGCCTTTTGACAGGTGGCCTGATGCCGTTCCCAGTAACAACCCCTGTGCCATGTGCCAAGCAGCCTCTCTCCTTTAAAAGCGCATTGAAGAAAGGGAGTTGAGAAGGATGTGCTCCGGAGGGCATGCCCCCGGATGGGAGCCACACCAAGCCATTGTGTCACGGTCCACTTCACCGCTTTGCCCAGAGCCTGCTGCTAGGGCTGCAGAATCTGAAGGGACTGTAGAGATCTCCCTACCTCACCTCCTCCTTCTGTTTGTTAAGGAAGTGTCCCAGGACTCCGGGATAAAGTGACAACAGACGGAGGATTAGCACCTAAATCTCTAGCTTCTCTGTCCGAGATGTTTTTCATCTTTCAGTGGTGATTATCAGATAGGCTCCAGGGAGTGCAGGCCAGAGAACACGAAGGCCAGGGCTCTTTCTACAAGTGTGAGCTGGCTTGGGGTCAGAAGCCCCACTGAGGCTGGGACAGCTCCCTTCTGCGTGAGCCAGACACACAGAGGGCATTTGGGATAGAACACTCTTCAATGGCGCTATGTGGAGGCATACTTATCTTCTGTGTTCCTTTGTATGTCACAGTTTTCTCAGGCGCCTTTTCTACCATTTACCTACCTCCTCCCGTAAGAGACTGCAGCAGCTGAGCAAAGATTAGTGTCGTAACTCCCTAGTGTCCTAACAGACAGTGAAATGGGGCCTTATGCCATCATCTCTCTCAAATGCTAGGGGAAAGGCCCATGCCATTTGTCAGTTATCTGCCAGGCCACTGCTTTGACAGCTGAGGTGGTAGGTAAATGTCCCTGGCTTTCTCTGATCTTACCTTGAAATACACAGGCAGAAATATGGCCATCGAACAATGATCATTCATAGATCCCATTGCATTATTTTAATGACATTTGATTGTACTAATGTGGGATTCTAATAAAGCTCTTATAATTTAAAACATAACTTGTCTATTATAACCAATCCCTACTGATTTAGCCAGTGAACTTTTTATTCTTGCTTGTTCCTCGTTTTGTGTGTGTGTGTGTGCGTGTGTGTGTGTGTATGTCATTTGCATGCACACATACGGGAGGGTAGCCATAATATAGAGTGCCATTTACAAAATACAGTAGTTAGGCTGGTCAGTGCCTCAGGAGGTGCCCCTGATTTCTTTTACCTCCTCATGCTGATCCCCATGCCTGGATGCTCTCCTCTGCTTTTTCTCCTACCTCCTTCAGCCTCCTCATTTAAATTTTGCTTTTTATTTCAAAGCACAGCATAAATACCTCTTTTGTAAAGCCATCCTGATTTTCTAATTCAGAAGCTATCACAACCTTTCCATATTTCTCAAAACCCTTGTTCCTAAGTCGATTACAACTATGGCAATGCTATAATTTATCATCCAAACAGGGAAAGTGGAAGGAGGCACTATTAATTAATTATATCAGGGCAGCACATAAACTGGGGCGTTCCAGGGAAGCCAGGATATATGGTCACCCTAGTTATGACCTTTTTTCCCTGTTTGAGTGAACTAGGTCTGGTCAAGTTTGTGTTCATCTCCTGTTTTAGAATGTAAATTCCATGGTAGGGGTAGGAGAGGCAGAAAAGAGCCATGCAGTTTATGTTTTCATTTCCACACAGGGATTCACACTCAGTAGGAGCCAAACAATGCCCACTGAAATGAAATTTAGGCTGTCCACAATGGTTTTCAGAAGTCGCAAAGTTGGGGCCAGGGAGAGTCAGCTGAGGGGACTCCTGGGTTGTCCAGTAGTCTAGTTCTCAGGGCAATGGCCATTTGGGCCCATTCTGGGCTGCTGTGGCCAACCAATGACAGGTCTCTTCTGTAAGGTGGTGCATGACCATGGATGATGTTCTTGGGTGCAACTATCTAAGGGGGCCTAGGACCCTAGCTGTGGGTGAGGCAGGCAGGTGGCAGGGCCCTGTTCCTACATGTCGCAGTTGGTCGGTATCTTCATTAAACTTGAACACCTGGCAATATATTAAACTCAAAGCACTTGAGAAGATTATAATCACTTAGCAAGGCTGTTAAAAAGTGGGTAGAGGACTCTATAAAGTTCTTTTATAGACTAGGTGTTTCTGACAGATTTTCTTGATGAAGCATCTACTTGACATTAGTTCATGGGCTTTGACCTTTGAATGAAGCACTTGCCATTTAAATAGTCCTTTTCACTGTCCAGTTGGTATAATGAAGGGAGGTACTGAATATAATGTTGAGTTTATTACCACATGGCTCTAAATTAAGTAAATAATAGATACATTGACTTCTACTTTATAGAAGGCTATAAGAGACCTCTTTTGAATACTTCAAAGGTCTTTTTAAAGGTGCAGTATTTTACCGTCACCTCCCTGTTATCATTATTCTTTAGTGCCTGGAGGTCAACTCCTGTTGCAAAGGTGGCCACTTGGAATCTTTTTGTGAGTAATGAGCATTTGGTTTTAGACTTCAATGGCAAATTGTTATTACAAACTTTTGAGCCTAGAGTATTATAACACTTTTTGTCAGACACTTATGCTCAGCAAAGTCTATAAGGCACAAGTTTATTGTATTTCCTATGAAAGTGAGTTTCCCATCTATCCATTTAGGGCTGCCTTGAGTGCTTTCCTTTCTGTAGTTAAAAATCCCTTAGGCTTGATGTTACCTTCCTGGACAGGATTGTTTATTGTTTAATCCTTGGCTACACTTTGCTGTCCTTCACTTGCTCTTGTAAAATCGGTAGCTGATTTTAAAGCTCTGAATTTTGCCCCAGCCTCTTTTTCTCTGTCAACTGTGGGTGGAGGTTGAAACAGCAAAGCTGTGATTCTAGGATGGAGGTTCCCAAGTCTGGCTGGTCACCAGAGTCTTCATGCCTCAGTGGACTCAGGCTTACAGGGTGGGACCTGGGCAAGTTTTTTTGTTTTTTAAAAACGTGATCCTCTGAACTCTTATTGTGCATGGCTGATGCATGAGAGAAGTGAGGCATCCTTCTCTTACTGGTGCTGGGAGCCCTGTCTGTGGTGTGATGGCTTTGATGTGAGCCTAGCAAGCTGTTTCTAAGTGTGCAAAGACCTCAGTGCCTGTGTTGATTTTCAAACTTCTACCACATTATCCAATATAAGAAAAGCCTAATATGCAAATTGACCAAAAGGCAGAATGACCAGTGGAATAACCGGTCGCCATGATGCGCACTGACCACCAGGGGGCAAGCGCTCAACGCAGGAGATGCCCCAGCCTGCAGGCCCCAGACCAGCCAAGGCAGGTGCCAGTGGGTCCCCCCACTCCCTGATTGCCCTGCTGGTTGCCCCACAGAGGGAGGCGACCGGTGACTGGTGGCAGCGGCGGCGGGGGGGCGAGGCCAGTGAGCTAGCCATGCCAGGCTGGCCAAGGCAGGTGCCAGCACTCCTCCCTCCCCCCTCCCCCCCAACACCACGCCGGTCACCCTGCAGATCAGCCCTGATCACCGGCTAGGTCTAGGGACCCTACCTGTGCATCAATTTCATGCACTGGGCCTCTAGTGCGATTATAAAATCTGTACTAAACATGTCATATACCAGTCATATTCTTCATATTTTTGTTAGGATTTAAAGAAGCTATCCCCACCTTCCTTCCTCCTGTTCTTCGCCCTCTTACTGCCACTTCATTCTTATTTGGTCTGAGAAAATCTCCAGCCTCAGAAACCTGACTTCTGGGCTCATCAACTCACCAGCTTGTGAGATGCAGCCAGTCACTTCCCATTATCTGAGTTTCAATTTCCTCTTTTCCAAAATCACTGTGGCATCTTGTGGATCGCCCTCTCAGTGGGACCCAGTGGGCTAATGTGTGCACTCACTTTGCGAAAATGCAGCGCTGTACTGCTCAGTTCCCGCAGTGTCTGGATCAGTGTTTCTCCTCAAAATGGATGACCAACAAGCACCCTAGACAGGCTGAGACAGAAGAATCTTGGAGTAATGGTGTGTTTCCATTGCCTCTTTCCAAACTATTCTCTTCTTCCCCCTGTACCTCTCTGAGGCTAGGATTTCCACCCCTTGATTTATCCCTAGGAAATTTAGGACTTGGTCTGCTTTCAGTTGTGTCAAGTGTTGGAGACGCACCAGCCCGTGAGCACATGGAACTTTCTCGTTGGCCTTTTCAGTGGTTTAATTCCAATCACATTGGTAAAACAATGTCTTACTCCTTCTGATTTTCCTAATTATCATGCAGATAAACAGTGGGGATCATGACATTAGAATAAGTGAGTGGCTTATGATTTTTTTGCCCGAAATAGAGGAACTCTTGCTGTTTCTCTCCCCCTGGAGCACAGCAGCAGTAATAAATGAGCAAGTTCAGAGCACTTTATGATGGATAGTTAATGGGGCTGTGCCTCAGCCAACAGGCCTGTTTCCACAGCATCTGTCACAATTCAGAGTCATTAGCATACCTTTAATGGTTTCTTTTCAAAATAATTTCTACTAAGGCATTTAAAATGCATCAGGAAAAATATTGAGTTATAGAAATGAGGAATTTTAAATGTAGACAAATGGTTTTCATTCTCTCAGATATAATTTTGAGAAAATTGAGATACCACATAGCAATACACTATAGAGCACAACACAATTGACAGCATTTAATGTACTATCTGGGAATTATTTTTTCGGGCATTCTAAAATAGTTCATTAAAAAACATATTATTCAGTAACAATTTTAATTTAAAAAATTGTAGGGTTTCTTAGTACCCCTGACCTCACCGTAGGCCTTCTTCTGCTCTGTGCTTGCACTGTCCATTGGCTGACTGTCTTTCACACTGTTTTATGATCAATCATGGAATCGATGTTATTCTCAGGCTATAAGATGAAAAATGTTTTATTGGGTACATGTCATTTTTGTATAACATGGGTAAATATTAGGCTTGTTTATTTAGTTGTGAGGGAGAAATATCAACAGCAGGTGAGAAGAAATCTTTATTAGACTTTTAAATATGAATGTATTTACAATGACATATATTAAAAAAATAAGTGACTTTCTTTACTTTTTAAACATGAAAGCCAAAGTATACTTGAGTGTGTATACATAGCTACTTGATAATAGTTCCTTATATTTGTAAAGGATCTTCTTTATTTAGATCTACTTATTATGTGTGGGTTTTTTTCATATTTTATGTCTACAATAGCACTGTGGAGTAGGTAGGACCACATATTACCCCATATTAGGAGTAGCTGGCAACTTAGCTACTCCTTATTCAAATTGTGAACTTCCAGGAGGAAAGCCAGTATGGTTACATTTATACAGCTGAGGATTGGAGGGGCCAAGGCTTTTGACTTGTTTTTATTAATCTTTAAAAAAAAATCAAATGTTGTTTTAACTATTCTGTGATCCTCTAGAACAGTGGTTCTCAACCTTCCTAATGCCGTGACCCTTTAATACAGTTCCTCATGTTGTGGTGACCCCCAACCATAAAATTATTTTCGTTGCTACTTCATAACTGTAATTTTGCTACTGTTATGAATCGTAATGTAAATATCTGATATGCAGGATGTATTTTCATTGTTACAAATTGAACATAATTAAAGCGTAGTGATTAATCACAAAAACAATATGTAATTATATATGTGTTTTCTGATGGTCTTAGGTGACCCCTGTGAAAGGGTCATTCGACCCCCAAAGGGGTCGCGACCCACAGGTTGAGAACTGCCACTCTAGAATGACTTTTATAGCCTCACAATATTAACATTTTCACACAACACTTTTACATCATTTTGGAGATACTTTTTTTCTATATTCTTTTCTTAGTACTTTGGAATAAAATAATTTGATTTTCAAAGATCCTAAGTCATATTTGATTAACTCTAGGGTCTGGGTATTTTTTTTTAAATTCGTTTGGAATATTGACACTAGATGAGGTCATTTATTCGTTGTTCTAGATTTTTTAAAAATTGGACTCTAGCATTTTGAACCAGTTGACTGAATTGGGGAAATACGTTTTCCATTTCTGGAAGACATCTGACACATTTTTGTGTTCTGTAACATTTACTGTTAAACTACTTAGGCAAATAAATAAAAGTCTTTAAAAGATGGAACTCATAATTTTAAACTTCATGTTATTATGTGTTTGTGGTTAGTGCTCATCCATAGGGTCCAAGAAAGCATATTTTCAGATTCTAGTTCCTAGTTCCAGACGACAGGACCGAGTGGGGGGAAGAGAGAAGTTGGGCTAGAGCCCCGCTAGTTGAGGATGAGTCCTGGAAGGTGCACCCATCACGTCCCCTCACATTCTGATGGTCAGAACTTAGCTACCTGTCCACAACCACCATCAAGGGAAGCTAGAAAAAAAAATTTTTCTGCTAGGATGATAATGATGCTTGCTTGCTATAGATAAAGATGACATGGATATTATGAGGAGTTATCAGTCTGCCAAAATCACATGGCTTTCAAAACTGATATTTGAGCTTTTCAGTGTAAAGCCAGTTTAAGAAGTGTTTAGATATTTAACATTTCTTGACAACTCCTCTGCGATTGAAATCATATTGAGTTTTTTTAATAGGTGGTAAACATGATGCCATTCTTTATTATGATGTGTTAACATGTAGAGGAAGAAAGAAAAGAAAGTGGGAAAGGGAATAACAAAAATTCCCAAATCTTTTCCAAGGCAGGATTCGAAAAATATCTAGTCTTTAAAAATGGATAAAGATAGCTACTTCCAGAACTTGTTAGGGAAATGGCATTTAGATCAGAAGCAAAGACATTCTTGAAATTCTTCTCTCATATGAGTGACACTCTTAACTTACTAGATAGTGGGGAATGCCATCTGTATCTCAGACCGAGCGCCTCGCTTAGGATTTACATTCCCAAGTCCAAGAACACTGTCACTGAGTTTTCCTTGTGCAGCTGTGATGGTAAATGAGACCGCACACTGATGCCTGTGCTGTGGACTCATGAAACTAAGTTGAAGGCCAGATCTCACTTACAGGCTGGCATCTTAGCTACTCCTGGTTCAAAGCTTAGAAATTACAGTTCTTGGTGGGGGAGGAACAAGCATAAGTTGTCTTCTGTAGTCAGGTAGGTGAGACCTCTTTAAAATTTTTTTAATTGAATTTATTGGAGTGACATTGGTTAATAAAATTATATAGGCTTTAGGTGTACAATTCCATAATACACCATCTTTATATTGTGTGCTCACCACCCCAGATCGAGTCTCCTTCTATCTCCTTTTATTCCCTCCACCCCGCCCCCCCCCCCCCGCAGCCTTAGCCTCTTCTACCTCCCCCCCTCACCGCTTTCCCTCTAGTAATTACCATACTTTTATGTGTGTCTTTGAGTTTTTCGTTTTCTTCTGTTTTTGTTTTGTTTTTTTTTCTTAATCCCTTCACCTTTTTCACCTAGCTCCCATAACCACCCTCCCCTCTGACAGTTGTCATTATGGTGTCTGATAGGCACTTGGTATAAATAATACTGCAGTGAACCTAGGGGTGCATATATTCTTTTGAATTAGTGTTTTGGGTTTCTTCAGATATATTTCCAGAAGTGGGATCACTGGATCCTAAGGCAATTCCATTTTTAATTTTTGAGGAAACTCCATACTGCTTTCCACAGTAGCTGCACCAGTCTGCATTCCCACCAACAGTGCACCAGGGTTCCCTTTTCTCCACATCCTCCCAGCACTATCAGACAGATGTGAAGTGGTATCTCACTGTGTTTTTGTTTTTTTATTGTTGACACTGTTACAGATGGCCCCCGTTTACGCCCCACTTTGCCCCCTCCCCGTTCCCAGGCCTTTGCCACATTATTGTGTTATGGGCTATGCATCTATGCATATATATTCTTTGGTTAATCGCTTCCAGCCCCTCCGCCCCCTCCCCTCTGAGCTTTGTCAGTCTGTTCCACGTATCTTTGCCTCTGGTCCTTTTATGTTCCTCAGTTTATTTTGTTCATTAGACTCCACATATGAGTGAGATTATGTGATATTTGTCTTTCTCTGACTGGCTTATTTCACTTAGCGTAATACTCTCCAGGTCCATTCATGCTGTCACAAAGGGCAAGAGTTCCTTCTTTTTAACAGCCCCATAGTATTTCATTGTGTAAATGTACTACATGTTTTTTATCCACTTATCTACTGATAGGCGTGCGGGCTGTTTCCAGATCTTGGCTATTGTAAATAATGCTGCTGTGAACATAAGGATGCATATATTCTTTCTGATTGGTGTTTCAGGTTTCTTAGGATATATTCCCAGAAGTGGGATTGCTGGGTCAAATGGTAATTCCATTTTTAATTTTTGGAGGAAACTCCATACTGCTTTCCATAGTCTGTGTTCCCACCAACACTACTCCAGGGTTCCCTTTTTGGTGGCCGTTCTGACAGATGTGAGGTGATATCTCATTGTGGTTTTAATTTGCATTTGTCTGATGATTAGTGATGTTTAACACTTTATGTCTATTGGCCATATGTATGTCTCTTTGGAGAAGTGTCTATTCAGGTCCACTGCCCTTTTTTTTTTTTTTAACTGGATTGTTTGTTCTTTGATTTTGAGTTGTATAATTTCTTTATAAATTTTGGATATTAATCCTTGTCTGATGTATCATTGTCAAATATCTTCTCCCATTCAGTAGGTTCTCTTTTCATTTTGTTGATGGTTTCCTTTGCTGTGCAAGAAAGTTTTAGTTTGATATAGTCCCATTTGTTTATTTCTTTTGTTTTCCTGCTGAGAAGATATGTCAGAAAAATTATTGCTATGGGAAATGTCCCAGATTTTACTGCCTATGTTTTCTTTTAGCATATTCATGGTTTTGAGTCTAACATTTAAATCTTTAATCCATTTTGGTTTATTCTTTTTTTATGGTATTAAAAAGGTCATCTAGTTTCTGGGTTTTTTTGTGTGTTTTTTTGTTTTAGTTTTTTTTTTTGCATGTATCTGTCTGATTTTCTCAGCACCATTTATTGAATAGACTATCTTTATCCCATTGTTTGTTCTTCCTCCTTTGGCAAATATTAATTGAGCATAAAAGCATGGGTTTACTTCTGACACATATTGACTGTTTGATTATATATATTCATTTGAAAACACCAAGTACTGTTATTTTCCTAGCTATTGTGGTGATTAAAAAGTTGTCAGTAAAATCTAGACTCTTTAAATACATTTTGAAAAGGGGTGATGGACCAAATGGAATTCTAATTACTTGATTCAACACATTTCTCTTTCATTTGAATCTTTGAAGAGAAAAGTGAAAAGCAGTATTATCCTTGAGAAATTCTCTCTCAGCATCTAAGCAGCCATTTTTAATTACAGAAAATGTCTTCAAAATCTATTTTGCTATTTTAAAGTTTTAGCTGTGAGAAAATCAATTGTCAGTTGTGTAATGGAGGGAAAAAAAATCTTCATGTATATATTATGTTGAGTAGACACATGTGTTATTTGAACTTTAGTGGCTGATTTTCCTCCTTGAATTTGGGATCATTATTGGTCATATGAACACCAAAGAGTCTTTGCTATTAACCCATTTTTGCCTGCAGAAGTGTGACTAAATTTAATGAGAATTGTGTAAACATAAAACAAAATCACATATTTCGAGTTCTTCCTTCTAAAGGAGTCTCCTGTGGAAACTGTGATATTTATTCTACTAGAACTATCCTTTTTCAAAGTCTCTCTCTAACGTCTGTTTCTCCCTTCCCCTCTTTTCCTCCCTCTTTCCTCTTTTCTTTCTTTCAAGAATTGCCGTAAAAAGCACATTTCTTTTAATATCCTCCAACGTAATAAATCTTCATCGGTTAAGAATAGATTTGATTTTTGGCAACAGCAAGAAGTCATTTGGAGTCAATGCTGTTGAGTGATGAAACTTGAATAACATTTTCATTTGGATACAAGGAAAACTATAAGTAATGAGACCAATTTTCCTGAGTTTTTGGAAGTTCCAAAATAGGCAGTCTCAAATTTTTATTCCAATAGAATGTGTTAACTAGCCTCATTATTTGATAAAACATTATAAAATTTGATTTTTTATTCACTCATTTTTGTGTTTGCCTCCTACCTCTTTTTCCCAGTGGCTGTGTCTTATGACTACTTGTGGGATTATGTTCATACTTCCATTTTATGATGATAGTTCTTTTGGAGTTTTTACTGATATTTTTATATCGTAGTTGTAATATAGTAATGAAACTGACACATAGGAGTAAATCAAACCATACTGAATGTTTAATTATAAAATTGGCTACCTGATAGATTTTTTTAACTTGATGTTTGACTTTTGAAAACTGGTGGCAAGGTTTTTATGCTTATTTTAAGCATAATTGTCAAGTATATCTATTATCAATGCATTGATATTATAATATCAAATAAGTGGTATTTTTTGTGCACTGTCAACTTATATTGCTTGAAAAGTATAACTTTCAAAAATAAATTGAGTTGTTCAGCAATTACACTAAACATTTGAGTCTTTATCTGTTAAATGTGAAACTTAATGATATTTAAACTTTAAAAATTTGTGGTTTTCATTTCTGTATTTCTTTTGCATTTGAATGGCATTTCATATTTTTAGACTATAATTTAGAAACTTTTTTATATTTCATTCTCACTGGCCATCAAGTTTTTGTTTTCTTTCCCCAAACTTCTTGTACACAGTTTTAAAAGAAAGTCAAGATGTGATTGAATTTTTCTGGCCCTGGCCAGGTACCTCAGTTAGAGCGTCATCCTAATACACTAAAGTTACAAATTTGATCTCTGGTCAAGGCATGCAGAAGAAGCAACCAATGAATGCATCAATCAATGGAACAACAAATGGATGTTTCTCTCTCTCAAATCAATAAATATATTTTTAAAAAGATGTGATTGAGTTTTCTTTATTAGGAAGAAAAAGAAATTGATATAAAAAGACAAATCAGTGTACTTAAATACTGAGATATACCTTTTGTTTTGATTGTGTTACATGGTTTATTTTATGTAATTTTTGATTAATGAAGTTATACCTTCAACTTTGATAACACAATTTAAGCCTTTAGTTGTGATTAGCTGTACATATAAGAAAGTTATTTTATTAGGGTATCCTTTAGTCTATTTGTTTTAAAAATCATTTATTTTAAAATAGCAACAGCCTTCATTAGATAATCTAGTGTTTTGACAGAATCGTCTCACTGGTTCTTGAGAATGAGCAAAAGTTTATGCTTATTTGGCAAAAGAAAAATGCTGACTCACATACTCTTTGGAACAATAAAAATACTGATAAAAGTTAGTGGCTTGGCAAAAGCTTCAGGATGGCGTAAATGTTACTGTGTATTTGAACATTAAAAAACAAACAATAAAATAAATAATAAAATTTAGATATTTCATATTAAAGACCTTATCTAAACACATAATGTTCACTCATTCATTTATTCATTTGATGAATGTAACAGGCTATAAGTTCAGTGATAGAAACCTAACTTTGCATTAAAATAGAATCCTATTTCATGGAACTCAGCCTGATTGATATATACCAATTTTTACTCTGTATATTTATGTTTGAATAGGAGACAAATAATTTTTGGGTAGAAATTCTCGGAGCTAACTCTCAGTGACCTGTGACAATAAAAAACTTAACATTTGCCATTCCCAATTGAGTGAAGTGCCAAGTGACATGAGAGTTCAATTTCAACTGAGCCTTAACCCTCTCAGGTAAACTGAGCAAGGTCACAAGAAGAATGGCGCTCCAGGCCTTGTGCAGACAGACCGTGGAGGTATTGGGGGTCGGTTCCAGACCACCACAGTAGAGCAACTCTTGCAATAAAGCAAGTCATAATATTTTTGCTGTGGAGGGTCTTATCTTCAATTTGTAAAAAATGCAACATCTGTGAAGCACGGTCACACCCGCTATTCCTGTAGTTTAAAACGACTGATTTTCTCAACAAGTATTTAATTAGTGCCTACTCTGTGCCAGGCTCTTATTTTCACCAAATCACTAAAGTTTTTAGTTAAATTATTCCCGTATGGTTTAATGAGGATATCTTATCAAGACCAAATATAGTAATCATCAGCATTATTTTTTAATGCCAGATATAATAATATGTCTAGTTTTTATCCAGTTTATAATTATTAAATAGATGTTTGGACAGTGTGTGGCTACAGATGGTTTTGTTTATTATTTTCCATAAAAACGTTTAGATGGCCTTTGTGAATCTGCCTTCTGAAGACATGCTTTATAGAATCACCAGTGTTTATTAGTATAATTGCTAACTGAGGTTTCTTGATGTAGATTGTGCTATTGTTTCAAACTTAATTCAGAAAATCTATGAGCACCTTTTGTGTGCCAAGTACATTTAGTTGATCTTCACTATTTATCTAAAGTAGCTTAATATTTCTTGTTAAAAGTTCTTTTAAAACCAAATTTTATTTGTTGAGTTGGCTTAAATTGGTATTATGTAAGTGATTGCCTATTCTTCATATTAATGTTATATTTCCAGCTTGCTCTTTTGCCTTTTCCCTTCTCTTGCTTCTTATATATCACTCTTGAAGTGAAGAAGTGTGGAGACATTTAATCACATATAGAGTATTTTAACTTTTAATAGAGAATAGGAATTCATTTTAGTGCTTGCCAACCCCATTGATGTGTGTGTGTGTGTGTGTGTAGATGTGTGTGCGTGTAAATTTTTATTCAGTTATATTTATTTGACATTGTATCACACCTAGATTTTATCATTATCAGTTTTTTAAATTATTTATTTATTCTCCTTAGAAGTATCTTGGTTATTTTACACCAAGTTCTAATGCAAATTTAAAGCTGTTTCTGATCTTTGAATTCTGTTCTCTTAGGTGTTTTTTCCAATTCTTTTTTTGTTTGTTAATCCTCACCAGAGGATATTTTTTACATTAATTTTTTAGAGGGAGTGCAAGGGAGGAAGGGAGGGCAAGAGAGAGATAAAGAGGGAAACTTCGAACCTGCAACCCAGGTATGTGCCCTTGACTGCTAATTGAACCCATGACCCTTTGGTGCACTGGCCAACACTCTAACCACTAAACCACACCAACCAGGGCTATATTAATCAATTCTTGAACCAATACCACACTTGTAAAATTATTGTAGATATACACTTCAATAAAATATTTGTCAAGGCAATTTCCCAGTCATGAGTATTAATTTTCAAAATTTTTTTATTGATATGATTTATCACAATGAACATTAACCTCTTCATTTAATAGTCAAGCTCCATTGTTAATCTTTTTGCATTAAAATACCTTTATGCAGTATTTGGAATGTATGTGTAAATAGGAATTTTTGTGCTTTGAATATTACTTTAGATAGTAGATGGTTTATTCTCTAAAGGATCTATTTATGCTTATTCCTTATTCTTTCTTTTCTTTTCTCATTGTTTGCTTGAGTACCTTCTCTCTATTTGCTACCAAACTATTATTTTTGCATGGTTGGGTGTGTGTAACCCTTGCAGCCAGTCAAATGCCTAGTGGTGGACAACACATATAATGTGGATTTTGCTATTAATAAATAACACTAGTTTGTTAATTATTTATGTTCACCCATAGCTCAAGAATTTGTTGAGCTAACTCTTCCTGTTTTCATTATGAAGAAGATTATGTCATAATGAAAATGTTTATCTTTTCATTGGACATTTGTGTCATATATTTTTCTCTCCATGTTTTAGGGATGTTGTTATATAGCATTTTCAAGCCTACAACACCAGTCTAGATCCCATTGTACCATTTTTAGCTCTTCAGTGTATTTCATATAGATATCCTCTTTTAATATCAGAAACACACAGGAGAAAGTGTCTGAAAATTCTTTGGATGTATAAAGCCATGGGACTCAATGATGTGAAATTATAGTGGATTCTTAGTATCTTTCGAGAATTGCAGTTATTAACACTGTGAGTAATTTTCTTTTTTTCTTAACTTGTAGTTAGAGAACAATTTAGAAAATTGATGCTTCTGTCAAAAATCTGGATGAGCAGGATACAGGCTACAACAGCCAGAACCCCACAACTTTTACTAACTGTGAAAAGAGGAATCTATTTTATACTTCATTAAACTGTTATACATCATAAATAATTTATTTCAACCCTTGTTCTCATCTGTATCTAGGATGATCAACTAGTCGCTTTAAGGGTGACTTCTGACGAATGAAATAGCCTTGTGTTACTGCCCACCTTCTCTCTTCTAGAAAGGTCTGTACACCCCAGTCAACAAATGCAGGCCTAGAATTGTTACAGGGATCCAGAGAAGCCACTTCAGGAAATCAAATGACTTGGGGTGATTTGCTCCCTAGTCCTCCTACTCTTCAAACATATTGTTTTGGCCACGATTCAGTCTTTCAGAATCTATTTTCTCATCGTTCAAATGAGCATAGGTACTTTAGAGGGCTATTTTGAGAATTCAAAGAGATATGTAAAAGTGCTTTATAAACTGTGATTTCTATACTCATTAAATTCCTATAGCTAACTATTCCTTTACTTATTTTTGGCAATATTAACAAGGATTGGCAGATCTATACAAAAATTTCACAAGTGGACATGGGAAGCCCAGAGCTGTTTTTTTTTTTTTTTTAAAAAAAAAAATATATATATATATTTTATTGATTTTTTTACAGAGAGGAAAGGAGAGGGATAGAGAGTTAGAGACATCGATGAGAGAGAAACATCGATCAGCTGCCTCCTGCACAGCCACTATTGGGGATGTGCCCGCAACCGAAGTACATGCCCTGGGCCGGAATCGAACCTGGGACTCTTCAGTCTGCAGGCCGACGCTCTATCCACTGAGCCAAACCGCTCAGGGCCCAGAGCTGTTCTTGACCATCTCCCACCTTGTCCTGTTCTTTTTATAAGCATCTCTTGCCTCCCTGACCAGACTCCTGCCCTGTCTGCTCACCCCACCACCACCCCCTCCACCCCACCGCCTCCAGGGTGTTGGCCAAAGAACAGTTGGAAGAGCAGGGGAGATGGTGTAATTGAAAAGAACAGTAATGAGTTTCTAATTTTTGGTGTCTCTAGACACATAGGGAACCCAACATCACCAGCAAGTGGGCAAATGATTGGTAAAGGTGGAAGGAAGGTTGGAGGAAGGATAGAGAGATAGGAGATAAGGAGGTTGTGGTGGAAGAGATGACACCCATTTAATATATTTCTTAACAAATTTGTTTATTCTCCCTCTGTCCCAGACAGTCCATGGAAGATGCAACAAACTCTTTGAAGGACGTAAATAATGGGGTCTGTGACTCTAAGCTGTCACAGTAATCAGGGGGAAATGACTGCTAGCAGCAGCCTGGCACTGAAGGACAAGACCAAATATAAAAGTGGGAACTGTATTACAGTACCTCAGTGGTGAATATGCCCACGGTGGTCTCGGTTCATCCATAAAACTGAAAACGCAGAATCACTTCACGCCTTTCCATCCATTTGCCTGTAAGGATACAGGGAAATGAAATACCCTGGGGAAAGGTTTCCTTTACAGAGGGCCACCAATGTAATCAGGGATTTAGGATGCATGAAGGGATAAGCCTGGGTTAGATAAAAAATGCACTTTATTTCCCAGGGACGCCAGCTAATTGAGTTACACCCCAAATATTGAACCATCTACATACATACATATACATCTAGCTTTGATGTGCCGAGAGGTGTTAAATGGTTTGAAAACCGTAATTAAATAGCTGAAATTGTGCTGCAAAGCCACTATAAGCATTGCCTCGTGTAGTATTTCAGTGTTAAGTGCTAAAATTTAATCTGAGTAGCTGTGACTAATCTAGTCTTTATTTGTAACACATTGAAATTAAGAGGTGTATGTTCT
This sequence comes from Myotis nattereri, assembly GCF_964212035.1. Taxonomy (NCBI): domain Eukaryota; kingdom Metazoa; phylum Chordata; class Mammalia; order Chiroptera; family Vespertilionidae; genus Myotis; species Myotis nattereri. The sequence goes on along the minus strand of NC_138086.1, from coordinate 24,406,056 downwards.
CGTTCATGTACTCTCTCATTAGCACTAATATTGCTAATGGGAGTGACAAATGTATTACGTTTTTGCCTTCTATCACTCACACCTTGTAGATAGCTAGCTCCTTAGAGGAGGCAGTTTTCAGTGTGATGCATTTATGCAGCTGTGTGTTTAATAGTTTTCCTCAAAAGAGAATGTGACCATAGGGACTGTTTATTACCTGATGCGCTCTGGGGAAAGAGTTTGAATTAATCACTTTGAATCATAGAAAAATTATGATGACAATCAATATAAATAGGAATACCACACACTCATTTTTCCTATATGTCTTTCAGGCTTTCTTTTTCTAATTTATTAGGCGATTTCAAGGTTTTTTCCTCCACGCTCTTGACTTTGATGCTTAAATACAACCTCTTCATTCCTCTTCTCTAAATGTCCCTGTTTATTCAAAGAACTCAATATTTGAATGACTGCATAGTTCTTATTATTTAAAGCCATGTTGAAGCCATCTTTTTGTCGAGACTCATCTCATTAAGGGCTGAGTGCTCGGTTTCCTTTGTGAGAGATGCAGAGTGGATTCTGCCCTGTTTTCTGGATCTCGCAGTGGTACACACTCTTACTAGCACACACTCACACTGGCACACCCCACACCCAGGGGGAGCAGGAGCAGTGGTGGTGTCTACCCAGCTTCCCTCAGCTCCCCCAACACACACACTCACACTCACACCCCCACTCCTCACACACCCTCAGGGCAATAATGGCTGTAGTTCTCACAGTTCTAGCTCCTCTTTGGGACACTACTGCTCTCTTCTCCCAAGGGCTCAGGAATTTAAGCTTTCCATCTGCAGAGGGGCCTCGTTGGAGACAATGTGTGAGAACAGTTTGGAAGCCTGGTCACTCTGGCCTGTGGGGACAGCTTTATGGCATTCCTGTTTCCAGTCAACATGCATGCTTGCTTAGAGACGGTGTTCTCCAGAGTGGTTAGGTTATTTAGGATTACGCAGTTTTTATGGTACTATAGTTCAGCTATATTATGGATTAGATAAGAACTTGTCTAGACTGGTCAGTACATTGATTTCTCAACACTAAGTTCCAAATGACCTTTTAGAACAGCCCATTTCTAAATTATGCGCTGTGTATATTTGTCATTTCTTTATGAGTTGCTCAAATTGTTTCCATCAGAATCAGAAAAGGAGTGTGTGAACCCTTGCTCTTACTAGCTTTATATCTTTGGACAAGTCATTTAACCTCCAGGAGCTTTATTTAGTATTTTCATCAAATGGAAATGATTAATTAGCCACATTATCTACTTCACAGAATGATCAAGAACATTATATGAGTCTAGGAGCCTAGTGCACGAATTCGTGCACCTTGAAAGGAACTGTGGGCCGTGAGGCTGCCATGGGCACAGGGGCGGGTCTCAGTTCATCCTCCGTGCCCTGCCTGGCCCCTTCCGCCGTAGCCCCTGGTACCCTGTCTGCCGGCAGCCCCGCTCCTGCTCCGGCTGCCGCCCCTCCCACACGCTGATGCTGCCGGCCCTGCTTGCACCTGCTGATGGTGCTGAGTGATCAGGGCCAGTGCTGGCGCCGGCTGCAGGTACAAGTGCCGGGCAGAACCGCAGCGTATGGGAGCAAAAAATTTTCAGTAGCCACCAGAGGCTTGCCTGAATGACAGCGACCGGCGCCCCACCATGGTCTGGCGCCCCCACTCACCTGCTCCACCATTCCGCCACGGCCGACACCCTCCATGTTCCGCACGTGCCCCCTGGTGGTCATCGCACGTCATAGCAACTGGTTGTTTGGTTGTTCCGCTGTTCGGTCTATTTGTATATTAGGGTTTTATATATATAGATAAAGTACATGCAGATACTGTGTAAGTTGTTAGGAAGGAAGAGATATTTAACAAAAAATACAATTATGGCCCTGGCCTGTGTGGTTCAGTTAGTTGGGCATTATCCAGTGCACTAATAGGTTGCCGGCTCAATTCCCAGTTAGGGCACATGCCCAGGTTGCAGGCTCTATTCCTGGTAGGGAGCATGCAAGATGATTCTCTTTCGTGTCAGTGTTTCTCTTTTCCTCTCCCTTCATCAAAAAATGAAAAAACAATTTTTTTAATTACAATTATGTAATATTTAATGATAAGACAGGTAGAAAATAGCTGTTTTTGCAGGTCTCCAATATATTACAAATTTTCTTTAGTTGCTAAAGGTATTTTCTAGGAGTTTTTTTATTCCTGTCATTTTATTACACCACTGGTGTTGTTTGGAAGTAATACAGATTTTTAATGAAATAATTTTTTTAATGGCAGTATGTTTATAAGTAAAGCACCTTACAGTAATAAGGTACTTCAAAAAGATGATGTCCTTTGACAAAGAAAGACCAGTCAGTCTCTTTATGTAGCACAGTGCAGAAATACCAGCCACATATTCATCATGTTCAATCTTAATCAGTAACAGTGTTCACTAACTTTAGGAGCTGATTTATATGTTGGGTGAGTTGCTATTTGTAAATTTTGGATTATATTAGCTAACATAGCTAATTGCCAGCAGCAGAATAAGCCTAAGATGTGCTAGAAGCTTTTGTAAGTAGGCACTGCTGCCTAGTGTTTAAGTCAGTGTGGAAAGGCAGGTAATGACATTATGAATACATTTATAATGCAGTCAATTTCTTCTGAAATGCACACAAGTATTATTACTTTACCAGGAGTCCGTGAAATATGATTTATTTAATGTATTTCAGCCCCCATAATATTAAGGTATAATTGAGATGCAGAGTAAAAATTTGCACGCAGTTAGTGTGGTATATGAATCATAGACTAAATTGCTAGTAATTTTAAGGACACTTAAAGGAATGGCGAAATTTATATAATGCATTCTTGTGTTTGGAAAAGGTTAGACGAACAATAGTCTGGTTATTTTAGTATTTCATTCTTAAAAATAGGGCTTTTATTATTAAACCTAAGATAGCCATATACATGATTAAACCCAAGTCCTTTTGTGTCCACTTGCCATTACTTAATTTTTTTGAGGGTTACCTTTTAACCTCTCATATTTAGCAAAGTAGTTGAGCAGCATGAAATTTCTGTAAAGGCCATAATCTAGTTTTCTTAAACCATACAACTGGATGAATGACATCAACATAAATGTTGCCAACATGTTTAGAAGGGAATCAGTTAGATGGTACTTGGAATTTTGATGATTATTGCTTTGAAAAGACTGGAAATCACAGGTCTGGGCTTTATAGTTTAATTACTTGCTTAACAATTGCTAGTGATTTACTAAATCACAAGGCTTCCAAACAAATAACATCAGTAACTGCTGCCATGCCTGAGCAACTCCAATTTTCTTGACAATGGCCCCCAGACTGTTTAGCCCAATAGAAACTGAGTTTCCCGGCCAGCACTAGGAGCTTCCTGCCACTGATGAGATGCCAGCACGCTGAGCGCGTTTCCAGAGGTGACGCACCCGTCCAGGATAACTTGAGCAGGTTTCATCGCGACCGCTTGGAAAAGCAAATGTAGTGATTATCCACATCTCCTTTCCGTGCTGGATTTAATAAGTGCTGTCCAGCAGTCTAGGGCTTCTAATTACTAATTGGTTCTTAAGAACCCAGCATGTGGCTCCTCACAGTTTGAATGGGACTAGGAAGCAGGGCACAGTGAAGGTGAAGGCCCTCCATACTTTTATGGGCCAGAGCCAGAATCGCTGGGGGCTGCGAGCAGAAGAGCTGGAGGAAGAGATCCAGGTGTCCTGGTGGGAAAAGCTAATTTGTGCCTCCCTTGACCTCCGCTCCCTTTCCTGGCTGAGCTTGTGGCATTTCCCAGAGTTCCGTCTTGCCGTTTTGTGCCGGCAAGCTCTTGACTTAAAATGGATTCTTCCAGAATTAGATGAGTTCCTCCGTTTTTACTTATGTAGTAGCCGCAGTCCTTTGCTCACACGTGAATGATCTTAACCTCTCTTGTGTTGAAATAATGGAGAAGAAACTCATCAGACCTACATTTACTAGTAAGCAGTGATAATAAAGACTAGAGCGCTTTCTCACGCCGGGCACTACGCCAGGAACTCTGCGTACATGTTGTTATATTGTGACAGCATGAGGTGGGAATATTATCTCTGTGATAGGAATTACTCAGGCTTAGAGAAGTTAAACAGTTTACCCAGAGCCACTGCGGTCAGTTTGGCAGCAGACCCATGCTCTGGGCCACACGGCCACACCACCTCTTTGGTATAAATGTCCACTCTTGCTTTAATTGTGAGCATTACTTATCCAGGTGAAATATGTTCCTTTTTGGTATAGGTGGATATTTAAAAATTTTTTAAAAATTGTGACCCATAATTTAATAATTTTACATGATGATCCAATGCACACACATAGGTTAATGCAAACATGAGAGATAATACTCCTTGTGATGTGTTCTATTTTATTATTTTCATTTTAAAATGCCAGTTGTGACCCACTGAAATGATTTCCCAGTGCACTAAGAGGTGGCAGCCTACGTTTGCAAATCATTGTGAGTCAGTGCTGGCCTTGTGAGGTTTATGCTGGTTCCACTGGTTTTACTCTTGCTCATATGCTGCCTCGGGTCCTTGCCCTTCTCATTTTGTTAGCTTTCTAATTTCATGAGACCTTGAATAGTTTTGCCGGTAGGCATTTGTGAGCGATTGAATTCTGGGGCTGGAGTAATACCTGTCCTGAGGCTGGGAGCGCCTCTCCTTTGCCATTTCATCATGGCCCTTGGGGACCAGTGGAGTTTAGATTTCAGGGTTATATTCAGAACTCGACTTTCCAGAGGCTGCCTCGCTTTCTTTCTGAAGTTCTCCGGGCCAGGCGAGTTCACTGTAGCAGTGAAGGAACCGGAAGTAGGAGGATGTTTTCTTTGCGGTTATCCCTCTTCCATCTTGTCTCATGCTGTGCTAGACACAGTATACCAGTGCGCTCTAAATGGAATCCAAAAGATGCCGAAAGTCTCTTGTCTTTGTCATCTTGTATCCTTTGCCAGGCAGACCTACCTAAGTATTAGCCAGAAGGCTCAACTCAGATTATTGTCCCACTTGTCTTTGCCTCGAATGAATGGGCGTCACAGGACCCGGGTAAACTATCCCCATCTTGATGTGCAGTGCCCATGGCATCCCATCGAATCCCTCCTTGAGCCAGCAAATTTGAGTGCCTGCCCTGTGCTGGAAGTCTCAAGGGTTACAGTGGGGGCGTGACACCCAAGTCGCTGCTGTCTTTGTATATTCTAGTGGGGAAAACAGACAACCAATAAGCAAATAGATGTATAAATATATGTTAATTTTCTAAAACACAGTCACTATTTGAGCAACAATAAGGTGTTAGAGAGTTGTGTGGACTGCAGCATTTCTCCGCTTACCTGGGCCCACACTCAGGGTTGTTAGTTTTTCCAGGACTTACACATCCTCCAAAGAAATCCAGACTGTATAAGCCTAAGACCACCACAGGGTTTTTGTTTGGGAGAGAACTGTAACTCAAGGGGAGAACGTAACAAGGCATAGGACCAGTGCAGTGCGTAGAGCTGTGTCGTTGGCATCCCTTGCAGCTGAGTAGAAGTGCAGACTCCTGCCCTGGGACCCCTCAAGGCAGGATCTGCACTTTAACAAGACCTCCAGCGGAATCCTCACACACTGGAGTTTGAGAAGTACGGTTAGAATGGTGGTTTTCTACTTGGCTAGAGATACAGTGTTGGACACCATAAGTCACTCCCAGCAAAATGACATTTGGCCAAACCTTTAAGCATCTGCCAATGTGGAAATCGCCAGATGCCCCCATTTTACTTACTTCTGCTACCCCCAGTTCTGCAAAGCAACCAGTTCTGCCCTTGTGACACATCCTTTCCTGAAATTAGCCTCTCCCAGCATTAATTCAGAAGTCCCACTGCCATGGTCCAGTCCTGTATGTATATCCCAGCACCAGACTGTTCTGTGTCCCTCCACATGGACCGGAGAGCCCTTTGCCTGTGGCTCTCGTGTCCAGGGACTCCCTTCGCTGTACCTGGGCCCGAGTGTGTAATAAACCTTTGATTTACTGTGGTCACTGGCTCCGCTGTGGTACGTTTTGACCTCCATTATCTTTCCAGGGAGGGACCTGCAGACCCAGGTGTGGCCAAGGCAAAGTAGGGCTCTTAAAAAAATTAAATAAAAGGAAATGTTGGTTCTTAGACATTACTCCAAACCAATGAAATCAGCATCCCTGCAGGGTGGGGATAGACCACAGCATTTTTCTTAAAAAACATATATATATATGTATATATGTATATGTGTGTATATATATGTATATGTATATGTGTATATATATGTATATGTATATGTGTATATATACAGATACATATATGTAGATAGATAGATATGTATACCTATATATATGTATGTATATGTATGTATATATATATATATATTTTATTGATTTATGGGAGAGGGAAAGAGAGAGAAAGAGAGAGGGTGGCGAGGGAGAGAGAGAAAGAGACTTCAATTTGTTGTTCCACTTTTTTATGCGTTCATTGGTTGTTTCTTGTTTGCGCCCTGACTGGAGATTGAACCTTGCCATATAGGGATGATGCTCTAACCAACTGAGCTACCTGGCCAGGGCCAAGCGTTTTTCAAATCTCCCAGGTGATTCCAAAGACCAATCAAGGCTGACAACCTCCGCTCTAGAGAAAAAATATCCTTTTTGTTGTTTAGGCCCTAGAACATTTGAGAAGCGACTTGTGATAAGTTCTGACATGTTTTAAATGCCCATCGTTGAAATACACCGTTCTCATGCTGATGTGTATGTGTACAGCACGCTGAGTACAGCACTAGTATTGCCTGGTCTCATCAAAACTGGCAGAGCTGACAGAGCCACCAGAGCTGAATTTGAGTCACCACAATGAGGTTGACGTCAGATCCTGTGGAAGAGATGTTGCAGCAAATGGACTCAGTTGATAAATGAATAATAGCATTTTTCCTTTTGAAAAATGACAGTTCCCCCTTTTCAAGTTTAGGACATGTGTGCTGTCATTGTCATCTAACTCAAATCAGAATCGGCTTAACATTTATGAAACTGATCAAGACCTAGGTTGTATGTGATTCTGAAGGTGACATCGCTAGTCCAATACTTCCATACTCTGCAGGGTTTTTGTGTCGGCCTTGCTTTTGCCATTAGCCTTTTCAGATGGCACAGAGCAGAAAGGATTGGCTGGGAGTCCCTCAAAGCCAGAGATGAAAAGGAATTAAGAGGAGGTGCTCTGCGGCTGGAAACTGGTTAGATGAAGGGACTCGCAAAAGATTTGGAGGTCCTTAGATTTTATGGAGTTTGATAAGCCAGGCTATAAGCTAGGGTGTGGAAGAGAAATTCAGGTGGAAAAATTGAAAGGAGGTCCCTAAAATTTTATAGGATGTAAAAAAAGGGAAATTTTTAATAGGAAAGGTTTGTGTGCTAATAATGAGCCTGATTTGAAATACAATCCTCCCAGCACTTTGATATTGTCTATTGATGGCCTGCCTTTGACGTTCAGACCCTGTGTGAGCTGGCCCAACGTGTGAATCCCAAAAAAAAGGGAACAGTTGGAGGTGGCAGGTCCTGTGGTCGTGTGCCACAGTGATTGGCTCCCAAGTTGCGTGGGCCAATAAGCAGTTCCTTCCAGGGTAGAGGCTGAGGGAAGCGCGTTGCTTTTGCTTTTGTCTTAGTGTCTGCGTGTCTTTTGACAAGTGAACAATGAAACGGACTGTTTGATTCCATACTGCCTTGTTTCTTTTCTCGGTTCCCTCCTGCAGTCTTTCTTTTTTATGTCACGTTACATGAGGTGCTTTTCACCTCCTTCCTGACCCTGGGTTCCCATGCTCATTGGCCGCTCTCACCCAGGATGCGCTGTAATTGGCAAAACTGTAACCTGGTAGCAGCGGTTCCCTGTTTCAGTTTCCTAATTGGTGTCAGGGGCTGTGGTGGAGCCTGGCCACGGCGGACTGACTGCGAGACCAGCCGCTGTGATGGCCGAGCTTCCGGCTGGCCAACAGGTTTATTACTTTTGAAACTAAAAATTTAAAATGTTAAAATATTTCCAATAGTGCTCATAGTGGGTCTGTAATAACATGAGCGATTTGTCATTAAGGAGCACTTTCCTTGTTCCCCAAAGGTCCCTTGAGTGTGCAGCTGACGATTTTGTTCTATTTTGTAACTCACAGCTGGCTGTTTTCTTCCCTAGATAATGCGGTGTAAAGCAGCATTCTACTTCACACTGCCTGCTGCCCAGTGGGTTTCTTCTTTTCAGAAATAATGCAGACAGGATGTTAAATGTGTGAGTGTGTGTATGTGTGTTGCGGGGGGGTTAGGGGTGCTTTGAAGGTACTCTTCTTACAGAGCTGGAAATTTATAAGCTCATTTACATTGGTCAGTGAGAATGTAAATTGTTAACAGTGAATCATAAGAAAAAATTGATATCAAGTTCTTTTTCAAAAGCAATTGCATGTAATTGACATTTATGTTGAAAGTATCACTGAGCATTTAGTTAGCCATATGAGTGTAATATAATAGTGTTTACTCAAATTAATACCTGTATTTACAGAAGACTCCAAAAATTGCATTTTAAAATCCAGTTTTAATACTTTGATTATCATATTACATCCCAGTATAATGAAACAATGCAGTGATCTTAAAAAAGATGAACTAGTACCAGTGAGCAAATCTCTTTGATGTTTGTGTTTCATCTAATTTCTGTAGCCAGTGATTAATCATTTATAGCAGCATTTCTTTTGTACAAAAATAAGTTTGAGTTAATCTTTATCAAAACACATTGAGTAAAATATTATAATAATACTGTCTTACACATTTTGTGCTATACTGGTTTTTTAAAGAACTTTCATACACATCACTTGGTCATTTGGATACCCTAAAGTTAAGAATCATTTTATTGACGAGGTGACTGAGAATCAAAAGTTCAGTCTTGATGGAAATCAGTACTTCCACATGTGACTGAGTCATGACGAGAGCCTGTCCTTAGGATTCCAAGTCCAGTGTCCCCACAGTGATGTGCTGCCCTCTGTGTGCTGAGTGTCACGTTAGTGCTTTGGGGTAACAAAGATGACTCGGACTCTCTTGGTCTTACAATCTAGTCTAGAAGATTGACACATGCAGAGACAGAAACACAGAGTGCTAAAGGGCTGAAGGATAAATCAGGCTCTGGAGATGGGGTTGGGCTGAGGAGGGAACCTGCCATAATGTCTTAGCAGAGTGAGCATCTGAGCTGGATGGAACTTTTCAAACGGGGGGATGAGGGATGTTGAAGGGTATTTGGCATCCAAAATGAGAGAGCAGCTGGGACAAGGTGTAAGATAGTAGCAGGTAGGCTCTGTTTCAGGATGTTGACTAAATGAGTGTGGTTAGAACTGAGAGTGCTGGGTAAGGGAGGGCTAATATGATTGACAGAGCAGCCAAGCTGCCACTTGTGTGCCCACGTTGAGGCTGGATTAAAGAGGGGATAAGAAAGAGGGAGAGGTCTGTTAGGAATGTGGTGCTGCCTTCCCAATGGGGTGTATGTGTGTGTGTGTTAAATTGGGGGGTTGTTTATTGGAGTCAGCCAGGGAGATTATAGATCAGGGGTGGGCAAACTTTTTGACTTGAGGGCCACAATGGGTTCTTAAACTGGACCGGAGGGCCGGAACAAAAGCATGGATGGAGTGTTTGTGTGAACTAATATAAATTCAAAGTTAACATCATTACATAAAAGAGTACGGTCTTTTTTTTTTTTTTTTTTTAGTTTTATTCATTTCAAATGGGCTGGATCCGGCCCGCGGGCCGTAGTTTGCCCATGGCTGTTATAGGTGGTAGACCTTATTGCTGAGGTTAGAGTGAAGTTAGAAGTGAGAGGTCAGAGTGAGCTGGGACAAACCATAGAGATCACTCCAGCTTTGAAGACTGGTGGGAGTCACATTTCAGTTTAATAAACTGGTTTATTGCTGAACTAGCAAACAAGCAATTTTAGAGTATATAGTGAGTTAAGGACCCAAGTAACTGGGTGAGGCTTCCTCTTGCCTTCTTCATTCATCACATAGCAGACCTAAATTTTCGTGGTCTTTATAGCCATTATGGAAAAAGTAGCCACATTGGTGCTAATCAGAAGCAGAGATTCTTCTATTTTCATATGCGAATCTGAGGAAGGCTCCCTCTCAGCCCTCAAGTGTCTGCCAGGTACCACAAGAAGAAAGCTTTCCTGTGCGTAGCTCTGTACTTGGTTTACTACTGTCTCATTGGGCCCACTGTGGACCTGGCCGTGGCCTAGCCACGGAGTAAAAGGTTATGTAGTATGAAGCTCAGTGACCAGCAGGATGGTGGTAGCTTTTGATTGGGTTAATGGCCAGTTACTTTCAGTTGCATGTTATGTATTTCCAAGGCTTACATCTGTCCATTCAGTAAATTGCAAACATGGGTCTGGAATTGAGAAGAGCAGCCAAGGATGGAGAGATTTCTGGGAATCATTCTCAAAGAGGTAAACATCTAGGAATGGGTGAGATCTGCAAGGAACAGAATATGGAGAGGAGAAAAAAGAGGGCAAAGGCAGACTTTTGGTGAACACCCACCTTTAAGTGGTGGGCGGAGGAAGCATTGTATATAGGGGGCTACATAGGAGCCTTTAGCAAGGCAAGGGCAGATGAGGAGTGCCGGGCAGCAGGTGCGGAGGTGTGTCAGGTGCAGGTTCCAGAGAGGGCCAGTGGGCTGAGCGCTGATGAGAGGCCATTGAGCCGGGCAACTACTAGCCTTAGCTACCTTACAAACATGCATAATCACAGAGAGCATTGGAATGGGATCCCAGATATCAGATGGTTAAAGAAGGGAAGAGCAAGAAGCTGAGGCAGCGATTATTCTCTCACAATTTTAATCTTTGAAAGAAAAGTGATAAGCATTTTAAAGCATTCTTTAAAGAAACTAATGTGTTTGAGAGCTGAAGGGAAGGAGCCAGTGGCAAGAGAAAAACTGAAATTGCAAGAAAAGGTGGTAATAAATAGACAGAGCACAATCTCAGAATTTTGGGAGAGGTACGTTCATTGGTAGAAAGTGTGTCTTTGCAAAGGGAAGGACACCCCCTCCTATTCAGAGAGAAGGAAAGAAAGGGTGATGGTGGACGTTTAGGTTGGAGGGAGGGAAGTTTCCTAATGGCCTCCGTTTTGTCAGTTATAGGATTTACTGAGATTCTACACTCTCTGTGTACTAGTCAAAGCTGAGTTAGTTTATGCTTTAGAGTAAGGGACTGAGGCACCCCAAGGTGAGTGAGGACAGATAGACAGAAGCGATGGAATCCCATCCTCGTATCCTGAGCAGGTGCATCTTCATTGCTGGTCAGATGTTGATACCTCTTACCTGACTTAATTGCCCCTTTCCTGGCACATCTGACTCAATTTCTGCTTTCATACAGGCCTCTTTAGTTTTTACTCTTTATGTCTGATTTCAGTTATAGGTCTTCCTTCTGCCTTAGCAGGATTCCTTCCTACTCAGGCCCCCAACTAAAGACCCTGGCCTAGTCTCTGGTTGGGGCTTGCTAGGCCTCTTCCGGAGCATGAGGAGGTTCTGTGCTGCTAAGAGAGAAAGGAGCTGAGGGTGCCTGATGGGTCCTCTCAACTGTATAGAGGACCCTTCAGGATACGGGTATCCTTGACTTTAGGGGTAGATTAAGACACTTCTTGGGAAAGATGGGACCTTGAAAAAAAAAAATGAAGTGAAGTCTTCAAGTTGTCTGACATCTTGTTTTCTATCAGATTCATTTTTTTCTTGCAGAAACATGCTTTTGAGTCTTTCTTAAGGCTGAGCTCTTCCAGTGCTTCTGAGATCTGTTCTGACGTTCTGACAGCAGAAATGGACATCCAATTCTAAGAATAGCCTTAAATTAAGGATTGCCAGTTTTAAACTGTTTAATAGATATGTGAGTGATAGCTCTATTTAACAGTGTCTTTCATTTTTTGAAAAATAACACGCGTTTTAGAAATTCAAGCTGATTTAAAACCAATTGCTTCCAGGCCACTTGGCAACAGCTGTTAGACACTGTTCTGCATGGCCTGTGCGAGGTTCAGTGTTGTTGAATGAAGTTGCGTGTTTTATCAAAATGCCAGCTTTTCCTGCCCTTACAGCTACGAGTAGACTGTTTCACATCTACCTATCTGGATTGGGAACACAGTTGTTTGATGGCTGGTGAGAAGTCAGGAACGCATGGAGAGGTTCCAGAGACTTGGTGTGCACATTCAAAGCAAAGGAGACCGCCGTTTCGCTTCATTCTGGTTCATAAAGGCAGCTGACGAAGGGGCCAGAAGGATCAGCAGTGTGTAGAAAAATCTGGGGGAATAGGCTAACTTCTCTTTCATAGGATTGGTTATAGTGGCCTGTTATCTGTATGTGGCTCTAATCTAGGGGTCATGGGCCTGTACGTTATCCACGTGTAGATAATGTTTTAGTAAATGACTCCCTAAAGTTGTGTCATACTTAGGATTCTAATCATTGATTCTATATTCCATGATATATAGACTGTTCATACAAAGATAATCAGTAGAGATTGTCGATAAACAAGATGGGCACTGATATCTTAAGACAAAAATACCTATGTGTCAAAAGCACAGCTTGCAGCATGCAGTCGCAGACGTCACCTCCTCTGCTTGTCTCAGATTTCTGAGTCCTTCTTCATCAACCTCTCCGATCTCCACATACAGTCCCGTCCATACCCATGGCTCTAGCCTTCCACTGGAAACCAACAACTGCAGAACCCATTGCCTTATGCTGTAGTTTTCAACATGTAACATTTAACTAGCCTTCTTTTCCCACTTGCCAACTTCATCAGAAACTCGTGTTTTCTTTGAGTGGGTGAGACCACCATCCCTATCAGAAATCCAGCTGTCCTCCTTCCCATCCCTGTCACCTTTTCCAAACTCTGCTGAAGTCAGTTCCTTATAACTCTGGAGTCCAGACCTGCTGCCACACTCTGTCCCCGCCTTCGGGACATCTTGCCTGTCTTACTTCAAGCACATCCCACCTGTCTACTCGCCTCTCTGTTCCAAGTCGCTCGTGGGCAGGTTCAGCTCGCATGGAACTGCTGTGCTACTCCAATGCAAGGAATCCTGCAGTGGCCCGCTGAGGCCTTAAGTAAAGCTGCAGGTTCAGTGTGATGCCGGGCCCAACTTCATAGGCCGCCCATGCTTGTTTTGGCGGCCTCATCTCTGGCCATATTTCTAAGCCACTTCCCTGAACCATGGGTAGGTTGCTGAACCTACTGGGCTCTTTCATGCTGCCATCTCGCCATGCTTTAATGCCTTTGCCTCTTTTCCCCCCAACTCCTTCTTGAACCCATCTTTTCTAACACTTTTGTTAATGTTCTCACCATCCACTATGGAGTTTGTTATCCTTCCTTCCTGTTCCCGCTCCACCTCCCCCGTGGACGGTGAGCTCTTAGAGGACGAGGACAATGTCTGATCATCTGTTACTCTAGCACCTTGTGTCATCTCTGTGTTCTTGAGTGTGCAAAGGGTGTTTGCAGTACACAAATATTAACTAAATGACTTCTTCAGGATTTCAGGACTAGAATTAACTACAACTGACTCTAAAATCTGACAAAAATAAGTCATGATTCAACTGACCAAAACTTTTGTCTTGGTTGAGTTAGCCTTTTTTTTTTTTTTTTTTTTAAGGAGTATTGATGTTATTCAGCTTGTTAGTGTGGCTGGGTGCTGGTAGGTTGTGCCATAAGTGAAAAATATTAGCCACAGATTTTTTTCCAGAAATTTCTATCGATAACAAACTCAGTAAGAACTTCTTCTTGCTGTCCAAAGGGTGTAGCTAGGGAACTGTGTCCCCTGTGAATAATGCATTTGGTTAAGTTCAATTTTAATGTTTAAAGACATCAACTAGACAAATTTATTACTCCCCATATTTCTATCTTATAAGTTGCTGGCAAGCAGTAATGAAATTCAGTCTTTTTGAAATGAATTCCAGAATTGCTATAGTGAGGGTTAATCCATGATGTACTGTGGCTTGTAGTTGGAGCTTTGCGCATAATCGGGTTCTTTCAAAACCATTCTTACTTAAATGAGAAACTGTCTCCCACTTATTTTTTAGAATATCTCCCCTTTCTAATGGGGATCAAAATGATTTTTTCCCACATTCATTCTTTTTACTTGGCTCACCTCTCTTCACTCCATTATTGATATTTTTATCTCATAAAGATTGTTTTGAGAATTTATTTCTTTCCCCCTAACTTCCCACCCCTTTCCCTTCCGAACAGATAAATTCAAAGAAAGAATAGGCCTTCTTTCATCCATTATAAATGATTTTTCATTTGAGCATGTCATCTTGCTTTTTTGTTACAATCGAGATCAAAGGGGTCCAGGTTCACCACCAATGTTCAGCAGCTCTTTTCAGTGCTGGGCCTTAAAGAAATGGGATCTAGTTTAATTTGTTGCCGCCTTAGATCTTTCTCAAGGCATGTGGCACTCAGCTGTTTGGTATTACTGCATGCTGTGTGTGTGTGTGTTTTAAGAAAGTGAGAGAGCTGGATATTTGGAATTTCATGTGCTTTGCAATACATATCCCAAAGATGTACATCTCAAAGGAATGTATTTGTGTTGAAACTACTACTTGTTTCTGTTTAAACCAAATTGGGAGTTCTTTGAAGATCCCCCTTTAACAGTAGCCACTTCACAGTTTGAACCTTGGTATCATTTTCAATTTGGAATATTCCACACTTGGTTGGCTTTTATTACTTTTTTAAATAAGGCTAAAAAAAAAAAAAGGAATTTCAGTTCTTTACCTTGACCCTTTTAAACAATGGCCTCTTAAGTTCATTGTCTCAGTTAGAAGTATTGGTTGTGTGAGAGGAGGTGAGATCAGGCATTACCTATACTTAAAACCAGGAACAATGAATTTCACTTAAATAGCTGTGAGACACTGACAGATTTATAAATTAAAAACAGCGGAACCATTATTGAATACCCTGCTTTGTATTTCACTCTGTGATTCGAGCATTTCTATCACAAGGCTATTGTGAGACCAGTGTTGGGTAATGTTAGATCAAAACCTCACCACTCAGGAGACTTACAGTCTGATCATCCTCAGTGTCCAAATTTCTATATTTCCCTAAAACCAGGCGTCTTTCCCCCAGTCTTATCATTGTCACCTATTCTCCCCCTTATCCCTGACCTTAACTCTCATCTAAATGCCAGGATGTCTTTTGCTGCCATCCCTTATTTCTCCATTTGCGGTCAATGTCCATTCTACTTCCAGTTGCATTGAATATCTGCTCCAAGATTTATAAGCCAGATATTATTCTTACAGTTCTGATGAATTACATAGTTTATCAGTGTTGTCTGCAAAGGATTGCAATATTCTTCAGAACTTTAATATCCATTCATTTATTGCATAGAAATAATGAATATTTAAACAAATCATCTATGTATTTTTTGTGCTTAATTATTCCTGCTCCTTCTCTACATCAAATTGAGCTTCCATATATCCATTTCTTTTTTTTATCATTGGGTGGCAAAAGCATTTAAATAAATTTTTCAAGGACTAAAGGTCAAAAATGTTTCTGGTTGCTGAGTGGGTCTAGCTCCTGTTGACAAGGCATATTTGAGGAAATGTGTTTATGGGATATAGAACTTGGGTACTGATTTTTGTCTTATTTTACATACATTTTTATGGACGAGGATCTGAAGGTAGATCCTCGTGTAGTGTTGGGTTTACAGACCCTGACACCCCTGTTGCTAAGAATTAAAAAAGAAAATTTTATTTGAGGTCAGTACTATATTCTATTGGTTGCACTTACCAGAACTCTGGCCCTTGCATAAATGGGATAATTTTAAAAATATTTTTCTTTCTCTGCATATCTTACATATTTACTTCTATCTGTGTCTAATCTTATCTGTTCTATCCATATGGAAAAAGCAAGTTTAGTGTCCAGTCACACATAAATCTGTCTATAAGTGAACAGCTATACTCTCCAACTATGTTGAAACACAGACATTTAAAATAAACAAAACTGAATTACATTAACTGAATTTTTGGAAAGGATTATTAATGTATTTTTTGTAACTAAACACATTTATTAAAAGATTCTCTTAATGCATTTGAACTTTGAGTGAATGTCTGCTGTGACAGTGCCTGTCATGACATATATTTGAACGGTATGTTTTATTCTCATTTGAGCAAGACATTATTCTTATTTTCTTGAATTAATCTTCTGAATGGCTCTTTCATTTTGGCTTTCCTTCTTGACCATTTTTAGATTCTGCTATGTGTGGGAATTGATAAGTTTCAAGTGTAAATTCTGTGTGAAAATACCTTAGCATGTTTATCCAGTAACAATCCCCACAACCATGAGTGGGGTAGGTTTGAAGAAGCAAGACTATTTGGAATAATGTTTCCTTATTATTGGCCAAGGGATAATGACAGCAAAGTAAGAAGTAGTTACAGCCGAAACCGGTTTGGCTCAGTGGATAGAGCGTCGGTCTGTGGACTGAAAGGTCCCAGGTTCGATTCCGGCCAAGGGCATGTACCTGGGTTGCGGGCACATCCCCAGTAGGAGATGTGCAGGAGGCAGCTGATCGATGTTTCTCTCTCATTGATGTCTCTAACTCTCTATCTCTCTCCCTTCCTCTCTGTAAAGAATCAATAAAATATATTTAAAGAAAAAGAAATAGTTACTTTATTGGTAGGTTTCCCCCTCCTTAAAATACAGGATAGCTGTTTATAAGTAGACTCAAGATAAAGCTGAGAGTTTCACCTGTGGCTAAAACCCTGAAAGTGAATAAAATTCCCTAAAAAAATGGTCAAGCCATTTAATTGGATTGCAGACTCAATCAGACTCTTTTCATGCTCACGTGAAAAATATGACTTATGCCTTTCAAAGCCATAACGATCATTTGACCAAAGTTCAAATTTATCAGCAGTACCTCCTAGTAGGTTTGCTGTTTTTCCTCTGTGGTATTGAGAGGAAGAGAAGTGGGGCTCTGTTATTGAGACCGCCCCCCCTGCCCCCCCTCCCCCCCCCCCACCCCATGAGTGAGCAGAGCACGGACTGTGGGCCTTGTGTGGCACATGGATGAGCAGCACTGCAGTGGGCCATGGCAGTTTTCTCAACTCGGAGGCATTCTCTTTGCCGTTTGGGCTTTGGAGGAGGTGAAGTGAGTACTGATGATTAATGAGCACACATGTTTAGTGGTAATAGCAGTTGTTTTGCTCAGGAGAGGCCCCTTTAAAAGCCTCTGAGCCGATTTTTGAGTCAGGAGATTGGTCAACCCCTTTCTTCCTTCTTAGGGTACAGTGCCCATGCCATACTTGCCCAATGTCTTCTTTTTCTAAAGCCCAGGCCAGTTCTCTACCATCTCAGGCAGCTTCACGTGCCCCAACTCTTGTCCACCAAGTTAACAGGTGCCCCCTTTAGTTTCTACATTCTCTTTGGGGGCCTAAGAAAACTGACCAAGTCTGGCTCAGTCATTCACATCAGGGAAACGAGGCAGAAGTGGGGCAGCCCTTGTTGCTCTTTCCACGGCCTCTTCCGGGCTGTGGGTCCTTGGCAGTCATTTATTCTTGCGGAACTTTGTTTCCTCCTCTGAGCAGAGATGTGGCTTGGTGGGAAGGCTTTCTCAAGTCCCCTGAAACTATAAAATTCTCTATCAAAGTCCTGTGTTCCGTAGGGAAATCAGGCATTGCGCTATCCCCAGTGCCATCAACTTCTGAGGTGATAAGAAGTTCTGCTTAGGCATTACCTTAGGACCATTTTCCAATGAAAAATTATATTCAAAATTCCAAACAATTGCTTTTGAATTTTTAGTCTTTGGATGATGATTTATATAAGCTGTTTTTGTGCTTTTTGTTTGTGTGTCATATTGAGTAAAAGACTCAAGCACTTCTTAATTTCAGTTTATTTATATATAAATTAAGATTTTGACACCTCCTGTAAGCAATTAGTGGGTTTATTTACTATTTACTTTTTCAATGAGCCTACTGTGATTTGTAGATTAGTAATCTCATTACTTCGGAAAAGAACTGTTTTGGGGGGGTGAGTACTGAAACTTGCCCTATACTTGGAATTTACTTCCTTTTATTACATTTCTTAAATGAAATTTCAGAGCCTGGAGGAAAGTAGTGGTGTAAGTTTACTTCAGGAATATATAATTGGTTTGATTCTTGGTAGAGAAGAATTTTATAAAATTAGAGTATCATTATGAGTACAATTTAGCTTTTTTGCTTGTGTATAGACCCTCAAATCTTTTGAAAATTGGAGTCATAATTTACTCAAATATAATGATATTAAAACTAAAATATCATTCAGGTTACATATATGAGTATTTTCTTTCCCTTGTTCTGCATAATGACATTCCATGGTTTTTGCTTCTTCGTGCTGGTGGTTTATCATGAGAAACTGGAAAACAGCTTCTCTCTGAGGGAGCCCAGAGGTGGGTAGGACCTGCACTTGTTGTTTTTGCCCAAGGAGTACCCATTACTGGACTTTTTACCCAGCCAGTGCGTGTGGGCAACTGAGCATAAAAGAACTGATGTTGAGAATCATCTTTCTTATAAGCACTCAACAAAGAAGCTGAGCTGCACTGGGATATATGGATATATGGTATGAAACCTGTTTTCATGATGAACTGCAGGGCCAGATTTTAAAGAAGATAATCTGTGAATAGCTTTTTTTTTTTTAAAACACCCTAAGAACATTAAAAAAAATTGATGCATAAAATAGTGCAACAACTGAACAGTGATTATATTTTTATCTGGGGACATGGCAAGTCTATGATGCAACTGACGTGCCAACCACGTGAACTTGTGTTGGAGGGCCATACATTGGCAGCCACATTGAGCACAAAACAAACTGGCCCTCAAGCATACAGGAGCATTTCATCAATATCCTTAAGCTCCAAACTATTCTTGCTTTTCTCTTTCAGGACAACAAACAGAAAAGAAAACCAATAAACAATACATAAATAAAACACAAATTAGGAAACAATATTCTCTCTCTGACTCATATTTTTTATATTTAAAAAGAGTAATAAATTGAGAGAACATATGGATGTTCATTGTGTGTTTGATCAGTTAGAAAATGGGCACTACATTTAAATGATCATTTTCTCTGTTTTTCAGGAGGACTGGCATGTCAGTATAGCTCAGTGGTTCTCAACCTTTCTATTGCCGCGATCCTTTAATACAGTTCCTCATGTTGTGGTGACCCCCGACCATAAAATTATTTTTGTTGCTACTTCATAACTGTAATTTTGCTACTGTTATGAATCGTCATGTAAATATCTGATATGCAGGATGTATTTTCATTGTTACAAATTGAACATAATTAAAGCATAGTGATTAATCACAAAAACAATATGTAATTATATATTCAATATGTGTTTTCCGATGGTCTTAGGCGAACCCTGTGAAAGGGTCGTTCGACCCCCAAAGGGGTCGCGACCCACAGGTTGAGAACCGCTATACACTCATTTTCTTACCCAAAGTGTTGGGAGGACTAGGATTTCTAGGTCTTTTGGATAAGATACCACGCTTTCTCTTAGAGCAGGGGTCAACCAACTGGTTTGGTAAAGGGCCTGATGGTAAATATCTTAGGCTTTACGTGCCGTACTGTATCTCTTGCAACAACTTACTCTGTCATTGTATTGTGAAAGGAGCCGTGGACAATACATGAATGAATAGATGGAGCTGGGTTCCCATAAAACTTTATTTCTAAAACAGATGGTGAGCAATATTTGGCTCTTGGGTGGCATAGAACACAATTTGTCAAAGCTGAAATGAGACATCTTCACTCATCCAATAGTGGGCCACACAGAGTTGGGTGTGCACAAAATGCTCTCATTTGTTGTTCATAGAGGTATGAAAATGAAGTGAGCCAAACAGTAACATGCCTTGAGCGTCTTAGGTCTTTTCCTGTCTACTGCGAGTTAGAATTACTACAGACTGATCTTGAAAACATGTGACTGGATTTGGCCAACTTGAAATTTTGTTTTATAACTTTGTGGGAGGGAGTTAGATCCCTTCTCGTAGGCTATGATTTGGAAGGGTAAACAATAGTTTATGCGGGAACTTCAAGGAACAAACCCACATAATTGCAATTAGCATGAAATGAAAGATAATGTTGTTGTTGGTGGTGATGGTGGTGGTAGTGATGATGATGGTGATGGTATGGTGCTGGTGGTGTTGGTGATAGTGCTGGTAATGATGGTAGTGATGGTGGTGGTGATGATGGTGGTGAAGATGATGATTGTGATTCAGATATAGTATAATTCTTATTTGACCCCCACAGAATCTATTTAGTAGGTTAAACAACTTTCATTCCCTCATAGAACTTGTTCTGTGATGTCCACGGCCCACTGATGCTCATCACCAGTAGACTTTATGACTTTTCTGTGCATTTCCTACCTAATCAGTTAGGTTGGATGCTTACCAAAAGCCTGTTGTGCTTCTTTGCAACGTGTTTATGTCAGTTGTGTTTGTTATTACATAGATTAGTTAGATGTCATGTCAACTGTTGCTATTCGTATAATACTAGTAATTAAGGTGAGTGGTTTGGAAAGACTTGTAAAGGTGATTTACTGAAAACTTGCTATTGAATTAGGAATGTGTATGGGTAGGAGAATGTGGAAAGAACTCAGGGGTAATCTAGAAGGATCTTGCACCTTGATTGCTCTGTGAATGCCTTCTAGTTCTCACTCAACTTTAAGGAAATTGGTTGAAGTTTCCAGGTAACCCATCATGAAGATGACAGGGAACCAGCACAGCCATTCTTGTAGCAGGCTCATTTTTGTATTAGACAATTGGCAAAGAATTTATACTTAGATATTTTATTGTAGTTTGATATATAAAGTACATAGATACCTTTTGTTTTTCACATTGTATTCTAAAGGTATCATTTACTGGTCCTGCCTGTATCTAAGTGCTTCCCAAATGTGCCACACACTGCAGCAGAGCTTTACATAAACTCTCTTATTTAATCGTCACAACAGCCCATTTGAAGAGACTCCTATTTTCTTCACTTTACAAATATGGCATCTAAGAGTTAGATAGCCCGTGTAATTTCCCCAAGCTCCTAAAACTGGTAAATGCTAAATCTGAGAGTCTGTGTTCTTGTCTCCCTAACTATACCATCTCCCATCAGCAGCCAATGCAATAAATCTTTTTGAATATAGTAGTTAGTAAGATCTTGTTATGAATCTGTAAGTCAGTCTTTATTAGAACCAAAACTGTAGGTTGTCAAAGAGTGGATTAGCTTTAGTTAGTGCAGGAAATATAGACAAAGCTTGACTTAAATCTAAACTATGTTTATGCTGCTTATACTGCATTCTGGTCCTTTTTCCCCCCCTCTTTTGTTTGGTTACATACCTACTTGGGACAAGAATATTGCTTTTACTTCTTAAAAAAATGCTTGTAATTCATTTGATTCTTAAAAGAAAAGTAATAGGGCAGGTATAATTAACTTCATTTTGTGGACGAAGAAACAGATCATTGAGAAGGATGTAGAGTTGCAATAACATAAAAAAAAGATCCATATTGCAGATGAAAAGTTGGATAAAGAAATATTTGTGGTATCAAACATATTTAGTTAAAAGAGAAGAAAGTTGAGGGGAATCATCTTCTAGGATGTGGAGAAGTATGATGTGGAGGCTTACGATGGGCTGTTTTCTGGCTACATCTGAGCATTGGGTTAATTTTTTTTAAGGATTCAATTTCAGGAGGGGCGATTCGGTGTAAAGATGGGAACTCACTCTAGTAGAAGGAAAGTATTGGTTAATCTTTTCTGTGGAATTGTATAAAACAGTTTTAGATTCTGTCCAGATTCAGAAAAATAAACTAGCCAACCAAGTACAGCCTTTACAGTTACAAATATTTATTTTACTCCTAAAAAACAACACCACCAACAACCGTGAAATCATAAACTTGGATGCAGCCTGTAATATTTGAATGCACTCAAAATAAATTATATAGATTTTTATTGTTCCTTTCATTCTAGGAAAATAAAGAATGGTGACATAAAACAATGTACTTAGGTAAAAAGAGGCTTCTCAACACTTTCACTTATAGCAATTTATATCCTTTCCTACTGAGTGATTTAGTTCTTATTCCTAATTCTCCCAAAGAACACTTTAAAAGTAGGCCCAAACAGCAATACACTGGTTAAGATGAACAGTGGAAGAAGAGATAACGGAGTTAAAAGTTGGAAGAATGTGAAATTCAGGAATAAGAAGCATTGTTGAACTAGATTACAGAAAAATAATTAGAAAAGTAATCAGTAGATAAGAGACACTTAGAAATCTATTTTAAGGAGGAGGCTCAGGAGTTCACTGGACTATCCACCCACACGTGTTAATTCTGTGGTGTGAGATTCCAGAATGACTGCTAATTTTCGCTTACCAGAGAAAACCAGTTTGCTTTCTGGGAGATATTACTTTTTTAAAAAAATATATATTTTGTTGATTTTTTTACAGAGCGGAAGAGAGAGAGATAGAGAGTTAGAAACATCGATGAGAGAGAAACATCAGTCAGCTGCCTCCTGCACACCCTCTACTGGGGATGTGCCCACAAACAAGGCATGCCCTTGACCGGAATTGAACTTGGGACCCTTCAGTACGCAGGCCGACGCTCTATCCACTGAGCCAAACCGGTTAGGGCGAGAAATTACTTTTTTATATATCACCACAAAGCTTCACAATTTTATGTTATTATTTTTATACTGTGTCCTTAATACACTTATGCTTAGAAAATTAAAAATTAGAGAAGCAATGAAAAGATTGGTGAGGCAGCACTATGAGCAGAGATGAAGAGAACTAAGAATATATTTGCTAAATCAGACATTTTAAAAAAAAAATCTAAAGTACTACTAATTATCTGGAGGGAAAAAAAAAAGAGAGAGAGAAATCAGACCACAAGTCAGGTGGTGGACGTGAGTTAATGCTTAGGGATTTTTAGTCAGAAATACTCAACTTGACCTCTTTTGTACTTCAAAACAAGACGAAAAACCTCTAATACATCACATACATTTAGCTCGCCAAGGATAAGAACCAAAGTGAGGAAGTAAAAATGAGGAAGAAGAAATAAGCAAAGAGAAAAAGTGACAAGAGAAAAATGAAAGTCTTGATACCTGGAAAGGTAGATAAAGGATAAAAAGAATATGCAAAGTCCAAAGAAAACACCAGAGGAGAGAGAGCAAGGGAGCTGCCCTCAACATGCAGTTCCAGCATGTTCTTCCTTTATCTGGTCCAGGCTTCTGTCCTCTAACATGGCCCAATCTGTTTGAAGGTTTGTCATGATTGCGATTGCCTTTTCCTGAGCCCAGGTTAAGAAGCCTGATCAAGCCCACCTCTGTTCTTATCTGAGGTCCACTGTTCCCCGACTCTCTCGCCCAATGGCTGCCCCCAAAAGCTATGAGATATAGAGGACTTTCAAGTGTCTCGTTGAATTTATCTTTCTCTTCTCTATTTTAGTTTCATCAGTGAAGTTTTCCTCCTCATTTCCAAACTGATGTATTTAAAGTATATTCTTTTTATTGATTTCAGAGAGGAAGGGAAAGACGGAGAGAGAGGGAGAAACATCAATGATGACAGAGAATCATTGATCAGCTGCCTCCTACATACCTGCTATCGGGATCAAGCCTGCAACCTGAGCATGTGCCCTGACTGGAATCAAACCGTGACTTCCTGGTTCATACGTTGACGCTCAAACTCTGAACCACACTGGCTGGGCCCAAAGGGATATATTTAAATATTCTGATTTATATCATTTTAGGGTCTCTGTCTCCCCCAGTATGCTTACGTTACACTCGCATGTGCGCGCGTGCGCGCGCACACACACACACACACACACACACACACACACACGTCAGGTAGGGCGCACTGGGGTTGGCATAGCCACACCCCTTTCTCTTTCTTAGTGGTATTGAGAACATTTGAAAGCTGATATCTGGAAAAGGAAAATTGTTTTATATTTTGTTGAAATTTAGGACATATCTATCACAACAAATAAACCAGATCATACTTTTTAAGTTTAATGATTTTTTTCCCATTCTGTGGGAAATATATTTCCTGTTGATTACTTACATAATAGTACTAATTTCGGGAGCACCTTGATGAGCACAATTGTACGCCGAGGCCTGGGTGATTGAGGTTGTAATGTCATTCCTGGATATTTGAGACATTGGTAGAGATCACTGTTCAAGGAAACTGACATGCATAGCCCTTTCTGTGGATGGAGGCTACATCTTAGATTAACCAGAAGTTGGAGAGCTTTTTGCTGCTTATAGCCCTGACTTCCAACCAAATAACCATAGAAGTACTTTGTTCAAAAGCACCCATTTGGCCTAGATGGCTGCTCACCAGTGTGACCTCATTTTGCGGTTGCTTCCACGTGGGTCACAGTGATGTCACATTCCTCTTCCCTGTGCTGCTGGCCGCTTGGCCCTAGCCCACTGCGGTGTCCCCCTGCAGATCCTGCTGTCATTAATGCCCCCCACATGTTTAGCCTGGGCGTGCATGGCCTGGACCCAGAACTCAGGGCAGTGGCTTATGCTTCTAACCTACTTCTTGGGGCATCTTAGACATCTATTGTAAAGGTTGGTCTTGTCATTGGAGGAGAGTCTAGATTTTTACCTTTTCCACCACACCTTGCAAACCAAAGCCCTTAGATGTTAAAGGATGCTTTTAAAATCAGAAAGCTAGTTTAATCATAAGAGAATACAGGTTACCTTGACTCATGTTTTAAAGGTAGCATACTATAAACAGCGTCTCAGTGAAATATCTGAGCAAATATTAAAATTCGATTATTTTAACATTTGTATCTAGAGCAGTGATGGCGAACCTATGACACACGTGTCAGAGGTGACACCCAAAGTCATTTCTTTGGTTGATTTTTCTTTGTTAAATGGCATTTAAATATATAAAATAAATATCAAAAATATAAGTCTTTGTTTTACTATGGTTGCAAATATCAAAAAATTTCTATATGTGACACGGCACCAGAATTAAGTTAGGGTTTTTCAAAATGCTGACACGCTGAGCTCAAAAGGTTCGCCATCACTGATCTAAAGCCACCATCATTTTTCTAAGGTTGAAGATTTTATGTAGTCGTCTGTTGTTGTTTTTTTTAAAATTAGGATAAAGGACTTAAAATTTAGTGTTAGGCTATAACATATATGAACATTGGTACTTGTGTCGAGCTGGACATTGGGAAACTCCAGTTATGTTTTCCTTATGGCATCATAATTCTCCTGAACGGCAGATTTTCCCATACTTCTCTTAAACAGCAGGTTAAAAAAAATAATTCCTATGGTGACTATAGTATTGGAAAGTTGCTAAAAGAGTAAAACTTAAAAGTTCTCATCACAATACAAAGAATTTGTAACTATGGTGGCAGAAGTTAGCTAGATTTATTGTGGTGATAATTTTTCAGTATATACAGATATTGAATCATTATGTGGTATACCTGAAACTGATATAATGGTATATGTCAGTTATGCCTCAATTTAAAAAATAATTGCTAATACCTCATGCCATATCCCAAATTTCCTCCTCTTCCATTAAATATGTTTTCTTCATTAAGTAATTTTATTTTAGAATAGAGTGTTTGACATCTTAAATGCATCAGTGGCCTATCTCCAGATTCCACATTTTCAGTGGTATTTCTGTTTGGAAATTTTCCATGCCATGTCTAATGGTATGCATCGTGCCCATTCTTGCACATCTCCCCTGTGTTTCAGTTTGTGCTTCACTGTCCTCTGGCTAGAATTCATACATTGACTTTAAACAATCCTTGGAAGATGCTCCCGGGAACATAACTGCATTCAGCACCTGTGGGCCCAGATTACCGCTCACCTGGATCCTTTCAACAGCCCCCTTAATGGTTTCCCCGCTGGCGTTCTCCCCTCTTTCTAATCCATCCTATACACCAAGACTAATCCTGTTACTGAAATACTGTTTTTCTCGCACTCAAAAACCTTTAGAGTCCCCTCCATCCTCCCACAGGATGAAGTCCAGACCTCCGACAGCCAGGTCTTCCTGTGCTGGTTCCATTCCTTCTGGCCCTCTTCCTGTAATTCCCTCTTCAACTGGACACTTGCCCCGGTCTCCTGTCTGCTCTCCTCTGTACCCCTGTTTATTGTGCCTTTTCTTATAGTGGCCTTTGTCTCATCCAAATCCTACTCACCCAGCCTTCAAGTTCCAGCCCAGCTGCAAAGCACTGTCCTTATATATTACGTTTTATTATGCTTGTTTGTTTATACGTCCTGCGCATCGCCCTCCACCCCAGTTTGTAATTTCTGGGAAAACATATCATTTGTAAGCAGGAATGGGTTGTTGCTCATTTTGTAGCTCTCTCTGTAAACTGGAGCTTTAGGACTGTGGTTTATTGTCAGTATGTGAGGTGCAATGGCCTCTTATTGATTGTATTCTACCATGAATAGCACAGTGTCAGAAGCTCTTTCTAAGATAAGTTTCCCTGTGTGCTTGTTGGATAAATACATAGGTACATTAAGTTTATTTTGTTCTTAAGATGGGTAAATTATTTTAGCATTTAACTTAACATGTGAGCATGCATATAGGGATTGGCTTATTTCTTCTGGACATGAAATACATCCCGAAAGCTCCAGAGTCATTCTGGGCTGTCATGACTTGTGTGGTTTGTTTAGATCACGGTTAGTGCTTAGTTAGAGTTAAGTTGGTGGCCAGGGCATTCTTCCAACCAAATTGGAGAAGTTCTCCAAAGTGTTCCAGGAACTATTTGGAGAATAGATCAGTTAATGGTTTTATGTTGCATCTCGAGGATGCAGGCCACCTCAGGTGACAGAAAGCTCAGGACAAAAGATGCTCGTTGCAAAGATCAGCTAAGCAGCCTTTTTACAAATATTCAGCCAGTTGTCAGCTCTTCCTTGATCGTACCATCATTGCTGCTTGCATTCGTCTGACAACAGGCGAAGAGAATAAAAGAACAAGACAGGGGCACTTGGGAGGGATTTTCTTCTGCGTCTCAACCAGGCTTGTCACGCTGCAGGGGCACTGTGTCTGGTGTTAGTAATCTCCTATGTCACTTGCAGTTTATTATTACTAAAATATAAACCTATTTCTTAGAAAATTTTAAAAATTTTTCAGAAGATTACAAAATGTCACTTAGACTCTTCTTTCAGGAAAGTGGTGGAGGGGTGTTAACTTGCTAAATGTCATTGCACTACTTGTTTTCAGTTGCAGATTAATAGCAGGTGGTGGCCATTTTTCAAAGCAAACAGGCTGTCTTTTTAGTTCAGTTAGAAAAAAGCACTAATTCTTTACTGTAGCCTGAAATATTCTGTGCAAGGTGACAGATGGCAAGGATCACAAAACATTCCACGTATTAGAAAATAGCTGGCTAATATTGTAAATTTTTAAAGGACCAAGCCATAACTTGGAGCAAAGTATTTCTTTTACCAGACATAATTGAGTTTCACACCTTGGCATTTATGCTTAACATATATATCTATTACTTTCAGTGAATGTATTTTCCTGCAGCTGTTTTGATTTGTGGTCTGTAATATCTTTGTCCACTTCTGCAGTACTCATGTCAGATAAGAAACGTGTATGGAAAAGAATCGCATCTCAGAAACTCTGTAGATGGTCACCCATCACCCATGCAAATGCATGCTTGTGCTCCTGTGTTTGGTGGGGGGTGGGGGCCTCAGGTTGGTGATATGATGTTGGAATAATAAAATTTTTTGGTTTTGGACTCTTGCTTATTCACAGACAGGTTTTTAAGAATATTTGAGATATTGTTTAGTATGCCAACATGAAATGTGAGTCAAGGAAACCTGTATTCTATTCTTAGCTCATGATTAACTAGCTTTCTGATCTTATGAGAGTATAGTTATTTCACGATTAGATCTTTAATATCTGAGTACCTTGGATTCTAAGGTATATGCCTCTTTCAAAGGTGTAATGGTTCTTTTTCCTTTTTTTCTGAGTATTTTTGATAGCCTATAAATATGGCATTAAATGTCATTAATGGTTTGTCATTAAGAACATAGTTTTGCATGCATTATATTTGCACTTGGTTTAAGAAGCTGGGGGGGGGGGGTCACTTTCCATTAAATTATCATGGGCTGGAATTTGATCACTTAGCCCCTCAGTCTGAACAGTTGCTGGGAGCATTCTAGCATATGATCAAATGATGGGTGAATGGAAATCATACCCACAGGAGGAGGGTTTTTAAGCCAAAAAGATAATATATAATTAAAATGAGAGTCATAACCATAAAGCACACAGGATATCATGTCAAACAATTAATAATACTCTGACCGCCCATCAGGCAAAACCAAAGCAAAGTCATGAAGTTGCTTTTTGCTCTTGGGTACAAACATAGAAGGGTCTACCTGGTGAGAAGCGCTGTGTTCACGAGACAGGGCTTCAGCTGTGGGTTTTAGGAAAGTCTCTTGTCTGCAACTGTTTGCTGTTGTTTTTTAGCTGTAAAATACTAAAAACTAAAGAGGTGGATGCAAAACTGTACTACTTCACATTGCTATGTGGTGAGGCTTTCTCGTGTGATTATGTAATTTCAGATCTCTAAAAGTGATTAAGGATGTTAAAAATTGTAAATTAACATTTTGATTACATCCATTCCTGAGTTTCTTCGTAGCAAAGTTCTGGTGAAAGTCACTCCCCAGTGTTTGAGATTTGGGAGTCATCTGCTTCATTGTGGTCCTTCCACACCTGTGTACAAAAGTGATGAGAATAAAGCTACATCTCAGCTAGCCTGGCCCTTCCAGTCGGGGGTTAATGGCGTCTTCTCAGCCATCTTGGCCCAGGACCTGAAGTGGCTTATTTACAGCCTACTCGTGGGCTCTGTTGCTTTCCAGTCGATGATTCATGGTTTGGGTGCATTCTCTTCTTTCCGTTCCTCCTATCCGAGACTTCTTTCCCTTCTTGCTTTGTCTAGGCTTCGGTTTAATCCCACAGCCTCATCTCTTAAAATATTTTCCTTGGTCAGGTAACCTGGAGGTTTTATACAGAGGATAAAGATTTTTTAAATTCCCTCGCTATCAGGTTTGGGGGAGAATGGGATGTTATAAAGGCCAGGTACTTCTTCATACCTTCCTTACCAGTAGCCATTGCTGAGAATGATTTTAAAAAATAACTGTTATTATCCTAACACTTTTCTAAATTTAATTTTTCTTGGAATACAGGGGAGTCACACTTACTTAAGGATTTAGTTTTAAATTATCATGTGAATTTTATTTGTCAGCTCTACCTCAATAAAGCTAGAAAAAACAAGATGAATTATTTGAGACAAAGATTTCTTTTGTTCAAGTTTATTTTTAAGAATTCAGCACTGGGAGTTCTGTTATTGGATTAGTTGGTTTCTTTAGTTGAGCACTAGAGGAGATGTTGGTTTTCATTTGAGGATTTGTGAATGAAAACTATCTTGAACCAATAGAATTCCACTCACTGGGAAGAGATGAGTGAGACCCCTCCTCCATCTAGGAGGACCTGTGGGACGTGACACTGACCGAGCCATCCCAGGCTTCTTCGGGGAGCAGGTGAAATCCTGCACTCTAGTTACATTTTTCTCTTCCCACTTTAACCCCAGTAGTTGGGTTCGCAGAAACTATATGTGCACATGATGCGATTGCACTGAACTCTCCTCTCTAAAGCACCACAGATGGGATGAGGATGCCCAATTATTTCTGAACTTAGTCATTTTGGGCAGAAAATGAGAGCCACTGGGATTTGGTGAGCAGCAGTGAGTTGAACTTGTTTTAGAAATGACCCCTTTCACCCTCAGTCTTACCTCTGAATCTGCCAGGTGGTGTGAGGTTCAGGCAACAGCCCAGTGAATATTGCAAAGCAACAGAGGGAGCTGAGCCCTATGGATCCTCCAGTCCTTGTAAGCCCACCGCTGGTGCCGAGTCAGGCAGAGAGGGAGCGTCGCTGCTGCCACAAGCGTCTGCCCCTGGCAGCCAGGTGTCACCTAATCAGGATATTTCCAAATGCTGTTTAATGTGTGCTTGTAGCATCCTAGCAATTTGGCGAATTTTCTCTGGCCTAGCCATAGAGTCAGTGCTGAATGGAGTAATAGAAAAAATGGAATGGTAAATGTAATGCATAACGTGAATATTAGTACGATCTTAGGTATTATTTAGTTCATCTCCTTAAAGTTACAAAGAAGAAAGCAGTCCCAAAAGGGGGAGTAGCTTGCCAATTTCATGAGTTTGCAGCCAAACTAGAATTCTAGCTTCAATTGTCTCATGACTTTTCTGTTGCTTTTTTTGCTGCATAGGATTTCTGATTCAAATTGTACTAGTATTTCATAGGTCCAGTAGGATTTACTCAGCCCAGCCTACATAAGTGAAGCAGTTCTATCTGGAATTGAGGTATACAAACAGATATACCCCCATTTTTGGTTTGCTGGTTTACTTTCTGTTCAAACTGGAAGCTGACGTTTAAGACCTGCTTAAAGTTCATCGTCATCATCATTTGTTTTGGGTTCATTAGCAAATCAGAGTATGTGGAAGCCATGGCGTGTGCCTTCAGCCCTGTCTCTAAGAGAGAACTTTCTGTGAAAGGTGCGTCGGCTGCTTCAGCTTTGGGGCCCATCTGTGTTCACCCCCAGCCATGCTCTCTCCATGCTAACAGTCTGTGGGCCATTCTGCTTCACCCAGAATCCCTCCAATTGGCACTTTGCCTGGGGCTCTCCACCAGCCTGGCCAAGGTTTTCTCTGAGCTGCACGGGTGTCTCATAGGTGCCAGACTACAGCATAGTCCGAGGCGCTCTCTGTTCCCACTCCTCTAGCCTATATCCTTACCCCTAACAAATCTCTTGTGATTCTGATTCTGTCTCAGCATCTGCATCCCAGAGGACCCGAACCGATATGGTACACAGTTGGCTCTGGAGACATTTTTAGAATATTTTGCATTAATTGTTACAGGAAGTCTTTAAAAATCTCTTTATGTTAAGTAGTGTTGAAAATAACTACACATGTATGAGTGATAATTTTTACATTTTCTTTCCTTAAAGTCAAGCCAATGTGAAAAGAAACAAGGTCGGAGCAATGGGAAGTACAATGCCATCAGGAGTTAGGAGCCCAGATGAACTGTCTCCCTGACCTTAAAGAATTCCCTTAGTCAACAAGGAACCTGGAGCCTCACCTACTGCCTATAAAATGAACTAGGTGATCTCTGGATTTATTTATTTTTTCTCCTAGCTCTGAATGTGGAATAGATTGCAAGAGAAGAGATTGACTGGCCAATTGGTCCCAGCAGTGGGAACATTAAATCCACATTTAAATTGGACAAATACAAGCCAATACAAAGAAAAGGAATTCAGAAGCGGTGCAGTAATTATCTCCATGTTGTTGTTCAATTTATTTGTCAGACGATTGGTACAAATATCTTCAACAGAGAGTGCAGTTTAACTAGCATCTCTGTGTTAAAGTGCCTCTGTGCCTTTTAATCTCCATCGTAAAACAGATTATATATACATGCTTGGAAATGGAAGCATTGTTCTCCACAATATGGAATAAGAAGAGAGAGAAATTTTAGTGTAATTGCGCCTTAAGTTACGTAATCTCAAGTGCTTAGTGCTCCTTCCCACCCTGCACCATATCAGCTGTGATCTAGGGGTGAGGACACTCTGCTTTTACATGGGATGGTAACACCCGGTGGTTCATAATACCAGTCTATTCTGCAGCTGAATTTGATGATAAAAGCCCTTTCTGCCCTAAGTCCATGTGAACACATGGTAGTTTTATTAAATATGACCCTTTTTACTGCCTTTTCCTCTTGCAATTATAATTCTTATCCGCATCTGACAGAGTCCTTATTTATTTACAGAACTCGGTCTTTTAGAACTTTTTTCTTTTTAATTGCTGAATTTGATTCAACAGGGCCTTTTCTCTTAGACTTGAACCATGTTTACAATTACTGTGTCTTTCATAAACGTGTAGTAGCTAAAGCCCGTGTCATTACAGAAGATCAAGCTGCTCATTTGAGAACTCTGAAACCCTAACAGTTCGGTTCACGTTTGATGCAGCATTTATTTAATGTTTATGCGCTGGGTGTCATGATGGGTGCTTTTTTGTTTTTTGATTTTTTTCATGGATGATGAGCAAGAAGCATACAACATGTGACACTGGACTGATGAGGTGATACATTTCAGCACCTTTCACGGTGAAATTTCATGTTGAAATATGTTGCTTTGGAAAAGGGAATGCAAATTATAATGGAATCACAATCTGCCTGTTTTCAGGAAGGATATATACATTATTTAACAACAGGTTCGTATTGTCCCTGTCCGAGCAGGAGAAATGTTAAACTGTACCAGTTCAGGTCAGCTGATAGCAGTTCTGCCTGAACTGAACGCAGCTGCTTAGATTTGGAATCGTGTAAGTTCTGTGGACCTGGGTTCCATTCTTACAGGGAGCCAGAGGGCAGATAGAGCCATTTTATGCGTTTACTACTTAGGTCAAGAAAAATGAATTAACATTTCCAGTTTCTTCTCTCATCAGGATATGATTCACTACTTTACATGCAGGCGAGCAACTCTTGTTGCTTTTATTCATTTTACCTTCACAGCACAGCCCTACTACCAAGTTATAACCAAGTGATAATGCAAGCATCTCTCCAGCCCAATTCCACCATACAAACAGCTAGTTGCTGAGCAAAAGTGTATTAGCAAGCAGGTCCCAGATGGCTCACACAGCCCGTTCTGTAAAACAGTGAAGTTCAGTTCTCTGTTCCTTCAGTGCTTTCTTTGCAGGAAAGTCACCGGAGGCAGGTGAGGCTGTTGATAGTTGGCCCCAGCTAGCAAGCTTGTAAGCAGTGGTTCTCCACGGGGCAGTTTGACTTCTGGGAGGACAGTTGGCAAAGTCTGGAAACACTTTTGGCTGTCACAGCTCTTAGTGGGGAGTGGTCCCGGTGTCAGAGAGGCCAGGTATGCTACTGAACATCCTACAGTGCATAGGGCAGCTCTTCACAACGAGAATGATCTGGTCCAAACATCAGTGGTGCCAAAGGTGGGACTATCTGTCTTGTCTGTCTTAAATCAATGGCTGGATGCGGGACTGGAGAGGGGTCTGGCTGAGGCTCTGTTCCTCAAACTAAAGCTGCAGGCATTGTTCTCACAGCTCCTCACATTCCCATAGCCTGTCACCAGCAGATGCAGGAGTCTCTCTATAATATGTTGCCTAATCCTTATGTCTTGTTCATAGTTTTCATTTTACTAACAAGAGCCTATACCTAACACTTACCATGCTAGTTAATGAACCATTTTCACTAAGGAGGTCTCATTTCCAACAGTCACTGTGCTAACTAGCAAAGCGTCGTTGTTGATCAAGACACGGGTGAGTGAAGCCCTGTAGAAGCCACCTCTGCTTTTTGGACTTCCCATTTTGAGCTTCTAAGCAAGAATACTTGCTGGTGCTCATGGATTGTGGGTGGATTGTGGGTTCCCGGGTAACATGCTGGCAGCGCCTGGCTCAGAGCTTCACCGAAGTGACCCGAAGTAGCACAGACATGTCGTCCCACCCTCGTAAGCTGTCGTATGTGAAACAGATCACAGATGCTATGACAGGTTTGTTTCCCAGAAACTGCGACTACAAACTCTTCCCTTCAGTGCCCTTTATGTCATTTTGGCTGCCTGTCCTGAGTGCTTCCGATGTAGAAGGCACAGACTTGGGTCACGCCAAAGATACAGACCGAGAAGAGCAAACCTCCTTTCCTGTCTCAGGGAGTTTACAGTGGAGAAGGGGCCAGTGGATAACAACCAAAAGTCCAAAACAGATGTTGCAAAGTTGTATCCGGTGCTGTCATAGGAGAGGCAGCCGGGGGAGGACTTTGCAAATGCTACGTTCAGGAAGTAGCCTTCGAAAGGGCTTGTGGAACATGGATGGGGGCGCAGTGGGTCAGTGCATGGTCACGCGGTGACTTAGCCGAGCAACAATGGGCCTCCGGTCTCCTGAGTCCTCATCAAGTGGTTTCTAGTTATTGTGCTAATAACTTCTGAATTAAACCAGAAAACGGGAGAACTAATTTTTTGGTTTAAGTCTTTCCTCTCTAAAGCTATGGAAGAAAGCTTATAAAATTATTTTTTAAATTTTACCTACTGCTTAATTTCGCTGCTTCTGTCAAGTACCATGATCTGCACAAATGTTATGTGAGAACCACTGGACTATTTAAAGCAAAGCGCCACTGGGTTGCTCTCTAGGTGTTCCCACAAGTGGTAGAGGACATGCTCAGAGGGCTGTCCCAGTGTTATCAGTATGAGAAAGTTGACATGTAGACCAGGTTCTTGAAGATCTTTTGGAGAAGACAAAAAAACACATACAACAAAAACAGAAACAAATGGATTTGCTCACATCCTGGGGACTTGGGTATGAGTTCCAGATTTAGGAGTAAGAAGTCTATTGAAAGAAAGGTCTTTGTCTTTTCATCTCTTGGTCTCTATTCAACTTATATCAGACATTACTGTGTTAGTGGACGTAAGTGTGGTTTAGCATTTCAAGCTGGGGTTTCCTCATTGCTTCTGCTTCTGCCTCTTAAGTTGTTGAAAAATATGCTAAATCTGACAATAGATTGGGTATCATTTAAGTTCATCTAGATGAGCTACCTTTTGAAGGTCACCTTCTGGTATGGTTTGGAAAACAGTGCTCCGCGTATAATTCTTTGTTTATTAACATGATAAAGGCTCAGTGAACCCTAAGTGATTTCTCATTTATAACAAAGTCTAGTATGTAGCTAATTGAGTACATGGCTACTTTAATTATTTTGTTACGGCTAATTGATATTCACAGTGATCATGTTCTGCAGCTTCTAAATGTAATATCACCTTACAAGTTTATGGTTCAGCCCCCTTGGATATTTCAGTTCTCTGTTTAATGTCAGCATATAATTTTATTAGGTTCCTACATATTGTCCCTAATATGTAATTCTGACAAGTAATAAAGCACTTTTCCCAGCTCTTGTTTGCCTATGTGAATTGTAAGATGGATGGATGGATGGATGGATGGATGGATAGATAGATGATAGATATCTTGTCTGCCACAGATTATCCATATCATTTTGAAAGGTTAAATCTTTCCCAGTCCATTATATTTGTGTTTAGATTTGTTACAAGGTTTAGAATGACAGGAAATGAATTATAAGGATTTCCTATTTATATTGATTTACAGTTCTTGCCTTTTTTCAATCCTAGTAATCTCTGGTTTCATAATATCATGCCATAGAAAACTGAACTGGTTCCTGCTTTGTTTTCTACCTGGAGCTGTTAAAATTGAACCCTGACATTTCAAGGAACTTTGCCATTTAAAATGTACAGGCTTTTCCATAGCACAACATCTTTCCTTAACACGCCTTTACGTGGTGTGTGAAGTAACAGTACTACTTCTGAGCTAAGAGATTGTGATGTCACGGGTTCCAAATGCCATGTACCCAGAGGGAGAGCTATCCCAGTCCCCAGGAGCAGCCAGGCCTAAGGGAGCTGAGCCACGATGTCAGAACATTATGGCTATGAAGGTTTTCCTGGGAGTGTACACAGGAAGGTAAAGCTCTACCGGCACAATATGCCATATCCGTAGTCCAAGTTGTTTTTGTTTTTCTGTTGACCTTTTTATATCTTGTTGTAAGCACTAGCAAGTACATTTTCAAAATACGTCCTCTGCCACTTTGAGGCAGATCTGCTTCTCCTCTTGAAAAAAAGAAAGCATAGGCAAAGATAAGTGGGTTTTAAAAGAAAAATGTAAAACCAACAGTGAATGAAGAGGAGAGAGGAGGTTGATAAGTACACAAACTTGTCAATCCTTTCTGAAAAGAGGCAAGTCTTCAAGGAAGGAAATCCATGCGTACTTCATTTTGAACCTAACTGCCAACAAGTCTGTGTTCTTAAAGAAAACTTGATTTTTTAATTTTCTTTGTTTCTCTGGCATATGGAACGTTCTAGTTTTCCATCATGACTCAACATAAGCTCTTTCTGCCATGGTTTCAAGCCCAATCATTTCACCCTAAATCTAACAGGATCTGAAAACTACATCAGGGCCCATTTTGTGTGGTAGGAGGAAGAGCAAACAGGAGGTGGGGAAACTTGTATTCATTTTTCCTGATAGATGATTCTGCTAGAACAGGAAATGATGTGTGATGCTGTTTGTGTTTATTTGTTCACTCACAGTGATTCTGTATCTGCTAGACTTGCACATAGAAGTTTTCTTTCCTTGCACATGGTGTCCTGCTTTTCCTTGGGTCGACTGTGACTCTCCATCCTCGGCAGCTATTAGCTTAGTCAATGTATTCCAGGCTTATTTAAGTTTTAGGATTCATATTGTGTGACTTTCGCTCCCAGCATCACATTAACTGTTTCAAAGCAATGTGCCATTAAAGTGTTGTGGCCACGTCTCTTGCTTTGTTGTTCTCCCCAGCGATCTCAGACTATTGATCCTGCTGGCCATCTAGGGAAAGATTTATGATGTTAGACTGTGGTTGGGTGTTTTCAGGTCTTTGGAAGTAGTTCCTCTTTAGTGTGCCTATCTGATCTTCTGGCGTGTTGCATTAAAGTTTCAGAGATTACATTTGGAAATATAAATGAGTGTGCTTTATTTAGGTTGCAGTCAGCCCCTCAGAATTAAACTTGTTGGTGTAGCCCCCAGTAGGCTCCAATAATACTGTAGTGTTGAATTTTAAAATAATCTCACTGCGCAACTGTACACGAACAAAAGAAACACTTAGTGCAAGTGTTTTAGGAACCATGGTGGGTCATGCATGCATTGAATGGGAGAGAGAATCAAGTGTTAATGCATTAAGGACTTAGTAGGTAAAATAGTTTCCATGCAGTAAATAACTCTTCAAACTATTGAAACCATTTTTTTTTTTTTTTTGTCAACGTGATTACTTAAGAGCTCACACTCTCAGCTTCATATATGTTTTCATCTCAGTCAGGAATAAATCTATGTGATATTAATGTTTAAAAAATATTTTTCTTATTATAGAAGTAATGATTGTTCATTATAGAAAATTTGGAAAGTGGAAAATAGTCCAAATAAGAAAAATATCCCACTAAGCATATCATATCCACTGTTAACATCTTAGCATACTTTTTATTTTTTCCATGTCTATATAACTACACACTCAACTCTCTCTGTTCCTCCCTTTTGCCTCCTAACTCCTGTTTCTTAGCCAAATTTAGGAACTTACTATACATGCTATTTTATGGCCTGTTTTTACCCCCATATAATATTTTGAGTAAAGAAATCAATTATTCTATTAAAACATTATTTTTAATGGCTTTCAATGTTTGATCATTATGGCTGGACTAAACTGTTTATAATCAATATCTTGTTGTTTGACCAAATCTTCTTTCTTTTTTTTTTTTTTAAATATATTTTATTGATTTTTTTACAGAGAGAAAGGGAGAGAGATAGAGAATTAGAAACATCGATGAGAGAGAAACATCGATCAGCTGCCTCCTGCACATCTCCCACTGGGGATATGCCCGCAACCCAGGTACATGCCCTTGACCGGAATCGAACCTGGGACCCTTCAGTCTGCAGGCCGACGCTCTATCCACTGAGCCAAACCGGTTTCGGCTGACCAAATCTTATTTACACACCCCTCTGTCATTCCCACTTTTTTGTTGCTGAAAATAATGCTGGCTGCATTTTCTTAGAGGTAAATCCTTGTATGCTTTTCTCAGTATTTCCTAGGATTAAATGCCTAGAAATAAAATTGGCCAAGTGATAAGCAGATTGACAGTAATAAAGATAGATACACACATACATCCATATATTTATATGTAGATATTTTCATAAATTCTAGTATGCTTTATTTGTATTCAGTATGTAGTGAAATTCATTCCTTGCAATATTAGTTCTACAAGTTTTCCACCACCATAATCAAGAAACAGAATAGTTCCCTCACATCAAAAAATTGCCTCCTGAGTGCCTTGACTACAAAGTATGTTTATTTTTTATTTAGAATATATAAAGAAGCAAAATGAACTAGAAACCACCCTGCTATGACCTCTGTTGATATTTTTGTTGATCTTTTTCCTTCTTTCCTACAAAAAAGAAAAAGGTCTTTTCTGTTTGTAGTTTTGTGGAGGTTTTTACTTAGTATATTTGGAGTATATTTATATTTAATAATTAGAGTGGGTTTTGTTTTTGTTTCTTTGCAATTCTAAATAACCCAATTATCTACGTCTCTGGATATTACTATAATTACTTAAGAGTTCTAAAAATGGTGTCTAGATCTCAATGAATGTGTACACTTTGTCTAATTAGATTTTGCCAAATTGTTTGAAAGTAGCTATACCAGTTTACATTCTGACCAACTGTATAGAAAAGCCTGGTTTTCTATATCTTTATTAATATTATTTTATAATTTTGTAAGTTCGATAGATGAATAATGGTATTTCATTATTTTAATTTTCATTCTTTGACTTCTTCTGGGGTTGAGTTTTCTTTTTCCGTGTTTTTTTTGTACTTTTGGATGTGATTTACCAGTCTATGTCATTTGTGGGTGGGGTAGAGGGCTTATTTTTTAAGTGCTCTCTATATTAGTAACATTAACTCTTACAGCTACATGTTGGAATGTCTTTTCCTTTTTTTCTCATTTGCTTTTTATTTGGTTTATGGATTTTTACGTTTTATGGAGGGTCTTATGGTAAGTCCATTCGTTTGCATTTGCTTTATTTTTGGAGTGTCTGTTGAATCTAGAAAGGTCTTTTCTCTGTAGGTCAGATATATAGTCGTGCATATTTTCTTCACACTTAGCTTTGTTAAACATTTCCCATTAATTTTTTCCTTTTATATTCCTGACTGATAGCAGGCTTTTACTGTGTTGTACCAAGGAGCTGTAGATTATGTACTTACATGTTAATGTACTTTTATAAAATCTTAATATTGTATTTGTGTGTGTTTTTTAATCATATGCTTTCACATACCATGATCTTTTCATTGAAATCTTCTATTTAAAATAATAGCCCAGTCACATTTAAGCAACTTAAGCAAAGCCCTCTTTTCCCGCTATTGCCTTCTTTGGTTTGCATTTTAGGTAGATATTATGCATCTGCTTTCTTTCTGACATTAGGAAACAGCATACTTACATTGCTAAATAACTATTTGCTTGTTTTTAACATGCTGCAGGACATTGAAGTCAAAGTAAGTAGCAAAACAACGACATGCAATGTGCAAATGGGTTCTCTTAAACTGAACCAAGTGGCAGTCACCTTTCTAGGAGTTGAGCCAGGTGATACTTGATCACCTTGCAAAAAAATAAAAAAATAAAAAGTCCGTGGCCCAAGGATGGGAATGCCAAAATGTATCCTTTCATAATTTATTAAAATTCCTGGTCAAGTGTATATTCAGCATTCACAGAACAAAAAATATGTTTAAAACTTTCCTAACTTGAGGTGATATAGGTACATGATATGTTTTTATTTTGTTAAAAAGACCATAAATTTAGATGTGGGAAAAAAGATTTTTAAATTAACTTCATTATTTTTATTATTATTGATTTTTAATTATTCACATAAACATTTATAGTAGTTTTTGGTCCTCTCTCTAAAGATAGCTGCTTCATAGAAAAGAAAATAGACCAATACATGTATTTATATTCAGGTTTCACTGAGTAATTTAAGGGTTCCCAATTATAAAGTTTATGTATACAGTGTTCCATAGGCATTTTTTTGTTGTTTAAGAAAGGTTAATAACCATCTGTCTTATGCCCAGATTAAAATCAAAGTTTTATTGTGTAAAAATATTAATGCTTGAAATTACTCTCCAAAAGAGAAGTTAAATAAAAACTGTCTCTGCTGTATTATGATGCATTTGGACAAAGTAGGACACAGCTGTTACAGTAAAAAGAAAATGAAAAAACAATGCAGACTCATTCTTTACATTTAAATACAGCAATCATCATCCTATTAATGTTTTTCTATGGCAGAGACCTAATAGTTTGCAGAAATCTTCCGCTTTGTGTACTTATTTCTAATGTAATTTATACTTGACTTTTGCTTTGCTGTTGCTTTTTCCTAATATGGTATATTCTTCATTTCTTTTTATAGGCGAGGATGCTGGAAGAGAAAGATCGAGTGATCAAGAGGCAGGATGCATTCTACAAAGAGCAGCTGGCTAGACTGGAGGAGAGGGTATGACTATTTCTTGTCATTGATTCTTCTATTACCACATCTGCAGCTTTCCCGTATATTTATTTAAAAATCAATAAATGAAAACTGTTACTGTTTTTCCTAGTTAAAAAGTGACCAGGAAGTGAAGAAGCCAA
Source organism: Myotis nattereri (assembly GCF_964212035.1). Classification (NCBI taxonomy): domain Eukaryota; kingdom Metazoa; phylum Chordata; class Mammalia; order Chiroptera; family Vespertilionidae; genus Myotis; species Myotis nattereri. Next base: position 24,365,837 of record NC_138086.1, on the reverse strand, counting down.
GCAGGGAATGTCATTTCTACCGTGATAGTTTTGAGTATGGTGGTGTTATTGGTTCATTGATGCATTTTACCACTCATAAACCTCCCTCAGATATTTTTCCTTAAATGCTTAGAAAGTGCATGGCCTCTAGGTTACACAGTAGAGTGCTACTCATCATCATCATCATCATCATCATTATTCATAGTTTCTTTTTTTTTCCATTAAAAATTTAAGTGAATATATTGGGGTGACATTGGTTAATAAAATTATATAGATTTCAAGTGTATAATTCTGTTAGTGTTACTCTGAACTCAAGCGTTGACTAATTGAGTTTGTTCTCAGAAATGATAGTGTTTTAATGGATATGTTGTCTCTGTGAAAACTCACTTTCACTGCATTTGTGGCTAAGAAATGAATGTCCCTGTAAAGAGTGGTGGACAGGAACCCCACCGGAGAGTAATTTCAAGCATTAATATTTTTACAGGAGCTGAATAGTAGGACTTAGGGAGAAGAGTTAGGAGGGGGAAGAGTTGAGGTGCTACCTGTAGTTAAAATGGACTTTGAATTGATAGAGTTGCAAAGGAGGGAATTAAGGCTGAAGCAGAAGGTAAGAATGGGACTTCAGGCATGTAACCAGTGCCCCTGTGCAGTGAAGTAGATTTGCGTGGAGTAATTTCATACAGAGAACATGATGTTACCAAGTTAGCTTTCTCTCCCTTTGATTGAGACTCCAGCATTTGATTTGTTTAGAATAAAGTGTTTACTAATAAAGTAGGTAAAATAAGAAGTATATTCTTAAGCCCCATTCGATACAATTTTTATATGTTGAAGATGTTCACCCATCCCTGTATGTCACTGAACTCAGTGATTCTTGAACGTAGGGACCGATTTCTCATTCTTTCAGCAGATACTAAGTACCTGATGTGTATCAGGCCCTGGTCTAGTGCCAGAGATATATTATTGAAGAAAATGAACTAAACTTCTGTCCTCCTGGAGCCTAATTACAATGAAAACCCAGTATATATATCGTGTGGCAAACTGAGACGATGTGGCGAACAATAAAGCAAGGAAAAGGGCGACTCAAGGCCTAGGAGTATAGATTCGGGTTGGATGGAGGGGAGAGCCTGTGTAAAATAGGATGGCAGTGGGAAGAGGTCTGCAGAAATGGCGGAGCCCTAGAACCCCGGAGCAGGAGCGTGGTTGGCATGTTTAGAAAGGCCAAAGGGTTGTGGGCAAAAGAGTATTCTGGCTGCTGTCTTGAGCAAGAAGCAAAGTCCTAGGAAGAAGTTACGACAGCGACTCAGAAAAGGGACGGTGAAGGCTTGGGCTGAGGAAGGAAAGAAATGTGTTTGGGTATTTCAGAGGCAGAGCTGAGCAGATTTGCTGATGGTTTTGGTCATGATTGAAAGAAAGAGCTCAAAGGTACTCTAGGTCTATGGTTTTTACATAGGATGTAAATTACATAGGATGGATTCTCCACAGGGGAAGGATTAAAATACGGTTCTGGGTGTGTGAGGTGGAGGAAATCAGGTGTTTGATTTGGGATATGTTAAACGTGGGATATTTTTTAAGACATCCAAATAGAGATGTTAAGTAAGCATAATGTGGAATGGCTTAGAGCAGAAGTCAGCACATTTTTCTCTAAAGGGCCAGATAGTAACTATTTTTAGCTTTGCAGACCATGTGTGGTTCCTGACATAGCCCTCAGCTGTATCATTGTAACGTAAGAGCAACATAGCCAATATGTCTGTGAACAAATGTGACAGTGTTTTAGTTTATTGAAGTTTGAGATAATCTTCTTTTGACACCACCTCCCCCCCCCCCCGCCCCCCCCAGTGCATCTGAAAACTGAAACCTTTCTTATGGCTCCACTGAAATGGCTGGGTGGCCAGTGGAATTGACCCAGCGCTGTAGGATGCAGAACCATGGATTAGAGCACAGGCTCTGACACCAGCTGGCTTGGATAGGAACCAGCTTTTACCTGCTCTGTATCTTGGAGCTCCTTACTGAAACTTTGTTTCCTCAGCTATAACATGAGGATATAATGATGTTACTTCACTAATTTGTTGAATGAGCCGATTTCGTAGGGCACCTGTCCTGGTGTCCAGTGCCGAGTAACCACTCAGTGGTGTTTCCTGTTTTACTGGTCCTTCCAGAGCACCCTACCTGCCATGCCTAGCCTCTGTTAGTGGAATAAAATGGGTGGGAGTGAAGGTCTGGAGATGATTCACTCAGCATCTGCTTTCTCTGCACCCAGAGATGGTTTTCTTTGCCATCAAATATTACTATGCTTGAATTCATGTATTTTCGAGTTTTGCATTTGTATCTTTTGAATTTATTATTGATCACTGTTAGTGGCAAGAAAAGGCTCTGAGAAATATTCACCCATTTCTCATAAGTTCACTGACTTGATGCAGGTGATTCTGGACTGGCGTGAGGAACTGTGGGGAGGTATTCCTGGCAGATTAAACCGGCTGCTCAGCAGCTGACTTGCTTTTGGCCTCAGGTTAGGTCGGACAAGCAGTGTGATGATATCAAATCACTGTAAGTAGTGTCTTCTTGTTTAGGCAAAATATAAGTGATTTTTCCCATTTGAAGATAAGTCTTCAAAGTACTTATTGAGGAATTTTTACAGAAAACTGATAAGCACCAGTGACCTGAGACAACTCCTGATGCGGAATAACTACATTACTATTAGTTAATACTTAATAAGTCCATGTTTAATGGCATGTGGTCAAAGGGATGCTGGACTAGGGGTCAGAAGGCATGGCTTTGTCATCTGCTCATATGACAATTTCCCTAATCTCTGTGGTTTCTGGTTGTATAAATTAGTGTGGAGACTAGTCTGTTCTTTGCTCACCTTTGTGAGTTATTGGGGGGACCAGATGAGCGGATGTATTTAAATCTTGAAAACTGGGGAGTGTTTAACACATATAGGCAGCTGCCATTAAAAAATATGTACTTTCTTTCCATTATGTATAAGATATTAATAATCATAAAATTACTTTATTGTTATTCAACATCTGGTATCTTTGGCCCATTTCTATAAAATCATGTTTTTGTTTGTTACTGCCATTCCTAAAGTATCTATGTTGAAATTTGTCCATTTAGGATTTCATCTAGGAATATTTGAGAGACGTTTAGTTCCCCAATGATGAAGCATTTTCTAGACTTAATGCCAAGGGTTGTGCAAAGGGTTTTTCTTGCATTGTGATGGTAGTGAAAATACAGTGCCTACCCATTTCTGTTAGGGTATCTACACTCTGTATTAAGAAGGCGTAAAAGCACTGAATCCAGTAGTACATAACATAAGAAAAACATTTTAATCTGATAACTTGCAGAATCGTCTAACTTACTATGAAATTCAGGTTACCTATGCTTTAAGAGTGCATATAAATACATTTTTTCTTTATTTTAACCAAATGAAATGTTGAAAGCATAAACTAGATACCACCTGTTAAATTACTAATAGAGAGGGGATGTGAGTCTTTTACAGAATCATTCCAAGGATGATTTTTAAGATCTCTGTGTCATCAGCCCATCAGCTGGATTAACAAACCCAGTAACTGTATATATTATCACTTTTTGATGGTTCATAATCTTATGACTTGAACTACTAATTTCCATTGACCTGATGCAGACTTCTTTTGAGACTATGACCCAAGTCCACAGAGTATGAGAAGCACATTCAGTTAGTGGTTCGCCGGTTGGATCTGTTTCAGTAAACTCTTTACCAATTAGATATTCCCTTGTGTGAATGGAGCCTTCCCCTCCCAGGTGTTTATATTGGCTAGTTCACCAGGTGTCTGAGATAATTTTCTCTTTCACTAACTTGTGAGGCATAATAAGTATAATTTAACTGGACACCAATTTCACACCTCTTAGAATCAGTGTTCCAATATTCTCTACTGAGAAAAAAGGTCAAAGCCATTTGAAAGTTTTTCAGGTCCTTATTTCATTATAAATGTTGCCAGCATTATTCAGCAACATTGTCATAGATGTGAAGTAAAGTTTGATATTTTAAGAACATTAGAGAATCGCATGTGGGTGTGTGACCTAACAGACTCGAGTGTTCATTCCCGTTGGTGAGCTGATGAGAGAAGTCTCTTAAATTCCCATGTCCCTCAGGCAGTTCTCTACAGACTGGTCTCTATGATGCCATATCTTATGACAACTGAAGTTAGTTATCTGTGTTTATCTTGTAAACTCCATGAGGGCAAAGGTCATTTTTTTATTTCTGTGTTTTTCACAGCTCACATGTTCTAAGAGCACAGTCAATGAATCCTAGGTTTACTAGGCTTATCCCATAACGTTATGTCTGAGCAGTTAGTGTAAGTTTTTAAATAAAACAAAATGCTTAGTATCTCCTTCACTAATGATTTAAATAAACAATTTAAATCCATGAGAAAATCAAGTTTAACTTTGAGTATCTGGCTATTTATAGCAGCAGCATCCTAGTAGCTTACAGTAACATTTATTGAGCATTTGCATTTGTGCTAGGCACTTGGCATAGATTATGTCATTTTATCTCCACAAATAATGCTATGCAACTGCCAACCCTGTTGTTTAGATGAAGATCCCAGGGCTTTAAATAATTAGCCCAAGAATGTACCCCCAAAGCATGATCTGGACTTAGGCCAGCTTTTCCACCTGAGCTTTTAGCCATTATCCAGTCTTTAATATTTGCCAGTTCTGCACTCAAAAAGCTAAATCCTGCTGATTGTTTTTAGTTCTTCAGATGGTAGGTTAGCTCTTTCTGGCTTGAAGTACAGCTTCTTATGTCCTGATGTTATAATTTGATTAATGCTACCTCATAACCTGAAAGTGTTAAGCATTCAAAATGCATAATTTTCTCCCCAGGATTTGGCACTTCCTGGGAAAATTTGACCGAAAGCGAGGAAATAAGTCCTTATTATCAAGCAAGTACAGAGTGATACTCCTAAGGATTGTTTTAATATCTAGTTGTACTTCTTTTACTTTGAAGTAAGACATTTATAATCATTTGAGTAGTTAAAAATATTTCTGAGGTGTTCATTTGTTCATTCATTCATTCACTCATTCACTCATTCATTTGTGGTATTGCTACAGGACAGTCATCCCATCCCTTCCCTAGAAAGAGAGCAAACTTTCTGTTACTTTTGATAAGTTATTTTTTTAATATATTTTATTGATTTTTTACAGAGAGGAAGGGAGAGGAATAGAGAGTTAGAAACATCGATGAGAGAGAAACATCGATCAGCTGCCTCCTGCATACCCCCCACTGGGGATGTGCCTGCAACCAAGGTACATGTCCTTGACTGGAATCGAACGCAGGACCCTTGAGACCACAGACTGACACTCTATCCACTGAGCCAAACCGGTCAGGGCATTGATAAGTTATTTTGATGGTTCTTTCATTAGAGTCTGGATTGCCTGCATGTTCTTCAAGAGAATGTGTGTTTTCCTGTAGTCTGTTAGTCCTGTGGGAGGAAAGTGAGTAGAAGAGCCCAGATTCCCAGGGAGCTTCAGGATGAAGGACTCCTTTCTCCGCAGACATCTCGGAGACACGGGTTCTTTGATGATTCGTGTGTCTTGCATGCCTAACTTCTCAATTATGAACTTGAATTGATTTGCTCTACTGCATCCACTTTGCTCTTGGCGTTCATAAGAATGGTGTGGTTTGGCACAGCGTGAAGAGAGCTTTAAAAGCTCTGGTGGTTTGAGGAGCTGAGGGAGATCAGAGAGCTTAGTCAGATATAGTTACAGTATTCAGATCAACAGGGTATGGGATATGTATTGCTTTCCGTTTACAGGCTTCTGTAGATTTCAGCAGCAATTTGCATACACACTGCAGTCAATCCCACACAATTAAGAATGAGAGGGAAGTGCACAAGCTGGGCAAAAGAGAACAATGCAAAGAGGATGGTGAAAAATAAATTATCATTAAGAAGAAATGTACTTTACTAGTTCGTCACCTGTGGAGAGAGTGGCTAATTAAATTCTAAGGTCATGCTTACATCAAGTGAGCAATTTTTAAAAGCCTTTTACTTATGATAGGTGGCATAACTTCTATTGCATCATAAAGTGTCAGGCTCCTCTGTATGATTAATTGGCTTTTTTGATTGCTTGACTTCTTCCTTGTCAATTAGTACCTTCATTTCTATATTCCTCTGTGCAAAGCTTGAGGGAATAATAACACCAACGATGATAATAAAGAGAAATGACAACAGAACAGATTATTGTCAGCTCTGTGTGCTGCTTATGGGAAGAAATTATTATGCATTTCTACTACCAGATGAAGTCTGTCATTGTAAAAATGTTTCATTGAGTGAAGCTGGGTCAGCCTTTTCAAGGGATTAATAAGGACACATACACAGATCACTGACATCTAAGATATTAAAACATAAACAATCCTTTTTGGGGTAGGGAGATAACTTAAACTCAATGTATGGGATTAAAAACTCCTTGGATATTTTCCCCCTGTTTGCTTCCTAAACAGTTGTCAGTGATTCTAGGTTGTATGGGTGGCTAATATACACTAAATTGTTGTGTATGCTTTGGTCATGCAATGAGATAATAGCAAATTTAGCACAATAGTTAAAAGCATCACGTTCTGGTAGATATGCCTTGGTAGGTCATGCTAGTTTGCATGTGTCAACCTAGAGAAATGTATTGTTTTATGACATTTGCAAATTTTGTTCTGGCTTCCTTATTCACCTTGAAATCAAGGCAAATTCTCTGTAGTTTCTGTCGTTACCAAGAGTTTCAGAAGCAGACAAGGTTCTCTGCTCCAGGAGTTTGCACATTGAAGACCGTAGTAGCCAATGTCACTTTTAATTTTAATGACATTACAAATGACAGAGATGCCAATAGAATGGTGGCATGTACCTTGAGTTGCTCTCAATTTTTTTTTTATCAGTAACGAATAATGGTAGTTCAAATAAATGCCCTGAGATGTTAATTGTTAGGTAGAAAAGTGAATAATGCCCAGTATCACCATATCTTTTGTTAATGTAATTGACACAGTTATTTATAACTTAGGTTCAAAGTCTGAACCCTTTGATACTCTTACCTGCTTCCCTAAAGGATGTTTATTATTGCAGATATTCCAAAAGTAACTAGCAAGATGCACTTTAAAAAAATCTCATTCTCTGAGGAGGAAAAATCAATACAGTATGTTGGAAATGGGGGTCTTATCCTTAATTCATTATTCAACAAGTCCTCCAAACGCATTGGCTTTCTGTTAACCTCTCTGAATTTTCTAATGGGGAATGTAGTTTGGGTAACCTTGAAATGTTTTTTTTTTAATCTGGCTTTAAGGATATGAGGTCCTTTTTTTTTCCCTCCTGGATAAGCATCCTGTTGAAAGTGCATCCTGTTAAAATGATCCCCTTAACCGGAGCCAGTTTTTCTGTGCCGAAATTTAGAAGAAAGATTTGCAAATCATGGGATCAGCACTTACTGTGGGGCTCTCTTGACCATGTAGGCTGTCAAGAAGTATTAACCTTAAGGTAAGATGAGAACATGGAGTACAAAGCTGTGAGATGATGGCACACAGTACACCAGGTATTAAATAGCATTATCCATCCTTCTCGCTACAGTAAATAGGATTTCACTATTACGATGTGTCAGGGCTTTCAGTGAAATCAAATTTACAAGACACTAAACTGCCATCCTCTCTGCTGAGCAGCTTTATTCTGGGATCTTGCTTTCATATTAATCCTGTTGGTAGGAAATACTTGTACCAATTGTGCATGGAAATTATAATTTAATGATCTCTTCCTTTTCTCTATTCAGAGCTTAGAATGGACCACTGTGCTTTGCAGTGATAGCCCCAGGGCTCTGAGAAAGAGATAATGTACAGTTCAGCTTTAAAGCCCAGCATTGCTTTTTTGTGAGTGCTTGTAATGATCACAAGTGCTAAGATGCCAACAATATGGGTTGCATACTTTCTCTACTCTGCACGTTTCTTTTACCTGGTGAAAGACTATGCAATAAAATAATTAGAGTCTGTTTACCATGACGGTTCTTTAAAATGATATGCCACTTGAATGTGGAAAGACAAGGTAAAAAAACAAAGTGTTATGAAATCGAGGGAAAATTAATTCCACTTTTAAAGGTTCTGTTCATTTTGTCTAGGGAGGCTCAGCAGGCTGTTTTATTTGAAAACACAATTAACAGCCCCTTTCCTTTCTTTGGGATCTTTTCTTGCTATTGATAACAATGTTGCAGCCAGCAAGTCATTCTGTGTTTCCTTTGTATGCCATTGCAAATGGGCTAAATCTCTTGATTTTTCTTTAAATCCAATTTTATAATTAGTGATTGTTTTGCTCCTTGATGTTTTGTTTATTTATAAATTTCAAATGTACTACGTTAGGCAGACCAACCAAGTCTTTTATTTCTCTATTTTACTGGCGAAAAATTAAAATACATAACTATTCTCTTTTTTTTTTTAAAGGAAATTGCAGGGATGGTGTAAGAAAATGCCTCTGATGGCAGTTTTATGTTCAGACCATGAGCTAGCTGTGCCTCTGTAAGGTATTATGTTTCAACACATTAGCTTCAGTTAGGAAGATACATTTGGTCATTCAAACATTTGCAAATAATATTAGCTCTTATGATTATCAAATCAGAAGTCCCCCACATCTGAACTTGGCATATAAAACAGGTTTGCACAATAAGGTCATCATTTAATGAAGGGAATCTAAAACCATTTTGACCTTGGTCATTCTTATCAGAATTTTGGAGGCTAGAGAGAGTCCTTGGCATTCACTGTTGACTCAAAAACACAGGCACTGTGCATAGATATAGTGACAAATGCAAACGGCACAACTGCCCTTTGGCATCTGGTACAGAGCTTTTAATGCCATAGTGGGTCCACGGAGGCTGGGTCTGACTATTCTTTTCCAGAGCAGAAATGTTTGATTTTCTTTTCTTGTTAATCCTCACCCAGGGTTATTTTTCCATTGATTGTTTTTTAGACAGAGAGGGAAAGACAAAGAGAAACATCGATGTGAGAGAAATACATTGATTGGTTGCCTCCTGCATGAGCCCTGACCAGGGCCTGGGCTGGGAAGGAGCCTGCAACCAAGATACGTGCCCTTGACTGGAATTGAACCCAGGACCCTTTGGTCTGCAGGGCGACACTCTATCCACTGAGCCAAGCTGGCTAGGGCCAGAGCAGAAATGTTTTGTGAGTACTTTTGTCCCATAAAGGTCTAAATCCCTGGGGTTTACAGGGAATTTAGTGGGTTGAAGAGATCCATCAGGTAAGTGCTTCAATAGAGACCCAATGAACTAACTGGGTGCCTCAAACAGTTCTCTCTGAAAATAAATATTAAATGTGTAAGTTTCCTCAGGACCCTCAGTCACCGTGATAGTACCTGGCACATAGCAGGTATTTGATGACTTTTTGAATGAATGTGTTCGGGAGTGGGATGGGATCCATGCCAAATAATCTTGAGGAATGTCAGGTTTAACTAAGCTGAACATATATTTCTGTGGGCCTGCTCAGAGTTGATGTACATCTGGAGCTTGCAAGCTGAGGATACGGCATGCCATGTTTCAGCATTACACTCAAACCACAGAATATTTTTTCAAGATATAAACTTAACACACATCTGAGATTTGCTGTGCCTGCATAGTGCCAGTAACTACATTGTTTTTAGTCCTTCCTGATTTGTATTCTAGGATGTAGAGGTCAAGAAGCCATCCATTTTATTGGTAGAGTTCCTAATTTGAGGGCTTCTGAGGACCTGCAACCCAGAATTGCCTTCCTTCACACTGTGTTGCCAAAGGGTAGGCACATGAGAAAGCAACCTGGAAATTCTCAGGGTCCTCTGGTGGGCTTGGTGCTCTTGTTTCTCTTCCTCATGCCCAGTCTCTGAGTCTTTTAGGAAATACACCACAATATCTAGTTCTGTATTTATGTTCACATTCGCGGTTCAAGCTCACATTATTTCAGGCTCCCCAGAATTGGGAGCGATGGGTAGTGGGGTTTCATCTGGACCCAGAGTCTTGCCTCCTCCTCCCTAGCAGCCTCTCCTGTGCGACCAGTGGGAGACTAGGATACTCCCAGGAGGCTTTCTGGCCTTAACATTTATTATGCAATTTCACTCTCCTTCCCCCAGTTTTTAGAAGATTTTTGATGGAAGTGGGCATGGCCTTTTTGTATAGAACCATTAGCGTTAAGTAGCAGATTCTCACCTGAGTTTCCCGTAGCAACTTTTGTTTTTTGTGCGTTTTTTATAAACTAAGCACCAGGGGTCTTAATAGTGGATCGTGTTCCACAGCAAAGAAAAATTATAGCAGTTCCCTTATCGGGTGTGGTATGCACTTAGTGTGCGGAAGTACATGGGCTAAATTCATAGGAGAGATGCTGAAAGGAAGGAAACAGTAAAGGATCGGTGGATGGGGCCTTACTCCTCCGAGAGGATGGAGAGAAAAGAAGAAATACTATGGGCAGAAATCAAAGTTGCAAGCCACGTTAGATCGTCCAAGGTAACGGCGAGATCTAGTGTGACAGCAGCAACAAGAGGAGGGGCATGGTGTCTGAGAATGGGCCTCGTCTGGCTGCCACTGCCACTTGGACACTTGTGCCTCCCCCATCTTCCTCTGCCGTAACCCACTCCCTTTGCAAAATCACTTCTTCCAAGTGGATCTGTGAAGTAGCCCTCGAACCACTGTATCCACAGCAGCTTGGGGGCTTCATTAGCCTGCTGTTTAGATTGCATAGATATGCAATCTTGGGGCATAAATTTCCTGCAAATTTAAATTATAACTACACATATTATGAGTTTACTGTCATTTCCCCTCTCTAGTTTAAGGCCAGAGATATTCCTCTGATCCCGAGCTACTTGAACTTCAACTCAGTGGCTTGCCTAGGCTCTGTCGCAGAATTAACCTGAGTAATTAGTCTCGGAAATTCACCCATCACTCAACTATGATTAAGCCATAACTGCATTTAACCTCCCGTGGTTGTTTTTCATCCATTCCTTGCTGTTGCTCCCTGGGAAACCCCCACACTAGCTGATTGTCGGTACAGTCTTCTGCCCTGGATATTGGATATTTCCTTACTGGGGGATGTTGAGCACTTACATGTGCCCAGGAATCGTGCATTGTTGGTACCTGGGATGCACACAGAGGGGCTAAATCAGCCACATGTACCTCTAGTATCTCATCTCTCCTCCTTGCCTGCTACCTCTTAATATCAGTATTTCTAGGAATTAATTGTAATGAACCTTGCAGGTGTCTTCTACCTTGTCTAGATGGACTATATGGTGCAAGTTAGAGTGAAAATAGAAGTGAGAGGAGAGTCGCTTGAGGCTCAGACCCTTAGCTTATGTCCTTGGGTAGGCAGTCCATTTTTGCTTTTCTGTTTCTCTAACTCTCATTAAAATGAAAATGTAACCTAGAACTACAGTGTGTCTGTAGCTCCGAAAAAATAATTCTAGTACTAAATTGTGAACTCTCCTCTCATGATGTAGTTGCTCTAAATTGCAGAAACTTGGCAGAAATTCCTAGAACTATTTGTAAAAATTCAATAGCATGTAATTAAAGACAGGGAGTGCTATTTCACTGTTGGGTACATTAAAAATTATATATCATTTGGATTTGACCTTGAAGTTGGTTCCCAAAAGAATAATGCCTGAAAGAGAAAAGGGTGAATATTTTTAGTCTAAATAGAAGCACGAAGTTATTTAAAGTAACTAACTATATTCACAGATATATCACTTATACTCTAGCTATTTAAGAATAATTATGCAAAAGATAGTTTTTGAATGAATATTACTTTGGAAGTAGCCAAATAGAAACATTTTTATGATTTTTATGATTATGATGAGATTCTGGGTTTCAAGCCTTGCTTGCCAGGCAACAAAACAAGGCTGATGTTTTAAGCCTATACTGACTAACAATTAAAACCACTATTAATACAAGAACCTGGATGCTGTATCAGTGAAATGAAATATTTATAGATACATAAAAGTTTATTGTTCCTTGGAACTTTAACATTCATGTAGTAGAGAAGCGTACTTTTGCAGGTAAGAAAACAGATTGTTTTATGTAGTAGGGGGAGTGGGGACAGTGTTTACTATGTCATTGTCTATCAGATAGGTTCCAAAAAGTGAATGCATATTTGTTTGTTTAGGTTCCTGGAACTAATTTTTGTCACCATCTAAATATTGCAGAGGTGGCTGCAGTACAGTGAATGCTTGGGTACCATTCCTGAGGTTTTATGAAACTCAATCAACTGAACAGTAAAGCTTTACTAGCTTTGCTGATATCCTGGTGCAAAGCAGGAACGCAGTAGTTTGTTTTTAATGAATGCTGTATGGAATGAAAGAAATGCTTCATAGAACTCACCTGAATTCTTCTGTCAGAGGAAAGCACTGCTGACTTCCTCATTTATTCCCATGGCTGACGTTCATATACCCACGATGTCGTAAAGCAGTAATTCCCAGGTGCTTGTCTCTTGGTCATTTCATGATTACGTGAGATATTCAGTAACCTCAGACCTCATTCTGCTGCAACGCATCAGACATTTGGGACCTCTCCTTCCAACGACCTCATGGTAAACTTTTTCTTAATCCTCACCCAAAGATATGTTTTTTATTTATTTTAGAGAGAGAGGGAAGGAATGAGAGAGAGGAACATCGACGTGAGAAACATCGATCGATTGTCTCCCCCACACTCCCTGACTGGGGATCAAACATACAACCTAGTTATGTGCTCTGCCTGGGAATTGAGCCCGCCACCTTTTGTTGTCAGGACGAGGCTCCCACCCATAGAGCCATCTGTCCAGGGCAGGGCCCTCATGGTAAATGTAATGATATCAAAGACAAGTGGACATGGATTCCAGTGTTACACCTTCTGCTTCTTGGCTCTTGGTCTTCGAGAAACACCAGGTAACCTGTCTCACCCTCAAGCCCTCATCTGTAAAGTGGCTTTTATAACGTACTTCTCAAGGGCATGGAGCTGAAATAAAACATTGTGTGGATTTACACGGATACTGAGTTAGGCCAGCACTAGCTATCGCCATCAGACCCCGGCATCTAGGAGACTGATGATTACACGCTGCTTGAGGGAACTTGTTGGGGGTTGGGGGCCTGGGAAAAAATTTATCCACTGTTTTATATTGAATTTTGCCAGAAAGAATAGAATCATTGGCTCAATTGTAGAACTACTTTGTAATATGGAAATAATAAAAGGAAACTATAATTAGGCTTACATAATCGCAGATATTCAGAGCTCTTTAATGTACTCATTTTATTTGATAAAATGGGATTTCTCTTGTATGTATTTGGCTTCAGATTGGGGAGATTACATCAGAGATGGCAACCTGAGCACTTCGCGTGTATCTTTCTGTCTTCCTACATCTTTGGACCAGAGGCTGTTGGCCTCTTGGTCCATTTAGTTAAAGTAATATAAGCCTAGCTGATGGTTGGGGAATTTTAAACAACAACAGTAAAACAGAACTGGTCGAACTTTTACTTCTCCAAGTTAAAAGTGGTTTCTTTATAAACCTGAGATACTGTAATGTTGGAGGTCAGCTTCTCGAGACCAGGGACCGAGCCCTGTGGTGGCGAGGTGTGGGGCTACCAGCTTGACGGAAGTTGCTGGGTGTGGGGAGCACAGGGAGAGAGGACATAATAGAGTCCTGAGGGAGTACAGACACCCCTTCAATAATGTGCCTGGTTTTTATGTTTATTTTTTGTTTTAATCTTCTGTTGCAAGTCTTTGACTTAGGACATCCATGCAGGACATGGGTTCATTTGTTCATTGTGATGTTTGGATCAGTCTGTTTAACAAGTAAGAACCGAATGAGTCTTTTTTTTTTCTCTCTTCATCTTTTGCATTATCCATTGAAATTGAATGGATAGATGATGAGGAGAAGGAAGCATGGGTGAGACCAGATCATAGGTAGTTTGGGGGCAAGAACAAGAAGATGTAGAAAGTCACAGGGGTGATTCCTGGACAGATACTGCTCTTCTGATGGTGGAGTTTTACAGTTAAGAATGTGCCTGGTTACAGGGGTCTTTTCTTGAAAAGAAATGAAACTTTGATTTTGGATAAATTCTGCCTAAGAGGCAGAAAATATTTCTGGTGGGGTCATGGCTTCAGGAAAATGGCAACGGGTTGTTTGTATCGATATTGTAGATTTCATTTCTACAGAAAAATGTGCTACATCAGACTTTTTTGCAGTTTATGCAAGAGTCTTACATTAAAAGTACTCACTAAGAGCAAAATCTTTACAGCTTCTGCCTCAAAAAACAAACAAACCAAAAAACACACAACTAAGGTTGGTTAGACCCCCAAATTATCGTTTCTTTATGCAGGTGTCTTATTTTTTAATCCCTTAAATCAAAGTACATTATAATGATTAATGCATTCAGATGTATAAATTATGGGCATTATAAGGATTAAACCAAGTTCCTCAGTTGTGGGAGAATGCCTTTTTTATTTGAATATGCTACAGCTTAAAGATAAAGGCATACGCAGCTATTGTAAATAGGTCTTTCTTTCTCATTTTCTCTGTGGTATAAAGTATGGTTAAATACCTGCCAACTTGCCACCTTAACCACCCACACTGCAATTTTAAAAATTTCCCATAGCCTATTTTATATAATGTACTCTCTGGATCTTCCTACTAGTATTTGAAGAAAATCATTTTTCTTTTGAGAAAATTGCAGCTGTTAAAGCTTATCTATGTAGAAAAACAGGGAATGGGAAGATACTCTTTATACTTCATAATTCTCATTATTTACTTATCTTAAAAGCAGTAATAGTAATAAAATACCATATACTTTTAAGTATATTAAGGAATTGAAATGTTGACTTTTATTTAACATTTCTAGTGTTAACTTTGTTCATGGACATTTTAAGGGAGAGCAAAATATGTGCAGATATAATAAGTGAAATAAAAATTCTAAAATATGTATTCTCAGAAACATACCTTGCATGTTCCTCTGTCAGTTTTATTTATTTATTTATAGAATTGCATTAACTTTATTTTTTTTAAAGTATTACATATAGTATTATATATGTCTCCTTTTTCCCCCCTGACCTCCCTCTGTCCACCCCTACTCTCCCAACACATGCCCTCACCACCGCTCCCCCCACCCCCCAGTGTCTGTGTCTATTGGTTATGCTTATATGCATGCATACAAGTCCTTTGGTTGATTTCCAATTTCTGGAATTGATTTAGAATATGATTTAGAATACTTTTAATTTGCTTAGATTTTTGTAAACTTTTGAAAAGTAATTATTGCCATGACTGACAATATTTTTATTAGTTTTTGGTTTTGTTTTAAAGCAAGCCATTTCTCACCCTTGTTATAGTTTAGAACCCGCTTGTATTTTCTTAGGCTTTGTCAGGGTGAGCTGTTCCAGGCTCTGGAGTGAACTGTGTGGGAGGCTCCATTGTGGACTCCGGGGGTGGACCCGAGAGGACAGCAGACAGAGAGCTTCCTTTTCATAGAGTTAACACTCTGTTCATATAGGACAGTCAGTAACAAATACCTTTTATGTTAAGTGGTGATAGGTTTTATTTAGAAAAATAACATAATAATGGAAGAGAAAACGCCAGTGTGTGGGGGTGGTGACGGATAGCGATCTTGTTTTATTGAGGGAGGTGGCCTTGGGTTAGGTGCCGCTTGGGAAGGGTCCGAGCGCCAGGCGTGAGCCACGGCTGTGGAAGAAGAGCCTGTGGTAGGTGCCGCTGAGCACCAGTTCCCCAGGTCTCTTCCTTGTTTCCATGCCATTTGTTACTCTACTGTATTCTTCACTATCTTTTCAGAAAGTGCCAGCTTTGCTTTTCAAGTACAGTATCAGTCTTGCCAAGCCTGGCAGGCGGTGCCTATTTTGGTCTGTACTTTGTTAGCAGATCGGTTCTATGCTGGGTTCAAATGGCACTGATTTCAGGAGTGGTTCTAATCCGCGTTCTCCTGGAGGAATAGTGTAATAGGCACTGTGGAGCTGGCAGGCGAATGGTGAAGTGTTTTTAAAAATTCCTTATCAAATGAAAATGTGCTGGAATCTCCCTGTGCCTTTGTGCTCCCTTCCTCCAAGTCCCCAACCCCCCAATCCAGGCCAACAGGAATACGTAGCTGTTTGAAACCGCATTTATTCTGAGCGTACGATTTTGCAGCACTGTGCAATGAACTTTGTGTCATCATTTTATTTAATCTTTCCGTCCATTCAGGACTTTTGTCCCCATTTTACCGAGTGGAGTGAGGCAGAGTAATGGTGAGCAAGGTCACAGAGACAGAACCCTGACAGTCTAAGCTCACATTCTCAGCCTCTACACTGCACAGACTTATGGGAGGTTAGAGTTGGGATGGGATTGAAGTAGACGCACAGGAGTTAAGGAGGCCCCTACCAAAGCTAAGCGGTGTGTGGGTGATGCCACAGATCTATTGGAATAATAGTTGGGCAGAAATTCCCTCTCTGACCATAGGTGGGAAGTGGTTAGCCTGCCCACAAGGTTGGCAGAGCTGTTGCCACCACCTCCATGCTCACTTTCTGGCTTTCTAAATTAAGCTTATCGAAGCAGAAAAGGCCTTATAGCTACTATTTGTACCTGTCTTCTGTGTACTGAGTCTTCAGTTTGGAGGTTAGTGTTCTTTTCCCCGCTCTCTCACCTTTGAGGGAATTTCTCTCCCTACTTTTAGGCTCAGAATGCCCCTGCTGCCCTCTAACCTCCTACATGAAGCCTTCTGATCATTCTGTTTACATGTGACCTCTTTTCATAAGGCAGTTTTTATATCGCTCTTGGAAAGCCAGGCTGCTTATATTCAATCCTGGCAGTACCACGGACAAGCTCAAACTGTCTTTTAACTAGAAGCCAATGCACAAAATTCGTGCAAGAGTAGGCCCTCGCAGCCACCTCCCCACCCCACTGGTCAGTCCGGAAGGTCATTCCGCCTTTCAGTCTAATTAGCATATTAGCTCTTTATTATATAGGATTACAGTGGGGCCTTGACTTACGAGTGTCCCGACTAACGAGTTTTTTGAGATACCAGCTGTCTCTCGGTGATTTTTTACATTGAGTTGCTAGAGTAATTTGAGTTAAGGAGCTCCTTAACGAGCTCGGTCTCGGAACGAATTAAACTCATAAGTCAGGGCCTCACTGTACTCTTTGGGCCTCAGTGTCCATCTCTGGAAAGTGGAGGTAATAGTACCACCCTGGTGGTGTTATTGGGAGGTCTAAATTAGGTAAGCTATAGAAAGCACATAGGTTTGTTAAGTATTATTATTAACATATCTTAACTCCTAGCAGATTCTACATGAGTGGAGGACAGAGGTTGTATAGTATAGATTTTTGTGTTCCTCACCTATACCTTCTTGTATAGAAAAGATAAAGAGTTTACTTTATCTCTTAAGGGCATCTTCAGAAAGTCTTTTGCAATGAACCTAAATTGAAAAATCTTATCATCCTGTGTTGTATAATAGAATCCGTAGGGATTGTTAACCCTTAAAAACCTACATTGCTTTTTGTCTAAGCTGGTTACATAAGACATAACAAAAATAAAGGCAACTCTAGTATCTAGCATCATCATAGCTCAGTATAATGTTCTTTTTAAGGAAGTATCCTCTGCTTTGTGTTGACATCGCCTATATTGGGAGGAAGAACAGAAAGTAATCTTGGGAAAATGGTATGCTGTGCTCCACCGGCTTCTGTGTAGTGGCTGAACATTTAAGGGGCTTTCAGTGAACTAACCAAGTGCATTGCTGCATCCCTTTCTTCCACTGAGTTCACTAACTGTACCTGAGGCTTTCATAAGAACAAGGATCTCTTCTCGGTGGTAAACCGAGGCTCCAAGGTAGCAGGTGAACTGATCTGTGTTGCAGTCTGAATATCAGTGTGGCTACCCCGGGTGCTCTCAGCTCAGATTTCCAATCAATTTAGGAAAAGAACATGTCTTTTGAACACTTAGCTAGAAGATGTCACTGATCTGTAAAGATAATATTCTTACTTGCATTTATACTTTTCTTATCCTCAAAATGGTTCCATGGGTCTTGAGGCATATTTTAAGCAATAGTATATCAAGAAGGCTGGAGTTCTCTAACATACAAACTCTATGTGGGCAAAAGACTAACAATCGATTTTTCTTTGTGCGGGCATAGTGCTAGACGGTCCATGCTTTGTGGAGCTGAGGATGAAACCCCAGCTCGTCGATGTCAAAATGAGGATGATCAGGGCAGTGCTGGGCTAGGCCAGCTGTTGACAGGTTTTGTTAGTGGCTGACAACCGCAGTGGAACTTTCCATCGCATTATTGCGTCTGCTTCTTGTCAAGAATGAAAGGTGTATAACAAAGGTTCCAGGGAAGTGAAGGCAAAGAGGAAAGAATAAAAGGAATTGGAGAGAGAAATACAAGGGATTGAAGACAGCTGTATCTAAATGAGCTCCCCATCCTGATGGGAATGACTTGCATCTCAGCCTGGAGAATTACAGATGGGCGTGCAGCTGTGCTGATGGAGTGGCTGCCTCAGAGGCCAGTCAGGTGTCTGTGACCCTCTGGACCAGTCATTTGGTCGAGATGAGATAGGTGAGCCTCTAAATGACATTCTTCTCCTTTAACTCTGATTCTTTCAACAAAAGAGCAGTTCAGTTTTTAAAACAAAGACCCTGAGACCCAGAGAGATTGGATGGCTTGTTCAAGGTCACAAGCAGTCAGACCACTTTTGGGAAGTGACCCCTGTCAACCAGAGGTCTCCAGCTCTGAAATAGCTGCCTTGTGGGCTCTGCCGGCTTCCCTGTCACCATCAGGGTTTTAGGCAGAATGAGAGTGTCCCTTGCCAGGCGTGCTGTAAAGAAGATGCTTGCAAAGGATTCCATGACTCGTTGGGTTCTCACAACTTGAGATTCTGTGATTCCAGCTTAATAAGACAGTGTTCCTCCCCTAGCTCCTTACAGAAATGGATCTTTAAAAGCATTTTCTTTTTAAAATAGTAGTTAGCTTTGCATCTCAGATACTTTACAGTGTACCATGTGCATCATTTATTTGGAATATTAGTTCGCCAGCTAATAGCCCACAATTTTAGTTATGTATGAAGGGTAGTTTGGTGAAATAACTGCAGCTCCTTGATAAACCCGGTGCCCAAGAAAGCTTCTTGTCTCAGAGAGACCCTCATTTTCCCGGCTGTCAACCTGACTGATATTTTAATTTTTCTGCCCTGTAGAAAACTTCAGTCTGTTATCCAATAGATAAATGAATGAGCCCCCAGGAAATGCAGGAGAATGTTTCCGTTTGCCAATGCAATAAATGCAGAAGCTAATAAATGTCTACTTCCATCAGGAGGAGGCGTGTAATGAGTAAATGATGAGAAAAGGAATTCGGGGAAACAAATGATCCATTCAATCTACGATGACAAACAATTTCTTAATAACTTGGCCTCTAGTTGGGAAAAGGGCTTTCACCAGGCAGAGAGAATGCCTGTTGAAATGAAGCCTCGCAAAGGCCGTTTACATCTAGTTGCTGATGGATTCGTCTGGTTACATTCGGGTCACATCGAGCAGTAAGCCGCTACTGAGACGCTGCCTGGTTATTGCAGACCTCCATGGCTCTGTAATTTCTGAGGCTTGTGTGCTAGGAAAAGGGATCATTTCAAGGCCTAATTCACATTCCTAACCCCAGATTACATTTATATTTCACATTTGTCTCTTTAATAAAGGCCTTTTTCAAAAGTAAAGATCCAGTCTCTTTCCCTTGCGATGTGCTCACATCACAGGGATTCCACAGTTGTGAACATCTTTCCTCTGGGTGAATATGCTGTTCTTTAAAGCACTTGCCGGACCTCAAGGCTCAAAGTCTCCAAGGTCTGTCTCTGTGGAAACTGACAGAATACAGGCTGCTTTGCCCCCCGTGGACGGCTGCATTTTTGCTCACAGGTCTTGTTTGGATGGACTTGCACCAGCAGAAGGCACAGCGTGATTAAGATGGGGGAAATGAGACAGGCCTTGGAAGGAGGACCGTCAGAACCCACATTGAAGACATGGGAGAGAGACTCCACGCCAGAACGAAAGATCATTTGATGAGATGCATTTTATTATCACCCCTCTGTGGGATCCTTCTAAGAACGTTTCTCAGAAAAGTCATGTGGAAAAGATTGGCTAGCAAACACCAGCAATTTCCAGGGACAGATTTTCATGAATATTTCTAGAAGAAGACTATCAGATTGGCTCACTGCATCTTCCATAATTATCTTTTCTTCCCCATCCTACCTCTTACCCCCCACCCCCATATTTTTTTATAAGAAAGACACATTCTGGCCTGGTGCAGTACCACATGAATGAATGCATTTCTGCCGCAGAGCAGCGGAACCTTTAAGCAGTAGTAGGGTTCAGGGCCATCATGCAGGAAAATGTTAATGAGTCCTCACATAAAAGCTGGACAGGGGAGGGAGTGCGGGCCTTAGTGCCCTGGCAGCCTGTGCTGAGCCTCCTGGATGCAGGAATCCGTGCAGTGCTTTCCGAGGGAGAGCCATTATACCTGAAAGCTAAGACTCTTCAGTGTGTTCCTATTCACATGCATATTTCCATGCCAGATCTTTCAGAGGCCTCTCCTTTGAAATACAAAAAAGATAAACACGTCTTTGAAATGGATAGGTGATCCCCTTGCCACTTTTGAAATCGGTCTCCCTTTCATATCTGAGATTTTTAACCCTTAAATTAAGACTGGCTTTCCTATTCACCGAGTAGCTTTGTATGCATTGCCAGCACTTGAGCGGACCATGTCACAGTTCTTTATTCACCTCTGAGTTTGGGCTCTAAATCGATGAAAGGAAATTAAAACTTGAGATAGGTGTTTCATCTGCATTGGATCTTATTTTGCTTGGGTATTGTGGTTCATTCTTATGTGACTGACCATAGAGGCATTATATTAACAAGGAAAATCATGAATTTGTCAAGTACTGCATCGAGTCTCTGTTGCTTTGTAAGGAAGAAACTACAGTACTAAAGATTTCACACCCTAAGGCCTTACAGCCTGGACTTGGAGCATAAGACTTGGGCTATTCGGTTTGCGCACTTGCTACCTATGGGACATCCAGCAAACGTGTAGCCTTGGTCAGGTAACCATTCTTGGTAGGTAAAGTGAAGCCATGGCTTCTGACCTTTCTTCCTTCTTGGCTGTTTTGTTGTGTGTGTGTTTTTTCCTTTTTAAATCAGTTGAGATAAATGGTTGTTGCCTGACCATGTTTGTTGTTGGGAAGTCCAAGTCTCCACAGCCTCCCAGCAGTTTGAACTCTGCTCTCATGGACCTGTGTTGACAGTAAAGGTGGGCGCCCCAGAGCCTCAGCTATTGTCTGGGCACTGTTTCACCTGGGTATCCAACCCTGTGGGTTGTGAACACTGGAATGGAATACTTTTTAAAAAGTGTTCCCTTCCCCTAATACCTGGCTCTTAGGTTGTCAGTTATTATTTGGGTGAATAAAAAAATGAATATTGACCTGCTTAGCAAATGGCAGAATAATTTCAAAGACACCAGGAATAAACTGGGCTTTAACCTTAATAATTTAAAATAGATGCCCCCCTGTTTTAAAATCTATCTTATCTGCTGTGGCCTTGTGGATGAATTCATTTTTGGTTTGTGGAAATTCCAGGTTTTTGTTTTTGTTTTTTATTTTTGAGAAGAGCTGGTACAGTTTGGAATATTACAAGAAACTGTTGTGTAATTGTCCTTTTTCTTAAATCTATTGACCAAGGACTAAAACTTAAAGGAATTTAAATATCTTTTTTTTTTTCCTCTTCAGGAAAGAACAAAAAGCCTAAATAACTCATCCCTCCATTGTCTGGGTGCTCTATTACATATGTTATCTGTCCGTTGTGGTTAAATAGTTACGTTGCTTTTCATTTTTCAATATTATAAATTCTGTGGTGAAAAATTTCCTAGTGAAATTTTTCTAAATACCCATAATTAATTTTAGATATTTCTAGAAATGAAACTGAGTTAAAGGCATTTGAAGCGTGTTGCCATAAATTGTATACTCTTACTAGCAAATTATGAGGGAGCCGATTTCTTCATATACTCATCAACACGTGGTAACATTTCTATAAACAAAAAGCAAACAAAGAAAACAGCCAGTTTGATAAGGGTAAAATAAATGGTTTTACCAAATGATTTTGTCTCACCAATTTTCTATAACCTATCAACTGCCACTTTCAGGGAAATGTATGTGCCAAATACTGGACTTGAGGCCTTGTTGTCCATCAGGAGATTTTGAAGAAGGGCATCTGCTCTTAGGTGAAAGTTTTGCTTAGAAAATTATTTGAGATGTCTTTGCTTTGGTTGAGTTTTGCATAGTGTTTCTCCTCGATCTCTGATAGTGCACAGCGGCGGGGACCAAAGTAAGTCCACAGTGAGAAACTGTCATGGCTGCTAGTGCCCTGCCCCTTACCTGTGCCACGCCCAAGACTCTTGACTGTAGGCATGAAATGTCTGCATTAATGAGTCTGTCTCAGAGGTGACACAGGTAGCTTCTATGCATAGTTATGACATTACCTTTTGAAGCACAGGAAGGCTTTGCCATTTCTATCGCTTCAGAGCACCCCTCATTAAGGCTTGTAGCTGGTGAGCCTGCGGAGGTGTCAGTGTGTTTTCATCATCTCCCTCTCTTGCAGAGATGGCACAATTTGGGACTCTGAGCCTGGCTGTGGCAGTCTCCCTTTATGTGAGCTGCTTATTTTCTGTAGTGTTGGGAAGGTATTGCTTCTGAACAAATAGACTTGATTCAGTTTGCATTTGCTGCTCAGCTGGTGCCAAGGAGCAAAGAAATCAGCTCTATCAGGTCTGGGGAAGAGTTCAAAGGTTCACTCAGTTTTCAGGAAACTCTTTCTTAAGTAGATTTTCTGAATCAGAATGAGTTATTGGTCCTGGCCTCAGTTACATTTTAAAAATTCAGGTGCTAGGCAGAAGAATTGGGACGGAGGCAGGCTTTACCTTGGTTCCAGCCTCTCTGTCAGGACCCCTTTCTTCTCTGGCATGCCTTCGCCCAGGGACTCAGTTCTTACTCTGCACACCTTTACCCTGGGAAGCACTCGTGGTGCCCCCACCTGTTTGGGTTTGAGTCCCTGTCAGAAAGTTAACTGATAATAAGCTCAAGTATTTAGAGTTTCTCACCCTGAACTCCAAGGAAACCATCTGAGAGGACTTCTCATCTGTGAGAATCCTATATCATAAAACCCTACTATGCAAATTGACCAAATGGCCGAATGACCAGTCACTATGACGTGCACTGACCACCAGGGGGCAGACGCTCAATGCAGAAGCTGCCCTTGGTGGTCAGTGCACTCCACGGGAGCGCTACTCAGCCAGAAGCTGGGCTCATGGCTGGCGAGCGCAGCACAGTAAGGAGCGAGGGGTCCCAGAATGCAAGAGCTCCGGACTGCGAGAGGGATGTCTGACTGCCGGCTTAGGCTAACATCCCCAGAGGAGTCCCAGACTGCAAGAGGGTGCAGGCTGGGCTGAGGGACACTCCCCCTACCCTCCGCCCAGTGCACGAATTTCATCTAGTCTTTAATATTTGATCCTGTTCTTTGATTTCTATGAATATGTCTATGATTAATATAATAAGACTAGAGGCCCAGTGCACGAATTCATGCACAGGTGGGGTCTCTCAGGGTGGCCTGCAGGGATTGGGCCAAAACCCGCAGTCCAACGCCGCCTGCAGCTCCTACCTGCCACTCCCACTCATCCTGGCCCCGCTGTGCCTGCTGCGGGTTCGTGCCCAATCAGTCCCGATAGGGAGAGGCTCACGCTGCTGCAGCAGTGCTTACCAGCCATGAGCCCTGCATCTGACACCCTCCCAAGGGGAGTGGCCTGTAGGATCGGGCTGAAACCTGCTCTCCGACATCCCCCAGGGGTCCCAGATTGCGAGAGGGTGCAGGCCAGGCTGAGGGACCCCATGTGGAGGGACTGCAGAAGGGCTTCAGGGCATGTCTGGCCCATCTCGTTCAGTCCTGAAAGGCCAGGCCCCAGCAGCAAACTAACCTACCAGTCGTAACATCTGCCCCCTGGTGGTCAGTGCATGTCATTGCAACTGGTCGACCCGTTGACTGTCTGCCCCTGGTGGTCAGTGCACATCATAGTGAGCGGTTGAGCAGCCTTATCATATCATTAGCATATTACACTTTGATCATTTGTTCGGTTGTTCTGCCATTCGGTCTATTTGCATGTTACCCTTTTATTATATAGGATTTTCAGTCAAGAGGATGGGCCTTACAAGTTTGAGGAACACCAAGTTAGATGTCAAAGCTTACTACCATCCCACCTTGGGAGAGGGGGGAGGGTTGGCAGTGTTTGCATTGTAATATGAAACTCTTAAAGGCAAAAGGACTACAAAACTGAAGGTGGTTGTCTTTGTGTGGTGTGATGGGTAGTGGTTCATGTTTCTCTCTCCACCAACTTTAAAGATGTCTTCACCTTCATCCCTAGGGCCCCACTGGGCTGGTCCCATATTAGCTCTTCAAGAATAAGTGCTTTTGGCTTGCCCGGTGTTGCTCAGTGGTTGAGTATCTACCTATGAACCAAGAGGTCTCAGTTGGATTCCTGGTCAGGGCATATGCCCTGGTTTGCAGGCTCAGTCCCCAGTAGGGGTCATGCAGGAGGCAAACAATCAATGATTCTCTCTCATCACTGATGTTTCTATTTCTCTCTGCCTTCCTCTTTGAAATAAATAAAAATATATTTCTTTTATAAAAAGAAGAAGAAGTGCTTTTGAACGAATGGATTTTAAGTTCCCCAGTCAGGGATCTGAAAAAGAGGGGGCATGTGCTGTAAATCCTCAGGTGATTAGTGTAAAACTGTGAATGGAGATATTGTTTTCAGCTTTCTTTTTAGGCCGGTTTTCAAGAGGACACTGTGTGCATAGGTGTCGGCAGTGAATGTGCTGAGCAATACCAGAGCGTTTGTTAGATTTAGTTCCTTTCCATGGGAGATGCTAGGAGAGCAAGCCTGAACTGTGTTGTCAATACAAATGCGATGCGTTCTGTGTAGAGCCATCCAGTGGCTGTGCTGTTAGCTGTGGCATCACCTCATCGAGCACTTCCCAAGTAAGACTTACGACCTTGACAATGACTGTCACATTACACAGTCCTCAGGAGACCGAGAGGTTCCTTTGCTGGGAACATGTAGTAATTTTAAGTTACTCTCCAGGTCTTGCAAGACATCATGGTAAATTCTCGTGATAACCCTTCTGATAGCTGTGAAATTGCCTGTCTCACCGTTGCAGAAGCAGCAGTGAGACGCACAGTCACGTGGAGCAGAAAGGTCTCAGGTGTGTAATACAGGAGTCTAAGAGGTGAAGTAGAAGGGAGAGATGCTTTATCTCAGAGAGAAGAGCTACAAACAACAGAAGAGTGTAAGACCTTTTATGGATGCTACATAGAAAAGGATAATAGTGAG
The DNA here is from genome assembly GCF_964212035.1 of Myotis nattereri. Lineage (NCBI taxonomy): Eukaryota > Metazoa > Chordata > Mammalia > Chiroptera > Vespertilionidae > Myotis > Myotis nattereri. The sequence continues at coordinate 24,340,475 of NC_138086.1, read as the reverse complement.
GAAAAAGATATCTTGTATTTAGGGTAGATCTCATTATAAGCATGGTTAATGGTCACTGTGGGCAGGAAAGGGTCAGAGAGTCCTGTCCCAGTAATATCTAAATAATTTCTCTTTTTTACGTGTTCCGAATTTAGGCATAATGCCTGTTGGAAATTAAGATATAGTGTGTGTGTGTGTGTGTGTGTGTGTGTGTTTAAATGAAACAAGCCCATGGTAAAAACTTAAATTGTTATAGACGGCTGTCTGATAAAGAAGGAAAAGTATCTCGTCCTCAGATCCTTTCCAGGGGAAACAGGTATTTTTTGCAGAACATTCCTGGTTTTATGTGTACATATAGTGTACTTATTGTTTATAAAATATACTGTTCAAATCATTTTTTAGATTTCTGTTTTTCATACTACTTGGACCTCTTTTCACCCACATCCATACAAGTAGAATTCCTTTATTTCTAAAGGTTTTAGAATAAAGCTTTACAAGTGGAGAGATTTCTGATACGAAGCTTGGAATATCTGACCAAAAAAAAAAAAAAACTATAGAAGGGAAATAAAAACACGTAACTTAATAACTGGCTATGAAGGGTGGTTAGAGATTCATTAGAAAAACCACTTCTGAGAAATAAAAAATTCCAGCCCAGTGGCACAGTAATTTTTTATTAATTATACCTTGATTTCTGTGATTTAAAACATTTATGGCTGTCTCTACTACGCCGTAAGCTCCATAAAGGCCATGCATCCTGTTTGCTCACTGCTATAGTTTAAGTTGCTGGCCTAATGTCTGGCACAGACCTGCAGTGTTTGTGAAATGATGACATGAACAAAAAAGGGAAGCGGAATGCCACCTGCGCATGCGGGACAGTTTATTTAAATTGCCCAGGTGATGCAACTGAGGCCTGAGACAGTATCTCTAATGGATAAGTCATATAACTTGCACAGTGGCAAGGCTGCCAATGACTCTAGGATTTCTATTCTAATTACAAAGCTAAATCAAGAAAAACGCCTAAAACTCTAATTAAGTCAAGTTTCCAAAGTTCCTGGAAGAAAACTAGAAATGCCAGCAAAAGCCCTGAATACCTGTGTGTGTCCTTTTTTTAACTGAGAAATAGTAAAAATGGAATGAAAAGGTAATTACAAAAGTAGTTTATTAATTTTGCCCAGGTGCCCAGGAGACAATGGGGTTTTCCTGAGTGTGGTTTCTTAGAGATGGTAAGATTTGATGCTCGAGTTGAACATGGCTCTACAATTTTAATCCTTCCTATTCTTTGTCGGAAAAGGGGAGGAGCAGAAGGAAGCAGATTTCTGAACGAGTGAAAGTCACGCATTCCTGCAGAGGGGAAGGTGCTCCCGGTGTGTCCCGGCATTGGGCGTCATTAGTTACCTGTGAGGTGTACAAAGAGCAAGCATGTAGGGCGGAGTGAAGGTTTAATTTCTGATGAATTGGACTCTATATGTCATAAAAGTGGAATGGCTTAAATTAGAAAGAAGGTTTTGTTTCCTATTTAATAAAAGTCTCATAGAGGTTGTCCGTCAGGGCTGCGTGGTGGCCTCAGGCCAGCAGAGCCCCAGAACCTGCTGTTTGGCTCCGGCACCCTTGCCAGGGGTTTCTCTGAGGCCCAGGGTTTCTCTGAGGCGGCTTCGTGATGCAGGATGGCAGCCTGGAACAGAGAGAAAAGGCACAAGGGCTAAAAAGATTCCCTGTCACCTGAGGTCAGCTCCCGTTAGCAGCCTGCTAGGACGTCCTACACAACATTTCTGCTTACTGCATCTTAACTAGAAACAAGGTGGGAATTTTGGGCTGATTGACCATGTATTTAGCATAGAACTGGGGTTGTCGAAGGAGGAAGGAGAGATCTTGGGATAAACTGGTAGGTAGCCTTTCCACGGGGAATTTTCATTTGCCTTTGCTGTAGAACCTAAGAGTCAGGATTTTTGATCTGTTAGAATCTGCTAAATTAATAATTTATTGTTGATCACTAGTGATGCAGATTTGAAAAAAATAGGGTAGAGAAAAACTATGATACACTGACGGATGTACACAAATGGTCATTAACAGAAATTTAGAGATACTCAGGGTAAATATCTAGCCGTTTGAGTTTATTGCTTCCACAAAACCAACAGCATTACTCAGTGTGAGAAAAAGTGATTCAGTCTGATTCCATCCACTTGATCAGGTTTGTGCATAGTTGTGTAGCTAATTAGTGGAGATCCAGGCTCTGATGATGGGTTGCTAGGGAGCCGAGGGTTGTTGGCAGGAGTGGCATTGTGAGCAGGAACCTCTCTCTGGCTTCCACAAGGAGAAGCCAGGCTCCATGCCAAGTGCTGAACGTACATTGTCCCATTGATAGAGTCGCCCTCGAAGATAAGGTCCTTGTTTTATATTGAAAAAGCGAGACTCGGTTTAAATAACTCAAACCATTCCTTGGTGAGCCTTTTAGAAACAGAATACGGAATCTGATATACCATGAGTCTGAACCACTATTGGCAGTTTGCAAGTTATTCAAATATTAGCTTTGATTTTCCTGTCTCATAGACAGCAGGAGGGAAGGAGATGAAAGGAGAGACCGAGATCGTGGATCGGGATCATGGGTGTAAGGAGGGCCAGTAACGAAAGGTTCTCTAAGATGCCAGCTCCCCCATCGCAGGGCCACTTTCTCACCGAGGCTTCTCAGATTCCTTCCTCCGCTCCTCTACCACCTGTAACAGGTTTCGGAGCATACCCCAGCGCACAGGCAGTAAACTCAACTCAGCCGCCAGGCTTTCTGATGGACAGTTTCTCTGGAGAAATACTGAAACCACTAAATCAACTAAGTTTAGACCATTAGTGATTTTTGGAAATTCTATAGCTGTTACTATCGATTAAAAATCTGGCTACATTGCAGTGAGTCTCTTGATTCTGTCTGATTCTATAAAAAGAACCATGAACTCTTTGGGGCCACCTAATGCCATTCAGTAAATGACTCTTAGGGCTCTGTGCCTAGAATTGTATCCATGTTGCATTTAATTTTGGTCCCAAATGCTTAGCTCTCACCTTGGGGGAGACGTACTTACCTGAATCTAACTAATTGCATACAGGTTCTGGCAAAAGTAGGTTCACTGTTGCTCATATGGAAAGCGAAACAACAATTAGTAAATAATAATCCAAGAATAAACTCTGTTTCACGTACTCATAGCTGTAAACCTACTTTTGCCCCACCCTGTATAATAACAGTTCTGGAGCGAGTGTTATAACAAAACGTGTAAAGGAGTTTGCTTTGAATCTCACTACTTAACAATAGGGATGCTCTTTTAGAAATCTTCAAAAGGAAGACTTGTGGGTGGTTGTCAACACCAGACCTTTGTTTGAAATAGCTAGGCAGGTAGAGTCACACCTGTGTTTGGGTGGGTTACAGGGGGGGTGGCGAGTCGTGGTAATTCTAGATCAGCTTAGAGAGAGGAGAGCCCTCGTTCAGCCAGCCTGCTCACGTCCACGGTCAGACTTGTTTCTCCTCCCTTTGGCTCCTGCTACGCAGGAGCAGAGCTGCTTCCGCCCTTGAATGGACAGTGAGTTGGTGTTACCCTCTGAGAACCAGAATTTAAATTGTACCTCAGTGTGATGCGTGATGCAGTCGTGCCCAGATCTGCATGTGAAACATTTTGTAGAAACTGACAAGAGCTAGTTAACAAATTTTTCCTGTGACCTTTGGATTTGTTCTTTCCTTCTGTGCCACAGGTCTGATCATAGTAGTTATAATAGGAAAGAAATAAGGTTCAGAACTCGAAAAGATTGAAAGAATACTGTGTGTGCATGTTTTCTTTTTATCTAATTTAGACCGTGAAAACAGATACTTTTCAATCTAGCAATAATGTGCATCTGTGCATGTGCATTTTAAAATGTGCTTTTAAAGGGAGACTTTTCAGAGTGGAAAATGGCAACATATCACACAGTTAGAAGCCTGGGCCATAGCCAGCCCAGAGAAACGTGGGAAGGATGCCCACTCTTGTTGATTCCCATTCCCTCCCGACACTGTCAAGAAACTTTGGTTTGGGGTATCAGAATGCCAGATGGGTATCCCCCCCACACCCCAGATTAGAAGTTGAAGGGAGATGGGAAAGAAACATTAGGATACCTGCACCCAAAGCCAACCACACTGTTTTGTTCATGACTCTGTGCTGTTACTTCAACTATCTTAGCAGGTATGATAAATTGGCTCAATAAACACCAATTACACACTCCTTCCTTCTCTTCCTTTACTCTAGAAGTGAGAAAACAAACATACTGAATTTCCCAGCCTCTTTCACAGCCAGGGTTGTGCGTGATCTATAATTCTGGCCAAAGAGATGTGAGTGAAACCTCTGGGAGGCTTCTCTTCCCTTATTTACCTTCCTCTTCCTCCTTGAGACTGTGGGCATGATAAATGGAAGTGCAGTAGCTATCTTGAGACCATCAGGATAAAAGCCAAATGCTAAGGGCGGCTGAGAAGGCATACAGAAAAGGGCCTATTTATTTGATGATATCCTTGGCACCTCCATCAGCTTTGGGTTTCCAACATCTAGACTTCTTATTACGTGAGAAAAATAAACCATTTTCTCGTTTAAGCGACTATTTGTAGCTTTAAATGTTATTGTACTGTTACTGCTGTTGAACACAGTCTTGAGTGATATTCATTTCCTTTTTATGTGGTAGAGCAGACTGGCCTGTTTGTCAATTTGTAGGAGTCATGTAATAAATATAGTATGCGATTTCCTCTGTATTATTGCATCTATTTTAGACTTGTCTCTGTCCCATCCTGTTTTAAATAAAAGCAAAAGTTGGAATGCAGCTTAGCATTAATGGTGTCACTCTAACATCATTTCAGTTAAGTTTGTGTGTCACGTGCTTTGCTGGGTGCTCTGAGTATACTGGTGAGTGGGATAAGAGCCTTGCTTTTAGGGGTCTTGTGGGCAAGTTGGGGAGACCACACATACATGCACACTGGTTGAGTGCTTGGGTAAAAGTCCATGGTGCTGTGAGAATGCAGAGAAAGGGTATGAGCCAGTTAGCTTTTACTGTATAACAAACTACTCCAAACTCAGTGGTTTAGAACAGCCACCGTTTCCTTACCTCAAGAGTCTGCAGGTCACCACCTTGGGCTGCTGGCAGCTGGCCACTTCCGGCCTCGGCAGGGCTCACTCGTACTGAGTTGGCAAGGTGTGGGTGGTCTAGGCTGGCCTCACCCATCCAGGGCGGTTTGTAGTCTCTCCTTTTGCATGAGCTAGTTCTGAGTCCAAGATCTCTACTCCTTCTGAACTCCAGTAACACAACTTTTAAGTTAGCATTTGTGCCCTTTGTTATAATTATTTTTCCTTTATATCCGATGGAAAGCTCCATGAGGATCTAACTCCCCAAGATGAATATTGTTGGGATAATAAGGATTTGATTTTGTTGAATGAATAAGTAAAGGCTTAAATGAATTACACTTTGTCTGTGTTCAGAACTTTAGCATATTTGTGTTTATTCCCTTAGTTATGTGGTGTTGCCTGCTGGAGACTTTTCTTTGTTAGAAAGATTTATACACTGAGGGCAACAGGCCACCGAGGTGGAAATATGGAACATAAATAAAAACCAAAATTTTAAGTTGAGAAAGTATATGCTAAGTTTGCAGACAATGCAGGAGCAGGTATTTGTGTGACATCCCAGGGGAAAGTTTGGCAGAATGTAATAATTTTACCTGCGTTTGGCATTACACAGCAGAGGGGAGCTCACCAATTTATATCATGGGGGAACTCTTGCCTTTGTTCATCATTCTTGTTAGAAAGCTTAATATTTGTTACTGATCATTTCGAATTGGTACCCAGAATGGAATCGCCCAAATTAGTTCTTTTTCTTTGAAATGATTTTATTTTGATGTTGATCTTCCTCTGCAAAATCACTTAACAGGTCTCACAGCTTTCCGGCCTATCAGATTGGATGCCTACAGCAACTATGGCAGAGATAAGAGCTCTAGTGTCACCCACATTTTACAGGCTAGGAACACTGGAAAGGAAACGGGGGAGGTTGGAGGACCTAGTAAGGTCGCAGAACAGAACCACAAGGCACATCTTTCAGCCTAGCGCTGGCTCTGTCTGGACATTACAGTTTCAATGCTTAAAATATTTGGAAGTGTTAATCAAGATGTAATTGCTTGGCCAGCATGTTAATAGGTAGTTCAGTAACATAACACTCACTTGACAGTTCATCATAGTCATGTGGGGAGTTTCTCATCAGGGTCAGTAGCGACTAGTAAGTGCCTTTTTACTGCCCTCTTTGTTAGAAGGGTTCAAAGCAAAGCTTAAACCAAACATGGCAAAAGAGCCTTCTTGGCTGGTGTGTGTTTTGAAGGAAAGCAAAATCTTGTAAGTGGAACTGATAGGAAGGTATGACACAGCCTAGAGTTAAAATACCTGAGAAGACAAATGGCTTTTTGATCTCTTGAGACCTACAGATGAATTAAAACCCCTCCGTATATACACCAGTGCAGCTGATCACTCAAATTGCGATTTTAAAAAAAATGCAGAAGCAGGACACTTAGAATATTGTCTTCATGTCAGAAATGCACCTTCGTGCTTGAAAATGATAAAAAATTACAATCGATCCTTACAACTGTTCTGTTCATCTTTATTGATCAGGTGCAAGAAAGATAAATCGCAGCCCAAATAAGATTATAGTAAATGTTAGCATCGGAGGGAACTGGAGGTTGATAGAGAGCCATTCATCATCTCAAATGGTGACCTGTCCATTCTGCAGCCACCCCGAGTCGGCTGTCTAATCACATACCTATTGATTTTATCTACATCCAACCAACCTGGATGTGACTGTCATTGGACAACCCAGATTGTTAAATGCAAAGGGGTCACTGGTGTGAAGAGGATTTCATTTTCATTTTCTCACCAACCAACAATGATTTATGAAAAAATAAACTACCCCCAGTCATGCATGTGAAGCCTGAGTGATTAGAGAATGAAGGTGCACAATAGACCGCTGCATTGTGTTGTTTGTACTGCCGTGCCTTTGGCAGGATGTTTCATTGAGTCTGAAGGCCCCTGGGGTCATCGAGGCCACCCCCTGCAGACAGGCTGCAAAGTAGCCAGCCAGAGTGGATAATTTTTAATCTTGCTTCCCCAGGAAAGGCGTTACTTTGCTATTACAACTTGATTTATGTTGCTTATGTGTTCATTCATGGAATAATGGAAACATGTTTTGGTATAAAAATTATGTCAATCCATCCCTTCATTCTTACTGATTAATTTGTTATAAATGTTGATGCTCTTGTGGTCACCTGGAGGTGATTGAACACATTCTACTCCATAGAGAATCCATCTTGAAGACACAAATACAGTGTAAAAGGAAATGATCTTTAATATCCCAGGTGGAACACTGGAATAATAGGCTAGCGTGATAGGCGTGAATTTCATTATTCAGTCTCAAGCATCTTTTGATCTTACAGTGATCAATTCCAAATAAGGGAGAACTAAATAATCCTTCAAAACTATGTTAGGAGTCTTATCAGAGAGATCAAATAATGATGAATTATAACTATGAGAGTTTACTCTGTAATTTCAGCCTAGATACCCGCAACTGGATACTGGTACATGGAATTTTATAAGAGTCCATTCCACTTGTGCAAGAAGTCTTTCTCCTACTGCTTGAGTGGCTGAAGCAAGAGCTCATGTATTTTTTGTCATTGTACATCTTGCATACGTTTTGTCCTCTTGAAAAGTGAAAACTCTGCTATCAATCTTTATCCACAGAGCTCAGAGTTCTACAAAGTCACCACTGAACAATATCAGAAAGCTGCTGAGGAGGTGGAAGCAAAGTTCAAGTAAGTTTTTTAAAGTATTATAATTACTCTTCTTGACAAGATGAAAGGACAACTTCATTGCTTTTTGAATAGGAGATCATTTGGTGTGTAGCCCTCTGGATAAATTGGAAGTAGGTGGGTTGAGATGGACCCCTGTTATCTGCTGTAGTGGAATCCAAATGCAAGGACAAGACATTTGATAAAAGCTTGTTACCAACTCAATTTTATGAACTAAGGGGAAATAAAAAGCCATAATAATAGAATTTTCTTTGCGGTGATATATGATAGGCTACCCTTGTTAATGAAGGCAATATTAAATTGCCATTTCTATTAATAATAACATAGAAACCATTCACTTTTGCATAATAAAATGATGGGCATGTCCAAATTGGTGTATCCCCTTTTCTCATGTTTAAGCTGTTTCATTTCTTCACATGTACCTTGAAAGCATTTAAATCACAGACTTTACCTTACCCTTGATTATGAAGGGGATGTTAAATTGCTACCTCTATTAAGGTTCTGTAATTGATGGATCAAAGTATCTGTGACCCATAGCTCTATTTTTCCTCTGCTGTCAGGTTTCACATTAAGTAAGAAGGCATCATTCAGAATTTTCCCGAGTGTATAACTAGTGCTATTGTGTAACCTCTGTTGGTAGCAAAGCAAAAAAAAAAAAAAAAGTGTTGTGACAGGTTTAGTTGAAAGATGGCATTGGGCTCTGACCTCCTTCCTTGCGCATGTTTCTGAGCATTTGATAAAATGATTAAACCACAAAGTGGAACGTTATTGCTTTTTGCTATCATGTAATTTGTGTGATAATGTTATTTTAATATTGATTAAAAATGTTTTTTAAAGATGGTTTGAGGTATATTTAAATACACAGAAACCTCCATTCTTCATTAGTGAATTATTTAGGGGCTGGAGGAAGAGACCTTCTAAGAATGGCGCATAAATCTCACTCTTAAAGGGTTAATGTGCTATCTTCAGAATTTAGACATAGAATTGCATGTAGACTTGATTTTAGAAGGTGTACCATACAGGTATTTTTATGATTTTATCTTCCCCCCTAATGACAAAGCAACATTTTTAACCTTTTTGTCTCAATACTATGAGAACCTTTGACTTGGTACCCTGGCTGTTTCCTCAATACAAGATAATAGTTATTCAAATAACAAAAACTTGAGGTAAATCAAAGGAAATCACTTCTGACTAGGATGATCTAGGAAGTCATCATAAAGAAGATGGTTTAGATGAGGCTTGAAGTAGAGCTTTGGTGGAAAGGAAAGGTATTCAGAAGAAAAATCCACAGTTGATGCGGATCTTAGGTAAGATCCTCACAAGATAAAGTTGGAAAGGTTGATAGGGTCATTCATTAGTTGTTGGGCTCAGAAGTGGGTCTTAATTTAGCAAGAAGTCCTTGACCAGGTGAGTACCTTGATATCTGTGCTTTTTTAGGAATATTAGTGAATGTGAGCTTTGATTAGAGGCATGAGAAACAAGAGCCGGAAGTACTAGATGAGAGGTCTCTATAAGTGAGAAGAAAAGAGACTAATGCAAAAAAACTCATTGAAAGATTAGACATGAATCAGTGATTGATTGGTGAGTTTGCTAGGGCTGCCATAGTCAAGTACTGCAGGCTGAGTGGCTTAAACAATGGACTTTACTTCCTCACAGTCTGGGGGTAGAATTTCAAGGTCAAGGTGCCAGCAGGTTGGTTTGTTCTGAGGCTTCTCTCCTTGGCAGGTAGATGGCTGTTTCCTCCTTGTCTTCACATGGTCTTCCCTCTCTGCATCCGTCTCCTAATTGCCCTCTCTTTTTATAAGTCCCATTTGATTAGGGTTCATTCTATTGACTTCATTTTAACTTAATGACCTTCATCCAAATGTGCTTTCTAGCATACCATGCATCAGGACTTCAGTGTATGAATTGAGAGGGAGGGGACACAGTTCAGCCCATTCACCTGGGCAAAGGAGGGTCTAGCTGGATTTCCTAGAGAGAGCTAAAACTGGTTTCAGTGGAGAAGACACTCTTCTCCCGTGTCGTTTACGCTGGGCTCCTGCTGGAGAAGGAAAAGCTGCATGGCGCACAAAAATAACGTCATGAGGACTTACCTTCTGCAAGACAGCATGGCCTGTCGGTTAGACTTAGTTTGAAGCAGAGCCTCAACAGCATTCTCTCCTATCTTTATAACAGATTATTCTTTATTATGTCCTCCTCTCTTCTGGCCTAGTGAAGAATTTAGCCTTTTCCAAAGAAGGTCTTCGTACCCAGCTCCTGAGAGGTAACCTGATGGGCCCCTCAGGCCATGTGCTGTCAGCCTGGCCTCTGGGGAATTGCTGTTGGAGCCTGAATTCAATCACGTGGGCAGTCAATTTAATAAGCCTATGCTAAAGAGGCCCGAATGAAAGACACTGGAGGGTAGTTGAACTTCTCTTGCTGATGCTATGTTGCATATTGTCAGTTCTCCATACCAGGAAGATAGCGACTCTTTGGAACAATGGAAACTGCTTTTGGAACCCTCCCAGACTCTGTCCTCTGTATCTCTTCCCTTGGTTGTTTCTCTGTATCATTTTCCATAAGTCATAACTGTGCATTTAATGGCTTTCTGTGAGATCTGTGAATCCTCTTAGCCAGTAGTCAAAGGTTAGGGTGGTTTAGGGAACCCCTTGAATTTGCAGATGATGTAAGAAGTGAAAACAGCCCTGGCTGGCTTGGCTCAGTGGATAGAGTGAGGGCACATGTCCAGGTTGCGGGCTCAATCCCGTCTCTCTCATCATTGATGTTTTTGTCTCTCTCTCCCTCTTTCTTCCTCTCTGGAATCAATTTAAAAAAAAAAAAAACCTTTTAAAAAAAGTGAGAACAGTTGGGGGCCGTACCCTCAGACTTTGTAGTTGGCTAACTCTAATACAAACAAAAACCCAGGTTTTATATACTGTGAAGGACTTTTAAGAGCTAGTTTTGCAGAGTAGCTTTCATTATATAATTGTTTTTCCAGCTTCTGCCTGCTAGACTGAGCTTCCTAGAATATTGTATTTTGATTTGCAGTGATTTCACTAGCTTCACACCTAGGAAGTTGTGGTGCTTGGGCTGTAAAGATGTATCTATGCTCTTCGAAGGCACAGAGTTTGCTCAGGGAACTATGTTTCTCCTCAGAAAGTTGGCCATCTCAGATAACCATCTCAGACCACCACGACAAGGTCAGTCTCTCACAGGGCAGTGTACTGGAGTCCGTCCGCTGCATGACTGCAGCAGTTCCTCTGAGGGGCGAGCTCGGAAGGACTTTGAGGAGGATTTAGTTCAGCTTTTTCTGATGGAGGGGTTCATTTGGGTGCATCTTGGTTACAGGAGTTGGAAGCTTTTTAAATTGCAACTATAAGGGTGATGTTATACACCTGATAGGGGGTCACACAAAATCTCTGTAAAGAGCAAGAAAGCTGGGAGCATTTGAGGCTGTGCTTGGTGAACCCCAGTCACACTGATGCATCCTGCCATGAGAGCTAATGGGGTTATTCTAGGGATGCTTAAATATTAACTCACACTCAGGCCCTCCGTTTATAGTTTTGGCAGTAAACCATTGAAACACTGTAGATTTAAGGGGATTTTTTCCTTCTTTATCAGTACCTCATTCCTTCTTAGAGCTCCTGTGTGGCTCGTTCTCTGCTGAGTTCTGAATGCACAGCTGTGAGGAGTCAGGACGCCTTGCTAGCAGGGAACGTAGAGTTCACCAGCGGCAACAAGAGGAAGGCGGAGTTTAAACAGAGCTTTTTACAGACACAAAGTTAGGTCTGCTGTGATGGGCTAATTACATCCCTAATATTTACCTTTTTTCCCCCAGGGGGAATTAAACAATTTGGAGATAAAGAATCTGTACTGTTTATTTGCCTGCAAGAACTTTTTGCCCACAGTAGCTTTAAAATTTTAGCTTATAAGACTCAAATTACTGAGCAAATACAGCATATTTTACATCTAATTTTTATTCAACAGTTAACCTTTTCTTTTCCCAATCCAACCAGAGCAGTCTTTATTAGCACTTTATATCACCTTTACCACCCTTTGTCATTATCTGTTAATTAGAGCAACTTATGGTGCTAGTTACTCGTTACAGTGATGGTATCAGGTTATAGCTCAGCCTACTGAAAATTATGTTCTGTATTAATCCTTATTTTCTACCTTATAGGTGATTAATAAATAAAATGTCATAATGATGTTACATTGATAGTGCTTATTGGTCTTGCACAGATAAATGCCCAATAAATATTAGATTATTTTTATTATATTACATATTATAGGATAATATTCAGTTATAATATTATTTCATTATATCCAACTCAACTTATGAAACTGCACCATAGGAGAAATTTCTGTATTTGTTTCCAAACAAAATCTAGAAGGTGTTGGCCCGCCCCCTCTCCCCCTGAAACAACAATGACACAACGTTAGAAAGAGTGCTCATCCTTAGGGAGCTCACAGTCCAGGGCAGCCGTGGGCAAACTACGGCCCGCGGGCCGAATCCGGCCCGTTTGAAAAGACCGAACCCTTTTATGTAATGATGTTTACTTTGAATTTATATTAGTTCACACAAACACTCCATCCATGCTTTTGTTCCGGCCCTCCGGTCCAGTTTAAGAACCCATTGTGGCCCTCGAGTCAAAAAGTTTGCCCACCCCTGGTCCAGGGGGTGACAGCACCTGCAGCACTCGTGACAGGATGGCACTGTGGGGCGTGTGTCACAGCAGGGTGGACAGTGCCCCGGCCTGCTTCCTGGGCCGCCTCAGAACCCCCTCTCCGGTTGGAGTAGAGCCCGCACCACGCCTGCAACAGGCAGTGTTGTCACCAGTGTCTCATGCGTGCAATTTTTAAATTTTTTTATTGAAGAGTTTTATTCTGTCTCAGAGCAAAAACCTTGCTTTAATACTGTAAGGTGCATTGCAGGTGTGCCATGCCGCAAGTTATTATTGAGGCACCAAATGCCGTAGTTGGTGACCAGAGGGCTTGGAAAAATGCATAAATTTTTACCATTTAGAGCATGTAACACTGATATTTACAGGTTTTCTCATTGAAACAGGCCCAGGGCATCTCAGGCGGTACGTAAGTATTGCCATAGCACTTGTTTTGATGTTCAGGTGCCTCAGAAATGTGTTCAATGTCATGATTTTGTGGGCCCTCCAAAGGTTTTGTTGTTAACATGCAAGCAAATAATATTAAACAACATTCTCTAAATTATGGCTGCCAAATACTGAAACTTAGTAATGAAATCAAATTACAAAAAAATTTCATGTAGAGCTATACAAAATTCGTAAAATTAAAAATTTATAAAAACCAATATTAACTAAATATAAGGCAATATCAAAGGAGTGTGGAATATCTTTTTAAGTATATTTTATTGATTTTTTACAGAGAGGAAGGGAGAGGGATAGAGAGCTAAAAACATCGATGAGAAACATCCATCAGCTGCCTCCTGACCACCCCCTACTGGGGATGTGCCCGCAACCAAAGTACATGCTCTTGATCAGAATTGAACCTGGGACTCTTCAGTCCACAGGCTGACGCTCTATCCACTGAGCCAAACCGGTCAGGGCAGGAGTGTGGAATATTTTAAAGGCAGTGTAAACCTTGTGAAGACAATGTAATATCAAACAAATGAAAAGCATTATAAAGACACTCTGTATTCATTCCCATGCTGTTCTTTAGGCCAGTTTCTACCTTTCAGAAGGAAAAAAAAATACATTCTGGGAAGTGGCATGGTGCTTTCATTAGAGGTACATGTTTCCACCTGGCTTCCGTTTCTCTGAAGGATGAAGCGCTTGGAAAGCAGTGTGGTTCTATGCAATCATAGGTGGAAGGCTGGGGACATTCCTGTGTACCAGGTTATAGAAGGCACTTTCACGTTCATCCTTGACCAAAGTGGTCGAAACCTGACTTAAAATTGTACGATCTAGGCTATCCTTATAAGGTCTTCAAAGATTTATTACCCTGTGGAAGAAGTTTAGGCATTTTAGACTATCTGAGGAATGCTATGCAAAACTCCTACAGATAAAATGGATTTTGTAAGTATTATATACATTTAAAAGTTTTCCTTAAACTGTAAAAGTCTTGGTGTTACTGGAGTTTCACTTTGGCAATACTGTCTTGTTTCTCTTTGGGGGGTGTGATTGTAATAGCTGTGCAGGAACTCCTCACTTAGCATCACTGATAGGTTCTTGGACTTTAAGCGAAATACTGTATAACAAAATCGGTTTTTACCATAGGCTAATTGATAAAAATGAGAGTTAAGTTCCGATGGCATATTTCTGGTCACCAAACTTCTAAAACTAAAAACAAAACCAACCTTCTAAAGACCCCAAACACTTCTAATATTAAACATTTCAAATAAATGTGACCTGTGCATTTAAAGATGAATAAACACATGTAAGATAATGATTTTCCAACCTGTTGATTCCAGTTCAGGGTTGTGGGTGGCCAGAGCCCATCCTGGCAGCGCAGGGCAGGGTGCAGATTGGGACCCAGCCCTGGATGGGATGCCCTTCCATGCAGGGCGCTCACTTTCCTCACCCCCAGTGACTCAACACTGGTCCCTCGAACCTCACATGCACATCTCAGGGATGTGGGAGGAAACCAGAGTCCCAGAAGAAAACCCACATAGACATGGGGAGAAGGTACAAACTCCACACAGACAGTGGTTCCAACCGGGAATCTTTTTTTCTCTCATTATTATAACAAAAATACTGTGAAGAAAGTGCCATTATTCGAAGGCCAACTGTACTACAAATGAATTAGTGAAGCTGAGGGTGACACGCCAACGGTATCAGCAGGTGTTTCTCATGTTCTCTATAATTATACATGTGGATCATGGACAATTTTAAGCAACGGTGTTTAAAGATCCTGCTTAATTGGCTGTAAAATAATTAAATAAGCTTTTGACTGGCAAATTTATAATTCTGTTAGATGCATAAGCCAGCGTGCGTGCATGTCAATGTGACTTCAGTTTGAAAATATTAGATTAATAGAACTAATTGTACTGCAAGTACAAAGTTTACTCTGATTAATCGTCTCGGAACTCTTCTAGAAGTTTAGGCAAGTAAATTTATGTGACTTACCTTTATGCTTAAACTTTTAATTAAAACTTATTTCAAAAGTTTGAGCTTTTCGGGCTCTCTATACTTCTCTCTCCAGTTTTTCCAAAGTTGAGCTCCTGCAATTTTTCAGTGACTCCAGCTGCCTTATTGAATATCTTGGCTTATCAAAAGGATGAAAATTATATACTGTTGTACATGTATTTGTATCTGTAGCTGACAGGTACCCTGCACATCATCTCTAACACTTATTGATGTCTACTTATAACCTACTTTATGCTGCGTGAATGGCTATGGTATACCAAATGTACATGATAAATGTTTTATCTCTGATTCTCATTGATCAGCTTCTAAATGATCGAATGGTTTATCTCAGTAAGACACTAATTCACATTGATCAGATTCTAAATGACCAAGTTGACTTGGTTTCTGCTGAACACAAATTGTATTAAAACAACATTACTTGAACATGCTGCCTTTTCTAATGCAGGAGTTATGTTACCAGCAGTTACATTATAACTGGAGTTATTGCATTATAAAGATGTCTCCTTCATAATGAAAAGTTTACACAAGGAGAAAAGAATGTGATATTACAGGAGGAACAGGGCTTCGGGCAAGGATTGGGGCTTTTACTAATTAAATTCTACATTTGTACTGGGCCTTTCTTCCTCCTTTTTTAATTTGAAAGACTGCAAGCAGGAACTATAGCAGCTGCAGTGCAGGCATTGTATTCCCTGTGGTCCTTGGAGCCAGGTAGCATCGTGCTTAATTTAGTAAGAGACTTAGTTATTGAAAAGGCAGAATTCTGGGTAAAGTCAACAGACCTATACCCGCCGTGCTTACGCTTGGTTACAATAGCCTATTGAGAAGTTCCAGGCTATTTGTTGTTGTGATTTTGTTTTTTGAACATCAGCTCACTGATGTCAACTGCTACAGTTTCAGGTACCCTCTAGAGTTGGTCCTGTGTGTTGCTGGAGGAAGGTTGCAATTCTGAAAAGGAAAAGCAGTGTTTAGGAGCTAACACTATACTTTGTATAGGAAGCTAATGGCAACGACACATTCAGCTGAAACATAGCCTGGGTTCTTTAGAACAGTTCCATTCTGGGCAGGTATTTATTACACCGTTGACTTGTCCCTTTCATCTGTAACATGTAAATTGTAACTGCCACTCTCTTCAGGGCATTCAAGCTGAGGAGGTTTAAAAGTTATAAAACAAACACAAAAAATCAGTTGCCATTGATCCTCATGTAAAAAAAAAAATGATGTGAAATAGTAGTTTCATTCAATTCTAAGACACTGGCTGCCATTTCAAGAATGTTCTAGATGGCATGGCAACCCCTTCTCTACCTCACTTGTCAAGTAAATCAGGGCATATGTAGAGAGTAGGCTGCCACCTTCCTGGTGCTCACATCCCAACTGCCTCACCAGTACTGGACAATATTGCTTATGATAGGCATGTTTAACTGGTTAGAGCTGTGAAGAAAAGAAACTTTAGGCAATTAGTGTGGTTCTTTTTTCCCTCTTTAAGATTGGAGCCCTTCTCATCAGATCTAACTAGTCATTTTGTCTCATTTTCAATCCTTGGGTCGAATCAATAATAATAGTCTACATATTACTCTTTCTCTAAGGTAGCAGAAGTAAATGCCAAGAAACATGAGCAGCTCTTGGGAGTCAGGTTTCCATCTGCATCGTTTCTCTACTCCTACCTGTTCCTCACAGCATTCCTCTCTATCCAGAGGTGTCTGCAGGAAGGGACGGGGCAGGTTGTCAGCTTTGATTGGAATACAGGGCTCACAAGAGCAGGATCAGGGTTGTAAGCCATAGACAGTATTGTCCGTTTCACAAAGAGAACACACACTACACCCATCGCGTGAACATCTGTGGTTGGTCACAAGGTAAGGGGATCCCCGTGGAAATGTCCTCATTCCTTCAGCAGTGAAGGAACCTCACACCTCCAGGGATAGTCAGAGTGGTCACATCCTGTCATAAATGCATGACCCAGAATTCTATTCTCTGTCCCAGCCAGGGCAGCAAGGCTTTGGGTTGCCCTGGGCATCTTCTTTACCTAATATAATCTATTTGTTAGTTACATGTAAAGTATCAAAACCAGTCTTGTTGCAGCCCTTAGGTTTGTGGCCATAAGCACCTGAATTCATGATTTGTTCCCTGTGAGATAACAAATCACTCTGTTTTCCCCTGCAGGAACATTAGCATTGAACTTTCTTCCTTAATCAATACAATCCATTAAGAATCTAGCATACCCTACATGGTTATATGAAATATTAATTACACACTGCTAGTTAGATAAATGAAGACTCTACCAGAATGCTAGCTTGTTTCTTTTCTTGTATTATATCTTAAAGGAGAACATTTTGAGTTCTAGGGTGCATAGAATTTTGGAATTCGTTTATTAAATCTTGCTTATTTGAGTAATTAACTAACTCCATAACTCCTAGTTCCTAAAAGATATTTCTAACTGGGACTGCTGAGTTTTTTTCCTCTGGATAGAGTTCATTTACTTTTTAAAGGATCCAGTTGGAAATAATTTCTTTGATTTTCCTTTGATGTTTTCAAAGATGAGAAAAAATTATTTGGCTTTTTAAATGCCACTCGGCTACAGGTAGAAAGCAGTGGAGCTTGTAGGAAGGCCAACGAGACTTAATTATTGTCTGACTGATCCGCCTCATTCTTAGATGTCCAGGAAGACTTCTAGGAGGTGGGCTTTTAATTCTCTCTTTGTACCAAATTTACGGAGTGAACCATCTTATGTCTTGAGCGTGGTTAAAAATTGGGTCAAGTTATCTACACATAGGAATGATAGCTCTTAGGATAGTCTCTGGGAAGTTGTATGGGTTCAGCTGTACTGTGATATCTTTTTTATGTTTTATCACTCCACAGTTGGATAAGCCTATACCTAATGTGTTGCCTCTCCCTGCTTCCAACCAGATAATTAACTTATAGATAAATGTATGTGGTTGTCCACTCATGCAACTAGGTGGTAAAACCAAGTACTAAAATTGAAACCAAACTTTCAGAAAAGTTGTATTTAAAACCTATTTCTGCTGCTCATTTGAGTGTATTATTACCAAATCTCTCTCATGCATTCAGTCTATCAAGGATTCCTAGGTCTGGCTCTTGATTTTTCTTAAGTGTAAGGAAACAAAATACAAGAATTGATAACTTGAGCCTTATCATCATTAAAACATTCTGCTCATCTTAAGACACTCTTAAGAAAAGTTTAAAAATGGGCAAAAGACTTGAACAGACCCTGTTAATATTATTAGTTATCAGGGAAATGTGAATGAAAACCATTGGAATGGTGGAAATCCAAAACAACTGCCAATAATGGTTGTCCAAAAGGATGTGGAGAAACCAGCATTCTCGTGTTTGTCTGGTGTGGGTATAAATGCCTTGGAAAAACATGGTCAGTTTCATATAAATGTGAACACATTTGCTCTATGACCCGGCAGTCCCAGTCCTTGGTATTTGCCCGAGAGGAGAAAGTACACATCCACTGAAAGATTGGCACACAGGAGCACCAGGCTCTCTCCATTGCGGGCCTTGAAGAAGCGAAGTGCCAGGAGATCAACACCTTCAAGGAAATGAGTTCTGCCCTGTGAGCCTGGGAGGAGACCCTGGGCAGAGGCCTCTGAGATAATAAATGGGTGTGTTCTTAAGGTGCTTAAAAAAAACAAAGATTTGTACACATATGTTCATATCCGTTTTATTCATAGCAGTCAAACACTAGACACAACCCAGGTGGCCATCCGTAAGACACCCTGAATTTATTGTTAATTTTAACTAGGAGAAAATGCCCCAAATATTGGGAATACCCAACTCCTAACTGTCCTAGGTAAAATAAGTTTCCTCAGTTTAATCACAGTCTTAAGAAAATTATGACTTCTAATCCTATCCACGATCAGATTTTTCATTAGAATTTGAATCCCTTATCTTAATGTCAGGGCTATTCATTCAAGTGTGTTTCATTGCTATAGAAATAGGATTAATCCTTGCTTTATTTCTTTTTTCAAGAATTAGTCTTTTTTCCTGCCTTATTAAATTAGGTTTGCCTGTTATATTCTTCTTCTCATTAGCCTAAAGTCTTGTAGATAGGCCTGGTTACATTGTGAAAGTTATTTTTGATAAACAGATTTTAAAGGCAGTGTTTGTAAATGAAACATGTGCACAGTAACTCTGGGACTTTTTAATGTAATCTTAGGCAGCAGTTTGTACATGCTATGTATTGAATCCCGGCCAAATGCTTGAAAACGTGTAAAAGCTCGCATCTTGGCCCTTCCCTACATGTTGAAACGAAAGCACACATGTTCCCATGTTCCAGTGCCGCCAAGCACACCCAGCTTGCTCACATGGCTGCGGTGCTGTTTCCCGTGCCTCCTCGTTCGGTGGCCAGCAATTAGATTGTGCGTTCCTTTTGTGAGTGTGTGTGTCTAAATGCTGCGCATCTGCTGCATCCCTTGAAAATGGATAGATGTGCTCCTTAAGGGGAATCCTTGCTCCTGGCTCCTTTCAAAGTCACCCGCCACCCTCTCTGGATGAAGCTGGCGAGAAACACTGTGCAGTGACACATCTGGCTTTGTGCTCCCTTCTCAGTGTGTTAAACATGCTTTGGAGGTGTCTTATAAGTACAAAGAAGTCAGTTATTTGCCAATTACTGTCTTAACACAAGAAAGACAGAGGGCCGCTGCTGTGCGCTGGGGGGGTGTGTGCGTGCGCGTGTGTGTGTGCTGCCCTTTGCTCTCTGTCTTGTTCTCTGTGCTTCTGAGGTTACACAAATACTTATTCATTTGGGAGGCAGATCCCGCTATGGAAACTCTGAAGTCCACCAGCCGCACAGGCGTATATCTCAACAAAGCTGCCCATGTGAGGGGCGCGTTCAGCGTGGTTTCTGATTGGGATTTTGAGGGTAGCATACACCTGTTCCTGCTTTCAGGATGAAAAATGAGTTCCCAATTACTGTCGACATGTTCAGACATGACACTTCATATGGTAGAAGCTTGCTCAGCCTGCTTTATGCTGGGCCCCCAACTATGAAACCATCGGTTCTGAAAAGGGGGTGTGTTGGCAAGGAGGAGAGGGAAGAAGGGGAGCCACCCTCGCTCCGTGCGGCCATGGGAAGGAGGTCACTGCCTCTCACCTCTGTTTCCCGGCAGAGCTCTTGAACAAGATGAAGTGATCAAAGCCGGGTGCCAGCGCATCCTCGCAATCTCATTACTTTGCAAGCTGCACGCCCAGATGCTGCTGTTCCGCATCAGGCCTCACTGACTTACATTCATAACACCTCTATTACAGCTCATTTGGTACCACCCGGAATTAACCAGTTCTTCCCTTTTCCTGGTGGTGTTTCTCCAATACAAAAGATGCGAACGGGAAGCTGAGCATAACATTGCTGGGTGTAGAAGGCGTCTTGCAGGCATCCCAGTTCGTTGACAAGAAGCAGGAATCAAATGTTTTGTCACCACTTAAATCATTTCTGGTTTTCATTTGGTTGTGTGAGTGTTGGTTTGGAAGTATTTTCGAAGTCTTGGAATTTGAAATATTGGGTTTTGCCAGCAGACCAGTTTCATCGACACCCCGGTCCTGGGAGTTCTTTGCAATTAATGGACTGACACGTCCTCATTTGTTGGTTTCTTCCACCAGTGAAGAGCTCATTGACATTTATTTCAGAAGGTGTTAATGCAACAACTTTGCTCAGGAGAACTTAATCATCGTCAGTATCAACACAACTATCCATCAAAGGTCTCTGATGCTTCATGCTCTAGGAGCACTGGGAGCAGAAATCTGAGCCTGAGTCCCAGTCCTCAGTGGCCTTATATTGTGGAGATCATTAGCTCTACTGTGGAGGGTCAGAACCTCATACAAGAATTATAACTTTAATATTTGTTCAAGAAAAATTGTTGAATATCTCACATACTTTCAGGTGGTTTCCATAAACTGAAATACAGAGAGGTGAAGAAAGCATGATGCATATACATGGGAGACAGATTAATACACACGTGACTAAAATGTGGTAAATGCTAATATAAGGGTGAAAACAAGATGCCGTAGGAATAGGGAGGGGAATCTGGATTGCAGGAAGAGGTGACTGGTGCAGGCTGTCTTCTCACCTAGAGGTTTTGTGAAGGTGAGAAGAAGGAGGATGGTTTTCATGCTAGCAATGGCTGGAATGGACGTGGGCAGAGGTGGGACAGACTCTGAGGCCATCAAGGAAGGTTAGGGTCAGACTTTCAATGCCGTGTCTTGGAAGGCAGAGTTAATAGAGTTGTGAAGATTCAACCACAAGTTCTACCTACTTGGGAATATTTTTTTCCTAATTACCCATTAGATTATCACCATTAGAAATGTCTCTTGAATTGGTCATTGTTCCTAGATGTCTTCTGTGAAACACACAAGCATAATATTTGGCACATATGTATATGTTTGTGTTTATAATATCATCACAATTTGCTATATCATGTTAATTTCTATTCTTATGTTAACACTAGTGGCCCAGTGCACAAAATTCGTGCACATTAAAAGGGAATTAGAGGAAATATTTTAATATTGCTATTTGCCCTTTCTGTATAATAGAAGTGTCAGAGATGAAAGAAAATTAGTAAAATATATATGAAAATCTTTCTTCTGTCAGTCTGGGGCATGCTGCGCCTCAAAATCACAGGAGTCCCAGACCCAGCCGGCCCCACCCTCGTCAAGCCCTGCAGGGAAAGGGGCGCAGCTTCAGGTCCCCTGGTGCCGGGCGGAGGGCACAGCCTCAGCTTCCCCGTCAAGCCCCGCTGGGCAGGGGACGCAGCCTCAGCTCCCTCATCAATCCCCGCTGGGCAGAGGACGCAGCCTCAGCTCCCCTGGCTCGGTGCCAGGTGAGGGGTGCAGCCCCAGGTCCCCTGGTGCTGGGGCTGTGGCCTCAGGTACCCCGGCCCGGCGCCGTGGCAGGGGGCACAGCCTCAGGTACCCCGGCACTGGTGCTGGGGCGGAGGGCACGGCCTCAGGTCCCCTGGCCTGGCCTCAGTTCCCCCGACCCAGCCTCAGGTCCCCCAGCCCTGGCATGAGGGCACAATGACCATTTGCATATTAGCTCTTTATTATATAGGATTATTAATATCCATTTGAAAAATGAGCTCATGTTAGCTGACCATTAACTGTCTAGCAGAGAGAATGGGTCATAGAGAAAACAGTAGTTTTGATAAAAGGGTGGGGAAGATCCAGTTCAAGAAAGGTTTGTTTTACGGGATGTTGTCTGGGGGAAATCTTGGGGCATTTTAGCAGAGTAGGAGCCTTAGGTGCTAGAGGAGCACGGAAAGCTGGCATGCTGGTTGGTCATTTTAGCCCCCTCCCTGCGGTCCATGTCATAGGATCCTCTTTTAATTGAAATGGTATAATATGAACTTTAAAAAATATTCCTAGCCATGAGCTCTTTAAATGGCATCCTAAGAATTCACATGGTACAACATTCTACATGTGTGGGAAAGAGGGTGTTAGAGGCAAATTGTATGTGGTTTATAAAGATAGTGTTCATCTGGATGTATGATTTTTGGTTTATGTCTGTAACTGTGATTGTATGTACCCAAGTTATAGAAAATTAACTCATACATTGCTAGTTGATTATTAAATGAATCTAATAAGTATTCTTTCTCCTCTCCACTGCGTTTTGTGGTCAACTTTTGTCTTTTGATATCCTTCCTGTAGCTTAGTATAGTGAAAATAATCTGAAAATTAAATTTATTATGGATATATTCCCCATGGTCCACACAAAACTTCAACGTATTCTTTGAAATAACTGCATAGTATTGTGTGACATTGTTCTACCATAATTTAGTTGGCCCATCCCCTTCTGACAGGTACTCAGGTTGTATTTCAAATGAGTTTTTTGACCAGGTTGTGTTTTTTTCCCTTAAGTCTACAGTGAAACAAGTTTACACACAGAACCTTAGGAACTGGTGTGTTTGTTTCCATTGCATGGACGGGGTTTAAATTGTGACCAGCCCTTCTGACAATGTCGTATTGGGCTACTTAACCTCTTGGACTTATTTTTGCTGATGTAGGAAATGTATTATACTAACTCATAGGGTTTTTAGAAGGGGTGATGAATAATGTAGGTAAAGTTCCGGGCATGGAGTAGGACTCAACCCTATACAGGTTTAATTTCTTTAGAGATCTAGTGGGGTTAGGGTTGGCAAAACCAAGAGTACTTAACTGGAAATTGTATTACAGCAGTGAATTTAAATCTGGCTCCTAAGTGGCCCCTTTTATTTTTCCTAAAGAAAAGCAAAGCCCATTTTGTGAAAATTTTCAACTTTTTGACGTGTAATTTAAAAACATTACATTTTGGCCCAACCTTTTGCAGTTTTTGCTGCTAGTTTATAATTCCCCAGAGGTGAGTTGAAAAGATTAGTGGTAGAACTTATTCCCATTAACTCGGGGAAAACTACAGAGCAAAAAATTGTCCTCTGACAGAAATGTCAATCCATACCTCGGTGGAGCGTTTGGAAACTGAAGCTGAGAGCCGATTTAACCGGAGAATCGAAAACCAAAATGTATACACATCTTCACCTTTCTAACTGGTGGCAAGACAAGTGAAAAATATACTCTCAGAACTTGATGATGCAAAGAAAATAGGGTTGTTGCTCCGGGAGTGCATTAAGGCTAGGTCTTTAAAAGATTTGAGTGCGAAGCTTCTGGCCAAGTCCTTCAGAAAGCTGATCCTTCCTTATTAATGATACATCTGTTTGTACTTCCTACCATAAAATCCCCCCTACGTATGATGTAGCATCTAGGAAGCAGATTTAAGAGAGAGGGAATGCTAACTAGATCACAGATTTTGCTATCGAAGCTACCAAGAAAATAGGCTTTTTTTCTTGTTTGAGATTCTTGGTCCTTCTGATTTGTTTTTAAAAAAACAAATTAGGACTACTCTTAATTTTTCCATTCTATAATGCCAATATAGCTATCAGGAGATAGTAAATATCCATGTGAGCAAAAATTTTACTGGGCATAATCTTTGTAGGTGTCTTTCACAGTGAATGGATCTGTTCTAGCAAATTCTGTCTCTTCCTTTCTCAACCCCATCTTAGTTTTTCTATCTGTGAAAAGTGGTAATCAGAGAGATGTTATATGGGAATTAAATGAGGTTCCTTTATGCTCCTGGCACACCCGAAGCAGTCGATAGTTAGTTAATTATTATAGTCATCAATAGTTCAAGTTTCTCTTGAGTGAATTCCGTGTGTGTGTTTTAAATTGATGCCCATCATATAATCCAATATTTACTTCCCTAGGGGATAATTCCTAGACATATAAAATTGCAACTGAGCATATACCATGCCTCTAAAAACATGTGTTTAAAGACATATGTTTTCTGTCAAATCATTAACCAACACTTAAGCAACACTACTCAAAATAATAGTTCTATTTGAACATGCTAGGGAGTACATAATTTAGTAGAAATGCATATGGAGGCTGTGCGTGCATGAATGCAGTTGTCGTTAGCTTATGGTACAGATCACAGCCTTTAGAATATTTACATTAATTTGGGATTAGAGGCAATTACATGTTGGCAGTCTGTAATGAACAAACCAAAGTTTTCCTAAACATTTGTTCTCAAGTCAGTCGCTTGGCATTTGGACCATAATTTTCCCCAGAAATAAAAATGACACTTGCGATTGTCTAGGTGAGTCCTCAGAAACCTGTTTGTTTAACCCCTGATTGTTTGTGTTAAGAATGAAAAGCGGGGGGGGGGGGGGCGGGCGGGATGAGAGGCAAGGCCAGCAAAAAGAAAAAAAATGCTGCATTTGTCTGCGTGTGTGTGTCATTTACACTCTAGTTTTTAAAGGCAAACCTAGTCACAGGTATAGCCTTGTTTCTATGGGAAATGTAGGACTCTATAGAGTGTGGAAAGAAAATGCAGAAACCTTGGCAAGAAAAGCTCCCTCCCTATCTCCCAGTTCCCCCGGTCACTTTCAAGCTTTATTTTTTGTTTAACAGTGAATGAAATCTTCTTTTCAAATGAAATCTTGGGTGGAAACCTAACACAACTGATATGATGCTATTTTATTAACATAACTCTAGTTTATCAGCTTATATATAACCTTATATCAAGAAAACAATGAAGCATATTTTCATGAATACAACATTTAAAAATCAGGGGGCTAAGAATTCTGGCTACAGTCTTACCGTACATCAGCCTCAGCACCCAAAATTATTTATTTGGTTGCACAGGGTTGTGATAATCCTGATTTGCAGTGATAAGTAGTGGCAATTGATAATAGTTTTTTTTTTTAACAGCTTGTCTTGCAATCTCAAGATCTACTCATCCATCAGTCTGATCCATACGATTAAAAGCAAAATAAGTTTCTGTCTCAAAGCTGAATAATTGACAGTATCTAATAAATCATTATATAGAAGTTGGGATGAACACCCAAAACTTAAAATATTAAAGCACAATCCTATGTAATAAAAGCCTAATATGCTAAGTGTCCAGTGACTGGTCGACTGTTCAGCCAATATAAGCATATTATGCTAATGATATGCTAAGGCTGCTCAACCGCTCGCTATGACATGCACTGACCACCAGGGAGCAGATGCTTTGACTGGTAGGTTAGCTTGCTGCTGGGATCCGGCTGATCAGGACTGAACAAGATGGGCCAGACACGCCCTGGAGCCCTCCAAGGTCCCTCCCCGGCTGGCCAACCTCCTGTGTCCCTCCCCAGCAAGCTGGCCCCAATCGGGACTGGAGGAGATGAGGCCAGACACGCCCTGGATCCCTCCCGTGGTCCCTCCCCGGCCCTGCTCGTGCACCGATGGGGTCCCTCGGCCTGGCCTGTGCCCTCTCACAATCCAGGACCCCTGGATGTTGGAGAGCCAGTTTTGGCCTGATCCCACAGGCCACTCCCTTGGGACTGATTGGGCACAAGCCTGCGGCAGGTACAGTGGGGCTGGGATGAGTGGGAGCAGCAGGTAGGAGCTGCAGGTGGCGTTGGACTGCGGGTTTTGGCTGGATCCCCGCAGGCCACCCTGAGTAACCCCACCCGTGCATGAATTCATGCACCGGGCCTCTAGTATGAAAATAACCTCTGACACATCCTCAACCTCATCTCTCGCCATCCTCTCTCATGAACCTCAGAGTTCATCATTAAAGGGACACCATGCCTTACATCTTTGTGCTTCTGCAGGTGTGCTCCTGCTGCCTCCATAACACAGCACACCTTCACCATTTCCTCCTGGCAAACTCATCCAGTGGGCAAGAGTCTTATAAGTGAGTGCCTCTGAAGTCTCCCTTATGCCTCCCTTTCTACTCCCCTACCAAAAAAGAGGGCACAATTAATTGCTCCCTCTGTGTTCATGTAACTCAAGCCCTAATTACAATCCAATTTGTATTATAGTTGCCTGTACACCTATCTCCCTTCTAGAGCAAACGCCCCTAAAGGCATGAACTCAGTATACCCTGCCTTCAGTAGTACTCTCCCGAGGTGTTCATTAATATCAATATTGCTGTTTACTAAATTGAATTAATCTGTTATAACATTTTTTCTTGCTTTTCAGCTCCTACTCTCAGAATGTTTTCACTGTAGAAGGGACCTTGAGTTAGTTTACAGTAGGAAAAACCATTGTCTAAAAAGCTAAGTAAGAATTACAGACTCTTGGGAGTTTGAAAGGCCCATTACCAAGGTTGTATATCAAGTTACCTTGTGTGAATCTCATTCCCGGGTGAAAGGAAACGTTCTTGAGGGCAGGGATTGTATTCTGTTCTGTTTAATAGGTCTCCCCCAGCACCTGGCCCACATGCTGCACTCAGAAAATCCATGCTGGAATAAATTCATGCAGTAAATGAGGGGATTGTGGCTGTGTGACAGTCTGTCTGCCTAATGGTGTGATTTATCTAGTGGCTGATGGTCTTCATTACAGGCTGTTAATACAGGCTGATTTTTGTTGGACATTAGCTAATTGCCAGAGTGCATTTCCAATGCATGCCAGTGCGAAGGTGAGCTTTCCTCTTGACAGTATCAATCGGGTAGTTAAGACTATAGCAAAACTCACAATATAATGGAATATTGTTTATTAGATTGTTCTCATTAATTAAGAATTCCTTCAGCTCAGATTTCTGTACAGTGAATTTTTATAAAGGAAGGATTATTGATACGTTAAAATAGCTTTATGATCTTTGCTATTTTTGAGGACTACATTACTTGTGTTAATGTGGACAGATTTATATATTTTTCCACAATGAAAGTACATCTCATTAACATTTTCTAGTTGAACTTGGAAACATGACATCTTCAAGTCAGGTAGCTCGCCACGAAGAAAGCCAGTTAGATATTTCATAACAAGTTATCTTCTTACGAGAGCTGACGTACCTGCTTTCCCCTGAGGTCTCTATTGTCTGCCATACAAGTCTGCATCCAACTTGGTTATAGGCATTTTTTGAGCAAGGCACTGCTGGAGCCAAAGCCTTGAGGACACTCCTGTGTGTATACTTTAAGAAAAGTATAAGAGAGCCATTTCTTTTTCTGGCTGAATTAAAATGGTGGTGATTGTCAAGTTCCATTAACCTCCCGGGTCACCCCTTGCATGCATTAGTGACAGTGCCACTGTAATGTGGCACCCTCTTGCCACGCTGTGGACACGGTTATGAAGATGGATAACAGTGCAGGCTCACTGTTAACTTTTGTTGTCAGGCAGGCTGAACGAGAAACTGTGGGTATTGGCTTTTGCTTTGATTTATGGAAAGGTTGCCACATGAAGAAGACATCACGTAAAACAGCCCTGCTGGCAGCCATCTAATGCTCTTGTAAGTGTAGCAAATAGCGACGAACCCTCATTAGGTTCAGTATCCTCTCTTGCTACATTCTGTACTTCTGACCGGGTGGGTCCCTTAGCAGCACAGTATCTTCCCGAAGGAATGGGCCTCTCCCTTGCTCTCACTTGGGTTAGCATACTTCTGCCAAGGCTTCCTCTAAGGGCAGCTAGCAGTGGGATGCTGGCTTAAGGGGGGATCATTATGTAGCCGACTTGATGGTTCAGCTGTCCCATGGGGACAGCATTGAGTAATTACCTATTGGTTTTGCCTCGGGGCGCATGTGCGCGCACACTCTCCCAACAACCCCCATGGTGGCAGGGCTCTGAAATCCCGGCTCCCGAGGATCTGTAGTAGCTCCAAGTAGAAGCAGGTGGCTCTTCTAGAAAATGGCACCTATCGCTTCTTGCTCAATAGGACTTTTGTCCCCAAGGAGAATAGTCATTACTTTGCCTCGGTTTTTTAGTTTCAATGCACTTTGGTTCGGTGGAGTGTCTTTTATGCTGTGAAAACTTTCCTTCCCTTTGAAATCTTTGTTCGATCTCTCTAGTTGGAGTTGTGTCTTAATATGCGAGAAAGGCAGCTGTGTTTTTCTTTAAGCAAATATGAGGATGGGGGAAGGCGTCTCTGTTTATCCCTCGGACAAACACATTATGGGTAATGGCAAAAAAGGAAGAGGGGGAGAATCTTGGGACCCCAGAAAAATTACGTACATCTTTTCAACTCTCTGTAAAGCAGGCGAGTGCTATCCTTTCTATGGCCGCCTCCTGCAACTAGCATTTTCTCAAGAGCCCGCAGCTGTGGGGACCAGCGCCAAGCACACACACGGGAGAAATCCCACCTTCCCAGGTATAGACAGAGAGGTCTGTGTGTCTTTTCCAGCTTGTCTGTTTCCAGGCAAAGCCACACTTCTGGCCATTAGAACCTACCTCCATTTTTATTTTCCAGATTATTTTGAGGCCTTTAAGTGCCATCTATCATTAAATTCTGGCGGAGTTTTGCCATTCTCTGGTCTTCTGCTACTTCCTTTATGCAGGGGGTCCTTTGTGCACGTGTGGGAGACAGGCCTGTCTTGAGCGATAGACTGAAAGAATAGAGGCCGCAGCGTGTGTGAGTGATCCTTGGGAGCAGAACGTGGCCCTGGCCCGAGCAGGTTACGGCTAATAGCTCCTTGTTGCCCGGAAGGCTCCTGCTCCTGGTCCTGGAACGGCTCAGAGCGGCCAGGCAGTCCCGTCGTACGCAGAAAGCACAGGCAGCCAGGGAGAATCGCGTTTGGCCCGTAACCTGTAACCGCAGGCAGCGAGATGCTCAGGAAGCCCCGCTCTGAGGTGGGGGAGCCAAATGGCGAAGGTTGGATGCTAGATGGTGTCTTAAGGGCTTTCTGGAGCAGGAGAGCAATGAAATTCGGAGCCAAAAGAACGAGTACGTTAATGTATGGGGAAAGTACTCTTAAATGCTCATGCAGGCGTCCAGTGACTGCCACGAAACTTTCTGCTAAACGTGTGCCTTTAAAAAGGAGAGTGGTGACAGTATCAGTCGGACCTCAAGTCAGCCTTAAAAACAGTCAGTTACCACCGGGGCTTAAACGTTAATAGGAACCTACTCTTCCCTCCCTGTTCTTCTTCTCCAGGAAGTAAAGAAACAGACTGCTAAGCCCAGATGATTTTTGCTGGCTTTGCTTGCCTTTTAGAGGGATGTGGAGTGAGTCTGAAAGGGTTATTATCTGGTCTCTTTCTGACTTTCAGAAACCTTGGGTTTTGTACGGCAAAGTACTCCTTGAAGGAAGCCAGGCCTCTCGCGAATTTCAGCCCCAAAACACTCAGCCTTCCCTGCAGGGCCCTTGGAGAGCAAAGCCGAGAGGGCCAGCCCAGCGCTGCCTCTATCCAGGGAAACAGTGCAGGGGAGGGAGTGAGTCTGGTCCCAGGCACCGGCTCTGCCTGACGCAGTCACTCCCTGCAGCGTCCTGCTGAGGATCCGGGCTGTGACAAGGCTTTGCCTGGAGCGGCATGATTGACAGTGATCTCTGTCATTGGCAGAGGCAGGAGGAGCTGGCGTTGTTCCTCTGTATGTGCTTCCTCTGCGTTAGAAGCCTGTGTAAAAATCTGTTACCTGATCATTGGCAGTGCCTCGCCCAGGAATCGGAAGCCGGGGAAGGAAGAGGAGGAGGAAGGGACAAAGGAGTGGAAGAAGGCTTCCAGGCGGTGTGATGCCATTTAGCAGCTCCTCTCTTTTCACCTCTCCTCCTACCCGCAGGTTCAGGGACATGAAACACAGTGGAACCTCGTTTCTCGAACCTAATTTGTTCTGGAAGGCTGTTTGAAAACCGAATCATTGTTTCCCGTTAGAAATAATGTAAATTAAATGAATCCATTCCAGACCACATGAGTCCGTTTTAACCTCCTATATACAGTACATGTGTAATGTACTGTTTAATATATAAATAAACAGTTTAAAAACAAAAAGATCATGAAATATAAATGAAAATTTAACAAAAAGGAAAGGAAATGCACAGTAAAAAATAAAAATTTCACAGTAATTATAAGCAGCAACAGAAAACAAACAAACAAACAACAAAACCAATATCCTGAGATTTTAACAAGTGGTAATATGACTCATATTTGGGCCTTATCTCCTTTGTTTGTCACTGGGAGATGCTGACTGATCATACAGGTTATCAGCATGAGAGGGTTGTCAGGTTGAGAAGCGAATTGTTCGAGAGGGAGACATAGGAGAAGCGAGGTTCCACTGTACCACAAAACGGAGGACTCTTTCCTTGTTCCCTCTTGTCCTGGTGTGGTTCCTAGTAGGAGAGTGTCTCTCCCTTACTTCAGGCCACCTGAGCATCAGTGAGACTGTGACTGGCATTTGCAGGGACCTAAAAAATAGCAGGGTAGACACAGCTGTTGGAAAATGTCCTTAGTGTGCAGTCATATCTGCCATTTTCTTAGAAATGAATAAGAGAACATTTACACTCCGCTTTGATTAGCATTTGTAATACATGCAAAGATATTAACCTTGAGTACATTTCAGAAGTGGCTTCTCATGGGCAGAAGCTTTCGTTTACAAATAGGGCCATAAAAACTACAGTCAGATGACCTTTCTTAAAGACGGGGAGCAGCAGACCTCCACCCGTCAAACGGTTCTTCCTTCAGCCTAAAGAGTGGCCCTTGCAGCCTAAGCTGGGGGTAAAAAGCGGTGCACTTGATGGTATACTGGTAGAAATTCATATGACAGTTGATTTACTCTCATGTTGAAAGTGTTACTAAAAGCCCTCAGTGCTTTATTTCATTGTGTGTGGTTGTAATAAATTTAAAAAAAAAAAGGTATCTCATTACTGTGTCCAGTTTAGATGACAAACCAGTTTCTCGGACCTTGACCTGAAGTAATCGTCCTGAGCAGCACCCCGATCTGCCTTGTCAGGACCCTCAGTCCTGAGATCGGCGGGGCTGGGGTGGCAGCTGCTCCTGGCGGCCCGCCTTGATGGCATTAGGCAGATGCATCTAAAATTTCTACTCAATGTGCTACATAGCCACAGCCATTCTGTGGCTCTTACTGTGACATGTGAAATGAAATAACAAAACTTCACATTTGACAAGCTTTTTACATCCTAGGTTAGTCACATGTGACTAACGTGTGAGCAGCACCCGTCACGGTATCCGTTGTGGTTTTATTCTGTGCAGTGTTCCAGGTCTCACTTGTCCTCCACAAAGGCTACGTGCAGGCACCTTTGATTTCTGATCTGGGTTTCCTTGGCATCCGGTATTACAGAAAAGAGAATCCTTCCATCCCGTTCTCTCCCCGATCCCTGCTTGCGGCCTGGGTGTCGGGGTTCTCGCAGCGAGTGCCCGTGTGTCTTAAACCATTTGAAAGTGACATCAGCATTAGTGCTCGCATATTCCTCACTGTTTCTGAATGTCCTTTGCTGGTTAAAGTTTTGGGGGGTGGGGCAGGGGAACAGATCTCACTGTGAATAAGCTGAAGTGTTATCTGACATTTTTAATTAACGCTGGCGCTTCTGGGCCTCCTGCTGAGGACTGCCAGCTCCTTTACAAAGTGGCATTTATGACACTGAGGACACAGTGAGCTGAACCCAGTCCCTGGCCTGAGTATTGGTTTCATGGTAGTAGAACTTCAGCCGTGAGCTGTTCATTATTCTTGAAATGTCCAACTTGTATTAGACAGGATGTTGTCGCTTTAAAGCGAATTAAGGCAGTTTGCCATCGATGCCATTGAGTCCCCTCACTGCAAGTAGCAGCCCTGCCACCAGCAGTGGGCACGTCTGTGCCAACCGTAATTACTGCACCTACAAGTCCATTTGTTCGCAGGAAGGACTGTTGCTCCCCGTGAGGACTTAGTTGTGGGGAAAAAAGACATAAAGCGTTATGTTACTTACACACCCCAGGCAGGAGGTTGGATTTTTAACAGGAGCGCAGCTTGTCATGCCTCACCTGCCACACAGGCAGGGCCCTCCTTTGCCGCCACCCGAACACTCTGGGGGCACCTTCCAGTTTGTGAACAGTCACAACTCTCACATGGCTTGTATTCTAAAACATGGATTCCAAACTGCTGTTTGAAAGTGGAAACCCATTTTCCTTCGGAAATAAGGTGATAACAGGTTCCAGAATAACTTACTGGAGTTTATTAGTTGAAATAATAATAATAGCAATTAATTCAAGCTTACTACGTGCCAGGCATTGTGTTGCGAGCATGAGCATTACCTTACTGATGTTTACGGCAGACCTAAATAGCAAGAACCGATGGAAAAGTCGCGTCTTAGAGAGACTGAGCAAGTTGCTCCAGCTCCCATAGCATGTAAAGAGTGGAGCCTGGGTTTGGACAGGTGTGTTTTAGATGCCAGATCCTGTGTTCACCATCCTAGCAAATGGCTAACGGAAAAGCAGTGACTGTTCGAGCACCTAGCTAACGATGGTCATGCTGCTTTATTGGAAAAGCTGATCTTGGCTCCAGTGCAGATGTTAGGAGCATCTGTCTCCCAGCAGAGTTTGGCTCCTCTTCCCTACACGCCACCCTTCTCCCACACAGCCACACTGGCCGACACGGTGGCAGTGAGAGCCAAGAGGGGGCCCAGGGACTCCGTACGGAAAGGTCTGAGGGGTTGTGGACTTTGGCAGATTGTGTTAGGCACTGGGACTACTGCACTAAATGGGACATACGCTGGATTTGCTCTCCTGGGCCTCAGAGTCTAATGGGAAAATGACTCCGAAAGTGTAGTCGCGCCACACGCTATCAGGTGCTGTGAGAGCATGTCACCTGGAGTCACCTATGGGCGTCAGAGTCGGCATCTCTGAAGGCTGAAATCTCCTTTCAAAAAAGAGGACTCATTCACTTGAACAAGTGGTTGCTGACGTATCCTATAAGACATCTACTAAAAATTACTAGATTTGACTCAGTGGCTAGAGCATCGGCCTGCGGACTGAAGGGTCCCCGGCTCAATTCCAGTCAAGGCCGTGTACCTTGGTTGCAGGCTCAACCTGAGAGGCAACCAATCAATATCTCTCTCACACATTGATGTTTCTCTCTCTGTCTCTCCCCTCTCCCTTCCACTTTCTCTAAAAATCAATGGAAAAATATCCTCAGGTGAGGATTAACAACAACAACAACAGAAATGCTGGATTTGGCACCTGGCCAGTGTTGTTCAGTGGTTGAGCATCGACCCAGGAATCAAGAGGTCACAGTTCGATTCCCAGTCAGGGCACATCTCCAGGTTGTGGGGCTTTCGGGAGGCAGCCGATTGATGTTTCTCTCATTGATGTTTCTATCTCTCAATTCTTCTCTCTCTTTAAAAAAACAAAACTACTGGATTTGGCTACCTGGAGGTGTCTGACTTTAGCAAGGAGCCATTTTATTGCATGGCTGAGGGGAAGCGACTTTGGTGTGGATAGAAGAGAACAAATAGAGGGTAAGGAGGTGGAGGCAGCAGTTGTGAAGATACTTGCTAGAGCTGTGCTTTCAACGAAATGTTAGCCAATAACCATGTGACTGTTTCGATTTACATTTATTAAAATGGGGTAAAATTTAGCCTGGCTGGTGTGCTCAGTGGGTGAGCATCAACCTATGAATCAGGTTCGATTCCCAATCAGGGCATATACCCAGGTTGCGGGCTGGATCCCCAGTGGGGGACATGCAGGAGGCAGCCGATCATTGAGTCTCTCATCATTGGTGTTTCTATTTCTCTCTCTTTCCCTCTCTCTCTACCTTCTTCTCTGAAATCAATAAATATATTTTTTTTAACAATAAGTTAATTAAAAAATAAAATGGGGTAAAATCTAAAATGCATTACTTTTCATTAGTCACATTTCCGATGATCAGTAACAGTATATGGCTGTGACCATTGTGTTGGACTGAGAAGGTATGGAACATTTTCAGTGTGGATGTTAGGAGCATCTGTCTCCCAGCAGAGTTTGGCTCCTCTTCCCCACACGTCACGCTTCTCCCACACAGCCACACCGGCTGACACGGTGGCAGTGCGAATTGAGAGGGTGCCCAGGGTGCAGGGCGGTCTGTCAGCCAGCCCTGTTCTGGAGAATGTTGCAGTGCCAGTGAACGTGACCTAGGGGAGAAGGAGGTGAAGACACAAGGAGGGGGAAATCCCACTGACAGCGGGCTAGAGGGGAGGTAAGAACTGGACCCATGTGTAGGGACGGCTTTCTTTTTATGAGAGGCACTGTTCCTCTAAGTAGCAACAGAAAAGGTGCAGGTTCAGATCTTATGATGGGAAGAACAGGGAGCAAGCTCTTGATGTCTGTTTTGCTCAGTGAAAAATAGAAATATGGCCAAGAGTGAAAAGGGTGAGAATTTTGAGGAGTTGGAGATAGCATGAAACATTCGTTGCAAAGAGGGCCAGAGTGAATTTGCCACAGAAATGTAAATACATGGTTGGCGGAATTTAGTATCTGCTTATGAATTTATAACAATTCGAGTTTCCCTGGTTATATGACTTTTCTCCAGAACCATTCTACTGAGAGCTGTGGAAGGGACATTGGGAAGGCAGGCAGGCTCTTAGATTGGCGCTGTGTGCAGTGGCTTGCATGAACACTGCTGAAATGGAGCCCTTTGGAAGGTGTGAAACTAATGGAGCTCAGCAGGGCGAATCCAGCCCAGGACACACGTCGAGAGATGCGTGGTTTTTCCTTGATGTGGGAATCACTGAGATCCCACCCCTGAAATACGCTCATGGATAAGGCCCATCATTTGGAGAATATGTGTATGTAGTAGTTTGTTTTCTATATTTCATGGCTGGTCTTGTTAACTTAAGTCTTAGCGGCAGCCTATAGTGTTAAGCCCATTTGCTAAATCTTGCCGCCTCTGAAAAAATGCTCAAATCCATAAGTAACCCCAAAAGGGGTTGCGATTATATGATGTATTGGAATTTAATAACTTCTGATGGTATCAGTACTGAATATTTTAGTTAATCAGAAAAAAAAACACAAAAGGAACATGCTAGAATTTTTAAATGAAGGAATAACGGGTGTTCCAGAAATGCACATACAGTTTAATGTTATCATACACTCCACCTAAACTTGCACTGTTATTAGATATATAATGCGTTGGAGGTACATCCTTTATTTTTTAGGGTATTAAGTAGGGAAACATTAGCTACTTGAATTCATAGTGTACTTGTCTTCCAAAAATTGGCGAATAGTGTTAGTGTGTGATTAGTTGTGCTTAAAAGCTAGAGATGAAGCAGATTATAAGTTAGCAACTCACCTTCTGAGTTATACTTTCCCCTACCAGTCACCTTAAACATATCTATTTCCCAAATGCAAAGAGACTTTCTTCTCATTTCCAGGGACTTTCAGGGAATTAAGAGATTAATATTTATAATACTCTCCGAGTTTCAAAGATGCAAGGCACTGTGTACAAAGTGACGTTATTTGGACACTTTTTAAAAACGCCTCTTTTTGTTCAAGCCCTTTGAAATAAATTTCGTTCCTATGGAAACGTACCACTGTTGTAGATAGTGCCCTTGCGCACAAGTGAAAAATAAAAATTGGAGAATGGTTCTATAATTTGATAACATGGCTTGGGAAGTGGACATTAGGAATATGTGCAGTTGTGCCCTTCAGCTATTCTACTGGTTCCTGTTAGATTATGTTTGGAAACAACCTTGCAATTGTCACTGCCTGTCCTCCACTTGGAGGCCAGACTAGGTCAAGAGTGGTTTAGCCAAAGTTTCCATGAGCTCTTTTACTCCCAGCACTGCAAACAGACGCTTGTGAGGAGGCAAGGGATAGGAGAAGGATTTGGGAAGTCACGTTGGCTATGGGAGGTGGAGAATCCCGATTGACACCTAGGAGGGGTTGGCACTCATAGGGCATGTGTTTAGTGCAGTGGTCGGCAAACTGCAGCCCCTTGAGTGTGGCTCTTCCACAAAATACCACGTGCGGGCGCACACGTCCAGTGCGATTGAAACTTCGTGGCCACACTCAAGGGGCCAAAGAGCCGCATGTGGCTCGCAAGCCACAGTTTGCTGACCACTGGCCTAGGGTAATGATGGGGAAACTGAGGAAAGTTGGAAGTAGGACTTTTCAAAGGAAGAGCTACATTCTCAATAACTTTTTGTATATAGAGTATTAAGTAAGAGCAAAGGAGCCAAAATTTAATGCAAGATGATGAACTACCAATATTGCCAGTGGAGGGGGAGGGTGGATCTTGTTTGGATAAGAAAATGGAAATCAAGTAAGTTGAATGTGTTCAGTTGATGTTTAGTCTAGAGATCTTAGAGTTTTGAAGGATATAAGAAGACCGTCAAATCTAGGCCTGGCATCAGGTGGGTAGGGTTACTGTTTATGCATTTTATGAAGAGCTGAAGTCCAAAGAAACCTGAGATCACACAGCTACTTTCTGATGGAAGCAACTGGAAAACCCATCCAGTCACACCCAAAGCAGCAGGAGAACCCCCCAAAGGGGGAAGGATAACTTCACCAAGAACCATAGAAGAGCATTAGGGCAAAGACCTGGGCTTTGGGGATTACTCACAATTAAGAGGAAGGGAGGTCGAGAGAGAGCAATAAAGAGAGAAGAATTTCATGGATAGAGAGTTTCCAGGCTTTTCAAACCTCATGTTACATTTCACTCCCAATGGTTTGCCCTGTGACTTAGGTGGGTATATTTTCTCACGAGGTTGCTGAGATAGTAAATCGGAAGGGCTTGTGCTGAAGGTGGACATGTTTGAAGGTATGTTGAATTATTTCAGTTTTTTGCCAGGCTATATTTTTGTCTTTTTGTAGAGTTTACATGTGGAGTTTCATGTCTGGTGTCTCAGTGTTAAGTTTCCACTCGGTCTTCTATTTGTGCCACAGAACCCATAGAAATGGATGTTAGTGGTTAGGCATCTTGACAGAAAGCAGACTTTCTAATAGAAATTTCTCAGGGCCTACAAAACACACACACACACACACACACTGCATTGTAATCTTAAAAATGAATTATTTCTTGATAAGTAACATATGTCCATGATAGAAAATTTGAATATTACATGCAAAGTAAACCTCTTTAAGTCTGTGACCTCTTCTTACCCAAGTCTCTTCCTTGGAAGCAACTGCTGTTACCGATTGTTGTATATTGCTTTAACTGTATTCTTTGCACATTATCAGCATATATATGTTAAATGATTTTAAATTGAACTTTGAGCATATGCAGTGTAAGTAATTATAGTTGACCAATATCCATAAACTCCTATTTTTCAAATGTATTTTCTATCAGGCTTTCTCCATTTTCCATTAACCGTTAACCAGCCAATAATTTTAGCACATGTCTGTTTTGGAAAGCAAGAAGGGGGCGCTCACTGCACGTTCCAGACACCAGTGTGAGTGTAAGTGTGAGGACAAGACCTACAGCCAATGCACAGATACGCCCCTGCCTCAAGTACATTTACTTTATATTTGACCATGTGCCGAATGGGAAGTACAACTTGGGGGTATAGGAGGGTCTCTGGCCTGTTCCTTGTCGTCCTTGAGCATCTCCTGTGAAGGAATCCCCTGCACCTTCTGAGACACCCCTGTGCACCCCATTTCCATGCCTGTGTCTGTTCTCTGTCACCAATGCCTGACACTTTTGAGAGGAGAATCCTTTTTTTCCATTCCCTGCTCCCTTTCTTACTGAGAAGAATTCCATTACTGTCAGATGCCTCGTCTGGCTCCTGAGTTTTTCCACCAATCAGTCTCCTTCCACTCCTCCTGCACTCCCAACCTCACGTTTCAGACTCTGTACGTGGACTTTTGGCTTTAACCAATAGATCCATTCTTTCTCCTCAGTCACGTCACATCTACGTGTATTGGACCCCCCACCCCCACCCCCTGCCCGCTTTCTGCTCCTTTTGCCTTTCTTTAAAAATCTGTTGAAAACTCCTTTTTTCACACAACCTTCCCTATGTACTCAACTTCTGAGCACACACTTTTTAAAAAAATATATTTTATTGATTTTTTGCAGAGAGGAAGGGAGAGGAATAGAGAGTAAGAAACATCGTTGAGAGAGAAACATCGATCAGCTGCCTCCTGCACACTCCCCACTGGGGATGTGCCCGCAACCAAGGTACATGCCCTTGACCAGAATCGAACCCGGGACCCTTGAGTCCGCAGGCCAACGCTCCATCCACTGAGCCAAACCGGTTAGAGCTAAGTGGCTTAACACCAAAGGCATTTATGGCCTATCTCACGGTTCTGTAGGCCTCATGTCCAGGTAGTTGCAACCAGGTGCTGTGCTTTTAGGGTCTCACAACGCTGGCATCAAGGGGGCAGCCAGCGTGGGTTCTTGTCTGGAGGCCTGGGGAGAGTTTGCTTCCAGGTTCATGCAGATAGTTGGCAGAGTTTAGTTCCTTCTCCTGCAGGCGTAGGACTGACGTCCCTGAGTCTTTGTTGGGGGTCAGCCGGGGTCATTCCCAGCTTCTAGGGACCACCCACTTCATTGTGAGCGCAGCCTTCCTTACGGCTGCACTGATGGGGATTCCTCCGTCTACTTGTAGAACATGTCCTTGTCGAATGTGGTTGGGCTTTCTGATCTCTATGTAAATTTCCATAGGAATCTTTATTAGTGATGGCACTGCCTCTAACTCCAGCCTTTTCTTCTCTTGTCCTCCACTGCCTTCCTTTCACTTTTCTGTCTGGAGTGCCTTTCCACCTCACCCTAACTGCTGAGGTTCTCCCCAGTCTTCAAGACCCAACTGCGATTTTTGCATCTCATCTGAGACCTTTGCCAATCATCTGCATCCAGATTCATTCCCCCCGTTTCATATTTTTCTCACTGCCTGGTACATGCCATTGAAGCAGCTCTTGTGGATGGTTGTCTCTCCCTCTGCCCTACACATGCACACAAACATGCACACACACATGACCATATATGCACATGTACGCACATACATGCACAGCCTGGCATATAATAGGCACTCAGTAAAGGATATTGAACTGACATAACCCACAGCCTCCCTTTCTTTCCTGCCCATTTTCTTATTTACTACTTTCCTGTCATCTCACTTCTGCTTTGTACACGATGCTGATCGATTTCAGAGAGGAAGGGGGAAGAAGGAGAGGGATAGAAATATCAATGGTGAGAGAGAATCATTGATCAGCTGCCTCCTGCACACCCCCTAATGGGGAATGAGCCCACACACATGCCTGGGAATCAAACCATGACCTCCTGGTTCATAGGTTGACACTCAACCACTGAGCCACACCAGCCGGACTATCTTACTTTTTAGAGATATAAACCTTGTAGCACATAGCCCAGATATGCCAAGAATACCATGATATGGTGGAAAATAGAAATCAGCCAACTTATTGATTTTTTTTTTCCTGCCTCATGCCAGATGCCTGACTTCAGACATATCTTCTCAACTGAATTAATATTTCTTGTCAAAGACATTATTACTTGGAAAGATTTTCTGGAAAAATTTTTTACTAACATTTCAGTTGTGTTTAGCCTAAGTCACCAGATTTTAAGAAATTATTTATAAAACAAGAGTCGGGGCCCTTGTTCTCTGGAGATACAGCAGAAGATGGCCTTAGACCTAGGCAGGGTGAGCCCACTTAGCAGGACCCCACCCAGGGTATGGGCAGGTGGGCAAGGTGCTGCAGGGTTCTCTGTGAGGAATAGAGGAAGGGTCTCCTGCTCAGGAAAAGGAGCCAGGCACTGGGGATCCCCATTGCAGAGTGACAGTGCCAGCCACCCCCACCAGCCTCCATTTGGTCACCTGCTACCACATTCCCACTCCTCTCATAAGTTTGCCCTAACTGCCCCATTACTTCCCAGTAGCCAATATTACTGAATAAGGAAGAAACATGTGTTGCAAAATTGGAAAGTTTTTATTCACCGTGTCTTCTAGTGTGTTCTTGCTCAGATACTGGTGTACGTGAGGCCTCTTGGTCTAAGAGCAGTGTACCCTTTGTGTGTACAGCCCTGCATTGGTTGTTTCATTTGGGTGGGTGACCAGAAGTCCTGTCTTTTGATCTTCCTGGTTGAATGACTTTTACTCTCGGGATCCTAAACACTGGAGGAAGACTGGCAGTGCTTTCCCTGCTTGGAGGTCACTGCCTCCTTTGCATCCACATTAGTGAGCTGTGGTTCTGACATCTTTTCCCAGAGTCCACAGTGGTTTAGTATTACAAATATTTTTATAAATAGTCCTCTTTGAGGCCTTGAGTTTATGGAATAGAATTCTGTAGACTCTGTCTGAAGCTGAGTTTCTCTTTTCACCACACTCAAGTTGAATCTCCTGGTTGAGTGGTATGACACTCATGGTGAGTAACCATCTCCTATCAGCTTGATGGGTTCATTGAACTAAGTGCTGGACCAGGTGTAGCCAAAGCCAGTGTTCCCTCCTCATAACAATAGAGGCCCCTCCGGTGTTTTTGTGTTGAGATGATACACAGCCTCACAGCTAGCATTCATCATTTTAGAAAATAAATGTTTTAAAAAGCCTTCTGGTTTTATGTTCTTATTTTTTAAGATTTTATAGCAAAATGTCTATAGAGACAAATTGAAACAAAGAAAACTTTTGTAGATAGTTGACCTCTGAAGTGTAATTGTAGAAATTTGATTACAGCTCAAATAGCTACATCATTAATAAAGATGGTTAGCAGTTGTTAAGAATGTCAGAGAAGCTTGAAATTAAGTCATTTTTCAGATCCTGCATTGTTAGAGACTTTACATTTTATTCTGAGAAATAATATTAGGATATTGTAATTTAAGGTAAAATTTTAAATGAAAAAATGTTAATAGAATACATTTGAGAAATACTTCCCTTATAATGCATTTTACAATGGCTTTATTGCAATGATAAGAGAAATGAGGAAGTTATTACATATTTTTAAATATTGGAAATGTGCTCAGTAGCTTTAGTTTGTGTTGTAAAAGAAAAGCAGAAATCCTGACCACTGGGCTTAACATTGAATGAAACCTTTAGTAGAGAATAAAATTAGAGGTCTTGCATTGTGCCATAGGCATTAGAGCTCAAGATTTAACTCAGTATGGCAGTGTTGTGTGCCTGCTTTTAATGTGGTAGATACCGTTTTATGAGACCACCAGATCCCATGAAAGATGCATTGTCTGTTGCAACCTGTTGAAAATCAGAATTATCCTTTTAGTGCCAGCTGTTCTCATATCCATCCATCCATCCATCCATCTATCCTCCCCTTCCTTTCTCTTTGTCCCCTCTCTCCCCTTCCCCAGCTCAGGGTACTTACTGGTCCAAATATAGGAGAAGGATCCTTTTTTATGCACTTATAATGAATGACTTTTGTGTGCCCAAGAGCTTTAGGAATTATGGCTGCTAACTGTCATTAATTAGAGGACTTCTGTGGTCTTCTGTGTGGGGAATGGTATGAGGAGAGCTGTTTCCATATTTTTTCTTTCTCTGACGTTACCTTGTTATAGCCATTTATACTGGTCGAACTAAAAAGATGGGTAGGTAGTTTCCTTGGAAATATAGAGCTCAGACCCACATTGAAGAAGTTTCAAAGACATACAAGTAGGAGAGGCAGCCGCGAAACCAACAGCTCTAAACAGGTATGGGGTATAAATGTGGTTAGAGGCTCAAGGCGAGGGGCTCTGAACACTGCAGCTCTCCGCTTCATTTTACAACAGTGTTTTCATTTCTCTTTGACCAATTAATTCATCTTACCGGAAGCTATTGCACAAAAATCATCAGAAACAATAGTAATAATTTATCGCCATGTTATTTAAGCACTGAAAAATTAGAAAGAGCCTAGATGTGTATCTTTATTCTTTTTCCAAAGTTTCTACAGTGGGCCTGTCAGCATCATGAAAAAAATACTTGGCTATATTGTCTTAGCTGCCTTTTAAATGAATATTAGTATTAGCATTATTTTATTACATTAATACTATAACAAAATAGTATTGTAATCACATGTGAAAGGATCCATCCAAAGTCTCAATAATTTCAAGTAACCACTAAACTGGACTTTTTCATGTTTTTATTTGTTTGTTTGTTTGTTTTAATTTATCTTTGTTGTTGAAAGTATTACAGATGTCCCCTTTTTTTCTGCCATTAACCCCTCTCTGCTCCCTCCTCCCCCCTCCCCCAAGGCCTTCACCACACTATTGTGTCTGTCAATGGGTTGTGCATATATACATATAAGTTCTTTGGTTAATATCTTCCCCTTCCTCTGAGATCTGTCATTTTGTTCCATTCCATGCTTCTATGTCTCTGGATCTGTTTTGTTCATCAGTTTATTTTGTGCATTAGATTCCACATACGAGTGAGATCATGTGATGCTTGCCTTTCTCTGACTGGCTTATTTCGCTTAGCATAATACTTTCCAGGTCCTGCCATGCTGTCTCAAACGTGGATATTTTTCTTCATTGTTTTCGATGAATATATATTTTAAAATGTTGATTATACTTCACCATTTTTTTTTTGTTATTTTATTTTTTTTTTTTTTGCTAAATGTGTTTTGGGATAGCTACTCTGTCCCTCACTTCTTTATTATTATTCTGAATTCTCAAATTTATATTTTATCTTTCTCTTAACATTTGTCCTTCACTATTTCTTTCTAAATCTTATTTCCATGCAAAGTAATTAATTTGTTTAAATGTTTCTTGCAGCATAGATTTAATTTATCTTCTTAGGTATCTTGAAAGTCTGCCTTTTGTTATTTTTGCCTCATAGAGGCTTTTTCCATCAGCAGGAATGAAAGCCGTCAATAAAAATCAATTGCTGACACAAAGACTGTATGGAGGTTTACCATAATGCGTATTGGAAATGTCTTTGAAATCCTTTTCCTGAATGGAAGGTGCCATGGCTTGTGTTTTATGACTTTCTAATGTTAGACCGTAATCTCATTTAGCATTTTCCCAAAGTGAAAATGTTGCGTTAGGGCAGCATAACAAGCATTGCAGATCAATACGAGGCAGAGCTTTGCCCTATAGATTAATCCAAGAAAAATGTGCCAGAGTCTCCTCCAGGAATTGGGGAGCAGTTATGTTGATCCTCCACTCCTTCCCCCCTTTCTGCCATCTACTCACCAATACAGGTTGAAAAGTATACAAAAAAATTTTCAGATATCTTAACGCGCGCGCGCACACACACACACACACACACGCGCGCGCACGCTCGCTCACGCTCCAGACCACTGGATAGGAAGTCAAGGGCCCTGGGAGTGAGTAGCATTGATTTGTGGTAAAAGTATGTTTTGACACATTTCAAAAGATAAATAACTCATGGACTTTAACTTGCATGATAAATAGCTCAACGCAGGGTAAATGCTCATATACAACTTAAATGACCTCTTTCTAAGGAGTTCATAGCATTAGATGAGTCCCACTGTGAATTGTCTTTTTAAAAGCAAAAAGCCCATCTTCTGTCTAATGTGCAGAGTATGGAAGCTCATTCTTCACAGTTTTTTCTTCTAGGTAACAGGGAAGGGCTATATATCTGGTCAGAGTTGTTCTCACTCTCCCCATTCCCCTTTTAAAGCTAAGATATGTTGGGCAGAGGATGTTCCTCAACACTCGGAGTATAAATGTGTTTATACTCCTGCTTTCCTGGGAACTAATATGGGCATTAGTCGTGTGTGTGCGAGGTTGGGCTGACCTCTTCGAAGTCATATTTCACTCAGCCCTTCCCCAGATGTGCGTCTTGCGGAAGTCTGGGCCTCCGCTCTTGGAAGCACAGCTGACTCCTTTTAGATGCTGATGCTCACGGCAGGGGATTAAGGAAATCCATGTCCAGAAAAATCCACAGACATCTGAACTTTGAAATCTTAAAGAGAATTGAAACTCCTGGGATTGGATTTCAGTTCTGTTCCTAGATATTTGGCAGAGCAGTGAGGGAATGAATAAAAAAGTAAAAGCAAAGCTATGTAAAATTTGTGGGATTATTTTTCCCCTGTGTGTCTACTTTCCTTAGAGGCTAGTAAGAAGTAAATTCCCTCGGGGACCAGTAACGTGGTTTGCATTTCAGTTTTCTATTGTAGCAAAATATATATTGGCTTAGTGTGTTGGATAAAAGTAATGAGGAGACAAATCGTCACCCAGGGGTTTCCTTATTGATGGGATATAGACCTCCTTTGTTCTCTAGGGGTTTTTTAGAATCCATTAAATTTAAAATAATGCTATTTCAAGATTACTATGGCAATGACAAAATTTAAAT
Organism: Myotis nattereri; assembly: GCF_964212035.1. Taxonomy (NCBI): domain Eukaryota; kingdom Metazoa; phylum Chordata; class Mammalia; order Chiroptera; family Vespertilionidae; genus Myotis; species Myotis nattereri. The sequence continues at coordinate 24,296,181 of NC_138086.1, read as the reverse complement.
TTCAAAAAAAGAACTGGTATGAGAGACTGGAAGCCTTTTGTATTAAGTAAAACTAATTTGAAAAAAATATATGAATTCCTAGATTGAAAGTGTTAATAGTATGTGTTTTCTGTGTGTTTAGTTCTTATAATCAAAGTTCCTCTACCATCTTAAGACTATTTCATTTTGGTTTGTATAATTAATTTGATTTATTTAGTTATCATTTCTCAAGTCTATATGATAAACTTTTTTGGAAGCACTTAAGCTAGGTACTGCATATTCACTGAAAGCAATCTAACTAAAATTTGAGATTTGTAAGTATATATAATTAGTAAAATGTGAGCCCAGGAATTAAAAATTATTTTTTCTCTCCACCCATTTGTATTCTCAACAACTAATTGCATGACTTCTCTAAGAGGTATCCTTTTCAGTAGCTGAGGTCACAAAGAAAATAAGACAGTTCTCCTCGGGATGTACATCCTAGTAAATGTAGGCTAGCAGGTGGCATAGTGCATAGACTATAGTCAGCAGTAAGTGCCCGGTGAAGGACTGAATGACGGTAATACAAGGTCAGCGGGGGTCACCACAGAGAGGGGTAGACTCGACCATGATGGGAGAGGGAGTGAAAGCTGTACAGAGACAGTTACACTTAACAGACGCGTAGGTATTTTCCACACGTATGGATGGGAGTTTGGGTGCAGAGCGTTCCCGAAATCAAGAACCGCAGGAGCTAAGATTTGAAGGGACACGTGAGAACCAAACCCAGAAATGGTTTGGTCAGGCTGCAGCACGTGGGGAATGAAGGCTAAAGAGTCGGCAGGAACCCAATGAAGACTTGCCGGTTGACCCTGCATTTTATTTAGAAAGCTGGAGGGAGAGAGGCTGTCTCAGATTTATGTATTAGAACCTTCTGGAAGGCAGGAGCTGGAGGTGAAAGCTGAGAGCCAGAGAGTGCAGTTGGGAGGTCACAGAATCCAGGATAGAAGTGTGAGGACAGTGTGTATGGGGACAGAAACCAGAATGTAGGGGGTCGAACTTTGTGACGCGGTGGGTGTTGGGGTGGAAGAGAGAAGGTACGCTCCCGGGCTTCTGGTCTGGCTGGCTGGGCCCAAGAGTGCGTGCGCCATTTGCCTGGTCCGGGCTTCGGTCTGGCGGAAGGTTTTAGTGTCCAGAGAGGCTTGTGGTTGTGTCAGCTAATGGAACTAATTTCAGAGAAATTGTTTACCTGTGTATCTTCAAGGTTGAAGAAAATGATTTCTCTTGAACTTTGTTTTCTACATTTGAAACATTTATCTTATTTTATGTCTTATACATTCTTTGGCCTCGACCTTTACTCTGACTGAAGACCATCTGCCTCAGCGATCCCTGTTTTTGTTTGCAGGCGGTATGAGGTTCACCCGGTCTGTGCGGACCTGCAGGCCAAGATTCTCCAGTGCTACCGCCAGAACACCCAGCAGACCCTCCGCTGCTCTGCGCTGGCCAGCCAGTACATGCGCTGTGTCAATCAGGCCAAACAGGTGGGTGTGCAGCCGCTCCGGCACCAGTGGAAGCGTGCCCAGTGTCATGGGACAGTGGTAAGGGTGTCACGGGCTAATGTGTGTGAAAAAGCTTTATAAACCAAACTAGGCGTCATCATCAAGAGTTGCTGTGACAAGTCGGTTAGACTGTAATCAACTTCCATCCAGATGGTTGTAAGAAGAGCCTTGTGCTCAACTCCTTACTTTCAGAAGGAAAAAAAAAGATTCTTACTACAATAATACTTTTCCCAGTCGTTCTGAACTTTTGTCCTCTATAATAATTGTGTCTTCAAGGTCATTGCTCCCTATTTCTGGGCCAATACTCAAAGCCAGCAGTGAGGAATGATACAAATTTAGGGGCCAGCAGCTTTGGATCTATAAGCAGCAAGTAGTCATGTGGAGAGCCTGGTTTAAAACAAACAAACAAAAAACTAAAACAAAAACGAAAACTTACCATTCAATCTTCTACCAGTTGGTAGAGTCTACTCACTTGGCCAGGGAAAGTGAGGCCAGGAGCAGGATTTAGGAAATATTTCCATCACTTTTTATACCAGAGCTGTATTCTTCTCTGGACCCTTCATTATCAGAATAAAGTGATGTTCAGAGGACATGTGTTTTCTCTCATTTATGTACTTTAGAAAGCTCATGATGAACTCTGAAGCCAATTATCAATTCTGGCCGGTCACATAATTGCCTATCATTTAACTGATTTAACAGTTGCATGTAGGCTGTTCTGAGACAGAAATTGTTGGAAACCTTGATTCTTTCTGCTGCTAAACTCCCCGGAGTTGACCTTCTAGCCCAACTAAATCTGGTGCTTGAGCTACACAGCATGCCTTTCTGCAGTCTGATTTGCTGTAGTTATAATAATACCACTTAGCATAAATTTCTAACATTCCTTCTGATGGGAGGATTGGTATTACCTGCATAGCTGGGCAATAATGGCAATGCTAGTGGTCCTCCTTAGCCACGGTTTCACTTGCCACAGTTTCAGCCACCCGCGGTCAGCCGCGATCTGAAAATATTACGTGCAAAATTCCAGAAGTGAACGACGATTCTTAAGTTTTAAATTGCACTGTTCTGAGTAGTGTGATGAAACTTTGGGCCATCCCACTCCATTCTTCCTGAGATGGGAATCATCCCTTTGTCCAGTGCATTCACACTGTACATACAGTACAATAAGATGTTTTGAGAGAGAGAGATAGGGAGACTGCATTCACATACCTTTTATTACAGTAAATTGCTATAATTGTTTAATTTTATTAGTTGTTGTTACTCACTGTGTCTAATTTATAAATTAAATGTCATAGGTATGTATGTGTGTATAGGAAGAAACTATAGTATATCTGTGGTCTGTGCATCCACTGGAAGTACTGGAACATATTGCAGATAAGGGAGGACTACTCTTACCAAGATGTATTAAAAGCCTATGTTGTCTTTGAAAGCCTGATGGCTTGAGGCTTTTTTCTATTTCTTGCTCGTAGTGACACTTGTATAGCTCTTAATAGTACGCCCAGGATTTTTTTCTTTAAAGGTCTTCAGTAGAAATAATGTTGATGATGTTGTTATACATTGTATTTGCAAAAGCAGCTTCTGATAGGCTCTTAACAAGCCCGGCATTCAATATTAATACCAGCGGAGCTATGGGACCTGCAAGTTGGCGCATGGGCTTTTCTGACCTGGTGTCAGCGCTGTATGGAGGTGGAGGTGACAGCCGGGCTAGGAATGGCCGTGATAAAGTGGATGTTTTGGGGCTGGTGTCTAACGCAGGTGCCCATCTCCCCTGCGTGACCTGTAGCATCACTAGTGGCAGCTGCAAAGGCGTCTGGGGTATTGACTCCATCCTGCCTGTCTGGTGTGTTGAATCATCCTCACATAGCCCCATGAGATTGATGACACACATCTATAGAATAAAACAAAGTTAACTTGCGACACAATCAGATAGGCCACGTGGGACAATTGAGAGTTCAAGTGTGCAGATCCGAGTTTATATCCAAGCTGTGTGTCTTACTAGCTCTCTGACCTTGGGCCTTGATTTTTCTCGTATGTGAATTGGGGCGATGTTATCTCCAGTGTTGCTGTGAGGATTACATTTATATACAGTATTCATAAATCTTATTGTTTCCTTTTCTCCTCAGTTGTATATTTCATGCTGAAATCAACTGAATGGATTAGACAAAAGCATCAGATTATTAGTAGCGATTCTGAGACCCTACTGTTCCCCTACCAAACCTACAATACGATTTAACACTGTTTTCAGCAAACATCTTTCCAGCACCTATTGTTTTGACCATTCTTACTTTCGGGTATTAGGGAGTATAACACTGGTAATATTAAAAATATGTATGTCCACAAAACGCTTTTATCCTAAAATGGGCAACACTGAAATGGGCAAGAACCAAGAAACATTAATACCTTGTATTTCTTTCTATAGTACTTTAGATTTCAAGGTGATTTCACATCCATTCTTTTACTTGTTTTTTTGGTGTTTGTTTATCCTTACCCGAAGATATGTTTTACTGATTTCAGAGAGAGAGGAAGAGGGAGGTACGAGAGAAACATCGATCAGTTTCCTCCCGAACGAGACCCCACCCAGGCATGTGCCCTGACCGGGAATCAAACCTTTCGGTGCATGGGATGATGTGCTAACCAACCGAGCCACCCAGCCAAGGCCTCCTGCTTGTTTTTGATGACAACCTGAGATGTAAAGAGAGATGATTTTGTTCTCTTCATTTTACAGTTGAGAGAATTGAAACCCAGGGAAGTCATCATGTTAAATTTAACATCTAAACCAAAATATACCTTGCCATCAAAACAAAAAATTTAAAAATAGTGTTTGATTTTTGAGTTGGGTGCATGAAGGTGCATCCATCATCCACCAATGCAGATACAAGGCAATGAGGGAAACTGCGTACAATAATCATGACTTGAAGGGAAACACCGTGAAGATCAAATTAAGTAGTTTGTTCTAGAGGCTGAGGGTAACCAATGGGGAGTGGAATTGCAGAGGGGCAAGCACAGGGGTAGTTCCTCACGGCCCCATGTTAAGTCCTCGCCAGAATGGCCACAGGGAGTTATATCGGCACTTCGTGTGCACTCTTCCTCTGATACCACCTTTCCTTTTTCTCCTTGTCAAGTTAGTCTGAGTGCTGTCCCCAGCACTCCCGTTGTTAGAAGAGTCTCTGACCGGACATCTGGTCCTGGTCATCTACTGCAGTTCCTGCCTGGGCCCCACCCCTTCTTATGTTTCCTTGTTACATCCAAAGAGCAAGCTAGACACACCAGCATAGAAAGCACTGACCATGACAACAGCCCATTAGGTTGCCCTGCCCATTTCCGGTGTAGCGCATGAGTTTTCCCCTTGGAATAATTCCAACAGCCAAGTCCACTCCACTTTTAAATGACTCATAAGGTGGGGCTTTCACTGGTGTCCTTGGGGCATTGTTCTGAGGCTAATAGACTTTAATGATAGGAAGATTTCCGGATATTCCTCAGCCTTACTTTTCTCCTGTCTTAGTCATCCACAGATTCACATCAGTCTTTTTTCAGCTGTTCTTGAACAGTTCCTCATGGCTTGACAGGAGACATTTAGACTGTTACTTCCAATATAATAAGTATGTGTCTTCACGGAGGTAAAGAGATATTAAATTGCTATAATTATTATATCAAAGACTTAAAAGCTACTGGCCAGCTAGATGGAGATACAACATTTAAAAATGTAGGGGGATGTCAATTGGTAGACTTCTGTGTCTTTTATTTCTCATATCTGCTTAGCCCCATAGCTTGTAAAAACTCCCCAAGATTGAACTACCTGTTCTTTACCGTTAAAACCCAATTCCCATTTAATCTTCATTCACCTACCTTACAGGAGACTGGAAGGGAGGGGGAGGTGGGAAGCCGATAGTAATTGCCCACTAGTCGCCCAAATGTGCCCAGGTGCTATTTATAAAAAGGGTGTGTGTGGAAAGGGCTTGCTCTCAGAAGATCTGCATTCCTGTGCTCCGTGGGACACCCCACTCACTGTCCCTCAATTTGCTTGCTGAATCCAGCTCCTGGAGGTGGGGATGGTAGTGATTCTAAGCATTCCGGCTCTGTCTCAGCCCTGCTGATACTGACAGAAACCTACAGAGCCGGCTGGACTCCTGGGAGCAGTCTCTGGTTCACTGGAGGGTAGTTTGTGGGAAGTGCTGTAGCCAACACCAGCCTGGTCATGGCGACCCGGGCTTCAGTTGCTTCCGTGGGAAATTAAGGGCTGAACTAGGTGATGCGCGAGGGCCTTCCTCTGTTACCTAGGACGATTCTCCGTCCACCTGTGAGAGCAGGCGGCAGTGCGCACAGGCACACCTGTTGGTGAGCACTTTGATGTGAGGAGATGTGGCTCGTGGGTACCAGCAGCACCCCTGCTGTGGCGGCCTCCAGCCTGTTCGATCCTGCTGTCAGCCAGAAGCTGTCACTCTAGAAGCACAGCTGCATTTCCCACCGGTCTGCCTGTCGTCTGGCCTCCCACAGCTGCACCCTTTCCTGGGAAGTTGTACGCCTGTCAGCCCCAGGGAAGCAAGGTGGCAGAATGAACTTGGGAGGAGCTGAAAACAGTTTCCAAGTCTCTCCTAAGCCAGTGAAGTGAAAAATAGGAATCTCTGCGCTGCCTGGCAGAGTGTAGGCTTCCGGCTAATCAAGTGCATTCAGAAATGCAGGCGGAGTACCTGAGCCACCCTAGGCCCCTCTGGACTGCAATGGCTTTCACCCTGTGTGCCACGGGTGGTGAGGGATTGTGAGGTCAGAGCAGAAGAGCCAAAGAAAGTCCAGGACAAGATGCAAGGGCCAGACCCAGGAGATGCCCAGAGGACAGAGGCAGGTGGAGCCCGGAGGCAGGTGATGGAGCCAGGCAGGACTCGATGAACCATGGCAGAGGTTGAATTCAACAAGTGGGCCGTAGGCAGGCAAACAGCTGGCTGAAGAAGGAAGCCCCTCCCGGGTGTGTCTACTTCCCACCGATCCCTCGTCCAGCTGTAGTGGGAACATGGGGTCAACACCCTGATAAGTGAGATCGGAACATGAAGTTACTTCATCAAAGGCTAGCGCCTCCCGTCCCGGGTTAGCCTCCAGTTCGGAAGCCTTAGGCTCGGTGCGCGTGGAGGAGGTTCCTGCGGCAGAACGTGCCAGCTTTCTTAAAGACAGTGTCGTTTCTCTCTCTCTAACTTGGATTGTGTTAGACCAGGGCTCAAATACTGCCCCATTATTTGAGTCTGAAGAGGGCTTGAAAACAGTGGTCGTTATCGCTTTAGAAATCAGAATTCTTGAAAGAAAAGCCTGGTGTGGTGCCAGAGCAGGCTGCACTTTATCATCATTTTCAGACCAACTATAAATGCAAATGATTTGATAGACGATAGGCTGGTGGAACTAGACAGACCTCAGATCGTGTAACCTGATCGCGTCTTTTCACTTGGAAACTCAGCGCCCGGAGTCCCAGTGCTGTGTACCTGGGGCGGAGTGCAGACCAGAATAGCTCACTCCTGTCGCCAGACCAGTGCGCTCTGCCCTGCAGTATCGGGTCTCACGTGCTGGTGAGCATCACAGTCACCTGGGGAGTTCATTTAAAACGCGCATGCCTGGCCCCGTCCCTGGAGATTCTGATTCTGATCGTGGACGTTGGAACTTTGAACAGGTTCCCCAGGTGACTGTCCACAGAGCGCTGGAGCTCACTGGCCTGCACTGCCCTGGAGACAGCCTTTTCGAGGCCCTGCCCAGTCCTTGTTCTCTCTCTTTCGGGAGGTGAGGAGCTGCCCCTGCCTGTCGCTGCTGACCTGATCTAAGCAGAGGTCTGATCAGATGGATCCTAGGGAGGAGTTCCTGGTTCGGCCTAGGAACAAATCAGAAGATGTCTTGGACAGAAGGCGGGAGCCCCTGAAAAAGTTCTCCTCTCTCCTCCCCTGACCATTGAAACTGTGGTGCCCTGGCTGAGGAGCCACGCCCAGTTTTATGGGCAGGAGGGAGGAAAGAGGCTCCCAGCCATGGTAACCCAGCGCCCTGACCAGCCCACATGCTGACTGGACCCTCGCTTGGCTCTGCTGCTTTAGTCACCCTACTCATCCTCTGAGCCCAGGACCCGTCCTGTGCACTTGCTTCAGATGCCACAGGCGCCCACCGTCAGGGAGCAGAGATAAAGCCGGAGGTTGACTTTCGGGAAGACCTGCAGGAGCAGGTTTTTATTGTGTTTGAGGGCTTCTTTATCTGCACCACCTGCTGGCATCCACCAGTCGTCCAGCCGGGCTGCCCGTGCTCAGGGTGACACAGGGATAGTCCACACAGATGTCATGTCCTTCAAGGTCACCGCCCTTTGAATTTGGAGCCACATCAAAGCAAACTAAATTCCAAACCAAATTGTTAGCCCAGCCCCTTCCATCATAGGAATCCTTTTCTAAACCACTTTCTGAGAGTAATAGTTGCTTTATGACCTTTCCTTTTTTAAAATCGGGGTTTAATAGAAGAAATGCTACCATGGTAATAGACTTCGATCTCTCTTAATAGGCATTTCTTTTGTAGTGCTTACCCTTCAGGTCAGGACTGCAGTTAATGTGTCTGTTGTGGCAGCCAACTGCATAAACAGTTCATTGCTTGTCACTGAATTTGAATATTACGCAGAGCATTATCATAGAAGATGTGGAACAAGATCCAGGCATAAAAAAGTTAAGTTGTGTTTCCTCCGAAGCAGGGAGAAAGAACAGCCCTTGCTGGGGGGGAATCAGCCCGATATTGAAAACAAAATGAGTTAGCTAATCAGATCTTCAGGTGGTCAGGAAGAGTACCTGGCGCGCCCGCAAAGCTCGCTTTGTGCTTCTCCTAAATTGAATTTATCGATCACTTTTGCTTCAATCTCACAATCGTCTCATTCTCTCTTTGCCACTTGCTCCATTCTCATCCACCCCCCACTCTCCCGTCCCTCCTTAGTAAAACTCGGGTGCACCCAGGACATGTTCCCCTTTTGGGTTCCCCATGACCCTTTCCCTGGAAGCCTTCCTGCTTCCCTACCCAGCTTTATTAGGGCTTTTGAAGTCTTGGCGAGACACTGGGGAAGCTCAGCCAGAGACTGAATGGTATCCTTTATAGAAAAAGAAAACTATTTTTATTCTCTTTGTGACGATTGTTTAGCAATCCAGGGTGGCCACAGTGCCTCCTAACTATATAGCTTCAGCCAATAGCCAACATGCCACTGTAATTCGGGAACCAGTTGACAAGATTACTGTGTGACAGAACTATTTGAGGAACACAGTTAAGATCGTTTTAGTAAGTGGAATTGGCACACAGTCTCTGGTCTCCCGGCCCTGCTCTGTCTGACCGTGGGAGCTGCCGTGTCCCTTCCTGGGCAGCAGGAGGCAGAAGGAAAGGAGCAGCATTGATGTGAACCCGGGCCTCCTTTGGAAGTTTCTCCAGTTATCTGTAAAGGGGTTTATGCAGGTCCCAAACGAGAATGATGAACAAATGCAAGGAATTTCTTTCTGTACGTTAAGATTAAGTCTTAACCATTCCTTAAATGAAGGAAGTGATTTTTTATAATTTGCAGATATTCTCCCCATTCTTCCGGAATTTCCTATGTTAATTTATGCGGTGGTAAATCTATGTGGTGTTGAAACTCAGCCCAACAGCAGCTGCTTACAGGACCCATACAGCGACTACAGGAGGACCTATAAAGGTGGCCACCACGTGACAGACCCTTCCAGGCTGGGGACCCTCTCACCCAGAGGCCCCCGGGTCTGGGTGTTCGCAGGTTTCACTGCAGAGGGTGATACAGTAACCACTCAGGGTGTTTTACCTATTCATCTTTTTTAGAAATTCTACTTGACCTTGCATTTGTTAATGTCTGTGACGGAAGGGAGGCGTTTGGTACCACCTCTGCCCCCCTTGGTGGCAACTGAAGGCAGTTTGACAATATAACGTGTGTGTAGACCAGTCCTGGAAGACACAGGTTTGCCCCCTCGTGTCTTCAAAGAATCACCCATAAACCAACCGGACTGTAAAGCATGTGTCATGGCATTTTGTGACTGTGGATACTTTCTGTGTCTCCTATTTGTTCAGAGTGTTCTTCTGGTGCCTTATGTCAGACTGGCCCATCGACCTCCACACCAGCTGGGCTCACCTTCCCTTTAAAGGAGAGTCTGACGTTCTTACCACCACCTGAGGTGGCTGAAAAATTGCCCTCTGTGTTTGGTTAAGGCTGCAGGGAGAAGAACAGTAAAAAGACCCCCAGATTCTAGAATAACACTAACTGTTGCTTTAATTACATTGGGGCCACTGCTGATTATTTTGCAACAGTTGAAAGGGAGTACATTTGTTAAATAAAAAAGCTTTCATGGCCAAGGCTTTATTAAAGGAAAGGGTTACTGAGCCAGATGCTAGCCAGAAGATGACCGGATCCTGGGTCCGCGGCCTACTGCACCATTAGCAGCAGGCTGGATGGAGAAGACAGCACGTCCGCCGTCCTGAAGTCTGTGAGCTCTTTTATAATCGCGTGGTGTCTTGCAGAAGAAAGGTGTGATTTGTTTTGAGACAATTTACATTGACTACCGATAAGGCAGACGGGAAGAGATGAAGTGGAACAGTGCAGTGTCCGTAAGAGGAGATACTTACTACTTTTGGTTGGTTGTGGGCCACAGTCCAGAAGTTCACGCACATGCAGGATGGGGTGACTGGTGGTCGCAACAGAAGTCAGTTCACAGCTCCACCCTGCACAGGAATGTGAGCAGTCCACGGTTAGCTGCCCACAGCTGTGAGCTGGTGAACACACTGTGTTTCTCTCCCAGCTGCTGTGATTTAATTTAGGACAAATCAGAATTTTTCTCTTGTTGATTATCATATGGTTGTCGCTATAACCATAAGATCTAAACGGTAGAGCAAGGCACAGCCATGTAATCTTGACCAGGCAGACAACAGCGTAAAGTTCCCATTGGCAAGATGAAGAAAGCAGTGAGTGTATAACCCCAAAATGTAAAATGGCTTCACTCATAGAGTAATTGTTTCCGTTAATAACTCAATACCCGTAGATGGGCTCAGTATAGATCGGCTTTATACTGACTTCCGTTTTGTATTAATAAATAATGTTGTGGCAAGGGTGTCTATGTATCTAGAATTTATAGTTTCCAGTCCATGTAGTTGGAGAAAGTTGCACATGGATCAAGCCACAGAGGGGAGGGGTGGGAGCTGGGGAGGGGGAGGATGAGGATAAATGAGATGCTATGATGTGTGGCATCGCCTGATCTGATTCTTCATGCTAGGTGCTCAGTTTTTAATTTTCCCAACAAGCACAGAGCTTCTCTGAATGGTGGGCTCGAGAGGAGCCTCGCAGTCAGGTGTGGTTCCACAGCACTGACCTCTGCTGAGCAGCATTTGGCCCGGTTTGCTTAGTCCTTCCTGTTTTCTCTAGATGCAGCTAGCTTTTCTGATTTACTTCCTTCTTGACCATGTCATTGTCTTTTTTTTTTTAATTCTTTATTGTTGAAAGTATTACATATGTCTCCTTTTTTCCCCTCATTGCCTTTCCTGACCATTCCTATGTGAGTTCTCTCCACACTAGCTTGCCTGCTTTTATATCTATTTTTCTTTTGTACCCCGTGGGCATGGACTTCTTAGAAACCTATGATCATTGAGATTCAAGGTGAGCCATCCAGTACTTTTGTGACCCCCACACTTATTTGTCCTTCTACTCTTTCTGTTCTGCCCCTTTATTTCAGTCTTTTTTTCTTGACCTTAAATCTTCATCTCTAAAGACCTTTGACCTCTTTTCCCAAGACTGCACTTCCTTCTAGACCAGTGGTTCTCAACCTTCCTAATGTTGCGACCCTTTAATACAGTTCCTCATGTTGTGGTGACCCCCAATTTCATTGTTACAAATTGAACATAATTAAAGCATAGTGATTAATCACAAAAACAGTATGTAATTATATATGTGTTTTCCGATGGTCTTAGGCAACCCCTGTGAAAGGGTCGTTCGAGCCCCAAAGGGGTCGCGACCCACAGGTTGAGAACCGCTGTTCTAGACCAGTGGTCAGCAAACTGCGGCTCCTTCAGTGTGGCTCTTCCACAAAATACCACGTGCGGGCGTGCACATACAGTGCGATTGAAACTTCGTGGCCACACTCAAGAGGCCAAAGAGCCACATGTGGCTCGTGAGCCTCAGCTTGCCAACCACTGTTCTAGACATTTCCATGAGGTCATTCCAGACTCACAAGCCCCAAACTTAAGTCATCTTCCTCATTTCCAGTGTGTCTCCTCTCACTGATTTCCCGGTTTCTCTGAGGATCCAACCTCCCTGTCACTGAGGATCCACCACAGCTTAGGTCTCACCATCTCTTTTTGTTCCCATGTTTTTGTGGCTCTCTCTCTCATCCCCACCCTTGCTTGGTTCCTAATCTGCCTCCTCCCTGGTCTTTCTTCCTCCAGACTCTCCTCTGTTGGCTTCATTATGCTCAGGGTGTCAGGATAGCCTTCACTCTGGGCCCCTCTTACTTCTCTGGTATATCCTGAGCACCCACCCTTTCCTCTAGCCAGGCCTGTCTCTTTCCTCCGGCCTCCGTACATACGGGCTTGTTCCCATCTGAGTCTGCACTGCCTCCCAGCCCGGCCTGTCCCAGCCCTACGCCTCTTCCTTAGCTCTCTATTCTGTCCGTCCTGCAGGATCATTGAGTTGCCTCTTCTGATTGCGCAGCTACAGAGCTGGCCTCTCCTTGGCAGAACCACTGTCCTGGAAGCATACACAGGAAACTAGGAAACAGGAAGGAAAAATTGCGTTTGATTGCATATTCTTTTGTTCTTGAATTTTATACTGTGTGTGTGTATTATTCAGTGAAATAATTTTAGCACATTTTAGCAAATATGTTTAAAAACCCAGTAATTACTCTGTGTCACACCTTAATTTTCCATGAGCGTGGATATTGGTCCCATAGCACCTACGTCAGCGCAGTGGGTACCTGGTAGGAGCTTTGTGAAGGGCTGGATAGAAGAGATGCGGGAAGAAGGCACGAACAGACTAGCGGCAACCTTGGGCCTGACCTAACTTCTTCTTGCTGAGTAATTTCAAAACTAAAAGGAAAAAGATCACTCTTGCCTTTTTTTAAGGTTCTTAAGACTAGAGGCTGTATACCTGGCTGCATCTGGTTATAGAGTTTTAATCTGATGATTAAGAATTCTTCCTGGCTAGGATTTATATACAGAAAATTCTAAAGAGTCATAAAAACATATTAAAGCTAAATTCAGTGAAGATGCAGGATACAAAATTAACACACAAAAATCAGTAATGTTTTCTACATATTAACAATGAATATTCGGGGGGGGGGGGGAGATTGGTCACATTTATAATAGTATCAAAAAATAACACACTGCCCGGCCGGCATGGCTCAGTGATTGAGCATCGACCTATGAACCAGGAGGTCACGGTTCGATTTCCAGTCAGAACACATGCCCAGGTTGCAGCTTGATCCCCAGTGTGGGGCGTGCAGGAGGCAGCCAGTCAGTGATTCTCTCTCCTCATTGATGTTTCTATCTTTCTCTCCCTCTCCCTTCCTCTCTAAAATCAATAAAATATATTAAAAAAATAATAATAAAGGCAGTGATCTTTTGAGACCAGAAGGTGTATGTTTTGCTTTGTGTGTTTTTGAAGTCGATCTTTGGAAAACAGTACAAATGATACTAAGTCCTTGCTGCCGTTTTCTGGTCCCTCCTTCTGGGGGTAAAACTTACACTTTCTCTTTCTCTTGCAGAGCATGATTGAGAAAGGAGGATAAAAGCCACTTTCAGAACCAGCAAAACTCCGTCAACATTGATTCCAGAGGTGGCGGGACATATTTTTTCCTTGTAAGAAAGTAACCTGTTTAGAGAAAAGCCAATGAAGAGACGCACTGGGAGCAGAGTGAACAGAAGCGCATCACAGTTATTTATTCAACAAGAACGGAAAGCCGAGGCCTCGCGAGACCAGGGGCCAGCCGCAAAGGACACGCCGCGTTGGTACCGCCGGCTGTGATGACAACGCGTGGGCAGCCCTTTCTGCCTTTCGTACTTTCTGTCCAACTTTCTCTTCTGACCAAGCTCCATCACTTGGTGAACCTCCACTCCGGCAAAGCGTGCGGGTGGGACCAGGGATGAGGAGATGGGAGGGGGAGGAGAGGGCAGGATGCCTCCACCCAGGCCCTCGGTGCTGGCGTAGTATCCAGACTGCATGTTGGGCTTCTGCTTCCTTTCTCCCTTGACTATAAGAGCTGTTTCATTTTAACTTATGACGATCATGTAAAGAAGACAAAAAGGAGAGAAAATGTCCCTCTTTTACTGGAATAATGTTTATGATTACACGTGAAATAAGGCATTTTTTATCAACATAAAGGCAACCTTGGCTTATACAACTGCTTCTCTATCGTGAATAGTGACACCTGACTTCACTCACTATCAATAATAAATTTATTTTCTGACGAAGACTTGCAGCCTGGGCCTCGTGTGCTTCTTTCCAGGGGTCGGATGGTTAAGCTATGGGAACGGAGTTGATTTATAGTGTTACTATTTTCCATGTGTGCTATACCCTTCTCCCAAAAGCTGCAGAGCCTCAGCCACGCAAGCGCTCCTATGGACTTGCCTCGTGGTAGGCATGTGGGCAGGTGGGTGGGTAGGTAGGTAGGTAGGTAGGTAGGATGCAGTAAGAGCTTTACAACCTGCATGGACCTTCCTCCCTCTGGGATGACCTAAGCCATCCTGCCTGTGGTGAGAACGAGCTTAGCTAACCTTGGTTACAAACTTCCCACCCTGCGATCTATGAAAACGTTATTTTTAAAAAGGCAACCAACCTTGAGTGTTTTCCCTCTTTCCAGTTTCATTAAAGCTTTCTAATTATGTCTCCCTTTTTTACCAGAGGATTGGTACTTCAAGCCTGGATTTTGATAAGTTGGAAATTAGTATTCACACTGAAGCTAAATGGAAAGGTCTTTCCAGGAATAGATGGAGGAGAAAATGCCAAGGCTCCATGATGTCATCTAAATATCTTCTGTTGTGTAGAATTTCTGTTACAGAGAGAAGTACTTTAGCAAAATAATTACGAATACAGGCTGTGGAGTAGGTGCATCTGTGCTCAGTTTGTGACCCCGCCCCTTTCCCCGTGGGACCTAATCAAACCCCTCACCATCCTGAGCCCCTGATTTCTCAGCTGCTGGGGTTGGGGGTGGAAGAAATCTGTGTAGACATACATTCGGTTGGGTCCAGTACATGTTGGTTTGTGTGATTATTCAGTAAACTGGTGTCTGGAGTTGGTGATGTGGGAAGAATATCCACAGGCCTAGATACCTTTTACTTCGAGATGGTCTTATGTTGGGAACATTTCAGCCAACCTCTAGAGACGGAAGTGTGGCCCCTTTTCTCTAAATCCTGAGTTGGCTCCATTTGAAGGCATCTCGTGGGCGCTTGTGGACACACCTGTGGACCTGATGCTGATTCTGAGTGACTGTCGACTCTCCCGCCGTAATTACCCCAGGCTCTGTGGTTCCTGCTCAATGGAAGCTTCTGTTCTGAGTTGTGTGTTTTTTATGGTACAAAATAAGCTGATTTGTTTAAGAGTGAAGGAAGGAGCATTGGTTGCTGGAGGAGCAGCACATCAGGCCCTGTCAGGATGGCAACCAGGTAACTACCTGGGGGAGAGAATAGGTACACAAAAACAAGTGTTTACAAGGTGACTTGCAAATCAGTGTGTGCAAATCAGCTAATTCACAGATTCTCTGCTTTGTTTTGCAATTTAGAGCGAAGAAGTTGGCGCATCCCAGGCTGCCAGTCTTGTCACTGCCAGAGAAATACAGCACTGAAGAGCCAGGCATTAAAGCTGGTGAAATCCATGAGAATGGAAGGTGGTTGGTCAGGACATCTCCCTCCCGCCACGGGTGGTTAATGTATCACCCTGATAAACAGGATGGGTGCAAGGGAGAAAGACTGTACTCGGGATGAAATAAAAGGGTGAGACGATGCCTTTTTCTACACCTTCAGGCGCCTTGCTCTTGATGGCCTGACAACTCTGTCCAGGTTACTGTTAACTTCAGGACAACTGCTTGCGAAGAATGTTGTGCTTTTGAGTCTCAGGGGAGTTACACATTCCAAATAGTTTCTCCATTAAGGAGAACACACCTTGAACTGTAGGATAGCTCATGAAGCCAAGAAAAGTCAAGTTACTTGAAAGCTGATCAGATGTTATCACACTAAACAAATGTCTGGTGAAAGAGAAGAAAGCTGGGTGGAACCAGCACAAAGTCCTCTCTTTAAAAAGCTAATAACTTGTTACAGAAAACTTACCAACGTGATGGTTTAGAAAATTACTGACTAATCCTTATTAGTAGCAGATGTGGACTGCTAACAGCCAAATGCTGTGGCTTGCTGGTCTACCAATGAGACGCCTCTACAGCAGCTGTACACAGTATTTTGCTTAGAACTGAACAAGCGGCCAGATGTCCTCATCATGTCTGCCTTAGGAGTTGGGAACCTGTGGTTCTTAGCTGGATATCTTTCAGCCCACAGGTATAATTGCTTTTGCCAGAAACCCACAGGATAATTCCCTCTCCCCCATTTCAGCCGTTAAGAGCTGACTCTTCCAAGATTTAAGACTAAGAGCCGTTGAACAATTGAAAGGGTAGCAGTAGCTTCCTAGGATTATTCTGTTTTGAGTTAATATACTTGAAAAGCTACTGCTTTGAATGAATGAGTTAATATGCGTTCATTCATTCTCTGTTGGTGCTCCCCTATGCCCCCAAGTTTTCATCTGTTTCTTCACCTCCCATCTGTATCTCCTCCTCTAGTCCCTTCTGTAGTGGGTTGAGACCTTTCTCACCTTTCTCAGCCTTCTGAGGCCACTTCCTGAGAGGTAACATGGGAGTGTACAGTCCTGGGCTCTGGCTCTGGTTTCTGCTGCTGTTGCCTTGGGAGGAGTCACTTCCCCACAGGGTCCTAACTGCCCGGGGGTGCCCTGGTTCTCCATTATAACAAATGACTTTTGGTACTTCCTTTTCTTACCAACCTCCTAAGTCGTAAACTAGTTATAGATTGAGAACTTTTTTTTTTTTTTTAGATTGAGAACATCTTTAGTGATTTCTTATTTTGCAGTTCCTAACTTATGAACTAGGTATATGGAGTTATTTTAATTTTCTGGGGGAAGTAACTTTGTATTTAGTTCTCTGTAGCCTTTGAGCGTGTTCTCCTATAGTTTGTGATCTTCATTAGAAAAAAAATATGGCTCTCGTCGGTTTGGCTCACTGGATAGAGCGTCGGCCTTGTGACTGAAGAGTCCCGGGTTCGATTCCGGTCAAGGGCATGTACCTTGGTTGCAGGCACATCCCCAGTAGGGGGTGTGCAGGAGGCAGCTGATTGATGCTTCTCTCGCATCGATGTTTCTAACTCTTTATCCCTCTCCCTTCCTCTCTGTAAAAAATCAATAAAATATGTTTAAAAAAAAAAAAGAAAAATATATGATTTGCTGTCACTTGCCCTGGGGGATGGGCTGTATCCATTCTGAAATGTCTTCCTAGGACATGTAGCCAGTCGAGCCAATGAGACTACAATCCAAACCACCCCGAATAGGAGCCCGCGGTGCTGCCACTTTTACCTGCAGCATCTGGACAGTGCATATGCTGGTTAACTTACGTCCATGCTTATTTTTAAATTTATTATAGACATTTGCTTTAGCCTCTCCCACTGGGCCCTTAAAAGAATGCAAAGTTTGCAGGTGCCAGTTTTTTAACCTTCTTCCCTTGACCCACTTAATGTCAGAGGTGCCAACAGCGACAGTAAAGGGAATTTAAGGGAGGGAAGACAGGTTACTATCCATGAGTGGAACACTGGTTTTTGGAGACCAAGGCTGCGTGGAGAGAAGGACTGGGCATTATTCCCATAAACTTCTTTTCATTTTCCAGCCTCTGTCATTTCGAATCCACTGGCACATGAAGAAGAGAGTCCTTTTTAATTATTCCAATTTAGATGATAGAGCTATATCATTTTATCATCATCCCAGCCGGCTCACCACCCAGGGAGGTGGGGAAGGCAGTGATTTTTCAGGCGGTGAAATGGGAAACTGAGGGCCTCCCTTGTGTACCAAAGAGATCGAGTCCTGCCCGACCCGCCTCAGGAGCCCAGCTGTGCTGCCCAGCTGCGCTGCTCTCAGCACTCCCAGGGAAATGCTGGTTTGAATGGATAAGCACTACAGGCAAAGGAGACGTGTTTCCCCACATCCAGAATGAGGGTCAGCTTGCTCATCTGACAGGGTCCCTTACTCTAAGAATTTTGGTTCAAGTACCAGATAGCTTCCGGAACTTCCAATTAATTACTTTACCTTCCAAAACCCAAAGTCATGGGCACCCCATTTTGGGAGAAAATGACCAACCACCTAATTCATTCTACATCCAGGTGATGCTTGAAGATCATGAAATTTCATGTCATTCATTCTCTCTCTCTCTCTCTCTCTCTCTCTCTCTCTCTCTCTCTCTCTCTCTCTCTCTCTCTCATCTCCTGGTGCCTCTGGCCTCAATGTTGCTGGCAGACCCCTAAAAAAAGAGTTGACTTGCTTTAGGGGAGACTGGAAAAGTCACCACCCAACTAAAAAACGTCTTCTACTTTTCCTGTGAGTTGTCTTGAACCTTCCAAATAGACCCCCAGCCTTCTGCAGAGCCTGATAATATGCCCTATGTTTTAGGGGACAGTCCAGTGCTAAACCCAATTTGGATTCAGAAAACATGGTTCCCATATGTATGCTTTTCAGTTAAGAAAGTTAAAAATTGAAACTATTAAGTTCAGTCCCTGAAACTCCCTCAAACCAAGTCAACTCTACCTGAAAAGCAGCTACGCCTCAATTTAATGCAATGCTTCAAACCACCAAGAGTGAGTTTGAGTAGGTGAGGCCTCCCTACACTTCAGAGATTTTCCCAGGCAGCAAAGCGGGGCTTCCCTCACCTCTGGTCCCCTCTGCCTCCCTGGGAGGGTCCTTCCTGGTCCGTGGTCACTGTCACTTTGCTGTGAGGCCAGTCTGCTTTGAATAGAACCCTGCCTTCAAAATGAATGGCATTTCCATAATGGCTTTTAAGTGCAAGTGTGGAGGCCCCAGAGGTCACTGGCCAGGATACTGGGTGCCACTGTGCTCCAGCAGCCTTTCCTTTCTGGGCTTCCTCAGGCAGAGGGAGTGGCCGCCTGGGCTGGAAAGTGGCCCATTTTGGAAGGAGCCTCCTGCAGCGCCCCTCTCTGTGGGGCGGTCCATTGGCCCGGCCGCTGCTGGGCCCTCATCAATGCCCACAGCGTGGTCGAAAGCCTGTGCTCATTCACTCTCTCCCCATCCCTGCCAGGTATGTCAAATAGGGGTTGAGGACCGGATAACAGGCCAACTGCTCATTATCTGCTGCCTGTGTGTCCAGGAGGCAAGGGTAGAGCCGTTTCCATTTCATCGCCACAGGCCAGGTTCCTCAGTCAGCATCAGGCCGCAGGTTCTAGCTTTGGAACTCCCTAAGGTAGTGCGCACCCAGACCTCAGAAGCGTGAGCACAGAGTCATTGAAAGTATTATTCAGCACAGAGCTGACGTGGCGGCGGCGTTGTATTCCCAGCTTGGAAGGCAGGCTGCAGAGCAGGCTGGGAACTCTGAGCAGAGGGCGAACAGGATGTCAGCTAACCTGCTGGTGGGAGTCCGTTTAGAGTCTTAGAGCGCCTTTGCAGCAGCCACATGCTCAATGTGAACCTAAAATAAAAGAGCTCACACTCCTCACCCTCAGGTACTGAATACACAGCCAGGAGAGCCAGGAATGGAGGCAGAAGGTGTGTCTGCATAGGAAATGGATGGATCAGTGAAGTTGGATACCACAGAGAAGCAGGAGAGGGAATACGAATCACCATTAAGGTGATGCTGTTGCAGGAACATCAGGAGTTAACGGTCCTGTGTATAACCACTTTCCACTTCCTCCTCAGGACAGGAGTGGCTTGTTCATCGCCTACTGATCAACTTGTCCCACTCCGCTCCCCATTCCCACATGCCTGTGTTCCTGGGAGAGGTGGTTTTCAGCCATGGCACCGTGTGACACTGGCATTGCCTGAGTCATTCATACATTAAATCACCAAGTCAGCGTAGTCTACCGCTGTGCCAGGCACTTCCGGGAGTGACCAACGGCCACAGCCAAGGCCTTAACCTCACAGAGTTTGCATTCTAGGGAGGGAGTGGGTTGTGAACAATAATGTCAGGGAGTAAGAAATGCTGTGCAAAATATAAAATCAGGGCACAGGAACAGAGTTTGGGGAGAGAGAATAGAGCTTTGGGGGTGTGTGTGGGGGGGCGTGCTGTGTTATATTGGGCGGTGAAGACAGCTATAGGAACTATACGCAGGTGACATTTGAGCAGATTCTAGACTAGTTAGAACCATCCATATGAAGATGGGGGCAGTGCGTTCCAGGCTGGGGAACAGAGAAAACAAAAGTCCTGAGGCAGGAACAAGTTTGCTTTGTTAGTGGAAAAGCAAGGAGATCCCTGTGCCCTGAATGGCAAACAGTGTTGGGGGATGAGTCCAGAGAGGTAGCCAGGGTCCAGACACATACAACCTTTTTGTCTTTGGTAAGAACTTACCGTTTTATTCTGAGTGTGATGAAAAACCATTAGAGGGTTTGGTGCAGGGCCAGCAAGGATCTGAGGTACATTTTTTAAAAGACCACTCTGGCTGTTGCTTGGAGAAGTGCCTGGTGTGGTAAAGTGGAAGCAGAATAGTAGGAGGCTGTTACATTCATGATGTAAGCAAGAGGTAGTGGCTTGGACAAGGGTGGTAACAGTGGAGAAAGTGAGAAGTCATCAGATTTAGGGCTTCTATACATATACCTAATGAGACTGTTGTATTAGATGTGGGGTATGAGGGAAAGAGAGGAAAAGTGTAAGAATCCCGAGATTTGCCTGAGCAACTAGCTGAATGGTGGTACCATTTACTGTGATGGAGACAACACTAGCAAGGTTCGGGTGTGGGTGGGCAGGAATCAAGGGCTCAATTTTTATCATGTTAAGGTTAATATATAAATTATAATTCCTGGTAGAAATGCTGAGTAGGCCACAAGGTATGTGCTGGAGCTAGATATAAGATTAAGTTACCACTCAAGATGGTATTGAGCCTTGGCACTAATGTGTACTCACGTGGGGAGTGAATGTGGAGAGTGAACACTGATGCTGCTAAAATACAGGATGGAAGAATAGCTCCATGACCTCAGCATAAGGAAGTATTTTTTAAAACAGGATACAAAAAACTCTAACCATAAGGGGGAAATGTTGATAAATTGGAATACTTTGATATTAAGAATTCATGTTCAATGTGACACTATGAAGACAGTGAAAAGGCAAGCCTTAGGGAAGATATCTGTGAAGCATACAGCCAACAAAGGGCTCATATCCAACCATATAAAGAACTACAAATCAGTAAGAAAAAGACAACTGAACAGGAAAATGAGCAACAGACTGAAATAAGCACTTCACAAAAAGTAAATCTCTAAGTGGCCAATAAGCAGATGAAATGCACTGAACAGCATTACTAATTAGGGAAATGCAAATTAAATTCACCATGAGATGCCACCAGACTGGCAAAAATTAAAAAGATGGAAAATAATGAGGGTTAACAAGGGTGTGAAGCAACTGGTTTCTAATATACTGCTGGTCAGGGTGCAAATTGGTACAACCAATTTGGGAAATGATTTGGCCTTATCTATTAAAGCTGAACACGTTGTCTTAGTTATAACAAAATTACCATAGATGACTGACTGGCTTATAAACAACAGAAACTTATTTCTCACAGTTCTGGAGTCTGAACATCCAAGATCTAGGTGTTGGCAGATTCGGTGTCTGGTGCAACCCACTTCCTGGTTCATAGATGGTGTCTGCTCACTGTGTCCTCACATGGTGGATGGGCAAGGAAGCTCTCTGGAGTCTCCTTTATCAGGGCACTAATCCCATTTGGGAGGGCTCCACCCTCATGAGCTAATCACCTCCCAAAGGCCCCACCTCCTAATGCCATGACACTGGGGATTAAGTTTCAACATAAATTTCCAGGGAACACAAGCATTTAAGTCTACAGTCAGATCCATAACCAGCAGTACCATTCCCAGGGGCATAGCTAGAGAACTGTTCAATAGTGTTCATCATAGCTACAAGGTGGAAACAACTAGACGTACATCAGAGTCAAAAGGACAGATATAGTGAGGCATGTGGAATAGTATACAATAATGCAAATGAATGAATTCTGGCTGCACATAAAAATGGAAGATTCTCACACATTGTTGAACAAAATACTAAAGAATGTACGTTGTATAATTCCACTCTTACAAATTTCTTTAAAAGGCAAAATAAGTGATAGTGTTTATGAGTGAATACTCATGTGGTAAAACTATAAGAATAATAAGGAAATGTTATTATGAATGGATAACAGTTACCTGTCTGGAGTTTGGAGGGAATACTGATTAGAAGGAACACAAATGGGTCTTCTAGGGTCTGAGTAATATTCTGTTCTCTTTGCCAGAGTGGTTAATGGATCTATTTAATTTATGATTATTCAATGAGCTATTCATTTGTTGGTATTTCATTGTGTCTTATACTTCACAATACAAAGGACTGGAAATAGTTTAAACAGGTTCAAGATTACCCTGCCTGGCCGGGTGGCTCAGTTGGTTAGAGCATCATCCAGTATAGCCAAAGATTGTGACTTTGATCCATGGGCAGGGCATGTATTCTCTCTCTCTCTCTCTCCCTTCGTCATTCTAAAATAAGTGAACATAACATTGGATAAAGATATTAAAAAAAAAAAGATTATCCCTGTAACAAAGTCATTTTCGTGCCCTTAATAATACCTACTATCAACATTTGTTGAAGGGTGCTCTGAGCCAGGCATCGTATTGAGCATTTTATACCTATTATATTTCTAACTGCAATCATCCTATAAATTAGGTACTTTTTAAACCCCCATTTTGCAGATGAGGACTCTGAGGCTTAGAAGGATTAAGTAACTTGCTAGGCGTCCTACAGATAGTAGATGGCAACCCAGTTTTGTCCTTCCCAGAAGCCTGGCTCTTACTGCTGTGAGGTTTCCTCTTCGCACAAACTCCTAGATTTTGAGGACAACCCCTGTTGATTGTAAGCCTCCAAATCCTCTGTGGCACCTGGTCTGCGTTGTACAGTATAAGCCTTCGGTAAACGTTGAGTTGAATGAATAATGAATAAAAATCGCATTCTTTTTGCCTGCTCCCTCCCAGATACTGGGTGCGGTCCTTGGAGATTTCTTGCCTGTGCAAAGTTGCCAAGGTTTCAAGCAGAGGGAAGAATAACAGGAAAGTCTCCTGCCTGTGGCTGATGCTAGTTTTGCTTGCTGGGGTCGGTCAGACAAATTCCCTGCTTCCGTTTTCACTTCCCCTGAGCGCCAAGACATCTGCCTGACACCGCTGGTCCCCACCTCGGCCTGCCACCCAGGAAGCCGTGGATGGAGGCAGCCAGGCTGTGTGCCAGCTGCTTCTGCCTCCAGAGGTGGCCCAGGTGCAAGCACTCCTCAGCCCCAGGTGGGCCAGGTGGCGCAGGGCACAGCCCAGACACGCTAAATAAAACTCCCAGGGCCACGTCTCCGCTGGTTTCCAAGGTCTTCTGAGGCACGGACTTGGGAAGGAAATGGCCTGTTGGTCTGGATTGTCAGGCCCTGTTCCGGGGTGATTTGTCACTGGCGGTGAAGCTGGAGCAGCGCCCACAGTGTGGTCCGGAGCAGCTGCGTGGGGCTCCATGAGCTATCACCAGCTCAGCCCTCGCCACCTGCCTGCACTGTGTGCCCTTCTCCAGTTGCTAGAAGATGAAAAACAACAGAAAAAGAAATCCAAGTTTGAGCACTCTACACTAGTACTTTCCTGAGGGATTTTGACCACAATTTTCACTTGTTCCAAACAGCCAGTTACTGGTATGATCCCCCACCTACCCCTCACCTCCCCAAACTGGCTCCTCCTCCTGACTTTATGACACCCTGCCCACCCACCTTGTGCTCCCTTCACCTGGCCTGAAGCCCAGCAGCCCACGGGTGTTCCCTCACCCCTACTCTTGCCTGCTCCTAGTACAATCCATTTGGATCTGGCATTCTTTTAGCACCAGGAGAATTTGGGTCAATGCATTGTTTTATAAACAGCTCGGAGCCACGAAAACAATGTCCTGAGAGTGAGGATTCCTAGGCACTAAAAAGGTCAAAGTTGTCTATGATGTCCGTCAGGAAAATCTCTAAATCTGCCAAAGGGCCAAGGTCTCTTTCTGCTCCCTTTCCCATCACCTTTCTCCCTAGAACAGCGGTTCTCAACCTGTGGGTCATGACCCCTTTGGGGGTCGAACGACCCTTTCACAGGGGTCGCCTAAATACATCCTGCATATCAGATATTTACATTGCGATTCATAACAGTAGCAAAATTACAGTTATGAAGTAGCAACAAAAATAAATTTATGGTTGGGGGTCACCACAACATGAGGAACTGTATTAAAGGGTCGCGGCATTAGGAAGGTTGAGAACCACTGCCCTAGAATGTAATAAATGATGCTTGGTGTGGCCCCCTCAGAGTCAGTGCCCTTCCTTACTGACTACACCGTGAATCTGTCCAATGCCAGGAGGCCAAGTCTCCCAGGGGAAACCAGCCTTTCCTTCCAGCCCCAGGAACCAATCGTAGAGGCTGGTCATAGTCATTCTACTTTTAGGGATTGGTGTAGGAATGGACATGTGACATAATTCTGGCCAGTAAGATAAGAAGGAAGCTTTCGCCGAAACCAGTTTGGCTCAGTGGATAGAGCGTCAGCCTGCGGACTGAAAGGTCCCAGGTTTGATTCCGGTCAAGGGCATGTACCTTGGTTGCGGGCACATCCCTAGTAGGAGATGTGCAGGAGGCACCTGATCGATGTTTCTCTCTCATCGATGTTTCTAACTCTCTATCTCTCTCCCTTCCTCTCTGTAAAAAATCAATAAAATATATTTTTTAAAAAAAAAGAAGGAAGCTTTCTGGGTATTTCTGGGAAAGTTAAAAAGGGACATTAGTGAGGCTGCATCCTATGCCTCCCTTCCCCCCCACACGGTGGCCTTTGATGCTGGCATGTGAGTTTCAGGACCTGGAACCTTGGTGCCCACCTGTGATCATGGAGTGACCACCCCAAGGATAGAAGCCAAGACCTGGGGGTAGCAGAGATGAAGGTGGAGGAGCCTGTGTGTCAACTGAAGCTGTTCTATCACTTGGACTTATTATGAGAGGGGATGCATTTCTGCTTTCCGTATGTGGTGCAATTGGGCTTTCTGCTATTTGAAGCTGAAAACTTCCTAACTGATATGTCTGCATTTGACAAGTTGCAATTGCCCTCGCCCACTCCCTGCTTCCTTCAGGCTCCAACTCCAGGCTCGCGTTTCTCTTAGCAGGGCTTGGGTTTTTACTGATATTCTCATGATCTTTCACTGAGTATCTTTCTCATCAAATGCTTGGTCAAGGTTAGACTTTTAATCTCTACTCACAGAATAGGACAGTATGAAATGAAGTTCCTACCCAGCTACATCAGAATCCTGGCAAATGAGCAGAGGACAATCCTCCAAAGAAGACATACAAATGGCCAATAAGAACATGAGAAGATGTTCAGCATCACCAATCGTTAGGGAAAAGGCAGCTCAAAACCACAATGAGCCAAAACCGGTTTGGCTCAATGAATAGAGCGTCGGCCTGCGGACTGAAAGGTCCCAGGTTCGATTCCGGTCAAGGGCATGTACCTGGGTTGTGGGCACATCCCCAGTGGGAGATGTGCAGGAGGCAGCTGATTGATGTTTCTCTCTCATCGATGTTTCTAACTCTCTATCTCTCTCCCTTCCTCTCTGTAAAAAATCAATAAAATATATTTTTAAAAAAACCACAATGAGACACTACCTCACACCCACCGGGATGGCTATGATCAAAAATGGACAAAACAAGGGTTGATGACGTGGAGCAATGAGAACTCTCGCCCGTGGCTGGAGAGGATGTGAAATGGTGCAGCTGCTTTGGCAAAGTGTGCCAATTCCTCAACAAGGAAAATGTAGACTTACTATTTGACCCAGCAGTTCAACCCCTGGGAACATGCCCAAGAGAAATGAGGGCATAGGCCCCACAAACACTTGCATGTGAATGATTATAGGAGCGTTATTCATAATAGCCAAAAAGTGAAACAACCCAAATTCCCATGGAATGAATAAACAAAATGTGGCCTTTTCATACAATGAAATATCTATATATATATAAAAGCCTAAGCGACCATCTGACCTTTGGACTGTTCAACTGGTAGTTATGACATGCATTGACCACCAGGAGGAAGACGCTCAATGCAGGGGCGGAAACCACATGCATGGAAACATGGAGCAGACTGATGAATCTCAGAGGGAAGTGGAGAGGGGGGAAGGCGGGAAGAGATTAACCAAGGATCTTATATGCATACTAGAGGTCTGGTGCACAGATTCGTGCACCAGTGGGGTCCCTGGGCCTGGCCTGCACCCTCTCAAAATCTGGCCGGTTTCAGCCTGATATCCGCAGGCCAGGCCGAGGGACCCCACTGGTGCACAAATCCATGCACCAGGCCTCTAGTTAATTGATAAGAAGAAGTGAGATTCTGATGCACGCTACAGTATGGATTAGCCTTGAAAACATTATGCTAAGTGAAAGAAGCTGGTCACACAAAGACTGTCATGTGATTCTATTTATATGAAATGTCCATATAGGCAAATCCACAGAGACAGGAAGT
Organism: Myotis nattereri; assembly: GCF_964212035.1. NCBI lineage: Eukaryota > Metazoa > Chordata > Mammalia > Chiroptera > Vespertilionidae > Myotis > Myotis nattereri. Next base: position 24,269,921 of record NC_138086.1, on the reverse strand, counting down.
GTGTCACTCGTTGCCAGGGCTGGGTGTTAGGAGGAATAGAGGGTGGCTGCTAAAACATTCAGGGTTTCTTTCTGGTGTGAAGAAAGTATTAGATAGTGGTAATAGTTGCACAATTCTGAATATACTAAAAACCATTGACTTGTGCACTTTAAATGGGTGAATTTTATGATATGTGAATTATATCTCAATAAAGATGATCGAAAAAGAAATCTAATTAAGCCATTTTCATTTTCTGAATTTACAACTAATCTGTAAAATGGGGAGAATAATATGGCCCTCATAAGGCTGATGTAATAACTTGGAAATCTGAAGTGCTTCATACAAAATCACTCTTTAGCACATGGCTTTAAAAACCTTGTATTATGTTGTACAAGTTAGACCCCACATTCAAAATGAGTTGTGTTGTCAAATGCTGAATTAAGCAAATTAATACCAGTTTCTTTATTGCAGGACTTTTCAGAACCTTTCATTGTTAACATAATTTCCTAGGAAGGAAGGAGTGTATGTAATATTGCCCACACTTAACTATAGAACACCCCACATGTAAAAAAAAAAAAAAAGTATGTTTTAACATTTTGCTGGGAGTTAGGGTTCCCTGGAACCCCATTTGGGAAACACCACGTTCTATGGAGCCATCCAAGTTTCCATCTGGTTCACCTCCTATTCCTTAGCCAAAAATAGCGTAGGATTATGAGGCCTGGGGCTGATTGAGGAGCACTCTGTAGCTGTTTACTGATTTCTGTGTGAAGCAACCCCGGGTGAAACAGAGCAGTGGGTGTGGAATAGAACCTGGGGCTCAGGTCTTATCATGGCTGCTCACAACCCTGAATTTGCTTTGTCACAGTTGAGGCTGTTTCCTTGCCTCTGAATTGGCGATAAAAGCGTTGCCTCGCAGGGTTGTTGTAAAGAATAAAGACATTGTTTATGAAAGCGCTTAGTTAAATAGAAATGCTCTAGACAAGTAATTTTAAGGTGTTTATTAGTTATAGGAACAGGCCTCAAAACTGTAACCTTGTTAATATTGTGTTTTATCAGCATGGCTCTCCCTGGGGACTCCAGAGCACACAGGCCTCCCTCCCCTGGCCAACAGCATCCTCACGCTGTGGGTCTCTGGAGAGGAACACAGGGCCTCCCACCCTGCAGCACCCAACCCCTCCCAGGCACGATGGGACCCTGTCCTTTCGTGGAGGAGTCCTACTGCCCCAGGATGCCCAGCTGCGAGGCCGCGATGGTCCCAGAGGGTGAGGAGCAGCCAGGGTGCCAGGTGCCTTCCCTCCCACGCCATCCCATCTACAGGGCTTCACTGAGCGCGGCCCTGAGGGCGATAACCCCAGAGGTAGGCCTCGGAGGCTCTGCCTCCTGCCAGGGGTCCTCTCTCCCTGTGGTGGGGCTGGGCACGAACCACCAGCCTCAGAGTCTCCATTTCTTCTTCGGGTCAATGGCATCCCCACGAGACTTTTCCAGACAAGGATGACGTCCAACTCCCAGCCCTCAAGGGGCTTGCGTTTTCATGTGGGAGACAGACGCGCATTCTAAGTCAGAGCAGATGACTCTCTGATGATGGAGTAGCAGCCGTGAGGCCGGACGTGACCTCCACACACAGCCGCGTGGCTGCCTCAGCTGACCACGGCAAGGAGCCCCACTGGTGGTGGTGTGACGGTGTCTCAGCTCAGCCGCCGTAGAACACCTCAGCCGGGGCCCACACAGCAGGCCGTTATCTTCTCTCAGCTCTGGGGCTGGGAGGCTGAGGCCGGGTGCCAGCGTGGGCAGGCTCTGGTGAGGACTCTTCCTGGCTGTGGGCGCCACCTTCTCTCTGTCCTCACGTGGCCTTCTCTTAGTGCAAGCCTGGAGAGAGAGAGCGCTGTGGTGTCTCTCCTTTTTTAAAATATATGTTTTTATTAATTTTAGAGACAGAAGAAGGGGAAAAGCGTGGGAGGGAGAGAGAGAGAGAGAGAGAGAGAGAGAGAGAGAGAGAGAGAGAGAGAAACATCAAAGAGAGAGAAACATCTACATCGATTGGCCGTCTCCTGCACACCCTGTTGGGGATGAAGCCTGTGCCCCAACCTGAAATTGAACCGCAACCTCTCAGTGGACACTCAACCACTGAGCCACACCGTGTCTCCTCTTATAAAGCCTCCAATCCTATCAGATTAGAATCCTGCTCTTATGACCTTATTGAACCTTAATTACTTGCTAAAAGCCCATCTTCAAATATACTCACATTGAAATTAGGACTTTAACACATGAACTTGGGGGGGACACAGTCCAGGGCAGATAGTAATGAGCCCAGGACTGTGCATTGTATTCCCAGGGGCCCATGACTGGACTATGCATTGGATGCAGAGCGTCCTAACTATTGGAACGGCAAGATGTTAGACCCCTAAATGGAGTCTAGGTTACCCCTTCCTTTGACCCAGGAGGAAATCATGACTCCCAGAAATAAAGTGAGACTCTCAAGGTCCCACAGTCCAGATCCTTGACTCCCTCGGGGACTAGCACTTTAAAATGTGATTTCTGGAATAACCAGGCCCACGTAAGCCACCTGAACCCACTTCTGGGGCTGCGTTCTTCCCACATCCCAGGCCGATGTTCCCACTTGTTCTTGTTTCTTGTCAGGCCATTGGAAATAGGTTTTCAGCAGCCCCATGGTTAACTCTTGAGACAGGAAACCAGAACCCAAGCTATTCTCTTCCTACCACTTTCCCCTTAGAAACTTCTAGAGCCTTCAAGGAAACCCTAGGGCCCCTGGGCCACAAGCAGGAATCCCTTTATGCCAGCCCAACATCCTCATGGCAGAGACAGACAGGCCCAGAAGAAAGTGACTTCCCCAAGTCACACAGGAAGGTCAGAAAGGGACAGAGCCTTAGGAGACCCTGACACCCCACCCCCTGCCTTTCAGAGCACTCGGGTGATTAAAACTGATGTATTTTCAGCCACTGCTCCAGACAACTCAGTAGGTCTAGGGTGGGGCCCTGGTAGGGGCGTTGGAAGAAACACCACGTGGCTGCTGAGGCTGGTTTTCCGACAGCCGGGCATTTACATTCAGGTGTGTGGCTGCAGTATTGCAGGCAGGGGTGAGTCCCTGTGGCGCACAGGCCAGTCGCCACTGGCTTTGCGTGTCCTTCCAACACCAAGAGCTCTGTTCTGCACTCCACCGAGGAGCTAAAGGTGATTCCTCGAGCTATTGGTTGTATCTGATCCCACAGCATCACTTGCTAGACTCACCCAGGAGGTTCCCCACGCATTCCTATAGGTGCAACGTGTGCATAAACAGTAACAGGTGCAGACAGGCGATTCTACTACCAGTGATCACCATCTGGATGAATGGACTAAAAAAAAACAAAAAAACTATGTGATGGAATTTTTTCCTTTTTGTTTGCTTATTTCTGGTGTCTTAAATATCGTGTTTAGTTTAAATACAGACATGATCCGAGCATAAATATTATAGGCAGAAAAGCCAACACAGCACTGTGTGTTGAGACGGTGGCTTGCAGGTAGGACATGAAAATAGTGCTTGCTGAGCCTGCAGGTGTTCGGCTGCTTCTTGGCCGGTGTTACCTCGGTCCTCTATAGGACATCTCTGAAAAGTTAGCTTGGTCCCATTTTAGAGAGACTAACCAGAGGGGAGAGGTCAGATGGCTCAGGGTCACAGAGAGTTGGTGCCGGAGTTGAGATGAAAATGTGGACCGCATGTCTTTGCTCCGACCAGGTCTAGCCATGGAGAGAGCTGAGAAGGAGGACCGAGTTCATGGCCCCGGGATAAAGTCCTAGGAATGGAACTCCAGCCATGTGGGCCTGTCTTTTCTATGTTGATTAATACAGAGCAGTGGAAAGGTAATGGTCTGTGTACTTGTACCTGCTTATTCACCCTGCACCTGTGGCCTGCCGGGCTGAACCCCACACACTCTCCACCCACCTGCCTCCCTCAGGTGCTCCCTTAGCACCCCGTCCCAACCAATCATCAGTTCTGGCTTTTCTTGTGCGAGTGAAGTGCACTTCCCTGCGGCCGTGTTCTCCTTCATGTGGATTCTCCGTCCTGCATCGTGGGAAAGGAGATGCATGGCGTGAGCCCCCATGGAGTCCTGGATCTTCATCTGTAAAACCCAAGGGATTTCACGATGCCAGTAGTCCATAGATTTCACACATTTGGTGAATTGCTTCTGACATAACACGTGTGGTCATTGAGGCAGCTGAAATAAGAGGCAAATTAACTAAGTAAAGACGCCAGTTGAGCTGGTGTGTGATGGGCAGAAAGGAAGGAGTTGGCTAGTTCATGGGGTAGGAAGGATTCCGGGCTTACCCCAGAATTGGGCTAATCCTCGCATGAGTGTACCAGTGAAGAAGGCTAAGGGGCCAACCACAGCACCTCCTGGTGCCTGTCACCTTGACCTCTGCATCATTAACTACCAGCAGTGGGGATTGTGACCATGGAGCCATCCCCAGTCCCTCTCCTGGTCCCTCTGAGACCAGCAGCTCTCATTGTCAGAAGGACGAGTCAGAGTGAGGAATGTGGGAGGTGGTTGTAAAATGCTAGAGTTGAGTTGCACTTCGAAACACATCATGGGGGCAGAGCAGTAAAGAGGTTAAGCTCACCCAAAGAAAGCCGCTGTCCTCAGCTACAGGGAGTAGGCCCTTGCAATGTCCTTCATGGGGGCCTTGATGCAGTATCCACTCCACATCCAGAGGGGTCAGCCGTATGGCTGATCGACCACAGAGCAGCAGTGAGAACTCCGCACAGGAGGCTCAGGTGAGCTTCCCTGTGCCCATGTTCCGCGCACATGTCCCGCATCATTGCTGGGAGGAGCCACGCCATCCACACTCCACAGAAGCTGGGAGTGTGGGACTTTCCTGGACTCTGCTCTGTGTGCCTGTTCGCTCCGCTGACTTTACTCTGTATCCTTTAGCTGGAATACACCATAACCGTGAGAATAACAGCTTCCAGTGATTTCTGCATGGTCTGCTGGTGAATGATTGAGCCTGAGGTGGTCTTGGGGGCACCCATCTCCAAACCTTATAGTTGGCAATTATTCAGAAGGGTAGAATCTCTCACCATCTGCATGTCTTTCTAACGCTGGCTGATGTGAATAAGCTACTGAACACAGACTAAGTTGCACATGAAAGTCTAGAAAAAAGTGCTAGAGACACAGGCTCCCAGAGGCAGATGTCACAGCAGTGACAAACGGACTAGCTGGACTCTCACCGAGACACTTTCCGCTGCCAGAATGAAGAGAAATCCCAAGTAAATATGCAACTTTAAAGTGTACAAATGGCCCAGATGACTGTAGTGCATTCTGGCTGGAGGGGAACTCTGATTTCTGCAGTTCAATGGGCATAAGCATCTGGGTAAATTGAGGCTGAAAAGGTGGGTTGGTAACAGGAAGAAGAGAAAAAAACAGACAGTGAGTTAGAAGATGGGGATTTGGCTCCTAATATTGGTTCGACTGCTCCTAACTTTGGGGAGGTGATTAATGTCGCCGGGTCATTTCCCCACTTGGTGTCTTGCAGGCAGGCATTTATGTATTTAATAGGATGATGCACTGGACTCAGGGTACTGGGAAATGATGAACATTTGAGTATTTTCTTGGCAAAGGCTGTGTGAGGGCTTGACTTACTATACCAGCCAGAGTTATCTGTAGAAATAGGACCAACAGAAGAGAGAGGGGTGGAGGAAGGAGAGGTGGTGGTGTGTGTGTGTGTTGGGGGGGGGGATGGGGAGGGAGGGGAGAGAGGAAGGAAGGAAGGAAGGAAGGAAGGAAGGAAGGAAGGAAGGAAGGGAGGAAGGAAGGAAGAGAAAGAAAGGAAGGAAGAAAAGAGAGATGACTTATTTTAAGGAACTGGCTCATGTGATTGTGAAGGTTGGCAAGTCTGTAATCTGTAGGGTGGCTTGGCCAGCAGGGTGGTAACTCAGGTGAGAGTCCATGTTGATTCTGAATTCCTCAGCAGACTGGGAACATGGGCAAGTTTTCTATGTTGCAGTCTTGAGGAGAATCCCCTCTTCCTCAGGAAGTCTTTGCTCTTAAGGCCTTCACCTGATTAGACAAGGCCCACCCACGTATGGGGGATAATCTGCTATACTCAATGTTACTGAGTTAAATGTTAATTACATCTTAAAAATAACTTTACAGCAACATCTAGACTGGTGTTTGGCCAAATAACTTGGTGCCATAGCCTAACCAAGTCAACACATAACATTAACCATCAGACTTTTTCATTTAATGCTCAGAGCAACAACATGAAGTAGGCGGCGTTAGTAAAGAACAGCACTGGGGCTGGGTCTAAGGTGTTTGTGGCTCCATCTTCACATGATACCATCCTGTATCTTGTAGATAATCCTTAAGATCTTCCTACTGGGACATTTTTACCTCTTTGTAAATCAACCAACAGTCTCCCTTTTCCTTACTGTCTCCATTCCCAAAAGTGTTGCTAGTGTTAACTCCTTTTTGTTGTTGTTGTTGTTGTTGTTATTGGTTTTTTTGTTTGTTTTTTTTCTAACAAGGTAATGACTTACTGAGAGCCTGGAAAGCTTATCAGTAGCCAAAGACTTGACTTTGTGTCCATACTTTGCCAGCTACCTCTTAACCTCTAAGTTTGAATCTCCATCAAATGGTTCAGGGAATGCATCTATCCATTCACAAAGTCTATTAACTATTGATGATGTTCAGGTCTTAGGATGAGGACTGGGGATGGAATGTGGTTAAGACACAGATCTTTGTGAGTGGCTCACTCTAGCCAGTTTTGAGATTATGATAAGACTAGTGGCCCGGTGCATGGAATTCGTGCGGGTGGGGGGAAGGGGGGTTGTCCCTCAGCCCAGCCTGCACCCTCTTCAATCTGGGATCCCTCTCACAATCTGGGACTGTTGGCTCCTAACTGCTCACCTGCCTGCCTTCCTGATTGCCCCTAACCACTCTGCCTGCCACCCTGCTTGTCCCCAACTGACCCCTGCCAACCTGGTCACCCCCAACTGCCCCACCCTTCCAGCCTGCTCACCCCCAACTTCCCCCCTGCCAGCCTGCTTGCCCCCACCTGCCCTCCCCACTGGCCTGCTCACCCCCAACTGACCTTCCCACCAGCCTGATCACCCCCAACTGACCCCCTCACTGGCCTGCTCACCTCTAACTTCCCTCCCACACTGGCCTGATCACCCACAACAGCCCCCCCCCCCCACCCACTAGCCTGATCACCCACAACTGCCCTCCCATCTTGGCCCCTAACTGCCTCTACCTTGGCCCCGCCACCATGGTTTTGTCCAGAAGAACATCCGGAAGGTCTCCTGGAAGGTCTCCCAGTCTAATTAGCATATTACCCTTTTATTAGTATAGACTAGGGGCCTGGTGCACGAAATTCGTGCACTGGTTGTGTATGTGGGGGGGGGGGGGGCGGGGAGGGAGTGTCCCTCAGCCCAGCCTGCCCCCTCTCACATACTGGGAGCCCTCTGGCGTTGACCCCCATCACTCTCCAATCGCAGGATCGGCCCCTTGCCCAGGCCTGACGCCTCCGCCAGAGGTGTCTGGCTTGGACAGGAGACCCCCATCTCCCCCCGATCACTGGCTCTGACCCCTGCCCAGGCCTGAGGCCTCTGGCCCAGGAATCATGCCTGGGCAGGGGACCCCCATCTCCCTCTGATCGCTTGCTCCACCCCCTGCCCAAGCCTGATGCCTCTGACCCAGGCTTCAGGCCTGGGCAAGGGGACCATCATATCCCCCCAATCCCCGGCTCCGCCCCCCACCCAGGCCTGATGCCTCAGCCAGAGGAGTTGACCCTCATCACCCTCCAATCACCAATCACCGGATCGGCCCCTTGACCAGGCCTGAGGCCTCTGGCAGAGGTGTCAGGCCTGGGCAGGGGATCCCCAGCTCCCCGTGATCTCCCGCTCTGCCCCTGCCCAGGCCTAACGCCTCTGGCCGAGACGTTAGGCCTGGGCAGGGGACCCCCAGCTCCCCACGGTTGCAGGCTCCGCCCCTGCCCCTGCAGGACGCCTCTGGCTAAGGCGTCCGGCTCGGGCAGCGGGACCCGCAGCTGCAGCGGCCCCGCGATTGTGGGCTCCGCTTTAGGCCCAGGCAAGGGACCCCTAGCTCCTGGGACTGCCAGCTTCAACCGTGCCCAGCTCCTATTGCTGGCTCCACCCCTACTTCCTGCTATCACTGGCCAGGGTGGCAAAGGTGCCTGATTCTCCGATCATGGTTGTGTGTGTGTGGGGGGGGCGGGAGGGAGTGTCCCTCAGCCCAGCCTGCCCTGGAGCCGCCTTTGCCCTGGCCCCCAGCCCTTAGCTACCCCCTGGGTTTACGATCACTGTCAGTGGCAGGGGGCTTCTTCCTGCTTTCCCTTTCACCTCCCTGCATTGTGCCTACATATGCAAATTAGCCGCCATCTTTGTTGGCAGTTAACTGCCATCTTAGTTGGCAGTTAATTTGCATATAGCCCTGATTAGCCAATGAAAAGGGTAGCGCCGTACGCCAATTACCATTTTTCTCTTTTATTAGTGTAGATAGAGGCTTGGTGCATGGGTGGGGGCCGGCTGGTTTGCCCTGAAGGGTGTTCTGGATCAGGGTGAGGGTTCCCTTGGAGGGCAGGGCAGCCTGGGCGAGGGGCCTGTGGTGGTTTGCAGGCCAGCCATGCCCCCATTGGGGTGGGGGTCCCTGCTTGGGGAGCGTGGCCAGCCTGGGTGGGGGGCTGAGGGCTGTTTGCAGGCCCCTCCTTGGTGGTCAGCCCGGGGGACTCAAGCCTCCCACTTGCTCTGGCCTGCTCTGTGGCTGCCACCCTCAGGCCCCTCCTTCAGAGGCCAGCCCAGGCAGGTGGGAAGCTTGGCTTCCTCCATCGCTGGGGGCATCCGAAGCCTCCCGCCCGCCCGCTTCAGCTGACTGTGGCCGCTGCCATCTTTGTCCTGCTAATTTGCATATTCTCTCCTGATTGGCTGTGGGGTGTCGTGGAGGTATGGTCCATTTACATATTTGTCTATTATTAGTGCAGACGAGCCAATGTTTGACAAGTGCTTTTGATATTCTGAAATGCTATTTCTTAGTATGCACATGGTCATTGCAGCCACTGAACGTACAACCTTCCTATGATTCTCTGAAAATGACATAGTTAACTTATTGTCAGTGTGATAGGGACTGAACATTGCATGTATTCCGAAAATTTATTTGCTTAAAAGCTTAATTGCTTAACCACCTGTAAAATCTCCGGAGCCCTGGAAGAAATGCTCATAAAAGATCTGAGCTGAAGCTCAACAGTGAGCATCACCCAAGAGAGAAAAGAATAAATAGAAATGAGACTTTTTTTTTTAATGTGGGACTCATTTTTTTTTAAATTCTGGTACTAATAATAAAACTTTTACTAAAGCAGAAGAACACAGCAGAGGAAATGATACATCGGTGATCTTCTCATGCCGGAAAGACTTTTCTTATGCCCAAATGACTTGTTTTATTGGGAGAAATGCCTTTTCCTAAGGAAGAGGCATGAACTAGGCACCTTGTCCTGTGATTAGAGAGGAATGGGAGCAAACTCTTGTCCTCTTTCACCTGCAAGGTCACGGATGCGTCGTTGTTCTGAGGAGTGCCACCCTTGAGCTCAAGGGCTGTAACTAGAACAATGTTTTTACCCTGAAATGTGTGAATAAGTAGAATATATTTTACCAATGAAAAGTAGTGCTACTTCTTGACCAGTGATTTTGGAGAGAAACTGATGGAGGAAAATCACAGTGTTATCCATCCACGTAGGCCCTGCAATATAAGTGACCTGGAGTAAAACAGATCCTGGAGGGGCCCCAGAAGCTTAAGTTCTGGCATATGAAGGTCAAAGACAGTCTCTACCTGGGTGTCCTTTTAGTGCTCACGCCCCTGGTACGGTCCAAAAAGCTCACTGTCTACTTCCCTCTAGTTAAAGAGTCTCTCCCTGAGCTGTTTAAAATTTATTATTACCATAGTTAAGAATGAAACAAGCCATGGATAGACGTGGTGTTCGTTTCTGTTTTGCCCCTTCGTCTCTCCTCTGGGCCTCAGTTGTTTTAATCTATAAAATGTTTAGGTTTTCAAATGTGGAGGTTCTACTGTTTGCTGTTTCTTCTGCTTCCTGAAATCACAGCCCAGAGAAACAGAACCAACAGAAGAGAGAGAGGGGTGGGGAGGGAGGGAGAGAGAAAAAGGGAAAAGAGAAAGGGAAGGGAAGGAACGAGGGAGGGAGGGAGGGAAGGAAGGAGGGACGGAAGACGTGGAGGGAAGGAAGGAAGAAAGGGAGGCAAGAAAGGGATGGATTTACCTTAAAAATCCCCACTGTGAACTGCTCCCAGTACCACTCGGGTGCTCAGGTGAGGGAAACGGATCACCCGAAGCTCCGTGCTGTCCCTGTGGCCGCAGGCCCCGGCCATGCCTGGACTGTGTGGGCAGGGAAGGCGGGCAGTGTTTGTGAGGCCAGGCGAGGTCTAAGAGTTTATTCCCTCTCTCCGAAGTGTCTCTGAGACAAACATTTGGTGAGGAGGCAGGGGTGTGTGTGGAAAAGGGGGGTTGTCATGGCAACCTCGAAATGTGTGCGCTTCAAACCTGTTGATTTTTCCCCTCTCTGGCCTCATGTCTTTTCCGATGGGAGATGACAAATACTGGGAGTGACATGGGGATGTGAGCGAGTTCCCACAAACCACCCTGCAGCCCCCTGTCTTGATTCACGGAGGAATGGCTGGCAGGCTCTGACCAAGAACCAGCTTCCTGGACCTCTCGGGCTGTCTCCCAAGCCCACCTGCTCCCAGAGGCCCATGGCTGCGCTCAACCCCTGTCGGATCTGTCCCTCCTCTGAATTCCCCCAGCATGTGTGTCGGTTCTGATGTGCAAGTATTCCTTTGGTTTCTCAGCTGTTTAGCCTGCACAGAACAGAGTAGTTAGCCTCCGTACGCATGGTTTCTGTGCTGCATCACGTATCCATGCACCTGCAGCACGGGAAGAAACTGCTGGAACGGCAGAGATCTGTGCACAGGTCTAAGGGATGAATGAACAAGGAAACGAGGAAAGGGGAGGTCAGAGAGGGACTCACCTGAAGAGCCAGGTAGCTGTAGGGGAGTCAGGGAGGGGAGAAGGGGAGAGAGGGCGGGGTGGGAGAGGAAGAGGGGGCGTGTTAAGGGATGGAGGGTTCAGTGCTGCTCTGGAAGGAAGGTAAGAAAGGTAGAGGCAAGAATAGGCACAGTGTCATTAGGGGAAAGCTAAGGGGTAATCACATTCCTGGTAACGTTAGGGAACTGACTCTGGTTTCAGTTCCTGAGCACCAGGGCCTCCCAGGCGGAGGCTGCTGTGGGAGGGACACCGAGAAAGACCAGGTTCTGCTTTTTCCTCCAAGGCTCCTTCCGAGCCTGGGGCTGCCGCCCCGCTGCCCTGTCAGTGCCCTTTGTCCTGGCCGCAGGGACTGAAGACAGAGCTTTGGGGCCTCTGCTCCAGGCACCGCTGGCCTCCCCTTGGCTTTGAAGCAGTTACTGAGCAAATCTTCGGCATGGGCTCAACCATTCCCTCCTCAAGCACAAGCCTGTCTGTGCTGAGAAGACTGCTACTGTCCTGGCTGCTCCTGGCCCCTGAGCTGCGGGAGCAGGTGGCTGGCGGTGTGTGCTGGTCACACACGTGACTCACGGGAGTCCGGTGTGCGGGACACAGCTTCTGTCCCAGACTCCTCAGCCAGAAGAAAGCTCAGGCAAGAGCCTCCGTGTGTGGTATGGAGACCAGAGTTGGTGTGTGCTCTACACAGTGCCCAGGTGGCAGAGAAGAAGGATGTGTGCTAGGCATGTAGGATGTGGTCGCAGGACTCAGACGCACAGGTCTGTTTACTCACAGCCCCATGTATCTGCTTGCAAATGACGTACTGGCTCCTGCCCCAGACCAGGAAATTACTGAGGGATGTTCAAAATACACTGCACTTGTCAACATGTTCTAAAAGCCAGTGAAGAAGAGGAAAATGTCAAGTTGCTTCCCAACTAATCTAAGTAGAATTTTAAAAAATGTACCCAATGGAAGTTATTTCTATCATCTCATTCTCAAAACTCTTCAATGGCATCCCATTGCCATTGGTAAGCAATTTGGATCCTGGCTGGTCATTTAAGACCTTCCACAGTCTAGGCCTGGTATTATTCACCTTTAAGATTATGACCTCCGTTGCACATACCACAGAGGTAATTTTCGGCTGTATCCTTTGGACCGAGTAAAGAAATCATTTCTTGGACAAATATATAGTTGACACCAACATCCAATTTGCATACTGGCCGGAAGCTGGAGGAAGTGAATTCACTTATTCCACTACGATGGGATACCCAGCCCGGGCCGGGGCGGGCTCTAGGTCTGGGCATCCAGCAGGAACAGAGAAGCCTCGGTTCTTTCGGACCTTGTACACTAGTGACGGAGACAGACTCCGTGTCCGGTGCGGGAAGCGGAGATGTAACGCGGCTTGCGGTGGGAGTTATTGCTGGCCTCAGAAAGGCGCTTCTCTGATCGGGGTCTCTGAGCAGCTGCCTGTGTAGAATAAAGAAAAGCAACGAGTCTCGGGAGAATGGTGTTTTCAGGCTGTGGAAAGAGCAAATGCAAAGGCTGCGAGGCAGGAGCATGCTTGGTGTGTGTGTGCAACAGCAGAAAGGCCAGTTGTAGTTGTGGCGGAGTGCGTGCGGGTGAGGAGAGGAGAGCTGGGAGGGCATGGAGCAGGGGAGCGGAACCTTTGTCTGCCAAAGGCCGCTTGGATATTTATAACACCATTCACAGGCCATATAAAATGATCAACTTAAAAATCAGCCTGCTATATTTGATCAGACATTTAATTAACTCTCCCCTCATGCCTTGGCAGGGCCAGACCAAATGATTTCATGGGCCTTATATGGCCCGAGGGCCTGGCATTCCCCACCCCTGGTGTAGAGCGTTCTGGCCCTGGCAATGACTTTGGACTTTACTACAGGTGACATGGGAAGCCACTAGAAGGTTTTGAGTAGGTGACATGTATAATTGACTTATGTCTTCAGTGGTTACTCTGGTTGCCATATGCAGAACAGGCTGTGGACGCTGGGAATCCAATTTGGAGCTAACTCTAATGGTCAGGTTAGGGACAGTGATGGTTTAGACTAGGATGTGAATGATGGAGGTGATGAAAATGGTGGGATCCTTAGACATCTTGAAGGTAGAGTTGTAAGGATCTGCTGACAAATCAGATTAGGAATGTGAGAGGGGAGTCAGTGATTTTTAAGGATTTTGGATTGAACAATTGGGAAAATTGAGAATGAAGTCACTATTTATGGAGATGGGGAGAAGAAGTTTGGAAAGAGGTAGGGAGGGCCCTGGCCGGTTTGACTCAGTGGATAGAGCGTTGGCCTGTGGACTCAAGGGTCCCAGGTTCGATTCCGGTCAAGGGCATGTACCTTGGTTGTGGGCACATCCCCAGTAGGGGGTATGCAGGAGGCAGCTGATCGGTGTTTCTCTCTCATTGATGTTTCTAACTCTCTATCCCTCTCCCTTCCTATCTGTAAAAAATCAATAAATTTTTTTATTTTTTTTTTTAAAAAGAGGTAGGGAGGGAGAGCCCAGGGTTCTGTTTTGGATAGATTAAATTTAAGGTACCCATTTTGTAATTAGAGATATTCAGTGGGCAATTGGAATCTGAAATTCAAGGGGAAATTAGTACTGGAGAAACAGTGTTGGGAATTATTCAGCCTATAGATGGCTTTAGTGAAGAAGGGCAGATAATGAAGGGAAGAAGTCCGAGGATCCGGCAAAGACTGAGAATAGGCAGCCAATGGAACAAGATGATAACCGAAAGAGGGGGTTCCCATGAGGCCAAGACACGTGCCCTTGACCTGAATCAAACCTGGGACCCTTGAGTCCACAGGCCGACGCTCTATCCCTGAGCCAAACCGGTCAGGGCCATAGTTGTTTTTTTTTTAAACTGTAGTCCGGCCCTCCAACGGTCTGAGGGACAGTGAACTGGCCCCCTGTTTAAAAAGTTTGAGGACCCCTGACTTAGAGAATTTAGATTTAGAAAGTCCCCCACAGGTCAAAACTATTCTGATCCATTTAGTAGGAACCACACATGTGTTCAAATGGTCAACTTTTCATATACAGGATTTGGAAAATGGGGTTTCACAACAGGTCATGAGAAAGGGCCTGTGGTTTATGACCCAGAGATGATGGCATGGGAACCACTATGTGATGGGGAAGTTAAAAAAGGCACAGGAGCACTGACATGGGTGGAGCAGAGTGTCTGTACCCATGGACCGCAGTCTCTCTGAGAGGTACCCTCCCAGAACGTGGGAGTGTGTTTCTTTACCAAAACCCGTAGTTGTTAACAGAGAGAATGAGCCAGAGGGCCTTTAGAGACTTTTTCACAGTGGTGGAAATCTGTTGAAAAATGAAAGGTGCTTAGTTTAGAGGAAACCCAGGAGGGTCCCTCGCCATTTGAAAGATTAACTTTTGGAAGAGGGATCATGAAAGATTAAGGACAGAGGTTAAAGGATAAGTTATTCACTAACCTATTTACGAATAACAAACAACCCCAAAATATAGTAGTTTGATACAATAAGTTATTATTTTTCACAATTTTGTCAGTTGTTTGAGTGTTTTGGGTTTTTTCGGGGGCTGTTATGACTACAGTCCGATGGTGGATTGGTAAGGTTCTGGGCTCAACTGGGTTCTTCAGGTCATCTGGTCTTTCATCTTTAAGATGAAACTGAACTTCCTCACATGGTAAGAAATGGAGGTAGTATGATGGCCATAGGATACAAAATGTGGGTGAGAATAAGTCCCTATTATTATGTAACTAATTATCCCCAAATTTAGCAACTTAAAATAATAAACACTTGTTATATTACCCACTTTCTAAGGGTTTGGAATCTAGGAGCAACTTAGCTGGGTGATTCTAGCTCAGGGTCTCATGAGGTTGCTCTGAAGCTATTGACTGGGGCACAGCCATCTCTCGAGGCTTTATGGCAGTGGTTCTCAACCTTGGCTGCACATTAGAATCACCTGGGAATCTTTTAAAAATCCTGATTTCTGGGCCTCATCCTCCGGAAATTCGGTTTCTTTGTTATGGCATGGGGCCACAACATTAGTAACAAAGAAACAGAATTTCTGGAGGATGAGGCCCAGAAATCAGGATTTTAAAAAGATTCCCAGGTGATTCTAATGTGCAGCCAAGGTTGAGAACCACTGCTTTATGGGGCTGGAGAATCCTCTTTCAAGTTCACCTGTGTGATTGTTGGAAGGTTCAATTCCTCGCTGGCTGGCTGTCAGAAGCTTCCATTCCCTACCTCACGGGCTCCTCCCATAGTTATCACAACATGGCAGCATGCAGCTCCCTCTGAGCTGGGAGCTGGGAGTGAGGAGGAGGGAGGAGAGCAAGATGAAATCATAGTTTTTTATAACCGAATCTCTGCAGTAACACATCACCAATTCTGCCTTATTATTGGTCATAGGTACCACCTCTGGTACAATGTGGAAGGGGACTACACAGGGTATGAATACCAGGTAGTGGGAATCACTAGAGACCATTGTGGAAGCTGCCTACCATCAAGGAAACGAGACCTACTTGGGTTATAGAACAAACAAGGCTTTGCTGTTGAATTTAATGTAGTAAATGAGGAAAAGGGGGAAAATAAGGATGGCTTCCAGGTTTTTGGTTTGAGCTACTTACTGCAATGAGAGCTGTTGGAAGAGACACATGTGGAGGTGGGGAGAAATCAAAGTGTAACTTTCAACTTCGGAAGTTTTCAAAGCCTTTAAGATTTCCAAGTGGACAAGTCAGCAAGAAGTTTGAATGAATGAGTCTGGAACTCAGGGGACAGCACAAGACAGAAGATTAAGTTTACAACTCATAGCCTATGGATGGGATTTAAAACCAGGCACTGGATAAGATCTCTTCGTCGCAGTCATTCTCAACCTTAGTTGAGCATTTGAGTCACCTGGGAAGCTTTAATATAATTTGACACCAGGTCATTCTCCAAATCAATTGAATCAATATCTCTGGGGGTGGCACCTGGCCATTGGGATTTTTAAAGCTTCCCAGTGATTCCAATATGCATCCCAGGTTGGGAACAACTGACAAGGGAGAAAATGCCCATGGAGAAGCCAGGACTTGTGTATGTGTGTGAGGGTAGAGGACGACTTAGAGTTCCAGAGAGAAAGTTCCAGAATATGGCACAGCTTCTTTTGCAGTGCCTGGGAATTGGTTGACTTTGTGGCTGAGCTGTTGACCAGCTGGTGAGAACGTGCAAAGGGCCATCATCTATGGCCAACGGAGAGCATAGGATCACATTGGAATTTCAAAATGAAAGAGTTGAGTACACTGAATCCAGTTTGTAATGCAGTCGGGCTTAATTAGACACCAAGTATTTACCAAGTATCCCCCTGGCCTTTTCGATTAGGGATAGAAGTTAAGCACATTTGGACCTGACACTCTTTAAAGGGTGGATGATTCTGTGCAGAGATGTGGCTGCATTCCAGCTGGAAGCTCCTGAAGTCAAGCTATAAGAGGAAAGAGCAAGTCCCCAGCCCAGTGTCACTTCAAATGAGCAATAATATGTTCATCTTTGCAGTCAAAAAGATCTTGGGCAAGCCATTGTTAAATAGGTTTTGGAGGTATTTTTCCACCTGTGGGAATTTGTGCATTGAGAGAGCCATTTTTTAATAGAGATCTCCATTTATTACTCCTCAACTCTAATTTTTGCAGACTGGTGTTCCTGTGTGAGCAGATAACAATGGCTGCAGCTGTGTTCTCAACCCTGCTTCTTGAGACATTAACGCTGTGACCTTGATCTCATTAAATCATGTTTTATGACTCTTGACCAACAAATCAAACAGGCCAAGTTTGTGGCTATTGAGTCCCTTGAAAGTACACAGCATATCCCCCTCACCCGATACTTGCACCTCACCGGGTTTATTTAAAAGCTATCACTTTGTCTATGTTTCTATTTCAGACTATTAGGATATCAAAGGAATCCTAAATGCTCTGCAGTTGGGAATCCACAGTCCTCAGTTCAAGATTTAGCTCTACTGCTTGTTGCCTATGAGCCCTAGAGTAAGCCACTTAGTCTGGTAAGCTGATTCCCCTCTGTAAATGGAGAGGACTCCCCGCCGCCCCGCCCCCCCCCCCCCCCCCCCCCCCCCCCGCCGCCCTTACCTCTTTCCTGAGGTCATTGTCTATAGAGAAATGAGTGATGCAAACAGCTTTATCTTGCTGATGTAAAGACTTGCCATCATCACCATATCCCCTTCTCTGGGCAAATGCAGAAGGCATTCATCTGTCTTGAACATCTGGTTTCTTGCTTTCTCACCATCAGGCTTTTCCTTCCTTCCAAATCTTAGCACAAACCTCACACTCCTTCAGGAAGTCCTCCTTAATTAATCCCATGTCACCTGGGTCATCTCTTTTGTCTCTCTCCAAAGCCAGAAGAATCTGGTGTTCTCTTTCAATTAAGTACCATTTACGTGTGTGTTTCTCCATAGATGTGTTTAATTTGTCCCAAGTGTTCATTCTTGGATCTGCACTAGATTGTACATTTTTGAGGGATAGGGACTGGAGATGGTCTCAGCTTTGCAGCACTGATCAGTATGAAAGTTTATCCATGAATGTGAACTTCTAACTACTTTTTACATCTGATTTGTGTTTCTCACTGATCTTCACAAATCAAGATAATCTAGAAAGCAATCAAGTTTGGGGTGTTTGTAGACATTTTCCTGCACTTACAGCTCAGTCTTTCTGTTGTTAAAACAATTCTTGGCTACTAGAGTCTTAATGATAATTGGGTATCAACCTGTGAGGGGAGGAATGGAATCATCTATTTTTGCCTTTCATTATCACAAGCAAGTCTTCATCAGCACACTCCACTGAGAACTCACCAGCCTTCCTTCTCTTTCAAGTCGTTCCAAGCCCGGTGACATTTGAAGTGATGAGTCACTGTCTATATGTGGAGGCTGTCATTCTGCATGCACCACTGTGCGTGCTTGGGTGCCATCCCAGGCCCTGAGGGTAGGCATGACTCTGACCTCTCTGGGGAGGGCATCCTGAAAATGATCCTCCCTGAGTTGAAAGTGACATAAAGCACGATCTGATAGTTCTGGAACCCCCACAGGGATGAGAGAGCTCAAGCTGATGCTTTGTGGATTTTGCATAATGAGTGTATCTTGTGGACTTTCGTGGTACAGTGGAACCAACACAGTTCTTTTTTTTTTTTTTTAAATATATTTTATTGATTTTTCACAGAGAGGAAGGGAGAGAGATAGAAAGCTAGAAACATCGATGAGAGAGAAACATCGATCAGCTGCCTCCTGCACATCCCCCACTGTGGATGTGCCCGCAACCCAGGTACATGCCCCCGACCGGAATCGAACCCGGGACCCCTCAGTCCGCAGGCCGACGCTCTATCCACTGAGCCAAACCGGTTTCGGCACCAACACAGTTCTTACAGACCGGAGCCTGAAGTAGGATCTTGCTCTTTCACTAACTAGTTGTGTGATCTTGGGAAAGCCATGTTACCCCGCCGAACCCCAAAGAAGAAGCAGGTTGAAATGGATCAGCTTAATTTCCTTAACGTTCCCAGGGTCTACGGCAGGGGTGGGCAAACTTTTTGACTCGAGGGCCACAATGGGCTCTTAAACTGGACCGGAGGGCTGGAACAAAAGCATGGATGGAGTGTTTGTGTGAACTAATATAAATTCAAAGTAAACATCATTACATAAAAGGGTACGGTCTTTTTTATTTTTTATTTTTATTCATTTCAAACGGGCCGGATCCGGCCCGCGGGCCGTAGTTTGCCCATGGCTGGTCTACGGAGTGTTATGAGATAACGTGTCCTAGACAACAAAGACCTCACAATTCTTTCTTGGTCTCCTAATGTTTCTACTGATCTGGAGAAGTGGTGGGGAGAGGGGGACTACTCTGGGGGAGCTTTCTGGGTGTGTAACAGATACATATGTAACAGGTGCTGAAAGTGGATCAGAAAGGAGAAGGTGGAATTCTGGAAAGAGGACAGAACAGTGGAAAAGAGGGTGTCGTGTTTCTCGCCATACTGCCATTGTTCTGGTCTAGCTGCCGATTTCTGGTCATTCCCAAGGGGCCAAGGGTCTTGCTGATTGCTGTGGACCGAATGCTTCTCCCCACATTCTTATGTTGAAGCCTAATGTGACGGCATTTGAGGCGGGGCCTTTGGGAGGTGATAAGGCCAGGAGAGGAAAGCCCCCATGACGGGATTAATGTCCTTATAAGACGAGGAAGAGAGCTGGCCTTTACTCTTCTGTGTGAGGAAGCAGTGTGAGAAGATGACCATCTGTAAACCAGGCAGAGGGGTCCCCCACCTCACTGGCACCCAGCCAGACTCCAGAATGTGAGGCATGTTTGTTATTTAAGCCGCCCAGTCAGTGGTGGTGGCTATGGCAGCCTGAGCTAAGGCACTAATATCATCCAAGATGCAGGGTGTTTTCCTGCTTCAGCCCCAGTTCAGGGCTGGAGGGCCCACAAATCACTCAGTTTCAGAGACAAATACTTGTGGGGTTTCTACCTGCTCAGGCTGCATTTCCTGCCCTCGGAGCCCCAGGTGCTGAGCCCTGGTCCTGGCACATTCTAAACTTTATGTAAAGGTATCACCCTGTATGTGTCCTCCTGAAACTTGTTTTTTCTTTTCTTTCCTTTTTTTTTTATTGCTATGGATCCATGTTGAGACATGTAATTCTAGTTGATTCACTTTAACTACTATGTACTTTTCCATTGTAAAAATACATCACTATTTATATATTCTCTCTCTCTCTCTTTTTTTTTTTGATGGGCAGGTGTGTAGTTTCCAATTTTTTTTATATTAAAAGCATAGCTACCATGCATTTGCCTGCACATCTCCTGGAGCACATGGAGTTGCTGGGTCAGAGATGTGCGTAGCGCTATCTTTACTTGTTATTGCCACATGCTCTTACCGGGTTACAGTGCACACCCACCGCAGGAGAGTTCCCTTTATTCCAAATCCTTGTCTACAGCCAGTATACTCTAGACCAGGGATCCTCAAACTACGGCCCGCGGGCCGCATGCAAATACAAATATTGTATTTGTTCCCGTTTTGTTTTTTTACTTCAAAATAAGATATGTGCAGTGTGCATAGGAATTTGTTCATAGTTTTTTTTCAAACTATAGTCCGTCCCTCCAACGGTCTGAGGGACAGTGAACTGGCCCCCTGTTTAAAAAGTTTGAGGACCCCTGCTCTAGACCTTTCCGCTTTTGCCAATTTTTTGCCATAATGGCTATTTAATCTGGGTCCAGATTTTTAAGGGAACAATTTAAACATGTCCACGTTAAAGTAGGATGTTTACGGTCTGTTCATAACGGGTGTTGTTTATTAGATGAAGGAAGTTTCTAGTCTTATTTTCTTAAGATTTTTTTTAAAACCATAAAGTTTTGTCAAGTGTGTTTATTCTGCATATTTAGAGATGATCCCCTAACATTTTAACCAATTTTCCTAATGATATTAGACCCAGGGGGCTGTTATTATGGGAAATTGTGAGATGAGATAAAGATTCTTATCAAGACCAATTCCTTGCAATTTTTCAGAATATCACCTTCTGATGGGGCATCTTAAAAGTCACCTCCCACAGTCAGAGGGCTGGAAAGGAATGCAGGTATGGTCGTGTACAGCAAATGATTCATCATGTGCTAAGTGGGGATGTGCTAGCGTGTTGTTATAACTAGAAACTATTACCTAGAAGGACTAAAGAACAGCATGCTCACAATGGGCTATTTGAACAATATACGGTTATTATGGGCCAAGGCCTGGGGCTTGGATATATTTCTGTTAAGGTGAAATTTTCTTTGTAATGGAATTGGTTATAATGGGATTTGATCTCCATTCATCTCACTTACCCATTCTCCCTCTGGCGGCTTTGATAGCCTTGCTCCCTCAGCAGCAGTCTGCCCGGCAGAGTCTAAGGAGCCAAACACGCCTCTAATTTGTGACCCAAAGCTCTCTAACGGGCTCTCCTCGTAAACCCCAGATCTCGTTGACATACCACATGCCCATCCATCATCCATGGCCTTCCTCGATCTGCTTTCCCTTCCCAAGGTGTTTGTCTTCGTCCTTAGCTGATCTCCCTCTGAGCCCTCTCAGCTTGTTTAGACACAACTTGCGTTCATCCCACGCTACGGCCGAGGGACAGTTCCATTCTGGAGTTTTTGCGCCCAGCTGGCATGGCTGCCACATCTGTCGGGGCCGGGTAGTAGGCAGTTAGAGGAAGAGGCTGACAAGCCTGATATCATAGTGTTTTTTTTAATAGAGGCACCTCTGCCATCCACCTTGCACCGGTGTTTTGAGTGTAATGAATGTTTGACCTAGAAAGGAGGGCGAACATGATGAAATCCACCAAATCACCACTCCAGCTACTTTCAAAAGCCACACCCAACCTAGAGCTCTCCGGGATCCCCACCCAGAGTCACTCATCAGCATAAACTCAGGTATGACTGACAGGGCCTCCTTATGCATAAGGGAATGTCCTATCCCCGTAGGAAATTATAAGGGCTTCAGGAGCTCTGGGCCAGGAACCAGGGACAAAGACCAAATATATTTTTTGTTACATTATAAAAGGAGCCAAAATATCCTAATACAGCCATTTTCACTCCCAACCCTACGATGAGTGAGCGAGCGTGCCCGTGCCCACAGCATTGTCAACACAATGTGCCATTGAGTTTGGCCTTTTGCCACCTTGATGGTGATCAATGGACTCTCAGAGCAGTTTTCATTCGTATTTGTTTTATTCTGAATGAGGCTGAGCATCTTTTCATATATTGGAGAGCCATCCCTGTTTTGAACAAATAAATGGGAGGGAGGAGAATGGCAAGGTCTGGAACTTGGTCCTCCCTAGGAAAGGGGAGAGGAGGGGATGTGGGTTCTGCCAATGGGGACGCGAAGGGTCAGAAATAGAATGAAGGTCACTCATTTTTTTCTTACACATTTTTGTTAGAGTTAATTCCGTTTTCCTCATTCACTGCTGCCCCCAGGTCCACAGTGATCCTCCAAGTGACCCTCACACTCCCGTTGTTGGGACATCTCAGGTCCCTGGCGGTCCTGCGGGACCAGCTTTCCTGGGTGAACTGAGTGACTCTGCCAGCACCCAGCGGTCAGAGCCTGCTACTGTGTTTTGTGGTCGCTTTGTCTGGTGCTCTTTGGAGAATCTAAATTCCAGGTGAGGGGACCCTGGCCTCACCTAGCTCCTGTCTCCACCACACTGTTGATGTGGGGGGCCAGGACCCTGTGCATATCCAAGAAAAGAAAATAATCAGTAAGGCTCCTGCCCTTGAAACAGTAGGAGGGGAGAGCAAAGGAGAGGAGAGGAGAGGAGAGGAGAGGAGAGGAGAGGAGAGGAGAGGAGAGGGAAGAGAGGAGAGGAGAGGAGAGGAGAGGAGAGGAGAGGAGAGGAGAGGAGAGGAGAGGAGAGGAGAGGAGAGAGGAGAGCGGCTGTGATGTTGTAATGTTGTGCACTGATTTCACTGTCAGCCCCAGTTGGTTCAGATCCATTTATGTCCTGGGGCCCCTCATTCCGGGATGTGGGGCTGAGAAGCATGGGCTGGGGTGTCTCTTGGAGTTTTGTCTCTTCCTGTCGGAGTGTAGTGAGGCAGGGCTGGGAGAGTGAGCTGTCCCTGGGAGGGGACCCCAGCTGCCCACACAAGGAACTGGCCCGTCCCAGGGATGGATGAAGGACAGGAGCCGGTCCTCTTAAGGGAGCAGATGCTACAGGAAGGGTGATTGGCCTCACCTCAATCCCCGTGGCCCTCCACCAAAGCTGTACCCAATCACAGGTGTCAGCATAGATGCTGGGCAAGTCAGAGAAAAAGTGCTCCATTCTCAACGGCTGTCTCCACTCTGTCCATTTCAAAGCGCTGTTGGGCTGCAGCTATGGTTCCTATCTGTCTCTATTCCCTGATTTTTTTTAACCTAAATTACATTTAACTTTATGTTTCCATCACCATCTATCCCCTCTATGCTCTCTTTCGCATCCACTCCCTGTTTCCACATCTGTGAAATGCTAGAGGGAGTTCCTATATCAAAAGAATTTCCAATATCTCGAAATGGGGAGAGTTCTCCATGGAGCAGAGAGTGCGTGTGGAGAGTCGGGCCCCAGCGCCCAGCGTCTCCCTCCGAATCTTAACACACCTGAGGCCGAATGGTCCCGAGCTGTGATGGATGGAGGTCGCAGGCTGCGGGATCTTTGGGCAGCAGCCTGCTAGAATCTGATGAGCAGCCAACTCAGAATGAAGATAAAGCACCAGTGAGCTTTGATGGACGACAGACAAAGCCTGTCTTGAAATTGGTCTCTCAAAACAATATACAAACTAATACACAAATCAATGCAAAGTGTTTAAACTGCCAGGAAAACTCAGCCCATCTATCACACTTACGGGGAACCGGGGGCCATAGCGTTTGGCAATTGCCTGAGTCCCCAAGGCGCTGGGGAAGGAAACCGTCTCTGGGAACTGACAGCCCGATTCAGCGTCTCCTCCTGAGCATGGAGCCCTGCGCGGCCTGAAGTGGTAAATGGGGAGGAAGCCGGGCCCTGGCCATGCACCAGGGCTGGATGGGGACAGCTGAGTCTCTGTCGCTTTGATCCCCCACTGGCCACCCACAGAGGGACCCAACCTTTGGGGTGGCCATTGCAACAGGGGCCCTGGGGTGGGGGTGGCTCCAGGCCTTGTGCTGGTGACGATGCACAAGAGTTGGTTTCAACTTGGTGACTAAGAGCCCAGCGGACTGGAGACCTATAACCAGCTAACACTTCATTTCTCGTGTGTGTTTGATATACCTGTCTTTATTTTTAATAAAAATTGTATATAATTAAGGTGTAAAGCATGATGTTTTGGTATATATATATATTCATAGCGACATGATGACTACATCAAGCTAATTAGCACATATATCACTCACCTCACATTGTTACCTGTGTGTGTTGAGAGCACCTGAAATCTACTTTCTGAGCAAATGTTCAGCATTTGATGCAGTATTACTAACTTAGTCCCCATGCTGTGCATTAGATCTCTTGACTCATTCATCCCACATACCTATAACTTTGTACCCTTCGACCAACATCTCCCATCTCCCCCTCTCCCTGCCCTTGGCAACCACTGTTCTCTCTGCTTCTGTGTACTTGACTTGTTCAGAGTCCACACAGAAGGGAGGTCATACAGGGCTCTGCTTTCTGTGTTTGACTTATTTTACTTAGTATAATGTCCTCCAGGTCCATCCAGGTCATGCCAAATAGTAGGGTCTCCTTTTATGGTGAATAATATCTATCTATCTATCTATCTATCTATCTATCTCTCTCTCTCTCTATATATATATATAAATGGTGAGGAAAAGGTAGATTTCCAGTTGTGAGTACAGAAAGAAGAGTTTATTCTTGTATTGTTATTTATTAATTACTAGAGGCCTGGTGCATGGATTCGTGCATCAGTGGGGTCCCTCAGCCTGGCCTGTGCCCTCTGGCAATCCTGGACCCCTCGGGGGATGTCAGAGAGGCAGTTTCAGTCCAATCCTCACAGGCCAGGCTGAGGGGCCTCACCCGTGTATGAATCTGTGCACTGGGCCTCTAGTATACACCCACTGAAATTCCCCTTCCCTGTGAGAGTCATCAGTCTGTTCCATGTTTCCATGCCTGTGCATTGAGCATCTCCCCCCCTGGTGGCCAGTGCTCGTCATAGCTACCGGTCGAACAGTTGAATGGTCAAACGGTCACTTAGGCTTTTATATAGAGAGATTACATTATTTTCCATATGAACCACTATAAACCTACTTTTGCCCCACCCTGTATATATGTGTGTGTGTGTGTGTATACCACAATTTCTCTCTTCACACATGGATGGACACTTAGGTTGTTTCCATAGCGTGACTGTTGTGAATAATGCTGCAGTGAACACGGACAGCTGTTGTTCATTGTCTCTCAGCCCACTTCTCCTGCCGTCTGCCCACCTGGGGCGACTCAGTTCTTTCTTCATCCCTTGCACTGTCTACCTTGGGCTGTTTCTTCCATTGAAATCAAGGTCATAACTTTGTATCAACCTTATTTATTCTAGAAATGTTTAAACTGGTGTAGGGGGTGAATAAACGTATTTATAGCATGGCTTGCAATTTGCAAAGTCTTTCCATGTATATGGTTGGTAGTATCTTCTCCATTTGACAGGAGAGGAGACTAGAGGTCAGAGAAGTTAAATGCTGCGACCAGGCTGCCAGAAGGAAAACCCTTGTAGGAAATTATAATCGCGCTGCATTTCTCAAACCCTTAGCCGCAGAAGCTGGCCTCTGGCAGAGAGACTCTGTTCGTCCCAGCTTCCATGGAGGCTCTGGGGAAGGGCTAGCAGCACCATCCTTTCCTCCCACGGTTATGGTTTCTGACCCACCTTGGTGGGTATCAGCCATGTGGCAGCAGGGACGGCAGTCCTGGCCATCAGCCCCTGGACGTTGGTAGGCCGGGGATTTGGCCAGAATTAAAGATGGTTACTTTTTAAGAATTTTACCCCTGGGAGTCAAAACTGAAAGGACAAACCTATCTCCATCCATCAGAACAAAGAGAAAGGGTTGGGGAGCCCCAGCACCGGGCCTATAACTCACAGGGACAGAAGAGCCCCAAGGACGTCTCCCTCACCTTCCTCCCTCAGAGGAGGTCCAGGGAGAGGAAGGTGGAGGTGGGGGAGGGTGCTCTGCTCCTGCAGGGGGGTCACAAGGTGTCTGGTCATCTGTGAGACCACTGTCCTGAGGACAGCCATGGGGTGGCAGTCCCCCTCTCCCCCATCTCGCTGGGCACTCCAGTCACCCCACAATCCCTGTGGCTTCCAGGTTCCCTTCAGGGGAGAAGCCCTCAGAACGGTGCACAGCAGAGCGAGCAGCAGGGTGCTTCTAAACACCTGCTCTCTGGTTTCTGTCGACAGAAAACAACACCCCAAACTCCTATTTTAATGGACACACAGAATACGGAGGCTGAGGTCATTCCCAGGGAGGCCTCTGGGGACAGCGGCTCTCATCTGAGCGCAGCCTTGACCTGGTGGGGTTTGTGGAGGCCCAGGCCTGTCCCTCCAGAGTCTTTTTTTTTTTTAATTATAGTAAAATAGACACGACATCAAGTTTACCGACGTCACCATTGGCAAGTGTACAGAGCGGTCATGTTAGGGACATTCCGGCTGTTGCGCAGCCAATCCCCAGAACGCTTCCCCTCGCAGACCTGGGACTTCACACTCGTGAGATGACAGCTCCCGCCCCTCCTGTCCCTGGGAACCACCACTCGGCCCTCTGCCTCTGGGATCCGACGGCTCTACGTAACTTGTAAGTGGAATCACACAGTACTGCCTGCTCACGACAAGACATGCTATCAATAGGTTATGTTGATATAAATTGCAAGACATGCCGTAAATATGTTATGTTTATTGCTTAGCATCGCGTCTTCAAGATTCACCCCTGTGGTGGCAGACATTGGGATTTCCCTTCTTTTTATGGCTAAACAATATTTCCTGTTAAGTGTACACCACATAGTGTTTATCTGTTTATTGGCTGGTGGGCCCTGGGGTTGCGTCCACCGTTTGGCTACTGTGAGTAACGCTGCTGTGAACATGGGTGCACACATGTCTCTCCGAGACCTGCTTTCAGGGCTGGGTGTACACCCACACGTGCAATCGCTGGATCCTATGGTCATTCTGCCTTTCATTTCTTGAGGAACAGCCATCCCGCTTTCCACAGCGGCTGCCCCACTTTGCATTCCCACCAGCAGCCACCAACCACGGAGTGTTTATGACATGCCCGGAAGCCACAGGGCCGCCGCGGGAGGTGAGGACACAGGCTGAGTTATAGCCACGCCGGGCACATAAGTCAACCCTCAACCACGCCACTGCACACGCTCCAGCCGGGGGGTGGGAGACGGAGGCAGCGGAATCTCTAGGCCAACTCAGCTCAAAATTACTCTTGTTCCACTTCAGAGCCTTGGGTTTAAATGCAAAATAATTTCCCTAAATGTCCATTTGAGAAACAATAAAAGATTTGCGTAAGCTTTTCGAGTTGTAGAGCTTTAGGTTGTTTATCGGGCTAATTGCCTCACATCCTTTTTTCATTTCCTTTTTTATTATGGGAAAATTTTGAAATGCCTCATTCTAGGCGGGACTTGTTTGCTGAGGCTCTCAAGAGGCTGCAAGGACCGTTTGGCTGCTCAGCTCCTTGAAGTCAGACGATGCAAGGACTAGTCTTCCCAGTAATGGCTGCTGGAGGGAGAGGCGATGCAGGGGACCCTTACAGGGGTGTCCCCTCACACTCTCTTCTCTGGGAACTGTGAGCCCCTCTGCCCAGCAGCCATGCCTCTGGTCTGTTTCTCTGGCTGGCTGGTCACTGACTAACAATCTGCTACGGACCCACGCTGAACCATTCCGGTCCTTGCAGAAATTTGGGATTGTATCGAAAGCAGAGATCAACAAACTAGCCAAATCCTGTCCACTGCTTTTGTAAGTACCATCTTATTGGAACACAGCCCATGCGTCCATTCATTACCTAGAGCCTGGGCAGCTTCCATGTGACTGTGGGTGAGCTGAGTAGCCTCACCATGGACTCCATGGCCCACAGAGCTGCAGAGTTCCTCTCCGGCTGTTACAGGGGAAGTGAGGTCTGAGGGAAAGGCCGTCTCTGGGAACGGCTGGGCCAGGGTATGTGAACTCCCTGTCTGTGAGGTGGCCACCTCCTGCCATGTAGACTGAGGAGAAGAGAAAGCAGTCTGCAGACAGAGAGAAAGAGGTAGCGGAGAGGCCTGGAGATGGGAGATGAGGAGGAGGGCAAATCGCAATGGCCTCTGAACCCTCAGTTTCGTGCCCTTTCTAAGACTCCTGGGTTTCATTGGTTACTTTCAAACCCTTGTGATAAAAGCATCTTTTTTTTTTTTTTTTTTTTTGCTTAAGCTACCTCAATTGGTTTCTGCTTTTGGAAACTCGAGTCCTAAAGAAAGCTCTCGAAAAGCTCCGTGCCTTCCACTACTCAGAGATCAGTCATGAACCAGCCCATCAAGCAGTCCAGAGATCCGACCTTGCTTCCGACCTTCCTTCTGAGCTGGCCAGCCTCGCCTGGCCCTGCCCCGGGAAGCAGGTGTGCGCGAAGGTTGGCAGCTGAGCTGACGCAGGGAAAGGTTGCTGCTGAGGTGCCCAGGATCAGAGCCCTGTGCGTGGCCTCTTGCTCTTGACTGACAGCCACTGCAGGAGCTGGAGTGGCCTCCAAACCTCGTGCGCTGCCGCAGCTGAGGTCGGGGCAGATGCCAGAAGCTGCCAACCCTGGCCTTCCCGCCCTTGAACTTTTGGTAACATTCTTCCCAAGTCCACCTTGAATTTCCTTTTGCAACTTTTTAATAACAAAATGAACTCAAATGTAATCTTTAGTCAAACACTTCTTATACCGGCTGCCTATTAGAGTCAAACACACAATGTTTGGCACATAGGACAACAGCAATCATAGTTCTAATCCAAAGTAGAATTCGAGCAAATTTCTAATGAGAGCTTCTGGTGCAAGATGGCGGTTTGAACACATGCTTTTATCTTTGTCACTTAGGTTTCACTGGAATAAAACTGTAAGCGATATCTGTCATGGCAAAGACTCTGGGGAGGAAGATTGCCCAAAGGCAAGAGAGCTTTACATGTTTCTGGAAGACGAATGGATGGGATTTGTGATGCATGCAGCAGTCAGAAAAAGCATAACCTGGAATATAGGAGGGTTGCAATGAACATGGGAAACAATGCCTGTTAGAAACAAACAAAGAAAAAAGGCTCTGAGCTCAGAGTTAGCAGGTACAGTGCGAGGCGGGAACAAGAATGGAGCTCATAGAAGGGAGATGGCTGGGTTGGTGGGACACACCTGCCATACTTTGTTGCAGGTAGCCTGGTGTCTGCTACAAGACAAAGTAAAAAAGGTATGCCTCTAAATTTCAACCAGTCTCCGGAGAAGGCTAAGGCATCTAGTACAGATTTTGGTGTTCCAGAATAGAACCCACATCCTGGCATTCGGGAAACCCATAGCTGGACTGTCAAATTGGCTCCTTACCCACTCACCCGAATGCCAGACTGCCAGCCAGCGTGCACCCCGCAACCTTTCACACCCCACGGTGAGCTCCTGGCCGAGTTCTAGGGTAGAGGCCTGGTGAAAAATAGATGCCTTGAGTATCAGCGTAATGCAGACAAAATCCCACCTCAGCTGCCCAGTCCCTTTAAACCAGGGGTCCTCAAACTACGGCCCGTGGGCCACATGCAAATACAAATATTGTATTTGTTCTGTTTTGTTTTTTACTTCAAAATAAAATATGTGCAGTGTGCATAGGAATTTGTTCATAGTTTTTTTTTTTTAAACTATAGTCCAGCCCTCCAACGGTCTGAGGGACAGTGAACTGGCCCCCTGTTTAAAAAGTTTGAGGACCCCTGCTTTAAATGATGGAAAGAGCACAAGAATTAGAGTAGAGCCAAAACCCAAAAGAGACAGACCATAATAAATAGACTAATAAATAGTGGACATTGAAGTAATTCTGAAAAGGATCTTATAATTTATACATGCAGATTCACGAGTATGTTACACACATAAAATAAGTAATAACACAGGAACAGAAGGAGAATAAGGGACAGTTCATAGGGATTTGAAAAATTTTGATTTCCAAAACAAAAATATTCAAAACAAGCTTGAACTATAAAGTCAAGTGAATTGCTTAGAATGTAGAACAGAAATATAAAGAGAAGAGAAATATTAGAGGAAAAGTAAGAGACATGAGAACTCATCTTGAGGTCAAACATAAAAGAAAAAGGAATCGCAGAAAGGGAGAATACATAAAATGGAAATTAGCAAAGAAATAGTAGAATAAAAAATTTCAGGGCTGAATAAAGACCTTAGTTTTAAAAGGCTCAGAGTGTCCAAGAAAATAATTTGAAACAACCTAACACCTAGATACTGTTCTGCAAAATTCTAGACCAAGGATAACAGGGAGATCCTAAAATCTCCCAGAGAGATTGAATGAGCAACTCCAAGGAGCTAAATTCAAACCAGCAGCTGATTTTTCACCTATAGCCTTCATACCAGAAGACAATGCAATAATGCCTTCAAGTTTCTGAGAGAATAAGACCTAACTTAATTTTTTTTTTTTTTTTTTTTTTACTCAGCCCAATTGTCAATTAAATAGCAGGGCAAAATAAGGACATTTAGTTTCCATGTACCCTTTCGTAGGAAGTTACCTGAGGATGTATCCCAGCAGCATGAGGACGTAAACAAAGGAAGAGAATGGAGACAGGAGAGCTGCCCAATCAAGGAGCAAAGATACGAGGATCCCAGACAAGTAACCAGGCAGCAAGGATAACCAGCCTCGAGGACACTCAGTCCAGACTGGAGCAGAATAGAGCGCTGTGCCGGGGAGAGGGACTGAGGAAAAAGGCAACATCTTGTAGGTCATGTCCTTGCAAGGATGAAAAGCCCTAAACCAGCGGTTCTCAACCTGTGGGTCGCGACCCCTTTGGTGGTCAAACGACCCTTTCACAGGGGTCGCCTAAGACCATCCTGCATAGCAGATATTTACATGACGATTCATAACAGTAGCAACATTGCAGTTATGAAGTAGCAACGAAAATAATTTTATGGTTGGGTCACCACATGAGGAACTGTATTTAAAGGGCCAGAAGGTTGAGAACCACTGCCCTAAACAATGTGCATTATTCTAGGACAACAATAATGTATTTGGAAACTCCTACAAAAACAAGAAGCTGTACCTGAAAGTCATTATCCCAATAATAAGAAAAATGTATCATGAAGTTTTAAGCAATTGCTGTAATATAAGGAAAGGAGTTGGTTGAACTTTATGCGGAGACCATTCTTCCTTGAGTGGCCTAGGGATTGTAACCTCTGACTTGTAGGGAAGGAATTAGTACAGTAGCTTACTTGTTAGGGCGGGGAACAATGTGTATGTGGTAATGTGAGTGTAAACACAGTTTAATAAAAACATTTAGCGTCAACCTGTGAAGCTTAGAAGAAGGGGCTGTGGTTGCAGAATGTAAATGGTAACGTTTGCAATTTAATGTGAACATTTATCTGAGAGTTGGTTGAAGAAGGAAGGGTAGGAGAATAAAAATACTGACTGAAATTGGTGGAAACATACATGGAGGCATGCTTTGTATGTTATTTCATGTTATGAAAGTGACCAACTGTATCTATAAAAAATGAAACCACAAACATTGGGTTAGGTCTTAAAGGAGGGCAGTTTGAGCGAGTTGGTAACCCAAGAAGTGGAGTGATACGTGCTACTTAGAGGAGGGCACGGCTTGGATTCTCTGGGTTTGCTGTTGGGTCAGGTGGGGCCTAGAAAGACCGTGCTCTAGGCTGGCCTCTGGCCAATCAGCCCTTCCTGCCTTCCAAATCCACTGGATAAGCAATATCACTTTCTGTTTATGTACCCAGCAGAGCAAAGGTAGGGAGCCTTACTCTATAGAGCTGGCTGGCCCTGCTTTTTCCAGCTCAACTGATGGTCTGTGCTGGTTGCCAGGCAGGTGTTCATATAGAGATGGAACATTCCACAGGGTTCCGTGCAGCCAGTGTGGCCTACAGGTACTGGCATCAGAGGTAGAGCTGTGGTGCTCTTTGGAACCATGGGGCCTGCTCAGCACCACAGAAATGTCTTCCCAGCCAGTCCTAGAACCGCTGGGCGGTATTCTGCTGGTGACACCTGTGTGCTTGACACAGGCCCTGGTCTGTGTGGGTTTCCCTGGGAGATCCTGGTATGCACTGCAGTGGTGGTTTTTATTGTAAAAAGCGGGCACACTTTAAGGAGGGAAAAAGAGCTAGCCAAAGGGTTTGCTGCAAGATGAGCTTGAGAGTCATATGAAGATTGTGCTAAAGGCACAAGCCTGTGCAGCCCTCTGTCGCCTGCGGTGTGGTCAGTCTTTGCAATTACAGAAGCTGTGTTTGGCAGCACTTAATGCAAATCAGAACAGCCCTGGCCAGTGTGGCTCAGTTGGACGTCCTCCCATAAACCAAGAGGCTGCTGGTTTTATTCCCAGTCAGGGCCCCTGCCAGGATGTGGGCTTGATCCCCAGTAGGAGGCATGTAGGAAGCAGCCAATTGATGTGGGGTTTTTCCCCGCCTCTCTCTCTCCCTTCCTTTCTCTCTCTAAAAATCAATAAAAAAATCAGAACAGGCCTTCACTTTCTTGGAAAAGGACAGAAAAAACTAGCCCTCTAAAGTCTTTTTTTTAAACTGCAAGGATGGGTAGGAGAATCAAAATGCAAATGGACAGGGTCACTTGGAAAAAACTGCCAAACCCCAGGGACCAAAACAAAAGAGCCCTTTGAAAGCATCTCAGGACAATGGAGAACACCTTCAGAAGAAAATCAGGATGATTTGAATGAAAACTCGAATCTTACAGAAAGGCTAGAACTGTGTGCCAAGAAACCAAGGAAGGGAAGCGAAGTGAGGGAACTCACTGGTCAGAAAAAAATGCTTGAAATGGCCAAGGCACGAATGAAGCCGATCAGGGATGAGAAAGAGAGCCCATCACGTCTCTGGCGGAGTCCCTGGTGAAGATCACAGGTTCCTCCACTTTCTGCAGAGAACACAGAATGGTGGCAACTTGGAATGAGAGAAAAAGAGTAAGCAGAAGATAGAGATCTCAGAGGTGGATTTGAAGAAAATCATGATCTGTTCATTTAAACGTGCCCTTTAATAGACTTGGAGAGCCCAGCTGATGTTGCTCAGTGATTGAGTGTCAACCTATTAACCAGGAAGTCACAGTTCAATTCCTGGTCAGGGCACATGCCCGGGTTGTAGGTCCGATCCCCAGTGGCGGGGGTGGGGTGGGGGGGGGGAGTGGGGGGGGTGGGGGGGAGGGGGGGGGAGTGAAGGAGGCAGCTGATCATGATTCTCATTATTGATGTCTCTCTCTCTCCCTCTCCCTTCCTCTCTGAAACCAATAAACATATATTTAGAAAATAAATGAAAGACTTGGAGAAATACAAACATTATCCAAAAATTATGTGGCCGAAACCGGTTTGGCTCAGTGGATAGAGCGTCGGCCTGCGGACTGAAAGGTCCCGGGTTCGATTCCGGTCAGGGGCATGTACCTGGGTTGCGGGCACATCCCCAGTGGGAGATGTGCAGGAGGCAGCTGATCGATGTTTCTCTCTCATCGATGTTTCCAACTCTCTATCTCTCTCCCTTCCTCTCTGTAAAGAATCAATAAAATATATTCAAAAATTATGTGAAGAAAATCAAATGAAGGAAGAGCTCCCAGGACAAAGAACATCTCCAAACGGAGCAAGCAGCTTTGCAGTCTGAAAATTCCATCCTGAAAGTGAGATTCAGAAGCTTCCGCTAAATCAAGAACGTGCGATGCAAATTCAGAGGAAATCACTTGAAAAGGAGCTGGGCTGCTTAGGAACGGAGAAGAAATGCTCTGAGGTGCATAGAAACACGAACTACACAACACAAAAGAACAATCTGCACGGAAGGTGGCCGAAGACAAGACTGGGGAAGAACCACTTCCTTCTAGCAAAATCGGGTTCTCTTCTATGAGAAAAATGCTCAAGGCGGTTGGACAGTGGCTCTGTGGCCAGAGGGAAAGCCCCAAGAGCGAAGAAAAGAAAAGCTGATGACCAATGTTGGCTAATGTGGAGTTTAAGTTTCCGCCTTTGCCTAAGGGCCCTTTTGCCCCTGCTCCTCCCCATGCAGCCCTGCCTGGCCCAAAAGTATCGGGGCTCCCGGGGTTATCCTACCCCCAGGAGAGTGGAGGGTTAAGCTGTGGGGGCTCGGGGATCTGGGGTCTCATGCAGGTTCAATTCAAATTTCACAGCAGCAGACCACAGCCAGGCATTTGCCTGTGTTTTCCCCGTTAAAGTGATTTTTGATTTAACTCTTTTTAGTTTAACGGTCGTTATTTAATTGATGCTATAAATGCTCTTATTAAAGTTTGATAGCATTAAAAAAAGGTAATAAGCGCCCGAATCACTGAAAATGGATTGCTTTTAGAAATCGCTTCTAGGAAGGGAGATGAGGATAATTGGAGGGTCAGGTCATCCGAAGCTTGAAGAGCAATTAATGACAATGGCCCTGGGGCTCATCCCTCCCCACCACACACACTCTTTTCCAGCCAGGCCAGGCTTCCGCCACCCCCTGGGGAATGCTGGGAGCCCAGGGGACCGGGTTCTGCTGCTGCTTGGATTGTAAACAGTCCCTCAGTAGTCCCTGTCATATTTCCACCACCTGGCACTAGCTGCGTCTGTCTCCGTGCCCTCTTTACACAAAAGAGCACTCCTGCAAACTTTGATTTGGTAGCATGTGCGCGTCACTTGGAGAAAAAGTTAAGCTGTAAAAACAACCATTAATTGAGTTTCAACTGTGTGACAGGCATGGTAGTGGCTACTGAGGCTAGCAAAGCAAATACTTGGAGCTAACACACATTTTGGATGATTGGAGATGTAAGGTCCGTGTTTCGTAGACCTTAGCTACTCATCTCAAGCATCTGCCCGTGCTCCCACCTTGCGCCCTTGGTCTTCCCGTGGAGGGAGTTCTTTGCTAGGGACCTGGGGGGAGGGCTTTGAAAGCAACCAAGCTTCCCATTTGTGTACATCTCCCACTAGCCTGGAGGAAGTCCTGCCGATGGCGGAGACTTGGAGTCACCCGAGGTGCAAGTTGAGAATGTGCTTGGATTTGGTGTTGCAGGAGGGGTATGTGACACGCAAAGACAGAGTCTGGTTTGCCATTTTTATCTGAGTGGCCCTCTGGCCTTCTGAGCTCCAGCACCCTTTCACAACAGAACCCAAAGCAAACCCACCAAACAATCCCAACCATTTTTGTTCGGGAAGAGTTGAGTCAGCTGGGGTCAGTGGGGCCAAGGTGATGAATTCAAGCCTGTGTTCTGGGTCCGGACATTAGTCAGGTCCCTGGGGTGCAAGGACTCTGTTTTATTTACCCTAGAACCCCTCGTACTCTGAGAGTGCCGAGCACATAGTACGTGCTCAAAAAATTATTGTCGTTAAAAAGTCAATTTGTGCTATGTACTAAGATAAAAGGTGCCCCCAAATAATTCAATGATAAGTTTCTCTCTCAGTTATAAGATTTGGTATTGAGGACATATAACATGTGGTCCCTCCCCCCAAAACTTGAGTGACTGAACGGACAGATGAATGGATGCCCCTGTGCCCAAGGGAACACCTGCCCTAGAGGGCAGCAGTTTTAGTTACAGCACCTCCCCACCATGGCGAACACTACTCCAGCCCATTTAGGGACAGAGTGGCGATACCACATATAGTATAAAAGAAAGACAGCCTCTATTTTATGGTCAATACCACTTCAACAAGATTAATTTCCTTTGGGGTTTTTGCCTCTGTATTTTAATGGTCTAATGTAGTACTCAACACACATTAAATAATGGTTTTCTTCCTTCTCTCATTTTTTCTTTCTGGTTTTTTTTTTTTTTCCAGTTGCCACTGATTGATCAAATGTTTCACTGCAAAATGCCCTTTACTCCGCCCCGCAGCAGTCTAGCTTTATTATGCAGGGAGCTGGTTTGAACCAAAGCAAAGAACACACTCAGCCCGGGGCATAGGGCACAGGTGATTAAGGGTCCCTGGTGGCCAGCTCCAAAGTACCTGTCACTGATGGGACCTGATTTCAGGTCATGGAGAAGACGGCTGGAGGCTGGGCAGGCCACTGGTCAGGCTGGGACAGCAGGATCCGAAAGGGCTTTGGAAAGGGACAGGGAGGCCAGCTGCTCCATCCTCCTGACTTGGATGCAGCTGTCATCATGAAGTGACACATTTCCCTGCTCACGTTCTCCTGTTCAGATCCCAGCCACGAAGCTGAAGGGAGGCACAGGCGTGTTTATTACAGTTGAGGGTGAAGACTTCTGCCCTTAGGGGCTGGAGGAAAGGATTTACCCTCTGCGCCCCCTTCTTCCCCATCTGCAAAGTGGGATTCCCGATATTCACTTGCTGTGGAGGGCAAAGTGTCCTGGTAAATGCTGGACTAGCGGGGCTGACCTCACCATCCACTGCACAGAGAACAGAGCCCAGGCCAAGCTGCTGTCCTCTGACTGAGCGACCGAGCTCTCAGCCCTGGGGGAGGACTGCTTCCCGCTCAGGGGAGAGCCCTTCAGAGGGACGATTTTTACGGGCATTGCTGAAGACAGGGCCTACTGTACAACACAGAGACTCAAGGGCATCGAGCTGGAGGTCTCCATTCTACACGACAGACATAAATTACTGACCAGACACAGGCATTTCCCCTTTTGGTCATCACCCTACCATGAGGAGAGGTTTTATTTTCTAAATGATATATTGATCCGATAAAATTATTATTACATCATCTTTATTGCCCATCACCACTCACAGTGGGAGAGGCATTATAGGGAAAATGGATGGTCCCTCTGGGATGGGGTATACAGATGAGAGAGAGAGAGAGAGAGAGAGAGAGAGAGAGAGAGAGAGAGAGAGAGAGAAAGAGAGAGAGAGAGTTGTGAGTGTGTGTGAAGATTTCTGACAGAGGATGGGCAGTTCCATTAATATTAGTTGATGGAGTTGCAGCACTCACATACACTATCAAGCCTCTCTCCTGGGACCCCTCGGGGG
This sequence comes from Myotis nattereri, assembly GCF_964212035.1. Lineage (NCBI taxonomy): Eukaryota > Metazoa > Chordata > Mammalia > Chiroptera > Vespertilionidae > Myotis > Myotis nattereri. Next base: position 24,233,354 of record NC_138086.1, on the reverse strand, counting down.
CTGCAGTGGAAATGAGCTGCTGTTAGGGAAAGGCGTGGGAAGGATGTAGTAGCCAAGGCCTTAGGCACTTAAGGAGTGAGACTAAAGGACGCTCATCAGACTCAATGCGTCTTCCTTAAAGCAGGGAGAATCTATCATGTGGAATTTGGGACATCTCTATATGCCATGCCAGGGAAAGGGGTAGTGGTGTGCAGGCTTGTCACTCTTTAAAACACGTTGATTGCAATCTGTGGGGAGAGCCCCCTTTACTCAAGAACTAAGTAATGTAGCTCCAAAGAGCATGGGAAGGTGTCTTCTCCTGAGTCCTGGAAGGTAAAGACAACTTCTCCAGCTCTGTGCACAGGCTACTATTCAACATATCTTCCTCAGTAACAGAATTGTCATCTCTCTCTTGTTCCAGAAAATCCATGTTAATACCGATTTTCGTCCACAAGACACTTGAACTCAGCTTTCAAGGTCTTACACCTCCTCCACACATCTTCACCACACCATCATGTTTGCCTCTCTGTCCCCCTCAAACTCCAGCTCTGTTCCTTTGAAATGGTCTCCTTAGTGGTAGCCATAGATGTTGCATTTGGTACCAAAATTAGGACTGCATTCTATCACAGCTCTATCTCTTACCACCAGTCCTATCCTCTTCCAGCTTGTTTTCTCTGCTGTAAAGTTAGATAATAATGGTACCTACCTCCTTAGCCTACTACGTGCTCCACAGTTAGGTACTGGGCCAATGTCGGCTGCTATAATACGAAGAGTTCCATGTCATAGGATGAGTCTAAAGAGTTTCGGTGGTGATTCTGGAAAATGGTGTATGTTCTGCAGCCAATCACAAATGTGTGATGAAGGAAAACCTCTTTGAAAATACATACAAAACCACCGGAAATTTGAGGCTGTCCTGGCTCAGTGGTTGTGCTATAGCAGCAGGCTCGGTGACATTGCTCTCCCTGTGCACCCTTGCAGTCTGTTTGTGTTGAGCTTAATCCATCTTATTTTTACAGACTGAAGCATGTTTCAAAGCTGGTGTTGGTAGCTATCATGGGAAAGAGTGATGTGGTTACCGGTTAACCGAACAGGGCAATGGCCCTTACTGACATTGCTTCGTTGTTTTCAGAGTTACCCTAAAAAGCTCTGGAGACATGGTAGGGAAGAATGGAGCTCTAAAGGAAGGAAAGCCAGGAGGGAACTGAAAGAGCTCTAGAGACCCATTATACACAAGCATTATCTTGGAAGTCAACACTTAGAGATACTAGAATCTAATGTTAAGTATTTTTCTCCACAATGGATGATTACCTCACAGCTAATTCATGTGGTGGTGAGAGTTTATTTGAAAAAAAAAAAAGAAAGGAAAAACAAACTCACAGCTTTAAAGATTGGATGCCATTGGAGCAGTGGTTCTCAACCTGTGGGTCGCGACCCCTTTGGGGGTCGACCGACCCTTTCAAGGGGTCGCCTAAGACCATTGGAAAACACATATTGAATATATAATTACACATTGTTTTCGTGATTAATCACTATGCTTTAATTATGTTCAATTTATAACAATGAAAATACATCCTGCATATCAGATATTTACATGACGATTCATAACAGTAGCAAAATTACAGTTATGAAGTAGCAACGAAAATAATTTTATGGTTGGGGGTCACCACAACATGAGGAACTGTATTAAAGGGTCCTGGCATTAGGAAGGTTGAGAACCACTGCATTGGAGGGACCCCTTTTGGTGTTCTCTGTACCACATCAGTTTCATAGACAGAGGATCAGACACTTTCAGTCTGCACCCAAGCCTTCATCCACTGGATCCTTGTGCATGAGGTTCCGCCATGGCTGACCTTAGCGAGGGCCGGAAGACTCCAGCATCCTCCTGCCAGGATGCCAGGCCCTGCATTCCTCCCACTTTCCCTCTTCACAACCGTGATCAGTCTCCTTGTAAAGACTCTGCTAAGCCCACTGACACTGAGGAGTACATGACTGTCAGTCATTTCATGTTGCCCTGTCCCAACGATGGGTACTTTCTAAGTTGAGGCAATGCCTTTATCCAAAGGAACAGTCTGTCATGGCAGAATCTCTGGCCTCAGGTGTATGCTATGGCTGGGAAAAGGCTCTGAAGGATGGATGAGTTAGGTCAAGGCTCTTCTCAGAATTTCTCCCAATTACACCACACCAGTGACCTTTCCCCTGCTGGAGGTGTAAGGATATAGCAGCAATTGTAGTCTGCAGGAAACCTGGGACCCAAAGAAAACAGGAGGTTTGGAAAATAGAGTCAAATCTTGTTATATAATAGACCACTGACATTCTTAAAGAATTTGGCCTCACATCTTAGTGAATTACCAAATTTGCGAAGGACACTAAGTTGTATAATTCCTACCCTCTCAGGCAGTAAAGTTTACTTGAAAAATCTAGTGCCTCCTTCAGACTCATGGTGATTCTATAAAAATGGGACTCAGGTCATCTGTGAAGCTGCTCTCTGGCCGAGACCATCAGGTGGTTAAGCCTCTTCCCTTCCCTCCCCCACCTGAGGGGCTGCCTGGCGTTTCAGCTCCAGGTTCCCAGAAAGAAGCACAGGCTTTCTCACCTCCCCTGGGTTCCTGCCTGAGGATGACAAATGGAGACCAAAGCCACCAGCCACGTGCCCTGTTCGTGCACCAGGCTCAGAGGGCATGATTCAAGTTTGCGCCCTGGCAAGATGACTAATGGCTGCACATCATGTGTCATAAATTATGGGAGCCGTCATGAATAGTCAAAACCATGAATGCTAAGCCCTTGAATGCCAAGGGTCTCCTGGGTTTATATCATGAAAATGACTTTAACACTTGAGCCTGAGGCTAAGAAACATCACCCCCTGTCCCAGGGCTGCCTAGGCGAGGGCAGGATACCCTTTCGTATTGCCTGCAGGTGTTTTTTATTTACTGACCTCTGCACGAGCTTCTTAGAGCTGCCATAACCAAGTACCATAAACAGCATCGCTTAGAACACCGGGGACATACTGTCTTGGCTCTGAAGGCCAGAGGTTCAAACTCAGGCTTTGGCAGGGCCATGGTCCTCTGAAGGCACCAGGGAAGGGTGGCTTCCAGGCCTCTCTCCCAGCTGCTGGTGGCCCCAGACATGCCTTGGCTTGTAGGTGGTGGTGTTCTCTGTCTCTGCATCTCTCCCCTCCGTGCATGTCTCTGTCGTGTCACATGGCCCTCTTTTTGATGAGGACACCAGTCATGTTGGATGACATCATTTTAACTAATTACCTCTGCAACAGCCCAATTCCAAATAAGGTCATGTTGAGGTTCCGGGTGGTGACAACTTTAACATACAAATTAGGGGGACAAATCACAACCCCTAGCAACCTCCTACACTCCTTTCAGACTTCTGCTAATGTTTGTGGAGACGTTGCTTTCAGGGAGTGGTAAACACCTAGTCATTTTAACCCTCAAGAGAGAGATAAATACCTAGTCTAGCTTGTTCCTACCCATCTCATCACACACGTGTGCTCACCCACACACACCCAGTCACACAAGCACACACCTGGCTGCTTTTAAAGAGGCTTTAGCACCTCGCCCCCATCACTTGGCAGAAAACTGTGTTGGAAATCCCGTGGGACGCCAGAGCTGGGTGCTGAGGGGTTAAATGTGAAGGCTGGAAACTCCCTTCAAAGACCAGTATCTACAGCCCGAGGTCTTTGGGGAGAATGGAGACAAGAGTTCCGCCCTCTTGGCCTGTGCCCTGGCTTGCTGTGAGTCTGTGTCCTTGGGGAGAAGGAATCTGATTGCCCTGAAGAATGAGCAAGTCCCACAGACCACAGGGAAATGGGAAATCAGGCACCTTGGCTGTGCAGACAGCCCCACCCGCCCGCTGCTTGCTGGGATGAATGAGCAATGAAACCAAAGTGTCTAGGCATCAAGCTGAGTCTGTTCCTGCTCTTTTCTTTCTTTCTTTCTTTCTTTCTTTCTTTCTTTCTTTCTTTCTTTCTTTCTTTCTTTCTTTTTTTTTCTCTGAGGCTGGGAGGATGCAGCCCTCTTTAGGAATTTCCTCCTAGAGCTGCTCTTCAGAGGCACAGAGCTGGGCCAGGCCCCTCAAGGACAAGGGTGCTTCTGTCCCGGCTTTGCGACTGCTCAGCCCCTGAGAATGTGGGGAGAGGTTGCTGGATGGGTTGAAACCTCAGACAGGCACTTGGTGGTTAATGTTCTTCCTCAACCTCAAAGTTCTGTCTGCCAGAGGAAGTGATAGATTCCTTGGTTTGCCCTCTTCAACCCTCCTGTTGCCATTTGCCTCCCATTCATAGCTGTGCTGCCAACAAGCCAGGAACCAGAACAGCCCGAGAGTAGCACCTTCCTCAAGAAAGCCCGGGCCACGGAGTCTGTTCTCTCCGCCAGCGCACACCTGCCCTTTCAGGTGAAGCAGGGTGGAGGTGATGATGAGCTGAGGACCAGTTAACTGGCACCCCCAGAGCCTTGGCCAAAGCCACCGCCTTCCCTGGGCAAAGCTGACATGCCCGTCTGGGGGCCCTCACCCTCACTGACCGCTTATGTCTTTGAGAGTCTGGTGACACTGGTTGGTCCACACTCTCATCCAGTCCCCCTCGTGGCTGGGGACAGGGAGCCGGGGAAGGGGTATCAGACACAGAGTCTCAGAATTCTCTCCATTGCACATCACAGATTTAGGGGAGGGAGGCCTGTCCCGAAGGTGTGCACCTGCTCTGTGCTACGTCAGGTGTTGTCTCAGACACAATCTCACTGATCCCTCACAGTGACCCTGCATCACAGGCCAGATCACCAGCGTTTGCACAGAGGAGGCCACACAAGGCACTAGAATAGCTTGGGGAGCTTACAATGTTCACTGACCACCAGACAGCATTAAAGTAACCCACACACTGTTTGGGGAATCACCGGACCAAGGTTCTCTCCTTGAACAAACTTTGGTCAGGCTGCTCTGAAATCTCCTCTCAACTAGGCCCTGACTTTGGGCACTGTGCTGGTCTCCGACTTGTCCAATTTTAGCAAGAATCCTATTAATTCCGTTTAACTAGATTGCCCTTCTACCCCCCATCTGATCATCCTACATTCTCATCTGGCTCCTCATCTTCCACCACCCACTCCAGGCAATGTCTGGTCCCCCGCACCCCGACCTGCCATCAGCAAGAGTCCTGTTATGTTGGTTTAGCTAGAATCCCCTCTTATCCCTGAGGCTTCCTCTCAGTAATTTTCCATCCACTGACCCCACCTTGCTCCCTGGCTACACGTTTCTACTTTTCCTCATGGTATCGGGACTTGAGGCCACTCTCTCCCCAACTACAACCCCATTGCGGTGGTCCCCGTGCACATCACCCACTGTAGTGGGCCTTGCTGCCCTTTAACTGGTGTCCGGAAGGATTCTTCGTTAACAGCCTCCAGGGAATTGCATGCCAGGCTCTTTGGGGTGGGAAAGGAGGAGGCACCCACTGCTAGGCAACCGTTCCCAGCTCATGTTCCTGGCCAGGGGAACCTAATGGAGATCTCCAGCCCATCGCTGTCATTGGTAGAAGTACCACAGAGGGAAGGGAAGCGTTGGCTAAGCCATTGAAAGCAGCAGCAGCGTTTGTGAACCAACGCTCCTCTTTTGGAGGGTTAATTGGAAAGACCCGAGAGAATCCCGGTGCCTTTTGTGAGGATGATTTAGGCGGGCTGTGCACAGAGGGTTGATGGTATCTGAGAGGAAGGAGGACACAGAGCAGTGGTTCTCAACCTTGGCTGCACATTAGAATCACCTGGAAATCTTTTTAAAATCCTGATTTCTGGGCCTCATCCTCCAGAAATTGTTTCTTTGTTACTAATGTTGTGGCCCCACCCCATAACAGAGAAACAGAATTTCCGGAGGATGCAACCCAGAAATCAGGATTTTAAAAAGATTCCCCGGTGATTCTAATGTGCAGCCAAGGTTGAGAGCCACTGCCATAGAGCGATTGGATGCCATGCCACACTGCTCCCCTCTCTCCTACGCGTCCCTTTGCAGCCACTTAAATAAGAAGCCTAACATTACTTGGACTAGCAAAGGAAAGCAACCCAGGCTTTCATTCCTACTTCTCTCCTTTGCTGAGAGCCTGTGGAGTGTAAGTCACCCCAGTTCTAAAACTAGACAAAACCCACTGCCCCGTGATTGCTCTGCAGCTTGCCCTAAGTCTGACTGGCCTGGCTTTCCGGCAATACCAATTCTCTCGTGATAACCATCACCTGGGCGGCAGCACCCATAACCCAGGCATTTCTGAGGCTCCAGTGATCTGTGGTGGGGTGACCGCTGTTTGCAGTCCTCATGAATCCAGGCACGGGGCTTGCGGAGCTGAAGACAGCAGAATAGAAACGTTCAAGCCAAAGCAGTAGTGTGAGGCAAGCAGGGGGCCGGGTGAACACGTGCATTAAAACTTCTGTACGCTTGGAATCCAACGTGTTTACATGTTTACATGCGGGACTTGGCAAGCTAAGGCCCCATGGGCCAACTCTGACTCGAGGCCTGTTTTTGTACAGCCCTTTGAGCTAAGCATAGTTTTTTCATGTTTAAATAGTCAGAAAAAAATCAAAAGAAGAATAATACTTGGTGGCAGGTGAAAATGATACCAAATTCAAATTTTTGTGTCCATAAATAAAGTTTTATTGGGACACAATTGGTTTGTCTACCTACTGGCTGTGGCTGCTTTGCCAATCTAATAGCAGAATTGAGTAGTGGCGACATGGACTGTATGGCCCACAGACCCCAAAATATTTATTATCTGGCCCTTGGCAGAACTTGCTGACTCCTGGCTAAGAGGGCTAAGAGGGATTTACATCCCAACTCCCACGATTACAGACTGGTGAACTTGGGCTAGCTCTCTAGCCTTTGTAAGCCACAGGTTTCTCATCTATAAATGGAGATACCACTCACACCTGCATCCTGGGCTGTGAGGAGGATTACCCGAGACAGTGGATGTAGGAAAGTACTTAGCAAAGAGCCTGGTGCAGAATAAGTGCACAGGCATGGTTTGCTATTGTTACTCTGTTTGTACAGCTTCTCAAGGCAAAGGGTTTGGCACCTGTGATGGAGGAGCCAACTAACATGCTACTTTAGAGTCTGGAAAAGCTAAATATTTGCTTTCTCAGTCTCCTTTGCATCTAGCAATGGCCATATGGTCTACTCTGGCCAATAAGACAGAAATGAAAGTTTTCTCTGCGTGTTCTGGGAAAGCTTTTGATTTCCTAATAAAAGGGAAGGCATGATTGAACATCGCCAATTTTCCATCTTCTTGCCTTGACTCTAGATGTGATGTCGGGAGCTGGGGCAGCCACTTTGAGCCAAGGAAAGCGTGATCAATAGAGTTAGAGAGACCACTTGCTCTGACATTGTTAAGTTGCTGAGTCAATGTCCTCAGCTACCTCTCTTCAGACTTTTTATTGTTTGAGAAAAATAAAACCCTGTTTGTTTAAGCCACTTTAAGTCAGGTTGTCTATTACTTGTCATTGAAAGCATTTCTGGTTGTTATGTCCTTTTGGAAGTTGAGTGGAACAAAGAGGAACCACAGAGGAGGGTTTCGGAGTGAGAAAATCTGAGGTGACCAATAGATAAAGGGATACAAAGATGTACCTTCCAAGGAGTCCAGTTCAGAGATACAGACCCGCAGAAGAGAGACAGGAGCTCAGAGCTCGGTCAAGCTCAGCCTTGGTGAAGAGGGATGTCACAGCAGGGACAGATTAAGATTTCCTCGGCCAAGCTGATCCGGGGAGCATGGCCTAGGAGAATTCCTGAGGCTGCTCAGAGGGAGAACAAGCTAATTAAAATATATACTATTCTCTTAATTAAAACGTACAAAATTCTAGAAAACACACATGTTTTATTCCTCCTTAGATAAGTGAGCAGTCTGAAGAAAGTCTGCAATCTGATCTGACTGCTCTAAGGCCAGCCCAGGAGGCACCTGGGGAAGTGGAGGCTGGCCCAGAGGGAGGCAGTTCTCTCCTGAACGGGCCTTGAGCCCCTTGGGTTTCCAAGAGCGGAAAGTGCCATGGCTTGTGGGAGGGGAGCATAAGAGAACCGGCCTCAATGAGATGGTTTCTCGTACACTCCCCTCCCACAATTTCCCACCAATCTTTGCAAGTTATTCTCCTGCAAGTTGTTAATCTGAGAAGGCTTTGTCAAGAAAGGGAAGTTTAGTTTAAATTTATGGCTTTATATATATTTTCTGTTTAGAGAGGTAATATATGTTCATTACAGAGCATTCAAATGATACAGAGAATTATAAAAAGAAAGGAAAATCACTCTGAAATCTCCTACCCCTCACCCTGCAACCAACTTTCCAGGCCTGCCTCCCTCTGGGCATATATACACGTGTAATTAGAAATTTTACACAAATGGGATCCCATTATGCTGAACATGGTTTATTTTTATTTTCTCTGCTCTTTCACTCTCTCATGCACACAACTTATTTTTTTTTATTTGTGGAGTTTTTTTCTTGTTGGTGACTACAGACATGCATCATCCTTCATATTGCCCACATCAACTTTCTTTGCATGGCTCTTTGGGGTGGGGGTGGGGAACTATTGGGAAGGTGGGAAGGAGAGATCTGGTGATTTTCTGGCTGGAGATGAAGCCTGGGGTGCTGTAGAATACACTTCTGGTGGAGGTTTGAGGGAAGATTTAGGTTAAGTTGGAGACAAGGAGGCAGGTAAGAAAAGGCCAAAGCAGGTGCTTCTGGGAGGAACCGAATCTGAGCTTCTGCCTCCTCCAGACCCTTTTCCCAAGCATAGTGCGGACTCATCCCATCTCTCCCTCCATGAGCTACACAATGGACCACCATGGCTGCATGCCCACCTGCACCTCAGGACAGTCTCTGGTGTTCGTTCTGGTGGGCAGATGCCTCATGGTTACCTGGTCCTGCCTGAAGTGGTCAGAAGTGGGCACAGGTTTCGTGCCCCTGAAAAGCCAGGAGGCTGCATTACCAACTGGGAAGTGAAGTGGATACAATACATGGTCCTGGTGCAGAACCGGCCAGGTGATATTCTCCAGGCACATCTTTCTCAGTAAGTATGTCCTTTCAGAAAACCGAATGGGAGCTCAGAAGCTTGTGTCCTGGACGCAGAACCAGAGCAGAAGGTACTAGAGAATCATTTCCGAGCTTCCATGTGGAGGGGAGGTTCACTGTTTCATACTGAGAAGCCTGCATTCCCTTTACTCCTTCCTGTAACGGTCGTCAGCATGGCAGAATGCATTGCCTGTGAGAGCGGGGCCTGGAGGCCGCCTGGCTGCACCCCCGGGCTTCTCTACCTACCAGCTGTGTGACCTTGGAAACGTTATTTGACTTCTCTGGCCTCTGTTTCTTCACCTGTAACATGTTCCATATCACAGAGGCGCGGTGAGTGTGCCTTTATGCGCATGGCCTCAGGTCACACTCAGCTCCTACTCATGCTGCTGACCTGCTTGCCCGCCATCTCCTCCCCGCAGCATCGCCCTTCTCACTGGGCCCTGTGCCGATCACGGCTGAGCCTTCCTCCCTGTAACTGCACATGGCCACTGCTGGTGGAAGGAGCTCATCGCGGTGCTCGGGTCTAATCCTTCCTGCAGGCACCGTGAGGGACACGGTGAATATGACATAGCGATTCAGGTCGCTTCAGGACTCATCCGCAGCTCTGCTTAAATATGTTAATGAGAACCAGAAATAACATTTCTACACTAGCAGTGGGAGGCGGCCAGCAATAGTTCCGGCCAATGAGATAATGGACTGCAAGCAGATGTGAGTGGGAGCGAGATGGGGACCTCTCTGGAGCACAGGGGTGGGGGAGAGGGGATCTCCATCTGCCCCGCAGAGGGCCACGTGTTTCTGAGATACACCAAGCATCAGTCCCGGCTGATAATGCCATTTCCAGCCTGGCCGGGTTGGTGAGTGGCTTCTTCCTTTATTAAAAAAAAAAATATCTTTATTGTTGAAAGTATTATAGCAGATGGACTGCAAGCAGTCCATCTTTTCCCCCCATTGCCCCCCTCCACCCTGCACCTGCCCACCCCCAGGCCTACCGCACTATTGTCTGTGTCCGTGGGTTATGCATATCTGCATGTAAGTTCTTTGGTTAATCTCCTCCTCTTTCCTCCTTTCCCTCCGAGATTCGTCAGTCTGTTTCATGCTTCCGTGTTGCTGGATCTATTTTGTTCATCAGTTAATTTTGTTCATTAGATTCCACATACGAGTGAGATCATGCTTCCTCCTTTTAAATGAAGGGCTGCAGGGAGGAGACCACAGCTTGGGACTCCTGGGCCGGCCGAGGCCTCGGGTTCTACATCTCTTACTCTTCCCCTTGCCCACTGCGGTGCCCTGGCCCAGAGAGCCATGTGGTCACGCTGGGATTGGAGAAAGAGGGTCAGCTGGTGACTAGCTGGCCCTCTGCATGAGCAGCCAGATTTTAAACCGAAGTGTGGTTTCCAGGACCCCCACCCCCCCACCGCCCCCACCCCAGGTGCTCATTTTGCCCCAGCTGCCTTCTTTCAAAAGCCCCTCTCTCCTACCCTTGGGAGGGGTGGGGGGAGAAAAACTTTGCTTAAAACAACAAAAAAAAGCAAGTCCCAGTGAATGGTAGTTTCAAAGGGCAGACTCAGTACCTGTGAACCCTGAGAAGGGATTGCTCCGCCAGATTCAGGTGCGGAACAGTCTTCCTCGCCCTCCTCCAGGGCCCAGTCCCAGCTTGTGCTTTCTGGTATGTGGGGTGAGGGCACAGGACCTGCTTGTGGTATGCGGGGCGAGGGCACCCTTCTTCCTGCTCGCTCCCTATTTCTCTGTGCCACCACAGCAGGCCTGGGGCTGAGCTCTCTGCTGGGCTTAAGAGCCAGGCATTTCACACTCGCAGCTGAGCTCATAGTAAGATTTCTGGCAAAAGAGGGAGTAGATGTAGCTGCTGAGAATCAGGTTTCTTCCTGCCTGGAGTCCTATGATTCCGCGAATAACATGCATGAAACACACACATTCGTCTGATTTCCACCCTCAGAACACCATCCAGACAGCAGGGATGCTGGATGCTGCACAGACCCAGCATATTTCAGAGATGGGGGCCCAAACTGGGGGGGTGGGGGGGAGGCGGGGGAATAGGATGAATGAGGCTGATCTGCTTTTTTCCTAGATTACAGAAATCTGAGAAGTACTGGCCAGAGTCCGTCAGAACAGCCTGGGCCAACTATAGCTAGCAGTGTTTTATTTTGCTTTAAGAAACGAAGTTAACCCACCTTAGAATAGAAAACAAGCATTAACCATACTTCATATTCCTCTCAATTCTCGTTTATTGCTTATCAATAATTATATACCTTTGTATATAGTTGTAATCAGAGGGTGCATAGCAGTTTATGCTGCTTTCCCACTAAACGTAATTCAGATGCGTGTTTTTCATGTATTGACATAGTTGCAGTTTTGCCATTGAGGTAGCGGTGTGACAGCCCAGTAAATGGATACCCATCCTTTTGTGTGGCCAAGCTAGTCCCCTCTGGCTGGACACTTGGGTTGTTTCCAGTTTTCACCAATATAAATAGAACCGGCTGCAGCATCTGAAGATGAAACGATGATAATCAAGAGCTGAAATGTTGCTGACTTTATTTTCATTGGCAACCAAATTTAGAGAAAGCCTCAATATTGTTCCTCCCAAATGCAGGAGTAATTAAGCAGCTGCCTTGAGGATGGCTGGATGATTTATAGGCAGCGAGATGCGTTCAGTGGGCTTGTCAGTATCCTGCAGCATTAAGGATACGCTTGTTAATTATCTGTGGTTAATATGATAATTTAGGAAAAACAACACCTATTAAGAGTTCTTCATTAAGCCAAGGGCTTCTTGGTTTTGAGCAAACAAAACCTCCAAAATTAATGGTCTTCACCTCTGCTCTGTCGCTGGGCAGGGCGAGCAGTCCCATTTATGTTAACATCCCGACAGTCCCCGGGGGAAAAAGAGGCTCCCTCTCCAAAACCCTCCTAGGCCCTCACCCCTGCCTTTATGGTCTCTCTTTTCAGAGTCGCCAAATTAATCATTGCGACACTGACTAGTTTATTCCAGGTGTCTCAATAAACTTTTGCTCCATTAGCTGACTTGAGAGAACCTTTTACCTGATAATTCCTAGGACTTCAATGGAGCGAGGGGCCATATTTCTATTTTGTAGTCGCAGAAACTGAGGCCCAGGAATGGTGGGTGGCCTGCCTGCGTCCCAGAGCCACACAGGGAACAGGCAGGGGGGCCCAGATCTCCCTTCTCCCATCCTAAACCCTGTCCTCTACCCTTTCAATGTGCCCTCACTCGGGTGAATCCATCAGACCAGGACCAAGAGCTATAAGGAGATCCTTTTTCCTTGGAAAGCATCAACCTCGCTTTAGTCCCTGAGGGTGAGGGAATGGACCGAGAAAAGGGCGGCATAATGTGACACTGGAGACAATATCTGGAAGGCCCGAGGAGGAATAACCCGTCAGCACCTGACCTCATCTTTATGCTTCAATAAGTATCGCACATAGCTCTGGGCTGCGTTCAATCACAGCTCCCGGTGTCACCCAGGCATCCTCTACCGCCCAATCTTCATATTTCATTTTGGCTCAGACACCACAAACTCCACTGACACCATCAAGAATAATTTTTATATATGGGCCTCTGCTGAGCCAGCATCTTGCTGTACAGATCCCCAGTTATCCCATTTAGTGGTGGTGATGAGGAGGGCAGGAGTGATGGGGTAATTAGGAGAAAACTTCTCTAAGTAAGAAGCCCCTCTGTGAATCGGCATGGCCAGTATGGAGGTTTCCTATTTTATTTTTTAAAGAATTTTTTATTGACTTATTTTTGTAGAGAGAGGAAGGGGGGGGGGGGAGAGAGAGAGAGAGAGAGAGAGAGAGAGAGAGAGAGAGAGATCCATTGGCTTCCTCCTGCACACCCCCCTCTGGGGATCAAGCCCGCAACCCTGGCATGTGCCCTAAGAATCAAACCAGCAACTTTTTGGTGTACCAGATGATGCCCAACCTACTTAGCCACACCAGCCATGGCGAGATCCCATATTTTAGAGAAACACCAGGGCAGCCTCCATTGCATTCCTTTGGAAGGAAGAAGGAAGGGACATAACACTAATCTCTATGTATTAAGAATACAAAAACCTTCAGAATAAATCTAAGAGGTCTATGTTGTAATCCTCGTTGAACTGATGGAGAAAGTGAGGCTGGAGGAGGTTAAGTCCCTGGTCAAGGTCGCCCAGGGATTAAACTGCAGAGTAGAGGGAGGACACTTAGAGCCTTCTTTATAGATGCTCTTTCCCTCACCTCAGGGCTGTTGGTGACTCTGACATTGATGTGGGCCCTCTAGAGGGGGGTGAGCAGGGCAGCTCAGCAGAAGCCACAGGGCAGGGGCAACTTAGGCTGCCAGGAGGGCAGCAGCAGCCCGCTAGCACTCTGGGTCCATGCCCGTGGGGTGTCAGAGGTGATGCTGGTTATGGCCTCTGAGGCTTTGCCCCCTGCTTCTTTTTGCCTCCTTCCAAGGCAATTTGGACCTCAAGCCTGGATATTGAGCATACATCCCTGTGTGGGAATAGAACACGCGTGGGGAAGAGGCAGATTTTGCACTAGGTTCTTGATCTGGCACTGGAATCCAGGACTTGAGGAGGCAAGAACTATGTCCACAGAAGGAAAGGGGGCGTGGCTGAAAGAGGTTCAGCAGAGGATGAAGAAGGGCAGGCACTGTCCCATCCTGGCTGCTGGGGGAGACTCTGGCTCAGGCACCATCTGAGTTTAAGCCCGAATCTCCAGGAGCCCCAGCCCTTCCAGAAGCCCTCTGCGGTGTGCCGGCCACACTGCCACCAGCTCACGGCCAGCCTCCCCTCCCCTCCCCTGCCAGCGACAGGCAGGTTCAGGCTGCCCTGCAAAGTGCAGCCCCAGGAAGGCTGGTGTCACACCTCACTCATTTCCTGGTTCTGTGGCCCATGTGTCTTTCATCCACAATTCTCTTTTTTCACCCTTGACTGATCTGGCCCTCTCCTAATTCTAAAATCTGTTTTCCTCTCCCCACCCCCAACTGACTTGGATCAGCATTAATATCTATTTCTATATTTCTTCTATATTTCAGCCTTTTCTTCCCCTGTCATACCATTTCAGGCACGGTGCCTGGACTTGTGAATGGTGGCAACTGCCTGTGTCATGCCCTGTCTCACCAAGGTGAAGGTCCACCTCTAGGAAGAGGTGTGACCATTTTACTTCTTTAGTCATCTGTGAAATGAGATGAGATGATTACACCTAAGCTCCCTTATAGCTTTAATGTTATTAGTCGGTTCTATGGCTCAGGGGAGGGGGCTGATGTCAAATATTCCCTCTATTTTAATCCATGGGAAAATAGCCAACTCCTAACTACGTACACAGAGAGTCTCTGTATGTCCTGGGGACTCCCCCAGGCACCTAACCACCACCAGGTCTGTGTGGGCTGAGGGGATGTAAAATATTGACTTAAACCTAAGAGCAGACCAATGCAGCAATGACCAAGACCCAAGGGCTGAGTGCTTATTGATTCTTTGATTTATGATCCAAGTGTGTGCTTCTCCAGCCCCCACCCCCTTTCGAGCATCCTTAAGTCTCAGCAGTAGAGCATCTTGCCTGAGCTCCCTCAGCTTGTTCATTACAGAGCAGGGACTGGAACTCGGGCCTAAGATGTCATTGTGCTTTGGTGAGGCAAAGCCTGGACCTATGGTGTTGGCAGGATGGATTCATCCTGGGGTTCTTGCTGGCCAATTGGGAACTTTGAACCAATTAGAAGAAGACTCCTTCTTCTACGTCCATGGCTCTCAACCTTCTGGCCCTTTAAATACAGTTCTTCATGTTGTGACCCAACCATAAAATTATTTTCGTTGCTACTTCATAACTGCAATGTTGCTACTGTTATGAATCGTAGTGTAAATATCTGACATACAGGATGGTCTTAGGCGACCCCTGTGAAAGGGTTGTTTGACCGCCAAAGGGGTCGCGACCCACAGGTTGAGAACCGCTGTTCTAAGTGGATGTAGGCTACCCATTGATCATGGCTTGAGGAGTCTCCATGATGGGTAAACCAAGACCATGTGCCATTTGTTTGCCTGAGATAACTGAGCTCTCTTACCCCCCAGAGGTCCAACAGACCTGGGCTTGCCATTACCCATCGGGCTGTATAGTGTCAAGTCTCCCCACCATGAGGACTTCCAGTTTGAGCCTGTGCTGGCCTTTGTCCTTTTCTGGATCTCAGCCTCTTATACACCCTTTTGGAAATACATTTATAAAATGTACTCTGAATTCTACCAACACTCAAAATAGAAACGGTACCCAGCTGTCATGCTAGTTTACACTCGCTAGTTACACATGACTTAGAGTTCCCAAGCTTGCTTCTTCCATGAGTCTTGACCATGCTATTAGTTAAGTGCCTTAAAGGACAGTATTTTCCACTTAAAAAACCAAATTCTCAAAATGATTGGCCTCGAGCTGAATTACTGAATGTTTAACAAAGGCTGTTGAATTTTATTGACTACAAGATGCATCTTCCTCAGAGGAAAGGAAGAAGGGTGGCTTAGACACGGCCCTAACTAAAACACCGAAGACCCACTGCTGCCAGGCGATGTCTTCCTCCTTCCTGGGGCCCCTTTCCCTCCCCCTCCTCCTCCCACCCTGCCTCCAGCAAGGGTTCTGAGTGCCTTCTGCGGAAACAGTGCTTGGTCTTACTGTCAGTGCTAGTAGATAATGTGCTAAAAATTGACCTCTTAGATCAGCGGTTCTCAACCTGTGGGTCGCGACCCTTTCATGGGGTTCGCCTAAGACCATGGGAAAACACATATATCATTATATATTGTCTTTGTGATTAATCACTGTGCTTTAATTATGTTCAATTCGTAACAATGAAAATACAGCCTGCATATCAGATATTTACATGACGATTCATAACAGTAACAAAATTACAGTTATGAAGTAGCAACGAAAATAATTTTATGGCTGGGGGTCACCACAACATGAGGAACTGTATTTAAAGGGTCGCGGCATTAGGAAGGTTGAGAACCACTGTCTTAGATGTCTGTCTGGCTGCTTTCAGTCTTGACAACATTTTCCTCAAGGCAAAGAAGGGAAGTGAGCAACAGAGAGCTTTCTTCCTGGAAGGGGCCCTGACAGCATTTGGAAGCCACTGGGACTTCCTTCTTGGCCCTTTAGCTCCACAAACCACCGCACGGTGCTTTTGGTGGTGAGAATGAGGTGAGAGGATGGTCTCTAGGGCCAGTGGAGAAAGGTGGCGTAGGTGGGGATCTCTCAGTGTCTGCTTTGGGGACTTGGAGCTCCCTGGTCCCAAGCAATGCCTCTTCCTAAGGTGTTGAATGAGGCAACTGCAGGGGTTTCTTACTTTAGCTGCAATTTAGAATCCCTGGGAGCTGTGTAACACTGTTGGTAGCCTGAAATAGATCACAGTGAGAATATTTACACCATGGAAATTGGCAAATGCCGCAAATCAGAGCTTTTTTACTTTGAGAACTGGGAAACCAGAACACTACTGCCTAGAGCAGTGATGGCGAACCTATGACACGCGTGTCAGAGGTGACACGCGAACTCATTTTGTTGGTTGATTTTTCTTTGTTAAATGGCATTTAAATATATAAACTAAATATCAAAAATATAAATCTTTGTTTTACTATGGCTGCAAATATCAAAAAATTTCTATATGTAACACGGCACCAGAGTTAAGTTAGGGTTTTCAAAATGCTGGCATGCTGAGCTCAAAAGGTTCGCCATCACTGGCCTAGGACATGAAAATAATTGATTAGACTGCACACCCAGATCAATTAGACTAGAATCATTGTGTATGGAGTTGAGGCATGAAGCTTTTTAAAGTTTTCCAGGTGATTCAGCCAAAGTTGAAATCACTATTCCCATCTAACACCCCCATTTCACCAAGGAGGAATTGAGGTAAAGTGATTTCTCCCAATTTCAGCAGCTTCTGGGAAGTGAGTTAAGTACCAATTCCTGGAATTTAGAAAAAGCATATCATCCTCTGGAGAGAAAAGGGCCCCAAATGGTAGAGACTCGCCTCTGTGTCCTTTTGTCCTCCTGTTTGCTGTCCTCCCTTCTCCCACATCCCTCATTTCTGTCCCTTCTTGCCAGGGACTAAGCTTGTCTTCCTAGGAACTGACACCTAAGAAAGGGTCTTTGCCCTCAAAGTCAGGCCTCTGGGGAGATGAGGCCACTGGGGGAAGTGGAAGGTGGTAGGGCAGTCTGTGACTGTGTTCTCATGAGAGAGGGGTGGGGTTTTCCATCTGAACATTTGCCCAGAATTGAGTGGCACTACCGCCAGGGAAGGAATGGGTCTTTGCTGCAGGGGATCTAAATATCATTCCCATTCTGCAAAGTCAGGAAAACCACCAGCTTGGAATTCCTCAGGGTTAAGCCTGGGGCCTGCCTGCCTGCCCTTGATGACTTCTGGTCCCTCTGTCCTAGGGGAGCCCCCTTACCTCTGGGACAGGTAGCTGGGGAAAGCATAGTGGACCTTCCCCCCAACACACACCCCCACAAGGAATTGAGGATAAAAATAGTGGACAAAGTGCTTTCACATGCATGATCTCACTTGGGTTGATGACCCTGGGCTTTTGAACGGCGAGGGAAGTGGGAGACTTGGGAATTCAAATTGCAGCCCCATTGTCTTGGGAAACCCTTTCCCGCAAAGAGAAGTCAGCAAATCCCCACCTTGCCATCCATCCTTCTCAGGCCGGGAGCATTTAGAACTAATTGAATCACTAGATTAGCTAATGTAGCCTCCATTAAGACGGCAGGATCCCAGAGGAGAGGTCATTGAAGAGAAGCAGAAAGATCCACACCCAGCGAGAGCATCGTCCCCGCCCCCAGTTCTCCCGCTGTAGTCCCAGCAGTCTCGGGAGAGCCCCAGGGCTGACTCCTTTGGACTTCCTGTGGCTACATAGAATTTGAAGACAGGATGATGTATGCCCTCCATTTATGCCAGTTCTTTATCCTAAGGAACCCAAAGTTTCTAATAGATGATGTGTTACTTCATCTGTGGATTTTCCTTTAGGGTAAGCTCTTCTGATTTTTGGGAAATTGAATCACAAGGTAAATAACTGACCTCCCAAAGGTCATGAGGCGGGTTGCTGAAACATCAGATCTACTGACTTTCTTTCTGTCCCTCCAAGGAGGGATGGTGGTTGGATTTGCTCAGTCATTCCGTCCATCTATTGGACGCCTGCCGGTCCCTGTGCTAGCAACTGGTGGGGGCAGGGATCAGTCAGGCTGTCATGGTCCCCGATCTCATGGAGCTTACAGAATGGAACCGGGGTGCTCAGTTCAGACTTGTGGAATTAGCGAACAAAGAGAATTGGTCGACTTGGGACAAACACTTTCTCAATACTCCAAGGCGAATGGCAATCCCCCTCCCCCAAGTGGGCCAGGGGTGAAAGGTGTGTCATATGTTTGCTGTTGTACTGAGGCTGAGGTGTTGCCCCTCCCTCCAGAGCCTCTTACTGGCATCTCATTCAAATCTGAGGCCTTTGTGTCCTCATATCATCTTGTCACACAACAGGTGTGGGCAGTTAGCGGGTCCCCACTCATCTCCAAGCTCCCTTCCCACCTCAGTGCACCATGTGTCCCACGGAAAAATGCCTCATCTCACTGTTAAAGCTTCCTTTCTTCCACTTCCCCCTCTGTCGTCTCCGCCCTCCTCCCTGCACTGAGTGGGTTTCCCAGCGAGTGACCGAGCCCCAGTGGGGCTCTCACGCCTCCTCGGGCCCTGCCTTCTAGCCGGCAGTGTTTTAAGTTAACAATGATTTCCTCCAAAGAGGCTTGATTTCTCTTTTTGAAAAAGTAATGCTTTTGCCTCTTTCCACAATAATATTTCACTGTGGGAAAAATTAGACAAGACAGAAAAGCACACACAAAATGGGAAAAATCATCTGCCACTCTCCAAGAATAACTATGTGAACATTTTGGTGAATTTCTCTCCAATCTTTTGAATATGTATCCACACACATACATATATACATCTATATGTTTGTTAGTGTATATTTAAACACATACATATATTTACATATATAGTATATACATATATGTGTGTATAGTAATATATATAAAATATAATATTATCTATTAACCCAAGCAAAACAAAAATGAGGTCAAATGTTGAGAGGTTTTCTTTTCAAAGCGAGTGGTTTAAGGATGTACAGGGACCGCTGCCCTGGGGGTCACCATGGCCCAGGTGCCTCTCCTTTCCAAATGATACTCCAGCTCTCAGCAGGACAGCCCCGACCCAGCCATCTCCATGCAGGGGGGCGGTGGCTGCATCCCTGGGAACCACATCCTCAGGGGCAGGCTGAGGGCTGACTCTAGCTCAAGCCAGGCAGATGCAGGCTCAGTTTCCTCACCTGTGCCGTGGGGATAATAATGATCCCACCTCCGCGGGTTTGTGTTTATATCTGAAAGCGGTGCTGGAGACCAGGAGCTGGGTGCAGGGGGATGCTCCCAGGAGGCAGGAGGAGTCTCAGAGAGAAGGAAGACCAGCCAGCTTAGAGAAAACCCACAGTTGTCTGGGAGGCTGGAGCACTTCCCGCCAGCTCCTGTTCCCATTGGCTGAGAGTTGACGCAGGGACAAAACTCCCCTGTGCTGCAAGCTGCTCCTTGCTTGCAAGCCAAACCCCTAGTGACAGAGAAGGGCCTGGGGCAGACAGAGACCCCTGCGGGAGGACGCTGTTGTTGTGGTGTAAGTGTGAGCTCACCCCAAACTCGCCAGTGCGGCTGTGGCTGAAATCAGAGGTGGGCCACGCCTGTGATTAGGGCCACGGGGCTTCTGCTGTATCCCCTCAAGGCCACTGTGGCCTCAGGCTGAAAAGCCCAGCTCACCATCAGAGGAGAAGGGAGGCAGGCTCTGCTGCACACACACCAAGCACCAGGAGGGAGCTCTCCAGGCAGTGATCTGCGGAGGCCTCTGATGGAGGAGGGAGAAAAGAGGCAGGTGGCAGGGGAAAGGGGAACACTTCCCAGGCCGTTCAGCCTCCTGGACTGACATTGGATTGCACTGGAAAGAGCTCCCTTCCTCCTTCCCTCCCCCTCTCCCCACCCCCCACCCCCCGGAGCTGCTAGCCCTGGCCTGGTCAGACACCCCTCTGCTCACTCTTCCCAGGAGAAGGTGCACATTAAATGTGGCATGTAGGCTGTGGGCTGTGGGCAGGGAAGAGGCTGGGCCTGCCTGTCTGCCTTGCCCGGACTCTGGCCTCGGCTGGAGTCAGCATGTCTTTCCCCGTGAGGGTGGCAGAGCATCTTTGACATTCCCGGGCCCATTGTTGGGGCAAACCTACTCTGGGCCTCAGCTTGTTCAGTTGTAAAATGGGCACAAGGTCAGAATAGCTTCTGACCTGTTAGCACTGATGAGGTTGAGCCTACTCACACTGGCAGAGCCCATCAAGGAAACCCCTACCCATGTCTGTATTGGTGACATCTCGTTGGCAGCTTAAATAGGTGTGGTGGGAGTATGGACAACAGGTAAGTGGGAAAAGGCTACAAAACAGGACTCTTTTATTTGGAGAGCCAGCGTTAAGCATTTGCCAACACACGCTGCGCTCCAGGAACTCCATCCATTCTGCAAGGACCTGGCAGCATGTGATCCCCATTCCTCCCTGGTCGCCCCTAAGGGAGGAAATGGGCAAACACTCCCCTTTCTGTTCAAAGGCAGAGGTGAGGTGCAGTGAGTCACTGGGGGACCTGAAAATGGAGTGAAGGAGCAGACACCCACTCCTATACGTTTTTAATCATTCCCGCTGCATCTTGAGTCCGGCACCTCTGCTCCCACCTCAGGCACCTGCAGCTGAGCCTTGGCTTTACATTTGCAAACAGGGATAATAACACCCTCAAGAGTTAACCTGACGATTTGTTGGGGGCTCAGCATAAGACCTGGATAACGTAGAAAGCATTTTGTGAATGGTGACGTGCCTTCACCAGTGCAAGGTGACAAGTATTTAAAAAATACATTTTTAAATGACAGTTTACATTTCATCTGATTTTGCATTAGTTTCAGGTGTACAGCCTGGTGACAGGTTATTTTGACTGACTTTGAGAGCAGCGCTGTGCCCATCAGAAGGCGGCCCTGGGCGAAATCTCACCGGGCGGAGCCCCTCAGACACCCTGGTGGACTTGTTTCTTCTCTCTTCACTTTACATGTATGATTCCCAAGCACTTAGCTGCCTCGTCCAGTCACGGGCTGAAGAGTGCCCTGTCTCCTGCTCCTTCCCCCATCCCTCCAGCCGCACCCATCAGGGGCCTGCCTGCCACGGAATTGCCACGCCAGCAATTCTCTCAGCCGCTTAAAAGGCCATCAAGACAGCATCAAACTGCCTGTACATGCTCAACCCAAATGCTTATGGAGCAGAGCCCAGAGTGGGATGCTAAATTGGATTCTATCAAATCAACATCAGCTGCGTGCAAGCCGCTGATAATGAAAGGATCTTAATGATGGCGTTCATCGCTGCAAGATGACTAAGAGCTGAGAAGCATGGCTGCTGGCTCAGGCCGGGTGGGAAGGAGGCGCTGGGCACAGTCCCTGGGTGGACGCTGGCTGGGGGGAGGGAGGAGGGAAGGAGGAGGCAAAGAGGGAGTGGCCTCCATTCCTAGAACAGGGATGGTGGTAGGAACGGCATTCATAGTCTCCTTGTTTTTTACACAAGAAAACCCAGAGACACACTGGGATCACGGAGGTAGGTCCAGCCCAGGTGTGGATACAAATTCTAATTCTGATCTGGAAGCGACGTTCCCATCACCCTCTGCCCCCCACACCCCCCGGAATGGTGATTACTTACAGAAAGGAGGGGGCCCCCAGTAGGCATGGCTCACTGGTTGAATGTCACCCTATGAACCAGGAGGTCACAGTTCCATCGCCGGTCAGGGCACATGCCTGGGTTGTGGCTCAATCCCAAGTGGGGGTGTGCAGGAGACAGTGGGTCAATTATTCTCTCCCATCATTGATGTTTTTATCTCTCCTTTTCTCTCTGAAATAAAAATACATTTAAAAAATAATACTTTAGAAAGGAGGGGGATAGCAGAGTCTGCTAGGCACTTGGGCCTGTTGTTTTCTATGCCCTCCTCTACCTTTCCTCCAGGCACATGAGCTGCTTCTCCCCTCTTCTTCTGCGCCTGTGTACTGACTAGTTCCTGATTGCTGCTGGAACAAATTGCTGCACACGCAGTGACTTAAGTGGCACAAATGCATTATCTTATGCTTCTTAAGTCACCCGCCTGGCATGGGTCTCACGGGGCTAAGCTGCAGGTGTCAGTGGCGCTGCGTTCCTTTCTAGAGGCTCTGGGGGGATCTTTTTGCCTTTTCCGGCTGCTTGCTTGACTCTTGGCCCCCTTCCTCCATTTCAAAGCCAACATCAGCTCATCCCTCTGGCCTTTATTCTATCTAGAGCAGTGGTTCTCAACCTTGGCTGCACATTAGAATCACCTGGGGAATCTTTTTAAAATCCTGATTTCTGGGCCTCATCCTCTGGAAATTCTGTTTCCTTATTACTAATGTTGTGGCCTCACCCCATAACAAAGAAACAGAATTTCCGGAGGATGAGGCCCAGAAATCAGGATTTTAAAAAAAGATTCCCAGGTGATTCTAATGTGCAGCCAAGGTTGAGAACCACTGACTAGAGCCACATGCTGCTCTGACCACAGCCAGAGAGAGCTCTCCACTTTTACAGACTGGACTGGTTAGCTCAGGTCCACCAGGGTAATCCAGAATATTCTCTCCACCTCAAGGCCTTTAACTTGAATCACACCTGCAAAGTCCCTTTTGCCATGTAAGGTACCACATTCACAGGTTCCGGTGGTGAGCAAGTAGACATTTTTGGCGGGTGGAAGGGGGCATCATTTGCATACCACAGCATATGTAAATTGAAGACTTGTTCCTCAAATTCCTTTCATTCGGCCACGAGAAGTCAATGCCGTGGAACCTGTGTCTGTGAGCATCACTGCCAAGGTCTGTTCCAGCTGGGATGGGTGGGGAGAGAGGCCTATTGGAGCAGGGCTGGCTGGAGTCTCTTTCCAAGTAGTAATGCTGATGATAGTGCTGAACATTTGTATAGTGTTTTATTGTTTTCAATGTGCTCTCAAAGACATAGTGAGAGTGGGTAGTATGCAGCTGGCTGGACAAATGCAAATTTGATTCATTTTGCAGAGGGAAAAACTGGGGCTCAAGACGGGCCAGGGATTTCTCCAGGGTGACTGATGGCGTCATGACCAAAATTCAGCACTTCCATCTGTGGTCCAGGGCTCTGCTCAGTCACACAGAGATGGTGAGAAGGGCTCAGCTCCGGTAAGAGCTCCACAGGGCATGGGACAGCAGGAAGCAGGGGACAGCGCCAGCCTCAAACTCCCATCACAGTTCTCTGCTTTCTGGGCTTCTGGCTTGCTGGCCCAAGACGGGGTTTGTTTGCTCCCTTGTAGAGAAGGTTTATGTAGCACCAGTCACACGCCCTCACTGGGTCCTGCATGGTGTGATCGCCCACATGCTTTTACAGGCCACTGGTGAGCCTTTCTGCAGGCTTGGATTGTGACCAGCCTGGGAACTGAATCTGGGGTTCCAGGCTCAGCTTTCCTCTGACCAGCTGACTCTTGACCAGTGGCTCCAAGGACAGCCTCCCACACATGGCAGATTGGATCTTTGTGAGTAGGCATAGCCTTGGCCCTGAGAATCTTCTGGGTTAGATGGCACTGACCTAGATGGATGCTGGTGAGCATGGAGGTAATGTGTCCACAGCATAGAAAATCATTGCTCCAGGCACCTCCTCCAAGGGAGACCCAGCTCTAACTTTGGTGTTACATCTGCACTTAGAGCTTGCAGGTATTTATGAGCACATGACGTGCTCATGTGTTGGGCACTCTGTCTATATGCATCCTGCCTCTAACTAGCTTGTACCCCAGATTCACCCTCTGTCCCCACTTCTGCCTGGAGGCTTCAGCTGCTCATAACTAACTGTCCCAAGAAGCCACGGGGATGAGTGGGCTCTGGAGTCTGGAAGCAGTGGTCTTGTGCAGTTTACTTGTTTGAGTCCTAATGTTCTCACCTGTAAATTTGGATAGTGACAATCACAGGTGTTTACTGATTATTTATTACTAGAGGCCTGGTGCACGAAATTCGTGCATGGGTGGGAGGGGGCTGCTCAGTCCGGCCTGCACCCTCTCGCAATCCAGGACCGCTGGCTCCTAACCACTCTGCCTGCCTGCTTGATCACCCCTAACCACTCGCCTGCCTGCCTGATTACGCCCCTAAAATTCAAGCTTCTTTTTAAAATTTTTAATATTTATATTCCTTCTTTATTTTTATTTTAAAATTCAAGCTTCTTGAGAACACGAGGCATTTAACATTATTCCGTATTCCTTACAGAGAGCTAAGCATGGTAAACACAGCAAATATTTAATACTTATGGGCTTCTATACAAACATTTTTCAACCAGGAATGTTTTATTTTATTTTTTATTTTTTTTGAATTAAGAAACATTTCCATTTTTCATTCATAAAACTAATCCAAACAGCAACAATAGATATACAGAGCCACATATCAATAACAAACCAGGAAGTAAACAAAATATTCCAGAGACATCTTGAACAATTTTAAAGGAATACACACCAGGCTAAAAGCCTACAGCTACACCGTGGTTACACAACAGGGTACATTTACTCGTGTATTTTCTCAGTAAGGTCTTCCTTACATTTGCCTTTCTCTTTTCCAACTTGTCGATATTTGGCTTTGCGTTCAAGAATGTTTTTCTGGTCTTTGTCCAGGTTTAGCCTGGTGGCGACCGCCGTGCTGGGGTGAACGCCCATGTGGACAGCTGTGCTGTTAGCCCTCTCACGCTGCGCCCCTCGATGTAGATGACATGTCCCTTTCTGTGCATCTGCACTACCTTGCGGACTTGCTGACCTTTGTAGTGTCTTCGAACCTCCTGGACCTCATTGTCCTTGCGGATGGGCATGAAGCAGATATTGTACTTCTGCTGCAGCTCCTTGGAGAGCGGGGAAAACGTGATCTTGTGGCACATGTGCAAGGGGCATTGAAGTGGCATTTGTGGTTTTTGCTGCAGTCTGAGGTCACGAAAGGGTTGAACTTTATGGTGACCATCTGGCACCGGAAGTGCTCCCCAACCAGGAATGTTTTAATAGGCAGCCTCCAAAAATTTGAACTGGAAAACCTAAAAGTAGAGTGCTCAGATTTCAGGCATCAGGTGCTATAGCAGGATTTCTATCCCAATTAAACTCTAATTCTGAACTCTCAACAGTCTGGACCAGCGGTTCTCAACCTGTGGGTCGCGGCCCCTGTGGCGGTCGAACGACTCTTTCACAGGGGTCGCCTAAGACCATCCTGCATATCAGATATTTACATGACGATTCATAACAGTAGCAACATTACAGTTATGAAGTAGCAACGAAAATAATTTTATGGTTGGGTCACAACATGAGGAACTGTATTTAAAGGGCCTGAAGGTTGAGAACCACTGGACAAACTGCCCTTCACTATCTCCAAAGTTTCTTATTCATCACTATCCCATTTTCCTCCGCTTTAAAACAAGTTAACAAACAAAACCTTTAATTCGGATCTTCCTTACCGCAAGGGAACAGCAAACCTCAATCGAAATAATTTCCCGCCAGAAGTCATGTCCAAATACTGCGAGACTGAGGATTATAGGACTGACTGTGCACATGCGCAATCACAGGCTCACGTTCGCGTGCCAGCATTTTGAAAAACCCTTAACTCTGGTGCCGTGTCACATATAGAAATTTTTTGATATTTGCAACCATAGTAAAACAAAGACTTATATTTTTGATATTTATTTTATATATTTAAATGCCATTTAACAAAGAAAAATCAACCAAAAAAATGAGTTCACGTGTCACCTCTGACACGCGTGTCATGGGTTCGCCATCACTGTAACTAGCAGCCGGCGCCCAGGCATCCTCCACAATCCCACAATCCTCTGGTCGCATACTTCCGGTTTTTCTAGCTTCTCCTTAAGTGGTGTTTCCTTCAGTGGCATTGCGACATCCAGGGCCTCTAGTTGGAGAGGATTTTTCTGTTTTGATGTTGATAGCTGTTTACTCTTTGGAATCAGTGAAGTTTCGGGAGTATTGCCGCTGCCATGAACATGTCGGTCCCAAGTGAACTCATGAAACAACCGCCCATTCAGTCCACTGCTGGCACCGTCCTGGTTCGCAAGGAGAAAGGTACTGTGCTGAGCTGTTTTCCAATCGGATCTTCCTCTTCCTTCCCCAGCACACTCCAAACCTACTCCTGGCAGACCTCCCCTACCCCACAGACCTTTAAGACCTTCCCGCTATTTGACTTTCCCCCATCAAACTCACACCCTATCGCACCCTCCCTAGGGGGCAGGCCAGCCTGGGCGAGGGGCCCATGGTGCTCTGGTCTCTGGTTGTTCCAGTTGTTATGGAGTTATGGTAGCTGGCTTTATATACACTGAGTGACCAGATTATTATGACCACCCCATCAGTACTTCGCTGGGCCACCTTTGCCTTCAATACTGCGGCTATTCTTCTTGGCATTGACTCCACGAGATGTTGAAAGGTGATGCGAGGAATCTGACACCATGCCTGATGAATAGCACTGTCCAGTTCTGTGAGGTTTGATGGTTGTGGAACCAGCTGCCTGATGGCTCTTTTAACTTCATCCCACAAATGCTCAATTGGATTGAGATCTGGTGATTGTGGGGGCCACCTAAGCAAGGTAAAGTCTCCCTCATGTTCTTGAAACCACTCCTGCACAATATGAGCACCGTGGCATGGCGCACTGTCTTGTTGGAAGAAGCCATCAACATGTTGGGATATGTCATCAACATGATAGGATGACCTTGATCAGCAATGATACTTAGGTATGTTGTGCTATTCAGACATTTATAATGGTCTGGCCCTCTAGCAACTTCAGTGTAAAATTATAGCTACTTTGCCTGCAAACATCAGGTGGTCATAATAATCTGGCCACTCTGTGTATATATAGATGTGTCAGGAACTGGTCAAATTGAAGTGATGTGCACTTTTTCAGCATAGCTCATCTAATCCTCACAATGACATTATGGGGGTTAATTTTATTTATCTACTTGGCTAGTTGGTGCTCAGTTGTTTTTGTCAAACCCCAGTCTAGATGCCACTGTGATGGTATTGCTTAGGTCAGAGTGCATTTAAATCTGTAGATGGTGAGTAAAGCCGATTACCCTTCATAATATGGGTGGGCCTTATCAAATCAGTTGAAAGACTTAAAAGAAAAGATGGAGATGCTCAAAGAGGAAGGGATTCTGCCTTCAAACTGCTCTTAAACTCAAATCTTCGATATCAGCTCCTGCCAGAATTTCTAGCCTGCAGCCTACCCTGAAGATTTCAGACTTGCCAGCCACCACAATCATGTTAGCAATTTCTTAAAGTATCTCCCTCTATGTATATCTACATATTTATTATCTATGTATCTATATCTGTATCTGTTTATCTATTTCTCTCCTATTGGTTCTGTGTCTCTGGAGAAGCCTGACTAATACAGAAATTATGAGGCAGGGAATATTATCATGTCATAGATGTGTGAATGGGGCAGAGTATTTGCCACCTGCAACACACTTCTCTACATTTCCCAGCCTCCTGCACATTGCAATTGGTCGTGTGACTAGTTTTATCCAGTAGAATGTGGGCACAGTGATATGTCAGAACTGCACCTGCTTTGGACTTCTCCACCCTCTCTTTGTGCTTTGATTGGCTGAATGGAGAAGACTCGGCAAAAGTCTCCAAGAAGAAATCACTAGATGTCAGAAGCTTGAGTCCCCAAACCAGCTCATGAAAGAGCATGATGAATTCGTGACTTGAGCAAAAAATAAAACTTTATGGTGTTAAGTTACTGAGATTTTCATTGTATCAGATAATCTACTCTAATATACACTATCCCAGATGGCCTGGCCAGCAGGGGAAGAGTCAGGCAGGCCAGCTTGCTTAGCCACTATCCTCCCCTGCACAACAGTTGCCTTCTGGTGTTGTTGTGAGGGGTAAGTGAGATAGCATGCAGTAGGCTTGGCACATGGTAGACTCCCCATATAGTATAGTTATTATATAGCAAGGTTTTATTTGGGCCATGGATTTGACAGTGCCTCTCACAGTGTCATTGTGGACAAAATAAAGATATGGGCTGAAGGGTGGCTTCCTCAGTGGTTGAACAATGACCTCCAAGATGTGTTGGTTAATAAACCGATGTCAGCCAGGAAATCGCCAGTGCTGGGTCACAGGAGGCTTGTCCATTTCCTACGGTTCTGTACAGTGTGCCTGTCCTTTTTGACATCTTGTCTTCAGGTCCATGGTGACATAGCAGGCGTGCTTAACAAATGAGAGACGGAACAAGGATAGATGAGGGAGCTAATATGTTGGATGACAGAGTGAATATTCGAAAAAGGTCTGGGCAGGCCAGAACAATGGGCTGAAACTAATAAAATAAGAGATGGGAGGGACAAATCAAAGTTTTGCCTTAAGTTGAAAAACGAACTGACTGAGGACAGGATGAGGGAGGCTCAATGCAACAGCGGCTCATGTTGAAGTCCTGGAGTTTTTGTTGTCAGTCTGATGAGTCAAGAACGTGGCACACTCTTTAAAAATGAAGAACATTGAGGCTGCATTAATGGATGCATCATGCCCAGACTTTAGTCATTCTCTCTGCAAGTGTATACTGAGTGTGTAGTGTATGCTGGTCATTTGTGCTGGTGCTGGGCATAGAGCAGTGAACAAGACAGACAAGCCCTGCCCTCATGCAGCTGACATTTAAGGACATAATTATCCTGAGCTCTGTGCTAAGTGGCTTTGACAGCTTCTTCCTTCACTTCCTATATGCAACTGGATGGTAAAGGGCTTAGAAACCATGTGATATGGGGAATAGTCCAGTGAACTAGGAATGCTGGGATTTAAAGAAGCTTCAAAAATATCCAGGGCTGTTCTACACATTTGAGTGTTGAATAAATTCTATACTTTTCAGAGAAAGAGAGAGAGAGAGAGAGCCAATGGCTAAGAAAAATGTCTGATGTTTGTTGAGTTCTGAGTTAGGACCTGTACACTCACTCTTTAATTTAATTCTCTCAACAGCTCTATGAGAGAGACACTATTTGATGAGGAAACAAAAGCTTAGAGAGGTTAATGTAACATTTTTGAATGATCTCATATGCTTGCAAGTGGCTAAGATAGGATCTAAATCCCATCTGTCTGACTCAGAGTCCTACATTCTTTCCATTCTCCACCGTGACCCAGATTTCACAGTAACATAGGGAAGAAGGTTCTGCCAACTGCAGCTGGACCTAAGTGGACCCCAGTATACTTCCTTCACTGGGAGTGTCTTAGCAGGAGCTGGATGACAGCCTGGGATGCCCCACAAGGAACCTCTCCATTGGTCCCTGTGAGGTAGGAGGGACAGGGGAAGCAGGGTGGGTGGTGAGCCTTTGTCTTTGTCTCTGGCCTCATCTTCCATACTAACTTCTGCCCATCTTCCTGACTTCAGCCAGAACACCACTTTCTGTAGGAAGCTGTCTCTGATGCTCCACACTGTGTTAGGTGCCCCTAGTAGAGCCTCTCCTGGCCTTCTGCCCTCTTCCTGGGAGCACTGAGAACTCCCATGGGCTGGTTCAGCGTCAGCCTGCCTTGATATACTGGAGGCTCCATGAGGACAGGGGCAGGTTCTATCTTATACCCTGCTGGGTCGTCAGTGCCTCGAACACAGTAGATACTCCATAAAAGCTTGGAGAATTCATGACATCTTCTAAGATCTGGTGATGATTTTGGTGCCATGGGAACAGCCAATGTCCATTGGGTTTTCCATATTGCTTTCTGTTTTCTCAGCACTAAGCTGGGTCTGGGACTGGGACTGGGCTGGGTGTGTTCAGCATGGGAATGGGGCAGCAGAGAGCGGCATGGCTACTGGCCCCGGTCCCATAGTCTTCTCCACTGTGCTAGAATCCCAGGAGCCAAGCCTGGCAGAGGAGGGGTAGCGAGCTGCCCAGTAACCTCAGCGATGTCCAGTTCTCTTTGTAGATTGGGTTTTCAGGTGCACTTCCCCCCTCTCACAATATCCCTGGGCTCTGACCTCTGTGGACATGGGGGCTGCAACTCATTACCCTGCTCCTCTGTGTGTCCCTGGCTCAACTTGCTGACCAGCAGGCAGCGGGGAAAGAAGGGGGTTAACCATGAGCCCAGCATGGGAGCGAGTAGAGGATGATGTCAGCCTGCTGCCCAGCAGAGACAAAAGCCTCTAATTGCTCTCTTCCTTCTTGTCAGAAAGCTGACTCCATAGTTACTGTAAATAAAGGCCTATGGAGAGGGAGGAGCCAGCTAATGAGAGAGCCCTTGTTCAGTGGTGAGACATGGGAGATGAGTGACAGCCCCGGGGTCCGGGAACTGCGCCCCGTCCCCCACCCTCTGGGGAAGGTGGAGAAATCCATGAGAATGCCTGGCTGGACAGGTGGGGAGGGGTCAGCAGGGCTTGTGGTCAAGTTACATTTGAAATGCCTTCATGTGGCAGCAGCTGGTCCCCTCTGTGACAACGCCCAGGCCCTCACTGGGAGAATGCTCTCTGGGGAAGAAACTGGGCCTTGAACGTGGTGTTACTTGTTAATAAAACCCTCCGGGGCAGATTTTGAGAGCCATTTGGTGTGCAGGGGTGTTCTGGATACTGGGCCACTCGATCTTCTCCTACAAATGTGTCATGATTGCTTCCAATTGAGCAATTTCCCTTCCAGACCTGCCTTAGAATCAGAACCTACCAGGAGCCGGAGGGAGGTCTGTTCCTTGTCCATATGTAGTTGGGTCTTTCTTTGGGGCATAAAATCCAAAGGAATGGATTAGTCCCCGAGGCAAGGGGCCTTCACCACCTCCTCAGTCATCAGCAGGTCCAAGATCTTGTAGAAACCGTCACAGGCCTGTGCACAGCAGCGCTCTTGTGGGCTCATCTTCCCACCTCCCCTGACCACCCACATGGAACCCATACTGAGCCATCCAGCTTCCCCATCCCCACCCAAATTGTCATCCTTTCTCCTTTGCCTCTTCAAACCTTGCCTCTGGCCCTCTGTAAGAAGGCTTCCTGACTTCTCTCTCTCTCCTCTGAGCATCCCCAGAATGAACTGCTTTGACCCCCAATTTTAGCATCTACTTGAATATCACCTTGGCATGGGAGCTACCAGTTCTGGTTTGGAGCTTTGCTACCCCCGGTTGTGGTCAAGTCAGGGACTGTTTGTGTAATTGTCTTGTGTCCACTGTTGTATTGAGCTTGTCTTCAGAAGGTACTTGCTGCACTGAATTAAATTGAATTTTGGTCAGAATCCTCATGAGAAGACTAGACTTTTCACTTTGGCCTATTGGGGTGACCTACGTTTTTGACAAAACAGGTGGAAACAAATTAAGTCCTAATTAAGGCTCCTGGAGCCCCTGAACGCAGAGGCAAACATGGGTTCATTTTGGAGAGGAAGCCATCTGAAGACCGAGGGGGTATGCCAGGGCGTGGTCCCCAGGTGTGTCTTCCGAGAGGAGCTTTGTGAGGATGGGCTTCTCAGGTCAGGTAGCTTTGGGAAGCAGTACAAACCAAGTTAATCAGGTTTGTCTACAGCAGGACTTCTCAGGTCCTTTAAAATATGAGTGTGCATGTGGACCTGTAGGAGGCCCTATGGTACATATTGCCTCCCACACTGATGTCACCCTGCAGTCACCTTTGGGGGAATCATCTCCCAGGAGCTGAGTTTCATTGCTCAGTCTTCGGGAACCCCTGTGTGCATGGGGGTTCACCTAGGGGACTGGAGGATCCACACCCTCACTCTGGGGTCCAAGCCAGGAGGTCTAAGGGTCTTGGGTACACCAGTCCCTGGGTACCTCTGGCCATCCTGTTCTGGTTCCCACTGTGGATTGCTGTGGGCTCTGCCCAGTGCCAGGTCTGCCTCATCTTCCTGTCCCCACACTGTCTGCCCCTCAAACGTGAAGGCTCTTTATCTTGTCCTCTGAGCTTCCTGCTCCCTTCACCCCACTCTGGCCCCTGTGCTCTAATTTATTCACAGTTCCATGTCTCTGCCCTGCTGATGTCAGCTACTGATCTATCCATACTAGGCCATGCATTATTTAAATCTAGACAATGTTCTGGGCTTGAAATGAACAGGGAGAGACTCAATATATGAGCCTTGTGTAGATTGTCTAACTCTTTAGAGCTTCAGAGGGCTTTGCAACCATTAACCAGTGGTTCTTTCTTCCTCTACAAGAACATACAGCCCAGTGGGCTGAGGTGGGAGGCCTTGGCTATAGGGTTACAGAGGACATTGACCCTGCCAGTGGCTCCAGAGGACACCGGGGGAGGTTAGATCACCTGTATGCTGATCAGAGCTTTGCTACTAACTACCTGTGCTCTTCCAGTGAATGTCCTCCTCTCTGGCCATCTTTTCCCATGTGTGAAGTTAGGGCACCGGACCATACGGCCTCTGAGGGCCCTTTGTACACACACCTCCCTGCTTCTCCATGGAATCAAAGGGGTAAAGAGTGAAAAGCAAGCAAATCGCACATGTCGATGTTTTAAAAGTTACAAAGAGCAGACCTACCACCCAGTGAGTCCATCATTTGCAATCATTTTGCAACTCTAGGAAATCTTAGATCGCCCCACGCAGAGACTGTTTAAATCCCTTATATTTATGTAGCAGCTTTATTTCCAAAGTCCCTGAAATACATTTTCACATTTGGCCTTCACAGTCTATTTCCAGAAGGTGAGTTGAGGGAAATGAGTACTCTAGTTTACAGTGAGAGAAACTGAAGCCCAGAGAGGCAAGTGCCTTCCCCGAGTGGTCCAGCTGCAGGGCCAGAGCTGGAAATTCCTTCACTAGGAGACCCATCAAGCTGTCGCCGAGCTCTACATAGTCAAATGGAACCCACTCCCTTTTCTCTAAGTCTTTTCTTCCTTCCAGTCAAACCCACCCAGTATCATCCAGGCCAGAAATCAGGTAGCCATGCTTTTGTGACTTGGTCGTGACTTGCAGCCAATCAACACAACCTCCCCTCCTGAGGATTTCCCAGATCTTCCCCTCCTCTCCACCCTACAGTCAGCTGCCCCGGGTCAGACCTCCACCTTATCTCATGGGAACTGGACTCTGTCACAGCTTTCTCCCTCAAATCCATTCTCCTAAAATTTAAAACTGGCTACACCCTGACCCCTCAAGCAGAGTTGAGAACCTTCGGTGGCATCATTTTGGGTTGGATAAGGTCTGTGTTTTCCAACATGGTACATGGGAACTGCTGACCTCATCTTGTACATTTATCTGCACTGCTTTAATAATGCTGGATCCAGGGTAATTCTCCAAGTGAGCCACACAAGTTTCCACCTCCATGCTTTTGCTTATGCTGTGTTCTCTGCCTGGAACAACCAATGTGGTCCTGCTCTCTTCTTGGTTAATTCCTGGCCCTTGCCCTTTAAGGCTCAGCTCACGTGACATAAAGATGCTCCTTCTGGTCCCGTGGCTGCCCTAGGTGCCCCTCTTCTTTTTTCATGTACTGTCCCATACTTTCCTCCAGCACGATGTTCACATATCTATCTCCACCGTAAGGCGTCCATTTCTTGAGAGCAGGGGCCATATCATATTCATTTACCTTCAGTGCTGCTACTACAAAGCAGAAAAAAGTATGTGAGTGGTGGGGATTTTAGAGAAAACACTACCTTTGTTTTCATTTTCAGAATGGTGGTGGGGAGCAAAATGCCCAGGGAGGCAGGGTGTGCTCCTAAGATGGTGTCCTTCTCTGTAGTGACCCAGCCAGTCTTTTCCTAAATGCTTCACTGAGGTGCAGATGCTCAGTGAAGGTCAACCCTATAGCTCAACAGTTTCTCTGGTTCTGAGTTCAAGGTCATGAACTCCATTCCCCTAAGGGCCTAGAGGAAGCCTCTATTCCAAAGCCACAGATGTTCACACAACACTGAACAGTCATTTGGGGAATCTGTGTCCTTGACCATGAGCAAGAGCTGGTGAATGATCATGGAGAGACCAAGGAAACCCATTCTTTCTATGGGGGAGGACACACATACCACTCAGGCCCTCAGTGTCACTGTCTGCTTGCCAGCAATGTGGCAGAGGAAGGGGGACAGAGAGAGACTGCCATTTCAGGGAAGCTTGTGTGTGTGACTCTTGTTTTCCCTGCTGCTCAGGGAGAGTGAATCTCTGTTGGGACAGAGTCCAAGAGCAGACAAGGTCTACCACGGGTAGCAATCGGTTTTCCCTCCCACGAGGACACTTCATCCCTGTACATCCATGGGCCTAACAAAGCAATCACTGCCTCCCACTGTTTCAATCTTTTACTCAATCACTTAATTATTTCTCAGGTCCTGGTGGCATGGCCACCGCCCAGGTAGTAACCCTGAGTATAATTGCCCATCCTATTCTTTACCACCATACCTCCTGTTTAGAGTTCTTAACTGGACCAAATTTTACCCGTCTGCTTGCTGTGGGCATAAAAAGAACTGTGGGCTTCTAATCACTACCTGGGGCCTTGGAGCAGCCAGCCATACGCTGCAATATCTGCCCGTTTATTCCTGTTCATTCAATTGGCTCCAAATTGCTCTGAATGAATTCTTGGGCTGCAGAAGAAGCTGTGCAGGCTTATTTTCATTAGAGTGGACACTGAGCAGGGGGAGAGGGAGAGAAAAAAGGAAAAGAATAGGAGACTCTGGTGCCAGTTTTCTCTGTTCCCCACCCTTTAACTTGCCCTCTAGTTCCCCAGCACACAATCTCCCCCTTCATGCAGGAACAGGCCAATCCAGGTGCCAGAATCTTCTGCTGATACCCAAGATCCTATTGGTCCAGACTGCCCACCCTCATTAAATATATGACTTAATGAGTCCATGATGGAAGGAGATCTGAACCTGTGCTCCCCTCCAGCAAAGAAGGGGAAGTTGGAATAAAGGAGGAGACACTCTAATGACCATCATCTTATCTCTCCCAGGGAGGAGCTGGAGGAGCTTGGTCAGGGGGAGACATGGTCCTAGAGTGGTCATTTGAACAGGACTGCAGCGTCAACTGCATGATGACCCCAAAATATTAATAATTTCCTCCTCTTACCATCACCACTGTTCTCATAGGACCAAGCTCCACCTTGGGCTGAAAGGGAAGCCCCAGGTCAAGGCAACTGATTTCCTGCCCTGTGTTCTCTCTTGACCACTTGTCTTACTATTCCTGTTGTCTGAAAGCTTTCAAGGATGTCTGATCTGAATCTTTCTCATATAACAGAGGACTATTTGTTTTTTATTTGGATTCCCCTGGTTGTCTGTGTCTACAGCTTTTTAATCTTGAAGTCAGTTATGAACGTCTTATTTTGCTTTCCTTGGTCTTTCATTCTTCAGGCCAAATTATCCCAATTCCAATATCACAGAATCATCTAACTTAAGAGCCAGGAGAATTTCCTTTACTCAACTCTCCTCAGCTGGACTTCATTGCCTGTTATTTCTTTTGAATATGAATGATTTCCTCTTGATTCTCTCCAATGTCTCTGCAAGACCTTACAAATATGGGTAGTCAGCTTCTACTTCTAATGGTCCATGCAGTTCTGAGGGCTGAGCAGGATACTTTAAAGAGGGGTTACTGTTCTCTCAAGTTTCCTGTCTAGAGTCTAGGAATAGGCAAACTTTCATCATACCTAATTTTATTTTTTCTTAAGGGGAGAGCAGAGGGGACTAGTGGAAGTATGGGTTTCCTAAAACTAGTTCCCCATATAAGCTTCATGAAAGGAAGGCTTTCCAGAGCAGGTGTGGCCAATGATAGAAAGAGTACTGAGTTTTTACCTAGGATGCTTGATTTCAAGGTCAAATTCTCTGGCATCCAAACTTGGGGTACACACTGATCAGCTCTATAAGCTCCAATTGCTTCACTTGTAAGATGGGTTTAATAATATTTAGCATGACAATAGGGATTTGTTTGATTCAAATGAGATAACAGTGCTTAAAAAGAGGAAAAGTCCCATACACAGGTAAAGTAGTGCTAATGGTGTGGACATGTGTAGGGAATTTTATGTGAAATACTTCGAGTTCTTTTTCATCACAAAGGATGTGTGTAAGTTTTGGTAATTGAAAGTTCTGTGTTTAGTAAGGAAGTGAGTGTATTCTTCCACGATGCTCAGGCCTCCATGCTATCATTATCATCTTCATTATGTGTTGACTCTTGGGAAAAATAAGATATTAGGACTTCCCAATTCCTTGTCTAGTCATTCCTCAAGTCATCTCCAAGGAGGACATTGTAGGGAGGGCAGAATTGAGGAGAATAGAGTGAAGAGGACAAAAGCCATCTTCCTATCCTGGCCTGCTTCTGAGTTCACCAGCAGCTCCCCTAGGCAAGCTTAAAGCCACAATTGGAAGGACCCATTTCTTTAAAAGGCTTGTTTCAGGACTGGGTTCTGAAAACTGGGTCTGGGTTCTACCTGAGTCATGGGAATCGTGGAAATTTTGCTGTAGGGTTGACCAACGAATTCCCCAGAGAAAGCTCCACATGTTGTGGATATTTCATATGGAAGACGAACCAGGGTCAGAGTGTGTACATGGACAGAGTTGCTTTGTAAGCCATTACTAGCATGACAAAGGCCATGATGGTGCCTGCCTGTGCCTTTGCATTCAGGGGTGTTCAGGTCTGACATATATCATCACATGGATAGGCATCTAGACTATTCTTTAAGATCTTCTGGGTGAGTCCAAAATTGCCCTAATATTAGCAAATATTAGCAAATATTTGTATGACTTACCTAAAAATCTGGGTCCATATATTCTTTTCTACAATTTAAGAGAATTCTCTTGGGTTCTCACAAAGGGGAAAATAAAGTTTGTTGACCTCTCTTTGAAGATAGAGGTCAATTCTTTTCATGGAAACTTGTTCTCAAGTCTATTAATGTCAGGAATTGTGGATGGTTTGAGGTTTTACTCTACTTGTAGCCTATTAAGTTAGCCTGTTATTATTTTAAGTTGGCAGAAGACATGAGATTTCTGGATCAGAGATGAAAGACTTTATTACTCATAACAAAATAGTAGCCACATCGTCAACACATTTGTGTCTTGTGTCTTGGTTCCCTGAGCCCCAATTCCTACAGAATGGGAATGAAGATGGCTAAATGACACCTGTATACACAGTGAGTTCCATAGTAGGAGAGGAACCCTGACTTAGGGTGCCCAAATCCTATATAATAAAGAGCTAATATGCTAATTAGACCAAATAGCAGAACGACCGTCTGGATATCCTTCCTGCCAACTGTCCGGACGACCTTCCAGACAAAGCCGGGGTTGCGAGGGCCAAGCCCCTTGCATGAGTTTCATGCATTGGGCCTCTAGTCTTTTATAATAGGCAGTAAACATGCCTTCACTTTGCTCTGGAGTGAGACTCTATCTCTATCTTCCAAGGCTATTTGCAGCACAAACATTCTTGAAAAGTGGTTTGAAAGAAAAGAAAAAATAAAAGTGGTCTGGAACAAAGGGTAGTTTGCACCATGCTTGCAAGATGTGCAAAAATGTGAGGGTCCATGGAGAATGGTCTTCCAATATTTATCAGTTTTATTATTTAGGTGAGCAAATTCCAGTTTCCTTAACCTTTTGGCCTAATTTCAATTTCCCAACCCCTTTATTTGTTAGTCAGCTATTCCCCAGCTGGGGCTCCGGCTATCTTTGAGTTCTGTGGTTTTTAACCTTCCAGCACAGCACCACCCGAAAGACCTGAGGCTCTGCCTTAGAGAATTTCCTGAAAGAAGTTTACCTCCTTGTTAGGGGCCCAAGGAAACTGCACCTGGAAGACGGATTGCTATCCTCTCTTCAGTTCCAGAAAGATGAAGACAAATTGCAGGAAATTTAGAGACAAGTAACTTAGGTGATTAGAGGTGATGTCAAAGGGAAAGATGAAAAGCATTGCACATCAAAGCGTCTGCTGAGATTTTGTTGAAGAAATTGGAGGAAGGGGAAGTGGGTAACTTTCATTACCTGAGTGGATAAAGCTGAAAGTGCCGAGCTGGACACAGACCTCTGACTCTTCCTCCCAACTTTGACTTCTCAGTACCAGTTTCCGCTCTTACAAAACTGGAAAAAGCTATGCTGCTGTTGGGAATTAAAGGACATAATACATATTAATCACCCAGAGAACGCCTGCCACATAGAAGGAGCTTGAACAATATGTGCTGTTTTAGTAACACAGAAAATGAGAGCTAGAAAGAATTAGCCTCATGTGTGCTTCTCAGTCTACAGGGGAGGAAACTAAAGCTCAGAGGGAGAGGCGATGGATCCATGGACCCGAAACTGGTTACAGGAGGAGTAGGACTAACTAGAAGCCGGGTCACCTGACATCCCACTTGGCGCTAGGCAGAGTTCAACTTCTTTTCTGTTGGTTTTGTTTCTCAAATGAAGGGGTAATTTTCTAAGCCAAAATTAACCCAGAATGTTTAAGACATAAGCATATATTATGGTTGCCTATTATTTTAATGTGTTTTAATTGTTAATGTCCACACAGAGAGAAAGTAGATACAAACCTCATAGGTTTCAAGTTCTCCTTCTGAGTTCCTTAAAAGAGGGGGGAAACTGCACTTCTGACAGCTTTTCTGAGATGAAACACAGTTCTTCTTTCGAATGTCCCATTGGATTTTGAATTTCGTTTTGCTCACTTTGGAAACTGACACCGAGGGATAAATGTGTACGGGCTTTTGTACTGGAGGCCGAGCAGGAAAGCCACAAGTTCTTCATTTTCCAGAGTTCTCTTGGAAGTGTCTGTAGATGTGGGTGAGAAAATTTATTCCAACTTCCACAAATAAATTCTTTCCTCTTACCACATAAATTAAGGC
This sequence comes from Myotis nattereri, assembly GCF_964212035.1. Lineage (NCBI taxonomy): Eukaryota > Metazoa > Chordata > Mammalia > Chiroptera > Vespertilionidae > Myotis > Myotis nattereri. Next base: position 24,194,566 of record NC_138086.1, on the reverse strand, counting down.
TGCTAACGCTTCTGATACATTTATGGGTTGCCCCTTCTTATATGTGCCCTGACCAGAGATTGAACCTATAACCTTGGTGTATCAGGGCTATGCTCTAAACCAGTGGTTGCCAACTGGTGGTCCATGGACCACTGGTGGTCCGTGAGGTTTGAAAGTTGTCGACCACTGGTTTAAGGAAACCTTTGGAGCAGCAGCAACCAACTGAGCTACCTGGCCAGGGCCACAAGACATTTAAAAAAATCAAGTTACATTGATTAAAGAGTGATTATTTCCCTATCTTACATTAATCAAAATTAACTGCCAGTTAGAGCTCGGCATATGTATATGACCATTGTTGTCCATCTGTATATGACCACTGTGTTGAAATAATTCTAGGGCATAAATTGCAATATGTTTGTTTGTTTTTAATTAATTAATTTATTTATTTATTCATTTATTTTTAGTGTGCCTAGGCAGACTGATATTCAACAAACAATTTCTGTTACATTTTTGGAAGTGTTGAAAAGAGTTTAAAGATTCCCATTATTATTTTCTAGACGTGCTAGGAACCACCACTATCAACTATAGAATGGAGAAGAAGAAGGGATCTTAAGAATAATAGAGTCCAACTTCTACTTTATAGAAGAAACTGAGGCTCATGGGTTGGGTCACTTGCCCAAAGACCCTGGCAGAGGCCTCTGGGCGTGGTCCCAGCCCTATTCATGCCCCTGTTTTCTGGGAATGGCTGGAGTACAAGGAGGAGCCCCCAGTGGATTCTTCCTAAAAATAAAGATCATTTATAGTTTATTTCTGTTGCTGGAAACCAAAAGAACCTTCACTAGGAGAGACACAGGAGTTGTAAATAGCAATTCTGCCATTAGAACCCAGGTCTCAGGACTTCCATCCTAATGCTCTTTCTTGTACAGCATGCTGCAACTCAAAAATAATCTATACATCCTTGGTATAACTCATGCTTTGAGTAATACAGTAATTATTAGACAGGGGAAGTTCTAGGGAAAATAAGCAACATTTTTTTTTTTGGAATCCTTATGGAAAGCTCTTTTTTTTTTTTTTTTTCAAATTATGATTTAGAGAAAACAAAAATCACATATATACCTGAATACTCTATTATGTTAAATGAGAATAATGGGTTCCTCTTACTTTAAAATGAGATCCCATTGTAACACAACCTCTAGGGTAGATTTACCAAAGCATTCATATACAAAATAGAATGGCATCTTCTGAATGTTTATATATTCTTTCACTGGCATGTTTAAATAATACCACTTTGTTTTCTATGAGTTCCTAGAGGGATGCAACCCATCGCACTATAGACAAACGAAGATGGTTCTCTTCAAGGTTGTGAGAGGAAAAAAATAAGGACTTTCTATTTTACTACTGTTCCCTTTTTATCAATAGAAACGCCAAGGCATTGAGCTCATTTAATTACTGGAGGTCCATGAGGGGAGCAGGAGAGGGGTCAAGGGATGCAGCAGAATAAAAACTGTTTGCTGCTCTCCATGCTGAGGCTTAGCTTCTAAGAGTATTTTGAATAAGAAGAGAAAGGTAGTTTGTGTGTTATTTATTTTTATTCTCCCAGTGCCTAGCACATGAACAGGTCCATGAGAAATAATGAAGGAAAGAGGAGAGGAAGGCAAGAGGGAAGGAAGAAGGGAGGAGGAAGGAAGAAGGCAGCAGGAAGGAAGGGAGTTTTGTGTACATACTTGACAAAATGTAATGCAATGAAATTCAGGTGGGTTAAAATTTTGACTTTTAAACATTTTTTTTTGAAACGTGGGAGAATTATATCAGGAAAGGGCAGGAGGGAAAACTAGAAACGGCAAAGCTGCTGGGAACTTCGACCTCAGGAACATTCGCGAGCAGATGAATTTTAGGAAAACACGCAGGTGGAAGTTAAGGTGGAAACTGATTTGCTTAGAGCGGCCGCTGGCGCTCACATCCACGGAAAGTGAAGTGTCCCCTGGAAGCTCACGAGGCAGTTTGCAGACCTCCGCTCTGAGCCACCAGGATCCCCTGGACAAAAGGCGACAGTGAACTTCAAACTCCATCTCCTGCTATGCATTGCTGCTTTCTTGTCATTTTGGCCTCTAAGGATTTTCCTTACTTTCCTGCTATGTCAGCATGTTACTGTTCATTAAGGAAGTTAATAAAAAAAATCTGAGTGTATAAAAAAAGAAACTATGACAGTTTATAAATTCAGATCAGCTTCTGTTTCAACCACACTGAGTGCTCCTCTGCGAGTCTGAAATCAGACTCTTCAAGGGCCTGTCGGACCAGTACTTTCATTGCTTGCTGCCTCAGTTTCCCTTCCAAATGAGTATTTCTTGGTTGTATTCAATGTTTTGTTTAATTTCAATTATGCTTGGCCATAGCAACCGTATACCACAAACAATTCAAATTCATGCCTTAATAAAATTGCAAATCACATTGGATGATGGACTTCCTGGGTCAAGATAGTGCAAGGTCAACCTGCCAATGACATGGCTCTGGCTGCTGTGTAGAAGCAGGTTCCCGTGGGCTCCCACCAAAGTCAGGCATTTAAAGCTCTGAGCTGCTCTGTTCTGCGATAAAGGGAAGAAGGCTCCTCACTGAGACGTGAATCTCTCCAAGAATTCTTTCTGGAGGCTCTGGGATGTACCATGGAGGCCGGGTGGTGCCTGGACAGGGTGGTGCCTGAGCCTCGCTGGCTGTGGAAGGGATGCTGGTGCTGGGATCTTTGCAGGGGCGAAGCAGCAGACACAGGGAGCCTGGCAAGGGACATGCACAGGAGCTAAGCCAGAGAGGCCATAGCATCGGCGAAGGCCAAGGTGAAAAACAGCACTGTGGCCAATCTCAAAATCGCTGAAAGTGCAGAGGGAGGCGTGCGGGGGAGCGAGAGGGTGAGCATCCCAGCCACTTCCTTTCTGGTGGGATTCCCGTTAAGCATGTCAGACAGAAGCATTCTGTCAGAGACAGAAGACGGGGAGGGGAGAAGAACAGCAATTGCTTTTCATAGGTATTGATCTCCTTCAATATGGTGATGGAGGGGGAGGGGTCGGAGGAGAAAGGGTCACCCTCGAAGGGTGAGTGGGTGGCCATCCGCTGTGAGGCTGCGGAGGTCGTTGGACTAGAGCAGGGGTGGGCAAACTTTTTGCCTCGAGGGCCACAATGGGTTCTTAAACTGGACCGGAGGGCCGGAACAAAAGCATGGATGGAGTGTTTGTGTGAACTAATATAAATTCAAAGTAAACATCATTACATAAAAGGGTATGGTCTTTTTTTCAATAGTTTTATTCATTTCAAACGGGCCGGATCCGGCCCGCGGGCCGTGGTTTGCCCACGGCTGGACTAGACCCTGCCCAGAGAGTCCCCAGAGGATGTGGGAGGGGATGTCACTCAAGTCTACCCAGGGTTGGCTGGAAGGGCCTGAAATGCTTATTTTAATGTTCGGGGTTTGAGTTCTACCTAGAACGATTAGACCCCTCCCCCCATTTTAGAAAAAAATGGAAAAATGCACAATTTCATCAGAGAACAACCAGTCCGATCTCTTCTCTGCACAGGGTTTCTATAGCTTTGGTAGAGCTTCATGTACTACTAGACTGTATATGTTGCCTTTTTCTTTGCTTATCCATAAGTGCATTTTACACATGATTATAAGCACTTTACTGCATGCTTTGAGAAAGACTTTTTTTGTTATAAACTAATAGCCACTGTAGAAAATTTGGAAAAATACAAACATTATAAAAAGGAAGTAAAAGTGCTCATCCTTTCAGCTCCCAGAAATGCCTCCCTGTGATATTTTACCATATTTTGTCTTAAGCTTTTTCTATGCAAGTATCTATACATTTCCTTCCTAAAATTTTGAGCATGAAGCATATATAGTTTTTTTTATGTTCTGCCTTTTCACTTACATTATTAAACATTTTAGAAATCATGACTTTTTTAATGTTTGTATAAGATTCCATTGTATGTTTACACCAATCTTTATTCATCCAAACTGATGTTATTTCCAATGCTTTGGTTATTATAAACAACCAAGTGATGCTTTCTTTACATCTATCTTTAAATTTCTCTCTCTTTGGTCCCAGAAGATTATTTTTTGGAGGTGGATATGGGTGTTTTCCTGGCTTCAGGTAGAAACAGCCGTTCTCACAGCCCGCAAAGCTCCACTCACTCAATGTCCCTGAACTTGGCTCAGACCTATGGGCAGACCCCAGTGCTCGTGGTGAATCCCTCCCACAGCCTTCATCTTTTATTTTCTTTTTGCTTAGTTTGGTTAAGTGTTTTTTTTTTCTAGAGCTTTCCTAACTAATATATTAATACATAGCCACTGGCTATATGTGGCTCTACAAATTTAATTGCAATTCCAGTAAAATGTGAAATTCAATATTTTGGTCACACCAGCTACATTTCAAGTGCTCAAGAGACCATGGGGCTCATGGCTACCATGTTGGGCAGTAAAGATATGGGACATTTCCATTGTCACTGGAAGTTCTGTGGGACAGCACTCCGGGCCTTCACACCTGGTTTACCCCTCCTGCGGTCACTTGCCACCCCTTTCAAGCCCTCTCCCCAGAGCAAAGTTTGGGCTTCCAGCCATACTAACGATCCCCGCGTCCTTCCCCACAGGCCCTGACTTCAGCTTCTCCGAGTCGGTCTGATTCATAACTAATTTCTGCATCTGAAGGTGGCGCTTAGAGCACTTCCTTTTTGCTCTAGGTGAGTGGGAATTTACCCAGAGACTAGAATGATGAAAACACGAGTAAGCTTCTCTAGTCTGCCCCTGGACATTTTGGGACTCAGTGAGGAAGAAAAGTGAGACCCCTAGCAGAAGAAGGGGTTGCCGTTTTTGGCCAGCTGGACCCCCTCTCCTCACACAGTGGACGGACAGTTCTGACCGTGTCCAGGCAGGTTGACAGCAGCAGCTCGGGCAGCGTGAGGCTGTCGGCCATCGCCTCCCTCTGATGACCATCTAGCTGTCATCAGACTCCTACAGGGAGTGGCAGGCAAGCAGTAACCGGAGGCTGATGCATCGATGGGAACCAGGGGTTCAGGGGAGAGCAGCTTAGACTCACCAGGTAATTGCGAAGGCGAGGGCCTGGGACACACACCACTGCTTGTAAAAAACACAGCTCCAGGCCATTTACATTCACATTTCAGCCATCGCACCAGCATCCAATTCCAAACTGCTGCCTTCCAAGCAGACGACATCAGCCAGCTGTACACAAAGACCCCCGGGCTTTAATTACTTTGAAGGACAGCCTGGTGGCCATTGAAAGCCTCATTACAAACTAATATGTGCTTGGGAGGCAGATTGTAGACCCCAGAGGAGATTGTTTTAAAGCCCCTCCCGAGATAGTCCCCCATCCCTTGCTCACTGCCTCTTCTCAGAGGCATTAGCTTGGTGTGGGAGGCAATGGAGCCATCTCAGATTAGCTGCCAGGCTCGCACCTAGAACAAGGGCAAGGGCCATGCTTGTCTTGCTCAGCGAAGAATCCCCAGGGCAGGCACAGTGTAGCCTTGCTGTGTCACTCTCTTGGCAGTGGACGTTTGGGTTGTCTCAAGCTTTTGATCATAATGTTGTGATTGTGGACATCTTGTATTCTTAACTGGTACACACGTGCAAGCATTTCTCTAGGATGTATATCCAGGAGACAATCACTTGCTGGTGGTGGGTGCAGTTTTAACTTTCGAGATGTTTCTATAATGCTTTCCAAAATGATTGTATGAATGTAGGGTTCCAACAAAGAGTTGGCATTGCTCTTCAATCTACCCGGAATTGATTTTTAAGGGAAATGAGAGTAGGAATTCATATATTTCCCTCCTTCCCTCCTTGCCTTGGATAGTCCTTGTCTTGGCACCATTTATTGTACATTCATCCTTTCCCCAGCGATCTGAAATGCCCTTTCTTTATCAAGGATATGGGTCTGCATTATAAATCTTGAGATATGGCAAGGCAAGTCTCTGTACTTTTTTCTTATTCTTAAGGAGTGCCTTTCTCTCATTCTTAATAGTCTGAGGAAAGATGGTGGTGCCAATGCCCCAGCTCATCAATACCAGTGACTTGAACTTGGACAGTTTGTGGGTGAAGCTTGCTTATAAATGCTGCACTGCGTAGACTAAGTCAAAAACATATGCCTGTGAGACTGAGGTCCCCTATTCAATGTAGAAAATGTGTCTTTTAGCCTTGGGCTATACTTTCAATACCTTCTAAGCCCTGAATTCCTGAGACAGAAGAACCATCTGACGTGTATGTCAGAGCTTACCAAGGACAGGAAAGATATCATGTCTGGCTGGTAAACCAGATGCACTGGGTGTGCAAGTCCCGGGAGGGAAGCAGCACGGTCTCAGGATGGCCCGCAGACCACCGTGTTGTGCCGTCACGCATTAGGAGGAGAAAATGAGGCTGAAAACCTCCACCTGAGATCCTCTCTGCAAAGTGCTTTTTCATCAAAGCCACTGCTTCTTTGCAGACAAACTCTAAGGTACATTCAGGGAACGTCTCTGATGTAGAAAAATCCGGGGTCAGACACACATTGGGTGAGGGAAGCTTTTTACTTAATTGAGCACCTAGTATATGACAGGCACTGTTCTAGGCACTGACAGGGCCCTGTATCAGACAGACAAGTTGCTGACATTCTAATCGGGGAAGACAGGCAATAAGCGAATAAGGACATACATAAGATAATATTCGATATGGATAATGCTAACTAGGGATGAAAGCTGTATGGTGCTCAGGGAAGGTTTCTCTGAGGAGGAAGGAATGGCAGGAAGGAGTGGCCATGGGAATATGCGGTGGGGTGAGGTGGGGGGTCGAGTTGTCATCCTGGACCTCCTGGTGAGAGGTGCTATTTTGGGGCCATGGAGAATCCTGATGAGACTGGAGAATGAATAGAGGGAGGAAGCCATATAAGATAAGGTTAAAAAGATGGAGAGTAGCCCCATCCTAGGGGGACTTGCAGGCCATCGTCAGGAATTTGGATTTTATTTTAATAAGATTTTATTCAATTTTATGCTAATTGAATGGGTAGCCACTGGAGGGTTTTAAACAAGGAAGTGATGTGTCATGGCTTAGAATTGAGAAGTGAAGACCTTCTTCAAAAGATGAAATAGCCCTGGCCAGTGTGGCTCAGCAGGTTGGGCATTAGCCTGTATACTACCAAAAATTGCTGGTTTGATTCCCAGTCAGGGCACATGCCGGGGTTGCACTCAATATCTGGCAGGAAGCAGCCAATGGATGCTCAGCTCTCATATCGATGTTTCTCTCTCCCTCTCCCTTTCTCTCTCTCTAAAAATCCATTAAAACAAACGAAAAATCTATTAAATTCAAGTTTCTTTCAGTCTAAGTTACCTTAAAAAGAGAGAGAGAGAGAGAGAGAGAGAGAGAGAGAGAGAGAGAGAGAGAAAATAGGTATTTGGAGACTGTGAAGAAAACTCAGACCACTCAGCTAAAAAGCAGCAAAGTACCAGCACCGCTCCCCAGGCACAGGAATCTTTAAATGTCCACGTGCTGCCTCCATCAGTCCCCGTCTGTTGGTCTGTGTCTTTGTTTGGCTGCATACTCACAGCAGGAAGCTCAGAGGCATTGCTGACTTGTTTGCCAGGAGGGATTTGGGACCATAGGAGAAGAATAATTTAAGCATAGTTGGCTGTGGATTTTTTTAAAAAAGATTTTTTTATTGAGTTTTAGAGAGAAAGGAAAGGAGAGGGGGAGAGAGAAACATCAACGTGAGAGCAAGACATCCATCAGCTGCCTCCTGCACGCCCCCTACTGGAGATTGAGCCCACAACCCAGGCATGTGCCCTGACAGCGAATTGAACCTGCAACCTTTTGGTGCACAGGATGACACTCAACCAACCGAGCCACAACAGCCAGGGCTGGATGTGAATTTTAAATGCCTGTGTTTATTATATCACGCCTATCTCTTATAGAGGGTTCTCTTGGATCGATTGGAATATTTATCAAGGAATTATTCAATTTTCTATAGAATTTGGAGTGTGGTTTCCCCCCAGTTTGCTTGTCTCTGATTACCCTCTTACACCATCAGGGTCATTCTCCCAAGGCTTCTGATTTTCCCTGAAATCCAACCATCGATGTTTTCCCCTTTCTTCTTATGGAAACAATACCACAGCCGATAACTTGGTCCTTCAACAAGGACCTGTTGATGGAGCAGCTGGGCTCAATTGTCAGCACCTCTGCTCCCTGTCCTGGGAGGGCTGGGATGGCTTCTGTGTTCTCACAGGTGGGATTTCACTCACCAGGATTCTCATAACCTGCCCCCTCCACCAGCCCCCATCCTCCCATTGACTGTGATGACTTTAGGAAGCTGTCTACCAACATTCCCTCTTCAGAAATGCATATTGGACTCTTCCCGACTCATGTTCTAGGCTGTCCAGGGATGCAGGCCTCCATCACTGGGCCTGTCCTTGAGTTGTCTGTGGTACAGAGAGCCCAGGACAGGAAGCCAGGAGAGTAGGATTCTCCTTGCCACCTGAGGAGTGACCATGGCTGAGGAGGCACACCTGGACAATGCAAGGATTGCCCCAGACTTTCTCAAGCTGGTCTGTGGGACCCCAGGTCTCTCTCCATAGAAGCAACTTGAACTTTATTCAAAAATTATTTTTATGGCTATAATAGAAAAACACAACTCCACTGGGTTATATGCTAAGTATCAACGTATTAAAAGCCAACATGATAATTTGTATTGCTAGGCTAACTCATATTGCACAGATCTTAGAATAAAGCTTTTTCTGCCATCTGTGTGCATATACATACATATTTCACTAGTACATACACTGTACATGTTATTTATTAACATGTCATTGAGTTAGATGGCTGTAGTTCTGCACTGATTTGTTTCAAATTCAGGCCTTGGCCTGTCTGCACCCAATAAATAGTACCAGTGAGACATTACTACAGCACATCCATGAGCAATTCACCACCAGGCGAGGCTCAGACGCATGTGCCGTAGGCATGATGCCCTTGTCGTATGTAACCGTCAGGTGCAAAAGGCAGAGTAGAATGTAACACACTGCTTTGTGGTCATATAGACCGGGCCTGGCTTTTATTAAATAAACATTTTATTGTGGGATAATTTTAGGTTTCAGGAAAGTTGCCAAGATAGTGCAGAGAGTTCCCACTTACCCTTCACCCAATTTCCCCTGACATTAACCTCCTACATCCCATAGTGCCATGGACAGAATGGGGGAATGAGCGCTGGTGTAATACTATGAACTGAACCTCAGACTTTCTTCAGACTTCTCCCGTTCTTTCGCTGCCGTCCCTGCTGTGCCAGGAGGCAACCCCGGATTCCAGGTCACATTTGGTTGACTCCTCCACTATGTGACATTTTTTTTATTCTTTCCTTGTTTTTCATGATCCTGGCATTGTAGAAGAGTTTTGCGAGGCTAGCTCCTGTTGCACGGAGCTTAGAAAAAATAGAGTCTCCCTCAGTTTGGGTCTGACGTTTGCTGGTGATTAGACTGAGGTTGTGGGGTTTGGGGAAGTAGATACCATGGGTGACCATTTTCATGCACAGGCTCTTGCCCACTAGTAGACTGATCATGTTCCCTCTTCATGAGCAGGATTGAGGAGGAGGAACCCAGAGGCTGAAAGCTGTAGTGATTCTGCTTTAATTCCCTGGAGAGATAGGGGAAGGGTTGGACAGAGGAGGCCCCTCATTAAGAATCATCGGGAGTGCTGAGCAGTGTGACTGCTGGGGGTGTGAAGGCAGAAGGAAGCTGGAGAAACAGCTTAGGCATTCCCCTGTGACCTTGGCTGAGGCCCCATGGGAAGTGGCCAAATTCTGTATTTTATGTCACTGAAAAACTGGTGAGCATTAGATAAGGGGAAAGGGTCTGTGAGTCACTCATCTCAAGAATGAGGAATGACTTAATACTATTGGAAATGGATAGCAAGTCTGATCAGAAGGACGGTCATGGTGTGTGTGTGTGTGTGTGTGTGTGTATGTGACTGTGTGGCTATGTGTATGTGCAAATGTGTGTAAATGTGTGTGTGTTTGATTGTGGAATTAGAAATGGGTTGGAAATTAGGATTGGAAATTAGGTCCTAGTCCTAGCCTGGGTTCTGGTCCCAGTTTCCTTACATCCAATAACTCGATGTCTCAATTTTCTCTATCCATAAGGTGAGGATAAGAATATCTGCCCTTACCAGCCCCACAGAGTCTCTGTAAGAAAGCAGTGAGTGCAAACATGCCTGGGAAAACTGTAAAAGGATGACACATAGGAGGGTATTGCCATCAAGGAAAGCAGAAGGAGGAGAGCCAGCAGTTATTGGTCAGAGAGGTGGGGGAGAGCAGGGACTAGAAACACAGGCTCAGTTAGCAACGAGAGTAGGAATTTTGTACTTGAGTCAGTGCCTTGCCTTCCAAGGTCAGAAGGCATTCTGGGTAGATCTGAGGACTGTGGACTTGCTCCTGGTCTTCGACTGCTGGTCTTCCAACTGCTGGCCTGACTTTCATTTCTGGCACTTGCTGCAGAGGTACAGTATATTATAGACCAATTAAGGTTGTTAATGATAATGGCAGTCCAGTAAGTAATCTACAGTATTATCCTGATCTATCTCTGTCACCTCCTGTCATCAGGCCATTAGGGTGACAAGCTCCATAGAACACAGTGATCTCCCTCTGTCAGCCCCCTGGAAGAGCTATGAACCCTTAGGGCTGAGCCATGGAAAGGCATCACCATCGGGCCAACCTGACCAAGCTCTTCCTCCATCCAGAGTATGTCCTCCTCAGGAGACCAGGACATAGGGGAAATCTCATTTTTATGCTCCCCTCTGCTCCCCTCGTATTTTTGCAGAGACAGGACCAAGAAATGAGAACCAAGGAAGCAAGTAGTGTAAGACCTGGTACCCAGTCATGGTGTGGACGCTTAGGAGCATCCTTAGCAACAGGCAGCTCACCTTTGTGGCCCATGTTCAACTCTGCAAGCTGAGCCACGCATAAGTGAGAGGACATTCCAGTTTTCCCTGGCCCATAGGCACCAGGTGCAGGCCCTACTCAACAGGAAACATCTAGTGATCTCCCTGCATCCTCCAGTTCCTGGCTGCTACATCCACCTTTCCTTGCCTGTGACCTGGTGGACACACAGGGTAGGCGGCTGGTTAGGGGAGGGTAACAGGGAGGGAGGCGAGCTTTGGGATTTTTACCAGAAGACGTGACTCAGAACAAAAACCCTTCCCATTGTTCAAAGGCTGGAACTGGGAGGCAAAAGAAAGGAAGCCTTATCACTGAAAGCCCCAGTATAAAGCACTTCCTTTCATTCTCAGACATTGATTCATCACCTTTAATTTTGAATGGGGACATGCATATCATACATTCTTTCAAACCACAAATCAACTGCCATCTTACGCTTCATCATCTTTCTCTTTAAGTCTACCATGGAGGAATTATGTATCTACTTCCCTGGCCTGGATGCTGAAAAGGGACCAGGATAACAAATGTCCTATTAGAGCAAATAAATGTTCTCTGTTGAACTGAGACATGCCTTTCGGTCATCCAGCCACCCTGGTGGTTCAGCAGCAGGAAGCTGTGTAGCCAATTGGGTCCTGGGTGGCTGCTGGGGGAAGTTGAGGAGGAGCTGGTAGTCAGTAGTGCTCTGAGGTGGCCAGGAACACAGAACACATGCTCTCATCTCAGCCCAGAACATGGCCAAGTCTGTAGGCAGACAGTGGGCCAGGGAGGCTCGACAAGCTGCAGGGAGTATTTCTTGGTGATGTTAGTAACATTCTTGAGTTATAGCAATTTTGAATGTTGACCATTGAGCTAAGCACCTTGCAATAATCCCATGATGCATTGCTGCCATCTACATTTTATCCAGTAGGGGAGGTTGTGTGATTTGCACCAAGTCGTAGAGGTGGGTTTGAACCACCCTTTTCTTGGCTCAAGTCCTCGTACTCACTTATTCCTCTAGACCACTGGTTTGAACACTTTGTCAGTAACCCACAGTAAGACATATATTATACACATTTGAAATTATTTTTTTTTACACAATAATACTTATCTTCACTCATGTGTAATGTGTTTCGATTTTTTAAAAAACAACTTTTATTCTTTTTAAAAACAATTTTTATTTGTTTATAAAGGCTCATTGTTTCCCACTAAATTGATCTCACAGCTCAATAATGAATTGTGACCTTCCTCTTGGTGCCTGTGAGTCATTTTAACCACAGAGAAAAATATTAGTAAGGGCATGTTGTTCTGACCCTGAGACCAGGTTGCCATAACTGGAAGGGAAGTTTCTCGGCTTGTTTGTACTGCATTTGGGTTTGGGGCCATCTCCATAGGCCATTTTATGGGGGTCAAATGAGCTAGCAAATATTGCAGCTAGAATTGAGACACCCTTTGCTGTGACTACCATGGTGTTAGGAGGCACTGTGGGGATTTCAAACTAACACATTCGGGTTCCCATCCTCGGGGGGCTTGCACTCTTTCTCAAGGAGAATCCTCATGTGAAAAGACTGTAGAATGAAACCAGACAGAATCCTGAAGGGGCCTGGAGGCCCTGGGGGACCTCCACCATTATCTGTCTGCCTACAAACCTTACCAAAAACAGCCCCAGTCCCAAATGAGCAGCCCTTACCCTTAAAGCATCTTTCTTCTTCTTGATCTTAGTCCTCCTCCAGTGCCCCCTTAATAGGCACTACATTTTCAAGATTCAAATATAAAAGATTACAAAGGGCAGACCATTATAATTCTGCCTGCATCCCTATCCTCAGCCACCCAGTGTCCTTTCTGGATGTACCCAACTTTTCTAGTTCCTTCTAGATCCTCCCAGAAACAGTCTAGCACCTACAAACAGGTGCAAACCAACTATTCTTTTTTTTAAATATATTTTTTATTGATTAAGATATTACATATGTGTCCTTATCCTCACGTTGCCCCCTACCCCCCCTCCCACTCATGCCCTCACCCCCCCCCACTCATGCCCTCACCCCCCCCGTTGTCCGTGTCCATTGGTTAGGCCTATATGCTTGCATATAAGTCCTTTGGTTGATCTTTCCCCCTTACCCCCACCGTCCCCTACCTTCCCTCCAAGGCCCAACAGTCCAATCAATGCCTCTCCGTCTCTGGATCAGTCCTTGTTCATCAGTTTATGTTCTTCATTATATTCCACAAATGAGTGAGATCATATGGTATTTATCCGCTCTCCAGTTCCATCCATGCTGTGACAAATGGTAAGAGTTCCTTTTTCTTCTTCCTCTTCTTAAAGAATACCTTTCAGCATTTCATATAATGCTGGTTTGGTGGTGATGAACTCCTTTAGCTTTTCCTTATCTGTGAAGCTCTTTATCTGACCTTCAATTCTGAATGATAGCTTTGCTGGATAAAGTAATCTTGGTTGTAGGTTCTTGGTATTCATCACTTTGAATATTTCTTGCCACTCTCTTCTGGCCTGCATGGTTTCTGTTGAGAAATCAGCTGACAGTCGTATGGGTGCTCCCTTGTAGGTAACTGACTGTCTTTCTCTTGCTGCTTTTAAGATTCTCTCTTTGTCTTTTGCTCTTGGCATTTTAATTATGATGTGTCTTGGTGTGGTCCTCTTTGGGTTCCTTTTGTTTGGGGTTCTCTGTGTTTCCTGGACTTGTAAGTCTATTTCTTTGACCAGGTAGGGGAAGTTTTCTGTCATTATTTCTTCAAATAGGTTTTCAATATCTTGCCCTCTCTCTTCTTCTGGTACCCCTATAATTCTGATGTTGGTATGCTTGAAGTTGTCCCAGAGGCTCCTTTCACTATCTTCATATTTTTGGAATCTTTTTTCTTTTTTCTTTTTCGGTTGGGTATTTTTTGTTTCTTCGTATTTCAAATCTTTGACTTGATTCTTGGGATCCTCTTGTCTGCTGTTGGATCTCTGTATATTATTCTTTATTTCAGTCAGTGTATGCTTAATTTCTAGTTGGTCTTTTTTCATATCCTCCAGGATCTCACTAAATTTATCGGCGGTTTCCATAAAATTCTTGAAAAACCTTATAAATGTGGTTTTGAACTCTATATCCAGTCGTTTGCTTTCCTCCATTTCTGTCATTTGTGACCTGTTTCTTTGTCTCCACATTTTTTATGCTCCCCTGTGTTGGTAGAGTGGTTTTGTGTGCTAGGTGTCCTGTAGGGCCCAGTGGCTCAGCCTCCCCAGTTACCTGTGGTGGACACTCTTGGTGCACCCCCTTGTGGGCTTTGTGCACAGTCTTGTTGTAGTTATGCCTTGATTGTTGTAGGATCATTGGGAGGAATTGACCTCCAGGCCAATTGGCAGTGAGAATCAGCTGTGTCTGCAGTGGGAGAACTTCTGTGCTGAAGACACCCTTCTGGGGCAAGACTTGCTTCAGTGGGGCTTTGGTGCTCACTGAGTCTGCACCCTGAGTGTGTCCCTTATGGATCTGAGGAGTTGTAGTCTGGATGGTCCCCCTCTGACCACTGGGTACACTGGCTCTTGGATCTAAGGAGGTGTTAATTTAGCCTCTGCCTGAGGTTACCCAGCAGCAGCTACGAAGAGAACTGCAGATTCCCCTTCCTTTTTTGGAGTTTGGAGGTGCTCTGATGAGGCCCAGCTGTGAAGCAATGCAAGCTGCTGTGGGGCCTTGGGCCTTCTCTTGGAAGTTCTGGGTCTGTCTGGCCCAGCTGCAATTTGTTAGGTAATTTTCAGGTTGCAAAGGGCCAGGGCATTCATATGCAAAAGCCTCTGCCGCAGCCTGGGTGGGGCGGTGTCTCAGGGAATCAAAGGGCGGAGCAAGCTGCTATGGCTGGTCCTCAGCCCTGCCCTAAGGGGCTGCGCGTCTCAGTGTCCCGATAATTGCTGCAAGCACCTCTGAGGGAAAGCCGCCCTCAAGTTCAGAGTTCTGCCTGCTGCCAGACAGTCCAGTTTCTCCCCGTATGAGTCCTGGGTCCCCAGAGACTTCCCGGAACCGGAGTTCAGAGCAGTCGGGAGCTTGTGACTCCCTCCTGATTCAAAAAGACAGCCGCGTCCTCAGGTACCAGCCCCTTTCCGCGTGCGCTTGAGCCTCCATACCTCTGCACTTTACTTCCGCAGCTCCTCTGAGTCTCTGTGTGCTTTTCTCCTTTCTTCTAGTTGTAGAATTTACACTCAGCCAGCCTTCCTGTAGTTCTGGATGATGTCTGTTTTGTCTTTTCATTGTATTTTTGAAGTTGTTGTGGGAGGCAGCAATTTCCCGGTGTTTACCTATGCTGCCATCTTAGTTTCTCCAACTATTCTGTTTTAAAACACAAATTACATGACGTTATACTCACTGCTTTGCATCTAGTACTTAATCCACCTTGAAGATAACTATATATCAATAAAGAGTTCCACATTCTTTTTCTGCAACTCCCGAGAAATTCTGTTTGAGTGTGTCATGATTTATTTAACCACTGCCTGACTGATAAAACATGAATATTATTTTTAACCTCTTGCTATTATTAAAAATGTAGCAATAAATGACCTCCTTACACTCTGTCGTGTGTGTAGACATGACCCAAAAGGCAGGACCCACCAGGCCTCTGCCTGGATCTCCACGCTCGAGTCCTGCCCTGCTCTCCTTCCCTCGCCACTTCAGATCCAAGTCTGTCAGCCCTCCTCATTGCTTTCTTCAGCCTCTAGGCCTCTCAATGCTGCTCCTTCTCCTTGGGAAACCCACTTCTTCCCTGATGACACCCAAACTCACCTTTCGGGTCAGTTTGAGAAATACTTTCTCCAGGCTGCTCTGCTTAGTCTCAAAACACACTGTCATCAATCACTTGATACTACACAGGCTGGCCCTAAAGTCTACGCAGTTTGGCATTTTAATAAATTCACTTCTATGTATGATATAAACAATTGGCAAGATGAAACAGAGAGGGGATTTAATCATAATTTACCATATTTAATTACAGGAAGGTTGGCTTTTGACATATCCAACATCATTTAGATACATTTGGATATAACCATTGCAGATGGCATAGTGTTTACTACCTAGAAAATTAAAGAAAGAAATGAGAACAAATGAATCATTAAAAATTTCATTGAAATCTTGAGTAAATTCCTTTTCTGTTGCATTTTGCAAATTGTTTACACATCATATGGAAGTGAATTATTAAAAACTCACGCTGCACAGGAACTTTTATGGATGTCCTAATTAAATTTGTCTTACTGCATTTCATCTAACACATACACTCTTTTGTCCACATGTAACATTTCTGAAATTGGATATGCCTTACTATTAATACTGTCTTGCAGTGCTGCAGCTTGTGTAGCAGTCTCGATGCTGTTAGCGTTGTCTGAGCAAGCACAGATGTGATCATGGTTGTTCATACTGTCATCCCTTCAGCTGAGGTAGGCACATTATTGACATTACATGTTTTGGGTTTAATTTATATTGAAAATATCTTCAAAAAGATCACACTCAGATTTGGCATTAAAACAAAAAGTTTATGCAGCAAGGCAAGGAAACAGAACAGCAGGTTGTCAATTTGATATTAGCAAAGCAAATTTTTATCATTGGAGAGGTAATATTAATTCAATATGTTCTTGTAGGGTAACAATAAAATGCTTCACAGACTGTTATAGACTTAATTGTATCCTTCCAAAATTTATATGTTGAAGCCCTAACCACCAATATGGGTGTATTTGAAGACGGAGCCTATAAAGAGGAAACTAAGGTTAAGTGAGGTCATAAGGGTGAGGTCCTAATCCAATATAAGTGGTGTCCTTATATTGAGAGGAGGAAGAGACACCAGTGATGTATGCACAGAGGGAAGGCCATGCGAGGACACAGCAAGAAGATCCTTACCAGAGAAATCAACCCTGCTGGCAGATTTGATTAAATATGATATATATATATATATATATATATATATATATATATATTCAGGCTGCCATAAAAATATATCATGACTGGGTAGCCTAAGCAACAGAAATTAATTTTCCCATGTTTCTGGAAGCTGGGTGCTGAAAAATTCAGTTTCTGGTGAGGTCTCTTTTTTTTTGTGTGTGTGCATTGTTTCTTTTTTTATTTATTTTATTTTATTTTTTTAAATCTTTATTGTTCAGATTATTACATTTGTTCCTCTCTTTTTCCCCCATAACTCCCCTCCTCCCAGTTCCCACCCCACCCTCCGCCCTCACTCCCCACCCACTGTCCGCATCCATAGGTGCACGATTTTTGTCCAGTCTCTTCCCGCATCTCCCACACCCCTTTCCCCCCCAAGAATAGTCAGTCCATTCCCTTTCTATGATCATGATTCTATTATAATCACCAGTTCATTCTGTTCATCAGATTATTTATTCACTTGATTCTTAGATTCACTTGTTGATAGATGCATGTTTGTTGTTCATAATTAGTATCTTTACCTTTTTCTTCTTCTTCCTCTTCTTAAAGGATACCTTTCAGCATTTCATATAATACTGGTTTGGTGGTGATGAACTCCTTTAGCTTTTCCTTATCTGTGAAGCTCTTTATCTGACCTTCAATTCTGAATGATAGCTTTGCTGGATAAAGTAATCTTGGTTGTAGGTTCTTGGTATTCACCACTTTGAATATTTCTTGCCACTCCCTTCTGGCCTGCAAAGTTTCTGTTGAGAAATCAGCTGACAGTCGTATGGGTATTCCCTTGTAGGTAACTGTGTTTCTTTCTCTTGCTGCTTTTAAGATTCTCTCTTTGTCTTTTGCTCTTGGCATTTTAATTATGATGTGTCTTGGTGTGGCCCTCTTTGGGTTCCTTTTGTTTGGGGTTCTCTGTGTTTCCTGGACTTGTAAGTCTATTTCTTTCAAGTTTCTGGTGAGGTCTCTTTTTTTGGCTTGCAGATAGTCACCTTCTTGCTGTGTCTTTGCATGGCTTTTTCTCTGTGTATGAATGGAGAGAGAACACTTTCTCTTCTTCTTCTTATAAGGACACAAATTAGGTCCCCATACTTATGACCTCATTTAACCTTAATTATCCCTTTAAAGGCCCCATTTCTGAACACAGTCATATGGAGGGTTAGAGCTGTAATATGAATTTGTGGGGGGGGGGGCACACAATTCAGTCCATAATACAGCGTTACATATTTATTTGATGTAAGTCTGTCCTGCCGATTGAAAGATCTCTGAGCACCATAGCTTCTTTGGTCCATTGTCAGTTCCATGATGACCATGTTTTCTTTGGTCATCACTGTTCCCCAGCTCCCAGCACATGGTAAGGCACACCGCTGATGCTCCATGAATATATGTCGCCCACTGACACCTGTTCATGGTACTCTCCAAGAGCTGAGCAGTTTTTGCTCTGGGATGGAATGTGAGGGACCTCCTGTGTATGCTGGTGTCAGGACCAACTCTGGCCAGTCCTAACTGCCCATCACGAATGACAGTGCGATATAGACCATGAGAGCTTGGCAAGCATTTGAGGTGTAGTCAAATTCTCTCAAATCACAAACAAAGAAACTGAGAAAAGTCTTCCCCAAAGCTCATTAGAGTCAGGGCTGGGGATGGAGCTCAGGTCTCCTCTGTAGGCCCTTTCCACCCAAAACTCTGCTTATCGGACTGGAAATTCACACATGTCACATGAAACTCGGTGCCCTGGCCCTGAGACTTTTGCAATCTGATGTGAAGAAGTCAGGAAATTTTTTATTTGAAAAGTGCGTATAGTTTTTTATTTTTCTCTAGCTGGAGATGAAAACTTTAATATTATTTTTGGGAAGATTAGTCCTTTGTTCTGCATGACATAACCTAAGTGGCCCCTTTGGTTATGTAGAGCAGCACCCCTCACTGGGGAACCTGGAGGGCATTTGGTGGCTAGGATGAGGATAGGGGGGCAGTAGTGTTTGAGGGAGAGGCTGAAGGGCAAACATTTCCTTTATCTGAGTTTTTGCTTTTCCTCATACAAGTAAATGGTGTTAGTGTATATGTTGTCACGATGGCGAGGAGGTCGGGGAGGCTTGGAGTTATTTTAAGGAAAATAGAAGAAGAGAAGCAAAGACTGAAGAGCATGAGGTTTGACCTTCACCTTGGGCTGGGATGGAAACTGAGGCACAGGCTACTTTGCTATAGAAAATGAGCGCAAAGGCCTAAGTAGCAGAGGCACCCTCCCTGCCCCTTCAGAAGGGGAG
Source organism: Myotis nattereri (assembly GCF_964212035.1). Taxonomy (NCBI): domain Eukaryota; kingdom Metazoa; phylum Chordata; class Mammalia; order Chiroptera; family Vespertilionidae; genus Myotis; species Myotis nattereri. Next base: position 24,175,513 of record NC_138086.1, on the reverse strand, counting down.
CCCACCCTGGACACTCAGGATTGGAGTTTGGATATCAGCACCAGGTGCCCAGCACTGGGCCCGTGCAGCACTCAGTTCTGACATCACCACCCCAGGGTGTGAGCTTTGACAAGGCCCGGGATGCAGCAGGTTGCTGCCTGGTTGCTGCCCGGCAACACCAACACCAAAGAGCACACAGAGGGATGCCCACCAGAACCAGGAGGCACTGGACACACAGACTCGGCTTCCCTGGGCCTTAGGGATCGTTGGCGACTTGAACAAGATGGGATGTCCTGCTTGTCAGGCATGCGGGCTCCGAGGCATTGCTGTCTGCACTGAATGTCAATGAGCGTTTGTCCCTGCGGCTGAGACACTGCAGTTACACACACCAGAGCATCTCTTGTTCCCTCTTAGCTCAGAATGCATCCCTAGCATCATCCTTTTGTCTGTTTCCTGTCTCATTATTGGGGTGACAAGGGTAAAGGAGAGAGGAGTGATACTCAGTAACCATGGGCACATGTGCCCAGTGTCGTCTTTTGTATGAGTTTTATCCAGATTGTCTTACTCGGTCTCCAATTGCCCCAGACCTAGACTCGTCGTGATGGGTGTGACCTGCTCATGACATGGGCAGCAGGGAGGGACAGGCTGTGCCTGGTGTGAGATCTACCCTCAACAGAGGGACAGAGGTAGGGGAGACTGAGATGCAGTCTCTTTCAATGGCCAGGGATTCCTCGGGTACAGCTGCTATGGATGACAGCAGAGCCGGCTAACCAGGGGGCTCCAGGTGGACTCCAGGACCGAGGGAGGCCAGGGGACCTGCTTAGTAGGAGTATTTGAATTTAGGAGTGGGGACCAAGGTGAAAACTTTATAGGGGGGGACTAAGCCACCTGTACGAGTTCTGTCCCAGGATCTGGGCAGCGGGTGGGAGGGGAGCCCCAGGCCTCAGCCTTCAGGAGGAAGGAGGCAGAGACTGGGGATAGGAGGGAAGGCCCAGCCTCAAGGCTTTGAGGAGTCCTTTCTTTATTTCTATTTATTTGCTTCTTTATGTATTTGTGGTGCCAGCATAACTACAACATAGTGGTAAACTGAGGTACAAGCCAGGGCAGTGCTATTGCTACCAAATCTTTGTCGCAGCCTGGAAAGACAGGCCTGGCCTCGGTGTGTCAGACTTTCTGAATCTTCTGGAACAAAAGGGGGCGGAGGGTGAGGGGCCACGAAAGCAGGTCTTGGGATGTCAGTGCTCATCTCTTCCTAGTTCAAGAGCACACCGTGTCTCGGGACTCCTGTGGCCTTCCCCTGTGCAGAGTGTGGAAAATTGCATTCTTGTGTGCTCAAGGTGGCCGAGGAGAGCCTGGGTGCAGGGCTCTGTTCTTGTCTCTTTGTCAATTCCTCCGTGACAGCTGCAGACCCAGGAACTGCACTTCAATTACGTACCCAGCAGGTGAGGGTGCTTGGACAGGGGCCATCACGTCAAGATCAAGGAGGTAATTCATCCTTTTACACCCACGGATGGGGATGGAGAGAGGATTGTGCATACAGATTGTGGCTTTGGTCTGAGAGCAGGGGAGGAGAGAGCGAGAGAAAGAGGCTGGGGTGAGGTGGGAAGAAGGGCGAGGGCAAGGGGGGCTAAGAGCTGAGAGAATGATCAAAAGGCTCTTTGGAAATGAATTCCTATGACCATCTATCTCTGCATTCTCTCTCACTCTTCCCTGTCATTCTGGGCATTTCCACAAAGGCCCGTTTCTGCATCACACAATCCCAGGAAAGCAAAGGCAGTTTCTTCCTGGGAGGGAGGAGGTGTGTGTTGGGGCTGCTAGACGGAACAGAATTCTTCCCACCTCCCCACCTCCTGCATCCATTGGGTTCAGCCAGTTGTGGTCTTTGTAACCTTATTCAAATACTGAAGATGAGGCTTGGCTTAGATGCCCCAAGGGAGATGTGAATGATTCAATACCTGAAGCCAGTTGCATTTTTGGAAGAGAGTAAGTCATAGGAAGTTGCTAGGCTAAGAAGACTTTGCCCAAAGAAGGCCACCTTATTGGGGTGTGATGGGGAAAGACTGCAAGTGGCAATGAGGTGAACGCTGACCTTCTCTGGTTTGGGGGATTCAGGAAGGCAGCAGCCAGAGCAGGATTTTGACAGGTGAGCTATCATTCCCACCTGCCTGGGCTGGGAACGGCCTGACAGTGAAGCCAGGTGCACCAGGGTGTTTGGGTATTTACAAGGCGACCATGGGATGGAGGGGAAGGTATAGGGCTATAGCCATCGGCTGTAGAGTTCTACCTCCCCTGGGGTGTGATTCCTTGGTAGGGTGTCTAAAGCTCAAAAAATTCCTGGATAACTCACTTCCCCGAGGCCCTACACCTTGAACATCAGACTCTAAGGCAGTGGTTCTCAACCTTCTGGCCCTTTAAATACAGTTCCTCATGTTGTGACCCAACCATAAAATTATTTTCGTTGCTACTTCATAACTGTAATGTTGCTACTGTTATGAATCGTAATGTAAATATCTGATTTGCAGGATGGTCTTAGGCGACCCCTGTGAAAGGGTCATTCGACCGCCAAAGGGGTCGCGACCCACAGGTTGAGAACCGCTCCTCTAAGGGGATCTCTCCCAACCCATGGAGCTGGGATCCAGGTTGTCAGCACCTCAGCACCCCCCACCAACTTCAAGAGGCCCCTTCTCTCCTCGGCCCTGGCCCTGTCTCCAGGATCCTCTGCTCTGCTCATAGGGAATGTCACTGAAGAGCCCCAGCTTTCTGGCTCCAAAGCCCCAGTTCACCTGGAGTTCTCCTGCAGGCCTGAGCCAACCTTGGTCTTACACCTGAGGCGGCCCTCCTCTCCCACCCTATTGCAGAGATGTGGCTTCTTCCTCACATCTCCCGCCACACGTCAGAGCTCTTTACAGAGTGACCAGGTCACTCCTGAAGCTCTGCCCCCGCCCCCCGAGTTCTGGTGGGAGGGCTTCTCCTAGCAGAAGCTGGGCACCCTCTTCGCCATCCCCCAGCCTCCTGGCACCATTGCATCCCATCCCTGCTGCTTGCAGATAAAGACATGCCATCCTCTCTTTAAAAGTTGCTAGAAACAGTCATTCCAAGATTCATTTACCTATTTCAAGTTCAATAACCTGGCACTCAGAAAAACCTGTGCTGTCAGATGGGAAGGCTGGAGACTTCTCCTGCTGCAGCTGTGGTTTGGTTTCACACCCCCCTGAGCTGGCGGGGGGTTTGGGGCCGGCCTGTGGAGGCCTGGGCGAGGTGCAGCACAGCCGTCAGAAGGAGCCAGGCCTCGTTTCTCCCTCGTCCTCCATGAAGACTTTCTTAGCGACCTCTCCTCGCGGGGTTTGGTTGCTGGGAACACACACCGCCATGTGTCCTAGCTCTTTGCTATCTGGAATCCAGCACTCTTGTCTTATGATGCTTCAGACCTGGGGTGTATCACCTCTCCCGCTAACTTACAGGTTCCTGGGACAGGGGCCATGTCTCACCAGGCTCTCTGTCTACAAATGTATGGTTCAAAGAGTCTGTTCTGTGCCCTGTGCTGTGTGGGCATTGAAAGTGCAAAAATAAGTATATGACCTTTGCTCCTAGAGAGGAAGCTCATTGACCACCATGATCGAGCCGCACACACACATCCATGGGACCTTGCCGAGGTGTGAGGTGGTAGCCAGGGAGGGTCCCAGAGTGGTTTCTTGAGAAGCTGAGACCTCAGTGAGGTCTTAAAGGGTGAATGGGAATTAGGTGGGACAAGGGAAGTGCAGGCCAGATGGAGGAAACAGCCTGAGCAGAGGCCCAGAGCTACTTCTCTGCCGTCTAGAGTGAGGTCCACAGTCCTGGAGTATTGACCATGAGGTAGGGAGTAGCATAGGATGGTCTGTGTGTGTGCGCATGCGTGTGTGTGTGCGTGTGCGTGTGTGTGTGTATGTGTTGAGGCACTGTTGCTGTGTGTTGGTGGCAGGAGATGGGGTTGCCGTGTGTGCCAGGTTTGGGTGCCCTGACTTGATTCTGTTGGTGACAAATGAAGAGGCGCTAAGGGAGGAGGTGAATGACAGGGGATGCATATTGGAAAGCCTGGGCTGGAGGAAGACAGATGGGCTGTGGGGACACTGGACACACCTTTGCCATGATTGACCAAAGAGATGACGAGGGCCTGAGCCAGGGAATTAGCTGGGGGGAAACATGAAACATATTTAGGAGGTAAAATTGTCAGGACCAGAACCTCATCGTTAATGATTCAGTTATTAAGTGAATACTTGTTGATGGCAGTCCCAAACGGAGAAAGAAATAATAAACACAAGAATGAGAACATCAAGCCCCACCGGTTTCTCAGTCACCGTGAACAAATTGTGCTTGGCCTCCTCGGTCTTGGGCAATTAACTACCCCATTTCATTGTTAGACCTTTGATCTTCGCAGCCCACTCAGAACACTGGCTTCATTGATTTTATTTCTCTCTCTCTCCATCTCTCGCCCACCTCCCCCTACACACTGACTGCTCTTGGCCCAGGAATAATTGGGTTGAAGGGAGCGTGTAAAGTCTAGTTAGGATGGAGGGAGCCTCAAATAGAACCAGACACAGGATTGACGCTGAGGATCCGTGTCCCTCTTCAAACCCTTGCCCCCTGCCCTCCCCCCCCCCCCCCGCCCATACCACATGGATGTAGAGACTCGGTTCTGGGTCCTGGGGAAATGGATCAGGTGAGCTCGTCCCTGGCTTCAAATGATGTGAAAGGATCACTGAGGGCCCCAATAGTTTTCACTGGTCTTTAGCAAAATGGGGAATGCAAGGGGAATGTATCATTTTTCACAAGTCTAAATTTATTTGTTTAGATGTATGCTTCTTTCCTGAGATTATCTTTTTTCCCATTTTGCAGTGTTAACAAGTCATTTAAAAATGAAATGGTCGTGATAATAGGATTTATTTTTAATGTACTTATCTGGCAAAATATAAAGTTGGCAGTTCTGTGTTGATCTCCCCTCCCCCAAATCATTTTTGAAAATTTCCTGGCATCTGAAAAGTCAGAGTCTGGGAGCTGTAGAGAGAGATGCTCCATTTCTACTTCACGAGGTGGTGTCATAGGTAAGAGCCTGGCGGGCCCAGGACACGCCGCCACAAGCATGGCCCCCAGCACAGTGACCACGTCGAGCTGAAGGAATCTGGGAAAGAGCAGGTGCAGGAAGGACTCGTTGGCCTCCCCCCAAAGCAGGTCAGAGACCCTCATGTGAGAAAGGTGCTCTTTCTGTATCTGGAGAAAACGGGGCAACCTTATTGCTGAAGATGAAGGGATGCCCAGAGGATTCCTAACAAATGGGCCTGGCCAAGTCTCCCCATTTGCTACTCTTAGCTCATACCCCTTTGTTCATCACATCTTCCCAGGGCTCTTCGCTCTCCATCAAACCTAGTATAAAAATATTCAAGTTAACCATGTCTTTGGTCTTCACTTCCTTACGTAAGCCCTGGTGCATTAAATAACTCTGTGTGCTTTCCTCTCGTTCATCTGAGACCACAGACCCAGCTGAAATCCTAAGGCAGGTAATGGAACGATATTTTCCCTTCCCTACAGGCCTAACTCTGGAACCCAGCAGTCTAGGTTCACACTCAGCACCAGCATTTACCAGCTGTGTGACTCTGGGCTTCAGGCTCCTCCTCTGTGAAATGGGAATTATATAATCTCCCTTGTAGGGCTGTGAGGAATAAGTGAGTTAAGATGTATTCCCTATTATTATTACTTCTAAAGTTTCCGTTAACGGTGGGATCTGCTTATCTACCAAGAATTTTAATTTCAGAAATTTTACCCAAGAGACTTGGAATGCTTTCCCCCAGCTGATCAATCCAATCTCTCTCATATTCCTGTGCCTTTTGGGGGCTTCGGTGAAAGGAGGAGGCAGAAAGAAAAAGAGATGGGAAGGAGAAATAGGTGAGAAGATGCTCTGGAGCTATGTGCATGTACTTAGGGGGCCAAAATAAAAGACTCAGAAAGGAGAACCTAAAGGACTGTTGCTAGCTGCCTTCTTTTCCTAGAGCTGGTTAGCAGTTGAAAATAAAAAAGGTATTAATTCCAGTGGGAATTCCTCCCTTGCAGTGGCCTCTCATGTCTCCTGCCATAGAAGACAGGTAGCTGCGTTTACATGTATTCACCCTGGGAGGTTGAAGACTCTCCGTGACACCTCTCCCAGGGCCCTTTGAGAGGTGAGAGGACAGTCACTCAGGGAAATCAGTCTGATTAGCAGAAGATTGCTTGTGTTAGGGGACTGTCCCTGTATCGCTTAAAGTTGAAGTATCTGTCCATGCCCCCCAGTGTAAGACTAGCCCCAGGAATATCCAAGAATGTAGCTTCCAGCATTGGCTTGGACAAGCAGCATAGATGTAATCTTGCCAGGAGGCATGAGGAGGAGTGGGTGACCAGCAGGTGAAAGCATGGGGCAGGGAGAGGTTCAGAGTGAAGGCACCTCAATGACAAGACTCATCCAGGGACACAGTCACCCTGGGATCTCAGGGCAAATGATCAGATGTAAGAGCATTTAGAGAAGCTCCCAGTCTGGGGTACCACCACAGCATACACACTAGGCTGCAGTCATTCCTCCCTCTAGAACGTGGCTTAGCTAAATGGTCTATTTGCTACGCCATATGCCCCCTCCACACCCGCTATCCAAATGATACCCTTCCTTGAGGATCATTCAGTTCAGTTCATTCATTAACCACTTGTTGAGTATCTTCTAAGAGCCAAATACTGTGCTTGGTGTTGAAGACACAGTAAGAATAAGGGCTGGGCCTCTTAAATTGAGGTATGTGTCTCATGGATGCACAAAGCAATGAGATTAACATGATGTCTTCCCAAGCATCAATTTTACTTGAAGCTTGGGGAAGGAAAGGGAAGGAAAGCAATTTATATGCCAATAATTTAAAATAATATTCTTATATTAAAATAAACATCTATTATGGAATAGGGGCAAAATTTGCATATTTTAAAAAAATAAAACTTTAGATTGCAAAGAAATTTCATGCAAGTGGTTGACTTCTTTGGACTCGATCCCAGAAACTCGGGAGTACACATGTTAGTGCTCCTCTGCCACTGTGGGTGCCCTGGTGGGGAGGCTGAAAGTCCTTACTGTGTGTCATGGGGAGAAATGGAAGGGTTTTACTTAGGGAAGAGTCATAGCAAAAGTTTCAGTGTAGAAATGTCAATTTCAAGGAATACCAGGTACACTGACAAATCCAACACCTGCATTTATTTTATTTCCTTGCAAAACCCCACTAAAATGACCATAAAAGGTTAGGAAAAAAAGGACAAAGGACAAGAGAGGAGGTGACAAAAGGTAAAAGATGTCCACAAAACTGTGGGAGCTAGAATGCGATGGGCTGTGACAAATGACGTAGTGCAAAGAGAGCTGAAATATTGTTGGGAAGAAGCCAAGAAGAAGCAAACTGGTTTGAATAATGAACCAGGAATCTGAGGCAATGAGTGGTTTCCTCTGAGTTCCTCTGGTATAAACTGAATGTGTCCCCCCCAATTCACGCATTGAAGCCCTACCCCCAATGTGATCATAACCCAGATATGTGTCTCGTGGATGCAAAGCAATGAGATAAACACCAGGTCCTTCCCACATTTGATTCAATATCCTGTGCTTCTCCGAGGCCTCAACCATTGGCCTGCACCCCATCAGGAGGGTTAGGTTCTTTCACATAGTCTAGCCCTCACTTTTGAGATAGAAAGAGTAAATAGAGGAGGGATTGGAAGAACAAATGAAGGAAAATCTTGAAGGCAGAATATACTACTTTATGGTTAGGGCTCAGTTTTCTGCAAATGAAAATGCATTCATAGCATTGGCCATTCAGGGGAAGGAGTTATCTTACCTATTTTTTTTTTAATATATTTTATTGGTTTTTTACAGAGAGGAAGGGAGAGAGATAGAGAGTTAGAAACATCGATGAGAGAGAAACATCGATCAGCTGCCTCCTGCACATCTCCCACTGGGGATGTGCCTGCAACCCAGGTACATGCCCTTGACCGGAATCGAACCTGGGACCTTTCAGTCCGCAGCCCGACGCTCTATCCACTGAGCCAAACCGGTTCCGGCTATCTTACCTATTTTATACAAGGAGAATAAATTGGGCAACGAGAAGTAGCAGAAAGTCCCCTGACTTGGGCTGTTTGTTCTCTCTCACACACAGACCCCTCTGTCTGCATGCTTCCTGCTCATGCTTGCTCAAGGACTCAGATGTAGGTGAAGGTGATTTGAAGAGTAGTGAGCAGGTTAAGGTGAGTGTAAATAGGGTAGCCCTCAGCAATTTGCTGGTGGGGACTGGTGTTTAACATTTAGGTCACTATACACCAAACTGACAACCTGTGAGTTGTGTGGACTCAGTAATTGTAGTCTCCAGATTCATGCTTCCTTTATCAATTGAGTGACTTCCCATACGAGGTAGGGCTTAGAGTTTGAGTTGGTTCCCAGGTCCATGAAACAAGCTATTCATCCTACACTCTTCATGGCCCTGGAGATCCCTGGCATGATGAACATTTAGGATGACTATTTGGTGTGGGGTCTCAGATCTGTGCTCATGGAACAAGGATTGCCCTTCTCAGTGTAAGGAGATAGAGCCTGAAGCAATGTGAACTAAAGCAGGCTTGTGTTATGGTCAGGGCCTGGAGTCTTTATGTGCTTTTCATATTGCTGTGGTCTTCATGGATGTTACACCACCATTGCCACCAATGGTTACTGCCATTATGGTGGGAGTCCCTGAAAACCTCAGTGCTGAGGGTGGTAGAAACAGCACTGGCACTTGAAGCCTGAAGATGTGGTTCCAGTCCTGCCACTGCCCTTTATTAGCAGTGTGACCTGAACATGTCAACTAACCTCTGAAATTCAGTTTCTATGAAAAGGATGATAATCAGTGTCTTGACTGTATCACAGTGGGTTCTGAATCGCATGAGACAGTACAAGGGAAAATGCTTTGTAAACTAGGAAGTGCTTTGTACACAATCTACACTAATAAAAGAGAAAAATGGTAATTGGAGTAGGACGCTACCCTTTTCATTGGCTAATCAGGGCTATATGCAAATTAACTGCCAACTAAGATTGGCAGTTAACTGCCAACAAGATGGCGGTTAACTTGCATATGTAGGCACAATGCAGGGAGGCGAAAGGGAAAGCAGGAAGAAGCCCCCTGCCACTGACAGTGATCGGAAACCCAGCGGGGAGCTAAGAGCTGGGGCCGCCTTTGCCCTGCCCCCAAGCCATGATCAGAGAATCAGGCGCCTTTTCCGCCCTGGCCAGTGATAGCAGGAAGTAGGGGTGGAGCCAGCGATGGGAGCTGGGCATGGTCGAAGCTGGCAGTCCCAGGAGCTAGGGGTCCCTTGCCTGGGCCTAAAGCGAAGCCCAAGATCGCGGGGCCACTGCAGCTGCGGGTCCCTGCTGCCCAGGCCGGACGCCTAGGCCAGAGGCGTTAGGCCTGGGCAGGGGCGGAGCCTGCAACCACGGGGAGCTGGGGGTCCCCTGCCCAGGCCTAATGCTTCGGCCAGAGCCATTAGGCCTGGGCAGGGGCGGAGCCTGCAACCGCGGGGAGCTGGGGGTCCCCTACCCAGGCCTGACACCTCTGCTGGAGGCCTCAGGCCTGGTCAAGGGGCCGATCCGGTGATTGGTGATCGGAGGGTGATGAGGGTCAACTCCTCTGGCCGAGGCATCAGGCCTGGGTGGGGGGCGGAGCCGGGGATTGGGGGGATATGATGGTCCCCTTGCCCAGGCCTGAAGCCTGGGTCAGAGGCATCAGGCTTGGGCGGGGGGTGGAGCAAGTGATCAGAGGGAGATGGGGGTCCCCTGCCCAGGCATGATTCCTGGGCCAGAGGCCTCAGGCCTGGGCGGGGGTCAGAGCCAGTGATTGGGGGGAGATGGGGTTCCCCTGTCCAAGCCTGACACCTCTGGCGGAGGCGTCAGGCCTGGGCAAAGGGTCGATCCTGCGATTGGAGGGTGGTGGGGGTCAACGCCTGAGGGCTCCCAGTATGTGAGAGGGGGCAGGCTGGGCTGAGGGACACTCCCCCCACCCCCCCGACACACCCAGTGCACGAATTTCGTGCACTGGGCCCCTAGTATGCTATAACTGTTGCTGATTGCAATGTGAAGACCAAGCTACCTTCATTCTGTCATTCCCTGGATATGAAGTGCCTACTGTGTGCCTGTCTCTAAGTCAGGCACTGGGAATATAGCAGGCAAAACGCATCAGTCTCTACCCTCAGGTTTGCTGGGTGTAAAGCTGCACACTCTAGGGGTGCTTCCTGCTAGATCTTTGGGTGGGTCATCAGAAGGGCCTTTAGAGAGGTGCTTTCACACTGTGTTCTGGGACCCAAGGTCCCAGGGAAGAAATTCACATGAGTGAGGGGCAGAGCAAGCTGGAGGGACTTCAGCCAGGTTTGCTTCTCTTTTCCTGCTTTATTTTATTGTTTGAAAACTGCTGCTTTGGTAGAAGAAGCTGAACAGCCCTGCTCCTTGATCTTTCCTAATTTTTACATCTGACTCATGGGCGAGCCTCTTTCAAAGTTTCTCCCTGCCCTTCCCAGTGGTAGCTGGAGACTACTTTTCATCATTATTGGATGTGATCAGGGTATGAAGATTTTAACCTCAAGTCTTATCTAGAATGGGGAAGGGCTCTGTGGGTGACAAGCCACCTGAAGGGGTGCGTTGGCTTCCTTTTGTAACCATAGGACAACAGGCTGCACGAGTAGCTTTCACAGCCTCCTGGCCGGGACTGCTATGCTTTGCAAGAAATGCTAGCATGATCCTTCCTAAGGCAATTTGTCTTCTCTGCAGTCAGCCTCAAGGGGTAGCCTGATAACTGTGTGGCAGCTTCACCCCTGACCCCGAGCTTGTGGGGGCATTCTACTAGCAAATGGCCTTTTGGGTTGTCTTTGACCTTGGATGAAACAATTCTGCGGCATTGACTCTGCAGTAATTGACCTTGAGAGCTGACAGAACATTTCCGAGGGAACAGTCTCCCAGGCCTGAGCACTGACCAAAACCCCAGTCTCCCCAGTGAGTGATGATTCTCAGGCCACAGTGGGACCAGGAAATAGATGAAATCCCTTTCCTAGCTAAGCTGTGAATATTCCAGGGCTTTCTGTCCTCCCTGAGCTCCTAATTATTTGGTGTTTTCAAGGTGGAGTATTCTGCCCTGGGAGATATTCCTAAATGCCCAGGGAACTTCCCTGATTCTTTTTGCACTTTTTCATAGCACTCATTTCAATGACTTAATCCTCACTATATTGTATTAGCATATTGATGGCTACTGTCGCAAACCCCCAAAGCTCAAACACGATAGAAGTTTGTTTTTTGCTCACATTAAATCTGAAACAGGTGTTCTGCATTGGTGGGTTTCTCTTCCCCAAGTGGTTATTCAAGGTCCCAGGCATCTTTTCTCAACATGCAGCTTCCAGGCTCACCATGCCTGTTTGTATCAAGCCAGTGCAGGGGACCAGAGCAGGGAGACAGCATGTGGAAGGTTTTCATAGGCCCCTCAGGAAGTGGTACACATCACTCCACTTATGTTCCCATGGCTGGAACCCAGTCACAAGGCCTTATCTAACTGCAAAGGAGTCTGGGAAATGTAGCCTAATTGTGTGCCCCAAAGAAGAGATTGGTGGACAGGTAGCAGTTTCTGCCCCTACCAGCTGCTTAGGTTGTGTCTCCCTGATTATAGGGGGGGGGGGTAGAAATAAAGCAGTGTGGAAACCTGTCTTAAATAGCAGCAACGTTACTGACCTTCAACATTCCAAATACCACGGGGCAGAATGAAACAACAGTGGGAAACTCTTCTCACTCATCTGGCTGGCAGTCATTTTTAGGTTTGATGGTGAGGGAAGGAGTTTAGGGAAACCAGTTTTCTCCTCCAGTGCTTGTGGGAGAGCAGATGGTACAAACACATTGAGAGTTATTTGTCAGCGTTTATGAAAACTTCATAAAGTGGTCATGCCCTTTGACCCAGCAATTCCATTTCTTACTATCTTTTTTAGAGTAACATTCTTAAATGTATACAGTGAGGCACAAATAAGATGCCTATTGACAGCAATGTACATAAACTAAAGATTAAAAACCATCAAAATGTCCAGCAGCAGGGCACCAGGTAAGTGAGCTATGGTATACCAGTATTGTGGAATACCACAAGTGGTTAAAACTGTAAGGTGGGTTTATACAGACAGACATGATAAGGAATTTAAGGCATATTCCAAATGAAAAAAGCAACTCACAGAGCAAAAGGTATCACAGTATAACCATTTATAGAAAAAAAAAAAAACAAGAGCAAGGTAAAACTATAGATGCCTCGATACATATGTGTTTATATGTAAAATATACAGAAAGATCTGGAAGAATACAAACCAGGGAAAAGTTGTCACCTTTGAGGAGTGCACTGGGTTTGAGATGGTAGTCAAGGGAATTTTGGTTTTTACTGTTTGGATTTTTATTATAAAACATCATTAATGTACTACTTATGTAATAAACATATGTTAATTAAAAAATAATAAATAACTAAAATAAGAAGAAAAACGAAAAAGCCCAGTATATTGGATTTTGCAAATAAAAAAATGTTATCTACACTAATAAAAGGGAAACATGCAAATTGACCATCCCTCTGCTATGCCCACCAGCCAATCAGGGTGAGTATGCAAATTAACCCAACAAAGATAGCGGAGGCCACGGAGCTGGAGGCTTGGGTTGCCCCTGGCGACAGAGGAAGCCAAGCTTCCCGCCTGCCCTGGCTGCCAATCAAGGAGGAGCTGGGGGCCTGGGTCTCTGGGGGCGACCCAGGCTTCCAGCTGGCCCTGGCCTCTGCTCAAGGAGGTGCTGGGGGCCTGGGTCTCCGGGTGGCATGGCCAGCCTGAAAATGGGATCCCAGCAGGACCCCCCACCCTGAAGGGGCTCTGGCCAGCCTGAAAATGGCCCTCAGCCCCTTACCTAGGCTGGCCACACCCCCATGGAGTAAGAGTCCCCACTGGGGGGCCTGGCCAGCCTGCAAACAGCCATCATCCCCTCACCCAGGCTGGCCAGGCACCCCAGCATGGACGCCCACCCTAAAGGGGGTATGGCCAGCCTGGGTAAGGGACTGAGGCCGGAGCAGAGAAGCCAAGACTTGGGTCCCAGGTGCCGGAGGAAAACTGGTGCTGGCAGCCAGGGGAAGGAAGGCCTATTGTGCGAATCTTCATGCAAAAGGTCTCTAGTTTATTATATTTTCTTGTTATTCTAATGTTTAAAATTTTTGTACAAAACAACAAGAATCCTCCCACAAACCTTACTCAGAAGCAGGTCACTTATCCAGAGTCACCTCCAAAAATCACAGGAGAGCTTGGGGTTGTGACCTCATGCTTACGGAGTGAGTCATTCAATCTTGCATGTTTGCCAACACAAGAAGAGCTTAGACAGGAAAAGCTCCGGAGTGCTGTTGTTGTCCAGTCATTCTCAAATGACGCTCCAACTGGAGCAAAAGGTTCCCTAACAAAAATGAAAGGGTAGGTCACATATATCTCTTTTGTTTTTAGATTTCAGAACTGTACCAGGAACTGAAACAGCACAACAAATGAGACAATCCTCACCACTTCCCTTGTGGAGTTTACAGCCTAGAGATAGTTCCCAATTTACAGAAAACATTCGGTGAATGCATAGAATTTTCTCCATTTTCAGTTTTTCTCCCATAATCTTTTCCTTTGATTTTGGTGTTACTTCTATACCAGCCAGCGCAGACAGCTGCAGTAAAGATGGACCAGTAGCAAGTGGGTATTAACAGGGAAAATCAGAAATAGTGGTTTGTTTGTTTTTTATGTTTCATTTGACAACGAATCTTTTTGGACATGTATGCCTGGTTGTGACATTATGTTTCCTACATATGACATAATCAAATTATCTCATAGTAAACACTTTGTCTTTGATTTGTAAAGTGGAAATTAAAAATATGAATATCTCATGGGGCCACATATCACAGAGCACATCATGATTTCTAGGCTTGGAAACAACCTGAAAAAAATTGAAAATCACGGACATGTACTTTGATTGTTTTGTAGGGTTGTTCATTTTTCCTAAGGATTCAAAGCATGCAGGAATTGTTCAGAAGTTTTTCTCTGAGATTTACGCTTCTCTGACATTTTCCTGGTGTTGTGAGTCATTTCCTCTGAGCCACAACTTGTCTAGTCACAAGGCAGTGTTTGGGTTATGGAAACACAGTCTAATAAATTTTTTAAATTTCCAAATAATATCTGTCTTTTCCTTGCCTTTCTTAATGCCATCCACAGTGATGCTTCTTAAATGCACTCTTCTTTCCCAGCCACATTTTCATGCAGTATAGTTACTCAAAAACTCACAGAGCAATAGGTACCACAAAAGGTCCTCCCAACACTAGCCTTCTGCTTCTTTTCTCTCTCCTCCCCCCTTCGTCACAATTGTGAATCATAAAAACCCGAAGCACTGGTCTGTTTGGAGTGAGCTTGGCCTAGAGGAGGGAAGCAAAGACCGAGCCACTGGCAAAGACTGAGAGGCAGCAAACGTAGGCCGAACTAAAGGGCAGTAGGGAGCGAAAGACGGAGATGAGTCATAGGTTAATAGTTACTGTCCTTTCTCATATCATCTAGTCATTCACTTAGCCAATAAATATTGTTAAGCACCTGCGAAGTGCCAGAGCCTGGGGACAGAAGGGTAACCAGAATGAGTACAGCCTCTGAGTTCATGAAGCATCACCTTGCGGGACATGGGGAAGAGCAGGTAGGCACTTACAGTGCACAGGGTGAGTGCTTGACCAGCAGTGCAGGGAACTGTGGGAACTCATGGGCCAGGGCAGAGGAAGTAGGAAAAGCTTCCTGGTAAAGGCCACGTAGCTCACCAAGAAGCTAGAGGCTGCTAGCAGTCCACTAATATCCCTTCTCCCCTTCTTTCTTTAACAATAGCATGTCCAAAATTTAGCTGGTCAGTGGCCACTTAACTAGAGACTATATTCCTGGCCTTTCTTGCAGCTAAGTTCGGCCGCGTGACTAAATCCTGGTCATGAGATGTGAGCAGAAGTGATGTGTACCACTTCTGGTTCATGCCCAGAAGACGAAGGCTGTGCTTTCTTTCTCCTATTCCTGTTGCCTGGAAAGTGGGCCTGGAGGTGGTAACAGGGGCAGCCATCTTAGACCTGAAATGGAAGCTCAATGGTTAAGGTGGCAGAGGAGAAAGGTAGAATGAACCGGAAACAATATTGTGCATCTGAGATGCCACAGACCAGGACCTGCAGACTGTTACGTAAAAAAGGGAAAAATGTTCTGTCTGGTATAAGTTACTATTATTAGTCTCTGTTAGGACAACTGAACCAATACACAAAGCCAAATATCAGCTTTAAAAGAGAATTCCAAATTCCTAATCTCCTCTTCTTAACCACTTGAGATCCCATGGTGTAACTCAGGAGCAGTCCTTGTGTCAGCCAATCTGGGGGGATTGGGAATCGGCTACCATTGTTTTAGATTCAATGGAGAGGTAGCTTCAGGGATATAGGTACTTTTTACAATTTAATTCCCCTGAAATTTTCTTAAAGACAGAGATCCACTGCCTTAGGAGCTGAAAGAGTAGCCTAAAGGAGAAGGATTTATGTATTTGAGTGTTTTTCTATTAGGAAGACACAGGACAAGCAGCAACCAGGAATACGGAGTCATTTTTCACTCTCTGACTTAGAGATCTTTAGCCCAGTTCAGGGATGGACTTTGGATTAGAATGGAGACTGCCCATCAATTCCTGGGCAAGTTTGCACAGATGGTGCCTTTTGGACTCCAGGCTTGCTCTTTAGACTCTGAGCCATTTCTTACATCTTGACCCTATGCTTTGCTCAATTACCTGCTCTTCCTCCCTCTGTGGCACTCAGGCTGTCGCTACCAAGGAGCACCCTCTCAGCAATGCCATTTGGGAGAGTTCAGCTCTCAGAAGCAAACCCATGTTCGTGATGACGTCTGGTTCTTCACAAATAGTATCAGGCAAGATAGGTTAGGTTTTGCTGCAGTAACAAACAGCTCCCAAATTTCAAATGCAACATGGCTTATCAGTGTCTGCTCATCTAACCACATGATGGTTCCAAGATGACCATCTATGACACTACACTTCAACAGGAGGCATCAGGCTTTTTTTCCAGGCATGAGAAGAGAGGATATGGAGAATTATGGTTTGTGAGGCTTCCAAGCAGAAGTGAGCTTTATCAGACATGCAACTCACGTAGCCAGTTCTACTTTCAAGAGCTGGGAAGTACCATCCTTCCCTATGTCTGGAAGGGAAGGGGGACGGGAAATATTGGTGAGTGGCAGCAATGCTTACCACACAGTGAGTTTTCAAAGCAAGTGTGTACCCCAGGAGGTGCTCAAGATCACCCAGTGGGAGTAGGAAGACATAGTGGTATTTCCAGTTATATTTATACTTTATCTTCTCCTTTGAAAATATCTATTTTTTGAGTATATCTACTATATCTATTATAATGACTGTATCTATTTATATGGTGCATAATGCATATGTACTTGTACCTGGTTATAATTTGTAAGTAAAGAAATATGCATGTTATAAGCATAACCAATGGACATAAGACACTGGGGGATAGGGGAGGCTGGGGGACTGTCTAGGGCGGGGGGATAAAATGGACACATATGTAATACCCTTTGTAATAATTTAAGCAATAAATAAAAAAAAATATGCATGTCACAGGGGTGGATGCTCAAAAAAGTTTTGTGGCTGGGACAGGCAATCATCACTGAGCCAGAGAACAGGACCCAAAGACCCTCTGCGTGCCGAAGGCTCTTTGAAAATAAGTTCCTGGAGACCTTAACCCCAAGGCGACTCAGTTTTCTTGGTTGTGAAATTCCAATCATGATTCCCTTTTTAGAAGCTCGGATGAATACCCACTAGGTCCTTAGAGAACAGAGGCTGAGACAGGGTAGAATTAGGCTGAATACATGTTTCCCTCTCTTGCCGTAGCCAGAAAATGCAACCGCAGCGGCAGTATTTTGCAGAAGGACTGCAAAGAGACGATATGCATTCATGACTGAGCGTGGTGCAAGGCGTAGAGTGTGGTGGTGCTTGGTGTCACGTAGAGCTAAATGCCACCTCAGTCTGGAGAGCCAAGGCGGGAAATGACAAGGGAACCCACATGTGACCTGCCTTGCTTTCCCTGGAGTAGCTGAAAATCTCTGCAAGGTTCACTCTAGGGGAAGAGTGTTGCCGGGTAAGTCTGTCTGATGGAGAGAGAGGGGGAGAGAGAAAAAATGTGTGTGTGTGTGTGTGTGTGTGTGCGCGCGTGCACATACATTGGAGGAAGCTGATGTGGACAGGGCCTGTAACTTTTTCTTCCTTCCTCTGGTTAAAATGGGGTTTCCCAGCTTTGGGACAAGGAAATAAGGGAGGAAAGACCACAGAGGGGGAGAGTGGTACAGGGAATAAGGGACAGGTGCCATGGGGAGAGGTGTGGTGAGAAAGTGCCAGAAGACAGGTCTGAAAGTTAACACTGGAAATGATTATTTGTTGTATCTGAGCCATGAGCAGACCAGGAAATGAAGGACGGTATGCAGAGGCCTTAGAAGAAGGCTCAGGCTACGGTACACTTGACCACCTGCCGTGCAGGAGCTGCCCCGGTCCCCGTGTCCTCCACTCAGCAACGGACATGGGCTGCCTGATGTCTCCAGCGGGCTTAGAGGTGGGAACTCAGGGTCAGTGCCTAATGCAGCAGCATCTTCCCTTAGACTTGCTTCTCCTCCATCCCCCTCCCGTCTGTGCGAAGGACACCATCAGTCTCCCAGACATCTAGGCTCAGACCCTCAGCCTGCTTCCTAATACCTGCTTCCCACTCAGTCAGTTGTTAAATTCTGGCAATTTCACCTCTCATGCTGATCCTCTCCACATCCTCCCTGTGCCTTCTCCCCAGGTCAGGAGGGAAAAAACATTGTATATACTAGTAAAGCTCTGTACTAATTATATTTCTTAGGACTTCTAAGTCTTCAGTTGCATGCAACAGAGACCAGCATTCTAGAGCAGAAGAGAGAGGGAGAGAGAGTTTAATTTAAGACTAAGGGACTTCCTGTCTTCTACCTACCCAACTCCTATTCATCCTGCAAAACCTCTCTGCAGTGCTGCCCCTTGAAGCTCCATGCCCACAGACAGCAAGAACCTGTACACCCTCAGAACAGTTTAACTTTTTTTTCTTTTTCTCTTTTTTAAATACACTTTTGGACTTTAACCTTTATTATAATTAATAGTATGTGTGTTTTATCTTCTATATTATATTGCAGGTCTTTGTGATTATATCTCATTTATTTGTTTATTCCAGGTATAATTGACTGAAAATATGAAGTCTGTGAAAGTAAACCACTCTTGTTACTCATTAGCTTTTGTGAGCTCATGTGTGGCCTTTGCCCTGGTCTATGTTCCAATTCTCTCCTTTACCCCCTTATCAACTTCCTCACACACTGTACATGCACTCTCTCTCACCTCCATTATTATATTCATTCATTCATTCACTCGTTCATTCGCTCGTTCATTTATTCATCAAACCTTTAATGGCACTTTACTGTGCCAGGTGCTGGTTAATATAGGTGAATAAAGAGACGCGTTCCCTACCTTAATAGGGAGAGTTATAACAAAAGTGAATAGACTAGTATGTACTTATGACCTGTATAAGTAGAATTCAGAAGAGGAACCAGCCAGCGGGGAGGCAGGTGGACTCAGATGTGTGGTGGATTTGAGTCCATGACATTCAAACAGAGGGTCAGCCAGAGGGTCAGCTGTGCACAGAGCAGAGGAAGGGCCTGGGCAGAGGGAATCTGGTGTGGGAAGACCCAGGGGGGGAGGAGGAGAGTTGCATGAGCCAAAGGACATTGTCTCTGCAGTTCCAAGCTTTGGACAGGGCAGAGGAGACGCTAGTAGGTCAGTTTCCTCCCTGTGCTCTGTTTGCTCTTTGGAACCCTGGGAGCATCACACAGTACACTTGACTCAAAGTCTCTCAAGATGCCTTTCAGCAAAGCATCAAGTTTAATTCCATTGCTTCTTATAGTGTTACCCCAAGGTGAACAGGTGTAAAACCCCTGCTCTTTCTGTATGAAAATTATGTATACAATCTAATTTAATGCCCTTTTGATATGTACCAGTGGTGCTCATCCAGGGCAGGGGACATATGGCATTGTCTGGGGACATTGTTAATTGCCACAAGTGCTGGGGGTGGTGGTGGTGCTATTGGCATCTAAAGGGTAGAGATCAGAGATGCTGCAAAGCATCTTATATAGAACAGCTCACCATAACAAAGAATTGATTGGCCCAAAATGTCAATAGAGCTGGAGTTGAGTTATTTGATATATTCATAGTTAGGATCAACACTTCTTTCCACGGATAGAAAGCAGAGGCTGCCAGTTGCCACCTCATATCCAGTGTTTCCTCTCTCCTTAGTAGAAAAAGCGCATTTTTTTTTCAATGTCACAATGCATCTGACTAAAGTGTGCTATTTCCCAGCACCCCATGCATTTAGGTGTGGCCACAGGGCTAAGTCCTGGCCACAGAGATGTCAGCAGAAACGTCTTGTCCTTAGGGGATGGTTGTGAAAATGGAGCTGACTTGGCTTGCAGTGGTGTCAGGGGGCCACTGTGCTCTTGTTCTTCTTCCTTCCTGGTACGTGGGATGTGGTGTGACAGCAGGAGCTCAGACAGCCATCTGGGCATCCCAGTGACCTTGAGGATGGAAGCCAGGAAGTGGCCTTCAGGTGACCTTGAAGATGGCAGAGCACAAAGACAGAAGGAGCCTTAGCTCCACTAGCCTCATGGGGCCCCTGAGCTCCCTCCCTCCCGACATCTTTTCCATGAAAGAATGAACCGTGTGGAAAGCCTGTGATTTGGGGTTGCCTGTAATATGTGGCTGAGCCTACTTCTCTCTGAGCCACAGTCACCAAGGAGACGGAAGGTCCATGGCTCTGTCTGCTACATCTCGGGGCCTCCACAGGCATCTCCGCTTCCCTGTGCACTGGGCCCCTTGCACTCCGAATTGTCAGCCAGCCTCACATGCAGTGTTCACAATTGTTCAAGTTCTCGGCCAGACTCTACCTATGGGGAGATTCACATGTAGCCCATCTGCCAGGATCACACCCCGGGTTGTTTACCGAATTCCCCGCCTTTGGGTGTAGGTGACATCATGGTGCGGGCTCTGCACAGTCACCTCCTTGCCCCTGGTCCCCACGTGAGACGTTCACATGTGAGCGAGTGGAGAACTGAGGACTGAGCACGGGTGGCGCCACGCTGTCACGCTTGAAGTCTTGGGTTCTGTGTGGGAGCCTGGATTTGGAAGCACGAAGACGTTTGCCGCAGGCTGGGGTTCTGATGCGGAGGGGAGAAGTAGCTGTGACTGTGAGGGGGAGAAACACACTTGCCGTTTCTTCGGGGAAAGATAAGTCATGCAACTTTGCGGTCTCCACTTCTGGGCTCCTGCGAGCAGATGTTCCCGAAGAAGGCTGGTCCAGAGGCGACATATTTAAGTTCGCAAGCACCACACATTTAGATGTTAGACATTTCAGTGTTGCTAAAGAAAACCACCAAATGAAACAGCCAACTTTCGCTCTTAGTTTTGTCAAAGAGTGACTTTAAAAAAAATTGAACTTGGCTGCCGACATTGGGACGGGCTCATTTGCCAGTTTCAGGGATTGGAGAATGGGGTGGAGGTGTGACAGGCTGGCAGGGGAGTAACAGGAGGAGGTGACAAAGAGGGAGGGCCTGCAAGCACAGGGCGGCCGCCTTCTCTTGAGTGACAGGCAGGGGACGCTCCACGGGGCCAGGCACACTCCTGCCCACCCACCTCCCAGGTGGCCAACTTCTGCTTCTCCAAGAGGTGCCACCCCCACTCGAAGGGGAGCCCACCCCTCTGCCAGGGGCCTTGTCCCCTAGATGTGCAGCCTCCAGGAGGGAGAAGTGGCAGGAGACAGCTGAGGTAAATGAATGGAAAGTACTTATTTGGAATAGAATGAGGAGGCCGGGTTAAATGATGGCTTTGGGCTGGGTAAATTGCTTCCCTTAGCCTTCTGACCCTTTTATCATTTCGGCACGTTTTAGTTTTTAAAATCTGGCGGGGGGCCGGATGTTGGGGGAGGCTGTTACAGAGAGCAGGGAAGTGGAGCTTCAAGCAGCTCTATCCTAGCTGTGGTGCGAATAAGATGGAGTTCAGCTTCGGATTTTTAGCAGGCTGGGGAGGAGGGGAGTCTTTACCGCAGGGTTGGAGGAGTTTCTTTTGGAGGCTGAGGATGAGAAGTTGGGGACGGTCCCGCGACACACCTGCCCCCAGCAGCAGCACCAGCCGCAGCAGCAGTAGGAGCAAGCCTGCCACACAGACAGCAAAGCGCCACTCTCTTTGCCGTGAGGGCTCCGGGTGCCAGTGCCCTGGAGGGGAAACTGAGGCCCCGAACATTGCCGTGACTGTCTCCTGCGGCTCAGCAATTCTCTGGGAAGAGTGGGGCCAGCCCAGGGCCCCGGCGTCTCATTCAAGGGCTTTGTCTGTGTGATTGATTTGGCTTCAAATATCACTTTCTACTCTGGTACTTGGACATGTTCCCTGAATGCCTTGCTATGTGAAGCTCTTTCTTAAAATAGAAAGAGGGTAAACTCATCTGAAGGGATGGAAGGACCTTGTGAAGAGAACTGGGCATAATTACAAGTCACCCTGGTTTCACTAGTTCAAGCGGGCAGATGGTGGATGGAACCGGAGCCAGACAATTTGCACTTACCAAATTAGCACCCGTCTGTTCGTCTGCAGGAATGGGGGGGAAATGGGCATCTCTCTCTTTTCGCCATATAAGGGAAGTAAAAACCAGTGCTCACCAAGTGTAGGCCCTACGGGATGTAGCGACAATGTGATCCAAGCTGCCCCTCTCTCCGCCATAGGCTTCCCCCTCCCACTGCCAGTGGGAGGCAGCCCAGAGATGGCAAGAACTCAGACTGTGGAGTCAGAGAGTCATGGGTTCAAATCCCAGCTCTGGTACTTGCCACAGCTAGTGTGGCCGTGGGCAACTGAACCCTGGGGACGCTGTTTGCTCACCTATACAATAGGGATAATAATCATATCTATTAATCTGATGCAGTACATCCCTGCAGGCCTCCCATGAGCACACATTTCTGTCAGCCTTCCCTGAAGGAAGGATGGGGCTTTACACTGCCGGGCTCACAGTCACAACAAGAGCATCTCACATTCTTTGAGGGGAGCCATTGGCACAGTCTCGAATGGCAGTTTGTCCTTCCCCATCCCCTCCACCAGCCATTGCTGAGTCCCCTACTCTGTGTCAGACCCTGACCTGACATTGGGAGACAGCCCTGACCTGGCACTGGGGAGACAGCCCTGCCCTCCAGGATTCAAAGTCTAGAAGGGAAGATAGATATTTAATTAAACAAGTCATTTCTATAAAACTTTAAAAATGCTATCATCAAAGTGTGATGAGTCCCACTTGCCATGAGGCAGAAGGGGGGCAGTGTCAGACCCACCAGGAGTGTTTGGTTGTGAGCCACTGAGTGAGGCCTGGTCTGACCCTGAACTGGGCCTGGAGACAAGGAGGGTTGGGAGTCAGTGGAGTGACTGCTTCAGGTTTGCACTTTGGGAAGATCAGTTTGGCTACACTGGGACAACAGGAACACGAGAGGCCAGAGTGGAGGCAGAGAGGCCAGTTTCCGGCTATTACAGGAGCTGGAAGGGCCTTTACCAAAGCAACAACAGAGGGACAGACTGAAGTCACAGAGAGAAGAGAGGCTGGGCAGTCTTGGTGAGGACTGGATGTGGGGGTGAGTGACAGGGGGCTGGGGATGATTACCTATTGCTTTCTTGGGCAGTTAGAACCTTGGACCAATGGGTACTCTGCTAGTACCACTCCACAGGAGAAATCACAGTGGCCTCTACATGGTGTTTAACAGAAATGAAATGAGTCCCATCAGCTAAGGATGGCACTGAAGCATTTCCCAGGAAAGTGTTGGGCAGCTCTGCCCATCCATAACCTCTCTCCATTTCAAGGCAAGACCTCTGCTCAAGCTGCACTGGCTCCCATTACAGTAAATCACACTGACACAGCAAATGCAGAGATTTGCTTTTAACAAAGGTTCACGTCTCATACACACACGTGCATACAACGCACACCTCCCTAGAGCCTGACTCCACTCAGCAAGCAATGCCATCCCACTGAGCACACATGTAAAGCTTGGTTCACTGATGCAAACATGAGTGAGAGAGGACCCTGCCATCAAGGAGCTTACATTCCTGGGGAAGAAGCTGACTTATATCACAAGTAATGTAATACAAGATGGAGTAAAGGAGCCAAACTTAATGTTTAAGCAAAGTAGCACCGAGGACGGCTTCCCAAACGGGATGCCCCTGCCAGAGCCAGAGCCAGAGCCAGGCCAGCTGTGTGAGACTCAGCTGGAAGCTCTTGTAAACAGGTCCAAGCAGAGCCCCTGAGCACCAGAATTTCTGGGACCAAGCCCCAGGAATTGGTATATTTAATAGACAAGTTCCCTGCACATGATTCTGGTGTTCTTAAGGATTGGGGAAACATGGAACTATGCATAACACAAAAGAAGGAATTAAAATAAACCTGTAAATGTTGACTACAAAAATTTTAAAAAAAGAATCTGGAACTAATTTTCTCTTATGGCACTTAATTTATAATGTGTGTCCTTTGTTTCTCCTTTGCCATTGGACTGGGTGTTCCCTGTGTGCAGGTGCTATGTCTTTTTCATTCTGCCTGTACCTATCAGGTTAATACAGAATAGGGTTCCAAGAACCTTTGAATTAATCCTATATAATAAAAGGCTAATATGCCAATAGACCTAAAGGCAGAACAACCAGTCGCTCTGATGTGCACTGACCACCAGAGGGCAGATGCTCAACGCAGGAGCTACTGGTGGTCAGTGTGCTCCCACAGGGGGAACATTGCTCAGCCAGAAGCCAGGCTCTTGGCTGGCAAGAGCAGCAGCAGTGGCAGGAGCCTCTCCTGCCTCCGAGGCAGGTGGACATCCCCCAAAAGGTCCCGGAGTGTGAGAGGGCACAGGCTGGGCTGAGAGACCACGCCCCCCCTCCAGTGCATGAATGTCGTGCGCTGGGCCTCTAGTATATTGATACATGAATGAATGAATGAATGAATGAATGAACTCTTCATTCTATCTTGTACTGCATACCTCTGAGGGAGAGCATGTGCTCAACTGGTTTGTTACAGTTTCCAGCATGGGGTCTGATAGATGCCTGTCAAATCCATGGGATGATGTTGATGATAATGATGGTGGTGATGATAATGATATTGATGATGCTGGTGGTGGTGATAATAGTGATGGTGATGATGATAATCATGATGGTGATGGTGATGGTGGTTGATGGTGATGATGGTGATGGTAGTGGTGGTGGTGGTGGTGATGGTGATGATGATGGTGATGGTGATGATGGTGAAGATGCATTTCTTGGCTGGAAGAAGCCATAGGCTCAAGGAACATTTCCATTACACTGTTATCATGGCTCTTACAGCTGGCGAGGGGCCCCATTAAGGTTCTTCTATCAAAAGAAAATAAAACTCCAATCCCCTAAGCCTGGTTATTATACTTCAGAACTACCCATCTTTCTATCTATAACATTTTCCTTTGATTCCTCATCTGCTCAATATAGATTTGTAGCCACTGGCGGCTCTGCTTGCTCTGTGCGATCCTGCTTGGTGAAGCAGGAAGCGATCAAGGGTTGGTGGAAGGAAGCAGAGAGGCAGCGTCATCCTGGACAATTTAAACCACCCAGACAATTTCTCCAGAATTTTAAGCTGTGGTATGTCTTACAGGCTTGGAGGGCACAACTTCTGTGGGCCTGAACAGGCCAACCTCTGGGAACTGGAATGGGTTTTCTGGTTAAGTGGATTATAAGAATCCTTGTTTTGGTTATTCTTGTTAACCTCCTTTTCAAAGGCTTTGGTCTGTTTTCCTTCCTTAAGCTGTTTACACACTGAGCACTGTTTATTCTTGATTCGTGATGCAGAAAGCATTCGGGATCACGATTCAGAGTCCCCATTCCAAATGCCAACTTTTATTACACACGACCACAGGTGTGGAAGGCTCAGGGGACGGGTAAATCTCATTCCAGGACGCATTCTTGATTTTACTTGGCTAACTTCCACATATCAGCTTGTTTCTTGTGATTGACTTCTTCTAAAAGTTGAAGACCACTAATTCTAAATATACGAGGTTTTGAATTGCTTCCTGGTTAATGAAACTTTTACCACATCTCAGATGCTGCCCCTTCCCTGTCTTCTCTCAGGCTGAAAGTGAGACATGGCCGGGCGGATCAGGAGAGTTGAGCATAAACTACGCCCAGCTCTATTGAGTATTCCCTGTGTGAGTTTGGATCGACAGTCAGTTCTGCTATAGCAATTGTTTCAGAAATGCAAATTTGTTCCAATGCAATTGATGTCGTAGGGAACAATTTGAGCATAACACGAATTTCACGTTTACTTATGTGTGATTTAGCCTGGGAGAAACACTGGGGGAATGCAGAAAAATGCACACAGCTAGTCCTGGCAAGTGTGGCTCAGCTGGTTGGAGCATTGTCCCATGCACCAAAAGGTGGCAGGTTCAATTCCCAGTCAGGCACATACCCAGGTTTGCAGGTTCAGTCCCCAGTTGGGGTACATACAGGAGGTAACTGATCCGTGTTTCTCTCTCTCATTGATGTTTCTCTATCATTCACTCTCTCCCTCTCTTCCTTCCTCTCTCTCAAATCAGTAAAAAGAAATAAAGGAAAATAAACATATCCTCAGTTGAGGATTAAAACACACACAAACAACAGTACACGGCTAACCAAGCAGCATAGAAATGTACAGAATGCACACCACACACCTTAAACACTTCTGGTTACCTAAGTTCACTCATCATGTTTTGAGCCACGCCCATTCACATCCTTTGTTACAACTTTCTGTGGATTCCAGATCACCTTCCTTACACAAGGTCACAGTAACTCACAAGCCACAACCTTTCTGGAGCCAATTTCCACAGGCAAGCATTGGGACATTTTCAGATAAAGTACCATGTTTACTGTAGTATTTGTGAATTTTTAAAACCATTTTACAGGTGTAAAATTGAGCTACCATTTCTATGGGAGTCTTCTTCTTCTTCTTCTTCTTTTTAAGTATGGGGTTTATGCCTCTAACCCCATCTTTCCCATAAGTGCTGTGGTTTTCATTGTGCAATTGTGTGCTTCGTGGTGATTCTTAAAAACACATGTATCGCATAGCAGCAAGCCTGACAGTAACTGGGGGGCTGTGAGCCTCATGCCCACCAGATGAGGAAGGAAGATAGCGCTCATTTCAGGGAGAAGGGAACTTGCTAGATGTGAGAGTAACATTTGACCTTGGCCTGGGCCACTTTGATTGTTCACCAAAGATACATTTATGAAGGACATTTTTTAAAAAGGTGAGTATATCTTCCAGTTAAAATAAGTGGAAAACAGAACAAAATTTTAAAATAGATATATGAGGTGGGACCACTTCAACTTTACATATGTGTCATCCAAAGCACAGAACACATGTCCCTCTCTCATATGCATAAAATTTCTCTGTGAAATGTCAGACATGTTCAGGGATGAATAAGGGACAGGATTGGCACATACTAAGTCCTTCCAATGGAATAGATGCACTACATACATTATCTCATTTAATCTTCACTCCACACTAGTCCCATATTCTTCAAGTATTTGTCGGAACCCTGCCACGTTTTGAGGACTAATCTGGGCGTGGTGTTGTACCAGTGAACAGAACACATGGTTGCCCTCTGGGAGCTGGATGCTAGTGAAGCGAAATACACAAAAACCAGCAAATCAGCACACACTTGGCCACCAGGTGGAAAGTAATATGGAAAAAGGTGGTGTAAGGGACGGGGGGACAGAAGGGATGACTGAGGGACTCTGAGCAGGGAGCGGGCTGCACTGTCATCTCCATTTCTACAGGTGGGGAAACTGAGGTAGAGAAGAAAGGGCCGAGTGCTCAGAGCCTTCAGACCATTTGGGAGGTGGGGGGAGGAAGGGGGGATGGAAGTGAGGACAGAATTTGTCCCCTGGTCTGCAGGGTGAAGCAGAAAGCATAGCGAGGGCTGGACTGAATCTAATTTTACTTCAAAGCCCATTTTCTTTTGATGCCTCAGCAGTTTTCACCGTTTAAGCTTGAGCTTGCTAAAATACAACTTCCCTCTCTTTACCCCAGACTTGCTCAAGTTCTGGGAGGTCCCTCTGATGATGACTGTTCGTTTCCCAGAGCTATGTCTAAAGCAAAACTCAACGTTGTTTTGTTTAGGCTCACACCACAGTTTCACTTCTGACGCCAGAGGTGTGGGTTTTCCATACATGGAGCAATTCTCCAACACCAGTGGGGTGTCCTACAACTCACTTCAGCTCTGGTTCTGTTTATCTGAAGGGAGCGTCAGATCCCACAAGTGGAGGGCTCAGTCCTGCAAGACCGCCCTCACTTCAGACACAAGTCCCCATTGTCACTGTCCTGACTGACTGTTAGATATTGGGGTTCCTGTAATCCCCTTCTTGGGTTTGATAATTTGCTAGAATGGCTCCTAGAACTCGTAGAACCACTACTTATGTTTAGCAGTTTATTACAAAGGTATAATAAAGGCTACAGATGAGCAGCCAGGAGGAGAGATACAGAAAGGGAGGCATGGGGAGGAGGCAATCCCAGCATCTTCAGCAACCCAGAAGCCCTTTGGGGATTTCACAGAGGCTTTATCACGTAGGCAGGGTTGATAGTTAATGCAGTCTTCAGTTCTCTCCTCTTCCAGGGGATGGGGATGGAAAGTTCCAAGCTTCTAATCAGGGCTTGGTCTTCCTGGTGACCAGCTCCCATCCTGAAGCCATCCAGGAGCCCACTGAGAGCTGCCTCTTTTTTTTTTTTTTAAATATATTTTATTGATTTTTTACAGAGAGGAAGGGAGAGAGATAGTTAGAAACATCGATGAGAGAGAAACATCGATCAGCTGCCTCCTGCACATCTCCCACTGGGGATATGCCCGCAACCCAGGTACATGCCCTTGACTGGAATCGAACCTGGGACCTTTCAGTCCGCAGGCCGACGCTCTATCCACTGAGCCAAACCGGTTTCGGCAAGAGCTGCCTCTTTAGAACAAAAGATGCCCCTATCGCCCAGGAAATTCCAAGGGACTTAGGAGTCCTGTGTCAGCAACCAGGGTCAAAGGCTAAATAACAGGACAAAAGATGTTCCTAGCACTCTTATCACCTAGGGAATTACAAGAGTTTTAGGAGCTCTGTGCCAGGAACTGGGGGCAGAGACATATGTATATGTATATGTATATGTATATGTATATGTATATGTATATGTATATGTATATGTATATGTTTATATATATATCTATATTTCTATTATTTCACAGGCTGACATAAAGCTTCACAAACTAGGTGGCTTAAAACTATAGAAATTGTCTCAGCCCTAGAAGCTAGAAGTGAGATGAAGGCGCAGCAGAGCGTGGCCCTCTGAGGGCCTACAGGAGGCGCTCTCCTACCCCAGGTGGTGGCCCTCAGCCCTTGGTGCTCCGTGGCTGGCTGCTGCATCGCTCCATGTGCCGTTCTTCCTGTGTCTCCTTGTCTGAATTTCCTCCTTCCTGTAAGGACACCAGTCCTATTGATTAGGACCCACGCTAATGAAGTATGGACTCATCTTACCTTGATTTCATCCGCAAAGCCTGTATTTCCAAATGAAGTCGCACTCACAAGTACTGGGGATCAGGACTTGCACATATCTTTTGAGGGGACACAATCCAACCTATTACAAACGAACAAACCAAATCCCAACTATTTTCCTGGTTTCCTGTGTCCCCAGAACTGGCTAAAGCTACCGATGTCACCTACCTTTATAACTAGCCCTCCGTGCATAGTCACACCTCTGGGCCTTTGAACTGTCCATTATCTACCATGTCCCCTACCCACTCTCCAGGGCCAAAGTCCAGCTGTTCCTTGTCCCCCAACCCCCTCTGGTTATTGCTCTATGAGCTCATCCTGGATCCCTTCTCTGAACTCTCTCAGCCGCCACTCAGCCATGGCTTCATCTGTGCAGCACATAACCTAATCTAAGCCTAGTTCGAAGGCTACAGTCTCGTCTGGTTAAGAGATAAAGCGTGTGGACCTCGGCTGACGCAGCATGGGTTGGGATTTAGCTCTGCCACTTCCTAGCTGCGTGCCCTTGAATAAATTACTTCCCCTCCCAGTGCCTCAGCTTCTTTGTCAGTAAAACATGGATAATAACAATGCCAATCTCAGAGGTTGTGGTGGGAATTAAATGAGATGATTCCTGTGGAGTGCTCAGTGTGGGACCCGAACTTCAGCTATTTTTATTGTGAGCACCAGGGAGCTTGCCTTTTAAAAGTCCCCTTTTCTTGGTTGGTGCTGTGGCTGGGCTGCTGAGCGCTGCTTGACTGGAGTCAACCAAAGAAGGACCACCAGGCTGGGACAGGAGGGCAGTGCAGGACCTCGTGGGCTGGGATCCAGGAAGTGGCTGCAGTAGAGTTTGGTGTGGGCGAGGTCTTGGCCAAGGGGCAGGGATGAGAGAATGGCCATCTACACATAGAAATAGAGGCATGTCATGGTCCCTGCCCTTGTATAGAGACAGTTTATCAAATGAATGAATTATTGAATAATGATAAGTATGGGTCTAAGTTGTTATAGAAGGAGATATAAATAAGATGGGATTCCCAATAAATAATTGTTTCAAGTCAGAGAGCAGGAGCATAGGGAAGAATCAGGCATTATTTGTCCATTTCTCTCGTTTTACACAAGTTGGTGTTTGCTGTTTATTGAATAACAACAGTTTACCAGATTATTAAGATTGCTATCAATTGCATGTAACAAGAACCAGCTCAAGCTAACTTTATTTAACAAGAAAGGAACTTGTCAGGACCGGTTTGGCTCAGTGGATAGAGCGTCGGCCTGCGGACTGAAAGGTCCCGGGTTCGATTCCAGTCAAGGGCATGTACCTGGGTTGCGGGCATATCCCCAGTGGGAGATGTGCAGGAGGCAGCTGATCGATGTTTCTCTCTCATCGATGTTTCTAACTCTCTATCTCTCTCCCTTCCTCTCTGTAAAAAATCAATAAAAAATATATATATTAAAAAAAAAAGAAAAAGAAAGGAACTTAATGATGAGGCTATTGGGGTGTGAGCTCATGGAGCCCAAGGGCAGAGATGAACTAGAGGCAGGGACTGGAAAGTTGGCTGAATTTTGGCTCTCCTCCTCTCTGTATATGTGCCTCTCTTCTCTTCATTTGAAGACCAGCTTCTCCAGCTGCTTGCAGAGTGCATGGTCTCCATCAGAGCTCATGGGTGTTTAGGGTCCTCTGTCCTGAGGGAGACCCATTTCTCAGCCCCCGTCCAATACCAAATCTTGGGGGAAGGGACTCATTCATACTGGCCTGCCTTTGGTTAGGTGCCTCCACTCTGGACCTCAGAGTCGTACTAGATTCAGGTATCCTGGCAACCACGGTATCCTGGACCATGCAGATGGATACACAGGGGGACTTATCTGCAGGGATGGTGCACAGTGATGGATACAGCTGGGCAGATAACCCATCAGAAACTAATGTAATCAGATAGTCTGCTGTGCACTTTATATATGTTACTTTTTTAAAATATATATATTTTATTGATTTTTTACAGAGAGGAAGGGAGAGGGATAGAGAGTTAGAAAGATCGACGAGAGAGGAACATCGATCAGCTGCCTCCTGCACACTCCCTACTGGGGACGTGCCTGCAACCAAGGTACATGCCCTTGACCGGAATCGAACCTGGGACCTTTGAGTCCGCAGGCCGGCACTCTATCCACTGAGCCAAACCGGTTAGGGCTATATATGTTACCTTTTAAATCCTCATCACAACCTTGCAAAATACGCATTAGTGTTCCCCATATACTGGTGTAGAAACAAAGGCTTGGGGTGATCATGCAATTGACTCATCAATAGGTAGTTCATACAGGGTTTTAACTGAGGTCTGTGTGAAACTAAAGCTCAAAATTAAGTGATTTGCCCACGACCAGAATGAATTGGTAGCCAATGATGGACTCATTGGAATGATATATTCTAAAAAGTATAAAACCAAGGAAAACCTATAAATAGGCTCCGGCCAGCCTCGCAGCTGGGAGTCGAGTGCACTTGGTGGCAGTCGGCTATCCCATCTGCCAAGTCTTCAAACAGGCCCTGCCTGCCCCTATGCTGTAGGAGCTGGGCCCAGGGGCATGAGGGCCTCTCCTGTGGCAGAGACTACACTTTCAGCAGGGGCCTCTCTACCCAGGATGTTTACCTGCAAGGCTGAATCCCGGCCTCAAGGTGGTCACAGAGCTGGCATGTCTTGGGGCTAGGCTCCTGCGCCTCTCCCTGCAGCCACAGCTGGTATCAAAATACTCTTAGGGAAGGTCAGGGAAGCTTCTGCTCAGAGACCAGACACAATCACTGTCTGGATTATCTGCAATTCAGGGCCACAGAGTAGCTGGGCCGAAGTGATTTACAGGGGAGTAATTCCCAACACGGGATTCCAGTGACCTTATCAACCAAGAGACTGAAGCAGTTTGGCTCCTCTCTTTCCACAGTGGCATTAATTCCACCAAACTCTCTACAGTCCATTTGATTTTTTTTTCAAGAGACAATACAGATCCCAGTGGTCTGTGCTGGTTCTTCGAGACATTTAAACTACCAATCATGTTAGTGTGGGGGCTACTTGAAGGAAGAGTAGCTCTGAGAAGAGTAAAAACATGGAGTAGAAAAAAAGGAAAACATTTCTAATACTTTCATTTTGAGGCTAACAGCTCTTTTCTGGGTACTGGTGGAATTTCTTTTATTTTGTATTGATGGATTGGTTGTAAGTGGTTGATGAGCATATGTATTGGGAATTTGGGGTTATGGTAGGGGAGAGATTTTCTCTCTTTCCATGTTTCTTCTGGCTCATAGAATTGTACCAACACTTTCTGATATCATCAGGAGGAAGCATCTTTCTACCTCTTGCTGACAGGTGATAGTGCGACATTCTCTGTCCGTGTGTCCCCATGGGCAGGATCTGCATCAAGACTGATTCCCATGCCTCTGGTTTCTCTCATATGCCCTTGTTGCCCGCGATAACCATCCAGGGCTGGGTACCTGTGTGTGCATCTTCCCTGTGTGTGAACACCAGAGTTGGGGCTTGGAAAGAAAG
The DNA here is from genome assembly GCF_964212035.1 of Myotis nattereri. NCBI lineage: Eukaryota > Metazoa > Chordata > Mammalia > Chiroptera > Vespertilionidae > Myotis > Myotis nattereri. The sequence goes on along the minus strand of NC_138086.1, from coordinate 24,143,332 downwards.
AACAGGAAACTTCTGTTGGTCTTGGATCTAAACTGTGCCCTCTATTTTACAGATTTAAAAAAAGCGTACAATATTTTTATTCCTGTTTAACTCCTGTCCAATTCTATATCTTAGTTGATTTTGTAGTCAGAGGGGAGAGTTCCTGCGAGCAGCTGTCATCTCCTCAAAGGCCAGCAGTCCATTTCTATTGAGTGGCATAACTACTAACTATATTAGTGACCCTGAGAGCAAGTGCTTTTTTCATAAGCAGTGCTAAATGGTGTCTAAAACAATCAGCTAGGGGAGGACTGGCTTTCTGGAAGATGACTGGGGCAAAGAGCAAGGAGGTTGGAGTTAGATGAACCCAGAACTGAATTCTGGTTCCTTTATATATTAACAGTTGACCTTGTGAGGTTATTTTAAGTCTCTGACTCTTATATTCCATAACTTCAAAATGGGCATCATAGAGCCCATTTTAAAGTCTACTGTGATGATTAATGATAATAGCCAGCAAGTAGTCATTGAGAGCTTATTATGTGATAGGCACTGTTGAATATCTTGATTATATCATCCTTATTAAGTAAAAATGATTTTAACTCCTTTTACATGAATCTCATGGGCACAAGTTACTCACCCAAGATCACATAGCTAGTAATTGCACTGTACTGCCTTTCAACTGAACCTGGTATTCAATGAGAGATATATGTGAAGGTGCCAGGTACAGTGCCTGGCACAGTGCCTGGCACATAAACAACTCTCAGTAAAATCATCTTATTCCTTATTCTCCTTATTGGTGAGATGCCTGGTCAGAGGTTGCTCTGGACCTAGATTACATTTAAGAGCATAAAGCCATCCTAACTCCTTTGAACCCCTCTCATGTCTGCCAATCCCCAAAGTCAAAGTTAAGCTCGGACATTGGATTCTTTGCCTTATTTATCCAGACCCTGGCGCCCTAGAGTTGTAACCCTTGTGTGGACCTAGAACAATCTGTCTCTTTTCTTTTTTTTTTTTAAATATATTTTTTATTGATTTTTTACAGAGAGGAAGGGAGAGAGATAGAGAGTTAGAAACATCGATGAGAGAGAAACATCGATCAGCTGCCTCCTGCACATCTCCTACTGGGGATGTGCCCGCAACCCAGGTACATGCCCTTGACCGGAATCGAACCCGGGACCCTTCAATCCGCAGGCCGACGTTCTATCCACTGAGCCAAACCGGTTTCGGCATCTCTTTTCTGTATGGGTCTGGGGTCCATCCAGGCTGATGTTGATGGTGGTCACTGATAATGATACCACTTAAGAGAGAATACTCACAGAAGCCCCTGGTAATAGCAAAGAGACCATAAGGACATAAAGAAGTTGGTAATGAGACAGAGGTGGCGTGGCCATTTGATTTTATAGTTATATAGCATCTAGGTATCATCCATGAAGTTTGCTCTGAAGTATGCAAAGTCATGCTGAGCGTGGACCCCAAATCACAACTCACGGAGGAGCAAGAAAAGCATTACTTTAGAGTCAAGGTCATTAGTTACATAGAGTGGACAAAGCTTTTGTATTTTTATTTTGTGTTTGCGCTTCTTGAAAAGAACTGCTAACCTGATTGCCTAGTTAGCCACAGAGTCTAGTCTGAGAAGGAAAACACCAGAGTCTGAAAAAGCGAGGTTTACCTGAAATTTTCCCAGGCAACCAGGGGGCTACAAATTATTGGGAAGTCACCTGAGAAACACTAGAGCGTTCTATAATAAGGACCCTTGAGACGAGCCCTTTTCTAGTTGGTTTAGAAGAGGTCTAGAAAAGGTAAATTTGGGCAGTGCATTGAAATCTGAGTAAGAATGAGAGATGAGCTTGGTCTGGGCTCCCTCTCTGCTTTTCCTAGGTGTGAAATGGGAATTTTTTAAAAAATATATTTTATTGATTTTTTACAGAGAGGAAGGGAGAGAGATAGAGAGTTAGAAACATCAATGAGAGAGAAACATCGATCAGCTGCCTCCTGCACATCTCCCACTGGGGATATGCCCACAACCCAGGTACATGCCCTTGACAGGAATCGAACCTGGGACCTTTCAGTCCGCAGGCGGACACTCTATCCACTGAGCCAAACCAGTTTCGGCTGAAATGGGAATTTTAACATCTCCTGTCTTAGGTCTGTATTGTGTGAGGAAGGACATGCTTTAGAAAAGTGTCAACATGTACCCATTGAGTCAGTTATTAATCTAATGCTACTGTAATCAGTTAATATGTTCAGTCACATGTGACAGAAGCCCCTTCCCACCAAACGACTGAAAATAGTGTCATAAACAAGAGATGAGGCCTCTCTCTTACAAAGAAGTCCAAAAACATTCCTCAAAGGTTGCCATGGATGGTCCTGGTGGGAGGAAGCCAGACACTTTATCTCATTTCTCTGTCATGTGGGCTTCGACCCAGAAGGTCACCACCTGATCTGGAACCCCAACCTTTGTATCAACATTCCAAAATTTGAGACAAAGAAAGGAGAAGAGAAAAGACACATCTCCTTTCCAGAAGTACTTTCCTCAGCTAGGATCCACCATTTTTCACTTATATCCCATTGGCCAAAACATATTCACATGGCCTTGATTCCAGATGGTGTGTGCCACGCTAAAATGAGGGGTTCTGCCACGGAAGAAGAAAAGGTTGGAGGGTCACTAATACCACTAGTGGTTTCTACCACACTATCAGAAATGTCTTTTATTTTTTATCAGAAGCTCAATTAAATGACCTCTGGGGGTTCCTTTAGGGAAGGGTGTATTTACTGAGGCCTCCCATGTGCTAGGTGGTATAGTGGGTTACTTGAAGACTGTGAAGATGGAAGAGACATTATCTAATCTCAAGGTGTTTACAATTCACTTATTCAATAAACATTTTATAAAAAGCTTCTGTGTACTAGGGATGTGCTCAGGGTAAAATATAGTCAAAAAAAGATGTATGGTGTTCACCCAACGAAGTAAGAATAAATGAAATAATAAATATAATAGAAAAAATTAAACATGAAATTAAAAGATTGGAAAAGAACAAAACCAAAAGATTTTGGTAAAACAGAAAAGATTCTTTGTAAAACAGACCTCTGAAAACACTGGTCAAGACATAAGAGAGAAGATGCAATAAATAAAGTGTGGAGTGAAATAGAAATAACTGTAGACAGAGCAGAGATCAGAATAATAAGCACATTATGGATCATACTAGACGTAATAATAGATGTAATGGATACATTTTAAAGAAAATAAGTGCCAAAATAGGTACAATAAAAAAATTAGAAAAGATAATTATACCAGCAAGTATTTTAAAAAAATGGAATGGTAACTTCTTATGCCTCCAAAATTCAGGCTCAGATAGGGTTCTTTTCTGTTTTTTGTTTTTTTGTTTTTTTTTTGTTTTTTTTTAGAGAGAGGGGTGGGGTGGGGGGAGAAGGGAGAGAGAGAAAAAGAGGAAGAGAAAGAGACAGAGACAGTGCCTATCACATAGACAGCTCTCAGTAAAATCATCTTCCTTTTTCTCCTCACTGGTGACATGTCTGGTCAGAGCTGCTGCTCTGGATCCAGCTTACATTTAAGAGCATAAAGCCATCCAACTCCTTTGAACTCCCCTCTTGCCTACCAATCCCCAAAGTTAAGCTCAGACATTGGATTCTTTGCCCTCTATATCCATCAGTTGGTTGCCTCCCACGTGCACCCTGACCAGACGGGCGATAAACCTGCACACTTTTGGTGCGGTATACTGGATGACCACCCCACCAACTGAGCCACACCGGCCAGGCCAGGCTCAGATAGTTTTAAAGTTTCATTCTACCAAACTTATAAGGAATAGTAAATTTCTACTGTGTGTGTGTGTGTGTGTGTGTGCGCGCGCGCATATATAATGAAGCATATGACATTATATATTTATGTAAATAAAATTCCATGTGCATAAAATATATGTACTTTATAATTTGCATATAAACATTAGAACCTCATTAACTTTATTAGAGTGGCAGCCAGTTTGGGAGTGGGGAATAAAGGGAATAAATGCAAGCATAAATGAATGAGTGAATGGAGAGAGACCATGCATGAACGAATGTGTTGTGAACTAGGAGTATGGTTGACTCAATTCTCTAACCAAAGGTCTAGTAGAACAGAAGAAAACAAATGATCATATTATGGTCAGTAGAGCTTACAATTTAGTAGAAGGAGATAGACATATTCATTTAAAAAGTGGAATAAAGTGATTTAGATATTTTAGAACAATTCTGCTCATGGTAAAGTAGGGGACACAAATCATGGTATAGTAACTTCTTCCTGGGTGGGAGCTAGAGAGGTGGGCTTGTTTAGGAGACAACCCTATACTAACGAGGGAGATAGGCATGGCATAAATAGTAGAATTCAAAGAACGATAGAAAAAATTTTAAAGTGAATATTGAAAATATATCCAATGGGAATGCAAGGCAAGGGATGACAATCCTGTATAGGGAGTAGAAGAAGACGTCCTGATACCCGAGCTGAGCCCTCAGAGCTGGGCAGCCAACCCAGCCAGTCAGCCAGTCTGCCCACCTCCAGGTTCAGAAGGTGCTGATGTTGGCTCCGGGCTGTCCACGGGCCCAGGTGAAAGCCCTGCACACCACACACCACACACAGTGAGTGTGACCTGAGAACCAACCAAACGATGAACAACAGAACATAAAATTTCATTTTGCTTCCTCAACTAAGAGGTGAGTCCCTTTAAACCAGGTCCCCGTGCTGTTTTTGCATGTGTGTGTGTGTGTGCGTGTGTGTGTGTGTGTGTGTTTTAGAACAGTGGTATTTAGATTCTGCCTCCGAATTTGCCGATGTAATGAGATGATTTATCATGTAAAATTATTGCATGATCATCAAAAAGTAATGAAAGTTGTCACAGCCTCTCTTCTTAATGGTATTTCTCACTGACCTCCTTCCCTCTACCCTGAAAGCGAGTCTAGGAGTCTAGCATGGAACCAAGCCAGGGATCTGACGCTGCTTAATTCACCCAGGCAGTCAACCATAAACACATTTTTCAGAAGTAAAGACAACTTCTGTAACTTTTTAATTAAAGCGTAAAAGCCCTTATTAAAGGGACATAAATCACGGAGAAACCTGTAAATCGCTGTAATCTTCTGTGGCACTGCACGTGTGTTTCCAGCTGTGTTCACTCAAGCTCAGAGGCAACGGGGTCTGGAGAGGCCCGCGCTGCTCTCGGTGGTCCTGGCGCAGTGACCAGGCAGGGCCACGGTGGGTTCGCTGGCCTGGAGCCCACAGCGGGTGCAGAGAGGGGCCAGATGAGCCTGGAGCAGGAGCATTCAGCCCTGTTACTCTCATAACCTCAGGTCACATTCAGTCTTTGATAGATCAAGATGACAGCTGTCTGCAGCATATAGAGGGACAAGTCAAACTGCACCATGAGGAAACAGACAGATGGGGATGTTGGGAATGTACTGTTTCCTGGTTTTATACTGATTCAGGCTTCAGGACCAAGGTAGCTCTTTGGACTCTACTTTGAAACAACTATGGTTCATCCACCTGGATCTGAGGACTCAAAACTGAGAGCATAGCAGCCCCCACTCTCACAGAGCTGTCAGTCTGGCATAGGGGACTGCTAGACCGATAAAGAATTAGTCCACAGTGTAACAATCTCACACAGAGGCTGCTGACATGCACATGATCGGGCCTGGCACCGTGCCTGGCACCATACCTGCCCCCCCTTCCCCAATATTTGGGACATCTTGATCCTTCTTTCTCTGTGTAAAGATAGAAACAAAAACATCACATACACCTCCCACTGGTGTCTATTGTTCTATGAGGCATTGGACACAGCCCCTGGATGCTGGGGATCAATGGAGGAAGGTAAGGGACTTATAGGTCACAGAACCCTTTGACTGGTAGATCCACTGTGGAACTCGAGGTGATGACCAGGGTCTAGAAGGGGACTGAGTCTCCAGGCCCCAAGCCCAGCGAGGATATACTTGTCAGAGTAGAAATGTCCCTGGACTAGACCAAGCATCTGCCAGCTCTCCAGGCCCTGGATGAGGAGCCTCATTCTCCCAGGGCTCCGTGGCCGTCAGTAGGGTGGATGTGTGGTATGGAGATCTGCGTGGGGCCAATTACAGGACCAGCCTATCCACAGGGCCAGAGAAGAAAATGTCCCTGGCACATCCTTTCTCACATTTTGAGCTCTCCTTTTGTCAAAACCGAAAAGGCCTTTACTATAATTTAGAGAGAGTAGAAGGACCTTGCAGATTACCTGGCCTCATGGTTTTAAAAGCGTGCTGCCAAGAACTTCTAGGACTCTGAGGAAGTTCAAGTTCAGGTCTCAGAAAGTCACAAATCTGCTCCATCTCACTCCCCTTATAAAAGATGAGTGCATTAGCTTCCTAGAACTACTGGAACAAAGTACCGCACATTGCATGGCTTAACAGAAATACACTGTCTCACAGTTCTGGAGGCTGGAGGTCTGGGGTCAGGATGTCAGCGGAGCGGTGCTCCCTCTGAAGGCTCCACAGAAAGATATATTCCAGCCCGCCCTCTTAGCTTTTGGGATTTCTTGATTTATGGCAGCATAACTCCAATTATGGAGACCATGGCATTTTCCCTGTGTGTGTGTCCACGTTTTTTCCCTTGTTCCAATATGACCTCATGTTAACGAATTACATTGCAACGTCCGATTTCCAATTAAAGTCACATTCTGAGATACTGGAGGTTACACGAGGTACATGAATTTTAGGGAGACACAAGTCAACCTGGACCAGTGGCAGAGGGAAGTGGGTTTGCCTCAGCTGGAACAGACTTGCCTGGGGCAGACGCCCACGCGCAGGTCTGGGCCGCTGATTCAAGGTCAAGATATCTTCTCTTTATTGCAAACGGTTTCCTCCCTGATGCTCAGACTACACGGGCAGCCAAGCAGGCGTTCCTTAGTCCTACTGTAAGAGTCATTTGCCAGTTTGGGGGTGCCCATCATCAACCTCTATTCATTAGCACCTACTTTCCTTTTGGGGTGTCCCCTATTGTGTAGCACTTTCTTGGCAAAAAGTACTGTTCCCACTCTGGGAACCAAAAGGGCAGACCCTCCTGTCTCCAGTGAGCCAGGGTGGACACAAGACGTAGACTCAGCCCATTGGACCATCCTCCTGGGCCTTGTCCCCGAGTGAGTGATGCCGCGTATTATGAAGCAGCACCAGGTACATCACTCCTGCAGGGGGCCCCTGGGCCTCCTCCTGGTTCATGCCCCAGAACTTCCCACTCCTGTGAGTCCCTGAGGTCCTTCCACCAAGTGCCACTTCTGTTTGGGAGGCAGAACCTGTTTCTGCTTCCGATAAAACAAGCTCTTACTGACGCACTGGGTGTTACCAGTTACCTGGAGAGTTGTCACTACATTTAGATTTTAGAAGGAATCAGGACCCATCATGCGACCCAAGAGACGATGTAATGCCATTCTGTGGATGTTTTTGGGCCCAGGTCTGAGCTGGGACTTCATACCTGTGCTCTGCAGGTGCCACTAACCCAACCTGGGTGGGGCAGGGTGAGCAGGGAGGGCGGGACGCCAGCCAGCTGTCACAGGCCACTCTATATTCCATAACGGCTCACACTGCATGTCAATTGTGCGCTCAGCAGCCTCACCAGTGGCAGACCACAGGGCCCAACTATTTTATCTTGTTAAAATTGAGCCCAAACAAAACAGATAAGCTCCATATCATCTCCCTGAATGAATCCAGGGACAGTTTATCTTCTGAGAGGTTTGCCAGGGTGTGATTTGTGACACCGTAAACATGTGTTGGGCAGGCCACTCTTACTCATTTAATTTGCTTTCAGATGTGTGCATGCAGGACCTCCTGTAAATGGAATTATTTGGAGTATAGCATCCAGGCAGTCATATACGGGGCACACCAAGGCCTCGGGTTTCTGTGCGTGTGTGTGTTTTTCAGGGCAAGTAGGGGGTTTATTTTTGATTAAGTGCCTTAGCCTTGCTTTGGTATTTATCTTGCTGCGGCAGATCCGGTCACAATGTAATTCCATTAGCATTATCTCTCAATTCGTGTGAGAGGGGCTCCAGCCGGGACAGCCGCAGCGTAAAGGCCTATCGTGTTCAGGGGGCTTATTTCTTATTTCTTAGGCGAGTCTTCTTCCGTTATCAGCAGCTCATTTAAAGGGAGCGAAAGGAGAGCGGTCAAATCATTAAAAGTGAGACTTCAACGTGGGTTTTTAAAGGCAAACCCCAAAGCTTTGAGGGGCGGGGAAAGGTTAAATTAAATACGTGAACAGTGCCTTCACAGTTAGTATAACCGATGGAAATGGATAATGTTCAAGGGCCATATATATATATATATATATATATATATATATATATATATATATATGGAGTCTTTATCTTTGTGCTTTTAATGAGAAAAGTGATTTCAATCAGGTGGCAGGACTCCTGGGAGTGTTCTAGCTGAGCCCTAGGCGACCCTGTGACCCTATTTCTCCACCTGTGCCCGCTCGGTCCTTGTCTCTTGCCCTGGGAGGAGGAAAAAATCTTCTTAAAGAGCCTTGAGTGCCTGCAAAGACAGACGCACTGGGTGTTACCAGTTACCTGGAGAGTTGTCACTACATTTATTTTAATTTTAGAAGGAATCAGGACCCATCATGCGACCCAAGAGATGACACAATGACATTCTGTGGATGTTTTTGGGCCCAGGTCTGAGCTAGGACTTCAGACCTGTGCTCTGCAGGTGTCCCGAACCCAACCCAGGTGCTCATGGGAGGCAGGGGTCACAGGGAGAAATGAATTGCACAGAAAATCCCAGCATCTCATTTAAGTTTTAACCTCCTTCGTGGGAGGAGGGGCTTTACTTCAGGAGCTGCCAGTCCCCTCCCTGGCTTTGCTGCCCCTCCTCCGTGCCCTTGTTCACCCTTTCATGGAACCACCAGCTCCAAACATTCAAAAGCTAGACAGCAGGTGGAAAGAGAAGGAAATCCAGGGGTTGGGAGGCTGCGTGATAACAGCTCCTGGGGGCTGCGCGCATTGCACGGTGCTTGTAATCCTGTTTTCTGGGAGAGGGATTTGAGGCGGGAAAAGAGCACATGATACGCAGCATTTTGAGAATGGATTCGGGAGGGGCGGTGAGATGCCTGACCTTGCCATTGAGAATTGCAACCCTAATACACCTGAGAGGCAGCGAGGGGCCAGACTTGGTTGAGGGCTCCATCTATGCCCAGTCCTGGGCTAAGTGCTTTGTATGCAGTATGTTCCTTGAAAGGTGTTTCCAAATTGTTTTAAAAAACATCTGGACCCTTAGCAGTAAATTTTGTGAGCACTCCCAACACATGCATGTGTATCTACGTGTAAGTTATCTAGACGCTATTGTTTAATGTGTTGTGTATATTATAATGTATGCGCAACCGTATGTATTTTAAAAAGAGTGATAAAAATGAAAATACATAGAGGTTATAATGTGTACACTCTGCATCCCCAGAGAGTCTTGGAGGTATACTAGGTGCTCACAACCCACTCTGCCAGTTTCTGCTCCTCACAGCCTGCCTGGCAGGTAGGTATTGTCACTTTCCACCGAGTGTGACCCAGTGTGGCCAGCCCGGCATGCAGAAGCGCTGTACTATTTCACCGGCAGAAGATTTCCCCTGCCACCTCTACTCCTCTCTTCTGGTCTTACATGCAGTGGTTCCCCCGATCTACCGTTTCATTTTCCCTCGTTTTAGTTATCTGTGGTGAACCGCGGTCCAAAAATATTAAATGGAAAATTCCAGAAATAAACAATTCATACGTTTTAAATCGTAGGCCCTTCTGAGGCGAGTGATGAAATCTCACACTATTTTGACCCAACGTGTCTCATCCCTTTGTCTGAATCTCCATAAAGTAGATGCTCCTGCCTATTAGTCACTTAGGAGCCAGCTCAGTTACCAGGTTGCTGTGGTGGTACAGCTCACATTTATTTTAATGTTTAATATTAGAAATGTGGGGGTCTTTATTTAGAAGTTTGGTCATGTTTTTGTGACCAGAAATATACCATAGGAACTTAACTCTTGTTTCTATCACTTAGCCTGAGGTAAAAGTGGTTTCATTATACGTTGTTTCGCTTAAAGTCGCCATTTCCAGGGACCTATCTATGATGATTGAGTGAGAATTTATTGTCTCGGAAGAAATGGAGTACATGCAGGGTTTGGTGCTAGCTTTGATTTCAGACATTCACTGGGGGGACTTTGAGTGCATGTGTTCCCCATGGATGGGGGCATGGGGGCCCTGGCATGATTATGTGGAGAGTTTGCTTGGAGCTGATTTTGACCATGAGGAAATGAGTCTAACAGCAAAAGGCAACTTGCTAAGGGTGAGGCACAGAGACTGGGTCTTTGATAACCTCACTGAGTCCCTGCCCTAGACCAGGAACCACCTACCTCCAGGCTATTAAATGTATTTACTGCTTAAGCAGCAAGATAGGTATTTTCTCATTTGCAGACAAAACTTCCTAATTACACAGCCTCCATTTCTACCATTGTAATCAGCATCTTCCATCCTCATTTCATCACTTGGTCAGTTTCTTTCTGCTCCTCCGTCTACATAACTTTTATGGAAACAGGCTTGGTCCACATGGCATAAGAAGTCTTTTGACTCAAAGATCTTTCTCGAGCTGTGCATTATTTTCCTATCTCTCTCCAGTTTTCTCTCTCCCGATTGTATTACTCTGTGTGGGTTTGGGTGTTTATAAGGGCTTGTTCCTTTCCCTCGCACGGTTCTGCCCACACCAGCCTGTTCACGGTTCCCAGAGCTTGTCTTCTTTGGAAGCAAGTGTCATTCCTCCTCTAGGTCCTACCTCAGGGCCCGTGTACTGGCTGCTTCCTCTCCCCACATCTTTGCCTGGTTGGCTCCTTCTTGTCCTCAAGTCTCAGCCCATATGTTACCAACCCAGGGACGTCTTTTCAGACCTGTGTACCTCCACCACGGCAACACCATTTTTTAATTTTCTTCATAGAACTAACCTCTATCTGAAATTATCTTGTTTGTTCATGTAACTTGTTCATTCTTGCCTCATCCACAGTGCATACTGCACAAGAGCAGGGACCTCGTCTGTCTCAAGTTTCATTTTATCCCCAGCGCCTAGAATGGCACACAGTAGGAGCTCAGAATATATTAACAGAACACATGGGTAAAAGAAAGTGTATAGGGAGCTCCCTTTTATGTTAGAGCAGATGCTGCCCAATTTATAAATCACTGAATAAAGCCAATAAGATCATTAAAAACCTTTTAATAAAAAAGAATGAATGAATGGAGGTGAAGGACCCACTGATGAGAGTCCCTGGTTCTGTTCTTCAGCAGAACATTTCAGGGTGTCTGAAATGGGGATACTAAGCCAAAGCGATCAGCAATTCTAAGCAAGTGCTGGATAAACATTGTACTATCATTAACTTTCTATATGTTGATATTCTAACTTAGAAGAACATATATTAACATTATTATTCTCATTGTGATGAGACTTATTTTGAAAACATTCTAACCACAAACACTATTAATAAAAAATAATAGTTATAATTTAAGTGTAGTATTAGGATCTAAATCAGGAAGAATTGCTTTGTGAATTGACACTCCCTCCCTAATAACCTCCCTACCTGGCAGAAACCTATACTTGCCTAGAGAACATATTGCGGCCCTTATTTGTTTACTGTTTTGTTCCCCATTCACCTGAAAACCCCTGAGGGAAGGGATTATGCCTGAAACAGCTTCGATCCAAAGCACAGTGACATATGGCAGGTACTTCATAAATGTTTTTTGAATGATGATCCTAATTTAATGTGCGTTACACAAGTATTCCCTTGGCATAGTTCACTCTACAATTACAATGACAATAAAAAACCCCCACAAACCTTTATAGTCCCATGAAATTCTAGGATATCTGGGTTTGGTCTTTGGAAGATATCTTTATCATTGTTACCATCATTATCATTTCATTCTTTCTTACTTTCTTAAGATGTATTCTCTCTTCTCATAGTGTTATGCCTGGATAAGCAGCAAAAACAAGAAGGGAAATTATGACCTTGCCTGAAAGGCATCGATAAAATCACTGGAAAGAAAGGGGTAGGATGCTTCAGTTTTATTTGTCGAAGAAACTGATGAGTGTCAATAATACTGACAGGAATATGGAAGGAGGCATAATTACGAATGGCAGAGGGAAATTTAGACGGAAAGTTTGGAACTCCCACAGAAAACACACACACTCCTTCCTGCACAGAGAGAGGCATTTGCTGGGAACTTCCCCGAAGGAGAGGTGAGGACACTATTGTTCAAGTCATTTAAGACAAACTGGAGGATGAAAGAGCAGTCATTGCTTAGAGTTTGTGGAATGTCAGCAGTGTAGTTAGATATAGGACAAAAGCCTGTCCAGACCCCAGGTTACAGTCCATGGGCTGAGATGACACAGTGGAGCCCATTACCTGTCACCTCTCCGAGATAGTAGGATCTTTGGTCTGGTTTTCAGGCCCTTAGTAGTGATAGAAGCTTCTGAGGCTAAGGTGCAAGGAACAGAAGAATGGCAAGGGTTACCAGTAAAGTAGGGAGTGGCTGCCTAGTGGAAAGAAAGACAAAAGCAAGCAAGCTGGACACACAAAAAGAAAGACTGAGGAGTCAGAGAAGCAAGGAAAAGGGGAAAAGTTTGAAGTCCAGAAAAATTTAGCAATTCAGAGCCCTGGATTTTATGAGCACCCAGTGGGCAAAGGGTAAGGAAAATTGCCCACACAGGCCTGCGCTGGGCAAGGATGGTAGACCTGGTGAATGAGGTGCGCACTGCTGAGCAGACAAGAGGCAGAGTTTAATTTGGCTCTGGGTCTGCTCATTCCCTTCTCTTCAATCTTTGATTTGATGGTATTTCTGACTTCATCACTGACTTTTCTTCTTTCTAATCGTCTTAGGTGAGACATTGCCCATCTTCCCTAGATATATCCTCCAAAGCAGTCAGTTCAATTCAGTCAATACTTACTGAGTCAAAGCAAAACAAAACAACTACAACCGCAGACCCTTAGAGGTGGCAGAGGTCATTGTGAAACAGAAATTTTGGGGGTGAAAAAGACAGGTTTTAGGGAATTTGAGAAATTTTGGAAATTAAGGGGACCATGGAGGAAGCCCAGGGCTGCAGAGCAACAGAAGGTACATTTCCATAGAATAGGGGAGCTGAAAAGCTGCAACAGGTACATTTCCATAGAATGAGGGAGCTGGGATCAGCAAAAGGTCTATATTTACAAAATAAAGAGAAGGAAGCCCTTCATCCTGAAGGAGAAGAAGCAAGCCCAAAGGGAATACGAAAACAATAAAGAAGGAGGGGGAGGTGGGTGAGAACCTCACATGTCCTATTTGAGGTTCAATCTTTTAGTCCAGGAATTACTATAGTAACCAGTCCGAGGGAATAGTGACCAATCAGAGGGGATATCAAGGCTCCAGGATCTGCAGCCTTATAAGCCATGGGGAAAAAGAACTCAGTGGGACCCTTTCCCGCTCCCTACATGGGAGTCCATTCTGTGGGAGTCTTTCCCGCTCCTCACATGGGAGTCTGTACTTGTTCTTCAATAAATCTCCACCTTTGCTATACCACTTTCTGTCCGTGGGTTCATTCTTTGATTCCAGTAGAAAAAAAATCCAAGTTCCAGTCCAAAAAAATTCCATTTTAATTGCATCTAAACTCCAGTCTTCACCTAAGAATTGCCTAGTTCCTGCCTGAACACCTCAAGTGATGGGGAACTCACTATCACCCAAGGAAAACTATTCTGTCTTCAGAGACCTCTATTAGAAAAATATTCTCCATGCTGGGCCAAAATATCCCTACATAAGATAAATCCTATTCATTGACCCTACATCGATATCTTGAGGTTTTAGGAGCTAACGCAACAGCTCTTCCCCCTGACAGCTCTTAGGACATTGGAAGCTGTCATATTCCCTTGAGTATAAATGTATCTAAGCTGGGCATCACCAGTTCCTTTGATTGCTCCAAATATAACAGGTTTAAGTCCCTTTTGAGGTTGGCCACTCTCTCTTGAGTGTGGTCAAATTAATCTTAAAGTGTGTGGCCTTAATCCAGGTATGGTTTAGCTATCTCAAAGTAGAGCAGGAGAACTATCACCCCTTTCTTTGGGGCTCCATTCTCTATTAATATACCTTGCACTTTCATTGACTTTTGCAACATCTCACCATTGACTCACATTGGTAGCTTATTGTCAACTTTAGCTTGTACTTTTTAAGAAAATTGTGGTCACATCTTCTTCATCCTGTTGCAAATTTGTTCTCTGTACTCATATGTAGGGCCTTGGTTGTACCCATATTACACTTCATTTTGTTAAAATTTCCCCCTAATTTCAGCACACAAAATTACTTTGGAAAACAGATAGTATATTCTGTGTTGCTAAGCTTTCATAATTCACTTGTAGCCTGAGTAAAACAGGGGCTTCTTATTTCTGCTTTAAGATCCATCACAACTTGATGATATATCCAAGAGAAACGCAAAAGCAACCTTTTCAAAGCACTAAAGAATTACATATGTACTGATGGTCTCTTGAGGGGGAATCAAAAGAAAGCATTGCATCATACACTCTTAAAGCATTCCTGAAAACCTCTTTTGGTGACTGATGCTCATGTCCCTCCAGGGTCCCCATCCTCACTGCCTTCCCTCTACATGGCAGTTCTCCTCACTTCCCCTTCCCTCCCAGGCTGCTGTTCCATTCTTCTTCCCATTTCCAAATCCTTTTCTTTCTGGAGAGCTCCATACATTTTCAAATGTAGGTCAGTTAAGTTTCTCTCACATTTTTCAGCCCTCATCATGATGCTCCAAGTCAACACCAAATGACTTATCAACACCAAATATGCCCAATACTAAGCAAAGGTTTCTTTCTCCTTAGAAAGGAGGAGGATTGTCAACGCGTATGTTTAATATTTTTTGTTTATTGTAGTCATAGACAAATTTGATGACCATGCCTCCATCATCTTTATCCAAGTTATTAGTAAATCTGTTGAACAGGATTAGTTTGAGAACAGAGCGCTCATACATATTCCAAGAAAACTTCCTCCAGGTTGTCTTTCATTCATTAACGAACACCTCTGGGGTTTAGCTATTAAGTCAGTTAATCCATCCAGCCCACATTGCTCCATGTTCTACAAGGGTTTTATTAAAGCGTCTATCAAAAGCCTTGATGTGATTCAGATATTCTCTCACGTTTCCTTGATCTAAAAGCCTCCCCACCTTGAGTTATGGAACCAGGACAGCCTGGCAGGGTTAGTCCTTTGCGATCCCAGGCCTCTTCCTAGTGATCACCATGTCATTTTCTAAATAATCACGTGTCTACTTTTTAACTGAACCAATGGACAATATCTGGGCCAAACTCATTTGTATTTTTCAGAACTTACATTATTTTCATTTTTTGCAAAACACGTTTGGCATTTACCTGTCTCTAGTCTTTCTTCACCTCTCCCTGCAGAGTTCTTAATGATATTCATAACTCAAAATGAAGCTTTCGCCATTAATATCTAAGTGTTTCTTGGCATCATCATATTTTTAGCCTGTACCATTTTTAGGTGTTAATGACCCCAGTGTAGAATAATACTGCCTTTGACTTGGTCTAAAGCTTTAGCATGAAAAGGGTGTTCTGGGTCATCCTTGGAACCCCCACTCTAATCAATTAGTGCCAAGTAGGATGCTGGCTGGTCCAGGAAGTGAGAGAGGAGGGCTCATTCTCTGGATGCTTACCCCATCACGCCGGCAGACAGGTGGCTGTGTGACCTTCATGGCAGCCCACAACGAGGAGCAGGATGGAGCAGATAGTTGGAGACTAGAACAAAGGCAAGCTTGAATGTGATACAGATGGGGCGGAGGAGTGGTTGGCTGGATTCGAGAGGAGAGAGAGAGTGGAGCACTAGTGATATGATGAAAATGCTTTTAGCAGCAGCATTTTTATATTCCTTTTTAACTAGCTTTAAAAAATGGAGCATGTAATACTTGCACATGGTAAAATGTCGAAAGGAACAAAGGATATACAATAACACAACGAAATATATATCACGTTGGCTCCCACTCTGAGGTGGCTGGTGTAAAGTTTTTTATGTATCCTTCCACAATGTCCTATGTATATATAAGCTTATCTAGATATGCACACTATTCTCTATATTCAAATATATGCAAATATATACATAAATGCACCATGATGCACTTTGTTGTTTTTTGTTGTGTTTTTTTTTTTTCCCAGGGCATAGATTACATAGATTTAGTTCATTTGTGTAAGATCTGCCCCACATTCTATTATATGGGTGTACCATAATTTTAACAGCAGTGCGTTCAGGGAATGAAAACAGAGTTGTTGCCAGGGTGCTAATCTCAAGTTTGAAGTGGAAGGAGTAAACGACAGTTGTTAAAAGATTTCCATTTCGGACTCCTAGGTTCCCTGAGCTATGTCCCTTGAACCCCCCCTTGGCTCTGTTCCCAGCAGGAGATCACTCTCCTCCATGATTCCAGTGTCAAAAATAAGAGACAAGGCTCCTTAAATGCGGAACTTGGGAAAAACAGCCAACAGTGGATGCACTAATATTTTCTTATCACCTAGCGGTGGGATGTGGGTGGAAAGGAACCTTCCTTCTGGACTGATGTTGTTGGTGTGTTTGCTGGTGCCCATGAACAATTAACAGAGCAGCTAAGCAGGCCTGGTCCAGGCTGACCCGTCTTACCCTGGCCCCTGGCTGGCCCTGCCCAGTGAGGTGCCGGTAAATGGTTAACAACTGGCTCTCCACAAAGCGAAAGCCCTGGTTTGTAGTGTGTGCTGATTCCTATGCTGTACACACTCTCCCCATGGCCGGTTTCCAGTGACCAGCCTGGCATTGCTGAGTGCAGATGTGTGTGTGTGTGTGTGGCGGGGGGGGTGGGGGGGGGTGGAGGAGTCTGCATGCTGGCTCTCTCCAGCCCTTAGGCTGCTTACACATCGCTGTGGCCTTGGGCTTCAAGGGGACTCCACAAGGGACACCAGCATCTGCAAAGCCTGTAGTCAGCAGCGGTGCTTTGGGAGGACGTCCTTTAAAAACAGAGGGAAGAGCCCTAACCGGTCTGGCTCAGTGGATAGAGCGTCGGCCCGTGGACTGAAAGGTCCAGGTTCGATTCCGGTCAAGGGCATGTACCTTGGTTGCGGTGTGCAGGAGGCAGCTGGTCGATGTTTCTCTCTCATTGATGTTTCTAACTCTCTATCCATCTCCCTTACCCTCTGTAAAAAATCAATAAAATATGTTTTAAAAAAATAAAAAAATAAAAACAGAGGGAAGAGAATGGGGCCAGAAGGAGAGAGAGGCCAGGCACAGAGTCCTGGAGGGGATGTTAGGGAGGGAAGAGGGCACCGTGGCCTATGCACTGTCTCAGAAAATCCCCAAGGCATGGCTCTCCTTCTACTCGGACTTAGGATAGGCAACTCCTTCCCTTACTCTTCTTCCTCATTGTTCCCTTTCTCCCACCTCCTTTCTTCCTACCCCTGCATTTGCCCGGCCCGCTGATGACCCGTGGGCACTGCTTTCTCCAGGAGCAGCCGAAGGCTGAGAAGATCAGTGCAGCCCACGGTGATGTGAGCAAGTCCCCATGGGACACTGTGGAGGGGAGACTGCATGATCAGCTTCCAGCGCTTCTGTTTCCAGGCCCTTCCATCAACAAGAAGAGGTCGTGACCTCCCTCCTATCCTGAAAGCATGAGGGTCAGGCGCAGGGGTAGAGAACATTTTTAGCATCATAGGGACTGGTGCTCACTGGAGTCCACCCAGTCTGCCCTGCAAGAGGCTCCCTGTGAGAAGCAGGGGAGGAGACAGACAGCTTGTTAAGATGACCAGGACCCAGCACGGCTTCCCGCCTTACCGCTGGGTGTCCCTGAGGCTGACACTCTGGAACAGACCCCACCCAACTGAGCGTGAGTGATGGACTTGAGCATTCCAGCCCCCGGGAGGGCTTTCTCATGTCCCTTCGCCCATTGAGTGTGCTAAGAGGCTTGGCGCAGGAGCTCTGAAGAGAGTTCCTGGCAGGGCATGTACGGGTGCCTCGTCCTGCCCAGTATGACCCATACTGTGCATTAACCATGTCCCCCTCCATGGCTCTTATTCTGAAGCCACGTGGGCTCAGATAATAAGAGGAAGAGGCTAATGAGGACAACGTCAGGGGAATGAGCCCCTCTCGGTGAGTCACTGTCTTCAGTATTCATTGTTACCTAACAAATCACCTCCAAATATCTGGCAAAAAACAACGTCTTGTCTCTGTTCCACGACGTCTGGGGCCTCAGTTGGAAGACTGCGCTGGGGCTGGAAGACCCTCTTCTCAGGGGGCTCACTCACGGGATGGCAAGTTGGCGCTGGGTTGGTGGGAAGCCTCAGTCCCTCTCCCAGGGCCGCTTGAGGGTCCTCCCCACAGGACAGCTTGCTTCTCCCAGAGACAGTGATCCAATAGACCACACCAGAGCTGCCATGTCCTTGATGACCTAGCTTCAGAAGTCACACACTGCCACCCACATCAGCTCTGGCTCAGTGCGGGAGCGAATTGCATGCGTGCCAATTGGTGAGGATCATTAAGGCCATTTCGGAAGCTGCTACCGCAGTCACTTAGAAGGTTACCCTCAGACCACCTGGCAACCAGCAAAGGCATGTACGTTCCCAGACAAGAGTGCTCAACCCACCCGCACAAACCCAGCTTCAATACAAGGCAACAACTGCGGCCCTGGTGCTCTTCGTGCCCCAGTCAGAGGGGCCAAGGGACTCCCCTAAGCGACTCGGCAAGTGAAACCAAGACGGAGCCTTCATACAGGAGCCACGGACCGAATCTAGTCCTGGAACTAACGCACCCCGTGGGACCACGTCTCCTGGGATTGAGCCCCCGGGAAGTGTCACACTGAAGTGTTCACATTTTCTTGTAGCAGATATGCAACTGGCCAGCGCTGGGACTCAGCCTCCCCACTAACTTCTCATTCCTACATTTGAAAAGACAACCTTGTTCGCTGAAAGAGAAGGGAGCCTTCTGGAGAAGGGCCCGAGGGAGGACTGGGCGTAAGACTAGGACCAAGAGAAGCGTGGGAGCTGCTTTAGGGCCCAAAGAAGCAAGATTCACACGGCGTGTGAGTTGGGGCATCCTCCCCAGCTTGGCACCAGCTCCCTGTGTGGCCTGGAAAGTCACAGTGAGCTGCAGGCAGGCTGGGTGGCATCAATGCAGAGAAGCTCTTTTATCAAATGGCTTGTGGGCTGTGGACTTCCATGACAAGACCCACGGAGAATAACATGATAGACTTGTTCTGAGCACGGCCACCCCTGGGGGTCTCTGACATAGGGGAGGGGTTGTCAGTGGTAGCTAAATCTTGCATGAGGGGGAGAATGCTGGGAGCTGAAATTTAGGGGGTCATATTGTCGTACCCCTGCTAGCACACACTGGATAGGTCTACTAACAACACCCAGCCACCAAGTTCAAGGTACAATTAGGAACTGTGGTGGTGCCCCTCCCTCACCCTCCTTCAAGGGCAGTCACTTCTCCAACCCTTGGGTTAGCGGTTCTCAGCCTGTGGGTCGCAAACAATGAAAATACAGCCTGCATATCAGATATTTACATTACGATTCAGAACAGTAGCAAAATTACAGTTATGAAGTAGCAACGAAAATAATTTTGTGGTTGGGGGTCACCACAACATGGAGGAACTGTATTAAAGGGTTGCAGCATTAGGAAGGTTGAGAACCACTGGCAGAGGCTTACTTAACCCCCTTAGGAAACAGAAGAAAAGAACCATGTTTCAATGGACTGAGAATCTTGAGAGCAGCTGTTATACCTCGAAATGGCAGCTTTCAAGGAGGATGCAGATTGAAGGCTCCTGGAGTGTGCAGTGGACATGTGGTGACACACCCAGAGAGCAGGGGTGGGTGGGGACTTGGGGCCCTCCTTTCTGCCTGCAACCCTGGCCTCTCATCTAGCCCTCTGCCCAGGCTCCTCCCTCCCAGGCTCTGCCATTGGGATAGATAATGTTGATTTTTCTGCTCTCCTGCAGGTGGCGCCACAATTTAGGTTTTTAAGCTGTTGACTGGTGCTGTTTTCATCCAGGGCGGAGGGCTCTGTATAAAACCCAGCCCTGGGGCCAGCTCTTGGGGGGAAAATTCTCTATAGCACCACCAGGCTCTGGTGATTTATTTAATGAACAAATCTGGCTTTTATCAACTTAAATAGCAGTTCTGTTCCTAGACTAATGAAACAGTGGTAGCTAAGTGAAGGGGAACTTAAGGATTTCTCCTCTCTCCCATAAAATCTGGCCCTTTTATATAGCCGTGAGAGATGAGCCAATATTTCCCCCCTCAAACTCTTCAGTAAACCACAACCGAATTGCCACAAAAACAGCCTCTTTGGAAATTGGGCTTTACAAAACAGTATGCCAGTTAGCTTCTCCCTCATGTGGCCATGGGGCCAGCGATGACCTACCCAGCTTCCCCATTGGGCCAGGGGTGTGGTGGGTGACTTACAGACCCACTGTTAGCAAGGGAGCACCGCATCTCTCTTCGCCCCTGACCAGCTGGCAGAGGTGGGGGAGGTGAGAGAGCCAGAAGGATTGTGCCTAATAGGGAATCCCACTTTGAACTGTTAAAGAGGCTGCCTTTCCCAATGCCTTTCACGGCAAAGAGCCAAGACCACAGAGGACCTTCCCGCCCTCACTGTATCGTGCCATTTAAAAAAAAAAATAAAGGGAAAAAAAGATGTCCTGAAAAGCTGTGCTAATTCCTTATGTGTGTATCACACTTATGTGAGAGTTTCCAAGTGCATGAATAGATAGCATCTCCTTTGAATGCCAAGATCTCGAAGGGGTAAATGGGTCAGGTGAGAGGAGAGAGAATACCCCAAGTTACAGAACTGCTAGATGGCGGAGACAGGACGAGGACCCCGCTCGTCTAAGTTCCAGCTCCTACTCATCCCACCCCATCCACCCCACCCTTCAACCTTGGGAGAAGGTTCCAAGGGGCTTGGATTTTTTAAAATGATGATTAACAATAACTAAAGGGAAATCAGGTCCTGCCGTGTCCCTAGTGTGGCCCTGCCTGTTCTTACTTACAGTGACTTTGTAACTGCCCCTGCAGCACCCCTTTCACCGGGTTATTAAGTGGAAGAAGGGGAGGGAAGGAAAAGGCAGTTGGCCATATGGCCCCACTAATGACAGGAGGCTTGGCTGGGGCCCCTCACCTGCGTATTGTTGAGCCAGCTATTTGCCTCATTTCTTCGCTGTCATTGGGCTCTGTGTTATTACTCTGCAGGCACCACATGGCATTCATTTCTCTGAATGAAAATAAATGACACCACACACTAGGCGGGAGATAAAGAATAATAAATATATTTTATTTGCCACCTCTAAAAAAAAGTCTTTGACTTCTCATCCATCCATCAGAAAAGGACTCACCAGCTATATTCACCCATACACACACATGCATGCATGTACACACACATAGGCTCAAGGAGGGCGGGGATCAAGCTGTATTAAAAATACATGCTAGAAATGGAAGCAGAGCTGTTTGCTCACTTACCCCCTCCCTTTCAGCATTTTTATGGCATACTCTGAAAGCCAAGTGGCACACAGACATTTGAAAGGTCCGCCCCCCACCGCCTCCTCCCCGCTTTTATTGAACCATAGCCCTTAAGTAACCCATTAGGGTTTTTCATGGTGTGATCTGGGCTGTCACCTCTGGGAAAGGCCTGTGACGGTCCCATGAGCAGTATTAGAAAAGATACCTCAAAGCAGGATCAGCATAACAGCCGTATAGGAGCCTGAGTATGGTCACCTTAAGCTCTGTATCCTGGGCACCAAGCTTGTCTCCACCCCAGTGTCAGTCCTGCCTAGTGAGACATTTGGTCCTGGGCTCCCTCATCCCCGGCGTAAGTCCCAGAAACAGCCCCATTGAGTTATTTTGTTATGTTGTTTCTCTGGACTTCCGAAACTAACCTGATATTGTGTGCTTTATCTAGAGCCTGGGATCCAGGGTTTCTGAGAAAGAGGAACCAGATCAATGTATTAACACAACCTAATAAGATAACTCCTTGCTGCTCTCTGGGCCATGCAGTGCTCAGCAGAGAAGCAGAGGCTAAAAGGGCTCCACTCTGTCTCCTGGAAACCCTTTAACCAGACAGCGGATGTCTGCTTCCCTCCACCCACCTCTTGCGAGCCAAGCTTCAGCGAGGCCCTATCTAGGTGGGCCCTGCCTGACCTGTGTGTGCAGCCCACCTCACTCTTGTAACGCCAGACAGCTCACAGCTCGTTTTAATGTCTCCCCAGTTTACAAACTCTGATTTCTGTGAAAACATAACCACTACAGGAAGGTGTAGGAATTTATGCTCTTGTCAATCATTTCCACCTAAAGGAAGATTCTGAGATGTTTTGATGGGAGGGACAGTAGTGGGCAGGAAGTTGCTGGGTGTGGGGAAAAGGAAATTGGAAGCAGAGAGAGGAGAGGTCGGAGGTCAGACACCAGTGGCTCCTTTGGAGGGTCATCCTTCACTGCTGCCCATCCCAGGAGGTACTTAGGGGACACAAGTGATGGTGCCTCTCCCCTGGGACTATGGTGGTGGTGGTGGTGGGGGGTAAAGGGGTGCATAAAGTTGGGTACATAAGAGTGGGAATCAATCCCTTAGGCTTCTCCTGGTGGGAGGGGCGCAACCCTAGAAGGATCCTGGCAGAGGGTTCCCAGGCTGTGCTGCCCAGCCCCATCCTGACCTCTTTCTTTGGACTTTTGAAAGTGCCCTGATGTTGACATTGTGTGTTTGCTGTGGTGTAGAATCCAGGGTTTCCAAGAAGAGAGGAGCCAGACCAGCCTCTAAATATAAACAAGACTAGATAAGTTAGGTTCATCTACCAGGCAAGCTTGAGCCCTTGGGTACCTTGGGGCGGGGTGGGGGTTGCCAACAGAGGCGGGTAGGGTCTTGGTGGGGCGATGGAGCCCGGCTCTGATCAGGAATAGGTACGTACACCTGTGTCAGCTCTGAATACTCCGGGGTCCCTGGGACTGTCGGCGCCACGAACCTACGTGTGCCTCATTGCGAGTGCGCGCCCTAGGTCCGTGTCACCACGTGTGCACCCCTTTATGTCCCACATCGCCACTGGCAGGGTCGCTCGGTGCGGGCTAAGGGGACCAGACCGGTGTCCGCCAACGTCCGTGCCCAGGAGCGCAGGCCAGGCGGGCGGCGGCAGGCGCAGAGTGTAGGGAGTCGCCCCCTGCCCCCTCTGCCGGCCGCTCGCGGTCCGTCTAGATGTCAGCCGCGAGCTCCCAGCCAGCCAGAGCGAGCCAGAGAGGGAGCGGCGGGCTGCGGGGAGGGGAGAAGGCGAGGCGAGGGAGGGAGGCAGGGAGGCAGGGAGGGCGGGAGGGAGGAGAGGAGGACCCAGAGAGCGCCTGGCAGCTGGAGTTTTTGCAGCGCTTGGCCGGGCTTCAATGCACAGCAGCGGCGAGCCGCGGCGGCAGCAAGCAGCCCGGGAGCTCCGGCAGCGGCCGAGCCAGCGGCGGCCCCGCTCCCTGCCCCCTGCAAACTTTGCGAGCAGCCCGCCCCGGGGGCCGGGGGCGCGCCCGGGAGGCCCGGCTCGGCCCGGGGCCGCGCTCTCCGCCGCCGCAGCGTCAGCCGCCACCGCCGCCACCGCCGCAGCCCCGCGCCTCCCCGGGGAGCAGTCGGCGGCTCCCGCGGCCCCCCAGTCCCGGCCCCTCGGCACTGCCCGGCCAATCCCCCGGCAGGGGCGGGGGCAGCAGCGGCGCGGCCGGCCGCGGGCTGCCGGGGGGCGGCCACCGCTGCCCAGGGAGGCGCGCAGAGGCTCCGAGAGCGCTCCCCGGCGGGTCCCCAGCGCACTCGCCGCGCCCGGGCAGCGGCCCGACCCGGCGAGCATGGGCGGCGCGGAGTGACGCCGCCGTGCCCGCTTGGCATCAAGGACATTCAGCCTGCGGGGGTGGGGACGAAGGGGAACAGCCCCGTGTCGCCACCGCAGCCCCCCAGAGCCACTACTGCTGCTCAGGCCCCGGGGTTGGGTGGAGGAAAGGGGTGCTTGAAATCGATCCACATTTTCCGACCTTTTTGTTGGACATTCCGCCCACCTTGGACGCTGAAAGAGGAGCTGTCAAGCCTTGCAGACTCTGATTTCGCCCTCCGTTTTCCTCGTCTCCTCCCGGGTTGCCCGCGCCTCTGTGGAGTATTTGCGTTCGGGCTGGGGCTGGAGGAGCAGCCACACGCGCGCACACGCACACGTTCAGAGGAGGGCGAGAGGCAGCGGCACCGGCTCCATCTGCAGTGTCAATGCGGCGCTCCTGCTGAAGGAGGCAAAGCGACGCTTCCAGGTAAGGAGCTGGCGGGCGGGCGGCGGGACAGCGCGGGCGGAGATGCCGGGCTCGGTCCCGGAGTCCTCGGCTGCTCCGGAGCCAGTCCCCTGCACGCACGCACACACACGAATACACACAGGCACACACCGCGCACAGGCACCTGCCCGCCTCGCACCTGGACCCCCGCGGAGGTGCCGCGCAGCCAGGGCAGGTATTTCCCGTGTGTGTTCTCTGACGCTCCCGGACCCAGACTTCTGTTACCCGGACTCTCAGGGTGGAATTCTGTGTATGACTGCCTCTCCCTCCCACCGGGCAGGGAGATGTCAGTCCCCAGCCCCTTGCATCCCTAGCTGGTTTTAAAAACGGAGAAGTGATGGGAGATCTTGGGGATCCTCTCAGTGTGATTTCTGCTCCGTGGCCTTTGGACACCTCGGGATCTTAATGGTATGTGGGCCGCCAGGTATTCAGACAGATTTGGAGAGCGAGGTGCCCCAGCGCGCGGGGAGGAGGCCACAGAGGCGGATGGGGCTGCAGTTCTGTAGGGCGGTGCATGTGGAACAGACTGCGTTTCCCCAGTAAGAGGCAGCACGATCGCTTTTCTGAAGCGCGGCACTGCTTCCCCGGGAAGGCATGCGCCGGGTTCCGGGCTTAAGCGCCGCTTGGTGTGGCTGTGTTGCTTACCAAGGGAGGGTGTTGGCTCACATCCTCCATAGAAGGCATGACCTACTCATGTCTTCGGTCCTGGGCAGCAGCAAGGCGACAGCGCGTAAGGACACAGGACTTGGGTCTCCCCTTCACCTGCCTCCCTTGCTCTGCAGCGTGCTGGAAAGATCACCCGCCTCTCTGGCTAACACCTGCCACATGCCTTTCGAGGTGTGTGTCTGAGGGAAAGACCTAGGAGTGAGGCTCCAGGAGGGCGCAGTGCAGGAAGGAAGGGAGGAGGGTGCCCCCTCTCATGACGACCTCAGCAGTGCCCACCCCATAAAGGAGGCAAGGCGTTCTTGGGTCTGCCAGTGTCCTCCCTGACTCACTCTCCAGGAGCCTGTGGTTCCAGGTTCTAGCTCCTGGAAGCTTTTCCTCACCTTTTCTCCCTGGCTGGAGTTTCATAGGCTGCTCATTTTCAAACTTTTTCTGGAGGAGGTAGGTGGTGGTTGGGCTCCAAAAGGGCTTTTCCACAGGTTCCATCTGGGGGGGGGGGGGGGTCAAAGAGCAATTCATTCAGGGCTTAGTTGTTGAAAGAAGAAGGTGAGATCCAAATAAAATATGATTTTGGAATGGAACATAAATAGAGCAAGGTCCCGCGTTTTCTATAGCTTTCTCTTGTTTGGGTACCTTGTTGGTCAACCTGGAAAGAATTGGAATAAGCTTGCACCCACTCTACAAGATCCTATGTTCAGAGAGTGTCCTACAAGCCCACCCACGGAAAAAATACTGCGTTGGGACTCTTCCAGAACGTGAGAGGAAAGAACCAACACTCTTTCAACAAGAGGAACTCGGTGCTGGCCACTGGCTTTGGTTGATTCTGTAAACCCCAAAGACAGGTGCTGAAATTAAGGGCTCTCTCCACACCCCCACCTTTGCGATTTTCAAACTCTTTCAAGCCCCTGGAAAGGTCTCTGGCCGGGCTGGGGAGGAGAAGAGCAGACGCCCCGGGAGGGAGATTGTATTCCGGCTGTGTGCTGTGTGAGCTGCCCTTTGATTGATTGAAAAGGGTAGATGGAATAAAGCGAGGCTGTCACAATGGGGAGAACCCAGTAGGGGGAAGAAACAGTATTTTCCTTTTAAGAATGGTGGGTGTGTGTGTATTCACACGCGTTCTCTAAGAACCTAGCTCTATGCGGTCCAACCATAGGTGGCAATGGGACCCACCCCTGTCTTCCGGGATGTGGGAGAACTGGAGCAGTTTCACACGCATGTCCCTTGAGAGCGTGGTCGGGGAGGTCCCACGTATGTGTAGAGCAGCACATGGTTTTCAACAGAAATAGCTCCAGCAACGGGGGTGGCTCCCAGGTAAACATTCCCCCACGGGACCTTGAAGGGGCAAAAAGATGGGGTACAGAGCTTCCTGAAATGTCTGTGCCTCTTCCACATGTCTGCTCCCTCTCTACCCTCTTTCCTTTCTCAGATAGTTGCAGCCTCAGGATACATCATTTTAATGCAAAGCCAGCAGTCATTATGCTGCTTATAAGCTAACGGTTTTTAAACATGGTTCAAAAATCCCCACACTTGCTGCACTTGGTGCAAGGTACCGGTTTGGTTTCTGGGACAAAGCAGGCATTAGTTAACATCTGTGTAAAGCTGCGTGTACAGCATCCAATTTTCCCCAGACTCTCCAGCCAGCCCTGGAGCATGTCACATTGTCACTCTCCCTCTCTGCCGCGCCTCTGTGGCCTTCCTTTCACGTTCTCCGGGGTCTTCTCACTCTGGGAGGAGTTGCACTAGAAACCCCCCAGTGGCGAATGCTTCCTTTCTGCAGAGCTTTGCTGCTGGTGGGCTGGGCTCTCGGCGGCTCTGCTGGGAGCACGAGGCATGGGTTGCCCACAAACTGTTCCTTCTTGCTCACTCTGGTGCTCGCTCCGGCCGGTCTCTGTCCTCCCAGGACTGCATCCTGGATGCCCACCGGCGCTCTGCAAACATTTCCGGAGGAACCTGAGGCCGCCAACTTGTTTCCTTTCTCCTTCTCGGCATCTCTCCATCCCTGTTGCGTCCTGCAGACAGGGAAATCTGCGAGGCAGAGTCTGCCTACGCTTGGCCCCCTGATCCTGTTAATCACAAGGAGGGCTGCTGGGAATTCCGTGGGGCTTTCTAGGGAGGCAGCCATCCCCAAGTGGGGAGGGAGCTAAGGGGGCGGGGTGATTAACTGCTCTTAGCTCCTAGCTCTCACCAGGCTTCCATGCAAAGAAATTGCAGCCAATCTCTCTCCTCCTAGCCAGCTAGGAGGCATTTCTTAGCAGCTTCTCCCCATCCTCACCCAGAGAAGGCACTACACGATCGTGCCACCTTGGAGACCTGTTGGAGTAGCTTTCTGGTGGGCGGTGGAGGGCGGCAGCCATACAGGAAACCTCCCATGATTCCGGCTGTGATTCATCTGTGCAACAGATGTCATTAATTTTCAGGCTCGTTTCTCCTCTTCGTATTTGTGTCCAGTGCTAACCAAGGTGAAACTGGTTCAGACCCTGGGGCTCCTGTCCCTACCTTGGCACCCCCCCTTCCTCCTTCTCCACACCCCCTTCCTGCGTCCCCCACCCCCCACTCGCTAATCCACCTCTTGGCTTTGTGCGCACATCCGCCAGCCCATTCGCCCTCAAATTTGTGGCACTCCAAGAAATCAATATGACATGAATTTAACGACAGCTGGATGATTAAGTGTTATTTATATTTAAGAGCGGCATTTTAAAAGGACGTTGTGCTAATAAATCAAAGGCTGTTTGGGGGATGCACATAATTAGGGTAATTGCCCTATAGGCTCTATTGAGCAACGCTAGGTCCGTGCCCAGCCCTGGGGACAGCACCTCACCCCAAGCCAAGCCGGAGCCCCCTGCTTCCTACCCGGAACTCCGACCAGATCTGCCTCCCTTCCTGGGGGCTTACTCACTCTTCCTCCTCCCCTCCTCTCTGCCCAGGCTGCAGCCTGCCAGTCCCAGCAGGAAGGTGGAGTCAGCTGGGAGACTGAAGGGGGCTCTGCAGCTAAGTGGTAAGAGATGGATCAGGAAAGCAAAGCCAGGCAGGGGGTCCTAATTCCCGGAGCAGAGCCTGGAGGCAGAGGGAGGAGGCGGCTTCCCGCTTGGTGAGGGGCAGCTTGGAAGAAGAGCTTCCTGAGTCCCTGGAGGAGCCGCTGACCCCTGGCCTATGATCCTGTGGCATCAGGCTCCCCAGGGAAGGGGCTTTGTGGACATTACGATTTGTCCTTGTGAAAGGAACAGGATGGAAAAGAATAATAATGATGATGGTGGTGGCTAGTATTTATGGAGCGCTTACTCTGATGTAAGTGCTTTGCACAGGTTGGCCCTTGCTTCCTCATAACAACCCAGAGGAGTAGTTACTCTTCCTCTCCCACTTCCCCCACGAGGAGACGGAGATGTGGAAAGGTCAGAACTTGTCCGAGATCCCTCAGCTGCTGGTGATGGAGTCAACTCCAACCTTAAGCAAACAAACGGACCCCGTCCTCATCCCTGTGCTGCGTGCCTCCCTAGCACATCTGTGTGGGGCATGTTGTTACCCCTGGGGAGGTTTAGGGGAGTGTGCCCGGGGAAGCTGAGAATGCCCCGCTTTTCCTCGGGACGACCTCTGTGACCCGAGGTGAATCTATGTCCTCTTTAAACCTCAGTTTCCCAATTCATCAAAGGGCGCTGAGTCTTGTACTCATGGATTCGGCCTTTCTGGCCTCAACATTTTAAGGGAGAGCCACAGGTGAGCTTCTAGAGGTCAGGTGTTCTTTTTCCTCCAGAAGAAAAACTTTTCTATTTCAGACCTTAATTATTTGGCTTCTCCTCTACATGAAAGTGAGTGAAGGTTCTGCCAAACTTGAGGTTGGCATTTCATCACCGGCCCTTTGGGGCAACAGAAGTGGCTGACACTGTTGGGTGTGGAGTCCCTCTCAGATGTACCCCAACAGGTGTGTGCGAGACCTCAGGTATCCCCGGGTTGCGGGTGAGGCTTGGCTGTCTCCCTACCTCTCCTCGAAGGATTCGCAACAGCAAATTGGATTTTGGAATGTTGTCACTCCCACACAAAGCAGATCACTAGCTAAGAGGATAGCGTCGCCACAGTCGATGGGCTGACGGCAGACTAGCTGAGTCAATTCCTGAGGTCTCACGGGCAAAGAACCTTCCTTAGGAAGAGGCAGCCCAGGAAGAGGTCACTGGAACTGCAGGGCAGGAAAGCCAGAGCTACTCAAAGCTTCCTGGTCTCCGCTCAAGGCCTGTTTCTCACCTGGCATGCTCCTCGCACTGGTCTTGTAGGAGCCCAGCTGGACTTCCCGCGTGGGACTGTGGAGCGTAGGACTAGAGGGCGAACAAACCACTCCTTGGCTTTGGCCCAGAGGTCAAGAGGAGGGGAAGTATACAAAGAGGGAGTAGACTGGGAGGGGAGGGCATGTCAGGGCAGCAGCCATCGGCTTGTGTAATTGAACCAGACTGCATGGAATGTCAGCTCACCTTGCAGAGATGGTTTTTAACAGGGGAACATACTGGAGTCATCTAGGAATCAGAGAAAATACATACCTGCCTGGACCTCATTTTTTCCCTCTCATTGCAGACCTGCTTCCTGAAGGTGAACCTAAAATAGAGCCGAATTTCCCAAAGTGAATTCTGTGGGAGTGAGTAGATGTTACACACACACACAGTTTCCATGGCCAAATAAGTTTACCTTGAGTGTAAAGCAAAGCCAAAGAGGTTCCTTATTGCAGGACTTCTCAGAGCCTTTAAACACACTAACATGGATTGTGAAACCGCAAAAGGTGGGTGGATATCTGTGTAGTGACCCTGGAATCTACTGAAAAATGCTGGACTAAGACAAGTACTTTCATTTGTCTGCTCTTGTTGTGAATAAAGGGGGGTGGATTCTACAATTTAAAAATTCAGGGGAGCCCTAACCGGTTTGGCTCGGTAGATAGAGTGTCGACCCGCAGACTGAAAGGTCCCAAGTTCGATTCTGGTCAAGGGCATGTACCTTGGTTGCGGGCACATCCACAGTGGTGGGTGTGCAGGAAGCAGCTGATCGATGTTTCTCTCTCATCGATGTTTCTGGCTCTCTAACTCTCTCCCTTCCTCTCTGTAGAAAGATCAATAAAATATATTTAAAAAAAAATAAAAATTCAGGGAAAAAATAAACAAAAAAAAAGAAGATAATTTCAGGGGAACTTTCACGTTGCACACACAAAGAACTGGGCTCTGGTGATTGTGTAGATACTAGGCTTCAAGTGAATTTTTAAAAAAATATATTTTATTGATTTTTTAGAGAGAAAAAGGGAGAGGGATAGAGAGTTAGAAACAACGATGAGAGAGAAACATTAATTAGCTGCCTCCTGCACACTCCCTACTGGGTATGTGCCCGCAACCAAGGTACATGGCCTGGACCGGAATCGAACCTGGGACCCTTGAGTCCGCAGGCTAACACTCTATCCACTGAGCCAAACCGTAGGGCTCAAGTGGAATTTTTGTTCATGGGCAGAAAGTCCAAGTCTATGCTCAGTATTTGCCCCTTGACCTTCCAAGGCAGCAGAGAGGCTCTCAGACAGGAGTGAGGTCCAGCCAGGTGCATGTTTCTCAAGTTCCTAGGCAGTTCTCGTCTCCGCTATGCTCCTCTGGGTAAAAAGCGCTGGTGTTGTGGACAAATAGATGCAGATAATTCCAACTCTCACTTACCAGCTAAGAAATCTTGGGAACAAAATCACCTTATGTTTCAGGATTACCACTAATAAAATGAGAGGGGTTAGTCCAGACCACTGAGTTAATTTTTTTAAAACGATGTAGGCAGGTAGCATTCTTCATTCAAATGAAAATTCATATGGGATTTGAATGCACAGAACAGATGCAAGAAGGACTGTATGGTCAAAGCTACAGGGGAGCTTGGGGCCTTGCACCCTTGGACTGTGGGCCCCTCTCCCCAGTCTTGGCCTGGGTTCCCTAGAAAGCAGAGCCTGAGGCAAAAACTGAAGTGGTAACACTTGGTTGAGGGTGGAATCCCAGGGCAGCAAGAGTGAAGGGAAAGGGAGGAAAGGTAAGGAAGGAAGAGAAACGAAGAATGTATTCCCAGGTGAGCCACATCTTCCCGAGGAACCGCGGCCGAGGCTCGGTAGCTCAGCCTGGAGGACAGGCGTGGCCAGCATCTGAGGCTGGATCCTTCCTGTGCACTGCAGCGCCTTGGGTACCACTCACCCCATGAAGTGGGGCTTCTCCTCACTTTGGGGTTGTTCTGCTATGTCAAACTAGAGCCTCTGTGATTAGGCCCATGGGCTGGGCCATCCCTCCACTGCGGGCCTGATGGTGTGACACCTGCAGGATCCATTCTTCGCCCCAAAGGAAGAAAGGCTTCATGAACTTTAGGACCGGAGGAACAGTTTGAGGCATCCCTGGGGCCACTATGGCAGGAAGTGGGGCAATAGCTGACATCCAGAATTGGGGACGGGGTGAATGTCAGGTGGGGCCAGGTAGATCTGAGTGGGTACACAAATTAGGGGTCTGGGATAGAGAGCTTCATACATAGTTATTTTAAATATACATACATAGTTATTATAAATTATATATATTTCAGAGAGGAAGGGAGAGGGAGAGAGAGAGAAACACCAATGATGAGAGAAAATCATTGACCGGCTGCCTCCTACACATGCCCTACTGGGGATCGAGCCCGCAAACTGGGCACGTGCCCTGTCAGGGAATCGAACTGTGACCTCCTGGTTCATAGGTCGATGCACAACCACTGAGCAACACTGGCCGGGCCATACATGTGTTTCAGAGCAGAGTCAGGTAACAAAGCAGGGCTAGCTGTACCAATAAGGCAGTCAACCCCCCAAATTTCTGACTCTGGCCACACTAGCAGCCACACCAACAGCTACCCAGCTGAGACCCCGAACAGAAACCACATTCAGAATGGGTTCCAGTCAGCTTTCAAGAGGCTTTCCTTTCCTAGCTTTTAGGGATGATTAACCAGAGGTGTGCCTTCCACAGGGTGCTGTGCGAATGTTGCAGACACTTCTGCTGGCGATGGCTGAGGGGGCAGGTGCAAGTGACTTCTGCCTCTCACCTTGTTTTAAAACATAAGCATTGAAATATGAAGCAGCAGGGGACATTTCTGCATAAAATATTTTCCATAAGTAATTTCCTCCTCCCCCTCCCCCTCCTCCTCCTCCTCCTCCTCCTCCTCCTCCTCCTCCTCCTCCTCCTCCTCCTCCTCCTTTTTCTTCTTTTTTACAACTCTTGTGCTCTGAAGCCCCTCTAGGGTCAAGGGGGCAAAGGACAGATGGCGGCACTGTGCCTGTGACCACCTCCCCGCTCTGTTCGCCATTAGATACTGACTCTGTCTCCCTCTCCTAAATGCACTTGCCTAAATGTTAGCTGCTGACTGATGCAAGCAACTTTCTGACTCCCAGACATGTGTCTGCGTTCGCATGTCTGCCTGAGATTTTCGGCTCCCGAGGGTCAGGACCAGCCCCTGCTTGAAGCAGTCTCTGGTGTAATCAGGAACTTAATTCCTGCTTTTAAATAATGGTAAGAAAGCTGCAGCTCGCAATAGCAATGATGACAGTAGCATGGAAATGATTTCTTTCTCTCTGTAGAGGAGAGGGAATCCTTCTTACTTCTCTCATATACTCGGTGCCTAACCTAGGGCCTAGCATACTGGAAGCAATCAGTAAGTATTTGCTGAGTAAATAGAATGAATGAGTGGAGTAGGAAAAGGTGGAGACAAATGGCCTGTACAGGACAACACAGGGGACTGGGGACGTGTGAACCAGCTGCTGTGGGGGGTGCCTGCTGTCCAGCAGGGGCAGGGCTGGAACCGGCTGAGCCTGTCAATCACCCTAGAGTGTCCTGGGTGCTAGTGGTTGGGGGGCTGGTGGAGTGCAATGATCTATTCACATTGATTCACATGGAATTGATTTGTTGCTTTTCACCTAAGACTTGCTCTAGGTTTAGGTGCCAATAGATTGGGAGGGACAACCAAACTGCGTTTCCCAGAGCATTCTGAAGCCCACTCTCTCCCAGGAAAAAGCATTTCCCTCGCCAAGTAAGTCTTACAAACACCTTATGCTCCTCCTCTTGGTGATTCAAGATGCACATGAAAGGCTTCGGAGTCCTGCTGTAGACAAACCTGTTTATTTGTAGCCAACCATTTTCCAGCTTATTTGGCGATGGGATCCCTTTATGTGGTTGTATTTAAACCTGGAACTGGTGTTCAACAGAAAGCATTTTGGGAGATGCTAGCCTACAGCTCGGAGCTTTCAGCTCGGAGTTTAGTTTGGAGGAGAGAAAACAGAACGAGTCTACTGTACTGTTAAAACGGGGATCTGAGTGGCCCAGTTTCTGGAGGGACAGGCTTCCTCTTTTCCTAGACATTTGCTTTTGAGGATCTCAGAAATGGCTGTGAATTGTGATGAGACTTTAGCGACTCTGGTACCTTCTAAAGCAGCGGTTCTCAACCTGTGGGTCGCGACCCCTTTGGGGGTCGAACGACCCTTTCACAGGGGTTGCCTAAGACCATCGGAAAACACATATATAATTACATATTGTTTTTGTGATTAATCACTATGCTTTAATCATGTTCAATTTGTAACAATGAAAATACATCCTGCATATCAGATATTTACATTACGATTCATAACAGTAGCAAAATTACAGTTATGAAGTAGCAACGAAAATAATGTTATGGTTGGGGGTCACCACAACCTGAGGAACTGTATTAAAGGGTCGCGGCATTAGGAAGGTTGAGAACCACTGTTCTAAAGGGATCATTTTAAGGAGTGTGATGGGAGCTTTGACAGGTTCCTGGAAATGTTTCCCAAAAGTAGCACTTTTTGGTTGCACATAATAGATCAAGGTGGATGTTTGCAAAATACGTGAGTAATGACATTCACCATCTCAATATATATTTCCAGCTACACTTGTGGAATAAGAGGCTTCAATATAACTGGCAAAGATAAATGTTTTGAATTAACAAAGCCTGTTGAGTAATTAAGACACAGCTCCGTAAAATGTGGATGGTTGAAACAAATTTTCTCTCGGGAAAGAAACTTTGCTACCCTAGAGCGGCTGAAGGTTTCTAATTAGACTGTAAATCCATGGTTACCCACCATTGGGTAGTGACCCGGAGAGCAAAGTTAGGAATTTCCCATGGAAAGCATTTCACCAACCCGTATTCATCTTACATAGGTAATGATGTGAGTGCGTGAGAGTTTGGATGGAGGTGGGGTATCACCCCAGGGGTATTTGGGTTTGGGTCACCTGGGACGTTGGCTGATAACCCACATACCCAATTACAGGGCCGTGGCCATGCTTTGCCCAAGCACTGTGTTCCTGTCCAAAGTGAATAACAGTTGCTAACACACACTTCCTAACAAAATTCCCCTGGTGCCCATTCATAAAGCATTGCACTGGTGATTCTATCAGCATTAAACTGTTTGGTGACTGAGTTGAGAATTATAGGAATCGTAGAAATGAATTAGCAGTAAATCAAGTCCCAGCTGAGTTCTAACCCAACTGCAGTGAGTTTTAAATTAAAAATATCTTGCTATGATGAAGCGGCGGTAAGCCAAGCACTGGAGCTCCGTCACTCTTGACTTTGGAGAAGGGCAGCAGTCACCCTTTGAAAGGAAAACCCTGACAACGGCTTGTATTGATTCCCAGTCATGCTGGGAAATTGCCACTTCATTTCTTCTTCGTAAACTGTTGGCTTTCATTTTTTTAAGAAAAAGGAATCCTATTTGCAGGGACACAGCAGAGCTCTGGGAACAGGGCAGGTGGGAGAGGGCTCAGGCCCAGGGGGCACTATTCATCGCTTTCTCTTTGGTTCCTCTCAGGAGGAGCGATGAAGAAGAGGCATTTGGGTCTGCGGGGGTCGTGCGGCTTATTTTCCTGCTCGGACCCTATTTGATTCTTCTTTCTGGGAGATCTGTACAGAAAAACAACAAAGAGAACACTGCAAGGAGGCTGCAGGACTGTCATGTTGCAGTGACAATGGTGGTGTAATAGGAAATCACTTATGTAAGTTACGGTGCCCGCTGAATGGAGCTGGTCGGAAGTGTGGCCACAGCTTTTCAAGGCCTATTTTTTTCCTCTTGCAAAATAATCCCGAGGTTTTCCTTTGCAGAGCAATTGAAGAAGTCTGATGTGCTGGCCAGGGATAGGGAGACCCAGCTGCTAATCCTAGGCAGGTCTGCAGAATGTCTTCCAGCCTGTTCCCTCTCAGGGCTGGGCCTCGATTTTTCTTTCTTTAAAGCCAAAATAAGCCCTTGCTGTCCAGACCTAAAGCCCAGGAGGGAGGACGGATGTGGCATGCATGCTAAAGGGCCAGGTGAACCTCAGAAGGAAGATTCCATCTATACCCAAGGTCAGAGAAATTCAAGAAAGAGAGGATGAAGTCTACGCTTAGGCCTCTGACATTATGCCTCTACTGCTCCTGCTGGTGTGGCAAGGAGCTCTCACTGATGAAAGCAGCTGGCACAGGGTCAGAAAGGAGACTGCATAGGGGGCAGCAGGGGATTGTGGGAGAGGATGGTTAGTGCAGGGTTTAGGCCTGGGTAGGATGGGGAGTCTGAATTCTGGTAGTAGTGGTAGGTTAAGGGGGGGCTGTTGATGAAGAAAAGGGACTGTTATTTCCCTCGATGCATATCTTTCACTTTGCTCTATACATATATAGTTACATATTATAGTTTGAGAGGTAGATGCTATGTTACAAAGTCTTTAATCAACTAATCAATTGATCAATCAATTAGTAAATTTAGTCAATACTTACTAAGTGCCTACTATGTGCTATGCACTATGCAACTGCTTGGTTGTAGTGAGATGAAAGACCTAGTTCCTGCTATTAGGGAGATGCAGCTTGGTGTGGCCACAGCACAGATGTGAATAGATCATTTAAACATGCAGTAGTTCAAGGCCAGGTTGCAGTAGTTCAAGGCAGAGGTAGGAGGTGGGGCTAGATGCAAATGCAGGTGGTAGCTGGGCAAGGACCAGAATAAGTGTCTAGTGAAGGGCTTTATATGGCAGGTGTCAGGGATCTCCAAATAAGAGAATCAACAAGATGAGATTTGCATCACAGAAAAATCGCTATGGGGGCCACATGGAGAAAGAATCAGAGTGAAGCCATTTTAGTAGTACAGGAAACATGGGAGAAAGCTGATTAAAGGTGATGGCAAAGGAGAGAAAGGGACTGATTTGAGAGGAACCTTGAGTTAGAGCTGACAGATGGTAAATAGGGCAGTGAAGGTGGAAGGGGTAAGGGGTACTGCCCAAGCTGGACACCTGGTGGAAGGTGACACCATTCACTTAGTTAGAGATTTCTAGACCAAGACTCAGTTGAGGTGGAGTGGTGGGAGAATATGGTCTTTCCTGGACATGTTGAATTGAGGTGCATATGGGATTTTCTGGTAGAGGCGACCAGGAGGCCAGCAGGTATTTGGCTCTTGTGTTCCTGGCAGCTTCATCTCAATGCTACTATGCTATTTACTTCAGATCCCATTTGTAGACTTGGGAGCTCATTTTGGGATCTGGCAGAAGCTTAGTAAAGTAGTGAGAAGACCCACATATAGATTTTTACATTTTTCATGTGGCTCATATTGTGAATTAAACATGCTGTCTTGAACATTTTGCTTGAGATTGTTCTGAAAATATCCAGGCATTCACCTTGCCTTAGGACATCCTCGCTATTTTCCATTGGAAGGTTAAACTGTACACAGACGATTATGGAGCAAGATTAAGGAATAAAGGCAGATTTAGAATTCAGTATGGAGAAGGACTAGACCTTTGTTCTGGGTATTAGCTCGTTCCCTTTCTTGGCGCGTGTACCCCATTTTCAATGAGCACACACTCAAAGTAGCATGGTCTGTGGAAAAGAGCTCCAACTCCATGAGATGAATGAAAATTTGACCTTGCCCTTTAGATATAATGTCTTGATTGTCTGGGTGGAGGAACCAGTTTGTACAATCAAGGCCTCCATGTAGGATCTCGCCAGTAGATAAGCTTCGCTTGGTCCGAAGAACATTGGCGAAACATTTGTATTATTTGAATGCTATTAGGTGAGGGTGCCTCTCCAGGTCCCTGTTGTCCTACCTCTGCTTCACGCATTTATGGTGAAGGCATTTGCATTAAAATACCAGCAGCCTAGTACCTAGTAGGCACTCAAACAGTGCCTAATCCATCTTCCTAATATGTGGGAACAAATAGATGGGTTAGCCTATTAGTGTCAAGTGCTTTGCATGCTGCAGGGAAGCTCTGCAACTTATTAGCCCCTATTCATGGCGGGAGATGTAGAAGTGTCTGATAGCAAAACCTGTAGGCGCTCTGAGCTCTATTAGTGTGTTCATAGGTGGAATCTCTAGAAAACAGGCCATTTAGTTTGAGCAGAGTATGGAGAGAGAAATGCCCAACTCCTTCAAGTTTACCCAGACCCTATCAACCCCCAGGCTGTGTCGGGGGTGTGGGTCCTCAGACAGTGCGAGGTGTCTGACGGGCCTGGGCACAGTTTAGACCAGCCCTCTAGGATGAGGGAACTCTGGGAATTCAGCCCCAAAGAGTGTCTTTAGCTGCAAAATTGCAGTGCAATTTCAAGGGAAACAATGGACCTACTCTGTTCTCTGGATTGCTTCTGGGTATCTCAGAGCTGCTAATAAAAGTGGCCTGTACTGTGTGGGCTCTCTTGTGGAGAGGGACCAGGGGCAGGGAAGGTATTTTTGAGCTCTAACCTTTGAAGAGCACCACAGAGATGACAGGGCTTCTGTTCTTTCCTCCTCATGCCTGTGTACCCAGCCCTTGTTCATTTTATCAACTGCACTCAGTGCCCAATATATTTACGCAGCTACTCTTGTGGTCTCAGGGAACTCAGCAGTTTTTCCCACTTTATCTGGTAGCAACTTGTTTCCTTAGTAGGGGGCAAAGGGCAGGGCTGGGGTCCTAAGAGAGGAAGTAACGTAATCGCAATGAACTGTGGTCAGAACCAAAATAGAGTAGTCCCCGCTGCCCTGGGCGGTGCTTGGGCGTCATGGCTCTCTCCGCTAGGGGTGGAGAGCTGAATGCTCTCAAAAGCTGCCTCCGAGTCTGGGACAAAGGTAGGGAATCCCCGTTGCCTCTGCTTTTCTATCACCTTGCCTGTTATGTGTCCTTGTAGAGGCTTCCCACTGACCGGCAGCTTATCAGATGTCCTCAAAGGAGATTCTGGTTTTATACTCAGATGAGAAGATCCAAGGAAGGAGCAAATGCTAGAGGTGCTGACCATGTGCCCGGGGTCAGATTGGACAGAAAAACTTGGCTGTTGATGGCCCCCGAGCTGGGTGGTAGGAGAGAGCAAGCTTTGCTAAACCCAGGCCTGATTTCATGAAGAAGGTGCTACCGCTCATTCGGTTCTCCTTCATTCCTTCTTCCAGGACCAGATTCTAGCAAGACCAAATGCTTCTTGACAAATACTTGAAAGTAAACGAACTACATATGTTTAAAGGCTGTGTTTATATTTATGGCTGTCATTATTGAGTGAAATGGTATTTTCTTGGCATCTGGAATTTGAGATGTAATAGTTCTCTTGCTTTCATTTGGTTAGAAAGGTTCTCACTGACACAGGTTAGAACAGTCCCTGTTTGGAGTGTTCAGAGAGCTCCAGGAAAGAGCTTGAGGACTAGCACATGGCCAACTAGAGAAAAGTAACTTCTGAAAATGTCAAATCACACTTCCCCAGCACACACTGTTTGAAAAGAATGGCATTTTTTATTCCACAATTTATATTTTCAAATTTTAAAAATCTTTAGGCCTGGAGAAATTTTTACCAGCTAACAAATTTTGCAAGTAGCCTTGTCCACATCCAGATGTTAGCCCGGCCCAGGTATTTTTGTGTCAAGACAGTAGTATGCTTAGAGTCTTTCTGCAAAGTCAGGCTGCCAAGAATGTATTTGTAACCTACAATTTATTGACTTGCATTTTTAGCATTTACATCTCATATTCCCACTGGCAAGCTTCTTGAAAGCAGGCAACTGTCTTATACACAGTTGGAATTCCCTTAGGATCCACTATTAGGATGGCTTGATATTCTTTTCTCTCTTCCCACCTTAAATTTGGTTTTCTGAGATTAAAAAGAGGAGTGCTAGAATGGTCTGACAATAGAAGGCATCATACATCCAGAATCTCCTGAAAATCCAATGGAAGAGGGAAGCAGCCTCATCGCAAAGTCTGCATGCAGGGATGGATGTGCGCGGGTGACTAGTCTTCTCTTTAGGTCATTGCTCAGCAGTGGGTTGTGACTAGAGCATCTACTGAGTCTCAGTCTTGAGCACAGACTTACCATATTGTCTGTGAGGCACGGAGGGACTGCTGTTACTTCCTTTCCAAAATGAAAACGCTATTAAACTTGGCTGACTTCCTGTTGTCTTTGGCCAGAAGGTTCTAAGGTTTCACAAAGGTGGAAAAAATAAAAATGATAACATCAAAGTGAAATTGAAGGACATAAAGAGATTTTTATTTAAAGGCACAAATGGTTGCCCCAGGGTAGTTGATTGACTGCTTTATCCCCCCCCTCCACCCCCCACCCCCACCCCCGCATCTATCTTCATGAAGAAAATCTTAAATTTCAGGTTTTTATCAACTCTCCTTCCACTTCTTCTCTCTGAGCCACGCATCTGGGCGGTGCTGGCTAGTGGGTGTCTGCAGGGATGGGACAACCCAGTTTTGGTAGCACATGATGGAGACCTCTTTCTCTTTTAATTACTTTCCACATTGATTGACAGCTCATTGCTGGTCATGCATATCTGACATTGGGACAGATCTGTGCAGAAGGTCAGAGTCTGCAGGAAGTGGGGGAGCAAAGCCCAGTGTCAGAATTCATCTTATATCAGGGTTGTTGGTCCCAGGCTCCCCTAAGCTCTAGGGGCAGCCTCACCCCACTGCTGGTTCATAACCGTTGCGTCTCTAAACTCCTCCCACCCTCAGCTGGTGTATATTTTACATGAACTTTTGCCATCTGGTACTTTATCCATTAATATTTTTTGAAACTTATGTTTATCACATCAATTTCATTTTGGGGTCCAGTTTGGACCCTGTTCCAGCCTGCTCAGATAGTTTTGAACTATGTGTCATTATCATCAATAGGGAAAGCCTTACAGTAACACTACATGATTTCTCTCATAGTTTCTCATTGGACCTTCCTAAATTCTAGAATTTGTCATCTGCAAATTTGATAAGTGTGACTTTCAGTCTTCATTCAAATTACTGGTAAAAATGTAAAGCTGCATAGCACCGAGGACAGAACCCTTTGGCATGGTATTTCCTGGAGAGCTTCCCTTGTAGATTTGACAAATAACCATTGATTAAGCTTCTTTGGGCCCAGAAGCAATGGAACATTGAGGACCCAGTATAGACTTTGGAGGCAGACAGACCTGGCATTGCAACCTGGCCATTCCCAATGATCAGATTAGTTTCCAATGATTACAGGTAGGTGAGAGTTTCCTCCTCCACAGTCTTCCGAACAAAGCAAGTGTCATATTTGATTCCACATACCTACCAATCTTTATTAGGGAGCAGACACAAACGCAGTCACACAATCTGTTCTTAAAGCTCAGTGCAGACCTGGGTTTCTATCCCTACTAGTGCTAGAGAAAGGCTTTGCAGATTTGTTGAGATAGCAACTCCCCTCAACCCTGAGGGTGTACACCTGGGACAGCAGCAGGCAGAGCCTGGGGCCAGCCTTCTCTGGCCCCAGGGTATAGTACAACTATTATCATTTTCTGTGTATGCTGGAAAGTGAGAAAGTTTGGGAAGCATTGCCTTAGTGACTGTCTTAGTCAGTTCAGATGGGTGGCTTAAACAACAAACATTTATTTCTCGTAGTTCTGGAGACCACAAGTTTGAGATCAGGGTGCCAGCATGGTTGGGTTATTGTTGAAGGCTCTTTTCCTGGTTTACAGATGACGATCTTCTTGTTGTATCCTCTCATGGGAGAGAAAAGGGGGGCAACGTGGGGAGAGAGAGACATAGATAGATCACAGATAGATAAATAGATCAAGTCTCTCTTTCTTCTTATAATCACAATAATCCCATTCAGGAGGGCTCCACCCTCATGATCTAATTACCTTCCAAAGGCCACACCTAATACTATCATATTGGGGGTTAGAATTTTAACACATGCATTTATTATAAAAACCCAGTGGCCCTAATGTTGTAATGACCAAAGACTGGTGCAGGTGGGTGGGGCTTAATGGGAGCTCTAGGCCAAGAACGGAGCCACAAGGGGCTCTGGACTTGCCAGATTCTTTTGCCCATAGGCAGAGGTGCCTGGACAGTATTTCTAACCAATCATCTGTATCTGTCTTTGACATAGCTTAATGTCGCATTGAAAAACCTTTCCTAATATCTCTTATACTCTTTAATAAAACCAGGAGTGCCAATTGAGATAGTGTAGTTGAAATACCCAGGGTGAACTCTGACGTAGATCTTTTAAAGCTAACTCACCAACCCTGGAGTATGCGGTTTTTCATGACAGCACTTCAGATGTTGACTGATCATTCTTGTGTGTAGATTAAAAGTAACTTACATACATTAAGCCATACTGTTGAAGCAGAAGTATTTTAACGTCAATTATAGACACCATCAAACCCTGGCTCCTAGGCTGTGTGACATTGGGCACGTTACCTGTCTTCTCTGGTGTTCAGGCTCCTTATTATTAGAAAGGTAAAATAATACATGACAGGACTCTTGTGACAATTAAGTGACATAATACACACAGCTTGGCACGTAGTACATGCTCATTAAGTGGAGGTGTTGTATTGTTGAACATTATGGCCACTCTTCAGATACCTAAAGCATGTGAGTTACGCTTCCTGCCACTCTGTGTTGGATTAAAGCACTTCAGTTTTCTTGTTTTACAAATAGTCACATCTGTTTGTAACATGGGGCTTCAGCGGGCCTGCCTCCTGGAGGTTCTACAAGCAAATGGGAAGAGAAGGAGAGCAGGTGGCTGGTCTCGTGGATCAATCTTGATCCTCCCTTTAAGTAAGACTTCTTTAAAAAAAAAAATTAAGATTAGATGTAGAGATTCCTTCATTTTTGGAAGATCCAGAATTTGCCTGGAGTTTAGATTTAACAAACATGTTTATAGATCCAATCTGTACTCAGTTCAGCCATTCATTTTGCCAGTGCACACATGTAAACATACATTGTTTTCATAGGACCTCCATTGATAACTTAGATAATGTGTTTTTCTTGCCAGGTGGTGGCGATGGTCGCCGGTTTTCTCAGGTTTACCACCCAGGACTCTAGATTTGGTTTACGGGAAACAAGTAGGAGACTCTTGGCTTTAAAGCAAGGCAGTGACTACCCATTAGTGAGTAATTATTGCCTGGAGCCTACATGATAATTACATCAAGCATTGCAGGAGGGGGCATCTGCTAATGTTTGCCTATGGCAAAGTCATAAAGTTAGAGTGGTCCATCCATGGTCACAGGGGTGGGTCTAGTGCACATGGCATTGACATACCTGGATTCTCACCTGCATCCAACAGGGGATATCATGAAAACAGCCATACCAGCTGTCCTCAGTTCCAGGCCCTGGTTTCCTGGGGAGATCGCCTTGAACTAGATAGGTAGGGCCTGTGTGGTTTTCACTGTGTGTGTGTCCCCGGTGATCCAATCAGAATCCTTTGCCCTGAGGCACCCTGGTGGTCAGAGCATGCCCAACTCCTCCAGTCAGGATGCTGATTGGCTCTAGGGGACTTTTCTAGCACCTCTCAAACCACACAGGGAGGTTCCTGACCATCAGATCTGTGTGTTTCGAGTTGGGTCTGCGGACAGTTTCCTCCGACCCCTCCTGCATTTCATTTCGTGGACCTGTCAGGAAGCTCTGCCCCGAGCTGATGGCCCTAACCCTTTGGCTTTTCTGACAGGTCTGGACAGGTCTGGGGGAACATGGAGATCCTTGCAGTGATGTTATGAGCCTCCTGGGGCAAAACACCATTAGTAGTAATGTGGAAAATAGCTCAAGGGCGGCAAAGAGTGCTTCCCCCGTGTCCCCACACTTCCTTTAATCTGTCTCCTCAGTCATTCCAGGAAACGGGCTGACCCCAGGGCCAGCTGTCACAGGCCTCAGCTGGGCTGGCAGAAACAGACCTCAGATTACAGACTCTGCTTCCAGATCATCGGGCTGTGGATGTGGGGGCCAGAGATAGGTGTTCAGAGCAGCAGGTTTTCTGCTCACATGGTACACCCAGACGATTGGCTTCTCCAGGAACCAGAATTAAGAAGAACCTCATTTTCATGGCATGGTGCCCCATAGCACCCCAGAAACCCAATCCCCAAATTCCATTCAGGGCTAACA
Organism: Myotis nattereri; assembly: GCF_964212035.1. NCBI lineage: Eukaryota > Metazoa > Chordata > Mammalia > Chiroptera > Vespertilionidae > Myotis > Myotis nattereri. The sequence continues at coordinate 24,100,072 of NC_138086.1, read as the reverse complement.
AACCAATCCCCTGACTCCCGGCAGGGCAGGACCATCCTAAGGGGGTTTGTTGTGGGCAGTGCTGGACCCAAGGCAAGATTTTCTTCCTTTTTAGTCTCTTTTGTCTCAACACAACTTTTACTTCACTTAGTATCACTTAGCAGGTGATGGGGAAGAGGCTCAGGCACCTAATTGATTTTGTACCGAAGGGTGTTACTCCTGATATTAATCTCCAAGGAAATGGAAACCCAGGTTTCTTTGGTTCAGAGTTTTGGGGCTCAGAGGGGTGTCTCCAGATAGAGGAAATGCAATTGGCATGTCCATGCTGACCTGAGCTCCAGCGGGTAGGGGATGCAGGGGAAGGTGAGGAGTGGGAGTTTGCTGGTAATCAGATCACTGCTTCAGCTGGAAACCTCAGACCTTTTCACTTTCCGGAGCCTCCTCCTATGAGGTGCTGCAGCAAACAGGGCTGATGAGGAGCAGGGCCTGACCCATGTCCATCCCCAGGCTGTCTGGCGCTCCAGCCCCTTGGCCTCCCAGCGCCTGTCTCCTGCAGCAGAGGTACTTCCAGCGACTCTGTGGACCAGGATTTCTGAAGGGGAGGAAGAATAGCAAAGAGCCTCCAACAAATCACCCCGTCATGGCTTCTTGTTTAGAGCAAGGTTTGCTGAGGACTCAACCAACCCTTCTTGCTGGCTGTAAGTGAAGGTCTGGGAGTCAGACCTCCAGCACGGAGGTTCTGGGTACCTTTGCCAGCCTTGATCTGGATGTGATCTCTGAACGGCTCTTCCAGCCCCAATTAAGGTCCTTCCTGCTGGTCACATTAGCTCTCACCAGGAGCTTTCCTGTCTAGGGGCGGGAGGCGGGGCAAGCACTTAGCCTCAGTGCGCTGTCAGCTCTGGCTGCATCTCAGTTGCATGCGGGGCATTGATTTTCCATGTCCCTCCTTAGAACCTGCTAATAGGATTCTTTCCCTCTCCTTCCCTCCACTCCCTTCAACCTGGCCCGAATCCTGGTCAGACCTTGATTACATGTCTCATTGATTCCATTCAGCTATTTATTAATGCACTAATTAGTATGTTCATGTAAAGGAGAGTGACACCGCTTTTTAAACATAAATGTACAGAGGTGCAGGTTAATGGAAATTTCTGTTTATTTAACATTGATGTCTGGTGTGAAGAGGATTAGTTTTGGATGTTAAAGGGACGCAAGGGTTTTTCTGGGCCTCAAACCACTTTCACTGACAGTCACCCTTTGAAAGGTGACACCTGGAATCATATTGCATTTTCCTTCATGATATTTGGGCAGGGAAACTAGAGGGTGATCGAGAGGATGTGGGACAGGCTGCACAGTCTTCCGCAGACAGCTCTGATTGTGAATGAGGATGGCTGGCGTCATGACAAAAACAAGCGAGGCACACTCACTGCTCTGTCTTTAGGGTTATCTGGAATTTTGATATTGAAGGTCTATGCATGGATTAACAGTGTTAATCTATCATAGCCTTATTCTGTTTGTTCTGGAGTTGCTCACAAGTGCTATTTTAACCAGGTAGGCGAATTCTTCAATAACCCCCCCTGAAATGACAGTGGGTTTACACATCGAAGTCCAATAATGGTTAGTATGTGGGTGGAGTTTGCTCTGTGCCATCATTCAGGAGCCCAGGTTCCTTCCATCTTGTGGCTTCACCATCCCTTGGGCTCCTTGGTTCTCCTCTGGGATGACTTCTGGATCTGGTTAGGAGAAGAGGAAAGAGTAAATGTGTGAAGGAAGTTACAGAGCTGGCTTGAGGACCTGCATGCACCCACACTCACTGTCTCCAAGCCCAGCAGTACTGGGATTGGACACTGAGAGCCTCTCTTTACATGTGGAGCCAAGTGTAGCTGCAGCCCAGCCCAGGACAAGGCAGGGCTGAGTGGGCCTGCAGGACGCTGCCAGTGGAGGAGAGAGTGTAGGTAATGCTACATACCTTAGATCAAGGTAGACTTTTCCTGACAGGTATTTTCTAAACTGGGTGGAAAACAAAAAGGAGTTGTAAATTATAAAATGAAAAAAAAAAATTAAAGCAAGTAGAAGAAAAGTTCGTAAGATCCTCAAGGGAGTAGATTTGTGTTTTGGAAGTTTCTGGGGGAACATTTTCTCTTTGTTTGGCCAGGTGTTGGGCTGCTTGGATAGGGACTAAAGATGTCTTTGTGTTACCGGGAGAAAAGCAGAGTGATGCACATGGAATACTTCTGGCTGCTGGGGAACCATGTTATTATGAGATGGGTTGGTTTAGAAAGAGAGGAATTTTGAGAAGATTTAGCATTATGCATTTTTCATGTCCCAATGTTACAAGAGTGAGTCTTAGCCAAAGGCACCATTATTATGGGGTATAGACCCTCCATTTCCCTTTTTTCCCAATGACCTTGTGCTTCTTCCCCACGCCCCCAAAGTTCATGGCAGCTCAATGTGTAGTTCCAGCATCTTTCATCTCACTCCCACGTCATACCTGGCGGCCCAGTGATATCCTCCCTTAGTAAGAGGGGTTTAGTATTGGACCATTGTCAAGGATTAATGTCACTTAGGAAGGTGGCACTAATTGTGCGGGGAGTCAACTGGGCTTCTGTGAAGAAGGCTGCAAAAAGGCACACAGCAGTATGGCAGCATCTGATCAGACAGGCAATTCCCGCTCCTGAGAATGTAGTTCATGGAAATGACAGCACGAATATGTAAGGTTGTAAGTACAAAGATGTTCAAATGGCATCAGTCTTTGTGCCAAAAAAAGAGGGATGGATTAAAGTAATTGTCCATTGATAGGGGAATGGCTAAACCAAATACACCATGGAATATTATATGCAACCATTCCAAAATTAAATCACCGCTAAACCAGGTGACTTGGAGGGTTTCCGTGAGGCATTGTTGAGGGAGAGAATGTGTGTAACATGATGACTCTATGTGTGTTTGAGTCTGAGTGTGGAGAAACACATGGAAGAATACTCAGGTGTCAACATGCTCCTGGAGAAGGGAGGTGGGAGAGGTGGAAGAGGAAAGAAGGAAGGAAGAGGAAAGCCAAAATAAAATATGACTTCAGACTTCTTTTGTGCTGTAGGATCTGGGTAGCAGTGAAAGGGGTTGGGCAGAAAAGTAACCTAATTTTATTTAGAAAGATCACAGTCTTAGGGGTATGGTGGATAGTGTGGAGGGGGACGGGGTGAATTGGTTAGGGGCTATTACTATAGTCCAAGGAAGAGATGACAAGAGCACTGGAGTCAATGGGAGTGAAGGGAGGAAGGGTCCAGAAGTAGGTCAGGGGTTAATTGCCTCCTGCAGCTCCAAAAATGCTGTCTGACTCCCCACTATTGCACTCCCCCTAAATCCAAAGAGAGGTAAGGTCATAATTCTGAATAAAACCCTTCTGATGGGTTAAGGTCAATGAAGGGAACTGGAGAGTAGCACACAATGGGTGGCTGGACTCCTTACTTGCGAGATGTCTCATTCCTGGACATGCTGCCCTCAAAGGAAGGGCTCATCGCATGCTGTGGGGTGGGGTGCTCTGACTCCAAGAAGACCCACATTCCAGCCCTCATTTTCTCTTTAGAAAATGTGTCTTCTTTTCAGGGGACACCTCCCCCTTGGGTACAGAGGTAGGTTATCACCTAAGGTACCAAGGGGGCAACAAGAGCAGAGCATGGTTGCCCAGCACTGGTGTGGTTCCTAAAGTCGGGGGCAGTGCCCCAGGTTGCACTTGGCTCTGAGCTCAGCCTCTCCCTCCTGGTAAAGTGAGGACCCATCCACCTGTTCTTTCTTCTCCTGTTTCTCTACCTGACATTCAAACCATAACTCACATGTCCCTCCATGGATATGAGCTGAGCATATGAAAATAACTCTCCATGCTGCTCTCCAAACAAACAAATAAACAAACAAACAAACAAATAAACAAGGATTATTAAAGATATAGTAGTAACTTAACCCAAATAGCAATATGCATGACTGCTGAGGACATCTTCCTGCAGTCAGTGTACTTCATCATTTTTCAGAATACCAAAGGGGGTGTTCATGGAAATGGTCTTCCCAGAATCAAGAAAACCTGTCCTTATGAGTAGTTTAATGTCCAGTCACTTTTAAGGTTTTTCCAGCATCTCTGGGTCCATGTTTCAAAAATCATAGGATGGACCAAATTTATCAAAGTCACTGGGGTTGGGGTCCAAGCATCATGTGTTTTAAAATTCACCCAGGTGATTCTCATGTGCAGCCAAGTTCAAAGCCATTTTCAGTGATTGAACTAAGCATTAATGACTCAAAGGGAGTGAGTCATTAATAAATAGTTTGTGAGTGGGGAGATTAGGTTTCTTGGAAGTCCAGTGTTCTTAAGTGTGGTGATGTTGGGGTTCCTTTTATTCATGCGAACTAGGAAAAAAACACATTAGCGTGTGTGCACCATTGCTGGCTTTGGAAAAAGATAGGTAGGGCACTTACTGGGAAGCACAATGGGACAGTTAGTCTTGGTCTTTGGCAGGAACATGCCCAAAGATGAGTTACAATTGGTGTTTTGGGATGGGTGGTGGGGACAGACCCTAGACTGTGTGCTGTCTATTCAGCTGCAGCCTCTCTCACTGTCATCAGTATTGTCTATTTCTAGGTCTGTGCCCCTCTCCCGGATTCTCCCCACCAAGCAAAACCCCCAAAGGTATGATGGGACATTAAAAAACAAACACCCCCCCCCCAAATACCTTACATGTCCTTAAAATTGCTCTAGACTCATTAGCTTATCATAAAAATCCTTTCTCAGTCACCTCGAAGTCAGAATTAAAGTCTATACTGAATTAATTTTACATTAGGATTTAATTTGATTAAAGAGGAGGGCTAGGAGAGTCTAAAACTCCACTTTCTGCTACAACCACTAAGTGTTGTTCAACCACCGGGCTCGCCCAAGCCCTCACCAGCCCCACCGGATTTGGGACGTGGCATTCCTAGAAACTCTTTTGAGCCCTTCCAAAGCGAGGCTTTGTCTCTCTTCAAGCTCTCCCCATCCGTGGCCCGGGAGTGGAGCCACCCATTCAAAGGCCTCTGTTTGGCTGGTGTTTTCTTCAGTTTCACGTTTTGTTCAACAGCATCAGATGTGCTCATGCTCAGACTATCCGGGGCCCCTGTGTGCGTCAGTGACGGCTTTCTGTCCTAATTTGGTCATGGTGATTTGGGATCTGTAGTTGTGGCTACAAAGAGAGGTACTCTCTAGTTTCTTGTCATCTCCCAGGCTCATTTGCAAGCTGGTGTTTGAGGCTAAAATGTAGAACAGCCCAAAGAAAACAAATCCAGGCTACCAACAAACTCTCCTGTTACCTTCAGCGCTGATTTGATTCTCCTGGTGGGTGTCTGTGGGGTCCTGGCGGCTTTTACTCCTTCGCTCTTTTCTCCATCATTCTAGAATTTCTGTCCGTTGGTTCTTTTGCATGGTAGACAGATGAGCCAGGGTGTCCAGGAGAGCTCTGCCTCTAGCAAGGCGAATAAGGAAGAGCCCTTTAATAGCTCCCAGCCTCTCCTCTTGACCTCTGCCAGCCACTGCATTCTCACCCACGCCTGCGTCCATTCAGGAGGACCCCGTTAAAGGGACTGAAAGACCTCTGTTGGTATGAAGGGGGCATTTGTTAAGTGCCTCTGAAAGACCTAGAAACTTAAGCAGAGGTGTAGATGTGGGAAGGCAGAAGGAAGCAACATGCTATAGGCCTAAAGGTTAAGGCTTTGGATCCGATTTAGGTTCAGTTCACATCCCACCACTTCCCAAGTTGGACAAGTTCCTAAAACCCTCCAGAGGCAACTTCTTCATCTGTAAAATGGGATGGTGATACCTTCGTACAGGGTTCATCAGCACCAATATCTGGCCCAGAGCAAGCACTGGTGAAGAACGTGGCCTACCGTGTCTTCCTTTTGGAAAGGATTTCAGCTTTAAATTCTCTTTGAGAACTGGAATCGGGGGAAATGTCACTGGAGCTTGCCTGCTGTAATTCAGTTTACTGTTTCCAGAGAGGAAGTATTTGAGAAATAACTGTATTTTCGGGCCACTTGTAACAAACTGGCATACTTCGGGGCTCCCTTTCCTTGAATAGTGAAACCAGATGGGCCAGTTTGGCATTTAATTTGCATATTTTCATTTTGTGAGTCTCATGGGTAGAACACGGGGTTCCCAAGCCCTGCTTATCCTAGGATTCCACCATGGAGGCTTTGAAAAATTATAGGTGCCCTAGCCTTGTCCCAGGCTGATGGACTCAGAATCTCCAAGAGTGTTGGGAGTTGGGGGTGGGGATGGAGAACCTTCTGGAGTGGGTTTCAAGGTGGATCTGATGGTCAGTCCAGCTAGGAAGCCCAGAGCAGAATCACTGTTACTAGAGTTCCAGTACCCTGGCGGGGACTGTGTTTCAGAATTCCCACTGATGGTGTCTCCTTTCCCTTCGGTTCTCCTGTGTATCTTTAAAAATAACTCAGTGTTATTGGAAGTAAACTGTAATTGAAAACATTAAAAGACTCGCCTCAATATTCAAGGGGTTATCAGCGATTACCCACTTCTGTCCCTGAGTCTGAGTGAGTATCTGGCCCTGAATTAGCAGTGGCCCTTTTGGAGCACGATGGTACTGCATTCTGGAGATATTCTTACGGATGATTCCATGGGATTCTACTTTCCCTGGGACATTAAGTTTGACCTTTGCATTGGATTTCTCTCTTTAGATCCTACACCCCAGCAGTGATGTATGCTGAACCCGCTAGGGCTGGCTAAGGGGCATAAATGGTGAAGAACCCCTCAAGCAAATCCATGTTGGTGTGGTTTCTGTTTTCTCTTCCCTTTTTCTTTCTTCAAACCTTCTTGTAAGGTGCCCCTGGGGAGATGCGAGGAAAGGAGTAAGAAAGCATGAGGTCCTCTGTGGCTGTGGGGGTCCCCCCTGCTCCTTCCTTGTCTCCTACTCATTTATCTGCCTGGGTGAGAAATAGTAACACACAGGCCACCGAGCTCAGGGGCTCCCGCTAACGCTGGAGCAATCGCTCTCTGCTGACCCCACCAGGAAACCGCTTCTGGAAGGGTTCGCTGACTGTCTCTATGAGTCCCTGCAGAGAGAACAGACTTGAGGAAATACACAGGGTTGCTTTCCCTGTTCCCTCTTCTCTTCTCAAGGATGGGTTTTCAAGTTGGGAGTGATCCTATTTGGGAGTGATGACAGTTTTGTTCCTCCTATAGATTTTGGGATTCAAGGGAGGGACCTAGGAGGTTGGCATAGCTGTTGGATGTCAGAGAGGCGCCTCTGCCCTTCTCAGGAGTGAATGCTCTGAACCAGGAGGGTGTATTCCCTGTGGGTCTGTCCCTGGCCTGGCGATGGGAAAGTGAGACTGGATCACCTCAAAGAGTCTTGAAAATAGAGGTCTTCCTCGGCCCGGGGAGGAACCCAGGAGCTGTACTCCAGCAGAGCAGGAGGCCACTGGCTCCTTTAGCATCTGAGGGTTGACTGGTGGCTGTCTGAAGATAGGAAGGAGAGGGTGTTTCTAGGTGTGGCTGAGAAACACCCTACAGATTAGTGACTCTCAAATCAGTCCTAGCCCAGCGGTTCTCACACATGACTATTAACTGGAAAACTATGAGCCAGATCACATTTGTGTCTCATTTAAGCACATGGAATGTTTTGCTGTGGCCAACATTTAAAGATCAAGAGATTTCACTTAAAATGTGGTTTTTGCACGTCTGTGGAAATATGGGCCTGTATTCCCATATGGAATCTGAGAACAGTCAGCCTGTATCCCCACATGGCAACAACTGGAGGGAGCTCAGGCTACTTCTTAGGGGCCACCTACTCTCCAGGTGACGAAGCTGCATGCCCCGCCCCGCCCCTTTGTTCATTTGTGTCATTTCCTCACTTACCTGGAATCTGGGTTGTCTCTTGAGTTTGGGAGCCCTGCAGTGCCACAGGACTCAGGTAAAGATTGGTTAAAGTGCTGGATTTCTGGTCCCCTTCACCCTCAAAGGTTCGAATCTCACGGGTGTGATTCTGCAGCAGTAAACTACACATTGAGAGATGTCAGCCTAGAGCTCAAGGCACAATTTCCAATGAGGGTGAGTGTGATCTCCACAAAGAAGTCCAGGCCAATCCCGTCAATTCAGGATAAGATGCAGATGCAGGGGTTGCAGTCTTTTTCCTTCTCTGCAGCCCAGGGGTCTCAAGTGGTGACAGAAGATATGACACAGAGCTGAGTTCTGTTTTCCCTCCCGTAGGTATGGGCTTAGGCTGCTGCCTTCTTTGTGGCTGTGCTTAGTGAACAAAACTCGCCTCTCTGAGACTTGTAGGAGAAGCAGAACGGTCACCCACTCCCCACTCACTGCTCAGGATGGAAGCCCGGCTCTGGGGCCAGCAGCCCGAGAGCCGGAGAGTGCTTCCGAAGAGCTCAGGGTGGTGGGTCCTGGAGTGTAGCCCATCGAGGGCCAGAAGCCAGCAGAGGAGGAGGGAGCAAAAGGTAGATTTGCTGCTTCCTTCATTGGCTAGGGACTTCTGGAGGAAATCCTCAACTTTATCTGGGGAGATGGGTGAAATTAGAGACAATTTAAAAAAATATTTTTATTGATTTTAGAGAGGAAGGGAGAGGGAGAGTGGGGTAGAAATATCAGTGATGAGAGAGGATCATTGATTGGCTGCCTCCTGCACGCCCCCTACTGGGGATCGAGCCCACAACCCGCGCACATGCCTTTAACTGGAATCGAACCCAGAACACTTCAGTCCACAGGCTGATGCTCCATACACTGAGCCAAACCAGCTAGGGCGAAATTAGAGACAATTTAGACTTCTGCCACATATTCACCTTCAAATATTTCCTCTGCAGTGTCGCCATGTTTTTATTCTGGAAGTTGGCTTTGGGAGTAGGCAAGGTATTATTCCTGCAGTTGTAGCTAAGGGAAAGGACGCCAGGGCCTTAATGGTGCTAGAGCAGGGGTGGGCAAACTTTTTGACTCGAGGGCCACAATGGGTTCTTAAACTGGACCGGAGGGCCGGAACAAAAGCATGGATGGAGTGTTTGTGTGAACTAATATAAATTCAAAGTAAGCATCATTACATAAAAGGGTACAGTCTTTTTTTTCAATAGTTTTATTCATTTCAAACGGGCTGGATTCGGCCCGCGGGCTGTAGTTTTGCCCACGGCTGTTAGAGCATTACAGTGGGAAAGCGGATAGAGATCTAGCTCAGGCAGGTGCACCTATCTATCTGGAACAGTTGTTAACGCCACTGTTGGACTAGCTAGTGCTGGCTGGGTTCATCAAAGGGGATCGGTCACTTAGCACTATGTAGTTCCCAGGACTGATGGTTACTAACAGTCCCCTTCCATTCCCCAACCTTAGCTCTGAATGTGAAAAATCATGACATCCGTCAGCAGAAACATCCCAGCCACTTCTTGCTGGCTTCCACAGGTGCTGCATGGCTTTGTGGTGGATGGTGTGAACCAACCAGCCAAGCCTCCCCCTACTCCCGTAAAAGTCCCGACTTCGCTTGGCCTCCTCCACCCTAGTACACTTCTCAACACCTTCATTCCAACGTATTTATCGAGTGTCACCTGAGCTCAGGGCAATGGGTTGACCCAATGTTTTTCTAGGTCTTTATCGAGTATTTATCAAGTGTTTCCTATAAGCCAGGTTTGGTGCCAGGGACTGGGGTTCAGTGGAGAATCAGCACATACAGCCCACCCTTGAGGTCTCTGCCTAGGACATTCTTTGCTCAGGTCTCACTCTGCCTCAATAGGTTTCCAAATCCTCCACCCACACCTACATTCTGACTTTCAGTGGGTTGTAATAGGCTGCCCACAGGAACCTAAGAAGTGATGGCAGGAGGTGGGGCCCTTTGGGGAGGATTAATAGGAACTTTTTGTGATGGACAAATGAGCCTGAAAATACTGGGAGAGGGGTCGTCATATTCTTGAATTCCAGGTCTGGAGGGCTCAAGGGGTCCTGAGATAGGACAGGAAGAGGAAAGGACATTTGCCTTTTGCAGATAATATTGATTTGGTGCAGATGATTAATAAAAGAGGAGGAGCAAATTGTTGTGTATGTGTGGTGAGCTTTTCCCAGTGTGGCTTACTGCTCTCCTTCCTCTGCAGCACAACTTCAGCTCAGATCGATGCCACACTCGGTAATTTATTTATGAAATTATATGGCCCTTCCTCAGGTAACATTTTACTTTTATTTTATTTCATCTCCCAGATCCCCACAGTGAAAGCAGAAGTTATTTCCTCACGGGCAGCTACCTTTTGACACTCATTCATATAAATGGAAGGGAGGATAGGGAAAAATACCTATAGTGTGTGGCAGACATCTAGGCCAGGAGAGTCATGGTTATAGTTTAAAGGTTCGCATTTCCATTGGATTCAGCCTCTGCCTAGAAACCTGGAATGTTAACCCTACTGGGCACCTTTCATCACTTAATGGATCCAATATAGCTAGTCCTAGGAGTCCCCAAGGCTCACCTGTCGCCTGTTGATGGGGTGTGTACTTCTCACCTCTGCACACCTAAGTCTATTTCTGTGTGCTTTTATTTTCTGTAGAACCCCCTGGCTTGTGTCCTGGATGCCTGAGAATCTTTGGTTATTAACAGAGGGTCTTGAGTTTTCTCCTTGCCCCAAACAAGAATGTGCTCTCAGCCAATGTCACTTAAAGAATCTCTGATAACACAAAGTAGGGTGATCTCCCTCTCCCTGAGGTTGTCCCACCTACATGATCATGTGCAATGAGTGGATGTATTCCAGTGGCAGGTTTTTTATTCTCATGAAATTATCTCTCCTCTGGGGATGTTGTGGGTTAAAGAATTACCACTGCTCCATCTTCCTAGTCTCACCACCAAACCTTAGTTCAGATATGTCTGCCTACTCTCTACAAGTTTAATAAAGCCTGTTAATTCTTCTTCTTGATTTTTGGTCTTGTCCTCCTCCAATCTCTTCAGCACTTAAGTGCCAAATTCATCTTCCTCACCCATAGCTCTCAGGTTACCACTCTTTTCCTTAAGAATCTAAAATGGCTCTCCATAAATTATTGGACATATGTCCTCTTTACCCTCGGTCATCAAGGTTATCCATGTTTTAGAACGAACCAGTACTTCCCTTTATCTTTTGCTTCCTCCCTAACATAAATCCAGTGTTCTAGTCAAATCATGTGCAGTCACATCTGTATTATTGTGCTTCACTTTATTACACTTCACAGATGTTTTTATCAACACTGAGGCAAGATCCAACACCAGCAAAAAGATTACGACTCGCTGAAGGCTCAGATGATGGTTAGCATTTTTTAGCAATAAAATATTTTTAAATGAAAGTATGTACGGTTTTAACGGCATAATGCTGTTGCACGGTTAAAAGATTACAGCACAGTATACACATAACTTTTATATGCACTGGGAAACCAAAAAAATGTGTGTGACTCACTTTATTGTGGCATTCTCTTTACTGCGGTGGTCTGGAACCCAGTAGCTCTGGGGAATGCCTGTACTGTTTGCGGGACTTTTGGTAATGGAAGAGTAGGTAATTCAGATGGACCCATCCCCCGTGAACAATTTGAAAAGTGGGAAAGATATTTTCACAAGTGTGCTTCAAGACATATAAAAGCTAGCAAGGTGGTAAATATTTATAAGGCCAAATTTTGGAAGAGAATAGAAATTGAAAGGTAAGATACCAAGGGGTGAGACCTTCTTCTAGTTTCTAAAGAGGCCACTGAAGCTTGGGAATTGCATTTCACAGCTGCAGTAGGTTAGGGGACAAACGCTGGAGTTCAGGGCCTATCAAGGTGGGTGATTTTGGGTTAAGATTAGAAGTAAACCAGCCCTCCCTTCCAAGGTCTAAAGTCCAGCTTTGAACCGTTTGAAAAGCTGAGAGCAATATCCATTCCTGAAACGGGATCAATGTTAGATTGTATTGCAAGGAAGTCACCTGGCAGAGGCATTAGAATGCTGTCTGGATGAGATAACAGCATCCTAGTCATCAAATTATTCTTGCAAACAAATCTTTAAACACAATGTCTAGTATACAATCAAAGATAAGTTGGCAGGTAGGAAACAAGTCCACATGAACAAGAATCAGCAGAAACAATAGGTTTTCTGGGTGCTGCAAGGATCAGGCACTGGCTTTAACTCGCTATGCTTACTACTTTCAGGTAGAAATAAGACAAGATTACAAAATCTGGCAGCAAACTAGAAACTATAAAAATGATAGAGTAAATCTGAAACAAAAACCGAAAAGAAATTCTAGAACTGAAAATACAGCAACTGAAATGAAGAATTCAATGGATGGGTTATAAAATAATTTAGACACAGTTTAAGAAATAATTAATAAAGTGGGGACAAGGCAAAATAATCTGAAATGAAGGATAAAAAATACAGAAAAGTGGTTAAGAGGCATAGAGGATACCATGAGAATGTCTTATCTATTTAATTAGATTTCCACAAAGAAAGAGAAAGAATGGGGAAGAAGTATTATTGAAAGAAGTAACGACTGTTAATTATTTAAAACTGAGGAAAAAATATCAATACACAGATTCAAGGAGGCCTACATACTCCATGAAGGATAAATAAAAAGAAATCTACATCCAGACATGTCATAATAGAAATGCAGAAAACTGAAGACACATCGTACTGTTTATTTCCCAAGTAAGCCCCCAATTTCCTTGTATCTGTACCTCTGTGTATACTATCCCCCTCTCCTTCATTGTCCATATGTCACCTATTATTTATCAAGCTTTATCGGATAATCCTCCTGTTCTTACCTTCAACCAGGTTTAGAATTAAAATGATCAAGAATACTTTCATGTCAACAATATTAATACTATTTCCATGACGTCTGCTACCATCATGGAACACTCATTTAGTTCCAGGCATTGTTCTTGGCACCCATCACACATGATCTCATTTAATCCTCATAAACTCAGTAGAGGTTTTTACCCAAGAAAAAAATGAGGCCACCCAGCTCTCCTCTGAACTTTATAGCATTTTACCTGTCTTTTAGCATTTATAACATTTTTCCAACTGTAATGTGTATGTAACTCCCACCTAGAGGAGGAACCTTCTCTTCTCTTTGCGTCTCTGACTGTGCCTACCACCTAGCTTTGCACATGCAGAGTAGGTGCCCGTTCATGTATTGAGTGAGTCTTGCCACGTGGCTTGTCCTCGAGATGCCTCAAGTGCCTGTGGATCTGTTAGAAGTCGGAGCAGATGCACCGTTGGAAGCTGTGAGCCCCTCCCCGCACCGTATCGTCTCTGCCTGCCTGAGTGACTCCCGCTCGCACATTAAATTGAAAGCAGTGACCGACGCTCTAAAGTGTCCTCGAAAATGGTACTCAAGTGTGTAACACAGCTATTCCACTGATGTGGGCCAGGTGTTTATGGAAAGGCTGTTTTCCCTTGGAATTGGAGGGGGGGTTTGAAACCAGAAGGCATTATATGATACCTACATGGATGTCAAATGAAAAATGAGAAAAAAACAAACAAACCACAAACCAACCCAAACCTCCTCTACTAGTTACCTCCATCTCTATCAAGACATCATCTCCCTGGATATTTTCTACATCAAGCCCTGTCTCTTCCATCAGCATCCGCAGATCACAGCATATGACCCGGGGCCAGGAAAGTTGAAGCAGGAGCAGTCCAGAGCAGAACGAATAATTGCATTCCAGCGCTGGCTCTCGCTGGATTTGCTCGCCACCTCAGCTTGACAGCTTAATGGTTTGCGAGAGAAGGAACATTTTAGCACAGCCCGTCTCTATGTCTTGTGGGGAGGGGCTAACTGGTGAAAGTGCCGGGTGAAGTCCCTGGAGCAAGGGGGCTGTGCCTCGGAAAAGCCGTGTTAAGTTAGGAGAAATGGCCAACTTCGTCAGAGCCACACACTGCCACTGCTTCAGGCAACGGTGATTTGTGTGTGCTTACGTATGCTGCTGCCGCTCTGTGCCCTGCGGCTCTCAGCCTGGGCACCTTCCCACTGGGCATCCTTTGAAATAAATGTGGATTTTACTGATTAAATCCGCTGCTTGCATATTGACAGCACGATTTTTTTTTTTTTTTTTTTACTTTCTGAACAGTGGTGACAATCTACTCCCTTTGTCTCCTCCTTCCCCTCTCTCAGTAACAAATAATAGATAGCACGGAGTCCTTAAGGCAGGCCACGCCCCACTTTCTATCTCTGGACCTGGCATCCGCTTCCTCTATGAGCTTTTGAAGAATATGGAAGAATCCTCAAATCCTGGAAAATGTTTGTCTGGGTCATGGAGATGGAGAGCTTGTCTAGGTGTGGTTGGGGGTGTTAAGCTAGAGGCTTTAGGCAATTGCATATTGAAGTGAGAAAACAAGATGTCTAGAATGAAAGCTAGCCTTCACAACTCCCAAAATAGGAGCTCTTGGGAATGCGGCAGGAAATGTCTCTAATGAACAAGTCGCTTCAGAAACTCTCTGAGCCTTTAGGGTCCTCGCCTATGGAATGTTGGTAGTAGTAGGACCCATCTCTTAGGCTTGGTAGGAAGATTCATATTAGTGAATATTTGAGTACCTACAATGTCGTAGGCATATCGTCCCAGCCCTTCACTGCAATTACTGTGATTTGATTGATGGATTGTCTGGGATGTTTCTGACAAGGTGCCTACATCAAGATGGTTCCTAAGCTGTGAACCTCGGGGGCGGCCCATGTTTCCCAATGGAAGAGCCACTGGCATTTTTGGCGCACAATTCTTCATTATGCAGGACCATCGTGCACAGTGCAGGGTGAGCATCCCTCTGGGTGCTAGCAGCCAGGAGCTCAGTCAACCCCAAAAACCTCTATCTATCTCTAAAGGCCCAGATGGAAGGGGACTGCCCAGCCTGAGAACTTAGGCAAGTCTGAGAGGGAGAAGGACATGTGGACACCTGTGCCTCTTCCTGAGGAAGCGGCTATCAAGATATCCTTGACAGCTGAGTGACCTTGAACAAGGCACTTCAGAAACTCTCTGAGCCTTTAGGGTCCTCGCCTATTGAATGGTGATAGTAGTAGGACCCATCTCTTAGGTTTAGTAGGAAGATCAATATGAGAGAATATTTGAGTGTCTGCAATGTGGTAGGCAATTCGCTGAGCACATTATATGCAGCATCTCATCTAATCTTTGCGTTCAGCCACCCAAAGAAGTAGGTTTTATTTTTATTCCCATTTTACAGATGATGAAATTGTTGTTAGTCCTACCTTATGGACACAAAGACTCAAGGTCATGCAGAAAGCTAGATTATAAGTTTGGCCAGTGGTTCTCAAACTTCAGCATGCTTCAGAAGCTCCTGGAGGGCTTGTAAAAATCACAGATAGCTGGGGTCCACCTCCAGTTTCTGACTCAGTAGGTTTGGGCTGGGCCTGAGGATTTACAATTTTAACAGGTTCCCAGGACCCCTGGTGCCATTGCTCTGGGAGCCATGTTTTGAGAAGCAGAGACTTGAGTCTCCTAATTTAAAAGATTCAAGAATTTGCAATATATTGTAAGCTCTAAGAAGGCAGGTGGGGAGTATGCCCCTCTCCCCACCGCCCCATGCACACACATCAAAGGATTTTGTATGTTCTGCGTGGCCTTGGACAGGGCGCAATCCCAGGGGCAGGGGACAAAGTTTCACTTGAGTTGTAGCTTCACTGTCAATCTGTTGAGGCTCTTCTCCTGGGATGGAGAAGTGGGTCCTAAGAAGGCACTAATGAGGTTTTTGAGCCTTGTAGTAGGTGAGAGAAGGGTAGGGTGGGTGATGGGGTGTCCGTGGCCATAGGAAGATAGGCAAGGGCTGGGAGCTTGGGAAATCCTAAAAGATCTGTGTTATTATAGGGTTAGTGACTTGTACTCGGGAAATTTAATTATTTCTACGGTGTTTGTGTTTTCTATGACTATCAGATTTTTATTCTCCTCCCCTGACAATGTCAACCTGTGCAGATAAGGACCGGGATTTATTTCCTGCACGTAGGCCAGGGTGTTAGGAGGGGACCATCATCTCCCTGTGTCTGGTCCTGATGGTGGCAGCTGGGACCAAAGCAAGGGAAACGCAGAGAGGCAAACAGGGGGCAGGGCAGCTGCAACAGCATCCGGGCTTGCTTGGTCCAGCTCCCCTCCCCACCAGGAGGTCCTTCCAATAATAGCATCATAACCACCACTCATAGTTATTGATTGCTTACTGTGTGCCAGAGCTTATGCTGAGCACTTCATAATAGTCGTGGCGGGGGGTGGGGGAGAGGATGGATCCTATTTTTAACTTTGTTTTGTAGGTAAAATATGTTTGGAGATTCAGAAATTTGTTCAGGTTCATGCAATGAACAAGTGACAGAACCAGACCTGAGGCCCAGGACTGCAGGAGGTGAAGCCATGCCTGCAATCCTTTCACACTAATGCCCAGATGAAGCCTGGTGCCTGCTTTGTCTGAACTAGGGAAGGCCCTTTACTCATTGCAGGGACACTTCAGCTCCACTCACCCTGCCCAGAAGCAGGTACTTTCTTTCTTTCTTTTTTTTTTTTTTTTAAATATTTTATTGATTTTTTACAGAGAAGAAGGGAGAGAGATAGAGAGTTAGAAATATCGATGAGAGAGAAACATCAATCAGCTGCCTCCTGCAACACCTCCAACTGAGGATGTGCCTGCAACCAAGGTACATGCCCTTGACTGGAATCAAACCCGGGACCCTCCAGTCCGCAGACCAACCCTCTATCCACTGAGCCAAACCAGTCAGGGCACAGGTACTTTCTAAGGCGTGTGAGCTGGTGATGCCCCAGGCTTCAAACCAGCCTCTGGCCAAGACCGCGCCCTTAAACCTGAGCTGGTCACACAGACTTACAGGGTGAGTGTCTGCCTTTGGGAGCAGCAGGACCCCTCTCTTCTCTTGTGGGGCTGCTGTGTGGATGGCTCCTGGAGCAAAGGCAGTGGTGCGGCCTCGGCTCCTGCTGCCACGTGGTGTGTGCAAGTGAAGCCCCATGCAGCATGTGCATTTTACACAGCTGTCTCCTCCGTGTTGATGGCCACCCTGGGAGAGCTAAAGGAGAGGAAGCCAAGAGAGGACAACGGCTATATGACGTCTTTTCTAGAAGGAATTGAAATGCATGCAGGTCCAGGTCAGGGTGGGATCGGCGATGTTCTGCCTCCCACCGAGGATGGCTTCTGTGCTGGGGGATTTTCCCCTCTGCTGGTTTGATAAACGATTCAGGGCTGGTGTCCAGGCCGAGCATGTGAGTCGCAGCCCCCACTGCCCATGCAATTCCCCATGAAATTGACAGCAGAAGCTACTGGCTTGAAGGGCTTGATCCAGATAAAGACTCTATTTTTCCAGCTCCCATTCTTACCAGAGGTTTCCTGTCATTGTGGATTTGACACCTCTCTCTCTCTCTCGGGCCTTTGGCCTCATGACTCTCTTTCTGGCTGTGCCTCCCCCCGCCCCCTTTTCCTGTGCAGCACGAGCTATAGATGGTGTTGGAGTGGAGGCCCCTGCCCTCTACTGAGGCACATGACCCTCATCCTGGGATTCCCTGCAGTCCTGTTTCAGGGTGTCTGTCCCAGCGAAAGGGAATCCCAGCTAAAGCCCTTAAAAAGGAGAGTGACGCTTTTGAAATAGTACTTCGGGTGCTGAAAATGACCTCATTCAGAGCAATGAGTGGACTTAAAGGGTTAAGATTCTTTCAAAAAGGCTGGCTTGATCATTTCTGGCCAAAAAGGACCACTTAGTCTTATCACTGGATTAATAATTACCATCAGAGCTCTCGTGTTGAGGATTGAAATCTCTGCCTATGACCTCTACTTACAGGCCCGCTTTTGGCCCTCTGGAATAATCCAGAAAATGCACTCTCCTCTCCAGGTGGCACCCCCCAAGTCCGCTCACCCATTCCCTGCCCTTCAGGACTTCCTGGTCCTCTCTAGCTGCCTGTTTCCTTTCCATCCTTCTCATCAGCCTCATGCCCCAGAGTCAGGTCACCTTTGGAACCCTCCCTTGCAGAAAGAGGAGTCTGAGGCTCAGAGTGGGAGCTCAGCAGTTCATGCTCAACAAATACTCCTCTTTTATGAAACACTCTTCTCATGAGGATCTCTTTCTCCCCTGACCTCTCGGATTTAGGACCTTGGACTAGCCCAAGTCAGCCATCACTATAAGACTTCTCCTCCTTGGGCTGGCTCTGGGTTCCAGTCTTCCAGCCTCTCTCTGCAGCTGACTCTTAGTTGGGTCCTCTGGGCTGACTTGCCCACAGTCTGGCTGCCTAATTAGTCTCCAGGTGTCTGGAGCCCCGGTGGAGCGGCCTATATTGAGCAGGCTTACTGTGGGGAGAAGGCTGGCTGTGCTGGGGAGAGGCAGGGTGGGGGTGGGGGCCCTAAAGAGGCCTTTTCCAGAAAGCTTCTCCTTTCTGCTCCATCACACCAGGTTCCACTTGTTGAGGTGTGTGCAGAGGGTATGGTCAGAGCAGAGGGTAGCTTAGTCCTTCCCTCTGAAATCTGCAACTGCTCCCCAGGCCTGGACCAGCAGACAGGATTGAGATGAAACGATTAGGATTCACCTCTCCTAGGGAACAAAAAGAGGAAAGATGGGGCTTACCGGGGAGAGCAATGTGACACAAGAACGATGGCGATAAAAGTGGCTAACACTGATGTCACAGCTGCCCGGCCCTGCACTGATCCAAACATTGGCACTGTTAGCTCTCTGAGTCCTCAGTAAAGCCCCATGCAGCATGTGCATTTTACTCAGCAGGGGCCAAGATGGAGAGAGCTTGTCCAAGGTCACAAGACAGATGCGAGGTCTTCTCCAAGTTCGGCACTCACAATCGCTGTGAGACGTGCCCGCTGGCTGGTCTCAGCCCTGAGATGGTCTTTACCAAGAATTGGATTTTGACATTCGTGAGAGTGTGACCTCACCCCTTGTTCTCCTGCTGATGCCCACCAGCCAGACCATAGTCCCTCCCGGCCCCGGCCAGCCCAGGGCAGCCCTCGGCCAGGTGGGGGAATGGTCTGCAATGTTTTGGGCATGTGTTTGCCTCCATTAGGCAATATCTCACGGGAAATCAGCACTTGTGGGAGGTTCATCATTAATGATGGTGAATAGCATCCAAGTGTTGGTCTTCCTAATCATTTTGAATTTTTTGTTTGAGAAGGGAGTGATTTCTGGTCTGGTTCTTTGGTCCTGTGCTTATAAAGTGGAGGATGAAGAGTTTGCTAAGAGCAGAAGGATTATATTTTCACTTTAAAAAAATCAATGACTAGTGCTTTTTACATTATTTATATTATTTTCTATCTATACTCTTACAGGAATCTGTTAAAGGCACTTGCCCACTTTTTAAAACACTGGATTGTTAAAACAAAATAATGCAGTAAATCATAAACCCCCTTAATTGGCACAGACATGTGACAGTATCTTGCAAATACTGATGGAAAGCTAAGGTGTGAGGGGACCACATCAGCCCCTCGGCATCATGGGAGCCCTCCTCTGCCTTCCAGACACCTGCTGTACCCCGTTGACCTACTAACCCATGGGTGTGCCAGTTCTGTATACCCAATGCTGGCAGAACTGTTATCTTTTAAGATAAAATTATATTTAAGTGGAAGTTCTGGTATTCCGCCCCCCCCCCCCCCCGCCCCCATAACTCCTTATTTTGGAGAGCACTAAAGTTAAAGCCTCTGTGCCAGTCAAGCCAGCATTTTCCCCACCTGTTGACTTCTGGCTATCCACACCCTGGAGACTCAATTCTTCTCCCTTTGCTCTCTCCATGCCTCCCCTTTCCGCCCCCCCCCCAACTGCTGCATCTGTACTCATGTACACACTGCTGTGTGTCCATGGGCATGTCCCTGAGGCCAGGCTCTCACCTCTGCACCAGGTGGAAGTATGTAGGCACTAGGGTATGAGGGCGGGGATGGGAGGAGCCCCAGGCCATGCTTCTCTCTCTGGAAGATGAGTGCTCCTGCTTGACCGGGACTCCTAGAGCAAGGAGCAGGGCTCATGCTGGAGTTAGTAGGACAGGTGGTCCTGTGGCAGGTTACCTGGGGAGCCCTGGATTAGGGTCTGGGAAGAGACAGAATTGCTGGTGGATCTCACTGGGCATCCCTGTTCCAGACAAGAAACAGAGAGAAGTATTGTGTCCTTTCTTTGTTTGTGCTGACCAGGTTTCTATTTCAATATGAGGTCCTGCTCCCCTCTCCTCTTCACCCTACACACACCTCAAGCTGTGGCTTCCTTTTTACTGGCCTTTTCCTCCAGGTAGGGTCGGCATGGGTGTCATCACAGAATGGCCATTTTGTTCCTTCAGCATCTCCCTCCCCCATCAAAGGAATGTCTGAGTCTCATGGCTTCTGTGGCCTGGTGAGTTGCCAAAAGACAAACAAAAACCCCTTACTCTGTCCTTTAGAACAACCTCATACGGGTCTGGTTCTGCAGGCAGTGGGCCTAAACCAGAGTTCTGGAGCCCCCAGATGAGGGGTTAACTTGGTCTTGTTTAAGGAGATAGGTTTGTATGGGGAGATGGCTCCCAGGCAGGCAGCCTTGGGGGAAAGGAGAGGTGCTGATGGCAGGTGGGGGAGGGAGTGAGGAGCATGCTGGGCCTGCAGCCTGTGTTCGGAAGAAGCCCTCCGGACTGCACTGAGTCACAACTCCCTGAGGTGGGCAGGGCGGCTGCGGCTTCGTAGACTAGCAGAGCAAAAGGAGAACAGAGGCCCAGAAGTATAAAATGAGAAAAAGAAAATTATTCCCTTGTGGAACCAAGATTTTTTGTTTTAAGTAAGCACACGGGACGCCTAATGTGCAAGGGATCTTTGAATTGTTCGAAGATGCTTTGGGGATGGAAAACTTGGCTGAGGCCTCTGTGGACTTGGGGGAACTCTTTGAACAGGGAGTATCTGGAGACTCTTCTCCAAAGCTCAGTGGCTGCTTCACAGGACAAGTGAAGGCACATTGGAGGCCTTGCGCCCAGCTAAT
This sequence comes from Myotis nattereri, assembly GCF_964212035.1. Lineage (NCBI taxonomy): Eukaryota > Metazoa > Chordata > Mammalia > Chiroptera > Vespertilionidae > Myotis > Myotis nattereri. The sequence continues at coordinate 24,079,192 of NC_138086.1, read as the reverse complement.
TCCTGAATTTATGTCCTGCCCAAGGCTTTGGCTACCTTTGATGGAGGCTGAAGGCGCTGCAAACAATGCTCTAGGGTCCATTTAAGGTTATATGAACCCGATCGTTTCTTTTTCCAGCTCCTGTTGGGCACTTACACTGTGCTCAGGACTGTGCATTGGACCATTAGTAAGAAGCATACCTTCACCTCAGTCGGACTTATTTAGCAGCAGAGTGGCTGCAGGTATAAGCCCCATAGCAAAGGCAAAGTGGGAAGTGGAGCTCTGGTGTTTGCACACCTTGCTCTGGAAGTCCAGGGGAGGAGAGAGAGTCCTTTGGGTTGGACGAGAGGAGGTGTTTGTGATGGTGGTAGCCACGTAACACGGAGCGCCTCATTTATTTCCCATCACAACTTAGAAGGCAGGTTCTGCTCTCATCCCTATGTTATGGTTGAGGAAACTGAGGCCTAAAGGGAATAAATAATTTGTTCAAGGTCAAATTTGTAAGTGTAGAGTTAAGGAATGAAGGGGGAGGGAGGGGAAGGGACTCTCAGGCAAAAGGAACACCTTGGTGAAGGCATAAAAGCAGGGAAGGACAGGACGTGTATGGGCAATGGAGAGCAGTTCTACTTGAGAGGAAATGATGAAAGCCAGATGGCGGAGTCTGAATGTAAGGCTCAGTCTGTCCTTCATTCTGTAGGCAATAGGGAGCCATTGAAGAGACTTGAGTAGCAGAGTGTCATGATCAGAGCAGACAAATGGTTTGGAAGGAGGAGAATCAGGAGATGTGTGGAGCATTAAGAGGTGACTGCAGCTGAACAGGTGAGAGATAATGCAGTGGAGTCTTTCTGCTCTGGGCAACGCAGGTGAGAAAATTTCCTTTCAAGAGATAATGCCCTTTCATTTTGATAAGAGGCAACTGATTTCATAAGAACGAGGGAAAAGTGGTCCATATTCCAACTCTTTCCAACTCCATCCACGTATTTGTGACTCTAGTTATTTCTGCTTCATCTTTTTTCTGTCTCCTTACTGGATTTTTTTTTTTTTTTGACATGAATGCCCGTTATTTTTTACATTACTCTGACCCCAGTTTATTGGAATGAATAAAACATCTTTTCTGTCTTCAGACATATATTGACTTTGAGGGAGGTGGTAGATGAGTGCAGAGTGGTGTATGGAGACATCTAGATCGCTGGGTACAGATGTTGTACTGTAGTGAAAAAAGCACCAGCACAGGCTCTAGGTCCGTCAGTAACTCCCTTTGTGGTTCAAGGATGTGTGATCTCTGATATTGAGTTTCTGTACCTGCAAGTTGGGGATAATGCTGCTTAAGCCAGTGAGAAAAATGAGATGGTTTTAAGAAATATGAGAGTCTGTACATCAGTGGTTCTCAAAGCGTGGTTCCCCAGGCCAGCAGCACCAGTGTCACCTGGGAACTGGCTAGGAATGCACATTCCTGAGCCCTGCCCCAGACCCACTGAATCAGGAACCTGGGGTGGGCTCTCCAGGCGATTCTGTGGTGCAGCGTCAGGTTTGAGAATCACTGCTGCTCATCATTGCACATAAGTGCTCAGGCTCTTATCTGAACTCTCTATCGGTCTGTTACAGCGGTTCTGAAATCTCAGTGTCTTCCTAGTTCCCTGGAGGCCTTGTTTACACACAGGTTCTATAGGTCCTGGGTGGGGCCCAAGAACTTGCATTTCTAGCAAGCTCCCAGGGGAGAACCCCTGCTTTGTTTTATACTAGCTTTGTGGCCTGGGGCAGGTCCTAGCTCTCTCTGTGACTCACTTCCCTCATCTGTACAAGGAGGATCATAATAGTATCTACCTTATAGGCTGATATGAAAAATAAATGAGGTAATTCATGTCGAGTACATAGCGCATTACACCTCAATCAACATTCTTCTTGTTAATGAGTTTGTAAGATGCTTTACAAATAGAGAAGGTCATTGTGAAAGTTGATGGCAGAAGACTGCAGTGGTTCTATTTTAAAAAGATTTTTTTTTATTGTGGTAAAATATGTAAAACAAAGTTTATCATTTCAAGTGTACAACTCAGTGGCATTCATTATATTCAGTGTTGTGCATCACCACCATCCACCTGCAGAACTTTGTCATCTTCTCCTGTCCCATAAGCAAAACCCCCCATGCTCCCTCCCACTAGGTCCTGGTAACCTCTCATCTACTTCCTGTCTCTCTGAAGTTGCCTTTTCTAGACATTTCATATAAGTGGAATTATACAATATTTGTTCTTTTGTACCTGTCTTCTTTCATTTAGCATGTTTTAAAGGTTCATCCATAATTGTAACATATATCAAAACTTCATTCCTTTTTATCACTGAATAATATTCTATTGTATGGCTGTACCATATTTTGTTATCCATTCCTCTGTGGATAGTCACTTTTTGGCTCTTGAACATTTGCTAAAGTGAATGCTGGCAATATCCATTTGAATCTCTGTTTCAGTTCTTTTGGGTATATACCTAGGAGTGCAGTTGCAAGATTGTATGGTAATTCTATGTTTAGATTTTTTTTTAATATACTTGATTGATTTTTTACAGAGAGGAAGGGAGAGGGTCAGAGAGTTGGAAACATTGATGAGAGAGAAACACCAATCAGCTGCCTCCTGCACACCTCCCACTGGGGATGTGCCCGCAACCAAGGTACACGCCCTTGTCCGGAATCAAACCCAGGACCCTCCAGTCCACAGGCCGATGCTCTATCCACTGAGCCAAACCAGTCAGGGCTATGTTTAGATTTTTGAGGAACCACCCACCTGTTTCCACAGCAGCTGCACCATTTTACATTCTCACCAGCAATAGTTGAGTGTTTAAGTTTCTACACACCCTTGACAACCCTTGTTACTTTTTATCTGATGATAGCCATCCTAGTAGGTGTGAACTGGTATCTCTTTGTGGCTCTAATTTCCATTTCCTTCGTGACATCTTTTCATGTGGTTATTGGTTATTTGTATATCTTCTTTGAAGAAATGTCTCATGAAATCATTTGCCCATTAAAAAAATTATATTTATTTTTGTAAGTATTACAGATGCCCCCTTTTTAACTGGGTTGTTAGTCTGTTTGTTGTTGAGTTGTAGGACTTTATATATTTTGAATATTAGACCTTTATTGGATTTATGATTTGAAAATATTTTCTCCCATTTTGTAGGTTGTATTTTTTCAGTCTATTTTAAAAATTAGTTTTATTGAGGTATAATTGATATACAGAAAACTGCATATTTAAAGTACATATACAATTTAATGAGTTTTGACATATGTAAACACCTGTAAAACCATCATAATTAGGATAATGAACACACCCATCAGCCCTAAAGCTTCCTCGCAACCTTTTGCAAATCTTCCTTCCTCTCTCTATATTAGTCTGTTACTAATAACTCTCTAGATACTCTGTGGTTGACACTAAGCATCATGGGAGGAGACCAGGCTGGGAATCAGAAGACCAGACTCTGGGTGCTCTGACTCTGTGGTCAGTGGGTGCTGATTTTGTTCAGCCTCCCACCTCCCTGGTTTGCTTTCTCACTCACACATGGCAGGGTTCAGCTCTCAGCCGTGCCCATCCCCCTCTGCCTGCATATTAGAATAACCTCTTGGGGAGTCAGTGATTATTGCTTTTTTAAAAAAGCAACATTTTGCTAATTATTTTATAATTAGTTTTGAATAATTATTGCTTTTTAAAGGATACTAATGTCTATCCCACATCTTTCGAAAGACTTTCTGTGGGCGGGATCCTGAGGTCTGTGCTTTTTAAAAAGCTCCCCTGGTGACTCTGATGCACAGTAAGATGCAATGATTTCCAGCACAGCCTTCTCTTCCAGAGTCCCATGGTTTATGTATCACTTTGTAGTTTTCATATTGATTTCAGTTTATTCTCTCAAAAACATCAGGAGATAGGTAAGAAAAATATAGCTTTTTTAAAGACAGGCACACAAATGTATGGAGTGAATAAGGGACTTGAGCAGATAGATGTAAGGCAGAGAGGGGACTGGAAAGTTGCTTTTGTTTCAATTACTCCCTTTCGTTGCTGTTGAACAAGGTGACACCAACATGCAGCAGGCGGCAGCCAATGGTTTCCAAGGTAGGGTCTCCTGGGGTGGAGTTACTGTGGACCTGGGTTAGTCCAGACTCTCAGGACTAACTCACTTTACTTCCCTAGGAGTTGCTTTGAATAATTATTGCTTTTTAAAGGATACTAATGTCTATTCCACATCCTTTGAATGAGAACTTCTGTGGGTGGGAACCTGGGGCCTGTGTAAAGTAAAATGACACCTTACTCATTGTCATGGAGCCTGTTCCTATCCAGTTAATGAAAGAATGGTGGTTACTCTCCCAGACCCGCTCCTTGGCCTTCATGGTATCATGGTATCAAGGTTATAAGAGCACATCTGTAACCTGAAGGTATCTAGAGAGCAATCTGTACTCTGAAGGTGGCCAGGAGCACATCTGTAAGCGGAGTCAGTGAGATGCTATCAGGTGCTGATCACAGAACCCAAGAACAGTGTGAACCGTAAGTCAATGATCATCTCACAGGATTGGGTCCTGCAGTGACTCAACAGCATCATCATGCCCCAGGCGCCTTCTTCTCCCTGCTCAGCCTTGGTAGCTTAGCTGATGTTCCCCCTCATGGCCAGGAGAAGCCTTCGCCAGTGACGGTACAGGGAGTGACGGACATGTAAGGAAGAGGGTGTTTCTTCCCCCAAAGTCCTCAGCAGGCCTCCCGTTCGGTCCAGCTGTCCAGATTTGCATCCCAGGGCAGTTCTGAAACTTATCACTGGCAAGGGGAGGAAACCACCATGACTGGTTTAATCCAGTTGCAATTAACCACCGGGGTTCAGAATCACGGGCTTATTCCAATCATGATGGGACCCCTCCTGAGGTGGGGCCCCATATGGAGGGTAAACTGCTGAATAAGGTTGGGGCACACCAGCAAGGAAGAATGAGTGGAGGGTTGGCGGCCTCACTGGGGGAGCATGGGATCGGAAGGCGGCTGGTGTTTTGAGAACCCTGTCAGCCGAGCCATGGAGAAGCCCGATGACGGTCTGCTGGCCCTCCTCTGAGAACGTTCCCCGTGAACCACATTCTCATCCAGCAGCCACCTGCTTTCACACTCGCCCCTGGCTGCTATGCGATTCAGTCGTTCTCACTGATTTGCCCTGTACTCCAGGCCGACCACCCCGCGCTGGTTAACACCTCTTCATTCAGGCTACTTAGATTACAGGCTTCTTGAGTTACATTCTCATCTGGAGGAAGAAACTCTGTCACCCTGAGTGGGCTTCAGTTCCCTGCTCTCTCAGCGGTGACGTGGGAACACCGTGCCCCCTAAGGTGGCTTCTGCAGATAACCGGTGCTTCCGTGCGGATGTCTTGATCGTTACTAAATTAACTCTCAGAAGGTCACCTTATCTCCTTGTGCCAGGGCTCCTTCCCGTAGCCTCTGTGTGCAGACTCCATCAGCCGCCTCCCAGGGCTGCTGGACGCCTCTGCACAGCTCAGGGCAGGAGAGCACCTTGGGAGGAAAAGGAATCCGGACCCAGCAATACGCTGCAGGTGGAATGAGGGCTTGGTGTGGTGTGGTTGGTGTTGATTCAGGAGGGAATACAGGTCATTGGTCGGTTGCCTCATTGATCTTCACAGGCTGAGCATTGCGCCTCATTGATTTTTCACTGCTGACTGAGCCTTGCTCATCTGTTCATTTAGAGATTGCTTCATTTCTTTTCAATTCATTTTTCTGTGCCGTTTGACACTTCCCCACATCGTATTGTCCTAACTTGCTATAGATCCGATCACCTCTTTCCCAGAACAATCTGTGTGGCTTTGGGAAAAGCCTTTTTTTAATCCCTCTGAGTCTCAATTTCCTACTTTGCTAAAGGGTGATGAGAATTTCTGCCTGAAGCGTCTGGAAGCTGGGGAGACATTTGGGAGAATGGCTCCTGGGAGGCGGTGGCTGGTTTTCTCAGTCAGGGAACTCTGGCCTCGCCCTGACGTGGCAGGGGAGGAAAAGCCTCCTCTTGAGGAGGGGCCCTGAGTCCCTGCAGCCTCGGCTCTCGCCCAGAGCCCCGGATGTCTCCTGCCAGTCACCATGGCTTCAGCCACGCCGGTTCCCAAGGATGGGCTGCATCTTCCATGTACTCTCAGCCCAAGTCTGGATTTACAACTGTCCATTAATGTCTTAATAACACAGCTGAGAAAAGGCTGGACATTTCCACAGGACTTTGCTGGGAGCCTGGGAGTACTAGAAGGGAAGTAAACAGAGAGTTACTATCACAAGTCAATGTGGCTTCCAAGTTATGGTTTATTTGGCTTCATCAGTATGAAGTCCCGGTTTAACTCCTATTGTGCCACTGTGCAGCATGTTCAAGTTTTGATTCCTGGCTAGAACCTCTGGACCCCTTGGTGTTCAGGCAGAAAGACTGAGGTCCGGAGAGTGATGGGAGCCCCCACTGCTACCTGTGAGGTGTGTCCTTAGTCCTAGGGACCTGTTTGGGGTGCCACCTCTGACACCATGAATATTCACCCCTTCATCAGCATAGACTTGCCCCACAGGCCATGGAAGAAGAGTTATTATCCCCAAATAAAACAGCAGCCCCCGTAGGGCACCAGCAACACCTGTGTTATAGGTAGGGAGGCAGAGACGTACTTGGGCAAGATGCCTTTAAGTGGAACCACTCTTTGCATGTGAGGATGGTGAGGACTTTGAGCCTGGGAATGAGCTAGGAACGGATGAAACAGAAACCCATACTTTGCTCAGATAGACTTACTTTATGTGTTTCCTTTCCCTATATTTATTCTGTTTTGCTGTCGGATTTCAGAAAATCATAGAGAAAATTGCAGCCTCTTTCAACTGTGCTAAGAGGAGCCAGGAGAAGGGAGTTGTAACAGGCGTGCAGGCTTCTGCCAGGAGGTTGAGAGGCGATGTCCTGTGGGCCATACAGATGGTGGACACCATGTATTACATGAGTGGGCCTTTAGCAGAAAGGGGGACTCATGGGGGTCAGCGTCCCTGCCACTGGTTCCAGCTGCTGCTCCTCACCTAGAGACTTTCCTTCTAGACCAGGGGTGGGCAAACTTTTTGACTCGAGGGCCACAGTGGGTTCTTAAACTGGACCGGAGGGCCGGAACAAAAGCATGGATGGAGTGTTTGTGTGAACTAATATAAATTTAAAGTAAACATCATTACATAAAAGGGTACAGTCTTTTTTTTGCAATAGTTTTATTCATTTCAAACGGGCCGAATCCGGCCCGCGGGCCGTAGTTTGCCCACGGCTGTTCTAGACCTAAATCTTGGAAGCTTTCTTTCAATAGGTAAAGCAAAATTACCTTAAATCTCTCCATCTACTTGATAGAATTTAAAAAGAAACAGTGAGAACATAGATGCAAGAGCGTTGTGAGGAATGGAAGCCAGCCTACCAACAACTCCCAAAGTGTGTGCTGGGGATAGTCATTGGCGTTAAGCAATAAGCAATAAAAAGGCACCTTAGTCAGACACAGCTGAGAAGCCCTGGTTAATAAGGCATCTCATAAACAACCTCTCAGGACCTTTAATAAGCTAATGTACCTCGTGGCTCTGGAGGAGGGGGACTTGGTGTTTCCCAAACTTGCTTAATAAGGAACCCTTTAGGGCAGAGCTCTGGAAGGGATTAAAGTTCTTCCCAGGGGCATATTATTCTAACTGTGTGAACCTGGAGATGCCGGCGGGTTAAGGGGGTGTGCTTTCACTCAGTACACTTCGACAGTCATTGGTCCACATCACCCCATTTTGTCATGTCTTCCCATTCTCAGCAGTGTGCATGAAATGGCACCTGTGAGCAAGGGTTTAAAACCCAGAAGTTTCTTTCGGGAGTGATAATCTATTTTTCTTTATTAAAAATGGTCTTACTTCACATGCTACAGCACGGGTGAACCTTGAAGACATGCTAAGTGAAATAAGCCAGACACACAAGCACAGATTCTGTGTGATTCCGTTGATGTGGGGTTCCTAAAGTACAGTGGTCAGATTCATAGGGACAGAGAGTAGAATGGTGGTTGCCAGGGGCAGGGGGAGAGATATTTGGGGAGTTATTGTTTAATGGACACAGAGTTTTGGTTGGGAAGATGGAAAGGTTCTGGAGATGGGTGGTGGTGATGGCTGTACAACATAGTGAATGTACTTAATGCTGACGAGCTGTACACTTACAAGTTGTTAAAATGGTAAATTCTATGTTATGTACATTTTACCACAATTTTAAAAAAAAGGAACAAAAAAAGATCTTGTCTTTCGTCTGAGTTCTTTTGGTCTCAATCCAATTTCTTTCAGACTCTGGCCTGCGGAGTCTGAGCAACTGGGTGCCCAGGCTGCTCTTCAGAGCCGAGTGAGAGAGGCTCCTTGTTAGTATGTGATGAATGCTGAGCCCCTTGCCATGTTCCCTCCTTTAATATTATTTATTTTGGTTGGAAACTTAGGAAGAAGTTTACAGCTCAGCCTGTCTTTCATAAGCATTTGCAATTTCCCTTTAGTAAAATTGAAGTTTTGATATGATAGTTCCTCTTTCACACACACACAAAAATAAGTGTAAAATGCGAGGTCCCTAAGTAAAACCTTTTCGTTGGCATCATCTTCTTCTAGCCTCGCTCCCTGGTGCAACCTGTGCATCGAAGAAGGAACTGTCACAGCAGAGGCCCCGATGGCCCCCGAGCTTTCTGCAGGCTGAGGCTCGGATCTTAGCCTCATTTCAGATTAGTTGCTGGGTTCAGTTTCTCATCTAGAAAATAAGGATAGCATTGGACCCTCTTGGGAGCATTTAAATGAGATGCTCTATGCAGACCGCACAGCTGGGTCCTCTGTAAACCACTTCCCTCCATGATTCACTTTAGGGCCAATCTGTGTGTGGCTGGCTCTGCCGACAACCTTGCCCTTGGTGTCTCAAACGGAACTCTTGACTTCTTTGCTCCCCTGCCCGGCTCCTCCCCAGTCTTCCCCATGTCGGTGCAATGGCATAACTATCCACCCAGGGGCTCCAGCCAAAAGTGAGGAGGGACTACGAATTACCCTCTTGTGCTCCTCATTTCCATTGTCAGCAGCAAGCCCTGTGGAGCAATGTCTTCTCTGTTTTGACTACTGGTATCTGATCCAGGTCACCAGCACCCTTCACTGACCTCCTGCAGATCTCCTGTTCCACCCACTAACCTTTCTCCACCCAGCAGCCAGACTGACCATGTCACCCCCTTGCTTAATACCTTTTTGTGGCCAGTTTGGTGTGGCTCAGCAGTTGAATGTCGACTCATGCACCAGGAGGTCATGATTCGATTCCAGTCAGGGCACATGCCCAGGTTGCGGTCTCGATCCCCAGTAGGGGGCATGCAGGAGGCAGCTGATCAATGATTTTTTCTCATTACTGATGTTTCTATCCCTACCCCCCCACTCCCTTTTCCTCTCTCTGAAATAAAATAACAATAACAAAGAACAAGCAAACAAAAACACACACTCCTTTTTGTGGCTTCCCATGCCATTTGGAAAGAAGTTAAAGTTCCTTCCCAGGGTTTTAAATGCCCTCCATCTGTCCCCCGCCTTCCTCTATGAACTCATTGCTCACACTTCCCTGCTCACTCAATTTCCTCCAGCTCCTCAGCCTTCTGCCTTTTCCTTGCCGAGTCTGCTCCCTCCTCAGGGGTTTTGCACTCACTTTTCCTTTGGCCTAGGGTGCTCTTTTCCAAAATTTTTGCTTGACTGGCTCCTGCTGGTCATTTATTCCCCCCAAAAGCATCACCTCAGGGAGACCTCCACTGGCCACTCTACCTGGGAACACCCTGTCCCCACAGGTACGCTGTATCAAAAGACTGTACCTTCTCTTTGAAAGATCTCAACACTCTGTAAGCCACTACTTTTCTTGTTTATTGTCTGTCTTCCCCCCATTAAATGTAAGTTCTGACATCAAAGACATTATTCATTGTGTTTCCTCAGAACATGGGTTCCTGGCATGTTAGTAGGAGCTGAATAAGTGTTGTTGAACAAATGCATGGATGGGCTTGGGTCATCTTCCCTCCTTATTTCTTGGTCCTTTGTACCAACCATCCCTTGGCCCCCCAGAACTTGCCCACTTGTGCCACCTCCTTGGGATGAAGGCAAGGGACCTTTCTATCACATGCAAGTTATCAAGGCTTATCAGGTGACCAGAGTTCAAAATGGTTTAGTTTTTACATTCTAATAGGCTGGGATGCCTTGCTCTCCTTCTAGTTAACAACTGTGCCTTGTCCTTGGGCCTTCTAGACTTCTCCCTCCCACATTGGATAAACATTCTTCAGTGGTGACTCTGATGGGTGGCTTTTCAGGAAGTATTTACAAGGGAAGTGTTGGATTTTCCAGAAGACCTGGGTGGTAGACATATGAAGAACATGGCTTTGGGCAAGTTCATGAAATGCTCTGAGTCTCAGTGGCCCCATCTGGGCGACAATAATCATGGGTTGGATACCAATGGATAAGTATTTTTGGAGTCATGAGTGTTTATGGCATATGAAGGAGTTTGTAGAAGGCAAGGTTTACACATAAATGAGGGGTGGTGCTGATGGTGGAATTTCAGGCTGTGAAGAGGAGGAGGTGGCTAGAGCTAGCAAATGTCTTTCTATCTGCATGGAATACTCTGTGTTTCTGTCTGGTGAGTATGAGAACTTCCCAGTCTAGTTAAAAGCCTTTAAGTTTGCAGTGGATTTGATGGTCTCTTACACCTTGGATCTATCACTTACCTTCTTGTGCCCTCAGTGACACAGCTTCTGAGCAGGTCCTGAAAGGGGGTGTTAGCATCTAACGTGAATTCTTTCACTGCTTGGCCTTGCCCTTGCCCTGGGCCCTCCAATAACATGCCTGCCTCTATATTCTTGTCACCCAGAGAGAAAGAGGCACATCCAAAGCATAGGGGTACTGTGGGACAGAGATTATTTCCAGACTTTGAGATAAAGAACCTCATATTGTGCTCCCTCCTTGCATATTTCTAGGTAGTAGTGCCTGGCCCCCAAAACTTTGTTTTCATCATTCTGAGCATTTTTTTCTTTTAAGGAGTGAATATAGCTCTCTATTCGGCTTCTGGTTGCAGGGGAGTCAATCCCATCCAGAGTGCTAGTAAGATGGCCTGGCATCGATGCTGGGAGCTGAGGTTGACTCACTGAGGACCACGCTGTGTTGCTGTTGTACAGTAATGGGCACCTTGGAGAATGGCATCTGAGGGTCTTCATTCTGTGCCTCACTTGTGAAATGGTTTTCTGCTCCTTGCTTTGTGTGTTGTTGGCATAAATGCAGGAGTAGGGTGAAGTCTAAGGAGTGGGTGGGCAGGGGCAAAGGAGTTGGGAGATGGGGATGTAAGAATCATTACCAGAAACTGCCTATCTCCGGCGTCATTGGACTCATTTTTGTTTGCCCAGCAGGTGGGAGAGGCAGTATGACTTGGTGTCACAGGTCCCACTACTGGGGGCCCACATGGGAATAAGGAGGGCCAAGAACAACCTCCTTAGGAGGAATGACATATTATACTAACGTTAGTGATCGCTACTGAGTATTTTAAAAATTCTGTGTTGTCATGGTGATGGGAGATTATTTCCAAACTTTGAGATAGAGAACCCCCTATTCTGCTCCCTCCTTGCATATTTCCAGGTAGGAGTGCCTGGCCCCCAAAACTTTGTTTTCGTCATTCTGAGCATTTTTTTCTTTTAAGGAGTGAATATAGCTCTCTATTCGGCTTCCGGTTGCAGGGGAGATTGCTGCCAAGATATGCGGCCTGCAACTGAAATATGTTTTGTATTTTATGGACTTCAGCTCATCATGGAATTAAATAGCATTAATTACATGAATATAGAGCAGCAGGGCAGAAACTATTCACTTCCTGATTTGCCCTGAAATTGAGAAGGAAAGGGCGATGGAGGAAAAGGAGAGGGCGGGGCAGAGAGCCTCCTACTGGACATTCGGTAGCAGAAGTGCTGCCATTTGGCCCAAATGTGCCCCAAATCGCCTGCTCCCTCATGTATGCTAGGGTTACTGCCTTCTTTGCTTGAAGGCTCCATGGGTTGGGAGGTGGGTGGCTGGGCTTTGAGAAGCAGGTCAACCCTGAGGGGGACAGCAGTGGTAGGGGTGGAGCCGGGGAGGCCTTTCCAGCAGAGGGGTAACTGGGAGAGCTACCGAAGCCCAGGATCTGAGAGCAGTGGGCCCTCAGCTGGGTTCCCCCAACACCCTGCATTTAGCATCATTTCCAACCCTATTGCCTTTTTTATTTTTTTCAGTTAGAAAAGTCTCATTAGAGATTTCACACCAGTCTAAGGAAGGGGCTTTCCATTTCTTCTCTTGCTAAGGATAGGAAATGAAATGGGCCAGAACACCTTATCACGGGGTGTAAGTGAAGCCCTTTTGTGGGTGAGGAAGCTTCAGGGCGTGGACACCTCTTGCTGACTCTTCAGTCACCTGTCACTTGTAGAGGTCCCCAGAGGCTGGAAGAAGCAAAGACACCTCCGGAACTTACCAGGATCTGGCTCAGTGAAATGGGCCACCACCCGAGCAGACAAAGTGTGCCCCATGCCAGCTGTCCTTATTGGGAGAGAGAAGGTGGGGCCAGGAGTGTGACTGAGCCCACACACCACATGGGCGCCACGTTCTCTGAGGGCGGCTCTCCCAATGCACCTGTAGCTGTAGGCCACTAAGAAGCCAATGTAAGCAAAGATGCAGAGTCTCAAGAGAAACCTCCACTCCAGTCCTTTGCTTTCCAGTAAATACCACCCCAAGGGGTCAGAGTCATCACCATTCCATGGTTCTGCCGCCAAAGCCACTGGGGAGCCCTCCCCACATCAGTGATGGCCTGTGCTCCGTGGAGCCTGGAGCAATGTACTCTCATGTCTCCTAGACTTAACCCCAAACAAACTCAGTCAGCTCTCCTCCTTCCTCGCCCTATGTCTAGTAACACTATTTTACAGATGGGGAAACTGAGGAAAGAAGGGCAGCTTCTTAGTAGGACTATGGCCTTAGGTAATCATCCCTGATACCTGTAGCGTCCTCACCACAGTGACTCAGAGAGGGGAGGCTTTTACGGATGCCTTCAGTTGACACGCCAATAGGTGTGAGCTAAGACCTCCCCACCTCCTCCTCTGACCGTAAAAGGAGAGGAGAGGACTTTTCTGAGAGAGAGGATTTATTTGGGTGATGCCCATGTGACTAATGCCAGGCCAACATGGGGGAGTGTGGGAGCTGGTGTCTGGGAGAGCTGTGGGGCCTCTATTCAGTGCACTTTACCCCGGGCCTCCTGCATGTGGTGGGGCTGCATGGAGCCATGCCTGCCCCAGTGGGTGCTGGACCAAACGCTTCTCTCTCCCCTTGGTCTCAGGGCACCAAAAGTAATGGCAAATGCTCCCTTTGCCCCATTCGGTGCTGTCCCTCCATTTCTGCACACCCAGAAGCCAGTGGGGCTCCGTAGAAGCCTGGCAGCCAGCCTCTCCTCCTGGACAGGACATTCCTCATGGGCTGGGCCAAGGGCTGGGGTGGGAGAGAGTGACCACACTGATGCCAAGTCTAGCGGGGGCGTCTGACCCCAAATTCAGAGCTGGCCTGTTACTTTAAGTGAGACGCTGGAAAGAAGTTTATGATTCTGTCCTCCCAGCCCAGGCTGCTATTGAGAGTGCTGTGTTTTTAAAGCCTCACAGCCAGACTTGGAGTGAAGAGAGTCATTGCTTAGCGACTCCCCTACCCAGAGCTCAGCGCCTGGAATATAAAGGGCCGCCGTGGTGTAATAATAGAGTTCCATCGTGAGCTGCCTGGGCTCGCTGAGGCCCAGGCTCAGCTCTGCTGGGAACAGCAGACTTGGCGAGGGAAAGGTGGTTCTGCACCCTGGGGGGTGGCCCTCAGGGCCAGGGACAGGGAGGCCTGGGGGAGGGGACACCACAGAGGGGACCTCAGGGGTCCAGTAAAGGCCTAATCTCTGAATGGGGCTACTCACAGACTCACCCTCCTGCAAGCTGCTTCCAAAGGCTCTGTCCATGGTAATAACATTTCCCCAGGCCCGGTTAATAAACTGCGAAGTGAGGATTAAGAGCTCTGAGTAGCTGAGCTTGGTGCTGAGTTTCCCAGGGACCAGGCTGGTTGCCTGGTGGTGCCCAGACTCTCTTTCTGGCCCCCCACGGCTCCCTCTTCCCCATCCTTTAGGCCCTTTGCCAGCCCTACCCCCAACCCCCAGTATCACTGTTCTTGTGCTCAAAAGACAGTAGTAGAAGCAAAGGAACAGTGAGCAGACAGTGCCCCAGCTGTGGTTGCATTCTGTTTTTCTGCTGGGTGATGGCCAAGCTGACCCTCTGAGTCCCCCACCTGCATGTGAGATTGTCCAGAGACAGCACTGTGACCTCCTCTTGGGAGGATGGTTGCTGTGACTTGGTTTCCCCCACTAGTGGTCATGATGGGTTGTGCTATGACACCCACACCCTCGGACACTTTTCCTCTTATGGATGTGGCACTCATTTCTGAGACAGTGACAGGAAGTCAGGTGGCAGGTGAAGCAGCTGGCAGGGCTGCATGCCCATCATGGGCTTCAAACTGCTGCCAGTCGCACAACTGGACCGTAGATGCTACAGGTAAGTATCGTTCTCCTGAAAAAGAAATAAAAAGATAATTCATGGCTCCTACTGCTAGAAAACAAGAGTTTAAAATGAGAAAAGCAGACAGGAAAAAATACTGGTTATTTAATGATATTCTAAATTTACAAATTACACATTGGAGTACGTCTAAAAAAGACACTTGTCCATTTTGCTAATTTAGATCAACGAATGCCTAGTGTCTCTTGGATGAAACAGAAATGTGGCCTGTGCTATGTCACCCCCCACCATCCTCAGATGCACACATGTAGTGCCTCTGTAGGTCTGAACCTTGGGCAGGGTCACTGAGGAATATGACGGTTTCTCTGCCCAGTAGATCTCAGCATGGTTGTCTCCCACCTCTTTGCATTTGGTGACCTTCAGTCTGGCTTCGGGAACAAGGAGGGGCTGTTGATACCTAACGGGGATTTTCCCTCAGGGGAACCTGATGTACCGGGACCCAGCCTCCAGGCGCCCAGCGTCAGAACCATGTCCTGGCTCTGAACAGCAGCATGCTGGCTGCGCTTCTGCCTATGCTAGTTAGGGTGGTGCCGACTACTGTCTGTCACACACAAATCTACTGGTTCAGAGCCTTGTCCCAGTAATGGCTTACTTCTTGCCTGATGTGGATGTCCCTGGTTGGTGGGTGGGCCCTTCTGTCTTGAGGCCTCACCACCCCATAGGGCTGCAGAATCCTCTGCATCCAGCAGGTGAAAGGACCTGCAGAGAAGACACACCCAGATTCGTACCTGTTTTGGTGTGGAAGTGTCACTGTGATGCTCTCTCACTATTCACATAGTCACACCTGGATGGTGTGGACATGTAGACTGTAGCTAGTGGCCAGCTCTTACAGACAATGTCACACTCATGGCTGCATGGATGGGGATGCACACATTTTTGATGGATACGGAGCTTCCTGTCCCTGGGCCTCACCTGTGCGAGATGAAATTACCTTTAGTGCAGCACTGTGGGGGAGACAAGGGAAGTGACGAGGTTCCTGGTCTCTAGGAGGGGCTGGCAGGTGGAGCTCTGCAGAGCTTTCGGTGACTAGAGATGACCTCAGTGGGCACAGTGGAGGGCCCTTGATCAGACCCTCAGTCCCTGGAGGGCAGGGAACTCTTCTCTGAGTTGGCATGTCTGTACCCTTTGCACCCACCTCAGAAATTGGTGAAATGAATGAATGCATGCTGACTTGTAGCAACTGTCCTCTGCATTGTCCAAGTTTCCCTTGATGCAATTTTGTCTTCAGGCCCAGCTCCTTCTCCTCAACAGGCCTGCACTGATTTCCTGTGCTGGTTGGGTGCTGGTTCCTGAAGTCTTATTTGTGGATTCAAGGTGACTCGTTATGAAATTCCAGCTGGTGGACCACTGCTGTCATTGTAAATCATGTATGAAATATGTTGTTTCTGTGAAGCATTTGCAGATATGCTTTACACCAGGGGTCCTCAAACTACGGCCCGCAGGCCACATGCGGCCCGCCGAAAACATTTATCTGGCCCACCAGGTGTTTTTGCCGATGCTGCCTGTTGCTTAGCAGCCGACTAGTTTTTTTTTTTTTTTAACTATAGTCCGGCCCTTCAACGGTCTGAGGGACAGTGAACTGGCCCCCTGTTTAAAAAGTTTGAGGACCCCTGCTTTACACGGACAAAATTGAATATTTGAAGTACTTATAAGGCCTGGATTAGAGCAGGGTAAAACTAGCATTGCAGTTTGGTCCTGGTTTGAGCTAGGTGGCCCAGAACCAAGATTTAATTTCTACTTCAGCTAGGTGATCCCAGCTGCCATCTCATATACTCCACTGTGGAGTAGTCATTCATCATTCATTCACTCATTGTTCATTCCTTTATAGATTTATTCATCCATTTATTTATATGTTCCCAAACATTTATCACATACTGCCTGTGTATCGGGCTCTGGCTTGGGAATGGAGAGAATAGTGGTCAAAAATACATAATTTCTGACCTCCAGGAGCTTATGGGACAGCATTAATGTGCAAATACAACAGAGTTATAAAATGTGTGACTCTGGTGGGCACTGGTTCCTGCACTAACACATAGTAGGGCGATCCTAGACCTCTGCCAGGGTCAGAGTCCGTCCTCATTTGAAGGATGAGTCCCTAGATGAGGGGACTGGTGGGGGGGTGTTAAGCCACCTGTGCAGAAGACACAGAGGCATGAACAGATGGAGAGAATCCCAGGAGACCTGCCAGCACAGCCCTTAAGGCAAATTCTGGGCAGACAGGGGAACATTGTGTTTGGTTATGAAAGGTAGTAGACACACCCAAAACACACACCGAAAGCTCACCTGGAATAAAGCCTCACTATTTGCAAAATTCTAATTTATCTCTGTGAGCAGTGGGACTTGGAGATCTCTTTGGCATGCTTACTTCTTCCTGTGAAACAATAATCTATTAGCGAGGGCGTGGTGAGAGACACTACTCTTTTGGCTAGATGGCTGGATTTTTATGGGTTAGGATTCTTTCATTAACAGGTGTCAGAAAACTAAATCCACGTGGGCTTATGCAATGGGGGAAATTTGGCTCATGTCACTGGAAAGTATAAGCATAGAGCTGGCTTCAGTGCATATGATCTAGACATCTATATGACGTCACCGGGACTGGGACCCAGTGAGCTCCGTCCTCTGGCTCAGCCCTGTGCTCCTAGGTATGCTGGCTTCATTCTTTTCAAGCTCCTGTCCCCACCTCCCACCCCCATGGTTACAAGATGGGGCCTGTATTTTTCCGGCCCAACCGCTCCAAAATTTCATCCAATGGAAGAGCTGGGACTTTTCCTCTGCACTTCCATCCGAAGTCTTGTTGCCTCACAGAGATTCTGATTTGTCCAGGGACCTATGCCTGAACCAGTTAATGTGCCAGCCCGACTCCTGCTCTGTGCTGATTGGTGTGGGCCCAGGTCAGGTGTACACACATGGAGAAAGGGGCTTTGGGGCTGAGAGGGTGTGAAGGGATGGATACATGTATGGTAGCAAAAAACAAAAGATGTCCACTATCTCTAACAATGTCTTTTAAATTATTTTTTTTTATCATAACTGTATTAGTCAGGTTTCTCCAGAGAAGCAGAAATCTCTCTCTCTCTCTCTCTCTCTCTCTCTCTCTCTCTCTCTCTCTCTCTCACACACACACACACACACACACACACGGTGGGGTGGGGGTGGGGGGAGAGATTTTAAAGAATTGGGTCATGCAATTATGGAGGCTTCAAGTCCAAAGTCTGCAGGGTGGGCCCGTGGACTGGACACTCAGAGGAGAGCTCAGGTTGTAGTTCAAGTCCAAGGCTGTCTGTAGGCAGAATCCCCTCTTGCTCAGGGGAGGTTGGACTTCGTTCTGTTCAATCTTCAACTGACTTGATGCCACTCACTTGCATTACAGGGGGAGTCTGCTTCACCAGTGCCCACCAGTTTCAATGTTAGTCTCATTCAAAACATTCTTACAGAGACACCCAGAATAATGTTTGACCACATATCTGGACACCATGGCTCAGCCAAGTTGATACATAAAATTAAACAACACAATGACTCACAGAGAGAAATACATTTATGTCACATTCAGTATGTACATATACACAGATGGCTGAGACAAAAGTCTCACTAAATTGTGCTTATCTTCAAGGACATGCTCTTATTTTTCTCTTCTATTTTATTTCATTTAAAAAGCATGTGTGGCCACCCAGTTGGTTTCTGGATTTGTCATGGGTTGTAGAGATGGTTTTTTGAAACATCTTAGAATATGCTTTCCCAGCATTCTCTTGCTCCATAGTCAATGTCCTGAGGGTTAGCACTCTGTCCAGCGGGTCAGAGAAAGCGCTGTGGGCAAGTAAGGGGGACTTGGAGAGCTTCCAAAGTCCCCAAGTGATTGTGTGTGACCTCCGCCAGGACTTGTACCTGCTCATGCCTCAGTTTCCTTATCTGTACAGCAGGTATACTTAGGAATACCTCTTCAACCTACACCTGCTGTGAACAATAAAATCAGAACACCGTAATGTCTATGAAAACACCTTGTAAACTCCAAAGTAATTTTGTGAGGTAATTGCCAGTTTAAAATACTCTGTCATCACTTTCTTCTCTACCATCAGGGATCCGAGAGGATGGTGCTATTTCATGAAAATTAGTTTGAGCTCTTCAAAACCTGCCACATAAAACAAAGACAGCTCCAATTTCTTTAATCAAAATGATGATCAGCTTCTAAAAATGAGTCCCTCTTCCCTGAGATCATGCAGAATTAAAATCTGATTTCAAAGAAGGGAAAATTGGAGTGTGTTTGGGTTTGATTCACAGTCACTGAGCTCCGCTGCTTTCTCACCACTTTCCCACGCTCCCTGATTCGGTGAGTCCTTTGGGGGCAATCTGGAGATGACTCGGTCCCATTGCTTGTCTTTAAGAACCAGGGTTGGGCTGAATGCTACCTTGAAGACTTTGTTTGAAAACCAGCTAATTGGGAGCTGGAGAGAGAGCTGGTGGGCAGAGTTGAGGGTTTCTTAGGGCGGGTCACCACTGACGAGGATTGGTGTCCTGGAGTGGAAACCACCCTGGAAGCCCCAGCTTTGGTGAGATGGAGCAGCCTCAGGCAGCTGGGGCCTGGGCCTGGCCGCTCTGCTAGGGGGCCTGGAGCTGGGGCGGGAGGACGACTCGCAGGCTGGGTCATCCCCAGATATGTTTGACCACATGTTAAGTCCTCCAGCCTGCCTCACTGGAGTCCCCCCCCATGTTATGTCACACTCAGTATGTACATATACACAGATGGCTGAGACAAAAGTGGGGACTCCAGTGAGGCAGGCTGGAGCCCACATCCTGGCCTGTTTCCTTCTCTTACATTTCTCTGCTGTTTGTTTCCTAATCAGTCCCTTTCGTGGTGTATAAAATGAGCGGCTGCTTATTCCTTTCACACGTTATTGTTTTCTGCGGGTCCCCCACCCTCTCAGGCGCAGTGATTTCGGCATCAGATGAGGGCGGTAAGTGTTTGAGATGCATAACTGTGTCTCATTTCAGTGCCTAATAGAAGATGGAGAATGAGCCCTGGCACCTTTCTGCTCAGTAAATTCATAATTACAGGCTTCCCCGTCTCGCCTCTCACCAACCAGAGAATTGCTGATTGGCTTGTGGGTCTGTGAGTGTGTGTGTACAGTAAGGAGGGGCGCGGCAGGCACACTTTCTAGGGTGCTTGGCAGTTTCTGATATAGGGACTGCAAAAGTCCTCTCCTGAGGGTTGGTGTCGAGCCCTGACCTTCACCTGCTTCAGCTCTGGAATGAGGGCTCCTGGACCTGCTATAATTTGGGTGTCGGCAGCGATGTTCTGAGAGCTACTAGCCAGCAGAGCAGATGGCACCCAGAGGGCTGGCTCCTCCAAAGGCCAGGGAGCAGATGCCGAAGTAGGTTCAGATAAAGTCAGGAGAGAGGCCGTGGGTTGTGGGAGGAGCACTGGACGGGGAGTCCAGGGACCTGAGCTTAAGCCCACCCCACCTTGAACTCACTATTCGACCTCTGGCAAGTCATTCATTTCTCTGGATCTCAACTTCCTTGTCTCTAATATCAGGGATTGGGGATCATTAAACTGGAATATCTCTTTCAGATAAAAAAAATTTAGATTTTTCTCTGATGCTTGGATTTGTGCAGCAATTTGAGATGAACCATCCAGAACACTCAGAACTCTAATTGAGATGGTACATAGACACCATGTCGATATCATAATCCTAATCCCTTTACTCTTATTTAAATCTCATCAACAATGATCATTTATTCACCACTTATGTATGCCAGGTGTTTTCCAGTCACTGAGGCTTTTAGAGGTAGACAGCAGGGCCCACCTGATGGATGTTACCTGCCAGGTTCTGCCCTGCGGGTCCCAGGGGCTTTGCTTTTCACCTACAGAGCCGCCAGGGAGGTACTCCTGGCTGATGTCCTGGATTTCTGTGTTTGGGGATTTATCTGAAATAAAACAGGCTTCCAAGTACTCCGTATGCGGGGCCCTGGAATTGCATGTTGCTAGAAAGATGCAGTGATACAAACCTGGGTTTGAATTCAAACTCTGTCACTTGTTAGTCACATGCCTTTGCGGAGCTGAAGGTTCCTCACCTGAGAAGCAGGTAAAATAGCATTGACCCCAGTGAAGAGCTGTGATGCTAAAGGAGGTGAGGTAGTCCATGTGCCAGCATGGGGCCTGGGGTGTGGTAAATGGTCCACAGGTAGTGACATTCTTCCTTGCTTCCAGCCTCTCTTTCTGCCAGTCCTCGACCTTCCACTGTGTGCCAGGTGCTGGTCGGGGGCCATGAGCACACTAGTGAGCAAGGGAGGCCCTCCCTGCCCTCAGGTAGCCCACAGCTCTCAGCTCCAAACTCAGTTCCTTCTGCAGAGTCTAAATGGAGAGGAGTGTGGAGTCTCCTTTTTGGGGGCCTTTGCTCTTTCCTTGAAGTGTCTTTACTTAATAACATGCACTTCAGCCTCAGCCTTGCAGGGATTCCCAACAAAGCTCGGGGCTCTCTCTTTCCAGCCCTGTTTCTCTCTGATTCTCAGGAATCGGGTTCTCCAGACAGACCCTTCCTGGTGTACATCCTGTTTGATAGGCTATGCTGGCCCCTTTCCAGGGCGGCCTTTCCCTTCCAGCTCTGCATGTCCTCTCCAAGTTCATGGCTCAGCCCCAATGCCACCCCCCCCCCAAGGCCTCCTACAGCCTTCTCATGCTCCCCCACCCCACATTAGAAGTCACTTTCTTCATGCAAACTGCCAAAGTGCTCTGTGTTCTGCCACTTAGCTCTTCACCATCTGAGTAACTCTGGTTCCTGCGGTGGTTGCCCGGTCCAGCCTCAGCCGTCCTTGGATTCCATGGTGTCTGGCATGTCTCACGGGTGCCCCGAGCAAGCATTTTCCGCATGGAGGGATGAATGAAGGCCCTTGGCATGCAGGACTGCTGTCAGTTGTGGGGTACACCGTCTGCCAGAGTCCTCCTCTGATACTTCCTTGGAAGACCTGTGTTTTCATTGGGATTTGAACTAACAATGTCAAGTCTGCCTTCTTTTTGCTTCTCTTAGTTTCCATCTAACCTCATGCTCTTTCTTTGCTGGAGGGGTTTCAGTTGCTCAACAGTTAACCTCTTCCTGTGACCTGTTTTTGAGATGTTTGGGTGTGAACAACACAAATTCCACACACTGAGACACCTCCCAAATACGATGTAGGCCGTTCCTGCCCTGATTTCTCTCCAGCTGTAAGGAATATGAAGCTGACCTCTGGGCTCACATGCAGAAAGCATCTCGGGTAGGCATCAACGAGGCCAGTAGGATGGACCGCTGTCTTGTCCAATGGGGAATTATTTATTTATATCCCTTCCGACCCCTTCTTAAAGCATTTGTTTACTCCCTTTCATGAGAACCTTTCAGAGGAGGGCCCACTGTGGGAGGCGGCCAAGGTTTGCCTCATTAAAAGGACATTGAGGCTCAGAGCTGGGCAGTGTATCCAGACAACCTGGCTACTGCCGCAGTAAGAAGGGATTTTTATTTGGGCTTACGCACGGTCCATCCAGCAGGTTGTGTGTGTGTGTGGGGGGGGGGGGAGGGGAGGGAAGCATGAGCAACTTCCCCTGCAGTAGGTGCAGACCTGGAGGGCCAGGTGGCAATGGACAGTGTTGTTTGAACTATTGTGCTGTGTACAAACAGGAAGCAGGGTACATCCCCATCTGTGTCTGACTAACCTGAGATGGTTTGCTCGTGAAGATGAGAATCTGCCATGGACTTGTACAGCCGGGTTTTGAATCTACCTCTACCCCTTTTAGCTCCGCCAGTTACAGAACTTTCCCAAGCTATAAAGTGGGAATAACAATACCACTAACCTCAGAGGTCTCCGAGTCAGGGTCCTGGCAAGCAATAGTACATGCAAACTCACTCGCTCGAACAAAGATGAATACCGGGGCTCTTGGCAAAAGTGTGGCTCTTAAGAGGCAGGACAGTGGTAGGGGTGGAAATTGTGAGGCCCCTATAGGACCAAACAGGGGTGGGCAGCAGGTGGTTCTCCGAACCTGGAGATAGAGAGTCTGGGTGGAGAGGCTGACCAGGGCACTGTATATGACTTGTGGACAAGGGTCACAGCCAGTGCATGCAGCCCACCTCCGCTCCTCCTCTCCTCTCCCCCTTCCTCCAGCCTTCTGCCCATGCTCCCTGCTGGCTGCACCTCGCCAGGCCCAAGGGCAAGGAGCCCGCGGTTGGACCGCCATGCAGATCAGCCTCCGGGTGCAGAGAAGTGTGGAGAGAGGATCTGGAGGGGCAGATGGAAGATCCCAGCACTGAGAGTTTTGCTAACTTGCAGTTTAAGATTAAGATTTGTCTCTGGAAGGTGCTGGACCAGCGGGTCCAGCGACCCCTTTGGGGGTTGAACAGCCTTTTCACAGGGGTCGCCTAAGACCATTGGAAAACACATATATAATTACATATTGTTTTTGTGATTAATCACTATGCTTTAATTATGTTCAATTTGTAACAATGAAAATACATCCTGCATATCAGATATTTACATTACGATTCATAACAGTAGCAAAATTACAGTTATGAAGTAGCAACGAAAATAATTTTATGGTTGGGGGTCACCACAACATGAGCAACTGTATTAAAGGGTCGCGGAATTAGGAGGGTTGAGAACCACTGTGCTAGACAGTTATGGTACAGTCAGGCACTCGGCAGTCAATGGCCGTTCATCATTTTCATCACTATTGTCATTGTTAGCATCACTATTATTTTTACTATTATTGTCACTGAAATGCCCTCCTGTGGCTGTTGTCACCAGGTCTGGCTGTCGTCCCACAGCCATGGTAACCATGTCCCTTGGCCTCTAGCTTCTTTCAGTACAGTTCTCTGTTTCAGCGTGAGCAGAGTACGTTGGGGATCCCCCTGGCAAGCTATGGAATGAAGCTGAGTTGCTGTCATTGTCATCCAGCATCACACCTTTCCTTTCCTTCACAGGGACCCTCCACTCCTGAGTCCTGGCCCGCCCAGGAGGACGCTTCGCCAGTGCTACTGTGTCACGAGGACCCGCGTCTGAAATGAGAGCCATGCCCTGGAGCTGGACTTGCCTGCTGTCCCATCTCCTGATGGTGGGGATGGGCTCCTCCACTCTGCTGCCCCGGCAGCCACCCCCGCCACCCCAGAAGCGGTCTTTTGTGACATTTCGCGGGGAGCCAGCGGAGGGCTTCAACCACCTGGTGGTGGACAGGAGGACAGGGCACATTTACCTGGGGGCCGTCAACCGGATCTATAAGCTCTCCAGCGACCTGAAGGTCTTGGTGACCCACCAGACAGGGCCGGACGAGGACAACCCCAATTGTTACCCGCCCCGCATCGTCCAGACGTGCAATGAGCCGCTGACCACCACCAACAATGTGAACAAGATGCTCCTGATCGACTACAAGGAGAACAGGCTGATTGCGTGCGGGAGCCTGTATCAAGGCATCTGTAAGCTCCTGCGGCTGGAGGACCTCTTCAAGCTGGGGGAGCCGTTCCACAAGAAGGAGCATTACCTGTCGGGGGTCAACGAGAGCGGCTCTGTCTTTGGCGTGATCGTCTCCTACAGCAACCTGGACGACAAGCTCTTCATCGCCACGGCAGTGGACGGGAAGCCAGAGTATTTCCCCACCATCTCCAGCCGGAAGTTGACTAAGAACTCAGAAGCGGACGGCATGTTCGCGTATGTCTTCCACGATGAGTTTGTGGCCTCGATGATTAAGATCCCTTCGGACACCTTCACCGTCATCCCGGACTTCGACATCTACTATGTCTATGGCTTCAGCAGTGGCAACTTTGTCTACTTTTTGACCCTTCAGCCTGAGATGGTGTCTCCCCCGGGCTCCACCACAAAGGAGCAGGTTTATACATCCAAGCTCGTGAGGCTCTGCAAGGAGGACACCGCCTTCAACTCCTACGTGGAGGTGCCCATCGGCTGTGAGCGCAGCGGCGTGGAGTACCGCTTGCTTCAGGCTGCCTACCTGTCCAAAGCCGGCGCCGTGCTCGCCCAGACCCTCGGAGTCCGTCCAGAGGATGACCTCCTCTTCACTGTCTTCTCCAAGGGCCAGAAGAGGAAGATGAAATCCCTGGATGAGTCGGCCCTTTGCATCTTCATCTTGAAGCAGATCAATGACCGCATTAAGGAGAGGCTTCAGTCCTGCTACCGGGGCGAGGGCACGCTGGACCTGGCCTGGCTCAAGGTGAAGGACATCCCCTGCAGCAGCGCGGTGAGTCAAGGGAGGGCCTGGGGGCTGGGATGATGCGGTGTGGAGGGAGGACCCTAGCCTATGGCCTTTGAGGGTATGAATCGTCCAGGCCATTTTGCAGATGGGACAAGTATATCCCATCTCTGGGTCTCACTGGACTCAGATCCTCACCAGCTCAAACCTGCTGTGACTATGCAGCTGAGCTTATAAAAGTCAGAGCTGGAGTGAAAATGTAGATTTCCTATCAGGGCACTTTTCTCTACTGGATATTGGAGGGAGTGCTAAGGATAGGCAGGGATTATGTTACTTACATGTCACATGCAGCAGGCATGGTTGAAGGCCAGTTATCATGTACTGTAGGACAAAGTGTGTGCCCGCTTTCTTACCAACCATGCCAGTGAATCACTTTCCTTGGAGCTGAGAATAAACCATTACTGGGAGCAATGGTGTCAGTCATTCTGCATTTGGGATGGATGGGGAATTTGAGGGGTGCTATGCTCTCAGCCCCTGGCATATCTTTAGAAAATGAACAATGAGAGCAGAGTAGGGTGAGAGTCCAGTGAACATAAAGGGGAAGGCAGGACTTGCTGAGAAAACTATTTGTTAACTGTCTTCAGTGCCCACAGCTCCACAAAGGAGACTCACTACAAAGTCAGGGGGCAGCCCAGGAAGAGCTCCGAGTGACAGTTGTGCTGGGGGAACTGGAGG
This sequence comes from Myotis nattereri, assembly GCF_964212035.1. Classification (NCBI taxonomy): domain Eukaryota; kingdom Metazoa; phylum Chordata; class Mammalia; order Chiroptera; family Vespertilionidae; genus Myotis; species Myotis nattereri. The sequence continues at coordinate 24,053,724 of NC_138086.1, read as the reverse complement.
AAGGGGGAAGGGAGAGTTGGTGTAGGAGGCCATCCTGGGGCCTGAGGGCCTGGGGGACAGACCGGACCTCAGGCTGCTGCCTTGCTGGGTGATCACAGGGGCAACTGGTGACACAGCCTCACCCACTTGTGACCCAACATGAAAAGCATCTGTCTTTCTGTGGCTCGACTTCTGTTCACCTTTCCAATGGCCCAATGTTTTTCTAAATCATTCTTCAACTGAGTTGGATGGCTCAGCTATTGACATCACCTATGCCTCCTTTCCATTTTTCTCTTTATGGTCCCATTAAAAAGTTATGAACCTAGTTGGAGAAAATCTATCCTGTAATCTTAATGAGGAAAGGAAAGTTCACCCATCAGGTGGAAGTGTGCGTTTGCATCAATGTGATCCTTACGTCTAGTCAAACTGCAGTGGAATTCAGTATTAGGAAGTGCATTTGGGTTTATTTAAAAGTTAAGTTCCCCTTCATACCACTTGCCAAGCTGATCTCAGAGGGCACGGGCACCCACTCCACCCAGCATGTGTCTCTAGTCATTGGGATTTGGGGTGGGTAGAGGAGAGGGAGGAGAAAGGAAATTTGGCCTTTGGTGCCCTAACATGTAGGCTTAGACTGCTTTCCAGTGGTGAGTTTTCCAGGTGCCTGGGCTGAAACTAAAAGATGCCGTTCCTCCTCGGAGGCCCTGAAATCCAGGACACCGCTAGTGTCACAAAGGAAATGGGAGAGGTTCTATGGGCCAAAGAAGGCAGCAACAATTGACAGCCATGGCCAGGCCAGAGAATCGAGGGGACCCTTCTGTATCTGCTGAGCCCTAGCAAGTGACATATCCTTTGGAGTCTCTGGTTTGGGGCAGTAGCTAACCCACTCAGGAGAGTCTGTAAAACAGGCTTATGAACTTGGGGGGCCATGGACTGCTCCCAAATGAAGGCAGTGAATGACAGTCCAGATGCTGGGCTGTGTATAAGTTTATTACACACTCAAACATAGTTCCCGTGAGATGCATTAGAATGTTGGCATGGACACGGATCTTAGAGATCCTGTAGTCTAAACTTTCATTCCACAGCCCAACCGAGTGAATGAATTGTCCAAGGTCAGACATTTTGTGGGGGAATGGCCGACCCTTGAGGATAATCCTCTTTCCTCTCTTAGCACCACATTTGCACATATCCATATGGACACATATGTACCAACACGTGTGTGCACATATACAATAAATACCCTCATGAGCATGCACACATGTGCCCTAGGTTAGAAAATGGTACGTTTATGCTGTGTGTGCTTACTGAACTAGCTCTTTTGAGGTCAGAGGGGTTGGCTATTTTTTCTGTAGATGTTCGTTTGTAAAGAACTTGCTTAAACTGTCTTTTGGGGAGTAAAACCAGCTGCAGGGCTCAGCCTGGCTGCCCACGGGCAGGAGTGTGCCCCACCCTTGCTCCCTGCCACAATATAAAAAGTCAAGTTCATCATGGATGTCTGCAGAGCTGCAGGTCCCCACATCGTGGTGGCCTTGGAGAGAACAGAGGGAAACAGCTTTGCAAGACAGGCTAATGCCAGGACTGGAGTAGTGGAGCCAGATAACAGGCTTTTGATTTTTCTTTGGCTTTAATTAGCCCTTTCAAGTGAGAGGCAAGTTCAGGGCCGAGAGCAGAAAGGAGGAGGCCAGAAACTGCGCACAGGGCCGGGCTGTCTCCCCAGCCAGTCTGAAAGGTCACGCGGCTTTTAACGCGCAGTATCAGTTTCTTTTGATTCGGCCGATCCTCAGGTTACTGTGCTCTGGAGCGCTCAGCTGCAATTCATTTGGCCTCAGCTGAGACCACACATGGTTCACGTGCCACCAGCCAGGCCAGGCTCCCCAGCGTCCCACTGAGGAACCCTTGTCGGCACACTGTTGGCAAACACAGCCTTTCCTTCACCCATCCCCGCAGCTGTTAGGTCCCTCCTCTTTTCCCCTCCTGCCTGGAGGCAGGGATGGATCAGGTGGACCCTGGAGTTTCTTTGTCTCCCAGTCCAAGATTCCCTCGAGGCTTGCAAAATGGAACCCATCTCAGATGGCCTCCTCCGGTGGCGGGTCAGCTCTAGAAGGATGGCCCCGGAGGTTGGCTTTTAGGACTTGTGTTTTGCAGGGTCGGGGTCTCCTGTGGGTTTTTTATCATAGTCACAACTCAGAGCTTGCAAAGGGGGTGTGAGTAGTGGTTCACTCCCCCGCTCTCCCGCTCCTGTTGTTAGAGTTCCCTAAGCTAGAATGTGTACCCTGGGATGTCCTTCAGGCTCTTCTGATCCCCCCATTTCCTGGGACCCACACTCCTTCCCCTGAAATCATGCCTCCAAAACTCAGAGAAGGGAGCAGTGTAAGCCCCGGGGCCCCCCAACCCCTCACTAGGTCTCCGCTGCCCTTTGGTTATGTGCAGGGATGATGGGTGGAGCTGGGAGAGAATACCTGTGTGGCTTGGCCTGCCATGCCATGGGGCGTTCTTGGAGCTGTGTGGTGGGCCACAGCCTGGGGACCAGGCGGGGGAGAAGCCTTGGACTGTGAGGCTGGAGCCTCGTTCTGCAGGTTCCCAGAGAGTTCCCTGTTTTTATTTCAGGTGAATCAGGAAGGCTGGCTGAGCCCACCTCAGAGTTAAGGGCAGGGCCTCCTCCTGGGACTGTCACTTGGACTGTCAATGCCTGCTGCCAAAGCAAATCCCTGAGTGGGCGTTGGGTGTAGAGGCTGGGGAAGCAGTCCCGTGTTTCTTGGTCCTGTGGGGGACCTTTGGGGTGAGGAGCCCATACATAGCCCATAGCTGCTGTCATGTGCCAGGACCCCAAACAGGCCACGGTGACAGCTCCCAGAGCTTTCTTGGGAGCTCTGACACCCCTGACCTGGAGTTGGCAGCCAGGCTGGGCCAAGGTTATTGCTTACCACATGGGCCACGTGGCTGGGCATCCCAATGTCCCCCAGGAATGGCTATCTGTTCCTCCTCAACCTTTTCCAGCCTTCTGGGATAACCTCACAGAAAACCAGCCTCAGTCTCCAAATGGATGAATGAATGGATGAGGGGATGAAGCATTTATTAGGCCTTTGGCCATGTACTCTCACCTGGTGGATGCCAAGAATCATGAAATGATATTGGTCTCCAGGAGCCCAAGAGTCCAAGACTGAGATGCACCCATGCAGGTTGTCATGGTCTATGTGGTAGGAACAATGACTGTGGTCCTGGGAGTGAGTGACTGTCATGCAGATGAGGCTGGATGATGCAGAAACCAGCTTCTTAATCTTCCCCTCAAGACTTGCACTTAGAGCAGGGGTGGGCAAACTTTTTGACTCGAGGGCCACAATGGGTTCTTAAACTGGACCGGAGGGCCGGAACAAAAGCATGGATGGAGTGTTTGTGTGAACTAATATAAAATCAAAGTAAACATCATTACATAAAAGGGTACAGTCTTTTTTTTCAATAGTTTTATTCATTTCAAACGGGCCGGATCCGGCCCGCGGGCCATAGTTTGCCCACGGCTGACTTAGAGTGACCTTCTAACCGGAAATGTAGGTCTTTGGGGGCAGAAACTCTTACCCAGAATCTTCGCCTCACGCCTGCCAAGCCCCGTAAGTGGGAGCAGAGAGTGGCAGCCTGATAATCCCACTGCAGGGGTGTGCATGGTGCTTGATGTTTACAAAGGGGCTCATCACCTCCTTCGTCCTCTCAGCAGTGCTCGGGATGGTAGAAACGGCAGCCTTCCTCTCCAGGTGAGGAAATGGAGCAACAGAGAAGTCACGTCCTTCACTCACGGTCATGTGACTGGTAGACGAGAACCTGCTGTCCATCCTAATTCTCAGCCGGCTGCTTTTCCCACCGGTGTTTCTCAGTGGTGTGCTGGTGGCACCCCCGGTGGGACAGTTCACTGCCTGGGCATCGCAGGACATTTGCAACCCTGGGCACTAGAGCATTAAGTGCCTATGGGACTCCTCACACTGCAAGAACTAGAAAAGCCTCTCACCTTTCTACCTGTGGGAAACCACTGTGAGACCGAGTGCCTATCTGACTTTGGAGGTTGCCTGCCAGCCCAGCCAGTCGCACCAGGTGCACAGAGGCACGGGGGCTGAGCTCTTTATGCTGATCCCCAAGCTCCAGTTCATGCCCAACAGTGAGGAGCAGTGAAGGAGAAGAACCCCATTCATGGGTGCTGTCACTCCGACACTTATATTTATTGTTTCTCAGGCACAGTGGCCCTGGAAGAGGACAAGGGCATCCCCCTGGACTCAGTCTGGCCCCCCGTCCCAGCCTGGTCGGTCACTCAGGTTCGTCTGGCGCCTGGGATCCTGAAATTCCACGAGAGTGAGCATCCGGAATGGGCAGGCGGTCACCCCAGGCTCCGGGCGCTGGTCTCTGCCAGTCTGCTTGGGTGTTTTCATTCCCCGTCAGCAGGAAGGGCAGCTCTGAGTAGATGGGTGTATCCTGTTGTTTATGGCTCTGAGCAAGGTTTCTCTTTCTGCTCAGCCACAGTCCTGTCACAGACCAGGAACTCCCCCTCCTGCTGCCCCAGTCCTTTCTGTGTCCACTACATTTCCATGCGCGCGCATGCGCGCGCGCACACACACACACACACACACACACACACACACACACACACTGTGGCACACTAAACATGCATGCCCTATTTCATGCTCAGGTCCCTATGAGAGCACACATCACCAAGCCACCAAGCTCCTTTCACATCAGCCCAAGCACTTACCCCTCACAGCCCACTGACCCCTGTACTCCTGACTTGCAGTTTAGCATTTGGGGGGCTACCTTATCACAGCCTGACGCTTTAGAGAATCAAGTCTTTCCCCTCTCCCCTGGAGATGGTTTCTGTCCTAGGTATTCAGGCGAAAAGCACACCCACCTCCCTGTTTGGCCATCAGGATTTGCAGTGAAAGTCACATGCCAGGCAAGTATGCATGGTGCCTTGGGGTACAGGATGGTGGCTGCAGCCTGGGTGGTATCCTGGGCCGAATGAGAGGAAGGGGCTTGAGGCTGGCCTCCTCGGCTGGAGGTGTCCTCCCATAATGCCACCCTGGAGCCCATCGGGTCATCAGGGAGAGTGTCAAGACCCAGGAATCCCATATGCAGAATGCTAACACAGGGAACTGCCAAGAGACCTCAGTGTGGGGTTTACTGAGTAACGTGTCAGGATGTGGGGCCATGCAGTGCTGTGTCCTAATGCCGAGACATCTACTTCATTAACCCTGACATGGAAGTGTGCACACCTACAAAACACTCGTGTGTGTACAGACATCCTGTCTGTCTGGATACCGACTCAGTTTCTCATGGTGTCTGTCTACCCTCTCCTTTCTGTCTGTCTGCTGTGTTTCACTGTCTCATTACACTCATACTCTGTGCACTCTGATCTCGTAGGCTCCCTGTAGCTCTCTCTGTCTGTGATTCAGTCTCCCTCGCACCTCCACATCACACTCAGCAGCTAATACAGGAGATCTCTCTCCCGCTTGCACCCATGCACGTGCAAACACCCCACACAGTGTGCGATCTCTCCCCAAATTGGCAGTTGAGCCTCTCATTCAATCAGCAACAGTCCAGAATTGCATTTCTGGACCTTTCCTTCAATTCCAGCCATCCTCACAGGGTGGCGTCTTGGCCTGGATCCTGGTCTGAGAGGTTGGACCTTGGGTCTGAGCCAGTCCCAGCCCCTGAGATGCCACTAGACTGGGAGCAGCTTCCCCTTTGCTTTGAATTACACATGTCATTTTCAAGGAGGTGATACAATAATATCCCCTTTAATAAAGTGTGCCGGGACTCCTATGGAAAGAGAAATACATAGACATTCATAAATAATGATAGACACCGAGCACCTTCTATCTGCAGGACACTTAAACAGCTTCGTAGCGCCGTCTGTATATTCTCCTTTGCTTATAATAAGCACAGCATGGGATAGAAAGGGACTTAATAATATTGTTGTGATTTCATGCTTATATCTTTTCTCCACTGGTATCTGATTTAGAGATATTTGCGCTGTGCCTCACCCAGATGTTATGCTCAGTGTCTCAGGCCTGGAATGCGCCCATTTGCCTCCACGTGGTGGATGCCAAGAGGAGGCATTTGAAGGAGAGGACACATTTCAGGCCAGACTCTCCCTGCTGTTGCCGTTAGTATCCCTTCATTTTTGCAAGACAGAAGGGAATGACCAGACATGGGCACAGGGCTCTTGCTACTTTTCATTAACAAAGTTAGTGGAGAGGGAAAAAAGACAATGAAGGGAGTTATCCCTTCAGATGCTCAATGTACATTTCCCCCCTAATGGATGGGCCCTACATGCTGTCCACGCATAAGAAATGGGATCAGCGGGAGAGAAGAACGGCCACATCTTCCCCTGGTCTGGGTGTCATTACTGCGTCTCTGTCAGTGTTCCAAAATATAATGGGATTTGTTCGGCTGATTTATCCCACATGCAGGCAGCATTATCCAGACTCACACACGAGCCTGAGGAGCAAGAGGGGAAGATGCTCAGCGACGAGAGTGGGGCTAATAAAATTTATTCCCACTAACAAGGGAATGACCTACCCCATAATTCAGCCTGGCGAGCGGGCCAGTGCTTCCCAGCGCCTGCCAGAAAACACACAAACTCAATCATCGTGGCATGCCCCACTCCAATTACAGTCCTAGCGGCGGCCGAGGTTGTCTGCTGGAGACTGCGAGGGGAGTGGGAACGTGGGGCTGATGGGCCGTGTGGGATTTCTTTGCCCTTGACAGATGGCCACTGGGGGCCGTTGAAGCTCAGGTACCAAAGGAGAAGGGCAGCACCCAAGTGGGTTTTACTTGGTGCTCTTCCCAGTGCCTTCCCTGGTAGTGCCCATGGTCCAGGCTTGGCCACTGGACTAGTTCCAGCGTGGTGGCCATCTGCACAACTGGGCTAGTGGAGTTGGGCCCCGATGCTCTTGCTTGGCCAGCCTACTGCACTGGTCATGGTGTCTTGGCCTGCTCTGCTCATTAGAGTGGGGAATATGGGGCTCTCAGCAGCTGAGCTGATGAGGATGAGAAGGTCAGGGGATCAACCCTGGGATCCTGAGTTGGAGCTGCTTTGTGATTGCTCTGCTCAGCAGCTCCTAGGGCGGGGAAGGCGGGGCGGCGGGGGGGGGGGGGGGGGTGCGGAATTGCCTCAGCTCACTGTTGGTCACAGACAGGCCTGCAGAGAGTGCGCTTGGTGAATGCCCCTCCCCTGGGTAAACAGCTCAACTTATGGCATTAGTTTCCTGTTAGAAGGGTAGGTTGTTATTGTGATGAGTGAAAGGCCACGTAGGTATCTGTTGGGATTGGGCCACAAACAGTTTCAAAACACATAGAATTACCAAAATGAGTATGCAAATAGGGTTGCTTTTAGCAAACCACTTCCATGGTTCAATGGGTAGTTAAATGCCTTCCTTCAATGGCTGTTTGCCTCAGAATACACACACACACACACACACACACACACACACGAAGCTCTTAAAGCACCATGACCTTCTGTATGTAGGTATCGACCTATTTGTGATGCTTAGAAACCAGGCACGTGCTCTTGGGAACGTTGGTGTAATTTGTTGGGTTGTTTTCCGTCCTTGAGACTTTTCATGAAGCCCTTCCAGAAGTGTGTGTCTAGGCTATTGAGGCTGTGCTTTTCTGGCTTCCCCTCTCTTTCTCTGTACACATTTATTTACCTACAATCGCATTGAAAAAGACGCAATGTAGAATCCTCCTGAGATAATGTGTTAGTAACAGAGTGGGTGAGGCCTCATTCCTGTGTCCCACGTTCGTGGCTGTGCTCACAGCCCGGTGCAGGGCCAACCGGCACCTGTCACAGGGCCGCCCCGGCTCTCAGGAGAGTTCAACCTGTGGGATCAGCGTGGGCCATGGCAGACCTTTGGGGAGGATGGGGGCTCATAAAAGGGAAAGGGAGGTTTATGCAGAGCGGTAAAGCCATTAGGGGACCGTATAGTTTTATTTTATTTCTTTCTTTGCTATAGAAACTAGCACTCATGCACATGGGACTGTTTTATGAAGTAAGAGGCTTTTTGATGAGAGCCTCCTCCCCAAGATGTTGCTGCCTCTCTGAGGCCTCTCCCTGCTGACCTCTTCCCCTGGAGGGTCATCTGTGGGCATCAGGCCTCCTGCATTCATGAGCACCTAGGGGTCAGCGGTCATGTTTGAGATATGGCCCCAATAAGTGGGTGATCACTATCTCCCTGTTCTGCAGAGCTTACAACTGGAGTCTGTGTAGAGACATGAGCTACCACCGCTGATCTGATCCGTATCTCGGTTTAGAGCGAAATCCCACTGATTTCCCATTTCCAGCGGAGGTCTGCGATGGTCAGCTCCTGTGTGTGTAAAGTGTAATTAATTAATGGGAAGAAATTGAGGGCTGCTGAGCATGAAGAATCTAAAGGCCTTCTCTTGTCCAGGTCAGCAGGTGCCTCACAGGTGCCTTGTGGGCTTCCCTCCTCTTTTTTCTCCTAACTTGTATTTCTTTTCAAAGCTTCATCTCTCACCTTCCCTTGGGACAGATGGGCCCAGGAAGGGAGGGAGGAAGGCCAGCTCTCACGATTGCCCCCGAGGGCCTCCTTGCAGGGGAGAGTTAGTTCCTTCCAGAGGTCACGGAGGTCAAGCACTCCCAGGGGAGGAAGTGGAGGCCTGACTCTTCTGTGCAGTCTCTGATCCTGAGAATGGGTTTCCCTGATGCTGGAATAGGTTTCTTTGGGGCCACCCTCTTGCAACCCCAGTGGAATCTCCTTCATAAGATCAGTTTTTCCTTCTGGATTGGAAATTTGGGGTTCTGGTACCTATTTTCTCACAACTTGATAGCTCCCAGGCAGGTGAGGGGGACATCATTTCACTCTCTAGGCCTCAATTTCCTCTTCTGTAAATGGACTGTTGGGTTAAGATCTTGAGTCATTTTCCTTCTGGGGAATAACACAATGTGTGAGAGAGTGGCTGTGTACTATACTGGGCAGAGAGCTCAGAAGTGCGCCCACAGAGCCCTGCTGCTCCCCAGGCGGGGGTGGGGGAGGAGAGGGGGCTGCCCTCTGTATGCCCAGCACTGGGTCTGTTACTGATGTGTGTTTGATCTTGGTCCAGGTCTGTCTCCCAGACTAGGAAAAAGGAGAAACTAAAACATTTCATGTCTGTGTTTTTGGGTCCTCACCTACTGCTTGGTGCTTAGTAGGTCTGTCCCAATTGTTTTTAAACAAATTAATGAGAGAGGAACAGTAAATAATGTTGACTTCATTTAGTGCCTTAGTTACCCCTAATAGAAACAGGAGTTCCAAAAGCATAATAGACCAAAAGTTTGATGGACAAGGCCTAACTGAAGGTCCCACAGTGGGTGAGCTTGAGCTAATCTCTGAGGCCTTCTTCCCCTGTCTAATGGTCTGGCCTTCCAGCTTTGGGGGTGGCTATGAGGTGCTCAGGACTCCTGTGCATGGGGCTGGATGCTACTTTTGCCTTCAGGGAGGGCAGAGTGCTGGCTTGCTCCCCGATGGAAGGACTCCTCTCTGCTGGACCAGGAGCTGCCCATGAGCAATGGGAGGACCAGGTCCAACTTTAAATTTCCTGTTCTGGGCTCAGAGACTGCTGCTGCTGGCCCAGAGCAGCCAGCAGCTGCCTCTCGGTTGGAGGAGTCAGCTGCATGGTCTATACCTGCTGGCTCACCCGGTTGGTCTCCTGTGGATTAGTTTGGGATATTTGTAAATAGTGATGCCTGGGGTATGAGGGGCAGCCTGTGGATGTGGAAGAGACTGTGTCCGAGAACTGAGCTAATTGGTCCACAGGGGGCTGGACCTGGTGACCCCTAACTCATTAGCACTGTGTTTGGACCACTGAGCTCTGGCCTATTTCTGACCTTTCCGTAATAAGGACTCACTGTGGGTTTTTGCAAAGGTGGGACAACCAAGGTTGGGCTAAAACAGCTCCACTTGGCAGGGGAGGGGCCATCAGGAACCAGCCCAGAGGCCATGCTAGCTGGGGTGAAGGGTGATTTCAGGGTCAGTCTGCATGCTTCCTCATCACCTTTGGCCTTCAGGATGCAGTGGCATGGTGTCAGGGTGATGGTGGTTTTTATGCATGAGTCAGGGGGCGGGGGGCATAGGGTTAGGAGATGATTCAGAGGGCTCCAGAGATGTCCCTGTGGTCCCCCAGGTCTGCCCCCTTCTTCAGCCCTTCCCCAAGAGTCTTTGCAGAGACCACCAGACACTTCTGGGGTTCTCAGGTGGCTGCTTTGTAGCTCCACCCTGGAGCATGGGCCACTACCGGAGAAAGGATACTGACAGCATTTAAAATCCCCTTTCCGTGGAGATGATAGAGCTTTTCAGAGTGCCAGTCTCTGCAGAGTGGGAGCAATTTCCCTGTAATTGGTAAAGTAACCGTAACTGCTCTGTCATTTGTATGTGGCAACACGTAATTGCACAGTAACCTTTGCCGCTGTGTGCAAGGGAAGCACGGTGAGCTGTTAGATTGTAATTCGGAGTGCCAGTTCTGGCTCCCCATGCCACCTCCACCCCTACCCCTCAAGGAGGCCCAGGGGGAAGCTGCCATGGGCCTCTCCACATCCTGGTCCAGTGGGTCCTACTCCAGAGAGGGAATGCTTGTCACCTGTCATTCTCTTCTTGGCATGGGCTTCATGACCTCAATTCACCTCCATGGGGAACCAGACCAGAGCTTCTCCAATGTTAGCGTGTGGCAGAATCACTTGGGAGGGTGTTAAGATGCAGATCTCTGAGCCCCACCCCAGTGTTTCTGACCCAGTAGGTCTGAATGGGGCCCAAGAATTTTCATTTCTAATGAATAGTGCTAAATCTTCTGGATCTTAGACCATTCCTCTGCTCTTCCCTTCAACCTCATTGATCTGATAGATCTTTAGGAAGTTCCACCTTTGCAATTACATCTTGATAACATTAGCTCCTTTCATCTTGATAACACCTCTCTGAGGTAGATGTGATGAATTTCCCCAGATGCCAACTCACCAAGGTTGTCTGAATTGTCTATGACAAACAGTAGTAAGTGTGAACGCTCCCATAGCCCTTATGAAATGCCAGACATTGTCCTACATGTACTAAACCATTTACTCTCACAGCAGTATATACTGGTATTACTCTCCCATTCTACCCATGAGAAACTGAGGCACAGAGAGCTTAAATAAGTTGCCCAAGGTCACACAGCATTAAGTGGTAGAACTGGGATTCAAAGCTAAGCATTTTGGTTCTAATTCCAAAGTGTTAGCCATTGTGAAAGTCAGGCTTTTATTTAGTCATCTATCCATCCATTTATCCATCCATTCATTTAACACATATGTTTTAATCTACAATGAACTTGCAACTAAGCTAAGGGTACAAAGGTACATAAAACATGGTTCCGTCCTTGCGCACATGGACCCTGGAATCCAGTGGGTCACCAGTCTTAATTTACGACCCATGTATCCCATGAGGATATTCGTGGAAAGCAGATTTGGTATCCTCCTGATTGGGGTAGAGGGACCCTGGAGAGTGTGGCCCTAAGACTTCAATATCTCTTCACAGGGTTGCCCAAGTAGGTACCACATATATTCTCATGAAACAGACCCTATTTCTTTCCTTTGTAAGAATGGAGTTGCTCTCTAATAAACAGTCATTATAACAGTGGCCACAGCTCACTCATGGTATTTGTGGTGTGGTGGGAGGGACGAGTGCGATGTGGGCCTGCAGGCGAGGCTGGGCTCCTGATTATAGCCGAGGTGAGTCCCTTCCTGGCTCCTCTAGCTGCTGCTCTAATCTTGCTGTTAATGGGGCCCAGGGGAGAGCTCAGCCAGGGCTGGAGCAGACACTATCCTCCCTGCTTGCCTAGGGTGCTCAGGAATCCATGCCAGCCCTCACCTGTGGAAGCTTTCTCCAATTAGCCTTCCCTTCTAGGGCCCGCATGTCCTGGCCTCTGCTCCCTATACCTTGGCCTCCTTGAGTTTGTGGGCCCATGGGACCCTCTGCCTTCTCCTCCCAGTGCTGTCATTTTCCTGCAGCTGTAGCTCAGACCTGGCGGGTTGTGTCCATGGAGAGCCATGCTCTAGTCAGGAGGCACACGAGGACCATTTCCAGCTGCCATGAGACTCCTGTTCCAGGCAGGATTTCCATTGAAAAAATTAATGTGAAATACCAGCTTGCATTGATGACATGCTTTCCTGTTTATCAGGTGCCTTCACACCTGTTATCTCACCTAGACCTCACAACAGTCCTGTCTTGCAATTTTGTAGGCAAGGAAAATGAGAATCAGAGAACAGGAGAGGCCTACGCCAAGCTGGCTAGTTGAGAAGCTGCTGAGCTGCTATGGAACCCGAGACCTATGTGCTTTCCACTACTTCAGTTCTAAAACTCCCTCGCCACTGCCACAGCTTTGAGGAAACAGTAAGATCACCTCATGCCACAGCTGAGGGACCTCGGCAGCCATGCAGATCTGGGCTGCGCCTGTCAAAGGCCCCAATCACCTTTTAATTGCCTGGCATAGGGGAGCCTAGGGAGAAAGCCACCATTGTCCCTGGAATGTAATCCCCACGTTAGGAGCCCCAGCTGCAGTCTTTAGAACCTGGTGATGACACCGGAGGTAGGCAGTTGGGAGGAGATGACTGTCTGCTATCGGTGAGGAGACTGAGACCTGGCTCCTGGCGGGCCTCGAAGGGAGGTGTTAGGAACTGAAGACAGCAGAGCCCGGGCTGCCAGGCTGACTGGCTGAGCTGTCCTCACTTCCTTCTGATGAAAACATCCCTCTCCCAGCCCCTTGCCGTGCCCGGTGCCACCGCAGCAGGAGCTCACAGGTCCCTGCCTTCCTGCCTCTGAGCAGCCAATGATTCAATGATGCAGGTGCTCAAATGCATTCTGTCTCCTTGTAGGTGGTTGTTTATTTATTTGATTGTGTCCTGCCCAGCCAGGGGGAAGAATGGGTTTCAGTAACCAACCACTCAGAAATGCCATCCTGGGCCAGTGAGGTACATGTTTGTGCCAGGGGTGGTGGGAGACTGGGAAACATGGGCTGCTTTGCTCCCTGACTCGGTTTCCCCCTGTGCAGGGCAACTAGTCATCCAGCTTCATCTATTTAGAAGATGGATCCTGATGGGCATTTGCTGATGCCAGAGGTCCCTGCCGCCCAGTTTAGGGTTGAGAAAGTTGGGGATGAGTCTTCTTCAAGAACAGGAGCACACAAGGCCATGAGGGTTCCTAGCACGCCCTCGGCTGCCCTTGCAATGCCAGGCAGATCACTGCAATGATCCAAAAGGGAGAGGACATTGTCTTCCCTTGGCCCAGGTTTTTCTTCCTCTTTTCTGCCCATCCCTTTCACTCTCTACCACTTTCTTGCTCCCCATTTCCTCATTTCAGTGAAGAACCAGAAAGATCAGACTAGACCTTGAAAACTCGCTCCTAACTTTGATTCCTATAATTGTTGTTATTTTTTGGAGCGGGGGGGGGGGGGGAGGTTGTGTTTGGTCTGGGGTTATTGGACCAGACCATGCAAGAGAGACACAGGGGGTCCGAGGCGTGAGGCACACGTCTGCAATGCACAGAGCGTGCCGGGCCGGCCCAGGCTTACCCTCCCTGGTCTGACTGCCCCCTCCCCCCCACGATAAGAAGAAGGGGAGATGGCAGAGAGAGGATTGAGATGCAGCACGTTGTCTTTCCCAAGATGGACAATGCCTGTCCCCCTTCTTCTGGGAGGGAGCCGAGGGCCCCACAGCCCTGAACAGCTCAGAGTTGGCCACGGTCACACAGCTCCTGGCAAGAGCCTGCCCACCAGTTCTCCAGATGCCTCTCCTTTGGCTGGACTGAGGCCTTTAAAAAAGTGACACCTTGTATTTTATTTTATTTCTTTTTCTGAAAAGTCCAAAAACGTTTACAGGCATGAGCTCTATAGGCTTTATGGAAGCCCATCAAAAAGCAGGGGTTGTTTCTTCTATCTTTATAGAGCGGAAAATAAGAGAACAGAATATGGAAAAACTCTTCTAAGACCACACAGTCCTCCCCAGAAAGGGGAAAATCCAGCGTAGGCTCCTAGCGCCCAGGGGAGTCTATGCCAAACCAAAGCTGCTTGCTGGGGCACAGGGGCCTCCTCACCAGCCGTAGTCAGTCCTCACACTCTCCAGTAAGTCCGATCCCAGCTGGGACCCTCTGCTTGCGTGGGGACCTGGAGGCCTGGAATAAAACAGGGGGAATACAGCTGAAACACTGGGAAGGAAACCAGCCCGGAGCCTTTCCTGTTGGTTCCCTGAGTCCTGAAATTGCCCTGGAGTCAGGAGCAAGAGTTGGGTCAGTGTGTGCCATGGGATATCCAGGGAATATTCTCTTTGAGGAATGCTAATAGGTGTTCCGGTCTAACATGGTTTAGGGAATAAAATGTTCAGGAAAGGATTAGAGAATATCAAACATATTTCTTCTTAAAAATACTTCATACCTTTTCTGTAACTAATCATTGTGAATGCCTGACGTGGTGTTAGAATGTACTATTTCTCAAAATTATGTGCCCAAGGAACCCTTTTGTGATAGAACATCTTGGGGGTTTGGGTTCCACTGAAGACACTTTGGGAAATGCTGGTGTAGGGATGACAAGGCCAGGGCTCTGAAAGAAACAGGGAGTCTGAGATTGGGCAGCGTGAGGCTCTACAGTGGCTTGTTGAGTTCATTCACAAACTTTCCATTCCTCCCATTTCCCCTTTCCTGAACCTATGGTCTGTACATGTCTTTGTCATAGCCTTGCCATCCATTTATTGATGTTCCTAACTCTCCATTATACACTTGTGAGTCCTCATCTGTGGGGACTCTTTAACAGCAGGTGTGTATAAGTGGAGACCACATCCTCCTGATGCCTGAGCCCAGCCGTCTGGAGCCCATGCTCATGGGTGCTGGCCCAGTGCTTTCTGATGTGATGGTGGCAAAAGGCAACCTAAGCTACTGAGATGGCGCCTGGAGTGATTGCATGTGGGGTGGCGAGACCATGGGAGTGTGGTGAAAAGAGACTCTAAGAATTTGTGTGTGTTTTTGTGTGTTTTTGTTTGTTTGTTTGTTTTTGCCATTGTCCTGAACCCTACTTAGATAACTGTTGACACGTTATCTAGTTTCTCTGGACTGAGTGTTTCATGTAAAAATTAGGGATTTATACCATAGCTAAGGATTCTTCTAGCTCTATAGTTCCCTGACTCAATACCTCTGCAAATTTCCCTGACGTTCCTCCCTAATTTTTCTCCTTTTTAATTTTCAGCTCTTAACTATTTATTTATTTTTATTTTTTCTCAGCTCTTAACTATTGATGATAACTTCTGTGGCCTGGATATGAATGCACCCCTGGGCGTGTCCGAGATGGTCCGTGGTACCCCTGTCTTCACGGAGGGCAGGGACCGCATGACTTCTGTCATTGCATATGTCTACAAGAACCACTCCCTGGCCTTCGTGGGCACCAAAAGTGGCAAGCTGAAAAAGGTAGGAACAAGGTGCACTCATTTCAGTTATTGTGAAGACAGTCTGTCCCCGCTGGGGCAGATGTTATCTCATACTCTTTTGCCACCTTGGGCCTGGTGGGTGAGCAGTGCAGGTTGGAGTTACGGAGATCTGTTGCTGTTGAGATTATGAATGATCATTTCGTCTCTTCTCTGCTTTTGTACTACAGTTGTTGTGGGAATCAATCACACTGGGGGAGTATGCATTCACCCTTCCCATCCAGCCTCACTAGGCCATCCTAATGGGTGTGTGTGCTCTCTTTAACTTGGGTTTGTGCCTAAGACAAGAGCATAATAGGCCTGGTTGGTTGGGAAGGTGCCCAGAGGTAAGGGAGTTGCATGCTCCTCTTGCTTCAGCCCTTCTGGCTTACGCTTCCATCTGGAATCCATTCAGGGAAATGGAGGAAAGTGCCGGACCTATTTGAGTTGCTATTGGGGCTAAGAGCCAAATGTGGGGCAAGGAAATGTAGGATGTGTGGTGCACCTTGCAATTGCTTAAGGTGGAGTAGAATGGTGTGATCTGGGGACATGAGCTTTCCTCCTCATTCTTCAGAGACCTGCTGCCTTCAGAGCACCTGCTGAGGCTGGCCCATCAGCAGAGTTGGGGCACCTGCCCATCCAGGACTAGTCCCTCATCCAGCTCTGCTCAGGCTTCTTACCTCAGTGAGTTGGAGCTGGCTCCCTAGGGTGCCCTCCTTGCTTGGACTACAAGGCTTTCTAAGACTGTAGGCAGGAGGTCCTGTTTTGTGTTGGCTGATAATCGGACTTCAGTCTTGTCCCAGGGAAATATTGGTGACACCATGTGGAGCTCCTGCTGGTCTTATTTTGATTTCCGTTGGGATTCGCTGGACAATGTGTGATTCAGACTGAGAAAGCCAGCACTGCCTGATCTGAGGGAGCCTTGATCCCTACCTTCTTGTTGCTGTATTTCCGGGCATTCGCTCAAGATGGTCAAGGGGAGACGTTCTCTGCACATCTAGAAGGCTGTGCCACTCTTCCATCCTACTGTGTCGCAGCCCTTTTCAGCAATTATTTCTTTCTTTAAATGGTACAGCCCTGTGGAACAGGCAGTGGGTCTGGGCTGTGAGAGTGCAGAGGTGAGAGGCGGGGAGCAGGGTGTGCGTGAGCTGGGGGATGCGTGTCCAGTAGTTATTGGGTCATATCTGGAAGGGAAAACAGTGTTGATGAAATGCTATGCGCGCTGCAAGGAGGATGCAGGCAGAGCATCACGCATCTCACATTGCCCCTCAAGACCTAACACATAGCAAATGTCAAATTAACAGATAATTTAACCATCGTCTATATAGCTTTAAGAATTATATTTTGTAGTTCCCTGCCTTTCTGCGAAGAGCATATTAAACACAAATGAATGTTTTCTTGCTGCATTGGCCTTTTGGTTGTTGATTACTCATGTATTGAGCTGAATTCCATGGAAGCCCAGAGACGATGTTGCAAGGCGTAGGTATGTTGTCGCTGCACAACTCCTGTGTCCGTTGCAGCCTTCTGGGTTTTCCCTCCACTCTGCGCTGTCACTCCTCACTTCCGCCCGCTGTCAGGAGTCCTGGTCGACTCCAGTGCCTTTCCTCCTCCTCCACCTGCGGCTTCCAGCTTTCAGTGGTCTAGGAAGGCAGATCCCCAAACTTCCTGGAATTGTGTCTACTCAGCCTCAGAATAAACCAAGAAGGTGCATGCACGACCTTCAGACCACTGGACTTTGAGGACATTTCCTTTGGCTGCTCCAGCAACTGCATTCTGTACCATGACTCAATGAGTTCGGTTTGCTGGAAAAGTGAATTTACAGTTTAAACGGTGAATTCATACATTTGGCCTGCTTTGCCTCTCAATGGCTGAATAAGCGGTATTGAGAATAAAGAAGCAAGGCAATTTGGGGTGCTGTAGCTCTTTTCTCTACTGAGCCCAATCTCAGTGTGATGGAGAAGTAACTTACTCTAAGACACTCAAAGATTCCCATACCCCAAAGTTCCTACCAGGTGCCAGAAGATCACTGACTTGTTGGCAAGATCAAGCAGACCCTGTAGAAGGATTATTTTTGCTATTGTCTGAGCAGCTTGGAATATAGTGTCAGTGAAATAAACGTTGAGAGTTCAGTGCACATAACAGAACAGGCAATTCTATTCCCTTGCGGGGTGTGTGTGTGTGTGTGTGTGTGTGTGTTGGGGGGCGGGGGGGGGGGGCGGGCATGATCCCTGGCCATGGCTGCATCATAAACCCAGCACAGCCAGCTTGCAGGTGTGTCATGTAGGTCGGGGGGGGGGGGGGGCTGGGGCTGATGGGGGCTCTCTCTCTCTTGTGGGAGCCTGTATCCTGGTGGGGATGTCAGTGTGGAGCACATCTTCATGACCATGGGCTGAGGACACCCCCGGAACCTGAGGGAGCAAAGTGCACAGAGACCACCCTCAGGGGGCAGGCTGTGGGAGAGCCTGGCCTTGATGTATCCCCAGACGTCAGCCAGACCAGCAATGACAGGCGACACCTGACCAGCAGGCGTTATAAACTGTGGGCTGGCATTTCCCATTTTTTATTTGGGGAGGGGTTTGTGTAAGAACAGTTCCGTTTCAGCCACCTGGGATATTACATTTAATTTCCAGAGCAGTGGTGGGACTGGTGAAGCATAAACATTTGAGAGGTAAGAGCAGAGATTCATGGGGGGCAGGTGGGGGGTGATGAGCCAGCAGCCCTCCTGGGGAGGCCTGGCCATCAGAACAGCCAGCCTTTCTGCTCCAAGGGCTCAGAGGGGCAGCCACTCTAACAGTTTTGCTGGAGCCCAGCTCCTGCTGCTGCCGACTCAGCAGCCCGCCCACAGGGACAAGGCTGAGTTGGGAAAGGAAGGCTGGCCCACCGAGCCTGTTGTTTGAAATAATAAAAAGCAAAACTGGCCAGTTTATTTACTTTTCCTAAACAATAGAATTTCCCACCACCCTTGCTCGCTGCGCACCACTCCCCTTTCCTCATAATCGCTCTGCCTTGCTTTTCCCAGAGGTTATCGGGACCACAGTCACCTCTGGGCAGTGGCCCAGCCTCGGAAAGCTGTGGGGCTACGGGATTCTGCAGGAAGGTTTGTGAGCTGCCGAAAGTGAGAAGAATGGAAATCATACTGTAACTGTGATTACAGAGCTGGCTTCTCTGAGCCCCGTAATAATCTCCTGTGTGTACAAGGGCCTTGCAGAGTTCTTTGCAATATGACAAGGGACTCAAGGTAGGGAGGGGGGGCGAAGGTCACTTGGGGGTTTGCTGAGAGGTAGGGAGTTTGCTGTGGGTTTCCGGGGTCCAGGAGCTAGCTAGCCATGCGCTGTCCTCAAAATTACTGACTTTCTGTGTTGTTTGAAAGCTGTGGGTCCCCATCATTTGTAACCTTGACTCCAATGACCATAATTTCACTACTTTAGTGCACACATCACATAAGGCAAGGGGAAAGGAGGTGAGGAGAGTGCCAATTTGGATGTCTTTTATGTTTTCTGATGTGTGTGTGTTACTGCTGGTATTGGCAGCCTTTCCCATGGTGTGTGTTAAAGGCATGTGCTGTTAAGAAACATGGCATATGAATGCTACAGTCATCAGGAGGTGCCCGGGAACTTGGAAATAACCAACAGACTGTTAAAATGCCAATGACAGGTTAAAAATCTTAAGGCAAACACCATCCCAATGTGCTTTAGGTTGTCTGGATAAATCTGGAAACCTTTGATCCAAGTTGGGGTGGTGAGGTCTGTGTCACCTCTGAAGGACAGGATCTCTTTGCTTAAGTATCTTGGCCGGAACCCACCCCTTCCTTTTTCTCTGCTTTTTGCTTTCCTGCCACTAAGTGAGCATATTTTATGGCTGCTGGTCGGCAGTAAATTACTGCCTGACATTAGTGGGAGAGACTAATGTTCACGGTGAACCAAAGCATCATAAACTTCCACTTGAGGTGTGATTGCTCCTTTCATTTTGTGACTGCATCTTCCCGGGGTGTTTTGCAAGGTAAACTGTTCACAGCCAAGGGGCTGAGCACACTGTGGATGTTGGTTAAGCGGAAGTTGGGCTGGCCCTGCTATCGGCTTCTGGTAGGATATGTATGGTGTGTGTGTGTGTGTGTGTGTGTGTGTGTGCAAACCACAGCATACCAGCCTCTCTCGGTAGAAATTGGGTGTGTGTCAGCATGGAGAATCCAGAGGAGAGGATAACTAAAAAAAAGCCATTGCTATTGGGAATTGTCTTACAGATTAGTTTAATCGTCCTAATTTATTTTTTCTTGAGGTTGTTTTGAAATTGATTTGCCTGTGTTCCATAGGCCCTAAGCACAGAAGTGGAGTGGGGGAGGGGAGACCCACCGGGGCCTGTGTCATTCTGACCATATGTTCTCAGGAATGGAGTGTGTGTGTGTGTGTGTGTGTGTGTGTGTGTGTGTGTGATGTTAGATCTGAGATGGGCAACCCCTGCTTTGCAACTTCCTTAATGTATCTGAAACTTTTCCTGAATATTCACCTGGAAATGTGAATGAATTTTAACTGAAAAGAAATTCCTGCCGCAGAAAGAGTTCCACATGGCTGGAGTGTCACACAACCACATGGAGACACAGTGCTGGACTCCAGCTGCCGGGGAGCCTGGGAGTAGAGCAGAGGCCAGTGTGCTTGGTGCAGGCTTTGGCCAGTTAGCTCTGTTACTGTGAGTTCTTCCAGCCAGAGTGCCAGCCGGTCTGGGTGTGGTTCAACACCAAGAAGAAAACAACAGAATATGGGCGACTCCATGTTGGACA
Organism: Myotis nattereri; assembly: GCF_964212035.1. Taxonomy (NCBI): domain Eukaryota; kingdom Metazoa; phylum Chordata; class Mammalia; order Chiroptera; family Vespertilionidae; genus Myotis; species Myotis nattereri. Next base: position 24,033,529 of record NC_138086.1, on the reverse strand, counting down.
GTTCTCACTGTGGGAAAAGACCACAATAGCACTTTTGTTTGGTCATTTTTGCCATGTCGTTTTTGCATTTCCCACCCCTGGTTTTGCAAGTATGAAGCCTGTGTAGACCTTAACCTGTGGATTCAGTGAGGGGGAGGCTGAGGTTGAGGTGCTGGGGACAGAGGGCACCATAGATGTTCCAGCAGTGCTGTCCTTCTTCCTCTGATCTCACATCTCAGCAGGGACAGCCATGGCTGTTCTGTCATCATTCCTGCAAGCCTGGGGAGCCAGGACTGGCCGGCAGAGCAGCCTGATGTCGACCTGCCCACTTCTCATGGTCCTCCTCTGCCTTCTTTTGGTTTCCTCTGCTGGGTTTTAAGCCTTTTTGTGCACGATTATCTGTGGGTAGATGTGGAGAACAGCTAAGCTGGTGCATGTCCTCTTGGGCAGATCTTACATTCTTGGACAGTATTAAGCCCTCACTCAACCGTCCTTTTTATGTCAGTGTATCCCCATTGGCACTATTTTTACTGCTATGCTGTTGGGTTACCCACTGTCCCTGCCTGTCTCTTGGGGGGACAAGTGGTCACTCCGCGCTGACCTGAGCAGGCATGGGAGGCGTCCCTCTCAACGCAGCTGGAAGTGTTGCTGGAGCACAGACTAATTCTCCTCCTGGGCCCTCTTGAAACACACTTTGCGATCCCCAGAAAACATCACTTCAGTCTATTTTCTAAATTATCACTGCGAACGCACATGATTTAAGGAGATTGTTTTAAATGAGCTTTGCCAAGTCAAGATTTACTGATACATGTCAGCCACTTTTTTGAATCATGTGTATATCTGTATATATATATATATACATTTGTGTAGAATGATCTGAATAATAAATTAAAATACAAAGACATTAACATTGAAGAAAGTGCTTCAGAAACACCCCAGACCATAGAATGCACTCAGTCAGCTGATGCTGAAATGCCAGACACGCCGGAGGAATTTATCCAGTGACACATGCAATTGAAGTAAAATATTGTGCGTTACAAGAACATATCATTAAAATGAAAACTAGCAGCATATCAGGAGTCTGGCCATGTAACCAAGACAACAAAGATGGGAAAGGATGAAAGACATGATGTACCAGAGGAAGAGGGAGGAGGCAGAGGCAAGAAGAGGAAGTGGCCCCCAGCTGTCGATGGTCCCCCCACTGCTGGCTCGTTCTGGTCGGATCTGGATCGGAGGAAAACAGAATTGTCGTTGATATCAGCAGAGGCTCTCAGTGAGGACAGGACCGGGAGGTCTTCATGCCCTTAAATCACGGAGGCTTCCTCCACAGCCACTTTGATGGGGAAGGCAGTGGCAGCTGGACCGACCCAGAGCTGACCAGTTGAAACTCCCATTAGGGGTCTACTTGTTCTCCAGTGACTGCCTGTGGATGTGGCCATGCCACTTGTCTCTTGAGGGTATCATGCTGTTTTTTTCTGGTAGCTTTGGCCTCTCATAGAGGCATTCACAGTGACTTCTAAAACACCTCTCTCAAGTCTTCCACATTCACTCCATACTTTATTGCAGCCCAGGGGACACAGGTGTATGAGTTATGGATTGCTGTGTAACAAATTAACCCAAACATGGAGAACGTCATAGATTCTTGGGTCAGGAATCCTGGCATGGCTTAGCTGGGTCCTCTGGCTCTGGCTTGCTCACTGACTACAGTCAAGGTGTCCCTTGGGAATGCAGTCATCTATGGGTTCAAGTCTAGAAGCAGGGAGAATCCACTCCCAGTGTCATCCATGAGGCTGTTGGTGAACCTCAGGCCCTCACGGAGACATTAGTCCCTTGCCACATGGGTCTCCCCGTGATAGCCACTCACACAACACAGCAGCGGAGAGAGGCAGACAATGAGAGAGGGCGTGCAAGAGGAAAGCCACAGTCATTTTGAAACCTGACTTCAGAAGTGACACCCCGTCACTTTTGCTCTGTTCTATTTGTTAGGACACAGCAAGTGGGCCAGCCCACACTCGGAGGGAAGGGCTTCCACTAGGCTGTGTGGACCGGGAGGCATGGGTCTTGAAGGTCATGGTAGAGGCTGCCCACTACATGAGGGCTTTGTTTATGGGCCGTCGAGGGCACCTGAGCCAATGCTCTGAAGCGTCAAGTTGACTTCAGTGGTGTGGGAAGGGGCACAGCCTTCTCAGGGACAAAAGTGGCCCAGCACTGAATCCCGTCTTCCAGGTCCCTGAGGTTGTGACTGTGCAGGCGGATCAGAGAACCCAGAGGATAAATAGGAAGGTGTGGCTTCCCCGCAGGGCCCGCTGGTGAGGAACTCTCCTCAGCGGGAGGCCCGCGAGCACTGACCGGCAGGTGCTCTGTCCATCTTAGGGAAAGGCTGGCTTATGACTTGTTTGAAGTCAATGACTGATGAGAGCTCTGCATGGCCATGGGGAACCCATGCCCCTGACTTGGGCCTCTGTTGGGAACCACCTTGCTCTTTAGGAAGGGGTCCTTTTCCTGGCAAGTGGAGATGGCAGGAGAGAGAAGATGGGAAGGAAAGTCTGTGCTTTCAGCACCTGGGAGGGAGCAGGCGCTGTTCTCGGTGTTTTATGTGTGCTCCGTACATTGATTATCTCATGTTATCCGCACATTGCCTTTCAGGGTATATACTGCCACCTCCATTTTACACACAAGGAAAGGGATTGAGTAACTCACCAGAGGTCACAGGATTTGATCTAAGGTCTGCCCTTTGACTCACTTCTATAATAATTTCAGGGACTCTGCTGGAGGCTGTGGGTAAATCTTAGCTCCACAGCTGTGCAAGGGCGTGGTCACCTGGCTCCTGTTCATGTAGCTCTGCATGTAGATGGCCCAGCCACACTGAGGACACAGGTTCTCCAGCTCAGCCTTCCGCCATGGTCTTGTAGATTTTGAATCTTCCAGGGCCCTGGCTAAATAATCACGGGGAAGAGGGTCCCACGAGAGAAACAATGGCATTCCCACCGACGTGGCAGTTCTTGCATCACCAGCCTCCCTCCACGGGAGGGTGGGAGGTTTTCTGGGAAACAGGCAAGCTGTGCTTTTCTACTTACCATGGACCTGCCTCCCGGGACACACTTGGGGTGTTTCTTTGTCTTTGAGGTTCTCACTAGAATGCTCTCTCCCATCTGTGTGTAGTGGTTCCTGATTATTTTTCCTGTTGCAGGTCATCTAGGGTCCCTGTCTTTACTCATTTGGAAAATGGCTGCTTCTACTTAGGCAGAACCCATAACTGCTCTGCAAGCCCTCTGGAGCAGGGACCTGATGGTACCATCTCCTTATGAGCCCTGGGTCTTTTTTAGCCTCTATCCCCACCACCAGTCTACCTAAACTTCTTCTTTTTCCTAAACACCTATCTCCTTACCCAAGCTTCTTCGCTATGCTCTCAGTCCTGTACCTACTCTCTTCACATTTACCCTCTCAGCTCTTGCCTTTTACTTCCTGCCATTATGTAGCATTGTATTCTTAATTTATGATAACCCAATCATAAACATCATCTTGGCCAATTTACCCAGGATGATTGTAAGTCCGGAGGCAGCTCTGGCTCCGCAATTTCTTTATAGATTTAATGACTTAAGGGACAGTGTGATCATGAGGATTGGCTTGAAAAACACTGATTTTTAACCCTCAAACTCCTTTCGTAGACTACCAGTTTTTAGGCCCACATGTCTTAAACTCCCATCATATTGATAACACAGGAGGAATCATTGAGCATCCATAACCGTGTAAAATGATATGAATTTTTTATGGCTGCAGCGATTTTGAGGGCCTTGGAAATCTTAGATCGCTCATAAGGAGTTGCCTTATAGGAAATAAGCTAGAAGGGGCCTTCTAATCCTTTCCAAGCTCTTCACCTTCTATTATCAGATAGATAAGACCTGCACATACACATGAATGACTGTGTGCCCCTCCCACACATGCATACACACTCAGCTCATACACAGACGTACGCACCTCACCCCCACGGACTCCCACGCACACCCTTGCTCGCACACTTGGGAGCCAGGCCCTTCCCTTTGCACTCGAGCCTGGAGCTGGTGCCTCCTTCGCTCTGCCCTCTTGGACCGAGCCTCCCTGTTCTTGTTCTCTCTGGGAGATGAGCAGCACACCATCTAATCAGTTTACCTCTGACTCACCCACTTTGGCTTCGAGATGATGACAGAGTAGAGCTATTTAGCTGTCAAATGCTCTGACTATTGCCCAGATGGACAGCGCCTCAAACACCAGAGTGGTGCCTTTCTCCTCTGTGTGGGGGTAATGAGTCTCCCAGTTGCTTTTTAAAGTGCTTCTTGCATCTGCCTTTAATTTTAATGCCTCTTGCCTGCTGACCTTGCTTCCCAGCAGCCAGCCTAAGTGTGATTCCCATAATTAGCTTAGTGATAATTTAATCTCTCTGCTTTGCATTTGTTTTGACGGACTTGGGTCTGGGGACAGGGGAAAAGGGACCTTTGCACCTTCCTTGGCCTTTGTTTTTGACTGGACTCTCTCTGTCCAGGGCGGGAGCAGACGGGAGTAGATGGGTTGGGTGAGGGGATATAGGGAGAGAGAGGCCCATGGCATCATGGGTAGACTCTGGATAGGGAGGTGAAATAAAACTCTCTCTTTATTCCCTTTCTTAAAGGGGGTTCCCTTACTTTGACCCCATTTCTTCCCCAAAGTAGGAAGGCACATGAGTGTGGGTGCACACAGCACTTTAAGATGCTTAGGAGAGGAGCAGCTTGAAAGTGGGAAAACAAGATACTTCCTCAGTGGTCATGGCAACCATTCTCTTAAGCCAGAGGAAGGTGAGGAGCAAGGGGAGCCATTGAATGCCACCCTGCTGCTTCCCTCCTCCACACCCAGGCCCCCCTGCAGTCTTCCAAGCCAAGTGCCTGCCCAGGTCCTTATCCTGGGTGCCTGTGTCTCTAAACTGTTAAGAACCACACCTGCATTTACATGAAGAGTTAGTTGGAACCAACAGCCAGGAAATCTTGACTTTGCTGCTGGCTGCGCCTCTGATTTTGGACAAGTTGTTTACTCACACATATTTCACCTTTTCAGCAATAAGCATATGAATGCATGCTCACTTCATCTCTCTTATGAAAGGGCTTCGCATCTGTGGAGCATTCCTTGGTTTCCTAGGAGGAAAAACACTAATAGAAATTAAGAAGATGGGGAGGATCATGTGACTTTCTGTGCTCAGTAAACACATAAGAATTTCCTTCAGACTCCATGGATGTAAACAGCCACATGACCACAGCCGGGGAGCTGGAAGGCCTCCAGAGGTGGGGGTCTCCAGGGGACACCTTGGATGCTCCAAATAGACATACTAACCAGTCCTTGTGGGGTTTAACCGTGTGCATGTGTGCGTGCATACACGCCCAAGATCTCTCTGGAAGAACTTCAGGAAGCCCAGCGAGATCCTTGGCTACTCACTGAGCTCCCACCACATGGGAGGTGCTGAGGAGAATGAGCTGGGTGCGGAAGGGGGCACAGGCAGGGCGCACTCAGTTCTGAAAAGCTGGGGCTCTCTCCTGCCACCTCCTGCAGCCTGGAAACAAGGTCTTTGATTTATGAGCTAACATTTAATTAAAAGAACAGCAGAAAAAAATCTCATTTTGCCTCTACAGGATAAATGGTTCACAATGTGAACTCACGTGTTTCTTTTCCAAACCCCCCTGAGCTGCACGAGTGTGTGCGTGTGTGACGGGACATTGGCCCAGTGCTCTGGGCCCCACCCCTTGAAGGACTCTCTGCTCCCATGGCCGACCCAGCCTCTCTCCCTGTGTCCTGCTGTGCAGCCCTAACGCCCGCATCTTGGTGTTCGTTCTTGCCTGTATTGCAGTTCCTTTTTTGCCGATTTTCCTAACATCTTTACTTAGAGAGATCCTCTCAGTTCTGCTCTAAATGGCTTTTGTAGAACTTTTCTTTCTTCAACCCAAGGTGGTCACCCTCAATTCCCAGTACATTTTGATTTATTTCTCTGACTGCCCCTCATTCCACCCTTGGGCACTTCCCAGGGTGGACTGGACCAGACTTCAGCCCTTGTTCTCAGAAGCTGATCTTCTCTAATGTGACAGAATCTGACAGAGCTGACCCCTCTGCTGGGATGTGAGCCTGGCCTTTCTTATGTGACAACACTTATGCGCCATCACTGTCCGTCACCCTTCCCAGTGTGGTATGGACCTCTCTTTTCTGCGGGTTCTACTTTCTAGAAGTACCGATGCTTATTTGGTACGTGGAAAAGTATTTCTTCCCATTTGAGAGTCCTCGAGTCCATTTTCTTAGCATTTTTAAACCTTCCTCCGTCAGGAAGGTTCGAGCTACAAAAGCAGGAGCCAGGGGTTCTCATCCCAGCCAAGGACCCGCTCACCACTGCCCTCCTATGATTTGTAAGTACCATTGGAGGAGCCACTGTGACCTATTTGCTCCAACGCATAAAGAATCTGACCATGAAAACCACAGGGGACCTGACCAGCAAAAGCCTCCAGCTAAACAAGCCAGCAAACCAACTCAGGGCCTCAGAGAGGGGGCTTGGGCCAGTGGCAGGAATGTGGGTTTGCACTTGGTGACGCATTCTCAACCTTCTCTGCCAGTGACTCACTTCAAGGGACAAGTGAAAATCACCCCCACCCCCACCCCCTTTGCAGGGCTTCAGGCTTATTGGAAGTAAACAACAGGGAGCTGCGCCCTCCCCCACCTTCCGCCTGCTGACACATTTAGAAATACTGTCATGTCATGTCCTGGCATAAGCAGGAGGGGTTTGAGGGGACATGAGCACCATGACCCGATTAGAATGTTGGTTCCTGCTTGCCATGCATTTCAAACTGAGCCTGTTGGAGTCTGTAGACTTGCCTTCAGGTGCCTGCTCACCATACCTGGGGGCTCGGGGACCCAGGAGAGCTGGTGGCAACGCCCAAGGTCCCATCAGCCTGGCCGTCACCTGCACCTGGTGAGCTGACAGGAGGACCCCTGTGCCTCCACCTACATTATGGGACCAGCAGTGATGTCCACTTTCCACCTTGTCAAAATGATGTTGCCCAGAGCGCTCTGAGGCCCTGGGGCTGTTCTGCAAGATGAGATCATCGGTACTAAATTTGTCTTTGCTGACAGCCCACAATTGGGTTCCAGGGCCCCTGGCAGGCTTGGGAGGTAGTCGGCTGGGAGCGAGTCCCGAATGTGCCTGGCTACTACCACCACTGCTATCTGTCGCGAGGGTCTTCCGTCTCCTCTGATAGTTCTCACCTGTCTCCTTTCAGCTTCCCAGGTTCCCTGCTCTAAATATTTGCTTTTGTCCCCCCTTCCTCAACTTGATCCTGGTGGCTTAAAGGGCCAGCACAAGAACCAGGTTAGAGTGTGTGCCCACACTGGGTGAGAAATGGCACCCGCTTCCTTGTTTGTTTTCATGTGGGGACAGTTGTCTTGCATCGAAAGCACTGATGGGAGTGGTTTTGCAAGCCCACCTCTGGTGACATGAGCAAAGCTGGGGACCAGAGCCTGAAAGAGCCCCTGCCCTCGTCACACTCCCATGATCTGTGGTCTGTTGTTCTGACAAACCTGGAACTCGAAGGGTCCCAGGAACTGGAAACAGACTTAGGGGTCCCGTGAATGAACCAGGGCCATTTGAAACTGGAGGAGAGGACAGGCTGCTGCTGTTCTGGCAGGGGGTTGGGCCAGGTGCTGCAGAGAAGCAACAGGTGAGGCGACGAGAGGACTCATCCAGGAGCACCTGCAGAGAAGTCAGCCCTGGAAGGAGGCAGGGAGGGGGCAACAGACACCCCATCAGGGTCAGCTATGTATTGGTTTCCTATTGCTGCTATAGCAGATCACTGCAAACTTAGCAACAGCACAAATGTATTGTCTGATAGTTCTGTGGTTCAGATACCCACACGGGTCTCACGGGGCTAAAAAATCAAGGCCCAGCAGGGTTCCATCTTCTGCAGGTTCTAGGGGAGAGTCTGTTTCCTTGCCTTTTCTAGCTTCCAGGGGCTGCCCACATTCCTGGGCTATGGCCCCTTTCTCCATTTTCAAAGCCAGCAACCTTGCTTCTCTCTGACCCTTCCTCTATAGTCTGCTCACCTGCTAACCTCAGCTAGAGAAGGCTTCCACTTCTAAAGCCTCCTGTGATGAGGTTGGGTTCACCTACCTACTCATAGGCAAACGCTGGCTCTCTGCAAAGGTGGAAATCACTGCTCAATCAGTCAGGGCTCCATCAGGAGGGATGGGAGGATGGAAGATGAGAAAAAGTGAGCAGCTACTGGGTGCTGGGCCCTTTGCTACCATAAAACACTTTATTTATTTTTTGTCTGTGTGCATTTTAGAGCTCAATTTGGCATCCCTACCAAATATCCAGCTTTGTGGAGAGTGAGGCTGGGGCATAAGGGGAGTTTGAGGCTCCAGAGAACAAACACTTGGTAATAACATCTTAGGTCGCCTCCACCCCCATCCCCACCCCACTCCACCCCCATCTCCACTGGACGCTTCTAAGCCTTGCCTGGCCTGTGTTCTGAGCCTCAGAGAGAGTGGGCCTTTCTTCTCACTGCCTGGAGAAATCCCTGAACGTGCCCACAGGCGTCTGTGCTTACAGGATTGATCTCAACCGGGCTTGTGAAAAGGAACAGCTGATGTGTTATGTAATTCCTTTTCTCTTCAAACGTGTGTGCAACAGTGTGAGCATAAATGGAGTGTGGGGGAGGGGTTGTTCCTGGAAAAGCTGAGAGGACCTGTTTGCCATGTTGGATGACTTATTCTAAAACAGCGCTCTGCCTTTCTCCTCATCTCGCCTGCTTCTCCCTCCTGCAGGGAGAGGGAGAGAAGTCCCGGGCGGCAGCATGGAGAGGGACGCTGGGAGCTTTGTTCCGGCTTTTGAGAGCCTCTTCCATTTCTCACTCGAAGGCCAGGACTTCCCCGTCTGACCTCAGACACTTCGATTGTTGAGATGAGAATTTTTTTTTTTCCTTCAGAGTCACTGGGATTGAGTGTGCAAACCAATAACACTGTTGGGAAAAATTATTTGTGTAAGATGTGTGTGGTGTACATGAATAAACATTAATTTACAAAGTGATAAATGGGGACAGTTTTTAAACACTCTTCTAAATCTGAATTACAAGTTTTCGACAACATCGGAGGTGTGTCTTGTAGAGCATTATAGTTTGAATATAAAGTTTTTCTATTTTTGTCATAATTACTTCACATTTATCTTATACCCATTTGTTACCAGACCAGAGTTTTCTGCTGCTTTTTTCAGAGAATTAAGAAGTAGGAGGGGATATTCCAGCCCGGTCACCCCAGGATAGCTGGGGGAGCACTCCCCGGATACCTGGGAATCAGCCAGTGAGCCGGCTGCAGTCTGGTGTGTGAGTGTGTGGATGAGCCTGTGAGAGCTTCGTGTAATTACCTCTGATGGTGTTAGAGGGACAGGTGTTTCATTAATTTTGAGGGATTTGGCACGTTTTCACTACGCTGTGGTGGGATGCTGGCATTCCAAAGTGAGCTAGCAAGGATCCCACTGGCAAGAAGCTGTATTTCTCAGCGGCGCTGTCATCCAGGGCTGGCACATTTCCCCACTGGACACCACTTCCTGAATGACGAGATCATTGAAAGTATTAGAGACCCCAACTATGCACTCCCATGCCACCTGTAGGGACGCTCTCTCAGGCCATCCTGGGAAGAGACGGAAAGTATGAGTCCCTGGTTCACTGCTTTTTCATTTTGGGATTTTGGACAATTTCCTTGCCGCCCCTCTGCCCCCTCTAAGAGTTAATTTCCCCACTGTCTATTGAAGACCAGAAAATGTGAAGCAAACGTGTCCTTGGGGAGAGCAGACCATGAGTGGACCAGTTTTTCGAGCCTAGGACCAGTGAGCCAAGTTGGCTGAAGCTGCAGGAACAAGGCCAAGGTCTTTCCCCTGTCCCTTGCAGCGGGACAGCAAGCGACGATGGCTGGTGGCCTGAGGCAGAACCCTGAGCTCTTGCCTAATGGGTCACCTCAGCCACAGGAGTGTGTGACGGGTTCAGCCCAGGAAAAATAATGCAGGCCTATGGCTTCCCCATTGCAGGCCAGTGAGCCTCACAGCTCTTTTGGCCCCAAGACCAGCCATTCTGCAAATCTGTGGGGATGGCCCCTGCGAGGGGGCTGGGAACTCCTTCTCTTGTTTGGTTACTTGAGGAATCAGGAGACGAGTGGGCAGGCAGGAAAATCAGGGCCCATGGGATTCCAACCCCCTTCTCCACCAGTAACTTCTCAGCCTGTCTTGCAGCTTTTGCATGTGTGAAACAAGAAGTGGGTGGTTTTACCTGACAGGGCTGTTTGGGGAGTTGCTGACGATGATGATGGCCAGCGAAGGGGTAGTGACAGTGCAAGTTTCTCCAAGAGGCTGAGACACGGTCCAGACAAGCGATGTCCCCCACAGGAGCCTCCTGCTAACGGCTCAGAAAGCCAAGAATTCGTGAACAGGCAACTGCCTCCATGGTCATACGTATTTAGACTTTGTGATAATAGGTTTGACAGTTTCACTGTAATCTATGAAAAAAGCACAAAGGGAGATCATAGACAATGTTTACAAAATTTAAAATGGAGAAAAATGGAGGGATCAGGGAAAGAAAAGATGGAAGTGGGGGTCACCTGGAGAAGCTTGCTGTTGGATGCCGATCGCATCTTCCCGGCACCTTGGGTGCCTCACTTGTCCCATGCTCCTCAGCCAGTGGGGCTGACCCCAGTGGGGCTCACATGCTTGATAAGTGTGGGCACTGATCTGGTGATGTGCATCTATTCATTCAGTCAGTCCTCAGAACTGCCCTACCAAGTAGACATGCTTGCGATTGCCAAGGAAACTGGAGGAAACCAAGGCTGAGAGAGGTTAACTAGGTGATCCAGGATGGCCTGATGAAGGCCATGGAGGCAGGATCCCACTGTAGAGTCTGGCTCCCAAGCCCCTGCTTGTCTCAGGCTGAGCAGAGTGTGGCCACTGCAATGCCTGTGGGAGGCCTGCAGCCTCCCAGAAATGTCAGGTGTGACCCTCTTCTTCCTTGTCCCTTGGGCTGATGTAGGCTCTCTCGCTTGCATTCTCCTGGCTCTAAGGGTAGCCGTGCAGTGATAGATGACTCCGCCCTGCCTATCTGGTTGCTGGCTTCAAGCTTCTCCATGTCCCCGGGGGAGAAGCTGGGCCAAGCTGTTCCGTACTCACTGAGCTCCCGGGGTTTCCCAGGTTGAGACCAGGTCCCCTGGCCCATGTGAGCAACTGTTTTTACCCAGGTGCCCTCTACACTCTTTGAAGAGGATGCTCTTTAGTTCTAAACTGGCAGCTCTGCTTCCTGAACCTTCTCTTTTCCCAAAAGTGTGCATTTCAGAGTAAGCAGATGGCTTATGGGTGCTCTTCCAGCCCCCTCTCCTCCCCTCTTGGTGTTTCTGCTTTCTTTCCTTCCCCCAAACCTTCTGCCCATGTCCCTCCCAAATCTGTGAACGCACTTTGCTCATTTGGGCTCAGGCAGCCTGAGATGAGACTCCTGGTCCCAGGGCCCTAGTCCCATGGCCATGGGAGAGGAGGAAGGGCTTTTTCAGTGAATGGGACAATTCCTTGTCCACAGATGCAGCAGCCACACACCCGGAGAAATTCCAGATGGTGCTACTGTGGGCCTACATTTTCCTTTAAGAACACATTGTCATTATCTGGGTGGGCGAAGAGGCTCAGAGGTGACTTCGCTTCAGTCTGGGGACCAAATCCTCTTCTTTCAGACTTTAGGCATGATTCTGACAAGCCTCTGATTTTGAAGCTTTTTAGACAGAGAAATTTTTTATTTAAATAAAATCTTACATGGAAGTCTAGCAAAACTGATAAAACTCAGGTCAGGTTGAAGTGGATGGGTGGGTAGGGGAGGTGAAGAGGGAAGTGTTTTCAGAGCTTCCCTCTCTATCCTCCAATGATCCCAAGACTCCTAGACACCCCAGGGAGCCCCACAGAGCTCAACTGGAAGCTCCCAGCCAACACAATTGTCCTGTAGGGGGTCTAGACCGAATCATGTGTGTCCTGTGTTGTTAGGGTGAAGTCTGGGGAGTGGGGGCAAGCATGTGTGTAAGAGAAGGCAAAGAGAGGGGGCCTCCCATTGTTCACCATTAAACCTCCCACTAGCTGTCACCTGGGCCCCGGGACTGCACCTGGCCCTGAGTGATGGTCCTTAAAGGGAAGCCAGCCTCAGGAAATCCTTTGAGTGTGACTGGGCATCCTCTCTCTTTACCAAATATCTCAGAGTTTATGAAGCAAACGGCTTCTGGCCAGGCCACCTTTGCCTTTAGGACAAGGTACTTTCATTTGAGATAGGTGCTGGCCCCTGGTGTATCCTGAGCATGTGGAGTAGAACACCTGTGCTACCGGCGCATCTTCAACTTGCTGAGAAGGTGCGGCTGACTCGTGGCTGTTTTCCTTTCGGTAATCAATAAAGGTTGTGTTGGCAGATGTCACCGCATCATTACTGCCTCCAGATACTTAGGGACCTCCTCTCACATTTGAATCTCACATCACGATTTGCAAAGTCCTTGCATGTATTACCGCACTTGAATGGCACACCTACCCGTGAAGTAGGTGCTGAGAATAGATTCTTCCTTTACAGATGAGGAATCAGCACAGATAGGTTACCTGACTCCAGCAAGGACACACAGCTGGTTAGTGGCAGCGGGGAACCCCACGATCAAATCTCTGCTCCGAATCCAATGCCACGTTCACTCTTCCAGGTGCCTTCTGGCGACACAGCTGGCAGCTCAGGTGGAAAGAGGAGCAGGTGGAGAAAGGCCCTTAATTCCAGCGGGTTCTCCGCAGGCCCTCCTAAATCTCCCCTAATATTCTGGCTTGCCTCGCTCTCCCTCCTCGTGAGCTCGAGCCGGGATCTTCCAGTGCACAGCCCATTGTTATTTTTTGCAGCTCAGCACCACGTGCATGGCTATTTTTATCCTGTACTAGAAACTATCAAGTGGGGGAGAAATGTTAATTGGTATTATCACAGCAAACTGTGTCCTAGTAACATTGCAATTCAGAGGTAAGCGCTCCCCCCCTCCCCTACCTTTTAGGGAGAGACGGGGATTTATTCATCTGGCTGACAGCCAGCACAGGTCTCTCTGGCTGGTGCTGGGCCTGTGGGGAGAAGCATCCAGGACTCTGACATGCACGGGACAGGCCGCTGGCCTCCACTCTGTGGTTAGTTTCTCAGGGAAGGATGTGGGGGTGGGTGGAGTTGTGATGCATTTGGTTCTGTTTCAGCCACTGAAACCAGATTGGAGGGATAGTGTGTCTGCCCAGGAAGCTCTCGTGGGGCGTGGCTTGCGGGGCCTTTGTGAGAGAATCTGGGGCATTTGCCTTCACCGTCCAGCTGAAAGTGAGAGATAGCGGCCCGCACAGTTGTGTCCTCCTAAGCCAGAGCGAAGAATGAACAGATTAGAAAATAATAGCAATGGAGTCAGACAAGTTTTGCCAAACTTCCAGAAAAAAGAAAAGAAGGGGATTCAACAAACAGGCTGTTCAAACCCTGACAGCTTTTCTTCCCTGCTGTGTGACCTCAGCGGGCTTCTCGTCCTCTCTGGCCTCAGTTGCTTCATCTGTAAAATGGGATGGGTAGTATCGACCTCTCTGGGCTGTTGTGAGAATTAAAGCCCATGGCCCAGAGCACGTGGTAAGGACTCTATAAAGGAAAGCTGTTATGGTGAATTTTTCTCTCAGGAATCCTAAGAATCCTGAGGGCTAAGAGCAGGGGTCCTCAGACTTTTTAAACAGGGGGTCAGTTCACTGTCCCTCAGACCGTTGGAGGGCCAGACTATAGTTTTAAAAAAAAAACTATGAACAAATTCCTATGCACACTGCACATATCTTATTTTGAAGTAAAAAAACAAAACGGGAACAAATACAATATTTGTATTTGCATGTGGCCCGCGGGCCGTAGTTTGAGGACCCCTGGCTAAGAAGATGCAGGAAGCAGGGCAAGATGGGAAATCCAGGTTCCAGCTGACTGCTTGAACCCAGCCCAAGGCACATAATATCTTCTACATCCTCCCTGCCCCCTTCTCTACAGTGGGAAGGATAATCAGGTTGATTTCATGGCACCCTGCAACTTCCATTTTTTTTATAATGCTTTTTAAAAAATGGTTTTATATATTATAGAAAATATAGAAAAGAATAAACAAGAAAATAAAAATCACCTTCAGAAAATTGTTATTTATTCCTGTGTCCTTTTTTCTATAAACATGTACTTGAAATATATACAAAGTAGAATGTAATATATATATATATATATATATATATATATATATATATATATATATATATAATATCATGCTTTCCCCCCATTTTTTAGTGTGTACCTTTCTCCATGTGATGAAATAGCAAATGTGATTTTTAATGCCAGCCTTAGTATTTCATAATGTAGTCTTTAGGCCCTTACTCTTCTCCTTTATCCTGAAGCTTCGGGTTCTCTTTTTAATGAATTTACTTTCACCCCTCCCCCCCCCCTTATTTTTTAGCTCCTGTTAATTTTTGCTTCATAAACAGGGTTTCTCTTCTTTTCCTCCCTCGGGTGATGCAGAAAGTATTAATCTATTTTAACGTAATAGTGGTTACCCTAAAATTTTTGGAAGCATGTTTAAACCCATAAATGTTGAAGTTAAGAATTAAACAGAATGGTTTATGTCCTTCCCCTTGCCCCGTTTTCCAGTATTTGTTAATATGACCCAGGACTTAGTATTTTTACATCATGATAATTTCAAAACTCATTTATTCCGTTCACACTTTGTTTTTGACATCTCTACTGTTTTATAATTGAAATTATACTCAGTAACAGCTCATCATTGCTCACGGATCTGTCACATTGCAATTCCTCACCTGTGGGTTCTTAATTCTGATCTGTCTCTTGGTAGATCAGCATTCATCTTTCAGACAGTTTCCTTTTCATGGAGGGAATGCTGGTAATGTAATTTTTAAGCCCTGGAATGTCTGAGAGTGTCATTCTGTTGACCTCACATGTAAATGACAACATGGTTGAGTATTTTTTCTTCCCTCCAAGTTGTTGAAATTACTCCATTTTCTCTGAGCAATGAATATAGGAGAGAGGCCCGAGGCTGATTGGATTCTGATTCCTTTGTGGGTTATCTTTTCCCTTTGGCTGTCTGCAGGTTTATAGAACTTTCTCTAGATATCAAAGAGGTTTATCAGGATGTGTATACGTGCTCATTTCATTTCTTAGGCATTGCATGTAAATAGTGCGTTTTCAATCTGCAGCCTCAGAAAAGGCTTATTATTATGACGGTCATGTTTCTGTCTGTGCCATTCTCTCCTTGGAGGATTCCTTGTGTGCGCGTGTTGGAGCCCCGGTTTTGTTGTCCAGGTCCCATATGTTTTTTCTCATTACCATCCAAGTTCTGGGGAAGCTTTTGAAGTGTATCTTTACTTCTTCTTTTCTTTTCTTTTTCAATTACAGTTTACATTTAATGCTGGTTTGTTTCCGTTTCAGGTTAGACAATTGTATACTTTAGAACAGTGGTTCTCAACCTTCCTAATGCCGCGACCCTTTAATACAGTTCCTCATGTTGTGGTGACCCCCAACCATAAAATTATTTTCGTTGCTACTTCATAACTGTAATTTTGCGACTGTTATGAATCGTAATGTACATATCTGATATGCAGGATGTATTTTCATTGTTACAAATGGAACATAATTAAAGCATAGTGATTAATCACAAAAACAATATGTAAATTATATATGTGTTTTGCGATGGTCTTAGGCGACCCCTGTAAAAGGGTCATTCGACCCCCAAAGGAGTCGCGACCCACAGGTTGGCGACCCACAGGTTATGAACCACTGCTTTGGAAAGTGATTTTTTTTTTTTTACAGTATGCTTTCTGCCAGTTGCTACTTTCAGTAAGTTTTTAATCTGCCATTCATTAGACTTTCCTGATTCCAGGTCCTCTTTCTCGATCAGATGGAGAGGACTCACTGTGGCCGAAGTCTGGATCTGGTTCCGTCCATCCTTTATCATCAACTGCTGTGGGAAGCCCAGTAGAGTAGTTGCTGAAGAGAGCCTGTGGTCCTCAAAGCCACCATTATCTACTCTCTGCTCTTTTAAAATGAACGTTTGCTGATCCTTGTTCAAGATACTATGCACTTTGATTTTTAGACAAAAGTCCTCTTGAATCTCACTGAAAAACAAATAGGAAATTTCCGCAAATATTTTGTTTCTCTTTATTTCTTTATAGTAAACCTAACTCATAGGAAGATATGTCTTGTGAGTCCTCATTGTTATTATTTTATTTGTGGGCCTTTAATATCCTTTCCACTATTTTTTCCTGTGTGTTCAGCCTTACAAATGCGCTATATGGGGAGGTATGGTGGATCTATGGGAAAATGGTGTAGGCTTCGTTCTGAAATGTTTCTAGATTTTCAGTACCTCCCTCTCTCTTTCTCTGTGTGTGTGTGTTTTGTTTCACTGAGAAACAAAATTTATCCTCATGGAGAGTAATATGTGAGATTAACAGAGGGTAGGATTCAGTCTTACAACTTTAAGCAGGAAATAAAGGAAGGAGAAACTGGGGCAGAGAGGCTGTGACAGCATACACAGCACTTGGAGTTTAAACACTGCTTTTTGCTCTGAAGCCCCCGTGCCATTTCTCAGTCCTCAGCCCCACCTCCGGATGTCCTGACCTGACCCGGTTTCCACCTTGGTGAAACCTCACCCAGGGTCCTTTGGCACTGACACTCTGCGAAGGCTGTGACTGTCATTCGAGAGCTCGATAGAACCCCTGGAAGGGAGGGCTAGCTGTGCAGCTAAGTGTTTTCCATGTAGCTATTTTTAAAAAATGCTTGGAGTATTTATGATTTAAATTCTTTCTATGTTACATCTGAATTGTACATGGCTGCAAGTTTTCTTGCTATTGGTGGCTATTTTGTAATTCCCACACTTGGACTTTCAGAAGCAGAAGGTGAGAATGCCTATCTGCCAAAAGCCACACTTCTCAGAGGACATACATGTTGTATGAAAGGGGGACCCTTCTCTATGTGTTCTCACAGGCCAGCGGGATGACTGTGTTTTGTGTGTGTGTGTGTGTGTGTGTGTGTGTGTGTGTGTGTAAATGTGGTTGTAACCAAGAGGTATGGGAGCACTTCTTTGTACAAACATGAATTTGAAAATCAGGCATTTTTGCAATTGAGGCAGTTCCAATTTTCTGCACTTCTGGAAAGGAGATTTGATGCAGATCATTGAAATTAGCAGATAATTTCAAAATTATTTCCACTTTGGATTGGATACCTTATAGCAGTGGTTCTCAACTTTGGCTGCACATTAGAGTGACCTGGGAATCTTTTTAAAATCCTGATTTCTGGGCCTCCTCCTCCAGAAATTCTGTTTCTTCGTTATGGGGTGGGGCCACAACATTAGTAATGAATCTTTTTAAAATCCTGATTTCTGGGCCTCATCCTCCGGAAATTCTGTTTCTTTGTTACTAATGTTGTGGCCCCACCCCATAGCAATGAAACAGAATTTCCGGAGGATGAGGCCCAGAAATCAGGATTTTAAAAAGATTCCCAGGTGATTCTGATGTGCAGCCAAGGTTGAGAACCACTGCCTTTTAGTAACGGCAGAGGAGCCTCCCAATTCACATCAGTCCTCACCTGGCCCCCTACCCCCAGGTTTATCTGTGGTCTCTGTGGTCTTTGCTCACATGGGCTGGTGTTAAAACAGCCTCGATTCTCTGACATGCCGATTGGCAGCCTGAATGTCTGGGGAGTGGGAATATGAATTAAAATGCCTGAAAGGAATGTGCCCACATAAAACCTTAGGGTTAGATCTGCATCCATGTTTTCTCTGGGACATCAAGAACACCCTCTGTGCTGCACCAGAAAGAGTTAGAAACTCAAACTCTAGCCCACTTACTGCCCTCCAGTTCATCCCTGGCATTTCTCTCCATACTGCAAGGAAATATCGTTCGGTTTCACATCAGCTGCATTCCCTTTGCTCCCAGCTTCTCTTGAATGATCAATTATGGCCAAGGAGGTTAAACTAAAAAAAAAAAAAAAAAGTCTTTTTCTAACCAAAATAATTAATTGGTGTTAAAAACAAGAACTTCTTTAAGTGCTTGCCCTGTGGTTTCTCATGCACTTTTTAAATTAGGGGTTCCATCCCAGAAAACTGTCTGCTCAGAGGCACGTGTCTCCCGAGTTCCATCTTTGTCAGATGAGCAGCCTCAAGGGTCAGAAGGCATCAGGGCTGGGCGGCAGGAGCAGGTGCAACTGGGCTGCGTGCTCTGGTTTGGCCTCACCTGGACCCGCGTGGATGTATGTGTTTACACTTTACTAAGCTGCATATTTCAGGGCTGTAATTGCAGCTCCTGTCTCCACAACATTGTAGACTTGAAGGGAAAATGAGGGCTTTGCACGTTGCCAGGATGTAATGATGGTAGCAGGCGGACCTTGGCCCTCCCGGCATTCAGGCCAGCTCTCCCCTGCAGGCGGCGTTGGGGGCGGGTGGGCTTGGCACAGGAATCATTTCCCAACTTGGATATCGTGGTGACTTCTTACTGAACTGTCATATGCACACAGGAAAGTGTATATCAGTGTTCCCAGGCTGAGCTTCTCCATGTAACCTGCACCCAAACCAATAGCTAGAACATTATCATTTCCCCTCTGAGTCCCTTCTCCCACCCTCCCAAGGGCCGCCGCCCTGTGAGTTCTCACAGCTGGTTTAGGTTCTCCGGTGTGTACTTCACACAAATGGAGTCAGGCAGCACCCCCACCGCCCATGTTTTATTCATGTTGTTTTACTTTCTGGCTATGAGATTGGTCCGTATCGCTGCATGTAGTTGCAGTTTGTGCATTCCTGTGGTTCCGTAGGGTGGGGCAAAAGTAGGTTTACAGTGGTGAGTAGGTGACACACCATTTATTCTTGTATTATTATTTATGAAGTATTGTATTATTTTCCATATGAACAATACTTTTGCCCCACCCTGTATTGTGTGACTATACTCAAATTTATTTTTTCTGTTTTATTGTTGATGAACATTTGAATGGTTGCCAATTTTTGCCTTTTATGAACAGTGTTGCTCTTAATACTCTGTGTTTGTCCTCTGGAGGCCTTATATAAACATTCCGATGGCAAATGCACGTAGGAGTGAAATTCCAGGGTCATTGCGTGTAACCAGCTTTAGTAGAAACTGCCAAAGTGGGCTAGATGTTTCTAAAGGATATTTTAGTGGTAGCAAGCTGGCTAACATTTCCCTTCACAAACAGCAAAAAGGGGGTAGTCTTTTCTTTTTAGGCAGCACATTGTGGTGAGTTTTGGAGGAAGATATACCCTGGGAATATGAGGCCAACAAGTATTTACCAGTGCCCGTTGTTCTAGGTGACAGGTGGATTCGTTTCCTAGGGCTGCCCTAACAAATTTACACAAATTTGGTGGCTTAGAACAACACAGACTTAATCACCTGCAGTCCTGGAGGTCAGAAGTCCAAAACGGTTCCAAACCAAGGTCTGGGCAAGGCCGTGGTCCCTCCACAGGCTCTGGAGGGGAGTCCATGCCCTTGCCTTTTCCAGCTTCTGGAGCTGCATTTTTGGCTCATGGCCCCTTTCTCCCTCTGCAAGGCCAGCAGTGTAGCATCTCTAAATCTCTCTGCTGTGTCTTCTCATGGCCTTCTCTTCTGTGTAGTCAAAGCTGCGTTACCACCCTCTTACGGGGACTTGCAAGTGCACTTAGGATCCACCCAGATAATCCAGGACAGTCCCCTCTTCTCAAGATCCTTAATCACATCTGCAAAATCTGCTTTGCCATAGAAGGTAATATTCACAGGCTCCAGGAACTGGGAGCTGGATCTGTTTGGGAACCATCAGTTAGCTTCCCACATGGGGAGATGCCATCATCTCTAGCCTTTTACCGTGCCATCCACAGAACCTGCCTTCATGAAGCATCATCGCCTTACATCACAAAGTTGCCTAATAGTTCTGGTACTCTCTGTGATTCTCAGTGCATCATGGCTAAAGGTCGATGGATGAGGTCAGAAAAGTATATTTAAAAGATAGATGGCAATATTTGTTTCTTCATATTTAATTTACTTTCAGTGGTAACAAAGACGCTTAAATGTATAGGAAGAAAAATAAATCAAAATACAAAACACCCTAAATGCAATGATTGGATCTTGGAACAGAACAGGGACATTAGTAGGAAACTGGTAAAATCCAGATATAAGACTGTAGTTTAGTAAATTTTATTTTAGGAGTGATGCCATGGTTGTGCAAGATATTTACATTAGGGGAAGCTAGGTTAAAGATGTATAAGAACTCTCTATATTATTTTTGCAACTGCTCTATAAACCCCAGCATACTTCACAATAGTAAGTTAGCAAAAAGTGCAAGGCACCCAATTAAGTACCCACGGAAGAAAAGCTCTAGATTCCATCTGTCTGTGTGGCATAGGAGACAGGGTCCAGTGTTGGCAGAATGAATTTAAATGACCCAAAAGGTAATGATGAGGTTGAAGAAATATATATCCAGTGAAGTATGAATGGAGATTGGTGAGTTGTGGGACATATAAGATGGTGTTTCTCAGTGGAAACATATGGATCAACTTCAGTTCCACCCAAGACCTCCCAGGGGGAGCTGGAGCTGAGGGTGGTCCCGGGGTGTGAATGAAGAGGGAGTCCCGTCCTCAGCCTCTCTGATTGATTCATCAACTCCCGCCCATCCTCCTCTCCTCTCCTCTCTTCCTGGCCCCGTCTCAGGGCTCAGTCTGTTAAGGACTCCCCAGCGACCAGCCGGCTCACAGCTGAGTTGTTATCTTCCCCGTCACACACTTATCTGGGCACGGTTAGAGCTCCCTAATAAAATTTGTCACTGGCTTTAATCCCATCACTGTCCAGACCTGCTTGATTAGCCCCTCTGGTTGTTTTGGCTTTGCTTGTACCTCTAGCTTCTTCCGAGGAAATTGGTAGAGATAGGAGCTGAGAGAGAGCTCGGGGCCCTACAAAGAGATCAGAGAAGAAGCAAACCAGGACCCTCAATGACTTTTAACCAGAGACAAAGGGCTTTGTCTCCCTGCTGCCCTCTGGTTTCAGGCTCATCAGGGACAGAGCGGGAGAGGGGGGATGCCTTCTCTTGTCCATGCTGTTGGCTGCAGAGGCTGGCCTTGTGTCCATTCCCCTAACAACTCCACATGCCCCCACATTCCTCCTTGGCCCCCTGAGCTGGGGAGAGGAAGTGCTGGACAGAGCTGG
Source organism: Myotis nattereri (assembly GCF_964212035.1). Lineage (NCBI taxonomy): Eukaryota > Metazoa > Chordata > Mammalia > Chiroptera > Vespertilionidae > Myotis > Myotis nattereri. Next base: position 24,012,315 of record NC_138086.1, on the reverse strand, counting down.
GGAGTTGGAGGCGTTTAGTCAGCTCATGGGATTCCACCCCTACACTGGATGTGGAATCTCTGGCTACATTCCCTCCCCTTTCCCAGGCTCAGTGACTGTCCTGGCAGGCTTCTGTGATTGTGGGACTCTTCACAGCTGCATGCTTCATGCACAGTGTTGAAGCCCAGAAAGAGCATATGTGGAGAATGCCATGGGGGAATTCTCTAAGGAGCACTTTCATTCAGTAGATATACTGCGGAGCTCCCAAGAGGCACGTAGACTGTGCCCTAGGGCGTGTCATCCACAGAACCTGCCTTCATGAAGCATCATCCAAATGCATGAAGATGCATTTGGATTTGTTGCATCTCCAAGCATAAATGTCAGCAGCCCCTCCCCCTCTCGCCCCCTGCTGTGTGTGTGGTGTACATGGGCGCATTCTTCCGTGAGCCAGCCCTTCCGCCCTTCTCTTCCTGGTCTGCTTTGCCGCATGGCTGTTCTGTCTCCCGCTCATTCCTCTGCACCCTCCTGAGCCAGAGGCCCCTCCAGTTCTGAAGGTAAAGCTGTTCTCTGTGAATCCTCATGCTGTCTCAGCTTTATAGTTCCCCTTCCTCAGCCATCAGGGCTTCCTGCTCTCTTTTTGGGCACCTGCCAGGAAGGAGGCAAACACTGCCGCTCCAGGTACCTGCCATGCGTGTGCAGACAGAGCCCAGGTGGGGCTGGAGGCAGGTGGGCAGGCGGGCAGGTGGCCCAAAGGCAGACAACTGGTGCTGCCTGTCAGAGCTGCCTGTCTCCCTGAGGTCCTGCGGCCTCTGTGGTCAGGAGGTGGCATCTCTGCAGCCTCCAGTTCCAGCCCAGGGCACAGAACCTGCCCTGCTGTCCAGAACCAGCCCCAGCAGGGGCGCTGCAAGAGATGTGGGAAGGTGGACAGTTCACAGGGGGAACAGAGTACATAACAAAGTACCATAACAATGTACCATAGACCGGGTGGCTTAAACACCAGAAGTTTATCGTCCCAGTTCTGCAGACTGGAAGCTTGTGTTGGCAGCGTTGGTTCCACCTGAGGCCTCTCTCCTCCCTGTGTCTGCACAGGGCCTTTCCTTTGCCCTGTCTGTGTCCACATTTCCTCTCACAAGGTCACCAATCATATTGGATAAGGGCCCAACCTAATGACCTTATTTTAACTTAATCACCTCTTCAAAGACCCTGTCTGCAAATATGCTCACATTTCAGGGTCCTGGGGTTAGGACTTCAACATATAACCTGAGAGGGAACAGTTCCGCCTGTAGCCAGGTCCCTCTGCCTTCTCTGTAGGGCCATTCCCAGCCACTTCGGGTGGGAGCCGGGGATGCCTCTCACAGAGCCCGGCTTCCTCTTCTACATGGGCGATGAGGCAGCTTGTGGTTTGGTTGTTTGCAAACTAACTGCAAAGAAAACGGAGGGTTATTTTATTTGGGGGTGATCCTTTTACTATTTATAAGGGGGAATTCTCTAAGGAGCACTTTGTTCAGTAGATACACTGCGGAGCTCCATGAACAAGAACTTTGGGATGAGACTTGATAGTTGAGTGGCCTTGGCCAAATTACTTCACCTCTGGGAACGTTTTCTCATCTGCAACAAGGACTGCTGTGAGGATAAAGTGAGATGTGCACAAGATGCCCAGGCAGTGCCCGGCTCGGAGCAGGTGCTCAGAACTTCCTTGCTTCCTTTACTTCCATTGCAGCATTGATGCTGCTCCCATTTCTGTAGACAGGAAAGTTGGTGATGACAGACACCCTGAACCCAGTGGGCTATTCGGCACACAGCTGCTGTCTATCCACTCAAGGGAGCCGGGACAACTGGGGACCTTGCCGACAGCTCGGTGCAAACCTACCTCTGCTGTTTCAGAATAAACCACACTCAGATGCCACTTCTGCTGATGGGGGTCAAAGATAGAATCTCTGTGCACAAAGAGTTGTATATTCATTGGCAGGAATGCCCAGTCTCAAGGGGAACTTTGAACACAAAATTTGGAAAACTTATTGTGGGCAGAGGGTGGAAGCAAAAACTGGAGTCGCTTTTCCCTACAGGTGTGGCTCTCAAACTTGAGTGTGAATCCGAATCAAAACACAGATGGCTGGGCCGCACCCCAGAGTTTCCGATTCAACAGACCTCAGGCGGGTCCTGAGAGGTTGCATTTCTAGCAAGGCCTCAGGTAATGCTGCTGCCTCTGGCCCAGGGGCCACCCCTTGGGGGCGCACAGACACAGCATTTGTTTAGGGTCTGTTCAGGGTCTATATGCCCTTACCCCAGCCAGTCCTGTGTTCGCTGTGGTCTTGTCTGCCTTGTCTGATTCTCTGCTCTCCTCCCTGGAGAAGGGCAGGTGTGTTGAAACTTCATTGTTTCCCTGATTTACATATGCTTTTCACCTCTTAATGAGCAACTATTTCTTTGGCCCTCATCCTTCTCTGCTTCTCGATTTTCTTCCCCTTTTCCATATGTGGGCCTCCACACCTCTCACCACGATGCAGGAGCAGGCCTTGTTGCGAGCTCCCTCACTGAAGCCCAATTAGGAGGAGGCAGATGCACAAGGAGTGTCTTCCATCGCCACCCTCATCGTCTCTACCCCCATGTGTGTCTACCCCATCATATCAATTCCCCGGCCCCAACTCCCTAATCACTTTGCCAGAGTAAATAATTGCTGGTGTGTGGTGACCCAAGGTCAGGGCCAATGGAGGAATGTAATTAAAGCCTTCACTCCCCACCACCATGCGAGCCGCCTTCCAGCTGATCCTTGAGTCTCTGATCCCTCGGGCTGATGCTCCTATCCTCCTCCCCACCCTACTTTCCCTTTTGAGCCCGAAAGCTTGGGTTGGAGCAGAACAGTTGCTCATAAGCAGATGCCAACGCTGCCTTTCTTTGAGTCTCCCCCACAAAGGCGGGGAGGGGTGGGCAGAAGGTCCTCTTCCAGGGAGCCGGAGCACGGCCCTCACAGCCCTCACAGCCCTCACAGCCAACCGAGGGCATGTGAGCCTCTGATGACTGTTGCTGGGCAGGCTGTGCTGTGTGTTTTTGGACTCCCCCCACCACATGGCCACCACTGCTTTTCCTGAGTTAGAGCATCTTCCTTCCTTCCCTTCCTCGCCTTCGGAGTCCTGCTCCTATGTAGGCGGGGATGCGCACACCGCAGCCTCCTGGGCCGAGAAGGCCTGAGTGACTTGGAATGTGGCTGATGTGGGAGGCAAAGCCTTGCCTTCTAGCCCTGCCTCTTTCATCTCTGGACGCAGGACTGATGTTCCTCTCTGCTCAGCGCCTGGTGCCGGGGCGCCGTGCTGGCAGGGACGATGGCAGATAACGGCCTTTGAGTTCTTTTGGACATGTTCCCCGGGCCAAAGCAGGGGAGGAAACTTCTTCTCGCCTTTACTCTGACTCCCAAAGCTAAGCCAGACCCCAGACAAAAATGAAGCTGTGACGGTCCAAGAGAAAAGGCCAAGAATCGTTTGTGTGTCCTCCCGCACGCCGCCGTGGAACGGGGAAGGGGTCGCTGGGGAAGGAGGGGCGGGCAGGGCGATGGGATGTTTCCGTGCGTGATGCATGGAGCCTCACTTTGCAAGAATGTCCGGGCTGACCCTGGGGGAAGCAGAAGTTTTCTTGATTAAGAAAAGGAGGCTCATCAGCTCTCATCTCTAAGAAGGTCATTGCCACAGTAACCTTGCACAGCCCACATCCCGGCTCTGTGCCTGTGCTGAGCCTGCCCAGTCGTTCTGGGCCACTGAGGCAGCTGAGGAGAGGAGCTTGCTCTCTCTTAGAGCACCCGGCTCGGCCTCCCCTTCTGGGGTCCCGCTGAGTCCAGGAGCCAAGCCCTGGCTCCTCCTCCTAGCAAACTCTCTACAGGCAGGAATGTGTCCCTGACTGCTTGTTGCACTACCCTGTCCCCACCGGACATATCAGGCACAGCTGATGACAAAATACAAGAGTCCGACAAAAATGAAAGTCCTCTTCTTGCTGGAGTTCAGTGCAAGAGAACCTGCTTTAAATTTTTGATTTGGGAGCAGGCTTCTGTGCTGCTTAATACTTGTTTTTATGTTTATGCCCATGTGTTGGCAAATTTCCCCAAGAAATTCTGAGGACCAGAATTGTCTGCCCGTTTGTTTGTTTCTGTTTATTTATTTATTATTTTAAAATTTTAGGTTGCAGGCCGAGGGCTATGCTCCCTTTGGCTTTTATTTATTTAGTTAGTTAGTCAGTCCTCACCAGAGAAGATTGTTTCCATGGATTGTTTTAGAGACAGTGGAAGGAAGGGAGGGAGGGGAGGAGAAAGAGAGAAAGAAAGAAAGAAAAAAATTGATGTGTTGACTGGCTGCCTTTCCCGCACACACCCTGGCAACCAAAGTAGGGGATCGAACCAACAACCCAGGTACGTGCCCTTGACCGGGAATCAAACCTGTGACCCTTTCGGGCTTAGGTCAACACTGTAACCACTGAGCACACCGGCCAGGGCTGTCTGCCCTTTTAGACCCTCCTCGCCTAACACCTCCTAAGCCACTCAGCACATCAGTTCTTGTTGGTGGAGGTGATGCTGACCAGGAAGGCAGTGGCTGCTGCCTCTCACTCCCTCCCTGTGGTAACCCCAGAAACTTCAGGGCAGATATAGTGAAAAGGAAGCCCAAAGCAGGACCTCAGCCACAGGGCTTGGGGGTGGACTCTCACCAGGGCAGGACTTCCAGGCCAGCGCTGGGAGGGCTCAGCTTTGGAGGGGGCACCCTGGTCCTGGGGGTCTGGCCTGGCTCCCCTGACCTCCCTTTTCATCCTTGCATGTCTCCTGTAGGTGTAGGTGTCAATTGCCCTTTAAAAGGAAAGGGAGCATGCTTGTGAGTAGGGGCCTATCCTGGGTTAGCAGCTGAGATCTTTGGGTTTGTATAACTTGTACCTTGAGTGTGTGGGTACCACGGAGCATGTGACCTTGGCATTTTCTCCAGGCTTGCATCATCTATTTTCTAAGGCCTCTAAGCCTTGGATGGTTGAGCTTTCAAAGATTTGGCCCCTGACTGGTTTCCTGAGCCGTGAAACAAGAGTCTAGGAATGGACTTACCCTGAGCCTCCAGCTTGCCCAGAGTGGCTCCAGGCCAGAGTGGAACAAAGTCCTTACTCAAAGACATGCAGAGATTGTTCTGGAATTTCAGAGAGAGGGCTGAGAGGCCCTGCCTCAGGGGTTACAAGTCAAATTCATGGGGGCACCAAGGCTGCCCCCATGGCCATTGGCTCTATGGCAGGATGAAATGGCTCCTCCGGCCCTGAGGGTGCTACAGTGAGGGGAGGGGCAGAGGTCCTGCCCTTCCAGGCCTCCCCAGTCAACTCTCCCTGCAGGGGGAGCAACTCTCCTCAGCAGCCATGTGATTGGAGGAGCTGGGGAGGGGGGTGAATTGAACATGATCAGTTGCCGCTGATAGAACAGTAATAAAATTAATGGGCTCTTAGAGCTCCCCCATTAACAGCGGGGTTGGTGTGTCAGACCCATTTACTGGATCAGTCCTCCAGATGTCAGCCCGGGACAGACTCCGAGCAGCTCACTTGTCCTGCCTCCATCTGTGGGAAGACCTACCTGCTCCCCAGAGGAGCACTCCTGTCCCTTCTGGAAACTCTGTGTGAACTCACAGCTGGAAAGTATAAGGCCAGGGTTTTGATACGGTTGTTTCTAAGATCTACAAGAGCTGCATTACGGATCAGTGTTATGTAGCTGCTTTGAGCACCAGAGAGCTCATAGCCTCCCATTTCCAACCCCATCTCTCTTAGTCACTTGCTGTGTGAGCCTCGCCTCATACACAGTCTGGATGGGTCGGTAACGTGGACGGATCTCATGGAACAGTTCGCTTCCTTCCTCGAGGAGGGAAGGAATTCGAGATGAAAAACAGGAGCTGGTATCCAGGAAGGAAATGGACAGTGTGACAGAAGGCTTTTTATCCGGTTTCCCTAATCTGGAGTCACTGATCTGGGGCCCGAGTTGAGCTTTTGGAGGTGTATGAACTCTGTAAAGTCATCTATGAAAACAATGGGTGAGAGAGCATTTTCCAGAATCTTTGAGAAGCGTCTCGGAGAGGTCTTGCCCCCGCTGGGGGAGTGCCCACTGGCAGCTTTGGGTGGGAGGAGCCTGGATGTCAGCCATTAGATTGGGGAGGATGGGTCTTCCCTTACAAGTGCATCCTGGTCAGAAGTCTTGATTGCTCATCCGGGACTGAGGCAGCCTTGCTTCTTATTCTGGGTGAAGCAGTGAGGGAAGGTGGAGAAGCAGAGGTGGTCCTGTGTGACAGAAGCCAGAGAAGGACAAATTTCCTCACGCTCTGTGGGAGCAGAGCTGGGACTGTGAGACCAGATGTGCCCACTCATCTCCCTGGGCGCTGGTCTCCCTGCAGAGGACCAGCTGTGGGGAGATCCCTGATCAGGAAGGAGATTTGGGGGAGATGGCTCCTCTGAGCTTCTGAGCCACTTTGAATATGGATCCAGCAGTACCCAGTTTGTTGTCTTAGCCTGAACTTTGTGTGGCCCTTATTTGGGGGCATTCCAGGTGCATTGTTGAACATTGTGACGGGACCAGGTAGCCAGCTTACTAAGAACCACATTCTCAAACCGTATGGCTCTAAGGCCAAGAGCCTGGACAACGATGGAGAAGGAAAACAGTCAACTGGGAAAATGATAATGAGATAGAACCATAGATACCATGAGCTCAAGAGAAGTTACAAGGTCCAGCTTATGCCTAAACTGAGTGTCTGTCTGTCTAGCAGCCACTAATTTTCACCTCATTAGACAAAGCGGATTTAAAAATCTTGACCTCTGATAATAACCTAGTAGTTTGCCACCGATTCAATGAATTAACCAAATAGTTTTGAACTGCCTGCTGTGTGTCTTCAGTACTTTACTCAGCACTGTCGAGGCACCATTTCTGCTGATGACCTCATCAGTTAAGTGGGGAGAGCAAACATTTGACAAGCAACAGCTGGAGAGAAACTTGGCTGGGCTATGTGTAAACGTGCATCTAGAATTCAGTCTCTGGTCAAGAGCTCTTTGCTGGCTCTCATATCTCCAGCTCTTAGCTTCTGAGAAATGATAGAATCTAGAGTCCCACCTGCCTCTTCGACTTTCCCCATTTTATGTCTGAGGACATGACCCGTTTTTGTGTCCCTTGGGAAAGAAGTAGCACACAGATGCAGAGGGGATGAGGCGGTGCCTGGTTTGAGAGGTAAAGGATTGTTAGGTTAGAGGTGGCTCTTTCCAGGAGATTAAAGAGTTCATATTTCTTGAGTTGCCTTTCATCTCTTCCACCTTGCTCCACCCTTTCTATGCTTTCTGCCTCTACCTAAACTGACCATGCAACTGGGCAACTTCTTTAATAAACCCCCAGTTCTGTAGGGGAAAAGAAGCCCTGATTTATAGTATATGCCAATTTCTGTGGTGTCAGTATTACCACCGTGGTGAGCTAAAGTTTGTTTAACCAAATTACAAAATTCCTAAAAATTTAGCAATCAGCCATCCTGAGCTGTCAATAGCCAGCTCCAGCACACCCTGGAGCCCGCCCTGTCAGCTGCTCATCACTGACCACCCGGTCTTATTGGTAAAATGGTGGTTCCACCCATTGTGGGCATCCATTGGGAATGGGAAGTTCAAGGAAGAAAATGTAGTTTATATGATACCTGATAATCCAACATAATTATCAGAGCTACAAATGAAGCATTGAGAGAGGGTCTGTGTTTTTGACATTTGCTCTGTGTCCTGGACAGAAGACTGGCTTATTTGACCTCTGAGGATTATTAAATCCGTTTTTAGAAAGCTTCTAAATATGTGAAGTATTCCGATGGGTTAAGGATTAGGGCCCCTCTGGGTATAAGATGGTATCCCAGTCACCTTTCCACCCCTTTCACTGAGCCCATTTTCCTCTTATCTTCCAATCCATTTTGCTCCAAGGTAATCCCCTTCCTCACCCACAAGAAGTCAAATGACCCCGGTCTGGGTGAAAACATCAGTCCTTGGGAGGTCAAAGGACTGGTCCCACTTCACAGGAAGGTCCATTCCTACAGTTCCCACCGCCTGTCTTCATGCTGAGTGCCCTGCAGGATTGAGGGCAGTGTGCACCCAGCAACTAGAAAATGGGAACAGAATCCAGGGGGCCCTGAGTCCTGGTACTGCAAGCGGGTAAGTGGGGAGGAGGCCCAGGGTCGCTTCTCCTGGTGATGCGCTCTTCCACCCTGGGCCCTACTGGGAGGCTGGCGATCCAGCCGAAGCGCTCCAAGGGAAGATCAACCAGAAATGTCAGCCGGGCAGTGGAGCAGGGCCAGAAAAATCAATGCTGAATTCCAGACGCCAGGAGGACAGGAAAGTGGGGAGGTAGGAGGGCCAAATGAGAGCATTTGTTTGCAATTCTAATGTAACATATCAACAGATCACCAGGCAACGATGCCTAATGAAAATGCACGTGATGGATGTGGGCGGATGAAGAGAGGAAGGGAGGGACGGAAAGTCCAGGCACGGGGCCTGCTGAGGAATTTAAAGGTGTCTGTGTCCACTGAAGCCTCATGCCGAGGGCCAGGGCGCCGGGACCAGCTAGCCTAGACTGAATCCGAAATCTGCCACCTAATTTTTCATGTGGTCTCAGACCAGTTGCCTCAGCTTCTTGCTCTTCCTTTTCCTTCTCTGTACAGTGAAGCCATTAGGAATATGGAGCAGGTAGGGTTTTTTTGTGAGGATAAAATGGTGTAACCTGGAGTTGATGCTTACTCCTTAGAAACAGCTATTATTTTCTTTTCTTATACAAAACACCCATTATAGGGCCTGGTGCATAAAGTCCATTTCCTTTCCCCTTGGGACTAAGGGAGGAAGAGAAGGCTAAGGGAGGAGGAGAAGTTGGACTCAGCTGTCACCATTCGGGACATTTTAAGGCAGTGGTTCTCAACCTTCTGGCCCTTTAAATATAGTTCCTAATGTTGTGACCCAACCATAAAATTATTTTCGTTGCTACTTCATAACTGTAATGTTGCTACTGTTATGAATCGTCATGTAAATATCTGATATGCAGGATGGTCTTAGGCGACCCCTGCGAAAGGGTCGTTCAACCGCCAAAGGGGTCACGACCCACAGGTTGAGAACCGCTGTTCTAAGGCCTTCACCAGGTTTTCTCTCTGAGCCCCTCAGATGGAATCAACAAATCCCACCCTTTTCTGATTCTGCTTTCAAATCTCCCAGCTCTGCCATGTGGGGCAGGTAGTTAGAGGCCGGGGTCTGGATTTCTCCACTTGTTAAGTGATGGTAACAGTGCCTAGCTTACTGGGCTGTTGGGGGGTTGAATTCAAGGTATGTTTGTTGTTTTTACTTCCCCCTTTGCTGACAAGAATGAAGTGTACTCTCTGGTCTGAGCGCGCTACATGCCGTGTCTCATTAAATCATAAACAACTGTAAGGAGTTATGCTGTCCATTTATGGCTCAGGGAGACGGGGAGTCAGTCTGACCTGTGGCACCCATGACCACACCGTCCGTCTTGGCCTGAACCCTGGGTACCCTGCCACTGACTTCTCTTCCTCTGTCTGAGCTGGTGAGCTCTTGTTAGCAGGGTCAGAGCTGAGTGGGACCAATCAGGGAGACATTCGCTTAGAGTTCAGGGCTGGGCAAATGAACCTGTGAGTTTTTGCCTTTTAATTGTGGCCTTGGCCTTGATTTTACCACGTTATCCTGGGAGCCTGAGAGGCTGTGTCAACTATAGCAGGAGGCAGAGTCTCAGGGGGACCCAGCAGCGTTCCCAGTGGAAGGAGAACTTCCCGACATCCTTCAGCACCACCCAGAGCACCCCACCCCGCTGGAAGGGGTTGGCAGAATCTCTGAGGAGGTCCTAGAACTTTTAATCGTCCATTCTTTCTTTCCTTCTGGACAGTGAAGTGAGGGACTCGAACAGGTGAGATTTAGTGAATCATACATTTGCCCTCTTTTTACAAAGTGGTATATTTTCAAAGCATTTTGGGTGTGAGAAAGTGCTATTATCTTTCCAGAAAACCCAGTTCCCAATGTGATGGCATTTGCAGGAGGGGCCTTTGGGGAGTGATTGGGTCATGAGGGTGGAGCCCTCATGAATGGAATTCCTGTCCTTAAACAAAAGACCCCAGAGCAACCTCTTGCTCTCTGTCAGGTGAGGACACAGTGAAAAGACATCTATGAACCAGGCAGTGGTCTCTTACCACCCAGTGAATCTGCTGGGGCCTTGACCATAGACTTCTCAGCCTCCAGAATGGCAAGACATACATTTTTGTTTATAAGTCACTCAGTCTGTGATATTTTGTTATAGCAGCCCAAATGGAATAAGATCCTATATAATAAAAGGGCAATATGCAAATCAACCGAATGGTGGAACAACCTGTCGCTATGATGTGTACTGACCACTAGGGGGCAGACGCTCACTGTAGGAACTACTTCTAGATCGCCTGATCCGGGCCTGCTGGCCAACCTCTTGGTCCTTTCCTTGGCAGGCTCTGACTGCCCAATGGGTAACGGGGAGCTGGGGATGGGTGGCAGCAGATATGGGCCATGCCAGGCCAAGGCCCCTGCCCCGCCGGACACCCCATGTACAGAGGGAATGGTCAACCTCTTGGTCCCTGTCCCCAGCCGGCAGTCTCTGATTGCCCGATGTCAATAACAGGGAGCCAGGGGTGGGTGGTGGCGGGGCGCAGGGTCAGCTGCCAACAGCCGGGGAAGATGGCCCTGATTTCAGGCCAGGCCTTAGGGACTGTAGCTGTGTATGAATTTCTTGCATTGGGCCTCTAGTATTGCAATAATTGCTGATTCACACCATGGAGGTAGGTCTCATAGCTACTATCCCTCGTGGCAGCAGACAGCTAGATGTGTTGTGGGTTTGTGATGTGTGCTCTGTGGATGTGGCCCACAGGGGTGCTGGTGAGGGCTGACTGAGTGGATACCCTGGCAGGCACGCTCACTCAGCTGCTGTGAGGAGAGGGCTCTGAAGACCAGAGAGAGAACACCAAGATGGTATGGGATGTGTTATCGCAGATAAAATTCTTCTGCTCCGCTTCAGAAATAATATAGAAGGAGGAGCAGGTAGCAGGCTTGGGATTAAACTAGAAGCCAAAGGGCAGATGTGGCGAGGTGGTTTCGTGGCCAGATCAGGAAGTTAATGAAACCAAACTTAAGGAATGTTCCTTAACGGTGCTGGTTTTCACTCTGTGGGAGCAGGAGTGGCAACTGTAAGGCTCCTCTGTGCTTCTGGAGAAACGATTCACACGGATGCTCTGAGGATGCTGGACAGCAGAGTCCTCAGTGAGGGGAAGGCAGGGGACGTGTGTGATTGACAGACTCGCTCAAACCCCACAGTCCTCCCACTCTCACCAACACAAACCTTAACTCAGACGTGCACCACCTGCTTGGGTACCCAGAACCTACTTCCCTTCCCCGGGTGTCACCTGCCATTTAGGATGCTCACATGGTCCTCTTTGTCAAGAAGGGAGTTGGTTCCTGAGAACACCAGAGAAAAAGACATTGCTAAGAGGCTGAAAGGGTGTTTGGTTTGATTTCCAAATTCGAAGGAGACAAGTATGTGTGGGAGAGAATTTCAAAACAAAACTTTCAGATTCTGGGAAAGGGTATCAACGAAGGCTGAAATTTAGTAAGATGATGCTCTGATGTTTACCTAAATGTTTTAGCTCTGGCTCAGTTTGTAAGCAGGGCGCTTGGGGAGAAGGGACCTCTGGAGTTCACGGAGGGGGTGTGGCTCAGTTGACACCTGTTTTAATTCACTGGACAATATTGAAGGAGTCAGTCTGGCCAGTGTGACTCCATGATTGAGCATCGACCTTGAACCAGGAGATCATGATTTGATTCCCTGTAAGGGCATGTACCGGGGTTATAGGCTTGATCCCCAGTGTAGGGCGTGCAGGAGGCAGCCAATCAATGATTTCTCTCATCAATGATGTTTCTATCTCTCTCTCCCTCTCCCTTCCTCTCTGAAATCAACAAAAAATGTATTTTAAAAAAAATTGAAGGAATCCAACAGGTCCTTCTCTGCTTGTCGATCGGGTCAGTCTGTTATTGTGTTTCCTGGAATGGAACCACACGTGTTTAAAGAGAAGCTATGCCAGAGACGTTTAATTTGAGACAAGTGCCAATTTAGAAAATGAAGGGGAGCCCTGGAGATGCCACATGTTGGTCTTCGGAAATTTTCTCCGCGGAATCCTTCAATGGCAATATTTTCCTTTCCATGTAACAGAGAAAGGATACAGACAGAAGGTTAATTAGGGGGACGTATCCAAAGGAAGGCCGTGCACAGAGCAATCCAGGGGGGACGCGGCCATGCCCACCAGCGGCATCAGCAGCAGCAGCCTTGATTCCTATCGACGGAGCCCACACAGGGAGACCGACCACGAGCCCACTGGTGGCTGGAAATTGACGGTAGAAGCATCCAGGCTGAAAGGGCATAGAAGTCACGGCCATGAAACTGCCAGTTTCTCTTCCTGTTCAGAGGGAGGAAATAATAGCACTGGGCTGTGGGAAGGAAATTGCCCAGCTGCCTTTCCCTCCAGGCAGCGGGATGCCTCTTCTGAAGGCTTGGACTTTAGAGCGCGACCCAGAGCCGCCCAGGAGACAGGCAGACTCCCCAAAAGAGAATGAGGTGTGGAAAAGCTGCTGCTGCTGATGGCACTTGTTTTGCTGTAGGAAAATGGCCATAAAAAGAGAGAGGCCCTGAGCACTGGCCGAGGGATATCTCTCAGGTGGCCCAAACTTCCTGCTGTCCCACAGAACGTGAGGGCGCTGGGCTCTGGGAGACACAGAGCTGTGAAATGTTCCCAGGACTGCAGCCTCCTTTGGCCAGTCTCCTTAATGGAGACGCCTGGATTGGGGGTCACACACACACCTGGGACAGCACAGGCCCAGCCAGTCAGAGCTGACGCTGTTTGCAGACAACCCAGAGCACCCTGCTAGCACCACTGTCCCAAATGTGAGTCCTGCGTTCAAGCCTGTCAGGTCTGGGCAAGGTAACCGAAGGGACGCCGAGAAGCAGCCACACAGGCGGTCAGGAGGTAGAGGCAGTGCTTCTGGGGCCACCTGGTTCCTTGTGGACCACTTGCCTTTCACACTAAATTGTTAGCCCTGGGAGGCCTGGCGCTGTTTGTGTCTTAGCCGGTGTTCCAGGCCTGCCTGGGGCCTGGGCAAAGTGCACGCTTAATAAGTACTTACCAAATCCTGGAAATGAGTTTGCGGAAGGGGACTTCTCTGAGTGACAGCATTTGGGAGGATGAAAGTCAGCATCTAAAAGAAAAAAGGAAAAGAACGGAAGATTCCCGTGGAGAAGCAGCAGTTTGGAGTCCAGAAAGAAAACGTAGGTGGTGGGGCAAGCTGCCCATTCCGGAAAAGTAGAAATCTCCAGGCATTCCCAGGAAGAGAGGGTGGAAGGGACATCTGCTACAGCTTCTGAAAATGCGCTGGCTGCTGCGGTTGCTTCATGTCCACCTTTCAATGCGCTGGCTGCTGCGGGTGCTTCATGTCCACTTTTCAATGCGCTGGCTGCTGCGGGTGCTTCATGTCCATCTTTCCCGGTTTCCCCCTGGTTTTCTCTGCTTGCTCACAGTCAATTTCACACACGAGCTGCAGGCTCCCCAGCTGCTGTCCTCTGGGACCTCCGTGGCTCTGACCCTGAAATCTAGTCTGGTGACACTAACATGCTCGCTTACTCTCCAGCACGTTGCCCCTGACTGATCACATTTTCTCTATCCCTCCACACAGGGGTTTGTCCTCTCTTTGCCCTTGGATCTCCCAGGCCAGCCCCCAAAGCCAAGTATGACCATGTGGGGCCTGGAGCTCTTCCCCAGATAGGATGAGTAGATAGACCCTCCCAATATCGGAAGATTTGGGGCCTCCTTTTACCCCCAACAATGGATGAACATGACTCAAGACCGGGAATGTCACTTGCATGCAGTTTCCACCGAGAACATGGGTGACATGCTACTTGGTCGGGCACTTGGTACTCCTGGCCCTGAAGAGCCTCTTCAAAGCCTACCCCGGGCCAGCCTCTGGCCTCGTCCGCCAGGTCGACCTTGGGAGTCATGCTGCTCTGACACTCAGACTTTGCTGGCCTTGGGCATATCCTTCTCTGTGAGACCTTGGTTTCCCAACTGGCAGGCAGGCAAGAGGGTCATTATTTGACTGAATAGGTTTTTCTAAATGTGGTAGAGTCAGGATACATATAGATATAGATATTGGTATTGATAGAACAGATATAGATGTATAGATATAGATATCTGTGTTTCATAATGTATACTTTATATGTTGAATATGAAATGTAAAATGGCGTAAATAAACTCCAAAAGCATCCTTACTACCTAAAAAGGTGGAGCTTAGGGGAAGGAGCACACGGACACGCACCCTTCTCCAGCCTTGGGGTCACGGGCAGTGTCCTGGGCTCCTGATCCTGTGTTCCCAGCTCAGCGATGTCCGTGGGAGGTGAGAGAATTCTGCTGTTGCTCTGGGTTCAATGAGAACAACACTTACAGAGAACACATTCTATTCTGAGCACTGTGCTGGGTGGTGCAAACCTAGAAAGAATTAACCGTGGCCTGAGGAGCTCCCAGCCCCACTTACAGCTCAGTCTTTCAAAATACTATAAAAGGAAACAGCTTGTCCAAAATACCATAGCAAGTTCAGCAACAAAGCCAAGTTTAGAAATCACTGTTGGAATTTGCATTTCGTTGCAGTGCAGGTGAGATGCAGCCCCTGAGGCAGAAGCCAGCCGAGTTCTAGCTCTATCCCTGGCGAGAACTCACCCTGTGAACTTGGGCTGTAACATTGTGGTTTAGCCTGGAAGGAACCTGGGTCCACGCTCCCCAAGATATAGCTGAGGAAGCGGAGACTTCAATACGCCAAGTCTTAGATTTTCCCCAGGTGTGAAATAGACATAAAAATGGGATGCTCACCTTCCTTACCTTCCATGGACTTTAGGAAATAAAATGTGAGAGCAGCTGTCAGAATGTTTTGGAAAAGTAAAAAGCGCATGGCTGTCTGCCTCTAAGGAGGTATCGTCTGCTTATCAACCTTCCCTGCTCTCACTCCCTCGTGTACCAGGTGCCCAAGTGAAACCCTGCAAAGCCCAGCAGGGTTGCTGCAAAGACAGTCAGATACAATCTTTAAAAATATTTTGCTACTTACGGGCAAAAATCCCACAGCAGCAGCTAGACCCTGTCTCCCGGATAGTTGGCTCTTTCCACGATCAAGTGCCTGATAATCACCCATCCTGGTGAAATATTTGATTTATTCTCAGAGGTTCATTGGAGGGCCTTTAAAAAAGGAAACTGTAAAAACATTTGCTAGCAGCTTTAGAGGAAAGGAGGAAGGAGCAGAAAGAATTATGACCACACACCCTAGGAATTGTTGTCGTATTACACCTGTGTTCCAGGAGTGGACGGTTTTTTTGATGCAGTTGGGCCTCTTGCCTCTGGATAGTGGAATTGCTACCTTCTGCCACAGGGTAGATGGCCCGTACGGCCTTTTAAGCAGTTTCAGGGTGGTTAGTTTGAAGGCAGCAGCGCGTGCTGGAGAAGGCAGGCGGGGCTTGGGGTGGGGAGAATGTATTTTCCAAAGTTGACGGTTGCGTGTCATAGTGTTATTTGCTATGTCATGTTGATCTGGTGCGATTTGACAGCTGCGTGCGAAAGGCAGCAACCTCAAAGAATTGCGAACTGCCTTCCAGGTGTTTGTCTGTGCAGCATATGTCTGTGGGAGGCGGCGGGGAAAGTAAACCAGGGCTTCCTTTCAAACACGGGATCCTGGCATTTTCCTGCAGGTTGAAGCTCAAAACTTTTACGGTTGCTTCATCGTGGGACATGGGAGGATGTCACTGACTTTCATAAAGATAAATGTGCGTTCTGTGGTAGCAATGCACAAACCCCACACATGTGTACACACACACACACACACACAGAGTAAGGTTTTCTAGTTAGCTTGCCAGAAATGCATTATTTTAACACTCGAGCTTCAGAAAGCACCCACTGCCTACTGGCGTTAGGACATTTTCTGGGGTCAGGAACCAGATGCTTCTCACCCTGGAATCCCGCAGTCAGCAGGGCCTGGAGGGCCTCAGGAAAACAGGTAACTGCGTGAAAACATCTGCTAGTGACTTTAGGCCCTAAAGTTTAGGGGAAGGCAGAAGAGAGCAGAAGGAATTACTACCCAGAACTTGGGTTGATCACCTTTGAGTTCAGGGCTTGTCCCTTTAGCCAGTGCTTTGCAAATGCTTAGGTTCCAGAAACTGTTTAAGCAGCAGAAAATGCCCCTTCTTCTCCCACAAACATCCCTAGCGAACGTGTCACCTAAGGTAGATAGGAATGGTAGTTAGGCATTGATATACGCCTATGCATGGGTCTGTGCATATGCATGTGTATGTATGCATATATGTGTGTATGTGTGTAACATGGATAACTAAATGCATGTCATTCATATGTTCTAAAGCACGGCGGTCACACATTCTGAGACCCCTGTCTGCAGACGGCCTGGAGGATCGTCAGCAGCTCAGAGATGATTTCTCTCGGAAGGGCTGGCCTCCGTGATTGCCGAGCCTGAGCGAGGTGGGCCTGTTACATCTGTGGGCCACGTGTCTGAAGCTCCGGCACCTGCCAGCGGAGCTTCAAGTGTCAGGGCAGCTGGATCCGGCAGAAACAGTTTTCTGCTTCTCAGTTCCCCCCAGGCCAGAGATAAAATGAGAGCTGCCATTCACGAGTGATGCCAGGGCTGCTGAATGAACCGGGGCGGTAACGCTCTGGCCGATAGGAAGAACACTGCGCGTGGTAATAATGAAGGGGAATGCTTGCTGCCTGGGACAAAGGGTTCAAAATGGGCATGCCAGTGCCTCTCAGGGCTGGCTGAAGAATTGATACGCCCGCTTGTTTCAGAGCATCAGGGCATATTAAACGGTAGACATCATCCTGTTGAAGTTTTTCTGCTTGCTATCCAGCAGTGGCCAGTTCATTTGGAACAAAGCTTGTTGTTTTGATGTTCTTACCGTCGGTCATAAGGAAGATTGAGGAAAAAAACACATTAGACCAAAAAACTACACAGAATTGTATTTTTTAAAAAAACATCCATTGAGTTACTCATAGGTGCTGGGCATTGGGCTAAGACAGGCCAATAGCTAGCAGGTGGGGAAAAAGTGCCACTGCCAGAGCCCGCTGCCAGAGCCCTTGCCTTGCCATTATACTATGTGACATTTTACAATATGCAGGAGGCTGATATTGAGGTTATCTGGCTAGAATCACCACCCTCTGCTAACATTCATCATGTGGTTCCGAAGTTAGCAGTTCCAGGTTTAGCTGGGTATTGTGAGCACTAGCTGTATTTCAAATAATAATGTCATGTATGCAGCCCCTCCTACTTTTGCTATGTCATTTCTGACCTTAGATAACGAGGGGCTGGGACATAATAAAACAAATGGACGTTTATTGAGCACCTACTGCATGCTAGGCGCCTGCCTAGTGCTTTATCCATAGATCATGTCACCTTCTGAAAGAGTTGCTTAAAACCATCTACATGTCACAGATGAGAAAATCAAAGCTCCGAGTGGTCACGTTTTAACTAGTCCGTCTCCCTTCGATGTCAAGGTACACACAGGTGCCTTTGGCATGTTGTGTACAAACCCACACACATGCTTTCTTATCTGTAACTGTTGCTGAGACTTTCTTTCCTGCAGAGAGTGTACCAAAGGCCAGCTTCTCCAAGCCACGGCCTCCCCCACAGAGGGCCCCCAGGTCAGAACTGACTCCTTCTGTGGGGATGAGTGTCATCCACCCACAGAGACAGCCACACTGTGGCTCCCACCACTACAGCCCTCCCTCCATGGAACCCTTGCTTCTTCTTGGCTCTTACTAACTCCACTTTTCACTCCTTCTCCTCATCTTGACTCCCTTTCTCAGTGGGACCGTGGCTTCCACCAGCTGTGAGTGAGCCACGTGGTTAGTCAGGCTGCTCTCTCTAAGCCCGGGCCCTCCCGCCTGCTGGCACTACACCGGGCGACAGGAGAGGCTCTGTGTGTGTGCCCATGTCATCGCTGTCACCACCTCTCAGTTTTTTGGTATTTTCAGATTGTGAGCACTGAGTGGCGTGGGTCTCTGTGTCCTCTGCATGGGGAAAAGTGAAGAGAGGAGGAGCTTGGAGAATCAATTTGGGATAGATTTTTGGGTGCAGAGGTATAATTCAGGCAGCTTTTTGGACTCAGATGCAGCCCTTCTTCCATTTGTAATCTTGAATTGCACACAGTTACATGAACACCCTCCCCCCCCCCCCCCCAACTCTCACATGCACACCCACACGCCACCAATTATTACGGTCTCATTGGTCAGAATGCATGTCTATGCGCATACACACAAGCACACACTATGCTCACGTTCCTCCCTGCTCAATTCCTGCCCCTGGGGAGTCAGTTTCATCAGTCCCTTTAATGATTAGACTCAGGACCATGAAGGGAGAGGCAGCAAGCTGCTTTCTGGCTATTGGCAATGACCTGGGCTTTTATGCTCTGTGTCCTGACCATTGTGCTTCTGGAGAGTCTCTTATAAGAGCAAAACAAAGAGCTGACGCTAGTTGGTGGGCCACCTGAATTGGGTTCTCTTCTCCACAGGGTCACCTCGTAGACTTCTGCATCTGAGGACCCAGGGAACCAAGGAAGGGGGAGCCTGGAAGGAAATTACCCACGCACATTCTTTCTGCATCTATAATGTTGAGTCCAAAGCCAGGATGGGCGCTATCCCTGAACAAGTCACACTTTTGTGAAATGGAGCACCCAGGGACACTGCAGCCAGGAAGCCTGGCAAAACCCAAGCCAGATGGCACCACACATCCCTGCAGTGGTGGCATCCACGTGGCCAACAGTGCAAGTGTCCCAGCCCCCACATACCCGTCTCCATCTGAGGGGAATGGTGGCTGTGAAGTGAGCACCCAGAACCACATCCCCGCTGGAGGGAGTGGGCGGGGATTTTAACAGGTCATTCCTAGCTTGTGGCAGACATCCGTTAGCCTCTTCCTCTGCCTCTCCTGTTCAATGACCTTTTATTTTAAAAAATTCTTTATTGTTTAAAGTATTACATGATACTCCATTCCCTTCCCCTCCATTGACCTTTCCCCTGCCATCCCCTTCCCCAAGCACAAGCCCTCACCCCCCTACTGTCTGTGCTAGAGAGCATTATGCTAAGCAAAATAAGCCAGTCAGAGAAAGATAAATAGCATAGGATCTCACTCATTTGTGGAATATAATGAATAACATAAACTGATGAACAAAAACAGATCCAGAGACCGAGAAGCATTGAACAGACTGTACAACCTATGAGGGAAGGCAAGGGGTGAGGGGGTAAGAAATTAAACAATGACCTTTTTACTGACTTCTGTCCTAGGTTGATTTTAGGTTTCCTACTATCTCTTGGGTCATCAGCTAAAATCCAGGGGCCCGATTTCCCATGTGAAAACTTAGGGGAGGTTTGACTGGGACTTTTTCTCTGGGACTTTCCGAGCTTTGGAAAGTGGGGGGACGATAGCTGTGCTTTGACTGGGATTTTTCCATCCCTCTGGCTCCTTCTGTGTTTGGGTGCAGGTGGAGAGCTGAAATTCCTGAAGCCGTCAGCTCTGTCCCCATTGCTCACAATCTATGGGGCGAACCTTCCCCCGTGTCCTGCTCCCGGCTCCAGGGTAGTCAGGCGAAGTAATTATCCTGGACAGCTGCACGGCACTCATTGCCACGGCCTTACCTCATCAGCCCCCCGTTTTTCACTCTAGCTGCTTAAAATATAAACCAGACCCCTCGTCCCCCTAGACGGGCTCCTTTCAGAGCAGGACCGAGTGTGGTGTGTCATATGTCATCTGATTTGCAGCGTGTTTGGGTGATTGCCAGATGGGCACAGGAGGAGGGAGGGCCAGCTCTGAACAGGCAGAGGGACCGGAGTTCAGTTTTCTGGGGACAGTCTCCAGGCTGACACCAGATCCTGTGGGTGACTTTGACAAGTCGTTCACCTCTAAGGCCCCATCTGTGGATTGCAGGAAAACCTGTAAGTCACCAATCATTTTCAGGGAGCTAAGGCGTCTGGAGTCTGTGCGGAGAGCCCCTCAGCCATAAACCCTTCACTGCAGCATAACTCTAGAGGACCTCGGGGCACTGTTCTCTCCATCCCCAGCCCTTGGAGCAATGGCTGGCAGCTGCCCGTGCCTATTTTCTGCTGCGCACTGACCCTGTCCTCTGCCTCCCAGCTTAGAGCTTTCCAAGAGAGGAGCAAAGAGAGAGCATTGTGAGGGAGAAGCAAGGAGAGAGCATTGCAAGGTGTTGGAAAAGGGAAGGGAGATGGGTACAGGCTCAGCCAATGTGCCTGCAGGTGGTCCCACTGGCATGCTGGCTGCAGCCGTCACATGTCACCTGGGTGCTCAGAGACTCATCAGCACAAAGCTAAGCATCCCCTTACACATACACAGACGACTCCCGCACTTCTGTGAGGCTGCAGCCACGACTCTGAGTCTTCCTTCCACTTTCCACTCTTGTCAGCACCCCTCACCTTCCTTTCCCTCCTGAACAAACATCACCCTTTAAGCTCTGACCTCTCTTCCCTTCATAAGGAGAGTGGGGTAATTGGGGGGTGTCAGTGGTCCTCCTGCCCGGGGAGGACCCAGGCATCACGGAGTTGGGCTGAAGGCTCCATCCACAGCTCTGATTAGAACAGGCTGCAGTTTGAGCAACTGTAATAAGGAGCAGTTGCCATGGAAACCGGCTCTTGATGTTGTCCAGATTTCAGAATCTCTCCCCTCTCCCCACCTTGGTTATTTTCCTGCCTTCCCTGTTTCCCCCCCGAGGCTATTGCTACTCGTTTGGCAGGAGTTTGTGGGCCCACAACTGAGTGAGGACTGCGGATCTCAGCCAGTCTCTGCCATGCGGCTGCCCGTCTAAGTGAGGACATGGCCCTGCGTGGCCAGGAAGCCTGAAGCAAGGCATGAGCACTTCCTGCTCCAATCTCAAAGATCCAGGCTGGTGTGTTCACAGGCCAGAAGCATACTAGTAGTTGCAGCCCTGAGCAGTGCCCCTCATGCACAGAGAGGGGCTGAGGAGGGGTGGGTGGGCTGGGAAGCTGGGGCTCAGTTCACCTGCTCCCTAGTAGAAGCCCCAGAGCAGAGCAGTGGGGCAGGGTGTGTGTGTGTGGCGGGGGGGAAGGCGAGGGGAGAGGTAGACTAGGGCTCCTCATCCAGGTGAGAAGTCAGAGGGGGGACTTTGGTTTTCACCACCTGCAGGGCAAGAAATGCAGGTGTGCTCACATGTTCTGTCTGCACAGACTCATCCTCTCACTCCCCTACACCTGCACTAGTCAAGGTCATGCTCACATAGCCAAGGATCGTCCCAGCCAAGCACAGCATGCTGTTCTGACCATTCATGGGCTATGTGCCTCAGTGTCCCCAAATGGAGATCATGCCCTTTGATCTGACAGCATTTGTCCCAAGGATGGTATCAGGCTAAAAAGAGATAACAGATGAGAAGCTCTTTGGAAAGAGCAGGTCTTACACAAAGGAAAGGAGTCACTGGGGTTGGGAAGCCACGCCAGATAGAATCGACACAGTGGGAATTGACAAGGGCCCCACATGGGTCTATGTCTTGGAGAATCTGAACTTCTAGTTTGAGTTCTGCTACATTTCTGGGAGAGACACTGCACAGTGCCTACAGCCTGTCCCCCCCACGCCCCCGCCCGCCCTCCACGCCAACAAGCTGGATAACGTTGGCTGGGTCCAGGGACAGACAATGTGGATACCCACTGTGGCCAGAAAACCATGGCATTGGGGGTTGGGTGCAAACTGTGGCCAAAAGGGAGCATTGAAATTCAATTCTGAGAGTCAGAGCTGATGCCAAAAACAGAGCTGGGGAAGGAGAGGGGGAGAGGAGAGCAAAATGTCAGGAGCCAAGAAGATGCAGGGACAGAAGGGGAGGGAGCCCAAAGGTGGGCAGTCTGTGGGGTCAGGCGAGGTTATGTGGGGTGGGCAGGTGGCTGGGGGAGAGGCCCAGGTTGGGCAGTTACAAGTAAGCACACTAGAAGGTGTTCACAAGCCTTTGTTGATTGGTTGACAGTGGTCATCATCTGTAGAGATTTGCATTCTCATCTTTTCCTTCTGTGCATGCGTAGCCTGGACTCTGCCATATTGGGCATTTGTTTCTGATTTTCCTCCTGTGCCTACTCAATTGAGTTTAACAAGATTATGGAGGGAACTTTCCAATATGGTAGTTCAAGGATTCAGGGAGATGCTAGAGGAGATGGTAGTAAGGCAGGGATGGCCCGAGTCCTGTCCATAATTTCTCAAGACATCCGAGGTGTCCCCAGTAGATACCCAGGTCTGGGGGCCTCTCCTTCCAAGCAGTAAAATGTGCCTCCTCTGAGTCAGGGAAATGGCAAAAGGCAGGGTGGTGTCCAGATGATTCTCTGTTCCGAGAACAGAGAGGAAGTTTCTGACGCCAGCCCACAGCTCTCTTGTTCAGTGGTGTTCGTGCTGTCTCCAAAGGGAAATGAATTCTGCACATGAAGCTCAGAAAAACATCCTAGTTAGAGCCGTTCTGCCCGTGGTCACGCTCCCTCTTCCAGGTGTGTTTTATTTGTTGTCCTTTCACCGGCAGTCGCGTGTCCAACACTAACTAGCAAGGTGGGCACCAAAGCCTTTGTTGGGGTTTAGGACAGAAACTGTTCAGGATGTCCACTTCGCGGACCCCCAAGGCATGTTTCTAAGCATCACTCCAGCTGCTATAGTAGAAGGGTGGCATCAAAACAGTTGCTTTAGTAACACAGGTAACATCACAGAGTTGTCGGAAGTGATGAATGATTTTCACAGTCGAAAAGATTGATTTATTTTTTCAAGATTTTTACTCTGGTGAGGGAACATCCATAGTATTTTGGAAATTAAATATAGCTCCTAACTTTGCCAACCCAGTCAAATGCTTCAATCTTGTCATTTTTGTCCCTGTTGCCCATTTGGTACTGGTATCGAGCACAACTCGAGAGAAAAATTACAGACATAAGAGCAACTAATGGAATGATCTGCATCAATGATGCTATGACAGCAACTGATAGAAGAGACATGGGGATTGTAAGAGTGTGTTATAGTTCTTTGCAGAGACACTATGGGGGAAAAACACTGAAAGAAACTCCAAAGACCCAGTTTGCATTGCAGCAATGCCATTTCTAGCTGTGTGACTTTGGACAAATCGCTTAATCCTCATCTGTAAGAGGAATGAAATGAGGCTACTCCCCAGGCATGTTGAGAATTAATTGAGAGAATGTATGTAGAGAGGACTGTCCACAGGCAATACTCTCTCCTCATGATCCATTCCTCACAGCCTCCCTCACTTACCCCTTGCCTCAGTTTTTCCATCTGTTAAATAGAGACAGGACTTCAGCCCTTCCCCACCCCATATCCCAACATACACACTCCCTCCCTGGATTGCCACCGTATGAGTGAAGACAGGATAATAGATGTGAAAAGCTTTGAGTTCCTTGAAACCAAGGAGTGGGATAAA
The DNA here is from genome assembly GCF_964212035.1 of Myotis nattereri. Classification (NCBI taxonomy): domain Eukaryota; kingdom Metazoa; phylum Chordata; class Mammalia; order Chiroptera; family Vespertilionidae; genus Myotis; species Myotis nattereri. The sequence goes on along the minus strand of NC_138086.1, from coordinate 23,988,809 downwards.
TACCCTGTATTGATTATGATGATTATATCTAGGACTAGAAAAATATGATTGCCTGGTTGCCAGTAGCAACCAGATGGAAATGCAGAAGTGTGGAGAGGGTTTCCTGGGAACAGAGTACATTTCTTTTCTTCTTTTATTAAATCCCCATTTCTAGTCCTTCGGTCTGGCATTCCTGCTCTTGGGAGACATGATCAGTTGTCAGATGGGGTCTGAAGGGAGTTGCAAAGAGGACTGACTGAGGGCTTCCTTGGGAATGCCGAGTGGCTGGTGCGTCTTCCTTCAGGTCACGCTTCCCCTTCAGATGCAGAGATGGGAAATCCAGATGGTGGTAGGGAGTCGGGTGGGTGGCAACTGGACCAGGGAAGAGAAGAAACTGGACCATGTGGAGAATCCCTGAAGGAGAACCAGGGGCCAGCTGAGAGTGGGTGGGGTAGAGCCACCACAGAGGCTCTGAGGGGAGTGTGGGGAGTTCTGGGTTTGGTTAGATCCACTTCCTCTCCCCAGGTCCAAGGCAGGCATTGACTAAGAAAAGAGGGGCCCCATCTTCATCTAAGATGGTGGAACAAAACCTCAGTCACACCATGGAAGTCCACACTCCTCTGCCTTTACACCAGCGGTCCCAGGCGCTGGGCTACACAGTCTGTGTTCACCACACATTGTTGCATGTACCCTCATTGACCTGCTGTCCTTGTTTACAGAGTCTCATGGCCAGGGAACGGTGACATCAAGATTGGAGCTCGTGGCTGCCTACATCCAAATCCCTGTGCTCTTTATGCCCTGATGCTGGTCATTTTCCAGGGGGTCAGAGGCCAATCGAGTAGCTGGTCACCAATCTTGAGTATGGACGTGCCTGCTTGTCAGAGGCCTTGGCTTGAATCCTGTGACACCCTGTGTTCTAAGAAAGCAGTTGGCTCCTGGGTCAGGATTTCCTCCTTGCCTCTTTCCCTCCCACAGTGTTGGGACTGCGAGTTTTCTGTAGAGCATATTCGCTTTCTGGACAAAGGTCCCATGTAGAGCTCTACAGTTCTGATTGCTGGCTGCCACTAGCCGACTCTGGGAAGTGACTGCGAGGGTGTATGTCAGCTTCCCAAGGATGTGGCAAGGGCCCCACCATCCGGGGTTTAGAGGTGAGAAAGGAGGGAGGCAGGTGGGGATTGTAGAATGCTATCAGCTACCTACCTCTCTGCTGCTGCAAAGAAGCTTGTCTGGCTCAATTGTGACTCCTGATGTGGACATAATATTCCTGCTGGTCATATATTGAAACATGTAGTATTTATCACAGCATGCAAACAGTATTTTTACTAGTTATGAATTTACCTAGTATGGTAAAGTTATTCTGGTAAAAAGTAACAATATTAGCTAATGTTTATTGAACATTATAACCTCATCTAAACTTTACAATGTATAACCTATGTATAACCTCATCTAAACTTCACAATGACCCTATGAGATTATTACTTCATTTCACAGGTGGGGAAACTGAGTCCCTGATAGAATTGACCATCTACAGTACTAAGTGCTGGTGCTGGATTTGAGTCCAGCTTATCTGACCCCCAGGGTCTACACTCACACCCACAATCTATAATAATAAAAGCATAATATGCTAATTAGACCTGACAGCTGAATGACCTTCCAGACAAAGCAGTGGCAGCGGGGGCCGAGGCAGAGGCAGCCACCATGGCAGGCAGAGGCCCGGGGCAGAGGCAGTTAGGGGTGATCAGGCAGACAGGTGAGTGGTTAGGGGCAAGCAGGCAGGCAGAGTGGTTAGGAGCCAGCAGTCCCAGATTGTGAGAGGGATGTCCGACTGCTGGGATCGGGCCTAAACAGCAGTCAGTCATCCCCCTGAGGGGTCCCGGATTGCGAGGGGGTGCAGGTTGGGCTGAAAGACCCCCCTCCCATGCACGAATTTCGTGCACCAAGCCTCTAGTCCAGAGGTGGGCAAACTTTTTGACTCGAGGGCCACAATGGGTTCTTAAACTGGACCAGAGGGCCGGAACAAAAGCATGGATGGAGTGTTTGTGTGAACTAATATAAATTCAAAGTAAACATCATTACATAAAAGGGTACGGTCTTTTTTTTTTTTTTTTTTTTAGTTTTATTCATTTCAAATGGGCTGGATCTGGCCCGCGGGCCGTAGTTTGCCCATGGCTGCTCTAGTCACTTTATAAGTCTTATATCATCTAAGGCCACTCTTCTGCCCCTCCAGTAAACTGGCCAGACGTGTCTGCTTCTGTCCTAGTTCAAGGTTTCTTTAAATGGATTCTTTGCTCACTGCAGTCCTCAGGTACTCTGCTGACATATTAATTTTCCTGATCTCATTGCCACTCAACCACCTCTGCTCAGAAGTCTCAACACCTCCTACCACCTACACAAGCTTTAACTCCTTTGCCTGACATTCTGGGTCCTCCTGATCTACATAAAGCTTCATTCTAGGCTCATGGCGCTCATTGTTATTCCTCTGGCAGCACGCATGAGTCAGCAAGCTAAACTCCCCATGTTCTTACAGACGCCATTATGCCTGAGGCCCTTGCTGTTATTCCTTCTGGCTGGAATTTATTCTCTCCTCTCTCTCTGCCCCAACTGCACATACCCTAATCTCACCCATCTTGTCCAGATTAGCTCCACTGCCTCCACTATCATTGGAGCTTTCTTGACTTTTCTCTGCTGGGCAGAGAGGAGGCAGTTCCCTCCTCTCAACTTGCATAGGAAAGATCTGTCTTTCTTATGCCTCTAATCATTTTCATCTTGCACACGAATTCATTTACCCTAGTTGGGTGCTGGGGATGAAAGAGGAGTAAGTCCTAACCCTCAAGGTACTAATTACCGACTCCGTGGAGACCCGGTGCCAGAATGTGTGTGATAGCCTGTGCCCAATTGTAGAGTAGGCGTTCAACATACTACATTTGTTTCAAAGGAATGAAGACACTTGTACTTCCTAACGCTGAAAGGAGAGGCAGTAGAAGGACATGTTGGTAAGTTGGGTTGTGCTGCACAGAAAGCCAGGAGGCTGGTCCCTTATTACCTTATATGATAGAGGACCCTCTGTCTTGTGTAGAGAGGGGCGCATTGGAGCACAATCTCCCTTCCATTCTCTTCCCTGGAGGGGTCGCTTGCCTGGCTGGGAAACCTCTCCTCTTCTTGCCCAGGTGCTCCTGGGGGCCCTGTACTCACAGATAGCGGGGATGACTTGAGCAAGCCTTGTAGGGTGATTTCCCTGAGGGCTTCCCATGCTGGTGATAGCCTGGCCTAGCATGCCAACTTGACCCAGCAAAGACCACCCAGACATTCCAGGTTCCATGTGAGTCCATGCAATCCTGTTTACACTCTGGGTTTGGAGCAATCAGAGCAACACAGCATCTCTTCAACATGCTGGATGGAGCAGGGTCTGTGGCCACAATCCACGGGCCACATCTGGCCCATCTCCCACTTTTATACAAGCCAAGAATGGTTCTTACGTTTTTTTAATGGCTGGGAAAAATATCAAAAGGAGAATAATATTTCATGGCATGTGAAAATGATATGAAATTCAAATTTTAGTGTCCACAAATGACATGTTGCTGGAACGCAGCCATGCTCTTTTGTTTACATCTTGTCTAGGGTTGCCTTCTTGCTACAACAGGAGCCTTGACTAGTTATAACAGAGACCACATAGCCACAAAGCCCAAATATTTACTCTCTGGCCCTCTGCAGGATGAACTTCGGAACCCTGTGCTAGAGGACAAAGTTCTTCCTCTACCCACCCTTTTCAGTCTAGAATAAAGGACTTGCCAGCTCTCCCAGTGTGTAGGGCCAGTTAGCTGCTGGCCCAGGGATCAAAGGCCTATGTTACGGGGCCCGCAAAGGGTCAAAGCACCAGCTGGGGGTTTGGAGTCCTGAGTTCTGTGTGGTTTGGGGTAAGACCTTTTCCTCTCTGTGTCTCGGTTCCTCATCAGTGTGGGCTGCATAGTCTCTGAGGCCTTATCCTCCTCCCAGGTGGACACAGCTCTCTGGTCTACCTGTCCTGCAGAATGGTCTGCATTGCATTAGGATGGCTCTTGGCCTCTCTGACTCTTCCTCTGAGACTTTGGCCTGGAGAGCAGTGAGGGCCCTGGCTTGGCCAGCAGTGGACACAGGAGCTACTTTCCTCCTCCCATCCCCGGGCTCCTGGCCCTTGTACCTTCACTCTTCACCAGGAATGCCATCTCTTTCCTCGCATTGATCGCGTTTGGACTCAGTTCAGCCTTTTTTTTTTTTTTTTAAAGCGCCTGAGATCTAGACGGACTATAATTATGTAATCTTCCTTGTTATGCTTTCTAATTGTTCTAGGAGTTGTTTCCTAAACTGATTGGAAACAATTGCAGGCAAGCAATGGAGTGGGAGGTAGATGAGGACCCGGCGGCTGCCAGAGCCGGGCTGTCTGCTGGAGGCTATGTCTGCACTGGGTGGGCACAGGGAGAGGATGAAGAGGGCCACCCCTCACAGCTCTTGTGTTTGAGAGGTGGGGTGGTAAGAAGAAGCACTCATTGGGGTGTTGGGAGCTCTGGTTTAATCATTCATAAATAACTCTCCCTCTTGCTCCCAGGCCCCATAGGCCTGGCTATGTTTTCTTTCTCTGCTGTCTCCGTGACGTTGGTAGGGCTCCCCGGGGATTCTGCCAGTGGCAACAGGGAGCAGGGCTGTACCCTCTTGGCATGGAATTGTTTGTGCTTTCCTGATAGAAAAACAATTGCAACATTTGAGCCATCTGTCACTCCCTCCCCCAGAAAGCCAGGGAGGGCAAGTGGTGGTGGGGGGCACAAGGGGTTTCCTGCTGACTCAGGCCTGAGAAGATGAACTGGGGCTCCTGGCAGTGTATCCTTGTGAAAGCAGCAAGCGGACTACCTTACTTGGGCCAGAACCCCAGGAAAGAGACTCAAATAAGCGTTTCTTGGCCCATCCCTGCTGAGAGGAATGTGTCTCCTGACAGCACAGTTCTTTGTCCCCCATGGGACCAGGCAGAGGACAGCATGGTCAAGGCCCTTGGGGAGCACTCAGGCTCATCTCCATCACCTCGGGTCCTCCTTAGATGCACCTCAATGTCTCTGTCTGTGATGACAATGTCTTCCCCTCCCCCATTTCTCTTCTCACCTACTCTGCAGAAGTGTTATGAGATGACTTCTAATAAAAACACTGAATTTCCTAGAAAGGGAAGACTCGAGGGGCTGGGTGGAGGGTAGTGGGGAGGCCCACCTTGCCTGTTGCTTAACGAATTATTAACATTCACAAGGTAGGGGACACTATCATTCCCACTTTCCTTGGAGGAAACGTTTGAGAAAGAAGTATGAAATTCGCCCTAGCCGGTTTGGCTCAGTGGATAGAGCGTCGGCCTGCGGACTCAAGGGTCCCAGGTTCGATTCCGGTCAAGGGCATGTACCTTGGTTGTGGGCACATCCCCAGTGGGGGGTGTGCAGGAGGCCGCTGATCGATGTTTCTCTCTCATCAATGTTTCTAACTCTCTATCCCTCTCCCTTCCTCTCTGTAAAAAAATCAATAAAAGAAAAAGAAGTATGAAATTTGGTGCCACAGCATATATGACACACCTAGTGTGTGACATACTGGAGAAGGCAGTGGGTACAGACAGTGGAGTCGGAGCCCTTCCCCGAGGACCTTGACTTTCCGAGTTCACAAGGATGTTCACCCCATGCTTGAAGTCAAATACGTCTGCCCCGAAGCTCTTCCCGCCAGACCCAGAGCTGCCCATTGAGGCAAGGTTGGTTTGCTTGGAGGATTCAGCTCTGTCGCTTCCGGTGGGGGTGGAGTTGGGGGCGGGGGGTCTCGGGATCTGTCACTGGAGCGTGTGGAGGGAGAGCCCAGGCTGTCCATTCTGCTGGGCATCTCTCTCCTCCTTTCCCAGCCCCTGGATTCAGTATGAGGGCTGCCTGTGGAGCGCTGGGGACCCAGCGTTTGCCACTTTCTCTTGGTCCTCCAGGTCCTCCACCCAGAGCACCCCAGCTCACCAGCTGTTTTTCAGGCCCTGAATCCTCTCCTCCCCACATGCTGTTCCTGCCTCAGCAGGGGCATATCCACCTGGTACCCCATTTCTCTCAGGACTTAAGGTCTAGGGTCAGGGGTCGGAAGAAGCTCTGTAGCAGCATCTCACACTCTGGCTGCTTCTGCCTCCAGGACTGCGCGAAGCGCCTACCCCTTAAAGCTGCTCATTGCCTGCCATGGGGCCTCAGGGCTCGCTGACTGGTTTCGGTGCAGAGCCCGCTCTCTGCCCCATTTCTCCTTCAGTCGGCTGAGGTCGATCCCACGGCGGTGAACATGCGTGGGTCCAGCCTTGGCCTTTGTGGCCCTGGAGTGTGACCCTGGGGCCACTGACCTCAGCCAGCATTTATCAACCTTTTTTTCATTATCACCTCTCCCTCTAGGAAAAAAAATAGTTTAATTCTCCCGAAACAAAAGGTATGCGAATTTGTCAGGTAGGGCTGAGCATTTGATGTTATGAAATGTTACAAACCATTGTAATATCTGAGATTTGTTGCCTCCCAAGTGTCACCCTGTTGGGGGCGCTGTTGCCCCCATTGAGAATGCATGCTGTGGGCTTTCCAGAGCAGGTTTCCAAACTGTGTAATTTCCCAGTAGTCTCCTTCAACATACAGAAACATGAGTTTAAATGAATGAAAAATATGTTTACAAGGACTGAGTCAGACATACAAATTTGGTACTAAATCTACTGGAGCGAATGGCTTCCCATTTCTGGTTCTCTCTTTTTCCATTTTTAAAACTCAGACACCTGCCTCTCCTCGCTCAATGCACCAGGAGGCCACACGTAGGGTAAGGCAAGCATGACCGTGGTCCCACATGTGTACCTCACATGGGATCAGGGATTCAGCAAGACAACAATACCTCTCTGCTCTTCCCTTAGCCTCTGCACTGCAACCCAGCCAGGGAAGGGGTGCCCCTCAGGGGGGAGCCCACCTTCCCATTTGGAAGCTCTCCCTCCTGCTGTGTCGTTGTGGGAGCATCACAGGGGGCGAGTGGGTACCTCAGAGCCTGGTGCCTGCACCTTGGGAACTGTCTTCTTAGTTTCGGGACAAGGGAGGCAGAGGCTGTGGAGGAGGGTGAGCCTGCAGGAAGCTGAAGGGCTGCAGAAGCCCTCTGGGCCTCCCGTTTGGAACAGGCTGAGTGAGCCACATGTGGAGCCCAGGGCCCCGCGCCAGTCACACCGAGGCATCAGGCGTCGTTTTAACGGGAAACCCAAATGAGAAACAGACTTCTGGACCCCGGCCGCGGTGGCTCCTGACTCTGTTTCCTCCAGAGCCTCTTTCTTCTCTAGCTTTGTTTTCTCACTTTGTCCTGTTTCATCTCTCCTTCTTGCATTGGGTGTCCCCTGCAGGCCTGCCTCTCACTGAGCTTAAAGGCAGGTACTCCTGAGCCTGGCAGGACTTGAGGTGGGGATGGAGGGAGGGGAGCAAGGAGGAGTGACAGAGGCCATACACTTCCAGTAAGTAGACATTAACCCTTCACTGGCCCAACAAGGTCAGCCAGCCACTTCCCTCCCCTTCCCACCAAGGTCATAAAATCCATTTCTAACTTTTACCAATTCCCCTGTTAGTAGCAGAAACACACAATTAGCTTTAAAAGTGTCTCCAAGCTGTGGCCAGTTAGAAATTTATGACTTTTTTTTCAAAAAAAGCTTTCCTTTAAAGTGGCTAATTAGGTGTATTTCTCCAATGGTAATTTTGAAAATGCTAATTGGTGTGCACTCTGGAAGGAGGAGAATAAACTTTCCCCTTTTATTATCGTGGCTCTAGGGAGACATAGAAGAGATGGACAAGCCCGAGCAGTCGGGGGCCTCCAAGGACAGGGGCCAGGCGCCGGCCCTTTTATGGACTTAGCAGCCAGGAGGGGGCCGGGAGAATGGTTTTCTGTGTTCCAGACAGTTTCCTCAGAAGGGGAGGAAGGGGATGTGGCATAGCAGGTCTGGATGGGTGGCTGGGGTAGAATGGGCAGCAGTGGGTCACCCACAAGGGTGCAATGTGCCCTGGGGTGGGCCTGAGAGAAACCTTCTCAGCAGCTTCCAAGGAGGATGGGTGGGTGGGGAAAGTGTGTGGAGGGCTCACCCAGCCTGGATGCTGTCCTAGCACAGAACCTGAAAGTGCCCAACCTCACACTGGCACAACATGCCCTTTGGGGGTGACTCTCTCTTCCATGGTCAATTCCACACTGAACCTAATGGGGGGCAGAATCCATAGTGTAGTCTCACGCTGGAGCCGGAGCAGGTCACAAGGAACCCTGGGGCAGGAACTCCGCATGCAAAGACGCCCTAGCCTGGGGTACCACTTACCTGCTGATTTGCCGGTCAAGGAGCAGGTACACAGGATTGGGCCCATGGAGGAATGGAGGGCAGGGTCAAGTCACACAGGATGGGGCCTATGGAGGAATGGAGGGAAGGGTAGAGTCACACAGGATTGGGCCCATGGAGGAATGGAGGGAAGGGTGGAGTCACACAGGATTGGGCCTATGGAGGAATGGAGGGAAGGGTGGAGTCACACAGGATTGGGCCCATGGAGGAATGGAGGGCAGGGTGGACTCACACAGGATTGGGCCCATGGGGGGATGGAGGGCAGGGTGGAGTCACACAGGATTGGGCCCATGGGGGGATGGAGGGCAGGGTGGAGTCACACAGGATTGGGCCTATGGGGGGATGGAGGGCCGGGTGGAGGGATGGAAAAAGACCTCAGTTTGACTGGGCATCTTTGGGAGGTGGTACCCCCATCCCGCCTAGTTGGGCATTCAGCAACTTCCCCGCTGAGCTCCTTCTTCAGCCCCTTCAACCACAGCCTGTCTTGGGACTTGGGAGTTGGCAGTGGGTTTCTTGGAACTGAGTCGGGGCAAAATGTAGCCCCAGAAAACCAGGGCAGCCCAGCAGCAGCTGTGTGTGGTGCCACCGCCTTGCATTTCAGAGGCGTGGGGCTAGTGAGGCTCCAGGAGAGGGTCAGGGCTCCTCCCCTTTGGTTGGGGAGTTCACTGGTGAAGAGGAGGCTGGCTGCCTTCCCTCTGATTGCTTGGCGGCTCTCCTTGGAACAGCTGAAGTGGAGGAGGCGCCCCAGGCAGACCCTGGCTCGCATGCCCGGGAGGTGCTCTGGGGCAGTGCAGGTCTGGGGGGGGGGGGCGGGGTGTTGCCCCACCTGGCATGGGGGTGTCTGGGGTGAGTGGTATTTTCCCCCAAAGCACTGTCACGCTTTCCCCTTAGCCCAGACGCTGGTGGCTCCAGTGCTGCCATCCCTGGGCGGGCGTTGCTATGCGAATAACACGATTATGGAGAACAGGACGGAGATGAGCAGAGCACATTCTGCAGCAGGGAGAACGGGAGGGGAGACGTGTCACTGTCAGATATTTTGTTATCGATCATTCAGGGAGGAGTAGGATTCTTTAGAAGCCGGTGCTATTACAGAAGGGGGAGTGATGAGCAGTTAAACAAATTGCACAGTTTTATTTTTCAGCATTAGTTATCAGGGATTTCTCACAGCTCACCTCATCTCTTTGGCTCCATCCTTGTCTCTAGGAAAATCAGATGGAAGTGTGACTGGGAGTCTAGCCCCGAATCTCTGCAGCCACCTCCCTGCTCTTGCAATTTACCTGTCGGTACAATGGAGGGGTGCCCCTGCACTGTCTGCAGCAAGGGACGGATTGGCAGGGGTGGGCGTGGGCGGAGCAGGGCCCCAGTCCTGACTCCACGTTTCCTGCCTGGGTAAGCTTGGGAGGATCCCTGCACCCCTTCATCTTTGGTCTGTTGAGAAAAATAAAATGAAATGATGCACATATTATGCAAAATGGAAATATAGGTTGGATAGAATGGTTATAAAAGAGAAAGGAGATGATAGATGCAGAGGGTGCTGGGAGCGTGGAGCCCTCGTGGGGCAGCTTTGATCTTATTACTACCCCTTCTTGGATAATTCCAGTGTTCACGCAGGAGGAGGCTGGGGAGTCTCACAATGAATTCTGAGCCACCCCAAGGATCTGGAGGGGCAGGATGATAAATGTTCTTAATCTGAACCCACTGCCTGACCCAGTTTAGTCTCCCCACCTCTCGGAAGCCTGGCTCCTCCGGCCACAGGATGGGTTCCCCAGGTGCTTAGCCACCTCATTCGTCCATCTTCTGGGGTTTGCAGAGTTTTTAACCTTTCGGATCCTCTGTCCAATGGGGTAATAACACCCACTTTGCAGGGTTACTATGGGGACTCAGCACGTGTGTGGCCAGGAGCTCCGGGACCAGGGCTGGTTTCTTGGAAAGCACTCAATGAATGCTACTTCCCTTCCCTTTGTGAACGCAGTGGCCAGTAATTGGCAACTGCACGTTGGACTAAGCACATCGCTAATTACCTTGAGCAATAAAGGAGACAGAAAGGGAGTGAGAGCCAGGCCATTAGATAGAACCAACATGAATCCACCTCCAAATGGGTTTCTGATGGACGATTAGGATGGGTCCTTATTGGAATGGCTGCTTGGGAGCATGGAAACTCGCAGATTTTGGAAGCAGACAAACCTAAACCTGTTTTTGATCTCAGCTTTATGATATACCAGCTGTTTGACCTTGGGCAAATCACATGTCCTCTCTGTGCTTTTTGATGTATGTCCACCTGTGGAAGGATTAAATGTCACTGTGGGTGATCCCCCAATAGATGTTAATTTTCTCCCTGTCCTCTCTGAGGTAGGCTATCAGTTCGATCTGGATAAGGCCGAAGATTGTTGTAAATGAAAATCTTTGAATCACACATGTGCACATCCGTGCGTGGCCCTGGGCACTGGGGTCCTAGTTCATCCTTGTTTCCCAGCCATTCAATGAGTGTCAGCATATGGTGAGGACTGATTGCATTAGTTCTCCAAGTATTTACGTTTGTCTGTAGGTGTGTATTTGACAACAACTCCCCCACGAAGGCTCAGAGCCCTTTGAAGGCTTTGCCTCATTGTGGGGAAGGTGTTAGGGGAACTATTTGTTCTGCTTCAGAGAAGGCCGAGGGGCAGAGCTTGCCCAGGTCAGGAGAGCAGTGGTGTACTTGACATTTGAGTCACAGGCCCTGACCGTGGTACTTTTTGTAGTAGCTCAATTGGTGTCTCAAAAAGAGGTTCTGGGCCCTAGCCTGTTTGGCTCCGTGGATATAGCATCAGCCTGTGGACCAAAGGGTCATGGGTTTGATTCCGGTCAAGGGCACGTACTTGGATGCAGGCTCCTTTCCAGCCAGGGCCCTGGTCAGGGCTCATGCAGGAGGCAACCAATTGATGTGTTTCTCTCACTTCGATGTTTCTCTCTGTCTTTCTCTCTTCTACTCTCTCTAAAAATCAATGGAAAAATATCCTCAGGTGAGGATTAACAACAACAATAAAAAAAGAGGTTCTGGTGTCCTCTGGGGGGACCTCCAGGTTTCATTTGAGACATCAGGACCCGGACCGTGACCCTGGAAATCGTTAATTGTGCTAATAATAACAATTATTATTATTTTGAGCACTAAGTTCTATCTTTGTTTTAGATACCTTGCATCTTTCATTTCATTTTTACAACAGTCGTTATATATAAGATAGATATTTCCATTTTATAAATGGAGCTTTGACCAAAGCCTCTAGCTAATAAACTGACAAAGCAACTAAGACTTAAATTCAGGATGTCAGCCCTAAGCAGAGCCTGCTCCCTCTCCCTGACACCACACCGGAGGCGTGGAAGAGGGAGAACAGGATTGGGGAATGTCCTCAGAACAGGGAACGACAAGGAGATGCAGTGAAACCCAGCTGCAGCAATGCTTGGGGGAAATGTGAACTGTTTGCTTACATTTTGTCCTGGGTTAAAACAGGGAAAGGCCCATTTAGGCTTTTACTTCCTAGAAACATCGAGGGCTGGCCTTTAAATCGTAGTGTTCTCTTAATCAACTCTAAGAAGAGAGGACATTCTGGCACTTGCTACCACATGGATGAACCTTGAGGACATCATGCTAAGTAAAATAAGCCAGTTACGAAAATACGGTGTGATTCCACTTATATGATATCTAGAGTGAATTCATTGAGACAGAAAATAGAGTGGTGGTTACCAGGGCCTTGGAGGAGGTAGGAATGGGGAGTCCTTGTTTAATGGTTATAGAGTTTCAGTTCTGCAAGATGAAAAGAGTTCTGGAGATTGGTTGCATTTGTATGCATATATGTATAACCCATGGACACAGATAATAGTGTAGTGAAGACCTGGTTGTGGCGGGGGTGGGGGTGGGGGTTGCAGGGTGGAGGGGGAAAAAGGGGACATCTGTATTACTTTCAACAATAAACAAATTTTAAAAAATGGTTAAGATGCTAAATTTCATGTTATATTTATTTTACCACAATTTTTAAAAAAGTGAGTGTTCTTGTTCCCATTCAGCTACTTGGAAGTGAAGAGCCTTTGTTTGGGCTGGGGCCTCTGGGGTGGTGTCAGGCTAGCTGATGGGGCTGTGGAGCACCAGCGCATGGGCGGGGAGTAGATTGTGCACATGAGCCAAGGAAATGTTTGGAAAGAGGAGAGGCCCCCCTCCCCTCCCCTAGACCAGCGTCTTCTGGAATCTAAGTCTCATGGAGAAGACAGACAAGCACAGAGATCTTTCAACACAGTGTGAGAAACCCAGGACACAGAAAACACATACTATCTCTGAGGAAACCATTGTGGGGGAATCAGGACTATTAATTAAATATGTTAGACCTCAGACACTCACACAGAGGCACAAATCAACGTGAGTTTGACCTTGACTCATGGGTGGCTGTGACAGGGGTTGTTGGAGCTCCCTATACCCCATCCTATCTTAGATGCCGAACCTTTGGGAGAGAGATTGTTTGACATTGTATGGGCTCCAGCTCACAGCCAAGTCTGAACCACCCTGATTTTGTCCAGCCCATGGGCTAAGGATGGTTTTAACATTATGCGATCATTTTTTAAAAATCAAAAGACAAATACTATTTCATGACACATGGAAATGACATGAAGTCTGATTGCAGTGTCCACAGTGAAGCTTTGTTGGCACACAGTCACACCTGTGTGCACTGCTGAACAGCAGAGTTGGGTATTATGGTCGGCAAAGCTGAAAATATTTTTTATTTGGACTTGACAGAAAAGTTTACTGACCCCAGTCTAGTCCAGTACTTTTTCAAACTGTAGGTCATAAACCATGAGCCAGTCATGAATCAACTTAGTGGACCATGATCAGCGTTAAAAATGAAAAAAAAAAAATAGAAAGGACAGAAAATATCAGAGTCATCACTTGAGAGGCATTTTCCTCCTTAAAGATCCTCTTTCCTGAAGCTCTTATTTCAATGAAATATGCGTGTGTATACTTAGTCATGATGTGATGTCTCTTATTTGGGTCTTGGTTGAAAATGTTGAAAAGCTACTGGTCTTGGTGAACCTAGGAAATTCAGGGTTGTTCACCCACCGGATAACTGGAATAAAATTTGCATGCATGTCTCTCAGCATATCTTTGCTTGAGGGTGCAATTGTCTATTTCTGCAGCCCAGGCTCAAACTAAGCTGGTGGGTGCAGGATTCTCTGCTACACTTCTGTCCCCAAGAGCACACTGTTGCCAACAATTGCTGATGCCTGACCCCAGGTATGGCTGTTTCCTGCCAATTTTCTCCTGCTTGGAGAGGAAGATTTCCATTTTCCCAGAGGGCAATGAGTGAGGAATGTTCACTCTTGGGCAGAAAGAGAAAACCAAGCAAGGCCTGAGGCCAAGGACATGGAATTCCCTTTCTGACCCCTTCGATTGATAGTCGATACCTAGTGACACGCGAGCGACAGCTCTCGTGCAAGGTGACATGAGGCAAGATCCGAGAAGGCTTTGTGTTTACAAACATATTGCCAAAAGTGTCACGGATATAATTGAAAAGCATCACTAGCGATCAATGGGAGCAAATCACCGGACCCAGCCATTAAAAAAAGAACAGACATCCAGGCGTGGAGGAAGTAAAGGGGGAGCATCTACAGGGGATGGAAACACCGTTACGAACCTCTCCCTCACTTCCTCCCCGCCTCCTTCCCTTTCTTACTCTTTGTTCTCTTTCCTTGCCCTCTGCAACTCTCCTGGCTCATCACTGCCAATTTTTCTTTATACAATAGAAGGAAAACCATTGATTTGTACGAGAGCATTTGCCTTGGTCTTCGCGGCAGAATTAGAGCAGAACTACCTGCTTTCCTCTTCCTTTCCCCCAGCTGTGCCGTGTGTCTGTTGAATTTCAAATAGTGAGTCTGTGAACAAGTGCTTAGCCAAGCTTCATATTCTCAAAGCCATTAATCATAGATACCCTCCATAAAGGCCTCAAACAACCAGATAACAAAGGTCATTACGATGGATATGCTTTGTTCGAAGCAGACTATTCCAGACCTTAAACGCTAAGCTGGCTTGGTCCATCGTGGAAGGCCAAGGAGGCACGCTCACCAGGAGGCTTTTGACCCTCCCCTCATGGTGGAAAACAGATTGCACCATCCTATAAAGCAGGAACAATTGATAGATCAGGATTGTAAGAATTTGAGGTGCATATGCCAAAGTAATCCAAGGGACTGTGTAGGCATCTGGGATGGAGAACTTTGGGGGCAGGATGATGAACCTTGGTGGACAGTGAAGAGGACCCTTCTTAGAGTCAGGTCACTTCAGGAGAAAGGGCGTAATCCTTTCTAAAAAAATATTTTTAATGATTTCAGAGAGGAAGGGAGAGGGGGAGAGAGAGAAACATCAATGATGAGAGAGACTCACTGATTGGCTGCCTCCTGCACATCCCTACTGGGGATCGAGCCCACAACCCAGGCCTATGCCCCGACTGGGAATTGAACCTAGGACCTTTTGGTTCATGGGACAACGCTCAATCCACCAGGCCACCACAGCTGGACCGTAATCCTTCTTAAATAAAAGAAAATAACTGAAAGCAGCAGGCAGATGGTGCTGGTTACAGGGCTGCAGAGGAGTCCTGGAGGACCAGGCATCCAGAGGGCAGAGTGGCCAGGGGAATTTGGCTGTGGGAGATCTCTCAGATTCTCTCAGTGCCAGATCCTGTCATTCTAAATCACCTCAAAAAAATCTTAAACCTGAGAATCAATGGGTTAAGGGAAATTTGTCCAATTAAACCAAAATGAACCCCCAAAAGAGAGAGATTTTAGAGGATGAGTATCAGGCAGTTACAGAGCAACCAGTGTCACCACAGGACCGAAGGAGGTAGACACGGGACCCCGTAGGGAAGAGAACAGAGACCAAGGACCAGGGTGCAAGCAGCCTTCCCCGGCATGAAACATTAGCAGACTGCGTGTGAGCCAGTGTAACAGGTTTAGTGTTGATTCATTCACCTTTCTCCCTCTCATTTATTCATTCATTTATTGTATTGGTTGTTTATTACATGCCAGGCATTTTTCTGTACATTGGGAATTCAGATTTAAAAGAAACAGATATATAATTTCTACCCTCAAGGCATTTGTGAGTTAAAGCATTACTCATTCCTGAAGGCTCCCCCACAGCCCTGGTCGGCAAGTGAGTGAGATGTCAGGAGGATGGACTGGCCTCTCACATGAGATAGTAATGATCTTTGAAGGCAGATGGAAAGCAGGGGTTTCTGGAGAGTAATCATAAACTTGGCCTAAGAGCGAGTCTGCGGATTTCTAGTGCAGGCATAATGGTATCTGGCAACATTCCCTAGGAGCTTAAAGCTCTTCTCTGTCCTGGTAGAATTAGTAGGATACACTCACTCTTTACTATTAGTTCTGAATTGCAGTTGAATTTGTTTTACACTCTGAGATATTTTCCCCTTTTAGTGGTCTGTGGAGAAGCACCCGTGCTTGTGTGAATAGCAATGGGGTGGGGGGTGGGGGGTGGGGGAGGAAATGTGGTACCAGTCCATAAAATGGTCCAAGGGCTTTTAGACAGGTGTCATTCATCCAGCCAGCCAGCCAGCCAGTTTAAGCTACCAACCAGCCATCCAACCAACCAAGCAATCAACCATCCATCTATTGACATCCATTGGTTTACCTGAGAAGTATTTACTGACTGCCCCACAGTGTGCCCTAATCCATGGCTAGGGACAGATGTGGGAACAGAGTCCTACTTGGCTGCTTCCTCGGCTCCAGCTTCCCATTTGTCCTTTTAGTGGCTGCTCTTTCACAGAGGCCCAGCTTCTCCTTGGACAGCCTTGTGCCGTCCTAAGAAGGGAATCGGCAGCAGTAGGGGCAGTGACAGTTATTGCTCTCAAGCAAAACTTAACCTGGTAGGAGTCAGAGTAGTGTGAGATCATGGTGGTCATTGCTTCAGGGCACACAGCTCAGAGGGATCCAGAATGAGCACAATGGGAAGGACTCAGGGAGACAGCTGGGTGGGGCAGAAGAGCCCTGGACATAACTGACTCTATGACGGGGGGGGGGGGGGGGCAAGTGGCGTCCCCATTGGTTACTGGCCTCATGTGTAATAGGAAGGGGTTGGACCTTCTAATCCTGTGACTTGGAGTGAAGTCTCACTCATCAATGGCACCAACTGATTGATCTGGGTGTTGCTGCTCTCCGCTGTCTTCTTTCCTTGCTGCCCCTTTTCTTTTCCGTTCTAGGTCTGATCAGCTCACAAGTCGGTGCAGTCCTTCCTCCAGCTGTTTTTCTGTCAGAGCATCCCATTTTGCCAGCATTTTGCATTATCTTCTGACTAAGAGTGATCCAATAGAACGTTCAGTGATCATGGCAACATTCATATGGGCGCCGGTCATCGTGGCAGCCACAAGCCGCATTGGCTATTGAGCGCTTGAAATGTGGCTAATGTGACGAGGAACAGGATCTCAAATTTTATTTTATTTTAACTACCTTATTGGACAACGCAGCTCTAACCTCTTCCTTTCCCAGCGCTCTTTGGCCATTATTGTGCTTGTCTATTTCTTCTTAAATCATGGTAAGGGCTTGGTATCCGTAGCCAATTTTTCCATAACCATTCACTAGTTGCGGGGCCTTGGGCAACTGACTTAACCTTTGCAAGCTTCAGTTTTGTCCCCTGTAAAATGAGAGTACTAATAGCCCTGCCTGCTAAAATTGTTGTATTAACCGAGATAATGAATGTAGAGCATTTAGTACAGTGCCTGGCACTTTGTAAATGTTATCTAAGAATGAGGAGGAGGAGGAGGAGGAGGAGGAGGAGGAGGAGGAGGAGGAGGAGGGGGAGAGAGGGTAGAGGAGGAGGGGGAGAAGGAGGAGGAGGAGAAGAAGGAGTGGAGGTATATTTCCATCTTCCTTGTCTATTAGAGTGAAGTCTTGAGGACTAAGACTAGCCTTAAGTTATTACTACTTAGCATGTGGAGGCAGTACTGTCTCCCTGGGCTCAAGGTGTCCTTTTTGTTTGACTCCCATTTTCTCTGCCCAGCTACCGGTCCTCTGGATACTTCTGTGCTTTGCACCAAACCATATACAAGCCTGTTAAGAACACCTACCCTGATGTGAGCTAAGTGACTGTCAGCCCCCTCACACACACACACACACATACACACACACATACACACACATACACATATACACACACATACACACACACATACACACACATACACACACACACACTTCTTACAAAGCAGACGGGCCTGCGATTTCATTCCTTCGGACACATCTGGGCCTGCTGCCTCTGGCTCCTTCTCCTCTGGGCTATGGGGAACAGGGTGATGACCCCATTAATTCCAGGCAGGCCCTTGTTGCTCTCCAAGTCTCCAACTCCCTTTGGACCTTCCCTCTGGCCAACTTGATCTCCCAAGTGACATTTCTCAATCCTGCCCCAGGAATCAGATGTCTAAATAGCAAATGAAAAATTAATGCCAGTGGCCACGATTGGGGTGTGAATAATTTAAAGGGTAGAATAAGAGCCAGCTCTGCTTACCAACAGGGCTGCGTGGGCAGAGGTCAGGGAGAGGGTAAGGGCCACTGCTGGGCCAAGGAGAGGAGGCTGTGGAGTCTAATGAACTGATCTGGGAGAGGATTTGCTGTCATTGGTGTTGGGAAGAATTTGTAGTTACAATGAGAAAACGGGTCCTTTTGCATTCTTATCCATACAAGGGGCTGTGGGTTTCATGAGAAGTATGGGCAGTTTTCCAGGTGGGCACCGTGATTCCATGGACATTATAATGCCAGGGACTGCCCATTGGGTGAGCATCCTGCCACCTTCGCGATGAGGACCGCTCTCACTGGTGTCTCTGTTCTTGTTGCCACCTTGAACCTGTTGGACTACAGGAGACCACATGACTAGGACATTGGTGGGATGCCTCCTGGGGACGTGGAGTTTGAGGTGAGGAGGGACGAGCAGCCTGATGTTGTGAATTGAGCGGCTATTTTATAGACAGTGTGACTCTTGTCAAAGCAGGAAACATTTGTGTGAATATTTCTTCTCTCCCTACCACCTTGGTCACCTCTGTGCTACCCGAGCCTCCTGTTTGGTTTACCACAGCCTCTCCTCTGGTGGTTTGGGGTTTGATAAATATTTTCCCCTCTGGAAGTCTTTAGCAGTGCAGCAAGAAGGTTACATGATGGATTCTCCCCATCACTTAATTGAAGCCATAAAAAATGAAAAGAGAGCTTCCAATAAACCAAACCATTACTCACTGGTGGATGGAGAGGGGATCCCAGAACTGGGCCCTGGGAGGCACAGCTGGGAAGGCCTCCAGCTGACTGTCTATTATGATTATTAATCACAATGGCAACAGGGTTCACCTGCACGGAGCCTCTTAATGAACTTGGACTCATGTCCTTACAAGGTTGCAGCCATTATAGCAACCCGGGCCTTTGCATTTTAAATCCCTGAAGGCTTAGGATGGATGTCTGAGTGGGTGCACTTGTCCCCAGGCTTTCCAAAATGATAAGGTGTGTGCAGTTGTATGTAGGTCTGAACACTGGAAGGCAGAAAGCTACATTGTGGTGACTGGGAGGTTCAGGTGGCTGATCAGAAGTGTAAGAATAGAAATAGCTGTGGCTAGGTGCCTGCCTTGTGTGCCTGATTAATGATTATATTCTGTGCATGGGGTCATGAGAGTTTTGTTTGTGGTTGGTCAATATGAGGTGGGAGTGAGACGTGTTAATGGGAGTGAATGTCTGTAAGTCAAAATAGCATCATCTCTATAGGGATTCCATATATTAAGGTTTCTAGGTGGATTACAAGCAAGAAAATCTAGAATTTATTGTCCAAACTAGAAGAGTTTTGAAAGTAAAAGGAGACATCTTTAATAATAAAAGCATAATATGCTAATTAGACCGGACAGAACCGGTGGGGGCCGAGGCAGAGGCGGCGGCTCCAGCTGTGGGGGCCGAGCCCCTTGCACGAATTTCATGCATCTGGCCTCTAGTTATTAATATGTTACCTAGACCACTCGCATAAAACCAGGACAGTTTCAAGCAAACAGAGATGTGTGGTAACTGCATTGTAAAGATGGCTTTGGTGTATTTTCCATTTGTTTGGCTTCTAGTTGAGCTTCTTTTACAGGTGAGTCTGTCAGAGCTTTGAGAAGAGGCAAAGCTCTTTGGTGGCATAATAATCACTGGCCTCTACCCCATACCTGCCCCCTGGTGGGAAAACCATCCCCATGGACCCTTCCCAGGCTTATAGTGCCAGTATTGGAGATGTCCTGGTTCTGTGCTCATGCCTTGATACCCGGGAGACTTTGGCACCCACTCTATGACCCTGAGTCACTCGTGATGGAAAGCACAGCCAGCAAACCTTTGGGCTGCAGCCTCATGCTCTGGGAGGGACTGAAGTGCTCTTCCAGGGAATCCTCCAGGTCGCAGTCTAAGGGTGTGCTGTGTGTGCCCCTGGGTCATAGTGTAGTGAGCCAGGAGCCAGGCTCTGTTCGGTCTGTACTACACTTGGCTCAGGCCTCAGTTTACCTCTCTACATGGGAGTCAGGGAAGAACAGTATCTCCTAACAAGAGTGTGACTGTTGGAAACAGCCTTGGGGACCAGAGAAACATACCTCCTTGCGCTGTTTCCCTCCCTCCTTCTCTCCCCACCCATCAGCCCTGCAATTCTTTCATTTATCAGATGACTTTGCCTCTAAAGACCCTGGACCTCTGTTCCCTGGAGCCATTAGTTCCTCTGTGTCAGCAATAGTTGCCACCCTGAGGTTGGGAGGGAGGGTGAAGAGAGCCCCACCCAAATCTCAGCAGGTGTCCTCCCCACAGCGAGGTCCCTCCCAGTTTTCTTCCCATCTCACCTGAGATCAGCAGCAAGTGGTGAGCTTCTAAGATCACACCTGAACGAATTCTGTCCCAGATGCTTTCTGCAGAGGAACCTCTCTCCCACCTTCTCCCTGAAAACCAAGAACTCCCCGAGCCACAGGCAGATGTAAACAGAAATTAATCCATCTGCAAAACCTCAACATGTCACCTGATCCTTATCAGGGCCTAATAATCGCCTCCAAGGAAGATCTTATTATATTAAAAAGCGATTGCCCTCTATGCTGGTCAGACTAATAGATTCTGTGTGATATTCACACCAGACTTTGCTTTCAGCACATGAGATGCCAGTCTTTGCCTTCTGCCTCTCTCTAAGCCCCTTCGTGTTTGCACAGACCTGCAATTCCAGTTTCCTGCAAGGTCTCTGCTAGATGATAAGCTACATGAGGGGATCTGTCTTGTTGAATGTTGTACCGCCAGTATAGGAAGAGCGTTTGGTGCGCAGTAGGCATGCAATTTTATCCATCTGTTCAATGCCTCCTCCCTCCCTCCTTCCCTCCCTCCTTTCCTTCCTTCCTTCCTTCCTTCCTTCCTTCCTTCCTTCCTTCCTTCCTTCCTTCTATAAATGGAGCTAGGCTCTAGAAGGGGAGACAAGACCCAAAACAAAAAACAATAACATAATGACCAGTAGTTACAAAGGCTTTGAAAGAAATAAGGTGTTGACATAGAAGATAATCAGGTTGGGGGAGGTCTGCTTCAACTGGAAGGTGGTAGTATCCTCTCTGAGAGTTAAAGGATGACAAGGAGCCATGAGTGCAGGTAGGGAAAGCTCTGCTTGGGGTTGTGAGGTGGGGGAAGACCCGAGCACCTCTGAGAGCTGGGGGAAACTCCCTATGGATAAAAGCTTGTGAAAGGGGGCACTTGTTGGGTGTGAAGAGGTCGGGAGGGGCTAGAGATTGCAGATGGCTGGGGTGGTCAAGGCACTCGGGAATGTGAGCGGTGGGATTTGTCATCTTGAGGCATGAAAACATATATGATCAGAGAGGAGCAGCTGGAAGGTCTGTGGTGTGAAAATGAGAAGTGAAGGAGGTAGAGAATGAAATTTGAACAAGGGATGCTGGGCAGTGGGTTGGATACCAGAATTTCTGGGTCTCCTTTTCTGCTCCTTGACACATCATTTGCTTGTGTCTCCTGTTGCTCTGCGTGAAGGAGGATGGTAGGACCATAAACAGGGCGTCCGGACTCATGTGACTCTTGCTCAGATTGCCACAAAGCTTGAAGTCAGGGCTTAGCTAAAACCTGTGATGAACTGACAAGGCCCAGGTTTCAGAAAGAACCACCATCATAACAATGACAGCAGTAGTCCCTCTTACCTTTGGGCCCTTTGGAGCCAGTAAATTGAAAGCAGTTTTCATTTGAGACAGATTTGGTGGCCGGAGCCAAGCCCATAAAAGGTTCTTCGTCAGTTATGGGCTTGTTAAAATGAGCATCAGGACTGGATTTTGATGAGGGATTTCAGGGCTGAGGTCCATGAAGGCTGGCGAGGCACAATCTGATGGGTGGGAGTTGCCCTGTGCAGCGTGCCCCATGCAGAGGATCGCTCGGCTCCAGGGGAGCTGGGCTTTCCTCTCAGGGAGGGGCGGGCGAGGCGCGAGAAGTGTTTGGACCAGTGGAGCAACTCCTTCATTAGAAGGTCAATGTCCCCTTTCTCTGTCAGGTCAGAGTACCTGCAAGCGCAAGCATGTGCGCACAAGCCTGCCTCTTCATTTTCTCTGTTCCTGAACGTTTCCTTGCATTAAAACCCTCTGCGCTCCTTTATCCACGACAGCCAGATCAGATCATCAGCAAACGCAATTGGGAGACCCGACAAGGCGCCAGGACTTTTTCTACCCGATGCTGCTGAGGCCTGGGCTTCGCCTCTGGGGCTGCTATCTCCTGGGGCTCATGTCTGAGGGTTTTGGCTCTCAGTGGAGCCCCTGTTTGGCAAGGATGCTAGCCTGCAATGAAGGATGGACAGACAGGCGGTGGACAGTCAGAAAGGGAAAGACTTATGGAGAAGAAAAGGCAATGCTGCCGAAGCACTTCTCCACTGATTGGAATGGAGGTGGCAATCCTACGATTCTAGGCTGGGGGCCTGTTCTCAGCAATGTGTGTGGCGGATGGATGGAGTGACTGGCTTGGTGCTTCCTCCCCTTAGAGCAGTGGTTCTCAACCTTCTGGCCCTTTAAATACAGTTTCTCATGTGGTGACCCAACCATAAAATTATTTTCGTGGCTACTTCATAACTGTAATGTTGCTACTGTTATGAATCGTAATGTAAATATCTGATATGCAGGATGGTCTTAGGCAACCCCCATGAAAGGGTCGTTCGACCGCCAAGGTGGTCGCGACCCACAGGTTGAGAACTGGTGCCTTAAACAGAGCCACTTCCTTCGGCCTCTGAAGATGCGTTTGGGAAATGTGCTCACTGCTCAGCAGCTGCTTGAAGAGCTCCAAGGATGAAACTGTGATGCGTATGTGACAAAGGTGTTGGCTCACTCAGGACTTGCAACCCACTCTCTAAGCATGAAACGGGAGCCCTGCAAATACCTTCGGGGCACCAGGCAGAGGGACACAGCCCACCTTTCCCCATCTGTTTGTGCATCACTGCTGCCATGTCATCCCCCATTCCCCAAGCAGTAGGGAGAGCTTGGTGATCCAAACCAAAACGTGTCCTTATTACTCTTCAACCACCCTGGTTATCGCATATACTCTCCCCTCATGGATTTTCAGTCTTAGCTTCTCTCAACCCAATGGGCTCAATTCAGGAAGAGGGAGCAGGAGATAGCAGACTTAAAACATTTCATCACTAAGGGCATAAAGCCTGATGCTGGGCCATGATCCTGGAGGCCCCCTGCTGGGTGGGCCAGGCGTTAACCCTTTAGGTGTGGACTCTTGACAGATTCTTGTGAGAGGCCCTAGACCAGTGTTTCTCAACCTTCCTGATGCCGCGACTCTTTAATACAGTTCCTCATGTTGTGGTGACACCCAACCATAAAAGTATTTTCGTTGCTACTTCATAACTGTAATTTTGCTACTGTAAACAATATGTAATTAATTATATATGTGTTTTCCGATAGTCTTATGCGACCCCTGTGAAAGGGTCATTCGACCCCCAGGTTGAGAACCGCTGCCCTAGGGGAAGAGTGATGGCTGCTGGGATTGCAATGGGGGAGGCCTGGGAAGGCAGTGGCTACTTACCAACGAGTGTGGAAATATTTGACTATTTTAACATCCATCTTACCTGGTGCACACTGACTCTATATCACATCTAAGAGCAAGCTGTGTTTTCCCTGGACTGTGGGAGGATGGCCAAGGTTGAGAGGAGAGATATGATCACTTATAGTTATCCCATTGTGGAGTTCCTCCTTAGAAGAGACTGGAGAGATCTGGGCACCTGCCATCCAGGTGGGAAGCTGGTGCAGCCTGTGGCTTCTCATTTCTTCTTCCTCATGAGTCATCTAGGTGCTGTGAACTTAGGAAGAGAGGGACAGGCTTCAAGGGGTGACAGGTAACATTGCTGAGGAAATGGGACTCAGAAACACGAGACAATCACACCATTTGTGCTCAAAATAAAACATTTCTGGAGTTTGGTCAAGGGGAGGTGCCTGGGGGCTAAAGCTCCCTGGGAAGGTTGTAGGGCGTGAGATGTGTCCTGCTGTCCCAGGGAGGGTCGTGGCCTCTGGCCCAGGCACTGGGGGATCAGCTCCAGCCAGGATCCTGGATGAAGACTCGGTACTGGGGACCCACCTCCCCCAACCTTGCTCCTGGCTTCACAGCACAGCTGCCAGCAACCCCCTCTATTGGGATGTTTGGCTCCAGATGTCCAAACCCAAGGACATCGTGTCAGCATGTTTCCCCACCGACTGCAAAAGAACAGCTGCGTCTTCTAGGAGACCCTTCCAAGCCAGTTGCTTGTTAGGATGATTATAGTATTTTACTCATGAGATGGTTACGCCTCTTGGGCCCTGTTTGAGATCCCATTCTCCAGCACAGGGCGATGATGATATTTTGAGACAAAGACTGTTAGAGCAGAATGGGCTTTAGAAAGCGTGTGATCCGACCCTTACACAGAGATGAGGACAAGGTGGCGGTGGGGGTGGGGGGAGGGGTGTTGGGCAGGGGTGGGGGAGGGAGGCAGGCAAGCAGGAAGGTCTGGGGACTTCCCCACAGTCACCTGCAGAGAGGGCACTGGAGCTTCATCTCTATAACGTACCTTTTTGTTCCAAGTTAAAAAAAAATGAAAGAAAAGTATTATTTTCATTTGGAAAATACAGAAATGTGTAAAAAGAGAAAATACATACCCAGAGTGCTACCCACGGCCATTGTTCATCTTTCCTTTCAATTCTTTTTGAATTATTTTCCCTAGTTACAGTGATACCCTATGTGCATTTTCACCGAATAGGCTGGAAAGAACACCATATACATATATATGGTTATATATATGTGAAGTATGCATATACATTTAAATATATACATATCACATATGAAAATACAGATATGAGAAAGTCACATACATATATGATTATATACATATACATATAAAATCATATATCTATGGCTTTTTTTCTGGCCTGTTCAGTAGAACCTTGTAATGCAAGTAATTTCCCCACTTGTTGTAAACTCTTCATAAACATAATTTTAAACATGTGTCTAATATTCTATCACGTGAACATGCCATGATTTACTTACCCACTGTTGTACTGTTTTATATTTAAGTTCTTTCTCATATTTTCAAATTAGGAATAATGCTAATATAAAAAATGTTTGTGCATAAAAGTTGTGCTTTTCTTCTTTTCTAAATCCCTGTATTTCCGATGATTTCCTTTGGCTAGAGTCCCAGAAGTGGTGTTTCTAGGTCAGAGGGTATAAACATGTTAAAAGATTGGCTATCTATTACTAAATTGTTTTCCAAAAGTATTGTTTCAATTTATGTTCCCACTAGAAAGCTATGAGATCTTATTAAATCGTTGCTAATGTGGTAGACAGTCCTCATTTGTGATGTGAAAAATCTCAGCTTTCTAAGTTCAAGTGTGGCTGTGAGGCAGCAGAGGAGGTGATGTGATAAACAGCTCAGTGAACGTTTTTGAAAATTCAATAAAGCCGTGGATCTACCCTAGAAAGCAAAGAATTGGCCCCACGTAGCCCGCTGGCTGGGAACAACCCCCTCAAAGTGATGCTGACCCCCCAACCAGGAGAGATGTATTAATATAGCACCCCCATCCCCTGACCAGGAGAGATGTATCGATATAGCCCCAGGAACAAAGAGAAAACACAGTAGATTGGTCCCTGGGTGGGGGTGTGCTGGAATGTGGGAGCTGCACAGTCCACATGCTCATGCGTGTGCCTGCAGGTGTGTGTGTGTGTGTGTGTGTGTGTGTGAAGCATCTCTATCCCTGGAGGACACCGGGGCGCTGGATCAATGGACTACACGTCTCACAGTAGAAAAGGGGACCCATGCACCCTCCCGTGAAAATCACTGGGTGGCTCGTTTGGCTTCTCTGATGATCCGTGTCAGTCCATCCCAGCCCTGCTATTCAGAGGCCCAGCAGCAGGCCCGGATGTCCGTAAGGGTCAGGCTGTTTCAGCCAGGCTCGGGGAGAAGGCAGCGGAGATAATGAGCTCCTGCTCCTCACCGGGAGATCTGGCGCGCAGGGGCCACACAGAACAAATGAGCTTGTCAATATCTGCCTCTCTAGATCCACCCGTCCAGGCGGTGAGTGTGGTATTTCTAGAGCCCTCCGCCCACCGCTGGTCCCTAAGGATCACGAGGATGCCAGGGCAAGTGGCCTTGATGGAAGTGATATCTCACTGGGGCTAGTTTTTCTTATCTTTAGAAAAGGGGACATTTTGAGGTTTTTCCCTCAAGATCATCACCCTCTCTGCCTTGTTCCTCTTGGCACATGCTCACTGTTCTCTGCTAATGCACAGGTGAGGCGGGTGAACCCAGGAGGACTGGGGACGTCCCCTTCTCACTTCCACTCGTGGAGAGCTTCCGTGGGATGCTGGGGGCCGGGGGACACATCACCTGAATTCCAGCCCCGACCTCAGTGATCTGTGTGACTCCAGGCTTGCGATGTGAATAAGATCTCCTGGGTGGGTCTCAGAGCAGTTCAAACTGCTCTGTGTGGGATGGAGAGTCTGCGGGGAAGGCATCAGAGGCTCTCCGTGTATGTTCCATGCTTCATGCGTACATGTCATGACAGCTACAAATCCCAGGGGGCTGTGCGAGTGCTGGGCCGAGGGGCCTGGGATGTGCCCACTCAGCCCACGGGCTCCTGGCTGCCGAGTGGCCCAGACCTCGGACCCCGGAGTCCTGCCCCACGAACGCCTCCTCCTGTGGGAGGACACACACCTGTCACCGGTCCTTTGGAGGCTGGCAGGTAGCTCTCCACTGCCCTTGTCCCTGCTTCTCTGGCTGTTTTCAAAACTGAGGAAGTGGAATCAAGGAGGAGTAAAAGCAGAGAGAAGCAGCAGCGAGTGCTCAGCCTCAGGGTGAGTCCTGTGTGGCAGGAATGGGGTCTGTGTGCCCAGAACTTAGTAACTAGAAGGAGCTGTAGAAACAGCCTGGTCCTGCCCCATCACTTTGCAAAGAACCTGACACGTGGTAAAGTTACGGGCAAACAAGCGCAGTAGCCAGTGTGAAACCCAGGTTTTCAATCAGCAGAGCTCATGTTCCAGCCCCCACCCTCACCCCCACCCCCACCCCCACCCCCACCCCCATGTGCTGGCCTCATCCTGGCTCGAGAGTTCGCACTTCAGCAAATGGCTCTCGAGAGTTTGGGGGTGAAAATATACACCTCTCAGAGAGGAATGTGTGTAATACCCCCCCGACACACACACACACACACACACACACACACACACACACTCACCTCCAGCTGCCCCCTCTTATCATCCCTAGAAACAACCCATCCCCTGATGTTCCCTCAGAGCAGAATAGCCGAGTCAGGTCCTATCCCAACAAGCAAGGCCGGCCTCGGGGTGGCCGGAGGGTGGTGTTGGGGTGACATGGCAGCCGCTAGCTGCTCTCCCTCTGCATTGCTCCCTAACACAGACCCAGTAGCCGCATCGTTCCACCCATCCATACCTCTGGCCTCAGCCAAGATGGAATAATAATAGAGAATAATAACAAAACAACAACAGTGGCGGTAATCAGAATAGTAATCATAGCCTATACCAGGCACCTACTCAGGCACGGACATGAATATTCTCAATCTTTACCCCTAGGAGGTGGTGCTTTTGCTATCACCTGCTTTAGCAGTAGACACAACGAGGCACAGGAGAGCTAAATAATTCATTGTCACACACTCCTTAGGATTCCAGCCATGCTGCCTGGCTTGCAGCCCCTTCCTAACCACTGCCCTACACCTGCCTTGTTGTGGCCTGGTGCACGGCCTGTGCCCTGTCCTGGTTCTGTCATCCCATTCGGCCAAGGACACCTGCGGGCACTGCCCTGGCTGGGCCGTGAGCGTAGGTGTGCAGCAGACACACGGTAGGTGGATGCAGGCCCCTGCTCTCCATCAGCCGCCTCCTCTGCTGAGGGCCAAGGGGGCTTGTGCCTCGTCCCCCAGGGTTGAGCAGTGAAGTCACCGGGGCCAGTCTCCCATAGCTCAAGGGGGAGAGTCTTCCAAAGGATTTTAGGGTGATTTTTTTGCAGGATGGGACCCCCATGTACAACCTCAGGTCTGCCTGCTGGAGGGTTCCATAGGGTTCGAAGCTACTTGGGGTTGGGCCTCCAGGTGAATTCTTCAAGGGGAGGTGACCCACATCCCATCACAGGGAATGACTGGCCAGCTACAGAGCCCTCAGGCCGCTTAGCTGAGTGCTCAGACCCGCCTGCCCGCTGGCTCCATGAGTCCAGCCTGCAGGGAAGCCCGCATATCTGGTACATGCTCCCTGCTGCCCTGGGAACTAAAAGGGTTTGCTGGAGGGTTTGACACTGGAGCCAAAAGTCTGCAGGGTGGGTGGGTCCAGATGGCCACCTTCTCCCCCCAGGTCCCTCGGGTTCTGCCCCACCCACACTGGTGCCCAAACACCCTCTTCCTTCTCTCTCTGCAGCCCCCTCCCTTCCCCAGAGGGAAACAGCAAGCTTACCTTTGGAGTTTGCATTCCTCTGTCATCACTTTCGGAAGGGGTGGGGGAGAAGGTTGTAGAGAAAGAAGGAAAAACACTAGGCAAGGACAGAAGTCCCCATTTAAACCCCGGCTGATGTGAGAATGCAGCTGACACAGCAGGAAAGCCAGATTAGTAACAAGTGAGAGGGAGATGATTTATGTGTTATGCCTGGGGACCCACAGAAACTTCCAGGTGTCACCTGGGCTGCCCAGCGCTCTTTAGCAGCAATTAGTACTGGAGACTGTCCCGAGGCCCCTGCCCTGATCTGCCTGCCTGGTTTTAGGCTAATGCTTTTATCTACTCCCACCTGCACGGGGGCATCCAAAGCCTCTCTTCCCTGCCTGACTTCTCAACTTTCACCTTCGGATGAAAACAGGATCCTGCATCCCTGAGAGAGGACCTGGAGGGCATGTATGTCCAGGCCTCTGAGTTTCAAGGCAAAGATCTGGGGGCTGTTGGGCAGGAGAGAGCGCTCTTCTCTCTTCTCCACTCTGAGCCTGGCGAGGTGGGCATGGAAGGGAGGCTGCTCTGCCGGCCTGGCCTCATCCTGGGCAGGCCTGCCCTCTCTGGCTTTGGACCACACAGAGAGCAAAGGCAGTGCTGCTGGCGGAGGAGATGCTCAGGGTCAGCTCGCAGGGAAGAGGTTTCTGGTTATTGCATGTTGGCGTCGTGCACTGGGTCAGCTACGGGGTGTGTGTTTCATTATCGAGCTCTTTGGCACTACCTACCTGAATGGCGGGTCAGTGGTTTGAGTGCTCAGCCCAAGAAATGAAGCAATGGGGTCAAGGACAGACAGCGCTCTGACCGAGTGGAGCTGGAGTCCACAGCCAAACCTACTGTGTGCAGAGCAATGGTGCTGCAGTCATGATGCGGGAGGCGCTTCTCCTGGCCTTCCTGTTGGTCTGCTTGACTCAACAGACTGAGCCGTTTGCAGCAGCCTGCCCTTTGCCCTGCATGCCTGGCAGGCAGTGGTGGGTGCTACAAGGGACAGAGCATGCTACAGGAGGGGCACTGGCGTTTTGGGCAGAGGGCATTCTGTGGAATCAGAAAGGCTAGCAGCCACTCCCCATTGTACATGCAACTGGGCAGATTCAGAACAGGCCCCCGAAAAGGCAAGGAGAGGCTCTGCAGGGCTCAGAGAACTTGGGCCGGAGCATTGTATAAGCCTTCCTCCGCCTTCACAGTGGAGCCCCGGCCTTCTTCTCTCAGATGAGTGCCGGCTACTTTATATGGATTCCTGTCTTCCCCCTGCTGTTGGGGTGTCTGTCACCTTTTACTTGTCACTGTTGTCACTGGTGCTGCCTAATGCCTCACCTGTTCAATGTTTTCTTTTTTAATTTTCTGTAAGTTTGAAAATGGATAATCTAGATTATTTTACTTGTGTGTAAAATAAGAATAAAGAGACATTGAGGGATTCAATGAGCATACTCAAGGGACTTTCCGAGTTTCGTACACTAGCTTTGGTGTGTACGCACTGAGATTTCTATGTTAGTCCTTCCCAGCTCATTTCGGTGTTTTCTAATGCTTGGCTGGGTTGGTTATATCTAAGACCAGCTGAAGTGCCAATAGGCAAGGAGTTATGAGCATGAGGATAACTGTTCACTTTTTAAAAAATGTATTTTATTGATTTTTTACAGAGAGGAAGGGTGAGGGATAGAGGGTTAGAAACACCGATGAAAGAGAAACATTGATCAGCTGCCTCCTGCACACCCCCTACTGGGGATGTTCCCGCAACCGAGGTAGATGCCCTTGACCGGAATCGAACCTGGGACCCTTCAATCCACAGGCCGATGCTCTATCCACTGAGCCAAACCAGTTAGGGCTCACTTTTATACCCATTCACACTATCTTCTGAAGCCTTTCCGAGTTCTCCACATTGTGGCTCCCTGAGAGATGCCAGGTGTCTTCTGAAGAATTGTCTTTTCATTGACAATTACTCTTGAAATTAGCAAGGACTCACAAGCTGGTTCAGGAGGTTGAAAAATTCACTTTCCCAAGGGCAGTGATAGGGACAATTCATTAGTGACCATTTTATCCACCCTTACTCCTCAACTGTGACCAAGTTCAACCCTTCTTCTCCTTCCCAGGATGGCCGCACCATCTCCAAGCCCGTCTCTCTGGCCTGGAATGTCCTTTCCCGGCTCCTCTGTCTGAGTGCTTCACCTCCGTCAAGTCCTGGTTTAATCCTGCTCCCCGCATACAACCTCTTGCCCTTTCTCTGAATGCCTGTAACTCTAGCAGCTCATGTATTTATTCAACGGGCATTCATTGAGCCTTTGGTACAGAAGCTATCCAGGTTATTTCCCAATTTCACGTGTTTGTCTCACTTACTCTACCAGCATCTCCGCGTCTGGAAGAGGGTTCCCAACCTTGGCTGCACATGGGTTTACATGGAGAGGTTTGGGAACGCCAATGCCAAGGCTGCACCCTAGATCATTAAATCTGACCCCGGCAGCACCATTTCTTAACTTTCTATTTGAAATAATTGTGGATTTGCATGTCACTGAGAGAAATTGTACAGCAAGTTCCCTTATATTCTCCACTCCGTTTCTCCCCATGATAATGTTTTTATAGTTCAATGTCACACTCAGGCAGTTGACCCTGATACAATCCACCAAAGTCACCCATTCAGATTTCACCAGCTTTTTGTGTGCTCGTGTGTGTGTGTGTGCGTGCATGTGTGTGCATGTACTTAGCTCCATGCAATTTTATCACAGGCATAGATTTGTGTAACTACCTTTTGACAGCATCATTTTTCAAAGCTCCAGGTGATCTCAGTGTGACCAAGGTTGAGAACCATGCTCTGTGAGCAACATTGAGTTTGCATTTGACCTGCCCAGCAAGTGATGTTCCCAATCTCCTTTCTTACTTGGAGTGTCTTCCCCAGATGTGCAGCCAGTCCCATAGACACGCGAACCCGCTGAGACACCCCCGGCTCTACTCACCCTCCTCCAGCCAAAGTTCTCCCCCTTTCCCTCAGCTGGAGACCTCACATTGGGCTGGCGTGTCAGGTGGCTGGAGCCCTCCTCTGGCCTGCCTGCACAGATAGCTATTTCCAGGGCTCAGGAATGAAAATGAAAATAGACCAAACAATGTGACAGTTTTGTGCTGCTATTTTTTCTTCCATGAACAGAATGTTCAGCATTATTTTTTTCTCTTTGTGCAATACTGCAAGAGAGGAGTGCTCTGCCCGGAATGCTGGCTTATGCTGTTTATGAGCCCGCAGCCTGCAGCAGGCTGTGCACAGGGAGCCTGGCCTGGGACTTGGAAGGTAACCGTGTTGGCAAGGAGTTGGCTCTGGCCACATCCCGGTGCTAATTAGGCTAGGAAGGAAACGGGCCACATGCATATGGATGGTCCTTCCTGTAGCTTCTCTTTTTTCCGGAAGCCTTGTGAAGCCTTTTGCCTGAAAGCTTTCAGGAGTGGCCTGGCCCTCGTCTGGGAGCGGGCTGGGAAGGAAGAGAGAGGGTGTCCCAGGCTGGGTCACCTTTCATCTCAGAGGCCATCTACTGAATAGCTCAGGGGAAAGATAGGTAGGTATCCTTGGGTCCCAGGTTTGCTTTTCTCAAGACCCTGGAATCTGAGGGCTGAGATGGGCTGGCAGAAAGCACAGTAGATTTTGAGGCTGGAAAATAACAGGGAAATGCTCTTTTATATCCTGCTAGGGATAGGAAAGTTGATAATCGTCAGTGTCATATGGGAGCTTAGAGAGAGGGGAGCCCGCTACTTCCTGGGAGACTTGATTCTGAGGACATTCATTCTTTCCCTTATTCAAGAAACATGTACGTGATCATTTCATAAATTACATAATTATCTTACCGCTATACTGTACAGCTGAAACTAATATAACATAATGTTGACTGTCAATAATAATTGAAAAGTGAAAAGATGTAAAAGAAAACACATATATAATCTTCCTCTCTGTGCTGCATGCTGAGCTTGGTTCCGGGGACACAGAGACAAGTAAATAGATGCTCGCCAGGCCTTTGTTCTCTAGATGTGGCTTCATCTTATTTATTTATGTGTTTCCTCCTGGGATGAGAGGTGACTGGAACTGGGCAAGACAGGAAGTTGATGGCGTTGATGTTATCCATTTCACAGATGCCCAGGAGGTTTAAGTGCGGAACAATCAGATTTTAAAAGCCGTCTTCCTTGTTCTTCATGCCGCATGGAAATGTTCTAGGTTTTGATTGGGGTGTTGGTTACACAGGTGAATACATTTGTTAAAAGCTCATCAGAGTGTACACTTACGATCTGTACATTTCACTGTGTAAATTTTACCTTGAAAATCACATTTCGAGTGGAAAAGCAGCAGTGAAGCCACAGTTCAGAGGAGGCAGTTTTAATCAGGAAGAAAACCCAAACTTGAACTTTTACCCTAACAACCATTTCAGGGGCTGGCGCCCAGCAAACACCCTGGCCCGAAGCCCCTGCCCTCTGCAGTGCCAGTGTGTGCCTTTTGGGGGCCTCGCTCCGCCCTGGGCCTGGGTGTGCCTGTGCCTGCTTCTGGAACAGCTCCCATCGGGCCAGCGTGGCGCTGCCTCCCCCCTGAAGCCTTCTTGGATCTCTTTAGTCAGTATAAGTAACCTTTGCCCTTTTTTGCTTCCCCTGAATTGACTGTCTTAAGATAATTTGACCCTTTATTAGTGTCTTTTATTTTTATTTACTATATTTAAAGAGCCAGGCACAGAGTAGGTACTCAATAAATGGTCACGGTTGTTGTGGTTCTATTTTATGCTTCTGATGAGTCTCCCTAGGGTCTGTGTCCTTGACTGATATACGAGTCCAGCGGGGGCTGGGCTGTGTCCCTTCGGTGGCCAGCATGGTGCTGGACACTTGTGCTCATTGAAATCTTTACAGATGTGTGAACTCCAGGCAAACTCTAGACCAGGGGTGGGCAAACTTTTTGACTCGAGGGCCACAATGGGTTCTTAAACTGGACCGGAGGGCCGGAACAAAAGCATGGATGGAGTGTTTGTGTGAACTAATGTAAATTCAAAGTAAACATCATTACATAAAAGGATACGGTCTTTTTCTTTTTTAGTTTTATTCATTTCAAAGGGGCCAGATCCGGCCCGCGGGCCGTAGTTTGCCCACGGCTGCTCTAGACCCATGTATGTGGGGACTCTGACTACATCAGAGACGTGACTGAGGAACATTCTAGCAGAGACTTCTGGACTTAGATGCAGCACCAACCAGTGGCTTGGGGAGGGAGGGCACACCAGGAACCTTTCTCCTGCCCCACACCTTCCCGGAGACCCGGAGAAAAGCCTGGCACAGGAGCAGAGGGCGTGGCCCCAGAGTATCTGTTCCTTGTGGATGGTCTCTTGAGTCTTCTGTGGCACCCCAGGGTGGGGCAATGAGATGCCACTTGATGACAACAGCCCTGCCTTTCAAAGTGACAGTCAGCAAAGGGGCCGCATGACAATGACACCTGCTCATCAGCCCCGCCCACCTGGCATCTGCTAGGGCTGGGCCACCCTGCTCATTAGGTTCAAATCTGTCCCCACCAGCCTGCCTGCAGCTGATGCTCATTAATCCTGGAGCCCCGAGCCTGGTGGGCCGAAAGAGGCTGAGCTTTTAGAGCCATTTATGGCAATGGCCTTGGCGAGAGCTGCTAGATTGATTTATAATTGGGCTGGGGGGCATCCCTGTGTCCCTAGGGTCCAGGCTCCAAACTAGGCCAGTCCAGGAGGGTGGCTGTGGCTCCCGGGCTTTCTGAAAAGGAGCGATGCAGGGATGAGGTTCCTGCCAGGCCAGCATGTGGCAGCTCCGATTCCAGCACACCCCAGCGGCTGCCCAGCTCCCCCTTTTCCCCACCCCAGCATGTGCTTCCTTGTTTGGGAGACTCAACAGAACCTGCCCTGGTGAGGACATGGTACCCTAGGGAGGGCAGGACACTTATCAGGGTCTTCACTGGCTGACACTGGGAGCCAGCCTTCTGAACCACACAGTTTTGCAGGAGAATAACAATATGAAAGCAGCCGGTGATATGACTGCTTGCTTACTATCGCCTTGGCATTGAGCTGAAGGCTTCATGTGTATTATGTCATTTAATAAGTAAGAACTGTTATCAGGCCCATTTTGCAGATGAGGAAACTGAGGCACAGAAGGTTAAATAACCTGCTCAAGGACACACCTGCATAGAGGCAGAGCTCAGCTTTGGACCAGGTAGCCAGGCACAGCACTTGGCCAGGCTGGGCTGGTGGGTGTCAGATGCTGGCAGCCTCCACAGTGACACGGGAGGTCCAACCTGGTGGAAGAGAAGGTGGCTGGGAGTCAAGAATTCCAGTTTCATCCCAGCTACGAAGCAAGCAGCCATGTGATGTTAAATATATCACCTCCCTGCTCTGTGCCCTCAGCCAAAGCGGCATACTATAATGAGTTGTTGTTAAAAAATAAAAATACCAGCCTGCAGCATATGTGAAAACACTTAGGAAAAATGAATGATGACAGCAGGAAGGCCCTACTATAGGGAGCATCCACCCAGAGGTCAGCGGCACATTTCGGTGGCGGGGCAGTGGGCATCTGGGGGCTGGGGGCTGTTTCATCCTTTGCCAGGGTGAATGCTGTGGTCTCTTCCTCATCTTTCTCGTAATGAGGAACATGCAGGTCCGCTCACCTGTCTGGAGCATCCTTCCTCCCTCCTGGCACAGCTTCCATGAGTGTGGGAAGCTCCCCTCATCCCCAGTCCCCCAGTTCTTCCTATTCCTTCTTTCTCTCTCTCTCTCCTTCCCTGCCTCCCTCTCACCTTTCCTTCTCCCCTCCCCCCTCTCCCTTTTTCTGCTGGTTCACGCTCATCAAAGACAGATTTTGGTATCCAAACTGTGAGCCCAACTGCCTCCATTGCTGCAGGTTTCAGCGCAGCCGCATGAAGGTAGCGCTTTTTATGGCACCAGAAGCGGCTGATGCATAATTCAACAAACAATCCAGAAATGCATCAGAATCCAAATTACTCACATCAGAGGGATTTTGATGTTGAACACCATCTCTTAAAACCCTCTCCATTCATGCCCGTCCCTGCACATTTATCTTGCAATGTTTGTAAAAATGTGGGGAAGACTGGGCTGTGGAAGGGAGTTTCAGCCTAAAACTGAGGCTGGGTGTCCCCGTGGAGCCCTCGTCCCCGGGGCCAGCTGTCAGTGGCAGGTGCATGGGACTGGGTCTTGAAGCTGGCTTCCCCCAGGACCCAGGTGGGTGTGGGCCAGGCTAGCCTGGGCGTCTTCAGTCAGGTTCACCTCCCACAAAAGCAGGGCCTGCCCTGAGGAAGGCAGCCTCCCAGCTGACGGTAGAGGTGGAGAGGCTGGGCTGCATCCTGGTGAAGCAAGCAGGCTTTGGAAGGGGACACTGGGGTGCAGTTGGGTTCCGCTGCTAATCACCTGTTTGACCTTGGGTGTGTTACTTGACTCCATTGTTGCCTTTCTTTTCTTATCTGTAAAGCAGTGGTTCTCACCCTTCTGGCCTTTTAAAACAGTTCCTCATGTTGTGACCCAACTATAAAATTATTTTCGTTGCTACTTCATAACTGTAATGTTGCTACTGTTATGAATCGTAATGTAAATATCTGATATGCAGGATGGTCTTAGGCGACCCCTTGAAAGGGTCGTTCGACCGCCAAAGGGGTCGCGACCCACAGGTTGAGAACCGCTGCTCTAAAGGGTGGGAAATAATAGTGTTTACCTCACAGTGCTGTTGTGAAAACTGGAGTTAATATGTGTGAGTGCTATATAAACGTTGGCTATTATTATTATTATTCTAGAAACTGCCATGGATGTCTAGGGAACCCCGGGGTATCCCCATTCGTTTCCTGGGATCTCCACATTACAAAGCACTCTGTTGTTGCCCATCAGGGCCCCATAACCAGATGTGAGCTCTATGCTTGGAAGCGCCTGGCTGCCAGCAATACAGTGGGGCCTTGACTTACGAGTTTAATTCGTTCCGTGACGGAGCTCGTAACTCAAATTACTCGTATGTCAAATCATAAAGTGAACGAGTGAGACACGTGATGCTGGGCTGATGTTGTGGCGTTCACTGTGATGTTTGCTGCACCAACTAGCGGTGGGGTATCTGAAGCTGGCTCATAACCCGAATTTTAGCTCGCAACTCAAAGCAAAAAATCGGCCGAAAGACGGCTCCTATCTCGAAAAACTCGTTAGTCAGGACACTCATAAGTCAAGGCCCCACTGTACTTGGGAAATAACTTCGTGCCCATAGCTCACTGCTACATTCCTCAGCGTCTCTCCGGGTTCTTCTCTCCCAAGTTTTTAGTGTTTCCTCTTCACATAGGGCCTCCGAATCTGAAGAAATTTCCCATCCATCTCGCCTACACCTCCACCCCCCTCTCTGCGTGGCAGCCACCAGCCAGCCTGGTCCTGTCCTCAGTGCTGCCACTAGCCCCTGTGAGCCCACTGCCCTGTGTCTTGCGGCAGACAAACTGTGCACTCGCTGAGAGGCTGGAGGGCTGCTGTGGCGGCCTGCTCTCCAGCCCGGCCCTGAATGCCTGAGTGTTGCCTTTGCTCTTTCCAGGAGTGAAAAGTGGGGTTATCTGATCGATAGCCCTTGTGGCTGCTTATCAGTAGCTGTGGCTGTTGCCCATTAGCTGTGGGGCTGCAGATTAGGCACAGTTTCACCTCGGCCGACTGTGCAGCCGGCCCCAGCCCCCTGGAAGGCAGGGCTGTATTTTAGGGGATGTGGGCTCAGGTCCCTGCAGGCTGAGAATTCCCAGAGCTGGACCCGTAGCTCACTGGGCTGGCGGCTCTGAGCCACAGATGGCCAGGGAGGACTCTGGCTCAGCCGAGGGAGATTGTAGGAGCGGAGGAAGGGCAGGAGTTCAGAGGAGGGCTGAAAACGCAATGGGTGGACCAGCTGCTTCCTGGTGAACAATCCCAGGGCAGGGGCAGTGGGAAGTGGGGAAAGCACTTCATGGATCCTCATGATGACTTCCTCGGTTCAGTGTGGCCCTGCTTTATACCAGTTCAGTCTTACTTCCATGCTGCATGCAACGTGCCTTATAAATAATGGCTAACTTTAGCACAGAGAGGTGAGGGAATTCACCCAATGTCACACAGCAGTTTAATGGTGGAGCAGAAATGAGGATGTGGTTCTCTTCTTTCAAAGCCCTGTACACCATCCTGAAAGCAAGGCTCTCGGACTCCGACAACAGGGACACCCAGGCTCAGAGAGTTGGAACAACTTGTCGAATGTCACACAGCTCATTAGTGGCAGAGCTGGGACTAGAACCCAGGTTTCCTAACTCTGAGTCTATGTGTGTGTCACCTCTCACCCCAATCACTTTCACTGGTCTCTTCACCTGCTCTCCTCATTAGCTAGGGAGGAGGGTCCTCCTCGGGACTGGCATCTGCTTGTGCCATCTGCACCGAAAGCAGCCTGGGTGTCTCAAGGGGGTAGCATGGAGGCAGCCCTACAAGCTGGGCATCACTTCAGAGGGAAGCCAGCCTCTCCCAGCACATGGGCTGAATGGAAGAGCAGGCTTTGCACAGCCACAAACTGCTCACTACTCTCCCCCATCCCCCCCCCCCCATGCGTCCTGGGTCTCAGCCAGGGCTTGGAACTAAATGCATTCTGGATGGCTGCTAGCCAGACAGACACCCAGGTTGTCAGGGGAGTGGGGAGGGTCAGACAGAGATGCCAGTTAGCATGAAGGGGGAAAAAAGAGGATGGGTGTAAATTAGTGGCCTGTGTCTCAAAAGCTCTGTGCCCGGAATCTGTAATGGGCCTCACCATAAGTTGGCTGAGGATTCTAACCCTCCTTCCGAATCCAGCCCCGCCTTTCCCTCCACACACTGAGGCTGGCATGGGTCAGTGTCCTGGTACCTCCCACCCTCCTAGTTCCATCCATGCTGAGCTGGTTGTAAGCCTCCCATGGCGGTAGGCTCCTCTGCTCCCACGGGCAGTCATGTGCCTCTTCTGTGGACAGGACAGCACCTCCACGTCCAAGTTTGGATCTCTCCTCCTAGTCTGGGGTTTACTAGAGGGTCAGGGCTACGTCTTCCTCACCTCTGAATTCCCAGCGCCGAGCACAGCAGCACAGGGCAGGTGCTCAATAAATATTTCTCAGATGAATGAATGAATAAGTGCATGAGTGTTTAGCTAACAAAATTAGGACCTGAGAGATGAGCTGACTGGGGCTTCTTCCAGCCATAACCAGCCCTGTCCAGCACTGACCTGTGGGACTGCTTGCTCTCCACATGTTGGTCTTACATCTGTGTCAGAGCCCAGTGCACCAACTCTGACCTGTGGGCCCTTGAGGCTAGAACCCATTCGATCTACTACTAAGTGCCAGGCAGCCTTGGGCACTGGGCTGATAATACGGTGAAAGCAATGGTTTCCCTGACCTTGAGGGGATCGCATCATGGTGGGGGGTCCAACACAAACTACCTGTTATAGGGTTACAACAGAGGGGTTCACCAACCGCTGGGGGAGCTGGTGGGGAAGGGAGGCTCTCCTTGGGAAGCTGGGCTGGGTTGGGAAGTGGTGCTGACAAAGAAGGGGAGATGGAGCTAGACCTGGAGGAGAAGGCGAACTTCCCAGACAAAAAGTGGGGACAGGGAGAGAACAGCACGAGCCAAGAGGGAGGAGTGAATGGACAGCTTGGATGGGGAACAGCTATAGTTTTATTTGACCAGAGTGTGGCCTGAGGGGGGTGGGCATGGCTGGAGAGGGCATTGTGAAGTGCCTCCCTGCTAACCCAAGAAGAGGTTCTTCCGTGGGCCCGACTGCCAGCAGGTGAGAGGGCCGGCATGTCCTGGGACTGCAGGGTTTCCTGGGAGTGATCACATCTTGTCCATTGACCGGCCCCGGGCCCAGCAGGATGCCAGCGTCTGCTTCCACACCCTGGTTCCAGGCACCTGGAACTGTGCGGTGACCAGGACAACCCTGGTTTGCAGGAGCACGCAGCCTCCACAGCAGGGCTCCTCAGGACAGTCTGGAGGAGGCTGAATGCTGGCTGTTGCCACAGTAACTGCCAAGAGGGAATGTGGCAATAGGCGGTGCCTGGCTCCCCACCTCGCCACAGGAGGGCCCTGAGGCCAGACAGGAGCTGCCAGGGCCTCTGGGCACCTGTGCCTTCTGGGCATTGGCTCCCCAGGTGACAGGTGAGGCTCTTTCCAGCTTCGAGAATCAGGACTGATCTTGGAGACCTGGGAACTCCAGGGAGTGGTTTCCCTGGAAGATGCAGAGGACAGGCTGGGAGAAACATCTTCATCCGCATCTGAGAGGATGAACCAGAAGTCAAGTTACAGCCTAAGAAGACCAGGTTCACAGTCAGGTGCTGTAGGAGAGCTAATTGGCTTTGTTTCGCCCTTGGTGGGCTCCTTTCTTCCTTCACACCTTCACTTCTCACGAATTCCGTGTTTCTGTGGTGAATAATTATTGTGTCCGTTGTGCGTGGGGCATGGGGCTCTGCCTCTGGTGTTCCCCTGTGCTCCAGTGGGACATAATCACCTTCCCAGGACGGTACCCACGGGTGGGAGGACAGTAGAAACAAAGTCTGTCTCCCTTTACTCTGCTCAGATGGAGGAGGAAAGAGCGGAAGGGAAGCGTCCTCAGACTGGCGGCTCTTGGGAGAAATGGCTCAAGCTCCCTCTCCAGACTCATCCTCACTCCACGGTCTCCTCTTTCATTGGCCTTTGAGTTGCCAGGAAAGATTTCCCCTTTTTACTATAGGCATCGTTTTCGGAGACGAAAACACAGAAGGAGGAAGGGAAAGC
Source organism: Myotis nattereri (assembly GCF_964212035.1). NCBI lineage: Eukaryota > Metazoa > Chordata > Mammalia > Chiroptera > Vespertilionidae > Myotis > Myotis nattereri. The sequence goes on along the minus strand of NC_138086.1, from coordinate 23,948,789 downwards.
CTTTGCCCGTCTCATGCCCGCCTGTGTGAGGAAGTAAAGGGTAAACTGGACTCTCAGGGAGTCGCACGAGCATGTGAAATGCTGGGTGTGGGCGGGCATTTCTCAGGAAACGCTGCTGGTGGCGTGCTGCTGGCGAGAAAGGGGGTGAGAACGTATAGGTCATGCTGTGGCTCACATGAGCTCACTGTCCAGAGGAAAAGTTAGTGCTGGCTGTCTGTGCCGCTGGCCTGTTCGAGGTCACTGTCACCTCCTGCCGAGGCTCTGGGGCGGCATCACCTGCTTGCCACAGCTCCTGAGATCCAGGCTCCTCTCACATGTCTAGCCCTTGACATAAAGAAGCCCCACTTTGAATCACAGAATACTAAAGGCTGATCCTCCCTAGAATGTCCCAGAACTGGAAGGAAAAAGCAGCTGACCTGAGAAGCCCCGGGCTTGAGTGGGTCCTGAATTCACAACCCCAAGGTCAGCTCAGTCCTGCTTTGGCCACCCCCTGGAAGCCCATGTGGCCCCAACAAGGGCCCCGAGGCCTCTGAGACCCCTTAGAGAAGTAATAGGGCAAAACTCCTCATGACTTATTCTCCGAAGAGTTGGGTGGCTGGACCCTGTAGTTGGGTAGATGAAATACATGGTCAGGACCAGAGGAAATACATTACCAAGGGGACCATTTTTTTTTTTCTGAACCCAAACTGAGAGTTGGGGTGGACTGTTAGGACATAATATTGAGTAACAACATTGTCTCCGTGGTGGAGTGTCTGGGGACTGGGATTATATGAGTGCTTGATTCACAAATCACTGATTTCCTCTTCATTATCTTGGGCAGCAGCACAAACAAGCTGGATAACCTTGGGCAAGACTCTCAACCGCTTAGGACCTCGGCTTTGAGGGTCTCCCGACTCTGTGAATCGATGATTTTAGGTAGGAGAGGAGAGGACCCTGTAAGGCTCAGACTGACTTGAGAGTAACAGTGCAGGTGGGATGCGAAGTCGGGGGCAGGTGGGGGGCAGCACTCAGAAAGGGGAGCCCAGGAATGGCTGCACCAGAAAAGAATTTCCCTTCTTACAACAGGCATCGTTTTCGGAGATTAAAACACAGAGGGAGAAAGGGACTGAAATGGGGTTTCTGGTGAGTCAGTGCCAATCTCTCGTGACGTCCCTGGATGTCGGACTAATGGGGCTGTGACTCCTGTCCTCCTCACATGCAGGTTCAATGTGTTAATTAAGGACTGACGCTGCTCCTCAGCAGGAATTGATTGAAGCCGGTCTGCAGCCCCAGACAGAGGCACAGACACGCTGGGCTGGAGAAGGGGGTGCGGAAAGCAGCGCGGGGCTGCCAGCCTCCCTGGCACTCTGCTGGAGACAGAGCGGGGCGCAGAGAGCCCGTAATGGCCAAGCAGATTAGGAACATGGTTCCGGCGGAGGGCGCAGAGCCCTGGGGAAAGAATCAAACTCCTTGCAGCCAGTCAAGCAGCTAAGCAGACAAGATCTACATAAACAGGTGCTGTCTCCAGCACTCCCCCCCACCCCCACCCCCCGCCTCCACTGCGGAATCAGGTTGTCTCCTCCAAAATCCTGACCTTGGACTCCCTACCTGACCCGGTGAAGCGCCAGGTTTCCCAGTATCAGATCCTCAAGCACCTCTCGCCCTTGGTGCCCACACTCTGGGCCTCTGTGCCCACCTTAGAGTCAGGGAGCAGGGCAGCGTTCTCCGGTGGCCTGGTAATCCAGCCACAAATGAGCTCTGCAGCCTCTTGGCCTTTCTTCTCCACCCTCGCCCGGTTGCCCAATACCCAGGAAATCTTCAGCCTGAAGACTCTACCGAGTTTTACACTCACCTTCCACTCTCCAACTTAGTCAGGATTAAACATCCCCTGCAGTCAAAGACGTGGTATGGGCTGGATGTGGAGAAAACATTTGTAATCCATTAAGGTGCGAGCCTGGTCTGTTCCAATGCTTCTCTGATTTAAACGTGCACTGGGACAGACCAAGTTCACCTGTTAATAGATCACAAATATTTAATTTTACATCACCTGAAGAGTATATGCAAATGCAGATTCCAATTCCGTAGCTCTGGGGGGGGGAGGGGGGGCGGGGAGTGTGGGGGAGGCCCTGAGCTTCTAACGATGCTGATGCTGCAGGTGATGCTGGTGAGCTTGGTCCTTGAACCACACTTTGAGTAGCACAGATTTAGGCGAGTGCTCCTCAACATGCGGTCTGTGGACTGTTTGCTAATGGTCTCTAACAGGATAGATGCAGACACTGAGTGTGAGCATTTAGAAATTTATTTAGCAATCAGTATTGCTGTAACATTGCAGAACGAATTTGCATTTTGCATTTTTTAATTTTATTTTTCTAGTCATTTGTGTTTATGGTGGTAAATGGCAAAAGCATCTGTTTACAATGTGTTGGAAATTTTTCAGGATGGCTGTTCGGCACGGATAGTGTAAGAAGCAATGGATTAGCTGACTCCTGACACGCTGCAGCTCATGCACAAAAGTGTCCTGCTATGGGCTCTGACCCTGGTGGCACGCGGTCCCTGCAGAGGCCCCCCCCCACCCCCCCCCAGCCAGGTCCTCGTGTTTGCTCACCTGGCCTGTTTTCCAGGCTCAGCGCAGTGTTTTCTTTCCCGGGCAGGATTCTGGGTATTTCACACAAAGGTTGAATGTATCAGAGGAGCTTAGCCTCTGATCATGCCAGGAAATGCCAACTAAGAAGAGAGATTGGCAGCTGGGGAGCCTCTGAGGGCGCAGGCCTGGGCAGCCCACTCCCTTCATCCCTGAGCAGAATTTGACTCTACTGAGGCAACCACCTGCCTCACTTCTGAGAAAGCAAAAGCCCAGCTGCAAACAGGCCAGTGAGAAGGCTTCCTGCCTTGCGTGCCCACAGGGGAGGGCTGGGTGTTAATGAACCCGAGTGCAGTCACAACAGGAATGGGGCCAGCTGGAGCCCGCCCATGCTTGACCCGCGGTCATTTGGCAGGGCCCAGACTGCCGGAGGAGTGGTCACAGACGAAAACACAGTCTGGCTTTCTCCCTGCAGAGGCGGTCTCTGTTGTTCTTGGCCCATGGCGGGCTGTCACGCATGCTGGACAAGGCTTGTGGGGATGACCCCGGGAGGCAGGGCGGGCAGGGCTCGGTTCACGTCTCACCTTCTTTCTTCCATCCCACACCGTTGGTGCCTGGTCCAATGTTGGGAGGCTCATGGGCCCCCAAGTCCCCACCAGTGCCTTTTCATGGGTTGCTTTTATATAGTTGAAGCATGTGGTAATCCCTCAGCTAGAGAGGGTCTTTGAACCCCCTACCATCTTTACTAAATGTTAATTAGGCTTGAAGATCACAGAGAAAAGGGGTTGATATGGAGTAACCATGTGTTGAATGATCTTCGTACGTCCCTTGGAAATCAGCCACTTTGGTGTTCGAAAGGGTATGATTTCAGCTAAGCTGGATTTAATTGAGTGGGTAGATTTTGATTGGTGCCTGTGATTTATGGGGTGACCTGAAGCTGCTTAACTTTCAATTTGTGTAATTGGTTAGTGAGGTGCTAGGTTGGCTATAGGAGGACTTGTGTGTGTGTGTGTGTGTGTGTGTGTGTGTGTGTGTGTGAGAGAGAGAGAGAGAGAGAGAGAGAGAGAGAGAGAAAGAGAGAGAGAGAGAGAGAAATCACCTTTGTATAAAAGAGGGGACCTGATAAGGTGGGATGTGGGGAGCCTGCACGGCCATGGCATACTCAGCCCCAGGGCGCCTTATGTGCCATGCCAGCTCAGCCTGGTTCAGTGACCCTGAGTGGGGGCGGTGAAAGGATTGAGAAAAGACAGACAAGAGAATGAAAGCTGGGTCTCGGTGGGATGCTGCTCCCTAATGAGGAGACAGCACCAGCGCCCACAAGCGTGTCTTTATTTTATAGCAGATGCCACGAGGCAAAGTAGGGGCGTGATCAAGTTGTTTACAGCATTCTCGTGAATTTCACCCCCACTCAACTACATGCACCCGAACTCTAGCACAAGGCACGAGGGGCCACGTGTTCGGACCATAGGTTCAAGCTTACAACCACAGCCGTTGGCTATGATTGTGCTGGGAGGGCCCTGCCCTCCAGCTGGGACTTGCACGTGGCAATGTGTGAACCCTGTCCTTTCATTAGTCCGAGGCTTGAACCTGGCCAAAACACTGCAGCCGCGCCCCACAGTGGGACTTTTGAGCTGTTCTCCCGGGGATGGGGATCAGCTCACCTCCCCTGGTCGCCCCCCTTGCTGTATAAGATAAACACCACTGCACACCTTCCTGTAGCCAGAGATGGTGTTCAGGGCCAGGGAACCAAAGCAAAGCTCTTTGGTTGATCCACAGTTTGGACCCATGACTGTGGCCTCATTAGCCCTGTCCCCTTGCCATTGAGCCTCTTAGCATATTTTGTGAAAGTGAACTATGCTCATGTCTATAGGAAGGGGAGGAGGAAGAAGGGCCTGTGTGGCCACATCTCCCGCACCGTGGTCCAAGCCTGTTAAGACACTAAAAGGATTCACCTTGCTTAGCTGCCTGGTACTAGCCTCTTCCCTACCCCCAGCCACAGATGGGGCCCCAGGTTCCTCAAAGTAAATGCCCAAGGCAACAATTACTCTGCTCTCTAGCTGAAATAAAGCGAGAAACACCTGAGAGCTGTGTGTTTAGCATGTTGTCTGCATTGGATGTTGGGAAATGGAAAGAGAGGAGTCAGCATCTTCTCAGTGTGACCCCAGCCAGACATTAGAGCTCATCTCCTGCCACCCAAGTCCCTGGGGAAGGAGACTTCTGAGAGCATCTGTCCAGTGAGCTTGGTTGGATAGTTGGCCTCTCTTTGCTGCCCCAGACACCCTGTGGGCACTCCTGCAGCTGGAGGTCAGGGATAGCTAACTTCCCCTGTGCATCACTTGTGAGCTTCAGCAAAACTGACTCCCCCACCGGAATACAGTTATGTCCTAGAGCTTGCTTACATCTTTCGTGATATAAGAGGACAAGTTCATGTTTATTTCTCCACTTCTACCATCAAAGTCACCTGGACACCATGTGTGTGTGTGTGTGTGTGTGTGTGTGCCTTACTGTAGCATTAATAATTAACTCAGTGCTCAGAACTCTACCAGTCTCTGCAGTAAGAGAGAAAGTAGGCGCCAGATCATGCTAAGGCTGATCATATGTGCTAAAAAGCTCTGCTCACATCTGGAGTAGGAGGGAAGCATGAGAAAAGCTAGTCAGTGTCATTTAGTCTCCTTTCCTTAAAATTTGGGCTGGAATGGGCATGGCTGCATCTCCTGCATGACCAGTATCCAGCACCATCCCATAATTCTCAATCAGGAAGGCCAGAAGGAGGGGGAAAAGGGGGCAACACTTGGTTCCCATGATTTCTACTAGTTCACTGGGAAATGAAACGTGGAAAAAATGCATGCAGGCAAAATGCAAAGCTAGAGACCGATGTAGTAATCTGATTACTTGAATAGCAGTGAAAATCCTGCAGATTCATCCTCTTGTTAAGAACCCCATACTGGCCCCCAGTGGTTCCTGTGGGATGCTCTGCTTGGTGGTGCGGTGATGGGTGGTCCAAGGGTCCCTGGCTTGTGGGAGGTGATGGGGCAGGGGACTTCTTGAGAACCTCTGTCTGGGTGGCTGCTCCCAAGTTGGGGCTGGAAGTGAGTCCCAAAACTAGAGGTTTCATGAAAGGGGGTACCTGCTCTGGGCCACACTGTCCCTATGTGGGGTTAGAGGCATGTGACAGGCCATCTGAGCCTGCACAGGGACTTAGAGGTAAACAGGAACTTGGAAGGAGTCGGGAAGCATTGTAAACAGCCCTTCAGAAACGAGCCCACGTGTGCGCTGTGAGACTGGCACTGTTTGCGTTGAAGCTTGGCTGCTGGGAATTCTAACGGGTACACACTGTTGGGAAACAGTTTGTAAATATTTAGCAAGAGCCTTGAGAAGATTCAGGCCCTTTGAACTAGTGATAATTTATTTTATAGGAAACAACTCTAAATTTAAAAAAATGGTGCTAATCACCAAGATACATATTTCAGCATTGTTTCGCTAAATTGGAATAGATCTAGCTACCCGTTTATAGGGGGATGGGTAGGTAAATTTGGCATATCATGTAGCCATTTGAAATGTATTTTATGAAGGCCAGTATTGTAACTGATTCTTGTGTGATAACATTAAGTGGAAAAGCATGATACCATTGAAACTTTACAATGCACGCAACGAAAACGGGAAAGACGTCCACCCAAAATGCTAACAATAGTTATGCTTGGAAAGTGGCACTAGATGTGATTTGTTTTTTCTGTTTACCTACATTTTTCTAAACTTTTTTTCAAGGAGAATGCGTTGCTTTTATAATGGAAAAGTAAACATTCTTAAATAGAAATAATCCCAAAGAGTGTTTTAAGATAACGTCTAGGTCTGAGAACAGAGAGAATTCAAAATATCAGTGTTCAACCAAAGGTCGGCAGCCAGCCAGCCAATTAACTCACTGGGGATGGGTCTGTTCCGGGTGGCTCAGTGGTTTGCTTGGTGGCTGGGCCATCTGATCACACGTGCCATGAGAGGGCCTCAGAGAGGTGGTGTTGGTAACATCTGGCATCTTCCTATGAAGAATGCTTCCTGTTTTGAATTAAGGATGATACAGAAGTGCAAAGGAAAATTGTAGCCCAAAAGGACTTGCATTCTTATCTAGGGGCAAAATACCACTAAGACACAAAACAGTTCATGAGCATAACTGCACTGTATACACGTAGTATATAAATATACACACATATATGCACATTCTCATATGTACTGCAAACACTCTATCAAATATATTGAGAGCACTGACAATATGTGATAATTGTGCAATGGAAAATAAGCACTTAGGTGGTGTGTTAGTAGCATTGTCTTTGAATACATAGGACAGCATATCATTGCAGATAATTCCAAAAGCAATAACAATGATTACAGGCCACACCGATACACTCTCTGTCATTAATGAGCTGATGCTCCAGCAGTTTCCATTTGCAAAAATGTCACACATAGCAATTTTTAAATCTTGATTATTTTGCCAAAATGGAGTAGGCATGCTTAAGGGCGAATACCTCCTGGAGGCTTGGGAGACCCTGCCACAGGGATCTTGTGTTTGGTTCTCACCGGGATCCCTCCAGGTGAGTTTGAGCAGCCCTCCTCCTCCCTCCCACTTCACTGGGCACAGAGCAGGCTGCATAACAGACGGGAGCCAGTGGCAGCGTGTTCTCGCTTCTGTGCTGCGCTGCTCAGCTGGTCAAATACTGCCTGGGCAGCAAGACAAACAACCGCGAAAGGCACTTGCTGGAGTCTGGGATGTGTCCTGTCCCTGGAGAGCAGCTGTGGTCTTAACTCTCTGCCTGCTTCCTCTTCTTGGATGTCTTGGGGCTTCAGGGAATGAAGGGAACTTCAACCTATTTGCTCAGTCCAAGAGGACAAATGCAGGCGACTCCTTAGAGAGCACACCTAGGGGTCCACCCTTACATCCTGTACAGAAAAGAGACCCCTGACTTCCTTTCCCCCTTCTCCCTCATATTTCCTCACCCTGGGATTTATTTTGCTTTTTCTTCCTTAGAGCAAGCAAGCAAATAGAAGTGTGACTAATTGATTGAGAGAAGCTACAATAACTAATACTGGTAGCTCTGGTTGGACTCTCTCTCGTCCAGGAAGCCTTGGGAGGTTCCAAGGGGAGGTTATCCGAGTGGCAGCCAGGTCCCTCTGGCTCCTGCCCTGGAGGGGCCACAGACTGCGGGGGTGGAGGGGGGGCACAGAGTGGCGTGACCACCTGGCCATGTCGGGGTCCCCTCCACTAGAGGCCTGTGCCCTGGGAGAACGGTGCACAATTGTGGAAAGTTCTCTGTTCTCATCTGATTTGGTTCACAGCAGCTGGGATTTACACATTCACCCCAAAGGTGTGAGTGTGGAGAAGAATCGGGGCCAGTGGTGTAAATCCTTTGCCTTATTAATATCGATGCCAGGCGTTACCAGACTGTGTTCAACACAGCTGTAATGCCACTTGAAACATAAATGCCTATTTTCATATGAAAGGTTCTCTGGTCAAGCTGGGAAATGCTATCTAGCCTCCTGTTGGAGATTTATTGTGCGCCTAAGTATATTAAAATGCCTGAGACGTCTAGCAGGAAAACTTCATTTGTATTTTGCACTTACTTGCTCCAAACTTATTTGGCCATGGGAGCATATTCTAGATGACCCTTTTAAAACACACACACACACACACACACACACACACACACACACACACTGCAGCCTTCCCCTCCCACCCACCCTATACATAATGGAAGACACAGTGAGACTGGAGATGTGAATGCTGTTTCTGCTTCTTGCCAGCTGAGGGACTTTGCAGGGGTCTCTGAGCTTGTTTCCTCATCTATAACAAGGATTAAAACCAACCCCCAGTTGCACGTGTTATTGTGTGTAACGGCGCCTATCACAGTGCTTGGAACCTAGGAGACTCTCTGATCTCATATTGAAACTGAATATAAATATAACCCACGGCAGATAAAATTACCTTGAAGCTAAGCAGCACTGATTCAGATCCACTGCGGAAACGTGAGTATCCAGCTCAGGAGACTTCCGCTCTGGCCTGGGTAACCTGATCTCCTGCCTTCTTCCTAACCTTGGTTATAGGAAGGCCTTCCTGGTACCCCACCAAGTTCACTGTATTTGATATTAATGCCATTTTCCCCCGAGGCAGTGGTTGCTGGGCCAGTGGCATCAGCATCACCTGGGAATTTGCTAGATACACACATTCCAGATCCAGATTACAGAGTCGGGTTCTCTGGAGTCGGGGACCAGCCATCGGGGTTTTAGCAAGTTGCCCAGGTGATACTGATGCTCACAGGTTTGAAAACTGCTGCCCTAAAACATTGTCTACCTTGACTTTGCCAAGAACCATCAGCGCTCACTCCCACATGCCTTCTCCTGAAACTTACATCTGTCCTAACTCCTTCTCAGCCTCCCTGCGGAAGACTGCTGTCTATTTCCCGGGGTTCTCAGCATGGTGGCAGGTTTCTTAAAATCAGGGCCATGAAATCTTCAAGGCTGGCAATTCTTCATGCTTAGGCTCCCGCTGCAGGGCCACATCACCTCCTCTGCTCCCTGCACGCCTCCCCCCACGTCCCTGGGTAGGTCCTGAGATCCACCCATCTGTTTTCCACGCCTCGCTCCTGCCAGGGCCCAGGCGGTTGAGCCAAGAGGGCTGCAGTGTTGCAGCGAAGCCCTCTGGGAGAAGTGTTGGATAAATATGCCTCCGGGTGTTACCACGTGCCTGGCACCATCCTTTACGCTGACCTGCCAGTAACACTGCAAATTCCACAGACTGCTCTCTGCAGGGAGTTGGGCAACGGATAACAACTGCCCAGAGGGTTATTTCTTTGGTATTTTAGTTCATTAAAAGTTGTCTGTGGTTCCCAGAAGGCCCAGGGGGTGGGGCTGTTTCTTCTCCTGGAATCCCGTATGGGCCAGTTTCAGCAGCTCTCAGCCAATTCCCAACCCATAGGTAAGTCAACACCTTTGTATTATATGATGAGCCCTATCTCAGTGTGTGTGTGTGTGTGTGTAGGGGAGATGGTAGTGCCTGGTTCCAAGATCAAGTGCACAAGTGGTAAAGGTCAGGCAAGAATTAAATAACTGCCTCCTACGTCAAAGGCCTTGTGTAGTATATAGATTAAGAAGGCCATTCTACTTGGTGCTATCTTGCATTTCTTGTGAAATTTGCAGAATTAATATGAGGAGCTATACCCTGTGTTTCAGGAAGCCTGGGTTTTAATATTGACTTTGTCACTGACCGTCTGTGACCTTGGGCAAGATCATTTCTCCATTTATTTACTTACTCTGGGTTAGTGCTGATTATGTTCTTGGCTTTCTTCTGGTCACCTGGTCACATCAAAGAGTAGAGCACAACCTCTGTTCTGGAGAAGCCACAGTCTAAGACAGGGGTGGGCAAACTTTTTGACTCGAGGGCCACAATGGGTTCTTAAACTGGACCGGAGGGCCAGGACAAAAGCATGGATGGAGTGTTTGTGTGAACTAATATAAATTCAAAGTAAACATCATTACATAAAAGGGTACGGTCTTTTTTTTTTTTTAGTTTTATTCATTTCAAATGGGCCGGATCCGGCCCGCGGGCCGTAGTTTGCCCACGGCTGGTCTCAGATGTGTGTACGCGATCATGATACAGAGAGCAAGGGCTTCCAAGGAGGTATTGGCAAAGTCCAGTGACACCCAGAAGACAGACACGGATGCTGTGGAGAGAGAGATGTTTCTAGAAGCTTGAGATGTTGCCTCCATTTCTTCCTTCTGTCAGTGATTTTGCAAAAGCCAGGTCTCTTCAACAGTCCCAGCTCTCTCCTTTGCATCAGAGGCTCCCAGAGTGAGAAGAGAGATGGAAAGTTGCCTGGTTTAACCACTTTTGCGATGCTTACATACTCCCTCCTGCACAACACACCCACCTTTGCCCACACACAACAACCCAGCCGAGTATCTGTCCAGACTTCACATGAACATCTAACCATGGGGAACTTCTGCACCACATTTTACTGACATCTGTTACAAACAAGAGAACTAATGGCCATTTAAGAACTTTTAAACAAGAGCTACCCATTTCAGAATTGTCTTGGCTGCCATCTTGGTGTAAGGTAGGGTAAGTTTCAGCCAGAGTGGAAATACCCTGGAGTGGAATTCTAAAGTTAGGTGTCTCAAAGAAAATTGGGAGGGGGGGGGGTTGAATATTCTAAATCATTCTCCCCCTCCCCTTAAACCCCATTTTACAAAGAGAGAGCTGAGACTAAGGGAATGGAAATGACTGGCTCAAGTTCGTTACTTTATCTTGGCTGCTGTCCGTGACGGTTCTCGGAATGTGTGGTCATTTTCTAGAGAATGGGGAGCTTGCGAAGGTACTGCTCTGGCCTCTTGTAGTCAATGATGGGTGAAATCTGCAGAAATACGTCACTGTAGTGGAGTAGGGACAGCCCGCGGTGCACCTTTCGGCATGCCTCCCCTCAAACCACCCCAGTCTCCAGCGGCTGCTCCGTATTAGAGAGGATTGACATTAACCCAAAAACTCACGGAGTGAAATCATATGGCACTCGTCTTTCTCTGACTGACTTATTTCACTTAGCACAATGTTCCCCAGGCCCATCCATGCTGTCACAAAGGGTAAAAGGTTTCCTCATATGTGGAATTTAATGAACTACCAAGCATAATAGAGATAGAGGCATAGATAGAGAGTAGGCAGACAGCTCTGGTGGGGGATGGGCATTGGAGGTGGAGGGTGGAAGGATTGAGACAAAAGAAAAGAAGAGAGAGAACTCATGGACATGGACAATAGTGTGGTGATTGCAAAGGTTAGTGGGTAGGTGAAAGTGGAAGAGGGCATAGAGAGGATAAATGGTGATGGAAAAAATAAAATAACTGAAGGAATATAATCACCCAGAACACACTGTGTGCCAGCCAGGTGCCATAGGTGGCAAGAAGCTGGAACTCCGACTTAAATTCTCCTCCTTTTGGCTCTGAAGCACATCTCCAATGCTAAGTGGGAAGGATGACTATTTCCGTGGCTTGAGAACACTCTGGCACATGAGAGGAACCACTTCTTCAGTGTGAGACGCTGAGCGGAACAATTAGTGCCCCTGGCAGGTAGCCTCGTGGCTCGAGAATAATTTGGGTGCGCTGGCAGAAGCAAGGAAATTGGAGAACTTTAGTGACAGAATGGATGGTTCTACCAGGAGCTTGGGGTGGTGGTGGGGACGGGAAGCCAGGATGGAATCACCAGGAGTTGCTCCCGCCTTCTCTTCCAGTCCTCAGGGCTGCAGGGCTGTGTTGGCAGAAGTTGGCAGGTTGCCCCAAAGGCCCTATGGGCCCCTCTCAGTCTTGGCTCCCCCTCTCAGCATCCCTCCATGTGGCCCTGAAGCCTGCGTATGGTCCTTTTCTCTCCTGTCTTCCAGGACGGTGCTAGACACAGTGCTGGCCACGCCAGCTATCTCAGCTGCTCCCCTCCTGGCGCAAGTCTCTCTCACTCTAACGGGTACCGGCCGCCTGCTCACAGAGGCCTCCGGGAAGCAAAGTGATTTTCAAGGAGAGACGGACCCTCCTCTGCTGGTTCTGAACTGGTGGCCACTGCAGGGCCCGGGGAAACCAGATGGTTTCTCCAAGCAGCGAAGTGCTGAGGTGGGAGGAACGCGGCGGTCGCCAGGAGGGAGAGTGCTGGATACCACAAGGACACAGTGGGGCCCCCCTGCGGGTCACCCTGGCACCCCAACCAGACGTGTGGGTACCACAGGTGGAAGAAGTCCTGTCTTGCATCTCAGTTTTTCTCCCTTCATAGAAATGATCACCCAGCTCTCTCATTTCCTTTTTGAAGTTTTGAGCTTGAAGCAGCCTGTGTTCCAAAAGCTCTGCTTAGCAGAGAAACACATTCTGTGGGTGCCATTCTAGGAGGGTCTCTAACCAGGAAACTGGGGGCATTCCTCTGGGAAAAGTGATCTTTAGGACGGAAATCATAACAAGCGGAGAGAACTTATTTATTTTTGGACCTGGCCCTTTTCCAACTGGGTCCCAGTAAACAAAGCTGCTGGACTGCTGTTTTATAACGTAAGCATCTCAAATTCACCATTTTTTCCCGAATAGCCTTTCCTGGCCGAGAGAGAGAGAGAGAGAGAGAGAGAGAGAGAGAGAGAGAGAGAGGGAGAGAGAGATCTTCCATTGTCTCATAGAGGACATCTGGGGAATACTATGTAGAATTTTTTTCCCTGTGTTTTGTTTTTTACAAAATTCATGAGTCTGGGAGAGGAGTTTTTGCTGACATTTATGTTTGATGAAGAGAGAGCATTGCAGCAAGATGAGCTTCTCAGCGAGCAAACATTGCCTATGGCACTTCCCACTGAAGGCAGGGAGACGATTAACCCTGCTTTGCACCAAGAGCACAAGGTTGACCTGGAGCGACAGAGGCAGGCACAAGGACGCAGGTACAGGTGGGCGGGCCGGTGACAGTCAGCCCGTGTCCTTTCTAGGACAGTCACAGGGACCATTTCTTCGGATCCCAAACCAGACCAAACTCACGGCAGGGCCTGCTGGATGAGATCGGAGGCGGTGGGTGCTGCCTGCACCGTAGGCTGAGGCGTTAGGAGGCAGAAAGGCTCTCCGGCCCCAGCCGTGATGGATCGGGGCTCCTGAGAAATGGTGATCACCAAGCAAATTGCTTCACCGGTGGAGACTTAACAGCAGCAATTTCGTTTCCTTATGGCTGCTTCTTGCCAAAAGCGCCTTACCTAACACCATCGTTTATAGTCACGGAGCTTGAAGGGCCTTAAAAACAACAACAGCCTTTAAAGGAAGGCATTTGAGGAGAGCAGGGTCGAGTGTAAAGGGGGGTGTGGGGACCCAGAGCTCCCACATCAGGCCCCTGCCTGGAGCCACGGAGAGTGGACCTCCTTCCTCCGCACCCCCCCCCCCCCCCCCCGGTTGCAGTTGGTTGAAAACTCCAAGGACTTTTCAGCAAACTTTGAACCATCCCTGGGCCAATGCCGGCCTATGTGGTGATGAGTCTTAATGCCTTTGCATTTCTGTATCTCTCCACAGTCTGACCTCAATCTCATCCTCACAGCAACACTGAGGCAGGCACAGCAGGGGTCCACTCCTATCTCACAGATGAGGACACGGACGCTCTGCAAGTTTCCGGCATTTGTCTGAGGACACACCATAGAACCAGAGCTCAAACCCTAAGGTCCACCCTTTCCTGACCCATGAACTGGAAGGAAAAATATCACTCCTTGCCCCGCCCCCTTGTTTCCTGTTCATTTTTTTTCTTTTCTAAATTCCATGCAAGGTTCCCACACTCCAGACTTACACTCCAGCAACTCTAAAGTGTGTTTTGTCCCCTAATAGGCCATGCTGTTTCCTACCCCCCTCACTGAACACATTTTGCTTTTTCTGTTTTCGGCATTTCTTTCAGCCTTTTGACTATTCTCCCTACTCCTTCTCAGCTCAGGAGTCACCTCCTCTTGGGAGCCTTCTCTGATTTGTCCCTCCCTTCCTTCTCACCCCAGAAGGAGTCACTCTGTTTCCTGGGTTACTGCTGGGCCCCTCAACATTTCCATCTTTGCACAGATGCACTCACATCTTTGCATTTGTTATGGTTATTTGACTGTCTTTCTTTATAGGGGCATTGACACGTGTCTCTGGGTTCCCGGGATCACACACTGAGTGTGCACATAGTGTTTGTGATGAAAGGAGTTGGGGGCTGGGGAACCCTATCCACAGGAATTTTCCTTGACCCTATGGAGACTCTCCACTTTTTAGGGGGACAAACAGACTTGGGAGCTCAGAAGGAGATCTCTTTGTTTAGTGACGAGTCCTAAATCCTTCCGCGGACTGGGCCAGGGAGGAGCTGGGAGGGATTTGAAGCTCTGGAGAAGGCTCAGAGGCAAGGACCAAGCAGACAGGGAGGATGGCTAGCACCAGGCAACACGTGCCTGGAAAAGCCGAGCTACACAGACAGGCCCCGCGCCTTCCTGTCAGTCCTGCCCAGGCCTCCACAGGGGCAGGGGCATCAGTACCAGAGGCCTCACTAAAGTGCACGCAGGACACCCAGGGTGGGGATGGGTCCTCTCCCCTGCACACCTCGGCGTGCTGTTTGTCAGAGTGTCTCTTGATACCACGAAAAGAGCAGAGAGCCCATCTCTGGACGGAAATGAACTTGTCAGTTAATGGCCATAACTGACCCTTGGTGTCTCCCCGCTCCCCCTCATGTGTTTCTTCCCTAAAGAAAGCTGGAACCTTTCTGTGGATTTAAGAGTAAGTGTGCCCGCTCAAATTGCTAACCTAGTTCCTGGATGAAAATGATTGCTCTCTGTTGGTGCAAGCCCCTCACACAGTTTTGACTAGTCATGGCGGCTCTGTTTGTGTTGGTGTTCGGGTTCAGGTGCTTAACAAGTGGTACTCCGTCTGCAATAATGGAAGAAAAGCCCAGAACCCACACCAGCCCCGTCGCCCACTCTGGGGGTGTTCACCCCTGCAGATTTCTGACGGGTGCAGAATGCTACCCACCAGTGACTTCTCATTATGAGCTGCTCACGCTCGCCTCCCTTCCGGCCGCTGCTGGCTCAGGCCTGGCATCTCCAGGCAGCGTCGCCTGGGACATCCTGCTCTTCTTGTGAAGGAGTCTGCCTTGGGGTCCTAGGGGCTATGGGTGAGCCCCTCAGTACTGAAAGGGAGACCCCCGAATAGATGAACTCGTCACAGTCCACTGGTCCCACTGCACACCCTCGCCAATGCTGAGGGACCTTAGGATCAGGCGCAGATTAAAGCCTCGGAGCCTTTCCAATGCAGATGCCCGTGATAAATCACATGCTGGAATGGGCCCCTCACTCCTGGGGTCCACGCTGACTTAATAAGGACCAGGATGAACTTCTCCTTCCTCAAAGCGGGAACGCACAGGAGCCAGGCTGCCACCCTTGCCTGGCCCAGGTCGGCTTCAAATGATCATGATTATTCTCTGATGTGCGGTGTGTTGCTGGACCGGCAATCAGTTCCAGCTGCTGGGCCGGAGGGGGGTTGGGGGGGCCCGCCACCTGAGCCTCAGGTTGGAATCATCTCTTATATCCCCATTAAGCTCTGGGCCCCAGCCACATGGAAGAGTTTAAGGGGAAAATGAGATTTTATTAAAGCCAGGGGACCTCCCTGACGGAGTAGAAAGCCCAATAACAGCCGTGAGGGTTTCTTATCTCATATGAAAGTTTTTCATTTTCCCAGATTCCTCTCTTTTGTTGCCGCTGGACGGCCCCTCCTCCACCCCCTCATTTCCATGGGTGCCTCGTTATTTAAAACCCCTGCGAAAACACCAGAAAGCAGCGAGTAGCCAAATCATCCAACAGCTTTTTCTCCCCCTAATGAAGGCCAGCGGTTTCGTGTGTATGCGTTTTATAGTCTGAATACAATGACTTCAAAAGGCTCCTGAGTTTCAGAGCAATAATGTGGTCTGGATTTCTGGGGGGAAATAAGACAAGCCAGAAAGGTGGGCGCGATATCTGTGTCTCTTGCGACCCAAGCAGGCCAAAGCTGCCACCGTGGCCTTGGCAGCTCACTCGGAGTGCTTCTAGAACTCGGCGGCCTGGGCCCAATCAGAGAGTCCTAGTGTGTGCGGAAGGGGGGCTCTTCCTCTCCCTTCCTCTGGTCTTCTCCTGCAGGTCTCAGGGAGGACATCATTAGTCTGAGCGTGGCCAGTGGCTGGGTCACCTGTTGCTGGGGCCAGGGATTAACTCAGCAGTGAAGTCCAGCCAAGACTGGCGGGTAGCCAGGGTCAGTCCGCCCACCCCATAGGCGTTCTCATTACCTCCACTGTCTGGCCCCATCAGGCCCCGGCCACTTTCAATACTTAAAATTCTTGCCCATATGAGATGAGGATTAATAATATTTACCAACCACATAGAATTTTGAAGATTTAAAGGCATAATGGATGCTCAGCCCTTAGGAAAGTGCCTGGCAATGGTAAGTACTCAATAAGTGTTTTGTGTTTTGTAGTGGCATCACATTAGAGTAGTTTATGATTTCATGAGTAGATGTTTAAGAAATGCTACTTTTTTTAGGTCCTCCTTGCTCCCATGCCAAGCTGGCTACATAGAGTATCTTCTTTAAGCCTTCCAACTTTCCCTGTTCACAGGTGAGCAAGTTGAGGCTTCGAGACCTTATACAAAATCATACAGTTGGCGAGTGGCAGAGCCAGAGGTTCATTCCTCAGGTATTTATCAAGTGCGACCGCGTGTCAGACACTGTTCTAGGCTCTGGGGATTTGAGCCTTTGTGGTCTGATTATAAAAGCCTCATCTTTTCTGTGCATCATGCTGGTTTCCAGTCTGTCAGATACGAGAGGTGATGGGTAATGTCCCCCGACCTGGGAGGTGCTGAAGGCAGAGAAGAGCCTGAGCGACCCCTTTGGGGGTCAAACGACCCTTTCACAGGGGTCGCCTAAGACCATCGGAAAACACATATATAATTACATATTGTTTTTGTGATTAATCACTATGCTTTAATTATGTTCAATTTATAACAATGAAATTGGGGGTCACCACAACATGAGGAACTGTATTAAAGGGTCGCGGCATTAGGAAGGTTGAGAACCACTGCTCTAGTCCCTCCGAAGTCAGGCATGGAGTAGCTGAGCTCAGGTCATTGGAGGAGGGATCTGCCATGAGCCTTTCTCACCCATTTTAGGAGACCAGCATCCACAAATCCCACCGGAAAAGCCACACAGGTGTCAAACACACCTCCTTGAAGAAGAAACAGCTTGAGGAAATGAGCACAGACCATGCCACGTGTGCGTTCAGTGTGGTGAGACCGAATACCATGCAGTTTGCTCTGGAAAAGTTTAAAAACCAAAACAGCAGAACCACTCAAGACTAGCTTCTCTGACTCCACCATTCATTTCCTTTTCTTTTGGTTTGGAAACGGTAAGCTCTTTGCTGGCAGCAAACATACCTTTGCTCAACACCTGGCCCCGTAGCCGCCAATGTGGTGCCATGTGGCATGTCACATGGATGTAAGTTTTCCCAACGCATTCCAGTGAGTCTGTTCACACTGGATCCCATGAGCTGTAAGAGCCAGGCTGGGGCAGCAATTACATGGGCATCACTCTAGAGGCAATGATCAACCGTAATTAAAGAGAGTGTTGACAGAGATCATAAAAAAGTTGTCTTTGGCTCTGGAATGCACAGTAGCAGGTCTTCACACCAGGTTAAACTTGCCCTCCCAGTCCAGTTTCCCAGGGCCACTTCTCTGTGCACTTATGGGGACTCAAGCACTCTTCAGCGTCTGGGTGTGCCCCAGACTTTGTGTGAGGGGGAAGGGGTCAGGGGGGACAGACTAGGGAAGCCCTAATCACAGGCTGTGATAAGGGTGTCACTGTCCCTGGTTGATTCTTTCATTTCAGACCTGCTGTGACAACCTCTCACCTCCACTCCGACCCCAGTTGGAGACTCCCTACGAGGGGTCTGCTCCCCCCAGGGTCACTGCCACTTTGGTGTTGCCATCACCCTGTCAGTGCCTTGGCTTTATGAAATCCTCCAAGAGGACTGTCTGCTCCCCATGCTTCCTCCACACAGCCGGGTCCAGAAATAGGCTCTCCCATCTGTGGTCCGCGAGAGAAATTTCCACCAGAAGTGATGCAGGACTCTAAAGGTTACAGAGCAGGCAGCTGACCATGGTGGGGCCACTTTTCCTTTGAGGCTCACATGGCTAACCCCAAGGGGCTCATGGGGCAGTTTTGGGTAAACCATTTTCTCATCCACTCAAATGGCCCTCGTCTTAACTTTCCATGTCCTGTTCTCCTCTCCTCTTTGTGGCTTCTGTATACATGACACACAGGCAAGGACCATCCTTTCTCTCTCCCAACCCCCAACTCCAGGGGCACATTCATTCGCAGCCTAATCCGAACACCTGTTCTTTCCCCCTGGGACTTCCTTTCCACACTCCTGGTCCTCTACCCGCCAGCGTGGCCGGCACTCATTCAGGTGCGCCTACAAACCAGGCACCAGCGCTCACTACCTGCCTGGGGCATAGGGTCCCTCGGGGTAAAAATGGGCCGTCAGTGCCTGGGACACAGTGTGCCCGGGCTCAGTCATAGCACCTGTGGCTGGAGCAGGGCAGGGAGAAAAGGTCTAAGAATGAGTTGGCAGAACCCAAGTGAAGAATCTGCTAATGGCTCCACTGAGTGAATTTGCTACCTGCAGGCATTTATTTATGTTTTCTTATGTTAGTGATAGGAGAGGAATGGAAATAGGCAACACACACACACACACACACACACACACACACACACACACACTCCAGGAGAGTTGGCACTGCGAAATACGGCAAAGCAAGGCAAATTTTGTTAATTAGATGCAGGTAATTTTTAAACAAATGGGCAGTTTTATAAAAGTTTTTTGCAAAGGTTAAGAATTCTGAAAAAGGCAGGAGGGGGCGGGGCATTCGAGAGGCTGCCTGTATGCAGGCTACGCAAGTGCGCATGGAGACTCCTGGAGGCCTGGCTGCAGCAGTAACCCTGCTCCCAGGGGGCCGCCTTGGCTCCCCTGGAGCCTCGCCGGGCAGAGTCTGTGAATACAGAGTGATGTGCAGTCTCTGGATCCGCCCACAGAAGCGCACCTTGGGCAGGATGCCGCTGCGTTTTCTACACTCTAGTTCCCACACAGGGTTAAGACCCCCAAGTCGACTCTTACCACTTCAGCATCCAACTCCTGGGCTTTCCTGCTGGGTGCCATGCCTCCAACATACACCTCTCCGTACCTACCTCTCAGATGAGGTATCAGGATCATTTCCCCACAGAGTCTATAAACATTCCTGTCTTTGATGAGCTCATTGTTCTAAGCGACGGTTTCGGGGTGCTTGCTTCCCGGCTGAGCCCACAGTGGAATATTTTTCTCTGTCAAGACCAGGGTAGGTGCTCTCTCTGGCCAATGTTGCACCACCCAGGGCTTCTCCATTAGCAGAGCCAGTGGGATGACTGACCTGTCCCCCTGGAAGGCTCCTGGGCACGGTGGCTGAGAAAGGGGCGTTCCTCTGTCCTCACCAGGCCCAGAGCTCTCTGCTCAGCTCCGCTTCAGGAAGCCACGTCTTGTCAGTTTTGCTGAGAAGCGGAAAACATGCGTATGATATCAGCAAGGTCTCTGGTGCTGCATCTTAGCAGGTTGCTGGCGCCTGGGTGGCTCTGGGGGCCTGAGAATCAAAGGAAGGGCTTAGGCCACACAGCTTAGTGCTGTCTTGGCTGCTGATTTTGCCCGAGGGGAAGACAGAAGTTGAAAGGAGCTGTCTTGGTCAAGTGGCAGAGGCATTAGGGACCCTCTCATCTCATGCTAAAGGGCTGGGAGAGGCCCTGGGCCCCTCCGAGCAGCCAGGCTTCTCAGGCAGGAAGATCCAGGCAGGTAACCCAAATGAGGAGCGGGATGCCTGGGATGCAGATGGAATGATCTGATTAGGGCATGGGGGAGGGGTGGGGGGTGGTAGAAAGGAGGAGGGCCAGGAGAGCCTCCTCAGGTGGTGCTGAGAGCTCCCTGCAAACTCTCAGAATGGAATGTGAGGCACATGCAGACGCATTCTACAGACAGAATGCTGGCCCAAGGTCCGTGCTGGGAATGCAATGTCACCACATGGCTGGAGGCTGGCGGTGCAGGTGTCACTCTGGCAGCTGTACTGTTTGGGGGCCTGGGCTGCGCTCCTTTAAGGCTGTGTGGGGCTCCTCAGCAGATGCACGCATGTCAACTCCCCTCAGCCTAGGCCCCGTCTGCAACTGTTGACTGGGGTGGGCATGGTGCCCAGAGCAGAGTGAGGTGTCCTTGGCGAGGCTGCATGAGCCATACCTGGGCACAGCCACACCTGAGCCCACGTGACAGAGTGGGAGCTGCTGAGCACCCACCCTGGAACAGGGGCAGGGGTGACAGGAGAGCTCAGGGCCTGGCTCCTCCTCTGGTCCCCGGGTTAGTGGGGTGCCCCGCCAGCTGGACTTGGGCTCACACAGCTGCTCCTCTGGACTCCTGACAGGCCCAGAGCTGCTGGCAGGAGGGAGAGTGGCAGGGAACTGGCTTGTGTGGATGTAGCCACTTCTCCCCTGGCCGCTCCTCTCCCCCCCCCCACCCTCCCGCCTCCCTTCCCCTCTGTTCTTTTCTCACAATGTTGTATCTCCTGCTGCTTTTCTTTTCTCTCAGACCTAACAATTGATCGGTTTTTGCATGCTAACTTAAAAAAAACAAACACAACTAACTAGCACAGAATCGTCAAACATGCTTCTATTTTACTCCCTCCCTTGTTTCCTTGGCCCTCGCTCCTGATGAAGGCGGCCGGTCCCCACCCCCATTGATTGTGCTAGCAGTGCTCACTTTGGCTCAGTCACCCTGCTGTACAGCCCATTTCCAAGACGTCCTCCTCTCTGGCCCGGCCTCCTTATTGTGCGAGCGTGTCTTCTGCGTTATTATAGAAGTCTCCTTGCTATTCCTCTTTTATGATCGCCGCTTCTGTGGAGCCTGGAGCATCAAGAGAAAAGTGTCACAGTGGAAAGAGAAGAGGCTCTGGCCCCAGGCCGGAGGAAAGGCAGTTCTCCTGCTCCCCGCTGGGGTCCAGATCAGCTCTTCAGTCTGTGGTCCTCAGCTTTCTCACCTAATGCTATAGCGTGTCCCAAAATTCACGCAAGAAGTAATTTTGATAGAAAACACAGGTTTATAATTAAAAATTGTAAATTTTTTATTGATTCATAAAGTATACAGTATAGGGTTATGTATGGAATAGCATATCAGGTAAATAGCCTCCACGGCTTTCCTGGCACATACGCAAAGCCATGGTCTTCATTGGTCTTCATTGTCCCTGCTCCTGGGCCATAATTGGTACTTCGTAATGCTTATCAAATTGAAGGGATTGAAATCAAAGGGCAACAGATATTAGAATCTGATTCAATAAACCAAGTAAAATTAGGCTTTTATTTTTTGTTGTTGTTGTTGTTAATGCTCACGCAAAATTCAAATCTTGCGTGAATTTTGGGACATCCTATACAACCTGCACTGAGAGTCTGTCCTGAGGACTGGACTCAAGTCAATTCCATTAACAAGCCTGGCTTCTGGCGGCTGTTCAGGGTTGCTAATGCCCTGTGCTCATCCCTTCCTTCCCTCTCTCTACAGGTTCCTGTGGACATTTGCTGTCTACAGACATGCTGCCTCCATTTGTGGTCCTGGGTCCCAGTCAGAGGGGTCCTTCCTCTGGACCGAGTCATCTGCAATGTTCCTGCAGATGGGGCTCATTATTGTCTCCCCTCCCCCAACTCATTATTCTTCCCTATTCCTCCATCTTCATCCCTCCCTATATAACCCCAGCAGGCCCCACTTTCTTGCCAGTTCCTCCTCCCTGGATCATTTTTTCCTGAGACCTCCATCTTTCTTCCTCTTCCTTCTGTATCTCCTTCCTTCCCTGCCCCCTTGTCCCCTGCCCATGTGTCCTTCTTGAGGGCAGTAGGGTTCACACCTTAGGCAGGCATTTGTGGGGGTCGTTCAGAAACACCTTGTCTGTAGCGGAGCCACCAGCCCACCCTCCCTAGCAGTCTCTGGTCCTAGGCAGTGGAGGCTGTGTGGTACCCAGAAACTTGCCACTCACCCCACTCCCTGTAGACTTCCATCCCCTGCACACAGCCAGCTGGGTTATTGAGTTCCCCCATCTCTCTTTCTCTGTAGCCACAGGTAGAGTGCCCCACCTAGCCAGGGTTTCATTCCTAGGTAATTTAGATTTCTCTTTCTTGCCTTATTTAAAGCCCTCACTAGCATGTCTAGTCAAGGTGTCTTGATTATTATTCCAATGAATTTTTCACTTATAAGTGGCCCTTTGCTGGACTCCCTTTTCTGGAATACTAGCCATTCATCTTCTTCCCAGATCCCGATTCTTGATTTCCTGGAAAGCCCCTATCTTTGGAGTTGGCTGGAGAAAGAGATGCTTCTGATTTCCTTCTCTCTTTTTCTTAAGGTAGAAAACTAAGACACAGAAGGCACAGGGCCTGTTATCCTGAAAGGCAGAGCCCCTGGGCCCTGGAAGTGGGAAGAGAACCAAAGCTTCCTTCCTCAGGGACTGAACAATGCTGTCTAGGTCTGTGAGCGAGGTGAGCGTGCTTACGGGGTCAGCCTGGCCATTCCCCCCACGTTCATCCCTGATTACAGATTTCTTCCGCTCACTCAGCATGAAGCTCCCTGTAACCAGACAGGCATATGGAGCCAGGTTCACAACTTCTGCTCCTCTCACTCTTTCCTCAGGAGTGGCCCGGCCCCCTGAGAGGTGGAGAGGCTCCCAGGGGCTGGGGGTACAGGGGCCCACCTCCTTGCTGGGGTATATGAAGGAGAGGAGCCAGGCCCACCAACTTTCCTCCTTGCCATGTGCTCTGTGAACTTGTTTCTTAAGTTCTCAGAGGAACTGGGTTTGAACAGTTGCCTGAGAGATCCAGGTTTCTATGAGGACCTGGCTAGGAAATAGCTCCTCACTGACACCTGTCCTCCCTCTCTGAATCCCCACCTCCTCCACGGCCAGGGAATAGGAGACCTGGGCTCGGCGCTGCCTTCACCCTCTGCCTCATGTCAGTGGCCCCCTTTCCTTCCCTGGTGTTCCTGCCCATCGGTCACTGCTCCAGAAGCAGGGCGTCATTAGGTTACAACAATTCTAGAAATGAATCTGTGCTAACGTTTAATTAAGCGATGACGACACACCCAAAGGGGGTGTGGCTTCCTTAAGACAGAGGTGTGTCTAGGATCCAGTTTCCTTGGCTTCTAGTCCAGCACTCACCATCAGCCCCGCAAGAGCCTCTGAACACTCAGAAGGAGGCCTTTCCCCGTGCATCCAAAGGGGCCATTATTAACTCGTGTTTTTTAATTACCTCACTGCTGACCTCTCTCAGCTTGATGGAGCAGTTCAATGAGCCAGATGCAGATTTTGATAAGAGGAAGCTGCTGGTTTGATTCCTAGACCTTCAAATTTGGTGACAAGTCATTGCCATCCTGCAAATGCCCACCGCCAGCACTTGGGAGCATTGCTAGGAAGGGCATCCAGGCAGTCAGACATTCACCACAGGGTGCCATCTTCCGCAAGAGGGACCCCTCTGCTGGGAGAGATGTAACCCCTATAGCTCATATGTGCTCTTATGCACCAGGCACCCTTGTATCACTGAATGAGATAAGGCAGGCATTCTTGTTTATTTCAAGTTCTAAAAATGGTGAGGATGAAGCAATGTAGTAATTATAGTAATTTCTCTGAATTCACAAGCTAGTAAATGTCAGCCGTGGGAGTCAGCCTGTGTTTCTCGGATCCCAGAGCCTACCTGCTTAACCACAGTGTTAACCTATGAAGACAGTGCGGAGAAGTGTTCATGCTCCACATTCCCAGAGCAAGGCCATGAAATGGAAATGGGGTAGTAAGAAAAAGTCCTGCTGGTTTGGATGGATTTGCCAGTCTGCTGTAGGCAGGAGTGTGGGCTCAATGCCCTCGGGGGGCCTTGTTAAGTCCAGTGTCTTCCAGACAATTTATGGAGATAGAAAAAGCCCATCAAGCTGGTGGCCATTCCCGGATGCCATGGTGTCCTGGGCTGCGATGTGTCCAGGAAGCTCGGCCTTCTACTGGCTAGGAGCTGGCGTTAAGCCTCTGTCCAGTCACAGGGAGGACAAGCACTCTAAAGCTTTGTATTCTGGTTGCATCAGCAGCCATGACCTTGTGGAACAAAGAAAGGCACTGCATTTTTTTTTAGCTCATTATTTGAAAGCTGCATATCTGTTATTTGCTCCACCAAACAAGGTCTGTGCATAAATGCGTCACCAAAATGCTAAGGACTTCCTCCCACCATGGCTGCCCATCCTTCCACTTTTCCCTCCCATCGCGCTTCCCATGGATGGGGCTGTGTTCCAGGGGGCCTATGAGCCATCCCCCCACCAAGGGAAACGTTATGCTGATGAGTGGAATGTTCTTTCGAATCCCAGGTCTCTGGCCCTGGCCCAGAAACCACATGCTCTCTGCACACGACGCGAGATGCTGCTCCTCTGTCCTGATGCTTTGGGACCGAGATGGTGTCAACTGCAGCCGGGCAGCAGCAAGGGAGGGGGATGCCCCATAGTCTTGGCTGGGCCCAGGCCATACTTGGCCGACTTCGACTTGAGTTGGATCCACCTTTATTTCTTTGTGATCTTTCAGCTTCTCCATGAAGTCTTCCAAACAGGCATCTCTAACCGAAGTTTAAAAAGAGATAGTAACAGCATGGCAGTTCCTCAAAATATTACAGTAGAATCATCAGGAGATCTAGCAATTCCTCTTCTGGGTACACACCCCAAAGAACTGAAAGCAGGAACTCATACAGATATTTGTACACAGCAGCATTAGTCGCAATAGACAAAATGTGTAAACAACTCAATGTCAATCAACAGGTGAATGCATAAAATATGGTATATACAAACAATGGAATGTTATACAGCATTTAAAAAATGAAGAAAATGCTGACACATGACACAACATGGATGAATCATGATGATATTATGCTACGTGAAATAAGCCAGACGGACAAACACAAATGCTGTATGACTCCACTGTTGTAAGGTACCTAGAGCAGCCAAGTTCATAGAGACAGAAAGTAGAATGGTGGTTGCCAAGGGCTGGAGGGAAGGGGGAATGGGGAGTTATTTTTTAATAGGTACAGAGTTTCAGTTGGGGAAGATGAAAAAGTTCTGGAGATGGATGGTGTTATGGCTGCACAGCAGTGTGGATGTACTTAGTGTCACTGAACTGTATACTTAAAATTCTGTTAAAATGGTCAATTTTGTGTTGTATATATTTACCACAATAGAAAAGAAATAGCATATGTGAACACATGCAAATTACAAAGTCTACATACAAAGATAGATTTTTCCAGCCATTAGTACTATTTTTAACTAGAGGCCAGGTGCGGGGTGGGGGAGGGGGGTCCCTCAGCCTGGCCTGCGCCCTCTCACAGTGCAGCCTGGAAGCCCTCGGGGGATCCAACTGAAGCTTAGCACTGCTGTGGAAGTGGGAGAGGCTCCCACCACCGCTGCTGTACTCGCCAGCCATGAGCCTGGCTCAGGGCTTCTGGCTGAGCAGCGCTCCCCCTGTGGAAGTGCACTGACCACCAGGGGGCAGCTCCTGCATTGAGCATCTTCCCCCTGGTGGTCAGTGCATGTCATAGCGACCGGTTGTTCCAACGTTTGGTCAATTTGCATATTCGCCTTTTATTATAAGATTGCTGCCTTTGGTAACCTCTTCAAGTTGGTGTAGCAGCCCTACCTTGTAGAGA
Source organism: Myotis nattereri (assembly GCF_964212035.1). Lineage (NCBI taxonomy): Eukaryota > Metazoa > Chordata > Mammalia > Chiroptera > Vespertilionidae > Myotis > Myotis nattereri. The sequence goes on along the minus strand of NC_138086.1, from coordinate 23,922,967 downwards.
GTACCCCTTCCTGCAGATGGCTCTGCAGAAAACATTTAAGATGGAACATATGAATTGAAGCCCTCTCAATCACTTGCACCTCCCATTTTGGTCTGACTTGATCATGCTGCCAAGACCTCTTCATTGTCTCATGCCTTCTGTGGGTATCAGGGGAGGGGAGAAGGCCTGGGATTGAGAGACGGTCCTTGATGACCTAGTGGCCTTTTAAACTCCCTCTTGTTACATGCTTCTGGTTTTTATTTGTGGGTGACCTGGGCTCAAAGCTGTTCATACCTCACTTCAGATCCAGTTGAGTTATTGATGCAAGGGAAGAAAAAAAGGAAGCACGATTGATGTCAATTTCTCTTCTTTTTCCTTTTCTAATGTTCTTTACTTTGAAAGATCAAAAAAGGGCCAAACAGAATTTTTTTTACCCCCTCCCCCCCCCATCATAATAAAATACAGGAAAGAAAATTCCAGCAAACAAAATTGTTCTCAGACATCTTTTTATTTTCCCTTTCAGTGGCTTTGATTTAGGTCCTATGGCTTTAATCAAATTGTTCAAGGGGGCACATAAATGATTTCGTTAAACAAATTCCTTGCCTCACTCACTCTTCCTCCTTTGGCCCCACTCTCCACATTTTTTGCTATTGTATTTTATTAATGTGGGTTGCAAAAGAATTCTCCCAACAAAGGAGTAAGTGAGGAATGGAGAGAATTTTCTATTTTCTGACCTAATAGCTGAATGTTGGCTTAGCCACTCTGCAGCTGACAGTCTGTTCTCCAAACCCAATTGTCCCTTCTTTCCTTCCCTCTCTACTAAATTTATCCATCACTCTGGGCAAAATAAATAAAAGGCCCAATGAACAAATCAATCCATCCATCATTTTCTATGAGCTCTCAGGGCACCTACAGTGGTCACCAAGTGGGTTTCTGTTGTCACAGCAGTGAGTGCTCACACCAGGCATGTTTGGCTTCTGTCGCTGGATGACAGTGAGCAGCCCCCATGGTTGTCATATTTGCCTTATGCCTATGTGTCTCCCAGCTCCTCCCAGTTTTCCTTGAAAGTTTCCCTAGGAATTCATATCCAGAGTGTAGCAGCAGCCTGCCCTGTGGGGATCATTTTGGCTGACTCCTTGGGGAAATGGGATGGCATTGAGGACCATCCACATTAAGGTCAATACTTGGAATAAGCTACCAGGCAGCTTGCAGTAATACAGTATATTTCACACTCTCTGCTCTATTTAGCATTCATTCTGCAAACATTTAATGTGCAAATTACGCAGGGTTAAGAACAGGGCCTGCCACCAGGGATGAAAAGCGACAATGGCAGGTGTGGCCTCTTCTCAAGCCATATGTACTCTGTAGACTGATTTAGAGGGGCAGGCAGGGGCTGGACAGCGGTGGGTTTCCAGGACTGTGCATGCTAAAACCAGTCAAAGATTAAGGCCAACGCCACTCTCCACCTTGCCCCGCAGACCGCTGGGCCGTATTCTAAGCTCCAGTGTGGACAGAGGCACTGGCCACTCTGCAACAATTCTACAGTGGGTTTGGGCTTTCCCTCCCAAATCAACTCATTTTTATATTTTTTAATTTTTTTTTATTTTTGGTTGAGGGTTGCATCATTTTGTTCTAAAGGCCATTGCTAAGCCTGTCAAGAGTATCCAATCTGCTGCTAAAGAAAAGAAAATACAGAACCCTTATTGTGTTCTGGCCCCATAGATCTGGTGAATAAGTATCTTCAATCTGCATTTTCAGGGACAGCCTGGTCTTCACAGTCTTACCTGTGTCAGGGATGATGCCTGGGACTTAGTGGTGTTGGAGGGGGCGGTGAGGGTCGGGAAGGGGGTGGAAAAATAATTGACAGACAGAGCATATTCTCTCAAGCCTTCTCAGCGTTCACTAGGAAGGCCTGAGGAACAGCGGGACCTCTCACCTCTGTTTATGGATGAGGGGCAGGCCCACCTAGAGGTCCTGACCCAGAGATCTCTCTCGCCTTCGGAGACCTTGAGCAGCTGACCTGGCAGCAGGTGAGCTGAGGAGGGGGCATTCGTGACTCTGGGGTATGTAGCAGTGGTCCTCAAAGCTGGGTCATTTGGTAGGATAAGGAAAGGGATGTTGTGTTTTTAATATCAGACCCCTAAAGAAAATATATTTGTTAAACATTATAATTACCCTTCAGCCTCTGAACTCCATGGTAAACGAGAACTCAATAGCCATTGAGAACTATGTATCAATTGAAGCCACACCGAGGCCCATTACTGTTTATAAGGCAGATAAGTATACATCTTGATTAGGTCACTGCTCCCAAGAGGGTATGGTAGGTTCCAGGATTGCCCCCGCCCTGAAAATAATGCCATAGAACTGCAGTCTCCCTTCCTCCTTTCTCTTAGTCAAGGTGACGAGGGAAAGATATAGGTGCACACAGCCACACCCGTGCAGATACATGTGCAGGTTTCGCTCCATTTCCCTCTCTTGTCTTCACACTTAGGGACACTGACATGTGTGAGCCTGTGGCCAGCGCCGAGGAGATCAGAAACAACAATAATAATACCTTAGGTCTATATTATCCTTTATTTTACGAAGTGTATTTGCATGGCACAATCACGTGATGCAGATAGAGTAGACAGTATTAGAAGCCTTGCTTTTTTTTCCTTCTGATCTAGGAAGGAGTTGGACTAAAAAAGAAGAGAGAAAACAAAAGAAAAGACCTCCCTGGTGCCTTCTAGCTCTAATTTGAATCTATTCACATTATCCTTTTGTAGCCAAGGAGACTGAGTCTGGGAGGTCAAATGGCTTTCTCAGGGCCACCTGGCTGGTTAAGATGCAGAGCAAGGTCTGGAGCCCAAGCCTCCTGATTCTAGTGTTTTTTCCTCCTTATGACCCTAAACCCTTCAGTGCACGCTTACTGTATGCATGATACAGCCAACTGGTGCTTATGTGGCCTCTGAGACCCTGGCTACTCCAGGCCCTACCTTGTTGGGCTAGCTTGTCGGGTCCTCCTCCTCGGTGCCCTTGAAGGCCTAGCCTTCCTGCTCTGTCCTGGAGGAACCTCACCCTCACCATGCTGGTGAGAATGTGCCCACTGATGCTCCTTGTCTTAGCTCCTTTTGCCTTTTCGTCACAGAACTTGCTACAATTGTTCTGCAAACATTTAATGCACAATTACGCAGAACTCATTGTACATGTGTAAAAATTACTCATTGTCCATGTGTAAAAAATAAAGGCCTGTTCAGGCGGCATGTTTTCACCGTTTATCTCTAGCACCTATCAAAGTTTAGGTATGAAATTACTATTTGTTGAATGGACGTATGTGTTAATGAATCTACGGTGAATAAACAATGGCCTGAAACCTCTGCAGTCGCCAGACCTAAAGCTGCTGCACTTCCCTTCCAGAGAATTTAATAAAACACCATCATGCTCCTCCGCATTATTTGGCCAGTTGCTGTTACACCTTGCGATCCTGCTGCTCCCAGGTTATACCATGTGTCTTCCCCGTGTGTGTGGGTCCTGCCTCAAGATCACTTGTTGATATAAAGGGCATCCTTGAAACCATGGAGCTCGAATGCCCCCTGGTTTTCAGATGAGAAACCTGAGTCGTAAACACTCTGTACAGATGACAGGCATCTGGGTTAAATTGGAATTGGAAAAAGAAAAGGACTCCTATATTTCAAAATATGTGGATAATGAAATAAACTTCTCAATTCCTTTCCAGATGTTTGATGCCACATAGATGCAGCCACAGAAAGACTTTGTTTTGGAGTCTAAAGTAAACAAGTTAGTATTGGCAGTGTAATTTGAATGTTGTTCACAAATCTTCATCTCCATTGAGGTATGCTTATGCCTGGGGATTATGATTGTCCTTCCCTCTGAATGGAGTGCTCTGGGTCCAGCCACCTCCTGCTTCTGGCATGGATTCCCCTGTAATTCCTTTCTCTCACTTTGGCATAACAAAATCTTTACTTTAACTCAGGCTCAACCCAGCACTGTTATTTATTTATTAGAGCTGCCCGCAGAGTTCTGAGACCACCGAGCCTATGCAGAAATCTATAAAAACACGAGAGCAATTTGCAAACACTGCAGTAAACTCCCCCTGAAGAGTCTGCTCATCGGGAATCTTAGACTGAAAAGTAGGTTTGTGTTGGAGGCGAGGAGGAGGCCAGCTTTCTAGGAATTGAATGAAGAGGGAGATGTGAGGCCCTTCATTTTTTCATGGAAATATTCAGCACCGGCCACGTGCCTGAGGTGAAATATCCAAGGCTCTACCTCTTAATCACCTCTTCATGGCAACCTGGGTGAGAGACAACATCTGGGAGGAGAGGCAGTTTGGTGTCTTGGTATCTTAAGATTCCAAACTGGACATGGATCCAGGGCCAACCTATTGCACAACTCCAGGAGGCATGGTTGGCAAAAATGTTTGACTCGTGTCCCCAAGAGCCAGGCAACCCAGAGGCTTGAGGTTACTTCCCTTTGCCTGGGTTCTGGATAACAGCAGCTTTTCAGACACTCCTGAGCACCAGAAGAAGGTGAAAGAAGTCCTTCGCTGAGGGGGATTGCAGAGGTGAGAAGGATGTGAGGGAAAGAGGGAGGGCAGGGAGATGCAGAGCGCAGAGCTCTGCACTCAGGCGGGCACAGTCACGCCCACAGTGCTCTTGGCTGAGCAGGGCTGGCTCACCCAGCAGCCTCCTCTCTTCACCCCTGTGTACCCAGCAGAGATCCTCATTCCCTATAGCTGCCTTAAAAAGGCCTGGGGAGTTCTGCAGTTTTTAAGTGGAAGCGTCTCTGAACACAAGTACAGTTTCCAGGCTTTTGTGTGTGGAAGAGACTTCTGACTGGCAAACATCCCTTCCCTGCTATCAGTCTGTCCCATTCGCACACCGCAGCTCTCGTGAGCAGGGATGCTACTATAGTGTTAAAGCCCTTGACCCGGGTGGGTTCACAGCCTCCCCTTGGGAATCCTTCCTTCCCTGTGTCCCTGTCTTCTCCGTTTTCTAACATGACTCCCTCATGGAGCATTTTTGACCCTTTAAAGTGGGCTAGAAGGAAGAACGGGTTGGTTACCGTCACTCCTATGAGAGCATCGACTAGAGAGAAACAGTTCTACTGTAATTCAATTCTGCCTCCATTTGTTTGTTTGGGTTAGGGCTTTGGTAGGTGCTCCGTTTGACCTTTAGAATATCCCCTTTGCTTGCCTCTGGATTTCTCAGGGCTCGGTGAAGATATGGAACTAATATTTCCCGGGCCAGGTTAATTATCCAGCTGTGTCCTTGTGATTACTTCTGTAAGACCCCCATGCGGGGTGCACTTCCGCCCCAGTGGCCAGCAGCCTTGGACTTAGATTTGACTTGTGAAATGACCAAAACAACCAGGGATGCTAAGGAAGAATGGGGCTACTCCCTTGCAAGGGTTTGCCCTTATATGGTGTTCTAGGTTCCAAGTAGGAGTGAGAATACGGGGATATTTAAAACATGAACCTTTCTACTCTAGTTCCTTAAAAAACAGCATTGACCAAATGCAGGAAGTTCGTCTTTAATATCACTGTTTATAAGCTGCTCAGAGATGTTTGCCATGGTTCTAATTGGCATCATTAAACATAGGTGACATTATTAATGCAGCTGATGAAATTGCTACAAACCTGTCTTCGCCGTTTATACAAACAGCAGCGTCGGAGCTTCCGCGTTCACACTTGAGCACCGGGGTAGGAAAACAGGCCAATGGGAGGCACAGTTGGGAAGGAAAATGGAACCCTGGTTTCTCACCCATCTGTCATCTAAGAAGATCTGTTTTCCCTTTCTTACGCTGTTCTTCAAGAACTGGACGTCCTGATTCTGTTAGTGCACTTGACTAGTGAAAGGGATCTGAAAATCTCTCCCTTCTCACTCTCCCTAGCCCTGAAATCCTCCTCCTTCCTCCCTTCAAGTCCTACAACAGTTGTCTTCTGCTGTGCCCTGGCCATTTCTCAGCGCTTGCCCTAGTCTCCCTGGCAACTACTCTACCACTTAACTAAATGATTACCGCCTTCTTTAAAAAATTGTTGTAGTAAAAAACACATAACATGATATCCACTCTATTCACACATGTCTAAGTGTACGGCACAGCATTGTAACTCCATGTACCATATTGTACAGCAGGTCTCTAGGGCTCGGTTCTCTTGCAGGACTGAAAAGTTTATACCCATTGAACAGCAACTCCTCCCCTCCCCTCCTTCAGCCTTGGCAACCACCATCCTACTTCCTGCTTCTATGAGTGTAGCTACTTTAGATGCCTCATGTAAGTGGATCCATGCATTATTTGTCCTGTGATTGCTTTATTTCACTCAGTATAATATCCTTAAAGTTCACCCTTGTAGCATATGACAAGATTTCCTTCTTTTTAAAAAGCTGTATCTTTAGACCACATTTCCTTTATTTGTTCATTCATTGGTGGGCATTTAGTGTTTTTTGGGTGTTTTTTTTACCTAAATTGTGAAGCAGTGCTACAATGAACATAGGTGTGCAAATATCACTTAAGAAATTGTGATTAGTTCTTTTAGATAAACACCCAGGAGAGGGATTACAGAAGCATGTAGTAGCTCTGTTTTAATTTTTGACCTGTGTTCTGTTTTTCATGTGGCTACACCTTATTACATTCCCACCAACAAGGGTTCCAGTTTCTCCATCTCCCCACCAACACTGGTTATGTTCTGGTTCTTGGGGGTTAGGGACCTGTTTGTTTTGGTTTTTAATAATGGCCATCCTAACAGCTATGGGGGGATTGTCTCACTGTGATTTTGATTTGCCTTTCCCTGATGATTAGTGATGTTGAGCATTTTTTCGCATACCTGTTCGCCATTTGTACATCTTTCTTAGAGAAATGTCTGGTCATGTACTTTGCCCATTTTAAATGGAATTATTTGGGTTGGTTTTTGGGGTTTTTTTGTTATTGAGTTCTAGGAGTTCCTTATATATTAGCATCTTATCAGAGATATGGTTTGCAAGTATTTTTTTAAATCAAAATTTTGATTACCTTTTCAGTCTGTGGATTGTTTCCTTTGCGGCACAGAAGCTTTTAGTTTTATGTAGTCCTACTTGTCTATTTTTGCTTTTGTTTCCTGTGCTTTGGTGTCATATCCAGGAAATTATTGCCAAGATTAATGTTATGAAGCTTTTCCCATATGTTTGCTTCTGGGAGTTTTATAGTTTCAAGTCTTACATTTAAGTCTTCAATTCATTTTTAGTTGATTTTTGGGTATGGTGTAAGATGTAAGCCCAATTTTATTTTTTGCATGTGGACATACATTGTTTCCAACAGCATTTGTTGAAGAGACTGTCCTTTTCCCATTGGATTGTCTTGGCCCCCTAGTTGAAGTTTATTTGACTATATATGCAAAGGTTATTTCTGGCCTCTCTATTCTGTTGATTGGTCCGTATGTCTGTCTTTATGTCAGTATCATACTGTTTTGATTACTGTAATTTTTTGTAATATAAAAAAATCAGAAAGTATAATGCCTCCAGATTTGTTCTTTCTCAAGATTGTTTTGGCTATTGAAGGTCCTTTGTGTTTGCATATGAATTTTAGGATTTTTTTCTACTTCTGCAAAAAATGCCATTGGGATTTTGATTCAGATTGCACTGAATCTGTAGATCACTTTGCATAGCATGGACATTTTAACAATATTAAGTCTTCCAATCCATGAGAACTAATGTCTTCCTATTTACTTGTGTCTTTTAAAAATTCTTTCAACACTTTTTTAGTAGTTTTCAAGTCTTTCACCTTCTTGGTTATGTTTATTCTTAGGTATTTTATCCTTTTCCATGCCATTATAAGTGGGATTGTTTTCTTGAATTCCTTTTCAGGTAGTTCATTCTTAGTGTATAAAAAACTCAAGTTATTTTTATATGTTGATTTCTATCCTGCAACTTTGCTAAACTTGTTAGTTCTAAACAATGTTTTGTGGAATTCTCAGGGTTTTCTACATATAAGGTCAGTCATCTGTGAACAGATAGTCTTCTTTCATTCTAATTTGGATGCCTTTTATTTTATTTATTTATTTGCCTAATTTCTCTAGCTAACACTTCTAGTACTATGTTTAGTGAAAGTTATGAGAGTAGGCATCCTTGCCTTGTTCCTAATCTTAGCAGAAAAACTTTAAGTTTCTTACTGTTGAATGTGATGTCAGCTATGAGTTTGTTGTATATTGGCCCATATTATATCAAGGCAATTTCCTTCTGTTCATAGTTTATTGAGTGTTTTTATCATTATAGGGTGTTGCATTTTTCAAATACTTTTTCTGTATCTATTAAGATAATCGTGAGATGTTTATACGTTGTTCTTTTGATTTTTGTATGTTGAATCATTCTTGCATCCCAGGGCTTAAATCCCGCTTGCTCATGGTGTGTGATATTTTCAATATGCTATTGAATTTGGTTTGCTAGTATTTTGTTGAGGATTTTTGCATCTATAGTCATCCAGGGATATTGGTCTAGTTTCCTTGTAATGTCTTTCTGGCTTTGGTATCAGAGGAAAGCTGGTCTCATAAGATGAGGTTGGAAATGTTTCATCCTCTTCATTTTTTTTTTTGGAAGGGTTTGAGGGGATTGGCATTAATTCTTCTTTAAATGTTTGGTAGAATTCTCCAGTGAAGCCATCTGCTATGGGTTGTCATTGTTGAGAGGTTTTTGATTATTGATTCAATCTCCTCACTAGTTATGGGTCTCTTCAGATTTTCTGTTTTTTCATGATTTAGTCATGGTAGGTTTTATGTTTCTAGGAACTTATCCATTTCCTCTCTTTATCCAATTTGTTAGCATATAATTGTTTATAGTGTAGTATCATAATCCTTTTTATTTATGTGGCATCAGTTGTAATCTCTCCTCTTTCACTTCTAATTTTCTTTGAGTCTCCTCTCTTTTTTTTCTTAGTCTTGCTAAAGGTTTGACAAGTTTGTTGATATTTTTTTTAAAAAACCAACTCTTGGTTTTATTTTTATCTATTTTTTAACTCTCTATTTTGTTTATTTCTACTCTAATCTTTATTTTTTCCTTCCCTCTGATAACTTTGGGCTTGTTTGCTCTTATTTTTCTAGTTATTTTTCTGAGATCATATCCCCTTCTTCTTCAAATATGTTTCCCTTGGCCTCAGAGGATCTCTGTCTATTTCTGTGTGTCTGTCTTTCTCTCCTCTCTCCCCTTCCCCATTGCCCCTCTCTCTTTTTCTCTTCTTCCCTCTCCCTCTCCGGGTCTCTCACTCTCTCTACTTCATTGGTTGCTCCTTCTAAGACACCTATGCCAGTGCTCCTTATCCTTGACCTCTTCTTTTTTCTAACCCACTACCTAGGGGGTCTCATTTAGTTCCTTGTCTTCAAACACCATCTAGACCAGAGGTCCTCAAACTACAGCCCACGGGCCACATGCAAATACAAATATTGTATTTGTTCCCATTTTGTTTTTTTTACTTCAAAATAAGCTATGTGCAGTGTGCATAGGAATTTGTTCATAGTTTTTTTTTTTTTTTTTTAAACTATAGTCCGGCCCTCCAACGGTCTGAGGGACAGTGAACTGGACCCCTGTTTAAAAAGTTTGAGGACCCCTGATCTAGACATTGGTGATTTCCAAAATCACATCTCCAACCTCATATAGTTTCCTTGAATTCCATACTCCTATAGCCATATGCCTTTTCAACATCTCCTACTTGGCAATCTAATAAAGATTTCAGACTTAACATGCCCACCATCAAACTCTTGATTCCTCTGTAAAATCCTATAAGTTAATGGCAATTCTATTCTTGTTGCTTAGACCATACTTTGGAGCTGTCCTTCTTTCCACTCTTTCTCTCACATTCTACATTTAATGTGTTACAAAAGTCTACTGGGTCTGTCTTTAAAATACATGCAGATGCTGACCACTTCTCACCATCTCTTCTGCTGTCACTTCCGTCTAAGCCACAGGTGTTTCTTGCCTGGACTGTTGCAGTAACCTCCTCACTGGTCTCCTTGCTTCTCCCCCTCTCCCACCCCAGAGTCCATTCTCAGTACAGCAACCAGAGGAGACCTTTTATTTTATTTTTAAAAAAATTTTAAAAAATATGTTTTTATTGACTTCAGAGAGAAAGGGAGAGGGAGAGAGAGATAGAAACATCAATGACGAGAGAGAACCATTGATCGGCTGCCTCCTGCATGCCCCACACTGGAGATTGAGCCCGCAGCCCAGGCATGTGCCCTGACCATGAATCGAACTACAACCTCCTGGTTCATAGGTCCACGCTCAAACACTGAGCCACACAGGCTGGGCCAGAGGAGACCTTTTAAAACATCAATGGGATCATGTCACTCCTGTGCTCAAAATCTTCAGTGGTTTCCCATCTTAATCAGTGTGAAATCCAGGGGTCTTACAGTGGCTCTCAAGGTCCTTCACTGCTGGCTTCCTGCTCTTTCTCCAAACTCACCTCCTACCATTCTCTTCCTTGCTCAGTAGTCTCCAGCCACGTTTGGCCTCCTGGCTATTTCTTCAACATGTCCCATAGACTCCACTGCTGAGTTTGCATCTTTGGTTCCCTCTTCCTAGAATTATCTTCTCTCATATGTCCTTCCATCCTTCAAGCTCCAATGTCACTCTATCAGAGAAGCCTTCCTTAACCCCACTATATAAAGCAACCCCACCCCCTCTCCTGCACTGTCTACCCCCCTTTCCTGGGTTTCTTCCTCACAGCACTTATAAACACCGGACAGAGGTGGTATTTATATGCCTCTTTATGATTGTTTTTCTTCTCTGCCATCAGGATATAAACCACATAGGAACATAGATTTTCTCTTATTTGTTGCTGTATCCCTTGTGCCTAGAACAGTACCAGATGCGTGGTTAGTGCTGGATAAAGGTTAATTGAATGAATGAAAAAGTGTGTTGAGCACTTGATGGTCTTATTTGTCTGGATATTATAGGGAAATGGAGATTGCCATTGGGTGTATTTCTTGCTCGTAGCCAGTGGACCTCTCCCCTTCAGCTAATGAAATCTGATGTCTGCTGTCTTGGGGATTTATCAGTTAGGATGCTTCCACTGCAACTAACAGAGACTGACTTGGGTCATCTTACTCAAAAAGAGAATTTATGGAGAAGGCTACCAGGGCCTCCCAGATTGATGGGGAGCTGAAGGAGCAAGCACGGACAAAGTGCAGGAATGGAGGCGCCCTGGCAGCTGGAATCATGACAGCCATCTTTTAGCAAGAACAGTCTGCATGATGTGCTGTCCGTGCTGTGATTCGCACTGTCATCTGCATAATTTTGAGCCATGCACATTGCCTGCTGGAGATCCACAATCTTGGGAGCAAGACTCTGTTGACCAGCCCATGGCCCTAAATGACAAAGGAAATAAGAGGGCTCTTTCTGTTTCCGAAATGTGGGCATTGGGTCCTGCCTCACACTCAGACCTCCTTTAATGGGGGGTTTACCCAAAGGACAAGTGCTTGAATATGGACAACTCCCAAAATATGTCCAGTAGAGGAAGGCATGCATTTGCTTGATCTTTTACCAATCATCGTTTCATAGCCACTCAAAGACTCATTCACGCTAGGACCATACCACTGCTGAGAAAAAAGCTTGGGCACTTTCTCTACATTTTCCTGGGTCTGTCAGCAAGTTGCTTCCAGGAGGCCTTTGTGAAACGTTAGACCAGTTCTCTCCTCTCTGACTTTGCCCCATCTGCACATGCCGGTTGCTAAGCAGAGGGAGGAGCTAGAATATCTTCCTTTTTGAAGGAAAAGAATCTCTCTCCAAGAGCTTCCCTTGCCCAGATTAATTTAGAACCATCTGCAGAGCAGGGCTGCATTAGGGACACACATATACGTGTGCAAACAAACATGCCCACGGAGCCAGGCACTGAGCAGCCTGCCCCTACGTCAGTAACCTACATGTTAGTGCTAAACTGATGATGATGACAATGCATTCTGATACAAAGGTATTTTTATTAAAGACTCTATCCTACCACTCTCCACCAACTGAATATTCTATTCCCTGATGGGAAAAGAAAGGCTATAGTGGCAGAGCAGTAGAAATGTGAACATAGAGCCCAGATAACCAAGCCCTGGAAAGATTCTAGACCCCAGTGGATTTCAAGTAACTCTTCTCGCCCTAATTGCAAGGACCATGAGTCCATAGGATACAATGCATGTTTGTGGATTTGAGCTCACTGCTGGTTAAAACCCCTTACTACGCAAGTGCTCAGCAGTGCGCATGAGCAGGAACACACACACACACACACACACACACACACACACACACACGCCACATCCTCACAGGCATGCACAGTTCTGGCTCTAATGATTCAGATGCCATTAATCCAATCCCACCAGGATGGTTGCTCCTTTGATGTTCCCTTGGGGAACATTCCAGGAGGTCCCCACTCTTACTGATGTGGAACTCTCTGGGGGTCAGTGAGCAATGAGGACATGTGTTGGGGTAGAGAAGAGAAAAAAAAACCTTGGGCTCAGGCGCCATGAGGGAAACAGATCTGACATGAAAGAGCACAGACGTGCAGGAGACGCAAAGCCCTCGAGAAGCACAGCAGACTTGGTTAATGCAGACTCAGAGGGCCTTCCCTGCAGAGAACAGGATGGCTGGTTCCCACTGCAGGGCCCAGCTGATGCTCCCTGTCCTTCTGCCTCAGTTTCCCACCTTGATCAATGGGGAGTACATGCTTTCTCTACCTCTTAGAGAAGGAGCCAAGTCAGTCATAGACTTATTCAGTCAAGTAAGAACAGTAGAGGAAGCTGCTAATTGCAGAGATAAGATCATGTTTGTTTCTCTTTGTTTTGAAAAAAGGTTTCCCTCCAGTTTCAGGAAGTTCAATATATCCCACTTACACTGAACTCCCCTGATAGATATTTTAAGGTGTATTAATAAGTATTAGTAGGAGACAGCTTCCTAATGAATATAAAAAGAGATTCAGTTTGTAAATACTACCTTTACAAGCAACTTTCCCAGCATACATCCATTGCATAGGATTAAGTACACAAACCTGTGATTAAGAAATAACGATAAGATAATAGCAATTAGCATCCTACTGATGCTAAGCTTATACCAGAACAATCAGCCCTCAAACGTGAGTTAATAAGAGCATAAACACATATTTAAGAATGGATCTAAAAACAACTTAGAAAGTAATCATGAAAAGTATTCTGGGATGGAGCCACGAAAGGCAGGCCAATAAATCTCTGCCAGCTACCAGACGTTCTGTTATTTGGTAAAACTAATAATGCAAACGTATTGCTATAGCGGAAACGTCATAAAAGTGTAGTTAAAATAAACAAGCACATGGCTCGGCAGAGGAGCTGAAATGGAAGACATGGAAGGAAAGCCAAGATCGTCTTGGCAAGGGGAGCAGGCGATGTTCACATATATTAGTGGGAAATCTTAAGGAATTGGGGAGGTGTTTTTTTTCATGTTTGAGCAATATTTTGGGAAGTGGCATTTCATACATACTTGTCTCTCTACCAAGTTCTCTCTCTTACCAACGTTATTTTGTAAAGTACTTGTCTGGGGAGGTCTGTTGCTGTTATGATGCCTTTTGGTAGAAATATTTGACATTTTTAAAGCAAAGGGAAGGGGAGAAGGCACGAGTGTGATTAAGCCTTGTACTCATCATGTACCTGCATTGCCTCAATTCATTCTCAGAACGAGGCTGAGTGGAAGGAAGGGGTTGATCACGCAGCCTGGTGGGTCTGTCTGACTCCGGAAGCCATGGCCTTGACCATGGCACTTGCTACATCATATGCCTACTCCTCATTGGAGCCTGCAGAGCATACAATGAGGGGCCTGCTGCAGAGCGCCATTCGTTCGGAGTGTCTGGACCCACTGCCTGCTGGATGGATGATCATCTCCCCCGCCAGTGTGTGGAAGCCTCCCACATTTCCGTCCCAATCAGACTCTACCACCTGCCCCTGGGGGGCGCTCCAGGATCCGCCAGGGGAGTTAGTTGCCAGAGTCCAGCAGTTGCAGTTGGGGCAGGAGATTCGAAGGCCAAAGCCAGCACTGCTTTCAGCCTCCAAGTCCCCTCTTCATCAGCACCCCATGAGGAACCCCAACACCTCCCACTGTCGGTCCGCCTGGTCTCCACAGCTGCCTAGAATTGGTAAGGCAAGGCCACTTCTCTCCCTGGCACTGTACTCACAGCACCTGAAGTGTGCTGCCCGGCCTAGGGGGCACCCACAGCTGTGAGAACCAAAACCCAGCAGCTCGTGTTGGGCACACGTATGCACCAGAGGGGCTGCTGGGCCTCCCAGTAGTTGATCAAAGGAGCAGGAGAGACAGGAGGAAGAGGAGGCGGGGTAGGAGGGGAACAGCTGTGTGCTGGATCTGAATGGGTTACAGGCCTGCGCGCCCCTCGGATGGCCGCCAACAGGGGAAGTGGGAAAGCTGTGAGGAGAATACCAAGTTTCTCCTTGCAGGGCCTATTCCAGCTGAAAGCAGCCTCCTCACCCTTAAATCCAATTAAAGACCGATATTATGTCAGTGGAAATGTATGCCAATCCTAATATAGTCTAATAAGCCTTAAAATAGCACTCTGTAAGTGGAAAGCCCTGTGGTTTAATTTGATTCACAGCCTAATAACAGTCTTAATAAGAGGGAATTGGCCCCCTTCTATTTTCCAACTGGTCTCTGCATGCTCTTTTCTTCCCTTCTTTCTTTACCTCCTCTTTCTTTCACTCTGGAGTTCTGTCCAGTGGCAAAGCGAGGTGAGAGTGAGGGGCAGGTGGGCACTTCTTTCCCCTCAGAGCTTCTGGCCGAGAGGCTCCTGGCTCCTGCTACTCGAGGGACCTGGTTCGGGCATGGGGCAGGGACTCCACCTCCTGGGTCCTTTACTTGACTCACTTCTGCCTGGACAGGCGCCTGTGTTTTGCTTTGCTGCCTTCCATTGGCAGTGGGGACATGGGTGTGGGCGTCCTCCAGGCATATGCCTTGGATATACATCTTTGGATGAGAGGAGCCTCATCAGTCCCTTCTTCCTGGGCCTGGTATCTTCCCTCCCAGGACAGTGGAGCCAATGGCCATGCTCACACATCCACCACTGGAGAATGTGAGATGGATAATGATGGGCAGGTCTCATGAACACAGTTCAGAAATTGATGCAAAGCCCCGTTTTATGGATTCTTGGTTCAATTCTTGGGAGAGGAAGGAATTCCCAAACATTTGAAAAGCAGAGTTTTCACCCTGGCTGGTGTGGCTCAGTAGTCGAGCGTGGTCCAATGCACTAAAAGGTCACTGGTTCAATTCCCAGTCAGGGCGCATGCCTGGGTTGCAAGCTTGATCCCCATAAGGGGGCGTGAAGGAGGCAGCCAATCAATGATTCTTTCTCATCATTGATGTTTTTATCTCTCCCTTACTCTCTGAAATCAATAAAAATACATTTTTAAATAAATAAATAAATAAATAAATAAATAAATAAATAAAATAAAATAAAAAGTAGAGTTTGGGGATTTAGTAAACTCTTTTTTAAAATAGTTGTATTGAGATATAATTCATATTCCATACAATTCACCCATTTAAGGAGGACAATTCAATTAATTTTAGCATAATTACAGAGTTGTGCAGCTATTAGCACAATCAGTTTTGGCACATTTTCATTACTCTGAAAAGAAACTCCACAACTGCTGGCCATCACCCGCTCCAAAACCCATGCCTTCCATCCCTAGGAAACCAATAATTTCCCGTTCCTCTCTACAGATTTGCCTAGTCTAGAATTCATATGAATGAAAGCATACATTATGTGGTCCTTTGTGTCTGGCTTCTTTCACTTAGCACTGTGTTTTCAAGGTTCATCCATGTTGTAGCACATATCAGTACTTCCTCCATTTGTATCACTGAATAATATTCCATTATATGAATACAGCACGTTTTACTTATCCATTCCTCATTTGATGAACATTTGAGTGGTTTCCACATTGGGGCTTTTATGAATAGTTCGGCTATGAACATTTGTGTACAGGTTTTTGCATGGACCTATGTTTGCACTTCTCTTGGATATATACCCAGAAGTGGAAATCAGGATAATATAGTAAAATCGATGCTAATTCGTCTGAGGAGTTGTCAGGCTGATTTCCAAAGTGGCTGCATCATTTACATTCTCACTAGCAATGTGTGACAGTCCCAGTTTCTCCTCATCCTCACCAATAGTGGCTATTGTCTTCATTTTATTATAACCATCCCTGTAGGTGTCAACTGGTATCTCATTGTGGTTTCCTTTGCATTTTCCTGAATGGATTGAATGTACTCTTGGTCTAAACTGGGCTGTGAGTTAATAAACAGTGAATCATGTGCTCTAACCTCTGCTATCGCGATTATTACCCAGGTAGTCTTAAGCAGGTAACCTAATTTATGTGCATCTCAGTGTGTAGATATGTGAATTTCAGAGTGAGATACCTTCTCCACTGAGAGAACATAGGGGAAGCAAGCAGCTTACAAGGGGTCCACACACAGTACATTTCCTCCCCTCCCCCCAATCCTGATCTTTGCACCTCCATTTTTACGCTGTTACAATGGGAATGGTATTTATACGTGCTCCACCAATTTTGCAGCAAGGTTGAGAGACAGAATATAATTTAAAAAAGAAAAGGACGGTGATGATGGATTGAGTTGGGACAAAGGAAAAGGGCGTTTGATGCCAAGATAAAGAAATTGGAGTTTCTTTAACTAGAAGCCAGGGGTGAGGAGTGACATAATAACCATCTTCAATCTGAGAGGGGTTATTATGTGGAGGATGGTGACCAGCTGTTGCCCAGATCCACTAAGGACATCAGAAGGAAAATGCATTTAAACTGTGGGAAGCAGCCTGTGGCTTAGTTATTAAGAAGAGCTCCTTCGCTGTCAGGGTCGTGAAACATTGGAATGGGAATTTATCAAATTTCCTGTCCCTGAAGGCCTCCCCAAATATGATAAACTGCATCTGGGAGCATGAATGAGATGCCCTGAGGCAGTTCCTTCCATCACAAAAGCTCTGTGATTCCTGGCAGTGCCCACCCTGGGCAGCCCTCCCTGAAGGACCCCTAGCCGCCCACGTAGTGTAGTAGGGACCTCTCCACCCTACCCCACCCTCCCATCCCGCCAGCCACACACACCCAGCCCCTGTTTTGGCTGGGTCCAGTTGCTCTGTCTTCTCACCCTAAACGGTGTGGGGGAGTCGCTGCTCTCTACTTTGGTAGTGAGTGCTGTGGTTTCTATACATAACCCCAGCTCATAACTTCTTTGGCAGCTGCTGGGTTGAAAGGTGCTGTTAAGAGAGGGAGAGGAAAAAGAGCTAAATAACCTTTTATTTTTAAATCTTTCAAAAAAAACCAAAAACTCAAATGTTCAAATGTTTGGTCTTTTAATAGGATGTCTCACTGTGGCCATTATTGTTCTTACCAGATCTTTGGGGATTGAGCACTTGGCTAGCTACTCCTGCGTTACAGGTGTGCAAACCCAAGTGCGTGGTGGGCAAGGCATATCCTCAGGGCCACAGAGGGACCGTCTCTGACCTGGGATGCTGCTCCCAGCTGTCATCCTGCCGGGTCTGTCTGTGCTTGGGCATGATGGGAGCATCTACAAAACCATTCCACCTTCTTCCCAGAGTACAGTGACCATGGTATGGTACACAATGGTACGGTACACTGTACTTCCCATAGTACAGTACATCAGCCTGAGCTCATCAGGGTAACCCCATCTTCCTTAGCTCACAGCATCTGGTTCAGATAATTCTAAACCAGTAAGTGTCCAGAATTTCCCTGGCTCCAAGGGTTGAGGGCTCCCCTAGCCCACCTCCAACCCCACACCCCATATTTTGGGCTGGGCTTGCTTTGCACTCTCATGGTGGTTGTGGCACACCTAGATACTGATCCCGTGGCCCTGGGAGCCATCCGGAGAGGCCTGGGCACCCAGAGCTCCAGGTGCCATCTACCTGCCTCTGAGCCACCTCTCCAGTCTACCCCTGTTACAGAAGAAATGATGCTTACAGAAGACAGGAGAAAAACCAAGCAATGCCCAAATAAATGGAGTTACACTGTTTATTTGCCAGCAGGCCCAGAAGGAGATGTCTCCCAAATCCCAAATCTCTGAGCAAAAACATGGAAGAAGCTTTCCTTATTTATATCTTTCCACCCCCTTTGTCTCCCAAATAAGGGTTTTTCCAGCCCTTACGTCAGATGACTAGCCTACAAGGTCAGACAGCCAAGTTTATCTTCCCTATTATTCAAGTAGCTAGAAAGCAAAGTTAATTTATAAAGTAAGGGGCCATCTAAAAATAACAGAGGAGTTGACTCACAGAATAAGGGATCATCTAATAGCAGAGAATTTCAAACAGTAGTTTTTATAAAAATAGAGGTTAGCCTTCTCACCTCAGCATATGCTACCAACATGACATTGCTGCATGCCTCAGGATGTGGAAAAGGTGGGGGAACTGAGCAGGAGAGAAGAGGTTTAGGATGAGAAGGGAGGCAGGCGTTCCTTCACCACTCAGTCAGCTCAGATATTCATGGATTTGTCAGCTGTGTCCTTGGATGGGGCTTCCCTCAGGGCTGCAGGTGTGCTGCTAGCAGCATCTTAGGCCTATGATGTCACTCTCTTAAAGATTAGGAAACTGAGCACAGAGGTTTTCTGGGCAGGGTTAGACATTTAGTAAGTGGCAGGGCCAGAGTTTGAACACGACTTTCCAGTTGACTGATGTGCAGGTGGGTAGATGGGCAGGTGCATATCTGATACCTCCTACCTCCCCACCCCCATGAATCACTTCTCCAGCACCAACCGAAGGGAAAATTGCACAGCAGATTAAACTGCCACCTCCTTCCCTTTGATCCTTTCTCACACATCTGTCCCAGAACAGCCCTACTGCGGAGGGGGGACGGTGCCTAAGTCATTGTGTCCAACTACCTGAGCTTTTCAGGGGAAATCTGGTAACAATGAAGTGCCACAGGGGGTTTGGAAAGACTGGAAAGGGGGAGAAGGATAAAGTGAAGCCACTTGCAGAGACCAGGATAGCTCTGGCTTGAGAGTTGGGGTCTGGGAAGGGGTCTAGGCTCTGCCACTCTCTGTGTGATCTCAGCCACCGCCTTCCCCCCCAGACCCCAGATGTGGTGTGTAGACTCTTCTGCAAACGTACGTTGTCTGTCACCCTGGGTGACCGGCTCAACACTGGACCCTCACACTGCCTCTCCTTCTGTGACCAACCCAACTTCCTGGGTCCATCTGAGGTGACTCTTTTTGGAGCAGCAAATACTTTTCTCCAGAAATACCTCTTCACTGAGCGGGCATTGATTTGGTCAGTTTCCTAGTCCCTCTCTGGATTCTTTTGTTCCCCTTCCCCCCTCCCATCACATATACTCACCCGCAGACACACACGGACAAACAGGCCTACGCTTAAGAGAAACTGAACTTCCTGGCAGTTACTCCCTTCATGTCTGGCTTAGTTTCCAGATGATGAAACTGGCCTTGGGCCTGGATGGTTGTCATGGAGATGCATCCCAGCTTCCCTCCCCACATCAGCCCTTGAGCTCTTCCCAGCAACCTTTCTGGGCTAGAAAAGAAAGCTCTGGCTTTGCCCTCTCTCCCTCCTTCTCTGAGTGCTTTGATGCCACCTAATCCAAATCATCCACCAGGGAGGGGCAATGGGCTGGCAAAGAGGTTTTTTATTTGGCTTGTTGTGTTAGCTAATTATCCCAAGGGGCAATCAGAGAAAAGAGAAACAATGGAATCCGGGTAATGTCTGTGTTATTTATATTTTATCGTGTTCTCCCAGGTCAGCAGAGGGATGCTGGTTTCCTTGTTCCTCTGACTCTTCTTGTAACGTCATCTTCCTCCTGCTGTTCAAATCTCACCACCTCTTGGTATCACCATAACAAACACCTAACTTTTTCATTCAAGGCCCCAAATACAGGGCTCATCAGTAATACCTACCTGAACCTCTGCAAGGTACTTCCTCCGGGGGCTTAGACCGGCTCACATTTCTAGAGAAATCTGTGTGTGTGTGTGCATACATGTGTGTGTGTGTTTGTGTAATTTATCCAGAATTGATTTCTAAGCATCTCAAAGGACTTTAGCCAGTGCCTTACATAATCCTCACCATTTTCAGTAGAAGAGAGACACCTGCTCCCGCCGCAGTGGGCCGATGAGGGAGACTGAGGTACAAAGGGTACATGAAGGGATGGCATGTCCTTTCTGAGAGTGTACGAAATTAAACAGATTGAAATCCAGGGGCCCAACGGGGAAAGCAAGCTAGGTTCCCGGATTGCTCTGTGGCCTTCCTGGCATGCACAGAAACCGCTTTCCACAACAACTCTTCACGGGACTTGCTTTACAGAGAGGGGTGGAGCCTGTACTGGCTGGGGTACCTGCTTCCTGGGTTTTCATCCTCCTCCTCCCTCACCAACTTGACTAAGTCACCAAATATTTTTGAATTCTGGTTTTAATTTTTTTTGCTAATAAATGGAATTAAAATGCCTCCCTGCCTCCCTCGAGGTGATCCAAAGATGTGAAGATACTTTGTAACCTCACAGGCATGATAGAAATATTGTTTGATTAAAACTGCTGCGAGTTATCTCATTTGGTGCTCCCAACCATTCTATGAGGTTAGCATTGTTTCCTGAGCTTCAGCGAGATCAAACAACCTGCCCAAAGTCACCCAGGTAGCAAGCGGCAGTGTCTGGACTGCTGGCTTCAACTTGAGCGCTTTTCATCAGCCCACAGCTGGCCGTGGGAACAAGGTTAAACCGGTGCCTAGACTCAGACCCAGAGAGAGGGTCATTTCAAGGTCATCCCAACAAACAGCCTGCTGTACCAGCTCTGGAATGATATACAGCTCCAGTGACCAGGAATTACAGGAGCCTTATGGCTCATGGAGCAGATGGGGAAAGAGGAGAAAGGGGTAGAGTGGGAGAGGAGAAAAAGTGGAGGAAAGGGGTGGCCGTGTGAGCGCCTGTGCTGCAGTCCTTTGAGCCCAGAGAAAATGTGTGTCTTTATCTTTGTCTGTGCAATTTATTGGCCCAGCTGGGCTCTTTCGCAAGGCCGGGCCTGTTCTGGCGCTGCCAGAGGAGTTACTCTTGGGGTGAGATACTGGAGCCCTGGGGCCCTTCCAGGAGCACAATGTAGTCATGGTTATTGGAGGGAAGTTCCCAAGTGGGGTTGGCTGGCAGGGCCCAGAAGATTTAGAGGGCACAGCTCCGTGGAGTTCCCAGAGCAACCGACTGACCTGCACTCATGTGTGTTAGAAGCATGGATTATAGCATTTCCTTCCCCTGAGTTCTCACATATGTTCTTCTTGATGCATTCATTCCTTCAGTCATTAATTTATTCATAAGCAAACTAGGCAGTTGTCATAACTGTTGATGAGATATAGCATGTCTTTCTATAGGAGAGTTCCAGGTACTGGGTCATTTGAGCTTTCCTGCCCGCCAGAGATAAGCAAGAGCAAAATGTTAACGTTAATTACATATAACAAGCACCATGGATGTAAAAGTTATTATAGTTCACCATTACCCAAATGAGGTTTTGGAATTGTTCATTTATGAAGTTAATGATGATGTTTTGGAGTGTTGATTTCGCAGAAAATTTAACCAATGCCATATATTTGTATGGGCTCTGAGAACTCTTGGTCATTCAAAGTAACCAGTCTTAATGTGTTCAAGTCTAGAGTTTAATGCCTATGTTTTGTTGATAATTGATTTAAACACTCTGCTCATCAATGGGATTTCCTACTTCCACACTTACATCCATCCCCAAAAGGAGTTATTGTAAAGATAAAAGATATATCTAGATCTATATCTATGCACACATTTATACATTGTTCATTTCACCAACATTTAGCAGTTGCTGGTACCTCTTCTGTTGGGAGAAATATTAATTATGTACAAATTTCCCGTGATAAAGCTGAGGTAAGATGCTCCAGAGGGCACACAGAATCCATGGTGCTCCTCATTTCTCTTCTTAGGGAGGGGTTGTCCCTGCTATAGTGTGTATTGCTGTGATTTTAGACGAAGGATGCCTACCTGCTTTGGAAATGTTGTGATCCCCCAGTTCCACTGAAACTTACCATTCTTCTCAAGTTGACACATACTTAAATTATATATAGAAAGTAACATGACAGCACTTGGAAGACAGAGGTAGAAATACAAAATGTTTTCATGAACATCTGTTGGGAATCTGCACCAAACCAATTGTGTGGATAACTGAGCAATATAAAGAGTAGAGGAAGGAGAAAGCCACAGACGGGCACTGAGAGACAAGGCGAGGGGTTGGGTGCTCGCCCTCATTTGCAGGGGCCAGTGCTGACGATTCCGAGCGCATGAAGTAGACAAGGCCCGTGGTCTGTGCTCTATGGGAGCTGAGCCTCTAAGGTGGTCCTGTATTGCACGGGTCTCCTCTTACCCCTCTCCCCCCTCTCCCCGCCCCCCTCCAGAGAGCTCAGAGTTCTTCTAAACTCTCTGTCTTGTGAAATGAGAAGATCATACCTGAACAGTCCTCTATCTCTTTTTTGGCACACATGGAAAATGGTCATTTGTATGGGGCACATGGAGGCTCCGCCAGGTGGCACACGACCACCGCCACAAGAGCCGAAGGGAAATACTCGCGCCTTGAAGCACCCGCAGCCCCTTGACGGCATGCTGTTGGGATGTGTTATTCCAGGCGGCTTATCTCACAGGTGAAAGGACAGGTGCTTTCAAGGAGGCATGTGATGTGTTCTCCTGCCTCCAGGCCACACTGCACTTGTAGCATCCGGATAAGGCACAAGCTGGCCGGGGGGAGTGAGGGCAGAGGGTGCCATCTGTGTATCTAACTGACCTGTTAGCCGAGAAGTGGTGCTTGCACACTTCACCCACCCACTGCGGGTTCTGAGGCAAACCTCGCTTTCCCACTTGTCCTCTTACCAGTGGCTCTCTCTAAGCCAGAGGACTCTGGGAGGACGATTCTTCCCTTTTCCAAGGACAAAAGTTTCAGGATTCTAAGCTCCCTGAAAGGACAAGGCAGTAACGATTATGAAATGGGCCATTTGAAAAGGATTTTCCAGACAAACACTAGAAGGGGAGCTGCCAGAAGCTGGGAAGGGAAGGGAGAGGGAGTTATTTTTCGATGGATGCAGAGTTTCAGTTTTGCAAGATGAAGAGTTCTGGGGATGGATGTGCCAATGGTTGCACAACAGTGGGAATGTACTTAACACTGCTGAACTGTACATTCAGAAAAAGAATTAGATGACACAACTTCTATGTGGATTGTACTATAATGAAATTTTTTAAAACAAAGCACTTCCCATAGAAAGAGTTTACCCTGTTGACTCTTTATCATTTCAAAGTGGCTTGCTTTCTTCTTCTTCTAGTATGTTTTTCTAAACCTGAAAGTAATCTCACGCTTTCAAATGGATCTTCAGCATAGAACTTGGAATACTGTTTCTCTTACGTTTGCCCAGGAGACTTCTGCCAGATACTAGCTCCTCGGTCCTCTCATAAACATCCTCTGAGGAAAAACACATATCGGTTCAGTCCGGCTCCACCAGGCTCCTGTCTCTTGAAGACAACTTGCAAAAGTCAGGGGTCACCCTCACTCTGGCCCCGTGATGTGACCAACAGGAGCACTGGCCTCACATCTGTACCCCAAAACATCTCTGAGCCAGAGAAACAGGGCTCTAGCTTTGGACTGTGCGTTCAAGTTTACTAAAACTCTCAGTTGTCCATAGCATAATACTCCAAAGCCAGCTTCGTTTATAATAACAACAGCAACAATCACAGAAGCTGCTGTGTTATAGCCAAGATGAGTCTGTCTGTTACTCATGATGTTCTCAGAAGCTTTATTTGTCTAAGCATATTATGATGGCTCATGAATTCTATTGTTATTATCAGCATGATGATTCATACCTTTATCCAATGTTATTATTTGTATGGAGTTGCCTTTTTCTTTAGTTTTCGGTAATATCTTAAAGGCTTTGTTTTATTTATAATCATAAATTCCCTAACAGCAGGGGTCAATTTTCTGGTATGATGGGGAAGAGAATAGTAAGAAAGGAAGACTAGAGGGTCTCTTCAAAGCTGTATTAATGCTAAAGGAAAAACCCAAGATGGATTGATTTATTCACATCACACGCATTTACTGAGTGTTCGCTTCATGCCTTGCGTGATGCTGGTGCTCCGGCCATGGATGATTAAAAATGGCACAGTAGCGTCACCCAGACCTGGGCTTGAGTCCCGTTTTGATTAAATAATATTCTTAGTCAATAGCCTGTGTGAATTTGGCAAAGTTACTATCTATATCTTATTTCCCTCATTAGACAATAGCACCCACTTGCATGTGAAATGTGTGTGGTATACACGTACGTTATCTGGCATGAACACTCATTACATGTTAGCTGTGGTTGATTTATCTTCCTCAAGGAGTTCATCACCTAGGAAGAGAACCAAACTCTGAAATACTCAGAACTGTGCTTGAAGGGTAAGGGCCTCGATGAAAGTGAATCCGAGTGCGGGGACTTGTGCAGCCAGAGAGGGGAGACGGGAGCCTCCAGGCTTCCTTCCAGGAATAAGGAGCAGTGTCAGCCCTGGCCCCAAACCAAGAAGGGGCGAGTGTGCCATGAAGGAGAATCAGGTCTGGTTGAGTGCTCATCCATGGAGGGGGGTCTGGATGTGAGGCTGGAAATATAGGGGAGCCATTCAGCGAGGGGCTTGGATGCCATCATAAGGGATTTAGAATTTACTTATTTTAACAATTCTAAGACACATTTTCACTCCCATTTGAACATCTCCCAACTAAATGCATCTTACAATCAATGTGTCATAGTTAATTGCCATCATTTTTTCCTTTCTCAGTAGTACACAAAATTATAGTGTGCCGTGCAACTGGTGCCTCAGATTACATGAAATATGAAATGTCAGAGGCTTCAGGGCCCAAGGCCTAATTGGAGAAAGCTTCATGTTGCTATTGTCTCCTTTCCATCCCAGTAACTTGTCTAGAGCTAGTAAATAAATACCCAATTGTGCTCAGTTACAATTCAGTGCTGATAAAGGACATGACTCCTCCCAACTGTTAGCTGTCATTGTCTCAGCATTGGGTTGAGTGTCTCCCCTCCCACCCCTCCCCCCCCCCCCCCAATATGAACTGTCTTTCTTCAAAGTGCCACATGTGGAAAATAAGGTGTGCAGGAAAAGAAGCAAATTTGCTAAGAAAATGTGCCGCGTGTTCCAAAAAAAACTTACACACGGCAATCAGAAGCCCACTTTCTTGCCCCTCGCCCAGACGCGTCCTCATGCGTCTTGCTAAGTTCTCCAACTTCCTCCAAGTCTGGACCTCGCTGTCTGCGTAACCTCATGGGTTCTGCAGAACCTAGGCAGGAAGCTGGTCTTCAGGATGATGCTGTGGAGAGGTCTTTATTATTTTCAATTTCTTGATTCTCTGTGTTTTCCCATCTCTCTTATTTCTTCGCATTCTTCTTTAAGCCCCTCTTTCCTGCTTCTCTCCACTGAGCAGAGCTATCCTTGGGCACACCAAATTCATGGCTCACCTGTTATGGGGACAGGGACAGGGAGGCGGATGGTGAACAACCTGGAGATCCCATCCACTGATGCTCAGACTATCTGAGCCTCATCTACATACAGAGGACACAGAAGCCCCACCCCTCTTTGGTGGTCCAGGCTGGTTGCCTAGGAACAATGCCCACTGCTCTTTTCACACTTGTTCCTCATCATAGCCTCTCCTTCTCCTCACTTCCCTTCTGACAAGTCCATGAAGTTCATTTTTAATCTAATTTTAACTTGAGTAAGAAATATGGTGAAGAGGGGTGAAAGAAGTGTGTGGTGTGATTTTCCTTGGATACTCCACCCTTGAACTTCAACCAGGCCACTAAGGACTCTGAGTGGGCCCCGCTGAGTTCACAAACTTAGCTGTGCCACAGACTCACTGTGTGGTCAAATGTAGACGTCACAGACAAGTCTTAGAGAGTGGGAAACTTCCCTGGAATCTGCAGGGTCCAGAATTCCACTCTATCATCATTTCCCTGCTTTAGCCAAGCAGGGAAGCTCAGTGAGTATTTCCAGTCCAGGTCCATATTATTCATCATATATGATGTGTGTACATTATAGTGTCTGGTGAAAAAAAAAGGTCTTCATTATCAGGTTCAGCGTCTATGCTGGGTCCTTCCAGGGAAGATTCATTTAGAGGCTAGATTGGGCAAACTACGGCCCGCGGGCTGGATCCGGCCCATTTGAAATGAATAAAACTAAAAAAAAAAAAAAAAGACCGTACCCTTTTATATAATGATGTTTACTTTGGATTTATATTAGTTCACACAAACACTCCATCCATGCTTTGGTTCTGGCCCTCCGGTCCAGTTTAAGAACCCATTGTGGCCCTCGAGTCAAAAAGTTTGCCCACCCCTGGGCTAGAATCATTTGGAAGCTCCCAGTAAAAATCCCATCTTCTATAGTTTCATCAGAATAAATCCTGAATGTAGACAGTATATGTAATTGAGCATCTAACCAAGAGTAGGGGGAGGGAGGGCGGTCTCAGTATTTTGACCCAACCTAGAATGATGGAAAATTCAGGCCTAATCCATTCCAATTATTGTACCCTGGGGGGTTATATTATTAAGGTTTACTTATTTATATTTAAGCAAATACATTCACAATTGCTACTTTTCACAAAATGGAATGTACACAATAAATATTTGTGAAAGGAAGAATGGAAGGAATCTCTAGCTCAATGGGTTTATTAAAATAAATCTTTTCATGGGTTAAACATGGAAAATTGATCTGTGGAGTATATGATTGAGAACTGGTATTAAAGTTAGGTTGAGAGATCATTTTATGAGGTACATTTTTGCATGTCTTTTACTGGCATGTCATATTGGGAATAGGGCAATGGAGGAAAAGTCGCGTATCTGGCCTTCAGAATTGTCACGGACAAAATGCAGGGTGAGCAGGAGCGCCGACGTTAGGTCCAGCTCTAACATTCTCTGATTCCAGGTGTTAATCACTTCCTCACTGGGTCTCAGTTTGTCTGGTCTGCAAAAGGACAAGGACATCGTTCACTCTGTGTTTGCCAGCTGAATAGTCACCTGAGCCAGAACAGAGTCCACGTGGGGTCCTGCTCTTTCCTGGGCTTCTCAGCATCTGGAAGAAGCTGTGTCTCCTCGTGGAAAGCTCTGTGGCCTCTGTTCCCCCTCTTACGCCATCACATCTTCTGAAAGGGGACTGGCCTGGAGAACAGGGATGGGTGGTCCATGTCCTCTCGCTAGCAAGGGTGTAAGCCAGCCTTCCTCCCTCACTTGCCATGGGACAGCCCCACAGTCAAGTGTCACTTTAGGATGCTGTTTGAGCTCAGAAATGTGTCTTAGAGAAGCAAAGGACTATTTTCTTGTCCAGAAGGTGGGAACTAATTGCCCGATGAGGGGAGTGGCGGTTGGGGTTATCAGACTCCATAATTATACTTGAAGGCAGATCCTGTGTTCTTGTTCAGTGTTGTGTCCCCAGAGCCAGACCACACCCCATCCCCCATTATTTACAATGTGCTCACTAAGTAATTATTTGTTGAATTCTGAGCATTATTGGGCATTCCATGGCTAGATTCAAAGGCTCTCTGGCTGCCTGCCTGTAGGACATCCTCATGCTATTTGGAGGAGGCGGATGTTACTCACTGTGTAAATATCTGAGCAATTCCTGCATCAGCAGCATTTTTAAGAAATTTGCCCTGACAGTGGGGAGAACTCCTTCTGACCATTTACAGCATCAGAGGTATTCTGCTTCTTTTTTATGCTGTTTTCCATAAAAGTGAGATTGGCACTTGCTTTTCACCAATTGATTTCAAAACATTGTGGGGTCCTAAAGTTTAGGGGGCCTCACTGACTAGCCAAAGTGTCACTGCCTCGTTTAGAGGCCAAGAGAAGTGAGTCTGTCCAAGTTCCTGGGGGTGGCAGAGGCGGCGTGGAAGCAGCCTCCTGACTGGGAGTCGGGTGCTCTTTACAAGGCTCCAGCGCCCTTCCGCCCGCAGGCCTTGCCCTCACCACAGTATGCAGCTGGGGATCTGAGGCGGGCAGAGGATGGCTGTGTCGGTGAATTTCAGAGACCTCGCGTTTGGAGGAGAATTCGTAGATTCCCGCTGTATTTACACCAAGAGTGTGATGAGCAGCTGTTCTCTCACCAGGGCAGGAAATGGACTTAAGTGCTCCAGGAAGGACTCAGGGAAGACAATCAGGAGAACTGCCTGGCTCTGCGGACTCTGCTAGGGCAGGTTCTCTCAGCCACAGACTCATTTGGCTGTTGAGTGGCTTTCTGTGCTCACACACCCATTTTCTCCCAAAGGGCGAGAGCAGCCCTGTTAGTGAGCAGGACACCTTTGCCCAGCCTGGAAATGTGTTATAAGCACAGCCTCAGATCCCACTGGTGGTGTCATTTGGGATCCAGCCAAGCCTGCCAAAACCACTGAAGCCGTCAACATCGGCTGTCTTTTCTCAGCAATGTGTCAGGAAGAGAGGGGTCCAGCTCTTAAACCTTGTTACTCAGCAGTGGGCTGACCTTGCTCCTCCTGGGGTGCCGTTGATTGCAGAATCCCAAAAGGTGGGTTACTGGTGACATTTATATAAAAAGAGAATGAGACCCGCCGGTGTGGCTCAGTGGTTGAACATCAACCTATGAACCCAGAGGTTACAGTTCGATTCCCAGTCGGGGCACATGCCCAGGTTGTAGGCTCCATCCTCAAAGATCAGTGATTTACTCTCATTGATGTTTTTATTTCTTTCTTCCTCTCCTTTCCTCTCTGAAATCAATAGAAATATTTTTTTTGAAAAAAAAGAATGAAACCCATCCCTTTGCATATGACTGTCTATTTGCACAAGTGTGTTGAGCGAGTATGAATATGTATATCACAGGTATGTGTGCACTGTGTCAGCTGTATATTTCTACACATGCATCTGGGTATTCATGTGCATAATTCTGTGTGCTTCCACAGCCAGGGGACCTGTGTGTGTGTGTGTGTGTGTGTGTGTGCGTGTGTGTGTGTGTGTGTGTGTGAACATGCACACCTGGCCCATGTCAGCCTTTATTTCCACATCACCCAGGTGTGCATATATGTACAGGTATCTGCAGTACATTTACAAATGTCCGTTCCATGTTTGCCCAGGCTGTTCTCCCTGCCTTTATGGGAGAGAAATTGTTAACCGTTGGCAGTGCAATAAAGAGAAACTGGTTCCAATGGAATGTTCCCTTGCCCTGCAGACACATCGCCACCGCTTTTATGCTGCACATTACACCGTGGTGAAATTTAGTTAATTTTATGGTTTGTTATTACAACAGCAGAGTGGGTTGAGAGAGGCAGCTTTTGTTGGCTCCTTGCCCCTTATTTCCTGGGTGTGAGGGGAGTGAGTAAGAGCAGGAAGCTGGCAGTGGTCAGAAACAAAGTCCACACCGAAGCAAAGTGGCTGCTCTAATTGGCGTTTAACTTTTGTAACTACAAGAATTAGTTAATGAGTCAGCAGAGGCTTGGCTGCTGCCCTCAGAGTGTACCCTTTGGTCAAAGAGTCAAGAGGAACGTTCAGTGAACAACGAGAAAATAAGCAGGTGCTCAGCTCTTTTGCTGAAAAGCAACACATTTTGGTGAAGACAGCTCTGCAGTCTGAATGCTCTGTGCTCCGTTCCCGGCTTTGCTGGCTATGAGCTCCTTCATCTCTGCCTCAGTTTCCTTCACTGTACAGTGGGGGGAGAGTCCCGTCCACCCTCCGAGGTTCCTGGGAAGGAAGCACCTGGGGCATAGTAGGTGCTCAGTAAGTGCTCCTTCCTCTTCAGCTTCTGTTCCCGAATATCTCTGGAGGTGAGAGGAAGTCAGAGAAGTTGGAGTTTTAAGATCAGACTGAGTGTCCAATAGGAAGGGATTCAGGATACAAGTGATAGTGCCTGTCATTTTTGGATGACCCCCCCGCCCCCCGCCCCCCCCCCCCCCCACACACACACACACACAAGTCAGGACATACAATCTGAGAACTTTGAAAAGACTATTCTGGAAAATCGACAACAACAATTAGGGGTGCCTGGGTCAGCTGCTGGGCACCTTGAGTGTGAACATGACTGAAACCACCAGTGAGTTCCCTGGGAGATGTGCCGTCAGTCATTCCGAATGAGGCAGAACTATTAGCATTCTTATTTATACCACTAATGAAGCTAATTGCATCTCTCATCCGAAACAGAGCCGGTGTGGCCTGGAATGCTTGGAGAGCAGAAGCTGTTTCCATAAGAACATGGCTTCCCTTGTTATTCTTCTCAGCTGGGTCCTTGGATCCTGCCACCAATGGTAGGGCAAACAGATGACAAAGAATATGTCAGCCCCACTATCATTCCTCCAAGGCCTGGCAACTCCTTCCCGGGCTGGGAGACTGTTTCTCTCTCTCATAGAAGCTCCCTCCTTCTCAGCAGACAGGAGCCCAGCAACTCCAACTGGTCTTGCCAAGTGGCACGTGCTGGGTAGAACACACCGCCGCCCCTGCTTCCCTCCTGGAGTGGGGGGAAAGTCCTGAGAGAGGGTGACTGAACTGATACGGCAAAGGCTTACAAATGTAGGTGCCTGGGGTAGCTTGTCTTTCTCCATGGATTTAGCGTCTCATCTTTGGTAGCCTGTTTTCTGGAAGCTTCTTTGCCCTGCCCTGTCTTAGAAGAGCTTTGAGCGCACTGACACACCAGACATTCTCTGATAGTTTGGGTGAAAGAACCAACAATGATATCTTTGTTTCCTGAGTTGAAACTCGTTTCATGGATAATGTCAGAACTCATCAATTTAATATAGGCTAGCCTTGCACTTTAATGCAAAAAAAAAAAAAAAAGTTTCTATTTTGGCCCAGGAAGCCCCAGAATGAAAGCATTTAAAAACAGCCGAACAAGGCTGACTCATTTAGGAGCATTAACTCATGTGCTGTGGGGCAGTGGGGAGACGGGGGCAGGAGGAGGGAATGGACATCCTCCGGGAGAACACAGGCTTCTGAGTCATAGCTTCATAGACTAATTAGATTTGGACGATATTAGCAATCACTGAGCCCCCTGATTATACAAAAGGGGATGCTATTTCGTATTCTCCCTCCAGACTCAAAATACTCACCATCTATCTCCAGCCCTCACCTCTGATAAAGCTCATGGTCACACTGGGAGGGGTGCTGGCGGAGCTGCTGTTTATGAAGACTGTGCCTAGGGAATAAGTATTGCAGTTACTGAACCATAGATTTGGGACAAGAGTGATGAATTTTCAACAGTTTAAAAAGCAACATGTTTGTCTTCCCAATAAAACTATGCTGAATATAATGTCTTAAAAATTATTTTGAAGCAGTCCCAATCTCTACAGTCCTTAGAGTAATTGCCCCAAATATTAATCTATCAATAAAATGCTCATACATTGTTCCATAAAGAGATCTGGTAAATAGAAAAACAAAAACAATGGACAGTACTTCATTTTTTTTTTTTTACATAGGTGCTTTGTAATCTGGTTTACCTTCCAATTGGAAAATTAGACTCTAATGAGAATCATCCGTCATATTCCCTTTCAGTACTGATGTCCCGGGCATGGGGCAGTGGGGTCTCTGAGGGTAGGTTTGAGGAATATCAGGAAGATCATTTCTCTTCTCATCCAACATCTATCAATACACGTGAATGGAGAAGGGCTTCACACACGCGCCCCCCCCCCCGCCCCCCAAATTAGACATGCTTAACCCACAAAGCCCAAACCTGATTCTGGCCCTAATGTAATGAGGGATCCCTAAATCTTGACTTTCTCGTTGTTTGCAATCAGGCCACAGAATCTGAGGTTCACTATCTAAAGTTATCAAAGGTCTCATAGAGCGTCAGCGAACAAGTCTTAGTAGATCTACCTTTTGTGTTTCTTAAACACAATCACTGAGACTGTTCTGTGGGCAGAAAACAAACAAAAATAACCACAACACAGCTCTCTACTTCTCAACTCCTTGCCATTTTAATGTTTTTTTACTGAGCCACCAGAACGCCATTAAAGAGATTCTAAACAGTATAAAAAGTTACAGAGGTTATAAAATCATCACAGTTATTAAATGCATCTTATTAGGGTAAAAACAGTAGCTAAACATGTATACAAACACTGCTATTCTCAGTAAGCACCTAATAAACAAGGAAGAATTTGGTCCTACAGGGCCCTGGAGAGGGATGTTCTCTGAAGTAGATGTGAGAGGGACGATAGAGGGGCTGAGGTTGGAATGGGTTTGTGCTGTGGCAACAACTGGCCCTCCTGCAAAGTGCTGCTGTCAGTACGTGTGTGTCAAGGAAGGCACGGTGGTGGCAAAGCCTTAGAAGTTCTCACTGGTACGTCTCCCCAGGACCCCTGGGAAGGGGTCACGGTACTGGTTCTCTCACTGGAGGGGTGACACCTCTCTCCCAGAGCCCCCAAGCTGACTCCCATCACTTGGCAGTCCCACCCTCTGCGAGAATCACCCCTTGAAGACCCCACAGTGGCCATGGCCCTATAGCAGTTGAGAACCAGGCACAGTTAGGCAGCCTGGTGATGCTCTAGCCACACTGCTCTCACCGTGGAGATGTTACATCAGGAGCCATCAGGGGGACCCCGATGCTTCCCCTTCCATAACCCTGCACCCCCCCTCCTGCACTCACCCTTGCTCGGTTACCCAGCAGTTGCTTGGTGCTTGGTGCTGCCCTCCCTCCTCCCCAGCTTCCCTGTCCTTCCTCCTTGCTGAGAATCCAGGAGAGCACCAGCTCTGGGCTGGGAGCAGGTGCAGGATGGGGAGGAGCTGGGGGAGCCCATTATCGCTCCGCACACACGTTGTCTAATTAGCATCAGGCTGGGAAACCTGGTAACAAGATGGTGCTAGAGACCCCTCCCCGCAACCCCCCACCCAGGGAAGGCTGTCCCAGGGGAACAAGTGGGGGAGGGCGGGGCGGAACAAGTAGACAAGGAGGATATCTGCCCCTCCTGGTTTCCAACCACAAAGTTGGAAACTGATAATGTCCTTTTGAGATCATGGAATCCAATGACTTTTAAAATTATGGTGTGAGGCCCATTAATGTGTCACGAAAGCAATTTAGTGGGTCGTAACCAGCATTTTATTTTTTAAAAAGGGAAAGTATCAGAATGCATGTCACACATAAATGGAACTTTTCCTTCCGTTGTCTATGAGCCGCGTGTCCTGAGTGGCAGCGCATTTCTGATTGTAAGTCTCCAAGGAAAAGCTAGAGAAAGGCTATGGCAGCGTGGGCCCACCCCCTTCGCTCCGACCCCCCCACCCCTCCGCCCCCAGGTCCTGGAACCCATGAGAACCACTCGGTATGTGAAGATTTCAGTTGGAGAAAGTGCCTCACCTCCATTGTCCAGCCTTGGACATGCCTCACTTCCAGCAAGTCCTTCCTTGATGTCCAGTTGACACTATTTCTCTCACTTGGTTATAGAAACCTGACCACCTTTTTCATAATAATCCTTAATTACCTTCTCCAACTGAGGAATTCAAAACCCCAGCTCCTCAGATAAGAACTGTGCACATCTCCCCCCCTCCCCCCCCCCCGCCCCTCCACTGACACATAAATGGAACTTTTCCTTCCGTTGTCTATGAGCCGCGTGTCCTGAGTGGCAGCGCATTTCTGATTGTAAGTCTCCAAGGAAAAGCTAGAGAAAGGCTATGGCAGCGTGGGCCCACCCCCTTCGCTCCGACCCCCCCACTCGGGTTAAACAAGACAGGAGCGGATATGTTCTTACGTCCAAACCCAGCTGTAAAGATCAGGTGTCACAGAGGACAGTGGGAGGAAAGAGGCCTCCGGTTTCATGGCCGACCACGCCCCGAAAGGAAATGGAAGAGGCTGTGTCACAGGCCGGCATCAGCCGAAGTTTCAGCTTCAGCGACAGGAACGTCCATTCCTAGCCTGGGGGTAATAGTCGTCAGGTCTTCTCTACATGCCAGGTGGACACACTGGTTTTCTTTTTCTTTTTTTTTATAATATATTTTATTGATTTTTTTACAGAGAGGAAGGGAGAGGAATAGAGAGCTAGAAACATCGATGAGAGAGAAGCATCGATCAGCTGCCTCCTGCACACCCCTCCTGGGGATGTGCCAGCAACCAAGGTACATGCCCTTGACCGGAATCGAACCTGGGACCCTTCAGTCTGCAGGCCGACACTCTATCCACTGAGCCAAACCGGTTAGGGCCACACTGGTTTTCTTCCACTCCCTTCCCAGGGCACGAAGGCAGAGGACTAGTCAGGGACGCTGGAGGCTTTTGGAATGTCCACTTCATTGACCATAATTTACTGTTAATACGATAAATGGAAGTGCTTGAGGGGAATAGAAATGATCTAAGCGTATTTACACGGAAGTTATAGGTACTGCCTCGAAGCCCAGTGCCTTCCCCAAGGTCGCCCGGAATTCTGGGGCTGACAGGGTGTAGAATGCACACCTCCAGGAGCCCCTGTCACTCTCCTGGATCCTTGACTGTCACGCTGGTTCCCGGGGCCCTGCTCCTTGTCCTGCTTCTGCAGGCCCCGCCCCCAGCGATGGTGCCAGGGCAGGTAGGATGGGGTGCTGGAGCTCTGGGACCCCTGTGGGGAGGCATGCAAGGAGAGCCTGAGAGCAATGAGCACATGATTGTGAGGAGAGGTCCTGTAAACTTGAGGCTATTACTTCTATCGTTGTTTTGATTAGATTTAATGGCTGAGTGAGCCATTCACGTGGCCCTAATAGAAAATTGCTCCTGACAACTCTCCATGGCCACTGGACCTAGGGAAAGGCAGCTGCGAGAAATGCTCTCCCCTTCGCTGGGGAGCCACATGTGCCGGACTCAGCCACAGGTGGCCCGGGTCCCCGAGCAGCAGGGCAGTGCATGTCATACCTTCCTAGGGTGCGACTCTAAGAGGGACAGGCAGGGGCAGCGAGAGGGAGGGAGGCTGCAGGCCCCAATGACCCTGGCAGAGGCAAGCACTCTGTCCTTGGCAAAGGCGAGGCATGGGGAGGGGCGGTTGCTACGGCCCCT
The DNA here is from genome assembly GCF_964212035.1 of Myotis nattereri. Lineage (NCBI taxonomy): Eukaryota > Metazoa > Chordata > Mammalia > Chiroptera > Vespertilionidae > Myotis > Myotis nattereri. Next base: position 23,888,043 of record NC_138086.1, on the reverse strand, counting down.
CTGCCCCGCCAGCCCTGTTGGCGAGGTTCAGGGACCGGGGCAGTCGAGGCCCCCATATCCATCTTCTTCCTGCTCTCATCCGAGCCCATTCGGACTGCATCTCTGCCTCCTGATCGCTCTTCCGTGCTATTAATTTGTGGTTGTATAAATTCCTGCTCTTATTATACAGCGAGGTGATGTAGAACAGAGCTTCTCATTAACATGGCCAAGGACTTGTTGCCACTGCCAGGATGGTCCGTCCTCCCCCACCCTGTCCCACCCCAGTCTCCACTCTATCTTGACACCAGTGGAGCCTTGAACCTTGGGAAATGACGGACGGGTAGCAATTTGGAAGCCCAAGGTGACTTGGGGGTCACCGTAAAAGGAGCGGCTTTGCTCTGTCCCTGCCCCTGGTTGCCCCTCCCATTTATTTAAAATGTCTTACTGTACCTTCAGCACTCCCTGCAACCCCGTACGACAGGTGTCTTGGCTGCTTCTGTGATGAGTCAGGAGGCCTGGTGCACCAGGTTGCTTTGCAGGATGACTGTCAGGGTCAGTGGTGCTGTGAGTACAGACATGTCCATCCTGTGAGCCCAACCAACTCACACCCAGATCAGACCCACAGCTCAGCCAGCCCCAGCCCCCATGTCATTCACCTAAGAGTTCCCACCGGGCCCCTCGCCTCCTCAGACCCAAACATGGGCACCTTGGACCTGGAAGGGGTCCCCAGTAGGGCCCCCTGGCTTACCCACATCTGTTTTCACGTGTTCCAGGTCGCTGTGGAGAAATCCTCCGCCCGGCCCCAGGGCAGGCGGCAGGTTTTATTCTTAAGGCCTGAGGAGCCTTTCTGCCCTTTCTCTGTTCCTGTCTCCTCTGAATCATTCATTGGCGAGAGGGTTATATTTCACTCTGAGTGGCGATTACTGGAAAATCGTGAAAGCTTCATTCTGATGGTTCCTCTCCACTGTGAGACAATCGATTAAGCCCTGATGGGAGGCTGCCAGCCCTGCGAAGGGCTCTCCCTCCTGCTTCATTTTCTTTCCCACCACCCTCTCGGGCACCTTTTGCTCAGCCACCCTGGACGCCTCGCTGTCACCCAAACACTTCAGGTCCTTGCCACCTCTAGTTTTTGCACATGCTGTTCCTTCAACTAGGCTGTTCCCTCTCGTTTCCATCTGTAGAATGCCCACTCCTGCCTTAGGAAGTAGCTCGGACGGGGGGTGGGGGGTGGGGGGTGGGTTCCTCTGCTACCCTTCCCCCTGCCTTCACTCTCTAGGTTTTAGTCCAGCCCTCAATCCCCCATGCAAAGAACCCTCCCCAAAGAGTTATGTCTTATATACTTATGTGAACTCAATGCCAGGCATAGCACCTGGCTTCCTATAAGCTCAGAAAAGATCTGCTGAGTTGAAGGATGGGATCCACTCTATTTTGAAAACAGAGTCTTCATCACAGGGCTCAGAGCGACAGGGCCAAAGTCACCAAGTCTAGATTCAGAGGCAGCAGGACTAGAACTCGGGAACCCTGCTTTCTGGCTAGTATCCCACCACTGTCTACATTGCCAAAATTCCGGAGTGCGTCCAGAGGCCAGGAGCCAAGCCACTTGTCCCTCCGTGTCCTGCAGTCCCTTGAGAATGGCTGGTGCAAAGGGCTTTGAATTGTTATTATTTTGGTAATTAAAAACAACCGATGGAGCTAAGGCCCGAGATGCAAACAAGGAAAAGCAGCTGGAATTGGCTCCCGGCTCCCGGGAAACACTGCCACAATTAAGGCTGGTGCTTAATCGATTCTCTCTGGTTTCTGTCAGGGCAGTGTGTGACAGTCACTGGACCGCTGGTGTGGGGCTTTGTGAGGGCAGGCAGGCATGGGGCCGAGCACCCTGGGGCAGGATCTTGTGGGGGAGCAAACAGGGGACACTCACCATCTTCTTGTGAAAAGGGAAACAGGCACCCAAGACATAAAATGCGCCTAGAGGCAGAGTGAGGCCCAGGTGAGGAGGGCCTTCCGGAAGAGGAGGAGGGCTGCATGGACTAGGTGAAGTTCAAAGGGTGATGCTGGAGCTGGATTCAAGGGACAGACTCTGCCTGTAGTGAGGGAAGGCTGGGTGTTCTGACTCTGCCTAGAAGTATGTATGGGCTGACAATAAGGTATCCTTTGAGCTGAAGTTCCCAAGTTGAGCGTGCATCGGAATCACGGGGGCGGGGAGGGGGATGGGGGGGCGCGGGGCAGGGAAGGGGGTCTATTACAACACACATTGCTGGTGCCAGCCCTGGAGTTTCTGATTCTCTCTGGAGTGGGCCCTGAAATTTACACTTTGAACAAACTGAGTGACGCTGCTGCTGCTGGCCCAGGACCTGCTTTGAGAACCACAGCCTTAGACAAATGAAATTGATCTTACCCAGCAGTCTCAGGCCAGGGGTTGGGTCTTGAGTAAAGACGTACCCTCTCCTCAGCTGCAAAGGTCTACCTGTTCGGGTTGCCATGAGCACGCCAGGGAACAATGCAGGTAGTAATTTTCATGGCTGTTGCCCGCGGCAGCTTGACAGCTGGTTTCAGACACGTGTTCACGGGGAGCCCTGGTTCTGACTGTGCTCCACTCCCCTCGCTGAGCCAACCATCTCTTAAGAATGGGCGGCTGGTGGCCCAGGAGAGAAGGTGAGTCCCTATACAGACCACCCCAGAGGAGGGGCGCCCTCTCCCAGAAAAGCCCTCCCCGCTGAGGGGAGTGCCCTCCGCCCCGGTCACCAGGAGTCCTCCTCCTCAGCGGGGGCAGAGGTGAGGGCTCTGTTACCCTGAAAGCAGGAGCACACCGCCCAGTCCTACAGTGGTGCTGCAGCAGCAGGAGGCCTGGGCGGATGAAAGTGCTGTGTTTACCCCACATGTCAGCCCTGAAAGCTTGAGGCTGATGCCCAATGATACGCCTGGACCCGGAACCTTGACTCCTGCTCTCCCTCTCTGGGCCCCACCCTATGAGCTGCTCCCTTGACCCTCAGCCCACCCCCACCCCAGCCTCAGGCCCACTCTTGTACCCCCAGCTTGCCCAGCTGGTGCCAGGAGTGCAGTGTAAGCAGCTCCTTATGGACCTGCCTCCTGAGTGAGCTTTGGTTGGTGGGTGTGTCACGGGTGGGGTAGGGAGAATCAGTGCTGGAGAGATGTGCATGGCATTCCCCTGAGGACATAATGGCTGTCTCCTACAAGCTGACTTTAAGGTTTCTGGAGAGCACCTTCCCTCGGGCAGCGGAAGGAAGCTGTTCTTTTCCAGGGTGATCCTCTAATTCAGCGATTCTCAACCTGTGGGTTGCGACCCCTCTGGTGGCCGAACGACCCTTTCACAGGGGTTGCCTAAGACCATCCTGTGTATCAGATATTTACATTACGATTCATAACAGTAGTAACATTACAGTTATGAAGTAGCAACGAAAATAATTTTATGGTTGGGTCACAACATGAGGAACTGTATTTAAAGGGCCAGAAGGTTGAGAACCACTGCTCTAACTGGTGATCCGGAAGCTGGGGACTCCTGGATGCTTCACAGCCTTTCTGGGTGCTGCCTGGCTTTCCCCAGACCCTGGGGACTCTGCAGGGCCAATCCAAGCGGAGAACACACCCCCTCTTGTTGTTTCCGCATCTCGGTTTGGCTGCCAAGCAATCCTCTCTAAGCAACTTGGACCCTTTATTTTCTCTGAGGCCAGGACTCTGTTGAACCTCTTGGCTTCTGGTAATAATCTGTCCCTGAGTCAAGACCCCATGCTCACGGGTCCTTGTGCAGAGCCCACTGGACCAGAGGTGGAGATGTGGATAGGGTTAGGCCGCCACTCCCACGCTGTTGCCCTCAAGCATCCCGCACAAAATGCCCCTTTTGTCCAGCCCTCCCTCAAACCTACGAGCCCCAGTAATGTCATGAGGGAGGCTCGGTGGGGAGGGGAGTTACATGGGCCAAGAGGATCAGAAATGCAGCTGAGAAGGTGGCTCAAAATAGTGCGCGGAGAACAGGCGTCTGCTTGACAGGCTGACGAGGATGTGCCTGGAGCCAAACACTCCTCTTTGAAAGCTCTGTCTCCTGCTAATTATGGCTCTGTCAGGAGGAAGAGAAGCCAGCGCCTGCGCGACCCCAGTGACCCCTCACTAACGTGCAGAGGAGAAAGCAGAGCTCAACCCCCACTAGCAGGGGCAGACGCCTCCTTGAGAAGACATCTACCCCCACACCCCTCCTTTGTGTGGGGACCAGAAGTTCTCTTTGCCCGGCTGTGGGTTTCCTTCCAAATGGATAAGTGAGCTCACCTGTGTCCCCAGCCGCAGCTGGTGTCCCTGCTCATAGAGCCTAGTAGACAGAGCAGGGACCTTCTCCTCCTCCAACAGGTGGATGAGCTAGAGGACTTGCTGGAAATTTCTCTGCTATCAGGGACTGGCTTCATGCCTTTTGTTTATATGCAGACCAACATGAACCACCTGCTCTGATAATTATTTTTAAAAGGTTTATTAAGTAATACCAAAATTTGTTTTGAAAAGATTTAAATTTAGTCTCATTTGATAACCAAATCATTTCAAGGTGCCATTGTTCTTTGCTGGCACAGAGCACTCATGTCTGGGCCTTGAGGAGTAGAGCACAGCGAGCCCTCAGTGTGGATTCCTGCATGTGTGGCTGATGGATTCTTGCATGTGTGCTACAGGTGACCAGTGAAATTTGTACAGGGAGGGCCTCGACTTGGGGTAGGGGTGGGAATAGGAGGCCAGTAGAATTCGATCATTAATCATCATAACCTTCCTTGAACCTTCAGGTAAAAGCTTTATATATATATTGTGATTTACACAACTGACCTCTATCTTGGCACTTATAACCCCTAGATTGCAGCCTCCCCCTCCCCCCCTCCAGGAATGTCAAGCTGTGGATGCTGTAGTCATGAATAGATGCCAGGGGTCATCCTTAGAAAGTTGATGGTGGGCTGAGGGCCTGGGCTTACATGGCTGCTCCCTTCCCTGCCTCCCTCCCTCCCTCCCTCCCTCCTTCTTTCTTCCATTTTTTCCACATTCCCTTCCTTCCAAAAAACTTACTGAGAGCCCACCCTGTGCTGAGTCCTCCACAGACCCTGGAGGAACAGTGGAGAATGAGACAGACATGGTTCCTACCCACAGGGAGTGCACTGTATGGAGCAGTGGTGCACACAGACACTAAATACACGGCTATAGTCTCAGGTTGTGTTATAGAGAAAAATGAAATTGGGCAATGGAATAGAGACAGATCAGGGTGGGAGTTATTAGAAGTGGGCGATCAGAGAAGGCCTTTCTGAGGAGAGATGACATCTGAGCAAGAGGAGTGTAAGAAGTGAGGGAGCAGCCATGAAAGGTTCTCTGGGAAACTGTCCCAAGTGGACAGAACAGTCCTGAGGCTGGAGGGACAAGAGGGAAATGGGCCAAAAGAGAATGGGGGTGGATGAATGTAGAAAGCAGGCCAGATTATGTAGGTCACAGAAATACCTGGGACCCATTATTCAAGGGTTTCAGTCTGGGTTCAGAGGTTTATTAGTTTTCCTGTCCAGAGAAGTAGATAGATAGATAGATAGATAGATAGATAGATAGATAGATAGATAGATGATAGATAGATAATAGATAGATAGATGATAGATAGATAGATAGATAGATAGATAGATAGATGATAGATAGATAGATAGATAGATGATAGATAGATAGATAGATAGATAGATAGATAGATAGATAGATGATAGATAGATAGATAGATAGATAGATAGATAGATAGGCAGGCAGATTTACTATAAGGAATTGGCTCACACAATTATGGAGGCTGAGAAGTTCAGTCTGCAGGGAGCAAGCTGGAGACCCAGGAGAGCCCATGGTTAGTTTCAGCCCAAGTCTAAGTCTAAAGGTAGGGGCTGATGCCCTAGCTCAGAGACAGTGGGGCAGAGAGAGAGTATTCTCTCTTACTCTGCCTTTTCCTTCTATCCAGGCCTTCACCTGATTGGATGAGGCCCACCCACTTTAGGGAGGGCAATCTGTTTTACTCAGTCTACGGATTCAAATGTTAATTTCATCCAGAACACCCTCACAGACACATCCAAGATAATGCTTAACCTAATCTCTGGGCACCCCATGGCTCAGTCAAGTGAACACATAAAGTTAACCATCACACAAGGTGACTCAAACCAAGGCCTGTGGAAGCGGAGAGGGACTGGGTAGGCGTGATAATAAGAAGGGGTGGTGTCTCTGAGAAGTCAGCCTCCGTGGCATCCACTGCTGGCCAGGCCCTGAAAGTGAAGGTGGGCGGGGGCGGGTGTGTGGGCTGCCACAACAGTGTTCGGGGCAGGTTGCCTGTCAGAGGACCCCACCAGAACCTCATCTGGAGAAGAGATGGCTGTGTCCTGTTCTCTATGGGGGGCGTGCGTTCTCAATTTCAATCTTTTCCCTGAGGACACGAGAAAGACTCATAAGTTGGTGTCTGTTTCCTGTCCCGTTACCCAACACTCAGACACCTTTCAGGAATCTTCGGTGCTATGTTTTGGGGCAAAATTCAGCTCTCATTCATTTTTCTGATGCCCCTACCATCCTGCAGCCTCCAGAGATCCTTCCAGAATAAATTCTGAGTTCAGGCATCTCTTCCATTAGGCCTGGGGAAAGACAGTTTAATCTGAAAAATTACTTTAGAGTTATCAGAAGTGGCTCTCCAATTCTGAGCATTTTTAATGGCCCACATGCATTCCTTTCCCAATGCAAAGCAGAAAGATTTATTCTGGCCAGTTTATCCCAAGTAAATCTTGAGTATCTCCATTTTACATTTTAACGAGAAACAAGCACTTTATAATAACTGCTCAGATTAAACCCCAGCCTACTCTCAAACCATTAACCTGAAGGAATTGTAACGATAAATTAAACATATTAATGAAGCTGTGCTACAAGCTCAAAATTTGTTAGGTAAATGGTAGCGTTATGAACAACCAACTTCACTTACCACAATCTGTCATTGGAGGGGAGTGAACTAAAACAGCGATTACCTGACATGGAAACCCTGCCAGGATCAACAAAAACAGAAATGACTGTTAAGAGGAAATGCAAATCTGCTAGGACATGTTCACAGGAGTGTGGAGCCTGGCCGATCTTTTACATTTGCCTCTGCCCTTCTCCCTCCTCTCCTTTCTGCTTTCTCCTCCTCTTCCATTCCATCCATCCTTCCCTTCACTCTCCTCTCGGGGCATCTTAGAGTCCCAGTGTGGGGTTTACTAGTCCACATCCTTGGTCTCAGTTCTCACTAACTTTGTGGCGGGAGCCTGGTTTTTGTGACGGCATAAATTTCTGCAGGGCCCGTGTTACCCAGTACTTTCCTGTCTCTGATTGTCCCTGCGCGGCTCAGCACAGCCCAGCTCCTTCCTCTTCAGTCCTCAGTGCCTTGTGATTAGTTGTGGCTGAATTAGTTGCACCTCTTGTAGAATCAAAGGACTTAATGTTTGAAGGAACCACAGAGATATGAAGCCCTCACTTCCACACGAGGGAGCTGAGGCTGAGGGGGACACAGTTTTCCCACAGGCACCCAGACACTAACCTGGCCAAAAAGAACTCGTCAGTCTTCCCAACATGACTTACCTGTACATGGGATCACACATGTTTCAATCCTGGGCACAGAGTTTTTAGCAAAACTCAGTGGACTGAGTGGTCATAGTCTGAGATGGTCCATGCCAGAGCAGGGGCACATCTACTCATGGCCCAGAGGAGTCCCTGGGCAATGCCACCCTGGAAAGCAGGACCTTATTTGGAGGGAGGGTCTGCCTAGAATTGTCATGAGAGATTTCAGATGAATCCTAGTTATGGCCTCTGGGTTGGGGGTTCGGTGTTGAAAACTTTGGGGACACTGATGCCTAACTTCTCGGATCATTGTGATGATTAGATGAGATGACACAGTACAATCCATTCTGTGGAACTAAAATCTAAATGGGCCACATGAGCTCGTGGTGATAATTACTGGCATGTCAACACACCCCTTTGTCACATTGCCTGAAGAAGAACCAAGTAAAAATTAATTATTTCTACCATCAACCTCCCCTCTTCCTCTTCATCATAGGTAAACAAAGGCAACTCCCCAATCTAGGGGTGGGGTGATGAGAGAGAGGGAAGTGTTGGGACAGGAGAGAAGCCAGAAGAGATAAGAGGGTTGTCTGGGGGAAAGAAAGCAACTAGAGGAGAGAGGAGGAGGTTATTCGCTTTTTTCTGCTGGGGTCAGAGTCTGAGCCTTCTGTTGGCCAACTTAATGCAGCTGGCGGACCCTAAGAAGCCGGCATTTGGAGAAGACAGGTCCTCAGGCTCCTGAGTTGTTGCTGGGGCTGAGGTGGGGGGGAGGTACACCCAGAGGGGGTACAAACCACAGTGTTAGAATATTGGGGTTTCCTCCTCTCACTCCTTCACTCCTCGACCCTCCAGCTTCATGCTCCCACCAGGGCATGTGTCTGTTGGGTTTCATGAATCATCTACTGGCTCTCAGAGGTGTATACATACAGGTGATTTACAGCCAGATCAGAAGGGTGGGAGGGAAGACGAGCTGGACAAGGTGAACTGGCGCGATCACAGCTCAGTGGCCACCTGAGTTATGAGGCTTCTCCCACAGATCTCTTCCCTCCATGCATTCCCACCGTGTGGCCCAGTGTTCTTCACTGGGGCCAGAGGAGGATTCACCGTATAAGTGACCCCCACCCCACCCTTGTCTTTCTCATCAGAAGGCCCCCTTGGCTTACATTGTCTAGAGGGGACCCCCGAGAGGTGATGCATCAACATTCCTATTTACAGTAAGTCGAACCCCAGAACAGTGACTTGCAAACCCAGTTTTGTGACAGCCCATTCTTCTTAGGTGTCTCTGGCTGATTTGAAGAGTGACTCAGGGATCCCCAAAGCAAAATAAGTCACAACAGTTTCAACATGCATGTCGCATATGATGTGCTTAAGAAGAATGGGTGAGTGTTTCAAACTAAATGAGCAAGAGTGATAGAGTGAAATTCTGAAATGGCCAGGCCTGGAGAATGTGTGAGCCTGGAGAATGGCCCAGAGAGGCTGAAATCAAATCAGATTGCTTGCTGGGGAGGGTGCTGTGGCCCAGGACACACAGCCACTACCTTCTCGTGTGATAAAAAAGAACGGGCCTCCTGTATCCAGGGGCTCCATCTACAGGGGTGGGCAAACTTTTTGACTCGAGGGCCACAATGGGTTCTTAAACTGGACCGGAGGGCCGGAACAAAAGCATGGATGGAGTTTTTGTGTGAACTAATATAAATTCGAAGTAAACATCATTACATAAAAGGGTACGGTCTTTTTTTTCAATAGTTTTATTCATTTCAAATGGGCCGGATCCAGCCCGCGGGCCGTAGTTTGCCCACGGCTGAGAGAATGGAGATGAGTAAGGCAGCCTTTTTAGGAAATTTGAACTCAAGTCTTTGTCTATCTGATTTCCACACGAAATGCAAATTGTGTCTCAGACCAGAGTGCGGGCATGCAAAGATGACCTGATCTCTCTGGCGTGCTCCTCTTTTACAAACCCCTTTCTTCACTGCATTGGGTGTGACTGCATTTCTCCTGGACTGTGATTCTGCTATCATGGCGCCCAATTTGGTGATTGGAAAAGTGGCACGGAAACTGGGTAGGAATCTGCTTAGACATCAACACAGTCAGATAGAGAGACGAATATATCAGCCTCTGCTTGTGGCCACCCGCTTCTGGCAGTGGAGCTCTAGGGCTTCTCACATCCCCTGCTCCCCACATTGGCCTCCCCATGCCCATTTGGGCCATCTCTCCAAGGACGTGGAACAGTGCTGGGTTGGTCACCTGCACACAGAACTCCCCAGGACTTGTGCCTTGGCTCTCTCCAAAGCCCTTTCTGCACCTCTCCACCCCCAACCCACAAAAATCTTTAAAATCTTGTCTTGAACGTTCACCAGACTCCAGCACATGTCCCCAGGGCTTCCCCCTGCCTGTGGATCTGCCGTCCTACAGGTCTGTCTGCTAGTGCATGCCGACTTAGCAAACACACATGTAATCCTGGTTTGGTGGTGATGAACTCCTTTAGCTTTTCCTTATCTGTGAAGCTCTTTATCTGACCTTCAATTCTGAATGATAGCGTTGCTGGATAAAGTAATCTTGGTTGTAGGTTCTTGGTGTTCATCACTTTGAATATTTCTTGCCACTCCCTTCTGGCCTGCAAAGTTTCTGTTGAGAAATCAGCTGACAGTCGTATGGGTATTCCCTTGTATGTAACTGAGTTTCTTTCTCTTGCTGTTTTTAAGATTCTCTCTTTGTCTTTTGCTCTTGGCATTTTAATTATGATGTGTCTTGGTGTGGTCCTCTTTGGATTCCTTTTGTTTGGGGTTCTCCGCGCTTCTTGGACCTGTAAGTCCATTTCTTTCACCAGGTGAGGGAAGTTTTCTGTCATTATTTCTTCAAATAGGTTTTCAATATCTTGCTCTCTCTCATCTTCTGGCACCCCTATAATTCTGATGTTGGTACGCTTGAAGCTGTCCCAGAGGCTCCTTACACTATCCTCGCATTTTTGGATTCTTTTTTCATTTTGCTTTTCCGGTTGGGTGTTTTTTGCTTCCTCGCATTTCAAATCATTGACTTGATTCTTGCGCTCCTCTGTTCTGCTGCCGGGAGTCTGTATAATATTCTTTATTTCAGTCAGTGTATGCTTAATTTCTAGTTGGTTCCCCAATATAACATCGAGGGTCTCATTAGTTTTCTTGTAGATCTCAGGATTATATGAAATGCTGAAAGGTATCCTTTAAGAAGAGGAAGAGGAAGAAAAAGGTAAAGATACAAATTATGAACAACAAATATGCATCTATCAACAAGTGAATCTAAGAATCAAGTGAATAAATAATCCGATGAACAGAATGAACTGTTGATTATAATAGAATCAGGGACATAGAAAGGGAATGGACTGACTATTCTTGGGGGGGAAAGGGGTGTGGGAGATGCGGGAAGAGACTGGACAAAAATCGTGCACCTATGGATGAGGACAGTGGGTGGGGAGTGAGGGCGGAGGGTGGGGCGGGAACTGGGAGGAGGGGAGTTATGGGGGGGAAAAAGAGGAACAAATGTAATAATCTGAACAATAAAGATTTAATTTAAAAAAAAAAAAAAAAAAAAACACACATGGCGCGTGAGCACTTGGGCTGGGCTTTGCTTTGAGCGAGCCCTGCCAGGGTGTCCGAAATGTGGAGAGCAGATGTCAGAGGTGATCCGCCGTCTGCCGTTGATAGGAGTTGCTCGTTCCCCAGGTGGGGCAGTGTGTACGGAGACTGTCACAGCCCGTGCACTGAGCAATCCAAGAGGTTGTCACTGGTATCTCTCTGGGCATTGGACCATGATTTCCTAAAAAAAATAATAAAGCTTGCCTATGACATAGACACTCTAGGGTAGCTGTAGATCTTACGTTCACGCAGTTCCTGGGTTTGATATCCTTGCCTTCAGCAGCTTGGCAGATAGAAAAATAACAGTTTATTTTGTGTGTGTTCAGAACCAACTTAACCAAGCCCTGCCAAGCTCTCCTCTTTCTCAAGAGAAAGAGCTGGAGGCAAGTGAGGGCCTCGTAAGTGTGTGTGAGACGGCGGTGGGACAGCCAGGTGAGGAGAGACAGCGAGAGGGGAACAGAGGAACAAGGAGATTTGGGGCAGCTAGCCATAGAGCCGGGTAGCTGATTGCTGCTCTCTGTAGGGACCCCTTCGCGTGCCCTTCTGCTGGGGCTGTCATTCTCCCCTTTAGTGAGCCTCTCGATTGCCTGGAGGCCTTGTTATGGACAGATGGCTGGCCTGGCCCTTCGAGTTTCTGATTCCGTGGGTCTGCAATGAGGCTGGACATTTTGCATTTCTAACCAGTTCCCAGATACTGCTGATCTGGGCCCACACGCTGAGAAGCAGGGAAGCCAAAAAGCTGACTTGCTTTAAACTCTTCTAATCCAAGAAGTCACAAGGGGCTGTGTGTGAACTGGCCTCTCCTACTGTGCCCACTGAAAGAAATCCCTTTATCCATACGAAGTGGGAGGGGAAGCACTGAACCCCTAAACCTGCTCTTTCTTTCAATCAGAAGGCAAGGGGACCGAGGAGTTCTTTCAGTCTGGGGTGTGGTACATTGAAGTGTATGGCCCCAAAAGAAATGCTGAATTCCTCACCCCCGGGACCCGTGAATGTGACCTTATTTGGAAATGCAGTCTTTGCAGGATGTGACCAAGTTATTTGGATGTCTTGCTGGTCACGCTGGAGTAGGCTGGGCCGTAAGTCCAATGGCGGGCGTCTTCCTGAGAGAGAGGAGGGCGAGATTTAGACACAGGAATGGAGAGGCACAGGGAGAATGCCACTGAAGATGGAGGCAGAGGCTGGACCTCTGCTCCCACAATCAGGGAGTGCCGAGGATTGCCGGCAGCCACCAGAGGCTGGACCAACCAAAGAAGGATTCATCCCTTGAACTTTCAGAGGGAGCATGGCCCTGCCAACACCTTGATCTCAGACTTGGAACCTCCAGAAGTCTGGGAGAATACCTCTGTGGTATTAAGCACTCAATTTGTGGTCATTTGCTAGGGCAGCCCTGCAGACTAACCCATAGGAGCTTTGGAGTGTGAATACCTTAGGGACACCCAGCGTCAACACATTGGGTGGGTCTGACGTCTGCTGACTTTCAGGGAAGTTGCCCTCTCCCAAGCTCACCCCCGGTTCAGCCTTGGGTTGCTCGACTGTGGAGCCGGGCTCAGAGGCACCAGAGGAGGGAAGCTTTGCCGGGACGATCGAATTGGGTGGCTGGGAAGGCAGGGCCTGGAAGTGGGAGGATGGGGTGTGGCCTGCCCTGTACCATTGCAGCTGAGCCCTTGACCATGAAGTCAGAATAAGATGCTAGGCTTTTCAGGTGTTGAGACCGAGTGAAACAAAGGTTAGGATGACAGCTAGGCAGACTGAGAAAGCGTTCATAAGGAGCAAGATGTCCAGTGACCTTGATCGTGGAGGGAAGAGAGGAGCGGTCTCTCTGAATGCAGAGATGCACCTTCATGGTGGAGGAATGCAGTGGCGATGTTTTGAAGAATAGGAGACAGGTGGAGGGAATTAGAAATTACGTGAGGCCGGAGAACAGATTTTAGTACGAAGAAGCCCTCATCACAGTACCTGTGGTTGTATTTCTCAATTTAAGGATCCCTGGTCACTGCATGGGACTCACGCTGGTGCTTTATTCGAAATACAACCTCCGGGGCCCCACCTTGGCCAGGCTGCGTGAGAATCTGAGGGACAGGACAAGGAAGCTGCATTTTCTCAAACTCCGCAGGTGGACTTTATGCCATGAAGTCTGGAAACCATTGCTGCAAAGGCTTCATACATGTTAATGGGTCTTCTCTTTTCTAGATAAAATTAGGGGAAGTACAGAGAAACACAAGAGACAGGGAGAGGAGGGGGCTTTCAGAAGAGTTTCTGGGGTATTTCTCCCCCACATTGTCTTGCCCTGGATCTCTATGTGGGCCACCTCGGGGTACCTGTGGACACACAGAAGGGCTGGTCCTGACCTGCATTGCAGGACCAAGTGCCACAAGTGGAATCACCAGCCTGTCACAGCTCTGCCACCTACCGGCTGTCGGAGGAGGTACAGAATTCAATGTAGAGTTCACTCTGGTTTAAGAGCAGCCTGAGAGAAAGCACACACCACTCACCAGGGAGGGCCCCTCTGGCCCAGAGTAGACCATAGCAGCAGCTGTTGGCTCACCTGTTGTCACAAGCACGGATGTATTAGATTTCTCCATTCAGGAGCCGGTGAGATGGGAGGCTGGGAGTGGGGGAGAAGAAGGAAAAAGCAAACTGCAATGATAACCAGAGGTTCTGAAAAGACTTCTTCCTCCTTCCTTCCTGTTTTCCAGTAAAGAAGCAGGAGGTAGTCAGTGAGAGTGGTGGAAACACTAGTTCTGCAGTGGGGGTTGGGGGCGGTAGGAGGCAAGCATCTGGGGCTTCCTGGCTGGGCCCAGGGGAAAGGGAGAGGAAGGCGGGTGTGAGCAGAGAGGCTGTGAGCACTGACCCTCCCTCAGTGGGGCCCTCCTGGGCACAGACTGCTAATATCCCCTTCCCTTGAAGTGGGCTGCTGGTCTGAAGTTCAGTGTTTTCTGCCTCAGTTTCCCCTGTAGTGAGCAGAGGGGGCTGTGGCATGAGGAAATGGATGCCGTTGCCTTCAGAACCCTGCCAGGGCGTTAGGCCTAAGTCTGATCTTCTCTGGTGCCCAGGAGGCAGGAATGTGCTCCTCTGTCACCTGGCTGGCTAAGAAGGACTCCAGAACCCCTGGAGCTGCCCCTGCTCACCTGCCCACCCCCTCCACCCACCTGCAGTCCCACTTGTTGTGAGCAGAATGAACTTATGACCTTGCCTGATTTGGGGCCACGACCTTATGTCAAAACCACTCAGGGTTGGGTTTCATTGACCGGGTTACCTCAGGTCCTCAGGGAAAAGAGATCAACAGATCACAGCGTTCCCAGGAGTCAGGATTCTCACACTCCCTGAGAATTCTCTCTGGCCTGCAAACTGCCCACCTGCCCACCCCCTTCTCCCTGCCTGGTGCTTTCTTGTTTTCCACCCCCTGCCCTTGGCTTTCTTCCCTGCCCCTTTCTGAAGCTGCCTGTAACCTGAGCCAGCTGAGGGAGGGAGTGGGGAGGGGGGGGGTCCCTGGAGCTGGTATCCAGGCAGTGAGTGTTATCCTTTGCTGTGGTGTCCCACTTCGCTTTTGCTGCAAGGACTCGGTCATTGTGTAACCACTGTGGGTCGGTAGGAAGGACAAGCAAATGGACGCTGAATGCCACAGAGCTTACGCAGTCAGGGCGACCTTTGGATCTGGCTCTACTGATGCAATCCAACCACATCCAACACAACACAACACAACACAACACAACACAACACAACACAACACAACACAACACCACGTAGCCCAAACCAATCCAACTCAAACCAACACAACACAATACAACACAGCTTAACCCAGTCCAATTCAAATCTAACCCAACCCAACACAATACAACCTAACACAACACAACACAACACAAAATAAAATAACTAAGCTCCCGCAACAGGCACTCTATTTACTCATCGCCCTCTGCTTTACAATCCCCTGCCTGCCCAGGTCACATTCCCTCCCTAGCTTACAGGATTGTTAACAGGAAGTGAACGCCAAGGCAGCATGGTGAAGGCAGTAGGCTCAGGAGCATAGAGACCTGGTAGGACTACAATGTTGACATGAATGTGGTTAGTCGTAATATCTGGGTTTTCATTCTTTATCTGTTGAAGGGCTGGGGCCGGGGAGGGGAAGCTGTGGAGCAAGAACACGGTGTTCCACTGGATAAACAATATGCTTGGGAAGGTGGAGGATAAGATTATTCTCAATTACCTGACACCTTTACTTATGCAGTGCCTGTAATAATAATAACAATAAATCTCTCTAACCTTGCTCATCACACAGATGTGAGTTAGCACTGAAATAGTGGGCACAAAACCCTTTTTGAAGTTTGAAATGCTAAGCTATGGTTAGAGGAGTAACTGCTGTATAGACCAAAGTTAAATCTATGTTTAAAAGCTTGGCCTGGGGGCTGGTGAGAATTTGGGGTCTCTACCCCATAGCAACCCCATTGGGGAAGTGCTAAAACAAAATGCTGTTACTAAGTCTACCATTTCCCATGAATCTAAATTGGTCGATTCCATTTATATTAAGAATATCAAAGTTTTTCAAAATCTAGTTAGAGAGTTCGTTGTGAAAAAATGTGTTGTTCCCTTAACCCAAACACAAGAAGTTGGCTATAAAAGGAGTGGATGAGCCCTGGCTGGTTTGGCTCAGTGGATATAGCATCAGCCTGTGGACTGAAGGGTTCTGGGTTCGAATCCAGTCAAGGGCACATGCCTGGGTTGTGGGTTCAATCCCCAGTAGGGGGCGTGCAGGAGATAGCCAATCAATGATTCTCTCTCATCATTGATGTTTCTATCTCTCTCTCCCTCTCCCTTCCTCTCTGAAATATATATATATATATATATATATATATATATATATATATATATATTTTTTTTTTTAAAGGAATGGATGAATCAATATGATCCACCTCCCAACACAAAGTCAGCAGCCACTCTCACGGGGGTGGAGAGTGTTTTGTATTTTAGTTGTCTGAGACAATAAGCAGATTCTCACCTTCGTGAAAGGGATGGAAATGTTCCTCTTCACAGGTCTTATAGCAGGTTCTCCACATTGAGAAAGCGGGGTAAAAGTGATTCTCTGTTTAACAAAAGTCAGCTTATAACAGAAGATTACACTTCCCTGTGCCTGCAGATTAAAGCCCAGTGCTTTGAAGAGCATTCCAGCCTCCCTCTCACCATGTCCCTCTGCCCTGGCCACAGCCAGCCTCTCCTCCATCCCTGCTATTGCTCCTGCCACTGGTCCCAGGATGCGTTCTTCCTCGCAGCTCCTTCTGTTTGAATACTACTCCTTTAAAAGTCAGCTCATATTGTCACTATTCTGCCAAGAGCCCTCCTCAGCATAATGATTCTTTCCTTTCCATGGCCACGCGCAGCCTGGTGTCTCTATGTACCTCACTCAGGAGGAGCGTGGTGTGTGGGGCAGGGCAGGTTGGTGGAAGATCTGATTGAAAACTCTCAGTCTATCATTTGTTAGCTATATTGACGTTAGGCATGCCATTTAATCTCTCTGAGTCTTAGTTTATTTACACATAAAATGTGAATAAAAATAACTTAATCTCATCAGAATTGTAGCTCACATATGAAATCCACAAGTGTTTCTTGTGCACCTACTATGCGTGCTGTGAATTAAATTGGAACATAAATGCAAAACTGCCTTCTAAGTTGTGTTTTGTATCTTCGTTGTTTTAGACAAGAAACCCTTGACGGTGGGCACCAGCCAAATTCCCTTCGAATCCTTTGTAAGATTCCCTTTGAGTCCTCTTGCAATGGGATTTCACACAGTGGGTGCTCAAGTCATGTTCAGCAATGGTGTGAACTGGAGGAAAGGAGACTCCCACAAGTGGCACATGGCAGGCCAGTGTGAGAGCCGCTTTGGTCCTCTGTTCCTCAGGCCTCAGTCACAGAAATATCTCCCTTGCGCCCAGATCCTCTGACCTGTTCATCCTCGTTGTCAGATGAAAAACTCAGGGAGGGGAAGCTGTGGAGCAAGAACACGGTGTTCCACTGGATAAACAATATGCTTGGGAGGGTGGAGGATAAGATTATTCTCAATTACCTGACACCTTTACTTATGCAGTGCCTGTAATAATAATAACAATAAATCTCTCCAAAGTGCTTGCAGTCCATTGGAGGCTGAGGGAATAATTGCCTGCTTAGAAATCCAGGAGGAAATTAAGTGACGCGAGACAATTTTGTGGCTGGCTTCTTTTTGCCTCTCTCACTGGGCAACACGACAAGCTGACATGAGAGAGCCCTTCATGGCTGAAGAGGAGCAAAGAGGTGTTTCAGACCCGCTTTTCCTGGCCTACCTTGAGGGACAGGAAAGAAATAATGGTCCATGGACTCCAGTCTACAGACCTGGGATGTAGGAACATTTTGATCTGGGCCCCAGAGTCAGTGGGCCACCTCTTGGAGCCTGGAGAGTAATGACCTGTTCAATCTTCTTCTTTCCTGAGATTTCCCAACCCTCAGCTTCCCCACCCTTCCCTTCCTCCCTGCCATTGCCTCCTTTTTCCCTTCCAGCGATTGGGGCAAATGTTGGAAGGTCCCAAAAAGCAGAAGGGAACCAGCGACCCCTGGTGGTGGGCACTGGCATGAAGCCGACCAAAGGGGACCAAAGGGAAAGGTCTGTAAGGAGAGAGGGCTGACCCACATGCTCAAAGCTCAGTGCCCTATACTGGGTTTGGAGTCTTGGATCAGTGCAGATTTGCTTTTTGCAGTGGTAGATAAAGTCAGATTTTGCAAATGACATAGACTTTGGAGAGAAATTCCTGAACCAGCCCTAAGCAAAATTGTGAAAATTGTGGTGCAAAATGACACTTATCTTTAGTTCCTCAAAAATGTTCCCTATTTCTCCACCCCGAACCATCCTGGCATGTGTTTTCCTCCCCATGAACCTCTCACTGGGCACCCCTATTCTCTCTCGTCATGGAAGACCTGGAGCTAACAATATACACAGCCTGTACTGTTGAATAACAGGGACCTGAGAGGGCATCTAACCTTGCCATTTTGCTGACGCTTTTTGAGAGATCAGGAGGCTCAACCAGTGAGACAAGACTCATCTGCTGGACCTTTTTCAGCCCCAGATCTTTCACGTCACCACACGCTAAAGGATAGCTTTCCATTCTTCATCAGAACATTGATATCTCAAAAGATGCTTAATGTACAGTTCCTCAAACGCTGGAATTCAAGGATGGTGGTGACTGTAGAAAAGATTCCTGCATAGGCATGTATTTCACGTGTTCCTAAAAGTGACTGCCTATTTATTTGTAAGTTTGCAGGTTAAGGCATGGAGCCTATTTAAGCAACCGGGCTGGGAAATAGGAGAATGTCCTCATTTCTCAACTGAGTGAGCCCCTCATGGTGGCTTGGGACAACATGAAGGAAAATGGAAAAATGTGATGTTGTGGCCCTCGCTTTCACCACTGATTTTCCAATCTATATTTTGGCATCTGTGACATGTGCCAGATTTGACCCTAAGAGAGGGTGAGGGCGTTAGTCTGGCACAGCGGTCTAAATTCTAGATCTGGGAACTGTTTCTGTGTCAGGATTTCACGGTCCACCTCTATCATGGCAGTGACCAAAGACAAGTCCTTAGCAATGACCTTCTACCCAAACACCAGTCCTGAATTTCCAAAGGCAACTGGACACAGTCAATTAGCCATGCCTTCACATCCCCAGACTCAGTCTCCATCATCTCATCCACACCAGGCTTCCCTCCCAACTTGCTCCTAGATCCCGCCATTCCCTTGGTCATCCACATGTGACAAGCTCGAGTGGCCACTTATTCTTCAAGCACCATCGCCTTCTGCCTCTATTCTTTTCCTCAATTCCCACTGCCTGGAGGCCAAAATGAACATCACAGTTCTTACTGCCATTTTATTTCTAGTGTCTCCCTGTCTACACCATCCAATATCAAGGATTATGTTCTGGGAACATGCAACTTCTTGTAGCAGAAAGTCTTATAAAGGCGAATTATTTTCATACGGTCCCAGGCTCCCATAATGCAATACATTTTATCTCTTAGCATAGCCTTACAATATATTAAGCAATACTTCAGATGCATTTCAGAAATAAAACTTTGTGTAACCATTGTGAACTTAATCTTGACTCTGGACTTGAGGAAAAATAATGAAAACATGAGAGTATGTTCCTGGGTGGAGCAGATAGGCAGAGGGGAAGGTTGGAGTTCAAGCACCATCGCCACCCATACCCAGGAGGCCAGAGGCAGGGGGAGGTCCAGGTCCAGCTCCTGCCTCAGCACCATCAAGACAGAATGAATGTTACTTTCTCTGCTGCAATCTCAGTGTGAGACTCACAGGACACCAAGACTGGCCTCTCTTCCCTACCAGTGATGTAACCGGGGGACATGAGTTATGAGAGAGATGTCCTCTGTAGACCTCCTGTGATAAGATCGGGAAACTCTCCTTTAGCCCTGATTAGGTGGTATGATAAATGCTTTTCATCTACCAACATATTAATCCTTCACATCAGCCTGTTAGGCATTGTTAGCCTTTGCATTTTATGAATGAGGACACGAGGGGCTGAAGAAGTTGACTCATTTCCCAGAGGTCAAGTAGCTGGTTCATGGCAGAGCTAGGTTTGGAGCCCATGGTAATGGGTCTGGAACCCGTTAACTTCATCACGACAGTATATAACTTCTCGTGAAGCCCTGAAAATAACATCGGGGCAGAGTAAATGGAGAAATGAACATACTACTATGAATATGTGAAGATATCATTAGCATATTCTATCAGCATATGGATTCTTAATATTAATAGTCCAACCACGGATTCTCATGCTCTTGTTCACTTCTGCCTTGGTCTCAGTTTCCGCATCTGAGAGACAGCTCCCACGGGAGCCAGTGGCGGCTGCGGCTTCTGCCCGCTGCACAGAGCTGCTAGATCAATAGCTTAATTGCTGTGAAACGCACGGGCCTTGGCCATGCCGTATAAATAATTGTAATAACTATGGCTGGTGACGGAGAGGATGGTTTTCCAATATCTTACTTTAAAATGCATTTTTCTGCAATTAACTCCACATGCTTCTGGCGGAACGAGTGTTCCATCGGGGGCACTCATTTTTTTTCTAAATCTTTTTCTTTTTTTGCTTCAAGGCACTTCAGCTTTGGCACCTCCCACCTTTTCCAGACTCTCCCCCCCTGGGATCAAAGGTCACCAGGCTGATTGGAGGAGTGTCTTTAGGCCCCTCAGCTGAGGGCGGGGGCGGCTGAAACCCAGGTCTCTGTGGTTTCCCTGGGATGAACAGTGGTCAAAAGACCCTTTGTCATATCACAGCCAAACCCGCTGCTGGCCCCGGGGCCCCTCACTCTCTGCATCTGTGCGTCTGAGCTCTGTCTGGTGATGTCATCCCCAGACAGGGATGCCCTTCTCCACTCCAGATTCTCAGCCGGGGAAGCCGCTCCCCACAGCGTCTCAGGGAGGGGGCTCTCTGACTGCAAACCATTCACATGCCTCACCCCAGGCCTCATGAATTCCTGGGTCCTCATTTGAAATAGTTTCAAGTGTTTCTTTCTCAGAGTAGCTGCTGTTAAAAAAAAAAAAATGTGAGCAGTGGATGCCGGGAGATGCTTGGGGGAAGAGGGAGAGTTAAGGATGATCTGTGAGATAGCATGGATTGACCTGCACGCGCCCAAGAAGCGCCAGTAATTGTTGATGAACATGGCCACTGTGGAGAACGCCACTGACGTTGATGTCACTTGTTGCTGAGGACCGGTTTGAAGCCAGAAAACTTCAACACCAGTCTGGGCTCCACGCGCTGGCTCTGTGACCTTAGCGAAGATGAATAAGGCAGGCCCTGCACACCGGCAAGGGAAGGACAGCCTGCAGGAAATACCATTGGAGCACGCGGGGCAGCATTGAATCTACACTGGGAGGTGGTGGGGAGAACTCCCAGCATCTAATGATGCTGAGCTTAGTCTTAGAAAGCATTGCATGCATCCCGTACTTACTCCTGGGACCACACCGAAGCACCCCAGACAGCCCAGGAGCAGGGGCTACTTTGAAATCCTGCTATAAACCCCAAGCGAGCAACACCTGAATCCCTGCCTGTCTCGGCTTTGCAAGTCCACCGCATAGCACTGACCTCTGGCATCCAGCCAGAAGCCAGGGGGCACCACCCCTATCACCCTGCTTTCCCAGAGGGCCACCATATGGTCCATCATGGGGACTTTTTTTCCCTGTTGGATAAATCGTGTGCTTGACTTTTGGGGTTTTTTTGCACTAGGTAAACACAGGCTGCTCTTAGCATCACAGGCACAGCTGTCCTTGGATGGTGCCACAAAAGGGCTGGTGACCCAGCCGCTGGATGAAGCTGCAGGGGAAGGGCCCAGAGCAGAGCTCATCAGAGAGAGCAGATATTGAGGTGAAACACACTTGCCTGATGCTCCCTGGGTTATTTATTTATTAAGAAATTTGCAAACGGTGCCTAGGGGCTGAGCAATGGTCCATGGGGCAGCACTGACTAGTGTCTGACCTGGGGGAACCACACAGGGCTCGCTGCAGCTGCGGCCCTTGGTGTTAGAAAGGGGGCTGGTGGCCCTTTAAGGACAGGACACAAAGAGAAATTAGCTTGGGAGAATCTCTGAGGAAGTTGCACCCTTTTGATCTTTTTACATTCTGGATGGAACTCATGTGTTCCTTTGTGCGTTTACTAAGCAGCTATTAAGCAACTCTGGGGGTCACAAAGCTGTTGGGGGCCTTGGTAGGGAGGCTGTGCTCTGCTACATTCTCACCACCATCACACTGTCTTTGTCGGCATCCTCACTAACTGAGCACAGCTCCTTATCGATTGGCCACAACCAACAGTCGCATGCCTGTATGACTTTCCACATACCAGGCACTTCAGTAAGAGCCTCTCCTAACCCACCTGATGGGCCTGACAGCAACCTTGAACTCGGAATTCTGAGCCCCATATTTCAGCTGAGGACATGGAATACACCGTTCAAATTCTGCCTGAATTTGCAAACATTCATGAGAGAATCAGGACGCCAGCTGGGCCGGCAGCACCACCCTGTGCTCATGCACTTTGCCGCAGACCCGTCTTCAAGGTGCTGACACTCTCGTGGCTGAAACGAACACACTCAAACCCCGAGAGCCAAGAAGGGCAGCTGTCCACACAGGCCGAAGCACACGCCAGCCGTGAGGGCTTCTGCTGCGGTCGCAGGTGGTGCGACAGGAGGCGGTGGTCAGAGTGGGCAGGGGTTATGGACAAAGCCTCAGAGGAGTGTCCTGGCCAGGCTGCGAGGGACTGTGGGTGTGGGTTGGCTGAAAGGAAGCAGAGAAGAAACTGCAGGGAAGAGAAGAGGGTAGGGAGGTGGTGTGATAAGGGCCCTGAGAGAGGACTCCCTCATTCTACTCCTCAAGGACATGGGCCGGGCAGGCATGACCACGTGGAGGGATGAATATGTGCAGCTGCTTTGGGCGGTCGGTGTCCAGTAGCTGTTGGGGGGAAGGGGAGGAAGATGAGGTGTTCTGAGGTGATAGGGGTGGGGGGCTGGGAGCAGGCCTGCTCTAGGGGGTGATGGCACTATGCAGTGGACAGTCTGAAGTTGGAAACGATGGGGTGAGGATGAGAACATGGGTCCGAGATGGCAGGCTTGATCCCCAGGTGGAAGGAGGCTGGGACTTGGAACTGAAGGAGTGGGAGCTCGTGGTGAAGTTAAAACCTGGGATGTGCAGGAGTGGGGGAGGGAAAGCAGCTTCTGGGCCCGGGAGAAAACGCAGACAGGACCTACCTTCCTCGTGCAGGTAGCATGTAACTACTGAGGCTGTACTCTGCCCGGCTCAGTGCTGGAAGCTTCCATCCTCTGAGTTAGGACCCGACCAGTCAGGAAGCCTGGAATCCTGTAATAGCTCGTGCCAGAGTCCATCCTCTCCAGCCCTCGCTCTGCTTCTGGTTTCTGTGGGCGCAGCAGCTGGACAGGGGTTTTCTTCTTGTTACCGTACAGCTGCACGCAGCAGATGCGGATGCCTCCCCAGAGGAGGCGAGACTCCAGCAGGAGAGAAATGCTGATGCACACGGCTCCTGGCACTCATGGCACACCTCCGTCATTAACCCATTCGTGACTCCAACAGTTGTGGGGGTACAGAAGAGGAGATACCCCCCATCTCCTAGGAGGGCACACGGAGCCCAGGGAATGTGGGGAGGGCAGGGGCATGTAGATGCGCAACCGGGACCTGGTTCTGGGTCAGACGCTGTCCTGGTACCATGTAGGGCCACCCCTTCATCTTGTGGAAATGGATCCTGCTTCTCCTCAGTGTCATGCAGCCCTGGCTTTGCTTTCTGCCCTGGATGGGCCCTCAGAGACACCCCTCCTCTCCGCAAGGCCAGGCTGTGGTACTCCCTTTCCCTGCTGTGGCTCCAAACCATAGGGAAGAAGCCGAGTTCCTCTTTCTGCCTCCGGTGGCTGGCTTTCTGAGTTACACCCGAATTGAACCAGACTTGGGGTTTCCTGATTTGGGGTTCCCCCGCTTCGGGGCAGCCACGTGCAGGTCTCTGGGTCCAGGTTGGTAGAGTGTCTGTGGCACAGACCCTTCCAGGCTGTTCCCTGCCCTCTGTCCAGCATGGCCTTTTCTAGGCTATTTCAGATGGCTCAGAGCTGAGCTGGGGATCCTCTTGTCTCTTTCCAGCCTTGAGCTGACCTTGTCAGGTGCTGGGAGCCCAATCTTCAGGCCACATGCTCATCGGAGTTGGATAGAGACCATGGGGATCGATTCATTTGAATTGCCTCCATGGAAATCACTGGGCACATTTATGGAAACTTAACTATTACTCCCTCACTCTGCTAAGAATGCTCGGGGTATTATCATATTCCCATGATACCAATAACAACGAAATATTGTTATTTCTGTTTCTCATCTGAGGAAAGTGAAGCTCAGAAAAGTTTGGAAGGTCTTCTAAGGCCACACAATCCCTAAGTGGCAGAGATGGGACTCACCCCATCTGCTTAACCCTTTGCTCTGCTGCCCACACACCCCCTCTCAGGAGCCAGCAGACTCTGGTCTTTTGTAACATGAATGAGTGTTCCCTCAGACACCAGGATGAGCTGATGTGTGTAAAGCACATGGCACCTGCTTTTCTGGGAGTGGGAGAAGTCTCTTTCGTGCCCAGAGGAGCATGGGAAATGGCCCATCGAGGCGTGGGGTGGAGGCTGCTCACATAAGCGCTGCCTCCAGGGCCGCAATCTGGCTGCCCCACCAGGTTTCAAACCCACACCTTGCACATGCATTCTCTCTAGTAAGTCTCTTCGGGAGGGTGCACCACGAGGATGCACCACTTTGCGTTTGAAATAGGCTGGCCTGAACCTTTTTCTGGCCCTTCCTTCCTTCATATCAACCATATCGACTTCCCTTTCTATCTCTTCAGTACCTTTCTTTCCTCAAGTTGTATTTTAGTCTTTGTGTCACCATTCAAGCAGCTGGGAGAGGGACGGAAGACACTGTCCCCAGTTTCTCTGATCTGGACAGCACATGGCAGGGAAGCCCTAGTGGTGACCGGGAGACCCTCATTTGGCTTGAGGAGTGTGATGAGACCCAGCGCGGCCCACTGTCCTGACAGTGTTTGGTGACAGGGCACAGGATTTGTGCACACTCAGGGCCTGTCTAATTCCTTGTGTTTACACTCTTCGCGTCCTCTCTCTCCTGGTTGGAATCAGGAAATGGAAACAAAATGCCCGGTTGTGCTCTTCTGGGGCAGCTTCAGCAGCGTGAGCACAGAGCAGGGGCTGTGCCCGCACGCTGAGCCCTGGGACTCAGGGCAGGGAGGCGGGCTGTGGCACATGGAGTCCGCTCTGTGGTGAAACAGGGCGCCAAGGCCATTGTGTCTGGGTGTCTGTCCCAGCGCCTCTCCTGCGCTGATCTCCCAGTTAGAGCATCCCCTACTGTCTGTGCCTTCGCTGTAATATCAGGATGAATTAATATTGGTGAGTAGCTTGAGCATTTCCGTTCGTTCATTCATTTATTTATCCGGCACCTACTATGGGGTTCAAGCATGTGGGGTGCATCAGTGAACACAGGAGTAAAGATCTCTGCTCTTGCGGAGTTTACCTTCTAGCAAGGGAGGTAAACAATGACCATAATAAATAAGTTACGTGGTGTTTGAGAAGGTGACAGAGGATGTGGGGAAAGGAAAAACAGAGCAGGGATCGGAGATTGGAAATGCCAGAGGAGAGGGTGGGTATGGTTTTAGAAAGGAAAGCTCTGGGGGAAATTCAGGTGACATTATGGGTGCAGTTTTGTTCCCAGATGCTTGGGGTTCTGAATCAGTGAGTGCCTGGGGCATGAGCGAGCTGCCCTGGGCAGGAAATATGTACATTTCGAGCCCCTGGGAGTCAGGGGGAACGTGAAGCTCGCCCCATCCATGGCCCTGCAAACCGGCAACACTTCCATACCGGGGCCCCTTTCCCTAGAGAGTTTTCACTCCATACCAAAAAGTTGCCATCATACCCACACTGTGACAGTCTTCCGGCGGGCCTGCCACTCCCTTCCCGGTTCCTTCTGATCCCAGAGGAATTGAATCACCTGCCCTCCATCACTTCATCATAGAATTGGAAGGGGAAATTCGAGAGTTCAAGCGTTTGAGGCAGAGACAGAGGGGCCGCATGTACGTCTAATTGTTCCAACGATGGCAGCTCAGGCTCGGAGTTCGGCATTCGTTCATTCACTCATTCATTCAACAGAGGAGCACCTGCTGGCGGTGGATGCTGGCACTCTGGCGTGCTCACTGTCCCTTCACCTGCTTATCAGCCTGTGTGGCAAGGTGCTGACCGATGGTGACCAGGGTTATGGCATTTCGCGCTGCTGGGGCCGACTGAATGAACCGCTCAGATAAGATCCCAAAGGTGCTTTATTTTTCCCTCCTGAGAGATACTGTTAGAGGACCTCCTCCTGTACAAGCGCCAGTCCCGGGATTCCCATTCTGCCAAGCTCATCTGGGGGTATTTCTCCGATCTCTCCACTTTCTCCCCTTTGTACAAACCCGAGCACACTGCCTAAACGGTACACACGCCCACTGGGTAGAGCGGTCCGAGCGACCTGATGGCGGGGAGGCTGAAACGTGGGCGTCTGAGTGACCCCGACGCACAGGGGCAGCAGCAGAGTTCTGGTGGGATCAGAACAGTCCAGGAGCCTGGTGATCCCAGGAGCTGGCCCCTGGGTGCACAGGCCCCTGGTTCTCAGTTCTGGAGACTTGGCTGGACTTGGCCATTTGGGCCTCCGTCACATGGACGGACACCACGGGGGAAGCGACTACTAATTCTCTGCATTAGTGTGCAGAGAAGCAGGCCTGGTCCTCACCTGTCCTCTGCCTCAGCAGGAGGCAGGTCAAGGCCAAGACAGTGAGCAGGACACAGGAGAGAGCTGGAGTCGTGTGCTCAAGGCTCTGAGAAGGGGAGCAGGGCCTGGACTCCCCCCCACTCCCGCTTTCTCCTTGGGCACCTCACCTGTCTCCTCTTGTCTGCACCCCCACCCCACTACACCACCCCCATCTTGTAAACGGGTTGGTTTGCAGGTATCTGCACAGGATCCCCGAGGTGTTCTGAGCACTTCAGAAATTTGCCTGAGTGAGGAACAGGCCGAACTTGGGCTCTGGTACCCCTCGAATGTGGGGCGCGCCTCCCCACAAACCCTGCCACCTCTGGTTCTTTGAAAGAGGCCTAACCTCCTGCTGCCCACACCACCAGCTGGTTTGAGGTTGGAGGGTCTCGGTGAATTCAGAGTGGCCAGAAGACAGTAGCCTCCAGGTTTAATCTCTCCCACCCTGCACCTCCAGTCGCCTGCTTTCCCGACTGCTAGATGAGACATCGTCATCACTTCCTATATCTGGGCCCAGCCCAGAAACCTGGCCAGTGCAGACCTTGACCAGGAAGTTCAGGGAGGAGGTGAGCGGGGCGAGGAGAGGGGGAACCCGGGGGTGGCCTGCACCTTTAAAGATAAATAGCACTGTTTGCTCATTAGGGAAATTATTTCAAGCAAGTCAGCAGCCAGAACGCTTTAGTGCAAGCATCTGCCTGCTACTGGGAGACGATATTTATTGTTCAATCCTTCAATGGATGTAAATAAACAGCCTGGCCCAGATAATGTTCCCATAAACAAACACGCAGCTGCCAGGAGCTCCCCTGATGGCTGACCTTTGTGGAGGCCACCCTGCTGATGTTTTAATAGCAGTCTGCCTGGCAGCGCAGGCACTCACCGTGCCAGGGCGCCAGGGCCGGGGAGAGGTGCCTGCTGGCTGCTGGGCGGGCAGGGACGGGGCGGTGCTGCTTGGGAAGCTCCCAGGCTGGAGACCCAGTGCTGGGGAGGGCAGGAGGGAGGATGCCTGTGTGTGCCCTCCGGCATGCCTGCCTGTCCCTGGTTGGCCACATGGAGGGGATGGCGTGAAGCTCGCTTACCTCTTTGATGGAGGTTCTCCCTGATCTGGGCGGGACTGATGCTCAGTCGTATGTCCTGGTGTGGCCTTATCTTTACTGAGGTGCAGTTGACAAATTACAGTTGTGTATGTTTAAGGTGCAGGACTGGATGTTTTGATATACATAGACGCTGTAAAATAATTGCCACAATCAAGCTCATTAACATATCTATCACCTCCCCCAGCTGCCATTTTCTTTTCTTGTGAAAACACTTAAAACACACCGTCCTAGCAAATTTCAAGCCTACAGGGCAGTACTGTTTACCATGTCGGAGTCTGCGTGTCGGACCTCCCCAACTTACTCAGCCACAGCTGGTAATGTTCGTTCGCCGGCTTCCACATCTTGACGATTATGAATAACTCACCAGGTGTTAAATAATGAAACACTTCCCTGTGACCGGCACTTAGCTGTGTCCCCCCAGCCCCGAGAACCCACACTACCTAGCCCCACCCTCCCCCATTCACACCATCAGTATTACCTGGTGCAGCTGGGAGCCTCTAAGAAAGACCCCCACCCTGATCCCGCAGCAGCTCTTCTGACCGACTGGTCCCCTCCCAGAGCAGCTGCCTAATGTTTGACTATCATCCAGGGTACAGGGGGTTCTTGCTGAGTGACAGCCTAGATCAGATCCTGGCCCACACGCTGTGCATTATGGCTTCCTTGGACTGATGGCAACCATACAGCCAGTGGGAGCTTACAGCCAGGGAGCTCTAAAAAAGTGCAGACGATGGGGTGTTATGCTCTAAACTTAACGTCCTAGGAGACACAGGGTGGTGTGGCAGGGCAGAGGAGTGGGCCTCTGTACAATACTAAGAACAGCTGCGAACACCCCTCGGATGATAGTCACCAAGCCAGTAATCTAGAACTGCACTGTCCACCACAGTACCCACTGGCCATGCGAGGCTGTCCAGCGCCTGAAGCAGGGCTGGTCCAAATTGAGGTTTGCTGTGAGTGTGAAAAACATATACTTAAGGTTTCAAAGATTTAGTATGAGAAAACGGATGTAAGCTATCGCATTGGCAATTTCTTATACTGTGTACATGTTAAAATGCTAACATTTGGAGACATTGGATTAGATGAAATAGATTATTAAAATCAGTTGTACCTGTTTCTTTGTTTTTTGTTTTTGTTTTTAGTATGGTATAGTGGCCCACATCTGTGGCCGGTGTTTGTTTCTGTTGCCCAGGCTCTTCTAGCAGAAGGTCCCACTGTCCGAGGGGAAGCATGAAGGACCACGACCTGACCCCATAGCACAGTCACACTTGTCCTGCAGGACAGTGCTGCATGAAGATGGCCACAATGCCCCCTGACCCTGCTCTTCATGCTGCTACTTTCTCTCCCCCTGCCAGTATGTTGTGTCTATCAGATCTGCTGGGACCACCCATTTCCTTACTCAGCCCAGTCTTCCTAGTGACTTGAGATTTTTTCTCTAAGGCAGCTTTTGAGTGAGTCTAATCTCACCCACTATGAATTTTATTTGCCAAACTGTCATGGTTGGTGGTTGGTGGAGCTCTGTCATGTCGGTAGCCCTGTTCTCAGAGGGCATACACATGCTCCCCAGAGCTTCCTTGGGCTGGGCTGGTAGTTCCTGGCTACACTCCAATCAGCCAGTCAGATCTCCTGGGAAGAGGGCTTAGAGGTCCATGAACATCCTTGTAGCTTTGCCTCTTGGCCTTATTTGTGTGAAACCTGGGCCTTCAGGATTCAGGCCTTCCAGAGGCACCACTGATTGGAAGGCTCCACCTTCGAGTTTGATTATTTTAGATTCCACATCTAAGTGAGATTCTGTAGTATTTGTCTTCCTGTGTCTGGCTTATTTCAGTTAGCACAGTGTTCTCCAGGTTCATCTTTATTGTTGCAAATGGCAGAATTTTCTTCTATTTTAAAGTTGAATTATACACACACACACACACACACACACACACATCACCTTTTTTATCCATTGACATACATTTAGGTTTTTCTATATCTTGGCTCTTGTGAATAATGCTTCAATGGGTATAAGAGTACAGGTATCACTTTGAGATATTGATTTCACTTCCTTTGGATATATACGCAAGAGTGGAATGCTGGATCATACAGTAGTTCTTTTTAAACATTTTTGAGGAACCTCCATACTGTTTTTCGTAGTGGCCGTACCATATTATATTCTCACCAATAGTATGAAAGGACTCCCTCTTCCCCACACCTTCACCAACGCTTGTCAGTAACTACTTAATGAGCACCAACCAAGTCTTGGGTCCTGTGCCAGGCAGCGGGGCTGCTGTGCTGACTGCGCAGGCATGGCCTCTGCCCCCAGGAGACTCCGTCCCAGGTCTATGCACCCCCGTGCAGCTCCCGCGGAAGTTCATCTTCATCCTTGGCCTTGGCCTTCTTGCTGTCCCCAAGAGCTTAAAATATTCTGCACATTTTCCCGTTCCCTCCACCAGACCACTTATAAGAAATGATAATAAGACTAGTCATAACACCAGTGCTTGGGGAGTCCCCCAGTTCCCTTCTCCACACAGAAGCGTGTCTTTTCTGTCTCTAACTCAGCCCTTTCTCTATGGCCAAACTGCCCAAAGTCCCACAGAGACTCATTATTTTTAAGTACCTTGTAAATGTGGAACCTTGTCAAAGGCTCTTGGAAAATCTACATAGCTAAGAGGCACGTGCTGAGCTATGAATCAGGAGACCTGGGTTCCAGTCCTGAACGTCATTGGTTTACCCTGGAATTTGGAGCAAGGCGTAGAGCAGCTCCAGTCTCAGTTGCTTCATCGGTAAAATGAGAAGGACTATGCCGGCAGTCAACATCATAAAAATTTTACAGCCGTCAGATGAAACACTGTTATTTAGGAATGCTTTGAAAGGTATAAAACAGAATATAAGGGATCATAATTTTGAAAATTTACAACAGCCCCTTCTTCATTCACAGGCATGATCCTCTCCCAGAAGAACGCAGCAGACAAGGTCCCTCTGGCACCCCCAGGGCAATGTTTATTTAACACCATCTACTTTCAATCCTTGAAGGAATTCAGGTTTATCTGACCAATAGTGTAGTATGTAAATACATAGAAGCCGGGACGCTAGAATCAGTCAGACCTAGAATCAGTCAGACCTGGGTATGGTTCAAGGCCATGCCATCAATAACTGGGTGACCATGAACAAGTTATTAACCCTCTCTGTACCTCTCCTGTAAATGGGGTTATATTAATGTTTATCTCATAGGGTTTTGAGATTTTTTTTATTAAAGTGTAGTTGGTATACAATATTAAATTAGATTCAGGTGTACAATATAGTGATCCTACATTTACATAACTTAGGATGTGTTCACCACACTAAGTCTAATAACCATCTGTCATTGTGCAAAGTTACCACCTTACTGTTATTATGATGAGATTTAAGTGGGAAGGTAAATGCAAGTAGAATGCTTAGCATTGTACCTGGCACTGCTGAGTATTAACCACTCTTGTTGCTGTTGTTTTTGTAAGAGCCCAACCACTGGCAACTGGCCCATCCTACCTAAATTTTATGATTGTCCATCATTCAGCAAATTCCATTTCAAATGCCTTTTACCTGTATTTTGTGTGAGATTCTTTTGGTTTTCTGAAATAAGTAGCGGATGGGGTGGGGTGGGAGGAAAGGGAGACCTATCCTTCCAAAAACTGATTTCCTACACAGACAGAATGCGGCAGAGCGACTATAACTCTATCCTGTCCCCCTGGGGAAGGGCAGCCTGTGAGGACTTGCTCCCTAGTCAATCCCTCTGTCCCCGCTTTTCTTCAAATGTCCACCTACATCCAGCACATCACCTTGTCCTAAGAGCAGGGGAGTTGGAACTAAATGATAAAGAAGATCGCTCAGGCAGGAAATCCACCTTCCCTTGGGGAGCCTGCTCCTGCCAGCGACCTGAGGGGACTGGAGACCAGCCAGGGTGCTCAGTGCCACTCTTGTCACTCTCCTGATGCTGCTCCAGAGGTGACTCGCAGCTGGAGGTGAAGCCTGGCTGGGCTGGGGGCCAAGGCCATCACCGTGCAGTCAGACTTGGGGGTAATCTCAGCTCGCTCTGCATGAGCTCCCATTTCATTCAGATTAAGTCAGGACCTGGCCAGGTAGATGCCTGGTGGCTGGGGGAGTGGGCACAGGAACAGCAGGAGGGTTATTGGAATTGGAGGCATTTTGATTTTCAGAGCTAAACAGATCTCTCTTTAATTCCTTTACTAGTTTTTGGTGGTTGTTTTTTAATGAGCTTAATGGGAAATCAGCAAAGAGGAGTTTTAACTTCATCAATGCATTTCTTCACTTTTAGAATCAATATTTGTCAAGCTCAGGTATGTGGGCATCACTGTCAGGAATGACTGGCGAAAGCCACTGGGATTGTACAGAGCAGAGACAGTGACCTCAGCTTCCTGCCTCAGGTCGCACCCCAGGAAGGACCTGTGAAACTCAGCGAGGAGCATGCCTCTCACAGGCAGAGTTCTCTCCCCAGATTTTACAGCCCAGGCCAGGTGTTTAGTCTCATTTTTCTCATCTATGACCTGTATGTCAGTTAGGATTTGGGATATTGAAAAAGCCTTTTTATTACGTTAACAATAAGGAAATATCTTGAGTAACAAGAGAGTCTTGACATAGGACTTTGGGGTTATTTTGATTCAGCGGCTCAGGAAATTTTTTTTTTTCTATCTCTGCTTCTGGCCTTCCCTGGTTCCAGCTCCCTCCTTAGCACAAAAACGCTGCCTGCAGTTCTTTGGGCTCCTGTTTCTCTGACCCTGTTGAGTGTG
This sequence comes from Myotis nattereri, assembly GCF_964212035.1. Taxonomy (NCBI): domain Eukaryota; kingdom Metazoa; phylum Chordata; class Mammalia; order Chiroptera; family Vespertilionidae; genus Myotis; species Myotis nattereri. The sequence continues at coordinate 23,855,701 of NC_138086.1, read as the reverse complement.
AGGAGATACCCTCTCTTACCCTATCATGAAACACAGTCCCCGCTTTGCTCTGATTGCACATGCTGATTGGCTGGGCCTGCTTTCTCTCCATCACTGTGATAGGAGAGTGAGATTAAATGGACTTGTTTATGACCATCAAGGACCCCCACAGCAAGCAGGGAATGGGTCCAATCCCACCCCAAAGGTGAGAGAGGGTAGAATGGGTGCTGGAGCGGTCATGCAGGACATGACAAATCAGCACTAAAGTCATGATTGACAGGTTATGTCAATAGGGAATTATATGAAAAACCATCTCCCTGATGTCTAGGAAGGGCTTAAAAATAATGCTTAAAAGTAAAACAAATAAACAAATGGAGCCTGGGACAAACCTAAAATCACACATGTGAATCACGAAGTACCCTGGTATCAGAGTTCAGTGAATGAAACAGAAACGAGAGGCAGCCACCTTTCAGGTGACTTGATGGGTTAGTTGCCATTAATGTGGTGTCCCTGCTATAATTTAGTTCCTCTGAATAGCTCTCCTGTTCTTCATCTTATAAGAGGTCAAAAATTAAATACTGAAAATTAAAAATAAGAGTACGTAGTGGGGATATTTGGAATATAATTTTTTCTTTAGTGTTTTTTTTCGTTTGTTTGATTGTATGGGGTTTTTTTTTTAGAGCCTTACATAGTATCTAATCAAGTTTGGTGATCTCCTAGCTCTCGCCTCTCCTGTTTCCCTTCGTGCTCCCCTCATCCTTCTCACATTGTTGACAGTGTTTAGTCCTGACTTATGTGGGTGGCCCTCTCAGCACTGGGTAGTGATTCTATCAAATCTATCAGCTCAGACGTGTGATAATTCTGTTTCTAGAGTGGGAGCCAGCTTTTCTAGACCTGTCCTCCGTCATGGGGGTATGGGCAAAGCTCTTTCCTGGCTGTCCCCACATTGTCCAAGCAGTTCCAGGAAGGACCTGTGGATGGGCCAGGGACAATCTATCTGCTAAGTGTTCTTGTTCTCGGAAGACTGAGATGACTCATGCCCGAAGCACGTTTTCCTGGAATGTCCACACCCCTTTCCCTAGGGACACAGATAGCACCTCTAGGAGGTTTCAGGACCCTCCATCTACACCAAAATCTGAGACATGAGCCACCGGTTTCAATGGCCAGAATGAGCCCACTCAGTGTAAAACTTCTGGGTGCCCCTCACCTGGTTCCCTCCAAGGCACCACAGGGATAGCTGGGTACCAATGTCTAAGAATCAGCTCACGTTGTTTCACCCACATGTTTTCTGTTCGCAAATGTGGCCAATACTATTTATTGCCTTTCTGTTACAGAATGACACTCTGCTCTGAGGCAGCTTCAGTTATCCACTGTTCCCCAATCCCAGACCCGCTCCCCACTGCCAGCACCACCCTCTTCTCCAAAACTTACCTGAGCCACAGGGAAGCAGAGAAAAGAACTCCGGTGCTTGGTGAAGCGCGGTGTGGTCCCCCAGTCCCCTCTTTTTGCCATTCCCAGCATGAGGCCGTGGTGAGCGGTGTGGCTCCTGCTCTTTTGGGCCTGGCCTCTGGGCACTGTGGAGACAGTGCTCACTGCCTCTGCCCGGGCTCTCGGAGGGTCTCGGGGCTGAAGCTCCACTGCGAGCAGGGCAGGATCTGAACTCACCTCTGCTCTCCTCCCCTCTCTCCACAGATCCGGGTGGATGGACCCAGGGGCAACGCCCTCCAGTATGAGACGGTGCAGGTGGTGGAGCCGGGCCCTGTGCTCCGGGATATGGCTTTCTCCAAGGACCACGAACAGCTCTACATCATGTCAGAAAGGCAGGTAAGGCTCTCTGAGCTCTGTTAGACATTTGTCTTACAGCTAAGTACTAGCCTGTGGCTCAGCAGGAAGCTACAGGAGGCTGGTTGCAGGGAGGGGATTTGATGTATGGCTCAGTGTGTATTCTTTTGGTTATGCTGCCTGAGGACTGTGGCTGAGTGCGCTGAAACAGGGAACAAAACATTTCAAATATCAAAATATCTGCGAGTCTAGACCAAACCTACTAACCTCAAAATGATGGTGTGTATAGGTTCTGGGTCAACATTGACTCTTTTCTGAAGACACCAGGTGCAGATGCCCTAGTTTTTGGTCCATGTTTCCCTACACACTGTATACTCTCCTACCAAGGTTACCTTCCTAAACTCTGGACATCTATGGTGGGCAAGGATTTGTTTCCTAAAAATCCTAGTTGAGGGGACATCATGGAAGAACCAGATGGAAGGAGATTCAGAAAATAAGGGCATGTCCTCAGCCTCCGGGTGTGCCTGTAGCTCTCACATGGGACCTCCAGCAACTTCCATAAGGCCACGCCAGGCAGGATGATATGGTGCAAGGATTACTGTTAGCTGATACTGGTTAGAAGGAGCAGTATTGGGCTTGCTTCTGGAACTCAGCTAGAACTAAGTTCTTCAGGTCATACTGAGACTCTATGTCTACAGCGGGCAAAGGAACAAATTTTGCCTGGGAAATTCCATATATTTAAGAGTATTTCCTGGAGTGCCCTAAGTCACTGCCCACAAGACACACCCACCCCAAGTGTGGATTGGCACTGCCATACCTCTGACCCTGTTACCTCTGTGTGGGATGAGTCATTCTTAGGAGCTGTCCCGTCAGCCCATGAATATGTATGTGGCAAAGGCAGCAGCCATGAAGGGTAGATTCCCCCCTCTTATTCATCTTCATTAGGGAGGCCTGAACTCCCCAGAGGACCTTGCTCACAGAGTCGGGATTGTTCCTCCTGTCCCCTCACTGCACAGTGAGGGAGATAAATACCACATTATGCCACCCACAGGGCTTGTGCATTATGCCTTGGCAGCCCACAGCAGCCCCAAGAGCTCTATGACATCTTCTCTTGGTGTGGGACTCCCCATCCAGCCACACTGGGACCCATTGTGGTGCCTGGGTTGAGGCTGCCATGCCTTGGACATGGCCTGACATAGTACCGAGAGGGAAGCATTTTACCCCAGGAGTCAGGACTGGGTATGAGGCTGCTCCTTTGCTTTCACTTCTTGCTGCTGTCCAGTGGGGCCCCCACTCCCGACTCCTGCCTACCTCCAAGTCCCTAGACACTGAGATAAGCAGCTTTCCTGGGTGAAGGAATCCTTTGGAGAAGGCCTACGATCTCCATAAGGCATTGAATATTTCAGGATTTCTTGCCTGATCTGAAAGCCAGGATTTCTGAACTTGGGACTTAAAACAAGGAAGGTCTTCCAAAGATGGAAACTATAAGCTATGTGGTGTCACTTCTGATAACTGAGTTGGGATTCTGAGCTCCTTGTCCTTGGTCATTCTGCTTTCCTGAGAGTGTGGTCAGTGGTTAGAACCCATCCAGGCTGGGTGGTCAGGCATGCTGGGAGCTCTGGACTATTGGGAAAGAAAGGAAGGCAGGAATGGAAAAGACCAGGGCATTCATCCATTCTGGGGCTACTCCTCACAGAGAGGGAGCGCTGCCTGCCACCCAAATCAGAGCCCCAAGGCCCTCAACTCTTGGGTCAACACTGGTATGCAGTGGGTTTTCAGATTCATTGTAGGGAGTGGTAAGGCAGCATAATGGTTAAGTGCACAGGTCTTGGTGTCAGATACCTGAGTGTGCAACTTGGCTCCACCATTTACTAAGCATGATCTCAGGTAGTTCCTTAAACTCTTAAGGACTCAGCATTCTCAACTATCACATGAAAGTGACAATAATATCCTATAGTTTTATTCCAAAGATCAAATGATATAATGCTTGTAATAAGCATGAACCACGCCTGGAACAGAGTATGGGCTTGCTAAGGGGAAGCTCTTCTTCTTATGATATTGCAAAAGGAGAGTCTGGGCATTGGCCATGTTGGGAGTCAGGCAGGTGGCAACATCAAGATTCTGGGTGATTTATCAGGTAGGAAGTGCAGAAATCCAGGTCAAGGCCAAGGTGGGCAGGGAGCAGAAATCTGGTCCCAGGAAGAACAGATCAAGAATCCACAGACTACTTTACTGACTGGACATACCAAGTAGAGCTCGGGGCAAGAGCACCTTGGTAAAGGTACTAGAGATGGAACCGCAAGCCCAAGGAGTCAGGACTGATTCCAGCCTCTGGCTGTGGGTGGGTGCCAGCCATAACGGGTCAGACACTTGTGGAGCTGAGTCTGCAGACTAAGGGTAGATGCTCAGCAATGTCTGCTCTGCCTGGAAGGTGTTTCCCTTTCTCATTTGGCTATTTTTTCCTTGTCCTTCAAAACTTAACCCAGTTGTCACATTCTCCAATGAGTGATTCCTGATCTGTGGTTAGACACCCCTATGCTCTCTCTTCCTAGTCTGGGCTGTGATGATGGCTTCCTTATTTTTCTCCCCTAGCAGACTATACAGGGCAGCCCTAGATCCTCTTGGTCTGCCTAAACCTTACTTAATAGGCCCTTGATAAATGTCTGATGAATGAATAAATGAGCGAATGAATCCACGGTATCTTCATTGAACCATAATTGGAAAAGAGTGGGACTGATACAAATTATTTATTGCTTCTCTTAATTTCCAAGTTTGAACCTACATAATTAAAAAAACTACACTTCAGATAAAGAAAACATCCCAAACTCCAGTCATCTGTTTATTACTGCCATGACTTTTGCCCTATCCTGAACTATTTTTTGCTTTGTATTTTTATTTAAATACACTGACTATTTAAACATAAATAATCTACTTTAACCATCCCTTAAACAGTAATATTATAGATCTGACATTAGTCATATAGTACAATACACCTAACTGTGATGTTGTGATATATAAGAAGTATATATTTGGTCTTTATCCCCATTTCTGGCACAGTGCTCCCCAAAACCTTTGGAATTTCTTAAATGACAAGCAATGGGAACATCTTTTGTTATAATACTTGGTATCTTGTCCTTCAGAGCCATAAAAGTGAAATGGGTGTGTTGTTATTCTTAAGGAGCTTCTTCTCAGCCTCAACTGAGTTTGTGTGAATGAGGTGATTTTTGGAAAGCCCCTAAAGATGGGGGGCTGGTTGCCAGGGGAGCCAATCATGTGATTAGAGGGCTGGAAGGAGTAAGGACCGTGTAACGAAGAGAGGTAGAGAATGGAGTGTGGTGCATGTGTGTGTATGTGTGCGTGTCTGTCGCTGTCTGTGCGTCTCCATCAGCCCTTTTCTTGCTTTGCACATGTCTGTGTGTTTGTATATGGTGAATCTTTACTACAGCTCTAGGACTCCCAAAGGAATGTGTATACACACTGAAACACTGCCATCAAAACCTGCCAACCGGATGGGAGGGGAGTGAGAGGAAATGTCAGCCAGTAGATAAGCGGGGAGCTGACGCGGACAAGCTGGGGTTGTCCTCAGCTGCCCTGGAGTGACCACCCCTTCCCGGGAGAGAAGCTGCCCCGCACACAGGGAAGCTCTTCTTTGATAGGCCCCAGAGCAAGTGGCAGATTCCCAGTCAAGCTCAGCCTCTGCCATCCCACACACCAGCTCTCTCCTGCCTGAAAGCCAGAGGCCCGAGCACATGTGTCTGCTTGTGGTACACACTTTCAGTCATGTCTGGTCCAAAGCTGACTTTCATGGTGATCTTTGTTTTACTGACTCTGATTGACAGTGGGGCTGCTTCCAGGTGCCTGGTGGCACTCAAGTTCTAGCTGTGATCCAGGACAGAGATGCCTGCAGGGGCTGAGGAGGTGGGTCTGGAGGTGGGCCCACCAGCTGGTCAGAAGGCAGGGCCGGATGGGCAGATCTTCTTGGCTCTTTCTGATGCAGGTGTTCCAGGGACCCGAAGGTCCATGACCCACTGTGGGTTCTTGACTTCACACAGGAAAGACTTCAAATATGAGCCAGCATAGAGTTTAAAGTGAAAGAGAGTTTAATAGTGAAGGAGTGGGAGGGAGAGAAGGCTACTCCATAGTCAGAACAGACCCTCCCTAGTGGGATTTGCTTCTTCTATTGAGACTCGTTTAATCGAGGAGTAGGGCATGCAATAAGGGGAGAAATTTTCAGGATCTTCCTGAGAAAGCAGTGGAGACTTCTCAGAAGAGTATAGTTGGCCATTTGTGTCCTTATATGGGCTTTCTGTTTCCAATCATGGCATCAGGGGTGTGTGGTTGAGAATGCTAATGTATTACAATGAGCTAATGTATTGCGAGGTGAAATTAGTCTCCAGGTTGGATCGAGCTGATCTTTGGGCTCTAAACCACAAATATGTCTGACTATTTCCTTGATAGTCCTTGTAGCCCATTTAAATTACAGCCAATTCACTGCATACCCTGTCTCACTTCCAGCATAATCCAGTAGTGAAGGAGGGAGGGCCATCTGGCTTTATAATGTATTACCCAGGCCTGATTCATTTATTCACTCAACAAATACTCAGTAAGCACCTACTATGAGCCAAGTGCTACCAGAGGCATTGGGGAAACAAAAATGAAGAAACAGATAAATATCTCTGACTTTAGGAGCCTGTAATTTTAGCAAGAAGAAGTGGCAAAGAAGCAGTCAACATACTAGAAAGATCATAGTCGATCAGCAGGTGACAAGTGCTATGGAACAAGGAAGTGGAGTGGGGTCAGTGGGATCCTGGAGGGTTGCAATTTTAAGTGGAGGGGTCACTGAAGGATTCCCAGAGAAGCTATGGGGGCCACTTGAGGGTACCTACCCCTTGCCTGTTCTTTGTGGGTTTTTTAGGCTCTTTGTTGGGGTTGTGAAATTGAGAAGATGGTGAAGCCTGAGAGGTAGGTGGGAATTGGGGGAGGATGCTTTTGTGACTGTGATTTTTTCCATGTTGAATTTCAGAGGGAAGTTCAGTTCAAGGGAGGGTGGTACTGTGGTCCAGGGCAGGCTCATGCAGTTGGGGTTTAGACTCCTGACTGGATGGTGCTGGGTCCCCTGTGTGATGAGGGGTATGACAGCCTCATATCCTTCCCATCCCAGCCTGCCTCTCGGGGCGTCTGAGGATTCTGAGGTCCTGGTGTGAAGTCTGACATCTCGGAGGTTGGCCCACATTGTTCTCATGGAAGGTGCAATTTTGGAGACAATGTCTGCAGCCGGAGGTGATGGGCCCAGGAAGAATGATTCTGGTTCTGCTGGCGCTGGGTCCCTGGACACGTCTCTTGGAGATGTGTCTGAGGTGACATGGCAGTCTCTCTGTTGTCTGCCTGCCCCTGAAGGGGGCTGAGCTGTACATTCCAGTTTGTGTTTGGATGGCTGACACTATGAAAGCCCATTTGGATGTTTGCTCCTGGCACCCTAACCTGGCTGTTCTGATAGCTCCTGGGAGATGGAACGCAAAGCAAAGGCCTGAGAGTGAGTGACAGGGAACGGAGCCACCTCAGACTCACAGAAAGAGAGAGGCTATTGCAGTGTTTCACCCAATTCCACTCAGGTGGATCTCAAAGTTTCCGGTATATCATGACGGAGGTGTCCCCACCTCTCCCTTCCCTCCCAATGAAGGCAGATGTCTCCATCCCCATCTCAGAACTGGAGGGACCGGCAGGGGAAAGGACCTCCTGCTCTGGTTTCCCACACTCTGGTGCTAGGATCTGGATGCTCCATTGCACCTTGAAACCCCTAGAACTGGAAAAGCCCCCAAGGCTTATCGGGCCCAACTCTGTCCTGTGGCCTTTCTGCCCTCTGATTGATGAGCAGACTGAAGCTCAGAGAAGTCAGTGTCTTGTCTGAAGTCACACAGCAGGTTGGGAGAGGAGCTGAGCTAGAATGCAGCTTGGCACCTGTTGCAATGTCTTCTCCAGCCCCTCTTGCAGTGAGGAACATGGAGGTCATTGTGGGGCAAGAGTCTCCCTTTATCTCCAAGTCTTCCCAGCAGGGGATTATGTACCCCTTTCCTCAGCCTCCAAAACAAGCTAAGAAAAATAAAGGACTTGTTGGGGGTGGGGCAGGCTGAATGGGGTGCATCAGCGGTGGCAGTAAGGGCTCAAGGCTGCCCTCACTGCTCATGAAGGAGGCTGCGTGGTTTGTTCTTCCTTGGCTCCAGCCCCTTTACAACATCTATTCTAGAGCATCTTGGGGCACACAGAGCCCCAGATATAACCAGTCCACCCCATAGAGAGAGTAAGCAGCAGAGAAGCATGCCCCCATCCTGTTCCTACAGACAACCCCCATTCTGTTCTTACAGACACCCTCCCCCATGCTGTTCCTACAGACATCTCCCTCCTGTCCTGTTCATACAGACACCCCCTCCTATCTTGTTCCTACAGACACTGTCCCCCATCCTGTTCCTACTGACAACCCCCATTCTGTTCTTACAGACACCCTCCCCCATGCTGTTCCTACAGACACCCCCCTCCTATCTTGTTCCTACAGACACTGTCCCCCATCCTGTTCCTACTGACAACCCCCGCCTATCCTGTTCCTACAGACCCCTCTAGTGCCCACTCATATAGGCATGAAAGTCTAACATCTGCCCATGATGGAGTTTAGTAGTCTGCCTGAGAGGAAGAAATGGCAGTGGCTCGACATTTCTCAGACAGCAGTGGGGGTGCCTGGGATCACTAATGTGTGCAGGGCGGAGACCACAGGTAGTTGTGAACAGTCATGAACTTGGGTTTTCATCCGGGCCTTCTGCTCACCAGCTCTGCCTCTGAGGTGAGCTGCTCGAGCAGTTTGTATTTTAGTTTCTTCATTTGTGAAATGCAAGGCAGATAAAGTCTAGCTTTCAGGGCTTTTTATTATTTTTATTTTATTTTATGCACAAACCAGTTGTATCTTTTATTTAATTTTATTTTTTTATAAATTTTTTCTTTATTGATGAAGGTATTACATATGTGTCCTTATCTCCTCATTGTCCCCCCGCCCCCGCCCCCACTCATGCCTCACCCCCCTCAGCACTTTTAGGATTAAAGTTAGTATAGGTAAGGCATGTATGGGCTCTTAGCAAGTTCAAAGTTATCCTTATCATTATTATGTTTGCTAATACTCTCAGGAAACACTGAAGGCCATTTCAGCTCTGGGTGCTGGCTCCCCTGATTCCCTGGCACCCCTCATGTGTTTGGAGCCCCTCAGAAAATACTAAGGCTGTGTGCTCCCTTCACACCTATTAGCACCGCCCTCAAGGCGACTGGAGGGCCTGGAGACTGGGGCCTCCTTCCCAAGCCTCTGCTGGGCTCCCTGGGGTAATTCTCCTTCAGCTCTGGGGGACAGATTTTAGTCCGTCTGTGTGCAGCCCACAGGCTCGAGACTGTCACAGATACAGACCCGGCAGCTGACTTAGCTTTTGGCTCCTCATGTATCAGGACTTCCCAGCAGAAGGGAAATGGCTTGTTCCCCTTCTCTCTGCCAGAACAAGAGAAGAAGAGGGAATGTGTAAAGGTGGGGCAGGGGAGGCTGAGGGAGGGGGTGGAGTGGGAGAAAGGCTGGGAATCTAAGGGCAGGTGATCAGGGAACAGCCTCGGTAGCTCTCTCATCCTGAACCCCATTAAGCATCTGTCTCCATCTGTCTCCGGCAATTGCCTGGCAGTCAGATCAACTCCCCACTCAGTGCCAACGTCTCCATACTTTCCGGGCGCTTGAAATGCCATTTTTAAGACAACCACCTGCAATATTCCACTTACCAGCACGCGAGGAGACGCCACCACTTGGGCAAACAGGGCAGGGGCTGGGTCTCCCCCTTTCAGCCCTCCCCTCCCCCCATGTGTGCTTATTAAGTGTCCACTGTGTGCCCAGCACAGGGCTAGACGGTGCAGAGCAGAGAAGAGCAGAAGGAGGCCTGTCGGGAAGCGCTGTGGGGTGAGGTGGGGACACACTCCAGCTTGCAGGCACTGAGAAGAAAGCAGTCCACTGTGGAGGTAGCCCTGGAACCCAGCATCCTGGTGGAGTTAGGGCTCAGGCGAAAAATGATGTCACCTTGAGAGGATGGAGCTCCAGGGATGTTTCTAAGACAATCCTCAAATCTGTTAACCCCTTCTTGGCTCCCACCTCCTCTTACCTGGGTGGGTGTGGGCGATGGAAGCTGACCCCCACAGCCCTGCCCTCTCCCCTGGAGGCTAGTATCTGAATGGAAGTGGCTCACATTCCTGAGGATGGACTTGTGCTTAAGTTCTGCAGAAAGAGAGGCTGGAAACATTGGGTACTCAGTTGACTACCCATGGGACACTTTCAAAAGTAAATAAAATTGTGTTAATTTGTGCCATTATGCAAATGACTAGGTAATACCTATATGATATATATATATATATATATATATATATATATATATATATATTAGAGAAATATGCTAATTAACCAGGATGCTATAACTGGTCGACCAGACAGGAGGAGGTTGCATGTGCAGTGTCGGGGGCAGGGTGGCAGGGGCCTCCGTGCCTGTGCTGGGGGAGGGTCTGATCAGCACTGGCCGCGGCTGCTTCAGGGCTGGAGAGGGAGGCAGGGCTGGACCGGCAGCAGCCATGGCTGCTGCGGGGCCAGGGGAGTGAGGCAGGGCCATACCCTTGACTCAAGGGTGGGCGGCGCCGTGAGATTTTCGAATCGCGCGCTGCGCTCCTAGTATAGGAATAAAAGGTGAAATTACAAATGGCAGAACTACATCTCATCCGAGTCTCTTAGGTGCATTTTGAGTATTATGTATAGACAATGGAGACATGAATTTGAAACTGACTCAGACGGTGTGATCATTTCAAAGGAATGTGATGATTGAGGGGGAGACTATCTGGATATATTTACTTAAAGAAAGTTGTGCAAAGCCACGAAGGAGTGGAGAAACAGGTTGGAAATAGGTATATCCTCCTCAGAAAGGATTCAGGTGCAGAAAGCTATCCAGCTTCCTGCTGGGTGACCTGGAGGTGGTTGAGGAGCCACCAGCCCTGGCTTCCAGTCCTGGCTCTGTGACTTTCTAGCTATATGACCTTGGGCAAGATATGTAACCTCTGGATCCTTCAATTTTCTCAACAGTAATAGGGGATATGCTAGTGCCATTGCCTGAGTGGTCCAGTGAGTAAATTGGAAAACATATATAATATTCTTAAAAAGTGTCTGGTGCAGAACGAGGGCTCAATACATCTTAGCTTTCATCTTTACTATTTTCAATATGCTGGGCTATTAGAAGGGTATCTATATTTTATTTAAAAAGATCACCTATAATATTTTTACTTCCATCATTTATAAATTCACTCCTATCTCCTCTAGGACATATCAGGCCCTTAGAGTGACAGGTTTCTGATACTTAGAGTAACCGAGAGCAGACCAGGTGGCCCCCAGCAGCCACACTTCCCAGGCAGCTGAGGGCCCCGTAGCTGCTCCAGTGAACTGTTTGTGCCCAAGTTGCTTCCTTGAGACACTGCCTTTGAGAAGGGTCACCACTAACCCTGCTTATCCTCAGGGTAAGAGAAGAGGCCTTATCCTCTGACGCCACCTTTAATGCACAAAACTTTCTGATAAATGCTCACTCGTTAAGCTGAGGGCATCTCAGGACACAAGCAATACACACATGAAGTAGGACATGAAACGAAGTCTCCCCCCTGGGTCTCACCTGGGTATTGCTTTAAGCTGATGCCAAGAATGATCAGATGGGGCAAGGGAAGACACTATTAGAACTTCTATTTTTTTTCTACTTAAAAAAGTTAAGCTTTACCTATGTTTAATAGACAGTTGAGACTGGATACTGCTTCCTGGCCTTGGTCGCTATGTCAGCCATTCATGTGTCAGGAGGGAAAGAGCGGGAAGGGAGGGCCACTTCTCTGAGTGGTGGACACAGGGTTCTTACTGCCTGGCTCAGTTTCAGTACAGTGCAACAAACTGGTGATTTGCGTATGACAGGTATTATCAATATTGTGAAAGCAATCCTTTAAATAGAATCTTTACAACACTTGCCATCAGATGGGAGTGACCATGAAAATTTTTTGTGTGGCACAGGGGTTGGCTGGTTAGGGAAGCATAATTAAGCATTTTTCCCTTTAAAAGAACCACAGTGTTCCACACTTGCTGGCCTTTTCAGTTCTAATGAGCAGCTGTCAGAAGTATGCCACTTTACTGATAACTTTGAAAAATTACCCACTTCTCCTGCCCCTTCAGTATAAAGGCAGTGCATTAACAATGAGTTAGAAAGTAACTACTTTCAGAAAAAAAATATGGCATGGAGAGACCCTTTTGGAAAGAAAAAAAAAAAAGGATGTTTGGAAATATTTGCATCTTTTTGTGATTTTGTTGTTGATATGACTAAGCGTGACGCTTTAAAAACTCATCTAAATTTTTTAAAAACTTGAAAACAGAATTTTCTACCTGCCTGAAAATCTTCCAAATGGAGAATTTCAGGGAGTTTTGACCCATTTGTTTAAAAATATAAAAATTTAGTACCTTTCGATTTGTTGAAAGAATAGCTGATTGACATCAGAGAAGATGGAAATCTACTAGCTGAATTCCAACCACAATCTTTGCATAATTGGTGCATGAGACTGAAGAAAGTATCTTGGTTTCCTCAGCCGTGTGCTTTTTGCATCTCTGTGCCTATGTGAGCTGTCTTTTCCCGTTAAGACAGCCATTAAAGCAAAGTATTGAAATAAATTGAACCTTAGACCTCAAACCCCATATTAGTAAGTGTTAAACAAAGATTTTCAAAAATAATGAAGCCAATCCTAACACATCAGTCTCACAGCAAAACATTTTGTATCATTCATTAGTAAGATAAAATAAAATAATGCTATTTTATGTCACTTCTTTAATTCCTAATTTCATGTATATTTGATAATGCAAGTATATTAATAATAATATATATTATTTGTAAACATTTATAGGTGTTTTTTGTAGGTTCGTGCTCAAAAATTTTATGTACTACAGAGTGTGCAATCAAAACTCTTTAGAGACCTCCTGGCCATTGCAGTATGTTAATTTGCAGCTACTTCATGTGTAATCTCATATCCACCTCTGCCTTTGACTTTCCTGTTTCCTTCTACAACGATCTCTTTTGTACCCAGGTGTTTGTTGTTTAGACCCAGCTCAGCAGTCCACTGTGTGCAGGGGTATCTGTGTGGGAGGAGACAGGGTGGTCAATTTCTTTATTTCTGGGGAATTTACCCAATGCATTCTAAATCTTATTGGGGCCCAGGTCTCTGGGCAGCAGACAGAAATTTTTCTCTGAGAGCAACCCTAGTAATTTGCAATGGTGCTGAGAGATAAGGAAATCACTTATCGCTCAGACAAGCAGATAGCATCCTGATGATTATGGCCATTCAAGCTGACAGGGAAGATTCCTGTCAGAATGGCCAGAATGACTGTGAAGCTTGAGAATAGTCACACAGACATAAACCTGCCAGTCCAGAGTGAGCCTTTTGGAAGGCTGTCTCCCATTTCCCATCTTTTCTCTTTTGTTTCATCTCATTCCCATCCTTCCCTTTATCCTGTTTTTTGGCATTCCTCCCACCTTCCTCCTTATGTTTATCTCAATCTCATTCTTCTCCACATTCACATCCCATTTCCCCAATTCTTGGGGGAGGAGGGGGAGCTGGAATGGGGTCAGGCCAGTGTTTTTCAAATTCTCGGTCATGACACATTAGTGGGTTGAGAAATCAATTTAGAGGGTCACGAAATCAATTTAAAGGGTCATGACCAGAATTTTTTTAGTGGCAAAGAATAAAGTCAAATAGAACAGTGTCCATCAAGCACAGTAAGGATAGGTACTATTTGTGAAACTATGCATGTCGGTGTGTGTGTGTGCCTGGGTTCCAATGGAAAGCACACCTCTTGTCATGAGTCATGGTCAAATGAAAGCCACTGGTTTCGGGGATACCGTGTTGCATACACTGGCAAGAAGTTGACTTTAGCTTTGAGTATCCAACTCATATGTCGAGTATTTCTAATGACATTATATGACCCTCCACTAGTTCGTATTCAAGTGATTTCTCAATTTCAATAACTTGGCTTCAACAATTACTTGGGACAGTTTAGTGTGACAGCTGTGGGGTGGTGGGTAGGGTTGGTCACAGAGTAGGGCTCACTGGAATCAAGGCCTTGACTTGTGAGACACGGACTTCTGAGTCAGTTTCTCATGAATGGACCAGATCAGTGCTTTCCTACCTATTCTTTTGTTAAGGCACATATGGAAAACACATTTTCACAGCTCACTGGGATGTTGGAGGTCTCCTCATGACCAGAGGGGACCAAGTTCTGGGGAATACTGTCCTCTAGGCATTTCCCAGCTTCCCCAGGGGCTGAAAGAATAAAAATTGTAGCACATGCCCTGGCTGGGTGGCTCAGTAGGTTGGAGCATCTTCCTGTACTCCAAAAGGTTGTGGGTTTGATTCCCAGTCAGGGCACATACCTAGGTTGTGGGTGTGATCTCCAGTCAGGGTGCAAACAGGAGGCAACTGATCTATGTTTGTCTCTTAGACCAATGTTTCTCTCTCTCAAATCAATACAAACATATCATTGGGTGGGAATTTTTAAAAATGGTAGCATATAAATGGCCCATACATTGCATCCCTCCACTCACCAGAGTGGAAGCATTGCCTAGATAACCCCAGTTTACAAATAGGACTGGAAATCCTTATTCCTGCAAATCTATGTGTGGGTCTCCCTGCTTGGAACATACAAAGATGCACAAGACATCCATGCTCTCTGGAGCCTCCCATTTAGTGGCTGTGCTCACCCCCTGCAGTTTGCAAGAAATACTGTGTGGTACAGCACCAGCTGAGTCATGATTGGCTCTCTTTTGCAGTGGCCTTTCCTTGCCTGGAGCCCTGACACTTGAAAGTTTCTTTTCCCCCTATGGGAACTGAATGAACCCCAGAATTGCCTTGCAATCTTGATACTTCTTTATGGGCATAAACCTAAGGCAAATCAAGATGAGAAGAACAAACTTCAATGGCTCTTCAAATGCCAAGCCTGGTGCATTCACTGTGTGCACTGAAGGGAGTGAAACTAATTACTGCCTTCTTAAAGAGCTGAGCACGGGTGGCTACGCCCTTGAAAGTGGCCAGCAGAAATGCTTCTTGCAAACCAGTCTCTCTGCCAGAGCCTTTGCTGCCCGAAGACCCCTGCCTCGGGCCATTAGCGAAGAGGCCGGTCATTATTAACTAGCTGGCATTGACTGATGACACCACGCTTTCTTTTTGGTTGTGCATGGGCTGTTGGCAGGCTCTTAGTTGACCCCTGGAATTTGGAATTTATTCTGCCATGAAAACAAAGAAATAAATGAGAGGAATGAGCAGAAGTCCCCATGGTTAGACACATTGGTTAAAGACAGCTCAACAGTCTGGTCTGGCACTTCCCCAAGGCCACACCCACCAGAAGAATCCAGTCTTGTTAACACTCCAGAGTAATGGCACCACTCGTCTCCAAACCAGGAGAGAGATCCCCTGTCTCACCCTCCACCCCCAGGGGCTGGTACCACAGAAAGGGATGGTGTCTGTACAGCATCTTACACACTGGAAAAGATTCAGTTTCCTTTTTATGTAAGGGATCCATTCTATAAAATATGCTTACATGATAGATTGTATGTTATAAGTGCCATAGGAATCCTCTGCATAGACAGTAACTCTCTTAACAGTTATTTACTTTGTCAGGTCATATTTGACTTTTTTTTTTTAAGTGAGACGCTATTGTTATCAAATGGTGTCCTTTCAACTCAATTCAACAAGCACAAATTGTTGACCAGCTAGAGAGGTTGGCAAACTACCATCCAAACCTGGTCGTCAACCTGTTTTTGCAAATAAAGCTTTATTGGAATCTTGCCATACCCATTCATTTACATATCATCTATGGCTGCTTTTACTACAATGGCAGAGTTGCATAGTTGAGACAGGTCACCTGGCCTCTGCAAACTCCAACATATAAACTCTCTGGCCTTTTATAGACTACTAGAGGCCCAGTGCATGAAATCTGAGCATGTGTGCAGTTCCTAGTCCTGGCTGTCGATCAAAGTGCAAGCTTCTGGCTTGGAAGGGCAGGTCCCAGCTGACCGGGGCAGCACCTGGGCCCCCAGTCCCCCGTGTGCCCCCCTCCACCTGAGCCATCGGGCCCCTGCCTAGCTCCCTCAATGCCAAGAGCCGGCCACTGGTCACCGTCTGTGGGGTGATCCGCAAGGTAATCAGGCCCCGCTTGCACCTGCCTTGGCTTGGTGCCACTCGCTTACCTGCTCCACCATCCTAGCACGGTCCCACGCTCATTGGGGCCCGTTGGGGCTGGCAGTGCCTCCACTGCTGCCCCCTGCCAGCCTCACGTCGCCGATGCCTGCCATGTTGCATGCCGCCCCTGGTGGTCAGTGCACATCATAGCAAGCTGTCGAACTCCTGGTCGAGGGTACAATTTGCATATTAGGCTTTTATTATATAGGATAGTGTTGTTTCTCCTGACCTACTATGTGTTAAACCTCAAGGTCAGGGAACAAAGGAATGGGTACAAAAGAAGTCTGGCAAGATCCTTGCCCTCAGGGAGGTTACAAGTTCATGGGTGAGAAGGATCTTAAACACATGAAGCATAAATCAAGTTTTTGGTCTTTGGTGCAGCCACGTGGTATGTGTCCTCACCCCTGGGCCTCTGCTTCCGCCCTGTCCAGGATGCCCTGCGACTCATCTCACCAGGAAAATTGTGTGCATGCTTCAAATCTGCGTTCCACCCTGAGTCATCCTCACCTGAACCCTCCAGACTGTTGGTCTTTGCAGCCAAAGGGGACCCATATGGTGATTTGTAGTGTGAAGATGCTCAATATGCATTTGGTGCATGTAAATGAATTCTCACAATGATCTGGGGAAGATGGGAGAAACCTACCTGAAATGACCTTCTTTCTCTTTACCAATTAAAAAAAAAATCCCTACGGAGTTTGAACTAAACTCATGAGATTCAACTCCCTACACGAAACCTCAGGCCAGGACCTTGCCTTTGGCTTTAAGCCAAGTCCAAGGGTCTCCAAAATAACTCAACCAGTTTGGAAATTGACTTCTATGCAATTCTTCTATGGAGGATATCTGTACATGTTGGTCATATAGGGGAAAAGAAGCCAAATAACATATTCCTCTTCTGCTTTTCCTCTAAAATCTCCTAAATCCCACCACCGCACAGAAGGAAATTTTAAAAAGTCAAAATGAGAACAATAATTTTATGTGACAAGATTATTTATATGGCTGTTCTTCCAGTGATAAATCCATGCAGGGGCTCAACACCTCCTCCAGATGCCAATTCATAAATCAGAAAATGCTATTACCCACCGGCCATAAAAAGCGAACCCACCCCAGCACAGAGGACTCATTTCAGAAGTGGCTGCCCCATTTCATGGCAGAAATGAGTTCAGAAAATCCACCTGGCTGTCCAAAGGGAGGAGAAATGTCTTTTACTTGATAAATAATCAGTCTTTCCTTCCTCTCAATCCCCTTCCCTCTAGATATATATATAGAATTAATGGTACAGATATATGCCGTCCCACAGAAATAATAATAACAAGGCTAACTAGATTGAAAGAGGGCGAAGGGCAAGAGTGAGCATGGTGAGAAGCTGGCAGACTTCCTGGGAAACCTTTTATACCAGTTTAGATGTAGCTCATGAATAAACAGCTTGGAAACAATTTAATGAGAGTCCTCCTTTCTAGGCATCCCTCCTGCAAGCACCCTTCAAGGTCAGGCAGAGAACCAAGGAAAAGGGTTGGGAAGGAGGGAGTCATTGCAGAAATGGCTGGAAGGGGTAGGCAAAGTCACTGGATTTGCTTGTGGTTCCTCCAGTGTGATCGTATACACTTCATTTCTTTCTTAGTGGATGTGTGTTGAAATGGGAAGGGGATATAAAGAGAGTTCAAGAAAAGAGAAGAAAGGAGGAGAGAGAATGAGAAGTAAGGTGGCAAGAAAACTCATCAGGGGCTACATGGTCACAGTCACTTGACAAGTAGGCAAGATACAGCGGTAGACAAAGCGCATGATGCCTGTACATGTTTGCAGCTGACATTCTAGAGGGGGTGGGGCCAGACAATAAACAAGTCAGCAAATAAATCAGCAAGATGATTTCTTCCAGTGATAAGTGCTATCACTGAAATAAAACGGAGTCACATGATAGAGAGAAGCTGAAACTAAGAATGGGGCGAGGCAGGTGCAGACTAGGTGGCCCAGGAAGCTCTTTCTGAATTGATGACATGCGAGTGGGCCAGATATTCTACAGATAGTCTCCATAGAAGAATTGCATAGAAGTCAATTTCCAAACTGGTTGAGTTATTTGAATATCTGTGAGGAGACCATTCTAGACGAAGGAGACAGCAAGTGCATGGGCCCTTGAAACAGGATGCAGTTGGTACATTCAAATAAAAGGGAGTCACTGTAAAGATAGAAGTCAGGAGCAAAGGGGAGCCCACACAGATGTGCAGGGGACAGATTTGGGAATCTGCGAGGGCAGTGCTAGCCCCAGGTGGTGGTGACTAATTTTCTATCCGATTCACCCATTATAGTAACAGTCAGAGCATCCTGAAAAAAAAGGAGAGGCACCTTCCAACCTTTGCTTATTGCCTGGACTGGCCTTTGCTTGGGCATCTTAGTCCACTAGCACCTCAAGTACAAGAGAGAGAGATGCTCCATCAGTAAACAGCAATAACGAAAGCTAATAGTTACTGACTGCTTTGTGTTATCCCAGCAGAGTTTCGGGAGAGGGATTGTGTTTTGTGTTTTGCCAGCTTAATTGAGGTATAATGAACACACAGTCACCAAGTTCAAGTGTAGGGTTATATGGCAGTGATGAAATAGTTCTGTATCCTGATTGTGGTGGTGTTTGCATGAATCTATACGTGTGTTAAAATAACAGAACTATACACACATTTTACAACAACATCAATTTCCTGGTTTTGATATAACAATTTTTTAAGATGTAACCATTGGGGGAAATGGAGTGAAGGATACATGGGACCTCTCTGTACTATCGGTGCAGCTTCCCATGAATCTACAATTATTTCAAAATGAAATGTTGTTTTAAAAATTAAAAAAACAAAATCAAAATTTTAAAATGTAGAAGGAAATCAGAAAATACTTTAAAATATGTTGCAATAATACGTTGCAGAGAAGATCCACTATTGGATACAAAAGTTAGTAACATTTAGAGGAGAAACAGGATATTTGCATAGTCCAGCTATTTCCTCCAGAGTATTTATTAACTACAAATGCAAAAATAGTAACTTCACAGTGGAGAAACCACCTAAGCCAAGGGATCAAGGTTAAATCAATCAGTAAGAAGACATACCAATATCATGAGCCCCTTGATGAGATGCACCGAGGATACAGTATTGGTTCTGTGACCCTGGAGTAGCCTCCCAGAACCTTAGCAGTGGGATCAGTACCTGAAGAACTCCACCACAGAACACTTATCTATAGATGGAGGACATGCCTTGGCAGCCTACTGGACTCCATAAAAATGATCACTCTTTAATTAAAATATTTTAACCGTATATAACAACCACTTCTTCAGAGAATAAAAGAGAAACTCTGTTTTCTAACGATAGCCATTTCCTGAATTTATTTTAGTCTCTGCTACTAAAGTTTCATAGAGCCTGGCTTGGCAGGCCTAATTAGACAGAGAGCCCATCCCACACTCTGTAGGGGTGGAGAAGATGAGGGACTCCTGTGACTTGAGGTTCTGCAGGTGGGACTCCTGGTATCCCAGTCCTGCCTAAAGGCCCCTCCCTGGTCTAAGGTCCCAGACCTGTCTCTTCACATTTTGGACCTTTGTGGTTAGGTGTAATCTAGAGTGATAGAATCCTGCCCATTTCATATACAAGGAAATACAAGAGTCTCATGGCAAGTCGTGGCTGTGGAGAAGAAGCACATCCAGGGTGTCCCAGGTCCTTGGTCAGAGCCACAGTCATCAGCTTCTTGATGCTATGTAGTCATCTGCCTTCCCACTCCTCTTGCCCTCTAAACCTGGGTTACCAGGCAGCAGGACAATACCCCAGCAGAAAACTAAGTGTACATTCTGTTACTCATCAGTAGAGCTTTCTATATATCCCAGAACCAAGGCCTCGGGTAAGAGGATAAAATGAGAATTACACATGTGAGTTCAGTCAACAAAGCTGGGTGCAACTTTGAAGGCTGGAATAGCCTACGATGTTGTGATTCTAGACACAAAGTGACAAGACACGCGCGCGCGCGCACGCGTGTGCGTGTGTGTGTGTGTGTGTGTGCGCGCGTGCGCGCACATGTGCGCCTATGTTTAAAAAATCTAAGGCACGAATTAAAGAATGTCAGGTATAAGGTTAGTGTATTGAGTTTTCCCCTATTTTTAAGTCCCAATGTCTCTTTTCAACAACTCCAGGAACACAGAAATCACTTAGAGCAGATATTGTCTGCTCCATGAGGATTTAGGCTCTGCAGAGATGATATTACCCCCTCCTACCTTTTATATAACTTGATTACTTTGTAATCATTCCACACAGGCAAATGCATTTATTCAATCATTCATTTGCCAAGCATTTGATGAGTTTCCACTCAGTGCTAGAAACTGTCCTAGACAAGAGAGTTGTGGAGTTAAATAAAACACAGCCCTTCTTCAAGGAGTTCATGATGTATTGAAAGTCATCATGTAAACACATAAATAACAATACAACAAGTTGGATGTGACAGCAGAAATGACTACATTGTAAAGAAGTAGCACTGAGAAGGGAGTGATGAAGAAGAACCAGAAGGAGGTTTCAAGGATGAATAGGAGTTTGCAGAGGGAACCAGAAAAAAAGGGGCCTTCTAGACAGAAAGAACAACTTTGCAAAGTCAAGGAAGACTTTGAAACATGGTGATATTTTAAGGGAAGCTATACACGTTTAATGTTGTTGGAACAGAAATTAAGATCGATGATTGGTGAAAGCTGAAAAGTTAGGCAGGAATGAGACCATACTGCGTCCTATGTGCCATACTACAGAAACTTGGATGGTACTTCATAAACATTAGCAGTTCTTTGGTGGGGATCGGGGTTGAGACAGTGGCAAACTTGAGTGTCAGACAGATCACTCTGGTGGTAATATAGTGAACTCATAATAATAATAATAATAATAATAATAATAATAATAACAAAAGAAATCCAGAGTTATGGAGAGCAAAGAAGAAGTGTTTGCTGTCACTATGCCAGGTACTTATTTAATTTAATCTTTATAGTACTGCTACGAAGTAGTTGTTTTTATTTCCATTTTACAGATGAGAAACTGAGAGGTTTGTCATGTGTCAGGTCACCAGCTGCTAAAAGGTAGAGTGGTGATTATAATAGTTTCATCAGATGTAAGGACCTGATTTAAGGCTACACAAAGGTATAGGTTGAAGGGATGCTCAGGAGGTCATATAGAGTTAGAGATAACAGCATGTAGGGGAGGCTGAAGGATATAAAGACGTTTAAGATGATTCCTGGAGTTCTCGGCCAGTAGAAATTAGTTGTATGATGATTCGTGGACTCAGATAAGAAATAATAGAGGAATAAAGCCTTTCCAAACTCTCATAAGTCCCCTCTCTTTGTAACAAGTGTCTTCCACTTGTGCTCTGAATCCTACCCTCTTCAAACATACAGGGGGTTTCTGTCCACATTTTTTATCCTCTATTTCTTCCTGGTTCTTGTACCTCCATTTTCAATCAAGCTCAAGTTTTGTTTTTCTCTTTTTAACTACAGTCCTATTTCCTTCCTGTACCACCAAATACTCGGTTTCTATGTGCCTAGAAGGAAAGAACCAGCTATGAGTGAGCACTACTTATTTCTGCCACATTGAAAAGGTTCAAAGAATAGTTTCCTATAATCCTAAAATTCCATCCTCTAGTGATTGGACCAGTACTCCTTTAGTTTAACATTGTGCATTGATGGTTGAGAAGTAACTCTACTCAGAGCCAGGAAAAAACCATTAGTTCATGTGGTGGAGGCACTTTAAATGATAAAACTCTGCAGTGCTAGATTTCAGCACCAGAACTTGAGGACAGCTCCCCATCTTTGTAAATGCCTGCCTGACTATCGGGTTTCTCAGCAGCACTGATTTCCTGAATGTCCATACAGACATAGCCAGATTCACAGTCACATATTTCAGTTAAATCCCTTTTTACTTTAATTCCTCTATCCCACAAACCTGAGCAACTTCTTTGATGAGCAGGAACAGACCATCAAACGCCACCCTCTCTAAATATTAAGTGACAGCCTCTACTCTCTGCACCTACAAGGCAGCCCTGCCTTTCACCCTAATGAAACCGCCGAGTAATTTTGGAACCATGGGGAAAAGTCTGGCTCTAGCCTCTAGGAGATGTATTGAATAACTTGTTTCTCACTGACCTCAATCGGCCTATAATTTCTAGACATTTTTAGGTAGCATCTGTGAATCTGTCCCTCTCTCTGGGTTCTTATTTGTAAGCCATCCCTGTGATACCTGTAACATAAGGAGTCACAGGCACAGCAATTACTGATGAAAGAAAATCACATGTGGCAGCTCCCTCCATATATGGTATGGGAATTAGTAAGCATTTATGTTATGGCAGAGTAATAACCAAACCGTAGGTAGAGATATGTCCTTGTTTCTCTGTATATACGTAACTCTTTACACATAGTATTTTCTCTCCAAATACTAGGAAACATTTAGGAAGATGAGTTCAGCCCTCAGAAAACCCAAGGGTGAACACAAAGGGTTTCTGAGCATGCTGGTGAACTCAATTATTACTGTCAACCCCTCAAGCACGTTTCTTTGTGATTCCCATGAAAGGTGGGGTGCTCAGCCCTGACTTCCCACAAGGTGCTCAGGGCAGCTCCTGCCACCCCCCGCAGGCTCCCTATTTGCCTCAGTCTTTTCTCCTCTCTCTAGTCATAAAAACATCAAATGTCCCAGAAGTGTGTCCCTGTCCATCCAAACCTGACAGCATCTCAGGGAAAAGGACAACAGAAGAAGCCACTCTCAGAATTAAAAAAAAAAACAACAAAAAAACTAAGGGACCATGTTTTAGGAAGGGGAACAGTTAGCAGAAACAAACTACCTTTTTGACCCACACCACTGGGTCAGCTTTTTGTTATTGCTACAGTAGGACCAGACCTCCACCTTTAGATCGTACTGGCCTTTCCAGACACACCTAGTCCGTCATCAGAATGCTGGCCAGGTTTGAGGCAGAGCTGATGGGGTGTTCCCTTCTGCTTTAGGTATTGCTCTTTCTGATTTGTAATGTTTGTCCACCAGTCAGAACATCTAGACACATTCTGAAAACTAAGAACATAAACCAATAGAATAACAGTACCTTGTATTTATCTAACACAAAGTGGTACTCCAAGTGCTTTACCAACAGCATCTCACCAAGACCCCCTCAGCTCTCCATGAAGGGTTACTCCCTTTGCTATAACTGGGCATGCTGAGACTTCAATGGGTGACTCAGGGAGGGTGATATGATGCACCTCTATTCCACCACCACACGTTCACCAGCCAGGCCAGCAGTTGACATGCCTCACTTGACTGAGGACGCAACAGATGACACCCAGAAGAGGAGGGCGGAGACCTGTGCTCCACTGAGTCTGGCAGCTTGCTTCCTCCAGGAGGCACCTGCTATCTGAATTGTCCAATGGGAGTGGAGTACTTCCTGGGCACCTTCATGTGTGTATGAGGCAAGAAACATGAAGCAATTAGCTACTTCTTTTAGCAGCCTGTGGAGTGGTCCCCTCAATCCCACAAGTAAATAAATCCTATTCCTCTCCCACTAGGCACACTTGCTTTGTTTCAACTACTTTTTCATTAAGTATTTCATGACCAGATCAATGATCCAAGTATATTTCAAACTCATGATGAACCTGATGAGGATAAAACAAAGGATTACAGATTGTAGGCTTGGAGCCAATACTATACCTGGGATTGAAGAAAGTGAGGCAAAGGGGGGAATGGTCCCAATGGTCCCATGGCACTATAGGTATCCCTTCCTGAGACTTTATAAAGGAGCTCGTGGCAAGCGCAGAGTAGCTCCACCTGCAAGGAGAAACCATCTCATACATGTCCTTGTGTAATAAATTCCTTTCCCAAGAGACCAGGGATATCATGAAAGGTGAGGGAGTTCCTTGCCAGCCACATTGTATCTCAAGGCCCCACAAACCACAGAGTGGCACTAGAGGCTAGAAAGTTAATAAATTGTCCTTCCAGTCGATTGCATTTTTAATCAGGGTGTGCACCATGATCACTAATGGCACTTGCTTACGGGACAAAGCCCTAGTATTTATCTTGTTTTAATTATATTAGAAAGTAGTGATATTCAGTTAACCAACTAATCAAGCAAACCAATCAATATTGGTCCTGGCAGGATTCTCCGTTGCCCAGCTTCTTGTTCTGGGTGGTAGTCTATGCTTAGAGTCAGATAGAGTTAATTCTTGGTAGCCAAAGGCATACTGCTGAGAAGTAGGCAGCAGCAGACTTCGGCTATGGGCAGGATTCAGACTTTAGACATGGGCAGAAACCTCACAAGTTCATTCCCTTGCCTGATATGGTGAAGATTTGTAGCAGCCTTCTTTTGGGTGAGGTGTCACATTATTCGTTCTACCTTGTATATTTGATTTCCAAGTACATATCAGGAGCCATTTTCTCCATCCTGTGGATTAGAGGTCTAAGATCCCTATATCCTATAACAAGTTAATGGGAGAACACTAAATATTGAGCAGATCTGATCATAAAACAACAGCATGCTGTGTATTGTGGTATTCCCAAGGGCTGCCAGGTGGTTCCTAACTATGCCAGGTAGTCCTAACAGCAGGTAGACCAGTGGAAAGCCTCCAGAAGGATCTTTGGGGCATGTATGTCTAGACTCGTGAGCATCTGGGAGACACAGTGAGTCAAGAACAGAGCTGCTCTTAGGGTAAAGGCTTGGGGAGCCAGGCACAGCCCTTTGCCACATTCATCAATGTGGAGTCAAGGTGTTCTTGACTTTGAACCATTCAAAGATCATGATGTGCCCAGAAACATCTGTCTGTGAGACCACATGGTTGTCCAAGGTTAGGGAGTGGTTGGTGGCCAGAGAGGAAAGTGCTTCCCTTGGGCTGTGCTCATTATCCCTCCACCTTCTAAAGACACACCTGGACCCAAATGCTCAAGTAGCAACCCCATTTTGCAAGGTAACCTGTTGACTGCAGTTTGAGCAGCATCGCCCAGTAATCTGATGATTTTTCCAACTTGTAGGGCAGGAATCAATATAGCGTTTACCTCTGGATGCTCCCTAATTGGGTGGTTTTGCTATTCATTGGATCCCAAGCCCTGTGATAATTTCAGTAATTACCAGCCTTTGCAAAGCTGAGGATCTCAGTAGAAACATCAGTACTTGTCTGCTCCAGATGAGGATGGCATTGGAAAAGGAGGAAATATACAGAGGATATGGGGTCCTGGGTTCCGGAATACCCATCCCATTGGCTCACAATTGCTTGACAGGCAGCATGGCCCATACACAAGTTCAATCCCTTTTCATACTGGTCCGTTTATCCTGAAGAGGGAAGTTGGTCTGCTTGAGAACCACAGACTGCACGCTACTGATGTCTTTTCAAATGCATCAAAGTTCTTAAGGCATCCTCCAAAGGAAGGTAGGAATCCCTTGGTGCAGCCAGATAGCCAATGTGTTTGCAAGAGGGATAGCACCTTGCTGGTTGGAGAAACCAGCCAAGCAGTGAAGTTCTTGCACCTGTGTGGGCAGCCTACTTCCTGATGCTTCAGGTGAGCTAAGAATCAAAGCCTGATTTCCAACACACGGCTGTGGCTGTCTGAACCTGTTAGTTATGGAAAAGTGAGCTGTTTCACACAGAGATACATGAAAAGGGAAAGAATCTTAAAACTGCTATTTGCTTTCAAACATTTGATGAGTTTCAGTTCATTAAGAATTTTGTAGCCTTGTTTATTTAATAAGAGTAAATGGGGCTCTACTGTAACACAACAATGAGTAATTTGAAAGGGCTAGAAAAGAATAAGAAGTAAAATAGTCATTACCTAGCACAATGTTTAATCAAAGGATGCCAGGAACAGGTAATATTTCAAAGGTTGGAGATTTCAAATGCACAGTGTTTGACTCTGGTTGGCAGGCTTGGAAAATGGACATAGTTGTGATAATTGGCTCTGATGGAATTGGCAAGTCAGCCCCCACACATGCACACATACACATACATACCCCAACCTTCTCTTTGTCCCTGGAGCTGGATTCAGTTTGGGTTCCAGCCCAGGGAACTTTGGGGAGCAAGGCTTTGTCATGACACTTGAGGTCTGCTGAGCCCTCATCGATGTGGAGTCAAGGTGTTGTTGACTTTGAACCATTCCAAGACCATTCATTTTGTAATGAATTTTCTCCTTTTTCTTATCTCATCCCTTCCTATGTAATAGTTAGGACTTCTGTGCGTCTCTGAGTAACCCCGCTCTTCACTCTCAAGGGTATGAAACTTGGTGTAGACTTCCCAGGCCCTTTGGCTGCCTGCGTGTGATGATTGATCGGGATAGTCTTGTCCTTGTAAGTGGCCTGGCAGGATCACAACGCACACTTGCAGCTGTGCCCTGTGCTTTTCTTCAAGGACTGTCCAGCTCACATTTCTCTCTGCCAGGGCCTATGCATACCTGCCTCAGCTACACCAGCATTTAGATTGGGAATCAGACCCCACTGATCTTCTGGCTCAGTTCTATGCACAGAACTGAAAATGATCCCAATCCTATTACTTTTTTCCTGCCAGCCAGTCCTTTCTACATAGCACCCCAACTCTTAATTGTTTAATTCATGATGCCAGTTGACCATCTGAAAATGCATGATTTCAAAGGCTTCTCTGTGACTTTTATGATGTTCTTTTATCTGACCTGACTAATATAGCACATTACTTAGCCTCAAATAGAGACTCAACAATGCTTGATAATTGATAAACAAATTATTATTTTAAGAAGTATGAAGTCAACCCATCTAATTTGATCCAGATGCTTAAGAATGGTGTGTGGTAATATCAGCAACATCAGCCAAGTCTTCTAGATTTGCCCATGCTTGTGTATTCCTGAATATGCAGACACACTGGTGCCAGTAAGGCTCGGCTGCGTCAGGCAGGATTCCGTTGATTCCAACCACAATTCAGAATCAACACCCAGAACTTCCAGAGTTAAGTTCCTAGTAAGTGGTTGGTTGGGACCCAAAACTCAAGTCTCTCCAGGGCTTTTTCTACTATACCAACCTGCCTCCAGCTTCCCCCACTCAATGTATTGCTCTTTCAGTCATGATTAAAAGCTTGCTGTTTTATATATGTCTGGGATCTGGTTGTTCTAGTGACATGAAACAGGGGCGGGCAAGGTATTTCCTATAGCCAATGGGTGCCCAAAGAGCAGGTACCAGTGCCTCAGGGGCATTGGGATCCCAGTAGGGCCAGCATTTGGGTGGTATTAGAAACTCAACCCCCTTGTCTACAGCAGAAGCAGAGAGTGTTGCTTATTTTATGTGTCTCTGATAACCAGACCTACCCTAAGAGAGGGCATATGTTGTCCTTTTGCAGAAGAAATTAGTGAGGTCCAAGTCCAGGAAATTCATGGACAAGATCGGGTTTAAACCAAATTGCTTCTTGCCACTATTCAAGCCCCACAATGGACAGTCACCCCACAGTCATCTCTGGGCTCTGTGGCTGTGTCTTCCCAAAGATAGAAGCAATTTTAGTACCAGGTGCAGAGAAAGTAGAGAGACCAAACTCCCTGGGACACAGTTCTGTCATGATATGGATTCCTCAATAGCAATTACCATAAGCACCAGAGCTTTCAATTTCATTAAACCTATTCTTCAGCTTGGAGTCTATGTCTGGGCTTAGCTGCTGCTTCTTCTTTCATTTTCTTTCTTTCTTTTTTTATAATGTTCTTGCCTCCTCGGTCTTGTATCTCAGTGTAGCGGGATATCTAAAATGATGATGAGTGGATGGAAAAAGAAAAATGATTTCTCTTCTGGTGTCTTAATGGAAGGAAGTGAAAGAACTGAATCAAGAAGTTAATAGTTACTATCATTTATGCTCCCTGGAAAGCTTGATACAGGCGAACTCTAAATTATCTTTGCTAATGGGACAGTGGTAGCAAATGAAATGATACCAAGGATCTGTTTAGTACTTGCCATCTCCCAAGTGCCTCTCCGCGCAATATCTCATTGAACCTGCCCAGCCACTCTTTGAAGTTGCCATTATTATCTAACGTAACAGACGAGAAAGGTTAAATGACTTCTCAAAAGTCACACAGCTGATGTGTGGCACAGTGAGTCTCAAATCCGATTTAAAAATTTAAATCTGATGCCTCTGCAATGACTCCATAAGCAATTCTACATTCTCACTTAGGGTGTCACTTCTGATTTTCCCTCCCACAAAGTCAATGCAAGTAGATGGCCAATTTGGTATGTCTTGAGTGTGGTCCCCTTTACGTCTTCAGGAAGAGATGCTGAGGAGTAGTAATATATTCCAAACGAGACTTCCTGTGTGAAATGCTCTCATCACAAACAAGGCAGGGACTTCGATCCCCATTTTACAGGGAAGAAACTGAGGCTCAGAGATATTAAGGAACTTGCCCAAAGGTGCATAGCTCGGAAGTAGTCACTAGGGCAGCCCAGCCTGCGCATAGATGATGTGCTGGGTGGCTGCGGGCCTCGCCAGCTGAAAATGCAGTGGACGCCCACTCCCTGGCCCCCCTGTGCCAGGGTGGCAGGGAATTTAGGTGGCCAGAGCACATTAGGCTTGCTCAGTCCTGCAGTCCTATTACAAAAGCCACTTGTGGCCCCTGTCCCACTGGTAGCGGGCCAGCCACACCGGCCTGCCCTCCATGCAAACTTCCTGTTTTGTATCTCTGCTGCCTAGAGGTGTGAGAGGCAAGGACAGGAAAGCCCCGATTCCCAGTGGGATGTCCAGCTTTCTGTGATGGCTGCAGGCACCGACATCTCCGCGGCCGGGCTTGGCAAGAAGCTCTGGGGCTTGAGATGAGCTGCTGGATGAAGGAAGTGAGACTCATCCCACCTCCCAAGAGCCAGCGGCTGTCTGTTAGCTGCCCTCCCCAGCTCCGCCCAAGCTTCCAGTTGCAGTGGCAAACAAAGGTGTATGGACCCCTTGCCCTTGGCTGGGGGTCACAGGTGACAAGTGACCTCTAGGGCCCAACAGCCCCCTGATGCTTTGACTCCCTTCCATGCAGAATCTTCCCCTTTCTCTAGGTGTGTCGCTGAGCTCATGCCCTGGATGGCCATGGGAAGCTAATGGTGCCCCTCTCCTTAGAGCACATTAGGGATAATCCTAACAGCAATAGTCACTGATCAGTTAGTTAATTTTAGAGGCTCATCTCTGGGAACCTGGTATAGAGATAATGCTGTGCCCCCTCTTCCCATTTGTGCAACCGGCTTACTCAGACCCCAGGCATGGCGGCAACTCAAAGAACAGTCCCCCTCCTCATCATATATCATCCCCCACCTCTGGGAAGGGGGTGGGAAGCCCACCAGGGTTTCCTGTCAAGGGTTGGGCTGGAAATCAAGTTACAACTGGCACGATGTGTATCAGAGCATCTCGGTTCCCATCCATCCGCCCAGGGCGTTGATAACCCACAGCCCAGCGACAGAGATGAATATGGCAGCCGGGGCAGGGCAGCCCAGTGCATTGAGGCAGAGGGAGAGAGTGACTTATTAGCCCCGCTCCAGGTGTAACCTTCTCCCCACAGCCGAGCCGGGGCCAGGATGATTTATTGGTTCAGTAAACGGATTTTTATAATTAAAATTGATTTTCAATTTTAGCCTGGTCTGGAAGGACTGGGTCAAGTTCAGGAGGGAAAGGGGGTAAGCTAGGGAAAGGAAAGGAAATGTGCTCTCCATTTCCCATGTGTGTGCAATTGTCGAAGCAGGAGGGGCCTCTCATTTTACAGGTGAGGAAACAGCCATCTGGGAGGCTGACTGCGTGGCCAGCCTCAGATGGGAGGTCAGGCAGAGCTGGGTCTTCTGGCTCCTGAGATGCGCTTATGTCCCTGGGACCGTGAGTGTGTGCGCTCACAGAGCCCGTGGACTGTGGCGCAGGTAGTGCACTGCACAAGGACACTTGCTCGAGGGGCTGTGTGCTGGGCCAGGCTGTTGCCACCCAGAGGATGTGTTCCGCGGCACCATCTGGACTGTTTTCTTAAGGGTCAGCTTTTGGCCACCTGTAGCTGCTTGGGTCCTCTGGATGGTGCCCATTAGACCCTCCTCTCACAGTCCAGTGCCTGGAGGCTACGTTGGGCTGTTCATTGAAAGGCCTGACAGGCTCCGCAGTGGACGGTGGAGACACTGAGCCACCCTGTGTCCAGCCCAGTGTAACTGATCAGGCAGGAACTTGTGGCCCTGGCAGTGGCAGAAGCACGTTTATAGTTTATAGATGGCACCAGTGTGTCTGCATATTCAGGAATACACAAGCACGGGCAAATCTAGAAGACTTGGCTGATATTGCTGATATTACCACACATGCACGCTGCTCTGGACCACTCCCTCCAGGGAAGGCCCAGTTGACAGACAGAAGGTGAGTTCCATGTCCCTTGTTGAAGTCCACTTCGTATCTCCCTTCTGTTCCCGCCAATCACAGCATCACAATCTCGGATGCCCAAATCCTCCCCCAGCCTTGGCTCTCTGTACAGGGCCTCAGCTTCCCATGGTTCTGGTGGCGGCAGTTCTGGTCCCTGACCCGACCTGTGCCCCCTTGAGCATGTCATGTTTGTCTGCATAAGAGAACAAGGAAGGATACATGACTGGGGACGTATTCTCTTAAAAATGATAGAAGAATAGTTTGTTGCCTCATTTCCTAGCTCAGTGTGTGTGTTTTTTAAATAGACTTTATTTTTAGAATAATTTTCATTTCACAGCAAAATTAAGCAGAACGTGCAGAGGCTTCCCATATTTCCCCTGCTCTCCCCTCCCCAACACAGACTACGTCACTATTGACCTCCCCAACCAGAGTGATCTATTTATTATAGTTGATGAACCTACATTGACACGTCACCATCACCCAAAGTCCATCATTTAGGGTTCAGTCTTGTCATACATTGTAGGGGGTTAGACCAATATATAAGGACATGTGACCACCATTATGGTCTCATACAGAATGTTCTCATAGCTCTAAAAATCCCCTGTACTCCACACACTCATCCCTCCCTTGCCCCGACCCCTGGCAACCACTGGTCTTTTCACTGTCTCCATAGTTTTGCCTTTTCCAGAAGGCCATACGGTTGGAATCATAGAATATGTAGACTTTTCACATGGGCATCTTTTACTTAGTAAAATACATTTAAGGTTCCTTTATGTCTTTTCATGACTTGATCTCCCATTTCTTTTCAGCGTGGAATAATATTCTATTGTCTCATGTACCATAGTTTACTTATCAATTCACCTACAGAAGCACATCTTGGTTGCTTCCAAGTGTTGGCAGTTATGAATAAAGCTGCTAGAAACATCCACGTGCAGGTCTAGTTTGTTTCTATCGGCCTAGCTGGACTCCCCCCACCCCCCCACCCCCCCCCCACCCCCCAGGGAGAAGACCTGAATCCAGGCTGGTAGAGAGAACTTGGAAGAACACACCTCACCCCACAGGTGTCCCCCCCCCCCCCCGCCTGCACTCAGAAGGCCTCAGCTCTGTCTGCTGGGATGGAGGAGGGGCCTCGTGAGAGGGCTAAGTAACCAAGAGATGTAAAGAATGCTCCCACCCCTTTGCTTTTGTAATTAGGAACAGATTATCATGGTACACAAGCAACCAATTAGATCACCAGTACAGGTAAGCAGCTTAATGCTGCGTCAAACTCTTGCATACCTGCCCTAACCGGTTTGGCTCAGTGGCTAGAGCGTCGGCCTGCGGACTAAGGGGTCCCGGGTTCGATTCCGGTCAAGGGCATGTACCTTGGTTGCTGGCACATCCCCAGTGGGAGGCATGCAGGAGGCAGCTGATCGATGTCTCTTTCTCATCGATGTTTCTAACTCTCTATCCCTCTCCCTTCCTCTCTGTAAAAAAATCAATAAAATATATTTAGAAAAAGAAAACTCTTTTATACGTCACCTCTGATTACATATAACAATGTGCACAATTCTTATGGTTTTCCCTTGGAATTGGGTGTCACTGGCAAACACGTTGCATAAATGGCTGAGATGAGTGCTTATATCCAACAAAAGGCTGGACGAGGCAGCCCGAAGATCTCATCCAATGCGGGGTGCTCTGCTCTTTGCATTAGGTTTGAGCAGCCAAGCCACGCTTCCTTAGCTACTTTTCTCTTCTCCCCCCGGGTCTCCTCGGAACTGTGGCCTGCATGGGTGCGGTGGCCTTTTCCAAGTGTCACAAAAACTCTAGGCTTCACTTCTACAGTTACGCACAAGTGAGGGCCACCTGGAGACTAGTCGCAGGGGACGGGGAGGAGGGGGTGGGAAGAAAAGGAGAAAAAGCTGGTTCCAAAGGCAGAGGTTGTGGTCAGTCAGGGTCCCTCGCTCCTGGGGTCACTGGGAGCACAAGACTCTCACTCCTGCCCCCTCTCTGCTCCCAGGGAGGAGCCCTCAGCAGCCACCGCCGGGGACAGCTCATGCAGACTGAGGTATGAGTGAGTGATCCTGCCAAGCAATGTCCCATAAAGAGTAAAAGGGGGAAGAAGAGGAGGGAAGATCAAACGAGGGGCTACTGAGGGGTGGTCAGCCATGCCCACACCATGCCTCATGTTCCCTGTGCCACCCTTAGCCCAGCCTCCAGCCCTCCCTTTAGGGTCGTGGCACGCTGGTCTGTGTTGGTTCATATTCCCTTCATTCCTTGAAGGAGCCATGGACAGAGAAGCACCGGGTGTCTGTGGATTTGCTGGGTCTGCCCTGTGTTTAGGACGCTGAGTTGACGGGACCAGCTGACAGCACAGAGGCCAGGATGGAGCCTCCCCATCTACAGTCTGCGGTTCAGAGTTACTCCTCGGCCCAGTGGGATGATCACTCAGGAAATGGCCTCAGACAGGTGACTGGGTGACTGAGTGACTGTCAGAACAAGCCACCCACCCGGTCCCAGCATGCTGTGAGCAGCATGGAGTGCAGGTTCTGATGTGTCAGCCAACCTGTGGGCTCAGGCTGCGCCCTGTCCCCAGACCGTGCCCCTGAGCTCCAGGACATAACGTGGACTCATGCTGAGCTCCAGGGAGCAGCTGCCCCAGGACTCAGGTCAGCTCTGAAGTCTCCAGCCCCGGAGCCCATGAAACAATTCCATAATTGGTAAAATCTCATAACGTCAGGCATGCCATCCCTTCCCCGCCCTCCAGGGTGGCATCATACTGCACTGAGCGACGGTTTTGCCAGGCCCAGATGAGAGAAGCCTTATTTGGAGACGCAGGATGTATGTGTTAGACAGAACTTCCATGGAAACACGCTGGCCAAAGAGCAATTCAAAGAGGGATTTAAACGGGACTCTCCAACCCAATTCTGCCTTCATCAATTTCCGTGATGTTTGGAGCCGGTCCAGGCAGCTGCTGCTCCTCACGGAGGAGTTACGGCCACTTGGCCCTGTGAGAGGAGATCCCAAGGGAGACGGAGGCCACACCAACTACAGAGCAGGCGCAGGGCGTGCACTCAGGGCATGGAGACCCGGCTCTGCCACTCACAGGCTGCGTGACCTTGAGCAAGTCATTAAACCTCTTGGAACCTGTGTCATCATCTGCAGATGGAGACTGTCATCGCTGCCTCCTCAGGCTGTGGAAGTCACATGCATCCTGCCTTTGGACTTGCTTTATACATTTTGAGGCCAAGTACAGCGACCCAGTGCTCTCGTTGCTCCCACTCCACCCATCTGTGCTCAGGAGTCTCTAACCTTCTGCATTTCTCAGACCCGGGGGCAGACATACAGCATCCTTAGAACCCAACTCCCATGCTCCCTACGGCCGGGCCAGTTGTCACAGCCCCTGCCCATCACCAGGGTATTCAGGAGGGGATGAAGACAGGAGTACAGTGCTTTGAGAAAACAGATGCCCAGCTTCTGGCAGTTCTGATTTTGTTGGTCTGAACTTTGCCTAGCCATCAGCACTTTCTAGAAGCTCTGCAGTTGATTTCCACACTCAGGTAGCTTGGAGCCTTTGGCCTAGACTCCGCCTCTGCCCGTCTCGCCTCTCCGGCATTTGCCCGGGTTCTCTGCTGCAGTTGCAAAGTTCCCTGAGGTGGTCTGCACTCGGCACATGGTGGCATGGGAGCTTATGAAGAGAGTCCTCCTCCCCAAACCAGGCCCCCACACACCCCACACTCTGATCTGGCTACATTCACAGCAGCAGCCCAGGTAGGCTTAATGGAGGAGAACAGCCTTTTAAGTGAATGCCGCTTACGGCGTGCTACCTACCCTGAACTGTCACATTCTGTTTCCTTGCTGCTGCGTCAGTCTTGCATCCTGCAGGTTTGCAAACTCAGCAAACTCCCTGTGCTTCATGGTGCCTGGAGGCTGCTTCCTCTGGCCCCGTCACAGCAGGGGCCACCGGACTCTGTGCCAACGCCCCCATGCTGGGCCTCGCTGCCCGCCCCTGGCCTGCCAAACATGCCGGGCCAGCTGATGTACCCACATGCCGACACACAGCACGGCCTCTTGTGCTTGGCCGGGAGCCAGCACGATTTCTCTCCCAGCCCCACAGCCCACTTTGGATGATGCCTGTTCCGAGGTCAGGGGAGAAGCCAGCCACAGAGATTATAAGGGCGCAGATAACCGCCACCTCATTCATCTGCTCGTTAGAATGTTCCCTGGCTTCATCTAACTTCCCCAGGTTCTGTGGGCAATAACAATAATTCAGGTGTTTTTGTTGTTTTTTTCTCCTCTTCCTGCCCTCCACCGCTTTTCAACAGCAGAGAGAAGGCTGTTAGACAAGCCAGAGAGGGGAGAGGAGCGGGAAACTGGTTGGAGAGTTCAGGGCTGACTGCAGAGCCCATCCCCCTGATGTCCCCATGAAAGTTCCCTGGAGTTCCAACTCCCCTCCCAGCGCATCTGATAAGGTAACAGCGGCAGAAGTTCTCAGCGATCACAGATCACAGGGCACATCTGGAAACCTTTAAAGTTGAACTTTAAAGTTGAACTTTTTATTTAGGGGAACTTTATCTGTTCCAGAAGGAGACGCAAGCCGAGGGGCGAGTGAGCCATGGCTGTCATCACCTTAATGATAGCTGCCATTTATTTGGTGCAGATGCTCCGGGAACCGCGTTGAGTGTTTTACACGTATTATATTATTTAATCTGCATAACCTTTTGGAGGCTTGAAAATGTTAAGTGCCTGACCAAGCTATTAAGTGGCAGAGCTAGAATCTGAATGGCAACCCCTCAGATCGCAAAGCCCAGATCCGAACAGCTACACTGCCTGCTCCCCGCTGACCCGCCACCCCCGCGGGCTCTCCACGCCCAGCGCCCTCTCCCAGGTTCTCCCAGCGACATTTCACATAGGGGCTGTTCATCGCTGTTACAAAAAGACAGGGTGGCTGCGGTTCCCGACCTCCCCTGGGCCACACCATACCCATCCACTGAGAATGGGCACACATTAGCCAGGAACAGAGAGCTCCTCCCATCCCACTCCGGGCCGGCAATTCTTTCTGACCTCACTGAGTCCTCGGCTAAATATAGCCCTGAGCAGCCGCTTCTCATTTCGGAGGGGAAATCTATTCCCAGCCTCAGCCTGACGCAGCTCAGATGGCCCAGCTGCACACAATGAGGAAAGGACGCAGCCTCACCACCTGCATGTACCTCTCCACAGTGAACCTCCTAATGGGAACCCACCGGCCCACGGCTACATCCAGTGGGGCCAGCTCCTGGCCGTTGGGAGCGGGAGCCTCTGCCTTGCTTTCTCAGCTCTGCCACCTGGAAACCTGAAGCCTGAGGCACAGCAGAGTCCCCTGCATGTACTGTGGTCCCAGTTAGAGAAAAGCAAGAATGGACATTGCCAGACACTGACTATGTAGCAGATCTGCCCCCCGGCAGCAGGTAAAACCTTTATTATCCCCACATGCCCAGGAGGCAACTGAGGCTCAAAGTCCTAAGTAACTGGCCCAAAGTCACACATCTGACAGGTGGCTGAGCCAGGATTTGAACCTAAGACGGGGTTCAAAGGCCGGTGCTCCTTCTACCCCATCGGGCCAGCTCAGTGCAGCCACCGCACCTGTGCAGCCACCCCTTCCTCGCAGTTGTTCCTGTTAATGATAGACAGAGGCGGCGATAACAAACACTGCCCGCGTCATAGCTGAGGATCGCAAGTTGTGGCAATTTTCTTGCTTAGAAACAAGGCACATTTCCGTCTGATATCATCTAACATTTTCAAGATTTCAAGAACTAAGGAAGGGGCAGCCCTGAACCTTCCTATTATTCAGACAGAGTAAGTGACCAAGACGGGAATACAATGGGGGACGATCTTGGAATGAAATTTCTGGAGGCCTTTCCAGCCTTAAGACAATTAATTATGGTGGGAGCTTCCAGGGAGAAAGGACAGTAGAGATCCATTTATGTCTGAAAAGTGACAGCCTGGGAAGAGAGGACACTTGCCAACATCTTTCAGCAAGTGAAGGCCAGGTCCAGGCGAGGGCCAGGTCTCAGGGAAGCTGAGCGGACCCAACTCCACTGCACGATGGAGTCTGAACCCTGGGACGTGGAGCAGAGGTGCCCCTGGCCCTCACTTCTCACTTAAAATGCCCTGATTTTTCCCAGGGCATCCTGTCTGTTTTGGGTGGGGGTGAGCTTTTCCTGTAGAAGCTTCAGGTGGATAGGTGGGGTCACTCAACTATCAGTTACCTTCTCAAATAAGTACCACCCCCTGCTGTCCACCCCCCACCCCCGGTATGCGCTAGTTAAATTTGCAAGGAAAAAACACTCAGTGGCCCAGGGCACAGCTCCCAGGTGCTGGTCATCCTTGGGCCAACCCACAGAGACAGACCAATCAGCCATGGACTCCCTTCCTAGTTCCCACATGTTAGAAATCGTATGGTTATCATGAAACATGAACACTTTGACCCTAAACTAAAGTTGGGGCTGACTAGCCAATTTGGTTTAAACGACTAAAGTTAATGCATCTTTTCAATATTACTTTAAGTCATCTTTTGAAAATTATTTTAATTCAAAATTTTTTTAAATCATACCCTCTTTATAGAAAAATTCAAGCTCTCTGGAGCTGACCACTGTTAGTGGTTTTATTGCCTCTCCAGAAGTTATTCTTCACATGAAAATGTCTGAATGTATATGAATACATAGCTACAGAGTTGTCTTTTAAAAATAAAAATTGAGTCAATGTACTTTTCTGAAAATTGTTTTTTTAATGCAAAGATGGATGATGACTATCTTCCCATGTCAATGATGCAACCACACATTATGTCAGAATACGGACGTAGCACAATTAGTTTTACCAGTCCCCGAAGGATGGGCATTTAGGGTATTTCCAAGTAGTCATTATCGCATACAAAGCTACAGTGAACGTCCATAGCCGCGCACCTGTCCCCAGGTGCTGGGATTTCTGCAACAAAGATTCCGAGAGGAAGCTTGCTGGATAATTTTAGGTTTTGTAATAACTATCCGATTATTCCTCAACAAAATGTGGTACCAATCTAACCCCTCACCAACAGTCATAAAGCGTAAAAACCCTTTTGCAATGCTCTCATTTTAACTGGTGTCCTTTTATATTTGAAGAACTACTGGGAAACACCAGGGCGGCATCTCTTAATGAGGAAGACACATTATTAGTTTGTGTGGGCAAAGATGACCTATGTCCAAAGATACTTAGCCATCAGAGGACCCGCTTCGTCTTCCCAGGAGCAGGCTGGGTCCGTGGCCCCACAAAGGGGAGCTCACGTAGGTCTGGGAGAGGTAGGTGGCTGTCTTAAAGCTAGGAGTGAGGACAGAGCAAGAGGATTTAGGCTTCTTTAGGCAGCGGTGGTGTGTGTGTCTCCTCCTTCCTAAGCCAGCAGCATGGGCTTCCTGAGAAGGGGCCCTAGGTTGCTGGGACCTAAAAGTCTCCCCGCTGAGGGATATCAGTTTCTATCATTTATCACCATGATTTTTCCCAGGGTCAGCTTCCTTTTTGAAGGAAGATGCTTGTCTGCGATCCAAAGGCGCCGCCTACCCAAACAGGGATCTGTGCAAGGAAAGCCGTGTTTATTTGCAAACGTGCTCCCGTGGCCATAGATTTCTGCAAACACCACCCCTGTCACCAGGCTCACACCTCTGGTACACACACTTAGGCTGCCGTGTACTCATTCACATCGGTGTACCGTTTGCACACAACCACTCTGGGGACTCCAGCCAGCAGTGCCCTTGACAGGAGGAAGTTGGAGGAAGGGTTGGATGCTGGGTGAGGAGTGAGGGTCCACCTGGCCTGCCCTGCCACTTCCCACAGACAGTCCTGCCAGGGAGCCAGAGGGTTCCTGCATATGTCTCGGAACTTGCTTGGCTCAGCTACCGGCCTGGATTGAGGTGTCGCTGTGCCAGCCCTGTCCTTCCCCGCCCTCTTCTCTTTGGCTGCCGAACAAAGGCCCGCCTTGAGCAGACTGAGATGGGGACACTCAGCACCAGCAGATCCCTGCCCCAGTTCTGTTGGGCCAAGGTCCCTGTTAGCACAGCTTGATGAAAGATGGCTGGAAAGGACCAGCGGCACTTAGATCCCCAGGACAAAAGCTCCTTCCCACCTGCTGGGCCTGGGTCCCAGGGGGTGTGGGTCCCAGCGGCTCCAACTCTTCCTCCAGCCCTGACCCTAGGGTTGGGTCAAGGGAGAGCAGGAGTCTGTATCTAGGGAGTGGGTATCAGAAGAATATTGCTGGTGGCCATGTGGCCTTGCACAAAAACCCCTACAGTGACCGAGGTTCCCCTAAAACCTAAGAGGACTGGCAGCTACAATAGTTCCCTGTCCATTTTCACTCATTAACTCTGTTAGTGCCAGAACACTCCTCCCATCCCAGGCACCCTCTAGCCTGCATGTTGGTGGGTGGCTCTCTGGGCAGGGTGTGGCTGTGGCTGCCAGTGTCCTCTGTCAAATGCACTGATCAGCTTGTCATAGAAAACTCACCTTGCAACACCACAGTTCCGGAGGTCAGGCCTGCAAACCCATCGTGTGCATGTGAGCATGAGAGTCCAGAGAAGAGAGAGAAATTGACATTTACCCTAAAGACAAACTTGTAGCAATAATTACAGGTCTTAGGGTAGAGCCAAGATAGTCAAATCCATTATCTCCATGAGAATGGAGATAATGGAATATGTTAGAGATTGACAGGAACCAAATTCATTCATTCATTCATTCCTCATTCATTCATTCATTCTTCTACACCAGCATTCACTCCCTTGCTCATCAATGTTCACCTGCTATGCCTGAACTGAGTACTAGGAGTGGTGGGATGAGGAGAGGTGACTTCACACCAGCTCTCCCTCCTGAGGGCATTTTATCTGAGAACAATACTAGAATAACAGACAAAGTGTTGTTATTGGCATTGCACTAACACACTCATGGTTTTATCTCCACCAATCTTCAAAATAGCCCTTCAAGGTGCTTACTATTATTCTCAGATGAGGAAAAGGGGGAGGTTAAGTTGTCCCAGTCACCCAGGAAGTGGCAGACCTAGGATTCAACCCCAAATCTCTGCTTCTCACTTGGACTGAGATAAAACTATTCCAAACTCTCTTTTTCTTCTCAGCCACATTTGAAAGAGCCAGGAAGTCTCCCTGGAGGAGGAGGGCTGCACTGAGACCTGTGGTCAGTCTCTCTTTAGGGCTCCTATTCAGGGGTGGGCCTCCTTGCCCACAGGAAGAGACGCCTCAGCCCCGAACTCAGCCAGACCTTCTTGGTTTACAGTAAGCAGCCTGCAACACTATGAAATTTCCAACCCAAAGACCTGGTTACAGTGCAGGGACCAGAGGTTTCTCAACCCGCTGGGCTGCCTGCAGGGAGTCTGTGAGGCAGGCTGCAGCCCCAGCTTCATTTCAGTTTCCACCCTTGCCACCACCCTGCTGTGTGACCTTGAGCAAGCGGAGCCTCTCTGGGTTGTGGCTTTTCCATCTGTGCAATAGAAAAGGGGTTGCTCTCTCGCTTGGTGAGGGGCATGGCTAATAAGGACCATGTGCCATTGCGGTGCAGCCCACACTGGGAGGAGAGAGGATGGGGTGATTTCTCCAGGTTCTGCAGACAGCATGCTGAGAGCTCCTCTCTCAGCTACTGCCATTTGCTAATGAGAAGCAGCATATGTTGATGATTCCGGCATCGACGCTTGCTCCTTGGCTGTCCGAGTTTGCAGAGCAAACTGGCTTCCTATTAGGCAATTATACTTATTAATAGCAGCAAATTGCAGCCCTTCACAACATCTGCTACTTTTCATTTGCAAACAGCTTCCCAGGCCATTTGTATTAGTAGTATTTTGTGGCCAATTCTCTGAGGCAGAGTAGGCCTGAGTCCCCCTGTCTGAAATAAGTCAGTGGAGACATAGGAGGGGAAAGGATTTTCTCACAGTCACCCAGACACCCAGAACGGCTTAGAACTCAGGACCTCAGCTCCCCAAACCTCGTACTCTGGGACTATTGCCCTTGTATTCTGAGTATCGATGACCTTGACCCCAGAATCCTAGAGGCATGTGTGGACAATGGTGACAGCCAGGTCACTGCCCTTGACCCTGTGCACCAGTCTGTTCTCAAGTGAGACCCCTGCTGCATTTGCCGCATGGCCAGGAACAAGCAGGAGGAATTGCAAAGTTCAAGGCAAACCATTCTGGAGGAGCCTTTATTCCTGCCAAGAAGATAAGATGATTTCCAGTCTGGGCAGCCAGGACGCCAGTACAGAGGGTCCTGTGAGCATCTGCGCTTCCAGGCAGCTATTTACGTCTGCAGAACTGTGTTCTCTTTCCAGAATCTTTTCCGGCACTTTACCCAGGGGCTGAGGCTCCCTGAGATCTGCAGATGCATCGTCACAGCATTAAGAGATCTTAGTCAGCATGGGAGATGCTGGGAAGAGTCAACTATCATGTTTGATCCAGTTTTTAACAATCTCCCCACCTTGAAACCAGGTGTACCTGGACCTATGTGGTACTCAAGTTAGAAAGAAGCTACCACACTGCACCTTTACCCCTCCTCCATTTAGTCTTTCCCTCTACCTTTCCCAGGACTTTGCACCCCGGTGTGACTTTCTACTCGTGTATCGGTTAGCTATTGCTACAATAAAGCTGTGTAACAAACCACCCTCAAACTCAGTAGCATACAATAAGAAGCATGAATTCTCATACTCAGGGACCTGAGAGTCATTGCATGTCAGCTGATTCTGGCTAAGCTGGGCTGTGAGGTCCTGCTTCAGGCTACTCCTCCAGCCGGGCTTACCTGCTCGCTATGGGCTGGGCTCAGGCCTGCCCCATGTGGGTTCATTGGGGCCAAGCTAAAGAGGAAGCAGCTACATGGGGGACGTCTTTTTATGGCAATGATGGAAGCACAAGGGGACAAGGCCAACCGCACAAACATATCTCCAGCCTGAGCCTTGTACTTGCTGCCATTCTATTGACCAAGGCAAGATCTGAGGCCAAGCCCAAGGTCTGGGGCTGGGAAGTGCAGGCCACCTCTCCATGCACCAGGAGGCCAGTGGGGGTGGTGGGTTGGGATATAGGAGGCCACTTTAATGGAGTGAAGAGTTGGGGCTTGTACTACAATCTGCCGGAGCCTGAGACCGGACTCCTGGCCTCTGCCTCCCTTGCCAGTCTGCACGTTCGAATACACCTGCCACCTCTGAGCCAAGAGGAGGGGAATCATTGTGTTCCCGGCACAGGGAGTGACTTGAAACAAGCACAGCGTTCTGAGCCACTGCTCACCTACCACAGGTCCAGGCCCGGACAGTGAGAGGTTTAGAGGCCATTGTGGGGAGACAGGGGCTCTGCAAAGTCATTTGTCATGTTAGTCCCCTGGGGAGAAAAGCAGCCCCAAGTCAGCGAAATGAAGGCTGGACCGGTGACCAGAGGCCATCAAATGAGAGAAAGGCCCAGGAGAGGCTTGTGGGGCTCACGAGACCATGACACCGAGATCCATATGCACTGCTGAGTTCATGTCCTGGGAAAGGATGGCTTTCCCCAACTCAACTTGTCTCGGGGACAGAAGATAGGACAGCAGAGAGGGATGTGGCACCGGGGCAGCATCTGCACAGCTAGACAGCTCCCCGGCAGCGTCATGGAGTTTCTTAATGGGTAGTCTTGTTTCTTTTTTCTTTTTTATTTTTTGACAATTTTGAAGGAAATTGGGTACTTAAGAAGCCTTTGGACATTTAAATTAACTCCCACCAGCAGACTCAGTGTAGCCACTGTAGCATTAGCATCCAATTATAAGAGGAGAGATGGAGCAATAACTCACATTTTGACCAGAATGTCAAATGCTTAAACAAATTAGAGGTACACACAGGAGCTGTATGTTCTGTCTCTGGAGCATTTCTGAATGTAATCAGCAGAGCAGCAGGCCCCCTTTGCCGTGCTAACGGCACAGGCGGAGTGGGACCCTATGGCTAGAGGAAAGCATCTTTCAAAATATCATGGCACCCGGGCAGGGACCGGACAGTGGGGTCCAGGGCTCAGGGTAACTGGGAAAATTCCTCCAGCTGCCCCGACACACCCAGGCCCCAGGCCCTCCAGGCCAAGGGTTCCCGTTGATCAGAGTGCAGAAGCATACAAAGGCCCAGGCCCCGGGGTTAAAATCCTGTGTGGACCCTTTGCTGCATTCTCAGCTTCTCCTTGTCTTCCTATCCCAGGCCATTGTTTTGTAAACTCATGGCCTTGGTCATGGGGCTGGACAGGTGAGGGGTAGAGGTGACGGTTCTATTTACAGTAGTTCAAAACCAGAAGAAACTACGCTATCCTAAGGAAGTTTACCTTGGTGGCAAAAGGATAAAGCAAATCAGTGTGACTCCCAGAAAGGCAATGATGGGGAAAGAGAGGTGGGGAAGGGGATGGGCAGGCAGGGGCTTCATGATCGTACTGGGGAATGAGAAATGACAACACAGAGGATTTGCAGTAACAGGAAAACTGGCCGAACTCTGGGGGCCAAACTCTGGGGCCCTCTGACTCACAGGCACGATTTGAACTCTGAGCCCTTCCTCCCCGGGCCTCCTGGAAGGGGTGGGAGGTGAGGAGCAGTCCTGGATAGAACAAGGCTGTGACATTATTTTTCCCAATCAGGACATGGATGTTCAGCGCTTGAGAATGACAGATCCGGTTATACAGCAATACACGATAAGAGACATTCATCCGAACCCTTTTGTCCATTTGAGATTAAATGGAAAAGAGCCACGATGCCTATCTTTTCACTCAAAGATCTCAGAATATTTCATAAACATGAATTTATTAGTCTACCCAAAGAAAGCGTCTCCTCTTGACCCGGGAAGCTGAGCAGAGAATAGGTGTTCTCACATCCACCCGATAGGTTCTACTTAGATTCCTACATAACATAAAATTTACCATCTTACCCATGTTTCAGTGCTCGGTGGCGTTCGCACTGTGCCGCAGCCATCACCACCATCGTCTCCAATACTCTTCATCTTCCCCAACTGAACCCGCTGCCTATTAAACACTAACCCCATTCCCTTCCCCAGCCCCTGGCAACCATTTCTCCCATCTTCATGAATTTGACTACTCCAGATACCTCATATAAGTAGAATCATATAATATTTGTGTTTTTGTTATAGCCTTATTTCACTTAGCTCACTGTCCTCAAGGTTTTTCCATGTTGTAGCCTGTGTTAGAATGTCCTTCCTTTTGAAGGCTGAAGATATTCCACTGTATGTATCTACCACGTTGTGCTTATCCATTCGCCTGTCAATGGACATTTGGGTTGCTTCTCTTTTGGCTGTTGTGCTGCTGTGAGCACTGGTGTGCAAGTATCTA
Organism: Myotis nattereri; assembly: GCF_964212035.1. NCBI lineage: Eukaryota > Metazoa > Chordata > Mammalia > Chiroptera > Vespertilionidae > Myotis > Myotis nattereri. The sequence continues at coordinate 23,812,019 of NC_138086.1, read as the reverse complement.
TTCAAGTCCCTGCTTCCAATTCTTTTGGGTGTGTAACTGAGAGGTGGAATTACTAGATCCTATGGCAGCGGTTCTCAACCTGTGGGTCGCAACCCCTTTGGCAGTCTAATGACGCTTTCACAGGGGTCGCCTAAGACCATCCTGCATATCAGATATTTACATTACGATTCATAACAGTAGCAACATTACAATTACGAAGTAGCAACGAAAATAATTTTATGGTTGGGTCACAACATGAGGAACTGTGTTTAAAGGGCCAGAAGGTTGAGAACCACTGTCCTATGGTGAGTCTATGTTTAATTTTTTGAGGATGTGCCATACTATCTAATACGTTTTTGCACAAAGCCAGTAGAAAGTGTCCAGGTGACTACATGCAGACCCTTAACCCCCCCCACCCAGGAGCCTCCTTCTCCCCAGCACAGTGTAGGCCACAGGAAAGTCCTGAGAGGTTGTGAGGCTCCTGTCCTAGAAGCAGCGAAGGAGCTACTGCAGCCACATTCGTCAATTCTTCTCCTGGATCCATGGCCAGAGGGCAGACCTCAGCTTTTTGTGGTCTCTGAGACCATCCATCACGAGGATAGCTCAGTCACATGGCCATCTGATTCGCTCTCCAGGCAGAAGCCCCCCTCCATGACTTTCTTTTCTCACCTCTTCCTGTGGTTTGAATTCCCTCACTCAGTTAATTAGCATGCCTGGCATTGTAGCTTAAGACTTTAATCAGCGTGGGGTGGTTTTAATTAATCGTGTGTGTCTGCATCTGGAGTGGTTTGTGTTCCAGGGTCAGGAGAGGAGCCAGAGATGGGGGATAGAAGAGGAGGCTTTGCATGGTGTTCGGTGTGGGTAGAGAATCTAGGTATCTGGGGAGAGAGAAAGATGGCTCGGGAGCCACTTGGCCACCTGTGAAGCTTAGGAGCAACACACGGCCAGTAACCAGAGCCATTAGGATACAGAACTGCACCAATATAGATGGTGGACAAAATCTAGTTTTCAAAAGTGTCAGGACATTTTCTGCTGGTTTTCAGAATTACCTGTGAAGTGGGGAGTGAGACAATGCAACAATGAAAACGTGACTTTGGAGATTTCCCTGGGCCTAACCTTCTTCAGGAAAGGTGAGGGGCTGGCATGGAGTTCTCAAATAATAATGACCTTTCTACTTGGTCTTTCAGAACTCTGTTGGCTCCCCCAGTTTTAGCATCCATGCTTTAAAAAAAAATGAAAAAAACCTCACTAGAGTTCAGGAGAGTAATAAAAAATGGCCAAAAACATAGAAAGATCCTAAAAGTAAAGGTTAAAGAAAGTTAAGTTTCATTAAAACTGCACAGGGGTCCACCTAGATGGAAAGCAAAGAATGATGCTTAACTGTTACAGTAGCCAATAAAAGCACTTAAATAAGTCCAGGAAGCGGGGATAACCCCAGAGTTCCATCCCAAAGGTGAAGCAATGGACAACGTAGGGGCAGACACCACAGTTCAAGGAGGAAATGATGTGTTCAAGATATAAAAGATGAAAACTTTTTCCATACCTACTCAACTCCTGACCGAATTCATGAGCCCAGGAAGACTGTCAGAGCAATCTTTTGTGATGTGGGAGAGAGGTAAAGTGGCAGTGTCATGCAGAATGGGTATTCATGACACAGATAACAGCAATAATCACTTGTAACATGCTTGATCCGGTACAAAACTTCATACCTGTTGGGTCGCAAAACTCTATGAATTAAGGGGGGATTTTTATCTCCATGTTTAAAGATGAGCAAAATTGAGATTCAGAGACAACAGGATCTCATTGCCAGACTAGGGTGAAGCCAGAATTTGAACCTAGCTCTGCAGGCTTTCGCACTCTTTCCAACCAAGCGAAAATGACTCTTGCTCAAAATCCAGAGAGAAAGGACTTTACAATTTCAGATATTGACAGTATTAAACACCAGTTGCAAGATATTTTTAGAAACCTGAATGCAAAGGCTTTGAGAATGTCAGGTTGGCCAAGCAGCTGGCTCTTTGTGTCGCACACCCCGGAACCCCATGGCACAGCCATCCAAGACAAATTATAGAACAAGTTCGTGGGAGAAACGGGGGAGGATATTAATTAAGTTTAGACCAAGAAAATGCTTTCGATTGAACAAGTCATGATTTTCTCTTTAAGACCAGGCAAAAAAATGGAGTGCTAGACAAGCAGCTGGAACAGATGAAAATATTATTATGTACTTATGTTACCAACTTTCACCATCTATGGCCCCTTTTATTACCTTTTTCCCTTCCAGGCATCATGTTTTGAAAGATTTTTGCCTACTAAACAAAGTGAATGTATTAAGTAATAATATATTTCCTATTCTTAATATAGCCCATACATCATTGGGTTCGCATACAAACAGAAAACAGCAACAATTCAATTTCCATTAGGCTTTTGGAAATATTGAAAATAGCTTGTGGACCTCATTACCATCCACAAATTCCTATGGGTCCAGGTACTTTGGGCTGGGAACCATTATTTATATGCTTCTATGACCAGCACGTAGATGCCCTTCCAAGAGGTATGGGAAGAAATTAAGGGGGCAACGGGAAGAGGGTGAGTTCCTGGCTATGTGTAGAGTCAGTGGGGTAATTTGTAAGAAACTGATTGTCAGGATTAATTACACAAATGGCAAGGGTGTCTGTAGGTAGAGGCGAGGCATGGCTCATGCTGATCACATAAGTGGTAATAAAAGGAAAGATAAAATCCCCAATGTGCAAAAAAGACATCTGAGAACGTGGAGAAAGGGCCCCCAAGGCCAAGGGCAAAGCAGTAAGACTGGAAACAGGAAACTAAAGGGTAACTTGGAAGAAGTGAAAACGCAGTGTGGTCGTTAAGAATGCTCAGTGTGTACTTGAGAGAAATAAAACAAAACAGAAGGTATATAAAGGGGAAAGGAAAATTAGGGGAGAAAGGAAAACGAGATCATGTGGGATTTAGAATTCATTATTAATTAAATCCCAGAGGGAGTTTCGAGCCTGGCCAGGCTCTGGTGCCAGTTCGCTGTGCAAGAGTTACAAGTCGCCCCTGCCAAGCGGCACATAATTTTGCGGAGGCAGATGCCCTGCAAGGCAGCAGGGAGAACACAGACTCAGCATTTGCTGGGCATGCACGGAGGTGCAGTCAGGTCAGCGGGGTTTACTGCTCAGGGCCTGTTGTCTGATGTCAAGAAATTTTAAAAGATGACCACATCACATTCTCTTAGTTTAAGCCGAAAGATTGGGTAAGAAATCATTGCAATAAAAATGTATCCCAAATGGAAAAGGATGATTTAAAAAAAAAAAGTTTTGTAAAGAAGAAACTGACAAAATGGAGAATAAAGGCCAAGGCTATATATAAAAATAAATAAATAAATAAAATTCCCTTTACTCCTGTGGATTGGTATTAAGTGGCTTCTATGTATCGGGCCCTGAGAAGTCGTGTCAAAGGGATCCCGGCAAAGCTACATCGGAGGACAAAGAAAGGAAGCAGATCCCTGGGAGCACGCTGGCAATGGAGGTGTTTGGGCTCAGCAGCCGTGTCACCTGGAACGTTTACAGTAACGAGCGGCTGGTGAAAGCGAATGTAAAGTTTTGGAGTTGGAGAGGAAGCCTCTAATCACGAAAAGGTGTGGGTAAGAGGAGAAAGAGCAGCAGCTGCTCTTTAGGAGCACCAGAGTGAAAACTGAAAAACTCTCAGCACCAGTTGGCCAACATTATGAGAAAAAGAGAGTAGGCAGGTAATAGCTACAGAGCGAGTTTATTGCACCTTGCTCAAAGGCATGGAGAGCCCGGCTGGTGTGGCTCAGTGGTTGAGCGTAGACCTATGAACCAGGAGGTCACAGTTCGATTCCTGATCAGGGCACATGCCCAGGTTGGGGGCTCTATCCTCAGTGTAGGGGAGTGCAGGAGGCAGCCAATCGATGATTTTTTCTCATCATTGATGTTTCTATCTCTCTCTCTCCCTCTCCCTTCCTCTCTGAAATCAGTAAAAATCTTAAAAAAAAAAAGGCACGGAGAAAGTGAAGGTCTTGGTGGTGGGTTCAAGAGCCCTGGAACCACAAAAATTATGAAGGAGGAGGGTGAGAAGAAGGCAAAATACTTTGTGGCAAAAGAGATACAAGACTGGAAAAAGAATAAACATTTGAGTTCATGACGTTGATAAGAAACATATGATGAACTGGATGTTTGTAGAGATATTTGGGGGTTTCGGTGGTGAGGAAATGTAAATGTAGACTATAAAAGTATATTATATAACAATTTAATCTGACCTGTATGCAGTCGATTCCCAGAGATTTCTAAGAAAATAACAGGTGGCTATCTCCCTTGGGCACTTACGCGGCCACCTGCTCAAATATGGCCACGCAAGGTCCCTTTCGGTTCTGGGGCTCTGGACCCTTCTGCTCCTGCACTGTTTTAGGTGATACACCTGGTAGATTGCAGCCTCTTTCTGGGGAACGACTGAGTGTCCTGCAAAACCTTGACCACTCTCTCGCTTGTTGTCCTGTCCCAGCTCACCAGAGTGCCCGTGGAGTCGTGTGGTCAGTATCGGAGCTGCAGTGAGTGCCTTGGCTCGGGTGACCCCCACTGTGGCTGGTGTGTGCTCCACAACACGTGAGTACCGCCTGCAGCTTCCTCCCGCCGCCCCCTCCCCCCAGCACATCTCTTCCTCATCTTCGCTGTCACCACTCCTTCCTTTCCGTCTCTCTTCTCTCCCTGTCTTTGCTGATTCTTTGTTCCTTGTATCATTTGAGAATTTTATCTTCCTTCTTTTGTTCCAATTTCACTTTAAATTGCCAAATTCCCATAAGACCTATAGAAATGGCAGTGTGGGAATGGTGACGGGTCAGGCTATGGAATCAAGCTGGAGGGCTGGACAGAGGTTCGGACATTTCTTGACTCTAGGTTGACATTCCAGGACTAAACGGCAGGGGAAAGGCATTGGGCCTTTTCCTCAGGGGCCATTCAATCATGCGCTGGATCCATACTGTCCATGTAATGATTCACATCCACCTCGCAGATTCTTTGATACCTACCCCCTGAATCTTCTGGTGCTTGAGGCTCTTCTGGTTCTGCTCAAATGTGTGGTTCCCTCTGTTGTCAGCACTCACCTGGCCGCCAGAGCACCTGGGCCTGGGGTCACAGTGAAGCCCTGTCCCAAGGCTGGGCACTCTGCCCTTGTACATCTTTTGTGCTGATTCCATTTTATTCTGTAAAAGTGGGAAGAGGGCAAAGGTATGCAGTGGAGGCAAAGGGTAACCTGGTACATGAAATGAGTATGGGATGCAGGGGGCAGACAGCCAACCCAGACATGTGGGGAGATTGACGGCCTTTCTTATGGGATCCAAAGACCCTTGGCATCACTGACTGGAGAAGCCAACGATAGGTGGACCCCACTCTGATGGAGTCGGGTCCCAGTCAAACTGTTGCCGTTGGAACCCCAGGTTTCTAGTCAGCACTTGAAGCCTGATGCTCTGTGAGTTGGACATAAGTGCCATAAACTAAGGAAAAGGACTTTAGCCTTCCTGCTTCATTAGTCGCACTTAGTCATTTTCAACTTTATGAATTGCAGGACAGAATCCTGCCCCCCCCCCCCCGCAAATAGTTCCTCTGATAGTTGGAAACACCCCCCTAAATTCTAACACATCCTCTCCAAGGACACAGGCACACTCATCGCTGGGTGAGTCTTGGGCATAATGAGCCCTTGAGCACTTTACCAGTAAGAGAAGCTCTGAAATCCCTTGGGTGTGGTGTGGCGGGGAAAAATGGAGACAACTGACGTGCACTGGAATACACATAACTCAGAGCCGATCGGAACCTGGTGCCGAAGTGTACACAGAGTTTACAGTAACCGGGAGCAGTGGAGCCCAGAGTGGCTCATGGCAGAGGATGGAAGGGATTGCACTGAGAATTCACATCAGCTCTGACAACCCAAGAGAATGCCTAGTCAGCGGTTGCCAACTGGTGGCCCACTGGTGGTCCGTGAGGTCCGAAAAGTTGGTGACCGCTGGCCTAGATGACACTTCCTAAGGCAGAAGGGAGGTCATTTTCTTTGTCCTACACAGTGAGGCCTCTCAGAAAGGGACCGGGCTCCAGGCCCATTGCTTCCTCGGAACCGTAGGCCAGCTGGCCTTCTGCTTGGCCGAGGCTGGCTCAGCTGCTGCTGGCACGGGCACTCACATCTGGCACTGTTCAAGGGCAATCAGAAGAGCTGGCCCCTCTCTGACGCCCTATGCCTAGGGGACCCAAAAGCAGGTCTCCGTGTCAGCTTTGATCCTGCCCGTTGACGTGGCAAGCCCCACACGGCACTGAGCTGCCCACCGTCCATCCTCCCATCCCCTGACCTGAGTTTTAGCAGGAACTACTTTCTGCATGGCCTCGGCTTCCCCTTTCCTAACATAATACCTGCCTCCTGTCAAGTGATAGGAAACAGGTGGGCTGGGGACAAGGCGAAGTCGGGACAGTTCATGAACGAGGCCGTCAGCCTGCACTGGGAAGCCAGCATGACTGCTGTCATCGCAGCTTCAAGAAAACAGCCGTGGGCAGGAACTTTGGGCATCTTCCACCAAGTCCGAAGTCCGTCCCCCTGCTCCCACCCCCACCCCAGCTGTGCAGCACCTGGGGCAGCATCCCAGCTCCTCATCTGTGGGTTGGTGATGATGATTCCTGACCTGCCCACCTCCCTGAGTCTGAGGAGAATCTGATGAGATCATGCGGTGGAAGGGCACTGGAAACCGTAGAGAGTGTGACATGCAAGGTGAGGGTGGGACAGGAATCTTGACACAGTTGGGGACGAACTGAGCGCTCCTGGGGGCCCTGCCTCTTATGACCTTGGTTGACCCCCATTGTTTGTCCAGATGGCTCTGCTTTAATTGTGTCCTTTCCTCCCCAGCGGTCTCCCAGCCTCCGACTGCCTTCCTCTGGTGGTAGATGCTCCTGCTGCCTTCCTCTGACCTCCATTAACCTGGCGGCATGCCTTATCCAGGTGTACGTCAGGACAGCCCTTGTGGAGCACAGGCGCCCAGAAGGCGGAGGCTGGGCAGTGCTTTTTCTGTGCCTGTTCCTCAGCGCTGCTGCAGGGGTGCCCCTCCCCGCCCCCCCGCCAAATGCCACTGTGGGAACAACTTTGTGAAAGTTGTGCTGGATTCTGGAGGGAGGACTGTCACAGAAATCAGTGCAATGCAGCCTCGCTTTGTGCAGACATGCTATGGGGCTTTGGATAAGAATAGCCGATTCGCATAGCTCCTGGTATTCTATACAGTCACCTCGAACACCCAATCCCTGAATACTGAACCATCATCGCTCCTAGGAGAAACACAGAGCTAGGTTCCTATGAGCCTCCGGTCAGTCCCAGCATTTTTGTCAGCCCATCAGTACATAACCATATTTTATGTATGTTTCTGTTTAAAGACACCTTATTTAATATACATTAACCTTGAACTCACAGCCAACAGCATTATAGTCTGGGCCTGATGGAAGTGTTTATTTTTTCCATAAGACACATCCCAGCCTTCTCCCACTTAGGACCACTGGGCAGCACTTCACCATGATACTTGGGGGCCATTTTAAATAGCAGAATCACCAAGAAAAGGCACAAAAATGTGAAAAACATGACACTAAATAGGCCGCAAAATAAGACATTTATACTGAGAGCTGAAACAAGAGGGCAGCAGGGTGGCCTTGTTGGACCTCTGCTGGGGGCGTCTGCTGGTGGCCACTCAGATTTTCCTCTGCTCTGCTCATGTTTGGGAGTGACCTTGAAAAGGCTGCAGTATCGATAGGAGGATTATAACAAATGTTAGCAAGTAGGCAAATTCACAAGTACGGAATCCACAGATGACGAGGACCGACTGTGTCAGACACAGTTTATAGAGGGGAAGCACCATCTGTCTCACAGTGACGGTGGTGTGGGGCTCAACGGAGGCCATAAAGCAGCTTGTGAAAGCTCCTGCGGGCCTAGGTGCTCTCTGTGACCTCGGGCCTCAGGTTGTGCAAAGACCCTCGTGTGGCGGCTGCTAAAGCCCCACACCCCTGGGAGGATGCAGCTCACGGCACCTCTAGGCCAAGGCCACCCACCCACCGTGACGCTCAGCACATCCATCCGGCCTCCCTAGCAGAGTGAATGGCCAAGGGGAAGCCCTGGCCTCAGGGATGGGGAAGAGTAGGTCCCTGGGTCCTCTGAGATGCTTGCAATCAGGGTATAATGTTTAAATTTATAGAGTGTGACCCACGGGTCCTAAGTGCACAATTTGAAAAGTTTTGACAGATGCAAACACTCAGGTAATCCATACCCCATAGAGATATGCATTTCCTTCCTCCAGAATGTTCTCTCCTGCTCCTTCCCTTTCTTCCCAACGGGCCTTTCTTTCCTACTTCTTAGGTTTAGGTCAAAGCCATTGCCTCTGCTGATATGCTCTCTTTTATTTTAAATGGATGCCAACTGGACAGTCCTGGGTGGGAGAGGTGCATGAGGACATGGGCCGAGCAGGAGGGGAGAGAGGCTGCGGCCAGCAGAGCAGGTGCAGGAGGTCGGGAGGAGCAGAGAGCCTGCAGACACTTACTCTGGACACCTCACTTTGCTAGGAAGGGAGCGTGGTGAAAATGCAGGGGTTTTCTCATCATGGGAGTGCTGTGGCTATACCACAGACCTGTCCACAGGCCTCTCACACTGACCCTGCCCCCTCTGTACCAGGGGACTATGTGAGACCACCTCTGCCCTGGCTCTCGGGATGGGGGAGAGGGTTGCCATCTGTACTAGCATCAGCACGTTTGGTAGGCCCATGTCATGGGCGAGACCCTGTGCTGAGTGATGCAGAGCCCAGGGAACATGCCTGTCAGGAAAACCAGAGCACAGAGCACCATAAAGAGGGCTCCTTCAGGTCACAAGACAGCTGTCACTTTTGCCAGCTTTCCCCATGGTTGTAGGAATAGGAGGGTGGGAACTCTGTGGGAAGGGAAAGACAGAAGGTGTGTGTGTGTGTGTGTGTGTGTGTGTGTGTGTGTGTGTGTGTAACAGGAGTGAGAAAGAGAGGGAGAGAGACAGAGACAGAAAGACAGTGACAGGAATAGGAGGCGAGCACTAGAGCATGCACAGTTCAAGGCGGAGCCCCTGCTAGCAGGTGGCTGTCATGGCTGAAAGGGCTATTTGTACTACAAGGGCACAGGTGGGTTACAGACTAAACAGGCTTAAGAAATGCTCGTGTAATTGAAACCCTCCCTCCGGTTACTCAGTCCCAATTGTCTTCAAGAGCTGGCCTGCCAGCCCCGGCAGCACAGAGGGTCACCCTGCGGCCCTTCTCACAGTGCCTCCGGCTTACTGGTGTCTAATGGCAATGATAGCTTCAACAGTGTTGGTATTTATTTGTCCATGAATTTTGAGCCTTAATTCTCTGGGCATTGATCTTGGGCCTAAACCTATGTGTTCTGACTTGGATGAAGGTAAAGGAAAGCCAGCGGCTCAGCTTGCCTTCACCTGTCCTGGGCCTGGAACCTTCCCTCCAACCACCAGGCTTGGCCTGTCCCCAGCCTCTCTTTATCTTCCCCTCCCAGGCCCAGGCCAAGAAGCCTATCTCAGACCAGCAGGTAACGGGATCCATGGCAGACCCAGCCGCATCGATTGGCCCAGACGTTACCTTTCTGAAGAAGGGTCCTCAACGTCACTCCTGGGAGGCTCATGTAACCCAAGACATCAACAGGGGAAGAAAGGATCGGCTTTTATAAAGTCTCTCCCTTGCCCCCTGGTGACCTTTCCTCTTTGCAGATTTCTTCTGTTGGAAGAATGCCCTCCCTGGATGGTTGGCACAAGTTCCTGTTCAGGATTCATTCCTTTTATTCTTTATACTAAGAAGCCTGGTGCACAACTTGTGTATTGGGTGGGGGAGGGGTCCCTCAGCCTGGCCTGCACCCTCTCACAGTCTGGGATGCCCCAAGGGGTCCTTACCGCTGCCAAGGAGGTGGGAGAAGCTCCCGCCACCACCGCTGTGCTCGCCAGGCGTGAGCCCGGCTTCTGGCTGAGTGGCACTCCCCCTGTGGGAGCCCACTGACCACCATGGGGCAGCTTCTGCATTGAGCATCTGCCCCCTGGTGGTCAGTGCATGTTATAGTGATCGGTCATTCCATACTTCAGTCAATTTGCATATTGGGGTTTTATTATATAGGGTAGTTTCTGCCAACATGGAGTGAAGGAAATAGAAGGAAAGCCAGGGGAGGGGAAGGGAAGGTGGGGGAAGGAAAGGGGAGGGGAGGGAAAGTGCTGCTACCCAGAGAGAAGGATGGGTTAAAACTAAGAACCTGTCTGTGGACAAACCCAGTCTGGGTTCAGTTTCTTCAACTATAAAATGGCAATGAAAGAGCCATGTTACAGCCGTGGTATGAAAATTAAGGGAGAAAATGTTCATGCAGGCCCATCACAGTGCCTGTAGGTAGCCCCAATTTCAATGACTGTGTAAGCAGAGCCTGTGGGTCAGATCCCAGGGCCTCCTCCCTCACTGTCCTCCCCAGAACCAAGGGCTGTGGCTGGCTGGCTGGGACAAACTCACAGCTATGAAGCCTTCTGCCTGGACAATTCCAACCAGCCATGCCACTTAGGCCATCTTCAGTGGCCCTGCGTGTGGCTGCTCATCAGCCACCTGGGAAAGTGCAAGGAGAACAGCTTATCCCATAACCATGGCTGAATGTCACCTTAATAAAGTACAAACTGATTCTAAAATGCAAATCCTTCCCAGCTGCTTCTTAGTATATCCCAGAGCCTGGTGTCCCAGGGCTACTTAACACTAACCTGCCAAGTCAGTGGCCTGTCCAAGGCTGTTTGCAGAATGTCCACACAATCATGAAGGGTTGTTAGGATCCACGCCTGCCCAGAAAACTCTCCCCTGATCCAGAGGAGAGTCCCAGACTAGGTACTAGTATATTAGGATTCTGCTCTCTGTGACTCAATAGATACACAGTATGGGTTAAGGAAACTTGCTCTTTCTCTCTCACCACTGCCTGCTCTGCCTCCTCCCCATATACATGTAACACATGCTTTCACGGCCAATGATGGTAAGTCAAAAGTCCGTCTTCTCAAAGGAGCTAGGAAAGCTCTGCCATCGTTGCAGGCTCTGAATGTCCCTCCCAGTCTAAAGACTGGGCTCCCGGGGGCCAGCCTGAAGGGCTGGGCTACCAATGAGGCTCCAAGTGCAGATATGCACAGTCATGTGCCAGCATTCGCATTCCCTGCCCAGCCATGCCATCCTGGACTGCATCAAGTGGGTGGCCCACCTTGCACAGAGCAGAGTGTCCCCTGCACCAAGCATGAGGACCTGGTGACTAACTCACACGAGAGCTCCAGGCTGTTGGATACAGTGTAGTGTGAAAGTTTATCAGAGTCAGTCAGAGCAATTGTTGGATGCGTCACAAATAATAGACAGCATCCTCCTTATGACCAACTGGACTATGAAAAGAATGGATCAGCCTGCTGTGATGTGCCTTTGCTTTCTCCTGCTCCTCTGCCCTCTGTCTCTCTCTGTCCCTCCACTCCTCTCTTCTCTCTACCTCTTCTCTCCTAACCACCCCTCATCCTTAGTAGAAATAAACAGGTTTGAATAGCACTACCTACTGACAAAGAGAGAAGCAGCCCCACTCCACTTTCTCTTTTGGAAACTGTAATTTCTCTTCTCAGAAAGAAAGAACCTCTCCAGGTCCCTGTTACTACTGCCTGAGGTTGTGTTCAATGGATCATTCATTTGAGGAGAGGCTAAAAGGAAGCCAAGGCACGACTCTGTTCAACCTGGGACCCAGGGCAGAGTCCACCATGGGGGTGGGACAGGACTACCTGGTTGCTACATAAGCCCAGATAAGTTCTCTTGGGCCTCCACTGGCCTCCTGCACCTGCTGGTTCCTGTGAGGGCCTGAGCCCTCCTCCTGCTGTAGTGACCTCACCCATTAAGTGAGGCCCCGGAGGCAGGTGACCCCAGCATCTGCTGCTCTGGCTTTGGATCTTTAGAGAAGGTAAAGCGTGGTGAGGTCACTTGCCAGCAGCCGATGACAGAGGGAAAATTATAGACTAATTGTGGTCTTCGTGTTTGGGGGTTTATCCAGGAACAAACTAAATAGTTAGGTTGAAATCGTGGAATCAGTCACTGGATTCTAGAATCATGGCATTGAAGGGACTCACCTGGTCCACACCCTTCATATAAGAAACCTACACACCATCTGCCTAGAAAGGTTCCCTTCACTATCTGGTCCGCTTCCTCTGCGTGCGCAGATGCCCGTCCTGTTTCTGTGGGAGTTCCTGAGGAGAGCGAAGATGGTGATCTTAGGAAACCTGGCCTCCTTCCTCATCAGGGTTCCCAGATGTGGAGACAATGACCAAAGAGCCCTGGGATCTCCTACTTGAGTAAATGTTCCAAGTCCTCTTAACTTTTCTATGAAGCTCAAACGCCTCATGGTCTAAATACCGACTCACCAATGGCCAACTTTCTGCACAGGCCCTGACCAACATGAAATGCTAAGGATTAGGGGTCACCTGTGGGGAGAAGCAAGGAGCAGGTTCTGGTAAGCCAGACTGGTGGACCCATGCCAGAGGACGGGATGAGGGGGTGGCCCAGGCTGGACTCACAGAGAGCCCCGTTTCCAAATTGAAATTCACTTGCTTGGTCGGCAGCACTGGGAGTTAATATCTCTATGACTGTATTTAGGAATCAATTTCTGGAGAACTTAATCACCACTTCTTTCCCTCTCCTCACCCCCTTCCTTCTCCGTCCCTTGCCCTTCTAATTTTCCACTTGGCTGGGAATTCCCCGGCAGTGCAAGTTCAGGCTTAGGGGAGGGTGGAGGCAGCTACTTCATTAGAGAGGATAATCTCATTGGAACCACTGACTTGAATAATAGCTCCTCCAAGGGACCAGGGCCATTGTCCCCAAGGGCTTGTCGCACCTTTGAACTGGGGCTGGAAAGACTATGCAGAGAAAGTGGAATGAGGAAGGGAGATAAGAGAAGGTTGGCAGGGCCAGACTCCAATTCTGGGGGCCCAGTGTCCTCTTGGGGCCTGCTTTTTGCACGTCATCTGTGGGTCTGTGTGTGGGGTGGGGTGACAATGGTGGTGGCAGGGATAAATATCTGAAAACTCAAAGTCATAGATAGCATGCACTTTTTGCATCCTCATGACATTTTTGTCACGCCTGGAAAATAGGGGACTCTGCATCTTCCCTGACCTTCAGGGCACTCCCACAGCGGAACTGAAGGGAACTTTTCGGGAGTCCTGTTGTAGGTGACATCTAAGCTGGCCCCAAGAACCATGAGTTACGCTCTACACATGTCCTCGCTCTCGCCTGGCTAATGAGAAATTGGTCCTGGAAGAGCAGCAGGCCGTTCCCCTAACAGACCCCGTGGACCTCAGAAGAAATCCATCCCCTCCTTCCCATTATCCTGTCACATCCAAGGTCAATTGCCTGTGCTCTTGGACATTTGCAGCCTCTACCATCATGGCACTAAGGGATAGTAGAAATGTCAAAGCATCCCTGGCACTGACCTAAACTTGTCTTTCCACTGAGAGCTGAGTTCCTGATAACCTGTGGCAGCTGGCAAGAAGGCAGATCTACAGCCCAGCCCACCCTCTCTCCCTTCCCTCCCTCCTGAGCTCTGGGGCGCCTTCTCCCTCATTAAGAAGGAAACTGCTATAGCTATCCCCTGTCTTTCTGTCTTTGGTTTGCCCCGTGGCCAAGTCTGGGAAAAGATTGGTGGGGTTGGATGAGAAAAAGAGAAGAGATGGGATAATAATACTAACTAACACTTATTGTGGGCTCCTTATGTATGAGCTCTGCCCTGTTCTCAATGCTGCACTTGCTTAATATTTCAAGCCTTACAAGAACCCTCGTAGGTAGGTACTGTTTTTTCCCCATTTTACAGATGATAAAACCAAGGCACCGAGAGGTTAGGATGGGATGTTGCAAAGTGTAAGCTATAGGTGGCTGCCCTGGAGACCTAAATCTGGGGGAGATGATTAGTATTCATTTGGGGTTCCCAGGAGCGTGGCAGGATTCAGCCACGTGAACTTGGGGAGCCGCAAGTCATGCCAGTAGAACTTGTCTTGAGGTCTCCCGGCCATGGTTTCTTTGTACCTCTGAAAGAGAGGCCTGGAGTTCTATTTGGTCAGCCCAGGTGTTGTTTGGCCTGAAAGCAGCCTTATTTTTCCTCTCTTCATAATTTAAAAGGCATTTTTCAGACCTACTGATTGCTCTTGGAAATAAGAACTTCAAAGTTGGGGAGTCGGTGAATAATTTAAGCCTGTACCAGCGCTCCTAGCCTGCCGCTAATGGGAGTAATAACACTGTTAATAGCGATGTCAGTGCAGACACCCTGGAAAAGTCCATAACATTAGCTTAATGGCTGGAGGTAATGAAGTCCTCCCTGAGAAGCTGGCCTGGTAAATTAACTTACGACACTTTTAGGCAGACGCCCTTGTTGCCATGGGTCCACTAGAGCAGCCCGGGGGTACCATGGAGACAACCACGCTCATGTCTGACCTTTCGCTTTTTGGATGGAAGTCCTGAAAGGTTCTGGAGAACCTACAAGTCCCGGTAATATTCCAAGTGCTGCTTCTTAGTGGCAGGCAAACAGCGAGCAGCCTGGAGAAGAAGGCTGAAGGGCAACTTTCAATTGCCCAAAGCACATGAAAGGAGCATCAAGCTGGCAGGGAAAGTGGGTTCAGTGTGCAGCAAGGGCTCTGTCCATCAATTCTTAGTCTAGCATCTCTGGGGAGGTCAAGCATGGTGGTTAAGAGGGCAGACTCCAGCCCTGGCCAGTTTTGCTCAATGGATAGAGCGTCAGCCTACAGACCAAAAGGTCCCGGGTTCAATTCCAGTCAAGGGCAAGTACCTTGGTTGCAGGCTCCTCCCCAGCCTGGGTCCTGATCGGGCCTTATGCAAGAGGCAACCAATCGATGTATTTCTCTCATATAGATGTTTCTCTCTGTCTTTCCCTCTCTCTTCCACTCTCCCTAAAAACCAATGGAAAAATATCCTCAGGTGAGGATTAAAAAAACAAACAAACATAAAAAGAGTGCAGACTCCAGTTCATCTGGGTTCACATACAGGACCTCCAATTTGCTGGTGACCTTGGACAAGTGACTTACCATCCTCTCTGCAGTTTCTCTATCCACAAGGTGTGGTTCTAAAATCTTACCTACTCACAGCATCATTAAAGGACTTACGCGACATGGATTGAAAGACCCTTACCATGGGGCCTAGTAAGCACCTGGTGACGTCTAACCGGGACTGTATTATTTAGAACTGTGTTTTTACCCCCACAGTACACATCCCATCTATTCTAAGCCATCCTTTTTGTCCCTGTGTCTTTCCTTCTTTCTTTAGTCCACCCCATTCAGTGACTTCTCCTTTGTTTGCTAAATTCATCTCTCAGATTCTCCACTGTTAGGCCTTTCTTCTCACTGAGGCCAAGTGTCTTCCTCCCTGTCTGAGGCTGGAGGAGAGCCCCCCACCCCCACCCCCAAACTTTCCTCTGTGCCTGAGAGTCACCCCAGAGCAGCTCAGGTGTCCAGGTGCCTGTCTGTCCTCATCTTTTACCCCACACCTCACCTGTCTGCTTTTGGAAGCAGATGTTCTCTCCTCAATATCTCCTTCCCACTTGGGTTCTATATTCCCGGATGTTTCATTTCCCACTAAACCCCTTGTCCAGTCTCCTCCTGCCCTGCAGCAGCCCCGACATCCACCTCCCACTGCAGAGTCTATTGTCTTTCACTGTGGAGGCCAGCCACAGGGGTGCCGGCCTGCCGTTCTCTCCGAGGACCGTCTTTCCCTGCCCCCACAGCAGGCTCAGTTGTCCAGAGTTCCCAAATCCTGGCCACTCAGCGAAGCCGCACGTCCACAAGGCTGGCCTGGCTTGGGTCAAATGCTGTTCCCAGAAGCCCGATGTGGCCCTGCAGGGAACTCCCACTGGGAGGCGGGATGGCCTGCCCCAGCGGAGAGCCCAAAGCGCCTTCCCCATGTGAAGAGTGCATTTGGGGGAGGGCCATGACTGCTATGTGCATCATTCACAAGGTCCCATCAGTTAAGATTGTAAGATCCAGGTCACCCTGGATGGGGTCCACCTGTGACACAGTGCACTTTGAACAGTCAGGACACTAAGCAATAGCAGCAGACCTTCTGTGGCAGTCTCCCCGCCCCCCCCCCCCCCCCCCCCCACACACACACACACACACACACACGGCCGTGGAGCTGGGATTCCGATCCAAAGCAGCTGGGCTCCAGAGCACACTTTGAACTGGTGCCCTCTGCTCCTTTGATCCTCCCCTCCCCCTCCCTCCCACCGGCATTTACCTCTGTCTGCTGGGCATGAGGATACAGAGGATTCTAAAAGAAGTCAGGCGCCGTTTCTCTCTTTGAGCAGCTCACACTTGGCAGGCGAGGGCTGCACTCAGCCCAATCATTGTCATGTAATCTACGAAGTTTAAATCTAGATGGTAGGACACTCCAAAGTGCCTTTACCTTTGCCTGGTGTGGGGCGGGGTGGGGGGTTGCAGGTGCACAACAGTTGAACCGTGTCTGGAAGGGTGGGTAGATGTTGGACGGGGGGAAGTTGGGGAGAGGGCTGCTCAGATAGACCAACTGACATGCGCAGAGACAGGGAGGTCTGAAAGAGTATATTATATAGTGGACAGACAAGTCTAGTTTGCCTAAAGAGTGGGGAGAGTGACAAGGCCAAGGATGAGTGGGGAGGTGGAATAGGGGGGACTTTGGGACTGAGTGGGAATGAGGTGAGGGGACGTTAGGATGACTCTCAAGTCTTTGCTTTTGGCAACTGGTTATGAGAATTTCCACCTCTATCAAATTTGGGCATGATGGGGAGGACAGGCTGGAGGAAGGAAGCAAAAGGGTCAGTCCTGGGTATGTTGAGTTTGGACACGCCTGGGGAGCCACTGGTGATGACTGGCCTCCCTGTCAGCCCCTGGACCAGGCACCTTCTCCTGAGCCCCGCGTTGGTCTCTCCTGCAGGTGCACCCGGAAGGAGCGCTGTGAGCGGTCCCGAGAACCCCACAGGTTTGCCTCTGAGATGAAGCAGTGTGTCCGGCTGACCGTCCATCCCAGCAACATCTCTGTTTCTCAGTACAATGTCCTGGTAAGAACAGTAAGACCGGGACCCAGGGATGTGGGAAGAACCCTCTCCCCACCAGAAAGGCCCGCAGCCCAATGCCCCTCGTGAGGCCTGGGCCCAACCTGGCCAGCAATGCAGTCTGAGAGCAGGACCGAAACATTACAGAAGGTGTCCCTGGGGCTGGAAGAGGGGGCAGGCAGAGAAATACTGATCCTGGGGAAGAGGCTCTGTGCATAATGGGCAGAAAGACAAGGAGAACTGTGATTACAACCATGATCCAAAGGGTGACCGAGAGAGGGAGGGTTAGGGGAACAGTACCTTTGTCTGTAGGATGGGAAGGCAGCCTGGGGGTACCATGGAGCAGAGGGAGACAGGGGTATGATGGCTCCCACGTTAGTGCACTGGGCACTGGGTGGTTGGCATTGTCATTTTTCCAAACTCTGGGACGATGGAAGAGGAGCTTGACCAGAGGTACCTCCGTCTGTCCATCTTTCTTACTCCATGCAAATCCGGAAGCATCCCTGGGGCCAGATCCATTCACATGTAATGAAGCTTCTTTTACCCCCTCTCTTTACCTCCCACCGCCTTCTCTGTATGCTCTTGTAATAAATTGGGTCTCTTCTCTCTATCACTATTGCCTTACATTTTTCTCTTTTCTTTCTCTCTGGTCTCTCTGGCTCTCTCTCTCTTTCCTCCTTTATGCCACACCCTTCTTTTCCCCATTTCACTCTCCTCTTCCTCTGCTGGGCTGTTCACAGCTGGTCCTGGAGACGTACAATGTCCCGGAGCTGTCAGCTGGTGTCAACTGCACATTTGAGGACCTGTCAGAGATGGATGGGCTGGTGGTAGGCAATCAGATCCAGTGCTACTCCCCGGCGGCCAAGGAGGTGCCCCGGATAATCACGGAGAATGGTGAGCAGTCCCCGGAGGCAAGGCTAGGTGTCATGGCTTCTCCCCCACTCCCACTTGGCTGAGAACTCAGGACAGACATGGGAGGGGGCAGGGGGCAGGAGGCAGGGGCTGAGGAAGTCTTCAGCAAGGGAGGGTCAGAGGAAGGGGTGTGGGTTGGTGGATATGTTACAGGAAGAGAGAGATGAGATGCCATTCACTGCCCTTGGAATTGACTATTGAAACCAGGTGAGCATCAAAGAGTCAAGCTCATGCTCAGTGAGAGCAGCTGCAGAAGGTGGGTGTCAGGACAGCAATTCGGTCAAGTTCAAGGTTGTACTGGAACCCGAGAGGGCTGTCCTGGAGGGGCAGTGGAGGAAGGGGTGGGGGAGGGCACCTGGCTCCTTGCCCCCTTCCCACACTGCTGGGTCTCTGCACCCCCGCCCTGCCCTACCTTCCCAGAGCTGCCTGTTCGTGGCCAGCTGCATTGGGAGGGATGGGGTGGACAGAGGCCCAACGCTGGTGAGGGACAGACCCTGCTGGGCAGATTGATTCCACCTTGGCCCTCCCATTTGGGCTTGTCACATTTGTTCCGAGCTGATTGATTAATGAGGCTCTCAGGGAAGCACAGGACCAGGCTGGAAGTGGGGGCCTGGGGTCAGGGCTATGAATTAAACATGGGCTCCAGATCCTCCCTGGCGCCAGCTGAGGATCCCAGGGCTGCCTGTCTGAGTGGAGCCCTGAGTCCACCTGAGGAGGGGCATTGGGACAGGATTTCTCTTCACAGAGATGCAACTGCGCAGGCACGCGCGCGCGCACACACACACACACACACACACACACAGCCTTTACGTGGTTTGTGGTAGCATTAGTGAGAGGCGATACATTTCTCCTGGTGGCTAATCAATGTGTATGTAACTCATGAGTCTGGCATGGATCTCATGTGTGTGAATGAATGCACATTCAAATACCTGTTAGAGTGTGTCTATGTATATGTGTGAGTTTGTGTGTGTGTGTGTGTGTGTGTGAGTGTGTGTATGTGTGTGTACATTACAGAGAGCAAATGCAGAGTGTGTGCCAGAGGTACAGTGTGGGAGGAGGAATAAACCAGAACCATCATCTGTAGCTGCTCTTGGGGTTGTCCTGGGCCTGGGCCTGCTGAGTCAGAACAGTTAGAGCAGGGAGCACCCCTCAGGTCCAGCAGGCTCCCCTTTCCCAGGGTGCATAACTGTCGGCGTGACCCCAACACAGGGCCTTGCCCTCCCCCTGACCTTGTGCTGGCTCTGCCCCACAGGGGACCACCATGTCGTCCAGTTGCAGCTCAAGTCAAAGGAGACAGGCATGACCTTTGCCAGCACCAGCTTTGTCTTCTACAACTGCAGCGTCCACAATTCGTAAGTGCCCCAGCCTCACTCAGCTCCCTGTTCCTGGGGTCAAGGTTCATCCAGAGATAGAAGAACCCACCACCATTCCCAAGGAGCTCCTATTTAGGGACCCTGCAAGGAGGGCCTCCTTCACCCCCAGAAGCTGACAGGCCCCTCCTCTGGTACCCACGGGGTTCATGGAAAGAGAGTAGAATGAGCAGAGTGAGACCCTGCTGGGCGGGCAGCTCCAACCCCTTGCCCATACATCTTCTCTGGCAAAAATCTGTCTCACCTGACACACTTCCCCCATCTGTTGAGGAGGGGGCACATCTCACCTGAAGCCTGGTGAGAGGAGGGGTCTGATTAGGGAGCGAAGCCACATGTCTGGTAGGGTGGGTAGTCCAACGAGTCACTTTTTGCTCAGCTCTGCACAGGGCCCTCAGGCTGGATCAGGCTCTGCCCTGTTTGGTAAAGCCTCCCTTCCCAGGGGCAGGTGGGGGGCAGAGGCTTGAGCTCGGAGTCAGACCAGCTGGAAACGTAGCCACTCTGTGCCCCTGTGTCCTCTGGGAGGGGGAGGTAGTAGTTCTTCTGGGGATGTCACTCAAATGTTGAATCGCCAACATGGCAAGGGCACTGTCCCTGAGAGCAGCTGCTGGTGGGACAGTGCTGGTTGCTGCCCTGCCCCTCGGCCTGCCTGGCCCACAGAACAGCTGCCGTGGCTGGAAGAACTGGCACCAGGAGAGCAGTCAGCACCCTGTCTGGCCCATTCTTTGGGCATTGCTCAAAGTTTTGCTGTTATATTATTACTTCCTTTCTAAGATGATGGAGTTGGAAAAGGTACAAGTCTTTTTTTTTCACCATAGAAACCTTTCTCCAACCAAAATTAGGTGTGGAAACCCAATAAACATAATAGATATAAGCAGGAGCTGCTGTTGTTGAGCATGGCGGGGGCCTGAAGCCCTCTGTTTAGGAAGTCCACATGTCTCTTTCCTCACACAGTCCCAAAGAAGTTCTGTGGAACCCCCGGGGTTCCATTGAGCACAGTTTGAAAACCCTGCTCGTTTTAAAATGCTGTTCTATTTTCCTCTTCATATAGGACAAGCTACTTCACATAACCAAAGACATTTGGGGGACAAGTGGGACTTTAGGGTTTAGCCATCTGATTATGGCAGCCTTTGAATCTGAGCGTGGCTCTCTTTGGGGCCCTAAGTAGGAGGGAGCCAGACCTTCCAGCCATAAACAAGTGTTTCAACACCGGGTTCTTTGTCTGCCTCTTGCCTCAGGACTTCCCATGGCTTCACCGCTTGGTGGCCTAATCCCTCACTCCCCTTTTGCCCCTGTAAGATAGCAGAGTAGTAGATAAATCATGTGTGAATTTCCATGCCGTCCACAATGTGAGTGAAAGCGTGTACTATGTGCAAAGCAATGCATTGCTCTTTAGACAGGTAACCAAAAATTAGTAAGACCCAAAGACTCGATCCCTGCCCTCCAGCAGTCATGCCTAGTGGACTAGTGGATGGACTGGACAGTGAATAAGCAAAATATAACGCAAGGCCAGGACTGCCCAGAGACATAAACAAAGGGCTTGGTGGAGTAAGGGTCTGGTCTGACCATTGGTCAAAACAGGAGGAGGAGTGGCCACATGGAGGAAGGGGAAATGGTACTCCAGGTGGAAGGATGGCACAGAGAGAGCCTGGCATGACCGAAGCACCCAGCACGGGTGGGGTCATGGACCTGGACACCAGGGAGGCAAGGCGTTTGGGGTTTACCCTTTGGAAGAGGGAGTCATGTTGGGGTTTTGAGCAGGAAGGAACTTCTATAAAGTTGCCTTTGTTTCCTGGGAGTGAAGGGTAGAGGTGGGGTTTCCATTCCACTGAGGACAGCCTCAGAACTTCCTTCCGTCAGGGTGGGTGAGAGGGAGAAAGCCAGAGATGCTTGGCTGGCTGAGGACTTGAAGAGAAAAGGGATGGGTTTGTGTAAGATTTTCCCTTCCTCAGTATGTGAGGGTGGGTTCTCTTGCTACTAAAAATGTTCTCCTAGACCCTAGAGTTTAGGATCTCTATTTTGGGTTCACCCAGGTTCTCTGATTTGTGCCTCTTCCTCTTCTGTGCCCAGGTGTCTGTCTTGCGTGGAGAGCCCATTCCGCTGCCACTGGTGTAAATACCGACACGTCTGCACCCACAACCCCAAGACTTGCTCCTTCCAGGAAGGCCGAGTGAAGCTGCCTGAGGTAGGGCCCAGAAGCCAGAGTGGAGAGAGCTGCTTGCTGTGAGCAGGGGACACACAGGCAGGCCTTCCCTTAAGAAGAGAAAGCCAAGGCAAAACCCACAGGATCACCCCCTTGTCCCGAACCCCTAGTCTTAAGGGACCATGTTAGGAAACCAGTAACAAGCAAAGCTCTGCGCTGGGACCCAGGGTCTCGGGGTCAGTCCTGAAGGTTCAGTTCCGGACAAAGGTGCATTCAGGTCACTCCAGCCAGGTGAGTTCTAGAACAAGTCCAGAGAAAGGAGTATGTGTGTGTCCTGGAAATGATTGTAAGCACACACAAAATTGTGCACAGGTTCCTCAGAGCATGCACAGAGCAGAACTGAGATTTAAAAAAATTTTTTTTGAAATAAAATGAAGAGAATGAAAGGATGGTCTCCTTACCCAGAGCAGTGGTTCTCAAATTGTGTTCCCCAGACCGGCGGCACCAGCATCCCCTGCGAAGCTGTTAGAACTACCAAGTCTCCCAGCCACCACCTGGGGGAGAACGTCAGGGTGGGGCAGGGACTCTGTGCTTCCGCAGCACAGGCCGCTTTGGGAATCACGAGCTGGAGTTGGGCTCCATGGCTAAGATGCTGTGTCTCTTTCCCCTCCTAATCCTTATTCTTATCCTTGAAAGCTGTTCATCACTGCAATAGAAATACTCTGTGCCTCTGCTGTTACCTTTCTTAGAATGTAAGTGTGTGAGCAAGGACCTCAAAGATAACAGGTATAAAGACACTTTGCAAAAGTCTGCTATTGTTTGAATGGATGGTGCTTGTGTGACTCCCGCCACTGGGCCGGTGGTTCTGAACAGAGAGGTTGCTTTAGGATGCTGTGATTTAGAATACGCATAGATACACAGAAGAAGGGGTTGTGGGAGCCCCCAGACATAAGCCCCTCCCTCCCCTCCATCCTCTCCCACCCCTGCCCCCCTCCCCCTCCCCGCCCCAAATACAATGGAGTTTGTCTGTGGCTGGCAATGGTTGCTCTGGATTAACAGCCAACGGGCCCACCCTTGGCATGAGACTCTGACAAAAAACTGGGTTGTGTCCTTGATCCTGGGCCTTTATCTCGGGGCGTGGGGCCAGGAGCAAAGGGTTGGTTCACCCACCAGGACCAGGCGCTGAGAGCCTAGGAAGCAGCCTCTTATTTTAATCAGAAACCTGCAAGTTACTGGATGGAAGCAGAGACACGGGTTTCCGCCTCTCTCCACTTCCAGACTGGTGTACCTGGCAGAGGTTTCCCCTGTGGAGAGGCCCAGGAGGAAAATGAAAGCAGAGGCATTTGAGCTATCTGGCAGATTTCAAAGGCCCCTAATCATTTAATTACTCTGAAGGAGGTTTTCAAATCTCTGCTTTTTCTTTCTCATTTGCTGCTCTCGTCCCAGGTTTCTTTTAAATATATAAAAGGAACTTGCATCTGCTGCTCAGAAAGAGGAAAGAAGAACTAGGAGAGAATAAAACAGAGCCACCATGTTTCCCAGGGCAATGCAAGGATCCCTACAAAAGAACGAGTCTTCAAGGATTCAGGTGGCACACCGCCCCATATGTACTTGAGACTGGCAAAGGCTGCTGGGGATTCAGAGGACTTGGTGCCAGGACCCACAGGAGAGGGAGAGGCCTGAGGCACATGGCCATGGGTGGGGGGGGGGCGTGGAGATGGAGTGACCTACCAGGTCAACCTTTAGCTCTTCCCATTTCACACGAGCCGTTTATGGTGAGCCTGGCAGGCCCCTGCAGCGAGAGGCTCCAGCACACTTGGAATGGCCATGCCTCCCTTACACATTATTGAATGACATTGACTTTGGCTCCTCTTTTTATTGGATGTTTATGCTCAGAGAAGGAAATTTTAGGGCTGTGCTTCTGGTCCAGGCTTGCAGGCTACCTTCTATCCAGCTCAATACTGGGACCATTTTGAACATAAGAGGAGAAGCCCGCGTTGACCACCTCATGATGGTCATTGGAGCAGCATCTTCCTAGAGAATGCACCAAAGGGAAAAAAGTTAATAAATACCTGTAGACTATTGACTGGTCTAGCCATTTTGGGTCAGTGGAAGGAGGTTATTGTCTTCAAGCTTAAAAGAAAGGTTGGAAATATGGTGAATTTTTTTTTTATGTTGCAGTTTAGTTTTCCATATTTTTTTTTTTTCTGGGAAGAAATCATAGCCAGAATAAGGGTTAACAAAGAAAATCACACATTTGAAAGGTGATTCTGTGGAAGCGCCTGATACAAGTGTCCCTTCTCTGCAGCCGAGGGGAGAGCTTGCTCACAGCGTGGCACTCTGAGACCTTGCTGGGCAACACCATTTATCCTTCATTACCCAGCTCCTGAGCATTTCCCACATGCAAGGCATTGTGGGAGGCTTAGAGGTATATAAGAGACCTGCAAATCTGTATTTAGACAAAGAGCCACTGGTCACAGGATCTATAATAGTAGATGGGAATTAGCTAGAAAGCATCTAAGAGAAATCCATGCCCACAAAGTGGTCTTATTGGGTGAGCATTCCAGTGCAGGCTTAGGTCTCCCAGTGCTACCAACAGGGACTCACTCAGCTTCACGCCTGCAGACCCCGGGCCCTCCAGGTGCAGACTACCCTCGTGGGTGAAAGTGAGACCCAAGTCCAGTGGTTCCTGTGGAAGTGCCTGGGTGTTCATTTCCTTTTAAGTTTGGAGTGTGGGGATCCAGACAGGGTCCTTTTGTTGGCCATCGGGGATGCTGCCAGGTGCCTGTTCATCTACCCAGCCCCATCCTGAACTCCCAGAAGGCTTTTGTCTGTGCATCTTCCAGTTCCAACACTGGCTTTGTTGACTGTCACTGGGGATGTTGAATTACCTTTATTATTTTCTGAACAAAGAGTGCATTCAGGTGAAGTTATGGGTCTGGAACAGACAATTGGTCAATCATTGTTGTTATTATATTAATGGCATATATTCTAGCATAATTACAATGATTAGAAGTAGAATGACCAGTAACATATGTCCTTTATAGTAACTGTATTCCAGTGAAAAGGAATGATTGTGTTTCAACTAATGATGGCATTGTGGTAACCACCCTGGGTCTTTAGATCAGCTGCCAGATCCTGGGCACCAAAGAGAGGAGGGAGAGGAAGGCGAAGGAGAACTGAGGAGGATGAGAGGGTCTTCCTGCTCTCAGTCCTGTTCCCCAGTATCTGCTGAAACTCCTTGCTGCCCATGGAATGGCCTTTTACCGGGCAGCCATGACCAGACCCTGCCCTCCCCTCTACCTAATGCAGTGGTTCTCAACCTTCTGGCCCTTTAAATACAGTTCCTCATGTTGTGACCCAACCATAAAATTATTTTCGTTGCTACTTCATAACTGTAGTGTTGCTACTGTTATGAATCATAATGTAAATATCTGATATGCAGGATGGTCTTAGGTGACCCCTGTGAAAGGGTCGTTTGACCGCCAAAGGGGTCACGACCCACAGGTTGAGAACCGCTGACCTAATGGGAGGAGTCACTGGTCCCCAAATGGCTTTGACATTCCCAGGCCCCTCCACCTGCTGACCTGAGCACCCCATCAGGCCCACACACTTAATAGCAGTGATCTGTAGGAAGCAAAGGTGAGCATCCACGGAAAAGCAAATTCACTGATAAAAATGTGTCCTCAGTGGACTTGCTTACTGTTATTTCCCACCTAAACTGAAAAGCAGAGTGAGCTGCAGCTGGATGGTCTGCCAGAAAGTCAGAGCACATCTGGCCCACGGGGCCCGGGCTCAGAGGAGATTCCCGTAGCCCCTCTCTTCTTGAAGTTCAAGCAGAGTTTGCTCCAGAGAACAGCTGTATGATCAGAAGAGGCTAAATGAATTCTATTTGATTTCCAAAGCTGTGCTTGAAAGGCTCGCCCAACCTTCCTGACCACCCCGCTGCCCCTGAGAGGACATCCGTTATCCAGAACGGATATGATGAAATCTGCCGAACCCAGGGGCCAGTCCCCTCCGGGACTGAAGAGCTGGCAAGACAGCGATGCCAACCCCTGGGCTATGGCTCACTCCTGGTGCTGAGATGAGCCCCATTCGCTCAGGGCGGTCAAAGGCACTCACCTCCCTGCAGGACTCAGGGGAGTCCTTGCAGAGGAGCCATTCCTGGGACCCAACCCAAAGGTGCAAAACCACTTTGCCATGCCCTTCACCCTCTTTTGAGAAAAACACAGCCAAAACCAGCTAAAGGACTTGCTTCCAATCCTCGCAGAGCCCCCGCTCCAGGTATTCCATTCCTGGGTTGCCATTTCTCCAGACAATTGCACTTTCCATCAATCTCGTCTGCCCCTCCCCCATTAAGGTTATGGGTATTTCCTTTCTGTATTATTACTTTGCTTTCTCCATAAACCGGCCCATCGTAGATCATGCTAATGGCGTTATGAACTTGGGGAATAGCAAGAAAATATATGGTGCGTTACATTTTGGTATTGGGCATCACGGGTCTGAGAAGGTGAGTGTAAATTTTGGGGGTTGGTTGGGGCTAGAGCTGGCTTGTCTTTGGAATTGATGGGGGTTGAGGTGACATGGAAGGGAAAGGTGACCTACAAATTGCTTATTCCTTAGCTGCCCCTAGATGCTGCCCCAGCCCAGCTCTCCCC
The DNA here is from genome assembly GCF_964212035.1 of Myotis nattereri. Taxonomy (NCBI): domain Eukaryota; kingdom Metazoa; phylum Chordata; class Mammalia; order Chiroptera; family Vespertilionidae; genus Myotis; species Myotis nattereri. Next base: position 23,785,846 of record NC_138086.1, on the reverse strand, counting down.
ACCCCCCACAGTGCCCCAATCCTGCTGTAACAACAACCAGGAGAATTAGAGCCCCTATCTTGTAACCACACCGGGGACTGTAAATCCATAGCCTGCCATCCCCTCCACAGGCAGCACCAGCCCTGAAGGCAGCCTTTTCCCTCCCAGCTCAGCAGCAGTCTTTCTGTCCTTGTTCAATTATTTAAATATGCAATGAGACCTCGTGTAAAGCAGCCATTGACATGCTGGACATGGTAGCCTGGGAAGCATCCTTTTTGCTTTCGTACTTTGGCTTGGTGTTCCTTCTCAGTTAGCAGTGGAGACCGCAGTATGCACGGGGCTGGGCAGGTGACCTGGAGCCCACCAGAGTCACCTCCTGCAAGCCAACACATTGAAGGTTTCCTTGTGCCTCAAGCCACTGCCACTCCCCACCCCCAGTCCATTCTTACAACTGCAGAACGTAGCCACAGGCAAAACAGCCTCTGAGGGAATCTGGTTCTCACGCATGCGCATGCGTTTGTCTCCAAATCATCTTGCTAAATGCAGGTATTTCCCACCCTCTGAGAGGGAGCTGGCCTTTTCAAAGGATAGTTCAGAGAAACATCTTTCTTGAAAAGAGAAGGGACATACGTTTGAGGAATTCCAGGTGGGGACTGGATTATCATCTGGGACGAAAGTCAGATGAGCAGGTGTAAGTGCTTTTGTTCACTGTCCTTGTGGGAACGGAGTAGGTAACTGATGTCCTGAGTTTCTTTATCATGAACACGGGCAGAGAGGGGATCATATGTGTTGTGCTATGAAACAAGAGGGCACATGGGAACATATGTGCCAGGGGATGGAGGTGGCAGAATGCATACTGGACTGAATCCTTATACCCCTTGTAGCATGTTAACCATGTTCACTGGAATCATAACATCATACTCTGTCTACTGGAGCCACACCTGCCTGTATCATGGTACCAGTTGCAATATACCAGTTAATATAATATTAAAATACTTCCCTCCTTGTAGGCAAATAGCCACTTCCAGGAGGCCCTCCTGCCCCACAAGTCCCCAGCCCCTCCAGCATGCATTCAGTTGGTCAGTATTTTGAAAACCCCACTTTGAGCTAGTGCAGCGGGCACCATTATCCCCATTTTAGAGATGGGAAAACTGATTGTCCTAGATCATCTATTGGGTTATCAATAGAACTGGGACCATAACAATCATGCAATCCAAACATGGTTGCCTGGTGGAGGTATGCCTCAGAGCACGTAAAACATGCAGCTTCAGGGTGTCATCTCCTGTTAGGAGAGCAGTGGACAGAACTGGGACCTCCCTACCTGTCCCCCTTGTGTTTGGGGCCCTTGGAGCTGTTGAAATGGTCACACTCCACTGCAGATCTGAAGCCAAGAAGGACGGAATAAGCTGGGTAGCAGGAGCATGGCGTGTGTGTGGGAAACACACAGGCTGGAGCAGGGGAGATGGAGCCTTCGGAAATGCGGTGGGAAAAGAAAGTTGGTGAGGGCCAAGGTGCAGCCTGAACTGAGGGGCAAAGATGAGGAAGGAACACATTCTTGTTGACTGCTCGCTTGCTCTGTGCCAGCCACTTATATATGGCAGTTCACGGACTCCCCCAATGCCCTTTGGAAGAGGAGTGGTTAATCCCCTTGCTCGTTAAGGCAAGCGATGATTGACTCTGACAATAGCAGGAGGGAGACAGATTTGTCCTCAAAGGTACACGATTCCCCAACTCGGCTCTTTCTAGTTAAGGAAGCTCCAAGGTGAGGACAAGGGGTGGCCAACCTGAGCTCCCGGACAGTGGGCTTCAGACAGGAGACGTGGGAAACATGGGTTTCTCTGAAATTCCCAGGAGAAATAAGCGATTTGTAAGTCACCTTTCCCTTCCATGTCACCTCAACCCCCATCAATTCCAAAGACAGGCCAGCTCTAGCCCCAACCAACCCCCATTTGACCTAGGGGTAGTCTGTCCTGGGATCTCAGCATGAGGCAGGGCAGGATCAGGGAGCTGGAGTGGGTGAAAGGGGCAGCTGTCCCTTCATGCCTGTTGCCTAGGAAAAACTTGCCATGTTACATTTCAATTAGGAGGGATTCCAGGGTCAATCAGCAGTGCCACCAGAGGAAAATGGGCCCTGCCCAGCCCTGGGCCTCTCCAATTATTATTAATGAACTTACTCTCAGAGCTGCCAACCTTTTTATATGCAAACTAAGGCTTTATGGGGCCACTGACAATCAGGACTCATTAGAGAACTCATAACAAGCCTCAGTGAGAGTCTCACAGGGGGAGAGCTACTGCTTCATCCTGTCTCCTGGACTAGAATCAGTGCGCCCCCAGGCAAGGTTCCAGGCCACCTCCAAGCTCCCCAGTCCTGCTGGCCTCAGGGAGATCCTTGCTGGCCCACCACCCCATCCTGAGGTGCTCCCGCCCACTGGTAGGAACTGACCTCTTTCATTAAGGGGAGGCAAGATGGGTGGATTGGCATCTGAGTTTGTTAGCTGCCAGCACATCTGCTGACACTGAGCCATTATTTTTCCTCTCCCTGCCTCGGTTTCTCCTTTGCAAAGTAGAGGGATCCATTAGGTTGGTTCTGAAGACTGTCAGGGTCTAGACAACCTCAGTACACCGTTCACGAGCAGCAACATTTAGCTGTGGGACATGGAGGTGCGAGTCCAGCACTCCTGCTCTGACTCCAGATGCAGCCAAAGACTCCCCCATGCAGATGTGGATGGAGCAAGAGGAAGGTCAGGCTCGCACATGCTCTAGGGGAGGAGGGCTGCCCAGGAGTAGAGTGAAGAGGGGAGTCAGGACTGGCCTGGACCCTCAGCCCAAGAGATTGTCCCTCCTGATTCTCCAACAAGCCCTGTTTCAGTCCTGAGCGTCATCCTTTTCACAAACTTGCTCTTGTCTTCCGGGCCCTGCACTCTCATCTGGCTGGAGGACGGGTGGTGATGGCAGTTGAGACAGGGGCACAGGATGGACCTACTAAGACTCTCTCCGCATGTGGGCCTCAAAGTCTCTGGGACCCATTCACTCCAAAGCCTCAGGGCCTGGTGCTGGCTCAGCCCGCCCCCCTCCCCCCAATGCCTGCCTCCCTGCTGCTTCTCTTTAATTGTGGTAAAATGTACATGACAAATTTACCATCTCAGCCAATTTTAAGGGTGCAGTTTAGTGCCATTAGGCGCATTCACATTGTTATTCACCATCCATCTCCAGAACTTGTTCTCCTTTCCCAACTGAACTCTGTACCTATTAAATAAGAACTCTCCATTTCCCCATCCCCAGAACCCACCATTCTACTTTCTGTGTCTGTGAATTTAAGAACTCTAGGGAGCTCACATGGGTGGAATTGTGTAGTATTTGTGCTACTGTGACTGACTTGTTTCACTTAGCATAATGTTTTCAAGATTCAGCCATGTTGTAGCGTGTGTTAAAATTCCCTTCCTTTTTAAGGTGAAATAATATTCCATCATATTATACATCACATTTTGTTCACCCACTCATCCACTGATGGGCAGGTGGGCTGCTCCCCCCTTTTGGCTATTGTGGATAATGCTGCTCTGAGCATGGGGTTGCCAGTTAGAGTCCTCGCTCTCAGCTCTTTTGGGCGCATACCCAGGAATGATTGCTGGGTCTGCCCCTCTCCTAGCTGCTCTTCAGGATAAAGGTGAGGGCAGCCTGGAGGCAGGGAGGGGAATCAGTTTAACGGCCCTGGGCCTCAGTCCCCTGAAGCCAGGCTGCAGGGTGATCAGGAAGGACTGCCGAGACCGCTCCAATCATGGCATCAGGACTGGCTAGAGCTGAATGGGTCCTTGGGTTCCCTCCAGTCGACAGATAGGGAAATCGAGTCTCAGAGTGGGGATGGGCTCTGCTTAGGGTTCCATAGCTCATCAGACACTCAGCAGGCCCTGAGGTCTTCTCACCCCGACTTTCAATGACAGAGGGGCTCACCTGCGCTTTCAGACCCAGGAAGGACAGCTGCCAAGTTGCCTGATGGCCTCCCGCCTGCCCTCCCCCACAGCCTCCTCTGCCTCTCTGCTGGGGAAGGTGCCCGGGTGGGGGCCAGCAGCCTCTGCTGAGATGTGTGTGCCATGCTTTTGATGGCCAACTTGCCCCAAAAGTGCCACAGAAATAGGAATCAGGGAATGATGGACTTGCCTGACACAGGGAGCCCAGCCTTGCTGGTGTTTACAGAAACCCTCACTCTTGCCCATACCATGCAACCAGGAATACTGACTTCTTCCCCCCAGCTCTGAGAATCCAGAAACAAGCCAGCCTCCGCCTCTCAGCTGGGCAGAGCATCACATTTGCTTTATGGACCCCATTCTCTCCCAGCCCGCCCTGGGCAGAGCTGACTGCCCCTGGGACATGGGCCAGCGATCCACTGCCTCCATCACCAAAGGTCCTCGGGGCCAGCTCGGCTCCAGGCTGAGCATGCCCATTGCTGGCATCTGGTCAGCGTGTATCTGCTCTGAGGGGTGTTTCCCTGGGCTCAGGGCACCCCAGAGTTATGTCTGAAGGTTCTGGATTTAAAGGGTCTTGGGACATCGCAAATTCCAGGACATCGCAAATGCCTGGCTCAGCCCATGAATGGAAGGCTCTGCCAGACCCTCCTGCTCTGGCCCAGGCTCCCATTCCAGAGCCGCAGCCAGGGTGTTGCCTCACTCTGATCTGCCCATGTGGTCCTTCTTGGTAGCCTGAGATTGAACAAGGGTTCGGCAGCCCAACGTGCAAAGGGACACCCAGCCAGCCGCATTGTGTCTGCTGGATAGGAGGGGTGCCCGAGGAGGCCTCGGGGGTGTCAGAGTCTGGAGGGCATTTAAACGGAACCTAGAGGGCAGGGACAGCCTTGGAGAGAAGTGGCCTCGAGATGGTGGCTCCGGGACCGGGATCTCTCAGTCCCCTTTTCTCCTGCAGAGGCCGGGCGTAGGCACCGTGCCCAGGACCGTTCTGGGTATGTTTGTGGGAGGGAGGAACGGGGCGAACATGCGGGTTAGGTCTGGAGAGGCTCCAGATAGGAGCCTTTGGCACCTTTGGCTTCCTGCTCCTGCCTGAGCCATGCTCTCTGTCCCCAGGACTGCCCCCAGCTGCTGCGAGTGGACAAGATCCTGGTGCCCGTGGAGGTGATCAAGCCCATCACGCTGAAGGCCAAGAACCTGCCGCAGCCGCAGTCCGGGCAGCGCGGGTACGAGTGTGTCCTCAACATCCAGGGCAGCGAGCAGAGGGTGCCCGCCCTGCGCTTCAACAGCTCCAGCGTGCAGTGCCAGAACACCTCTGTGAGTGCCAGCCCTGCCCGCGGCTCCACCCTCCTCCCCATCCTTGTCTCGTCCAGAGCCAGATCCGCTCAGCTCTGCAGGGCTTCCCCAGACACCCCCCAAACTGTTCAGCTTCTCCCCACCCTGCCCACCACCCAGCGAGGGCTGGGCTCCAGGTCACCAGTGCCTGCCAGAGCTGTGGCCCTGTGTGGCCCTAAGCGTGCTCTGCTCAAGACAGGGGCTGAGGGGAGGCTATTTGGACCAGCCATGGGGCTGCTGAGCACTGTTCATGGGTAGCGACTGGCATGTCCGTGGAGGAGCTCTGGGGACCCTGGGCCCCGCCTTCCTGCCAGGGCTGAGCCAAGTGCCTCGTGTGAGCCACAAAGGCCCCACTGCCTTCACACCGGCACTGAGGCTGTGTCCCAGCACAGGAGGTTTCTGAGACAGACACGCACCCACAGGGGCTGCTGGAGGGTGTGTTGCTCCGGTCCGCACAAACCCTACCCCCTGAGGAAATCCACACCAGGTCCACACTCGGCCGCCTCCTGATTCCTCGGCACCACACACTGAACCCTCTCCAAGCATCACTCCTGCCATCACCTCCTCCCCGGCGGGGCCTTCCCATCAGGGCTCTGCACCCAGAAACTCAGAGACAAGGATTACACTTGGAGACTTGTGACATTTTCACTGTACAGAAGAGCAACTGGAGGCCCAGAAGCAGGGGCAGGTCTAGGCTTGTGGGGCTGAGAGTTATACAATTGGGGGACCCTCTTTAAGAATTAAACCTAATAACTGCAAGAGTAAATGCACAGGCAGCCTTAGAAGGGGCTGCAGCTCCGTGTGCCTTGGAGTACCTCCGCCCCTGCCCCCTCCCCACCTAGAGGGTAAGTGACATGGATTCATACAGCTACAGCTAGTGAGTGGCTAGCCGGGCTTGGATTTGGGAGCTCCTCCTGTGTCACACGGCCTGCATGCATCCTCCTCATCCCTTCCATGGGGAGTGTGATTGGAAATGTGATGCGCAGCAAAGCATTTTGGGGGAGCACTCCACTCTCCCTACAGGAAGCCATTTAGGGCCAGTGGCCCTCAGAGAGGCCTGCATGCTTGCCCAAGGTGGCTCAGCGTTACAGGACTGAACTGACCACGGATTTCCCAACCTCGGAAACCCCAGACCACAGCTCCCCTGGCGGCCGGCCTGGCTTTCAGATTTCTGCAGTGCCCCAGATTAAACCTGCAAGCAAAGGGGATATTAGACACCTCCTGTTTCCTCCTGAATCCTGAGGCCAAGCAGACTTGCCCCAAGGGTTTGGCTCAAGTGGTTCTCCCCCAAATAAGCAAGCCCCTGGGGGGAGAGAGCCTGAGCCCCACATCTGACTCAGCGGAAGGCAGCTGGGGATTTCGGACCACGAAGAAAACCGCCTTGTGCCCCGGGGAAGCTGCCGCAGAGATCCAGGCTTCAGAGGTGCCAGGCGGGAGGGCAGAGTCTGCGGCCTCTGATGAGTCTTCAGTTCCCAAGATGTCACAAGGCTGGGCCCCCAAGCTTCTGCTAACTCGGTTCAATAGGCCAGCGTAACCCAGATGACATCCTGGGTTGGTCCCAGAAGCCCCTGGGTCAAAACCCCGTCCATCCTGGGGGACTAGCGAGTTTCCCAGCGCTCTCCCAGAATTGGAAGCTGATTATGCTCAGGTTAACCTCAGCATTTCCCCAGCTAAGGCCTGACTCCGTGAATGAGCCCTCTGGGGGTCCCAGGGAACTCCCTGAATGTGGGGGTAAAACCAGAGCCTCCTGGGAACAAGGTCCCTAAGCGAAGCCCAGCGGCCCTGACAGGTAGGGGCTGGGTCTCCTTAGGGCAGTGGCCCAGGCCCTGTGGGCAGTACCAATGTGATAAGGAATGGCAGTGCTGGGCTCCTAGCACACCCCCTGACCAAAGTTTGAGTTAAAATTAGCAACTGAACACTTTATACCCCAGCCTTGGTGTTACCCCGTGGGCAGAGACTGGTCTGCATCAGAGAGGGTTGTGAGAAAGTCACGTTTCATTGCCTCAGTGAGCTCTCTGGATGGGAGAGGATGGGAGAGGTTCTAACAGAGAACCCCCTGGTCTGTGATGACAGAGAGGTGGGTGACAGAGAGGTCTCAGAGAGCAGAAAGGGAAAAGAGACACAGGAAAGCTTGGCATGGGCGTGATGCTGGGCTGGGTGGGCAGGCAGGTTGCTTCCAGCCCACTATTTGGGGACAGGCCCTGGGCCAATCACTGCAGCCCTCAGGGGGCCCCAGGGAGGACAGGGCTGCTCACAGACAGAGTTGGAGGGAGGACACGGGGCATTCTGGAGTAAGTGGGCCACAGCGGCAGCGGGCTGGCTGCAGAGCTGGCCGAGGTCCTAGGCCCCAGCCCAGCTTCCACAAACCCACAGTGGCCTCCTGTGTTCTCTTGGTGCCCCAGCTTACCACATGCTAAACAGGGGTGGTGAGGCCGATGGGGGGGTGTTGTGCCCTTGCTGCCTCCTGAAACACAGCTGGGAGTTGGTCTGCTGGGCCCTCTGGGGTCCTGGACACAGATGCATGGCCTTCTTAGGTTGTTCAGATTTGCTGTTGGCTTTTCAGCAAAATACCTCAGAACTCAGAACCAGAGAATGGCTGGAGGAAAGCATGTCCAAATTGCACAGAGGTTTCCTTTTTGCTTCAGGAGGTAGAGAAACGAAGTTCACACTTTCCCAAGGTCACAATCAAGGTCATCCACTGGCGGAGCCAGACCTGATTGCGACACTTAACCTCTTGGCCCTTGGGAGCCTGAAATATTCTTCTCTCGGCTCTGAGCTTTGTGCAGATGAACTGCCCGCTGATTGCAGAGAGCTATATAAATGCTAAGTGCACTGAGGTGGGGAGCAGAGAGGATGGGAGCCAGTGGTCTGGGCTTCCCCAGCTGTCTGCCCGCCTCCCTCTCCCGGTGGGGTGCAGGTCCTGGGGGAGAGAGTGTGTCTAGGAAGGAGAGTGGCTTCCCTAGAGACCCAGGGAGTGTTGGAGGGTTCGTGATTTCTATAATATTTCATAATCAAGATCCCAGGAACTGGGGAGAGAAAGAGAAAGTAACACCCAGCATATTTGATCATTACAGTCTTTTTTTATTTTCAGTTTTCTTTGGGGAAAAAATGTGGGTGTACACACAAGTACATCTGAACATACAAGCATCCTCGTATGCATACACCTCCATATGTACCAAGTGTCGGGTGCATAAACACTCAATAAACAGCTGCTATTATTACTCCACATAAACATAAACACAGGGAACACAAATGTATTTTGCACAGCATCCCTAACATTGTGTAAATACTATATTCAGTAATACTTGAGAGTGCTCATTCCACTCGACAGCCCTGTGCTCTGGGCCCTGGAGGGCTGTCTCATACCCGCACAGTGTTGCTGTGAGGTAGGCACTGTGTGTGGTCCCACTGTGCCCCACTGTACAAATGGGGACACTGGGATGTAGGTCATTTGCCCACAGCTGGTCACTGCAGAGCCACATCATGGCAACGCGCGTGTGTGTATGCGCACACGTGTATGAACAGGCAGATAGTACAGTTCTGTGCGCTGACCTCTTCTCCCACATGGACACAGTTGTAAACACAGACACACACGTGGCTGATGCAGAATTTCCTGCCTTGTTCTGTGAGGGACTTCAGGTCCTTCCTGAGAGGGGCCTGAGGTTCTGTCCAACATGCCCCTGGCCATGAACTGTTACTCCCTCTTTGAGTCCTGGGCAGAGCCTGGCCGAGCCAGAGCCCTCTAGCCCACAGCCTGGGCTACCCTCACCACACTCCCCCATAGGGCCACGGAGGAGGGAGATGGGAAGGATGGGACATGGAGCTTGACTAGGGGGGGAAATGGAAGGGAGGTCCGGAAGGGAGTTTCTCCCTCTGTCCCCCTCCACATCTCTCCACCAGCAGGAACACTAGAGTTGCTTATCCAAAGTTCTCCCATCTCCTCAGCCTCCCTCAGCAGGTCTGGGTGGGGCCCTGGGACCTGCCTTCCGTGGCCCCTAGATGATTCTGATGAAGGTGGGCCAGGAGAACCTCCAGCCGAGTAGAAGAGCTTTTGTGGGAAAATTCAGCACCCAGCCTGACCCAGACGCAAAAGACAAACCTCTGGGGAGTTGATGACCGAGCTGTGTGGCAAATAGCTTATGAGTCAGCAGCTGAATTCTGAGCTGATCAAAAAAACCCACTGTTGTCTCTGCAGGGCCAGGGAGCTTGGCTTTGTTCTCCGGCTTGAGCCCTGACCCTGGTCCCGGCCCAGGTGTCCTCGGTCACAGGGAGGTGCTGTGAGAGGGTGGATGGTGTGAACCACCATCTCTGTGAGGGAACACTGACCGTGGCTCCTGGCTGGGCATACTCACCAGGGAGTTAGTGAGAAATTTCGGAGCGTCGGGTAGACCCTGGAGAAGGCTGTAGGTTGCTGCATGAGGACAGCTGGGCACATTCATATTGGAGCACATTCTGGAACTCAGGACTTTGGGGTGATTTCTCAGGTTAGGAGCCTAACTTCTTTAGAAGCCTCTACAAATTGCCTACAGAAGCAGAGGCTCAGGTGACAGGCTCCCCAGCTGGTGTGTCCACAGATTCTGTGGCCCCCTCGCTGGTGAAGGTGCTGTGCTGGCTCCGTGAGGGAGCGGTGGCTGCCTGTCGTAACCATCCACACCCCCACGGCCCAGAGAGCCAAACTTTAACTCTAAGTTAAAAGAGCCTGTCTCCCTAGCTGGTTTGGCTCAGTGGATAGAGTGTCGGCCTACAGACTGAAGGTCCCAGGTTCCACTCCAGTCATGGGCATATGCCCGGGTTGCGGGCTCGATCCTCAGTAGGGGGCATGCAGGAGGCATCCAATCAATGATTCTCATCATTGATGTGTCTCTCTCTCTCCCTCTCCCTTCCTTTCTGAAATCAATATATATATATATATATATATATATATATATATATATATATATATATATATATATATATATATTAAAAGCCTTTCAAACAAGTCCCCTGGACCAGACCTTCCAACAAATCACCAGACCTCAGCTCTTCCTGCACAGAAAGTTGCTCAGCTCCCTGCCCCCATCCCGCCCCTGTGGAGGCAGTCTGTGTGGTGATGAGAAACACCAGGGAGGGTTGGAAATGCTGCTGGGCAGGCTCTGAGTTCCACAGCCTCCCACCTGGGGATTGAGAAGTGTCTGCTCTCAGAAGGCAGGTGGGGGCTGGCACGCCCGGGGACTGTCCCTCCACCCTCCATCCCTGGCAGCACCTCTCCTTGCACTCCTCCCACCTCTTAGCACCACAGTCCCAAAGGCTGGGACTCTGTTAAACTTCCTGGGGGAAGGCCAGAGGATGGACAGGCCTCCGCGGAAGGTGGATGAGTAGCTCACTCAAAGCTGCTCCGTGGACCTGCGTTCCAAATGGGTATCCCACCCAGCCTGGCCCTCCCCTGCCCTGGCTTCCTAAGCCCTGCACCCTGTCCCCTGATATGTTCTTCCCCACCCTGCCCACCCACAGATGTGCATGCCTGTACGCATGTGCTACACACACACACACACAATCAGGACCAGTTTCTAGCCCCGTGTGCTCCTCAGGGCCCCAGGCTGAACATCCAGCCCCTCTAGAAACCCGTGACTCGGCTCTCTTCTTTCCGCCCCAACCTGCTTGCAGTATTCCTATGAAGGGATGGAGATCAACAACCTGCCCGTGGAGCTGACGGTCGTGTGGAACGGGCACTTCAACATCGACAACCCCGCTCAGAACAGAGGTGTGCAAGGTGGCCTGGGTGGCGGGTGAAGGGGAGAGCTACTCTGCACTCGTGGGCAGGTGTCATTCGTCCCCCATCCTCTGGCCTGAGCCCGCCCTCCACAGCCTCTCCACCATCCCCACTGCTCTATGACTTGTTGGGCATGGGCCCAGTGTGGGCAGGTGGCCCCTGGGAGAGGAGGAGTGAGCAGGGCTGGCTGGAGGGAGACTGGCCTTCCCAGTCCAGAACCATCACCAAAGGGAGGGGCTGCACTCCTTGCCACACTCCCCAACTCTCCCAGCCTGACCCCAACCCACTCTGGCCCTTTGCCTGCAGTTCACCTCTATAAGTGCGGAGCCATGCGCGAGAGCTGCGGCCTGTGCCTCAAGGCAGACCCTGACTTCGAGTGCGGCTGGTGCCAGGTCCAGGGCCAGTGCACCCTGCGGCAGCACTGCCCCATCCACGAGAGCCAGTGGCTGGAGCTGGCGGGCCCCAACAGCAAGTGCACGAACCCCCGAATCACGGAGGTAAGCCGCTGACCAGGGGTCCTGCCTGGGGCTGGGCCTGAGGCCATGCCTGGCCAAGGGAAGGCGAGAGCAGAGAGGGGCTCCACTGTCCAGTTGGAGTCTCCATGGAAGCTGTGTCAGAAAGAACTCGAAGTCCTCGCCACCTTCCCTTTGTCTCTAAGAGTCTCTCTTGGTGACAAAGCCATGACACTCCATCAGCAGCAGGCTCACCAAGCAGTGAATCCATGACAGAGGTTGTGTGGGTGGGGGTCAAGGGTTTGAGTCTTGGCTCTGTAGGCTCATTGCTGGGTAGCTCAAGGCTAACTCATCACTGTCTCTGTGCCTCAGCTGGCTCACCTGTGCCATGGGTCTGGTTGACCATCTATCTCATAGTGGAGTTATAAGGCTGGTATGAGCGAATCTATGCCCAGCCTACAGGGGTCTTCCCATCTTCCTCCTCATCATTCCTGTTCATCATCATCATTAAAATCATCGCTGTCCATGGCTAAGCCCAGGGAGTCACTGCCCCTGGGGTTCATTTAGGTCGCCCTGTGTCTTCACCTCCCCGCTCCACATTCCAGCCACCCCTCTGTGCCCCCACCCAGAGCCCTTAACAAGAAACCACCTTGGCAGGTGTGACTAACAGCGTGTCTGGCAAAAATGGTGGGACTGGCTTTCTTCTTGGCCTGAGACCAAGAAAATTGCAGAGAGGGGATGGCAAATGTTCCTGAGATGGAGGCTATTCAATGGCTCCATCCTGGCATCGACCCTCCCAGAACCCAGGGAACCAAGGGCTGGGCCGGAGCTCAAACTCCTTTCTCAGGATGACAAGCCGGGGCTGGAAGGCCATGCAGCTGCTGCCAGGTGCCAGCTGCACTGTGAGGACTGGCTGAGCAGGCATTTGGGAAGCAGAGGGACTCCCTCTTCCTGCCTTCCCTGTATCTGCCCACCTCCTCACACGGAGATGGGTCTCCGTCTCCAAAGAGCCTTTGTTTCCAATGCAAGGAGAACACGCATGTGCAAACCCTCACACTCACGTGCACGCTCATTCACAGACATGCACGCCTGCATGTGTAGGAAGCAGGAAGTATCTTGACTTTTGTAGGTGAACAGCCTCCCCCCGGGGGCTCCCCAGCCTAGTTACCCTTTTCCTTTCCCACCTTTCACTGGCCCCCCGGGTGGAGTCCCCACTTGGGGCCCTCAAAGGGGGAGAGAGCATGACCTACTAAGAAGTAGCCTATCTGAGCTCTTTTTTTCCATTGTGATCCCCTTGACATTGGCCAGGATCCAGGCACTGATGTTCAGAAGCCCCAGGAATGGGAAATGCGCCTTCCTCTGTCTATCAAATGCCAAGAAAGACTGGCACGGATGTCTCTGCCAGCAAGGTTTCTACTGCGGGAGGCCACAGCTAGACCACGTGAACTGGATGGAGCCCCTCCCTCAAAGCAGGCCCTTGGTTGTTGGAACTTAACATTCCAATCATGGGTTTTAACACCAAAGGTGACATCTTTGGAGGGAAAGCTGGACATTTTGGCCAGTGTAAGAGGCGAAAGTCTAATTAAATATCTATCCCTTAGAAACGAAGTCAAACAGTGAAGGTAAAGGGGTTGTGACAAGTGCTCTGGTAACTCCAGGAAGACGCTTGGGAGTTGGAGTTCGCGGTACAATTACACCCAAGAAACGATGCTGCTACTGCAAAGTCCCCAGGGGAAGGGAGACGCTGTCCCTGCTCTCAGAGGCTCTGGCTCTGAAGAGGAAGTGGGTGGGGGATGGAAAGATGGGAATCAGGCACAATTGTTACCATGAAAGGAACACAAAGAAGGTGCCTTAAAATTTCATTTGGGGGGAGGGGAGGGGCCAAGAGAAGGATTAGGAAAGAGAGAATATCTGGTTATGGAAAGTGACCTTAGAGAAGTGTCTTAGTTCCCATAGTGTGGAAGGCTGCGGGTTCGCAGGAGGGTGACTCATGTAGCTTGAGAGTGCAACCAACACAAGCAAATGCCCAAATGCTTTAATCCCCATTTTCAATGAATTACCCAGTGATGTTTCGGATCACGTTCAGCTCCATCTTCCATGAAATAGGAAAATGAATGAGGGTCTTTGATCACTGCTCCTGAAACCATACCCAAACCTGGACTGCTCTGCCAGAGCTCCTGCCACTGGCAGTGCCAGATCCGGATGCCCTGGGGCACTTGGACACAGCTCAGGAATCGGGCAGAGGTGGGAAGAGCCATTCCTTGGCCCATCAGCAAGGGGTGATGGCTTCCTCTTGGTGCCTGCCACATCACCATGCTTCCTCCCTCCAGATAATCCCAGTGACGGGCCCCCGGGAGGGGGGCACCAAGGTCACCATCCGAGGAGAGAACCTGGGCCTGGAATTCCGGGACATCGCCTCCTACGTCAAGGTGGCCGGCGTGGAGTGCAGCCCCTTGGTGGATGGCTACATCCCTGCCGAACAGTAAGTGGTCGTGACCTGAGACACAGACAGGTACTGGAGGGGAGGGAAGATAAGCCAAAAAGAAGGGGTCTTAAAGCTTATGGAGGAAAAAGGAGAATGCCCTTGACATTCTAGGGTGCTGGGGCAGGACTCCCATACCTGGACCAGCCAGCTGCCATATTGGGGGAAGTGTAGAAATGGGGAAAGGCTGGGAGAGAAGTGATGGTTACCTCCTTGGGCTGTGGGGGAGAGTAGGAATGAGATAGAGCAAAGTTAAAATCTGCAAGAGAAGTATGAGTTCAATTGCTTACCCCAACTCCCTTTGCTGTCCCTAACTCCCCATGCATGTCCATACCGGGAATCTTGTGCTACCCCGTATGGAGACAGAAATGAAACTCCACACTTCCTGGCAGGCCTGTGGGTACTTTGGGTAGTTAGTTTCTCTTTGTGAAATCTGCTGGTCCACTGAGAGGATCATTCAACAACCTAGCTGGCCTCTAACCTACCTGGTGGAGGAGGTTTGCAAGTCACATATTGCCTTGTAAATAACTAAACACAATTTTCCAGTCCAGCAAACCCAACCATGAAATCTTGCCAGCACAATAGAATCTATTTATGCCATCTTTGCTGCCCCTCCAGAGTGAAACCTTGCCACCTGTCCCATGGACGTAAGTTGCTGACTCTTTGCGTGGCCTCTCTGAGCTAGGTCAGTGCCCTTTGTGGTTCTGCTTACTGGGTCCTGCCCAGATTCAGTGGTTCTGGAACCATCAGTACCACCACCCTCAGTTCCTCCTGAGTTCCATCTGGTCTTCCTAAGGTGCTCAGAGTACATCAGATCATTGAAGGTTCCAGACTTGGTAGCACTCACCTCCCTGGTCCATCATCGTTTATTTATCTGAAGATCATTTTGTGGTTCTTTCAACTTTCTGAGTTCTTGCTAGGACAAAATTGGCTGCTACCATGTAGTGAGATTTGGGGAACTCTGAAATGCCCTACTTGGAACTTGACATTAAAAATATTATAAAAGCCCTGGTTGGTTTGCTCAGTGGTTAGAATGTCAGCCCTCAGACCAAGTCAATGTGTCTCTCTCATGTGGGTGTTTCTCTCTCTCTCTCTCTCTCTCTCTCTCTCTCTCTCTCTCTCTCTCTCCCTTCCTCTCTCCCTTCTTTCCACTCTCTCTAAAAATCAATGGAAAAAATATCCTCGGGTGAGGATTTAAATTTTTTTTTAATATATTAAAGCCACACTATTGAAGTATTATGGTACTAGTTAGATCAGTAGAATCAGATAAACACCCAGAAAAATAATCCTGATGTATAAATATGTAGTATGTAATAAAAGTGACATTTCAAATCTGCAAGGAAAGGAAAGATCATTCAGTGAGTGGTGCTGGTTAACTCCCTGAAAAAAAAAAATCAGATCTTTACTTCACTTTATAATCTAAAATAAATTCCAGACAGATTAAAAAGTTAAGTGTAAAAATGAAACTGTGAAAGGATTACAAGAAAACACAGGTGAGAATTTATCTAATTTCAAGAAAAGAAAGCTGTTCTAAGTATAACTGCAAAAGAAAAATTATAAAGGGAAAGATAAGAAGATTTGAGTAATAAAACTTAAAGCTTGTGCCTCAAAAACCATTGTAAGCAGAATAAAAATGTGAATGATAGACTGGGTATATGTTTATACCCTATTACAGGTAAGAGATGATTTTATAAATAAAAATAAAAGGTTTTACAAATAAAATGAAAATATCACAAAAATGAGCAAAGAGCATCCAAAAGTCATATAAAAATGTTTAACATCGGTAGTAATCAATGAAATGCAAATTAAAACAACAAGGAACAGTGTTTGAAAGCCAATGCCCAGAGCAGATGAGAGGCGTGACAAATAGCATATTCCTACGTTCTTGTCAGGAGGGTAGATTGGGATGAACTTTCTGAAAAGCAGTTTGGAAATGTGAGTCAAAAGTCTTTAGCCTGGCCATATTACTTCTGGACCTTTCCCTTTATAACCAGAATGCACAAATATTTATTTGCATGAATGCTTATTTTAGCCTTATTTATAATAGTAAAAATTTAGAGGCATTTGTGTGTTTGACAATAGGAAATTAATCAACTCAATAAACTCTTTTATATGCATAAGACAGTCAACTACAGAGCCATTAAGTCTGATACAGTGGGAGAATCATGATCAGGAGTACACTCAAGGTCTATTAAGGGAGAACACAGGTTACCAAGCAGAATGCAGAGTTTCTAATTAATTTTATGAAAGAAAATCAAATTGGAAACATGTACACAGACATGTGGACAGTGAATATTCCTGGGTGAGGCAGTTGGGGGGTGGGTGTATGTATGGCAAGTGCTTTTATGTACTTTCTATTTTTGACACTGAACATGTATTGATTATGTTACCTTCACAGAAGGGCGTACATTTTTGCTGGACTCTCACCCAGAAGTTCTTTCTAAAAGAAGCACAGAACCCAGGAGCTATAAAGTGAAAGAACAAGCAATGAACCACATAGCCACGTTTAAACTTTAGGCTTTTGGGTGGCAAAAGACACCATAAACAAAATTAAAGCAGAGGTGACCAACGGGGAGAAGAGAATGTAAAACTTATTACAGACAAAAGTTAATGCTCCCAGCTCAGCAGTTCCTACAGAAGGGCAATCCATTCGCAAAATGAAGAGAGGGCTTCAGACAAGTCAAAGGAAAGGCTATGCAAGATTAAAACACACACGCATGTATGAAACACACATGCATGTATGAAAACACGGGCACCTTCACTAGAAAGCAGGGAAATGGATGGTGGTACAGTCACAGTGTAAAACACTGTGAAGCTGTCCAGGGCAGAGTTGTGTGAACAGTGACATGAACGAAGTCCATGCTGTATTGTTGAGTCAAAAGACAGGTTAGAACAGTGGATAATTAGGTCTCACTTTTATTTTTTAAAATCATGTATATGTTTCATTATATATATATATATATATATATATATATATATATATATATACACACACACACACATACATACATATATATATTTGTATACAGCTGTGTGTGTATATATAACATTTTGGTTTATGTGTGTGCATATATCAAACATAAATATACATACATACGTGTGTATGTGTGTGTGTATATATGTACAAATATATATAGTTGGACAAGTTAACTAACTTTGCTGTGCCTCAGTTTTCTCATTTGTAAAATGGAAATTATATATATACACACACACACACACACACACACACACACACACACACACGTCTAGTAAAAGGCTTGGGAGACTATACATACCAAACTTGTAGAGAGGTTAGGAATGAAAAAAGGGACACTACTTTTTTATTGCCACACTTCTGTACTATCTCATGCTCAAAATTCTCAAAGGGTATGAACAAATTTTGCAATTAAAACAATAAAAATTCATAAGAAGGGAAAAATGTATGACTCCCCCCAGCTGCAACATGCATGTCTGTTGGCCTGCGAAGCCCCCGGCTGGGGCTGGGAGCAGAAAGCCCTTGGTGAGGCAGGCCATGAGTTCCTACAAGGATCTGAAAACCTTAGGTCTACTCCCTGGCTCCTGTCTGGCTTGCTGTGGGTCCTTGGCTAAGTCACTGTACCTCTCTGGTCCTGCCAGCTCTATCCACTAAGCCACTTGGCTAAAATTCACAGTAATTCATAACTCAGTGGATAATTCATGAATTAGGAACTAAGTGTTGAGTCAGAACCCTCCCCTAGGCTCCCCACTTTACAGAGGGCCTCCAGGGGACCCCCTGAAGATCATGTTTCCTCATTCCCTGAGGACCCAGCAGGAGCCCCTGCAGGAAGGAACCTGGGGTGTCTTTCACCTCCTCCCCTGCCCATCCCCGAGATCCTACTGCAGAGAATAGGGCCAGGGGTCACGGCTGGGAGTCCTGTGACTGTCCTGTGACTCAGGGGGTCTGTCCTCTCCTCCCTGCAGGATCGTGTGTGAGATGGGGGAGGCCAAGCCCAGCCAGCACGCCGGCTTCGTGGAAATCTGTGTGGCCGTGTGTCGGCCCGAGTTCATGGCCCGGTCCTCTCAGCTCTACTACTTCATGGTGAGTCCTGGCCACCAGCGTCTGGCCAAGCACAGGCCACAGACCTCATTACCATGATCAGTGGCCCGTCTTGACCTCTGTGGGCAAACCCAGGCAGCACCAGGGAAGATGCTCTGGCCCACCCCAGAATCCCCTGCTGAGGGGCAGTGTGGCAATGGAAGGTGAGAGTGTGCTCCTGCATCAGGACTCCTGGGATTTGAACACTGTCCCTGCCACTTACTGAGTGAACCTGGGCAGGTTCCTTAACCTTTCTGTGCCTGGATGTCTTCATTTCTAAAACAAAATAACAATAGCATCTACCCCAAGATACAGTTGTGAAAATGACATAAAGTAGATGTACCACTTCCAGTATCAATTCCTTTATGATTTCTGCATTTGCTGCCGGGGCTCCGCTGCCCTGCCCTGTACACTGGCACCTGGCACTTCCATCCCACCATCCTCACCCGTCCTAGCTTCCCCACTCACCAGCATCCCTGTCCTGTGACTTCCTGAACCCACCTCGTTCTCCCACATCTCACCTACACCCCGCTCTGCCTTCCTCTGCCCACACCGTTACCTTTCCCACTCCCACATCCCTTACCCCTCCCTCCTCTCCCTCCTCTAGCCTTCACCCAGCCCTCCCCTCCCTCCAGCCTGGACCCTCCCTGGCCCTGCACGGCCGCCTGGCCAGCGCCTGGCCGTCCTGGGTGAGGGATTCTGTGATGACAGGGATGCTGGAGACCTGAGCACAGCTCCTGCCACACATGCCCCATCACTTTCCAACCTCTTTGACCACCCAGTTAACCGCTCGGGTTAATGACAGCTGTGAGGGTATAATGTCCTCATGATGCGGAGCTGCTTTGGGAAGCTGGAAACCTGAGGGATGGATTTTATGTCTGAGCATTAAATGGCCTGAAATTTGTCATGGGGGCCCAGTGTTCTTCCGTCCTTCCTCTCTCCCTTCCTTCTCTCCTCCCTCCCTCCCTCCCTCCCTCCCTCCCTCCCTCCCTCCCTCCCTCCCTTCCTTCCTTCCTTCCTTCCTTCCTCCCTGTCCTTCTTTCTCCTTCATCTACCTTCCTCCTCTTCTTCTTTCTCCATTCAACTGACAACTGTTTATCACCCTGTACAATACCTCTCACAAGGTATTTATTTGAGAGATGCTTGCTTAGT
The DNA here is from genome assembly GCF_964212035.1 of Myotis nattereri. Lineage (NCBI taxonomy): Eukaryota > Metazoa > Chordata > Mammalia > Chiroptera > Vespertilionidae > Myotis > Myotis nattereri. Next base: position 23,766,687 of record NC_138086.1, on the reverse strand, counting down.
TGATTGAATTTTATAATGATAATAATTGGGTGGCCCTGGTCTGTGGTGAACCAACTCTCACACAGCCCCTCCCGGGGAGTCCCGCAGTCTGTGGATGAGCTGAGACGGAGGACTTGTGTGTACATACGAACGGGAGGGGGCCGCCTCGGAGGACTGGGCCCTGCTCTGTGCTCCCCCCGCTCTGCTCTAAAAACCAGCTGCCCTGTGAACAGCCGGCTGTCACTAAGCACACAGAGAGAAGTACACGCATGTAGTGATCTAGTGGGGGTGCCGTTTCACCCATTTGTTTCAGGTTTGAACCCCGCCTTCTGAAAGGATTTGAGGGAATTTCAAGTTAAAACCAACACACTTTGAGACAAGTGATAACTATACATATGTTCATATAGAAAGTATACAAATGTGTTGCATATTATAAATATATATATATGATATATGGAAATATGTGCTATTCCATCAGAGTTGAGATCATGAAAGGGAGAGAGATTGTGACAGGGAGGCAGAGACAACCTCAGCAGGTATTGGGGGGTATGGCCCAGCACCCCAGCATTGGGCGTGAGGTCTGGCTCTGAAGTGAGCTGGCAGCGTGGTGCAGGGAGGCCGCTGCTGCACGGCCATAGCAAGCACTGGACTGGCTCGGCTGCCCCACACAGTTCTCGCCCCGCGGTCCCCTGGAGTGACGAGGTTCCCGGTGCCAGGACCAGCACTACCTCACTAAGCAGCTGCGTCCTTTGGGCCTTGGCTGCCCCTGCCCTGTCTCCAGCCAGGCCTCCACCTCTGTGACCACTCAAAGGCCACTGCCCTGAACGTCCTGCCATCACCTCCCATGGCCCACCCAGGCATCAGCTCCTCAGAGAGGGGGTCACCCCCACTTGCCCGTTTCTGCCTGAGGCCTGTCACCCAGGCCCACAATGTGGACTGTGACCCGCTTCCTCTCCTCCCGCTCCATCACCATGTCCTGGAGTCTCACTTCCCCGTTCCGCACACCACCACAAGGGCTTCCTTAAGTCCTTGCCTCTGTCTGAACCCCTTCTACTCCACCCACCCTGGCGGAGTACCGTTTTCAGTACGTCAGCCCCGCCTCATGAAGCGCCCAGGTGCCCACTGCCTCTCACTGTCCCTTGGTCGGGCCGCCCAGCCAGCCAACACTAACTGCTCCAGGCTTCGTGTGGCTGGACCCCCTTGCCTTCTCCGTCTCCTCCCCTACATGGCTCTAAGCCACAGCCTCCCATTCCTCCTGCTCATGACCCAGTCCTCATCCCTCTCCTGGGCGGGTGCCCTGCTCCCTGGGACCTGGCGTCCACCTGCACTGGCCACAGTGTTGCCCGCTGGGGCCCTGCCCCTCTCACAGCTCAGACAGTCTTTGCAGATGAAGCCCAGGCTGTCGATTTCTTTGCCAGCTGCCGAGGTACTTTAAGCAAAAGGCTCTGGAGCCCCCAAGTTAAATCACACCCTGCAGCTGGGCACACAGCTGCCCGGGAGACTCGCTGCAGCTGGGCTGAGGACCCCTGGCCTAGGCGTAGTGTTGATTGAGTAGCTGCCATGTGCCTGCTCATATCTGCTTCCGGGCTCAATTCTCATAACATCTCTGCGGTGGATACTCCAGAGCCCCTTCTGCTCCCAGGGAGGGTCAGTCTTGCCTGCTTGATGGCTCCTACCTGGAGCAGGACGCGGCTGGATGACGGATATTAAGACGAGGCTCCGAGGAAAGAGCCCGTGGAAAGGCAGCATCTGCATAAGGCAGAACAGTTTTCCGTGTGGCTCCTGAGTAGTGGGAGGCTGTCCCGGGATAAGGGATGACAAGGAAATGCCCCAGAAGGTGGGAGCAGAGGGATGGGGAGAGGAGGGGTGATGAGGAGAGGAGAGGTGAGCAGGAAGGCCGGTCAGGAGGGAGGAGAGTTGCTGCCAGCAGGTAAACGCATCGGCCCACTGGGTCCCTGGGACTTGAACATTTGTGTCGCTCTTCTATTGAGGGGTGTCTCTGAAGAACTGCCCTGTGCTACATGTTCCCTGGGGAAGACTTTCAAGGAGGAGGAATGGTGTAGGGACCTTTCTCCTCCCCAGACCCCACCTTGTATTTAAGGGCCCCATAGTTGGGGCCTCCCCACAGAGCTTCTGGGGTTCAGAGAGGGAAGGAGGGGCAGAGGGCCCATGAATCCCAACAGGAAGTTAGGAAGGGACAGAATGGCCCTCATGCTCCCTGGCACCACAGGGCATCTTGTAGGTGGAACAGCCTGGGCCCCACAGGAAGCCCGTAGCTCCTCTGGAAACTGGATTCTGCCAGGAGGCCCCTTCCCAGGGCCAAGGCAGGGCTCAGGTTCGGGTCTCCCTCAGTTTCCCTCCACAAATCAGGCCAGACTTGGTGACACATGCGGCTTTGTCACAGGTTCAGTCTCTAGAGATCTCCCTGGAAAGAGTGCTTTTCCCTTCCCCTGACCTCCCACTTGGGAGCCCAGTGAAGAGGTGGCAAGTAAGGTAGGACTGATTCCCGTGCAAGTCTATCTACCGGTGAAATGTCTCTGGAGCCTGTCTTGAATGAGTAAGAGCTTCTCACAGCTTTAAAACACAAGGCATCTATCTGCATCTGCATCTCTATGCTTTTCTCTCCCTGCTCCCACCTTCCTGCAAAAGCCAGCAGGGTTACTCACTTCTACCCCGTCCAAGTCCGCCACCCCCCCCTCGCCCCACCCACAGACTGCCAGGGAGCCTGTTCTTCTCCCTTCATCCCATCTATCCTAACTTCCCTGGTTTTGATTATATCTCTAAGCATCCACCAACCCTCCATGCCTTGCAGCCGCTGAGTGAGCACACGCGCGCGCACACACACACACACACACACACACACAGTCACAGTCAGTGGGACCTCCTGTTACAGACAATGGGGACAAAGAAACCATTTGTGAGAGGTGACACGGAGTTATGGAACCAGAAAACATCAGGCACCTTTGAGATAACCATTGTTTGACCCAGCTTCCTGATACTGTGATCAGAGAGGGTAAGTGACTTGTCCTGAGCCAAACAGCATGATCTAGGCAGAACGGAGAAAGGCACACTCTTTCCACATGTCACTGCCCCCCTGCCCAGCTCTCCGCCTGAGCCAGTGGCAGAGGCAAAATAAAGCGTTCCTGGGCTTGGTGGGTGCCATGGGGATGCCAGGCCCAGGACCTGCAGGGACTGGTGAGCAGAGAGCTGGGTCGGACATGGAGTGCAGCGGTCAGCGTGCACCCCTGCGTGTGTGACCTGAGCTTTGACTTGGGCATCACGTTCCAGGCCCGGAGCTGTAGGCTTCTCTTCTCTGGTTATGGATCCAGGCCTGTCTGTGTGGAGGCCACATGCCATCTCCTCCAAGGGAGCGGAGTGGGTTCAAGTTTTGGTGCAGAATTCTTTGAGAGGGCAGGGAGTGGGGGCCCAGGGAGAAGGAAATCTTCATTTAAATGCAGATACAGACTTCTCACCTGGGACTGAAGAAAGTTTTTCCATTAAAATGCTAATGAAAGAGCACACTGCAACTTCAAATCCTCAGCCACCAGCCCCCTTGCCAATTGGACTCAATCACTGACCAGTCTTTGCCCCCCCTCCCACCCCACACACACACCCCTCCTTTCCCTGGGGCCCTCAGATCCCATTGCTCAGGCCCTGGGCGCTTTGGGCTGAGTCTGAGAGGTCTGTGGAAGGGGCAGATCACCTTCTGAAAGCAAATGAGCTTGGAGACCGACCGGAGCGGGGGTGGAGAACTGGAGCTCTGGAATCATCAGACAGGTCTCAGTTGTGCCACCTTTCAGCTGTGGGACCTTGGAAACTGTCCCTAACATCTCTGAATCTCTTCTGTGAGATGGGTAATAATACACATCTTGTAGCATTGATTGAATGATCAGATTATTTATATGTATTTAATATATTTAATTATTTATAGATATGAAACTATCAAGCCTGCCACTTAAAAAAATCAGTACATAGCAGCTATTATTAATAGTATTACTATTATTAATATAGAGATGCAAACTCCAGGGGCCAGACGTTGCCTATCCACACAAGTGTAAAGAAACTGTGCAGGCTCTCTGTACGGATTCCAGAAGGTGGCCCGGGTGTGGGAACTGCCTCGGGCCTGTGCAGCGCCTCCGCAGCCCGTCCCAGTTGTGTCTCAGGCCAGATCCTCTCCTACACAGACGCTGACTCTCTCAGACCTGAAGCCCAGCCAGGGGCCCAGGTCCGGAGGCACCCAGGTGACCATCACCGGCACCAACCTGAACGCGGGCAGCAACGTGGTGGTGCTGTTCGGGAAGCAGCCGTGCCTCTTCCACAGGTGAGCACAGGGCAGACTGTGGGGTGCGCAGCGGGCAGCAGGCTTCCTCAGGCTAACCTCTGGCACGGCCGCCACCTCCCTGGAAAGCGGCGCTCCCTTCGGGACAGGGCTTTCTGGGCACACCTGGCTGTGGATGTTTGGCTCAGTCTGGACACCTGCCAGCCGCCCTACCCCTGGATAGGCCCGCGTGCTCTTGCCCACCGTTTCACCTTGGTGCCCATACCGCCCCCTGGCAGAACCCTGGGGTTCCACAGGACACGATTTGGAATCTCGAGTCCCTTCCCTGGGGCTAGCTTCTCACGGGCTGCGGCAGAACCAGTGGGGACTGCTGAGAGCTGGCAGGGGCAGCTACCCCAGCTCGCTCCACTGTGTCTCCAAACGCAGCCAGCTTTCTCTCCCCTGGTGCCACCATCCAGTCCCAGAAGGGCCTGCCTTTCATGAGCCAGCAGCCTGGGGGACAGGGAGGCGGGAGGTATGTCTAGTGAAGGACTCTATGAGATGTGGCAGGGGGCCGGCCCCCTGCAGGGGAGAGGTTCTGCAGAGAGAGGTTTTCCCAGGACAGAGCTATGCTCAGGGCCCTGACAGACCCGGCCAGGCCTGGCCAGGCCTTGATGAGTGATGTTAACGAAAAGCGCATTGTGACACTTGTTGGCCTGGTGAAGCCAGTTCACGGAGGGCTGTTGCAGCAGGTGTGAAGCTGTCGCAACTGAGGAGAGAGATGGGGCTCAGCTCCCCACACAGCAGAGACAGCTGGGCATTTACACCCAACAGCAGGGTGAGGGTCAGCAGGCGGAAAATTACTAAGAGGAAAGATTAGGGGTAGGGTGATCCTTACTAAGCCAACATAACAGGATTCTTGCTGAAGGCTGGCTGGGGTGATCAGATATCAGGGGTGAAGGATGAGAAATTTGATCAGATAGATAGCAAAGATTGGGGGATTCTTGCTAAAGTGACTTAGCAGGATTCTCGCCAAGAGTGGGGCTAGGCAGGCGGGCTAGAAGGCAAGGCCCAAGGACAAGGCCTAGGCCAGTGATGGCGAACCTTTTGAGCTCGGCGTGTCAGCATTTTGAAAAACCCTAACTTAACTCTGGTGCCGTGTCACATATAGAAATTTTTTGATATTTGCAACCACAGTAAAACAAAGATTTACATTTTTGATATTTTATTTAAATGCCATTTAACAAAGAAAAATCAACCAAAAAAAATGAGTTCGCGTGTCACCTCTGACATGCGTGTCATAGATTCTCCATCACTGGCCTAGGCAGAAAGAGGGCTCAGGAGAGCCTGTCTTTGTCAGTCGTTCCCAGAGGTTTATGTCTGAGGCAGGGCTCACCATTGCCTCTGAGGAGCCTGACAAATGGGTCTGGAGGTGAGAGGGCCCTGACCCAGGACCACCTCCCTTCCTGGAGCCCAGGAGCCCAGCTCCATGTTTTCCCTCCCTCCAGGCGCTCTTCATCCTACATCGTCTGCAACACCACATCCTCAGAGGAGGTGCTGGCGATGGAAGTGACGGTGCAGGTGGACAGGGCCAAGATCCACCAGGACCTGGTCTTCCAGTACATGGAGGACCCCACCATCGTGCGGATTGAGCCAGAGTGGAGCATCGTCAGGTAGGCGCTGCCCAACCTCGCTTTCCTTCCTCGACTCTCAAACGCCAAAGAGAGTTCTGAAAGCCGAGTCCTGCTTTGGGAACTGATGAACTGGAGTTGGCGCCCTCCTTTCCCCGAGGGCACCTCTATGCAGGACCTGGTGGCCAGGCTCTGACCAGCAAGAGCCCACGGCCTCTCATTTGAGGATGGGTGGTGCACCTGGAGGCCATGTTCCCATCTCACAGTGACTGTCCGGGGGGAGGTGTCGGTCCTACTCCTTAAACCTCGCTTCTGGCAAATATGGACAGTGATTCGAGTCCTGCCGAGGAGCGCGGGAGGAGGAGAAGCCTGCTCTGGAAGGGAAGCACACCCCGACCTCCAGGGTTTGCTGAGGAGGTCCATCCTCTGCTTCTGCGGCCTCCTGTGTCTCAGCACCCATGACCTCTAGTGCCCGCTGGCTTTGTCCTTTCCTCTGCTGCACACTCACTCCCCCAGGGCAGGGACCCCGTCTTGATCCCCACGCTTTCCCCGTGCTCCGCAGGAGCACACAGAACATGTTGCTTAGACCAGGGAGCCAGGCATGATGGTGCTACAGAAAGACCCTCCGGTGCCATCTCTTGCTCAGCCAGTCACAAGCTGACTTGGGTCAGTTGCATCATTTCCCAGGGTCTCCACCTCTTGCGTGGCTCACCTGGGACTTTGGAAACCCCAGGACCTGGGTCGCTTTCAGTCTTGGCTTGGTGGTGCCTGGAGTGGGGATTAGCACCACAGGAAGGAACCTCAGGCAGGCAGCATGAGTCTGCTTTGCCAGGCTCTGCAAGAGGGCATCCCGCCAGCAAGGCCCCTGGTGATAGTGGGGAAATGGCTGTACCAGGGGACACGTGGGGAATGGAACAGGGCTTGGGTCAGAAGGAGTAAGCTCAGCCCAGCTCCACTGCCTCCTGCAAGTGACCCTAGGAGTCACTTAGCCTCCCGCTGATGGCAGCTGAGCGGATTAAGGGGTGCAGATGCACAGTATGCTGCCTGGCTCAGCTCCCTTTTCCTCCCTGGCCCTTGGTCCTCGGCCCTCCCACTGTCTGCCGTGGGTCAGGGGAGAGTGGCGGGCATGAAGATGTGGTCTCCACAAGCTGAAGCAGGAGCCAGAGACCAGTTCAGTCCAGAGAACAATCCTTGAAACCAGGAGTTAGCAGACTCCAGCATGGAAGCCAAATCTGGCTGTCCATCTGCTTTTGAAATAAAGTTTTATTGGAACACAGCTATGCTCATTTGTATATGTTTTGTCTATAGCTGCTTTCTCACCACAACAACAGAGCTGAGGAGCTGTGGCAGACCACACGGCCTGGGAAGCTGGCAGTATTTAGTCTCTGGCCCTTTACGGAAAGAGTTTGCCACCCCCAGCCTTACACCCAAGGAAAGGCAGCATTTCTGATATGAGACTTGGTTGTCCTCATCAGTTTACTCTCTAAGGACCAAACCTAATAAGTTTTAGCCGTGATCTTAAAGCCCACGAAGCCTATAAGGCACGGAGAGGGGACATAGCCTGTAAAAAGCGACTCCAGGGTTTGCTCCCGGGGCCTGGTGAGTTGGGGAAGTGGGCATAGCCCCCTGTGCCTAAGACAAACTCTGTAACTCCCCGAGGAATTCTCAGCCTGGTTTAATTCAGTGCTTCCTCCTGTCACTATCACAGAAACAGAGGTGCTATCCTTCCTGCTGTCATCAACGGGGGTGGAGCACGTTCCAGTGGCTCCAGGGTTTGGCTGCAGTTAAAGCCCACGCTGCGGTGGACTATGCAGACTTCCTGCCTCTGCATTGCTTCCATCCTGGGCTACTGAGGAGCAGTGATGGGGGACGTTGGATGAATGTGTTTTGAATTAATTGAGAAGATCAGGAGATGGCTGGATATCAGAAGCTCAAACACTGCCCCGGGTTTCATGGGAATCTCCCTGCACACGTGTGCGTGAGTGTGTGTGTGTGTGTGTGTGCAGGCGTGTGTGTGCGTGAGTGTTGGGGAGGCAGGTGGAGGCAAGAGAAAGGGAGGAAGAAACTGGGAGAGTAAAGGAGGGCCGGAGGCTAGAGGGTAGAAATGAATGGTGTCCAGGGTTCTGTACCCACCACGCTTATAACTACTCAACCGTTGTAGGTAGTAGGATTCTTCTTGAAGATACTCCCTTGGTCGTGGGAAAGGTGATTCCTCCCTTTCCTGTAAGTTGTCCCCAAAGAAGATAGCCCCTCCCTCCCCCATGTCAGCTTCTTAGCCACCCAAAAGGAGGACACTGGCACCCAGGCTGCCTTTGACCTGCTCCTCCCCCCCCCCCCCCACCCATCCTCCTCCTCTGGCGGACACCCGGGTGTGGGAGACTGAGTCCGGAGCGTGTCACCTTTGCATTCTGAGAGGCGGCTCCTGAGTGTCTGCGCCTCTGCCTTCCCCAGGTGTAAGCCCGCTGCAGCCTCTACAGTGGAAATTGGAGGTATGGTTGCCCTGAGAAGGAGGCTGTGCTCAGGCCCTGGAGGGTCTGGTGGGGACAGTCTGGTCCACTAGGGCCAAGGGCACTGAAGAATTTTCTGAGACTGGTGAAAGCTGGAGGAGGAGACCGCAGGGGCTGCAGATGAGCAGCTGGCTGGAGGCCGGAGGCCTCGGGGAGCCAAGAGGTCCGAGCGGCAGACCCGGCCTCCACAGGGTGTCCGCGCTCCGAATGAGCTCAGCGCAGGATGGCCACGGACATCTGGTCATCACTGTCTTTGCCTTGGCTGCCGAGAGCTCCTCCTCGTTATTATGCAGTCAGCTCGTCAGCCTTGTCCCCATGAACGTTGTCATGCCGACTGGCTACCGTTGTCTTTAATGTCGAAGCGCAGCCAGAGTGGCTATATCATAGTCGTGTCTGAGTGCCATTGCTGCTCCTGTCCCTGTGCTCACACCCTCCTTCTCTCTTCCCGGGCAGTGGGAACACACCCATCACCGTGTGGGGGACTCACCTGAACCTCATCCAGAACCCCCAGATCCGTGCCAAGCACGGAGGGAAGGAGCACATCAATGTGAGTCTGGGGTTGGCAGGGGTCTTGGGGGCTGTCCACCCAGCATGTCACCTCCCTACGGGGTGTGGGGCTCCCCGAGGACTCAGAGAGGCCCACCCCGGACACTGATGACCCATTTTGTGTGATGCCCCTGAGCAGGATGAGGGCATTTTCACACCTTGGGGTGCAGGCAGGGAGGGCCAGTGGCTTCTAGGGTGTATGGAGCTTTATACGCATTTTCCTCCAGCCTTCTGACCCCCAGTTCTGCTCCTTAGCTTAGAGATGCCCTAGTCACTGCCATACTAGCCACGGACAGCGTGGAGCGAGGTGCCAGCTGCAGAACATATTCCTGAGCGCCTAGGCTGTGTGTTCCTGGCTGCAAAGGATTCTGACTCAGGCATAACTGTCCGCATGGCAGCACCGCAGGTGGCCCGGTGGGTGCGGGCGGCCGCGCGCGTGCAGATAAAATGCGTGCAGATGCGAGGCTGAGTCTCCCTGCCTGCTCCTCCACAGCTCTGTGAGGTTCTGAATGCCACCGAGATGACCTGCCAGGCTCCGGCCCTCGCTCTGGGGCCCGACCACCAGTCGGACCTGACCGAGCGGCCTGAGGAGTTCGGCTTCATCCTGGACAACGTCCAGTCCCTGCTCATCCTCAACAAGACCAATTTCACCTACTATCCCAATCCCGTGTTCGAGGCCTTTGGTCCCTCGGGAATCTTGGAGCTCAAGCCTGGCACCCCCATCATCCTGAAGGTAGACTGAGGCCAGAGGCCGGGGGGTGCGGGGGGCGGGGGAGAAAGGCAGCTGCTGCCCAAGACAGAGGCCAGAAGCCTCAGGCTCCTGCCAAATTTCGTAACTGGAGTCCTTCGCTCAGATTGTGTTATAGCTCAGAGTATGCAAACACTCTCTGAGTTTGTGCTGAGTGGCTCACCCCCCTTACAGGCCATGGAGACCTGGTCAGGGCAGCCGGATCCATACTGGCCATTGGACTCCTGAGCTTTGTCAGATGCTGGGAGGTCAAAGGTTCAGAGTGATTCCTCCTGTGCAGCCTTTTGAGAACCACAACATAGGGTTTCTTTGGAGTGTGGATAGCGACTTTTCATTTTAACTGCTATGGCAATTTGACTCCACTGGTAGTGACTGACGACGGCTCTGGGTTGAGAAGCATTCTGAGGCTGCATTTGGGATAAGCTGAAAAGAGCACCTTGATTATTGCTGTGCCACTGAGAAAGGGGGGATGGTAGTGTACAGGCCACGGTTTCTGTGGACTTACTCCACCAGCTCACCGGCAGGTGGGAAACTCCGGCAGGAGGACAGGCAGCCGGCAGTGGCTGTGGCCCTGACTCTGGGGTGGGAACTGGGTTTCCTGTCCATCCAGGGCAAGAACCTGATCCCCCCAGTAGCTGGGGGCAACGTGAAGCTGAACTACACCGTGCTGGTTGGGGAGAAGCCGTGTGCCGTGACGGTGTCCGACGTGCAGCTGCTCTGCGAGTCGCCCAACCTCATCGGCAGGCACAAAGTGATGGTGAGGCTGCGGGCCCTGTCTGTCCCGAGTAGACGGGGCATAGGGACCGGGATGTGAGCGGCCCAGCTCCGCCCTGGGCCCCCAGGCATCCTGGGAGGGAATCCTGGCTGGTTTCAACTTTCCTCCAACCTCCCCACACCCTAGTCCCGCCCTGTCTTTCTTCAGACTTCTTTTTCCTGTACTGTCATTCCTTCCATACTGGCTGGTGCCACGATGAGAGCAATGCAGGTCACTTTAAATGATGCGCTAAATCGCTCGTTATGAGCAGGAGACTCTTCCAGAAAAGGACCCCTGTTGGCTTGGGGAGGTCTCTGATATCACGTCTGTGCCACAGTCACCCGTCCTTACAATGGGATGAGTGACGGGACCCAGTCATTGATGTCATCATGTCACACCATTTAGATCCCAGTTGTGTGCCATTTCCTTTGAAGATGCCCATGTTGTCTCCTGGATAAGAGGATGAATTTTCCCGCTGTAGGGATTCCATGCTAGCTATGCAGACCCCCTCACCCAGCCCCAAATGCCCTCTCGGCTATTTTTACAACCAAAGATGCTGCTGCTCCCGGAGCCATTTCCCTCGTGGTCACCAGTGCACCAGTGACTCGGGGCTGGGCCCTAGGATGCTCTGTCCCCACGCCCAGCCCCATCTCGCCCACTCTGCCCCCAGGCCCGCGTCGGCGGCATGGAGTACTCTCCGGGGATGGTGTACATCGCCCCGGACAGCCCGCTCAGCTTGCCCGCCATCGTCAGCATCGCCGTGGCGGGTGGCCTCCTCATCATCTTCATCGTGGCCGTGCTCATCGCCTACAAACGCAAGTCCCGCGAAAGCGACCTCACACTGAAGCGGCTGCAGATGCAAATGGACAACCTGGAGTCGCGCGTGGCCCTGGAGTGCAAAGAAGGTACTGAGTGGCCAGGTGGCTGCGGCTCCACGCTGGAGGCTGGGTGGGCATGCGCATGCATGTGTGTGCGTGTGTACTTGGGTGGCTCACACATAAGCAGTGGGCTGGGCAGCAGTGGGCAGTGCTGGGGGCTGGGTGTCCACCTGCAGAACTTGAATTCTGATCGATGAGCCTGTGCCTGGACCAATCCCATATCCTAGCCAGTCCCACCGGGGCAAGGCCAGCTAAGCTAAAGCCTCCTGCTCCTCTTCCTCAAGATGTCCCCTGCCTTTCCCCCCAAGTCAAACTGGGATCATTTCAAATCCCACTAGAGCAGTTTCCAGCCCAGAATCCTGGCCCGTGGGTTTTGTGCTCCCCCCTCGGGGGGCCTTGACGGAACACATTCCAGCAATCTTCAGCTGTCTTCCTGAAGGAAGGTCGGTCTGCAGGGCTCATCTGAGACTTAGAAGGAAGAGTGTTTCACAGCTTGTATTTTAAAAAGTTACCAACGTGCCATGAACTGAATCCAGCTGCACTAAATCTCAGAAGGAAATTAAGGAGTCAGACTCTTGTCTCCCCTAGGATATCATTCTGTGAGTCACCCGGGAGGGGTGAGTGGCTCCTTGCTGTAGGTGTACACACGGAGTAAATGCGGCCTCTGCCTGGGGCTCTCTGATGGGAGGAGGGTCCACTCCATCCCCTCTCTACATCCTTTTGCTGTCAACGCACATCCGCCTTGTGGGACTGTTAATTACTGCCTTTTATTATATTTACGCTGCTTAATTTTTTTCTCCGCAATGTACTCTTTCCTCTAATTAGGAGTAGTGATTAGAATCTCTTTTATGTGTGGCAGGCGTGAGGCTCTGAGTGTTGGAGGCACTTGGTGACTTGAAGAGAAGCTGCAGACTGATAAAAAGCCAGCTCCCTCTCTCTCCTCCTCACCAGATGAGCACCCCAACTGGGAGGGGCGCCGAGGGCAGGGTGAAGCCAGGTTCCTCTCTGAGAATGTTCCAGAGGAGGAGGAATTGGCATCAGACAGGGAGGCCAGCTGAGCATCAGCGGGGGTGCCCTAGCCTCTGCTCAGGGGAGAGCCATCCCATGTGGGCAGGGAGAGAGGACTAGAGCAGCATGGAGGGTTCGCCTGAAGTACTTTTCAGGGCTGATTCTGGAATGTTTGCAGGGCAGGTTGGGTCCAGGAAGGTGACTTCCTGAAGACTTGACAATGAGCTAGGACATCACCTGCACACACACTTCTGACAGTGAGCCAGGACAGCACCTACACACACACTCAGAAGAGGCTTGGCCTGGGCCCGTCACAGGCCTTACCTTCTGATATCACACACACACACACACACACACACACACACTGACATACGCACTCAGATGACCACTCATGCACTCTCACCCATACACTCAAGCACACACACTCACACCCATGCTCATGTGTGCATTTCCATGTACTCCCACAAGTGCACATGCATGTTCTTCACTAAGGACATACATGAGTGTTCATCGGGACTTTGGTGACAATACTTGCCAAAAAGGCTCACTGACTCCCCTTCACAGCCACATGTGCACACACATTGCTGTCAGTTTTGCTTGGATGCTTTAGGGTTGCTCTGCTTCAGAGTCACTTCGCTGGACAAGGACCCCCTGTGTCGACGTGACCAGAGCAGAGGTGCAGGAAGAGAGCAGCCCAGGAGCCTCTCCATGGGCCCAGTGGCATCCCTGTTGTCTGTGAGACAGGGAGCATTGGTGTCCTCACGCCCCAAACCTCAAGCTCCACAGGCCTGCAGTCAGCACGGCAGGAGGCAGTGGGGTCCAGGGCCTGGGGCAGCATGTTGTCTTCCCGGGGTCACCAGAGCCCACTGGACACAGGGCTTGCTTTTCCAGGGCAGAGCTTGTGAATCTCTTTCGAGTCCATCAAGTAGTTTCGCCTGTTCTTGTGTTTGTATAAAGAGAAAGAAATATTGTTTAGTCAACATCCACTGGCCGTTCTTCTTTGTTAGCATGTGTTAATCCATTCTGGAGTGTGCACACATGTGTGCATGCATGATCACATGTGTATTTATGTGTGCATGTATGTGTGTGCATGCATGTGCCAAGGAGAAAGGCAAAGCAGGGAAGGGCTGGGTACATTACCTCTGACTTCCTCAGGTGGCAGAGGGCGGCCCAGGAGATGGGCTCTGCCCAGGACAGGGTGCGGTCACAGCTTTGAGGCTGTGTAAAACCTCAGCCTGTGTGCTGGCCTGGCCCTGGGCTAGAGGGCTCTTGCAGCTCCGTGACTATCTGGAGACCTGAGCTGCCTCCACAGACAGCAGTGCCCACACAGCTCATGCTTCACCAATGAGTAGCATCAACTTGTGGAAGGAAGGACAGAAACCCACTCGGCGAATTTATACAGAAGGAATATCTTAGGATGGCAGAGCCCCATCTGGCCTCATTTGGTGGTTTGATGGTTCCAGTGACCTGCATGGCCCAGAACTGGGACTCAGAAGAAATTGTCCTTAACTCTTAAAAGGACTATCAAACACAGAATCAGAAATAGAAACTCCTCCTCGCCTCGCCCCCACCCACCATGCTTCTATGGCCCCTGGCCCCATGCACATTTTTTTAATCATCACATGAGGATCTTTTTCCATTGATTTTTAGGGGGAGTGGAAGAGAGAGGGAAAGACAGAGAGAAATATCGATGTGAAAGAAAGACATCGATTGGTTGCCTCCTGCACGAGCCCCAACTAGGGCCCGAGCCAGGGAGGAGCCTGCAACTGAGGTACATGCCCTTGACCAGAATGGAACCCAAGACCCTTTGGTCCACAGGCCGGCGCTCTATCCACTGAGCCAAACTGGCTAGGGCCCCATGCACATTTTGCAAACCAAAGCCCTCTTCCTCAGATGGGGAGGTGCTCCTGGCCCAGCAGCAGCACAGATCTGTGGGTGGCCTGCCCCTCATCCATGCTTTGGAAGGAATTTGGCCCAAGACAAGCTTCCTTGGGCTGCACATTTCTTCCATGCCTGTGTAGCTCACCTCAGCTACTTAAATGAAAACATCCCCTTCTCTTATTCCTGCACATCTGAGGCCCATTGCACATGTCCCCTGGGGCCTGAGTGAGGGCTCTGAGTGTCCTGAGTTGGGAGTAACTCTTGGGCCTGCCCCACCCAGAAGTCTCACCGGCTTCTCCTTGTGGCAGCCTTTGCTGAGCTGCAGACAGACATCCATGAGCTGACCAGCGACCTGGATGGAGCCGGGATTCCCTTCCTGGACTATAGAACCTACACCATGCGGGTGCTGTTCCCGGGAATTGAAGACCATCCTGTCCTCCGGGACCTCGAGGTGAGAAGCCATACCCATGCCCAAGGCCTTCCCCATCACGGTGTCAGCACAGAAAAAGGTGTTGGTGACCTTCAAGCCTAGCTGCCTATCCAGAGGTGAGAAAGCTGAGGTCAGGGAGGGGATGCAAGTTGCCCAGGACCCCCAGTTGTTGGCGCCCGCCGGTCCCTCTGGAGGCAGTGGGGCTGAGCCAGGAAACCTCAGAGCAGAGATGGGAGTAGGGCTTTGGGACTTAGGGGTCATGCATTCCTTTAGAATTGAATGCAAGTCCCTCTCCTCAGAAAAAAAATGTACATATTCACAGAAATAAGAAATCTGGCAAACAAATGTTGGGAGTTCATGGACCCTTATTTAAGAAACTGCAATATGATATGATGATTTCACCACTTAGTTGCTGCTCAATAAATCTGTGTGGAAAGATAAGTGACGCACTGGGAAGGGAAGCGGAAAGTGAACGATAAAACCCTAACTCTCTTTTGTACCGGCAGGGACCCCATCGTTTGAACATTTTATCCCTCTTCCTGTCTAGCATAGGATCTGGCTTATACATATATTCATATTACCCTTTGTTCTGAGAGGGATTTGGAATAAATTATAACTATAAGTACCGGAGAAAAGTGAAAAATATAAACAAGGAAACCAGGGCAAAAGAATAACCATAAGGAACAATCACTGCTAGTTGACTGCTGACGGGTCCAGTTTTAAATACTTTACCTGCATGCATTCGTTTCGCCACCCAAGAGCCCTCTGAAGTAGGCATGCTCCTAATACA
Organism: Myotis nattereri; assembly: GCF_964212035.1. NCBI lineage: Eukaryota > Metazoa > Chordata > Mammalia > Chiroptera > Vespertilionidae > Myotis > Myotis nattereri. Next base: position 23,751,277 of record NC_138086.1, on the reverse strand, counting down.
GGCGGCAAAACTGAGGGCACAGGTCACTTTGGGAGCGAGCGGGCTGGGGTTTGAGTCCAGGCGGTGAGACGTCTGAGCCGGCCCTCCGACAGCAAGCCCGCACACCCGACTCCCGAGGTGCTCCATCAGTGTCATGCCTCACGGCTCTGGATACTTATTAGGATGGATGGGAGGTTGTGGCCGAAGCAGCAACAGAAAATAAGACTAGTTCCGGGATTTATATTGTCCATAAAATAAAACAGGCCCATCACTTGGGAGTTGAGCACTTTCCCAGGTACTGACCGGAGGGAATGTCTACAGGATTCTGCAAAGGGATGGAGAGGCTGGGCCCGTTATAAATCACACATGCCCTTCTATGGCCTTACTCCTCGTCTGGATTCTTAACATTTCCCCTTAAGCCTAAATATTCTCGAGTTCCCTTGCCTTTCTCACGAGGGGAGACTCTCTGATCCCAGCCTCAGCTCACAAAGGAGTGAACAGCCAGCTTTACCAATGTCCCCGAGTGGGAGCCCACGAAATAGCTAATTGCTAGGCATGGGCTCTGAGTCTAGCAGGTTACACAGCTTTGTTTTTTCATTGTAGTAAAATAAACATAACATAAAATTTCGACCATTTTTAGGTGTCCAATGTGGAGGCACTAAGCACATTCACACTGTTGTGCAACCATCACCACCGTCAGCTCCAGAACCTTTGCATCTTCCCCAGGAAACCCTGTGCTCATTGGACAACCACTCCCCATTTCCCTCAGCGGCCACCACTGTCGACCTCTGTCTATGAATGTCACTACTCTGGGCACCTCATACAAGTGGAACCAGACAGTAATTGTCCTTTAGTGACTGGCTTATTCACTTAGCAAAACGTTGTCAGGGTTCACCTGTATTGTAGCGTGAGGCAAAATTTCTTTCCTTTTTAAGGTGGAATCATACTCCATTGAATAGACCACATTTCGTTTATCCAATCTTCTGTCAATGGGCCCTCGGTCTGCTTCCACCTTTTGGCTGTTACAAATAATGCTCCTAGGAACACGGTGCACAGATATCTTTCTGAGACCCTGCTTTCGATCTTTGGGTATATATCCAGCACATACGACTTTTCCATTTCCACTAAACTCACTAATTAATTGCTTGCAGGCAGAAATTAACTTCCACTGTTCCACATTAGCCCGGGGTATGTGAGACCCAGCTCCCTACACTAGACCCAGAGATCTTGTGTGGATCGTCATTTTCTTTATTTCTTTCCAACCCCTCTTTGCCACCAGCGTAGTTTCTCCCTGTTTGGCTTCCTGAGAATAGAAACATTCCCAGGGAAGCCGCTGACTAATGTAAAGCAGTGTTTTCCAGCCTTTTCAGCCACCGGCATACCTGCCCTGCTGGTTGGGCATGAGTGGTGGATGCGTGTGGACAAGACGGTGTCTTTTGGCTTCAGGTTGTCCCTTTGGGACCATCTGGGGAAAATTCGGGCATTTGGGGAAGCGGCTGCCCAGGCACTGGTCACACACCAATCCTTTAGAAACAGAAAGCAAACAGTAACCATTTTCAACCTATCATTGCCTCCTAACTCTACCTTATTGGGTTACAATTAAAATTTACTACCCAGTTTTATACTCACAGACTTCAACTAAATTATCGAACCATCTGGTGAATAAAGAAAGCCTTATTGCGGAGTGGCATTTGGGTAGGGGGCAGGGTGGCAACGTTACAAAGGAGAATTGTCTGGATACTCCTCATCGAGACACTTCACTCCCATCTCCCCTGTCGTAAAACGGGGACTCGGTGCCAGTGCTCTAGATAGCCGGGGAGCCAGGGAGAGGGATCAGGGGAGAGCAGCCAGGGAGGTAGGAGGGGCAGGTAATAAAATTTAAGTGCGCCCCGCGTGCGCCAGGCACTTTACATACATTATCTTACTTAATGTCCATAAAACATTATGACATGTGCGCTCATATTCTCATTTTATAGCTGAGGGAATAGAGCCCAGAGGGAACGGAGGTTTCCTGCACGTGGGCCAGCCAGTCTCTGTGAGTCCAAACCCCAGGCTGCTGACTGAGACACTGGCTCTCCATGGGTCTCAGGGCCCAGCCACGCCATCCAGAGGCGAGTACAGCCACAGTGGGAAGTCCAGGGCACGTCCTCATCCCGGAAGTGCCATCTGCTCAGCCCTGTGTGCCCTTCTTCCTCTCCAGGTGCCACAGTGCCGACCTGCCCTTGGCCCCCTGCCTTCCATGGCCAGCCTGAGCCACTGGGAGGCCCTGCCCGGGAGGCCGCAGAGAGGACTCGGAGCTGGCGTCCAGTCATGAGCCAGAGTAGGGTAGACCTGGCCCCAGATGGGGAGGATGGAAGCGGCTTGGGAGACTGACAAACTTATAGCTGGAAACCCAGCATAACCTGCAGCCACTGGCCTTGGCACAACCACAGTGGCTTCTGTGAGAAGCCGTTAGCAGAAGCTGGTAGGGGCACACTCAGTCTTGCAAGATCATTAGAAGTGCATGCTGTTCCGGGTGCCAACACTGCTCATGGCACATGGTGGGCACCCAGCAATGGCATTCCCCATTATTATTAGGACACGTTGTGGAGATGCTGCTCTGAGGGGTTTGATGGACAAAAGGAGTAAAGTGTGTGCACAGGTGTGCAAGGGGACGGTCACAGAGCGGGGGGAGACCATGGGAGACAGACACCTGCCTGCTGTGCATATAGGCCCCGGCTGATGACAAGGTGAGGCGGCCATGTCTCCTTGTCCTTCCCTTGTCAGTGCCCATGAGTGGGGGATGGGGGAGCCAGGCAGGAGGCCAGGTGAGGCCGTGGGGAATGAGGGTTTGGCGAGGATGAACTTAGAGGGCCCTGGCCAGCACCATCCCCCCCTCCCCGCCCCCCAGCTCTGGCAACTTCCCATCTCTCCTGAGAACTTCCTTCCCACAGGGTCTTCCACATACCAGCACCGCAGCAAGGGCCATGACAATGGACTTGACTTGGGAACACGCGTGAGCTCCCAGCCGCCTGGCCGGTGGGAGCGGTGGATGCTGGCCGGCCTCCTGGACCTCAGGAGAGCGTTTCTCACAGGATCAGGGGTGGGCCCCTAGGGCTCTGCCACGGAAGGGGGCTTCTGGCTGACCAAAGGCAGGGCCTGGCTCGGACTAGTCTCTGCCTCCAGCCAGCACCTTGCCCTGAGCCCAGACCCAGGAGGCTCCCTCAATGAGCCGAGTGAATGTTCCAGCTCCACTTCTGCCACCTTTTTGGTCTTTGGGCAGCCGGGGCTTTCTGTGCCATCTCTCTGCCCCAGTTTGAAACCTCTAGGGTAAAGCAGGATAAGACTGTGTGTCAGGCGGACACTGCAGGCTTTTCACACCTCAGGACTTTCCCTGCTCCCAGGAGATGGCAGGACGTGGCGCCGACGCACATCCCGGTTCACAGCCTGGCTCTGACACTCCTCTCTCTCTGGGGATCTCAGGGAAGTCCCTTAGCCTCATGGGGCCCAGGGCAATACGGTCCTACCCTTATAGGGTGTGGTGTGGGGTCAATGGATCAGTATGCCATGCTCAGCATAGAGTGAGAGCCACAGACACATTAGCTGTGACACCTTCGCTTTGTCGATGAAGAAACTGGCTCTATTCGGGGCCCCACAACTGGTAAATGTCTGCAACAGAGTGGACCCCAGCTGACCAACTCTGAAACTGAGCCACACTGTCATGCTACATACATGACGATTCTTCCCAAAGACCTGAGGCATCTGAGCCATGGGTGAGACATGGCCCTCAAGATGTGGCCTGGATGGCGCCTCCGGCTCCCACCTCCTGCACCCCAGCCCTCAAGAGATGCCCTGCTCTGTGCTCTCAGGCGGCTTCCCCTCCAGGGCAGAGGCTGTGCCTTATGTTTCAGTAAACATCTTGTTCTAATGGGAGTATTTACACAGAGCTACGCACACGTGGTCCGAACAGGGCTCTGTTCCCCTGAGTGAGCACAGCCGTCCAGCCACCATGCAGATCACAGCCAGAATGTGCCTCCCCCCCACCCCAAGGATCCCTCGTGCCTCTTCCATCACAGCCACCCCCAGAAAAAACATTTCCTGCCACCATGGATTAATTTTATTTATTTTTTTTTAAATCTTTATCTAAACAGTATGATACAGTCTGCCCTCTTTGGGGTCTGACTCTTTTTCATCCAGAATCTGCAAGGTGCATCCTCGAGCTGTGCTATTGATGCCAGGCATCTGGCTATGCCCTCCCTTGTGCGTCTCACAGCGGCGTCTTCCCTGGCTGGTTCAGCCGCGGGCTCATGTTTGCTGAGTGGATGGTACACCCTTCAACCTTTGCATGGGTCTCCCAATGGACAGAAGATGCAGGCAGGAAGATAAAACCTTATTCCCTCCCCTTCCCCAGGATGAAGCAGGGTCTCGGGATGCTAGGTATCGATGCTAGAGTTAGGGAATGCCTGAGAGACTGTTGGGCTGAATCTTCCCATTCTTACAGGTTCATGAACTTGCCCCCACCCCCCCCCCCCAGAAGTAAAGGACTTGCCTGAGCTTGCACAGGGGGTGGTGTCAGAGCCCATGTGGAACCCGAAGTCCTAGCTGTGAGGCCACTGGCCTGCCAGTAGGACCCACGGGTCTGGAGATGGGCCAGCATTAGGTCAGCAAAGGCTCAGGCCCGTGAACCATCAGCCAGGGTGAAACCCACAGCAGCCCATGTCCCGGAGTTCCCACCAGGGCTGCGATGGTGGGCAGCTGTGGTGTGGGGTGCCTCCTCAACTCCACAGCACCGTCAGAGAAGAGCTGAGGCCGCTGAACGGGCAGATGCGGGTTCCTACCCCAGTGTCACCATTATTCAGTGATGTTCTCTCTGTGCTTCGCTTGGTTCATCTCTAGAGACAGTGACCCACACGTGGGCTGTGACGGAGGCTAAGTAGCTACCTGGCACAGTGCCTGGCACTAGATAGGGATGTGGCAGCATTAGCCAGGCTGCAGAGGGTAAGTGGTGGGGTGGGATGGTCAGCAGTGTGCACAGCCCATTCTGTGGGGGCCTGACCAGGCCCTGCCAGCCTCGCCCTCACAGGTGGCAGTCAGAACCCGGTCTGCTCTGCAGGTACCGGGCTACCGGCAGGAGCGCGTGGAGAAAGGCCTGAAGCTCTTTGCCCAGCTCATCAACAACAAGGTGTTCCTGCTGTCCTTCATCCGCACGCTCGAGTCTCAGCGCAGCTTCTCCATGCGTGACCGGGGCAACGTGGCCTCGCTCATCATGACGGTGCTGCAGAGCAAGCTGGAGTACGCCACCGACGTGCTGAAGCAGCTGCTGGCCGACCTCATCGACAAGAACCTGGAGAGCAAGAACCACCCCAAGCTGCTGCTTCGGAGGTGAGAGGCGGCCGCGGGTGGCCGGGGCGGCGCCGGTCAGAGGGTCCCTACCCCCACCCACCAGGCCTGGGCTTTGCCTGCCAAGGAGACCAGGGAAGAGCTCCCAGAAGGAGTAGCCAAGTCCTCCAAGGTCAGAGACCGACTTGCTCAAAGGCTGGGTGCATCCCACACTTTCCTTAAAGAACCTGCCCATCATGAAACTGGCCACGGCCCAACTGCTCACCTGGTTGTGTTTCATCTGCCCCTATATCTGCTCTCCATCATTCTCTCTCTGCCCTTTTGCTTCCCTGATTTTGCCCCTTTTTACTGGAATTCTTTTCTTGTGGGATCTTTAGAGGTCATTTTCCATCCCCTGGCTTTGTCCAAATCAGAACTTGAATTAGGAGCGATACCCTCAAGGCCGCTCTGGGAACCCACCCCACCATCTCAAGATGGGAGGTTTGAGCCCCGAGCCACTCACACTGCTATCTATCTGCTTGTGATCACTATGAGCCACACGTGACTATTTAAATCCAAATTAATTAAAAGTAAGTAAAATTAAATATCACCCGAGAGCTATTGGAGATGCAGCCAGCATCCCAGGTCCCTTCCCACACTCGGTGGGGCAGAGTCTGCATTCCGACGAGACACCGAGGTGATCTGAATGCGTATTAACGTTTGAGAAGTGTGGCCCAGCCCATGTGTGAATTACAACCCTTCATCGGCAACTTGTCTGATGCATCGCAGCAAGGATTTCCTGGCACCTGTTCTAGGCTCTGCACAGTCCGGGGTCCACCACTCACATGACTGGTGCCTCATCCTGGACCCTTGAAACCCCAGTTGTCACATGTGAATTGGTAGCCAGGTCCTGTGGCTTCCACCTTACAGGAGTTAGACCCTCTGACTCTATCCACGCTGCCATTGGCACTTTCCATGCACTCGAAGGCCTTTTCTCCTTTAGGCTGTTATTCCAGTGTCTTTTGCCTTCCCGTAGAATCTACGGAGTAGACAGAGGACCCACGTCCGGTCCTCCGCTTGGACCACCATTTACCGGCTGCCTCCCGTCCTTGTTCTTGGTCTAGGACAGGACCTCCTGCTTGGTCCCGTGCATAGAGGTGGCTTTCAGAGCGCTGACCCCAGGCTTTCTCGGATGCAGTGGGCCTTGGCCTGCGCAGCTGCAAAGGTTGCTACACACAGGAGCAGCCACACAGCTTTGGCAACCGCACGGTGGATCACTTGGATTTTTGTTTTGCTTCCACCACGCAGCTCCCCACCGGCATAATGCTGGGGCAGCCAGGCCTGCCAGAGCTCCTGGGGACATTTCCGGGTGTGGTCTTGCTCTGTGCCTGTGTCTCCTGCTCTCGTTTTCTGCTCGCTCTCTCTCAGATGCCCTCTCTCCCCTCTGCCTGCCTTCGCCGCCTTTCTTCTTCTTGCCCTTGGCTGCCCCACTCCTTTCAACAGTCTTACTTCTTTTCTCCTCTCACCTTCATTGTGTGCCGACAACTGCCCAGCTGCCTTGGGATTTTAGTTATTAGTATCTTCAGGCGCCTTGCGACTTTCAAATCTATGTAGCCATGCCTGGATGGGCTGGTTTCTCTTTGGAGCTGGCCACACATGCTTAGTGCAAGGTTGAGTGTAGTTTGTTTTCTCTAAGTGGATGCAACCAGAAGTGGCCTTTGGCCAGTAACATTGCTGCTGTGTCTTCACTTCCAAAGTAAAAGAATAAATGGACTTGGGTAGAGGCATGAAAGATGCAAGTTAGACTCAAGAAGGAACTTTCTATCATTGTACATGAAACACCAGAAGGGTTCCCAGAGGGAGTTCCAAAGAGCATGGAAGCCTTTGAAAGGGGACCATTCTGGCATCTCTTGGGAAGAGCGAGGCACAAGCTGCTGACAGCTCTGTGTCCAGCTTAGGTGAAGGGTCAGTCCAATCTGGCCTTTTTGCCAGCACCCACTGCTCCTGCCAACTTCCTTTCTGTCGTCTGCCAAATTAGAAACTCCCAGGTTTTTTGTTTTTCTTTTCTCACCCAAATGAACTATAAAGCTCTCTAAGGCCCAATGTGATCCCTACGAGCCGCATGTGATTTATAAAATCTAAATTATTAAAGGTAAATAAAATGCAAATTCAGCTCCTCAGATGCTCTGGCTGCATTTCAACTGCCCTGTAGGCATATGCCTGGTGGCTACTGGGCAGCAGAGAGAGCGTTTTCATCATCCCAGACAGTGCCCAGCACTGCTAACCTGTTCCCACCAAAACCCGCCAGGAATCCGGGCCCAGAGGAGTGTCTCCCAGCCTCGCAGGCAGAGCTTGTCGTATCGCTACGGGGTGTCTAGGAGTCCGTGGACTCGGTATTCTTTAGGATCTCGGGATTTGATCCAAGAACCTTAAGCAGCAAGACCCATGCAGACTTCTTCCCCTGCCTCCCCAGTCCTGGGGTCTGACCGGCTGCTTCTGTCTTTGTCTTCCCCTGCTGGTCCGCTCGGTGGCGGGTGACAGGACTGAGTCAGTGGCCGAGAAGATGTTGACCAATTGGTTCACCTTCCTGCTCTACAAGTTCCTCAAGGTACGCTTGGCTGTGGGGGTATCTCTGGCCTTGCCCCCGTTTCCCCACCAGCCTGGGCACCAACCTGCCTCCTCCCCAGCCTGCCCCATTTCCCTCACGGCCCCCAAGTCTATACCCCCAGGGGCCTGACTGTTAGTACCCCAAAGAAACACAGTTCCCCTCGTCACTGAGGGAACAGGCTCCTGACATGTCGGAGGCAGCCTCGCAGTCAGTCCCAGCTCGAGGGACAGGTCCCGCAGGCTGCTTCTCCGGGGCGAGCGGAGATGAGCTTCTGAGAGGTCCATGCAGGAGCCATTCAGCTAAAAACAATTCACCCCCACTTCCCTGCTTTCCCTCTTCCTCTCCCTCCTGCTTCTCCCAGCCCCAGACTGGCTGAGGCCGAGAAGGGTCCCAGGCAGGTACAGCAGCTGCCTTGCCGGCACATAAGTGACGGCGGGCCTGCGATTTGGAAGAGCTGCCCGACATCCAATTACTGACTTGTTTGCTAAGGAGGTCATAGCACTGAGGACTGACCTCGGTCTGAAGATGGGGCTGCAGAGAAAGTGGGTGGAGTGAGATGGGGCAAAGGACCAGAGAGGGGGTGAGAGGCAGGAAGAGAAGAAGAGCTGCAGGACGGTGGCGGGACAGGGCAGATGGGAGAGGACAATGTGGGCAAAGGAGCCCAGGGAGACGTACCTCTGAAGGCGGGAGTTGAAAACCCAAGAGTAAAGCAGGTGGGAGCAGGAGGAGAGAAGCGAACCAGAGGAGCAGTCAGCAGCCCTCTGGAGAGGCAGGGGCCGTGGGAGCCTGGCCCCGCTCACCTGTGGTCCAGCGGCCGCCCAGCATGGTTGTTCTCCTCACCAGGAGTGTGCCGGGGAGCCTCTCTTCTCGCTCTTCTGCGCCATCAAACAGCAGATGGAGAAGGGGCCCATCGATGCCATCACGGGTGAGGCCCGCTACTCCCTGAGTGAGGACAAGCTCATCCGCCAGCAGATCGACTACAAAACCCTGGTAAGCCAGCCCCGCAGCCTTTCCCCTGGGCCCTGGGCAGCGGGCTTTGGTCTGCCCAGCCCCTGCCCAACAGAGGGGACGGGGGAAATGCTGAAAAGCCACCTCTCCAGGTTTGCTCACTGCAAAAGGCCAGCCAGCTGCTCCTCCTGTGCCGGTCACCCCAGATGTCCTCTGTGCTACCACTCTGGGGCACCTGGATCGGGGACCAGTAGCTCAGACACACCTGAGTAACACTCCAGCAAAGTCTAGTGCGCTCCCGGGCCAGTGCCCTGAACCGTGGAGTCCTGAGCCCCTGCCAGCTGCTGTCTGACTGACCCCCCTGAAGGAACGCTTTCTTTCTCACCCATTCTCCCAGCAAGGAGAGTGGACACCTCCACGCAGAGAGCAGGTGGGGGCACGAAGGAGCGGAACCCGGGAAGAGTTCCCCGTGGTTCCGAGGCCCACCTGTGCCCACTGGTTCAAGTCAAATCCGACGTGCCCCGAGATGTGGAACATGAGGCCAGGAGAGCCTAGTGGTGGAGGTGTTGTCCAGGGAAGGTGGGGATGCCCTCCGTGGAGGTTAGACCCCACCTCCTGACAGAGACCTCGGAGACAGCAAAGCTCAGCTTGTAGGAGCCCGGGGCTTGGAAACAGGCAGACCGAGTTTGGAGCCCTGACTCCGCTTCAGACTAGCAGGGTGGTTTGGGTTCATCTTAGTCTCAATCTCTCCAAGTCTGTGTTTCTTTATCTGAAAAAAAAAATGGGGTAATACTAGACCCTGCTAAAGCAGAGAGGACAATAGTATGCAGCCCTGAAGTTGTGCAGAGGATGGAATGGGACAGAAGGGGGAGGCGCTGAGCCCGGGGCAAATGCTCCCTGCCGCCTTGGCTCGCTGCCACCAAGCCTGACCGCTGGCTGCCCGCTCCCTCCAGGCCAGGGAGCCCTCTCTCAGGCATTTTAGGAAAGAGTTGTGATCTCCCACCAGGTCTTCCGTAGGAAATGGGGCAGGAAGTGGAAAGGGGCTGAGAAAATAAGAAAAATGTCAGGGTGACCAAGAAGGAAAGACAGAGAACAGAAGATTTAACATGCACTGTGGGGGGATGGGGCACCTGGCAGGCCAGCCTGGGCATGGCAGAGCCAGGCGTGAGGGTCGGCGAGCCAGGGAGAGTCCCAGACACAGAGGCCAGCTGGGGGGACTGTCCCTGCTGCTCTGAACGAAGCCGTTCCTGCTGTCTGAGAGTGATGTGACCGTGATGCACCTGTTACTCCATCTTCAGAGGCCCTGGGAAGCCCAACAGCATCCCACAGACTCGCCAGGATTGGCTCAGTTGCTAAGCATTAAAGAGGTAGTGTGGGGCCAGGGCCCCTGCTTCCTGCAGGCCTGGTCTGCTCTGGAGAAGAGCGTTCGAGGCTCCTATTAAAATGGGAAAGGGGAAAAATCCTTCCAAAAACAGAGACTTGAAGAGACTTCTTAATGAGCCGGAACTACTATTGAAACATCTCTGCTGGATCTCTCCCCCTTCACTCCCTTCCTTTCCCATCTCATCAGTGGCTCCCCAATATTGCATCCAACACAGTGAGCTGTAAGAATGCCCTGTGCCCAAACCACAGGGTCCTTCTACTCCATAGGTTAAGGTATCGTTAGCACAGCTGGCTCAGGCTCGCTTACACAGCACGTGGGGAAGTCGGAGGGGGTCAGGGAAGAGCATCCAGGAAGGTGGAAACGCTGGGAAGAGGCTCTGTGAGGAATGGGGGAAGAAATTACAATTATTTTGCCCAGAGAAGAAATTTGGCTGCAGGGAGACTTAACAGCCACCTTTAGGCCTGTAAACGGAAACTCCCACGCACAGAAGTGGGAGTAGCCCCAAGGCTGGTGAGGACCGGAAGGGAAGAAAGTGTTAGACAGCAGCACACAGGGCTGACTGAGTCTCCAAGAGAAAGGGGTCGCAAGAAGACAGGAGGTCGTGGGATTCGGCAGTGACTGGGGGAGCCCAGGGTGCTTTGGGCCAACTGATGGTGACCCTGTTCTTGGCAGAAGGGATAACCACAAAGAATGAGACAGCTGCTGATTGGCTTGGGGACGTACTGCTTTATATCAGCTGCCCCTCTTCAGTGCTGAGTGATTGATTGTATTGATACTAGAACTTAGACTAGGGCCCTGCTGCTGGGAGTGCCCATCTGCATCCCCTGGGAGCCTGCTAGATGCTCACTTGGGAGCCTGCTAGATGCTCACCCAAGAGCCTGCTACAATGCAGAATTTCAAGCCCCATTCTAGACCTCCGGAATCAGAGTCTGCATTTTAACAAAAACCCTCACCCAGCAGAAAAAACACACCATTAAGTTTGCTCAGAAACTAGCCAAGGGTCATGGGAGCGGCGGTGGGAAGGAAACTTCTGGCTGGAGCTGTGGCTTGGCCGGTGGCTGGGAATCCTGTCCCTCGGTGGGGCCACTGCTGCTTCTCTGCCTGCCCTGAGCTCCATGGAGCTCTCCCAGGGCCCCCATGAGCCCTGGGCAAGTGGAAACGTCAGGAGATCATGCCCAGGCGACAGCCTCTCCTCTCCGTCTCTTGGCGGAGGAGGCCCAGAACAGGCTGCATTGCTGCCCGGGGCAGGCCCGGAACACAGGACAGCAGGGAGGCCAGGGCACGGAGCAGCAGGCTGTGCTTGGCCGCTGAGGGGGCAGGGGGGGTCCAGAGGCTTTTAAAGGACAGAGCGGCTGGCGAGGGCACTCAGAGCTGCACATGGTTCAGAGTTCCTTCCACCATTGTTCTCCGTTTAGGACATTTTGAGAATGAGAGTTTTGGTTTTACAGATTTAGGAGTTTTTTCTTCTTCTTAATGGAATAAGCATGTTTCTATTTGAGCTCATAGCAGTCTGGTTGCTAATGAAAGGCAGGCATCCAGGGGCCAGGGTTCTGACTGCCACCACATGGAGTGAGGGTGAGGGCATGAGGGGGTGAGGGGGGGAAGGTCGTTGTCTGAGTCTGCAAACCAGACGTGCAGTTGGGAAATGGTTGGGGTGGCGGGTGCGGTGAGAGGTCAGAGGAGAAGCACAGGGGCTCGGGCAGCAGGGTTGGAGGGAGGGTACAGGTGCCCAGAGTGGCATGGCCACTGGACAGCCCCTGTGCCCCACAGCATGCGCCCGCTCCACTGTGGTCCCCCAGGATCCCCACAGCCTCAGCCATGCAGAGCGAGCCTCTGGAAACAGCAAAGGAAGAAAGGCCTTTGGAAACATCCCAGAAGTTTTTAAAGGAAAAGATACAGTTTGGTGCTTTAAGCAGAGTCTTCGCTTTTCTGACTAGTTCCAAAAGGAGAGGGTGAGGTCCTGAGCCAGGGTAGCCTCTCCCCCTCACACAAGGTTTCAGGGGTCTCGGGTGGCCTGAACCTGAAATGTTTTATGAGCCCCAAACCCTCATAAACCCGAAGCTTATGAAAACTTGAGAGAAAGGCACCAGACCCACATTAGTGTGAGTGTGTGTGAGAGGGAGGACAAGGAAGACAGACTGACACACACAGATGGGGAGGGGGGGGGTTCAGTGGTGGGTGAGAGTCTGGGTGTGCACTTGAGAAGGTACCTCTGCGTGTCTGTGTGTGTGTGTGTGTGTGTGTGTGTGTGTGTGTGTGTGTGGAGAGAGAGCATGCATGCATGCATTAGTGTCCAATCTCATGCAGATTTCCCCTCACTGCCTCCTTCTACTTGGACATGGTTCTCTCTGGAAAAAAAATCAGGATTGTTCAGTGTGCAGCCCTACTCCTGCAATGACCCTGAAGTCACTGCGCCTTCCTGCTGCTCATAGGACTAGAAGGGCAGAGGGCTTGGTGGGGACACAGTTGGGCCGGGCTCTCCCCAGCCCCCTCCGGTCCAGCCCGCAGAGGGGGAGCTGGTCAGGCCAGGGGCCCGGGATGCTGCAGGGACCCTCCAAGCTCTTCCTGCTGCCCACCCCACGTGGTTCTCTCCCCCTCCCCCAGGTCCTGAGCTGTGTCAACCCAGACAACGCCAACAGCCCTGAGGTCCCAGTGAAGATCCTCAACTGTGACACCATCACTCAGGTCAAGGAGAAGATTCTGGATGCCATCTTCAAGAACGTGCCCTGCTCCCACCGGCCCAAGGCTGCAGATATGGACCTGGGTGAGTGGCGGCCCACCCAGGGCTGTCCTGTGAGCAGTTGGAAGCACCTCTTACTCGATGGTGGAGCCAGGGTTCAGGGAGAAGGCTCACACGGCCCCTGGGGGCCCAGGGTATCTCCTTCATGGCCACTTAGTGAGCAGTAAGCAGAGAAGGGCTGCAGTCTGCTGCTGTCTGACAGCCTGGGGGGTCTTTTGAGTAGCTGAGGGTGGACCTGGAGGTATCCTATCTGTAGTGCGGAGGTTTTAGTCTGAGTCTGTGTGGTTCAAGGTCTTGCCACTGCCTTTGTTGTGCCCCCAGGCTCTGCCCTTCCCTCTGTTCCGGGCCTGTGCTTTTTGCTGACTACCTGAGGCGTGAGGGATCTGGGTCAGCGATGGAGGGAGGAGGGAAGAATAGAGGAGAATGAGCTCTGGCACCTACGGGGGAGCAGGGTGACATTGTATTTGAATGTTCCACGAATAGATCGCATAGCCTATATAAACAAGGGCGCGCCACGTAGGGCCAGCTGTACTTAGACCCAGTTATGAACTGCCTGCCTGTTTAGTACGCTTTCTTCCTGGGAAATCCTAGCAGGGAGCCCCAGGCTCCAAAGAGACCCGTGCTGAGAGAGGCGGTGTGGCTCCTGGGTCAGCATCAGACACACCTGACGTGGAGTCCTGGAGCTGCCGAGTTCCAGCTGTGTGACCTTGGTCAAGTTACTTAACCTTTCTGTGCCTCCGTCTTCTTGCCCATAAAGTGGAGATAATAGTACCTGCCTCGGGATGCGTGAAAAGCCTCTGAGTGCAGTGCCGGCCGCAGTCAGTGTTGGCTGCTGCTAGGGCTGCGTGTGAGGATAATACTAGTGAGGCAATGGTGCGTGTCTGCTTGTTGATCCTGGCCCCGGACAGGAGGGCTTCTGTGTGTCTGTGCTATGTCTGGGGAACCGTGGCAACATAGGGGTGGGAGGACCTCCAGAGGCCGCTAATCCATCCGTCTGGCCTCTAAGCTGGCGTCAGCTAAGCCATCCGAGACACATGGGCATCTGCGCTATTTTCTAAAACCCACAGCAAATCCTCACCCTTTCCCACTGCAGTGCCCCACCCAAATGCTGGTGCCTAAAGACGCAGGACCGGGAAGTTCTGCTAACTCGCCTCAATTCTTACTGCTTCGCTGAGCCCCTCTCCTCTTGCTGGGCTCCTGGCAGGGTGTGTCGGGTCCTGTGCCCAGAGCTCTGATGCCCGGGGAGAGAGACTGGGCAAGCGTGTGCTCTCCTTCACTTGGGAGGTGTCTCTGTGAATGTTGTTTCTGGAGGAAAGGAAGGAAGGAAGGAAGGAAGGAAGGAAGGAAGGAAGGGAGGGAGGGAGGGAGGGAGGGAGGGAGGGAGGGAGGGAGGAAGGAAGGAAGGAAGGAAGGAAAGAAGGAAGGATGGAAGGATGGAAGGAAGGGAGGAATGAAGGAAAGAAGGAAGGAAGGAAGGAAGGAAGGAAGGAAGGAAGGAAGGAAGGAAGAAAAGAAGGAAGGGACACATATGTAATACCCTTTGTAATACTTTAAGCAATAAAAAAAAAAAATTAAATAAATAAATAAATAAATAAAAAAGAAGGAAGGATGGAAGGAAGGAAGGGAAGGGAAAGAAAGGGAAGGGAAGGGAGGGAGGAGGGAAGGGAAGGGAAAGAAAGGGAAGGGAAGGGAGGGAGGGAGGAAGGAAGGAAGGAAGGAAGGAAGGAAGGAAGGAAGGAAATGTAAGAGTTGGGGGGAGGGGGGAGTGTGTCCACATGTGTCCTGGGGCACTGGTCCCTAGAGTCAGATTAGACATTTGTGTCCACATGCGGGTGACTCTATTGGAATGAAGATCCCATGATGGATGACGTGAAGGGCCTATTACAGGAGCCGTGGGAGAGAAAATGGTCACTGACAAGGGGGACCCTGTGTTCCCCATCCCCAAGCAATTAATTCAGTGGCTGCTCCATGATGGGTTTCCCAGGTAGCACCCAGCATTCCGTTAGCTTTTCTGTGGGAGCCACGGCAGGGGCCACCCTTGGCTTCTCAGTGCCCCTCTCTGCAACCTGGGTGGGAGGGTAATCCTGACATAGTGAGGCCAGTGCAGAGCTGCTGGGAACTTCATGCTGGGGGGTGAGTTTGGAGCAGTGAGGTGGTGCTGGACCCCAGAGGCCCTCCTGCGTGTGGTGCTGACAGAACCCTGTGCTCTGGTGCTTGGGGATGGGGGCCTCCCCACGCAGGTGGGCGCCAGGTGTGTGTGTCAGCCTCCGCCTGCCGCATCGAGACAGCTTCCGCACGGGAACGCTTCTCCCTTCCCAGCGCAGGGCAGGTGGGTGGGGAGGAACACACGCATCCCATCCTGTCGTGGCTCAAACACCTGCTGGATCTCAGGAGGGATGGGGCCAGCATCCTTCGGCATCAGCTAAGGCTCAAGCTCAGGGCCCCTCTGGAAGCAGATCCGGGGGCCACCACTTCTGCACCAGTTGGTTTCCTGGGGAGAGACCCCTTCATGGCTGGTAGATGCTGCTCAGGACTACGCCTCCCCGCCCTGTTAGCTTTAGAAAATTGCTTCCTTCAAAGGCCTGGGGGTGCGGGCCCCGCAAAGCAGATGGTTAATGGGAAGATCTCGGCTTCCCACAGCCACAGTGGGAAAAACCTGCAGTGGAGGTGGCCGCTCCAGCTCAGCCAGGACCCTCCTGCCGGCCACCTTAGATGCGGGCAGACTGAGCCTGCGTGCAGCCAGGACCTGCCTGAGGGTTGCACCTCTGCAGCTAGAGGCTGCTCAGGCAGGGGGAAGCTGCCTGCTTCATAGGGGGCCAGGCCTCCTGGGTCCCAGTGCTCACGACAGTGCTCACACCTCAGGCACCAAGAGAATAAAGTGCCACCTCCTGTCGCAGGTGCTGGGGGAGGACCCAGGGCCAGCCTGGGGGACAAGCCTCCACAGCATGGACAGATGAAGGGAGGAGGCCAAAGAAGAGCCTTCGCAGAAAGGGGGTCATGGTCATGCTGAATCCTAGCCACGGCCGCATGATGGGTGCTCCTCTGAGAAAAAGTCCTTTCTTCTGTTAAATCCCCTCTCTCTGGCCCTCTTTCTGCCACAGCCAGATCATGTAATAACGAAAGCTGGGCCCCTCAGAGACCCAGATCCTTCTTCTGCACAAAGACTCAGCCTCCAGACCCCCAGGGGGAGAGCAGGCAAGGAGAGTGGTTTCCATTCTGTAGGTGAAAGTGCTTTGAAAGCTAAAAGCAATTTACAAATGTAAGGTGTGATTGTTGTAAAAAAGTAATCTATGCCAAAGGAATGCATAGCAGGCAGACAGGGAGGGGACTGGCTCAGCCACATGGGCTGGGCAGAGGCAAGGCAGCCAAGCGTCCCCCATCTTCATTCTCCCCAGACCTCCTCCTCCCATAGCTGAGGGCATTGGGCAAAGACTGCCTTCCCCGCCTGAGATCAGCCCCCTTCAAGGCAAGAGCACCTGTCCCAGGTCAGCTCAGAAGGAAGCAAGGGCATTTTAAATTACTCAGATAATTGTCCCAAGTAACTCCAGTCCTAACACCCTCCCCCTGCCTTCCCCCATCTCTGTGGCTCCCGGCCTGGCCTAGCCCCTCAGTCCTGATGCTTTTATTCTTTGATCCTTAGACTGGAGGTCTCCCACTCGCCCCCCCTCCCCCCCGCCCCACATTCAGCAAACTTTCCCAGGCACTTGGGAACCCAGATGGGGAACTATCTTAGGATTCTCCAGAGAAACAGAGGTGTATAGATAGGACGTGCATTGGAATGTAGAGATAAATAGATAGATAGATAGATAGATAGATAGATAGATAGATAGATAAAGAGATAGATGATAGATAGATAGATGATAGATAGATAGATAGATAGATAGATAGATAGATAGATAGATAGATTTTAAGGAATTGGCTCACATGGTTATGGAGTCTGAGTCCATTCGGGCTGCTATGACATCCCACAGACTAGGTGGCTTATAAGCAGCAGCTGGCAGATTTGGTGCCTGGTGAGGACGTTGGCACCTTCTCCCTGTGTCCTCACAAGGCTGAAGGGGCAAGGGATCCTCTGAGGTCCCACTGATGAGAGCTTTACCCTCGTGACCTAATCCCCTCCCACAGGCCCCTCTCCCTCTATCACCACATTGGGGGTTAGGATGTCAACATGGGACTCTGGGGGCACAGACACCCATCTACAGCAGGGAGGCTGGCAAGTCCAGAATCTGCGAGGTGGGCCAGCTGGCTGGAGACCCCGGGAGGAGCCAGCGTTGCGGTTCAAGGCCGAGCTCCCCCTTGCTCGGGGGGCGGCCAATCTCTTGTTCTCCTGTGGCCTTCGCCTAATTGAATGAGTCCACTCACATTATGGAGGACAATTACTTTACTCAGAGTCCGCCAATCCAAATGTTAATCCCATCTCAGAAATGATGGTTTTCCTCACAGGAAATCCAGAATAATGTTTAACCGCACAGCTGGGTGCCACGGCCCAGCCGAGCTGACACTGAAATTAACCATTACGGGAGCCAGAGTGAAGGATACGGGGACCCACCTTCACTTCGGTCTGCTGGAACTGGGGGGAGGAAAGATATCACAGGGCAGGGCATGGGGGCTGTGCTGGACAGATGGGTCTTTGGGAGCTCTCAAAGCACAGTGCCGAGGGCGCCCCCTCCGTTATCCTGAGGCTGTTCTCACCAGGTATATGTCCCTTCCCACCCACAGGGATTGGGTACAGGTACCCCCTTGCACTGCTAAACTCTTCAACCAGCATATAGCATCATACGAGGCTACCTGGGGCACCCTCTGTGTCCGGCATGGGGGTACCCATGTAGCAGAAGGCAGGACAGTCCTCTTTCTGAGTCTTGGGAATCTTTTGTCTCCTCCCTGGAGGAAATAATTGGTACCATTCGCTTCCATTTCGAAGGAGGAGAATCTGCAGCTCAGAGAGGCACAGCGCCTGGGCCCTGGTCACAGGACAGGGAGGTGGAGGGAACACCCATGGCAGCCCACGCCTTCTCCTCCGTGGGCCTTAACCTCTAGAGATTCCTCAGGTTTAATGCAAATGCTCTATCAATAGCCCCCGGGACTCCGCCACCCCCTCTGTCTTGCCATTCAAGTCCTGCTGAAAGGATATATTTTTTTCAAATAAGTAATTCCTGTATGCAATAAAAAGATACACTATCTTCTGAGTGAAATATAAAGAGTTCACAGCAGCTGTCTCCCCAGTTTGCATTTTCCGCTGCACCTGATGGGAAGCACAGATAAAGATAATGGGATTTTTTTTTTCTTTTTTAGTTCACCTCCCTCTCTCCCTGCAAGGTGGAAGTGTAACAAATTGGATTGTGAGTGTCTGTCCTTTGTGTTTGGAGCCTGGAGCAGGGCACCGGGCTGCAGGGCAGGAGTTGCCAGGGAGGTCGGGGCTAGCAATTTTCTCCTAGTGCCATGCATGTGAATACCAGGGTCACCTTCCCTCCTTCCTCCACCCACCACCTGCCTTTTAAATTCTTCTTTTGCCCAGCACACTGCCCAAGTGACACTGGACCTCTGTTCCATATTCAAGAATATCCATTAAGCTCTAGCTCATCTCTCTTAAATCCAGTGGCGTAGCACAACCTTCTTCCTTGAGCTCCGGACTTACCACGTAGCAACCCTAGCCAGTGCGGGCGCTTTTCAGTTTGCAAAGACCTGGAGCCCAAACTGCTGACGGCACAGTTCTATTTAGGAATTTCTTCTTTTAAGCACCCCGTGTCATCGTTCAATTATTTTATGTTTTAGAACTGGCTCAGACAATAAACTTTTTTTAACAAAGCCTATTTAGATGGGACAGCCTCGGCTCCCAGGGCAGGTTTGCAGACCTTGTTTGAGGTCACGGCCCTCTCAGCTCTCCCGTGATACACACCCCTGTGCTTCCGCGCGGCCAGGGCCAGGCGTTGAGGGTCTCAGGCTCTGGCCGTGCTCCCTGGACTCACCTGCTAGCAGGTGTGCAGCAGGAGATCGTGTCACCTCCAGATTTCTGCTCAGGACCCTGCTTTTGGAGGGAGAGCAGGCTCTGTGCAGGGTGGCAGGTGCTCCTGGTGAGAACCTGCTCTCGTGGCCCCCAGGTGAGGAGGGTGGCCTGGGTGGAATACAGGCAGCTGGCTCTGGAGTTCCTCCCTCTGGATCATGAGGGTTGACTCCGCCAATTCTAACCAGCCTGTGGGCATCTCCCTCCTGCCTTGCCCTCCTAGGCCTGCCCTCCTAAAGCTCCCTGTGATGGGTCTGAGGATGGATGGTGGTAGGAAGGCTGGACCAGGACTGGCTGAGGGAGGGGGGGGTGCGGGGGGGACGGGGAGGAAGGGTTGCTGCAAAGCTTTCTGGGTCCCCAGCCTGGGTAAAATGAGGTGCATGCATAAAAGTATGTGCTTGTGTGTCCGTGTGTGTGCCTATATCTGTGTGTGTGTACACGCACACACACCCACCATGCTCCTGCCAGCAAGCACAGGGCATGAGGGTCGGAGCTAGTGAGTTAATGTGTGCACCTCCGGGAGGGTTTGCTTCTCGGGGTAGCATCTGCTGGTGGGTGGGGGACCCTCCAGGAGCTGGGCCAGTGATGTGCTCAGTTTCAGCGTCTCCTTCCAGGGTTGGCTTACAGATGAACCAACCCCCTCTCTTTCCCTAGACACCTTCTCACAAACCCGGGACACACCATGGAGCCCCAGCTCCTCTCCCCTGTCAAATCTCCAAGCATTCTCTCTGGTCCGTCTCCTGGACACCCCCTACAACTCCTTCCCCGCCCCACCGCCTTAGCCCAGGCCCTAAGGCCGCTGTCTTAGGCGAGGCTCCCCACCTCTTCTGCTTCACCCTGTCTCTGTGGCCCTCAGTTCAGTCCCAGGCACCCTAGCATGGTGTGCCAGATCATTCCTAACTCATTTCCTCTCTTGTGTGTGCCTCGCCAGCCTCTTCCTTCCACTGCCTCCACATGCACGGATCCCTAGACATGTCCCATAAATGGCACCTTTGGATCTGAACCGCTGTCCCCATGCCAAGTGAGGCAAAGGCTATTGAGCCTTCAGCACTCAGCTCTGGCCACCTCCCCACCCCTGATCCTGCAGACCCTGCTCTTCCTCCAATCACCTGAGTCTTGATTCATTGTTCTCCACACAACATTGCCCACAAACCTCAGCCAGTGGGCAAAGCTTGTGTCCACCCACCAGCGCAACTTGGCTTTGCTGGAAAGGAAGTTCTATGTCCAAGCTACACTGCCAGTGGTGCCCCTGGGTTCCTAGAGCTCTGAGTATGGAGCTGAGTGGACGCAGCTACCTGCCAGCATCGTGGCGCAGCCGCAGCCCAGGGTTCCAGCCAGCCATCGCTCTCCATCCCCCCACACTCGTGACGGTGGGACTCACAGTGCCATGCTGCAGTGCCCGAGCTGTGCCACGTCTGCCGGAGTCTGGGGCCTCTGCTTATCTATCTTTGTATCCCGAGGACCTGGTCCAGTGCCCCACCCAGAGGAGGAACCCTCTCGGGGTCCTTGGGAGGGAACTCAACTGCTTGGCAGAGTGAGCAGCAGCTGGGGATGATGACACGGGGTCTGTCTTCCCAACCTGTTTCTTTAACCTCCAGTCACACAATTAGAAGAATGAGTGGCGATAATTTAGAGAGCGTTTATTTCTGGAATGGGCATGCCTTCTTGTGACTCTGAGGACTTCAGACCATCCTGGGTCCCTGGTTGCTAACAGAGTAGCTCTCGGTTCACCTCTGACTTAGCTCACTGTCTGCCTGCCATGGTCTTCTTTTCCTACCTGGGAAAGGGCCCCATCACTCACTCACACACTCTTCCCCGCCATCCGTTCACCCACGCAGGCACTATTCCTTTAAGAAACACGCATTCAGGACTTGCTCTGCCCCAGGTGCTGGGCCAGCCCTGCTGCGTGGCCTCTAGCAGCATCATTTCTGTGTTCCAAGGACAGGCCATCGCTCCTTCACTGCTCGGGGTGCACATGGCCACGCTCTGCCCTACTTTTCAGTTGGGGGCAGAGAGGCAGCCTGACTTTCATTTTCTTACATAATAGTGGACACAACCCAGAGCCAGGGCGGCCGGGTACAGCCACACAGGCGGCTCACTCCGACGCTGCGCACTGCTCAGCTCAGCAGTTATGCAACAGGGAGTCCGCCCAGGGCTCCAGAACCCGCTGTCCCTGCTAGTCCCTCAGGCTGTGCGGCTTGTCCGGATTGCACTGAGGTACCCGGCTCCAGCGGAAGGGGGGCCAGTGCAGCTGCTAAACCAGACGCTGGCCCTGGCTGGTCCCGCCCCGTCTGGTCTCGGCAAGGCCCACAGCACTTCAGTGGAGGAGACCCCTTCTCCCTTGGGCCCAGCCAGTGGGCTTAGCATTCAGCCTCATCCCCGGCTTTGCCTCACGACCCCATGCAAGAAACGCAGAACACTGACTTCTGTGCCCCAATCTGCCGTGCTGTCCCCCACCCCGTGCAGCCCTGACTTAATGGCCCTGGCACCACTCCCCAGGCTGGCAGGGACACCCAGGAGGCTTTGTCTGTCAGGCCCCACTGTGTGACTGGGACAATGCACACCACTGTTGTCATCCTGGGCTTCACCAGGATCTGAGTGAACCGCCTGTCAGCGGCCCAGCCAGCTGGGAAATATTCCTCTTCTTTTGTCCCAGCCACTCAAAAATACCTGCATGCATACATCCACACAGAACCACGTGCAATTTAAAACCCGCACAAATAAAACAGCACAGCAGCAAGCAAAACACTGGCGACCAGGTGCCTCCCTGGGGCATTTCTCCTGTTACTCACCCCCTACCTGCCCCGAGGCCCTAATCACCAGGATCAGTTCCAGCTGATCAGCAGCAGCACCAAGTGATGGGCGGTCTCCAGAGGCCCAGGAGGGCCCTGCTCGGGTGAACACAGGTGGCATCCTTATGTTCTCATTCCTGGGACAGTTGGACACCACCTGAGGCTCTACACCAGGCAGCGGGTGAGCCCAGGAGCAGGAGGCCGGGACTTTGATGTCAGGGGCATCTCTGCTACGTCTGAGGGCAGGCAGCCCCTCTCTGGGCCTGTTTTTCCATCTGTAGCACTGCCCACACCAGGTGAACAAGGCAGGAAGGGATTGGCGCCCTCCGTGCCACCAATGTGGCTGGTCATGGGCCCACAGCTCAGCCTTGACCAGAGCGGAATGGAGGGAGGGGATCCGAAATGTGTCTCTGTGGGCCAGAGGAAAATCCATGGCGGGGTCAGGCGAGGACTGGATAACTCGTTCCAGCCCGCACTGCCCTCTGTGAATCCCAGACTCACACGGCTCCCAAGTGTCAGCATCTGGGAGGCGTGGAGGGCAGTGTGGCTGCCTGGAAACCAGACGCCTGGCTTCCTGGCTGGAACACATGTTGCAGTGATTTTAAAAGGCTGTTTTCCTTTCTGGTGTGTGCGTGTGAGCGTGTATGCATGGGCGGGTGGCTGTGTGCGTGCACATGCGCCAGAGCTGGTGTGTCTGGCATGTCCCCGGTCTCCATCCCCAGGAGATGGGTGCCACGTGTGCGATGGGATGTGGTTGATGAGAAACAGCCTCCTGGTTGCCCACGTGGGATCCATCAGCCAGCCCATGTGTTGTAGGTGTCGGGGCCCATGAGGAGAATGTGGGGGTGTAAGTCTGTGCCTATAACATCAACTAATTAGGTATTGGGTAGATCCCCGAGATGCTGTTATCCACATCAGCTCTGGGGATGTGGCTGTTTCTGGCATGAGAACAGGCTCCGCTGGCCTCTCTGATCCTATTCATCCAGTCTCCCTGCCCACGGTGACCCGCCTTCGGGCTTTCAAGGGCAGGACACACCCCTGGCGTAGGAACAGGGTGAACAGTGCTGCACCTGCAACCCAGGTCTCTGTAGCTCCAAGCCAATGAGCATGTGGCATGACAGTGCCATTGCATTGGCTTCGTGCTTTCTTACCTGCTTCCACCTGCCTCGTTCACCCAGCCAAGGTTTACTAAGCATCTGCTCCCTGCAGATGTGGCCACTCCCAGAGAACAGGTGGGCAGGGAGGACAGGTGACGGCATCCCTGGTCCTGTCACGTAGTTTTAGGGATGAAAGTCAGAACTGGAACTCAGGGCCCCTCTGCACCGAGAGCGTCTGCACCCCCTGCTCAGGGAGTGTCTGCCAGCATTTGTTGTTCAGGGTGCCCCTCGATAGGGCTGTGTGGGTGCCCACACAAGGTCCTCCGGATCCCCATGGGAGGGGCCCGAGGGCCTCTCTGAGCTGCCGCTGCTCCCTCCGCAGAGTGGCGACAAGGAAGCGGGGTGCGGATGATCCTGCAGGACGAAGACATCACCACCAAAATCGAGAACGACTGGAAGAGACTGAACACGCTGGCCCATTACCAGGTGTGGGGACTGTGGAAGGGAGGAGGGGCTGGCCAGCAGGGCCCAGTTCCCTGCCCTCTCAGTCCTTGAATATCAGGTCCCCAAGGCTAGACACCCAGTCCTAATGCCTCCTCCCAGCACCTCATGTTTTCCAGTGACCCCGGAGAACTGAGGTCTCCAGCAGGAAACCCTGACCTCCTTGGGGACAGGCACTGATGGGCTGCTTCCTTCAGGGCCTGGGCGGTCCTGAGAGAAATATCTCCTAGTCCCCACGTGGGACCCCTCCACAAGCCTGGGTGTTGTAGGGGAGAGGGGGTACTAGTGAGAAGCTCTCGCCAGAGTCCCCCCAAGAGTGAGTCACCACACAGAACACTGTTCAGTGTCCAGATCTGTCTTGTTTTGTTCAAAGGAAAGCCAACAGCCTCCCAAGTCCCCTAGTTCTCTGGCGCAGCCCGAGTTCATCCTGGTGTGTCCCCATCTCCCGGGGAGGCAGAGCTGTGCCCAGCCCTCAGGAGCCTCTTCCCCGCAGGTGCCCGATGGTTCTGTGGTGGCTCTAGTGTCCAAGCAGGTGACAGCCTACAACGCAGTGAACAACTCCACTGTCTCCAGGACCTCGGCGAGCAAATACGGTGAGTCCCTGGCACCGTCCTGGGGAGAGAGGGTGCCCTGAGCAGCTGTTGTCATGTTGCAGTGTTGCTGGAAGGCATGGACCCCCGGGGCAAGGATCTGGGAGGAGTCAGATTGGGGGGGTGGGCAAGGAGTTGGGGGGATTCAGATCAGGGGGGCAAGGAGCTGGGGGGAGTCAGTCAGGGGGGGAGGAGCTGGGGGGAGTCAGGCAGGCTACCACAGGAGAGGAGAGCGGGCTGGGAAGGAGCTCCTGGTTCGGGTGCAGGAGCAGAACTCACCCCCTAGAGCAGAAAGGAACTCTCACCTTTGCCAGCATCTTAGTCAGAAAGACGCTTTCACTGTGTGATACTCATTATCGTGCGTCAAGTTCATAACAATCCGGCGGATTAAATAATTACTATTTCCCCCGATTATGCAGATTAGCAAATTATAACTCAGAGGCACGGCGGCACACTGTGTAAAGGTCACGCTGTTATGAAGCGTTTACGGGAAGGTACAGGCCCAGGTCCCTGGCTCTGAGGTGGGGGTGGGGGGAGCACTGGATGTGGCCTGGAAGCCCAGGTGCCACCCTGTCCCGCCACCTTCTGAGTGCCTGGGCGCCAGCTGCCTGACCACCACCAGACCTGGTTTTCTTACCAGCAAAACGGGGTTTGAAAAAACTACCAAAATGGCAGGATCATTCTGGAAAATCAATAGAACACGGAATAGTGCTGCACACAGTAGGCCCTTCATCGTCTCTTCTGCACAACACTCGCATTTCAGCAAATAAGGGGGAAGAAGTGTCCCAGGCCCGAGGGGAGCGTGCAGGTGAGCAGCTGGCGAGACAGCTCCATGGCTGGTCCAGTCATTAAGGGAGACAGGCTACCTGCTCTTACGCTGGTACTTAATTGGCCACTCTGAACACACCCTGAGACATGACTGGCAAACTTTTACCAGGGAAGTGGAAAAGAGGACAAGCTTATATTTTTACTAGTTGAACAATTCCGGGCTGGCGAGATGCAAGTGCAGGAGGAAGGGAGCGGAGTGGGTGAAGTAGCCACAGGTTTCCCAGGGGTGCCGGGAAAGGCCCCCGGTTCCAGGGAATGGGCCAAGCCGAGGCAGGGGGACAGGCAGAAACCCGCAGGAAGGAGGGGGTAGTAGTTGGCCTCGGCTGCGGCGGGTGCGCTGGGAGTGAGGAAGGCTGAGTGGCCTCACACGCGTGGCCCATCGCGTTGGCAGAGAACATGATCCGGTACACGGGCAGTCCCGACAGCCTCCGCTCGCGCACGCCCATGATCACCCCCGACCTGGAGAGTGGAGTCAAGATGTGGCACCTGGTGAAGAACCATGAGCACGGGGACCAGAAGGAGGGGGACCGGGGGAGCAAGATGGTGTCCGAGATCTATCTCACCCGACTACTGGCCACTAAGGTATCAGACTTCAGATGGGGCGGGGCACGTGTGAGTACAGTAAGGGTCTTCACCCCTTCCCTGCCTGCCCCCTGAGCTTCCCGAGCTGTGCAAGAGCCAGCATTTGCACCAGGACCCCTCTACTCATGGCAGGCACTGGCAGCACAGCACGCCTTCCCAGCACAGAACCTCAGAATCCTTCTCACCGGGGCTCCGGGCAAACCCCACCCACACATCAGTGTTGGCGTGCCGCCCGAAGTTATGTTTCCTTCGCTGTGCGGTTCTCACACACATGCCGCGTCTATTCACATTCTTCCGCCACCCTCCTGAGAGAATGACGCCTCTCTGGGTGTCGTACAGTCTGTAGTGATGGAACGTGGGGCCCATTGGTGACTTTCCAGCCACCGGTTCTGAGCCTGGTTCTGGGTTAGTCTTTTGCCCAGAGGCTGGCCTGGGCCCTGCTCCGTGCAGAGCCGAATGGGTAGCTGATCGTTAGCCGGAGTGAGTAATGCCCAAACCAAACCAGCAGATTGTGTTTGTCTGCTCTGACCCGTGAGTTGCTCATTAACATTTGCAAAAAGTGCTCAAATAGCAACGCCAAATGGTGTTCAACCAAAGCGCGTTTTGGCAGAGGAGGCTTCGTTAGGTCCAGTCATCAGTGGCGTCCGTATTCCCCACGTGCAGCGGAAATGGAAAGCTGTTAGAGACAGAGGAAGGGGGTGGGGGAGCTTTAATGCATGTACTTCCCCCGTTCCACCCAAGCTGGCCCGGCTCTGCCCTTTCCTCCCCGCCTCACGGGAGGCAGGCCGGGAAGCCACCCTGAGAGCTCCCTGGGGGAGCCGTGTGTGAACCCGTGCCGCCTCCCCAGGGCACGCTGCAGAAGTTCGTGGACGACCTCTTTGAGACCATCTTCAGCACCGCACACCGCGGCTCTGCCCTGCCCTTGGCCATCAAGTACATGTTCGACTTCCTGGATGAGCAGGCTGATAAGCATGGCATTCACGACCCGCATGTCCGCCACACCTGGAAAAGCAACTGGTGAGTGAAGGGAGGGCAGAGGACAAGTCCGGGGAGGCCAGCCGAACCTAAGGTGGTGGCCACAGGCCATGGGGGTCGCAGGCCACCTTCACGAGCAGGGACTCAGTGCAGGCTCTCTCTGGGCCTCCCCACCCCTCCTACTGTTTTTGTGCTCACTTCTGACTAGTCAAATCATCCTTCTTTCCTAGCAGTCAGTCAATTAAAAACATTTATTTAACCAACTAAGTGAGCAAAATGTAACCTGCCAAATATCGCAGCCAGGTGGCTCTCACAACCAGGCGCCTCCTTGTGCCTGGCCTTATGCTGGGCACCAAGGGTACAGGGACCATCAGCCAGGGCCCCTGCCCTCCGGGGGCTGAGACGCAGGTAAGAGACAGGCAGGCAGCTGTTTGGACCTGGGTTGCAGAGGGCGGTACCCAGCAGTGATTCTTCAGCAGGCTTTGAAGGGTATTTCTGTTCTCTTCAGGAAGCGGTGGGCTGCCTTTCCCACAAACTCCTTTTCCAAACTCCCTGTGGGGCAGAGACCTTCCCATCACCACTTTGTCTGCCCTGAGACATCAGGACTCTAATTGCCACTCCGGGTGTCTCCACTCTGGTCTCTCTCTCCTTCAACGTGCACCAATCTTCCCCTCGGTCTGTGAGCGGTTCGTGTTCCAGGTTGAGACGGCAAGGTCAGATATCAGGACTCAGCGCCGGGTCTGGGATCTTGCACAGAGCAGGAACTCGATAAATATTAATGAAGGTGCAGGGCCATGATGGTCTCTACTTGAGAGTTCTACGCACCACAGGCAAACAAAGCGGGCTTATGGGTTCAGATGTGCCTCCTTGTAGCTTTTAAGTGGTTCCTGTCCCAGGTTGTTCTTCCCCAGAACATTCTCCCAAAGCAGCACGAGCCTGCTTGCCAGCACCTGCCACCTGCTTGGGCTGGCATGGCCTAGGGCGCAGCCAGGCACCCTGACATTCTGCCTGGAGCCCCAAACCAAAACACAGAGGAGGGCAGAAGTCAGCCATGGTTCTAAATGTCATTTAGCCTCCTGACTTCCATACCTGAGGTCTCCACGGGAACAGGAATCAGGCAGGGTTGGGCCACACGGATTCTCGGTGAGAGATCGCCCATCACGGGCTTCACCCAGCCTTTCTGAAATGCGACTCTGAGAGTGGATTCCCCATGCAGTGCAGCAACATAGGGCAGAGGCTGAAAGTCCCGCTTGGTCTGGTCTCCGGCGGCACAGGGCTCGGCCAGGGACCCTGACAACCAGCCAGAGCCTGACCACGAACCAACCTGCCTGCCTCTAAGTGAGGAGGTGTTTAGCCATCGTAGGCAGAGCTGTTCCGAGGGGCCCGTCCCCACCCACCAGATTTGCTCCTCTCGGCCAGTGTCCCCACGTGTCACTGTGTGAATGCCAGCCGTCTTCAGAACCCAGGAAATGCTCTGTCCAGGCATCGTGGTCCGGCTGGGAGAGCTGGTGTCTTCAAAACATCCCTACATGCCCTTGCAGCACATTAGTAGGTCTCCTGAAATAGACCTGAACTGTGTTTCAGCCCATACCTCCTGCTGGGTCAGCCACCACAGGATGTCACAATGTCCTGGGTGGGGCAGATCCCCACTTCCAGCCAGCTCTTCCGAGGACCTGGGTGCTGGGTTCCCAGAGAACTCAGTCCCCACAGAGGAAAGCTGGGCGGTGGGTGCGGTCCCAGGCTCGGGGTCCTTCACCAAGAGCCACGCCCTGACCCTCCTCATTGCTACCCAGGCAAGCAGCAGTTAGCCTGGGAATTATGAGCTCTGCGTATTGACTTAGAGTTAATTGTCCCTGATTGAAAAGAGATTGATTCTTTATTCCTGGACAAAGTGGCAACTCTCCCCACCGCCTCCCTCCACATTCCCTACCTTCTCTCTTTTAGATAAACCTCCTGCTCATTTAGCCTGAGTGACTGCAATCAACCAGAGATGAGTGCCACGGCTAATGTTAATAATATGCTAATATTTCATTAGGCAGGAGACTCCGTGTGGGGCCCTGGCTTCCTGGTCTGACTTGCCTGTCAGCACAGCTGGCTTAGGAGAGGGAGTGTTGGGGAGAAACAGCCAAGCAGCACACATGGACTCCCAGAGTCCTCCTCCAGTGGCACTTCAGGAAACAGGAAGATGTGGACAGGAGACTGTTGGCTGGGCAGCCGGGAGGCCTTCACCCAGGCTCTGAGCCCAGCTGTCATGGTCTCCCCTGTGACCCCCGACTTCCACCCCTGTCATGACTTTCCGTGCTGTCCCTTTATGTCCTACCTGAATTTCCCAGGATGAAATGGGTGCCACTTAACACTGTCAGACTCAGTGCTGCCTGCCTGCACCCTGCGATGTACTTTGTAGGAATTTAAATTCTTGTTGATGGACTGGCAGTTTCGAATGTGAGGCCTGGCTGTG
Organism: Myotis nattereri; assembly: GCF_964212035.1. Lineage (NCBI taxonomy): Eukaryota > Metazoa > Chordata > Mammalia > Chiroptera > Vespertilionidae > Myotis > Myotis nattereri. The sequence goes on along the minus strand of NC_138086.1, from coordinate 23,722,496 downwards.
TCCGTAGCATTTGTTGTATGTACTGCCTGCTGGGAGATACAACATCTATAGAAATGTGGTACCCGCTACATTGAAATAATGTTATTCAAAGAGTTTAAGTTCTAAGAGGCAAGCCAAACACATAGGAACATTCTAACCATTACCAACAGTGAGTAGAGCAACCAAAACAACCGTAAAACATCAGGGAAGTGGCAGGAGGTGAAGAGGTTGGGTAGAGGGAAGGAAGTCACAATCCCTCGCTTGGTGCCCCCTGCTCCCTGACCGATGGCGGCACGGATTCCGAGAGCCAGCAGAGGACAGCCCAGGAGGCAGGTGGGCAGGGTTCTCCCAAGACCATGAGACCCATCTAGCAACAGAGAGTGGCTGACAGTGACCAGACCACCGGGCACGGTTTTTCTCCCCTTTGCCTTTGGTTAGCTGAGGCCCCTCCCGGCAGCACCTCCCCACACCTTCTCCCAGGCCGCATCCGGCGAAGGAACACCTGTGTACCTTCACAGCTCAAACCATCAAGGGCCATCCCCTCCGTGGAGACTTCCAGACACGTCCCTCTGGGTGGCCCTGATCACGCCTCCCTGAGTCCCATGGTGGGCCTGCCCATCCTTCCGTTCTAGCATGGGCACTTCTCAGAGCACGTGCTTGCTGGCGTGTCTGACTTCCCCAGGAACCCACCGGAATGCAGGTTCTTGAGGGCAGAAGATGTGTCTTGTTCACACTGCATCCCCCGTTGTCAGCACAGTTCCTGGGGTGCCGTAGGTGCCAACTGGGAGAAAGAGAGAGGAGAGGGAGGAGACAGTGGGGTGGATGAGGGGCAGTGAAGGTGTTGTTTTCTAAGTGGCCAGCTTGGAGATGAGCAGCCCGTTAGCTCCTCCTAAACTGCTCCCCCTAAACTGCTCCCCCTAGCATCTCCACTAAGTAGCAATAAGCTGATGTTCCGGGCAGGGAAGAGGGGTGTGACTTCTTCCACGCCCTGCAGTGGATGGCAGAGAATAAGATACAAAGCCTAGATTCCAGGCTGTTCTTAAGGTTCGCCTGTATGCGGCAAAGGGGGCAGACTGTGGAATGGAGCGTCAGAAAGCCCACTGCACAGCGCCCATCACGGCTCCTCCGACCCCAAGCCTGTGCCGTGAGGGACGCTGAGCCTGCAGCCCCGCCTGGCATCACTCCCTCCCCAGTGCCCGTCCACACCGTCTCTCTGGATGGTTAGCCTTGCTGATCCTCAGTTTCCCTGCAGGTAGATTGGTGGCATAGAGACGGCCCTTAAGAATGTCAGTTCCCAGCCTCTTCTCTTTTTCCAGAGAGCTCTCCGGCCAAGCTACGGGCCCGCACCCCCTCTCCCCTGACTGTCTGCCTCTTGCCTCCACACAGTCTGCCACTGCGCTTTTGGGTCAACATGATCAAGAACCCCCAGTTTGTGTTTGACATCCATAAGAACAGCATTACGGACGCCTGCCTCTCCGTGGTGGCCCAGACCTTCATGGACTCCTGCTCCACGTCGGAGCACCGGCTGGGCAAGGACTCCCCCTCCAACAAGCTGCTCTACGCCAAGGACATCCCCAGCTACAAGAACTGGGTGGAGAGGTGAGTGCTGGGCTGGGTGTGCGGCTGGCAACTTCCCCTGTCTAGGCGTCCTCCTCCCGCTCCACAGCGGGCATGGCTTGCAAGCAGGTCGTTCACAAAGCCAAACCCCACAGTTGCAGCACCCACACCCTCACGCACCCCGTATTGTTGGCTGAACAAGAACTGAGGAACTTGGCTAGGAATTTTCATGGGTCTCTGCTTCCCTGCCTGGAAAACCCAAATCTTAGTGGCTGAAATATTTTCTAGGCCCAGGAAGGAAATATAATCCCTTGCTCTAATCCCACCCTGCCCAAAATAAATAAATAAATAATAAAAATAAATACTTTGAGGACTGAATAGCTTCTTGCCACAAAAAGGCTGGAGGCCTCTCGCCATCTGCCCCTGTGCATCTGGCAGTCCTGCCAGCATCCTATGGGATGTCATTGTCACTCCAAACAGTTTCTCACTGTCCCAGTCCCTGGACTCTCTCACCATGAGCCCTTCTGCCCTGGGCCTTGCAGTACATTCTCAGCCATCACAGCCCCGATCTGCTCACAGCCTCAGCCAGTGCACCTGCCACTGAGGGCCACCTGCAAGCTGTGGAGCGGGGTTGTCTGGGAGCAAAGCTCACTCCCGGTAAAGAACACTCATGGTTTATCTGGGCCGCATCAGCTCCCTGTGCCAAGCACCTGAGCTAAGCAACCAGATGACGCTTTACTTACTTAATCTTGACACTAGCCCTGGAATATGGGGTCAGGATTTACAACCTCATTTTGTGTCCATGAAGGTGAAGAAATGTACATACAGAATGGCTAAGCAATCAGCCCAAGATGACGTAAACGTGATCCCCAAACGCGGCTGACTCCCAAATCTCTTTCCTATTATTTATGATACTTTTAGACAGGGCCTCTGCCAGCCCACAGGGTGTGCTGTGTGGATTAAGGGAGGTGCCCTTCCTACCGGGGCATGTGGCTCTGGCCAGGGTGCATGGTTTGCACAGGAAACAAGCTGCATAGCCTACACGACAGGCCTGCGTTAGAGTCCCTCTCTCCTTTTCTCAGAGGAGCAAAAAACTCAGGTTTGGTGCCTTTTCAAAGAGTAAAAGAGACCAGAAATTGTTCCTGGCTTGGTGACCAAAGACAAAATGTATCACTTCACCATGGCGTTGAGACATCATACTTGTGCATTGCCTTCCCTTGTGCAGAGGAAATGACAAGGGGGGTGGGTCCTGGCCACCTCAGTAGCAGTTCTCCTAAAAGGGTTGACTCCTTTTCCCTCTCCTCTCTGCTCTTTGATCTCCTCCCTGCCCCTTCCTGTTCATGCATGTGGTGGGCATGCAGCTCTGGCTAACTTTTTTGTTCTTGTATCTGATTGTGTCTGAGTCACCAGGAGAGGCTCTTACCTCCCTCTACGTATAGACAGTGGCTCATTCTTTGACAGTAGACCTGCCAGGCGCAGACCCTCCTTTGTGGTCAGCCGGCTCTTTGGCAAAGAGAGAGAGAAAGAGGCAGCAGCTGGGTTCTTGGTTATCCCTGCACCGTTGCAAGGTCTCTGTGACAGGGCCACTGGCAGGGAGGAAGGGAGCAGGGATGTGAAGGACTGGGAGCATTTCTGAAACATCTGCATAGAGGACACTCCAGAGCATGGCCTGTTGGGTGGAGATCAGAATAATGCATGCACCAGGCTAATGGCTCCCTTTCACTTGATGCTAAATGAGATTTGTGCCACGCAGCTGCTATGGGTCATGAGCAACCCCAGTTCATTTGGTTGTTTTTAGGAGTGGTTTGATGGTTTCCACTCCTTATCCCACCAGTTTCTTAGCAACCATTGTCACTCTCAAGAAAGTCATTCTTCTCTTGCTTGAGGTCCCAAATCCCTTCTCCTCTCATTCTGGGATGAGGGTACAAAGATGGAAGGGTGAGGAAACCATATGACAGGTCTGGAGACCAAGCTTCTTGAACTTGGTGATGAACGGATCAGTCCTACTCTCACTCCCGGGAGACTGCCTCTGAGCTTGTCTGGCTCCCTGAAAGGGACCCACTCAGGACCCAGAAATCCTGGTCTCCCACTCACCCTTCCACGGGCACTGGCAGCCCCCAGTTCAGAAGAACAGTGGTAGAACGCCCTCCTTCTGTGGCTGTGGTCCTTCCACCTCTGAATCACCTGCCCAGCTGCTGTGAGCACGCAGACAGCCTGCACGGAACTCAGGCTCTGTAACTCACCACACCCTCCACACATTGGACAGGCCTCTGTCCCATCCCATGAAGAACCAGGGGTTCCCTGGCCACCCTCTGTACATAAGGGGTAGAAAGCATATGGATTCAGGAGGCCTCTTCACTCTGTTGGTTGAACACCCTGGCTGATTCTATCATATTTCTGCTGGTTTGCATCTCCTGGAAGTTCATCCACCGGTTTTCTGTCGCATTCTTTCACCCCATTTCTGCCTCCAAGTGCCTTGCAGTGCTGATGGGTGGGGGCCCACTGCAGACTCCCAGTCTCCACTGCCTCCATCCAGGCATCGGGGCTTTTGCCGTGGTCACATCTAGAGAAAGAAGACTCTCTTGGCTCCTAGCAGCAGTCAGCTGCTACACTCATCTTACAGAGAACTCAACCACGCCTGGTGGGTCACCGTCAGTTGTCATTTCATCACCAATACCAGAAAATGTTCCTGTTCGGTAGTAATTTCCTCTCATGTTAAATTGGAAGAGCTTCAAGGTTGTCCTCGCGGCCACATCAGCCTCGCTCCCTTGCAACCACAGGCTTTCCTGTGGGAATGAGTTCAATGGCCCACAGCTGGCCCACTGCGGGGTGGACGAGGGGCGTGTCACACGCAGGAATGCCATCGATCACAGGTGTCACCGCATGGAAAAGGTTACGAATTTTAAATATTTAAATATGCCTCCTAAGGAAACCATCCATTCACAATGCAAAGCTGTGACAGTTCACCATGGGAGCAATACTGGAGGTGAAGTATAGGCATTTCATTAACTTGTTCATTAATCCCCGGGTCAAACATTTATGGTATCCATCATGGCTGCATTGGGCACTTGGGAGAGATTAGACTTGATCCTTCCCTGTGGCTCTCGTGGTGAAGGACACACGGACAGGCACTGGGCAAGACCCACAAGCCATAGTAGAAGCAGTGAGGTCAGTGAGTGATTCACAGGGGAGAGATGTGTGTGCAGCCACCTTAAAAGGCAAGTATCCAGGGACATCAGAGCATCAGGCCCCAGTGTTTTTCACATCTGATCTTTATCCTCGAGGTGTTTAAAGGAATGGCAACACTTAGTTCTTCTCTTAGAGTTCAGGGCTTGGAGATCACCTTCTTGATCCCAAAAGTAGAGCTGAGACACCTACCCTTACACACCAGGCCCATCCCGTAGAATCCCATAAATGTGAAACCCTGCAGACTGGCCAACAGCGAAGGATCCAGCTCTCTGGGGCCCTTCCCTTTAGAACAACTCCCCAAGGACTGATTGGGACCACAGGGTGCAGACATCCACCGGGTATGAGCAAATGCAGCGAAGAAAGCTGGCAAAGGCCAATGATGAGGCCTGGACCTCCTCAGTGGGTTTTGGCCAACCTGCCAGGGCCTGGCCAGCTCAAGGACCATCCTGGGGACTTTCAAACACCCATCTCTTCTGAAGAAGGACTCAGCTGCAGGCAGAAATCCCATAGGAGCAAGTTCATGTACAGGGACCCAGGCTAACCTTGCCCTTCCTCACTGCACAGCCAGCTGACAAGAACACTCTTTGAAGTTCATTACTGGAGCATAATTGCATTCTTCACAATCAATAAGGCTGCTCGGCGGCAGAGCCCAGCACAAGGACCGGCACAGCAAGGACCGAGGAAGAGGCAATTGTGCACACAGCAGAGAGATGCTAGGGCAGGGTCATTATCAGGTTCAAGGGGTGCCGTCAAGAAGGTGGGGCTGGACAGTAGGGAGATGGCAAGGCAGAGGTGCCAAACCCTGCAGGATGGGTCCACTCAGCACCAGGCAGGGCCAGGGATGAGAATGGGACAACAGTTCTGCCAGCCCCACATTCATCCAGGGCATTGTGCTGTTTGTTGCTATGATTGAGACCTTGCTGAGATAGGACATGTAGTCGATCCGCTGGTGGGCTAGTATATGGCCCCAGACAGGCACTGGTCCGATCCAGAGCCCTCCACACAAGCAACAGAGGAGACATGGGGGCTGCTCAGTGCGGACTTGGAGGTGTATGTGAGGTGGAGCCAGGTGGAGCCAGGTGGGGCCAGGTGGAGCCATGACCCATGACTTCAGATGAGAAGATCAGAGCACCTGCCCTCTGCCCACTCTACTCTCAATTCTGCCCCGCCCCCCCAACCCCCCTTTCTCACACAGACACACTTTCTAAATGTTCCCTTGGGAGACATGGACTGGGCTTTCGGTGTGCTACAAGCCATTGCAAAGGGACAGAGTGTGGACATCTGCTGTCTCCATGGAGACATGGTCACCTACCCCAGGGACGAGAAAGGCAGCAGGGGGAGCCCTCGTGCTGTTTGCAAAAAGCCTGACAGAGCCATCCATCCACCTGTGGAAGGTTCCCAGGCAGGTAACGGACACAGCAGGAGTCTTTGCTTGTGCTGACAGTCCTGTCCTGTCCTGTCGGGGGGACCTGAGTTTCCATCCTGGTCAGTCCCGCTGACTGCCCAGGGTGACAGAGTGTAACTGCCTGGAGGGACCTCTGGCCGTGTTAGCCTGGAGCTCGGGTCATTTGTTCATTTCTTACCATTAGGGCCTGAGAACACAACCTGACAAACATACTTTGCTCAGTGAGCATGGAATCGCGAGGGGACAAGGACACAAATCTCCTTGGGAGTGGCCAGGCTGGGGGCCACCGAGTCCCCTGGGTCTGTGCTATGAATTAGAACATTGGCACTTATTGTGTCCCAGCAGTAGTAGCAATGAATAGCTGGAACTTTTATACCTGGGATGCATTAAGTGGCCCAGAACCTTAATATCTGAGGATGTCCTGGGTGGGTTGTTGGCCTGGAGCGGGCTCCCTGGTGCGAACCGAAGCACAGGAGCCAGAATGAGACAGGACCCAGAGCTGAGGCCCAGACTCGCGAAGGTGAGGAGGGACCAGGGAGCAGAGGATCCCGCCCTGTAATAAGCCTGTGACCGATGGAAGTCCAATGAGATGGGGCAGGACAGCCTCTCCTAAGCCCCGGGCTCCACTGAAAAAGGCCATTTCATTAAGCGCTTGTCCCGGTGCCTATCTCGACAGCACGCCATAGGCCGAGACCTCCTGCCAAAATGCAATCAGTTCAACCACGCAGTTGGCGATTGTGTCTGTGTGGCGGGTCCCAGAGGGATGGAGTTACTCTCCCACCAGCCTGTCCCTTGCCAGAGGGCACAGATTTCATCTCCCTCCCACTGCCTTCCTCATTTTCCAGACCAAACAACAGGTCCTCAATCACAGTGCGACTGTGGCTCAAAGCAGCGGCCGTCCTGCCCCACCAGCCCAGGGATGCCCTGGCGGCCAATGGAACTGTCATTCCGTGGCAGGCCCTTGAACACGATGCCAGTCTATCACCCTAATCCTGGACACTGCTGGGAAGCAGTGGAGGTCGGGGACCAGGACTGATGGGTGCATGGTCCATGCAGTGAGGGTGTGGGAGAGATACAGGGCTAGGGTCCCGGGTGAGACTGTTCCAGAGCCTCTAAAGATGTCCCTACTCTTACCTGATCAAGCCATGGGTCCTGGGAAGTCCCAGGGCCTGTCATTGTCACCCACACTTACACAGGTGAGAGTGGGTGCCTCTCCTGACACTGTGTCCCCAGATATCTCACTTGCCTTTCCTAGTCCCTGCCCTGGCGACTGTCCCCACCCCCCTCTATTGTAGGTGCTTGGGCTTGCTCTCCCAGCACCAAAGGTCCTGCACGCCTCTGGGTGTGCAGGACTCTGTCTCCTCATCCCCCTGCTTGTGCAGCACCCTGGTCCCTGTTATGTGGCTCGTCACATGCAGAAGGTGCCCCGGAGAGGGTGGGCGGGGCTGTCTTTGGGGCAGCGGGCCCTTCGGTTGCTCATTAGGAAACTGCACAGCTCCCCTCTGGTGGAGAGTTGGGGTTTGCTGCATAAAATGTCAAATTGCAGAAATTAAAAATGTAAATGCTGGCATCTAATTAACCAGTTGACAGCAGTGCACAGCTGCAAGTGACAGTGACTGATTGCCTTCTGCCAGCCTCAGTCCCCAAGCAGCCCCAGCTCCTCCCGGTTAACCCCAGGAGGGAAGGACATCAAGGCAGAGCAACTGCTTGGAAGAGCCTGTGGGGCCCGTGGAGGGACCTCTCACGTGTATGGGAGGGGGTGCCAGGCGGACATGAAGAGACTTACTGGACCTCAATGGGAGCAAAACCAGCGCAGAAAACAGCCCCTCCTTTCTCCTGGTCTTACCCCTGTGCACCCTCTGATGGCGTCTGTCCACTCCCTACATCCCTGCCTCTGTGCCTCTTACATCCAGAGCTACAGAGGGCTCTCCTGGGCAGACCCAGCAGCCCAGATGGGAGAGCGCCCACCGTGGTCCCCTGGGGTCACACACAGGCATCGCTGGCCCAGACGGTGCTGGCGGTGTCCCTGTCTCCTCCACTCCACGTGCACTGCTCCAACCCCTTTCCTCCCCACCCATCCCGGCAGGTATTATTCAGACATCGGGAAGATGCCGGCCATCAGCGACCAGGACATGAATGCATACCTGGCCGAGCAGTCCCGGATGCACATGAATGAGTTCAACACTATGAGCGCGCTCTCGGAGATCTTCTCCTACGTGAGCAAGTACAGCGAGGAGGTGAGCCCCACCCAGGCACCTCCTGCCGCTGCTGGGAAAACCCTACCCCAGGACTTGGGCTGCCCTGCAAAGACACCAGAAACATTCCATTCTGTCCTTTCTGCATGAATCCTGGTGCTTCTCAGATATACAGATCAAGTCGCTGTTTCTTTCCTTTTCTCTCTTTTGTTCCCATTTCCTCCCTGCCATTCCCTCCCTTTATTTTTTTTCCATTTCTCTATTTGATCTAATTTTCTTTAAACAAGCTATTCCCCTTCCCCATGGGCAGGCCAGATGGTATGGCATGGTCTGGCATGGTCTGGTGCGGTACAGTATGCTATGCTATGCTATGCTATGCTATGCTATGCTATGCTATGCTATGCTGTGTCACAGTAGAGAACAGGATAGATGCAGAACAGAGTTGAATGGAATCTGTTTTTACTTGCTATGCTCCCTGCTTGGAAAACCTTACCGAGGTCACTGCCACTGCAGACACCACCTTCTTCCTGGTTGCACAGGTGTTTATGGGAGTTTTCTTGGTCATGCCACCTGAGACCAGGGGTTCAGGCCCAGGCTCCCTGTGTCTGAGCAGCAGGATGGCCACCCTCTCTGTGCCCTGGCTTCTCCCCTCCTCCCAGCCTCGTCGCCCAGAGAGGGTCTAGGAATCCCAGATGGGGGCAGGAGCCCCAGCAGGGTGCAGGGCCTGTGTCCTCCATAACCAGGCTATGAACTTCAAGTGCAGGGGCAGCCCGAGGCGCAGCTGAAGGGAGGGACCTGACGCCAGCCTGCGGGCCAGTGCTGGCCCAGGACAAGTTTGGTACCTGTCTGTGGCCACACGACAGAAGTAAGGACGATGTAGAGTGTGTGCTGTGTGAGTGCAACGGACTCATCTCGGAAGGAGCAGTTCCTTAGTCTACAATGCACTTGTCTGCTGTCGGGTTTAAGACACCCACCCTTACGAAATGTTGGTGCCAGTAACTGGTGATTCTTGGCTATGTAAGAAGTTGACAACTCTATTATTTTCTCCCCAATTAAAAATACATGAAATCCAAAGCTTGGGGAGCCTCCCCCGTCTCTCCTCCCCTCCCCCCAGCTGCTCCCTGCACTCCCTGACCCCAGGCCCAGTGGATTCCACCCCTGTGTGCTGTGTGCCCCTCCTGGAGCAGGCATCCTGCAATGAGTGCTCATGTGTGTTGCCTGACTTCATCCTCCCCCCTGGAGCAGCCCAGAGGGAGCTAGTAGTTCCCACATTGCACAGACGAGGAAATGAGTAACAAAGATGGGGTTCAGAGAGGTTACGTGTTTGTTCTATCCCAGATCACCCAGCTAGAAACCAGCAGACCCCTTATTCAAACCCACATCTCCTGAGTCTGAGTCAAATTCGAACACTTTTCTTCCCGTGCCACAAACGCTCGTGGCCATTTTCCTCCACCAACCATCTGATCTCAGAAAAGGTTTTGGCAGATATTATCCATTAGGTGTTAATGACCAATAAAGCTTAAGATATATTAAGCTCCTAGTAGTATTTGTTTCTTAATAGACCAAGTGAAGCCAATGAGTTCAGGTTTTCCTTTATTGGGCAGGGAATTTCTTAATATCTGCAAAATCACATTCCCTGAGATGCTGGGGTCTGGAGCTGTCTGAGGGTAACATGCAGGTATCTGGAGCATCCTTGCCCAGGTGTCTTCTGCCCACTGCCAGCTGTCCTACGTGGGCAATAAAATGTACCCGTTTATTCAGACGTGCAGATGTGTGTGCTGACATCCTGTAATCATTGGCAAACAGGTGCCCAGACATTGCACATGTATCCGGGTGCCCTCCACACTCCCATCCCTGTTACTTAGGCTGTCTGTCTACCCAGCAGCTTCATGTGCAGCTTCACATGCACACGTTTTCCCACATCTCTGACTATGCCCCCCATCTGTGTGCACCCTAAGAACACAGAACATATACATACAAATGGTAACCTCCCCGTTCTCGCCCCTTCCACAGATCCTCGGACCTCTGGACCACGATGACCAATGTGGGAAGCAGAAACTGGCCTACAAACTAGAACAAGTCATAACCCTCATGAGCTTAGACAGCTGAGAACCGTCCTTCCAGGCCCCCCCTGGAGGGAGGGACACACCAAGCCGTGCCTCAGTCTAGATTATCATCTTTACCAAGTGCAAGTTCCGACTGGCGTCAGCAGCATCCCCTGTGCAGCACTGTCTCTCTCTCTCTTTCTCTCTATGCCTCTTTCTGTCTCTCCCTCCTTCCTGGATCCCTTCTCTTTCAGTTGCTTGGCTAATACACTTGAATCAAGCCACCAACCCTCAGCTAGTCCAGGATGGCCAGTCCTGAAGAGAGGGACTGGACCAGAAGATTCCAGAGGGGGCTCTCTTTCCCGGCTGACCCCACACATCAGCAACAGGGCCCACAGATGGATGAGGAGCCATGGATAGAGGACGTTCTATGCTGCTACTTCACCTTCCACTTCCTGAGAGCCCCACATCGGTCCGAACCTTGGCCTAGAGAAGAGACAGTGAGCTTAGTATTATCTTCGCTGGGAAGACATCAACTGGCTCTACTTTCCCACATTTCCATCCCCAAGGGGTCAGTCAGTGGTATGATCCCTTTGCAACTGTGAGAAAAAAGGCCACACCTCCTGCATATGACCAGAGTTGGGGGCAGGGGCTGAGGAGTTGGGGGGTGCTCTGTGAGCTGTCCCTCACTTGTTGGGTTGGCATCCAGAGGCCTCCTTGTCCCTTCTAGTCTTCTTGGAGTTCTTCCAAATGCCCATAGGGACCTGCCTGCCAAGCCTCCTCCCCTGCCTGTGGAAAGCCAGACAAGAGAAAGAATAGCAGTTACATTCCACCATGGGGATACTCCTCACCTTCTACTCTGGCTTATAGTGGCAGAAATGTAATATGGAGGGCAAGAAGAGGAGAGTTCATCTACCCTGGAAGCAGAATTTGTTTTCCATTCACCCCCAAGTGCAAGTGAATCCCAACCATAGTCACCGGTGTACCATTGCCAGGTCCTCATCTAGAGAAGGCACCTCCATCCCCCTTGGTCATCACTCATTATGGTCAACATAGAATGCAGAGTGCATCCAGGAGATTCTACCTCCAGCCATCTCCATGGCTCCATCTCCACCACGCTTCCTGACAACTCTCTAGAAGGCTGGGGCAGACAGCCTAGCCTCTGTCACCCTGCAGAATCCGCTGCCATTGCTTTATGGGTAACTTTGTCACTGGACTGTCCAGACCTCCTGGGGTATTATTTCATCAGCATCTCAATTGTCTCTTCAGTCACTTGCCTCCCTCATCTCTTAGCAGCCATCACTAAAGGAAATGTACCCACGCACAGCCTCATGGAGACCAATCAAAATGCCAGCCAAGCTCAGCCCCTGGCTTGCCAGGTCTGGGAGGACCAAAAATGTCAAGCTGAAGGTCATGGCCAGAAATGGGAGGAGGAACATACAACTGACCTCAGCCCTGACATCTGTCTGTCCATCTGTCCCTCCATCTATGGATACATCATTTTAGCCAGCCAGGTAGATATGCATCCTAGGTGAGCATGGACTACGGTGAGAGATGCTCTGATGAGAGTCATGGAAACCTGGAGTCACGAAGGGACCTTGGAGGCCACCTGGTCCAGTCTCCCACCACCAGCGAGAATCTCTCCTGGCAGCCCTGGTGTCCAGTGGTGCGAGTCTTCCCTTCACATCCGCAGCGTCAGACATCATTCCTTGTCATCCACCCAAAGGAGCCCCACGTGGAAAGGGGAAGGAACCACATCATTTCCAACAGTGTCTATGGAGCATCTTGTGCTTTTAAGAAGGCTCACCCCTTTGGATATGAATATGTGTGCATGTGTGTGAGCTCACGCGTGTGCACGTGTATGTGTGTGTACGTGTGTGCACCCCAGCAGGCAGAGAGCTCAGGATTTCTTGTCCTGTGTAGGGGGATCTTGAAATGTTTCTTTCCTTCTCTACCCTTGCTCATCAGTTCATCCTGCAGCTCCAGGACATTTCAACACTTGCTTTCTATGCTGCATGCTGGTGAGTGCAACGAGAGGTCACCTGTCCATAGGAAATCAGGGTGGTCACAGGCTGAGAGAGGCCTGGACGTGACTGGGGCCAGCCAGTGGTGACCCAGAGCAGGGCATCACGTGGCATCAGGGAGGACACATGTGGACAAAACACAAGAAACCTAACAGACGGGAAGAGGAGAATGGGGAAAGATGCATGTCAAGGGGGGGGAAATAACCAAAGGTTTTGGCAAATGAAGTGCCCGGTGAAGAAGCATGGGATTATGGGATTTCTACCCTAATCATTTGATTTTTCTCCCAAGAAGCCAGGCGCCCTGGCAGGCCAGGAGGGAAGCATGTGGGAGGTGGCTGAGGAGGCAGCTTGGCCACTAAAATATTTTTGCACATGTCAAGGATGGGGGAGGAGAGAGACACAAACATATTTAACACAGATTTGCTGAATGGAAATTGTGAGTGTGTGCGTGTGTGTGTGCATATGAGTGTGTTTTTACTTGTTTTTTAAGTTTTGCACAGATAGAGAAAAAAATGAACAAGCAGACAACAAGGACTGTTACCATGGTTCTGCTGAAGCCTCTATTTTTTACTGGGTTATTATTATTGGTATTGTTCCTTTGTCGGTACAGACTTTTCTTTCCACGTTTTTGTTTTAAGAGAAACGTTGAACACCTCAGAGAAACGTAAATGTCGGGAAGACGGGGAGAGAAGAAGGGACGGACTTGCTCGTTCTCCTCCTTTCTCCGAGGGAGGAAGCCAGGCAGGTTTTCCTTGACTTGGTGGAAGGGTTGTTGCCGGTGCTTTGTCTGCCCGCAGTCCTGGTAGCTGCGTGGGGCCTTAGGGATGGAGAGACAGGGCTGAGTCACACAGAGCCACAACCCATCTGGCCTGGCCCGGCCTGGCGAAATTCTTTCCTTTGGCCGCTTGTCTGTTTTTCATTTCTTTCCTTTGGATTCTTGGTGCACGTGTAATAGGCTGCAAAGCAAAGGCAAAGCTGTCCTTTCCCGAAATCTTCCCAAAACTGCCCTTGGGATCCTCATCTCTCGGAGGCCGGAGAGCTGCCGAAGCAGCGTGGGGACCACAAGCACCCACGCAGGCCTAGGGAAGGGAGGTCCCCTCACGCCTTTCCTCTCTGGCACAGTTCACTAGCAGGGTCACAGTTCTGTTTAAGGTGGGACCTTTATATGATTCCTTGAGTCCTGGGCAAAAAGCAGGGGAGAAAAGACCACCCTCCCCTCCCCTTGCACCCTCCCCCACCTCCCTCCCCTGGAAACCTCCAAGGTCAAAATGTTACCAGGAGAAGACACAGTCAAAATAACTGGCCTAGTTTAGGTGAGGGTTTTAAACTGAGGCCAGATGAGCTGAGGGCTGGTAGGGTTCTGAACATAAGAGAAGGGGTACATAGAAGCTGCAGATGGATCATTTCTAGGGGGCGGGGGGCACAAGCCCACCCAGGTAGAGGGTTTGCCACTCCTTGTGAAGAGACACCCTGCATCTGCTGATAACTAGAAATGGTGCCAATGAGTGAAGTTGGCTATGGTGTCAGTGACTTCCTCAGGAAAATGTTTTTTCTTGCCTTCTTCTTTTTTAAAAAAAAAACAAAAAACAACTCTTTATTGATTTCAGAGAGGAAGGGAGAGGGAGAGAGAGTTAGAAGCATCAATGATGAGAATCATTGATTGGCTGCCTCCTGCATGCCCCCCACTGGGGATCAAGCCCACAACCCAGGCATGTGCCCTTTGCTGGAATCGAACTCGGGGCCCTTCAGTCCGCAGGCCGATGCTCTATCCACTGAGCCAAGCCGGCTAGGGCTTGCCTTCTTCTTTCAACGTGGTTTTACATTTGGAGACCACACGAGTGTCCCACAGGCAAAGGTGCATCCACGCCCCCAGAATGACATGCACGCCCGTAGGCAGCCCCCCTGAGCATGAGGGCCGGTGAGTGAGGCCTGCGATGTTTGAGAGAGAGAGAGAGAGAGAGAGAGAGAGAGAGAGAGAGAGAGAGAGAGAGAGACATTTTAAATCAATCCCAAAGTTTGAGGCAGACTGTCTGGGACTGTGCCCAGCGGTGAGGTCTCTGACCCTGTCCCCTCAGGCCGAGTTCTCACCTCCCAGCCGGGGGTTAATGTCCATGTTCTGTCCCAGAACCCCCTCACCCCCGCCCCCCACCCCAGTCACGTTCCCAAGCCAAGGTCCTCGTGCTCATGTCCCCCTGCATGTCTGGCTTCTGAGTGAGCCTCCCTTTGTCCCTCCTGTCCCTCCTGCCCCTCCTGCACGTGTAGCCTCTGCCCCAAGGCCAGTGTCCACTAAAGTACCAGAGCCACTGAGCCCCTCATGGGCGACTCCGTCCTCACAGCCCAGCCCTCTGACTGCCTCAGGCCCATCTTCCTCCCCACGCTGCCTCCCAAGTGGTGTGAGGGCTCGGCACCCTCATCCAGCCAGACCCCCTCAGAGCCCCAGCAACCAAGACCCGAATGATCTCCACTCTGGGTCCGTGGCAGGTCCTGCTGATGCTGCTTTGACCTAAAAGGAAAGCCCTTTTCCCATCTGTCTCCTTTCTAGGGACTTTGGGGAGGGGCGGGGGGGGGGGGGGGGGAGCGCACATTCTAGGCTTCACAGGATGCAAAGTCAAGTACTTAAGCTCAGCTGGAAGGTTAAAGTCTATCATTATTCATCAAGAACAAACATTCCCGCCTCCCGGAGAGCCCAGGATGGAGGAGGGGAGGCACAGGGAGGGCTCTGCAGGCAGAGGTCCGTGGCATTTTCTCCTGGCCCTTCCAGGCATGGCCCACCGTGGGAGTCCCAGCTCGCTCTGAGAAGCATTTCTGTGAATAAATAGCCTCCAGGTACCAGAGTCCCCACTGTGCCCCCAGAGAAGACCCCTCCCCATCCCCACCCCCCACACACCCAGGCAGATCCGGGCTTCCTCCTGGCCTTCCCTCCTGTCCGGGTCCACCTCCAGGACCTCCTCCCTCCTCTCAGCCCTCAGGACAGGTGACAGAGGACCCTGAGCCCCAGCTCCTCCATTTCCTTTAAACTGGATGTGACCTGCTTATTGGAGGCTTTGTAGCTGTTTATTTTTTCTCTATATATTTTAAGTGTCGGAGATTAAGGAGGGAGCACAGGTATGGATATAAAGTCCAAATTACTAGCGGGGAGGGAGAAGCGAAACTGTACCTGCCAGTTCGAAGAGGGTGAGGAGAGCTCAGGGCGGGGGATAGGTGCCCCGTGTGGTTACAGAACTGTGCCAGGACATCTCCGGGCTGTGGCCATGCCAGGGCCAGCGTGCCCGCGCTGCTCAGATGCTTGCTGCTTTCCTGCCCCTCTGATGGCTGAGCCCACAATGCCACCCCTTCCCCCTGCCTCCCGCCGCATCACCGCCACGGGTGCAGCAAAGGAGAGCCACGGGGGGCGGTGAAGAGGTGGCCCCACTGGGAACCTCTCCTGGTGCGTGCAGGTGGGCAAAGCCTCCCCCAGGAAGCTAGGCGCCTGTCCCTCTGCCGAAAGGAATGTCTGCAGGAAAGGGCTCAGACCTTCACGAGAGATCTTTTTCTTTTTTGACTAAAAGTCTTTGCTTCCCAATAAAATTATTTTTTATTAGGGAGAGTATCCAACTTCATAAAATATATAGGACTTTTGGATTGTAAAAGTAAATTAGAGCCCAGTTAAATTCCTTGAGTAGACTAGTGACTACTCCAAAGCAAACCTAAACAAAATGAAGCCCTGATTAATAAAAAGAGCTTTCGATCTGTACTGGCAGAGAGAGGGAGCTGGGCCTGGGCCTGGGCCTGGGTCAGGTGTCCTGGGCCCGTGACCCCACATTCCCACCCCTCCACCCCTGCACTCTGTCCAGCTTTGGCTCCGCTGCCCCTGAAACTGAATCCTGCCCTTTTCTCCGCTCCCCCCAACTTCAGGGAGACCCTGCGAGGGGTTGGTCATGGAGGGCCCGGCCCCTCCTCCCGAAGGCACATCTTCTTGGCGAGTACGCAGGTCTCCGCAGGTCATCTTCCACGGGGCTCTTTCCCTGGCATTAGAACTCCTTTTGTTAGTATCTTTGATCTTCCGACTCAAGCACATTTTGTAGAATTCGGACCAGAGGGTATATTAAGACCAATGCAAAGGGCACTAAGAAACCGAGACCGCTTTGCAAAGCAGGACTGGTCATCCCAACTCAGACCCGTGACCAAGACGGTACATGTCCCCTGTGTTTTCCTTCCCTTCCCCAATGTTCCCGTCAGCTTGTTGGCTCGTCAAACCTTCCGTTCTTTAAAAAGAAAAGCTAGTTTACCTCAAAGAATCTTGTTTCCATTTGGAAACCAATGACTTTGCGTTTTAGAGTGGACAACCCTCCCCTCCAAAACCCCCGGTCTGGGCACGGTGGCCTCGAGGCCGGAGGTCCTGGCTGAGTCATGTGTCGGCAGCACTGACCAATAACAAGAACCCAGGCCCTGAGGTGGGGAGAAAGGATTGGATGCAGCTGCCCTCCTCCCACCTTGCTTATAGGGACCAGCCTCTCTCTTCCAGCAGGGTCCTGCCGGGTTGCCATAGTGACCAGGAACTCCAGGGTACTACAACAGACAATGGCTCGTGAGCCAGGCAGGGGGGAGAGGAGTCTGCCTGGTCAGATGACCCAGAGTTAAGTCTCCAGCACTAGAGGGAAGAGGAGGAACAGGAAAGGATGAATGGGTGGTTTAAGGAACAGGCAGGAGCCTTTGAGTCTCCGAGAGAGGCCGCTGAAGGAGGTAGGGCAGGTCACTCCTGCCCCAAGCACCCCGTTCCAGCCCCACCCCACTTCTGGTTCCATAAAGCTCCCGCCTTGAACACTGAGCCTGAGAACAAAGCAAAACATATCTCTAGACAACAGTGTTATAATGAGCCTCAAAGATAGGTGGGTGGAATCTATTAGAGGATGAGGGTCTTCTGGTTTTGATTTTTAAAGAAGAGTATCCTAGTAAGATTAAAAAAAAAAAAGATTTTAAAAAATGTTTTTAAAAAGGAAACCTATGCTATTTCAATTGGAGCCCAGTTGTAACTTGGTAAAGGCAAGCTCCTGTACCTTTGTTATAATTAATTGTATACCTGTGTATGTAAATATAAGGCATTCCTATTTTGCAGTTCAGAACAAAAAAAACTTATTTGTAATATAGAATAAAGTTTATTAAAAAATAATAAAAATGCAGTTTGGAATTTGGGGTATTTGTTTTTGTGATTGGCTGGAAGGGGTGGGGAGAAGGCGGTGGTGGTAAAGGTATGCCTCCTCTCTCCAGTTATGTGCTGTCTAAACTCAACCAACGGAGGCGCAGCCTCTTACTGAAGCCTCTGTCCTCACTTATGCAGCAGACGCGTCCGGAAGCAATGATGCTTCAGGACAGGGAGAGCCCGTGTGTTGTTCCCAGCCAGCAGACTTCACTTTGCCTAAGACCATCCTGCATATCAGATATTTACATTACGATTCATTACAGTTATGAAGTAGCAACGAATATAATTTTATGGTTGAGTCACAACATGAGGAACTGTATTTAAAGGGCCAGAAGGTTGAGAACCACTGTATTAGAGGATAGATTCAGCCCTTCTGAGAGCTGACTCTGGGGAGACACAGGTTGCCAGCCCTGCTTTAAGTCTTCTTGGCAAGCGACACCTGATGTAAATGACTTCATCAGTCCCCCTTCTCTATTTTGATAGAGTGTGGAGATCTTGAATCCAATTATGTCTCTGGGGTAGAAATACGAGAGGGAGAAAAAAGTGAATGGGATGGGTGGTGGTGGAGGAAGGGAGACAGCACTTCTACCTGCCCGTGCTTCCATCTGTGGCTCTTCCATCTACGGTGCGGGCGGGGAAAAGGGAAGCAAATGCAGAAGGGGCAGCATCAGCCCAGGCCGGCGCCCAGGAGAGCTGCGACCTCTGCTGTCACTCAGCCGGCTGCTCTTGGGCAGATACTGGCCTCTCTGAGCCTCAGGCGAGTGGATGGAGAAGGCTGAGCTGGGTGTCTCCATGAAATGCCAGTGTCCTCGTTATGCAAAGTGAAAGCCAGGAGAGAAGAGGATCAGGGAGAAAGCAGGTCAAGGAAGGAGAGATAGAAAAGTAGAAAAGGGAAAACAGGAAGAAGGGTGGTAGGAAAGGAGTGTGGGGAGATGGAAGGCAGAGCATGGGGACACCCACTGCTGATAAAACCTCCAGCACGTCCTCCCCTCCCCTGTCTCCCTGCTGGCTCCCAACCACTACCCTTGGGCTTCTCCAGCCTGCAAAGCAGAGCCCCTGAGGGAAGTGGAGCGTGTTCACTCCGATGGGCCTCTGGGGCCACAGAGAGCAAGGTCAGGAGGTGAGGTGGTGAGTGTCCACAGGAGTTGAATCCTAGCCTTGCGCGCAGCACACCCCGTCTTCCACAGGAGCTCCCTTCTGCAATAGGAGGGGCGACCCAGGAAGGAGCCACACTCAGCACAGGCACTGGGACGCTGCAGCCTCTGGAAGACGCGCCAGCACAGCCGGTGATGAGAGACCACCTTCATCCTTGGGAAGACCTGGGGACAGACGACACCTGCGAGGGGAAGCGGGAATTAGGGGTCCTGACCCAGCACACAGGATGGATTGAGACCAACAAAGTCATCTTTTGTGTTTTCTTTCCGTAGTTCAGACTCACAAGGCACATGTGGTTCATGAACAGGAGATGGGTCCCCTTCTCCTGCATAGTGAGGCAGCTGCGGGTGACAGCGACCTCATTGTGAAAGTTCAGACTGGGATTCCGCAGGTGGCTATGGCCCTGCCATACCCTCAGACTCCCTTACCTGTGATCTCAGGCTGTATCGCCACAGCCACCATGACCTACCCCTTCACTTCCCAGTGATTGTCTTTCCTTATTCATAAACTGAAGACAGTTCTAGCTGTCCAGTGAAACCAAGAGATTATGGGGAGGGTAGCTTAAGATAACTAAAGTGGAAAAAAAACCTATGCAGGGTCACACATACATGGGGTATCATTATTAGTCATAAGGGTGATATTGTACAAACAAAACGGCAGATCGAACCTGGGGCCTCAATAACACACTTAGAATGTGGGCTATATTAGCCACCTGGGCTGCCATAGCAGGATACCAGCTGAGTGGCTTGAACTACACACATGTGTTCTCCCATGTTCTGAAGGCTGGGAGTCCAAGGGCAAGATGACAGGATAGTCTCTGGTGAGACCTGTCTCCCTGGCTGCACAGCAGCCTCCTGTCCTCACATGGTCTTGCCTCTGTGCCTGTGTGAGATCTCAGCTGTCTCTTCTCATTAGGACACCAGTCCTGGCAGATGAGGACCCTACACTTCTGACCTCACTTAACCTTAATTACTCCCTGAAGACCCTATTTCCAAATTCAGTGACATTGGGAATTAGGGCTGACTATGGGAGGGACACAGGTAAGTCTATAATAGATGCCTCATTTACTCATTGCCAAAAAGTAGATACCTAACACCTTTTGAAATATGTATTTGCTATTGTTCGACTGTGAGACTGTTGAGGGCAGAGACCATATCAGTTGAATTTGTGTCCAGCTTCATACGTGTCCAGCACGGAGCGAGTGCTCTGTCAATCATAAGCAGGTGGAGGGAGGGCAAAGGGAGCAGAACTAGGAGGAAGCAATCAGCTATGAAGTTGGTTATGGGGTTAATTTTTCCACTGCGACTAACATGCACCCCCCCCCCATTATTTCCCATATTAGGCCACACCCCCTCCATGCATATTTTATCTTTAGAAAACAATTCCTTGAGTGGCAGCTAGTGGCTCTCTTTTGCAAGTGAAGAGAGCAGGCACTGAGGTCAAAGCTTCTCCCTGCTTTGGTAGAGTTGCTCCTGAGGCAGCAGGGAAAATGGAGGCAGGGAGGTCACCTCTGCACCAATCACCTTCTCTAAACCTGTCCTGCTTTTGTTTTAACAAAACTCCCACCTTGAACACTGGCCCGAACCTGCAGGGCTGCTGGGAGTATCTGCTAAGCTGAAAGCAGGTGTGTGAGGTTGGGCCTGTGCATAGGGACTGCGTCATCATTCAACAGTACCTATTTCCACTCCCTGTATGAGCACTACAGCTTCCCACCTCAATTTAGGCACCCAAGCCACCTTCTTTGGGCCAATGAAATATAAGAACTAGTGATGTAAGTCACCTGCAATGCTCCGTCTCCCGGGGCCACAGAGTGAGGACAATGATGACATAGACAGAGGCATCAGATGACCCTGATGGTTACGTAACATGAGTGAAAAAGAAATTTTTGCCATTTTAGGTCACTGAGGTCTGAGGGCTCTTTGGTACTGCAGCATAACCTAGACTTTCCTAATTCCAAAACCAGATAAAAACACAGCAAAGAAAGAATAAGCCAATATTTCTGATGAACATAGATGCTAAAATATCAGCAGAATATTAGCAAACTGAACCTAGCAATTCATTGACAAGATCATACATCACGATCTAGTAATTGGGATTTATTCTAAGGATACAGTGTTGGTACAATATCCACAAATCAATAAATGTGATAGAGCAAATAAACAAAATTAATGATAATAATCACATGATCACAGCAATAGATGTTGAAAAAGCATTTGATAAAAGCCAGCACCCATTTATGACAAAAACTCTCAGCAAAGTGGAAATAGAGGGAATGTAACTAATGTAATAAAGGCCAAATATGACAAATCTGCAGGTAGCATCAAACTCAATGGACAAAAACTAAAAGTGTTTTCCTTAAGAGTAAGATCAAGACAGGGATGTCCCCTCTCACCACTCTTATTCAGCATAGTATTGGAAGTCCTAGCCAAAGCAATCAGACAAGAAGAAATAAAAGGCATCCAAATTCATTATTTGCAAATAACATAATACTCTAGAGAAACCTAAAGATGTCACCAAACGGTTACTAAAACTGATAACTGAATTTAGAAAAGTAACACGATACAAAACAAATATCTATTTTTATACACCAATAATGAACTATCAGAAAGGGAAACTAAGAACAAAACAAAAAAAAACTAAAAAAACACACAGTTATTTTACAATTGCATCAATAAATAATAAAATGCCTAGGAATAGGTTTAAAAGACCTGTACTTGGAAAATTATAAGACACTGAAGAAAGAAATTGAAGAAGATACAAATGAGTGGAAGCATAATATCATGTTCGTGGATAGGAAGCATTAACATCATTAAAATGTTCATACTACCCAAAGCAATCTATAGATTCAGTGCAATGCCTATCAAGATACCAATGGTATATTTCACAGGACTACAACAAATATACCCAAAATTTGTATGGAACCACAAAATGCCCCAAATAGTCACAGTAATCTTGAGAAAGAAGAACAAAGATGGAAGAATCATGCTACCTGATATCAAACTATACTACAAAGCCATAGTAATAAAAAAGGCATGGTACTAGCATAAAAACAAACACATGGATCTATGGTACAGAACAGAGAGCCCAGAAATAAACCCATGCCTTTATTATCAATTAATATTTGACAAAGAAGGCAAAAACATACAGTGGAATAAAGATAGTCTATAAATGGTTGGGGAAATTGGATGGGTACATGTAAAATAATGAAATGAGACCATTTTGTTACACCATACACAAGAATAAACTCAAAATGGATTAAAGACTTAAATGTTAGACTTGAAACCATAACAATCCTAGAAAACATAGGCACTAAAACCTCAGACATCTCTTGTAGCAATATTTTTTCCAAGATATCTCCTTGGGAAAGGGAAACAAAAGAACAAATATACAAACTGGACTACATCAAACTAAAATGTTTTTGCACAGCAAAGGAAACCATCAACAATATGAAAAAAAAAACCACTGAGTGGGAGAACATAATTGTCAATGATACATCTTATGAGAGGTTAATATCCAAAACTTATAAATAACTTATACACCTCAACATAAAAAAAATCCAATTTAAAAATGGGCAAAGGACCTGAACAGACACTTCGCCTTCAAGGACATACAGGTGGCCAGTAGACATGTGAAAAGATGCTCAGCGTCACTTATCATTAGAAAAGTGCAAATTAAAACCACAATGAGATATCACCTCACACCTGGCAGAATGGCTACCATTAATAAATCAACAAACAACAAGTGTTGATGAGGATGTGGAGAAAAGGGAACCCTCGTGAGCTGTTGGTGGGAGTGTAGACTGGTGCAGCCACTGTGTAAAACAGTACAAAAAATTAAAAATGAAACTGCCTTATGACCCATGAATTTCACTTCTGGTAATGTAGCTAAATAAACACAAAACATTAATTTTAAAGAATATACAGGGGAAAGGAAATGTAGCTTTACAGTTGTTCACATGAAAAATAATACAATAATTAATAAATAATAATGCAAATATAAACTCTGTTTTTCGTGTCCACACAGCTGTAAACCTACTTTTGCCCATCCCTGTATGCACCTCTTTGTTTGTTGCAGCATTATTTATCATCACCAAGGTTTGGGATCAGCCCAAGTGCCCATCAGTAAATGAGTGGATAAAAAAGCTGTGGTGCCCTAGCTGGTTTGGCTCAGTGAATAGAGTGTCAGCCCCTAGCGGACTGAAGGTCTCTCTCTCACATCAATGTTTCTCTCACTCTGTCTCTTCCCCGCCCTTCTACTCTTTCCAAAAGTCAATGGAAAAATACCCTCAAGTGAGGATTAACAACAACAACAAAAAAAGATGTGGTACATTTACACAATGGAATACTACCTGGCCATTAAAAAATAAGGAAATCTTACTTTTTGCCATAGAATGGATGGCAATACAGAGGGTATTATGCTAAGTGAAATAAGCCAGTCAGAGAAAGACAAATATCATATGATTTCACTTATATGTGTAGTCTAATGAACAAAATAAACTAATAAACAAAGTAGAATAGACTCGTAGATACAGAGAACAGACTGATAGCTGTCAGAGGGAAGGATGCATAGGGGCTAGGTAAAAAAAAAAAAAAAAAAAAAAAAAAGAAAAGAAAAGAAAAGAAAAGAAAAAAGAAGGGATCAAGCAGAGGAAAACAAACTCATAGACACAGACAATAGTATGGCAGTTACCAGAGGGAAAGGGGGTGAGAGGAGGTAGAAGAGGGTACAGGGGGATAAATGATGATGGAAGGAGACTTGACTTGGGGTGATGAACACACAATACAACAGATGATGTATTATAGAATTGTACACCTGAAACCTATATAGTTTTATTAACCAATGTCACGCCAATAAATTCAATGAAAATTAAAAAATGAAACCCTTAGTGATTCTCTGAGAGCAAGATTAAAGTCATTTCAAAAAGTGTTTTCTAGGTAAGAGCCCTCAATTTCCTTCCACCTCTTCATTTCTCCATTATTTCCATCACCAACCACGGTGGCTGCCTTTTCTCCTTCTTTCCATTATTCACAGCAAAGAGCAAGTTTTTATTCCACCTTGAAAGTTGTGACACATGTGAGATGAGGAAAGAACATCACAGCAACACCTAGACAGGCATGTTCATGAGGCTGGATGCGCCCACCAGCTCTGTGACTCATCAGGTTCACAGATGACTCCTCAGAGGGATCTGTTGCTATTGAACCTTCGGCACCTCCTGCCTCTCTCTCTTCTGTGCACCTTCCTCTGAGCGGCTGTGCCTTCTAATTGCCTGTAATGCACTGCTCAGCACTTTATCTGAACAGAAGCAATGCCGATATGCACGTGATCATTGTATTCCCTAACAATGGCAGCTTTTTTACGTCCTGTCTCCTCCATTCAGTAATAGACTAGGTCTTGCATTACTTTTTTTTCTGAACTCAATGCTGGATACATAGTAATAAGATAAATATGCTCATTATTTTCTCTAAAGCACTGGACCACAAGATCAGGGAGCCGAGCACGATCATGTAAGGAAACCAAACGTATCCTGAAGACAAGGTTTTCTCAATGATTTTAGTCGTCCATAGCCTGTCAATTAAAACCATTAGGTCCCTTCACAGACAACCGTGTGGTGATGGCCAGAGTAGGGGGCGGGGGCGGGGGGGTGGGGTGTGGGCTGGGTGGAGGTGGGCAAAGGAGGGGCATGAGGAACATCTGTAATCGTGTCAACAATAAAAATAAAGTGTGTGGGGGGGAACATTAGGTCCCTTCAGAAAATATAGTGTTGATAAGATACGTGGAGGAAATAAAGAAGAGAATACAAGTGTTGGACAGGACCGTAACCAGATTCAGTGCCCTGACGCAGAGGGGCATCACCTCCCAGGCCACAAAGGACTTCCTCAGAGAGATGATTTCATAAAGTGAGTTGATGTATTTATATCACACACATTACCTCATTCAGTTCTCAAGATCTAGCAGCTTTGCCCAGTAGTCGTCTTTACTACACCCATTTTACGGATGAGGACACTGAGTCTCAAGGCAATATTAATTCCAGTCCCACAGATGGTAAGTGATGGAGGTGACAGAGCTGTGAGCATAGGTTTCTTTGATTCTAAAGCTTATGTTCTTGATTGTGCTATATTACAAGGAATGCTAAACAACTTCTCTCCTCTCTCTCTCTCTCTCTCTCTCTCTCTCTCTCTCTCTCTCTCTCCCTATCTATCTCTCATTGATAGATTGATTATCACCATAGCACTGGAAATGCAAAGGACATTGCAGAGAAAAGGAGCCAAGTTGGGCACTGGGTTGCACTTGTGAACTCAAGCAGGAATAGAATAGAATTTGAATGGGAATTTAGCCAAAACATTTAGGGACTGTCATTCACAGGGAAGAGACCCTGGCGGGCTTCCTGATGGGATGCAAAGAGTCACAGAGGAATCGGGTTCAAATCTCCAACATCCTCCTTAGCTGTACGCTGCAGCCTTAGACACGTCGATTTACATCTCTATGCCTCACTCCTCTCATCTGTGAAATGATTTGTGAGAAAATTGTGAGAATGAAGTGTAATCAGTCTGACGCATAGAAAGCACACCTCAAGATAGGTAGCTGTTTTTAACAATGAGCCACTGACTTGCCATTGAAAACATGCTTCTTGTGGCTTGATTGATTGATGATTGATTGATTTTACCCTGGATGTAACGGCGGCCGCCACACATTGGCAACCATCCCCTCCTCCGCCCACGGGCACATCGTCCCAGCTGGAGGAAGGTCAGTGCCAGCTCCCTCCACAAATGGTCTGCTCTCAGTCCCAGTTCTGCAGCCCAGCTGTGTGCTTGTTGCCTAATGAGGCTGATGGTCATTTTGTAAAAGGGCCGCATGCAGACCTGGCCCAGGCAAGGGAGCAACAGGGACCATCGTGCCACACCTCCTCCTCCAAAGAGAGACCAGTGTCCTTGCAGAGCGTGCCTGCCCCATGCCCCCAGGGATCCCCACAGAGCCCCTCCTTCTGGTTTGGGGTCCTCCTGGAGTCCGGCTGGCCGCCTCCCTCTCGGCTCCTCGGAGCTCACTTACACAGACGGCACAGAATTCTTAACCCTGAGGCCCAGCTGCCAGCACCCAACCCATAAACTAGCCTGACTGCCACCTCCCCGCTGGTATTCCCCTAAAGGCCCCACTTAAGACCTCTGCCAAGCAAGTCTCTCGTCTCTGGCACCCTGATTGGCCCTCCCGGGGGCCCCCGACGCAGAGCTGGAGGAAAGAGCAGGCCCGGTGAGTTATGAGGCTGTAATTCCATCAAGGGCTTCTGGAGAGATCGTAAACTCATGTCCCAAGTCTCCCCAATCCCCTGGCCCTTTTCCCCCAGAGAGATTTACGAGCCTATAATTCTGAGGTGGGACTGCTTCTTACTTCACAGAATCCAAATATTTTCCTAAGGCAACATCAGTCCTCTTGGCTCCCAGCAGCCTCACCCAGAGCTAAGGAGCAGCAGCGCCGTCTGCCGGCTGGAGGCCCAGGAAGCTCCTGGTGCCACAGACTTCACCCCTTTCCACCTTGGAAAAGGAGGGTCACATCTGCCCTGAGATGGCCTGTGGAAACCCAAGTCACGCCTGAGACCCAGTGGGTATGAAGGGACTCTCTGGGAGTTCAGGGATTCACAGATGTGGGTCAAGAGGGATGTACAAAGCATTGGCTTCCCTGGCTCCACAGATCCGGTGGACAAGTTATTTACTGAGCCCTGGCTGGCGTGGCGCTCGCTACAGATCCTGTGAATCACATTGCCAAACCCGGTCTCTCTTTGTGGCTGTGTTTTTGCCCTTTTTTTTCAAATGCTGAAGACCGCCTGTAAATGTTCCCGCTGTCACCACAGCCCCTCCTGGCCCAACAGCATGCCCCCCTGAGGCCCATGGAGGGTACCATCACCGGACATTATCGTTTATGTTTACGCTTTCATTGTCTGTCTCTCCCATTGGAATGTGAGCTTTGTGGGGACAAGGCCTCTCTCTGGCTGGGCTCTGCTGTGTCCTCAGCCTCTGGCGTAGCGTCTGGCCCCAAGCAGAGCCCTGGAAGTGTTGTTGAGTGAGGGACGGAGGAAGAACCGGGCACATGCTTGGACATGGGGGCGGCTGGGTGGTCTGCAGCACTGGACCCAGCCGATGGCAGTGAGACGGCCCTGCCTCCAGGCCTAGCCCTGGGCCTGAGCAGGAAGGGGAGCAGGGCTGGTATGAGAACCTTCCTGCCCCCGTTCCCTGAGGTCCAGCGTGGCTTTGGGTGGAGGCCCGTGGACAGCGGGTTGCACGGTGGAGAGAGAGGGTGATTCTTTGGGAGCTGGCACTGGGCCGGGTCAGGGAGTGGGACCCGAAGGGTGATTCTTCCTGCCAGCCGGGCCACGGACCCTGGTCAGTCTGCCTCGGTGTCCTTCCTAGGAAGCCACCACAGTGGTTCCATTACTGGGTCCCCAGGGTGCTGTCCCTGGTTCCAGCGATGCAGAGTAGCGGCCACCCCCTGGGACTCAGACTCCTACAGGGCCCAGCATCCTGCCCACCCGTCTGACTTCTGCCTGTGCTTGGCTTTTCCCTTTAAGATCTGCTCCTGTTCTCCTCGGTGGTGGCTGGTAACTATGGAAACTACAATTAGGCTGTTTTGCTCAGTGTTTCGAAAAATTGCCAAGTGCAGACAGCCGCCGCCCCTGACTTATCAGAGACCCACCCGAGCTCTTCCATATGTCCTTGGAGGACATTTAAGGAAATGCGCCTCAAGCTCTCTGTGATGAAAGACCAGTTTCTCTTTGGAAAAATTCCTAATTCATCGCACATCCATTGTTTTTATAAAGTGCAATGAAAACACATTAGAAAAGTGGAAGAAAAACAAAGATATATAACATACAAGCCCCAACTTTCTAATGGCACGTCCAACAGGCATGAGTACTCCTAACAGTATTAGGTCCCTGGACATTCACTATTGATTTCCATGCTGTAGCATCATGAGAGAGACCGCATGCGGTCAGGCTGCAGCCACGGACCACACCTGGACAGGGCTGGCCTGGAACCTCAAGAAGACGGTTGGGGACACCCCCCAGGACCTGCCCCAGTCCAGATGCATCTCTGACCAAGCCTGCTGACACAGTCCAACTTGATTGTACCCAAGCGTGTCTCAGAGTGGGAGGTGGGGCTTTCCTGGGGAACACTGACAACCTACGGAAATGTCTACCCTTGAACCTGAGCAAATGTGTGTGAAGGAGACAGCTGCAGAGTCCTTGCCATGCCCAGAAGTGCTTCCCAAAAGCCAAGAATCTGGGACTTGGTCACCAACCCTGAGAGGTTTTCCATCCACCCTGGACCCCAGCCTGGGATGTGATGCAACAAACAGGGTCACTCAGAGGGCATTTGACTGTTGCACTGCCCTACGAGTCACCAGATAACCCCATGCCCTTCTCCACGCTTCTCCTAGAGCAGAGATGACTGTTT
Organism: Myotis nattereri; assembly: GCF_964212035.1. Lineage (NCBI taxonomy): Eukaryota > Metazoa > Chordata > Mammalia > Chiroptera > Vespertilionidae > Myotis > Myotis nattereri. The sequence continues at coordinate 23,694,328 of NC_138086.1, read as the reverse complement.
GCATGACCCAGGTAGACATTTATCATTTTTCTACCCCTTTCCCTTTTAAAAAAATCAAGGCATGCTTTTTTATAGCAAAGTACACTAATATTAACAGGACATCTCCAAGAATGTTTACAGTTGTCTACCAACCAGATCCAGCTAGAAAACACATCTGTCTCCCCAAAAAGTTTCCTCATGCTCCTTCCTAGTAAATACTCACCCCCACACCCAAGGTAACTACTATTCTGACTTCTATCACTATAGGTTGGTTTTACATGAAACTTCATCTAAAGGGGTCAAAGTGTATACTCTTCCATTTCTGACTGATTTCACTCCGTGCAAAGTCTGTGGTTCATCTGTGCTTGGCCTGGTACCACTGGTCCTTTCTCACTGCTGTGTTGTATTCAGCTGCTGCTGAGAGCATGCGTGTGCAGCTCTTCTTGTGTTTTATTTCTTTCAGGTGAATCTCTAATAAGCTAACTGCTGGATCACAGAGTGGGCATCTGTGTGGGTTTTTAGTAGACACTGGCAAATCATTCTCCAAAGTGACTGAGAAAATTGCACACTTCCATCAGAAACGCTGGGGACTCAGGTCGCTGCACACCTTCCCAAGACGTGGTTTGTCCTACTTTTCCAGTGAGCCACTCTGCTGGGTGCACAGCGGTGTCTCAAGGTGGTTTTAGCTTGCGTTCCTCTGATGAGTCATGATGTCGAGGACCCTTTCATATGATCATTGGGCATCTGGGTATCTTCTTTGGTAAAGTACCTGTTTAGTAAAGTACTCTTTTGCCCTTTAAACATCAGATTCTTCATCTGATGTGTGACTATCTTCCTCCAGTCCAGGGGTTATCTATTCACTTTCTAAATATGACTTCAATGGGGAACAGGAAGGCCTTACTTTAGTGTAATCAGTGTAGCACCCTCCTCTTTCATGGTTTGTATTTCCGTGCACTGCGTAAGAAATGTCTTACGTGCCCCCAAGGTCATGAAGATAGTCTTTGTTTTCTTCTAGGAGCTTGCTCAGATAATTTGGGGTCGTTCTGTTATTGCAGTTGGTTTTCATGTTTTCACCAGGAGGGTGTTGCCAGCTTGCACACAGAGGCTCTCTCAGCAAAAGGAAAATACAACCTCTGAACATCCACCTAAGGCAGGAATGACTCTGCTGCGTGTGAGTCTGGGAGGCACAGTGCGATGAGCTGACTCCAGGTCATGAGGGAGTGGAGGGCTGAGGGGGGCTGGGGAGCACGCAGGAGGCGAGCCCCATGTCCAGCCAGCCAGGTGAGATGAAACCGCACCTCCCTCTGTCCCTGACAGGTGCCACACTTTGGGGTAATGTAACTGATATTAATCTTTGTTGTCCTTAACAGGCAAGACCTATACACCTAGATACCCAAGAGGCACAGAAGGGCCTCCATACTGCTCATAGTCCCCAGCCACCAGTCTCCTCCCCAGCGGGCAGGGCCCTGTCCCTTTCTCCCTGGCCAGGGCAGCCCAGGCAGACTTTGCGATGCAGTTACTCTGCTTGATGTTCGTGGGAAACACAGACTTGAGCTCCGGGAACAATGGCGTGAGCATCCGCAGCCTGTCTCCCTACGTGTCTAAGCTCTGGAAGTAGGGTTTGGGCAGGGCTTCTTGGGGGCATTTTCTCACAGGATAGAATGACAGCGCCTTAGGAAAAGAGAGAAGTAAGACAAGAGAGCGGGAGTGGAGGGAGGAGGAGGCTGCTCTGGGTGGCAGCCTTCTCCCAAGGCCGGGATCCAGACCTGCGAGCTCTCGGCTGGTTCTCGGGGACCCACTGGCCTCGGCCAAGGCTGTATGGAAGCCGTCCTCCCATGGCTCAGGCCTGGGCCTCCTCCTGCGTTAGGGGTCCTCTCACCGCTGCACCAGGGAGCTTACCACGGCACACTGTGCAATCTTGGATCCATCTGAAAGTTTCTTCTCTACTTTTAAGTATAATTATCGCGCAGACTGGAATCCCTTCCCACACAATTGCACTGAGAGGCTAACTCTGCCTTCTGGAACCAAGATAACAGTCTGAAGGAGCAGTGGAGGATGGAAGGGAGCTATACAATGAAGCCAACTTTCTAATCCTGGATGTGTGAAAGCAAAGGGACATTTGGGGACAAGGCCTCTGGGAGAGGCAGCCCTCCTGGCCCTTATCACGGTGGAGTGTGGGAGTGAAGGACAGGGTGCGAGAGGTGTGCGGGGGAGATGGGTTCATTCAGGCCAGTCCTGCCCCTGCTGCAGCCCCGGACACTCCCAGCAAAGGCTGTGCCGTAGAGACAGCCACAGAAGGCATTCCTGCTCCCAGTGCTACTTCCGGTGGTCCACTCAGTGTGGAGGAAGTTTGCCTGTGACGCCCTGCCTCCCCCCGGGAGAAGAGTTTGATGAAGTTGAGCCACAGACGGGGTCAGCATTTTCTGTGCCTTCTCCCCAAATGCACCATCTTCCCTGTCCCTGCACAAGGTGCAGCCCTACAGCCGTGGTCGGCAAACCGCGGCTTGCGAGCCACATGCGGCTCTTTGGCCCCTTGAGTGTGGCTCTTCCACAAAATACCATGTGGGGGCGCGCACATACAGTGTGATTGAAACTTCGTGGCCCATGCACAGAAGTCAGTATTTTGTGGAAGAGCCACACTCAAGGGGCCAAAAAGCCGCATGTGGCTCGCGAGCCGCGGTTTGCCAAGCCGCAGTTTGCCGACCACTGCCCTAGACCATCGGAGGCCTGGGCTTGACCTTCAGAGCTCACAGAATAGACCATTAGGAGCTGACGGTTAAACAGATGACTCAACCACGCTCTGATGATGGCAGAAAGAGATGCTACAGGACTGTTCTTAATTAATTGCTAAATGGGCAGAGAACATGTCATTGCCACAGGAACTCCAGAATGGAGCAGGTAGCAAAGGCTTCTCAGCAGCTGAGATCTGAGGTGTACTGTGGAGGGAGCATGAGTTGTAAATAGAAGAGAAGAAGGTGATTGAGCCACATCGGAGAAAACCAGCGATCACCCAGAGCTCAGAGAACCTGTCCCCTGCCCACCCACGTCCCCTTGCCTTAACATCTTGGAGACGTCGAGAGCTGTCCTGAGTCAGCAGCTGGGGTAGGCCAGGCAGTAGGACGTCTGGCTCCCTGCATTGGCCCCCATAATGCCGCCTGGAGTCTTGCTCTCTCCCATTTGCCCATTCTGCCCCTGCCACCTCCCCATCCTGGAGGGGGTGGCAGGAGGAGAGGGCATCACAAAGGCCTGGTGCGAGTGTCTGAGGATGCCCCTCCAAGTCCCTCTTTGTGGTTTGATGCCCCCCAGCCCTCCCCTTCTTCTCACTCGCCCTCCGCTAAGTGGCATAAACGATTATTGCTGCTCCTTTCTTCTTCTTGTGCCCTCTCACTTCCAGGAAAAAAATACAGAAGAAAATTGCTGCTAATGTTCTCCCCTCCCTCCATTAGAGCCGGCGCTCATAAATATTGAAGAGCCAAGCTCCGCCAAGCTCCGAGACCATTGTCTGCTGGCTGCTCCCACCCCTCCGAGGTCTCCCAGCACAGCCCCTCCCTGGAGGTGCGAGGCAGGGCCTGATGGGGAAAGGGCGGGAGAGAGGGGGCAGGTGGGGGCTCCTGACAGCTGAGCCACAAATGGGCTGGGAGAATCTGGGCCTGGCAGGGGAGCCAGGAGGCTGCAGCCCTGCGCCTGACCTCAGGGAGGTAGAGGGCAAGGCAGGGACCTTGAACGGGCACTGGGCTTCTCTGGAGCCCAGTTTGGAAAACAAGGTACTGGAATCAAAGGGCTCTGATATAGACGGAGAAAGAAAACTTGCTCACACCCTCCCAGCCCTCCCATGGGCATGTGAGATCCTGGGCTGCGGGGACAGACTCGGGTAGTGCTGGTGAACTCTGCTGCCCTAAAGCCCTAAATGAGGGCACCCCCAGGACCTGGGGGATGGTGCACCCAGCTACTGTCAGCCAAGCTCCCTGGACTCACAGACCCAGCAGAGAGGCCAGAGCATGGGCGGGGGTGGGGGGGTGGAGGGCCTCTTAGTGGCCATGCATGCTCCGAAAAAAGATGAGACGGGGATGGGCTGACTCGTGGAAACCAGGCCCCAGCACCCCACAAGCCTCTCCCCAGCTTGACACGATTTCCTGTCCTGCTCATGCAGCCGGGATTTTCTGCTTCGAAGCCCTAAGCCACAGACCCTCTCCTGCGATGCTCCTGCCCACGGCCGCCCGCTAGACAGCAGCGCCTCCTTGGAGGGCAGGTGTGGAGCTGTCAGGACGCGCTCTGAACTCCCATAAATCAAAGGGCCCGGCCCAAGCTCGTGCCCACATTAGCGGAGCATAGATTACCATATAAATTGGATTTTACTGCCATTTCCAGCTTCCCCTTCCTAATTTACCTTTTCTGCTTCCCTCTGCTCAGTGAAGCTCTCTCAAAACTCTTCTTTTTCTGGAGGAAGAGAAATCCTTTCTGATTGGACCCCAAGTCTGCCCCACCCAGCCAGCGCATCTCTTTTCTCACCTATCTGGTCCCAAACGGTGGCGCCCCTGGACCGTGCCAATGGACCGAATCTGAGTTGGCCTCATCTGTGGGTCCCGAAGCGTTCGTAGTTTCTAAGGTGCTTGCCATCTGGTTTGGCGTTGCCAACCCACCAGTGCCTGTCTTCTCAGCTTGGATGATCTTCTTGATGCAAAACATAAGGTTGCTTTGCCCTACACAGACTCGGGTTACCTTGGTTTAGCCATGATCAGGGGCAGAGGGATTTTTGCCACCGCCATGACCTTGACCTCTCCGTCACCAAGCTATCTGACGCAGCCAAAAGCTACAAGCCACCTCTGCCGAGAGTGACTGGAGGCTGGCACCAAGAGGACCACCAGCGAGGAATCCAGTACCACGCGCACAGGACTCCGATGGTGCCCGCTCCGTGCCTTGTCCTCTCCAGGCTGCAGGGGCCTTGTCTTCTCACTGAAAGATTGAAAACTGGTGCTCAGACTCATGGCTGGGTTCCTAGAATGAACAAGGGGAGTCCTTGCCCATCGCCCACCACCTACCCCTTTTCCATCCTCAGCCATAAGGGGCCGAATGCTGACCCTGGAAGTCAGGATCCCAGAGGGAATGCTAGCCTCAATCGGAAGAATGTTGAGCCTCAGATCAGTGGCTTTTTCTCATGCTCGCTACTAGGCAGGCAGCTCAAGTCTCCCCTTTTTGCAGTAACTTTCACTCTTATTCTGACCCACTCACAGCTGCTGGAGAGAGATGCTTTTCTCCCAGGGCCACTTCGGTGCCCCTGACTTGGGTTTCTGAACAAAAGGAGGAGAGGAGCCCACAGCTGGTGGTCATTCTGCCTTGGCTACGTGAGTTCTGGTGGCACAGCCCCAGGATGCCACTGAACAAAGAGGTCCCTGGAAACTGACCAGTTAAACTCTAGGATACGCGAACCTTAAAACAAGTGCAGGCAGAGAGAGGAGCTGGGGAGAAGGAGTACCACAGAAATGAGTGTTTTGCACATGCAAAGTATTGGAAAAAGCAATGTTTGTGTAGAGCAGAAAATGTACTGATATCTCAATTGATCATCTCTCTCTTGCCCTCAGCCCTCTGGTCATCCAGACCTGCCTCTGTTTATCTCCCTATCCCACCCCATGTACACACATGAACTCTGACCAAGCTCCCAGCGAGATTCTCAGGTCTTCTGATGGAATTAGGAGAATGGGCAGGTAGAAACAAAGAGTCAGGAGGCAGGGGCAAGCAGGAGGGCTCGGGCACAAAGGAGAGGATCATGTGCATAATGTGGAAACAGCCCACGTGCCCATTGGTAGATGAAAGGGTAAAAACGCTGTGGAACATTTTAAAAAGAAGGATCTCTTACCCTCTGAGACATCCAGGATGGACCTGGAGAGTATTACACTAAGTGAAATAAACCAGTCAGAGAAAGACAAATATCTCAGGATCTCACTGTTTTTGTGGAATCTAATGAAGAAAATACATTGACCAACAAAACAAGTCCAAAAGCGTGGGGGCATGGAACAGACTGACCTATCTTGGGGGAAGAGGGTGGAAGAGATAAACCAAAGAACCTATATGCTTAAATCCATAGCCCCTGGACACAGACAATTGTGTGGTGAAGGCCTGGGAGTGGGTAGGGGCTGGGTGGAGGGGGCAAAGGGGGGAAGGGTAATGGGGGACATCTGTAACAGTCAAATATATATATATATATATATACATATATTTTTTAGAGAGAGGCCCGGTGCACGAAATTCGTGCAGGGGGAGGGGGGTCCCTCAGCTTGGCCTGCACCCTCTCCAATCTGGGATCCCTCTTACAATCCAGACCCACTGGCTCCTAAGCGCTCATCTGCCTGCCTACCTGATGCCCCTAACTGCTCTTCTGCCTGCCTGATCCCCCTAACTGCTCTCCCCTCCTGGCCTGATCCCCCTAATGGCTTATTTGCACCCCCCTCCTGGCCTGATCCCCCTAACTGTCTATCTGCTCTCCCCTCCTAGCCTAAACCCCCTAACTGCCCATCTGCTCTCTCTTCCTCTCCGAGCCTTCAGACCCTAGTGCAGGAGTGCTGAGAGCTCTCCACTGAGGCCCGCCCCCATCCTGACGCCCCTCTCCAGGCCCGGTGATGTGGCTGGCCTGTGAGCGCCTCTGCTGGGGGCAGGGGGTGCCCGGGACAGCAGCCTCATGTCCTGGTGGCGCAAATCCCAGCCCCCGTCCCCGCCCACCAGCTCCTGTGCGCACACAGCCTGTTGAGCGGGACATCTTTAGGACCAATTAGCATATTACTTTCTCTCTCTCTCTCTCTCTCTCTCTCTCTCTCTCTCTCTCTCTCTATATATATATATATATATATATATATATATATATATATATATACTAAAACTAGGGAAAAAGGGAGAAAGCCAGAGAGAGTGAGAAAAGTCAAAAGGAGTATAACTGAAGAACGTTGGAGGATTAGCATGTAGGATTTGGGGAGGTAGGAGATAGAGTGGGCAGAGGAAGAGCTTTAAGAGGTGCTGTGGGCCTGGGATTGTATTCTCTGTAATGTGCTTCAGGAGATGCAAGTTTTTTAATTGCCATTTGTTTGCTGTCTATTTCAACATCTTTCAATGCAATTCTGCATGAGGACTGAGCTCGAGGGTTCACAAGATGTATCCGGCTTATGTATCAAGATTCATTTTGAACCTACAGTGCAATATTCAACTGCACCTCAAATTAAAAACGTTATTCTAGACTCAAAATAAGAGCAAAGAGTACAACTTCTCCCTGGCTACTTAGCTCCTGGAGTTGCTCTGAAAATGGGGGTTGCGGGGGAGGGAGGGTCAGTTTTGAGCCAGAAGGGGCAAAGTAGTGGCCTTGAAAGAATCTGAATTGGTCAGGCACTGACATTCTCTCACTGCTTCCAGTTTCTTAGGAAAGTCAATTTATGGAGGATGGGAGAAAGATGAATTTCTCGTCTTTGTAAGGAGGGACCCTTTCTTCCTCCCTTCCTTCCCCCCTTCCTCCCTTCCTTCCTTCCTTCCATCCTTCCTCCCTTTCTTTCATCTTGATTCAGTGATCTCCCATAACACTACCTGGAACATCCTGTTTCGGAGCCTCCATTGGCCAGCAAATTGCAGTGTTGGCTTTGTCATATCTCCCTAATTTCTCTGACTTGGAAGTTGAAGCAAATGAGCCACATGGGATTTATTTTGGCTGCAGATACATTTATCCTTAATGAGATGAAGAAGCAGTTTTGTCTTCAGAATCTACTGTTGGTACTTCCATTAAAATGCTAACATAAAATTGTGGCGTCTGACCATCATGAATCCAGTGAAGCTGGGATAATGATGGATTAAAACACCGTTCCAGCCGTGGTACACAAAGTGAAAAATCAGAAAAGGACTTCTCTTTTCCCTCACATTTCCCCATCCTAATTTGTCCCAACATTATTTTATGAAAAAAGTCATACATAAAGCCAAGGTGACATATTTTTACAGTGAATATACACACAACTCACTAATTAAATTCTTCTATTAATATCTTACTGAGCTTATATTATCACATTTCTGTCCATCTAGCCATGCATCAACCCATCTTATCTTTTTATTTTACCATTTATCTTTATTTTTATTGAGATATCATTGACATATAACAGTGTGTAAGTTTAAGGTGCACAACATGTTGATTTAATACATTTAGATGTTGCAATATGATGGCATTAGCACTCTATCAAGTCACATAATTGTCATTTCTTTCTTGTGGTGAGAACAAATAAGATCTAGTCTCTTAGCAACTTTAAAGCTTACCACACAGTATTGTTGCTATAACCACTGTGCTGTGCTTGGATCTCTGGGACTTATTTATCTACCAGTTGTACCCTTAAATAAGATACCCCCAACTCCTAGTCCCTGGTAACCACCGTTCTGTTTTTCCAAGTTTGGCTTTTTTAGATTTCACATATAAGTGAGATCCTAGGTATTTGTCTTCCTCTGTCTGACTTATTTCACTTAGCACTGTGCCCTCGAGGTCCAAGCCTGTTGTCACAAATGGTAGGATTTCCTTCTTTCTCACAGCTGGATAACATTGCATTGTGTGTGTGTGTGTGTGTGTGTGTGTGTGTGTGTGTGTGTAACTTCCTTGTCCATTCATCTGTTGATGCATGCTTTAGCTGTTCCCATATCTTGGCTATTGAAAATAATGCTGCAATGAACATGAGAAGAGAGATATCTATTTAATAACCTGTTTTCATTTCCTTGGATATATATCTCAACGTGGAATTGCTGAATCATATAATAGTTCTATTTTTAATTTTTGAAGAACTTCCATATTGTTTTAATAGTGGTTGCACCAAATTACATAGCCACACACAGTGCACAGGGAGGCAAGAAAACTCAATGGAGAAAGGACCATCTCTTCAACAAATGGCAGTGGGGAAACTGGATAACCACTTGCAGAAAAATGAAATTGGACCTTATTTTACACCACTCACAAAAATTAACTCAAAGTGAATTAAAGACTTAAACATAAGACCTGATACTATAAATCTTATTTTGCGTATGGAACCATAGAATAATAACTTCTCTAATTGATCTTTGTTTGATGCGTTGCAGACTTCAGCACAAATCTCCCCAAACACTTCAGCATAGATGCCATTAATTAGATTTCAAGGTTTGTTATAGATTTCTTTTATTTTGAGGTAGGCTTTATATACAATGAAATGCACAAACCTTAAGTATACAATTATTAAGTTTTTACAAATGAATATAATCTGTTGTAACCCAGTCCATATCAACATATAGAACTTCCCCTTCACCCCAGAAAATTCTCTAATGCCCCTTTGTCATCCATTCCATTACTCCTAGCCCTCAAGGCAACAATCATCCTGATTATTTTCGGCCATCAATTATCTTAGTCTGTTCTAGAACTTCATACAAATGGAATTATGCAACATATTCTATTTTACTTTCAAAATAAACTAACCTCTAGCCCCCTTCAGTGTAAGGAATACTGGGCATGTTTCCTTGTGTGGAATTAGAAAGTGGGGAGTTTTCTTGTGCGCCCCTCCCCACCCCCCCCACCCCCCCCCGCGCTAAAGACCAGGGTTCTGTGGGTCATCAGTCCTCATGCTGGATGGATGCCGCCTGCAGACTGATGTAGTTCAGGGGACCCATCCTGAACAGGAGAGGCCGGTGAACACAGGCTCTCTCTGGGTTGAATGGGCCTCGCAGGGGGTTTCTAACGCCCTTCGCTAATTTGTAGGAAATGTTTCAGGAGGCTTCCTTAGCATTTGGATCTTCCAAATCGCCCAGGGACTGTTGGGTTGCACCTGTGCTCAAGGTTGGGAATCGGGACGTACAAAGTACCTGGCCTCAGGTAAGTCCAGCCTGGGTCCCCGTTTGCCTCATCTCTGACACGAAGGCTTGTGGGCCTCACATCTCGGGTTCTCCATGCTGGAAGCTGAACTAAGCGGAGAGGGCTCCGCGGAATCTGCGCCGGGATGAAATGTCTCTTTCCTCGTGCTCTCTGCAGGAGGGAGCAGCCGCGGGAGGGGGCTGTCTGCACTGCCTGCGGTGGAAGACCACCCGCCAGCACAAAATAGGAAGCGGAGGGAAGTAAACAGGCCCAAGTCTGAAATGCGCTCATCAGCGCAATCTGTCCTCTGAGCGCTTTTGCAGCGAGAGATCGTCGGGGTGCAACCGAGCGGAGGAAACTAATCAGCCAGCCTCGATGACAGCATTAAAGAGGGGAGAGCAGGCATCCAGATGGCAGTGTCAGGGCAGGACGCTCTGCATGGGACGCAGAGGGCTCTCAGCCTTGGATGGTCACATGGCTCCGCTGCACAGCGGGGTTTCCATCCGTCATCCCTACTGCCACTGTGCCCTGTGCTGGGTGCCGAACCCAGGGGCGGCTCACATGGGAATAAAGTGATGATGATGATGATGGTGATGACGACGACGATGATAGTGGTGGTGGTGATGATGAGTAAAGTGAGGATTTTTTTGAAGCTCCTATACCTGTGTCTCAACGGTGAGCAAGACTGGACACTAACGGCAGAAATCTGCAGAGCTGACCCCGAGAAGAGGAAATGTTAGCCACATGGTCAAGGAAAGGGAGGAGGAAGAGGAAGAGCTGGATGGGTAGGTCTCACCTCCCTCACATGGCAAGTTGAAATTAGCCTCCTGTCCATAAATATGAAGACCCCGGTCCTGCCTTGCTGCGGCCACAGACGCAGAGATTGCTAAAGGGGAGGGTCCCCGGGCTGGGTTTCTGGTTTGGGCCTAATAAGAACGCTAATGGAGGTCACTGGAGGCCAGCTGGTCATCAGGGACGAGCTGAGGAGCGCCATGAGCTGGTGTGATTAGAGCCGAGGACCACATGTCCTAGAAGCATGAACCAGACTGAAACCCCAGCGTCCCGGGACGTGGCTGTGAGGCTAGGAGCCCTCAGGGAAGGGCCAGCCCGAGGGAAGCAGGGAAACATCTTTTCCTCTCTCTTCCTGACTCTAAATTCCCATTTTGGAAGCTTGTTCTCCTTTGGATGCTTCCTTCAAACAGTATGCAAAGACGCTGTGCACTGTAGCAGAAAGGACCTGTCCTTGGAGCACATAACCTCACGCAGGGACAGAGGTTCCTCCCATTCTCCTCCCCCACCAGCTTAGCCCCTCCGCCCCCTTTCAACAGGGGCAGGAAAGAGCAGGGGCCTGGATGTTAAACAGGAAGGCAAAGGAAGGCGCCAGCAGAATGCGCAGCACCTGCCCCCGAGCTCTGGGTGTGTAACAGGCACACGTGGCTGCTGCCCTCGGGGGATTTACTACCAGGCGTCAGGCTAAGAAACCAGCTGGATGGCTCAAACGGTTCAGATGGGATCTGAGCTGGGGATGAAGGGACCCAATGCCAATGCCCAAGCTAAGAGCCGGTCCTGGCATTCCAGAGCGAGGAGCCCTGCAGGGGAAGGCTTCTGGGGCACTGACTCACCGTTACCCCTGACACCACCTTTCCTCGCCCACGTCCCAGGCTCAGGTGGACTCCCTATGCTCCCTCTGCCCCTCACACCCTCCTCTTCCCCAGGCCAGTCCAGGACTCTCCTTTCTACCAGCCACCTCTGTACCACGTCCAGGGGGAGCCTAGAGAGGTCCCCAAACGTGAGCCCCCAGTCAGTTCTTATGAGGCACCTCCTGACTTCCTGACCCCGCATCCTTGGGCCAGTCACCTCGCTGTCCAGGTGGTCCTACTCCAGCAAGAGCCCAGAATCACCCATGTTCGGATCACCAGGTGGCACAGCCACACGCCTCAAGGGGCAGAGTCCTGGGGAAATGGCTTGGCCCCTGCTATGCCCACCCAGGGTTGGGGGCATCCACTCAGCGAGTGCAGGCCCAGGTGACCCAGCGGGCTTGCCTTCCCCGGATCCACATGGCCTGGCCATAAAAGGGCCTGTTGAAATTGGATTGGTCACCGGCTCCATCTGCCTGCTTGTCTCTCTGCCGCTGTCATGCTCCCTGAATATTCCCGGAGGCAGCGGTGACACTGAGTGTCACCCTCCCAGCAGCTGCAGTTCAAAGCACCTTGCCTTCCTTGCCAACTTAAAGGGCAAGAACTGTCATGTCCCAGGTTTCTGCGCTCAGTGACACAGTGCCAATCAAGTCTCCAGAGACACTGACCTCCCAAGAGCCACTCACAGGAGGCTGAGTCTCCATGGCTGAGAACACAGGACCCCTTTGGGCTGCCGAGGGGCCAGCTCCAAAGAAAAGGTGCTAGGACGGCTATTTTCTCGTGGGCCTTTCCAGAAGCCTGGCCTGATGTCAAACCTCCCTTCTTCCAGGCATCTGAACCCCTAATAACCACCTCCTATCTACCCCCCCACATACACACATATGCACACACGCATGCACACATACATGCACACACGTGGATGGACACACACATACTCACTATTCTTCACCGTCCTGGCAGGTACCATTTTCCCGTCATGCTTCCCTGCCTGAAACAGTTCACAACGAGACAATTTCCCAATAAAAAGCTACAAAATAACGTAATTTCTCAGTGTGAGACCATGTCTGAGTTACACTGAACGTGTCTATTGGTCCATCCACATCAAAGTCATCGTCTCGGGAGGACGCTCCTAAGGGGCCTGGCGGTGCATTTAATTGGGGGACTCGGTGCCTGTGCAAGTCAACTCACTGTTACTCTAATGAAGCAAAAGGGGATCCAGTCGTGAAAACCTCTCCAAAGTCACGTTAATTAGGTTTTACCGGTGTGATGGGATTGTGTGGCGGATGCTTTCCTTCGTATGAAAATAGGTTTCAATCCCCTGAGGACACAGGGGCTCTTGGGATACAGTGTGAGGGAAGGTGAGCGAGTGCCAAGCACCAAGAGGAGGGAAGGAGGCTGTCCTGGGAGCAGGAGGAACCCCAGACAAAGGGTTCCCAGGAGGCCGGGTGGGCTTTCTCTTCCGTGTGAAGGTGAGAGCTCCCGGGGTGAAGTTGAGGGAACCACTGCAGCAGAGGCAGAAATGAGCTCCTCTGACCACTCCAAACACCAGTGAGGACACCTACGCCGAGAGTTAGTACTTAATGAAGGTGATGAGCCAGCAGAACCAGGAGTCTGATGGCCTCTGGACTTCCCCTGAGCTGTTCCCCCACAGCACACAGATGTGCCTCAGTGCACGGTTCTGCCCAATACAATACCCGTGGCAGAAGCCTCCCTCCATGCGACCAGTGGGAAAGGCAGAGGAGTTGTGTCTCCAACCCCAGGACAATGAGCAGGTTTCTCCACTCTCTGGACAGAGGGTCCTGGTGTCACATCTGTAATCCTCTCGGTCCCCAGACAAATCCATTTGCACAGCCAGCATAGCCAGTGGGGGTGTGACCCCTAAGAATGGTAGAAAAGAGAGTCCTGACTAGCTGGAATTAGAGTCACCTGTAAGTTTGCCCCAGTCCCTTCAACACACCACTGTTGCCACTGTCCTGGGGGCAGCTGAAGGCAGGCACCACGTACAAGTCTGTGATAACTCTGGGGACCAATCCAGAGAATTCCGCACGCAGGAGCCTGATGGCTATTAAATCACACTGGATCGGATTAGCTGGTGAACAGCAGCTGGCTGTGTGGGGATGTGGATACATCAGAGATGGCAGGGGTCTCTGGAAGTGGCGAGACCGCCCTCTTACCAGGCAACAAGGACAGAGACACAGGTTCGAGGGCTGCGGCAACAGTGGGGGCAGTGGCCTCACCCAAGGAACAAAGTCAATCAAAGGCAATGCAAGTTAAAATGTCCATCGCAATTTACAGGGTCCCCGTTTGCCCAGGTGTGTTTAGAAGGGCTGCAGGCTGCATTTCCACAACACGGCGGTAGCCTTGGAGAGTCACGTGGCTAAATCCAATAAATGCAAAAGTTACGGTGCAGGTCTTGAAGAAGTTCAAAAGTCAAGGAATGTTGGGGTTGGGAGGGTCTTCGGGAGTCCTCTAGCCTAGCCAACCCCTGCACCTTCAGATGAAGAGACTGTTGGCTGAGAAGGCAAGCGAATATCAAGTGACTAACACGTGGGCGAGTGCCCTGGTCTCCTGCCTCCTACCTCAGCAGCTCACCCCACTCCATGCTGCTGCATAAGGAAAGGCTCCCCGGGGTGAGGCACACACGCTACTGAGCTCTGGCGATGATGGGCTCAGAGGTGCGGTCTGTGGGCCCTGACCTGAGTGAAAGCTAAGTGGCACCTAAAAACCCCCACAACTTGGGTTACTCAACAACAGAATCCAGCCAGACTTCAGAGGAAACCAAGAAGACTGCAAAGGCCCAACCCCTCCTGTCTCCCAGCCTCCTGGGTTCCTCAACTCAATGCCATGTACCCCACTCTTCTAGCAAACAGAGGAAGGACAGAGAGGAAAATGCACCAGGTGCAAGGACAGACCTAGCAAGAAGTCTAGAGTGAGAGGTCCTTCAGAAAAGGCTGCTCCTCCAGCAGGAGCTCAAACACTGCCAAGGACTGGAGTATAATGGAGAACAAAAAGGGCTTCCTCGCACTAGAACCCTCACCTTCGGAGTCCTTCACTCCCTCTTCCCTGTCCCACCGAAAGATGGAACCCCACGTTTTCCCCAGGGTACAGCCCATAGGGACCAGAGATGGGGTGCCATGCAGCCAGAGGAGGGGTCCCTCACCCTGCCTTCCTTCCAATGCAACCACTGCCTGGCTCTATCCACTCACAGCAGACCAGCCGCACTTCCCCGCAGAGCTCCCAGGCAGGAGAAGATGGGACTCCAAGCCAAGGGGCAGAGGCCCCCAAGGGGCCCAGGTTTTGTGCAAAAGATGAGCAGGTTCCTGGAGGCTGTGTGTCAGCATGCATCACCCTCTGCAATCACAGTATCAACAGGGGCAGGTGTGGCTGTTCCCTTTACCCCCTTTCATCCAGTTCCTCTCCCCCTCTCAGGGGATGCAGTGTAGCAGAAGGAGCACTGGACTTGAAACTCTGTGGACAGGGCTCTAATCCCAGCTCTACCTCTTACCTGCTGTGAGGCCTTAGGCAAGGAACTCAAACTCTTTCAGCCTCTGTATCTTCATTTGTACCAGGAAGGTGTACCTCTTCTCTCAGGCTACTTGTAAGGGTAACAGAAATCCTGGAACATGTGCAGGTGAGCCTTGGCCCATGGAACAAGGTTGCTCATCGAGGGCAACCTTTCCTTTCTTCTCCCTTTGGTGATCACTGGGAGCCCCTTTCACCTAAGACACAATAAGGAAGGAGGGAGGGAACATATTAAAACATTTACAACAAGCCAGGCACCACGCTCAAAGGTTTATGGTAAGTGGCGGAGCTATGTTCTGCTTTTAGTATCAGTAAGGGGAGGAGGTGATAAAGACACAGTGCCCAAGAAGAGAGAATGGCAGTGCATTTGGCTGCTCGGGGCATCCAGCCACGTCCGTGGGCTCTGTGTGCACAGACGGTGGGGGACAGTGAGGCTCCCTCTGGTCATCTCTGTCCCTCCATGAGCCAGCTGTGATTAAGCTTGTTTGATAATAGATATTTGTTATGGAAATTACCTAATGAGCTACAAGATGGTTATCGAGCACCAAAACAGTATTAACATAAATATTACAAATTAAATTGGGCCACCTTTGCTAAATCAAACACATAATAACAGTAATTAAAATGATAATAAACCCAAGGATTCCAGCCCACTTAGTTCCTCACGATGTTCTTGTTGATTTATGTATTTGCTTTGGACCATGTGGGCTGGAGATGAAAATTGATCTGGTTATCTGTCAATCCTGTTGTGTTAGTGAAATTCTCCCCAGGAATCTACATGTATAATGTGCTGTACAGGCATGTAAATGAGAGAAGTTACTCTATGGTTCCACATTTCAAAGTGACACCAGGCCTTGGTTCTTTTGCAAAGTTACACCATTCTCTACTTTTAACTTGAGGGTGGAGATGGGTTTCATTTCTGACATTTTTATCCATAGTTTTCTGTTGAGATTGGCCGGTGTGAATGAGGTGGTTTTCCTCATCATTATTAAAATGTTGAAGCCCTACTTCAAATGGTTTATTACAAAAGAAACTGGTCTTCTCTCTCTCAATTACTGGGAGATCATCCTTTCTCTTCTCAGTCTTTCAATCAACCTCTGTTTAAAATAACCAATGTTTTACGTTCAAACAAAAGCACTTAGTTTCATTTTCACTGGCACAGAATTGGATGGCATTGAAGGAATTATTTCTGAACCCACAAACCTTTAAGATGGCTCTGCAGAGACTAGGCTGTTCCCTGTCCAAACAGCAGGAAGGCCCCACCTCCCAGGATCCCTTGCAATTAGGCTGAGGTCAGGTGAATGAGTTCTGGCCAATGGGGTGTGAACGGTGGTGGTATAATCCTCTTCTGGGCCTGACCTCTACCACAGTGACCCTAGAGACCATGTGTCCCAGGTGTTGTGTCTGCAAGATGAAGACCTAAGTGAAAGTCTTTGCTGAGTTAGACAACATGCTATGGGTATTTCAGATTAAACTAATAGGTACAGAGCTTCTTCCATGTTGTGAGTAATAATATAGCTGAAGGTGAAATATTCTTTGTGTCTATTCTCATCACCAAGTAGTCTGATCTCTCCAATTCTGGTCACAGGTTTTGGTCAAGAAAGTGATCACCTTTTGTTTCTTTTTACAAAACCTCATCAAAAACGTGTGCCTCGCCCAGCTGGTATGGCTTGGTGGTTGAGCATTGGCCTATGAACCAGGAGGTCACAGTTTGATTCCTGGCCAGGGCACATGCCCAGGTTGTTGACTTGATCCTCAGTAGGGGACATGCAGAAAGCAGCTCATCAATGGTTCTCTCTCATCATTGATACTTCTATCTATCTCTCCCTCTCCCTTCCTCTCTGAAATCAATAAAATTTATTTAAATTTTTTTTTAAAAGAACATGTGCCTCAAACAGGTCTCTTGGCAATGAATAAATAAGCTTTTACCTATATAATAATGAAATGACAGCTGCTGGTTTAGTGCATCATCTTTTACTCTTATCCTCACAACAACCTAACAGATTGATATTATTATCCCCATTTCACAGATGAGGATATAGAGGCTCAAAGAATGTACATAACTAGTCTGAGATGACTGGGTAACAAGAGAACCAGGATGTAGACCCAGACTTCTCTGATTTCATGCTCTTTGTTCTTAGCCTCACTGATTCTGTCATTAAAATAAAGTAGAAAATTTCACAATGTAATGGAAGATAGGATCTCCTTTGTGTCTCTTCAAGCCAGACAAACCTTAGACTAAAGATAAAGAAATGAACCTTGAAGGAGTTCGTGTACATGCAGGCTGGTCAGATTTTTTTTAATTAATAGAGTTTATTTTTTAGAGCACTTTCAGGTTTACACAAAAAGTGACTGAGGGTACAGAGTTTCCATACACCCCCTCTTACCCACCCTATTATTAGCTTCTTGTATTACTGTGTACATTTCTTACACTTCATAAGCCAATTATTGATACAGTATTATTAACTAAAGTCCTTAGTTTAGTTTTCATCAAGGTTCACTCTTGGTGTTGTATATAGTTCTACAGTTCTGGGTTTTGACAAAGATACAATGACATGTACCCACCATGATGGTATGTACAGAATAGTTCCACTGGAATCGGGGAAAGGTTTCATGGAAGTAGTGGAATATGGATAGGATTTTCAGAAGAAGGAATGCACAAGGGATTACTGGAGAGACAGTGGGTGGATCAGTTTATTGTTAATAGAAGGCTCGTATTTGTGGAGATAACAAAAATGTTTATTTGGCAGTATTATGTACCAGGCAGTTGTAAGACATTTCACATAGATTGTTTCATTTAATACACAGAACCATTTATAATTTAGGTGCATCATGCCCATGTTTAATGAAAGGCGTGCAAATTAGATCTTGGGAAGTTTTTTAAATTTTTCTCTACAAGTGACACAATAGGTATTTGGAGATTCTAGGACACAAACTTAGGCAGAATGAATCCAGAGCTGTTTGACTCAGCTGCCTCCAAAATAAAACCAGAAGAAGATAGCAGATACATTGGAAAAGGTAAATTGGGACCCATTTTAGGTTGACTTGGATGTCAAGATAAAAAAATTGTTTTCTTTCAGCAATAGAGTTTTCAATAAAAGAATATATTAGATTTCCTGTCAGTAGTTGAAAGCAAAAACAAAGATAGGTATGGAGCTATGGAATCTTTTCTGCTTTGTAACAGTTTATATAAGCAACACATATACACACACACACACACACACACACAAAGGGGGGAGGGGACTCTTTAGAAGAATGACATGATAAAATCATATTTGGGGATGTCATCCTGAAGATGATATGACAGGTGGATTGGGGAGAGAGACCGAGAGCTGAAGGAGAATCAGAGTTTACTGACATTATTCAGGTGCTGAAAGGTTTGGACACAAAATGGCAGCTCTATAAATTGAAATAAAAGGATGGTTATGGCAGAAAATGTGAAAGGAGAATTGACAAGTTTTAGGGATGAGGAAGCTGTCTGGAGGAGTTGAGGGTGACTGGGAAACTGATGGAACTATTTTGAGAAGGACTGGAGGTTAAGGGAGGAGACTGCAGGGGCAGTCACAAGCCTGGATCCCGGCTCACCAGGGGACATCGCGGGGGAATTGCCTGGCAAGCCGGAAACAAAGTCTGGAGTTCAGTGAAAGGATCGGGTCCAGAGTTACGGGCTTGAGAGCTGACTGCATAATAAACCTGAGTGGGAAGGATGGAGAGGGAAGGGGAAGTGCTTGGACCCCGGATGGAGACAGGAAGCCGTCTCTGCAGTCAGAGGAGAGAAACGCCCAGGGAGGGAGCAGGAGAATGGCTAGCACAGAGGAAGCAGAGCCCAGGAGTAACGGGGCTCTGCAGGGAGACTGAGGCCAAATTGGCAAATGCTACACGGCCATGAGACCAGAGGTGCAGAGACCCCGAGAGGACTCTGCAGTCCTGGAACATGAACTGGGGAACATCGAGGAGAGGAAGAATGGAGAGGCAGCTGGCGGGGAGTGGGGAGCAGTGTCTGGGATGCTTGAAGACAGAAGAGGGTGACTTTTCTCAGGCATCGAAGCTGTTGTTCAGGCACCACAGGATGAGCCACAATGCCAGTGCTCAAGTGACTGTGAGAAGGGCTCCTTCAGACCAAAGTGAGCAGGTGACTCAAGGAGCAGCAAGAAGAGACTGCCTCCTGAATGTCACCCAGAAGGTGCTGCAGCGGTGACAGGGGCTTTGTCTGGAGAGGAGGGAGGGAAACATGGTGAGAGACCAAATTGCCACTGGATTGCACATCTTGAATTTCATGCTAGTACAAGTGTTACTCATTTGAACAAATTAAGTATCCTATATAATAAAAGCCCAGAAACCATAACAGTGTAACGACCAGAACGACCACTCAACCAGTCATTATGAGGTGTATTGATCACCTCTTGGTCCCTCCCCACTGGCCCACAGGCTCTGATTTCAGGATGGTGAGTGAATAGGGAACCACGGGGAACCGGGGTGGGTGGTGGCAGGGTGGGACTGGGGACTGGTGAGTGGATGGAATGGCTGACCGCTTGGTCCCTTCCCCCAGCCTGCAGGCTCTGATCACAGGATGGCAAATGAGGAACCACAGGGAACTGGGGTGGGTGGCAGCGGGGTGGGACTGGGGATGGGTGAGCAGGCAGAAGATGGTCCTGATCGCAGGCTAGGCCTAGGAACCCTACCTGTGCACGATTTCATGCATTGGGCCTCTAGTCACAAATAATAAGAGATGGCAAGAAATACTAATTAGGAACAAGTACCAGAGCTAAAAAGAGTCAGCAGATTCCATAAAGGAAAGGTGAAAGCTATCACCATCACATCACCATTACCACCACCATCACCATCACCACCACTATCATCATCATCACATCACCATCATCATCACATCACCATCACCATCACATCACCATCATCACATCACCATCACCATCACCATCATTACCATCACATCACCATCACCATCATCACATCACCATAACATCACCATCATATCACCATCACCATCACATCACCATCACCATCATATCACCATCACCATCACATCACCATCACCATCACCATCACATCACCCTTATGAATGAAGCTGCATCAAGCTGCAGCCAGGGACTCTACAGCTGTATGTAGAAAAGGAGTTTTCCTCTGAGAAGAAAACAGGCATCAGTTTAGTACTGAGGTTTTATTCCACTTTTTATTCCTTTACTACTTTTACAAGAAAAATCAGTTCAAGGCAAAGATGAGGCTCCTCCTCACCTTCTTCTTTGTCTTTTAGTCTTTATTTCCCTCCTGTATTTTTTAGGGTCTCTGCATCACATGCAGTGGATTCAACAATATTTTAAAGGCTGATTTTACTTTTCACTGAACAGAAACGTTCGTTGTAACATTAGCCCAAGGAGAGCCCGATGAGGAAGGCAGATCAGCCCTGGAGAATGAGCCAAGGGCAGAGTCAAAAACAGGCGGCAATGATTAGGGTCATGCATTGGTTTTGGATTGCCCATGCTATTGCTCACCTCCATCGGCATGGCTAACCATGAGGTGACTGTGGAATGCATAAAATCCTTAAAGCATATGCAAAACTCCCAGCCATCACCCAAAGCCCAGCTTGCCCCCATGGGACTGAATTAAGACTGACATCACTCCCATGGGTGCTCTGAGGGGGAGAAGGTCAGAGTTAGCACTCACAGACAGAGAATCAGATCCCAGGCATATTTTGCTCTGAAACTCATTTTGTTCTCTCTCACCATCCCCCCTACACACACACACACACACACACACACACACACACACACACAGCCCAGGTTAATCTCATTTAGACTGTGTTAGAGCACCTCTGGGCCCTAGCCCCACATGGAGGGAGTCACTTTACTTGGTAATGACTAGATACTGCTCTTTGCTCCTTTCCATATGTTAGGTCTCTGGAGACTTTTGAGCTCCAGAGTCAAGTCCATAAAACAGGAGGGAAAAGCCAGTGACAGAAAAGACAGCCATGCATCAGTTTCTGCCAGGAGCTCAGAGCTGGGGACCAGAAGCTGAACCGGTTCAGCATCTAACGCATTGGCCATATTTTCTAATCTCATCCTGGCAGCCTCGCAGGGCAAGGCAAGCGAGCTGGCCCCAGTCCGGGGCAGCCTGGGCCAGAGGGGAGGCGAGGACTGCAGGCTGCCCTTTGCTGTCCTTCAAGGGCACCGAGACCAGTCTCCAAGTCACATGTCTGTGGCCAAGCAGAGATGTTGTGCAGTCTGAGTGCAGAAGGCAGTCTTGAAGATACATGTGTGGGCCAGAAATTTCAGAACTTGAGGGACTAATGGCTTGTGGAAATAATCAAACAGCTTGTCCTGGACCCTTCAGGATGTTTGTTCATCCTCTGCACCAAACTCCCTCTCGCTCCCCAGATTTGTTTTTGACCTCACGGGTTTTGGAAGAGTTCCTGGCAGCGGGACCAGTGCCTGCCAATTACCTTCAGAAGCGAGCTCAGCAGCCAAGAAGGAGCCTTCCTGATGATTATGCCTTTTGGGGGCATAATGAGGACACTGGATTTGGACTGGAAGCGTTGGATGTGGGACAAGCTGCCTCTTTTGATGAGTCCCCCAACTGGAGGGAAACCAAGTACCTTTCCTGACCCCCAGCAGCGAGATCGGGATGTGAGGTGTTTTGCACATCCTTCTGGCATAAGAACATCAGACAAGGAGAATTCTTCATACGAATGCTTAAGACTCTGACATGCAGACAGGATCTGGCACTCAGCAAGCTCTGGCCCACCGTGAAAGTAGACAGAAGGGGGATGTGATTTCTCTCCCTCCCAGGAGCCTGCAAAGCTCCCAGTGCTCATCTCCTCTAGGTGGGCCTGGGCACGAAGAGTCCAATTGCGGGGCGGCCCAGGCGCCTGGCCCGGGGAATGGAGCTGCCCCGGGAGCACCAGGGCCAGACCTTGTCACCTGTGCTCTCCAGAGCATCGCCGCCCTCTCTGCAAAGGGAGAAAATAGAGACTCGCCTTCCAGCAAAGGAACCATGAAGGTGCTTAGCACACGCGTCTGCCATGGCTGCTTGTGCCACTGAGGCAAACACGCCTCCTGCCAGCAACAGATGAGCCAGATCGAAATAGCAGGATCCAGGTGTAGACCCTAGAAGGCCAAAGGCAATCCAGGAGGACAAGAAGCGTCTGGAAGGGTCATGCCTGCTGCCAGGGCCCTGAGGATGGGGTTCTCCTGTCTGGTGTCAGGCAGCAGCACTACAGCCGAGGGCTGCAGGGACCTGGTCAGCCACAGCAGCCCTGAGGCAAGACTTCAGTGATGCGGGCAGAGGAAGGGGCCTGGGGAAAAGACTGGAACACCAGCCTGGGAGTGGGGTCTAAACGCAGGGCGTGAACGGATCAGGTGTAGAGGTGAAAAACTGGGGCCACGGAATGAAGTCAGTGTGGGAGCAGAAAGGGCGACGTGGTGCTTGGTTGGGTTGGGGAACCACTGACATAGGACCAAGATTATATAACTTAGCCAAACATATCACCAATGGTGAAAGTGGGGCATCATTCTTCTGCTGTTCAACACCCTTGCTATGCTCTGGGGATACAGATAAATCAGCCCATTTCATGTGGGATACAGATAAACCAGCCCTGCAATGCCAGTTCCACCAAGGAGCTCATAGCAGGGTGGGGGAAGACAGCCCTGCACACTAGTCATTTTAACAGAGTAGTTGGATGTGGCACATCCTCTGAGCTGAAACTTAGGAGAGAAGTAGAGACGGGGAGATTCTCAGGGTGAGCCGGGACCACATCAGGGGTATCACTCCGGACCTGACCTACAGCTGGTGCGGGGCCACTGAGAGGCTATTGGCATCAGTCCAGGTCCTTTGGCCGTAAGCAACAGGAACCAGCTCTCACTTACTTAAGCAGAAAGGCCCTGCAGTGGAAGGATGAAGGTGGCCCACTCTCCCTGAAGCACAGCCAGGAGTCTAGGGAAGAGCTTTCGGGAGCTACCACCAGGACAAAGCAACTGCACCCCTCCACTGCCAAGTCATACCCCGGGGGAAAGTCTGACACCAAGCCGGGGCCACGTGCCCGCCCCCCAAGACCAAGCAGGTGGGTGGTACTTTCCCCAAAGGAAATCAGGGATCTGGAGCCAAAGGATGGGGATTGGCTCCTGGGTGGCCACCGATTAAAATTAATTGATAACATGCCCCAAGTGTTTAGGCTGGGCAGTGGCATAAACACATCTACGGTTCAGAACCAGGGTCATCACACTCTTACTATCTGTGAGGGCCAGAGAGTAAATACGAACAGCCTTGTGGTCCGTATGTTTGCATCTACCCAGGTCAGCAGTCGAGCACAAGAGCAGCCAGACAAGGCATACACAGAGGGGCGTGGCTGCGCTCCAGAGACTGTATTTAGAAAAGGGGGCCGAGGGCGGGTTTGGCGCCCTTGACCGTGCTAACCCCTGATTCAGAGCCATATGAGGGTGGAAGAGAGGTGCAGGAGGGGAGAGCAAGCAAGCAAAATAACAAACCAGGAAGCCATCCTCTGTAGAAAGCATGCTATGGGTTTTCTAGCTAAGTGCGGCTGTTGGGAATCTTTTCTCTCTCTCTTTCTTTCTGGGATGAAACTACCCCTGGGTAAAGAGGCCCTTTGCAGACTTTATGCTCATGGCCATTAAGTTCTGTTTCCTCTAGCATTGAACTTGTTTCCTTGTAGCTTGTTTCCGTGGGGGGTTCTATTTGTTTGGTGTCTTTTGTAGGCTTTTCGTTCTGGCAGAAGTAACAGCAATTCCCCTCAGCAGGGTGCCAGCCGTGTGCTGACTTTCCCCCCTTATTATTGAGCCGGAACCACGGGTTTCTCAGTGTGGTACACCTGTATGTATTTGAGTCGATTTTTAAAAATACAACAGCAACCACATCTGTGCTTTCTGGGCTGCCTCCTTGCTCACGCTGGCAGCCCTCAGAGCCTTCCTCTGTCTGGCCTTGCAGTCATTTCAGCTCCGCCAAGGAGAGGGCTGGGGGCTGGAGCCAGCGCCTACAGTTGTGGCAAGGCAAAGCCTACTAGCCTCTTTTGTAATCACCTCTTGGAGGTGAAGCAGTACGCTGCGAATGAGGGTGTTCCAGGCCTGGAGTGGGAACATATGGTGTATCTCTGCTCATTCTACATTAAATCCTGACATTTTGCAGCTGTCAAGATAAAGCTGTTTATAGGAGTAACATTGTAGTTTGTTTATAGGGAAATAATGTGTAGCAAGTTATGATTAATCAAGGTGTCTCCGATCGGCTGGAGGCTTCTGAATAGATTTGTTTTCACGGCCTCCCTTTTTGTCTCTAAAGCGGGGGTTGAGTCACCCCCCACCCCTTTATCCTCACCCACTTTTGGATCCTGTCCCCTGAGAGGTGGGTAGAGAGAGAGGCCAGGCCACGCAGAGGGGCGGTTGTGGAGACAATGAAAGTCAGGATGTTGTAGGAGGCGTGGTGACAGGAGGGAGTCACCTAAGCTTTTCTAGACCCCAGAACGCCCCTCAAAAAGCCAGTGTGTTCTTCATTCCTGTGTTTGGAACCCAAATCTCCAATTAGATTGTCAACCTGAAGGGCTGTGAGCAGTGGCTGAACCTCCAGGGAGACACATCCGTGGTTTTGGCTTCGGTTTTCCAGGGTCTACGAGGTCATGGGGCCTTGAGGCAGAGCAAACTTGAGGGCTCTCAACTTCTAGAGGTGATTGGAATGCCTCCTTATGTCTGTGGTGCTCGGTTCAAATTCCCTTTTCAGAGGATAATGGGTTGGAAACCAAGGCTCCTGAAAGTAGGAAAGAACCTTATGTGTCACTTACTGAGCTTTCCTCTCAATGCAAGGATCCTTCAGTACCACTGCCAGCTGGTCTCAGGGCGGGCAGAGCTTGGATGACTGTGGGAGAGTCAACTATTGGAAGGAAACCTGCCTTCTGATCCTGAGCTTTATCCATTCTAGTTTCATACTCTAGAGCGACTTGGAGCTGGCCGATTGCTTTTCCACATGAAAATCCTTCAGATCTTGGTCAACAGCCATCCCTTCCGCAGGCCAAACCTCACAGCCCCTGAGACAACTTTGCAACGCCCAGCCCTCCCCCTACCCCCTCCCCACCAGCCACTCTCCCCAGAACTCCCTGGTTTGTCTGTATTCATCTGGAGACATGGACTGCAGAGTGGACCCACCTTCAGGTCCAAGCTGCCTGGGAGCACCAACCGAGCTTTGTCCCCTTTCTCCTCTGTTCCCAGGCTCCCCGCGGGGCTGTGGTCTGATGGTACTGTGAGTGACACAGCTTCAGAAGACCGACCGTCATCATTATCCACCCTGACATTTCTGTAGATCTTCTTAACATTGCAAAGGACTTTCTCTTTGTTCAGGTACAAATGTCTTCCCCAAACAGCATCACAACATCAGAGTACCTCTCAGGTACCTTGGAGCCAAACGTGCAGATCGTGGTCTGCCGCATGGATGCATGCCCAGGTGCACACACGCTCATGCGTCCTGTGCTAGACACGCAGCAGTCCTTGCCCCAGCGCTGCCAGGTGGAGAGGTGGCGTCCAGCCCCCACCAAAGAGGCACGTGGCAAATCGAGGACACATGGAGGTGGTTCCCTCCCCGGCCTGGAAGACCCATACACAGAGATGCGGTCTCCCAGCTCTGCCCACGGTGCAGCACCAAGGGCCAGCTGCCTCTTTGGCTGCAGAGGCAGAACCGGCAGCAGCAGCCAGGAGAGGAAGCGAGCTGCCATAGCATCCCAGCCCATGTCTTTCCCGGGCCTGCGAAGGCAGCTGGCAGGAAGGCGGCAGGAGAAGAGGCAGGGAAGGTAGGCATTTGCTGCCTGAGAGAACAGGGCGAGTCCCCAGCTGTGGAGGAGGCACTGAGTCATCACCCAGCTCCTTTGCTGCAAATAGTCCACCCTCCCCCAAATCCCTCGCGCCTTATCTGTGCCTCTGGAAGTGTCCACTGCGCATGCTTATAGGAGAAAGCCGGGGGCCGGGGCGGAGTCTTGGGAAATACCCAGTTCAGATCGGAGGGAGGAATGAAGCCCCGGAGGAGCCGGGCAGGGCTGGGCCAAGGGGCAGGAGGAGAGCCTGTGAGGCGGCTGACCTTGCAGGGCCTAGGGGTTGAGCTTGGACTTGGAAGGAACTGAGGGTAGCATCTCTGAGCGCCCCCTCCCGGAGTTTGGAGGGTCCCCTAGTCCCCTCCGAGGTTATTTTAACTGGGAAGCTCAGAGACCCCCTCGAAGCTTGCCATGTGGCAGAGAGAGGCAGCCTGGCCCCCTGTCTTCCTCTCCACCCTCCTTCTCCCCACCCTCCTTCCCCTGCGGAGACAGCGGAGCGGGCCTCTTGTCGGAAATTAATATCGCACGGGATGGTTAATCAAAGCTGAGCCAGCCCCACCTGTGAGCGAGCGGTGCTGGGAGCGGAGCTGACAGCCGGCAGATGAAGGAGTGGAGGCTGTCCCTCCCCAGCACAGTCACCTGCAGGCGGGGGCGGGGGTGCTGCCGAGGAAGCACAAAGCCAATTTCTTCCCATAAAAAATGATATGAGGTGAAAAACCGTTTACTGCGCATTAGGATCCATGGCTGGACCATTTGTATGTTTTACTGGGATGGTTATGTCACTAAATGAAGCCTGGAAAATCCATCATGGGCAGAAAGCCTGCCAGTGGCCCCGTCAGGGGAGGAGAGTCCGCGGGGGGTGAAGGATCTGGGCAGGAGAGGAGGTCTGGGGAGGAACAGATGTAGTGAAGGACACGTGTCCATGCCCAGATTTCTCAGGTTCACATCCAAGGACCTGGACCCCCGTCAGCTCAGCTCTGTGGTTACTCAGCTTCCTAAGCAGAAAGCTCAGAGGCCCCCTCCACCTCAGGGATACATTTATCTATCGCTCCTCATTCAACAAGGAACCTTTTGTAAAATATGTTTTTATTGATTTTAGAGAGAGAGGCAGGGAGAAGGAGAGAAAGAAACATTGATCGGCTGCCTCCTGCACGCCCCCTACTGGGGATGGAGCCTGCAACCCAGGCATGTGCCCTGACCAGGAATTGAAGCGTGACCTTTCGCTGCGTGGGTTGAGACGCTCTAACCAACTGAGCCACACCAGCCAGGATTCCACAGGGAACTTTGAATCGTATGCCTGTATGTTGGCCACTAGATGGGGGACCCAAAGGTGATGATGGTCCTGTCATCCTCATCACCCATCAGGACTTTCCCTCCATCCTTGGAGCCTGGACTGAACCCCACCTGTGGTAAAAAAAAAAAAAAAAAAAAAAAAAAAAGAAAAGAAAAAGAAAAGTGATTAAGAAGCACCTTAAAAGCAGAGGAGCAGGTATCCAGGTATTAGAGAGAGTGGGACCCGGCAGGAGAGAAGTATGGGCCTGTCATTTGAATGGATGTCATTAATCAGGAGCCGGCTGATGAATGCCAGAGCTGCCCCCTGCAATGCCAATTCTACCTTCCATGGCCCTCCTGCACCTCCCACCTTGCATCCAGGCACAGTGTGTGGCTTTTGCAAGCTGCTCACCGCAGGCCGTGTGACTCTAGGATGGCGTGCCTTTCTGGCCTTCCCAGCACACCGCTGACTCCCTGCCTGGTCTGGCCCCTAGATCCCAGGCCCTTTGTCTCTGAGTGAGGAAACCGAGGCTGGTATTAGATCCTGCTTTCTCATTCCCAGCTCTCCACGCCCTGCTGCTGCTCTAGGACCAAGTTGGTGAGTGCTGGGGAGCCTGAGTCCCCAACAGCCATCCTCCCTGACCATGAGGTGGAACCTCCACCTCTCCGTTGCAAGCAGCCAGGACATTGGTTAGGACGCAAGGTGTGCTCATCACAGCCTCCTGCTCCACCACCTCACTTTCCCTTTTCACCTCACATTGCCCCCTGGTACCACCACATTAAGGAATGAGAACACAGACTGTGGGCACTGGGCCAGTGATCCCCAGTGCCTGGAGGAGAGGGGCAGGCGGTAAACGGGCTGCCAAGGCCTCTGCCTGGATTCCCAGAACCACAGGACAGCCACGGGGTGGATCGAGGACAAGATGAATAGAGCGTTCGATGAAGGTCCTTGACCACAACTGGGAACAGTGTGAGGCAGCTAAGTGCACTGGCACGATGCTGATTTTTGTTACAAGTTCATTTGAGGATAAATCAGACACCACATTTCCACAGCGTTGACTCAGCTCTTCTATTCATCCTTCCAGGTGAAGGAAATGGATGCCAGAAGGAAAAAAATCCACATGTCCAGCAGCAAAGAGGTTTGTGTCCGGTCCTGATGTGCAATTGCCCGTGGAGTGAGAGGGAGGCAAGGCTCTCCCAAGGACCTGAGTCCAAGAGTAGGGCGTCCACAGCAAGGAAGCAGGCCGGGGCAGTGGCAGACACGCCAATTCTGGCAGCAGGCATCCTGAGTTTCAATCCCTGCTCTGCCGCTTACTTGATGAATTTCATTAACCTCTCTCTGCCTCGGTTTTCCCCTCTGTAAAATGGGGAGAACAGGGGCACTCACCTTATAAGGCTGCCCAAGGATTTGGTAGATTATTCCTTGCAGGCATTTAGAACAACGTCTGGCACATGGTAAGTGCTATAGAAATGCTCAATTAAATAAAGGCATCTGATGTAAGCCAAGGAACAAAAGGCAGAAATGTTTCTCGATCAAGAATTTCTCAGTAGGTAAAACTGGGAGGGTGGGAAGGGGACACCCCAACACACAGAGTGACTGACATGTATGTCATCTCCCTCAATCCCTGTCATGCATGTGCAGGCATACTCTGTAACCTTAGATTGTTGCCTATGAAACAAGTTTCTACTCCATGCATCTTATTTCCTTATTCAATTTCAAGATAAAATTAGGGCTGTGTCCCTTAGGGAGAAAGTGTGCCCCCCAATACAAGAAACTACCTAAAGAAAGCCTGTTAGAATTACATATTTAAAGGGACATCCATATTTTTCTGACAGAGTATTAGTAACAATAAATAAATTGCCAAATAGCACTGAAAACTGGCAGCACTGCTTGGTACTTGAGTGACAGTTAATGTCTCATGGGAAATAGCAGTGACAGCTGAACATGTCACCAATGACATGGCCTCGATTGCACCGTGTAGGAGGGAGGAGGGGAGAGGTTTGAAAGCTGGGAATGGTGACATTCTGGGCAGGGGAGATCCAGGCTGCAAAGGTGGGCTGTCCATTTGGGGGCAGCCTGAAGCCCTGTGCCCAGGTGGGGGCAGATGTGCAGGTGCAGGGCTGGGGTCATGGGGACACACCCACGTGGTGGCACTGAGCCAGAAGCTGAGCTGAGTGGGGAGGCAGGACATTATGACAGCACTTCTGAGTGTTGATGGTCTTCACATCAGGTGGACATCAGACCGCTCAGTGGGACTGATGTGAGGGAATCCCAGAGACCAGTGAACCCTGGGGAAGGAATGAGCCTAGAGGGTTAAGAGGCTGGGGCTCAGGTACAGCCCACCCCCTGCCATGGGGGGAGAGGGAAGAAAGTCTGGGTACAAGAGACCCAAATGGAAGATCAAACAGTGGGGCGAGGGTAAGGAAGCTGGCATTCTCCCGGGACTACATCCAGCCCCAGGGACACCAGGGGTGGAACAGCAGCTCGACCCAAACCCTTCCTGACAGTGGGGTAAGGCAGGAGGAACAGATGGGACAGCTGGGGACAGAGAGATTGTCAGAGGCAGTGGGAGAACCCTGGAGTCCTAGGGCTTCTAGCAATGCTCCTAGTGGGCTGATATGGTGCCACTGTCGCAGCTCAAGGCCTGGCGATGCCTGGAAGCACCTATGTCTTAGCAAGGACAGGTCACCCTGCAGGGGCAGGAGTCCAGCCGAAGACAAACTTCTGTAGCTGCAGGAAGGAAACAGGCAGAAGAGCACGAATGCTGGAGCCCAATACCGGCCATGAAGCTGGCCGGCTGCCCTGCCCAGCGCACAGGGCACCTGAGGGCTTGTCTATATCACGGGGATGGAGCCGAAGTAATCAGCTTACCCCCAGGTCCCCAATACCCTCTTATACAAATTGTTTTAAAATATTCTGTGGAGATCTAACTGGTCTGGCTCAGTGGATAGAGCATGGCCTGTGGGCCAAAGGGTCCTGGGTTCGATTCAAGTCAAGGGCATGTACCTCAGTTGTAGGCTCCTCCCCAGCCCAGGACCTGATCAGGATTTGTGCAAGAGGCAACCAATTGATGTGTTTCTCTCACATTGATGTTTTTTTCTGTCTTTCCCTCTCTCTTCCACTCTCCCTAAAAATTAATGGAAAAATACCTTCGGGTGAGGATTAAAACAAATTAATTCCAAAAAAAATAAAATAAAATGTTCTGTGGAAAGGAAACTGTTAGTGGACTTTTGGTTGGGGGAGGGGTGACAGACATTGACTACAGAGCAAAGTGCCGGGGTCCAACCCCAGCGGGTCCAGGGGTCCCCAAAGGTGTGGACGGAGTCGGCGAAGAAGGAATGACACGGAGACAGCGTTCAGTTGATCAGCAGCCTAGCCAGGATCTCCAGCCAAGTTCTGGTCTTGATCTCCAGAGAGGTTCTGCTGTTTATTGTTTTGTTACATCCGTATTTATCCCAGTTGATTTTAATCCTGTCAATTTCTATTACAAAGGTTAGGGTGTTTCTTATCTCCATTCCAGGGAGTAAAGATTATGTAGCTTAAGCATGATTGTTTGTAGTGATTAACTACCCGCCTGGCACTTAGTTAAGGAGTTTCATCCCCTCCCTAACTTCAGGGAAAAATTCCTACCTGGGGAAACAACCTTTCTAGGAGAGGCATCCCTTCCCTGACTTCAGGGAAAAGTTCCTACCTGGGGAAACAACCTTTCTCGGAGAGGTGACCTTGGTTAAAACACACAGCGCTAAGGGGAGCAAACATATTAAGACCAGTATGCTATATACGCCAGGTCCCTTGAAACATATGCTGTGCAGATGTTTCTATCCTGCAGCGACTGTGTCAAGCAGGAAGGATGGACCAGCTTCCAGCAAATTCCCCCTTTTTTATTTTTTAAATGATAGCGCATGCAAATCGGTGGCCACCTCTCAGATTGGGCCCTTTAAAACTCGGAAGAAGACTGGCAAGCAATGACAGTGAGCATAACTATAAACATAGTGGATGGAGCACACAAGAAGCCCCATTCCTGTATAAGGTTGCCGGCCTCTTCAGTCAAGGGATTTCAGCTGTCCTCAAGTTGTTGGTTTGATTGTCTTTGTTGGTCTGGCTAGCGGGCGGCGTCACGGGCGACGGGCTTCCTGAAATGTCAGTGAGTTGAAGGGCTGCATCAAAGGGTCCATCAGGGCCGTGGTTGATGGTGGTGTCGGTGTCCGAGGAGGAGTAAGCTGTGCCCTCTGGATCCAGCTGATATGGAAAATGGAGGGTAGTAGAAAAAGAAGAGAAAGCAAAAGAACTACAAGGCATGGAAGTGTTTAGAAAAAAGAGGGAGAAGAAAGGGAAGAAGGCAGCATCCTGACACAGCCCTTTCCTTCAGCTTCCCCTTTCCCTGTGGTCCCAGGTAGAAATGGGAAACAAGTCCTGTTGCAGTGAGAGGGCAGCTGCTGTCAGCCAGTCTCTGTCTTTACCTGGGTCCCGATCTGAGCTGGGCATGGGAAGCAGGAAGCAGCCATGGGGACAGGAGACTTTCCTCAGAAGGGGCGAGTGTTCAAGCCCCTGCACCATTGGGGAGGGGGGTCTGTGCCCCACCTTTGTTGCACCCCAAGTTTTCTCCTACTGGCCCCCGACTGTGCCTGTCTTAGGTTGCCCCACCTTGTGGAGTCTTACCCGTCGTTGACTACCAGCCATCTCTGGGCCAAGTAGGGTGATGTGAGGTTCAGTTTTGTCTCCTTGATAGCCTATGTCCCTCTGGCCTCCATGCCCAGCAACTGCCTTTGGAATCCCTCGCCTGCTGGCGGGGCTCTGGCATTGATCATAGGGAACTCAGGTTTCTTCTCTAGAGAGGGCCCAGCTTACGCCATTGGGCCAGAGACAGATCCATGGTACCAGCCACCATGAGGCTTTAACCTCAGCATGAACAGAGAGCTCAGGCAACAGCTATGGGCAATTGGATTGTAAGAAGAGGGTCCCTCTTGGCACAAGGGTAAGAGGCACCAATACAGGACAAAGGAGAGTCCTGGAACAGGGCTTTCTCAGCCCAGGATGTCAGGCTCTTGGCACAAGACAACTCCATGTGTGGGGCATATACCAAACACCCCTAGTCACGGCATAAAAGGGAGGTGCCCTTCCTGGAACAGTAGGGTAGGGAGATTCTAGAAAACGCTGTGTTCAGGAAAGAAGGAGAAAGGCCAAAGAACCAGCAAACAAGTAGTTAGATTTTAGAAAAAGGAAAAAGGAAAGGAGATGTGGGGCAAAGCTGGGACATGTAGAAAGACAAAACGGAGGCACATGTGATCCTCCCAATGGACAGATTGTTCCAGCTCAGGGCTGCACATCTGCTGCAGATGGGCACTGGTCAGGTGTGCTATGATGAGGCAGAGATGGCGGGCGGTGAGACATAAGGTCGGACTAGACGGTCTGGAATCCACACAGGTGAGTCTGCGTCCTGTGGAAATATACAAGCATATCCTCTCCCCTGGGTTAAAAGTACATCAGGTCCCTTCCAGGCTCCTGTAAGCAAGTCTCTCCATTTGACGAGGGCTTTAGGTTTAGTTAGATCAGGGTTCCAATGCCTGTACATCGGGGAATTTCCCTCAGAATCTACATTTAGTATATTAATTACAAATTGAGCATGTTGTAGAACATGATGAGGAGAGGAATATTTAAACTCATTTTCTTGTAATTTTTTAATTTGTGTTTTTAAAGTTTGGTGAGCCCTTTCTACTATTGCTTGGCCTTGAGGATTGTAGGGTATTCCTGTAGTATGTGTGATGCCGAATGTAGAGCATAAGTTTTTAAAAGCTCTAGAGGTATAGGCAGGCCCATTGTCAGTTTTAAGTGCCCTTGGTATTCCTAGGTAGGAAAAGCATTGGAATAGATGTTGACTTACATCTTTAAAGGCTTCTCCTGTACGTGCAGAAGCAAGGATAACATGAGAAAAGGTATCAATACAAACATGCACATAGCAAAGTTTGCCAAAAGATGGGACATGAGTAATATCCATCTGCCATAAGTCACAGGGTCTAAGTCCTCTTGGATTAACTCCAGTAGCAGGGCTAGGAAAATGAGTAGGACAATGGCCGCAGTCACGCACAATACTTCGAGCAGCTTCTCTAGATATGCGATAATATAGACGGAGAGCAGAAGCATTTTGATGGTGAATGGCATGAGACCGCCGGGCTTCTTCTAGAGCTGTACAAACTACTGGGCGAGTTAGTAAATCCGCCTGATAATTTCCTTCGCTTAAGGGTCCTGGTAGGCAGGAATGAGCTCTAATATGTCCAATATAGAAAGCCTTTTCTCGTTTGTGAATGCAAGTTTGTAGCTGAGTTAACAAAGAGAAAATGGCTGTTCTTCCTTGTGGGAGAGAGGCGGTCTCAATATGAGGAAATAATTTAACTATATATTGAGAGTCAGTGTACAAGTTGAAGGGAACCTGTTGCAATTGTTCAAAAGCATAAATGACTGCCAAAAACTCTGTTCTCTGAGCTGACGTCTCTAGAGTTTGTTGAACATGGGTTATTGAGTCAATGATTGTTACTGCCCTACCATTAGAGGAACCATCTGTGAATACTAAGGAGGCAGGAGGTGATAATGGTTCTTTTGAACATTTAATAGGAAATATAAACGGATGTAGGGAGAGAAATTGCAATATAGGTGATCTTGGCAAATGATGTAAAATTTGTCCTGGGAAGTTACCTATAGCTATTTGCCACTCTTCTTCAAATTGTAATAGTGTGTCTAATTGTTCTCTTTTATAAGGTATTATTATCTCAGTAACTTCTCTTCCAAAGAGTTCGATACTGCGTCGTCTACCTTTGATAATGAGAGTGGCCACTAGGGAGGGATAGGGTGGTACAATCTTCCTAGGAGTGACAGGTAAATGTATCCATTCTAATGGTCCTTCCTGCCACAAGCATCCTGTAGGAGTATATTTAGTGGCTAGAATAATTAAGGCCCAAGATTTGGAATAATCTAGATACTGTAGTTGCTGTTTATTGATGGCCTGTTCTATTTTTGCTATAGCCTTTTCTCCTTCTACAGTTAATTGTCGGGGAGACTTAGGGTTAGAATCTCCCTTTAAAATGTCAAATAGAGGTTTTAAGTCAAGAGTGGTTATTTTTAGATATGGCCTGACCCAGTTGATATCACCTAATAGTTTCTGATAATCATTCAATGTGTTTAAATGATCTTTTCTTAATTGTAGAGGCTGATGGGTGATAGTAGAGGTATGTAATATTCTGCCTAAGTATGAAAAAGAAGGTTCAGTCTGAATCTTTTCTGGGGCTATTTTTAGACCATGTTCTTCTAAAGCAAGGATGGTCTGAGTAAGAATTTCCTGTAAAGTAGCCCGATCTTTATGAGCTAGTAAAATATCATCCATATAATGAATAAGATATAGATCTGAAAATTTCTTTCTAATAACTTGCAATGCCTGATCTACAAACTTTTGACATAATGTAGGACTATTTTTCATCCCTTGTGGGAGAACCTTCCATTGGTATCTCTGATAAGGCTGTTTAAAGTTCTCTGATGGTATGCTGAATGCGAATCTTTGACAATCAGCTGGGTGAAGAGGTATAGTGAAAAAACAATCCTGTAAGTCAATAACAACAACACAATATTCCTGTGGAATTGCCACAGGGGAGGGCAATCCAGGTTGTAAGGAGCCCATATCTTCCATGGTGGCATTTATGGCTCTTAGATCTTGCAAAAGTCTCCACTTGCCTGATTTCTTTCTTATTACAAATATGGGTGTGTTCCAGGGACTATTTGATGGCTCTATATGTCCCTCTGCTAATTGCTGATCAATTAATTGTCGGGCTGCTGATATTTTCTCAGATGTTAAGGGCCATTGCTCAACCCATACTGGTTGTGACGATTTCCAGACTATGGGATCAGCAGTCCTAAGGGCAATGGCCCCAATTACAGATCCTGTCGAGGAGTGTGAGGTATTACTTTCCTTTCCTAATCCCTTTCCTGGATTAAATCTCGTGTCTAGCATCTGTGATGTTACTCTATCACTGGGGCTATATAATACAACTCCCATTTGAGACAAGATATCTCTTCCCCATAATGTAAAGGGGAGAGTCGTAATTACATAGGGACAGAACGTTCCTGAATGTTGATCTTCATCAGTCCAAGTTAGAATCTGAGAACTCTTTTTTACATTAGATGCCTTGCCTAGTCCTACTAGGGAAGTGGACGTGGTGTGCGTGGGCCATGAAGAGGGCCAATCCTTCTCTGCTATGCAGGAAACATCTGCTCCTGTATCCAATAGACCTTCAATTGGTTTTCCCTGAATTTGTAAAATTTTTGTAGGTCTAGTAGCATGGATTTCTTGTATCCAAAATGCTGCATCACTAGATCCAAAGCCTCCGGCCCCTCTAGCTTCCTGGGTAACAGCTGTCCCTATTTTATGTATTGGTAACAGGATTAATTGGGCAATTCTCTGGTTGGGCTGAATCTGTATAGTTGTGGTGGGTGGGGAAAGTAAAATCTGTATTTCTCCTGTGTAGTCTGCATCAACAACTCCTGGGATGACTAAGATCCCCTGTAATGAGGTGGAGCTCCGTCCTAATATTAAACCCACGGTTCCCTCAGGCAGCGGCCCAGACACTCCTGTAGGAATGGCTGCTACTGGCGAGTCTGGGGTTAGTACTGCATGGGTGGTTGAGTGGAGGTCCAATCCTGCACTGCCTGGGGTTGCCCTGAAGAGGTCACTGACTGATCGAAATTTGCAAAGGGGTTGAAGGTTGATGCCCCTATTATTGCAGGGGCCTGGGGCTGGCCCCTTCTCAAGTTTCCCAATTGAGGTGATGGGATATAACCTCCTTGGGAGTTATTTGTAGAGTTTAAAGGCCGACCATTTTTATGGTATCTTGATCTACATTCCTTTGCCCAATGGAATCCTTTCTGACATCGGGGACAAACGGTTTTTGGAAGATTAATATTATTCCCTAATGTATTTCCAGGCTGTCGAGGAGCTTGCCATCTGGCCTGAGTATTATTATTTTTATTTGGGCATTCTCTGCTAAAGTGCCCAGATAAGCCACAAGAGTAGCAGTTCATATTTCTTTTATTACCTGTAGTATTGCTGGCTTGTCCTATAGCCTGTACATATTGAGGGTATGTCTCCCCTTTGAGAGCTGCAGCTATAGCTACACCCTGTATAAATGCTGGACTTACATCAGCACACTGTTTTATAAAATCATTTATAGTTCCTGTTCTGCGAATCGGCCTTAATAAAGCCTGACAGGTATTATTAGCATTTTCAAAAGCCAGTTGTTTGATTAGGATATCGGCTGCCTCTTTGTTATTGATTACTCTCTTGACTGCCTGCATGAGGCGAGAAAGGAAATCCTGATATGGTTCCTCGACCTTCTGTTTAACCTCTGTAAGGGTGGTTGTTTTTCCTGCCGTATAAGGTAGGGATTTCCAGGCACTTACTGCACAACTGGTTACTTTGGTAAGTGCCTCTGTGGGCATATGCATTTGCTCCTCAGCCGTGTTAAAATCACCTTCTCCTAATATCATGTCTAGGGTTATTCCTTTTCTGGTTTTTTCGCTAGTGGCTACAGCTTTCTTAGCAAGATCTTCATATTCAGTTTTCCATAATAAGTAATCGCCTCCTGAGAGACAGGATTTACAAACCTGTGACCAATCATAAGGAGTCATCCATTTACTGGCTAGGGTTTCTACCAAGGTTTGTGTGTAAGGAGCTAGAGGTCCATATTCAGAGCAGGCCAATTTTAATTCTTTAAGTACTTTGTAAGGTATAGGCTCCAAGGTGGGGTTTCTATTCCCACCAGACTCATTCTCATATGTAACTGGGAAGCAGAGTGAGAATTCAAGATCTCCATTAGCTTCAGCTTCTCTTATCGCCCTTTGAAATTTAGACATGGAGCTCAAAGGAGCCACAGGACGTGGTTTAGGCTTCCTTTCTAATTTGGGGAGCCTGTTTTGAATGGGAGGGCCACTCTCCTCTCTACTGACTGGAAAGGACCAGTGGTCATGTTTATGATATTTATTCTCCTCCCTATCAGTAGGCATAGCTAAATTGCTTTTAGATTGAGCTGAAGACAATGATGATGTATCCTCTCTGGGTGGAGCCGAGGGACTATTTAAATTTTGAGAAAGTTCAACCGTTTTTGCCTCTGGTGCCAAGGTGTCACAGATTGAATCCCAGAGGGAAAAGTAACATGGCAGGACCTTCTCAGATTCATGGTGTTTCTTTAATTGCTTTCCTACTTCAACCCAAGTTTTTAAATTAACAGTTCCATCCTCTGGAAGCCATTGACATACTTCTTCTATAAAACTTTCTGTCTCACTGGGAAAAACCTCAACTCCAATTCTGCTAGTAAGCATATGCGTTAAAAGATTAATACAGAGTCTTTTTTCTTTAGACTCAGTATGACCCATCTTGTCAATCTAAGTTCTGTACTAACTACCCGCTTACCCTACTTATCCTCTATGGGGGGGGGGGGGGGTCTGAAGCACCCTATGGTGCAGTCCTATCCGTCCAAAGTACGGGGGGGGGGGGGGGGGGGGGTGGGGGACTTACCTAAGGGAATCCTGTTCGGGCGCCAGATGCCGGGGTCCAACCCCAGCGGGTCCAGGGGTCCCCAAAGGTGTGGACGGAGTCGGCGAAGAAGGAATGACACGGAGACAGCGTTCAGTTGATCAGCAGCCTAGCCAGGATCTCCAGCCAAGTTCTGGTCTTGATCTCCAGAGAGGTTCTGCTGTTTATTGTTTTGTTACATCCGTATTTATTCCAGTTGATTTTAATCCTGTCAATTTCTATTACAAAGGTTAGGGTGTTTCTTATCTCCATTCCAGGGAGTAAAGATTATGTAGCTTAAGCATGATTGTTTGTAGTGATTAACTACCCGCCTGGCACTTAGTTAAGGAGTTTCATCCCCTCCCTAACTTCAGGGAAAAATTCCTACCTGGGGAAACAACCTTTCTAGGAGAGGCATCCCTTCCCTGACTTCAGGGAAAAGTTCCTACCTGGGGAAACAACCTTTCTCGGAGAGGTGACCTTGGTTAAAACACACAGCGCTAAGGGGAGCAAACATATTAAGACCAGTATGCTATATACGCCAGGTCCCTTGAAACATATGCTGTGCAGATGTTTCTATCCTGCAGCGACTGTGTCAAGCAGGAAGGATGGACCGGCTTCCAGCAGCAAAGGGGTCTTTCACCATATTATGTATTTCTTACAGATTTTAATTTTTTATAATTATTTTTATTATAATAATTTATAATAAATAAAATATAATATACAGCATATTATATATCTATCCCCCCTGGCGGAAGTGGCTAGGAATCACAGCTGGTATAAGTGGAAGTCATGGTAGGGCAACATAGTATATATTATTTATTATATTATATGTAGTATATCGTCCATATAATAAAATCCTATATAATAAATGCCTAATATGCAAACTGTCCTGGAGACCGGAGTTCAAATGCTCGCTATGAGGTGCGCTGACCACCAGGGGACAGTGTAGAACATGGCGGGCATCAGCCACGCGGTGCTGGCAGCAGGCAGCAGTGGAGGCACTGTCAGCCCCAATGGGCCCTAACAAGAGTGGGACCATGGAGGGACAGTGGAGCAGGTAAGTGGGTGGCACCAGGTCAAGATGGGTGTCGGGGGGGGGACAGGAGGGAGGCTGATCACCCCTCCAATCGCCCTGCAGATTTCAACTAGTGGTGGTGGGAGGGGTGGGGCCGCTGCCTGGCTCCCAGGCACTGAGGGAGAAAGGCCAAATAGCAATATTAAAATATTTCTTGCAATATTTTCCTTTCAATGTGCATGAATTCGTGCACCAGGCCACTAGTATATCTATAATTATAAAAGCATAATATGCTAATTAGACCTGACGGCCTACCTGACGCAGTCAGGGCTGTGGGGGAAGCCCAGGTCCCGGGTGCTGGAGGGAAGCCGGTGCCCGCAGCTGGGGGAAGGAAGGCCTACTCTTGCAGGAAGTTCGTACATCGGCCTTTAGTAATAAAATAAAAATGTTTATAAGAAAAAGATACATTAAAATAGAATGTGTTAGGGAAGACAGTCAGGACTTGTTGAAGGACCTTCTGGAAAGCTTCCGTAAGGGTCAATTTAAAGAGGACAGCTTTGCCTGGCTGGTGTGACTCAGCAGTTGAGAGTCCACCCAGGAACAAAGACGTCACTGCTTTTTTCTTTTTTTTTTTTAAATATATTTTATTGATTTTTTTACAGACAGGAAGGGAGAGGGGTAGAGAGCCAGAAACATCTATGAGAGAGAAACATCGATCAGCTGCCTCCTGCACACCTCCTACTGGGGATGTGCCCGCAACCAAGGTACATGCCCTTGACTGGAAGCGAACCTGGGATCTTTCAGTCCGCAGGCCAACGCTCTCTCCACTGAGCCAAACCGGTTAGGGCCATAAGGGTCAATTTAAAGGCCTTTCTGCTGATTTCGCACTATTGGAATAGTTGTATCTGGAAACAAGGACTCTTAACAGGAGTCCTTTTTGACTCACACCAGGAATGAGGAACTCATGCCCTGCTGAGCCATTGAGAAGAAACCCCACCCTGTTCCATTCTGCCCCTGAGGGAGGCCCCTACCCAGAAAGAAAACAACCTGTGACCTGAATCTCCAGGAGCCGCCCCCTCAGCCGCAGCGCTCACCTGCTAGAGGTGGCGCACCCCTGGCCTCTCAGGGTTCTCTCTGCAGGTCTTCGCTCACACATCACTCTCCCCCAGAGCAGCTCAGGGCATAGCGCTGGTTGAACTGTTGGGAAGCAGGGTCCTTGGGTCCAATTTGTTTTCCTCTAAGTAAGCTTCACCAGCTATGAAGCTGATTTTTAAAAACTTTATCTGACTTCTGATCTATTTCTGAAAGGATTCTGATACCACATGGGGGATTACATGCCATATTTCTAGTCCCTCAAAGGGAAAAAAAATACCATCAAAAAGTAGGTTGGCAAAGAAAGCTTCTGACTGGAGGAAATGGGTCATAAGGAATTATCACAAATGACATCAACACAATGACAACTAACAATTATTATAGAGCCCGGTGCTGTGCTAGGTACTTTATATAAGGTTTCTGGGTTTTGTTTTGTTTTGTTTTATCATCTGAGTCTCACCACAACTTTCCAAATGAGGAAACAGACTGAGGGGCTAGTGATGGCAGAGCCAGGAGCCACACCGAGGCTGACTCCGCAGGCCGCGCTCTTAAATACCACCCACTGTAGAGGGTTATTTCATCCTCACCCTCCTGCCTCGTGGGAGCTCAGTAGGTGCCTCCCAGGAGCAGAGTCAGTAGGACCACCTCCAGGAGTGTCTAGGAGAGATGGCTGATACAGGTGGAGGGCCAGTGTGGGCCATGGTGCCAAAGGGCACACGGAGAGAGCCCTTGGAGAGGGAAGTTTGCAGAAA
Source organism: Myotis nattereri (assembly GCF_964212035.1). Lineage (NCBI taxonomy): Eukaryota > Metazoa > Chordata > Mammalia > Chiroptera > Vespertilionidae > Myotis > Myotis nattereri. The sequence goes on along the minus strand of NC_138086.1, from coordinate 23,653,868 downwards.
TGGTTCAGGGGATCCTTGAAGCTTGAAGCTTCAGCTCATCCTATTGGCTTCCCATTCCCTACACCAACAGGCTTATGCAAAGTACCTGTGTGTCTTTTCTGAAGACTTTGTTCGGAAAAGCATGGACTACGCTGAAGCTTAGAGTTATTCAACTTTCCGGTTTAAAGATGAGTGAATGCACCTGAGGAAGAGGAGAGACTCGCTGAGGTCACAAAACAAAAAGCGACCCGGGAGCTCTGACCCCTTTCCAAGCTCTTCCCGTGACACCTGAGGAGGCGTGGGGTTCTCTCCACATGCATAGAACATCTGCTGTGATAAACCTGAACGTGTGGACCACTAGCACTGATTTCCAATCTCAGCTGCAGTGTGGTTCATGAGATTGCAGCCATGCTGTGGGGTAGCCCGAGTAAATGCTCGGTTCCTTGGCCTGACAAGCATACCTCTTAAACCTTACAGGTTATAAACAGATGACAGCAAATGTGACAGAGGAATATAGGACTGATTTTCTAGGTCAAGAGCTACTCCTAATTTGTACTCCATAATTGCCAATATCTTGAGAGACATCTATTCTAGCAACTCAGGGCGTGATCTTACCTCCCCCTCCCTCTCCTCTGCCCTAACAAACAGCCCTCAGACCTGCAAAGGAGCCTTGGAAAGTTCAATAGTCTTTCCAAGGTCACAGAGCAAGCCACGGGCAGAATGAATAGAGAGCTCCGTGTCCCAACTTCCCAAGTCTCCAGCACGGGGCCCCTCCCATATTACCTTACCCTGCATAGATCCTGTCAATCAGAGAGGGGAAAGGTCACTCAATCGGGAACTTCCTAAGTCACTGGAATAAGGAAAACGCCTGGGTCTCCTCCCTGGGAAGGCCCATTGCAGGCAGACAGAGGTACAAAGAGAATAGGCGTGTGAGGAAGTGTCCCCAGGCCAGGTGGTACTGACTTAACAAAGGCCGTGTATGCAGCCAAGACAAGACCCAAACTCTGCTCCTCCCATCATCCCATCCTCCCTGCTGTCCTTTTAATAGAAGCATTTTCCCTGCCTCACCCCCCACCCCCAACTCCCTCCAAAAAAACTCACAAATATGTTGTGTGAAATATCAAAACTAATTAGACCAAATGGTGTTCGTATCTGTCACTGGCTTTTCTGGGGGAGAGCAGCCTGTGTCATGGAGGGAAATTTGTTAACTAATTAAGGACAGTTTTTAGGGGAGACTGTCATGTTCCTGTGGGAGAGAGGGATGGGAGGATTGAAGAAGCTTCTTGGATGGGCCGATTAAGGGTAACTAAGACCAGAGATAAAAGGCGTGGTGACAGCAGGTGACTCAGAAGGTGATGTGGGAGGGAAGGAGAAACAGGACTGAGCAGCCTTATGGGCAGCTAGTTCCATGCTTCTTCCTACAGTCAAAAGAGGACACTGTTTGCACACAAGTATGAGAGAGAGAGAGAGAGAGAGAGAGAGAGAGAGAGAGAGAGAGAGAGAGAAAGGAAGGAAGGAAGGAAGGAAGGAAGGAAGGAAGGAAGGAAGAAGGAAGGAAGAAAGAAGGAAAGAAAGAAAGAAGGAAAGAAAGAAAGAAAGAAAGAAAGAAAGAAAGAAAGAAAGAAAGAAAGAAAGAAAATAGGAAGGAGGAGGCAGTTTGTCCAAAGCTGGTACTTAGCAGTTGTTAATGCTGCTTCACAACCAAGAGCAGAGACCATGCCTTATTTTCATCACGTTCATCAATATATAGTGTTGGTAGTTTCTCCAAAATTTTGGCTGGAATATGGTGAAGGAAAAAGAGGAAACATTTATACAAATCTCATTTGTGCTGGAGACAATCTAAGATCTTTTGATTTTTTTTTTTTCTCATTGAGAACTATCTGAATAGAAGTAACAGAAAAAGAGCCTGAGGATACTGAATCCAGAGAAGAGAAGACTTAGGAGGAACTTAGGTTGGTCAAGAGTGACCAACCTGCTTCATGTATGTGTTCCTGTGTGTCTGAGCCCAGGTTGCATGACATCAGTTAGAGACGTTGACAAAGGACTCCTGCAATGGGCCGTGGACTCTGAGGTCCCACACATTGAGATTCCAGGAGTCTGTAGATTTGCACTGTGTCGGGCTGTATTTCAGTTGCACAGGATGAAGACTGTTTTCCCTGAGGAAGTAATAGGACAAGGCCCTGAAAACGTCTTTGAACCCCTCTTATTTCAGAAGCCTTAAAAAATGGGGAATGAGGAACTGAAAGACACATTTGTTCAGTTGATGCTCAGACCCCTAATGGCTCTAATAGTCATTCATGCCCTCTGCATGGTCAAGGTCACTCCCCACAGCTGCCCAGGCCTGTGGCCTCTGGCCCAAGAACCATTTCTGACCATTCTTCCACTGAACAGCATGAGAACTGCCATTGCTTGAGGAGGGGGCGGTGGGGTGAGGAGGCAGCTGGCACGGTGCTCAAGAGGTGGGTCCTACCTGAGGTTGTCTGGATTTGAACTCTGGCTCTGCCATTCGCTACATATGGAGGCAAATTACTTGACCTTTCTGACCCCCATTTGCTCTAAACACATGATGTGGTTACTTAGCTCATAGGATTGTTGTGAACATCACATGTGAATCCATGTGGCAGATGAATGCTAGGAACAGAATGAGGCTCACAGTGAGCTGGCTGTGGGGGCCTAGCCGGGAGGGCACTTGGCATGCTGCCCTCTGAGCGACACCACTGCCCTTTGAGCGGTTAAAACAAAGAGGCCACAGTGGTCTTGAATTCCACAAAGGCCTCCGCCAAGGGGCTAAGAAGTGGTGTGTTAGGGATTCAAACAGACCAAATTTTGAAGGAAAAAGATCAGGTCAGGGAGTGATGGAAGAACCCCAAGCAAACTATTCACTGGGGGCTGGGAGGTCGATGGTCTGCAAATCATGTCTTTGACTGTTGTCCTTGGCCTGGAGGTCACAGGGCCCTTCCCCTGGGGACTGCCCAGAGGTCTCCTGCGGCTGCCAGCCTCCTCCTCGCTCCATGCACTCATCCCCTTGGGCTCTTCCCCAGCAATTTTTCTCCTAAGAACTTCGAAGCACCAAGATAATAGACTTTGCAACTCACACAGTGGATGGGGGCGGGGACTGAAACCGGCAGCTCCAACTTGCTGAGTCCCAGCGAGTCTGCTCTGTGAGTCTGCGCTGGGCCTGGGGCCAGGACCCCCCCTCGCCCTCTGTTGTAGGTCCCCGCCTGGCTCCTCTCTGCTGCCTGTCTGCTCCCCACTCCCCACCCAGCGTTCGTCTGCTGGTCTAATAGCACTGCCCTGTTCTTTGGCTCTGCTTCCTTTAATATACACATAGATTACAGCTACATTAAAGAAGCCCAAAAATACCAAAGCAGAACTAAAGCAATTATTATAATGCAGCCGTAACAGCAGCTGTAATGAGACAGAATTAAAAATGAGCCAGCATAATCACAATTCACTGTTCCCAACGACCTTCGGAGAGGCTTTCATTTGGAAAGCAACATCCAGGCCTGAACTGTCAGACTGGAAGGGAATTCAATTGTGCCTCCCAGCGTGCCCTGGCCCCTGGCTACCAGGAGATCTGGCTCTTCCTTATGAAAACATCTGTTCCCTGGCTGAGGCTACAAGGGATTACCCTTTTGCTTAGCGGAAGGCAGAGGGAAGGGGCATAGGAGCTGGGTGCTTCCTCCATGGCACACAAGGCTGGCTTAGTCCTCTTCCATTTGTCACTGGGACTGCCCGGGCCACGCTGGAGCAAATTCAAGTCCGTGCAGCATTCTGCCTGGCTCAGGGCATGTGCCACATGTTGAAGACCATGACAATTCTCATTATTTCAGTTGACCTCACAGAAACCCTGAGAGGCAGGTTCCATTGTGTCCCCCTATTCATGACCAAGGAAACAGGAACTCAGAGAAGTTCAGTGACTGCTCACAGCCACACCTCATGGGCACTGAGGCCATGGTGCCAGTCCTGTCTTCAGACTCCAGAGCATGAATTCCCATCCTGACTTCATAGGCCTGGTGCCTTCGTAGAAGCAGAGGTGAGCTCTACTGGGATTGGTCTTACATGACTTCATTTGGATGCACTGGACCAGGGAGGGGAGGGACATGAGGGCGAGATGATGGAGGGAGAATGCAAGCACACCCAGCAGGAGCGGCTTCCTCAAGGAGGCCATTCGGACTGAGAAGTGGCAGCCGTCCACTTACAGGAGCCTTTACTCTTCCCTCCTTGGCCTGTTCTGTGCAGATCAGAAATAAGAAGGCAAAAGGCTGGGAGATAAAGGAGCTGGGAGGGGTGGGTGGGGAGGGGCATGCAGGGAAGGCTCAGGCTCCTCTCCGCTATCTAGGAGGATGCTAGGAACAAACCCTAATACGTGGTGATTTTGCCAAGCCTGCCCAAATTGGGCTTCCTGGAGCCCCACCAAAGGCAATCTGACCCCTCACTCCTGAGCATGCTCAGTTTACTCGGGAGACAGAGATGGGGAAGCTGTGGGAGAGGGCTTCCACCGTGTCATGCTGGGCCAGGAGCAGGCGCAGGCGGGAGAAATGGCCATAAGGAGCCAGTGCTCATCTTCCTCTTGGGTGAGCTGGGCTATGGTTCTGGGTGCAGGTGGCCCTTCTTCTGTCCCCCAGGCCCAGGCAGCTGGAGCCCTGCAGCCCTGCTGCTGGGGAAGGTGTCCCAAGGACTCTGGTTCCAGAAGCCCAACAGCCTGAATGCGTTCCATGGATGCTGGGTGTTCGGGATGATTCTGCAGCCAGCCTGGGCTTCTGGGAGGGTCTTAAACCCCAAGCTGCAACCTCTTCGTGGCCGGGTCACACTCCCACTGTAATTCACTTGGGAAACTGTGAGTTCCCACCATAGCTAACTAAGCAAGGGATGCAAAGCACTTTATGGTTTCACAACAATTGAATGTGGGCTCGCGGCCATTTCCAGGAACCTAGCTCTACATGGTCACTATATAACTGAACCATTTGCCACACTGAGATTGCCATCCCAGGCGGGCAGCGCATGAGAATTGAGCCATGAATACTGGCCCTGCCACTTGGCTTTCCTGGAGGGGAAAGAGTTGTTAAGAGTCCTGGCCAGTGTGGCTCAGTTGGTTGGAGCATCATCCTGTACATCAAAAGGTTGTAGGTTTGATTCCCGGTCAGGCACATACCTTCGCTATGAGTTCAGTCTCCGGTCAGGGCGCGTACAGGAGACAACCAATCAATGTTTCTCTCTCACATAGATGTTTCTCTCTCCCCACAACCTTCCTCTTTCTCTAAATACCAATAAAAATATACTCTTGGATGAGGATTAAAAATAAATAAAAAGAGTGGCTGAGAGAAGCCACCTCTTGTCCTTGCTTGAGTGCTGCCCATCCCTCTCTCTGGGAAAGTCCCTCCATCACCCTGTCCCTATTTTATGGAGAGAGAAGTGTGTGGGGAGTAAACTGACTCAAATAGAGTGGGACCATGTGCATTAGTCACTGCTAAGGTAGAACAAGCCAGGAGGGAACATCTGAGAGAATGTGAGAGGGCCCAGTACTGGGAGTAGATGGGCCCATTTCTTCAATGGCCCTGCTCCTCCTCAGTGAGAGGACAGAGGGGACCACAGCCACAGCGCACCTGACTCCCAACTTCTAAGCTTCCTCAGAAGCCTGGGAATACACATGAAGGAATGAGAAAATGGGCAAAAAACATGGGGGAAATTGCTGAGAGCTTTTTATTTTGTCTAATTTCCAACTTGAACAATGGGGCTTGCCCTCTGAGGGTGAGTGGATCCTAACTGGGGTGAGCGGGTGTCTGTGGAGAGCATGTGGCCACTGTGAAAAGTCCCAGCTGTGGGGTGACACACCTTTTTTTAGAGAACTTCAAGCGTTGGCTGGTTTGGGAATATAAGACTTAAAAGAGTGTCCTACACATAGGGATTTAGGAATATGATACTTTTTGTAAAAATTCACACACAAGGGAGCAAATAAACAAGCATGACATCTGAAAACCTTACATAAGCTGAGCACTGGGCGCCTCCCCTCCCACCCACCCTGCAGACCTACATTGCCCCACAGGACACGCAGGTGGAGCCGGAGCCTGTCAGCCCTCTCCTCCCGCCACCCCAGGAGCTAAGGAGATGCAGGGAAGGGTCTGCAGCCCCCATGGAGTGGTTGGCCATTGTCGTTGCTATTGCTGTTGTTTTGAATGCCTTTCTCTAGTGCTCTGCCCACAGCTTATTAGCACGTGGTTTTGGTGAGTGAGAAGGGTTTAGGCTCACAAGATGGCACCATGCTCTGTCTCACCACCTCAGGGGAGTATTCTTGAGACATTTGTTTACAATGTCCCCAGACAGATGGTCTCAAGCCTCTCCAGCAGCCACTGCCACATGGGCACCGGAACCCCCGGCCCCAGGTCCAAGGAGCCAGGTTTTAAAGCCCGCCCTCACTGGAAGTTTCTTTTCCCATCTGTCTTGCAAAGGTGTGAATGGATTTGACAAAGGATGAGGAGGGAGGGAAAGAGAGAAAATAAACTGCCCGTCCTACTGCATCACCACACACACACACACACACACACTCATATACAGGCAGCCAGACATCGCCTCAGTAGACTACGGCCAGTGCAATAAGACCAAAAGGGCTGGGCAAAGTGCTCCCACTGTGCCATGGGCTGCCATGGGCAAGCTGACTTCGATTTGGGTCCCAGCTCGGTCATGAGCCAGCTGAGCTTCGGCATCGGTAGCATCACCGGGGCCTGCCTCTTCACAGGAGGCGCGGCAGAGCTGGAATTTGTTGGAGACCTGGGAGCAGAGGAAAGCACACAGGCCTTCGTAGGGATGAGGCTTCAGAACTTAGCCTCCGAACACCAAGACCGTGAGCTGCCCACCCCCTGGTCCACTCTGCACTGACTTCCTCCCTTTGTTTATAAAGTCTCAAGATACATTTTTTGGTGTCTCAAACAAGTGGCAGTTTGCTTACTACATGCTTCATGGGCCCCTGGTGTCCCCTCTAACACAGAATGCTCTGGATCTAGAACCCATTCTTGGGCCGCTCCCCACCAGATCCATGTCTCCCTCCTGGAACTCATAGCCCTTACTGTGTGAACTGCTCACGTGACACCCAACCAATGCCGCCTTATACTGATGGGTATTTGGCGTTTTGTGCTTCCTCTCAGCCTGTTTGTCACAAGGTAATAAAGTGCTTCGTTCTGAATTAACGTGGAGTGTCTTTACCTTAAATATACTTTATCTGCTATTTATCTGCTATTTTTTAATGCATCGGTTTTGTTGTGGTTAGTATGTTCACAGTAGGCCTTTCTTCATTCCTCCTACTTTCAAACTTTCTGTATCTGTCTTGTAGAGGCGTGATTGGGTTTGACAAAGATTGAGGAAGGAGGAAAAGAGAAATTAACCATACCTCTCCTACTAGCATATCACCATCACTACCAACACACACACACACTCATATTATCCAAGCAAACAGATACCTTCCAAAATAGAGTATGGCCAAGCACTAAAGCAAAAATAGCAAACTCTGCTTTAGGTATTTCTTATAAATTGCATATGTTTTAGACCCAAACTTACAAATTCTGTCTTTAAATGGGTAAGTTTAATCAATGCCCATTATTGTGATTGCTGGTGTGTTTTGCTTCATTTCTGTCATCTTGCTTTGTGTTTGACAATTGTTTGGAGAGAAACTCCTGGATGGGTCATTCATGCTTCTCCATGCCTTTCCGGGCGTGCGGAGAATGCGAGGCTCTGACTGCTCATCACCTGGGTCATTTCTCAGGGTTGTGTTTGCATCAAGAAATCCCTGGAGCACAGATCCTTCTCGCTGCCCCAAGGCAGTGTTCCTCAGCTGAGACCAATTCACTGCACAGGCAACCTACATCTAAGCCCCTCTGAATCACCCTCGTGGAACTTAGGGGCAAAGAGGAAACGAAACACAGGTGGTGCTCACGGGGATGCTGTGCATATTGAAGGCTTTGTTTCTGACCTAGGAGTCTTGTGTCTTCTGACAACACCCATGAAACAGTAGCAGGCTAACCTAATCCTATCTAATAATAGAGAAACATGGTAATTAACTGTAACTTCGCTACCCTTCCCATTGGCTAATCAGCAAGATATGCAAATTAACTGCCAACCAAGATGGCGGCCGGCAGCCAGGCAGCTGAAGCAAACAGGAGGCTTGCTTGCTCCAGTGAAGGAGGAAGCCAAGGTTCCCCGCCTGCCACTGCCAGCCTCTGAGCTTGCACTCTAAGAAACAATGTTGCAATTATAGAAGCTAAACAATCCCCATAAACCTGCTTTCAGCTGTCAGAACTGGAGTGAGCAGGACCGCAACAGTGTTACAATTATAGAACCCAAACAAACCCTAGATTCCTGCTTTCAGCAGCCGAGGTCTTAGAGTTGGAGCCAAGCCTCAGAGCTAAAGCTGGCTCTCAGCTCCAGTGACAGCCATAGAAGGTAAATAAATTCCAGAATAAAAAAGAAAAAGAAAAAAAGGAGAGGTTGGGAGCTTCAGTCACCCGCCAGCCTGAAAACGGCCCTCAGCCCCTCACCCAGACTGGCCAGGCACCCCAGTGGGGACCCCCACCCTGAAGGGGGTGTGACCAGCTGCAAACAGCCATCACCCCTTCATACAGGCTGGCCAGGCACCCCAGTGGGGACCCCCACCCTGATCCAGGACACCCTTCAGGGCAAACCAGCCAGCCCCCACCCATGCACCAGGCCTCTATCCTATATAGTAAAAGGGTAATATGCAAACTGACCCTAACAGCAGAAGGACTGGGAATGACTGGTCACTATGACACACACTGACCACCAGGGGGCAGACGCTCAATGCAGGAGCCGCCCTCTGGTGGTCAGGGTGCTCTCACATGGGAGGAGCTCTGCTCAGCCACAAGCCAGGCTGATGGCTGCCATTACAGCGGTGGTGGTGGAAGCCTCTCCTGCCTCCTCAGCAGCGCTAAGGATGTCCGACTGCAGTTTAGGCCTGCTCCCTGCTGGCAAGTGGACATCCCCCCCCGAGGGCTGCCGGGCTGCCAGAGGGATGTCTGATTGCCATCTTAGGCCCATTCCCCCAGGGAGTGGGCCTAAGCCAGCAGGTGGTCATCCCCTGAGGGGTCCCAGGCTGCGAGAGGGCACAGGCCAGGCTGAGGGACCGCCCCCCCTTCCCCCCGAGTGCACAAATTTTTGTATACCGGGCTTCTAGTAGCTTATAAATACGTTAGTTCAAATCTCAAACGCTTCACAGGCCTGGTAATAATCACTGTGGTTATTTTCTCCTTATTTCCTCATGCCATGCCTCTTAGTGGAGTGACCCTGCTTTCTTTATTTCCTTTTTAGCCTCTATTGCTTTGAAAGTTGTGCATTGTATTTCTCCCCTTTTAATGGTTACCCCTAAATAACTACTTTAAAAAAAAACTTAAGTGTAACAATGTTGAATATCAATCAATATCTCATCCCTCTTCAGGACAGTAAGTTACTTCCCCGCCTCCACCCCATCCCCATCGTCCATACGACTTATTGCTACCGAACGTTTTAATTTTGCCTTATTTTCAATCTACCGTTTTTATTGTTGTTACAGTCACTACTTGTTGTTCTTTATCTCACCATTACTTCTGGCTTTCTGCTCCTTCCATCTGGTTTAGTTTCTATCTCAGAGTTATATCCTTTAGTTGTTCTTTCAACTAGGGTCTGTGAGTAATAAATTCTCTTAGACTTTGTTTGTATTAAAAATTCCTTTACCGTCATTTTTGAATGATGCTTTACTTAGGATTTGAATTTTAGGGTGCTAGTTATTATCCTATAGCAAGTTAAAAACATATTTCCTGGTGTTATCTATTTTTGTTGGTAATATGTCTGCTTTTAGGTGAATTATCATACCTATTATAATCCGACTTTTATCTCTGGGAACTTTTTAAGATTTGTCTCTTGATTTTTTATTTTCTGTGATGTAGCTACAAAGTGTCTAGATGTGCATTTATTTTTATTTATTATTCATAGACCTGAAATTCTTCAGTTTAGGAATTTAAATGTTTCTTTAATTCTCAGCCAATATCTTTTCAAATATTATCTCTCTCACATATTCCCTGTTCTCTCCTTCTGGTACTTGATAATATGTATTTTATTACATTTCTGCTAACTCTCTTGCATATTTTCCATTTCAAATTCTGGATAATAGTCTCAAAGTATCTTCCAGGTCATTGATTTTCTCTTTGGCCATGTCTAATGTACTACTTTATCCTCCTAATCATTTTTATTGTAATATTATAGTTTATATATCTGGAAGCACTATTTGTCTACTTTTCAAATCTGTTTCTGTATTGCTCTGTTCTGTGCTTATAATTTTATTCCTCCTTTTATATTTTCATTATTTTAAATATATTTAAACTGTAGTCTAAGATTGTTCCATTTCTTCTAGATTCTGAAATGTTAATTACCCTACTCGCTGTTTTTGCTAGGTATCCTTCATCATAGCTTGTGGCTTTTTGCAGTTTCTAATTTTTCTTGCCATCTTCAAGGGATTTTTTTTCCCTTAGGGAATCTCATGTCCTCTGTATATAAATGGTGGTGGCATTTCTCTATATAAGACTCTATGTTTGCTTCTGCTAGCACGCCATTTGTTTTACCAGCTTTAGGCCAGTATTTATATTAGTTTCTAGGCATTACTTATGTGGTGCAAATTTGTGCAAGTTGTGCAGGCTTAAGTTTTCAGTTTTTGGTATGTGACTCCCTTTTACCCAAGGCTTAAGTGGACCACAAACTTTCTTGAAATTTTCCCAAACAGCTCTGCTGAGTTTTTCTTATTCTCTCAGAAGCTCCTAACTTTATGCCAGAAGCCTCTATCCATGCCTCTCAACTTATCTAGATTTGAGGCTTTAACTTTTGTTTTTGGTGGATGTTAACTCCATTCTGAAGCTATTATCAATAAGCCAAGAAATAACAACTATTGGAAAGGATGTGAAGAAAAAAAACAATCCTCATGCACTGCTAGTGGGAATGTAAAATGGTATAGCCACTTAGGAAAACAGTATGAACATTCCTCAAAAAGTTAAGAATAGAGCTACCACCTGATCCAGCAATCCCTCTTCTGGGCATCTACCTGAAAAATTTGAAAGCATTTATTCATAAGGATATACATGTTCACATTTATTGCAGCATGATACAAGGCAACCAAGCCATGAAAATAAGCCAAGTGTCCTTGGATGGATGATTGGATAAAAAAGATGTGGTACATATATGCAACGGAATACTACTCAGCCATTAAAAAAAGATGAAATACTGCTGTTTCCAACAACATGGATGGATCTCAAGAGTGTCATACTAAGCAAAATAAGTCAGAAGAAAAAGGACAAGAACCATACAATTTCATTCATGTGTGAGATATTAAACAAAAAGCAATAAACAAACGAACTCATAGACCCGAATAACAGAAGGGTGCTTACCAGAGGGGAAGGAGGTTGGGGGGAGGCTGAAGCAGGTAAAAGGGGTCAAATTTATGGTGACAGAGGGAGACTAGACTTTGGGTGGTGAGCACACATGCAATATACAGGTGATGTAGTATGAAATCATACACTTGAAACTTGTTAACCAATGTCACCCCAATATGTTTCATTAAGCAGAAAACATTCTGAATCCCTAAGGCCTATGTCTGCATCTTAATCCCCCTTGGACTAGCACGGTCTCGGCTCCCGCCAAGACTCTGACTTTGAGTTCCTGCCTCATTGTGGACACTGGGAGGCTCTCTCTCTTTCTTTGTAGCTCTGTGCATATTTAGATTTATTTGTTATCGTGTATGCAGATTTATGTATGTATGAATGGAAGGAACACCTTTCCATATCCACTCTGTCTGCCACACTGACTGGAAGTCTTCAGTGAGATTGTAACTAACTAAGGAGGTACCATGTCTCATCCTTCTGTGTATGACTACAGACCTCGACTGTGGAGCCTGCCCCAGAATCACACGCTAATCAGCGCTCAAAAAGGGTTTGTAACAATCTCAGGCTCTAACAATAGGGGCTTTGTTAACTGGGCCAGGATACAACAATGTAATGGAGTGTGGTGCAGCCACTTTAAAAGATATGGGAAATTTATAAGCAATAAAAAAATGTTGTCAACAACATTTTCAGTGTAAAAGACAGGTTGGAAAATAGTGTGCACTGTCCTGTTGTATAGAAAAAAAACTGGAAGGAAACATACCAGAATGTTAGCACCTTTCGATCCCTAGACAATTTTCATTTTCTCCTTTTGGTTTGTATTTCTCATAGTGAGCATTAATTTCTTGTGTAATAAGTATGACAAATATGAATTTAAGATAAACCCCAAATGCCAAATAAGTAGGAAATCCGAGATGCTCTCTCCAGTTTCTCCCTCCCCAGGACCTTTGTCTCAAAGGAGAGTCCATTTGACATCCACACCCAGGTGGGGAGGTGGCTGATGTCTGAGCAGCTCACCATGGCTCCACGGCTCCCTGCCACAGGAGGGTGCGCATGAGCCTTGGGCCTCCACAGTCTGGCAGCTGCCCACTGGCCCTTAGTCATGATGCCTCTTGGGCCCAGGTTCCCAAGGTTGTGGCCCTCAAGGGAGGAGGAGCCCAGGGTCCTCCATGCCTAAAGTCCCTGGTCAGCCTGCTCCCTGGGGGCACAAGTGCTGTGCTGGGCTGCTGGGTCTGGCAGGGCTGCTGACAGCAGCCCATGCTGTGCACACGCCTGCCCTCCCCCACCACCCAGGCTCAAGTTCATTCTGGACCCTTATTGCTTTCCCTTCCACCAAGCCCTCATGGGAAGCTCTCTATTCCAGTGGTTCTCAACCTTCCTAATGCCGCAACCCTTCAATACAGTTCCTCATGGTGTGGTGACCCCCAACCATAAAATTATTTTCGTGGCTACTTTATAAGTGTAATTTTGCTACTGTTATGAATCGTCATGTAAATATCTGATAGGCAGGATGTATTTTCATTGTTACAAATTGAACATAATGAAAGCATAGTGATTAATCACAAAAACAATATGTGTTTTCCGATGGTCTTAGGCGACCCCTGTGAAAGGGTCATTTGACCCCCAAAGGTCGCGACCCACAGGTTGAGAACCGCTGCTCTATTCTATCCTTAACAGGACTCCCTGACTCTGAATTACAGGAGCAAAGATTGAGGGTCTGTCCTCCCTACCCAGAAGGCCCCTGTGCACCTTTGGAAAACTAAGTCAACGCCTCCAGTGACAGCCTTTCCAATTGCAGTAGAGGCGCCTTTGCTTGGGCCAAAGGAGGTGTTTTCATACCCTGGCTGCGGAAAGATGGCTTCCTACCACCCATCACACAATTGCCCATTAGAAGGTACCCCTATTTAGATAAAGAAGGACAGCATGGTTCACACATGTAATAAGTCCTTCAAATAAGAAAAGACTATAACGTGGCTAACCAGGATAAGGATTTGCACCGTGGCGCTGGGGTTCTGCCACCTCGTATCTCACCCCACCCAGCCTTCAGCATCACCCTCCTGCTCAGTGGAGGCTAATGGAAATTGGTAGTTTAGATTCTCCCTGTGGCAACCAGCTTTCTTTCTTAGCTCCAGTTTTGCCTGTTTTTCTCCCCAAAGCATCCTCCAAGCAGAGATCAATTAGAAGCAGAGATAAGGACCACGGGAAGGACTGGGGAAAGAGGTGCCTGGAAGGCCCTGCAGGAGGAATCATTTTGTTAGAGGAATCATTTTTTACCTTATTTCACTACACTCTCCTCCCGCTCCTAATTCCTGCCTCTGGAAGTCAGGGAGACACTGAGCAGGTGGCCCTGGCTGGTGCCTGAGCTGGTGGCAGGTGGGGCGGGAAGATGCTTGTCAGCATATGGGCCAAGGGAACACATGGCCTCAAGCTCCCGGGACAGGAGGGGAACAGGCAGGAGCAGATGAACTGCTAAGCAACAGGGTTGGTAATTTCAGCCCGGGAACTTTCCATTGATAAGAACTCAGGGAAGGCAGCCAGCAGGGCAGCATGGGAAGGGAGGCTGAGGGACTCAATCGCCCCTCTCTGCACAGAGACATCTCTTTATTTTCTTTTAAAGGTAAAACGCTACTCTTTGTAGGGATCATTTGCTTTTCCCAACTTGGAGACCTGGAAACAATGGAAAACCCTCGACACACGTGTTCACCCTCCCTAGAAGATGTTTGCAGAGTTCCTCACACTCATATTTACATGATTTCTGAGGTATGGGAAGCACAACGGCTGAACTTAAACAGGGATCCACGTACAGGAAATGGGAGCGGTTCAGTCTTAAAAATAGCACAGAAGGAAGTGCACCAGGGTGCTAACAGTGCTGCCTCCGGGTGATGGGACTAGGGGTGATCTATTTTTCCTGTTTCAATGATTTATATGTGCTGTTTTACAATTTTTAAAGCTATTTAAAAACATAGACAAAGGCAACACCAATTAATAAAAGAGAAATGCCTGTGGCCTGGTGTTTCCAGAATCTACCTTGTGGAAGAATCTGGGGTTAATCTTTACGTCTGTTATTGGATTTGACCATCACAAGCATTCTGCCGTATTGACTGTATCCTTTGTACAGATGGAAAAGCTGAGGTTTGGGGAAGTTCATTAGCTTGTCCAAATGTCGGCGGTAGCAAGAATGGCACCAGGTGTTAGACCAGCGTGGGGTCAGAGAGGACCTGGGTTCAGCAACCTTGTTAATTGAGCTCTGGCTAGGAAAGAATTCAGAGCCAAGACTCAAACTTTATTTGAGAAAGTTTATTTAGGAAGTCACAGAGGTAGAAGAAATGAGCCATAGGGGGGAAAAAAATGGGCTTAGAAAACAAGTTACAGAGGCAAAAGACGGGCCCTTGGAGCTTAGGAGGAAGAAGGGCAAAGGTCATGTGTCTGGAGGAAGAGGTAGGGGACAGGGGACAGGGGACAGGGAAGGTGCTGGCGTGCTCCCTGGAGAGAGAGTGCACTGGGCCCTCAGTCCTATGGGCTTTTCAGGGTGGAGCTTTTAGGAGAAGTCCCAGGGGAGGATCCCAAGAGAATATTCATCAGCTTTCCAGGTGTGTCCTTTCAGGGTTGTGGTCTCTGCTGATTGGTCAGTGCCTGGCAGGGCGTCATTGTTGGTCCTGAGGTCAGCTGCAAGGTTGCTTGTCTGGTTTTGCGGTTTTTTCTGATCCTGGAGCTGAAACACAGCTGAGGCCTAGATGTATTTGATGCAGCTCAGAACCTTGTTGTCCTGGGTACTTAATGCTTAAGGGCTACTCTCTGGTTCCCTTGTTTGTACCCCCTCTAAGGGGGTCTAACCCGCATGACTAGCAACATGCCTGGGGAGGAAAGGTCAGGGGAGGTTCTGAAACTCGTGATCAGCGATAGTAAAGGTCAGGGAGGAGGGGAGAAGGGGTCTAAACCCGTGGTCGGCAAACTGTGGCTCTCTAGCCACATGCGGCTCTTTGACCCCTTGAGTGTGGCTCTTCCTAAGCCTTAGGAGTACCCTAATTAATAACAATGTACCTACCTATATAGTTTAAGTTTAAAAAATTTGGCTCTCAAAAGAAATTTCAATCGTTGTACTGTTGATATTTGGCTCTGTTGACTAATGAGTTTGCCAACCACTGGTCTAAACCACATGATTAGCTATAAGCTAAGGGAGGAAAGGTTATCCTGGAGCGAGGTCCTTGTTTTCCCACTGTTGATGGTGGCTAACCACCCAGGACTCTGTCCCGGTGACCTTCAGTACCTGGCCTAGCGTCCTTGCTCTGCTCCTGTCTGTCTCATTGTCTACCACACAAAGTCACACCAATTGCAACTGGCAAAGTGACCTTTCACCCCAGGCCTGCCTGTCTGACTGTGTGTGGGAGTGGTAAGCAGTGTCCACATAGGTCTTATTGCTGGTGCTTCCTCATGGACAGCGAACTTCCCGCTGAAAAGGCCGTGGGGAGGGGAACGTGCCTGGTGTGTCTGAGGAAGAGCCAGCTGGACGGAGGGGTCAGGAGTGGACGGTGGAGAGAGAAAGCAGAGGCAGCGGGCTGGATCCTACAGAGACTTAGGGACCTTGGGAAGAGTTTTGGCAAAACTCATAGTTTATGCTCCTGCTGATATGCTTCTCTTAAGTTCACACTCTGAAGAGAGGGAGCCCAGTTGGCTGAGCCCAGCCCGACAGGCTTCCTTAAGTCAAGTCCTTTTTCCCTCAGTCAGGGGTTGGAGTGGGGCTCTGGCTGGTTGGGCATTGTGGGGCATCCCTTGAGGGGAAACTTTGAATGGGACCTGGATCATTAACGGGATCTAGGTAGTCAATCAGAGGCAGAATCACGTCAACAGGAGAAAGTATGCCCTTCTGTTCTCGGTGCTGTTGTTTCTTTTCTTTTTAAAATATGTTTTATTGATTTTTTACAGAGAGGGAGGGAGAGGGACAGAGAGTTAGAAACATCGATGAGAAAGAAACATCAATTAGCTGTCTCCTGCACACTCCCCACTGGGGATGTGCCCGCAACCAAGGTACATGCCCTTGACTGGAATCAAACCTGGGACCCTTCAGTCCGCAGGCGGACACTCTATCCACTGAGCTAAACCAGTCAGGGCAGTGCTGTTTCTTGTCATGACTTGGTAGGAGGGCTATTGGAAAGGGGCAGTTAGTCCTCTGGACATTATTTGTGGGCAGTTTGATCCTAGGGAGGGATGAGAATGGGCAGGGAGAAAGTATCTGCATTTGTTATCTACTTGAAATTTCGATAAGGATGAAAGCACACCTGGATGAATGTGAAAGATTCAGAGTCTAGACTGGCTAAACCTCTCCCGCCAAAAACAAAAACAATTCTTTTTTTTCTACTTCTTACTACCTGGGCTCTAGAAAACCTTGTCTCTGAGTTTCCTCATGTAGCACACAGCTATTTTCTAAGCATCATGGAAAAGCTTTTGGGAACCCTGGGACTGAGTTCTCACCCTAATTTTCTCAGCTGGGAGATGGCATAGACTCCTGAGTCTCATACCATATCATCTGACCCTCAGGAACCTCTGCTTTCTGAATTCAAGAGACAATCTTCCAGCACAGAACAGGTGCTTGGGAAGGTCATGCACCCGGGCAAGTCATCCCTGCCACCCCTGGGTGCAGGCCTGGATAGGGCATCCCTAGCCTGGGGCCCCACAGAGATGAGAGATAGAGACGGAGATAGGGATAGAGGTAGAGATAGAGATAGAGCAGATAGAAATGATAGAGATGATAGATAGATAAGAAGATACGTAGATAGATAGATAGATAGATAGATAGATAGATAGATAGATAGAAGAGCGAATTGGCAGAAGGGCTATTACCTTGTCTGTTCTCCTGGCTTCCCAGAGCCCCACCCCCACACCACCCCAGCCAGGCTGTCCTTGACTCCCTCCAACAGTCCGTAAATCCATCACTTGCCATTCTGGTCTTTACCGGAATTTAATTTCCTACTTTCAGAAAGTTTCACTTTCTCTGTGATAAGTTCACATCTCCTTTTGTGGAGGGAGAAGAATTCAAATCTCAGAAACAGTATTTCTCATTCCTCTTTTTTATTTTATTTTTTGTTGTTTTTGTCAATCTTTACCCAAGGATATTTTTTATTGATTTTTTTTTTTTTGAGAGAGAGAGAGAGAGGAAAGGAAAGGAGGGAGAGAGAGAGAGAGAGAGAGAGAGAGAGAGAGAGAGAGAGAGAGAGAAACATTTGAGATACACATATTTGTTTTAGCCATATTTTACATATGGCAGTTCATTTGACTGGACTCACACTCCAAATTCTGTTTCTCCTGTCATGGGTAGCACCTAAAGTCTGCTCAGTTCTTCAACCTTTCAACTCTGCTTTTTGCTGGGCTCCTTGGAGTCGCCCCATACATGCCCAATTCATGTCCTCTGAGGATTCAATCAAAGTTTCTCATCTTCTCTAGCCCCCTCCTTTCTGAGATTCCCACCCTCACTTTCTAGTAACTCTGACTGCACTAAACTCTGTCTCCTGACTCTGCCAGCCAATAGCTCCCCAGCTTTCTGTTGAGTTCCAGTGGACCCAGGTGGAGTGCTTGGGAGTGCCCCCAGGGCAAAAACATGAATGGGAATCTCACCCAAGTGCAGTTCCTTGCTTTCAAGGGTCAACTTCCCTCTAGATGTGCCTGCCTTTGGTCACTCTCAAGTGTCATCAAATTGCTGTGTTTTATACTTTGTACAGAATTTATAATAATCTATGGGAAGGTCTGTCTACTATAAGCTACTTTATCATTACAGGGAAGTGGAAACACTACATAAACTGCTTTATAATTTGCTTATTCTACACTGTGTTTTTTAAAGTCTATATTATTCTATTATATTGACCACTCTATGAAACAAAACTTATGTAACAGCCATTGGTAGACATTTAAGATGTTTCCAACTTTTCATGTCATAAAAGCAGTGTCCTGCAGAGCCAGGAGTTCCCATCACAGAGGTTACACAAGATAATTCATTTCATTTGCAGGAAGAAATACATATTAGTACTTCCTTTTGTTTTAACTTAACTGACCCTTCAATGTATCTACTCCATATGTTTAATAAGGTGTAGGATATATTATTATGATACTACAAGTAAATAATTTTAAAAAGATGTATAGATATATTGGGGTGTGTGCTCAATTTTACTTAATTCCTTTTTTATAGGTTGAGTATATGATTTTAAAAGTTTAGAAGGTACCATTATGAATAATGCTTTAAAGAATGCACATATATATATATATATATATATATATATATATGTAAGTAAATAATACATTCATTTATATACATCAATCAATATATAAATGTAAACATTTTATGTAAAATGGGATCTCTTACCCTTTGAGACAGCATTACCCTTTAATATCTGGAAAATATTATGTTAAGTGAAATGAGCCAGTCAGAGAAAGACAAGTATCACATGATCACACTCATGTGGAATCTTATGAACAAAATAAACTGATGAACAAAACAGATCCAGACACACAGAAGCATGGAACACACTGACAAATCTCAGAGGGAAGGTGGGGGTGGGTTGGTAGGGAAAGATTAACTAAAGAACTTACATGAATATATGCATAACCCATGACACAGACAATAGTGAGGTGAAGGTCTTAGTGGGGGGTGGTTTGGTGCCGGGTGGAAGGGGTCAATGGTGAAAAAAGGGAACATCTGTAATACTTTAAACACTAAAGATGCATTTTTTTAAAAAGAAAGAAAAAAATGATTAAGCACAATACTGGTTATTTACATGAGATGATTACCCAGAAATAGAATTGCCGCATCAAATGATAGGCCCATGTTTTTTAAGTTTTGTGACTCATTTTCTCAGCACTGTACAAAGGTCCGCTGGAGGACTGTATCAGTTCACCCTCAGAGCAGCAGAATCTGAGGACACAGTACTGTCCCTGTAGCCTGCTGACACTGGAGATAGTGAAATGTTTTTCTCCATCTATAAAAAAGTTTTAGGGATGAATAACAATCCTTTGGTTTAATGAGAATATCTTCCTTTACTCATAGAGTTGAACATTTTTTATGAATTTACTATATTGAATCTCTTTTTAAAGTGCCTGTTTATTTCTTTTGCTTTTTTCATTAAGATGATTCATCTTTTATTTAAATATTAATTTTAAGATATCTTTTTATAGTATGTTTATCCTTGGTTTGATATGAGTGTTATGAAAATGTTTTTCAGTTTATTATTTTCCTCTTTATTTGCTGATGATATTTTCTCACACACAATACATTTATGTCATCACATTCATTAGTCATTTTCTTTATGGTTTCTGCCTTTGGAATTAGCCTTAGAAAGTCATTCAACACCCTAAAATTATATAATCATACCATTATTCCCTACTAGGACATTTACCTTACATTGAAATCTTTAATCCATATGGAATTTATTGTGATAAATTATACCAGGTAGAAATCTTATACACTAAAGTTTTATACATATATTTAGGACTGTTTTGGGGTTTTCACTGAAATCCACCAATCTGTTGAACTATGTCATAATTACAGTCCCCTAATTTTTATGGTTGAATAATGCATTTGACATGGGCATTGCATTTCAAGAACATTGACAACCCAGAAAGCACTCAAAAGTGCTCTCATATAATAAATATTTCAAAAACTAAAAACTAAGAATGTTTAACTTTAAGAAGAGAGGATTCAATTCCTGCCAAAAAAAGGAATTCTTTTTTAAACAGTTAAGGCTCTGTTACATGGACTGGAATAGAGCTGGTGACTCTAGAGCCGGGGTGGGGAACAGCCGGCCTGCGGGCCGTATAAAGCCCGTGAAATCATTTGGTCTGGCCCTGCCAAGGCATCAGGGGTGAGTTAATTAAATGTTTGACCAAATATAGCAGGCTAGTGTTTAAGTTGATAATTTTGTATGGTCAACCAATGATGTTATAAATATCCAAATGGCCCTGGGCAGAAAGAAGGCTCCCCACCCCTGCTCTAGAGGATAAAGCTAGAACTAATGGGTAGAAATTACTAGAGAAAATTTTGGCTCAACGGTGGACTTTTCCTAGCAACCATGTTGTTCAGCAAAGCAGGCTGTCTCAAGGGAGGGTGGGGGTCAGAGGATTTGGCTGCTCTTCACTGAACAAGTTAAAAAATAACATGTGCAGGATGAAATGGAAGGGACATTTACAACAAATAAGGGCTGGGTTAAGGAAAGACATTCAAACTCTACAATTCTGGCATCTACGATCTTATTATCCTGAAAAACCAATGCCATAACTCCACTGCTCTCAAGCCTCGCCCACTGAGGAATTGACACAGTGATCCCTAAGGCAATATACCTGAGCCATTGGCTTTTGAAAGCTTTTTCTTTATCTGTGAGGAGGTGGGAGCAGGGCTGGGACTGGGTGGCAGGATATAAAGCAAAGAGAGATATGACAGGTCCCGTACAGCCCTATGTTTTGTTTAGGCAGACTCAAGGTGCCCTGGGGTACTAAGGGGTATTTCCCCGGACAACAAGAACAAAGATGGTCCCAGAGTTTCCGGGTCTCGTTCTCATCCTACTTCTGCAGGCACCAGAGCTCTGCGCACAGGTGTGCTCTGGCCCCTCTCCACCTCCATTGCGGTATGAAGAAGAGAACTTTCTTTTAATACCTCAGTAAAATATTCTGAGGTCCCGGAACTGTCCTATTCAAATGCAGGGATTTTATCTATTATTTATCCCCCGGCTCTGGGAGAGGAGTGACTCAGTCTCTGAGCAGAGAGGCAGAGCTTTGAAGCAGCCCTCTGGGGACTGGCAGCAGCCCAGACAGGAGAGCAGAGGCCGTGTCCCTCTGGGCCCCACAGGTCCCCGTGCAGCAGATCTGTCTCATGGCTGAAGACACCAGCTCAGCAAGTGGCCAGTCCCCAAGCACTCTGGCCGTGGTGCTTTATTAAAGACAGAGGTACATCCCTGTCACAGAGCCCATCAGCTCTCTAGCCTTCCAGAGTAAAGATAAACACTGGGGGAGCTCAAGACATGAGGCAGAAGTGGGCCAGACAAGATGCCACAGGCTGCTAAAATGAATATAATTAAGCACTAAACTATAAAGAAAGCCTATGGGCCTTGTAAACATAATGTCCAGTAAAAAAAAAAAAAAAAAAAAAAAAAAAAAAAAAAAGCCAGACAGAAGAATTTTATATTAATCCATTTTGATAACATTTTAAAACAAGCCCAATTATGGTGTTGAAGTCAAGATAATGATTATCCTTCAGGGAGGGGGGCTGGTAAGCATCCGGAAGGTGCCATACAGGGCTTCTGGGGTGATGGTGAGGGTCTGTGTCTAAATCTAAATGCTGGTTACTCAGGTGCATTCAATTTGTGAAAATTCAGAGTTGTGCATTTAATGCAAATACTACAAATACTCTTCTGTACTTGCTCTACTTCAATCAAAATTTCAAAAGGAAAGGAAGGTGGCCACTGGCACTTCTTAGCCCTGCTCCCAGGTTCCCCCAGGTTTCTGCCATGTGCATGGGCAGTAAGCTGCTCTCACCGCGTTTCCAGTGAAGGAGGCGGAAGCACTGAGCGATGACAGGGAGACTGGAATCACATGGCTGCCAAGTCTGATCCAGACGCAAAGCCTGGGCTCAGATTGTCACTAAATGTTTATAATGCAGAGAGCGAAGTTATGCCCCCAAAGCCCACGAAGAAGGGAACGGGGTTCAGACCCTCTGCAGGCTACACAGTCGGAATCCATGATGCCAGGAGACCTTGCAGGTCAGGGAGGAGTCCACGTGCTCCCCAGGCTGGCAGGTCTCAGGGCCTGACCCCTTGGGCAGCACTGGAAATCCATCTGGGGCTCTCTGTCCTCTGCCCTCCAGCTGGAGCCACCACAGTGCTGCCCAGACTCCGCCCAAGGCCCGCGCAGGGGAGGGAGCGAGGGAGGGAGGAACGCTGGAGGTGCAGGTGGCCTGTCCCAATTCCGACACTTAATCGGATCAGTTAAGCAGAAACATGGCCTCAGACCAAATTAAATTAGGGTTTCTTCACGCCCTAGTGGAAAGTTCCTTGCCCCAGGCATCAAGGAACTGTTCCAGTTACTGGCTCTACCATTAAGTATCTGGTCTAACCTCTCTGGGCTTCCTTCGTCACCTGTAAAATGAGAAATTTGAAAGAGATTTTCTCCCCAGCTCTTTCAGCCCAGAAGTATGACCTAAAATACTGGGGTTCAAATTTCTGCCTGGGAAAGGACACCACCCCAGATCTGAGCACAGGACAAAGTAGGGGGTTTGTCTTCATTCAAAATGTGGTTGCTGTGCCATTTCTTTGAGACTCAGTTTCCTCTTCTGTAACTAGGGAAGAGGAGCCTGTCACCAAGATTCAGTGAACTAATGAGTGGTTCTCGAATGTGACCTTCCTCAGAACCACATGAGGTTTATTAAAACGCATGTTGCAGGGCCCTGCTGTGGGTCTGTTTTACTCAGGAGGCCTGGACTAGAGGCTAAGAGCTTGCATTTCCATCCCACCCCCAGGTGGGGTGCTGCTGCTGCTGGTTCCAGAACCACATTGGCGGAGCCCTGAGTTAATGTATGTGAAAGCTCGTAGTAGAATATGAACCTAAGATGTTCTGACTCCACCTAAACGGGAAATGATTCCTCGGTGCTGAAGCGGCCATAACGATGACTCATGTCCTCGTGTGACAAGCAGTTGGGATGTAAACCGAATGTCCCCAGGCTCCCCCAGCCTGTGGGTTCTGTTGGGGTGGTATTAACACGGATAACCAAACTGACCGTCTCATAGCTCCCAGCCTGCAGACCTGGACCAGATACTCGGGGACTCTCCACGTGGCGCTGCTGGGCCTCATGCTACAAGGTTTCTCCTTGCTGATTTCCTCCTCCTCACACCTCAGAGAACTGGGTAACTACGAGCTGTCCCTTGTCACAGCTTTTGCTGATGGTACATTCTGGAAGACTTGCCCTCCGGGCCAGGGACCATCTCCCTGTGGGGTCCCCTGAGGGTACCAAACACGCTGCATTCCCTGCTGCCCTCACAGGAAAGCAAGAGTGACCCTCCCTTCAACTCTGCTGCCCTTTGTCCCCTGAGCCCTGGCGGGGCCCTGCGTGACTGTGGTGAGGACAAACACTGTGCGTTCGGCAGATGCTTGATACGTGCTAGCTGGTATCATTATTCCCAGGAACGCGGGATCATGTGGACAGCTCGGCGTCCATCATTTCTAAGTGTAATGTCTGAGCCAGAGCTGCAGCTCAGAGCCACTCAGCACGGCTGTATTCCAGAGTCAATAAAAATGGGGCTTCAGTTCACGGAAGTCCCACCAGGTCAGTGAGGCAGAGGGGAAAGCTACCATCTGTTTCCTCTGAGAGACCCGTCAGGGGAGACTCAAGCGATGCTGCCTGGCCAGCCAGCCAGCCGCCTCTCACTGCTGGAAGCGATGGGAACACGCACGCACAGGTGCCAGGAATTCCTGGACATGAAAACCGTGCTCCTCTCAAAGGACACGGACAGGAGATCAACAGGAAGAAACGCAGATGGACTATTAAATTTAAAATTAATTTGGCCGAATTAGCAATTTGTTTGTAAATAAAAAGAATGCCATTTTCTCCACCTCGCAATGTGGCAGTGGATGGTAAAATGAGAATTCTCAGTGTTTCTCTACGAGTGCTGGGAACGCTCACTCTCAAGCTCGCTGCTGGGAAGCCAAGGCCATGTAACCTTTCGGGGGCTGAGCAGGAAGAGAAGGTGGGAGGGGTGGGAGGAGGGTGCGGAACAGGTGTCCCCCAGGCTTCTGGGTCAGCTCTGCCTGGCTGCTGCCTGCTTCCGCCCCCAGACAAGTCTCCTAACCCCATAAAAATGTGTGTTCGCTTTAACCTCGCTGCCTAGAAATTTATCCTGGAAAATAACGATGGCATGCGCAAAACATATAGCTCTAAAGACGTTCTTCACAGCTCTGTTAGTAATATTTAAAAGCCGGAAATCATCTAAGTGCCAGCAATGGTCGCTTTAGCTCTGGGGGCAGAGCAGCACGGGGGCTGGCGGATGCAGGACCAAGTTTGAACCCCTGGAGTGGGGTTCAAACTCCAGCTCCTCTGCTCACTCCCTGAGGCCTTGGGCAAAATGCTGCCTCCAAACCTGTCTTGTTTATGAAAGGTGGGTAGGAGTAGTACTTACCTTATAGGTCTGTGGTGAGGAATATATTAGATGGTGTGTGCAAAGCATAGCCCATAGGAAGCATTTTATAAATATTTGCTGTTATTAAATAAATTGTGCTATAACCATATGATGAAATTCATTGCAAACATAAAAAAGGCACTGTAGGAAACTTCTACTGGTGCTGGGAAATGTTTATGGAGATTGTGAAGTGCAAGAAGAGGTTATGTTACTGTCTGATAATCTGTTTTTGCTAAAAATATTTTGTTTCAGAGGGAAAAAGAGGGAAATAATTTACATCAAAATGCTAACCATAGTTATTCCTAAGTGTTGCAATGGCAAAAGAGGTTTGATTTCTTATTTGAGCTTTGCTATACTTGCCAACTTTTCCTCAACAGGGAGGTAGAAGGAGGTGTCATTGAGCTCACTGGCTACTCACTTTCCTGTGGTACAGATGGAACACTAACTTCTGTTCTCTGTAAGACACTAAATAACGGGGGTGGAGAATGTTGTCCTACAGAATTCCCAACCAAGTGCCTCTGCCCATGCCCTTCAGGGGAGGAAAGAGCCTATGACACCCTTAACCCAGAGGACAGCAGGGTCCTCGCCTGTGGGCCTGTCCTGAGGGGCCTCCCCTGAGTCTGTGGGTACCAAGGACTTCCCCCCCGCCCCCCCGCCAAGTCCACACGCAGCACAAATATGAATGCAGGCAGAGAGGAGGAGAGCAGGGGAGGAGGAGAGGGACAGTGCGGGGGGGGGGGGCTTCCTTCAGTTTCCACCATCCCACCCCCTTCGCTGGGACCCTCCACCTTGGCTGCTGCTGCTGTATCTTATCCAGCTTTCTCAGAAGCCACCGTTTCCCTCTGTGAAGCTCTCATGTGTTTTCTGGACCTTTGGGTCTCCCGGGTCAGCAAAGACCCCAGAATGTGCCCAAAGCCCACGTGGCTGTGTAAACAAGTCCCAGCAGGAGTGGCCACTTCCCGGCCATGCCCCCTCCAGGTCAGGGTTAGGGAGAGGGGAGGAAAAAGGGCCAGAAGAGAAATGGTGGCCACATCCTTTCTGTTAAACAAAGAAAGAAGAAGGTGGGTCTGGGCCCCTTGAAATGAAGTCAACTGGCCTCCACTCCTCCCCCCAAATCCACCTCCCACCCTCCAAGTAAACAATGTTTTCCAAGATCACACAGAGGTGAGCCCGCGTGGATAAGGAAGCACAGGGAAGTAGGCTTTGGATTTTGTGTTGAGGCTGGAAGCCCTGGGTAGGTGGAGAGGCCTGCCATTCCCACGGGCTCCATCATCACCCTGAGCATTTCTATTGCATGGCTCCTCCCACAGAGCGCCCCCGCACCCCCACCCCATCACCCTCAGACGGTATCTGTGGAGCCGCAGTGGCGCTCCGGCTGCTCCAGCAGCTCCAGCTCCCTCCCGGGCATTTGCACACTTGGGGTGGCTTCTGAGGAGGTTTCTCGGATGGCTCACCCTTGCCTGCATATACTTCAGTGACTGTGCTTTCAGAAGGTGCTGAGAGGGTGAGAGAAGCTCTTCTCCCCTGTCTACACGACAAAGATGACTCGGCGACATTTGCTGACCTGCCAGCACCACAGGCCTGCGGGGGTGGGCAAGTGGAGTGACCCACAGGGGCGTGGAACCCCTGGAAAAGAGATATCTTGGCCGAGAGAGGTTTGAGCCCAAGTCTGAATGGCCGCAGAGCCCTGCTCTGAACTACTAGGTTTTACCATTTTGGAAATAAATGCGGCTTGCAAATTGAGCCGGCTGGCACATCCTAGGGGACCCCAATTGGAATGGCTGCATTAGAGCTGAAGCCTTGACTTTCTCAGCTTTAAGTACCGTGAAAGGCCAAGTGCCCCTTTCTGTAGCATCGCCACTCAGGACCTTCCACTCCACCTGCCCGTTCCTTGGTATTTCTGGGTTTCAGGGGGGAAGTGCTAAGGGATGCTGTTGGGGATAAAGGTGGAAAGAGGAAACACATTCTGGGCAGGGTTACATGGGGGCTGGTAACAGCACCTCCCCCCCCCCCCATCCCTGCCCCCACTTGCCTTCAGCCCTGGCTGGAACCCAGCCGACATTATCACATCCCACCCTTGACTTACAGACTCTGGCTCTGGGTGGGAGCAGTGTCTTTTGTTCCTGAGAGCTTCAGGCATTTGGGAATCCAAACGGTAATGACAGGGCCCTGAATGGCCCTACCTGCACCTCAGGAGTGAGTCATCGCTGTGGTTGACTAATTGAGTTAGGACCTGTCACTCACCAGTTACGCTATAAATACACTGAGAGCTGAAGAAACTTTTCTGATGGGGGAAAGGCTGTGCAAAGGGGATCTGGGGTTTGCAACAAAAGAGGAAAAGAGGGGTTGCAGGCAGAGTGGCAGGGGCCTGTGTGACCCCTAGAGAGGGCCGCACTCAGCACTAGGGCCTCTCTCCTTGCACCAGGGTTTGCAGAAATCAGGCTACTCGGAGGTAACAGTGTGCATGGGCCGATGTAACTTGGGCAAGTGCAGGTGGGGACCTCTTCTGAAGCATGTTTGATTCAAGGTGCTGGGAGATATGACTCGAGCAAAGTCCCCCTCCCTCAGGGACCCCTAACAGAGTCCTTGTTGCCAGGAGAGGAATTTCCCATCATCCTCCCTTCCTCTTGTCAACTGCTGGCACTTCCGAGCTGGAAGGCAGGCTGACAAGGTTAAGGGGTAGACGATCTGATATGCTATCACGCTTCTCAGGACCACGACAGGCTGGCTTGCATGGAGTGGGCCCATGGCTTCCCTCTGCTCCCCTCCCCAAACAACCCACCGACATGCCAGTCAGAGACGAAGATAAGAAGCCGACGCTGAGTCCTCCTCCCAGAGCCTAAACCCCGAGTCAGTTATTGACGGGAGCTTCCCAGTGACTATCCGCCTCAGGTCTGGGTCCTCCTTTCCATGTGGTGCTGCCACAGAACCACGTGGGAGCTGCCACGGCAGCGTGGGCCGCATTCTGCAGGGGACAGAGGTAGCTCTCACACGGACCCTTCACATCACGCTGGGCAGCATCAGTTACGGTGACAGTGCTGAAAGGGCCATGCCCACCACTGAAACTGCTGGCTGTGGGACAGACCTGCCGTCTGTGAAGGGGACGCTGACACCCTCACACTGAGGGGACCACAGTCCCACCCCAGGTTATCTAGGCCAAGGCTACTGAGAGTGCGTATCGGGAATGAGTTGCAAAACCCATGTTACTGGTCCACAGTGAGGCAAGTAGAAATCGAGAGTAAGCATTGTGAAACTTTGACAGCGATCTGGCAAAATAACTTAATGTGCTTCTTCTAATAATTTAAAAAGTGACTGTGTTATATAGTTTTTATTTCATTTTCCCCCCAAAAATGCGTTATACATAATAGATCATGTATATAAAGAAAATATCATTCTGTAAGAAATTGTCCAAAAAACCTATTTCTTTATTCCAGACAGTTTGATAAACACGGTTCTGGTTGCGGTCCACAGCTCCAAGAACACAGCATCGAGGCCTCCAGGCTACTGACCACTTGTTCCTCTCCTGGGAATTTTGAGAGAGTAAGAGTGAGAGCCGAGAGAGAAAGACAGAGAGAAAGCGATCCTCCCAGCCTGCCTCACCCTGAAACGGGACAGCCGAATTTCCATCAAGTGACACAGGAAACCCAATCCTTCCTGGCACGCTCTCCTGAGATTCCAGCTATGGAGCAAGTCAAAGTGAAGGGCACGCACTGTAGCTGTGGCCCCTCGGGGCAGCTTACCCACAAAGCCCAGAGTCAGACACTGCCCCAGCATTGCCTGGAAACACAGGTCCCCCGCAGTCCCTGTCCCCACATGGCCCGATGCCCAGCCCCCTCTCAACTCCACCCTTCTCATCTGGAGGCTCTCACCTCTCAAGGGACAAGGTGAGACAAGAACCCAGGCCCTTCATATTGTTCAAATTAAACAAAACATCCTGAGGAATTTTTCAGCTTGGGCAGGGCACCCAGTGATTAACAACAAAAGCATAGTAATCAAACATACTTGAGCTTGAGTTCTGTCCTCTCTGCTTCCTACCCATGTGACTTTGGGCACACCGCTTAGTCAACCAAGGCCTCAGTGCCTGCATCTACAAAACGGACACAACAAGACCTAATATTTACTAAATGTTATCCTAGAGGTTAAGTATTGGCTTTTTGTTTTATCTGGAAAATCTCAAAGAAATCACCTTCTGAGATAGATGCTTTTAATCCAAATTTTTTCAGGTGAGGAAACTGAGGCTTAGCAAGGTTAAAAACTTGCCAAGGTCACCCAGTGAGTAAAAGTCAATCTTCTGCAATCCTCTTCTCAGAGTTACTGTGCTTAATCCTTATGCATCACTACCCTAGCGTCATTACCTAACTCACAGGATGGCTGGGAAGATAAAACAAGATAATGCACCTATCTTGGTGTCGTTCTACGTGTCAATTGCTATTGCTTTCAGCACTATTTTCTCAGGGCTGTGGGGGGGTCTCGAATGTTCCCTGGCTTCAAGGCTACAACCTCGGGCAGCACAATCTTGGCGAGCTCCAGAAGGAAGCAAGCCAGGGCTTCCTTGGCAGGTGGCCCAGCCTACACATCCTTTAATAGTCCAGGGTCTCCTATAAATATGCCAGCAGCAAATCAAAGGCTCTGAAGCAAATCTCAACAGTTACTCAATTTCAAGCTCTACAGCATTTTCCGTCTTGCACCTTTCACATCAGCTAAAATGTTCATCCAAGTTCCCGGCTCCTGGATCCCTCTATCTCATCTTTTCAAACGCCGAGCCCCGCTCTGCGGAATACTGCAGGTATCAGCTATTAAGAGAAGGGAACAGGCCCAAGGGGTAGGGAAGAAATTTGGTGAGGTTGCCTGACTCTCCATAAATATTTATACCCACTTGTTGGAGCCAGGACTCTCCGCGGGGCTTCCCATGGAGGAGTGAGTTTTAGTGCAGGATTAGGGCGAAGCTGAATGCCGTCTTCTTTCCCAGCCATGCCCTCGCGAACCTCAGACCTGAGCTAATGGCACCTGCTGTCCAGGGTCAGCTCTGTGCCAGACAAGGTGTCCTGTTATCTCCAACCCATGCAACACACTGCAGTGTAGGTATTAGTTCTCTCACTTTATAGATATGGAAACTGAGGCTAGGGAAGGTGAGTAGCTGGCCTAAGGCTGATACAGGCAGTAAGTGGATGAGCCAGGATGCGGCCAGCTGTGTTTAGCGTTAGTGTCTGAGCACTTCCTTCAGGAGGCACTGTGTCCTCCTGCCGGCGACCAATTCCAAGCATGTCATAATTTCAAGAGTTTCATCGAAAGGTTGATGAGACTTGGGGACTCAACAGGGTTTAGTCACACATATAGTCACATGTTGGGAATGGCTAAAGGCATTTTCCCAAACCTGAATAGGATACATTAAACTGATTGCTGCTGCCAGACAGTTAAAGGGCATCTTTTTTTTTAAAATATATTTTATTGATTTTTTTACAGAGAGGAGGGGAGAGGGATAGAGAGTTAGAAACATTGATGAGAGAGAAACATCGATCAGCTGCCTCCTGCACACCCTCTACTGGGGATGTGCCCGCAACCAAGGTACACGCCCTTGACAGGAATCGAGCCTGGGACCCTTGAGTCGGCAGGCTGATGTACTATCCACTGAGCCAAAACGGTTAGGGCTAAAGGGCATTTTAATCTACATGTTATTGCCTCCTACTGGCCAAACACCTGAACAGCCATAGGCTAATTCCCCCATTCTGACAATGGACTTTGTACCAAACCCTGACCCTTTGAAGTGTATATCTCTGTCTCCCCTCAGGACAAATTGTGTTAATAAAAAGCATGGGGTTCTGGGGACGGAGAGAACCTAAGACCTTAGACTTAAGATCTTGGATCTTAGCTCCTTTAGCTAAGTTACTCTGACCTCCAATGCGTTTCAAAAATATATTTCATCTCCGGATTCTTTATTAATCTCTGAATTCATATTAAATCTACGCACAGCCCCTTCTCCATATTCCTGAACCCTTCTTGATGCTGGGACAAGAACCCCGGCATCTTCCCTCTGGGACGGGACCCTGGATCTCCACCAGGACTTGGTTGACTCTCCTTCAATCTCTCTGAGTTCCAGGAAGGGCTTCATTCTACTCCCTGCATTCTGAATGGGCCTCCTGAATTCTAGCCTCCATTCCACCCTGCCGGGAGGTGGCTGTGTGCTCTCTTTACCTGTCCCTCTCTGTGTCTCATTTGTTTTATTTCCAAGGTGGTGATATGACAGGAAAAGGTCCTATCATTTACTGGGCTGATGCAGGGTGATTGGAGCCCTTGTCTATCAGGTGCTTAACCACCTCCCAATGTATAGGAGGGACTCATGTCAAAGCCCCTATGGAGGTACTCTCAACGTATTTTTATATGTTCCAGGCTTATATGTTTCTAGAAACATAGAGCAGGAAAATGTTATACCATTTGTCCCCCAAAGGGCAGTGACATGTATGAGACAGTCAGTCTAAGTCTGTGAGTAACTGTGTCCTATGTCGATGAGGGCACAGTGCCCACAGTGCCACCTGCATCAGAATGCCATTGGGGGCTGACTTGTTAAAGAATCTTGGGCCCCAGCCCGCCCTCTCCATCACAACACAGTCTGCAGTGGAGGCAGGAATCGTCCCAGGCTCCCAGGTGATCCTGGTGATTACAGAAATCACACAGTCTTTGACTCAGAGCCTGGGTTTTTAAATCAAAACCAACTGGATTCAAATCCTAACTTTGGGCAAGTTGTCTAACTTCCCTGAGCTACAGTGCTCTCCTTTTGTAAGATAAGAATAGTAAGAATACCTGCCCCCAAGTCATGAGGAAGAGACAAAAAGTGCTGATTCTGGGATGGCAAAAGAGTTCTATGTTTACCTGCTCCCAAATCCTTCCATCCAAAATTTGAATACAGTGCCTAGACCTGGTAAGTATTCAAGAAGTGGCTTGAATTTGCTTTTGCAAACCAGGAAAATTTGAGAAAACTCACTATAGGCAAATGAGGTCATTGCAGGCAAAGGATTGTGATGAGAGGGCCAAACTCTTCCTAATTCTAGGCAATCAAACAACAGATATGGAGTGATCACCTGCTGTGAGCCCAGCTTCTCAGAGTGACCCAAGTTCTCACCTATAGCAACTCAAACTTTAGTTGAGGAGATGAGGCAAAAACATACAAATTTAAATAAAGTAAGAATTAACTAGAATAACAAGACAACTATTAAAAAATGTTGCATATTCATTTATTCATTCTTACACCTTTTATATGAAATCATTAATTGCCAGGAACTATGCTAGAAACCAAAAATACAAGGTTAAATCATACAGTCTCTCCCTCAAGATATTTAAAGTCTAGAGGAGACAGATGAGCAGATCAATTCACTTTCTTTTGGCTATGAGTATTGGAAAAGGCTAAGTTTCACAGTATTTAAAATGCTTCATCCAGGACCCAGGAGATCAGCTCTCCTGGAAGGTATTCAAGGCCTGGTTTCCTAACTCAGCATTCAGAGCTTCCGTCTAGAGACAATATACTAAGACCATTATCAAAGTAGAAATGGCAGGCAGTTTTGAAACTCTTGTTGACAGGTAGTTGTGAAGTGTGAAAACATGAGTAAATCTGTTCTAAACGGGGTTGACCACAATCCAAGGGAAGGGAAATATAGAGAACCTCCAACCCACCTTTAGTAACCCCAATAGTGAGAGGGGATGGAGGCAAATGAGAGATGAGGGAACCCAATCACATCCACACTTTCTATAAAATTCACAGCTTGTTTCTTTGAGGGGAGAATAGCATCTGTCTGTTTACCACCATGTAGTTGGCACATAGCAGAGTACTTGCACAGTTACTGGTGTCTAAGAAACATTGGTTGAATGAATGAATGAATGAGTGAATGGATTATGTAATTGCCCAGATATAAGAATGCAAAGTGCCCAGTATGCTGCCAACCATCAGACCAGTGGATTGGTAACAGACAGCTCTTTTTAGAGAGTCCAAACTTCTCTGAGCTCTAGAACTGTGTATCCAAATGCCCATTTGTCAACTCCTCTGAAGTGTCTCAAAGTCCCCCCAAACTCAGAAGGGAGGAACTTGTGATCCTTCTTTGAACTTGCTTTCATGTGGCTTATCTCAGTGAATGCCACCACTCCCTGTTTAGTTAGCAATCCAGAATCTAAGGATGTGTCACTTCACGGTGCTCTCCTCACTCCTCATCACCAACCCATCCCTCTGTGCTCTCCGCTTCCTAAAATCACCAAAATGCATCCCCTACCGTTATTCTGCTCCAAGAGAGCATCTCCCCTCTGGGCTAATGCACTTGCTTCCTGGACCATCTATCCATGTCTTCCCTGCCTAGCATCTCTCCACATAGTCCTCCGCCCTCTGCCCACAATATCCTTTCTTCCCAACTCCAATGGTTAACTCCTTCTCATCCATCAGATCTCAGACACCTGCCCTTTCCTTCTTGACTAGGGCAAACCTCTACTACGAGCTCTAACATACTTCACTCTCACGACCTTTGTCACACTTGCAAATTTATAGTCCACTGTCCAGAGGCTAGTGGGTGGCTTCCTAAACCAGAGCAGCCAACTATACTCGTGGTCCAGGTATCAAGCAGGATGGTAGAAAGGACACTGTTCCCATAGCATGAATTCAGTTTAAGCAAAAGTCTTTTGTGAAGAGAGCGAGACAGAAAACAGTCATTTGTCAAGAAAGAAATGAGCCCCTGGACTCTGGTCTGCTTGGCTTATGGGAGGTGCCCTATGGGACTCAGAAGTTAAAGTTTAAATGCTCACAGCCCCGGGTCAGTCCCATCAGTGAGCAAAGAGGCTGGAGAGACAAGCTGGGCTGGGCTGGGCTGGGCTGGTGCTCCTGGCAATCCCACCCTGCCTGAAAGGCAGTGCCAACCTATGCTCAGGCCATGTCTTATTTTTCAAGAGAAGTCTGAAATCCAGTCAGTCTCCTGGTTTTGAAACTCTGGCAACCTATTCTGAAATTGTAAAAACAACAAGAGACCCAAACAAAACATATCTCTGTTTCAGTTTCTGCGGGCAGACTCGCTGCCCAGCTCCCTGTTAGAGCATCCACAGCCTCTTTGAATTCCTCTCCCACCCCGCCTACCCGGACTCCACCTACACCCGCCTGCTCTGGGCTGCTAGTTAGCACTGTGGATTGTCCCTCCCTCCCTCCCTCCCCCACCCCCCTCACACCCTGCCAATAGGTGCACATACACATTTCAAGCTAGCCTCCTTACTGGGATACAAAGATCTCTTGGATCTAGGGCATCCATTTACCTACAATTGTCTTTTCCTTCAAAACTTTTTAAAAGAGTTGCTCAGAACGATGGGAGCCCAGGGTGGATCTCCACTTGGCTTCCCACTCTATCCTGCATTCCCCACCCTCCATCTTCCACTTAGTGTTCTGCAGCCAAAAACCTCGGGTCTGACACAGTTTAAAACTGCTGCTCCATTCATCTCCCAAGGATTAGCACCCTCTAACCCCACTAGAAGGGCGCTACCTCTTGGAAGAAGGGTGGGTAGAGCCTCAGAAGGAAGTCTCTGGCAGGAACCAGACAGTGCCCACCTCAGGAGGTGGGCGTTAACAGCAAAAGAGAGAGGTGTAGGCTCCAAACTGCCGATATCAAACCTTGCAGGTCTCCATGGTCCCTCTGTGCATCCCAAGTCCTCTCCTTCCTTCTCCGGGGACGGCACCACCCAGTTACCAGGTCTGACTCTTTCACAGGCTGCAATGAAACAGTCATCCAGTCACCAAATCTACAGGTTCCAGCCCTTGACAACTCCCAAATCCATCTCCTTTTCTCCATCCTCACGTCCAGAGCCGTAGCTCAGACCACAGTCCCATTATCTAGATGACCACCTGCTCTCACCTTCTCCAATCTCACCCACAATTCACCCCCATGACACTGTTGGGGCAGTTAGTTTTCCAGAAACACACATCTGATCCTGACATTCTCCTGCTTGCAACCCTCCAAGGGCTCCCATCATCTCTCAAGATATAACCCAAATTCCTCAGCATAGCTCGGCCCATCCTGCCCCAGAGGGCTCACCCTGGCACGTACCCAGGTGCACCCCATGCTGAGGCTTAGAGGACTACTGGCATTTCCTCAGAGCAAGGTCAAGCACCCTCTTGCCTCCAGATCATCACTCCTGCTATTCCAGCTGCCTGGGGGTCCCTTCCTCCCCCCTTTGTCAGCCTGATAATTCCTACTTGTCCTTCCAGGCTCAGTTAAGGTGACTGATTCTGCAGAAAGTCTTTCCTAACTCCTGACCCCCATCCACCTTCCCTGCTTCCTTCATTACGGGATGACATTGGATATTGTCATCAGGTGACTGATGCTGCAACCTCTCTTTGTGCATCTCCCACAATAGACTGTGGGGGATTCGAAGGCAGGCCCAATGCCGGCAGCTCAGTGCGTCCCCTAGAGCAGGCTCTTGCGGTAGGTGTGTTGAGTGAATGATGGAAATGTTCTAACCTCTGCCTTGTGCCTAGGGAGTGCCTCGGGCTGCTGGTTCAAACAGCCCTGTCTCAGCACGCAGGCTTATTTCTAGCATCAGGAGTCTCTCTCCCAGTGGAACTTGGCACCAGTGGTGGTCACCTGTTTGATTGCTCTCTGAGCTCTGCCTTAAACGAGAAATTAATTTGGATTATTTAAGCTTTCCCTGCCCAGCGCGGAAACTCCGACTGGGTAACTCCAAAGCCGCTGGTGATTTTCCTTTTCCTCTTTAATCTCTTCTCTCATGCGCCAACTCCCATTCCGTGCTTTCTGGCTTTCTCCTCACTCAGTGCCCATTTTTAATCTGTCATCTCTGACCCTTCACAGATGTTGACTCACCTGGGATCTTCACCCTCGCACCTGCTCATCTTGGGGAAACTGAGGCCAGCCAAGGGACTCAGACCCACCCATCACTTGGGAATGCTGGGGCAGCTCTGACAACGGTAACTAGGAGTGCGACGTCCTAAACCCCTAACCTCACCCAGACCATGGTGCCATGGCAGGTCAGAGATATAAAGGCCCGCCATCAGCAATGGGAGCACGAAGCGTGGTATGGAAGGGGCCCTGGGCCCTCACCAAGTCCTATTTTTGGTAAGACCATGTCTCCCCCACCTGGGGTCTCCCCATGGTCCATGCCCAAGGATGCGTTTCCCCTTCTCAGCTGTCTCATCATTAACACCTCCTTCTCCCTGGCTCCCCCACTCCCTTAGCTTCCTGTCCCGCCCTCTTGGCCAGAGTCCATTCACACCCACACCAGCTCCAACAGCAAGATTGGCAGGTCTCTGTTGAGTGAGCAAAACCCCGAAGGAGAGTTGGGGTGCACCTACTGCGGCCACGTGGGACTGAGAACCTGCCAGGATCTCTCAGGAAACCAGGGACAAAACACATGGTGAGTTGTCCAGGTCACTGTGAAGTTGAGGAGTTGCCCAAAGGCACACGGGGACTAAGCAGAAGCACCACCAACCCCAGGTTTTGTACAAACAGCCAACGGTTTTGTAGGCGAAGTCCACGGCCTCTGCCACGTCACCCTGCGGCGAGTTCCTGTCTAAGAATGTGCTTATTTGGGAAGAGGGTTCTACGATGTCCGATCAGATCAGAACTCCCTGCTTTGAGCAGCCACCAGCTGTAAGGCTTCCAGAAGAAATCACAGGTGGCTTCACGTGGTGATGACAAAGGTCTCCCCCGCACCCATCCCAGCAGGGCACCATGGGGGTCGCATGGCAAGCCTGCTCTCAAGGAGCTCATGGTCCTGTTTAGAAGGTGGCAGAGGCATAAACAGAAATTCGAAATTAATGTGAAAGCTTGATCAGTTAAAACAAGTTCCTAGGTGTGAGGTTATATAATCCCACGGAGTTCATAAAAAGAAACCATCAGCCAAATCAGCCTCCTTGTCCTTTTAACTAAAGTGCCTAACCCAGTTTCAGTTCTGAAAATGAAATTCTAGCCTCATGCTCTTCTATAAGTATGCAAGGCAGCGTGCAATTACCTTCGGGAGAATTAGCAGCAACAGCCAGGATTTGTTAATTCGCCTTCATTTATATTTAGAAGGGAGAAATCCAATTTATTCCAAATTCATTATACACAAGCACATAGACTTTGACCCTTGCTCCAATCTAGCTGTAAAGGTTATAGGAAATTGCAGAGGAGATACGTAAACTATACTGGCCATGAGCTCATATGTAGCAGGAAACTGGAGAGAAAAGGGTCCCTCCTCGACTGACACAAAGTCATCATCATTGTGCACAAACCCAACTATAAGGCAAGGTCCTAATTAGTGTACACCCCCACACCCATGGATTCAGGAGCATCAGATAAAGCCTTCCAGCAACTGTGCCAGAAGGAGGATATGCTAAGTGATAAAAATGCAAGCTTGATTTGCACCTGTGATGTAGGCCCTTATAATGTCTTCTTAAGACGCTCCTCTATCCTGGGTCCCTCTGTTCCTGCTCCTCATCCATTTCACCTCCAACGTCTAACTCTACTGGGAGAAAAGAGGTATTTCTACTGATATGCTGAGATCAGCGGACACTCAGGGGGTGAAAACCCATGTCCTTGATTTGGTAATACCTACTAAATGATTAAAATGATCATACCTCTTGACTCTAGAATAGCACTTCTAGCAATTTAACCAATGAAATAGTCAACAATGAGTATAAATATGTATCTGCAAGTATTGTTTAAGATAATTAAAAAATTGAAAACAAATCTCCATAAATGTTGGTTTTATGTAAACTATGACACACTTATACATTGAACTGAAAGTGACGTAGAAGCTATACAAGAAAAGGTTAATAGATTTAACTATATAAAAATATGAATATATTCTATGGTAAAATAAACAATATCTACAATGTAAAAAAATGGATAAATTATTTGCAACATATATAGCAGTCATGCTAATTTGCCTGATTAAAAAAGAACTGTAGCCCAGCCAGCATGGTCAGTAATTGAGCATCACCTATGAACCGGGAGGTCATGGTTCAATTCCCCATCAGGGCACATGCCTGGGTTGTGGGCTTGATTCCCAGTGTGGGGCATGTGGGAGGCAGCTGATCAATGATTCTCTCTCATCATTGATGTTTCTGTCTCTCTCTCCCTTCCCCTTCCTCTCTGAAATCAATAAAAATATTTTTTTAAAAGAACTGTAAAATCAATATGAAAAGAAGGAGAACCAATCAGCATGTGAAAAGATGTTCCATCTCACCCAATTAAAGAAATGTTCTTGCTGGTGGAAATGGTGTTTTTCACGGGATCACCAGGAAAGCCTTCCAGGCACCCAAGTACGAGGAGACTGTGGCATGGTAAGATTGATTTTGAGTGGAAGTAGAAGGCTGTCCCTGAGTTTCCAGCGTCCCATTTCCATCTGTCCCACCGTGGGGGGAAAAGCCCAGCCTTGCCTTCATCAAGCCCAGAACAAAGACCAGTGTCCAGAGATTCTGTGCCTTTTTAGTCTTTTGGAGCCCACGTGGTCTGTCTTGGACCCCAGGGGCCTGCTATACCCATGTGGTTGCTATGGAAAGAGAACCCAAGAGAAAATGGGGCTAAGGAGTGTTACCAAGTGGGGGAAAAAAAGGACTCTGTCTTTGTTAGGCTCAGCTTATATTATCTTGGGCTTAGAATGGACCAGGCACTCCTTAAACTTACCAATTAACTCCCCAAGCTTTCATGGGCTTCTGATGGGTAGACCCCCTACCTAACCAATCCATTCTTCTCCCAGGCTAGATTGACAGTCCCCTATGGTTGCCACTATGGCTCCTACTGTGCATGTGCATACTACCTCCTTTATTGTTCTATCCCTTACCCTAGTGATCTTGGGGGATAGACAGGTGGTTTCCTTGGGAGTGTGAAGCTATAACTTCCAACTGGAAGCAAGCAAGCCTATGTTCTCCAGTTGATTATATTTAATAAATGTCTGACTTTCTTTGCTCTCTTCTTTTATGAATATTTAGCTACCTATGCTAACAATGTACACTGTGCTAATGACTAGAATCAATTTTTCATCTATAACATTGGCAAAGTTCAATGATAACCAAGATTTTTTAAAAAATCATTTTCATTCATTTTTAGTGAAAGTGTAAATTTGAAGGACAATTTAATAATCTCTCAAAAATTTAAATTCTTAAATATTTCAACTATAGAAATTTGTTCTTGTATATGTACTTGTACAGGTACATAAAAATCTATACATATAAAAGCCTAAACAACCAGTTAACCGGTAGCTATGACACATACTGACCACCAGAGGGCAGATGCTCAATGCAGGAACTGCCCTCTGGTGGTCAGTGTGCTCCCACAGCGGGAGCACTGCTCAGCTGACCAAAGGCGCCAGGTGCCAAGCTCATGGCTGGCAAGCCTACTGAGTTGCAGCGGTGGCAGGCACAGCAGGGCTGGGATGAGTGGGAGCAGCACCCGGCCCGGGCTAGGGCTCCTCCCCAGCCACCTGCCATGGCCCGATCCCTGCAGGCCACGCCAACGGACCCCACCAGTGCAAAAATCCATGCACCGGGCCTCTCGTATATACATAAGGGTGTGTACAGCAGTGTTGCTTGTAATATCAAGAACCTGGGACAAAATAAATAAACTATGGTACATCTATAATAGAATACTATGCTGCTATTAGGCAAAATGAAGTAATTCTATACACACTGATATGGAAAACAGCACTCAAAAGATATTGTGTATTATTTAATAAGTGGATGCAGAACATTGAAAAATATAAAGTATAAATTATCTCATTTGTGATATATACACATATTTTTTCACGTAAGCATAGAGAATTTCTTGAAAAATATGAATATAAAGTGACAACTTCTAAAGAACTTGAGATGAGAGATTTTATACTTTATTTCATCTCCTTCAGAACTGTTTGATTTTTTTTTCTTTCAATGACAATGTGTTATTTTTATAATTTAAAAAACTAGATTAAACCATCAATTGAAGCATTATTAATCATCTACTCTGCTACAGAACTGTTTAGACGCTGGGGATACAGTGGTGAGTATAGAGGAAGGAAGACTAAGTCATAAGAAGAATGCTCTGACTTTAACATCTGTAAGATCTTAAGAGCTATACATCAAAGGGAGATGGAAGCAAGAATTGGGTAGGGGGGTAGGATGATCAGACAGTGGATGGGGGACTGCTTTTTGTTGTAATCAGCCTGCTTTCAGGAAGGGCTGGAAAAGAAGGGCTTTTCCACATTCCAACATTAGCTCAGGATGAACATGGGTCAAAGTTCAGGGGTGGGGTAGCCTAACTACATTTAACCAAGACAAGCTAAAGGGTATTTTATCCAGATTCATCAATGAAAGCGAAGAGTTTAGCTCATCAGTTATGAGACAAAGAATGGGAATTTGGAGGGGCTGTGTCTGGCCTTGCCATAGGTAAATCAAGGGAGTTACCCTGAGCCTTACCTGCGTCATATTGGGTTGGGTGGTTCTATTTTCAGGAACACAGGGGCTGCTGGATTTCTGACCATTGCTGCTCCCGGGAGAACAGAGCTCAGGGAAAGTTAACATTGTCATCGGCAATCACGGTCCTCAAAGAGCTTTATTTCTTAGGGACTCAAGAATTAAACAAATAAGTAATGAATCAAAGTTATATAATTGCTGTCAGATAGTTACAGAGAGAACGGGACTCCTGGCCCCAGAGGAGGGCCTATCAAATCCACAGTCAGCTCTCCAGCTCTCAGTTTCAAACATTCATCTGGATCTGCCCAGGACCAGACTGAGAGATCACTGCAACAGAACAGATGGCACTGAAATGGACCTGATTATGTTCAAGGATGTAAGATTCATTACAGCTCAATGAGGGAAAGAAAGGATTACCCAATAAATGGTGTTGAGACAATTAACTAGCAATTTGGAGAAACAGTAATTTTAGAATCTCACTTTATGTTATCCACTAATATGAATTCAAATTGAGTAGAAGAGTTAATTGTGGGGGGTTTTTTCAACATCAAAATCTCACAAAAATAGAATTATTTATTTCTCAAACCTCTAGAAAAAAAGATAATTTTATAGGCTTAGAAGCATGCAAGATATTTTCTTTAAAAAAGAATAAGAGCTATACGTTTGACTACAAAAACTGTAAAGTATAAAAGCAAATGACAATCAAAAACTACTGCAGAAAATGTAACAAAGAGGCACTATATTTCTTATTTAACACCTTATATACATATCGGTCAGAAAAAGAGTAAGACTCTAAAAGGTGAAAGGTCAAAAGATACAAAAGAAACGATGTCACTAGCAAACACAGATTTGAAATATTCAATTCGTAGAGAATAAAAAATGTAAATTAAAATACCAAGTAACCATTTTCCTCTCTTACATTAGCATAAATTTAAAAATCATACCTCTTGGGCTCCTGTTTCTGGTTATAACGTAGGAAGCTACTGTGACTGTTGAACCTGCCCTAGTAATGAGAACTAGCTGAGTAAGCCCTGATTTTGTATCACAGTTTCTAAAATCATCAGCATGCTCGCGATGCAAAGCAAGCTGCATAAGCTCAATTCCCTGGTGGCGTGCTCTTCCTAGGAGAGAAGAGACCCTTAGCTGCTTCTCTTTCTATGAAGAAGTGGCAGGGAGGGGAGGAATCAGCCATCCACTCAGGTAAAGAGATACCTGCCAAACTTGTAACAACATTTCATGGTTGCATGTGACCCCATGTGGCAGATTAGAATCCCCAAAAGCCGCAGCCACAAAGTGAATCTACATCCACCCTCATGCCTGTGCTTTCCTGGAGGTCTGCATCAAGTGCCCAGAATGAGGGCTGAGAGAATGCCCTTGAGGCATTCAGGGTCTTCCCTGAGTGTGAGAACATCTGAAGACAGGGAACAGGACAGGGAGTTCTACATTTCCATAAAGATCTGGGAACCACTAGAAGAAAATAAACCGTAATGATAAATTATTCTCCTGTTGAACTTGAGGGAGTACTTACTTCTTTTTACCTTAGTTATCTGAATTTTTATATTTTTTCTTTTACTTGAAAATATCTTCATTTAAAATTTTTCTTCTGTCTTGATATTTTTTGCAATAATTTATTTTTCTATTCCAGAACAAGGATTTTTCCTCCCATTATTTATGTATCAGTTATGCACTTCTGTCTTTTTCCTTATTTAAATTTTCTATTGCACAAGAAATCCATGGTTGCATTTTGTTATTTTTCCTATACCCAATAGTTTTTAATTCATGGAAAATAAATTTTTAAACTGGACTTTAATTAATGAATATAACAAATAGGATACGCCTTTCCAATGACCCAAATATTCCTGCCTACCAGATAGAATCAGGACAGACAGCTAAAAGTTGTTATTAATGTAAACATTAAAGATGTTTACTTTGAAAGCATCTGAAAATATTCACAATGGTTAGTCTCCGAGTAGTGAGGTAAGGTTAAACTTCTTTTTCCTTGTCTGATTTTCCTACAGTCAACATGCATTATTTTGTGATAATAAGAAATTGTAAAATTAAATCCCAATTTCAGGCTCAAGCCCTCCTGCGAAAGCCCTGGGCCCAATCTGGATCTGAGTCAGGGCTGGGGAAATACAGGTCCCCAGACTAAAAACTCCCCGTCATGCATTTCATCTTGCTGTTCATCCTCCACTGCTGGTCACTTGGCCTTCAACTTCCTCTTCCTGTAATATATTCTGGACCTTAATAATTTGATGCTCTGAAGCTTCCTTTTCTGTCCCTCAACCTGCTCCTACCAGTCCCACTATCCCCCCCCCTCCCCCGCCATGGGGTCAGTAAACCTGTTGAGTAAGTGCAGGACAAGGACACTTGGTCCCTCTTGGTCCCTCTTGGTCCCTCTTGGTCCCTGGGCTCCTGGTGTCACACAGACAGCTGGAGCAAGAGCTACACTTGTCTTCCCTCCCCAGTTCCCAACACCAGAGCCTGGTAAGCCATCCTTGCTCCTGTTCCTGCCAGACCTTTATTAACCATGACAAGGGTTTGGAACACGGGTGAAACATCATAATCTCCCCGTCTCCCTGTAGAAGCAAATAGAGTTGAAGGAGGTTGTGGAGGGTGGAATGGTGGCAGGTGCATCCCAGGAGAGCCCAGCACCAGCCTTCCTGGCCTGAGTGTGTCTCCCCCTCTCGGCTCAGATCTCCTCTCGGGAGCCTGGCCAAGCCTGCCGAAGACCAGGTAAAGAGGTGGCTGCAAATTGAAATGAACATCCTGCTGAAAAGCATTCAGAGTGGTGATAAATAGCTTCATGAGGCCCTGGCGTATTGCAGACAGCAGAGGACTCTCTTCCCCATCCACCCTGAATATAAATCAGAGAGAGATGAGAGTTTCTCGCCCCTCCTGCCTGCTAACCCTTACAGTTCTCAGAAAAAGGAAGGACAGCCACACCCAACCAGGAGCACCAAGGAACAGTTCAAATTAGAGGGACCCTCATTAAAATACGTCTCCTCATAACTATGCAATCACTAATTGACTTTTCCTCCTCACTTTCATTTTGACACTGGTGTTGTCATTAATTAACTCTGTCACCAAAGCCCCAGGGTGCCTCAGAAGGACTCACCTGAAGTTTATTTCTCTATGTTCCAGTCAACTTGACAGGTAGGCTCTACCTGGCTTAGTCCCTTGAGGAAGCAGACACGTCATCATTCTCTAAACACTGGTCACAGGGCCAGCCGGGAAGAGCAGCAGAAGGCCTAGATCGCTGCTGTCCTTCCCTGAGCATCATAAACTCACTGTCTCTCCCTCTGCACCCTCACAGGTACAGGAACTTCATCCAGACACAGTGGCCGTGGGAGAGATGGAGCTCAGGCGGTGCTTCTGAAGAAGCCTCCTGGGAAATCATTTCTTCACTCGGCCGTTCACTCACAGAGGTATTTTATTTGTTTTTGACCATCCTATGCTAGACTAGGATGGGGGTGGGGGTGTCAAAAGAAGCATAAATGCAGGCCCTGGCCATAAAGGTGTTTATAATTTTAGTTGAAGAGATGTGACATTCTCTTATAAAAGCAGAAGCCACGATTTGGTGTTCAAAGAAAACCTTCAGGTGGGCTAAGGCAGCTGCCCTGGATATTTTGGCACGTGTCCCCTCTTTACTTCTGGGACCCTCTGGAATATTTCAAACACAATTAAATCACAATAGAGCCACTACCAGGTGGGGCTTTGG
Organism: Myotis nattereri; assembly: GCF_964212035.1. Lineage (NCBI taxonomy): Eukaryota > Metazoa > Chordata > Mammalia > Chiroptera > Vespertilionidae > Myotis > Myotis nattereri. The sequence continues at coordinate 23,610,212 of NC_138086.1, read as the reverse complement.
CAGGAAAAGTTTAAAAGTTCTCTTCTTCTGTCTCCCTTTCTCTCCAGGAATGGAGGGATGAGGTAGCAGGCGAGGCATACAAAGAAAAGTAGCGTCCATTTCCATCCCCTCCTCAACCCACCCCTTGGAGAGGAAGATTGATCCGGACTCATCACTTTGCTGCTTTGGACTGGGCTACCTGTGAGTGGAGCCACTCTGCCCGGAAGGTGGCCTGGGGTCTGCTCTCCGGTCTACACTGCACCAGGGACTGTCGGTCATCCTGCTTTTCTTCCTCTTTTCTCTACAGTTTAGTGGCCCATGTGCCACACTGCCCCAGGGACCCACTCTCCTTGATCACGCCAACCATCTTGTCCTCTCTCTCTCTCTTCTATGTAGGAAAGAAAAGAGATCCACGACCAGGGATTGATTTTTTTCTTATGATAGTTCGTATGAGGAGGGAGAGAAAACATAAGGCACAGTTGTTTCTGATTCCTCCAGTTTGTGTTGGGGCTTGGGGTTCACCCTCACTAGCAATGAGGTGTGTTTTATTTTTCATCTACAATTTTCATCTTATATATCTTTTCCTAGAAGACTCATAGAGAGGAATGCTCTGATCTCGGTCAGGATTCTGGTATTCCTGGGTACCAAAGAGCACCTGATAGCTTCATAAAGGGAGAGCCCAGGAGGCCAGGCTAAGTGAAATCACACACACACACACACACACGCACGCACGCATGCACACGCACACGCACACGCACATGCACATGCACTCAGAGTGCTTTCTGCAAAGGGTGCTGTCCTGATAGCGCTTTCGGGGCTCCACTCTAACAGAGCTCCCTTACCATGAGCTCAGCTTCTGAGACACTTTTCTAGTTTACCCTACTTTCTGTATCTCCTAGTGTCATTCCCGATCTATTTTTTAACCTGTCTTGGTAATTAAATACATTCTGCTGGCTTCCTATAACCCTTAGTATAAAATGTAATGTCCTCACCATAGCCTATAGAGGAGGTTGTATTGTTGGTCTCACCATCTGCTGCTCCTCTCTCTGGGAGGATTTTACAGTCCACCCTCGATGATGACATCATATTTAGCCATATAATTTGTTTTGGCCAATGGAAGTGACACATCCACTTTCACACAGAAGCTTGAAGGCTATTACGTGGTCTTCCACCTTCTCTTTTCCCTCTTCCCAGAGACCAGGAACATCTCAGATAAGAGCTGCCCAATCTACCTGGATCCCAGAGTGGAGAAGACGTGCAGTCTATCCTCGATGGGAATGTACTATGAGTGATAAGTAAAGACTGTATGCTGCTGAAATTTGAGGGTCATTTGTTACCATGCACTTTGGCCTAATCTGACTGATACATCCTATAATGTGACCTAACCCCTGACCACTTCTCCAATCTCATGCCATCCCTTCAGTCCCCTTGTCCATTATTTTACAAACACCCTGCTTATTCTTACCTCAAAGACTTTGCATATGCTGTTCCTTCTGCCAGAATTGCTTTTCCCTGAGCTTTTCACATGGCTGGCTCTTCTTCATTATTCAGATCTTGGTTCAGATGCTTCCTTCTCATGAAACGCCTTCCCTAAAGCTCTGTCTAGTGTAGCCACCGCCCCGTCACTCTCTTTCATGTTATCCTGTCTTATTCTGCACTGTTCACTAGCTTACTTGTTTTCCACCTTGGAATGAATGCTCCATGAGGGTAGATACCACGTCCACCATAGTCACTGCTGCTTCTCTAGACACTAGAAGGTCATCTGACACAGAGCAGACACTCAGTGTTTGTGTCATGAATAAATGCGTTTATCTCCTAAACTTTAAAACCATTTTCCTTTTTGAAATTTTTATCTTTATTGTTGATAAGATGCCTCCTTTCATTTCCCTACCTCTTCCCACTCTCGCCGCCCCCCCCCCCCACCGCCCCCATCCCCACCCCAGGCCTTCACCGCACTATTGTCTGTGTTTATGGGTTATGCACATAATCAAGTTCTTTGGTTAATCTCTTCCCATTTTCAACTGCCAGCTGACACCTCTTCCTAATCCTAAACTCAACAGATCCGAAGCAGATCTCATAACTCTGTCCTCTCTTCACTCACCCCAACCTCCTCCTCATCCTCTGTTCCCTGGTCAATGACACGGTCTTCAGCCCTGTCACCCAAACTGGACACCTCGGGATCATTTTCCACTCCTCCCTCTCGCTCACTCCCCACTCCCAATCAGCCACCAAGCTGATTCTCCTTCCTAAATCTCTCTCTAATCCACCTTGCCCCCATTCCCATGCCCCTGCCCTCACTCAGGCCCTCATCCTCCGTTGTCTGGATTATCACAATCCTTGCAGAACAGGGTCCCCGGTTTCTAATTTTCTCCTGCCCATCTGTGCTGCATACTGCCACCAGAATTATCTTTCTAAAATCTGATAATGTCACTCCCCTCTTTTGAAGGATTTCAAAGGAACTTCAGGATAAAGCTTAACTCCTTAGAGACCAGAAGATAGCTTTGCGTTCTAGTACCTGCCAAGTATCGAGTGTCTCTCCTGCCTCTCACACCCTCCATCCGGCCATGCTGACCCAGGGCAACTGCTCCACCATGGGTATGTCTTACTGCTCTCTCTCCCTGCAGTGTCCTCCCCAGTTCAACCCCTTGTGCTCCCCCAAACACACACACACACACACACACACACACACACACACTGCCATCAGCATCCACCTACTGATCACTTTCTCTGCTGCTCTCCCTTCGTTATCTCCATTATCATCACTCCCTCTCAGCAGCCTCTCCCAACTCCTCCTCCCTTGCCTCCTCCTGTAACAGTGAAAATAGCTCTAATTATGAGCTCCATCCTTTTTCCTCCTTCAACACTCTGTACAAACCTCTATTATAAAACATCACGTGGCATCGTATGCTTTTGGGGTATAGGTTTGTCTGTATGGTCTTTAGGGGCTCCACAAGCAACCTTTCTTGTTTGAGTCCCCAGGAATTCACATGGCACCAAATAGACCCATAGCTTGTGCTCAAGAAATCTTGTTCCAGTACATAGATGACTAGGATAGATGGCAATAAATGTAAGGAGAGAGAATAATAGATGGGCTAAGTATGTTACAGAGGCTAGAGCACTGGCTTGCATGCTATGACCAGGAAAAAAAAAATGCAGAGGAGCATGGAATCAACCCTGTTTCAGTTCTGCCCCCAAGAACGCTACCCTACAAAAGGGAGACTTAGCATAGGAGAGGATCCCCGGATAAAAGGGACCCTGTGTGTTCATTTTAGCTCCAGACCCTACCAGTGCATCAGCCTCAGGCATGACTCTCCAATAACAGGGCCCAGGGGATCTCATTCACTGCTTACAGAGCTTTCTCCCACATGTATAGCCCAAGAAAGGGCTTTACTAATGTTGCTCCCATTTTACAGATTCTGAAAGAGAAATCGAGTGATGTCCCGAAATCATGCAATAGTCAGGGACACAGACCTTGAACTCAAGCCCTCCTCACCCAGCTGGGCTGCCCCCCTGCCCCGCCCCCCTCCTCCCCTCCCCTGCCAGGAGAGCATTACTCAGTGGGTGGTCTCAGGTCCCCACCATCTCCAAGACTCTCTATTCTAACACTTCCTTCCTCCCCGCTTTTTTGAATTGCTCTTCCCACCTAACTTCTCACAGTCCCAAGTCCCTGTTAGGGCCAAGCCTCCAGGGCGTGGGCCAGGGCCCCGGGCTCCCCGCCCAGGAATGGAAGGCTCCCCTCCAAGAGGGAGCGGCAGGAGCCTCAGCACTGCCAGCCAGAAGCCGTCATCACTGTCATTTTAGGAGATTCAGGTTCCAACTTAATACTATTTGAGGCTCAAAATAACCCCTCCGGTCTTCCTGCTTATTTCTTAAATGTGATTCTTCACAGTAATGATGGCACCTGTGGGGGAGGCAACAGAAGGGATTTCGGCTGAGAGCTGGTCTCATGTCACCTAAAAGGATTATTTTATACCATCAGAAAGATAATTCCCCTCCGACCGGGGAGGATGGATTAGGTCTTTACTTCCAAGGGTACTTTATGAAAAGATTACTTAAAGATTATGGGACAAAACGGATACATCTGACAACATCTGCTAGGGCTGGGTGTGTTGGCTGCCTGGGAAATAACTATTACTCCCATAATTAGTGGATTGCTCGCCTTGGCGCTAATCTAGAGTCTGTCTGCATACAAATGTCCACACACTCCTCTTGTGGAGTGTTCTTTCCCTTCGCTCCCCTGATTTTGACTAAAAGTAATACAAAATGCCACCGCCTCCACGAAGTCTTCCCTGCTCTCTCTCCACCCAGATGTGATCACACTTGCCTCCAGACTCCCTCCCCTCTTCAGAGGCCTTATCACACGCCTATGCCTTCTCTCCCTGGACCTGAGCATCTTGCACACATTAGTATTCAAGCCCCACCAGGCTGTGCACACAACAGACAAAGAAAAATGTGAAGGCCTCTATGTGCTTAAGAGGGTCTTGGAGACCTTGAGGGGTCAGGAGGAAACTGGTGTTGGTCCGATGGGGTTTGCAGGTCTGAATCTCACCATATTGTTATTCACTCAGGGGCTTTGGGGCTGGGGTGTGATTTGCCATCCTGTGGAGCTTCTACGAGTAAGAAGCGCTGGTGCCCAGAGCATCTTGGCCGACACCCAGGCCTCCCCTGCTCACTTACTTTATGGTGAGGCAGTTTTGAGAAAAGATCCTGGATTAGTTTCCTGACAGAAGCAAGTCTGGCTTTTCTCAGTTGAAGAAGTCTTTCTCCAGAATTCCCAGAAATCCATGAACAGCCCCTATTTTCTGTCAGAGCATCCCACATGGCTGCATACTCTTCCAGCCTCTCCCCATCACTGCACCCAGGCCTGCACTAGCCAGCCCTCAGGCCTCAGACTATTCCCTGCATCCAAGAAACACACTTTTTCTACCTGGAATGCCCTCCCCTCGGGCCCTCTCCATTGCATGAATTCCCCCCACCAGCCCTTTAGACTCATCTCAGGTGTTACTTCCTCTATGAAGCCCCCCTGATGCCTCTAGTACAGTGGTCAGCAAACTGTGGCTCGCGAGCCACATGCGGCTCTTTGGCCCCTTGAGTGTGGCTCTTCCACAAAATACCAACTTCTGCGCATGGGCCACGAAGTTTCAATAGCACTGTACGTGCGCACCCGCACGTGGTATTTTGTGGAAGAGCCACACTCAAGGGGCCAAACAGCCGCGTGTGGCTCACGAGCCACAGTTTGCCGACCACCGCTCTAGTAGATTCTGAGCCTCCTTGTCTTCCTAGTATTCATTATCTGAGATAGAGAGAGGCAAAAATCTCCATATCTGAAAACATTCCCTGGTAATAATCAATGACTACATATTGTGTGCTCACCACATGCCAGGCTGATCTCTGCACTTGGAAAAGCAATGAACAAAACAGGACAATGTGTCCATCCTTGTGGGATCCACGTTCTAGCAAAGAACAGGGGGCAGGACACCAATACATAGCACATGCAACAGTAAATAAATGATATAGCGTAGTAGAGGTTGATAGGGAGTGTGCAAAAGTAAAAAGGGAGGGAAGAGTGAAGAAGATAGAGAATGTTGAGGGCCACAGAGAGAGGGTGGAGGGTTAAATGGGGAAGTCTGGACAGGCCTTGTCCCGCAGGTGACATTCAACCAGAGACGGAAAAAGGGAGGGATGGTCAAGCAGATTTCTGTAGAAGGAACATTCCTGCAAACTGTTCCCGGGGTCAATCCACCTGTCGCTTGTTTTCAGATGGCCAGCCAGCTAACAATGTTTCTTGCAGTTTTCAGTTGTTAGAAAAAGTCAAAAGAAGAATAATATTTTACAACATAAAAACTAGGTGAAATTCTAATTTCAGTGTTCCTAAATAAAGTGGTGTGAGAACATGGCCACCCCATTCATTTTGTCTGTGGCTGCTCGATGCTGCAGTGGCAGAGTTTGGTAGCCTGATAGAGACCTTCAAAGTCTAAAATATTTTCTCTCTCGCCCTTTGTAGAAACAGCATAGGGACCCGAGTTAGAGCAAAGGCCCTGGGGCAGGAGCAGGAATAGGAAGGAGACAGGCCTGGTTACAGGGAGAGGGGGTAGGTATGCACGCCCTGTAAGCTTTGTTAGGCCACTTGGTTTTAACTCGAGCAATGGGGAGCCATTGCAGGATTCTGACTAGAGAAGCCACACAGTCTGGTTTATGCTTTAAGGTGTTGGCTTTGGCAGCTCTATTGAGAATAGGTTGTTATCTTAGCAGATTACTGCCCTTATTAAGTGGGAAAGAACAATGGCTCAGACTAGGGTGTGAGCACAGCCTGTAGGTGACAAGAGGTGATCTGATTCTGGTTAAACTTTGGACATCCAGCCAACAAGACTTCCTGATGGAGTACATGTAGGATGTGAGAAAAAGAGAGATCATGGAGGACTCAAAGGTTTGGGCGCGAGCAATTGCAAGGTGGGACAGGTCTGTGGGGAAATACCAGATTCGCTCCAGCCTGGCTGGGTTTGAAGTGTCTGCTAGACGAGCTGCGGTGATGCCCAGTGTCAGTGGGTATGAGTCTGGAGTTCAGAAGAGAGTTCTGGAAGGAGATTCAACTTGGGGGTTGTTAGCAGAGACAAGTGGAATTTAAAATCATGGAACTGGATAACGTCTCCAAGGAAGTGCACATGGCGAGAGGAAGAGAAGGCTCAGGCTGAGCCTTGGACAGGCCAGCTTCAAGGATTCAGAGAAGAAAGGGAGGACACAGCAGAGGAGACGAAGCAGGTGGACACGAGTCCAGAGGGAAGCCAGCTGGAGAGGCTGTGTTGAGGAGGAAGGACATTCCTGCTAATGCCGCCAGGATGTGAGCAAGGTGCGGACTAAGAGTGGTCACTGATTTAGCAACGTGGAGGCCATAGGTGGGCTTTACAAGAACTGGTGTGGTGGCGAGGCTGGGGTGAGAGCTGACTGAAGTGAATTTGAGATGGGGGCGGGGGGAGAAACTAGAGGCAGTGGGTACAGACAAAACTTTTGAGGAGGTTTGCTGGAAAGGAAATCGGCTGGAGGGAAAGGCATGTTGATAACAAGCTAATACAAAGCAAAACTCTGGTGGTGTAGGAGAAGGTGGGGATATGGGCTAGAGCAGGTGAATAGGATGGGACTATGTACATGTGGACAGACCATGGAAAGGCCTCACACCCCCATCCCTGGAACTCTAACACCCACCCATACTCACCATGTTAGAGACTTCGTATTCTCTTCAAATTCATTCATTCAGTCAGTCATTCAACATATTTTCAGTGAATGCCTGTATCTACCTGGTTTGGTTCCAGACATTGGGGATACCACACGGACAAGCCCAGTGATCTCTGCTCTCTTGTGGGTGACATGCATGGTGGTGGGGTGATTGTGGGGGTAACTGAAAATCATGAGTTCAACCAACTCAGAAGACAAAGATGTTTAATATCTCCTGAAATGAAAGTCCAGAGAAGTGTCCACAGTCAACCATTAGTACAGCCTTACTCAAATGCGTCCCCATGGTCTACTTATCTATCCCCTACACTGACAGCAATTACCTCTAAAGGGATGGTATTTCCAACCCCACCCACTGCAGCTAGGACACAGGGAAGGGACTTTGAAAATGTTTGCTAAGTGAATACATAAAGCCTGAGAGACGGGGGGGAAAATCTTTTGAAACTCCTTCATAATATCCACCCCTGCGAGTTACTAAGCTACTCTTTTCTAAAGGAAAACATCGCTATGACATCTAACACCTTTGAAGTGTTAAGGTAAAAAAACCCAAAAAACATTCAAACCTGTAAAGAATGTTGGTGAGTTTATTTGAGCCAAACTGTCGACAATTGCCTGGAAGCAGAACCTCAATGAATTGAGATAATGCTCCAGAGAATGGCGGGTTTTCCTCTATTTTTTCACATTGCAATCAAAGGAAGGGACATAGGTGGGTTACATGAAGTCCATTGGTGATAGACTAGAGAGGAGGGAGAAAGTGAAGGGGGGGGGGAGGGCGGGAACCCCTGGGATTGGATAAAAAATAAAATGATAGACACATACTTAGGTGGGTGTAGGATCAATTAACATGATAACAATGAAGGAATTTGTGGTATCTGTCCTGGTGCCCAGCACATTAGGTTGTGCCCCACGGGTCCGGAAAAAAGAAGTTACAAGTTACTCAGACATGTCAAGGGCATGTTATCATAGATGCAAAAAGACAGACAGGCTCAGTTAAGGTAAAGGTTGACTTTGTCAGTGAAGATACCGGCCTAGGACGTAACTGCCCTCCATAACTGCTTTTAGTTCAAGTTTAATTTCAGACCATCCTTTGTGGTTACTTTAGGTCTCTGAGTTTGCAAGAGCGCCATGCAGGCCTTCCCTGAGCTTGTCAGGTCAGCACGTGGCCCCTTTCGTCCACAGGGGTATGAATTAGTTTCCTTGGATACTTTTCTTTCAACCACCAACTAAGATTGACTCTCCCTTATCAATCTGGATTTTTCCGGAGTGGGATGAAGCGGAGACCTGGAGGGATAATTTGGAAACTGAGGCACTACCAGGTAACATGAGACTAGATGTCCTGCACCCTGGCTTGCCTGGCTCCCACTCCCCACCGCATCCAAGGATGTGGGAGGTTACTGATGTCTACGCTTTTCTGGGAATCACATTCTAGGTAATTCTTGCTACTTCCTGTGTGGTTACTGTGTCGGGTCACTATATTAGGTACCACGTGTATTACAACTTTTATAGTTAAAGCACGGCCAAGGAGTGTGCTCATGCCATTTTTACTCAGGAGGAAACCGACTCATGAAAAGGTTATAATTTGTCAAGGTCACAGCAAGTAACGGCAGGACTGACACAACCCAAGTCTGAATCCAAAGTTCTTGCTTTTACTGCTGTTATATCGTCTCTAGTTTCATGCTGAAGAGCAGAACAGGAAGACTTCAGTTTAAAAACTCCCATTAATTACCATCTCCTCCCCTCATGGAAATTACCAGAGACAGTTTTCTCTAAAGTGACATCTCAATCCAGCCTCACAGGAGAAAAATCTGCATGTGAATGGCAGGTCCAGGCTGGAGATAAGGGATTGAAATGCTAATGCCTGCCACTCCAAGGAAGCCAGTGAAGAGAGGTGAAGGAGGAGGGGCGTTAGGGCCACCGCACCAGGACCCAGGTGAAGGAGGTGGGAAACAGGAACTAGGATTTCTAAAAGGGAAGAGATGCTCCCACCCTGTTCCTCCAATGAGCTCCCCATCACTGTATTTCCCCCAAAGCAGCTACTAGTTGCTACCCTCTCTAGTAATGTGTCCATTGCTTGCAGTCCCAGCTGGGATCTTGGTCACGACCATTTGGACGAAGCATTCCGGTTTGTCATGGCATGATTGCCACTCAGCTGTAAGAAAAGATGAAATTTGATCATTCTTCTCATAACAGACCATTATTCAAAACTGAACTGTCAAAGTCAAGGCCCTGATAAAAAGGAAGAAGGAGACTAAGCCTAGAGGCATGACTGTGGGGAACCTGGTGGGGGATCCTGAAGGCACATCCTGGCTCTCCCAGGGACCAAGGCAGGGAGGAAAATTGCTATTGAAACCAAATATTGTTCTGTCTCCCAATACATTTCCATGAAAAAAAATCGCATCATCTTTTAAGTAAACACATTTCATTCCTTTTCATATTACACTTGGGCCACATGACCTCAAATTATACTTTATTTTCCACAATTTTCTATATTTCTGAAAAATTTTGCAGTAAGAATGTATTTACAAGAGAAGTGGGGATGAACCAATCAATCTCTTTCCTCCCCCCCTTCCTTCCTTCTTTCCTTCCTTCCTTCCTTCCTTCCTTCCTTCCTTCCTTCCTTCCTTTCTCAGCAAGTGGCTGGAAGTCGGGTGCCTGAGAATGTGAGAATAAACAAGCCATCTTTTCTGTCAAAGAACAGTTTAGACAGCCGCCATTTTGGACTATGTGACTAGGCAGCCGCCATGTTGGCCACATGGCCTGCAGCTCCCCTGGGGGCCTCCATCCCCTCCCTTTGAATTAGCCACTCGAGAAAGACTGTGAGCCTGAGCTCCAATCAAGAGCAAAGGGAGGTCCCCTGCATCAGGGATTATAAACCCCAGCAGACCACCTGCTTGATGTGCATGCACTTCCAGACCATGTGTGCACCCTTCTGCACAGAAGTAAAGATGTTTGGCTTGCTGCCTGGCTCTCGAGTATGTTTTATATTCTACCAGAACCCCTGATTTCGGAGGCTCAGCTTATTTCTAACAAGAAGGAGATGGAATGGCTGGTGTGCAGCAAGGACACTGGCTCCGGCAGGAAGGCCTCTCCCAGGTTGGAATCCCTCTGGCTGGTGAGTCTGGAAGTCCTAAGAACATTTACCAATGTCACCCCAATAAGTTTAATTAAAAAGGAAAAAATTAAAGGTAAAAATAAATAAATAAATGTTATATTTTTTTGAAAAAGAGGAAGGAAGGTGGGACTGTAAAGATTATGAAGGGAAAACAGAGAGGGTTCCTTTGTGGTGATGGGACAGTTTGGCTTTAGATTGTGGCTTTGGTGGTTACACAAATCTGTATGTGATAAAATGCCCCGTAATTTACGCAAAGACATCAAAACAGGTAAACGCAAAAACTGGTAAGGTCCGGGTCTGTGTACAGATTAATTGCATTCTGTGTCCTGGTTTGGATGGTGAGCAGATTGGTGGAACCTGGGTGAAGGCTATGGGGGTATTGCTTTTGCAACTCTTTCTAAGTCCATAATTAATTAAAAATAAAAAAAATTTTTAAAAAGCCAACAACGGTAATTAATACTCCAAACTCATGACTCCTTAATGATTTGCACTTTACTATCACCTCTGCACCTGAAGTCCCAGCCCTGCCCTTGTGCCCCCAGCCCTAGGGATGGCAGCTGTTTCCTACTCGTGTCCCTGTGCTACTTCAATGTTCCCTTTTGGCTTTTCAGTTATCTAAAACTGACTTAAGGAAATTCTTATATTAAATTCTCGCTGTGAATTATGCTTCTGTTTCCTGACTGATGTAACCAGTCAACACAAATGTTTTCCAATGATTCAAATGGCTCACATGATGATAGAAGAGAAAGCATTTTCATTTCCCAGACCTACATGCCTCTTCTGATTATCCCAAAATTTTATTTTGGAAAATTGGCATTCCGAAAGGATGCTAGGAAGCTGAGCTTGCTTTGGCTTTGTAGGCAGCCCAGGCAATAGCTGTTTAAGGAACCCAGATCCGTGACAATAGAGCAATCTCAGGCAATTCACTTTGTTTTTAAATATTAATTAATAACTAGAGGCCCGGTGCACGAAATTCACGCACTCTGGTGGGGGTACCTCTGCCTGGCCTGCGATCTCTCACAGTCCAGGAGCCCTCAGGGGATGTCCGACTGCCGGCTTAGGCTTGCTCCCCATGAGAGCTGCCGGGAGGCAGGAGAGGCTTCCACCACCAGTGCTGCACTCGCCATCTGTGAGCCCAGCTCAGGCTTCCAGCTGAGTGGTGCTCCCCCTGTGGGAGCACACTGATCACCAGGGGGCAGCTCCTGTGTTGAGTGTCTGCCCCCTGGTGGTTAGTGCTCATCATAGCAACCAGTTGTTCCACTGTTTGGTCGATTTACATATTAGCCTTTTATTATATAGGACTAGAGGCCTGGTGCACAAAAATTTGTGCACTCAGGGGTGAGGGGGAAGTCCCTCAGCTCGGCCAGTGCCCTCTTGCAGTCTGGAACCCCTCGGGAGATAACGACCTACCTGCTGGCTTAGGCCTGCTCCCGGGTGGCAGAGGGCAGGCCCAATCCCTAGGTGCAGCCCCTGGTCGGGCTCTGAGCAGGGCTGATTGGGGGATTGGGGCGCCGCCCCCTGTTACACTCAAGGCAGGGTCAATAGGGAGGTTGCGGCGCCACCCCCTGTCACACACAGAGCAGGGCCCATCAGGGGGTTGAGGAGCTCTCCCCTGTCACTCAAAGAGTAGGGCCGATAGGGGAGTTGGGGCACCGCCCCCTGTCACACACAGAGCAGGGCCGATCAGGGGGTTGGGGTGCCTCACCCTGTCACACTCAGGGCAGGGCCGATGGGGAGGTTATGGCTCTACCCCGTCACACACAGAGCAGGGCCCGTGGGGGGAGGGGGGGAGAAAGGGAGTTGGGGCACCACACCCTGTCACACAGAGCAGGGCCGATCAGGGGATTGGGGTGCCACACCCTGTCACACACAGAGCCGCAGGGCGATCAGGAGGTTGGGAAGCTCCCCACTATCAGGCACAGAGCAGGGCTGATCAGGGAGTTGGGGCACCTTCCCCTGTCATGAACAGAGCAGAGCAGATAGGGAGGTTGTGGCCCCGCCCCCTGTCACACACAGAACTGCAGGGCGATCAGGGGGTTTGGGCGCTGCCCCTTGTCACGCTGATCCCGGTGCTGGGAGGCCTCGCGGCTCCGCTGATCCCGGTGCTGGGAGGCATATTACCCTTTTACTATATAGGATAGAGGCCCGGTGCATGGGTGCGGGCCGGCTGGTTTGCCCTGAAGGGTGTCCTGGATCAGGGTGGGGGTCCCCACTGGGGTGCATGGCCAGCCTGGGTGAGGGGATGATGGCCGTTTGCAGCTGGTCACACACCTTTCAGGGTGGGGGTCCCCACTTGGGTGCCTGGCCAGTCTGGGTGAGGGGCTGAGGGCTGTTTTCAGGCTGGCGGGTGACTGAAGCTCCCAACCGCTCCTTTTTTTCTTTTCTTTTTTTTATTCTGGGCCAGCTTTAGCTCTGAGGCTTGGCTCCAGCTCTTAGGCCTCTGCTGCTGAAAGCAGGTATCTGGTTTGTTTGGGTTCTATAATTGAAACACTGTTTCAACTCCAGCTCTGGGCTTCCGGCTAGCTGAAAGCAGGTTTCTGGGGTTTTGTTTAGCTTCTATATTTGTAACAATGTTTCAAACTGCAAGCTCAGAGGCCCGCAGCAGCAGGCGGGGAATGTTGGAGTCCTCTGTCACTGAAGCAAGCAAGCCTCATGTTCGCTTCAAGCTGCCTGGCTGCCGGCCGCCATATTGGCTGACAGTTAATTTGCATATCGCCCTGATTAGCCAATGGGAAGGGTAGCAGATGTACAGCTAATTACCATGTTTCTCTTTTATTAGATAGGATGATTTCCTTTCTGAATATAAAGGTAATTCATGCTTCTGTAATATAGTACAAAGAGTTTAAAATATGTGGACACATAATCTGAGAGAGAGAGAGAGAGAGAGAGAGAGAGAGAGATAAAGAGATATCACTATTAATATTTTGATGTATTTTTCCCATAGTATGTGATACATAACATAAATAATTAATATCTGTTTATATATGTGTGTTTTTAAATATGTAAAGTAAAACTGGGTTCATTTATAGATACTGCTACATTTTAGAAGATGATTGTCAATCACTCTTCTTCCCTTTGATGAGGAAACATAGGCTTTAGTAAAGCATCCTGGCAGAAGCACTCAGAGAACTGGGCTGGGGTTTGTGGCCAAGTAGGCTTTCTAGTTCTCATCCCCTTCCCACTCCAAACTCCAGAATGGGGTTCTCAAGGCAGACCCTTCTCCAGTCAGCTGCAAGTGCAATGATTTGCTACTTCCTACTCTGTGAACCCCAGAGCAGAGGCAGAACAGTCTGCAGAAGGCAGGTTTGGCACCTCTGCAGGCAGGAGCACAGCTCATCCCTCCTGTGGGGCAGGCCTCTCCCCAGCAGCCAGGTGTGTCCACTGGAGAGCAGCCACTGTGCACTTCACTCCGCCCAAGGAGGGAAGGGGAGCTATGGGAATCCAAGCCCACTGTCTTGTCAGCTAAGAAAATCATTCCCTTGTTTTCGTGCAGAAGCAAATGAGAAAAAAAATGAAAAGAAAAGCTGAATGTGTTTTCTGGCCAAAGTTTCCTCTTGTAAACACAAGGTCCGAGGATAGTGAAACCTTCACAGACACTGTTTATATCACATCCTTTCCAGGAAATGCAGATTTGTGAGCATCTATCTGCCATCAAAATGTCTTCAAAAGCATGACTTCATCCTTTTTCGTTTTTTCTTATTATAAAACAATACATAGTCAGTGTGGAAATTTGAGAAATAAGGCAAGCTCAGGGAAGAAAATGAGAAGCACAACAATCCCAGCATCCAAAACAACATTTTGGCATAAATCCTTCTAAACTTGTTCCATGTGTTCATGTACATTATTTTTAACTGAATTACACAGTACCTACTGTTTTGTCACATTTTTCATTTAATGTGTCTAAAACATCTTCACATATTTTTCCACCTGTCTAGTGCTGTGTAACAAACTACATCAAAACTTAGTGGTTTAGCCCTGGCCAGACGGTTCCTTTAATCATTAAAAGCAAATGATCGAAAAATGGAGAATGGTTAGATGTCAGTTCTTTTCTTTTTAATTATTAATCTAATCAGATCATCTAATTTTTCTTGAGTCAGTTTTATTAGTTTCAGGTATATTTTTAAATAGATTAGCATAAAGTTTTTTTGCTTAATTATCATTTGAAATTATTGTATTGGTTAACATATTTCTTTCTCATGTGTATTTTTAGCTCTACATTTTCTCTTGCTATGATAAAATTAGCCCTAAATTATTTATTTTATTATTTAATATAAAAATCTATTCTTATATTGATTTGTCTATACTATTTTTGTTTTTAAATGAATTAATTTTAAATAATTCCCTAAGTACAGATTTTCTTATGTTTGATTTACTATAATTTTTCTAGCTTCTTGAGATTATTAACTCATTTATTTTATTTTTCTTGTTTAATTTTTTAAAGCATTTTAAAGCTATTCATTTGCCTTAAATTAACAGCTTTGACTGTATCTCACAAATTAAGACAGTGTTTCTATTTTTGAACTTTTGAATACTGGAAAATGTCCTCTTTTAATTAGTGTTTTAAAATTTCCAAGTGCTTGGAGGTTTTGTGTGACCTCTGAGATTATTTCATATGGTTAGCAAATAGGGCTAACAATGTCTGCTTTATCCGTTTATTGATGTTCACTTATGATCTAGTGCTATCTACATTTCTAAATGTTCTCAGCACACTCCCAGAGATCAGGATATGGCTAGGAAGGCTCCCTTCCAACAAAGTGGGGTGATTTATGCCCCTATCCCTCCACTCCCATCCCCTCCTCAGTGCCCATTTTTTAAAGGAAAACAGAAGTACAGGAATAAATGTGACAGAGCAAGCATCCAAACATCTTGGGTTAAGTTATTAAGGTAGAATCATATTATTATTATGAAAAAAAAATGCCTTATACTGTTATCTCCCTGTTCTACTCCACATTTCCAGATGGCCGCAACTCTCTGAGGAAGTGATAAGAGTAGAGAGAGCAGTGGACTGCCTAGATTAATATGAGCCCTTCAACAGAGCCCCAGGGGAGTGAGCAGATGGCTCTCCCTTGCCCTGGGTTCTTGGGTATCTGTGGTTTCCTTCCAAGCAGCACAACTCTGAGATACAACAGGGTTGTATACCTTCTATGTGTTAAGAACAATAACTTCTACCCAATTTCAGAAGAAACTGGTTAGCACTACTCAAAACACTATCTGGACTATATGGAGTCTACGTAACAGTTTCATACCTGAGCCATATTGTTCACCTTCATGACATTTTGTTGTATTTGTGTTGTTGTTGTTGCTGTTGTCTCACACAGACGCTTCACTAGACCATTCTGCAATATGGAGCTTAGGAGACCACACAGAATTCACCCCTCCTTAGTGTTTAGTTCATTTACCTGTGGTTTTCCTCATCATCACGTTCTTTCTTAAAGGCCAGGACAACCATGCATAGACATAGGGAGTATAGTCTGAAGGTGGTCCACAGACTTCTTTCTTGTAAGACAGCACATGTCCCTTCAGGATTTGCACCCAGTATCACTTCTGGTCACCAGACCACGCTCTATAGACCAGGCACAACATAGCCCTCCCAGTAAATGTTGGGTGGACTAAAGAAAGAAAGAAATTAGCTGCGGGATCTGATAGAAAGATAGTCTGTTGAATGTTCAACCGAGACCCAGCTTGGAGGCTTTGCCCTGCAAGGATGGGGTGCCACCCTTTAGAATAGGGCCCTCAGTAGATCATCTAGTGGTCATTGATTTAAGGCCTTCATTGATTTCATACTCCAATCAAGGCCATTTTTTGCAAGGTAGGCACTCACTAGGTGAAATACACGGCAGTTTTGCTGCATTCTTATAGATTTTGTGGAGGAACAGATTGTTGGAGGTTTTCACTCTGCCATTTGGAAGTCAACATGTTCTCCATCTTTCTTTGGTTCAGCTAATTCAAGGCTCCTGATAATACGTCTTCTTCAGAGAGAATTTACCTTTGCTTCTGGCAGGAGATGTGGGCACTACCAATCCCAGATCATAATGATTCAATCAGGAAATGAGGTGCTTAAAGCTGGCTTCAGTCCCTGCCTAGGACAGACTGCTGCTGGCTCACCTTATTCCTGCAATGTGATTATTCGTGATCCTAACCCAAATCATGGGGCTTTATCAGAGTCTTCCATCCTTGACAGCTCCTCTCTCCCTACATTTGTGAAAGTTCTGCCCAGGTCTTACCTCCCAAGCCACATCTTCTGGAGAAAATTGGTCAGAAAATCCAGGCCCACCTCACTGGGTTTCCCTCTTCTCTCAGAAGTTGGCCCAATAATTCTCCATTGACTTGTGATTTCCCTGATACTCTCAAACAGATTTGGGAAGATATATTTTGTCTAGCTTTTCTAGTCATTCTCAGCAGGAGAATGGGTCTCACCTGCCAATTCAGCCATGCCTGGAAACAGCCTTGTGTCAGCTGTCACACCTGCAGGAAGCAGGAAGCTGGCGATTCGACAAGAAGGTGTTCACCTCCCAGCAGAATCAGATCCTTTTGGTGAATCTGTTCAGATGGGCCACACAACAGTCCTGCTTCTGTCTCATTGGCCGGAAGTTAGTCACATGGCCACCCTGGCTTCAGGTGGGTGAAAAATGTAGGCCATTAGCACGACCTATTGCCACCCTAAATAAAACTTGAGTTTTATTACTATGAAAAGGAAAGAATAGAAATTGGATAAGCAACACAATATCCACCACATTCCTCTATAAAATAAGGTCATACCTAACTTATAAAATTGATGTAAGGACTAAGAGATATAAAGCAGGTAAACCTCTTAGTACAATGCCCAGTATATGCTGAACATTCGATAAATGCTAACAACAGTACTATTCATCGCAGGGCATGGCAAAAATAGGCTTAGAGTTGTGAGCCCATGAAACAATTTATTCTTATATGATTATTTATTAATTATTATATTAGTTTCCATAGGAGCAACTTAAACCTACTTTCCCCCTCACCTTATAGTATAGTAATTTGAATATAATAGGTTATTATGTGATACACAGAAAGAAGAAGCAACCCTTTGAACTTCCTTCCTCTAGTTTCCGAAGGTCACCTGAAGCCTCTTCTAAATTTAGTCAGATAAACTTGGGGATCAATTTTCCACTCTCATTGCTTTGTTTTAAATCATGTTTGCCTGATTTATAACAACTGATTATAAACCTAGCCCCGTGGTCAGCAAACTGCGGCTCGCGAGCCACATGCGGCTCTTTGGCCCCTTGAGTGTGGCTCTTCCTAAGCCATAGGAGTACCCTAATTAAGTTAATAACAATGTACCTACCTATATAGTTTAAGTTTAAAAAATTTGGCTCTCAAAAGACATTTCAATTGTTGTACTGTTGATATTTGGCTCTGTTGACTAATGAGTTTGCCGACCACTGACCTAGCCCATAGTAGGTTTGAGAACATGTGAGTTTCCCTTATAATTACACTAAGGATTTTCTTGGACATATAATTTTCTTCATTCTACCAAATGTATAAATAAATGTGATTTTCTTTTTGTGCCTTTGTGAGATCCGTCATATTAAACAATACAACCCAGAGAACAAATCCCTTTGTCAGGTAAAGGTCCTGATTTTTAGTTGTGCATGTATAGTGCTCACTGTGCTCAAAATAGATTCTGTATGGTATTTGGGGATATTTTGACAGTTCTCTGCCCTTCTTCCTACTTCTTAAGACAACCACACCCAGACTACCTTACACTTACGGTGATGGATAAATGATAGGGGGCACAGAACTTTTCATACCAACAGCCACAACAAAACAACAGAAATGCTCACATCCGCCTGCCTGCAGGCTCGGATGTGAGTGAGGGAGTGTGTCTGTGTGTGCGCGGTGTGTTGGCACCCCAGCATGGCAACAGTGTCGCTGCTACTGATTATGAGAAGGAGAAAAATTACCGGAGTGACACAAATTACTAATTACTTTATTATGCTGCAAGAAGAATAAGAAGCTGGAAGTTGTTTCAGCAAATTCTATTTTTAAGCAAATAATTGTTGGGTTTCCAATGCTCTAAATTAAGTAATTCTCCTCAAGACCTTCCTTCAGTCTCCCTCTTTGAACTCCAGTAGCTGGCAAAGAATTGCAGCTGGCTCTGGGCTGGGCTGCAGGCTTCGTTTGTAATTATTTTTTTTTTAATGTGCTATCCTCAAAATGAGATATCGTCAGAGGTGTTTTTCTCTCCCCCGCCCCACCGCCTCCAATAATTAGGACTGGTTTTACTGAGTCATGCACAGCTTTTCCTCCTGTTCTATAAGAGTTGGCATTGGGTAGTAAAAAGATATTTTAGAAAAGAAAAGAAGAAGACCTTAGAACCAAGTTTAAGACTAGGTGCCCCTCCCTCCGTGGCTTTGTGACCTTGGGTATGACCTGCAGCCTTCACCCGTGTTGAAGGAGTATGTAAAACAGTGTCTTCGTGATTTTTAAACTGAGAAACACTTTGCGTTCTTATGAGTTATTATTACGATGGCCAAGAATGGCAATAGCAAGGAAACTGTATTAAAATAATTATAATAATAGGTCACCTTTTTAGGAGGCTTTGAGGATATATCATGGGCCTGGCACTGGTCGAAGTGCTTGATATGCATTGACTCATTCAATGTTCATAACAACCCTTCGAAGCAGGTGCTAGCGTGGAAAACAGCAACTGGAAGCCCAGGGAATGCTCTACCAGCAGGTGCAGAGAGGGTGAATCAGTTGCCCAAGATCACAAAGCTAGAGAGTGGCAGAGCCAGGATTCAAGCCCAGACATTCTGATGCAGAGCCCACACTCTGCCTGATTCAAAACATCCCTTGCCTAGAGCTAGAGGTGACAACCGGCCCACAGGCCTGAACAATCGGCATTTTCTGCCTCTGCTTTTCCACTACAGGGGCAGGTATCGCTCTATGGCATCACAAGGATATTCTCATGGGGGACAGTTACAAAAATGGCCAATTTTTCACCCAGCCAGCGTGGCTCAGTGGTTGAGCATCAGCCCATGAATCAGGAAGTTCATGGTCAGGGCACATGCTCAGGTTTCAGGCTCCTTCCCAGTAGGGGGTGTGCAAGAGGCAGCCAATCGATGTTTCTCTCTCATGGATGTTTCTATCTCTCTAACCCTCTCCCTTCCTCTCTCTCTAAAACAATAAAAAATATATATATTTTAAAATGACCAATTTTAACTAGAAGTAACCGAGATGGAGATAGAGGGTGGGGGGGAGTTGTGTGAATAGGTCTTTGAGGTAGCGGGTAGAAATAGCCAGTCACTGAGCTGGCAAATGCAGCAGCCCAATCTGCCATCACCTCCTTCTCCCCTTCCCATCCCTCCCCCTCCTCCCCTCCCCCCCCCCCCCCCCATTCCAAGAAGGACTGTCATTCAGGATAATTTACTTCTGATTCCTACATCCACCCTCAGGATCTACGAGGATGGAGAAATAGGGTCGGTCAGATTTGTTAAGGGCAGGGAAGCATGGTCACCCGACAGTCCGGGCAGGGCCCCATGAGGGCCGGCGTGTCTGTCAGTGGGCAGCCCTGTGTCTGGAGAAGGCCTGTGTGAAACGCGATGAGGTCAGGGGTGGCAGCGGGCAGAGCAAGAGCACTGAGACGCTGTGTCCTCTCCAGAGCCTTCTCTCTATCAGATCTTAGAAACACCAGCTGTGTGCCTCGTGGACAAGAGCTGGTGGGTTGTGCAGAGGCTGCGTCCTGTGTGGACTGGGGACTGTGGGACGCTCTATGGGAAGCACCAAGAAGAAAGTCCCTCTCTCTTCAAACTAGGGGTAACAACTCCCAGTCTGGCTCTCTGCACACGGGCGCCGCCAGCAACAGCAGAGACAGACGTTGTCAAGAGCATAGGGAAGCCCAGCTCTGGCCAGTGAATGCTCTGGACCCTGGGCACCGCATTGCTGCCTCACCAGACCACACCGTGCCAGGTACGTTTAAGCCTGAAAGACAGGAGAGAGGAGCAACCACATCAGCAATGCGGGGCCCGCGTAGAAGACCACCTTACTTGAATCCCAAAGTCAAGGGAGCGGAAACCAGCGTCTGGAGCAGGGGTCCTCAAACTACGGCCCGCGGGCCACATGTGGCCCGCCGAAAACATTTATCCAGCCCACCGGGTGTTTTTGCCGCCACTGTGTGCACAGGAATTTGTTCATAGTTTTTTTTTAAACTATAGTCCGGCCCTCCAACGGTCTGAGGGACAGTGAACTGGCCCCCTGTTTAAAAAGTTTGAGGACCCCTGGTCTGGAGCCTCTGCAACTTCCAATAATTGATCTCACCCAAGAGCAGTGTTACCTAGAAGACGTGATTCCGGGCCCCAGGCAGCTCACAGCCTGGGCCAGATTGGCAACTATTTCAGCAGGAGGTCAGCAAAGCGGATGCCAACATAAAGGAACCTCCTTTGTGGCTTTTCGGGGTCCACGTTTGCTCTCTGGTATTTTCTGACGCTGTGTATAGAGAAGAGTGTTCTAGTGTGTCGCCAGTGCAGGCCTGCAGCTAGCAAGCACCTGAGACAGAGGTGGGCCACGTGGAAAGGGGAGTGGAGGCCGTGGTGAGGCCGTGGTGAGGCAGGTGGCAGGCACACGCAGGGAGAACTGGGAAACACTCCCGGTCGTTCAGGGCACCATGAGGATGCATGTGTGCAGCAGTGCGAGGACCGCAGCAGAGCAGCGACACGGCTGAGAATTCAAGCAGGGCTCAAATCCCAGCGGCCAGGAGCTGTGTGAAGGTGGGAAAGCAGCTCACCCTCAGGGCTGCCTGTGACTCATGCCTGAAATCAAGACAATAACCTAACCCGGACCCTAACCCGGACCCAGCCTTCCTTTGGACTGGGTGATGAACCGGTGTCTGGATCACGCGGTAACTAAGCGGGGGATGTGTGCGCTACAGGCTAGTGTACAGGGAACACTCAGTCATTCCCGGGACCTGAGCCTGTCCCTGCCCAGACCACCGAGTTCTGTGCGTTCTGCTAGAGATGATCTCCGACCAGTAGCCGACAGTCTGACTTTGCCAGGGGAAAGACCCCACAGAGGGAGAGGGTGAACTTCAGTGCCAGCTTCTTGGGAGAGCCTCAACCTCAGGGGAGGCAGCCTGGTGGGCGCCATGCAGGGAACTAAGCCCGGGAAGTTCTGAGCATCTTTCTCTGTGCCTTTGACTCTCCCTTCATCTCAGGAATGAACCTGAAGGAGAAACGGAGGACAAGGAGGATAAGGTGGGCTCTGGGGGGCCAACAGAGATTGGCACCAATCATCTGGGGGCTGAGATCTGCAGAGGCTCAGTGACCCCGGGGAGTCTCCACCCTGAGTGTGCCTTGTGCAGATGCCCCAGCTGGGGTGGGGGAGGGGAGTCCTGGGCAAATGCAGGAAGGTCAGGGAGGGAGACCAAGGGAAGGAATGCCAGTGTCAGCATCTTCAGGACCCGCCCTCCTTGTCTCATAACACCGTCACCTCCCACACAGCACAGCACAAAATGTTATAAATGTGCCCCTTCAAGGAAATTGGCAAATTGATGGGAATGGGGAGATGAGAGGGTGAAGGCGGGGGCAGACTAGAGCTTATGTACATAACAACATAATTCCTGTAAATGACAGAGCAAGATGAAAGAGGCTGTCAGGCAGCTGTGTGTACTGGTGTGGCCTCCATCCTTGGGGACCGAGGTCTTTGGGGGGTGGGGCTCTGGCCTTACTCCTCTCTGCAGCCCCAGTGCCCAGAAGAGGCACGGGAACACACTAGGCATCAATAGTCAACTGAGGTAGGTCTGCTTATGAACTATAATGCCTATGACTCCACCTAATAATATATCTCCTGAAAAGAGAGAAAATGTATAGCACACCTGCAAAAGTTAAGGACTTTATGCAAATATTTTGTCTAATCCTTCTAAGAATTATGAAAGCAGAGACGGCCCCCATTTTAACAGACGAGGAAACTGTTAAGTCACTACATCCAACCAGATTCATTTAGGGGCCGGGGTGGTGGTGGTGGGGGGCGGAGAGTATACACATGTGTATGTCTATACTAGTGGCCTTTTAGTTGCCCTCAAGTCACATGCGAGAAGTCACTATCACTTCTGTCCTTTCACTAACTGGCTGTAAGTTGTTAGACAAGTGATCTCCCTCTCTGTGGACCTCAGGGTTGTTTTTGTTGTGTGTGTGTGTGTGTGTGTGTAATCTGTAAAATGGTGGTGGTGAGGTTCATCAGGATGGAGCTTGAGGCAATATCAGATAAATGGTCTCCCGATCAACACCAACCTCAAAAGATTCTCTATAAGGCTTCCCCTAATTTCTATACAAATCACATTTCTCATTTCCAGAACCAGGTTTTCGAAAGCCATCATCCAAATCAAGCCCCCAGCTGTATTCCCTGGCTTTGCATCCATGCCTGCATTTATAACCAAAGCTGCCCAACTCTGGCTGATAGTTAGCCGGTCAGGGCTCACTGCCTTCCCACCCTGAGGACAGTCATAAACATCAGGAAAGGAATGGGAAAAGGGAGCACGGGGCACGATAGAGCTGGGAGGCACCTCAGGGACCATCTACAATCCCCTCATTTTACAGGTGAGGAGTCAGGGTTCTGGGGTTGTTGAGAGACTTTCCACAGCTCCACCAGCAAGGACACCATCCTAATACTTGCTTCGAGGCATTTACAGGCTAACCGGGGATCATGATTTCACGGAAATTAGATGGATCAACAGGCAGTGGGAATTGAATGTAGAGGGCTACAGACATGGGGCTTTTGGGAAGAGAAATGCTCAGAGTGATTGAAGAACGCTTCCTGAAATAAATGTGTTGTGAAACAGGCATTCAAGTGTGTGATGAACGTGGAGAACTTTGCTTCAAGACTCTGAAGCAGAAACATGTCTCAGAGTTTGTGGCTAGTTGTCTCTGCCAATATCTGAGCTCTCCTTCCTTAGAAATAGATTTCCTGATCTTTTCACTGGGTGCATGAGCACCCAGAATGGGAACTACATTTCCCAGCCTCCCTTGCAGGTTAGTATGGCCAATGAAATGTAAGATACTAGTAGAAGTGTTGTGTACAACTTCCTGGAAGTGTCAGTGAAGGAATGACCATGCCCTTCTCTCTTCTTTCCTCTTTCTGCCAACTCTAGTGCAGATATGATGGTTGGATCCTGAGAAGACTTCCTGGACCATGAGGTGGCACACTAGTGTTGACAGAGCAGCCAGTTTTAGGTGACCCCCCCCCCCAACTTCCTTACATTAGAACTCCTATCTTGTTTAAGTCCCTTAAATTTGCCCTTCCCGCCCCCCCTCCCCCAATTGAATCTAATTCTAGTTCATGCAGAAGTAAAAGAGGAATAAATTCAGAAGCCCCTAATGAAATCCAGAGACAGGGAAGCAGACTTGCAGTCCCAGGGTGGGTTAAGTGAATAAAGAAGAGTTCTGACGCTGACATTCTGGTGGACCTAGTAGATGTTCTGGATGGACCAGTGATTCTCATACTTCGTGCATCAGAATCACCAGGAGAGCTTCTCAAACCACATTGCTGGGCCCTCCCCAGAGTCTCTGACTCAGTTAGCGTGGAAGCTGGGGCCTGACGATTTTCATGTCAAATGAGTTACCAGGATATGGAGGCTGCTGGTTCAGGGAACCACACATTGAGAATCATTGTTCTAGACTTTTCAAAGACACTCACCCAAACTCCGTTGTCTTGGGTAAGTCTCAGCTTTGCACCTCTACCAAGGAGATGTGATGATTTCAGCTGCTATCCAAGACCAGGGAATGTGGAGTGGCAGGAGAGGGTCTGAACAGCTTGGGCAAGCTGAGCATCCAGCAAAAAAGATTTGTGATGCAAATGACTTACTGGTGTTCAGCTGGGAGCAGAAGGGATTTCAATATGGTGAGCCAAATCGAATTCATTACCTGACAATTAGCTCTAAATTAATGCAAGACTGTGCCTCCCAATGTGCTCTAAGGAAGAGGGTCCCTGACAGCTTGAGATGGGCTGGATTGGAAACCTCAATCTTAGCTGGATGCGGGGCGGGCTTTCCCCCAGTTAGCCAGTGTCCTGGCACTCTGAGCTCAGAGAATGGTCAGCGCCCCACTGAGGCCCTTCGCAATCCACTCCCTCCAGATTTAGCCCGGATTAACCCAACTCAACCCCACCCAGAATGGACTTGAGCTCCCAATGCCCTTGCACTCCAGGCCTGCACACGAGCTGCTGTTTCTACAGCGATGAGCTGCTGCAGAGTGAAACTCATTACGTTTTAGAGGATCAAACTGTTAGCACTGTGTGAGTATATTGTGACTATATTTGACCTCCTCGATAGAAGTCATAAATCTCTGGAGAAGAGAAATAATTTTCCCTCTTTCTTTAGTAAATCCTCTCCCCGTCTTTTTTCTTCACTCCCCTCCCCTCTTCTTCCGCCTCTTCCTCTGCTCCTTGCCCATGGGCCCTCTGATACGGTGCACACAGGACTAGGACCATAATAAATGATGACCAGTGAATTCAGCATCCTTGGGGCTTCATTTATTTATTCATTAAACATGGCCCAGGATACAGGTCATGATGGCCTCTGACCACATAAGACTCGTAGCCTAAGTCTAAGAGACATGCAAGCAAGGAGTTAAAAAAGCAGAAAGATATGTCCTGTGGTCCGAATGGCCCTCCATACATGGGGTGGGGCACAGGGCACTTTGTGGACCAGTGTCTGCCAGTTAAGAAGTCCTGTAAGCATTCCTCACAGTGACACCCTTTCCCTTCCAGTGCAATCCTCAGCCAGGCCATCTGCCCACAGCTCCCACCCCCCGCTGAGGGCACAAACAGGTCACTGTCCAAGGGCATGGTCCTGAGCCCTGTGTGCCTCCAAACCCTCAGGATTATTGACTCTGAAGTTGAGGCAAGCAAGGGAAGGGAAGCAACAGGGGACAGGAGTGCCAGGGAGCTGGTCAGGCCCCTCCTCCCTTTTGCCGCCGCAGCCCAAAGGCCTGTCCAAAGCCCCTTCCAGTGGGGGTTTACTTCCCAATGTGGCACGTTTAGTAGCCGCATGTTTGCAGCCCTGCTAGACCTCACTTAAAATACTTACTTGGTTTTGACAAATGAGCCCTGTTTTTTCTCCTCTTGTTTGAAAGATGCTGAGCTGTCAGACAAAGGAAGGAGAACCAAGCCTATTTCCACCCACTGGTCATGCTCTCTCCAAAAAAATAATTGTCTTAGACAGTTTGTGATATGAATCTGGATTTAAAAACATTAAGGTACCAAGTTACACATGCATATTGCTCTAACTTCCATACCATTTTTTCTTATTTTAAATTTTGTCTAATCCTTAACTTTATTGAGGAACAACTGACACATATAATTGTATATATTTAGTGTACAATGTAATCATTTGATATGCATACCCATTATGCAGTGATTACCAAGAACAAATAATTAAAGCATCCATCAACTCACATGGTTAACTATTTACTGTGTGTTTGTGGGGAGAATACTTCTGATCTGCTCTCAGCAGCTTTCAAGTAGATAATATAGGTCATCAGCTCTGGACGCCATGCTCATCATTGGACCTGAGGACTGCTTCTTCTAACGGGAAAGTTCGTACCTCTGACTTACGTCACCCCACTCCCTGCACACCGGTCCCTGGCAGCCACCATTTTATTCTCTGTGCCTATGAAACCAGCTTTATTATTTTCTTTTTAGAATCCACATATAAGTGACACCATGCAGGATCTGTCTTTCTCTGTGCATGACCTTACCTGACACCCTGGTCATTCTCGGAGCTCTCCTCAGGTGACAGAAGGGCAGCAGAACCCAGGCCTCCTTACCACCTGCAGCAGAGTACAGCAACATGGGCTCAGAAAACGTGTGTGCACGACAGCCTCACCTTCCACCACCTCCACCACCGCTGTCATCACACCAGGTTGGAACCCTGGATCAGAGCTGTCAAGGAGAATAAAAATATCAGGACAGCATGACATACTCAGGATAGCACCTGTGTCGGGCAGTCTTCTCCCGAGACATGGAACCAATAGGAGGCGAGTGTAAGTGTGTGTGTATATGTGTGTGTGTGTAAATAAATACGTATATTTTTCTGACTATATCTATTTTATAAATAGATAAAAATTGTTAAGGAATTGGCTAGTGTGTATGGGACCAGTAAGTATAAAATCTGTGACGCAGCCTGGAAACCCAGGCAGAGTCTGGCGCTGCGGCCTTGGGAAGGAATGTCTTCTTCTCCCAGAAACCTGCTTTTACCCGTAAGACCTTCCACTGATTGGATGAGGCCCACCCACGTTATCGAGGGCAAACTCTTTTACTTAAACTCAGTTGATCATATTGTTACCACATTTACAAGATATCTTCACAACAACACCCCACCCTGGGTCGTGTTTTTCTAATAACTGGGCATGTAGCCTTGTCAAGATGAGACATAAACTATCACACTGTCTAAAATTCTCTGTCATCTTAGAGGGGTGAGTTCGAAGGGCTTTTGGGAGACAAAAGCGGCCCCTCTTGTCAGAAACACAGAGATGGAATAAAAAGAGAGGAAACCCCTTTCTGTCATTCAGGGGGCGGGTGACTATGTCCATCCATTGTGCCAGAAATTTGGCAAGCGAGTTCCTGCCAGGGAGGGTGGTCAGGGTAAAACTACCCCCACCCCACCCCAGCACTGGCCCCTGCAGCCTCCCATGGGTGCCCTCACAGAGACATCGAGAAGATGGGAAAAAGCACCTGCCACCGAATAGGCTCAAAGACCCTAAAATCTTCTCACCGTCCAGTCACCTTCACATCCAGGCGCACCAGTGAGCAACGAACCCACACTTACACGCTCCCTCCCGCAAAGCAGTCACCCCACGATTGATTTTCTTGATTAACTTCTCACATTTGATAAATAACACCTGCCTTGGTCTAGTGCTTTCCTCTGACTCTGTTTATTAACAACGTTCGAGATTTTTCTTCTCCCATGATGGGTACTAAAGGCACAAAATTCAAACTAATCATGCCGAGAGGTGGTCTCCAGCCATCCGTGGCTGTGAGCCAGGCAGTGACATTTTATTTGTCCAGGGCTGACCGGGGCAGCACAGCTTTAACGGAAAGAGTTCTGGTTCTGGAGTCAGACCCGGAGGTCATCCTGATGCTGCCCCAGCCTCTGAGTGGCCTGGAGCAGGTACAGAACCCTGTGAGCCTCAGCATGAGGATCACCTGAAAAGAGGGGTTTCCTACCTATAAAGTGATTGCTGAGGAGTCAACAGTATGGAAAAGCACCTTTAAAGCGTGAAGTGCCACATGAACCTTATTGAGCCACCTCTCATCCTCCCAGTCCTAACTCCCTTCTGAGCCTGGTCACCCACACCACCTCGGCAGCCCCTGCTGTGGGGCCTGCTCTGGTAACTACTGCTGCGTACAAACCACCCGAAAGGCAGAGCCATACAAACAACCATTTCATTATGCTCAAGGAGTCTGTCCATCAGGAATTCCAAAGGGGCGCAGCCAAAGTGGCTTTCTGTGCTCCATGATGTCTGAAGCCTCCTCTGGAAAGAGGCAAAGACTGGAGTCATGGAGACGCAATGCCTGGGCACTGGAGTCACCTGAGGGCCTGCTCACTCCTGCCTGGCTGCTGGCCAGAGCACCTACGCATGGTCTCTCCACAGGACTGCTTGGGCTTCCTCACAGCATGGTGGCTGGGTCCCAGCAGCTGCTGTCCCAAGGGAGCCAGGTGAAAGCTGCGTAGCCTTTTATGACCTACCCTCCGGGGACACATAGCATCACTTAGCTATAATCACATGTCCACTCAGGTTCATGGGGAGGGAACACAGGCTGCCCTCCAGATGGAAAGACCTGCTGTAAGAATAGTATGTGGGTGAGGGACACTGTTGTGGCCATTTTTTGAAAAGTCGACTTGCCAGAGGGTCTGAGTCACTAGATGGATGAACGAGCTGGCCAGGTGGAATTCTGGACCAGGATGGAACTTGGCAGGAGTCGTCTCCCTCTATTACTGGCTCCAGGGGTCCACTAAGTCCAGCACTAACTGTCCCCATTTCAGGAAACTGGCCAGCGCAAGGCTCACCAAGACTGTCCCGAGGAGAGGGAGGGGCAGACTGCACATCGCCCTGTCCTCCCTCCCCTGACCCCTCTGCCTCCCCTGAGTCCTGAGCTAGTTTGGCATTTACACCTCCCCATTTCCCAGAGCAACCCCAGTCCCCGGTCCATGGGCAGTGCTCCCCAGGACCACCCCTTCGAGGTGTTTGTGGTACACCTTCGCTACTCAGAGGCCAGCACAGGCATTACCTGGGAACTTTCTAGAGATACAGACTCTCTGGCCCCACCCTAGACCTTGTGATCAGAACCTGCATTCTAACAAGCTCCCCAAGTGACTCTAAGGCTGAGGCACCAGAGAAGGGGAAAGAGGACTTGATCGGAAAACGCAAGCAGTTGGGTTTCAATCCTGACTTTGTTCATTTGTCAGCTGAGCAAACTTGGACAAGTTATTTAACCTCTCTGAGCCTCAGTTTCCCTAATATGTAAATTAGGTATCAAAGCTACCTCAGAAGGTATGTGTGTGTGTGTATTGGCAGCCAGTAAAGTTTTTAAAAAATCTTTATTGTTGAAAGTATTATATATGTCCCCCTTTTATCCCCAATGACTTCTTCTAACCATCCCCTCCCCTCCTCTCCCGCCCCCCCCACCCAGGCCCCGCCACCACCAGCTCCAAGCCTGCACCACTCTATTGTCTATGTGTCCATGGATTATGCACATATGCATATAAGTTCTTTGGTTGCTCTCTTCCCACCCACCCACCCACCCTTGCCTTCCCTCTGAGATTTGACAGTCTATTCCATGCTTCCATGTCTCTGGATCTATTTTGTTCAACAGTTTATTTTGTTCAAGAGATCCCGCATGGGCATGAGATCATGTGATACTTACCTCTCTCTGACTGGCTTATTTTGCTTAGTATAATACTCTCCAGGTCTCTCCTGCTGCTTCAAAGGGTAAGAGACCCTTCTTTTTTATGGCTGCGTGGTATTCCATGGTGTAAATGCCCCACAGCTTTTTTACCCACTCCTCTGCTGATGGGCATTTGGGCTGTTTCCAGATCTTAGCTGTTGTAAATTGCGGGCAGTCAGTGAAGTTTAACTCCAAGGAAAAGCCCAGCACAGCCGTGAATCCCATGCCCACCCCAGGCGTGGCCTCTCCTGAAGGCTCCCCTTGCCTTGGGGTCCGTGAGGAGATAGTGGGCAGAGTGTCCTGGCCCCGAGGTCAGTGCTGCTAGAAAAGCGCAAGGCCAAAGCGAAGGCGGAGGGCTTCGGGAAGCCTGCTCTCCTTCGGAGATGGTATTAATTTTTCTAATAGACACTGTTAATCACCCACTTACAGGAGTGCTGACAGGGGCCTTTGTTGCCCTTTAGACTCTGGAAATTAGATCAGTTCCCTCCACAATTTACTTGTCCTAGGAAACCAGGCGTGGTCCCTACACCAGGCACCAAGCTCCTGCCACCGCCAGTGCCCAGCCTACCGGCTCCAGGTGTGTGTGTCGGGTGCGAGGACCCTTAAGCTAAAAACCATGCATCAGTGTGATCCTAGAAAGCAGGAGAGCTGGTAGAAAATGGTACCAGGATATTAAAATATTCAGAACCTCTAAGCCTCTATTTAAAATGTACACCAGATGATCTCATCCTACCCCCACGCTGCACGCTTTCAAGGGAAGTAAAAAAATCCTAAGTAAAGATTAAGAGGAGAAAGCTCAGTTCTTGCTCTACCAGCACCAAGGCTCCAAGTCCTCCCTGAGCTCTAACTCCAAGCCTCACTGCTGTCCGTTTCCTGCCACTGCCTGCCCAGCACCAGCAGCACGGAGCTGGCCCGCGAACACACGGTGGGGGGCAGCTCTGGAAGACTAACCCCCCAGGAGGCAGGAAAGCATCTCTCCACATCCCCCCTTCCCAGGGAGGTCAGGTTCTGTAGGGTCAGATGGTCCAGGTGCCTGAAGGGTCTTGCTAAGCACCACCTCCTCCTCCCCAGCTGAGATTCCAGACAATCACCAGGCTCACACTGCCCGCAGAGATGACACAGCGCTGTGGGGACATGCGACTTCTTTCCCAAAGGAAATCGGCATTGAGGTTGCTTGGTGAGGTAGAAATAAAGCCCAGAGAAACACTGAACCATGGAGATCAGGGACTTTCTAGAAGGAATCTGTTATGGAAAACGCTGCTGCTGCTGACCGCCTGGTGGACCAAGTTTCAGTCCCGCCCTGGGCCTTGGCCTTGCTGTCAGCATCGCACCAGCCTGCCCCTCAGCTGCCTGCACAGTTTGGAGAATGAAAGCCATGCCATTCTACAGACACAGTCTTGGATTAAAATATTTCAGAACATTTCAACCGCAGGTGCAGGTGCTGCGCCAATGCTAACAGTGGTGATTCCCTCACAGCAGAGCCACCCGAATGGAGGTCCACGCTGGGTCTTCTGTGGCTCACTGTGGGGCTGAGGCCAAGTCCCTTTCCCAGCGCAGGCCCTGAGAGGAATCACCATCCCCGCCTCCCACCTGCTGGACACACGCCAGAGACAAACTGATAAAGAGTGCTTGGAAGTGAGAAGGTGCTGACAGCTGATCACACCTCGGCAGCAGATGCCCCGGGGCGGGGGAGGGGGAGCCAGGCCTCCTCCACGCCATCTGCCCAAAGACGGCCCGGCCTGTGTAATCTGGTTGATACGGAGGAGCTGTGCAAGCGCCAAATCTCCTGGCCAGCCGTAGGGAAGCCCATCCCGGGGGAAGGCTTTGCTCTTGGCCCTCACAGCACTGGGCCTGGCTTTGAACTTAAAAGCCAAGGTCAAGGGACCTCTAGTGGTGGGGCAAGGTTTCTCGGGTCCCCTCTACCTCTAGGAAGGATTTGGAAGGCCTGCTAAGCTTTTATCCCAGACTGTGGACCGATCATGGACTAAAATGTGAATGGGCCAAATGGACTGGCTGAGGGGTCAGTGCGTGTGACCAGGTATGTCAGTAGGGCTGCCCGGTCCCCCTACTGCCTCACCCAGAACTGCCTCCACCTTCCCACAATGTCTTCCTCACTTGCTGATTACAGCTTCACTGCTCAGCGTCTCAGCTCCTCTGGGGACTGCCATCCACCTTCCCAGCAGCCAGCAGTCATCAAACCCATCTATCCACATGCAAGTGCCCAGAGGAGAGCCTCCTCCTCCTTCTAGGAGCTTCCATCAAAGGCAGAGCAGAGGAAGAGGGGACGGGGTGGGGACCTTGCGCCATAAGGACCCAGTGTTGAGGTGGTTGGGAGGAAAGAGGGAGGTGTTCACGTCCAAGCGAGGAGGTGGTGCTGTGGACAGATGGGGCCTTGCAAGGTGACGCCTGGTCCCCACAGATGCAGCTGGTCCTGCCTCAGGCCCCACCCAGCTCCTGGGACCACATGAGAGGTGCCATTTCACATGATGCGTGTCATTCACGATTGCACACACAGGTCTGTGCGTGGGGTGATGCCAGAGGAAGTTCACACTGCCCAGGACTAGAGTTCCCATCCAGGACACGCCCACGGCCGCTTCCAGAACCCTCGGCCTCCTGCCTGGCTGCCCACACTCCCGGTCGGCACCGGCTCTGAGTTCTCCCCACCTCCCGATGAGACGCCTGCATCGTGTCCAGCTCGATGTTGGCGCCTCGGCTTTCCTCTTAGCTCTCCTCGGGGACTTCCTTTCGGGGCCTGTTAGAGCAAGCGCGTGTGCAATAAACGGAGCCGCTTAGCAGCAGCTGGCGAGTGTTTCCAATGAGTTGGAAAATCAGGAGGAATGTCTCATGAAATACGGTGCTCACACCGCAGCTCGGACGTGCGGGCTAAGTGCTTTGTGATTAGGTCTGCCTCTACACATCCCCCCTCCGTCCCCTTCTCCGCCCTCCCTCTCTCCTTCCCCAGAGTTTTTAAAGTTAAAATCTGCCTAAGTATTTTATTAATATGTTGTAAGAGACGCTTCTTCAAATAAATGGTTGTTTGCCTTAGGGCTCAATGCGATCTTTTGCGGAGAGCAGGGTGTGTTGGCTTATACATGTGCATGAGTTTCTGAGTACGTCCCTGTGTGTGTAGGTGTCAAATAAATGTTTACTGATGATGCCTATCCATACAGGTGTCATTGCACTTGTGTGTGTATTTGTACTTATCACACACACACCGGGCTTCAAGAGTTATATGGACTCTACTTTTAGTTTCTGAATGTCTTGAGCAGATATACTGTCTAGATGCATGGACAGAGAGGGCACTCAGAATGCTACCAAGATGTATTTTTCTAATTGACCACAACCTCCCTACACACACACACACACACACACACACACACACACACACAGTTTCGGGACTTGCAGCACAGGGAGGCCAAATCTCCAGAGTCAGCTGCCCCTCTTCTGAGCAAAATAATCCAGTGCCTCCTTCCTGCCCTCCTTTCACTCCTTCCTCTCCTGTGCTCCTCCTCAACTGTGTCTCTTTCTTCCCAGCCTCGTCTTCATTTCCCCTTCTCCAAAGAGCCAGATGTCAGACATGCTTGACAAGGATGCACAGAGCACAGACATCAGAGCCCAGATTCTCATTTCACGGACAAACAAACTGAGGCTCAGATGCCGAGAGCTTTCTCCCGCGTGCACAAGTTGGCCACGGCAGAGCCCAGCCCGGAGCCCGGACTTTCCCAGCCTGTTCCACAACCCTGCCCTCCGTGGGGGAAAAACAGTTCTTGAGTCCTTCCCTCCGCCTCAAGCCCCACCCACATCAAAGAGTTAGGATAACGTGAGTGTAGCCAGTAAATATGACCAGGGAGTGAAGTGAGTCTAACATTTGCTCAGCTAACAGTCAACCAACCAACTGCTCTCTAGGATGTAAGGACTTCGAAGGATGCTTTTTCCAAAGAGCATGAGGTGGGGAGCTGAGACCCAGGAGCAATGATCCTCTGCTCTTGGACCTCCTGTGTGACTTAACAGGGGCAATCCTGGTCCCCACATGCCCTCAGCTCTGGCATGTGGCCATCAGCATGCTGGTGCCAACCTGCATAACCCCCGGGAGAAATGACGGGAAGGTGCTGGCAGAGAATCCCAGGTTTTAGCCCAGGAAGGGGTAGAAGAGATGATCCTCTAAGTCAGTCCCTTGGGTTACACAGGAACTCCACACACAGAGGCTCAATGACCCGCCCTGGGCCACACAGCAGGTCCAGTGCTCTGCATTCCTGGGGCATCCTTCTGTTTCCAGTCCTTCCATCCATTCTCCCATGTAGAGTTGTTCCTGCGACACTCCTTGGAGAACAATGCTGGGAGGTCATGGGTTTGACCTGCTCGCAGATGAGGACACTAATTCTAGATGACTCACCCACCTGGCAAGTGGCATCCCCATCAGCCCAGCTCAGCCATCTCTCTTCTGTCTGCCACACCCCATCATTCCTCTGCTTCCCTGGAGACAGAGCCACATGGAGGGTTGCAGGAAGGACGTGGGTTCTGGGACAGGAAGGTGTGCCCCAGCTCTTCCGTCCACCTGGAACCCCCTCCAAAACACTGCTCTTCCTGCCTCCCTAGCCAGCATCCAGACAGGGATGACTAGGGAAGGGGCTGCTGCGGAGGGTTCTTCTCCAAAGGCTGGAACGCCCTCTGCTGTTACAACGGTGAATTGCAGGGCCCCAGCCCAAGTTCAGAGATTGTCCTTTGAATCAGTCAGGCAGCTGACCTATGTCCTATCAAGAGCAAGGATTTACAGAAAAGGGCCAATGGAGAACCCTTCCTTTTACCGGGTGTCAGAGCTGAGTCTACCCTCTGGGGACTCCGATGGGGAGGGTGTGGGACTCAGGAGGAGAAAGTAGGGGCTGACTTCATTCTTTGCTAGGGAAATCCTTCCTCTTTGGACTTAGGGTGAACCTCAAGTCCCCACCCTTTCTCCCCTTTGTCCTCCCACCTCAAAGACCAGGCTGTGCTGATGGAGTGGGTGGTCCAAAAGGAGCCTGGAGAGCCAGGGCTTCTGTGGAGATCGTAGTCGCCCCTCCAGCCTAAACATTAACAATGTTCCTTTGGGCGACACTGAGCCTGTGTCAGCATAGAGTAGCCACAGGAAGAGCCCAGGGCACGTGGTATCTGGCTCCGTCTCCACCGCTTACTGCTAGCGTTTGACTAAGCCACGTCTCTCTGTGCCTCGGTTTCCTCACTACAAAGTGGGCCTGATCATACCTGCCTCACAACTCAGAGGGGGGGCCTGGAAAGTTCGTTCAGGGGACGGATACGCTGCTGACCAGCGAACGGTGGTGATGCCACCCTCCTCGGGTTTCTCTCCCACAACACGGGCCACCATGGCAGGAAGGTGTGGACAGAGCCAAGCCAACTTCCCTTGGCCTCTCCCTGCCTGGATCCTGCCGCTGGACAATTCCGTCTTGGCTCTTGACAATGTCCCCGGACTCCCCCGTCAAGGCAAGGCATCCCAAGGCTGTAAAAGTACAAACGCTTTGTGGGGCAGCACCCTCTGTGAACACCAGGTGATCCCCTCCGCTGTCTGCCTCCTGGCAGGCAGGGCTGAGAGCCAGGGACACGGCCCAGAGCAGGCTGGGGAGGGTCTGGAAGGACTGGGGGAGGGCAGTGCTGCTCCAAGAAGGAGGGAAAGAGCAGGTCACAGTCCCTGGGATAGCAGGAGGCCCCCAGGATAGGGGCATGGAGGGAGATGGGGTGTGGGGTGTGGGGGAGACAGCTTTCTCAAAGTTTAGGATTTCCTGGGGCCAGCTCTGAGTTGACTTTACCTGGCAGAGCTCAGGAGCACTGGCTTGGGGAGAACTGGCGGTGAGACGGGGTTTCCTGTCCCTGAGTGGGGGGCATCTACTGAACCTCACTGACCTCGCCTGAACATGGGAGTGGTTACCCTACCCCAGTGCAGGTAAACTGCTTCCCTGGGGAGCGGCACCCAGGAAGCGCACCAGAAGTACTATTGCTATTATTATTGTTGTGATCATCATTGTCATGTCCCAGCCCCCTTGTTGTCTTCATGATGTTCCCTTACTTGAATTTCAATCTCCTCAAAAAAAAAAATGAGGATCTCTGCCCCTCCTTACATATAGGGTTGCAGTGGGAAGAGGGAGAGCGGTACCCCAGGTGCATCTGTGGGGAAGGCCCCAGAGGGACCCAGAACGCCGTTATTGAAGGCTAAATGTTCCGTGGCGAAAAGCGGCTGTAGCCATCTTTGCATCCACTTGATGTGAGCGGGCACATTGCTGTAACGTCCCAGTGCTGCCATCAGCACGGGGAAGGTTCAGCTATTTGTAACCACGAGACGCATGAGCGGCATAAAGATCAAACGGCGGAGGGAAGCGCGTCTGGCTTACCTGAGAAAACAGGGCTATTTGCTTTGAACATGAC
The DNA here is from genome assembly GCF_964212035.1 of Myotis nattereri. Taxonomy (NCBI): domain Eukaryota; kingdom Metazoa; phylum Chordata; class Mammalia; order Chiroptera; family Vespertilionidae; genus Myotis; species Myotis nattereri. The sequence continues at coordinate 23,574,571 of NC_138086.1, read as the reverse complement.
TGGAATTGATCCGTGGCCCGCTGCCTCAGACACGCTGCCCAGGGCTGCCTCGGGGGACCAGGGGGGAGACAGGGCTGGGGGTGAGGACAGAGACAAAGGAAAGAGAGCACACATTCCTGGTCGGACTCCACAGAGAGAGAGTTGAGTAGTAACTCCCAGTCTGGTGCCATTGTGGATGCTAAAAGTCCTGACTCCCGCCTGCTGCTCTGAGAATACCGTCTGCCCTCCGAGAAGCCTCCGAGACACCCTCGGGTCTGAACTGAGTGCCTCATGCTTGGTCTCAAGCTGTTCTGGGGAGCATCCCAGGCTACTTCTCTCCCTGCTCTCACCCAGAGAGACAGAGGACCCCGAGGCAGCAGGTCTCCAAGGTTCAACTTGGGGTGATGCCCTCAACTGAACTTGGGAGGTGGCAGGCGATGGAGAGAAGAGAAGCAGGACAGAAACAGGTCAAGACCCTGTTGATGTCCCCTCAAGGCTAGGACCGCCTTTTATCTGCACGGAGCACCCTCCTACCGAATGGTCGTCCCAACTTGCTCCTTGATGTCCATTTGAAATGGTTCCCAGCATTGGGAGAGGGGCTGAGGAGAATATCAACTGGCCCAAACCTCATTCCCCAAGGGATTCCCAGAGACACCCATCCTCCTTCACATTCTCCTTCCAGACCCTGGGAAGATCTCTGGCCCTCAATTGTGTCACCTGTAGAGTAAGAGTAGTTGTGGATCAATGCTCTCCAAGGACCCAACTCCTAAGTTCTAACCTTCTCGATGATGCTCCCCCTCCCAACACCATTCATAGCACACCCCACACTCACACTCGATGCGGTCAGTTTCATTTCTCAGGCTCTTTCTCAACGTAGCATCCCTTTGCCCTCCTGGCTAGCATTACCTTTTGGCAATGAGATTCTGGCGGTCACCTCCTTCTCCCCTCCCCCCACCCTGCCACACTACAAACTTCCTCCCAACTCATCCTCACCATAGTTATAGCTTCAGTTAACTCTTTTTTTATTGTGGCAAAATATACATAATATTTATAATTTTAACCACTGGTAAGTATACAAGTCAGTGGCATTAAGGACATTCACAATGTTTATGTCATTTTCACTAGCTATATCCAAAAGTGGGCCATCATCCCCAAGATAAAGTCTATACCCATTAAACCATAACACCCCATACCACCTGCCTACTAACCACTATTCAACATTATACTCAATGAAGTTGTCTATTTTAGGTGCCTCATACACAGAGAATCATATAGTATCTGTCCTCCTGTGTCAGGCTTATTTCACTCAGCATAATATTTTCAAGGTCCATTTATATTGCAGCATGAGTCGGAATTTCCTTTCTCTATGGCAGAATAATATTTCATTGTATGTGTAGACCATATTTTTTTTATCCATTCATCTTCCCATGAACACTGTGTTATTTCTACCTCTTGGCTATTGTGAATAATGCTGCTGGGAACATGAACACATAAATACCTGTTCTCAGTTCTCTTCGGTATACGGTAGGTCATATGGTAATTCTCTGTAACTTTTTGAGGGACTGACGCACTGTTTTCCCCAGTAGCTTAAGTATTTTACATTCTCACCAGCAATGCATGAGGGTTCCAATATCTCCACACCCTCACCAACACTAATTCTCCGTTTGTCATTTTAGGTGTCTTGGTAGATGTTAAGTGGTTTCATTTCACTCTTAACTTCCCTCAACACCCATGACACGTACTTTTGTCTGATAATAGCCCTGACTTCCTGGCACAGTAGGTGTAAGGAATGCATTTGGAGACTGAAAGCAGGAACTGTGTCTGCTTCCCTCAAGGTCACCATTCTCATCTGCACACACCACCAGGTGGTGACCAAGAGTGACTTGGGGGGTGAGGGTGGGGGTGGGGGTGGGGGTCAGGGCAGGCAGATGCTGTTTTGGTCACACCTATCCACCTTAGACTAAGTCCCAGAGTTCAGCTGTGTCCCTCCTTCTGGTTGACAGAGCCTGGAATGCCAGAGGACTCTGGGACAGTTTTTAATGAACAGGAAGCAAAAGAAATAAAAAGGGATTAAACAAAGAGAAAGTTGGATGACCCTGAGACTAAAGGGCAGGACCCGGGAGCTGGAAGAGATTGGAGGAGGGAACTAGTCACAGAATCAGTCCTCAGAGAGGCAGGTTCTGCAGGTCCCTCTCAGCACCTGATTCTACGCCTCACGGACCTGAACTGGACAATTACGGGTTCTGTCGCCCCTGCCACTTAGCCCCATGTCGGCTCCAGTGGGCTGAGGGGCTGCCGCTTTCTGGGGCTCCTGCTGGGCCAGAGGTAGCCTGGGGCAGCCCCAAGAACTCAGCAGGACCCTGGCAAATGGCAGAATACAGCTTCTTCCAGTACAGCTGTTGCTCTGGGCATTGGGCAGGTCACTGGGGCCCTTCAAGGGGTGTAGCTACTCCCCCAGAGAAAGGGTGTGGGAACAGAGCCACAGTAGAACCTGTGTGGTCCTGCTATCTCGTCACTGGCTCCCTCTCTGCTTCTTCTTATCCAAACAGCATGGAAAAGGCAGAGGTGCTCAAAGCTCACTTCCCCAAAGGGGGTGAGAGGGAAGAGCTGGACAAGAGAGGGGATCCAGAGTCAGCACACAGTTGCGGGGGGGACGGGCAGGGGTGGAACACGTGGTCAAATGTAGAATGGGCTGTGTGGGTCCAAAATGCTCTCCCCTCTCCAGCTGCAGCTCTGCCCGTCTCCCCGTCTCTCTCCCACTTACTATCAAAGCAGAATGTCTGAAGGGCTCGAGGCCTTGGCTATTCCTTTCTTTCAATCTAACTTTCCGCAATCTCAAGTGAACAGCTTGGCTGCTTCTGCCTGTCAGGGAATTTAAATTGCAGATGGGCTGGGGAGCCAGCCGCCCAGCACAGCCCCTCTGTGCGCACCTCATTGCCTAGCAACTCGTCTGCGAGAACTTTCGGAAGCAGCCGAGAAAGTTCCACTCCAGAAAGTGCCCTTGACCCAGGGCATCTCATGAGGAAAGAGAGGAGTTTCGCAGGGAGGGGAGGGCGCCAGGTGAGAGTTCTGCTCCTGTCACACAGGCCAGCAAGGCAGCCGGGTCGAGGTCAGCCCTGCGCCCACCATCACCATCCGTGTGTCCTCCTTCGGCAAACAGAATCCTCACGGCTGTTTGACATTTCGTAGTTATGGAGGCTGTTTTCAAACCAATAAATGCTTCCTGTCTTTTCTATGTGCCCCTCCCATCTCACACACCACCAGGGAGTGAAGAAAGACAGGAATGAATAATGCCCTCCCCCCCCCCACACACACACACGCCAATGTTTATGCTGCTAAAAAACAAACCGCCCACACACCCCTGCAGCAGCGACAAGGAGAGCAGACCCACCCGGTCCACTCCCGCTGGGACCACCTGCTCCACGATGCCCTCCGCCTGGGTCAGAGTTGGTGTTAACTCAATAAAGCATTTGCTACACTTCGCACCCTCATCTGAAAGCAAAGAACACCCCCGCATGCTTCAGGCTATAATCCAGGCGTACGCCTTCATTTCCATAACTGGCTTTGGGAATAAAATGTAAATAGTAGTCCAATGTGTCCGTTTGGCTAAGTCTGCACAAGTGGGTGTTCCACCAACTCTGAGGCATAGCATGCCCTCCTGGGAAGATGTTTCCACATCAGACACACCCATCTCTACCTGTGTCGCTATGAAAATACACAGCTAAGGTATTTTCTGGGTTAATTATGGGTTGAATCATCCCCCCCCCCCCACACACACACACTGAAAAAGAAAAGACATGTTCTGAGACCCCAGGACCTCCTAGGTGACCTTGTTTGGAAATAGGGTCATTGTAGATATAATTAGTTAACATGAGGGCATATTAAAGTAGAGTGGCCATATGACTGCTGTCCTTCAGAAGCTGGGACAGCCCTGTGAAAGCCCAGGCCAGACCATGGGAAGATGGAGGCAGAGACTGGGGGCAGCGGGGAGCCACGCTCACCAAAGATTGCTGGCTGACCAGCAGAGGCCAGCAGAGGTGAGGACGGCTCCCCGCCACAGGCGTCCAGGGAGCCCAGGCCTTGATTTTGGATTTCTAGCCTCTGGAACTGTGCGAGAACACATTTTGTTGTTTTAATTCGCCCGATTTGCAGCCCTAGGAAATAATACAGTTCACCTTTGTTATTCTGTTGAAAGGGACAGAAAGGCCCACTGCTGGCAGTGACAGCTGGGCGTGACATCGAAATGCGTCTGCACAGGACAGAGCTGGGCCGTCTGGAGGCAGATGCTGGCGTGGGATTTGGGGGGTGAAAACCTTTTGACCTGCAGCACAGACATGGGTGTTGACTTCTTGGTTAAACTGTTATTTTTCATTAAAGTATACAGAATCTAAAAAAATACATACATAAATGAGCAAGCAAAATAGAAACAGACTCAGACGCAGAGAACAGACTGAGGGGAGGGGATTGAGGGGCCGAGTGAAAAGGTGAAGGGATTAAGGAGTACAAATTGGCAGTTACAGAGCAGTCACGGGATGTAAAGTACAGCGTAGGGAATATAGTCAATAATATTGTAATAACTCTGTGTGGGGCCTGGTGGGGACTGCAAATACCAGGGAGCACTTTGTAAAGTGTATGATTATCTAACCACTATGCTGTACACCTGAAACTAATACAAAATAAGATTGAATGTAAACTGTCATTGAAAAATAAAATTTAAAAAGCAAACAAAAACAAAAAAAAGAACAAAAGTTTGCTCAGTAGCTGATCTTGGCCCTAGAGTGTTCTGTGGGGAGCAGTGCTTTTTAGAGGGTCAAGGCCGTGGAGGCCCCGGCACCCTTACCCTCGTCGTTCTCGACCCATCTGTCCCACCGCTGGCCATTTCTCAGAGGCTGCCCGGTCCTGTCATTTAGCTGGTCTGCACCTCCCAGGAGAAGAACGTCTTCCAGGAACATGCCGTATCCTTCCCTGGGTCCCAAAGAATGTTGTGAACTTAACAGGTGCTCAATAAATGTGTTTTAAATCGATGCATGAGGCACCAAAATATAAAATCCATGATTTGCACAAAGACTCAGAAGAGGAGTCACCAGTGGAGTTAGCCCTCAAACCCATTCACTTCTGAATTACTGCTAAATTATCAGTACCCCATTCATTGTGGGATTAATCAGTGTTTCTTTATAACTGTTCACGTCACATCAAGCACCTGACTTTACCTTCACAGAAATTCCACCAGATAGGTCTGGAAGGTGTGGTCACCTCTTAGGTCAGAGATGGAGACAGCGGGGATCTGAGCATGAGGCCGGTGAGAAAGCTGGAAGGGAGTGGGCCAAGGCAGGCGAAGGTGGTGCAGACCCACTCCCTGGTAGGGCAGGTTACTTCACCTCACCTGACGACTATCAGTGTCACCAGCCTGTTCAATGAAGGTGCTTTCTCCTGAAACATTCCACACAGGGACTCTTGGACCTCCAATTTCCCAACTGTGCTAGACACAGAGTCACCCAGCCCCCTTTCTGTGGTCAGAGAGAAAGCCCCACCTGACAGCTCCTGCAAGATCAGCTCATCTTCAGGGACTGACGAGGCACAGGTAAGAAAGGGCAGGTCATTATTTCCCTGATGAGGATTCTCACTCCAGAGCCACAGGGTGCTGGGGCCCATGGCACAGATTCAGTTCAACTTCTTCCTCTTCCCAGTCCTACTTCTCCCCCTTCCTTCAGAGGTGTTGATCCCTAAAATTCACCTTGTAGTCCAAACTGCACCCCAGCATCTCTGTCCAGAAGTCCCACCTGCAATACCAACTCATTCCTCTGCAGACTCTCTTTAATTGCAGGAAAATACACATAACATAAAACTTACCATTTTGACCATTTTTAAGTGTACCGTTCAGTAGCATTAAGTACATTCACATGATTATGCACCCATCACCACCATCCATCCCTAGAACTTTTTCATCTTCCCCAACTGAAACTCTGTACTCATTAAACACTAACTCCCCATTTCCTCCTCCACCAGGAACCTCCATTCTACTTTCTGTCTCTACGAGTCTGGCAACTCTAGGGACCTCAGATAAGTGGAATCGTACAGTTTTTGACCTTGTGTGTCTGGCTTATGTCACTTGGCATAATGTCTCCAAGGTTCACCCACGTTGTAGCATGTGAACTAATTTCCTTCCTTATTGAGGCTGAATGATACTGCATTCTGTGTATCGACCACATTTTGGCCATCCAGCTGTAGATGGGCACTTGGGCTGCTCCCACCTTTGGCTTTTGTAAACAATGCTGTGCAGGTATATTTTTATCTTACACCAACTAACTCCCATATACAAATGGGCCTTCCTAGCTCCCTTCAGGATGACCGAGAGCATGTAGTCAGCATCTCCCAATCCTGGGGGTATAAGGGACAATTGCTCCAATCCCCACTGCCTCCAGGATGGTTGCCTTCCATACCTGGTGTCCTGGGCAGAGGCACAGATGTAGACAAACAGATGAGGCAATATTTGTTTTCTAAGGTGCCAAAGGTACACACGCTGTAGAGGTGAGGAACGAACGAAAAGTACTAGGGCAGCCCAGAAAGGGGCTGTGTCCTCTGTCCTCTCTGGGCCATCCTCCCCTATAACACTACAATACAGCCTGTGTGTGACATTCCTTGTGGAGGTGACAGGAGGTGAGCAAAGGGTTCCCTCCTCTACAGCTTGCCTTGCCCAACACCCCCTACCCACACAGCTGGGGGGAGCCTCCGGAAGACTGAGATATTAGCAATAATAATCCCTGACCAAAAGAAAAAAATGATTGAATGCATTACAACAACTTTTGGAATATTTTGTGTGCCAGGCACAGTGCTAGGCATCAGCCACCTCGCCATTGAGACCACCCTTCCGAGACCTGGAGAACCCCCTAACTAGGTCTGCAAATATAACTGGGCAGAATAACCCAACCAAACATAGCAAAGTACCCTACTGTCCTCTCCGGAAGGTAGATTCCATCCCTGCTGTGTGCCATGACCTTCAGGGCAGTCCCCAATCCCCCTGCCCCATCCGTTCATCAACGTTGGGCTGATAGCTTTATCCAACCACCAGCAGAGCCATGAGCCAGCCCCTACCTTCAGAGAGCCCCCTACCGTGTCCTTAATACCCACCTCAGCTCCGGTGGCCCTGAGGAAGCCTGGGGACCCTCATGCCAGTAGGGACTTGGCTGCCAGTTCTCACCTCAGGAAGGAAGGAAAAATCAAACTGAAGGCCTAGGAGCTTCCCTCTGTGCCAGAAATTTTGCTGCCTGTCATAAGCCAGATATGATGCATAGCAATAATAAGGCCTCTTGAACTTCCCATTAAGTGCTGTCAGCAAATCACGTGATTTCGTTTTTAAGAATGCACATATCTGGCCCCTGCAAAATAATGATGATGCTATCTCCACCGGCTGGCGATAAACAGAGCTCCCTCCCGAGCCAGGGAGACACAGCCACTTCCCATCTCCATGAGGAGCCAGGAGAGGAGGAGGGAGGGACTCAGCCCACTGTGTGGTCTTGGACTTCACACCTGTGCTCTTCATTGCAAATAAGGGAGGGTTCCCAAACTTCCCAGCCTTGTACCCAACAGTCAACTTTCCGTGGCTTCCTTGTGAGCAAGGCTGCTGCATAAGCCACCTGCTCACAGTAGCCTCCCCGGCTCCCCTAACTAACCCAGGAGCCCTCCCTGGTTCCCACTCCAAGCCCTGTGTTGTGTTATTTGTAGCATTCTAACGGCTCACTTTTTCAGCACATCTCTCATGTCACAGCATGCCTGGGAGGGTAGGAAACATGCCCGTCTTGTTTAAAATTCAACCCTTGGGGCCTAGCACATTGCTTGGCACACAGTAGGGCCTCAGGAAGCATTTGCTGAGTAACTTAGTAGTAAATGCTCAGTAAACCCTGCTCCAGTGAATTAAGCCATGTCTCCGATTAGCATGTCTTGAACCTGAGCTTGCACCGGAATCATCTGAAAGGCTTGTTAAACCACAAACCGCTGGGCGCTACCCCCAGTTTCTGATGCAGTAGGTGAGGGGTACCTGTGAATTTGCATTTCTAACCAGCTCCCAGGTGATGGCAATGCTACTGATCCAGGGACCCCACTTTGAGATCACATCTGAGAATTGCAGACACCCATTTCCTGCCCGTCTTCTGCCTTCTAGTCAAATTCGGCGGAGCTGCCCACATAAGTATGTGACAAAAGCAGAAAACGGTGCTCTTCGATCCACTTTATCCCATCCGAGTAAAACACTTCTTATTCCTAATAGTGGAGAGGGAAATTGAGGCCATTAGATGCAAAGTGAGGTGCGTTGTTCAGCAAGCCCTGGCAGAAACGCATAGAACCCTGTGTACCAGATACAGCTTCCTGTTCCGATCGCTGAGCTGCACTTTTCTGACACCCACTGTAGAAATGAGTTGGCTTCCAAGTGGCTTATTAGAGAACAAATTATTCCCTGTTTTGCTACTCCTTCCATTTGAGTTAATCTGCAAGTCTAAAGTCCAAGCAGGTGCCAGAGTTATTCCTGCAACTGGCACCAAATTGCATTGAGAAAGCACAATTAGCACTTCGTTAATGTGCCTCTGAATGGGATAATCTACATATTACCCAACGGTGGCTCGGTCCCCACTGCACTTTACCTTAATGTGCCCACGTACAGATTGCCCTCCTAACAGGCCTTTGCAAATCTCAGCACTTTCCAGGCAGCAGTCCTGGCCTCTTGGTTTGGACAGATGAGGAAGGACACCTGGGTGATATAGGTTAAGAATCCCAAAAGTATCCTCTCTTCTCCCTCCTTCCTGTGCCTTCTCTTCCTCAACTATTGTGGGGTGGGAGAGAAAAGTAGGCACCTGTGCCAGGGCAGGGGAGATACAGGGGCCCAGAATGGAGTTAGAGCCCAGGTGGGGAGGGGAGGGCTCCCACCCCCCACCCAGGGACAGCAGCTGGGGCCTAGAGCTCGAGCACTGGGCGAGGTTTCTGTATGAGAAGGTGGATGCACTGGAACCTGGCATGGGTGTTGGAGCTCCAGCGAGGTACAGAGGGGTCCCTGTAGAAGGCAGCATAGAGATGGGTGTGGGTACCCGAGAAGATACAGGTTGAGAGACAAACTGGCCCAGGCTAGAAGGTCAAGTTGGATAAGGAGGGCACCCATGCTAGAAAGAGGTGCTGTAGCAATGGAAGACTCATTGCATGTGGGGGGACCGATCAAATAGGAAAATATGTTTATGTTGGAGACAATAAGAGCCAGATTTCCCACTGTTAGAGAAGGAAGCTACAAATATACAAAGAAAGAAAACTAAAGTGAATCCTGAGGTGTCAGATTGGAATTTGGCTTATCTATGTGAACTTTTGGTTTTTAATACATAGATGAACATATAAATACAAGTGCAATTGTGTGCACCCATACCTATATGTAAACATTCATGTAGACATTTCTCTACTCTGGCCACCAAGAGGGCCTAGGAGCCACCCCAATACCAATGAGCACAATAGACCTCCGGATCTTGGTTTGTAAATATCATTCTCCACTGAGAGGAGCCTGGCTCCTTGGAAGATGAGCTGGTTCCTGATAGGGGAGGGCAAGTCCAAAATGCACCTGAGATAGCTTACTCTTCCAGAGAACTGTGGAGACATGTGAACAGGACACAGAAATCAATTTGAAGGGACTCCCACTGGGCAACTCTGAAATAATCTGAGCATTAAAATAAATAACAATAATAAGTTACACTCCATTGATTAAAATATGAAACTACAAGTTCATACTGATATAGATAAATGAAGAAATTGATCAAAAATGGGATATTGAGCCTGGCCAGTATGCTCAGTGGTTGACTGTTGACCCAGGAACCAGGAGGTCCCAAGTTCAATTCCTAGTCAGGCCACATGCTGAAGTTGTGAGCTCTATTCCAAGTGGGGGACATGAGGGAGGCAGCAGATCAATGTCTCTCTCTCATTGATGTTTCTGTCTCTCTATCCCTCTCCCTTCCTTCCTCTCTAAAATCAATAAAAACTTTTTTAAGTGGGCTGTTGAGCCCTGGCCAGTATGACTGTTGGTTGGATGTCATCCCATGTACCAAAAGGTTGCCAGTTCGATGCCCAGTCAGGACACATGCCCGGTTGTGGGTTCAATCCCCGGTGGGGGGCGTGCAGGAGGCAGCCAATCCATGTTTTGTTCACATCGATGTTTCTCTCTCTCTCTCCCTCTCCTTTCCTCTCTCTCAAAAACCAATTTTAAAAAAATATTTTTTAAAAAATGAGACATTGGCCTAATCTCAAAGTATCTCTACACATAGTTATTTACAAAGGGGAAGAGAGTAACTTTGAGGTGGAGAAGCTGGCAGACACCACCTTAAGCAAGTGATGAACATTGATATCACTAGGACTGGGGTAAATCATAATCAGGTGCCTCCTGATAAGATACAGTGAGAAGAACACAGCATCACTTCAGTGAAACTCCTGCCAAAGATGCAGAGTCTAAATCTAATCATGAGGAAACGTCAGACAAGCCCGATGGGAGAACATGGATCAAATAGGTGGCCTTCAAAAGTGTCAAGGTCTTGAAAGTTTAGATTGGATTCTACGGAGATACAAGAGCAAAATGCAGTGTGATCCTTTAGCTATAAAGATGATTACTGGGGTAGCCGGCAAAACTTGACTGGAGTCTGTAGATTAGATAGATATTAGTACTGGATTCGTTCATTTCCTGCCTTTGAAGATTGTCCATGGTCTTTATTTGTAGGATATACCAACAACAGTATTTACAGGTGATGGGCATCATGACAGCACGTACCCTGAAATGGTTCAGGAAAGAGAAAGGTGTGTGCATGATACCTGCAGCTTTTCTCTGATTGAGATTGTTTCCAATAAACCATTCAAGAAGCTATAGCAATGATGACAGCAGAAGACTTGAGTGTCCTTCAGCCAAGTTTTTCTGGCCATGCTCTCAATGAGCTCAGCCTGCTTGGGGACACTGAGTGAGTCAGCCTCACACCACTGTGGTGAGGTCATCGGAGTCGTGCCCACCATTTCAAATATCCTGAGTGGAAGAGCGGGGCGAGGGGAGACAGATGGACTCTGTGCCCTCCTGGAGCCCTGCATTGATTTTGGAAAGGATTCAAGCCACTCAAATAGGGAAGACAGAAGTCTCTATTGCTATTGTGACTGCAGGGTCCTTGGACAATAGAGCCGTGTCCTGGCCTATGGTCCTCATGGGTGCACTACTCTCTAGGGCAGTGATGGCGAACCTTTTGAGCTCGGTGTGTCAGCATTTTGAAAAACCCTAACTTAACTCTGGTGAGGTGTCACATATAGAAATTTTTGATATTTGCAACCATAGTAAAACAAAGACTTATATTTTTGATATTTATTTTATATATTTAAATGCCATTTAACAAAGAAAAATCAACCAAAAAAATGAGTTTGGGTGTCACCTCTGACACGCGTGTCATAGGTTCACCATCACTGCTCTAGGGCTCTACCTAAAGGCCTTGCCTCCTCCTCCTCCTCATGAGGAAGGCTGGCAGGGTGGGAATATACACATACGCTGAAGCATAACCTGGAAAGCCAAGATGCTCCTCTTAGGGGTCTGGCCTCCTGCAAGCCAGGGGTGAGAAGTCTCTTACAGGGTGGCCTTGAGTTCACACCTGTGCGCCACAGAATAAACACAGAAAAGACTCACTGATTCACACCCAAGACAGGTGACCAGGTGGCAAGAGGTCTGAAAAGCATGTCATGAGGAAAGAAGACTCTGGAGAGATGCAACATCTGCCTTTAAATATTTGAGGAGGTGGCCCAAGGGAGAGACGGGATTAATCTCGTACAAGCCCAGATCAGGAACTAGAACCAATGATGCAATGATGGAAGATGTAAGGAGGTGGAGTTCAGCTCCACATAAGAAGGAACTTCCTAATACTGGATCCACCCAGCACGGCCAGGTGCCCCCCCCATTCCCCCGAGGTCTGAGACCCTGTGAGTGTCAAGCACACAAGACCACCTGTGAGGGAGCTGTAGATGGTCTTCATTACTCTTCAGTGTTATGATTCTGAGGAAGACCAGGTTACCTGGATGTGGCTTAGCCCAGGGAAAGAAGCAGAGGTTCCGTGAACAGGGCCAAGGTGGACATTCCTGGGCTTTGCTTAGTCCAGGAGCACAGTCCTACCAAGCCAGCACCTCTCTCCCCAACAGCACACCCTCTGCCACCCGCCCCCAACTCTTCTGGACTACACAGCACCTGGAGGAATTATGCCTGGGACTCGGTGGCCTCACAGAGATGTGTGGCTTCCCCCACCACCACCCTGAGGTTGCCCCTAAGTCCAGCTTGGACCATAGTCCCACCTGTTCCCAAAGCCCTCGGGACTCTCCAAAGGGCAGGTCACCTGCCTGATAAAACCTCGGCCTCATCCTTCCACCACCGCTGTCTCTTACTGTAGCCCTGGTCCACGTCCCGTCCACACCACACGGGTGAACAAGGCTCGGGCTTCAGGTTACAACTCCCAAGTGGAACAGGAGAGCCGTGCTCTTCCTCCCACCTCACCAAGAGTCGGTGAAGAAGACAAGAGGTCATCCGAGCTCCAGGAAGGAAACATTGGGCACTGCGAGGTTTGTCATCACCACCGTGCACTTGGAGACAAAGGCTAGGCCAGATGGAAAGTTTTTCACATGAAAAGTTGTCATCCATTGGCAAGACCAGCATACATGCATATACTGTATGGTTTCACATTTGCATCGTTGCTTCAGTTGAATTGATTAAAAGAAGGAAACACAGTGATTTTAAGGCAAAGGAAGGGCCTTTCACTAGCACAAGAAGACGATGGTAAGGCCTATTGGGTTGTCACATTGGAGACATTATTCCCCAGGGGGCTGAAGAAAGAATTACAGCAGTGAGATCTTATTTGACATTTGATGTTTCAATTTCCCAAGAAACACTGAGCCTGTTAAATGTTGAGCTTGGATGCAATACCAAGCAGAACCAGTGGCCAGCCCCTCCCTTCTCGACACCCTCACTGCAAGTTTTAAGGGAGACCAGGTCATTTTTATGACTCGACTGGCACCCCACCCAGATCCATTGGCACACGCACTTTTACATAACCCATGTATTCATTCACATCACATGTAGTTAGCAACTTTGTTTGTGTCTCAGCGTTTACTTAGCAGCAAAGCCTGAAGTTGAGAACTGACAGCCAGACATTGTTTTATTTCTGGAAACCATGCTTAATTTACTTATGTGCTATTTCTGCCACACAACATGCTCACTGATAAGCCCTCTCTGTGGCGTCATCTGTCATCTGCCCAAGGTGGCAATGCCAGTGAACACACCACAGGCCAGAGTGGACAGTGGGCTCCACTGGTGGACCTGAACCTTAGCCTCCATATTGGTTCCGCTGCTAACTTACTGTAACTTCTGGAAAATCCCCTTGAATTCCCTGCCTCTGTGATCATAACTGTTCTGTTCACTTCACAGAGTAACGAGGAAGAGATAATGAGATTGTGGATTTGAAAGTGCTCAGGAAAATAGGAAGTGCTCTATGTCTATAAAGTTAAGTGTCAGGTTTAGAGAATGGGGTCTAAACAGGGGGCTGTAACGCAGGCAGAGGTCTGAGCCATGCTCTGGCACCTGTTTTATCTCAGAGGTAAGAAAGGGGGCACTTTGGAGGCGGTTGGGGCTATTCACAGGACAGTGGAGGGGCCAGTGAGGTTTGGATGAGATAATAAAGACCCATTTCATACTTGAATGTCCACCCAATAGCCATCTAGCTTCTGCTTGATTACCTGCATTGCCGGGCAGCTCACTTCCTCAAAGACAGTGCCTTCTACCTTTGAAAGGCTTAGGAGACTTTTTAGAAGCATGAGGAAAGAGAAGAAGTTTCTGTGGCCTTTTCTCTCCCAACCATTGGTCCAAGTGATACTGCAGATGCCCATGGACACCATCTGCTCCCTTTTCTGTACAGTATTGGTCCATGAGGTTGATCTTGATGCTTTCCTTCTCCTGTCTGTATGTCTCCAGTTTCTTCACTCACCTCTCACATGAGGCTCTTTGTCACCCTGGTCACCCTGCAGTTCACATGCTCTAATTTGTCCTGAACTGACTCCCAGCTCATCTCTGTGATGTGGCCACCTTGTCCTTGGCTGACAGCCTGTACATTCAGGCCTATGCAGTCATGTTCAGTCTGAGCAGCTACTGTCAGCAGCTCTAGCCTCAGCCGTGACCCAGGGGTCAGCCCGGACAAGTAGAACGCCACGTGCTCCTAGTCCATTCTTGGTCCTGGCGAAACAGGAAGGCCTTGAAACAACCCAGAGAGGCAGACACAGAGTCTGAGGCCTGGCTGGATGCTGGTCAGGGCCTCACTCAGGCAAGGGAGTGCCCTGCACTTGTAGGAAATGGAAAGAGAGACCCGTTGCCATGGTGATTGTCGGGCAGCCTAGACTGTCTGCAGCCTATAAGGAAAAGGCACTGGGAAGGCTCATAGTGAGACACAGGAACCCACCCACAACCACTACCCAGCCTGCCAGGGGAGTCACCGAGTCAAGCAGCACCTGGGTGTTTCCACTGTGGTCCAGGAGGAGGAGGGGGCAGGGCTGACATTGTCTATCCTTCAGGAGGGCAAAAGGAAGTCTTCAGGTGTGTGCGTGAGTATGTGTGTGATGTCTGTGATGTCTGTATGATGTATGTGTTTGTATCTATCTGCATGATGTTTGATGTGTGTATGCTGTATGTCTATGTATGACGTATATATGATGTGTATGTCTGTATGTAATTGTGTCTGTCTTTGTATGATGTGTGTCTGTGTGTGACTGTGAGTATGATGGCATGTTGAACTGACACAGCATCAATGTCCCCTTGGGCCTCTTTCTTTGTAGGCACAAGTGACTAACTCTCTTGAACAGCTGGAAGGTGAGACCTGAGGCTGAGCAGTCCCTCCTCCTCGCCGCTGCAGCACTTTGCAGCCGCCCCTACCAGCACTAATTGCATCTGCTCTAATCATCTGCTATGCGACCGGCTCCCCACTGGGGCAGCTGGAGCCCAGGGGCTGCATCTTTCTTTCATAACCTGATTCCCAGCACCAGCCCTAGCACATAGTAGGTGTCCAGTAAGAGCTGCCTGGCTGAATGAATCTCTGCCAAGGACAAGATCAGTGGGGGTTGGACTTAAATAGCAGCGTGTGAGATCAAGGCTCAATTCAAGCAGCACCCATGTTGCTCTTGTTCCACTGGGGCTGGGTGCGTAATGCAGCCCTATCACCATGAAGCTCCCACCCGGTGAGGGGCACACGCAGGCTGTGGCTTCCTTCCCGTGACAGGGGCATGGCTGCAGCGGCAGGCGTGATGTGCAGTCAGTGGCAGCGCTGGGCGAGGAGCCCAGGAGACCTCACCCCCAGGCCGTCCACTTGGCAGGTTACCAGGGAAGGAGTGGTCTTATTTCATATTTATTTCATTGTTTTCAATTTTCAGACAGTTCAATCACTCTTTTTGGTTGGTGGATTTATGTTTTTGACAAACGCATCGAATTGTGTAATTACAACAAAGAAACAGGCCGTTGCATCACTGGTCTGTTTCGTTCTGTTTTGTTTTGCTAAGTAACTGCCCGTATTTTACCTGGCCCATTTTTATTTCATGTCCACTTTCAGTGGAGACGTGTAACTTAGAAGGGAGTCAGTTCCTTCCAGCAGCTTAACCAGATATGAACCTCCTTTAGGTCCTATTTGACATTTCAAAGCAGGAGAAGACAACACAGGAAACAGAAAAAGGGGGGATTTGCACCCACTCCCCCTTAGAAAGAAGAGGTGCTTTTCTCTAGAATTCCCCCTTTCAGGGAAGGAGTCCTGTGAGGACTTTGTCGTACAGCGCAGGTGCACCCCTGAAGTTAACCTAATTCCAACGTTATCAAGCAATCTCTCCATTTCTGTTTCCGCTGGTCACCAATCCTTGCCCCATTTCCCTCTTCTGCCCTCCTTGGGGTTTTGGGTGAACAGCAAATTGTTAAAATTTACTTGCAAATAAACTTAAATATCATAAAGAAATGGCGACTATTTAGAAAGACGTTCCTAAAATATTTTATAGGAATAAATATTTTCCTAGGAGAATGAGCTTATGGGAGCATTTTTTTGAAATCGTAGGACTGGAGTTTGTGCATTCCCATTACTCTGCCCTTCGAAGGAGCTCTGTGGGATGCGGCTGGCGCCTCCCAAGTGTCCTGCTATGCCCTGGACACCGTCGGACTCTGCCTCTGAATCTGCCGTCAGAGCCGATGCACGAGCCACCCAAGAAAACCAGCCCGGTTTTCAAGTCATAGAGGAGTTTATCAAGCAGGTTTCCCCTCCCCCGCATTTGAGGGCTGGCCTCCCTTGATTTTCGTTAACCTAATGTCCAACCTCAAGGTCAGGAATAGAGCAATCAGGCATCATTATTGGAACCTAGTGTCTGGGAATAAGAAATAATTCGGACAAGTAAACTCCAGACATACAATTGCTTTCGTGGAAGGGTTTGTTAAGCAAGCTGATCGCATGTGTAAGTCAGAAGGAAACGATTCTAAAGCTACGTAAAAGAGCAAACGTCTCAAGCATCCACAGGTACACCTCAGATTAAAGCACCTGTCACATAGCATGCCTGTCACTCCCTTACGTATTGTCTTTATCAACCCAAGACCTCCCTCCACCAACTCGCAGGAGACCTTCCTTTGTTGACCCATCTCCCTGGTGGCACCTGAATGTAATAAAGTTGCATCTCTTTAAAGCGATCTCATAATTCAGACCTTTTTGCCACAGACCAGGAAATTCAGAGCAAGCTTCCTCAAATTAGCCTGCATTGATGAGGTCTGATGCACTGGATTGAACTGTATGAAATCAGTCATATTCAACCATTTTTTTGCCTTTAAAAATGGTGATTTTATGTGGTTCAATCTAATACATTTCTCTTCTGGTAGCACTCCTTTCCGAGGAACCAAACGCATTCGAGTTTCCGTGTTTTCCTCACATGTTTCCAAGAAACAAGTGGGAGCAGGGATTGAACTCCCCTGCCCCTCAGTTCACAAGTACAGAAACTGGGTGATGTAACAGAAGAAAGTCATTCAAAACACCACTGCTGCAAGCCAGGGTGAAGAGTATACCAACAAACATGAACAGAACTTAACAACCATCTCTGCTGCTTTCCCGGCATCCAGACCCGTGCCTTCTCCTTCAGAGCAGTGCGCCCGAGCAGGTGGTGGGGCAATCGAGAAACCCCTCAGGGACGAAATCCATCCTGCCTGCCCGCGAGCCATGCCATAGAGCCTGAGAGTCTCTGTGTGCAGACGAACCCCACGGTAACACTTCTCCAAGGCCCGAAGTGAGCAAATTCACGCTTCATAGAACGGAACCTCAGGAAATGGACACATGCAAATTAGGACTGAGACAGAAATGATTCTCATTTTTACAAGGCTCTGCATTAGCTGGTTTGATGGCCTTCCGCGGCTGGGATTCGGGCATGCAGGGATGGAGGACAGCGGAGTGTGGGAATGACAGGTCTCTGCTTCCAGACAAGGGCTGGGTTTGTGCTTTCGTGAGAAGGGTTTCTGATGAGAATGAAGAACTTCCTGGACCGGGAAGCTTAGAAGACACTGGGGAGGGGATGGCAGCAGACTGCACAGTGTCTTTGTCTGGAGGTGTTAGAGTAAAGGAGCCCTAGTTTGAGAAACCAAGGCTGATTTTCCTTCTTCTGCCAGAGTCCTTTACGCTAAGGGCACCTGTTACAGAAGCTGTGACCACAGCTGGGCTTCCTCTGCAGGGCTGGGGAGCACCGCCAGCTCTCAGGAGGACTCCTCCCAGCCCAGCCTCCCCAGAAGACCTGAGTGCAGGAGCCTAGTGGCATCTGCCACCTCCCACACCCTCAGTGCTGTACGTCCTGGAGCAGAGAGGGGGGAAGAGGTACCTGCTGGGTGTCTCCCCTGCACCCTGAGGTGGGGGCAGTTGGGGGAGTGATTTATGTGCAGTTTATTTTTAACCAAATGACACACAGACAATGAAAATGTGAGCCAGGTTTGGATCTGCTACCAGAGGCGCTCTCCACAGGCCAGCGAGGTGTCATACGCCCCGTGTTACAGAAAAGGAGTGTGTCCCAGGCCTGTAAAGCCAGATACACCTGCCACCGGTGCCCCACGTCCCAGTGACTTGGGCACAGAATGCTAGTTTATGGCAACAGAATTAATGTGGCTCTAAAGGTAATTTGAAAGCGACAAGAGTGGGGAATTATCACATGAAAATGCAAATTGTTCCTTATCTGGGCTGCTCCACAGATGCTGTGATTCATCACTGAGTGTTCAGCTGTATTTCCAAGTAAGATCTCAGCGAGAAGGGGAGGAAGGCAGAGCCCAGCCACATTCTGCCTGGAGAGATTTATAGCTCCTTTTATCCAGATGTAAAGCACACGCCGTTGGGAGGGAACATTAAACCTATGAAACTTCAATGTGTCATGCAGTTCTTATTTGAGGAGGCCAAAGGACACACCAGCATACGCTTCCATCCTCCAAAATCTCCTCTCCTCAGACATGTACACACTTCTCATGCAATTCGCCCTTTACTTCCCCTTCTTACCTGAATCAGGGCAAACTCTTTTATCAGTCCATCCATCCATCCATCCATTCATCCATCCTTCCAGAGTTTCCTTCATTTATTTACTCATTTTTGGTGGGTGCACTGAGGAATCCATCCGTCTTTACTACCGGCCACATACACAGTTTCTGATTAAGGAAAGGGATCTGAATGGGTCTCCCCCTTTCTCTTTTGTTAGTGTTCGTAGAGGATGCTTGTTAAAGAGGAGACACCAAACTTGCAACCTGGACCAGGGCTCAGTGTGTGATCAGCAAATAATCGTCTAAAAGCTGGACTTAAGGGAAGCCATCCCGTAGACAGGTCAGGAGGCAACACTTATAAAGTACTCTTGATGTGCCAGCCACTTCTAAGTGCTTTATGAATATTAATCCATTTACTGAGCCCCATAGATAAGCGCCACCCTGTGAGTCACTGATATGTCACACTCTGCTCCTCCATCATGGAGCAAAGTCACTTAGCTCAGGGTGCTCCCTGAGGGGGCCACACTGGGGTCCTCCGTGGAGCCTCTGTCCCCCTAGAGTGAGACATACTGGGATCCAGATGAGCGGGCTGCTGGGTGGGTGGCTTTCCCAGCCTTCCACATTCCCAGACAGCCTTGTGATTCTCTGTGTGTCTCCTCCTTGCAACCTGAGAAGTCTGTCCTGTCAGCAGCTGTGCCAAAGGTTACTCCACAAGTGGCTTCTTGCGCACCAATGTTGTGGGGCAAAAAGTCCCTGCAGGGCAGGGTGTGTGATAAGATGGGAAAGGGAAACTGGGGCCAGAGCCACGCTGAGTTCTGGTATAACAGACCGGGACAGCAAGAATACATTGTCTCTGGGTTCTGGAGCTAGAATCTGAAATCAAGGTGTGGGCAGGGCTGTGTTCCCTCTGCAGGCTCTAGGGAGGACCTGACCCAGGCCTCTCCTAGCTTCTAGTAGCATCTTGCTTTGTGGCAGCATAACTCCAAGCATCATGTGCACATCCCAGCACATGTCTGTGTCCAAATTTCTCCCTTGTATAAGGACACCAGTCATACTGGATGAGGGGCTCGTTCCACTAATGACATCTGCAATGGCCCTGTTTCCAAATCAGGCCACGTTGTGCAGTCCAGGGGTTAGGACTTCCACATGAGATTGGAAAGCTCTCAGTTCAACACACACCACAAGCTAAGGGGTATGAACTTTACAAGAGACTGTCGTGGGACTGCAGGCTCCAGTTACGGACCCTTGCATCTGAAATTTGGATACTGGCAGTTCTCTAGCGGTCTAGAGACGGTGATGAGGGGCTGTTAGAGGCCACCTACTGGGCTCCCTGTGGCCATTCAATAGCAAGGACACCAGGGGTGGTGCTCCCAGGGCTCAGATGCAGCTGGCTGACCTGCTTCATGAGTCCACATGCAGCTGGGGTAACAATATCCTTCCAGATTGTTTTTCTTGTCTAATCATTCTTTACATTTTTGAAGAAAAAAATGATTGAAATCTCCAACTGTAATTCTGGGGTTTCCATTCCTTCTTTCATTTCTGTCAGTTTTGCTTCACGTATGTTGAAGCTGTATTTTCCGGCGCATTGAGGATTTTTATGTCTTCTTGGTGAATTGCTCTTCTTCTTTTGAGTCATTATGCAGTTTTGGATCCGTTTTATTCTTCAAGTTCACTCATTTTTGCTTCTGTAGCACCCGACTCGCTGTAATTCCATCTAATATCTATCTCACTTCAGACACTATGTTTTCATCTCTAGATGCGTCCTTTCATTTACTAGCTTCTTCTTTCCCATCAACAATTGGCTGCCATGTTCCACATCCCCACTAAGTCCAAACCTGACAAATCCAGTCTTCACTCCCCTCCCCAGTGCCACAGGGTGAAGGATCTTTCTTCCCCACTCCATCTGTTTCTACCTTGATCACACCCACTGGTTGCTCCAAGCATCACTGATTAGCAGCTCAGGTCCCAGCGCTGGGGGTAGAGGAACAGGGTAGACACCCAGAGGGGGTTGCTGAGATCACTAGAAAATAACCACCCAAAAATCAGATGCTCCCCAGCTCTGCAATCAAGCCCTGAGAACACATTCCATGCCCAGTGGACATTGGGGGGTAGGAACCCTTAGAAAGCAGTTGTCTTTGGCTCTGAGGACTCCATCCCTGCATGACCTTGGGCAGGCACCTTCCTCCCTTGACGGTGGCTCCCTCCTATCTAAATTGGGTGCACCATTTCTGGGCCCTCCATGAACTCAGAGTTACTGATAAGACAAATAAGATCATAATTGAAAGGACAGAGTTTGCTGAATGCAAGGTGGTGGCAACAGTGCTGAGATAATTAGCTTCCCTGTGCTGACGAGCTACAAATACACACACAGAAACTTTCTTTTCAGGCTTCCAGGCTGTTAAAAGATACTGTGATTTCCCAGTTCACCCCTAGAGTTCCTTTGTGTTGTCCTCAAGAAAAAAGAGAGGGGCCGATTTATTCCACAGTTGCTATTTTAGAATCCAGAGGAGCCAGGCTTGTTGATTGCAGAGAGATTGTTATCTCTCTTAGGGCTCAATGAAGGTCACCTTTTAATCGTTTGCTAAAGCAGACGCTCCTTTTCCCCTAGTGCTCAGTCCAGGCAGAACCTGGGACCGTGACCATCAGAGGTCAAGAGGGGGTGGGCTGGGGGTTGTTGTGCGGAAGATGCCCTGAGAGCTGAGAGAAGAACCCACTTCTCAGTGGGGGAGGGAGGGAGAGGAAAGAGAGGGATTTTGCTATAGCAGATGTCTGGGAGGAATCTAACTAAGAAGTCATTTTTAATAATACGCTTAGGTGCACTGGCTCTCCCCAGGGAGACAGAGGGAAGGTTTATAGATGGAGCCATAGGCCTTGCCCTGGACACAGCGGATTCCTCAGAGGTGGGAGCTAAGGAGAGGAAAAGAAGAGAATTGTCAGGAGAATTCCCAGAAATGTGATGTTAGTTGCAGGAAGAGAGGAGAAAGAAGCAATTCCAAAACTGCCCCCCACAGCTTTAGGGGTGACGGAGTTGTGGATGCAGCCCCTGAGGGAATGGTGGACCACAGAGATGGGATTCATCATCCCTGCTAGAGTCCAGACCCACACCAGTACTGCTGTGAAGGCCAGGACCAGGGCGGTATCATCCCTGAGGCACAAGCCAAGCCAGGACACTCCTCATTATCCAGCCTTGCCCCTGTCATTCTCCCCTCCCCACATCCTCTGTCCTCTCAACGCCCCCTGGTGATCCCCACGCTCCACCAAGGTAAATCACAGAGGGTCCCACTGTGGGCCACCTGTGTGCTCACATCTCCGCACAGAGCCTTCCAGCAAGGAGGGGGTCCCTGAAGGGATGGCTTTGAGAGGGGTTCATTTTCTTACTAGAAGCAATGGGTGTTTCTCATGAGCATATTGCTACCTGTAAGTATGAGGGATTTCGTCTCTAAAGCTCCCAGTGGGCCCAGGCAGTGATCGGGTTGGAGTGGGGAGTGGGTGTTAATAAGAGTCACATCTAGCACACTGGGCTTTCACGCACTCCATTCACCCCGTCTCTGGGCCTGGTCTCTGAGAACTTAGGGAGAAGTTTAGGTTTTAGTTGTGGTGATGTGTGCACGCACATTTGTGTGCACATGTTGGCAAGTAGCCATGTATGAGCTCGAATTTGTGTCCTCACCTTGCCCGTTGGGGTATCACTGGCCTTCAAGTGTGATGCCTTTGATGGCTGAGGTGTCCCCAGCATCTCAATCAAACTTGACCCTCGGTGCAGCAATCTGTCTAACAACTCCCATTGCAAGTCAGTAAAATGTCAACTTAGTTCTCCTTGTGCTAAACTTAAATCTGCATGATACCTCTTCTTCCCTTGACTTGTTAAATCAAACTCATGTTTACCTCTCCCTTCCTTTTCCTTTCCCCACCTGAGCAGGGCCACTGCCCTTGAGCACAGGCACAGGTCCTTGGGGATTAGGAGACTAGAGCAGTGGGACCCCCAGGTACCTCCAGTTTTCTCTACTCTTGGCCACCCTGAGCAAACCAGCTTTCTTTTGTATCACTGACTTTCTTGATTTTTCCAAACTTGATTTTCAGCTGAGCAGTAGTCCAGTGGACAGTGCTATAGAGCACTGGTAGTCCGTGAGGCCTGAAAGGTTGATGACCGCTGCTCTGTAGGCATTAAGAACTGGACTCTGATTCAAACCCCAGCTCCACCACTTACTAGACACTCTCAATTTCCACATAGGGTAGACCATCTGTAAGCCCCCCGTGAACTTACCAGACACCTCAGATAGCTTAGAGCAAGCGTGGGAATGTAAAGCATAACCTAATTCTCTTTCCTATAGAGATCCTATTTTATTTAAAGTCTATTTTTGCACTAGTTGGAATCCTGCTTTTTTGGCCAAGTACTTGTCTTGCATGCCTGACCTTGCAGAAGCTGGGGATGGTCATAGCATCCTAATGAAGAGAATTACAAGGAGTTTACAAAGCTCACATGCTCCTCATTTCCCTGTGATCTCCTCCATCAAGCAGCTCTACCACTGGCTGACATAATTTAACTTCTCTGGGTCTCAGTTTCCTTATCTATCCAGGGAGCATAATAACAATACCCTCATTGCCTCTATAGGAGGATTAAAGGGGTTAGTATATGTTATGCACCTAGGCCAGTGGCTAGCACATTCTAAACACCATGTCTATTTGCCATGATTTGTATTTTCTGGCTTCCTACTCCTATCTGTTTTCTTTTCAGCTCAATTCCTAAATTGGAATCACCCCTTCTCCATGGGGTACAGCCTGGGGGCTAGGGAATTAGAAGCATCACCCTTTCCAGACAATAAAAGGGCACATGATGCAAACTATGCCTTGGGATGCCCCCCTCTGGGATCTGGACCTTGAGGATCAGAACAAAGAGACTGAAGACAACTGGTTGCATTTGCATCTTGACCATGTGGTGGCTGCTCTGGGCCCCTGGGCACTGTCTTGTTCTCCCTCAACCGCAAGCTCAGCTCTTGGGCCTCCCTTCCAGGCTGACAGCTCCCTTTACCAGTGGTTCTCAACCTTGGCTGCACATTAGAATCACCTGGGAATCTTTTTAAAATACTGATTTCTGGGCCTCATCCTCCAGAAATTCTGTTTCTTTGTTACTAATGTTGTGACCTCACCCCATAACGAAGAAACAGAATTTCCGGAGGATGTGGTCCAGAAATCAGGATTTTAAAAAGATTCCCAGGTGATTCTAATGTGCAGCCAAGGTTGAGAACCACTGCTTTAGACTAATGAATTGGTTTGTTTCCTTTGCTTGCAGTCAAAGAACCTTGACCCCTACAGAGGAATTCAGGTTCCGAAGGCTCTTGACCATAAGGCTCTATTCTTCCACCTCCTGACTCTATCTGCTACCTGACCCTTTCTCTTTTGTTCTGCAGCAAAGAGGGGTTAGAGGAGAAGAGACCATTCCAAGGGGTCTGGAGAAAGACTCCAGGTATATCAAACAGTATTTCTTTCCAGGAGGCTCGGTCTTCCCTTCGGCAGACCCTTCCTCCCAGTCAGGCACCTCCTCGTGGTGATGGTGACAGTAGTGGCTGAGACAGAAGCAGAAAAAGGAGTAGATGGCTCTCACATCAGCCACAAGCTGCAGGGTCAGCCTCCAACATAGAACACTGATGGCAAACTGCTTCCTGCTTCGGAGCCGAGGATTCACTAAACTCGCATTCGGATCAGCCCAGCTCACCTAGAGAAGTCCTCTGGGAGGCAGGCTCACTTGCCAAGTCATTTTCTCGAGACTCAATTGATGGGAGGCCAAATCGCCATTTGGCAAAATGGAAGTGATGAACTGATTCTCCATGAATTGATTTCTTATGAATTCTCTCAGGGCCCCTGTGCCCAGAAACACACTCAGAGAACCACCCCCACCTCACCCCCAAAACTCAGGGAGTCCCAAGAGTCTACTCCAAGGGGAAGGCTGATACGGTGGATAGGGAGCCACCTTACATTTAGAGACCACCTACTGTGTTCCAGGAGCCTTATGTACCCTCTTGTGTCGCCCTTCACAACCAGCCCATGGCTTAGAATCCTTCATTTTGTGTGTGAGAAAACAGAGACTTGAGCGGTAAGTAACTCACTCATGGTATCTGGCCCCAGAGCCCGGACCGCTCCTGTATGCCATGAACCTCTTTGTTACCACACCTCTTGCCTGGCTCCGGCTGGGACAAGGAAGAGCTGTAGGGAAATGATCTAGCAGGTCCCACCGGCATGCAGAGCCACACAGAACTCTAATCCTGCAGACTTTCCGTCCTACTGGAAGGAGAGCAGGGCTCCCAGAAGTTTATAAGTTACCCAGCGTCACACAACTCCCAAGTGGTGGTGGCAGGCTGCCCAGCTACAATGGTACTTGCTTTCTCCACAGCAGCATTTTTGCCCATGGTTTAAGACTCATTTAGTCATAAATTTCCATGTCACATTTTAGTAAAAGAAGGTTCAGGAAAAGGCAGTGGGTGGTAGACTTGGTGGCCCAAACTAAGGAAGCCTTTGTTTCCCCTGAAGGAGCTTGTGACCTTCTAGCCCAAAATACGTCATGCCTTTGGCCTTGAGGCCCTCACATATGGCCTTTGCCCCAGAATTCTAAGGACTGAGGACTTTTCCCTTACCAAACTATCCTCTAGGACAGCCGTGGGCAAACTATGGCCCGCGGGCCGGATCCGGCCCGTTTGAAATGAATAAACCTATTGAAAAACCTTTTATGTAATGATGTTTACTTTGAATTTATATTAGCTCACACAAACACTCCATCCATGCTTTTGTTCCGGCCCTCCGGTCCAGTTTAAGAACCCATTGTGGCCCTCGAGTCAAAAAGTTTGCCCACCCCTGCTCTAGGACCATGGTCCCTCTAAGCCCACTCCATAATCCATCTGAAGCCCTTAATTAAAAGTCAGCCTGGAAAAGCATCCAAAGCAATTGATTGATGAGCTGCTGTCAGAGGAGGCAGAACAGACTGAGCTCGGGGGTCTGAGAGGCAGCTGTATCATGCGTCCCTAAAATGCAAGCCCCACCTCCAAGCCACACCAGCCTCCAGGATTCAGCAGCAGCAGTATCCATCAAGGATCCTCCCTCCAACATCTGAAGGCTATCAGCAGGGAGGGTGCCACCAATTAGTCCATCAGTGAGTGAGAACCAGATATAAGGTTGCAATTGCCCTGGGACCCATATAAAAGTGTCAGCATTGTATGGGAGGGTGACAGCCCCAAGAATTTGGAGCAAATAGATATTTTTGTTCTGAGAGACATGGCAGTCGCTAGCAGAAAATACATAGTTCTTTACCTCCTAGGTGTTCTGCTGTTAAGGAAACTACGTCCTATAAATTCCTTTTCTTAAATACCTCTTAAATTCCTTGCTTTCTTCCCTTTCCCGAAGCCACCCTAGCCCCTCTTGTCCACTCCGACTGAGAGTAAGTACATCAACAGCCTCCTACATGCTCTAGAGACCATTTGGCTTCCACACGCCAACTGGTGGTTCATCTAAAATGAAAGGGGGTTTAAAATTCCATCTGCTTAGGGCAGAGGCACGTGTATACCCTGGAGAATACACAAGACTCATTTGGGGGGTTAGGAAGAAAAAAATTAAACTCCTATTTGTAATTATTTTTCTAAAATACAATTTAAAAGAAATTAAGCTTTACTAATATATAATATTCATCTTGTCACTGGTACCCCTGTTTTGCCCAACAAAGAGGTTGATGATGTTGTTCTCAGTCAAACCTTCATTTTTGTATGACCCATTGAAGCTGCACTAAATTGAATTAATTGTAATCCTTGATCCATATAACATTTCATCATTAGTCAGTAATTCATTTATGTATTAATATATTTTAACAGCACAATAAGCACCCATAAATCCACCACCCAACAGGAAAGCTAGGACTTTGACAATAACTTCCACCCAGCTATGCGACTGCTCCCATCCCATCCTCCTGCTGCCCTCCCTAAGGTGGCCACCATTCTGAATCACATAGGTCCAGTGTTCCTTCTGTTTATGATAGCAATAACGCATCCATATGTATTCCTTAAAAGCAAAGATTATTATTTTTGCCTTACCATTCTAAAAAGGGCCTTCTGCTGTATATAATCTTCTGAGTCTTTGTTTCCCCCACCTAATATTACTTTGCAAAGATTTATCTAATTGTTTCACGTCACAAAGGTTCATTCCATTTTACTGCTGTGGAATATGCCTTTGTGTGACTACCAGTTTATTCATCTACTCTCCTGTTCATGGGCATTTGGGTTGTTTTCATTAATAGAGAAAATTATATTTTATTGTAAAATTTAACCCTGGCTGGTATTGCTAAGTGGTTAGAGAATCAGTTTGTGCACCAAAGGGTCATGGGTTCAATTCCTGGTCAAGGGCGTGTGCACCAGGGCAGATGCAGGAAGCAATCAATCGATGTGTCTCCCTCCATCTCTCTGCCCCCTCCCTCTCACCTATCTACTCTCTCCCAAAAAATCCATGGAAAAAGTATCCTCAGGTGAGTATTAACCGCCCCCCCCCCCAAAAAAAAGTTTATTCTAAAATTTAAATGGAAATTTAAAGATCCAATAATGGCCAGGACAAATTTATATTTTTTCTCCAAAATTACTCATATACAGACTATATAAAAAACATAAAAATTTAATAATATGACATATTACCAAGTAAAAAATGGGCAAAAGACTCAAACACTTTATGAAGAAAAATATCCAAGTAACCAATAAATATATGAAAAGATGCTCAACCTCATTAATATTTTCAAATACATATGAAATAAAACCATAGTGAGCTACAACCCCCCCACACACAACACAATGATGAAAAGTTGAATGGCTGACAGCACTAAATATTGGTGAGGATGGGGAGAAACCAGAACTCTCCATCCTGCTGGTAGGAGCACAGATTGATGCAACCACTTTAGAACACTGGCATTGTCCATCGAAGTGGAATATGCATCTATTCTATGACCCAGCAATCTCACTACTAGACACAGAGCTAAAGGAAATGCATACATATGTCCACCAAAAGACATGTACAAGAATGTTTCTATTCATCATAGTCCAGTGCTGGTTAGATATGTAGAGTCTGCCCCAATGGCAAACATACTTTCTACCTCCTTCAGCACACCTGACACAGGATGGAGGAGAGACTGGAACTCACCTCTCCCCAAAAGTGTGTGTGACGAGGGTACTTCTGGGCAATATGGGTTATAGAGAGGAACCTCTCACCCCCTTAGAAAAAAAAGTTGTTGTCTTTATAGAATATCAACTTGGGGACCCAGTGCTAAATATAAATGCAATATCAGACGTCTCTTTAAATGAAAAAAAAAATGGTTTTTGGACTCTGGGTACTCAACTTGGACTAATCACAGTCTTTGCTAATGACTCAATGTCAACATTGTTCCATGTATGCCTGCTTGTTTATTCAAGCATGCATGCATGCATGCATGCATTTTTGTTCACCATACAACTCCTAATCTAAATCAATGTGAATTACATATCCATGTGCTCCTCGCCTACATCTGCCAGAAGTAACCATTATACTAAAGCATGTGTTTATCATTCCTTTCTTTATTTTCTAGTTGTATCACACACACACACACACACACACACACACACACGCTTTATATATTTTTAGTTATTATTCTGAAGTTTAGATAACAGGTATTGTAGAGAGTCTTCAAGGACTTCCTTTTTTTCTATTCATTGTGTTACTAAAGATTCTCCTGTGTTGTTAGGTGCGGTTCATTCATTTTCACTGCTATAAAGTAATTGCATTTTGTAAAGATATCACAATGTATTTATCCATTCTTCATTCTGTGGGCTTTTGCTTTGTTTCAAAACAGTGCTGCTATGAACACTCATTCCTGTACTAACACTGGTAATTTCTCACAGCTATTATGGAGACTATGTTATGTTTCTGGACATGTATTTCTGGAAAGACGATAATGATAATACCAATACTGTGATGGTGATAGCTGACATTTGTTTAATGCAATACCTCTTACAAAGCACTTTCATCAACATGATCTAGTTCAACAACTCTAGGTACATGCTGGCCATCTCAGGGTTGGGAAGTGGCCAAATCCATGGCCTCCGGATCTTGTTCAGTGTATTATTCCGGTCCTTCTGATCCACATTAGGGCCTCAGGGTTTAATGACTATTTCTGCCATGTAAAGATTAGTTTCATGGCAATACACCATTAAAAATGGGTAGGACATTTTATGTCATTGGGCGTTTGAGGAAACTGAAGCTTATACAGGGGCCATTGGAGAACTGGGCCCGGTACCACCCGAAGTTTCTTTTCTCTTCTGCAGCCAAAGTTGAGAGGCTCCAGGGCCTGTGGGAGGCCCCAGGCTGCCAGGAAGGTAGGATTTCTCCTAGTACCATCCATCAGGCACCCTTTCTCCCAGGATGAGTGTGAGTTGCCCTTGACCCTTTCCCGATATCTGTCTCTCTGGCTCCCCCATCACTGCCTCTCCTGGGAGGCCAGGTTTGGTGGCTAAATGCCCTTCTCTGTTCTCCATCCTCATCACTGAGTAATGAATACCAGCTAAGTGATGGGCTGGTGCCAGCGACCTCCTAGCAAATCTCCCCCCTGGAGCTGGGATCAATAACACTTAGCTGCTCCTTTTCAGCATGGAAGCCAGGCAGCAGGAAGCCCAGCCTGAGCCTCTCCTCTCAGGGGATGCTGCCCACCCGCACAGGCTCCTGCTGATACGCAACCCTCCACAGTGTGTCCTCAAAGGACTGATCTCAGCCCGAGTCTCTCAATCTCCTGTTAGAGCAGGATTGTTCAGCTCCATCTCCAGGAAAAGACTTGTATTGGGAGCTCCGGCTTAGGGATCCCACAGCAGCCAAGGGGAGACTGTGTTCTGGATCTTCTGGGAGCCATTGGCCATCTCCTATCTTTGAGCGGTTTGATTTGGGATTAGAAAGGAAGAGAAGGAAAGAGGAGGCATTACACATAAATGTCAATTCACCTTTGGTGTATGTTGTGTCTAGTCTAAGCACTCAGGTCCAGCCTGCTTCTGAGAATCACATCTTTTTTACCTTAAAAGGTCATATTGCAGCCCAGCTTGTGCCGCTCAGTGGTTGAGCATCGATCTATAGAACCAGGAGGTCATGGTTCCATTCTCGGTCAGAGCACATGCCCGGGTTGTGGGCTTGACCCTCAATTCTCTTTCATCATTGATGTTGCTATTTCTCTCTCCCTCTCCCTTCCTCTCTGAAATCAATAAAAATATATTTGAAAAGAAAAGGAAAGGTCATGTTGCAGAGCTGAAGGAATAAAAATGGCCAACAGCCCTTGGCTTATAGCTCAGCCCTCACAGCAACCCATGAGGGACATACTACCATCTCCACTACAGAGATGAAGAAATTGAAGCACAGACAGGTTAAGTGACTTGCTTGGGGTCACAAGGTGGTAGGCAGTGGAGCCAGGGATTAAGCCCAGCTGGTCCAGTTCTAGAGTGTATGGTCTGGACCACTATGTCAGGCCATCTTCCACTACATGCCACCCCCTGGGCAAGAATGGGGGCTCTGGTGGCAGCTGTTCCTGACTCTGAGTCCAGCAGCTGTTTACCAATGTTGTGATGGGTTGGTTCCTCAGTCTCCCTATTTCTCTGAGTCTCCTTTTCCTTATGTGGGAAATAGAGGTGATTCTTATCTCAGAGGGCTGCTGAAAATGAAATGAAGTACAGAATAGGTGGGCAATAGGTATTAGTTTCCTTATCGTGAGGCGGGAGTCCCTTAACTCTCTCTGCAGGGATGCCTTCCGATCTGGGGTGGAAAATCCCCAGCCCCCATTTGGGGTCTTGATATTACCTCCCTGGCCTGGTATCACAGTCTCTCCCTCTCTAGTCACTGTTTCCAAATTCTCCTTTCTGATACCTTCCCAATACCCCAGCCCTCTTCCAGAGTAGGGAGCTTTAACTACTCCCCTCCTCTGGCCTTTCTGGCCCCTGCTATCCACCACCCCCCCCCCAATCTCCCAGGTCACAGCCCGCACCTGCCTGTGCAGACTTCTGAGACCACTCTCCGTAGCTTATGTCCTCTCAGTGAAAACCTGCCACATCATCTGCTCCATAAGGTCTGGAGCCTCAGTTGGAGAACTTGAAGGCTGGGAAGCTGGATCATCTGAAGGCTTGACTCGGTCAGGAATATCCGCTCTCAAAGTGGTTCACTCACGTGACTGACAAGTCAGTTTCTCTCCACATGGGCATCTGCATAGGGCTGCTTGAATGTCATAGTTTGTTTGGGCTGCCATGACTAAGTACCACAACTGGGAACTTAAACCAAAAATAATTTTCTCACAATTCTGGAGGCTAGAAGTCTGAGATCGAGGTGGCAGCAGAATTCGTTTCTTCTAAGACCTCTCTCCTTGGCTGTATAAGGTGTCATCTCTCTGTATCTTCACAGGATCTTCCCTCTGTGAGTATGTGTCCCATCTCCTCTTTGTAAGCACATCAGCCATATTGGATTAGGCCCTACCCTAATAACCTAATTTTGCCTTAACTACGTTTGTAAAGACCGTCCTTCCAAATACAGTCACATTGTGAGGTGCTGGGGGTTAGGACTTCAAAATATGTTCAACAAGTGAGCCTATAACAAGTGTCCCTGTGAAATGGCAGCTGGATCCCTCCAGAACGAGGACTCCCAGAGCCCAAGATAGAAGCTGCAATGTCTTCTATGAACGAGGCTCAGGAGGAACTCATCACTCCTCCTACTGGTCACACAGGTCAGCCCTGGTAGGTGTGGGAGGATGCTACATAGACACAAATTCCAAAGGTGATGCTCTAAGGGCGTTAGCTTGTAGGGTAGCCCCCAGAATCATGCAAATAGGGGTCCAGGCCCACAGTTAGCACATGTATGAGAACACCCCCCCCCTCTAAAGGAGAAAACCCAGCAGGCACAAAATCTCATTGCCTAAGTGCTCCTCACCTCAGCAGTCAGGAAAGTGTCTCCACAAAGGAGTATGGAAAAGGGGCTGGGAGCCTTCCTTTCAAACTATTACCTTTTGGGGAGTAAAGGTTTTGTTCTTTCTGTGGAATCCTGGAGCTGACATCCCGGTTGTGGCACCTTGATTATCCTTCCCACTGTGATTTGTGTGTGGCCTGAGCAGCATCAGCCAAGTCTCAGGACAGAGTGGACCTGCCATGCGGACACAGATGAAGAAGATCCACACTGTTTGCGGAGCTTGTAATGTAGCACGTGGCATAGAACAAGTGACAAAATCATAGCTCACAAGTTAGACCATGAGTGTACATTCCCAGGGCACACTGGACTGCATCATGGTCCAGGAGTGGGGGGTTCCACCCCTTGGTCCTGGGTAGATGTGACTTAGAAGCAGAATCGTTTTATTGCTTCCCCCTTATCGGCTTCACCTGCAGATAAATAGAACCACTACCATCTACATCTGCTTCTGTTGATCCGAGGGTCAAAGATCTTTGTCTGGGACCTGGATGATTGGAAGTTCATTTACCGAGTTCTCATTGGGTGTGTGTCCATGGAGATATGGAATAAGCTTGAGATCTAGTCCCAACACAACCTTGACTTAGAAGGACCCACTCAGCGCTGATGACTGCTGGCCTTCTCCAAGGGGACACAGACATGTTACTGCCCTGAGGCTGGAGTCATAAAACATCCTTCTCAAGAATCAGCCTTCCCCGCCTCCCCCATCATGGATCCCCCGGCTTCACACCAACAGAGCCAATCCTGCCCATTTGGTTCCCCATCACCTTCCTTCAAAGCTACAACTCACCTGGCCCAAGTTTTAGGGAAGAAGAACTCACCCTGCAAAGGTGGTTTCCCTTCTTCAGAATCTTTGGACCGAAATTAAAGTTCCCATACACACTCCCCACTCCTACTAGAGGAGAGGATTCCTCCAGTCCCAGCTGGTGGCATCTCTCATTCACCTCATCCATCATCCTGACAGGTGGGCCCTAGAGAGAAGCCACAAGCAGGACAAGGGTAATTAGGATCCATTAAGGAGATGAGACTGAACTGCAGGGGGGTGGGGATCATTCCCTCCCCAGCCCCCTTTTCTAAATGGGGCCATCAGCCATGCTGAGTTTGCTTCCTAACCTCCTCCCCCTGCCTCCCGCCTCTGAGTTCCTGGGAGGCTGAGGCAGAGGTGAGATAAATGAGCATCTTGAGGACAGAGAGGCCTGGATTTGAGGCAAGGGACCACAGGCTACAGAGGAGGCCTGTAAACAGGACCCCCAACAGGATCTCATGTAGGCGCTAGTTCTTGAGAACCTCACCTTAAGAACCTAAACTTTGCCATGCAGACTGCCTTTGGGGGCTCTCCATGTGGCCCGGCCAGGGCCAGCCTTTGCTGCAGCAGGGACAGTGGCCTCTGGGTGCCTGGGTAGTTTTTGTGGTGCTGTCTCCAGAAGGCTCCTGCCAAAAAGCAACGTGCTCCTTGGGAGAGGGTTACAAATTAACCTCACAGCAGTCTCATCAAGCACCTTCCTCCTGATTAATTTGTCAAACTGGCTAGCTCCCTGGGAGAACGGGAATGCTCAAAGCCAGACTTCAATTTCTTTTTCTATTTTGTTCAGGTCGGAAGAATTAGGGGGGCAATGGCAGACGGTGATGGGGTGGAGTATAGACAAAGGGATAAAGTGTGAGAAGCACTGACTGAAAGGAAACCAAGGTCCATGCTCCCCTTTCGCCTAAACCCGGGCCTACCTCCGCTGGAGAAAGAGCAGGTGCACTTAGTTTTCCCAGGATGTTAGGCCAGCCCTGGAGAGGACCTGTGGCCGCACATGCTCAGTCACACGCTCTGTGCACAAGGTCATAACTGGAGAGGGGTCTCCTGATCTTCAGACAGTGGCAGAGCCCTCAGGACCACCAGTGGTAGCCTGACTGTCCTTTCCCAGCAGCCCCTCCTCCTGGTGCAGTGAAGCTGAACAGGGGAGCACCCACAGTCTAGATCAGCGGTTCTCAACCTGTGGGTCGCGACCCCTTTGGGGGTCAAACGACCCTTTCACAGGGGTCGCCTAAGACCATCGGAAAACACATATATAATTACATATTGTTTTTGTGATTCATCACTATGCTTTAATTATGTTCAATTTGTAACAATGAAAATATATCCTGCATATCAGATATTTACATTATGATTCATAACAGTAGCAAAATAACAGTTTTGAAGTAGCAACGAAAATAATTTTATGGTTGGGGGTCACCACAACATGAGGAACTGCATTAAAGGGTCACGGCATCAGGAAGGTTGAGAACCACTGGTCTAGATGGAGGTACATGGAGCAGCTGAGAGTAATGAATCCAGTGCCATCCTTGACTGGCTCCCACCTTGAGGGGTAGTAGCTACACTTAGCTCTGCCTTCCCACCAGGAGACAGGTTCAGGGATGTTGAGTGATGTGCCCAAGGTCACACAGCTGGCAAGTAGCAGAACCTGGACTAAACCAGCCCCCATTGTCAGCAGGAAGCCCAGTACTAGAATACATGAGACCTGTTCATACCATCTGAACACCAGCAAGTCATCCATATCTCATAATCCAGTCCCTCCTAATAAGCCTGAGGTCTTCATTCATCTATTCATAAAATATTTCAGAGCTGATAAACAATTAATTGTACAATCTTGACACCTACCTGCCATGCCCTTCGTGATGGTGCTCACCCAGTGGTGGGACAGCTCACTGGCTGGGTCCTGATTTAAGCGCACATGGAGAGATGTGAGCATGGAGTTGCTGAGGTGATGTCTGGTTGAGCAGGGCCTTGGGGCAACACGTTTTGTGACTTGATCTCCGCAAGAAGAGGCCAGAAACAAAACTTACCTCTTTGGTCATTAAGTTGAACCCTGTATCCCCTATGCAAAAACAAACAAAAAACAAAACAAAACAAAAAAACAGAAAGATATGTATTTTAAGTTCAATTGATTGTTTTTCATGTAGGCACAAATATTGTCTGAAATGTGTTTGCTGTGTGTTTAGCAGTTTGTTTTGGATGGCGGGTTCCATAATGTCTGGCTAGGTCGAGTCTGAAAGGAGCGAGCAAACATTGTGGTTCAGGACCACAGACAGCAGCTCAGGCTGCCTCCACCTTCTATTACTGAATCCTGCTGCCCTGGACCCTCTGAAAAGCACTTATTAACTTTTTCCCACAGGCTCTTACAGAGCAAAACTGCCTTAAATCTCGGATGCTTTTGTTTGGCTGAGCCTCCTGCAGGATCCAAGCTACTTTTGCTTTTCTTTGTTGGTTTTAGTCAAGGTAGCTCTTAAGCCCACAAGAGACCAGGAGATGGGAGAGGCCAATTACTTATGTGCTGAGAGAAAAAAATAAATTAGGATTAAATAATTGCACTGAGGCTTGATATTAAGTACAAGGGGTTCTAATAATTCCGACAGGCAGAGACTTCTGCATCTACCACAGGCTCCCCAAGGCAGAACAGCAATGAATGGCCGCGCATTTGCATAATAGCTTTCTTGTTGCTCCTTTTGTGTTTTTGTTGCTTCCAGCACCCTGTTATTTCCCTCACTCCTCTGAAAGGACCAGCCCCAGTGATCTGTAAAATGGTAACTTTCACCAGCACAATGCTGTTATATATTTATAAATTTGGGGATTTGAAAGGAGACAAAGCTCTTGATTAAGATAGCACCAGGAACCTCTCCTTCTGCCCCTTTAGAAAATGGGTTGTGGGAGTTTTTCTCCAGGGCTGGCTTCACACATGTGCTACCTGGGCAGGTTTAAAAGGACCTTGTGGTTAGAAAGACCCTATGCTTGGTTTAAAGCTATGTGGTCACTATCCAGTATTTCTCAATCATCATTTTTATTCATTTATTTTGATAATCCTCACCCAAGAATACATTTTCCATTGATTGTTAAAGAAAGTGGAAGGGAGGGAAAAAGAGAGAGGGGGGAGAGAGAGAGAGAGAGAGAGAGAGAGAGAGAGAGAGAGAGAGAGGTGAGAGAGACACATCAATTGGTTGCTTCCCACACATGCCCAGACCGGGGCTGGGGATCGAACCTGCAACCCAAGTATGTTGCCCTTGACTAGAAATTGAACCCACAACCCTTCAGCACACAGGCCAACATTCTAATCACTTAGAAACATGGGCCGACCCTCTAACCATTTAGCCACAACAGCCAGGGCTCTTAATCATTTGTTTAACAAGGAGAGCTACATTTTCATTTAACCCATGACCCTGTATGCTTCTCTCTCTGAGTCAGGCTTGGCCAGGATATGGCCTGACTCCAGTGGCAAAGTGGACACCATGTGACAAAGCCTTCCAAGAACCAATCTACCACAGAGCAAATCCATCACACCATCTCTGCCTCCTCCTCCCCCCAGCACCCTCAATGGCCATGACTCATAGAATAGGGGTCCAATCCTATTAGCCAGGATGCAATCTGATGCCAAAATGCCTGAGCTCAGCTACAACCTAGTCTGGCTCATTCATGAAGAGATACAACAAAGACAAGCACAAAGATTTTTGTCTGGATGAAGCTCTTAATAGTTGAAGTCATTTCCTTTGTGCAGAAGCCCTGAGTAATTTTCCTGGCCCTGTTAAAGAAGCATAGGACTGCCCTACCTATACCGCTCATTTCTCCTCTCTCCCTCCTTCTCCATTGCTCCAGATAAACATAATTGATCTATTCCAACATAAAGCATGACTATATCACTCAAGGCTGTCCAAGGCATTAAGGACCCAAGTGTAAACAGAAAGAATCAATCTTTATCTTCATGCGTCTCATGGTCTTATTACAAATGAGACCCAAATGCCACATTCCACATGCACGCTCATGTGGAAAGGACTCATTCCCACATTCCCGCTTTGGAGCCTGTTGTTAACCTACCCAGAATGTCCACTCCATTTTTCTGCCAACCCATGCCTGGCTGTGGATAAAAGATTTAAACAGAGACTTGGGGTCCGTTGTCTCCTGTACCCTCATTATTGTGCCCAATGTAGCAAGTATTGTTTGCCGCCCATGCAAATCCATTGCCCTCTTCTTCATGGCCAGCAGTTTACCTTAGTACAATTTAGTTTTCATATTTATTCTTTTCTCTAGGGCCATCTTCTCAGGAAAGGTGAACTTATCTCTACCCTCCTTCCCCAGGAGGGTGAGGCATGTATCTTGATTGGTCTATAGTGATCCCATTCTTCTTCCTCCATTGGGTTAAGAAGGGTCATGTGACTTAGTCTGGGTCCATGAGATGTGAGAATGATGGGGTGGGTCCTACAAAAAAGGTTTTTAGTTGATAAAAATTGACTCTGAGGAGTAAATACTCCCTTTTCTTAAGTTGGATCATGTCATGTCTGCATGGGATGCCTGGAACCACGACAGCTATCTTGTCATCATAGGGGACCAACAGTTGAGGATGACAGTGAGCAATGACGGAGAGAACCTAAGTCCTTGATGACATGGTTGAGTTATTAACTAACCTAGAACCACCCTGCCTACTTTTAGGATTCTTGCCATGTTATTTAAAATTTTTCTTTATCACTTAGTACATATTTATTTAGTTTGTTTGTTCTTTGTAGCTGAAAGCATCCTGATTAATAAGCAGGGTTTTGCCTATCCACAGGTGTGCCTTAT
Source organism: Myotis nattereri (assembly GCF_964212035.1). Lineage (NCBI taxonomy): Eukaryota > Metazoa > Chordata > Mammalia > Chiroptera > Vespertilionidae > Myotis > Myotis nattereri. The sequence goes on along the minus strand of NC_138086.1, from coordinate 23,537,489 downwards.
GGGTTTTCTCTGACTAAATGTTGGACATAGAGCAGGCATGCAGGCAGATGCCCTTGGACGTGAGCTAATCAGACTGTTTGTAAGGAATGTGAGTGGGAGTGGCCTAAGAGGGGAAAAAAAATGTGTAGGCACCTCGGTGTTTCAGCGGTCCAGTTACCCTGTCCCTGACTGCGACTTTGACAGGATGGAATCCAGGAAACCAAGGCATGAAGGAGGCAAGTCTTGACCTTGTTCACATCACAAACTAAACAAACTCAATCTAGACCCCTACTTGGAACCAATCCCAGATAAAATTGGCAACGAAGAAAAGTCTGTCTTTGGTGCACAAAGATCCTTCTGTATAAATATGTTCAACTCTTTGACTTCAAGTTCGTCCACCCCATTGTTCTCCACCCCATTTTTTATACCCTATTTTATGCTGAACAAAAGAGTTTACTCATAAATAGGGATATTTTATTTTAATTATTTTTAAAGGCCATATACCCAAGAGAATAAATGTCAAATGGTGGAATTTCAGAACTTATCAACTCTAAGCGGTACACTTTTAGACAGTGCTGTTCCTAAAACCCCACTGTATCTGTGGCCACGGATTCCTCCTGTTTGAAGGCAGGCCTCACTCCTGCCTTCCTCTGCTGTGTCAGCTAAGCTTCTCTTGGCTGTCTCTTCTTTGCCCACTCTCTGCCCTAAGGCAGATTTTGGCTGACACCAATAGTGTATGTTTTTTCGTTTGCCCCAGTTGCAAAAGTCTGAGTTGGTAAAGGGAAAGACAGGGATAAGAAGGCCTGAAAGCATGGGTCGGGCAGTGAACCACCCCGTTTTACTTCCCAGAAGCAAGAAGAAACTAAAACAAAAAATCACTTTGGCTAATGCAGTGGAGTGGCCGAAACACTCTGGGCTGCCCACAGGGTAGAGACGCTCCTGAATATGGCAGCCGTCTTAGCATTCCCCTGGCATGGGAAGAGAGACCTTCTTGATTTCCATGGCTCACTCATGGCCCTGCTGAGAAAGTCCAGCCTCAAAAAGACCTGGAAAAGGGGTCCACTGAAGGGATATGACTATTGCCAAGGAGACAGAAGGGGTGAGGGAGAGGCACAGGCTCCTCTGAGCACTGTTAAGCCATCATGGTTGAAGGGAGGGAAGGAGGGAGGGAGTGAAATCCCAGGCAAGAGGTATATCCTTTCATCCAACACCTGACAGGCTGCATCCACCACTCAGGCTGCAGACTTTTCTCCTGCCTTCTGCTGGGCCCAAGTCCCTGTGTGTAGGCTTTTCCTGGGGAAATGTCTACCCAGTTCATCTCAGTGGCCTTTCCCCAAAGTGGAGTTCTGCTCTTCAGCCTGCATCTAGACACGGTTCAGCTTGTGGAGCCCATTTGAAAGATGGGGAAATTGAGGCCTCAGGCAGTGATTCGCCTGGAGTGAGTCAGACCTTCAGCAGGACCTGGGCTGCCCGCCAGGCTGGCAGGACCACCGGGACTGCTGTGCAGCTTGGCAGGCAGCAGCTTTGAGAGACTGTGGAGCAGACAGAGGGAGAGGGCTTGGCAAGCAGGCGCCCGCGCTAAGAGACCAGCACCATCAGCGGCCATGTTGTCAACACACAGCCGAGAGGAGGACAGTGTAAAAGGGACCCTGCTCCATGAGCCCTGTAGGGCCCTCTCTGCAGTCAAAGGACTTCCCTCTGGAGAAAGTGCAGGGAGGTGAGGACAGGTGGATTGCTGTTTTCTGCATAAGTTGGGCCACGCCATGACTAACCCACCATGACTCCCCAGCCCCTAAGGGCCTCTTGTCCTGGAGCTAACGATGCTGGGAGACTTCAGGGAGCCACAGTCCCTATTTTGGTTCCACTGAACTGAGTCCCCATGGCTCCCTGCATGGTTCCTATAGTACCCGTGAGGCCTCTGAGGGTGGTGGGCTTCCTGCCCTCCCTAACTTAACATGCCTGGCCATTCCCAGTCTCTGAGATCATCATTTAAGAGTGGGAAGATCCGGCTCGCATACCTCTGGTCCTACAGCTTTCAAGAAACATCTGTGTGTTGGAATAACACTGCACGTCCCATAGAATTTCTGTGCAATGGAAATGTTCCACGTCTGAGCTGTTCAGTACATAGTCACCAGCCACATGTGGCTATAGGTTGCTAGTGTGACTAAAGAATTGAATTTTTTAATTGTTGAATTTTAAGGAATTAAATTTTCAATTCCAAGTGCCACATGTGGCCTGTGGCTACCCCCTGGGACAGAGCAGGAAACGCGAAGGCCTCCCATAGCCAGTACCAGATTGTACCAAATAACAGGGGAATAATGTGCTCTCCTCTCCCAGTGACCCCTCCCGGAGAGGGAGACACCCAGGGAAGGCAGCTTCTTGGGGGAAATCTCAGGAGTCTCTCTCCACTAAGTGCCCTGTTCCTGCTGGAAGTTCCAGCATCCGTGGGCTACACAAACCCAGAGATGCGGAGGGAGAGAAATGCCTGTACATATACATCAGCTCAGCAAGCAGGAAGCATGGCCCCACGGCTGGGGAGACATACTCAGCAGGCTGGCAGAAGAGAGAGCCCAACTCCTATCATTTCCCACATCGGTCCTGCAGGGTTTGGATGCTGTGAAAGGGATGAAGGTAATGTTTAAACACCAGTGCGTACACACTTTGGGGTGTATGTGAACTGAAACCCTGCTTGCCCTCTGTGTTTTTTGTGTGTTTTTTGGGGGGGGCGGGGGGAGTGGGGTCTCTACTCTGGACCATCTCACAAGTTGAAACTTCACTGTAATAAGATCCTTCTAGTTTTTCAAAGGCCTGGGCTGGGATCCCAGTCAGACTTTTCTCCTTCACACTGAGTCAAGGGAGAGCGAGGTCCCAGCATAGTCGTGTGTGGGCAGGCCTATGGTCATGGGAGTGCAAATACAGCGATCAGTTTCTCATTTGTACTTAGCTCAGGTCATCTATGTGATTTGGGGAGATTGTTCCAGGAAGAAAGGCTGGGTATTGGGCAGACAGTGAGCATGAGGCACGTACTCCAGGCAAACCAAAGACAGGGAGGCTCTTTCCAAACCAGGCTCAGGGCTCAGGAAAGACCAGCCCCACCCAAGACCAGTGTGTGCAAGCGGAAGCTGTGTAAGGCCGTTCCCAGACTTCCCTGATGATAAAATCACAGGAGACACATATTCAAACAGTAAATTCTTTAAAAATATATGTTTGTTTTAAAAAAAAAAAAAAAAAAAGCAAAAAGTCAGCCAGAATCTGCAGGAGAGGGGCTGGAGAGGTGACAGCCTCCACGGGGCCCTGGTGATCTCACTGTCACCGGAGTTTGGACAGACTTGCCCCAGGGCAGTATTTCTGGGACAGGACAGGGAGGTTGCTCAGGCATGACAGGACTCCAGCTCAGCACTTTGCCCTGCACAGTTGTCCTTGGGTGACCAGAAGTTCCATCGTGACAGGGTTTCTCAACCTTGGTATTACTGACATTAGGGTGCAGGTAAGTCTTTGTTGGGGGGGCTGTCCTGTGCATTGTTAAGATATTTGGCTCACTAGATTCCGGAGCACCCACCACCCAGTTGTAACGACCAAATTTCTCCAGACATTTCCCAATGGCCTGAAGAACCACTGGTCCAATGGGAAGGGTGGAGGCCTGGGTGGGAGAGCCCAGTGGCCACAGGCGGCTCTGCTACTGACCCAATGAGCACTGAGACCATACGTCACCTCCTGGGAGCCTCAATTCTATCATCTGTGAGATAGGGATGCTGTAAAGATGAATTATGATCCAAAATATATGGTTCTGATTTATTAGTAAAGTTCATCCAAAGATGAAGGGAATTAGCCATAGGTCCTCCCAAACATCTAGGATTAATCCAACATTAAATCCCATAAAGGCCTTGTTATGGAATGAATTATGCCCCCCTCAGATTCCCATGTTGAAGTCCTAATCCCCAGTACCTAAGAATATGACCATATTTGGAGATAGGACCTTTAAAGAGGTGATTAAGCTAAAATGAAGCCATTAGTGTTGGACCTAATCCAATCTGATGGGTGTCCTTATAAGAAGAGGTGCACAAAGAGACCGAGGGATGTGTATGCACAGAGGAAAGACCATTTGAGGACACAGCGATAAGCCGGCCATCTGCAAGCCAAGGAGAGAGGCCTCAGGAAAAACCAACCCTGCTGACACCTTGACCATGGACCCTCAGCCTCCAGAACTGTGAGATAATTAAAGCCACCCGGTCTGCATCCTGTGGTTATGGCAGCCCGGGAAAAGGAATACAGGTCTCCTCCTTGATTCTGCACCAAAGCAGACACTTGTCTGAGTGACGGCTCTAGGTCCTGCTTTTACACTGACCATGTCCAATCCTTCGCGGCATCTCCACTGGACTTCTGTTTCCTCACTATTCCCTGGAAGGGGCGGGGGTCAGCAGGGAGCCAGGCAACCCCTCACAAGCAAATCCCCGGGGCCCTAGGTAATCGGCCGTGTCCAATGCGTTCACTCATCCCCTCTCCAAAGCCCCTCCAGAGGAGCTTAACCACAGCATACAGGGCTTACTTCCCTCCAGCACAAACTCGTTGCTAAACATGGGTTTTCAGCTCAGGGTAATAATACCCTACCTGCCTGTACAACAGTGATAAACAGCCATCTAGATGAAGGTGTGCTTTCCCAGTGTTTAATAATCAGCATTTCGGTAGAACCTGGTTATAAAGTTGATTTTATGTAGAGGGTCCCTGGAGACCAGGCTTTTCTAAATAGGTTAAGAGCCATATACCACACAGATGATCCTCAAATGACACAGACATATAAAGATACAGAGCGTGTCCTAATAATAGCTTTAACTCACACCTACTGTGCTGTGGACCAGGCACAGCTATAAGGGCTGCACCCAGCTGCAACCCTATGAAATTGGTTCTGTTGTCATCTTCATTGCAGATGAGGAAACTGAGGCACAGAGCGGCTGTGCAAATTGTCCAAGGTCCATAGCTAGTGAATGAGGAGACCAGGAGTCAAAGTCAAGGAGTGTGGACTTGAGGGGAGAAACTGAGTCCAGCCCCTTCCAGCCCTGCAGGCCCAGCCCACAGATGACCTGCACTCAGGCTACCCGAGCGGCCCCGCGATGAGAAGAACCGGAGGTTGGGCAAAGAGCATGAGCTTTGAAGTCAGAGGGACTCGTGGGAACTGTGCTCATCCACCAACTAGCTGTGTGATCTGGGAAGTTACTTACCTCTCCAAGCCTCAGTTCCTCCAACTGTGGAACAGGAACACACCTCCCACGATTACTTAAGGAGAAAATGGGAGAGTATCTGTCATGAAAGGCCTAGCATGTCGGTTCTCTCCCCTCTTCCTCGCTTCCTGTTGCAGACCTTCGTCACCAGCTCCTGGGCAGGGGAAATCTTCTTCTCATGTCATGGCCAGCTGCTTAGTAAGACATGATTGGTGTGTCCAGTTGCTCAAATGCAGGCTGAATGGCCTGTCTAACAAGGGGTTTATTGTTCTCTGCATTGAATTTGACCCCAGAACCTTCCTTCAACCCATATTTGAGTGCCTACCACGTGTCAGATTATTCTAAGCTGGTGGGGTGGACACATCAGTGAACAAGAGGAAGATGAGTTGCCGCCCTGGCAGACAATACACTGTGATATTCAACGACTACTGCACTGCTATAAAGAGAATTTGAGCCCTGGCCAGTTGTTCAGTGGTTAGAGTGTCAGCGCATGCACTGAAGCCTCAAGGGTACCTCTCTCTCTGTCTCTTTCCCTCCTCCCTCCTCTCCACTCTTTCTAAAACAACCAATGGAAAAATATCCTTGGGTGAAGATAAAAAAAAAAAAAAAGAATCTGAAGGGACGGCTAACCACTCTCCAAATGTTCTGCCCTTGGAGCCATTCTCTTGGTTTAGGCGCGTGGTCGGCAAACTGCGGCTCACGAGCCACATGTGGCTCTTTGGCCCCTTGAGTGTGGCTCTTCCTAAGCCTTAGGAGTACCCTAATTAAGTTAATAACAATGTACCTATCTATATAGTTTAAGTTTAAAAAATTTGGCTCTCAAAAGAAATTTCAATCGTTGTACTGTTGATATTTGGCTCTGTTGACTAATGAGTTTGCTGACCACTGGTAGGGAATACATTCTACTGCGTGGCCTGGAGCTTTGCCCTTAATCAGTCATTAACACCTGGGAGTGAAAGAATCTATCCAAGCAACACAGCACCATCCTCCTCTCCCATCCCCCAGACAAGTGCTACCCTGTGGCTTCCAAGCATTTTTGCCATTTGTCACATGGGGGAGGAGGACAGGAGAGGGGCCAAAACCGGAGCCTTCTGGATCTCTACTTCCCCTCCCGGATGTGTGAGAGGCTGGGGAGCTAGCCCTCTTCTTGCCGGGAAGCAGACGTGTAAGTTTTAGAAACCAGCCTTCTTTGGCAAGCACAGTGCCTCGCCCTGCTGTCTCCGGATGTCATGGAGACAGAGGAGTCGTTCCTTGCCTTAGGGAGAGAGAGAAATTGAATCTAGAGACATCACATGGATCATCTTAGCAGCATCTCCTATATTAAAAAAGGAAAGAAAAAAAACCACCAAAGAGGCAGCAGGCAAATTAATTGTTTTCCTGATTAACAAAACACAATTAAGCCCAAATGCTGCCGCTCGAGGGAAGGTTATTCACGGTTTTTTCTGGGGACCATTCCGGCCACGGAGCAATGACAGCTTCATTCTGATCAAGAGGAGCCCAGAGAGAAATAACGTGGCAGACTCATCCCAGCCACACTGTCGCACTCCTCCCCAGGGAAGCCAGGCCCAGCCTCAGCCAGAGGGACTCAAAGGCAGGGGATGCTGACCCTGGGCAGCAGTGAGAACAGTCAGGGGGCAGCCAGAGATCTGCCAGAGGTAAGGGCACTGGAAGTGCAGGCAGGGTGGCTGGTGGCTCTTGGAGGACAAAAATCCTAAAAGTCAAATGGCCTAGAACTGCTTCTTTGGAAACTAGCCTCTCAATGAATATTTATTTAATTGGGAAGGTGGGAAGAGTAGAAAGAAGGAAGAGATTGATGTTCCTTTATGAAACTGAAGCAAAATTCCCACTGTTGAAGGTAGTAGTAGTAATAATGACAATACTCATACTTCTCATTGATTGAGAACCTACCATGTGCCAGGCCCTCACTAAAAGCACCCACTGCCTCCTTTCACCTTCCCACCAATCTTGCTCATTTTAAATGTAAGCAAACCTAAGCTCACAGAAGTTAAATAACTTGTCCAAGTTCACATCCCTAAGTAGATTTGCACCCAAGTTGCTTAGACACAAACTCCCATGTTGTTGGCCAAAGTCTCAGAGGCCATTTTCCCTTCAAGGCCACCAGCCTTTGGTAGCACTAACCCTCACCAGGTGTTGTGAAGACACTCCCACCCTCATGTTGGTCTCTAAGGCTAAAGGTGCTAGCCATTGCTATGGAGCTGGGGGTGGGGTGAGAGACAGGATGAAGGACAGAGGGGCAGCCAAGCGCAGCCAGAGGCAAAGAAACAGGTGAGCCAGGCAAACAGACAGAGGTTGGGTTTCTTAATCAGCAAGGACCCAGATCATGCCACCATCCCACCACACCCCATCCCCTCTAGCCTGGGCTCGGATCCCTTTCGTGGGAGGACCCAGTGGACACTGCTGTCCCCCGTGCTCTCCACCAACCCAGGCCTCACTTATCCAACGTCTGCACCACACAGAGAGCCTCTGAGAGCCAGGGTTGGTGCCGCGCAGCCTCTGATGAGGGAAACTATGGAGGTTTAAATAAATAGGCAACGACACAGCTAAGAACTCCAGACTCAGCGGGAGCTGCATCTCAATGCTCCCAAGGCATCTTAAGCCATTTGACTTCATTGTAGCTCTTCAGATATTTTATGCATCAGATAACAGCTAGATCTTAATGAAAGCCAGTTACATAAATTCATGGAAAACAGCAACAAAAGCACTTCTTATAACACAAGACATCAGCTTCTTTATTGTTTCACTGCTCTTGGCATGAAAGCAAGTTATGGAGAGCAAGGGCTTCAGAGGGCTACATAATTCTGGTAGGTTTCACCTTAGCCTTAGGGGTGCTGGCTCCAAAGATCATTTAGCATCAACAAAGGGCAATCCATTTCTGATACCTTTTTCTCCCCCCGTCTCCTTTTTTAGAGATTCAACACCCATCAATGGGTGAGGAGCATTGCTCGCCTTTCCCCACAGCTCTGGAAAACACACGTGCTACAAAAATTACCTGGACCACTGGACTGTGGATTCATGAAAATACCCCCAGAAAGTCCTACAAGGTTCTTACCAGTTCCATCATGATGCAGTCCAAGATGTACTAGCATGTGGGGTTGTGGGGGCACCATACAGAGCTGGGACTAAGACTCATGCTCCAGAATTGGGCTCAGACCCTGCCTCTACACTTACTGTTTGATCAGACCAGCCAGACCTCGATGCAACCTGTGAACCCGGGGCAAGCATTTTTGAGCCAAGCCTCAGTCTGCTCATCCTCAAAATGGAGAGAGTGATGGGATCTACCTCAACGAAGTGTCGGGGTGTTAAATGAGCCAACCAGTGAAAAGCACTTGGCACCCAAACCACTCAATGACAGTAACTTATCATTATGAGATTTTTGTTATGATAAAAAAAATACTGAAAATAATTGGGCTCATCAGTCAGGATTGCACATGTTAATTGTTATAATGAAATTCATGGCCATGGTCAGTGGCTAGGCATTGTCATGGATGTTATAAAACTTGCTTCTGCACCTAAGCCTCTGTGACATCACTTGTCAGTCACTGCCTCCCCCTGGGCCCTGCCCAGTCCTCCTTCTCTGAAGTGAGTTAGACAGCAGGCTCTCTGAGGTCCCTTCCAGCTCTGACACTGTGTTGGGGGAAGAGGGGGGTGCAGGGAGGATCTGCACGGTCTGCACTTTCTTTGGAGATGGGAAATCTCTGCTTGCCATTGATCACCTGACCTGGGCTGCCAATTTTCCTCTATTCAGTCTTCCCTCCTCCAAGAGACTGTCCCAACTTTTCCTTGGTGAGATGGGAGGGGCCGGGATAAAGACCCCATTGCCCCCTCACACACTCATGCACACATGTGCGCGCATGCACATACCTCCTCTTGTGCCTCCCGCCTTGGTTGCAGAGGGCAGGATGATTGAAGTCTCCTCTGGGGGCAGAGTCTGTACCAGCTGGTGCCTCCAGTGGAAGAGGCTGTTAGCCCTCCCACAAATTGTCTGCAAATGGAGAACAGCTGGATTCCTGGCAGGAAGAGGAGGAAGCAGGCCTACTCCACCCCACCCCCACCCCACTTGGACTGGTTCTCTTGCTCAGCTTTCTCTAACACAGGCACTTTGGCCAAGTTCAGGCTGATTTCCATGCCCAGTGGAATAGGGACAGGAAGTATGAAGCACAAGGACCCTTGACCTGGGAAGCCCCTATTCAGCATTGTCTCCCTGACACAGAAGAAAATCCAAAGATGCTCTCTCAGCCATAGGAAGACACAAAAGAAGGTGGCTGTCTGCAACTCAGGAAAAGAGCTCTCACCAGGAATCAGCTGGCACCTGGACCTTGGACTTCCCAAGGTCCAAAAATTATCAGAACTATGAGAAATAAATGTTTATTGTTTAAGACACACACACACACACACACACACACACACACACACACACACACACACAAATGAGCTGCTGGTTCAGGACAAAGGACAGTGCATGGTGGCTGAGTCCAGACCACGGGCTCACTGTCATATCACCAGCCTCTCTGAGCCTCAGTTTCCCTGGTTGGGCTTCACACTCACTACTCATCTCCCCCCACCCCCCATCCCCACTCCGCTGGGTGATCAGGATTAAGATAACATTAGTGAAGGGTAAAGATTTTAGAGAACAATCCCAAACATCAAGATGAAGTGATCAGAACCTACCTGCCATTTCAAAGCAGTAATACCTGGGGCTCATCTGCCACATCCGGTTACCAGATTTGAAGAGAGATGCCCACTCCCTTTCCCCCAAGGAGCTCACCTGTCCCATCACTCCTTGGGGCTCCCTCAGATGGGACCTCAGACCTGCTCCACGTGCATGCCAAGCAGCTCGTTAGTGTCTCCTTCCATTACAGACCTCCCAGGCCTGTGTTTGCTGAATCTTATCTCCTTAGGAGCTCCACAGAGACGAGGCAGGGGACTCCCCTACACGAGGCGGTAGATCACCTGGCTCTGTTCCTTTGCTTGCTGAACAAACATCATTTGTTTCCCCGTGTCCACTGCAGCCTCTGGGAACCAGGACCCTCCCAACCTCCCAACCAGCAAACAAGGAGAGTTGTCCCCTGGCACCTGACTCTGGGGCCACCAGGTGATCGGGGCTAAATCAATTCATTCCTCTCTGCTTCAGTAAAATATAGACAATAATCTCTGCCTGTCTGATTTCAAGGGATATTTTAAGAAGCAAAATGAAGGCACTTGGGGTGGAAAGCTTTATTTATATGTGAGCTATTTATAAAAGTTTTATAACTCTTTTCTTGTGTATTACTTTGTGTGTGATGATTTTGGAGTGAGGAGAAGACCTCTTTAGGGGGTCCACTATTCTAATGGAGTGAGTTAATGAACAAGAAAAAAGTAATAGGAAGACCTAGGGGATAAAAACAGCACAAAACCCACCTCTGGAATCTAGAGTCCTAGACTGGTTTCTAGAGTCTTCTGCCTCCTGTGGACAAAGTTCTTCCTCTCTTGAATGTTACCTTTAGAGGAGAGCTGCTGGTCCGTAGGGGTCAACATGATGCCCAAACAGTCCCTATGGTGTTTGACCTTCCTCCCTGTCATGGAACTCTGCCCCCAGGTCTGGAAGTTGATAAAAAGCAAGAAAATATTAAAAGATAGATATAGAGACAGAGAAGCATCGAACAGGCTGTCAAATTACAGCTGGAAGGCTGGGGAGTGTTGCGGGGGTAAGAGATCAACTGAAGGACTTGTATGCATGCATATAAGCATAACCAATGGACACAAGACACTGGGGTGGGGGGGTAAGAGCATATGCTGGGGGAGATGGGAGCAGGGACTTGAGGGGAAGGTCAATGGGGGAAAAAGGAGACATATGTACTACTATTTGTAATACTTTAAACAATAAAATAAAATAAAGAAAATACTGTATAATAAAATCGTAGGAAAAAAGCAAGAAAATATGAATGTATAAAGTCAAGTCTATCTCCCCAGATTTGAGTGCCCACTAGGAAAGCATGGTCAGGTGATCACTAAACCTACACTTCTGTGTTGTGAACTGTGTGTCTCTCAAGCTAAAAGGGACTTTCAGAGAAGACACTATGATGAGCCTTGGTCACGTCATCGCTCACTGAAGAGCCCTTGCGACCTACAAACTTCTCCTGATTCCTGATGAGCTCCACAGCACCCTCATAGGGTTGGTGGTATTATCAGTTAGAGCAATGCTTCCCAGACTTAAACATGTGCCAGAGACACCTGGGGGAGGGAGGGTTTTTGAAACCCATATTGCTGGGCCCCACCCCCAGAGTTTATACTTCAGTCGGTCTGGGGTAGGGCCCACGAATTGGTATTCCTAACAAATTACCAGATGGTGTTGATGTTGTTGCTTGAGAAACCACTCTCAGAGAGCCACTGAGCTGGGTGCTTAGAAGAGATCCCATTCAAATTATGTCCTATACCCAGAGTCACCTATCCAGTCACACGCTTCAAAAACAGCTGCACTGAGATTCAAACCTAAAGTGACTGATGCCAAATCTTGCCAGTTCTTTGCTGGCTCATTGTCTCCTGGGGCTGAACTCTGTGTGGGGCAAGTTACCTAGTGTCTAAAGCTTTCTGCAGAAGGTCAGAACAATGAAGGGAAGGGCCAGAAGTGTGAAACCTAGAAGAGGCCCCGTGGCCACTTGGGCCACATTCTGCAGGCAGGCAAGGCTTGCAGAAGTGTCCTGGATGCTTCATTTCCATGCCCCCTTCCACCACTAGCCGGCTGTGGTCCTCCTGGAGACCCTGTCTAAGATCCCAAGTCAAGTGGTCAATCATAAACTTGCTGTGAAGTCAACCTCTCAAACCCACACCAATATCATGGGACAGAATCCAAGCTCTAATGCAGCCCGTCCAAATGGTGGCTGTGACTCCGTTTCCTGTCTATAAAGAGAGGAATGATTCCTGTCATCTCAAGGTCCCAGAGCAACTGGGTAAACAGAGAACATTCCAAAATAAATACCAAATCTTGCCAAATGTTATCAACCCTCACAGCGCGTTCACGCTGGGCGCTGTGTGAAGGCCAGCCACCGTCGCCGTGCTGTGCACCCAGAGCCTCTGTGCATGGGAAGGTTTGCAAAGCGCTTTCCAATGTGCTCCTCGTGGTTGCCATTGGCAGGAGCTTTAAAAGGATCCTGGATGGAAGCATTTCCTGTAGATTTTAACTCGATTCTCTCCCTTCCAAACTTGATTAAAAGGAAATAAAACAATAATTTCGGTGAGTGGTTCTCCCACTTCAACAGCTCCTAATCCCAGCACTCCTCGGCCTTCCACCACAAAATGTCACGTCAAGCATTCATTAAAGCAACTTGGATTTTTAAAAATAGTGAGACATCTGCATATAATGTCGCTTTATCATGATAATTAGGCGAATTGGCTCCTAAACAAAATGCAAAATCATTTCAGGAGGATGTATAGTCACCAGAAGACAAACCGTGCAGAGCGGGCCCTGGCCAGGTCACTGCATCTTGTTCGTCATCCAGCAGGGCTACTGGGCAGGCGCCAGGAGGGGCAGTGTGGCAGCAGCACCCTTGGTCTGTCCTCCCTGCATTCACCGTCCCTGTGACTCTGTGTCAGGCGGTTCCCAGCTCTTAGAATCCAGCCTATGGACTTAGCACCCTGTCATCTTTGCGCTTCTCACCTAACAGCAGGGCATCTATTTACTCTACTTGTGGGAGGTGCCAGCCTGCGAGTACATCCTGGGGCAAGAGCTCTCTTCATCCTGCCCCAGATAAGCTTTCAAAACTCCAGAGGCAGTTTTCAGAGCTAATCACATAGAGAGAAGGGGAAGGACCCTTATGCCCTCAGTGATGCTTATCTATAAGCATCTGGTAAATAAATGTCTTTTATCATATTATTCCCTTAAAGAGTTAATATTCCCTTACAACGAGGCGTGCCTTCTTAAATCAGACAATGAGATTTCTGTCACCCAATCTATTCCCCTTTTTTGCCATAGCTGCCAGACATCTCAAAACTAAATTTAATATTTCATTGCAGTCACATAAGTAGCCTAGATTTTTAGTATAATCATCTCTGCTCCTTCTTCTATATGGTTTTGAGCTTTTATTTTATGTCTTATTAAATGCATGCCAGGTTGGAGCTAACATCAACCTCCATTTCAGCAGGATGGAAAGGGTCTTACAATGTTTTAGGGAGTTGGAAGTGGCCCAAATTCATTAATGAGCTGAACCATAGACGAATATTCCTAATCAGAATTCTTGTGGTGTTAGAACAATCCCAAAAGGGGAGTGAGAAGAGAATTCTGGTACTATTTATTGAGTGCCTTCTCTGTCCCAGTCACCTTAAATATCTTATTTCATTTAATCCTCACTGCAACCCTATGAAATCAGTCCTTATAACCCTCAATTGCCACATCTAGAATCTGGAAACAGGTTTCTTATTCAAGTTCTTACGCTTAATTAGTGGAGCTTAGAATAGATACAAGATATATCTGACTTCAGAGCACATACCAGACCACTGCTAGTCTATACCATGCTTTTGTATACAAAGCAAGGCACCCCTCTGGGAGGACAGTCTTACAGCGACAGGGACACTGACATCATGTGAATATGCAAAAGCTACAGAAAGGGCAATTCTAGGAGCCCTGCAATGTCATTCTCAGAAGCAGCCCCGAGACAGGCAGACACTGACAATTCTCACTGAGATCCTTGTTCTCCTCTTTCTGGGGGACAACAATGAACCATGTTCCCCAGTCCCATGCATGTAGATGGGGGCACGTAACCACTCCTGCTGAATGAAATGAAGGCGGGGATTATATATGTCACTCCCCTCTTGGCCTGTAAACTCCTAAGGCTGGCTGAAGGGAACACTGGCTGAAGGGAACACTTTGAGGACCAGAGAAGGATGGAATCATGAGTTAAGAGGGGTCTTGTGTCCCTAAATGACACTGTGGAGCTGAGCCCATTTCATCTTCTGCAAACCATGTTGAACTGCGATATGAATTAAAAATATATACTTTCATTGTGTTTAGGCCCCTGGAATTTGGGGCTTATTTGTTGTGATGCTTGACTTACCCTAATGCTAGTCCAAACTATCTTGCTTCCTTTAACTGGCTTGCCTGAAAAGATCCAGAGGACCTATGATTCAAGACAAGGGAGCTGTGGAGAGATGATTCGCTTTCCTTGTTCCTCTAAGTAAAATTCTCCCCAAGTCACCCCTACTTGATGTCCAACCTTCAAGAACAGGTCAAGTGAACCTCACTTTCGGCCCAGAGCCTCAGTCATAATTATGAGTCACAGAACTGCCGGACGTTTGAGCTGAAAGTCACCTCTGAGATCAGATTTTGAAGATTGAAAAAAACCAACCAAGGCCAAGGTGTATGGCTTGCTTGAGGTCTCAGAGCCAAGGCTAACACCCAAGGCTGGTGGCGGGCCCAGGGCCCTTTCCCTCCCTGATTGGAAGGAAGCCTTGCTCAAACAGCTGTACAGATGAGGGCAGATGGCCCTGCCTATAAACCCTCGCTAGGAAGGCAACCAGCGTTCACATGGAGGCTGCTCTGCAGATGGAGGACTCTGGCGCCCTCCACTGGTCAAACTTGCCATGAGCTCCTCTGCCAGTCGTGCAAATTGCAGGACTGGGAATAATGATGGAGCTATGGCAACACTCTCTAGGTATCTGTGGCCACAGTCAGTGCCTATGTTAAAACCCTTTTGAGGCTGTGAGCTATTTCCTGGCAAATCCCCACATTTTCCAGTCAATGGATCCTCCTGCCTCCCATACACATGCAATGTCACTTCAGGCAGGAACATGAGTTGACTTCTCTTTCACCAAGCTCAGCTCCCCGAATCGCACCCTCTCTCCTTCTCTGGCTTCCCCACGCTATGAAAAGACACAATGTCTTCTCTCCAAGGCCCCTTTTTAAAAATACTTAGTCTCCAGTTTGCAGTGAAATTAGCATTTGTCCTCTCTAATTGTGTTTGCAGCAACATCAGAATAGGAAAGAAAGGACTCCATGAGAAGAAGAGATAATAAAAGCTTCCATGTAAAAGACACCAGAGTGGAAAATGAAGAGCAGACCAAGAGGCCAGGGGGCTTATGCCAGCCTCTCTCTCTACGCTGCTCTGAAGAATGGGGAACCAGAGAGTAATTGTAATTCCGTTCTCTGTTCCAAAGGCAAATTTCCCCAAGATGGGGAGGACCCTCTGCCTGACACTAAGCCTCAATTTCCCCAGCTCTGTAAAGCTAATGACTAAATAATCATGAAAGTCGGAAATGACATTGCATCTCCAGTTCACTTTGCAGAGGAGCAAGCCCAGCTCTAGAGAGAGAGAGAGGACCCACCTAACCACAATCTTGAAGCTCAAAGCAAGTCCCCAATCCTCAGGCCAGAGCCAGCCCTGCCTTCTTTTGTTTGCACAGGAAGGTAGCGCTCCATCCACTTGGGTGCAGGCCTAGCCCTCAGCAGAGCGACAGATCAAGCAACATTTCGGAGTACTTTAGCTACAAGATTCCGTACTCGGGAATCTCGGTGTGCTCTGAACATAGAGTAAGGCTGATCCGGGATGTCTTGGGTGAGCCTGGAGCTGTGGAGCAGGGGACCCCGGATTCCAGACAACTCAACTATTAATGCCCCGTGTGGGCGATGGGCCTGGCCTACCTGCTTTATAAGATCATCAGCAAGATAATACATATAATCCACATGTTCATTTTCGTTTATTTCTAGAGAGGAGACTCTTAGAGTGGCTCTCATCCAATTCCTTTATTTTTTTTTACAACCATTTTGCAAAAGCAAAACTCAGAGGAGGCAAATGAAATGGACTTCAGAACAGCTCCCAGCCTGGCCCTTGTGTTCTTGCCCAGGTCGGGGGTCTCACGGAGAGGGGAGGACGTGCAGACTCCCCAGGTCTTTCTGGGAGCGTGAAAGGTGGCTCGGTGCCGGGCCAAGGCAGAGCTGGGGTCTAGGCTGCTGCAGGGCCACAATTCGTGCCTGCAGTTCCCCGAAAGCCTCCTCACACGTGGATCCCTCCTCTCAATGGCGGGCATTTGGGCTAAAGTCTTAAAGCCTTGGTGGTGTCTCTGAGCTCAGCCACCAAGACCTGGTCACACCTCCTGCTTCAGAGACACCTGGGGAGTGTTCTGCAAGTTCCTAGGTTTACACAGACTCACCAAGCAGGTCTTCAGGAGGGAGCCCAGGAAGTTAGGCCCATTGATTCATCCTAAACTAACACCTTCCCATGCACATAGAACAAAATGAGATGAAATCCAAATGCCTGAGCACACCTGCAGGGCCCTGCGGGAGCCCCACCTCCCCTCTCACCACTGCCTCCAGCCTCAGCACATACACTGGCCTGCCTTGGGTCCCTGCCTCAGAGCCTTTGTACCTATTTTCCCTCTAAGTTGAGCAATTCTCTTCCCAGGCTTTTCCTGGCTGCATCCTCTTCATGATTTATAAAGTAATTGTTTATTGAAACACCATTGTCTTCGATATCCAGGTCCCAGGCAGCTCCTTCATGGATGCCTGCCTTGACATCCTGCCTAATACCGCACCCTGCCCACCGAGTCCTTGAAGGCAGCATCTTTGCTTTGCTCCCTCTGTATCCCCAGCAATGAGAACAATGTCTAACATGTCATAGGTCTTCATAAATATTTGTCAAATGACTGAGTGGATGACATTACTCTGTTTTATTCTGAGATTCTCTTATTAGTTTATTACCTATCTCCCTGACTTGTATGAGAGTTCCCTGGGAACAGACACCTGTCTGTCTTGTTCCCACCATATCCTTAGTGCCTGGCGTAGTACCTGACCCATAGTAGTTACTCAATAAAGAGTTGTTGAAAGAATGAATGCACAAACTAATGTTTGAGAATCCTTGAGCTGGAACCCCCGTTGAGCAGGGCACAGGGTAACTGTTTCCAACAAACATATTCCCCGTCATGTGCAAGTGGCTGGGAAAAGTTTTTAAAGGCATGAAACAGGTACCTTCCTCCCAACTTGCCCACAGATTCACAGAGGCGTCATTCATTCAGTCATTCGACAAATATTTATGAAAACCTATGACATGTTAGGCATGAACCAATTAGTGCAAGTGCCTCACTAAGGGGTGAACAAGATGTATGTTACCACTGAAACCTGTTTGGCTCAGAGGATAGAGCGTCGGCCTGCGGACTGAAAGGTCCTAGGTTCGATTCCGGTCAAGGGCATGTACCTGGGTTGTGGGCACATCCCCAGTAGGAGATGTGCAGGAGGCGGCTGATCGATGTTTCTCTCTCATCGATGTTTCTAACTCTCTATCTCTCTCCCTCTCTGTAAAAAAATCAATAAAATATATTTTAAAAAAAAGATGTATGTTACCCCTTATTGAGGTACAAAGCAAGAAGTCACCCCAAATTCAGGCAACCAGGCAGTCTTCAGAGAGGATGTGATGTTTGACACTGGCCTTTAAGTAAAGACTTAAGTACTGCAGCCTGGCTGGTGTGGCTCAGTGGTTGAACATCAACCCATGAACCAGAAGATCATGGTTCGATTCCTGGTCAGGGCACATGCCTGGGTTGCAAGCTAGATCCCAGTAAAGGGCGTGCAGGAGGCAGCCAATCAATGATTCTCTCTCATTTCCCTCTTCCTTCCTTTCTGAAAGCAATAAAAATAAAAAGATTGAAGTACTACAAAGACAAAGTAAAGCAGGAAGGTAGAGACGCTGAAAAAGACATACAAAGAAAGAATGGTTTGAAAAGAGGGGGTAGGTGGAGGTGATAAGGTTAGGTGAGGTGGTTGAAGCCAGGTCACAGTGAGTTTAATTTTGACCCATATGTCAATAGTTTCCTAACTATTCAAGTGGGACAGTCTCCCCATTTTAAAGGCTCTTTAAAAACATGCTATATTGAGATCAAATATTCATTCATACAGAATAAATAAAATTTCAGAGTTCAAAAAAACCTGAAATCCATATTTTCACTCCAGAAACATGAGACAAAGATCAGCAATCATAATTTGAAGGGCAAATAATTTCTCTGTTTCCCTGGCCATCATTGGGTCAGTATATTTTTTAAGTTGACTGATTAGAAAAACATACAAAACATGTAACTATCTTATATACACAAGGCTTTTAAACAAATCTGTTTGGAATTACATTGATGGAAACAGCATTTACCTGTTTTTTGAAATGACACTTGTGTCTACTGGATGTATTCACGTGCACGAAACACAGGTTGGTCACCGAGCCCCAGCTCTCCAGGGCCCTCTGCCGACAGGGAATCACTGCTGAAGGTGAGGGCAGGCCATGGAAGAAAGGGGAGCAGAAGCTGCTTGTGATGGAATTTGGGGGTTAGGAAGTTAACAGGCACATTGGAGAAGGTAGAATTTGGAGTAGAGGGCTCAGTGAGGAAGAGACCATAGCCCTCAGGCCCCTTCTCTCTCCACACCCTGTCCCAGCTCTGAATCTGTGAGCAAGTCATGCCCCAAAGACAAGGTGAACCAAACTGCTTTCCTGCTGATTTTCAACCCCCGAGTCCTGGCCATCAAAATGGGAGAAATTCTTCAATGAACCGCACAGTCCTGCAGGCTGGGCCCCACACTCTTCAACAACTAACATTTTGGTGACTTTCGTCCTAGACATACCGCCACACATCCTTTTCCCCACTCTCCATATGATGAAACTGCTGTGTCATCAAACACTTTTGTAAAGGCATGATTTTTAGTTGTCACGTAATATTCCCCGTCAAAAACGCCCCATAATTCACCATTCTCCTTTGTTGAACGCTCAGCGAGTCTCTAATATCTCACTGTTATAAATAGCGCTATGGCACATATCCTCGCTCATTAATCTCTGTGCGCACTCTGATTACTTCCTCGGGGCAGATTCCCAGCCGGGTGATCGCTGCAATGTTTGCCATTGTGATGGATTTTGTGTCGCACTGCTAGCCCCCTGCCTGGTGTCCTAGTGGCAAACGATAAATACCGACGAAGGGATACACGTGGGGGAAAGGAGCTCTAACTGAGCACTGGCTGGCACGTCCCTATGGAGACAAGACACTTCCCCAGGGCTCATCTGGGTGACAGACAAGGCTACGTATTTATTCGTGGATTCACCTGACCCCTTCTGCCCAAAAGGGCCTGACCTAGAACAAGAAGAACTGATATGTCATGTGAAACCATCAGAGGGAGTGGGGAACAGTGCAGGGACTCAGCTCCCCAAGACCCCAGGAGAATGAAGCAGGAAGGGCAAGGGATGCCCCCTTGTCGGGCCCCTGCAGCCAGGATGGCCAGATAAAATACAAGAGGCCTGCTTACATCTGAATTTCCAATACACAACGAATAATTTTTTTTAGCGTGAATGTGCCACATGCAATATTTGGGACTTTCTTATACATTTTTTAAGAACCACGGTTGATCTTAAATTCTAAGTTAGCAGGCATGCTGGGTTTTCTTTGCTAATCTGACAACTCCGCCTGCTGCACCGTGACTGCAGACCAGCTGCAGTTTGGGGGTGAACGTGAATGGAGTTGGCATGAACTTGGTGCCCAGGAAATTGAGGGCTCTCGGTGCAGGAAGAGAGGGCTGCAGCTTCTTACCAACGAAGGGATTAATTTTGGGGAGCTCAGCTCAAGGATGCCCGCCCTCATAGGAGCCAAAGGCCAGAAGAGATGGGTCATGAAGTGGTTCTGATGGCAGTCTCTTTGGGGCACAGGGCTCAGGGGTGCTAGGGTCATCGGGAGAAGAGACGGAGAGAGCACATGGCCGGGTGAGGGAGGCTGGTCCCCTCATAGTTGGTGCAGGTGGGCCGTGAGGGAGACAGGTGGGCCGTGAGGGAGGCAGCTGAAAACACGCTGATGCCACAGCCCCTGAAACACAGTTCTCTCCCTGCCTTCACTTCTGCCCTCCAACTGCTCTATTTAAAGGAACAGAAGCGCCTCTCTCTCCACACACAGAGCACCTTCCTCTGCGTGCCTCTGCAGTCCCTCACACAATATGCTCTAAATTAATAGCTTCGGGAGATAATGGCTTATGAAGCAGAAGTTTGTGTGCTGCCAGGGGAAACGCGCTGCTCCTTATTATGCAGCTATATGTTGTTTGCAGTCGGATTAAGAGCAAACAAGGTTAAATGCGCACACAGGCAAATAGTCTCAAATTTCTGCTCGGCGACCTGCTGCCTCAATCTCCCTTCTCTGGCTTTGTTTTGGCTGTTTCTTTACTTCCATTTTTCTCCTTGTCCTATGTCCCTCCTTCCTTCCTTTCTCCCGCTCATTGAGCTACTCCCTTGTTTGGTTTCTCTCCCCTTCTTCTCTATTCCTGTGCTTTACTGGTTTTCTCATCATCCATTCTTTGTCTTTTCTTTGAGGCAGAAGAACTGCCCAACCAAAAACATATTTAAAATTATGGATTGTTAGAATGGGAAGGTGCTTCTAAAATCATTTGCAAACAAGGAAACTGGGGCACTTAAAGGTGAAGCGACTTTGTGAAGATAGCACAGTTCCTAGCACTTAGGATTGGGGTCCAATCTCCCCTCTCCAAATTCGGTTTCCTTCTACCGCACACAACCCCTTCTCATAAAGGATGGCACCACGTGACATAGTGAGTGGCTTTCTGTTGTGCATTGAATTGTGTCTCCTGAAAAAGATCTGTCTGCATCCTAACCACCACACCTACAAATGTGACCTTATTAGCAGATATAATCAAGTTAAGATGAGGTTATATTGAAGGGGGGGGGGCCTAAATCCAATGACTGGTGTCCTTATAAAAAGGCCATGAAAACACGGGGTCATAGAGACACAGAAGAAAGCCCTGTGACAACGGAGGCAGAGACTGGAGTGATGCAGCTACAACCCAGGGAGTGTGGAGGGCTGCCCATCACCCCAGAAGCTGGAAGCCAGGCAGCGACGAGATTCTTCCTCAAAGCCGCCAGAGGAACCAACCCTGCCCACGCCTGGGTTTTAAATGTCTGGCCTCCAGAACTATGGGAGAATGCATTTCTGTTGCATTCTCCCAAAGTACTTCTCCCAAAGTACCAGTTTGTGGTACTTTGTTACAGCAGCTGCAGGAAGTTAATACATCTGTGCTCAGCCTGCTGCAGACCCTAGAGCAGACGGGAGACCACAGTCTGCAGCTGGTCGGCCCGGCTCTGTCCCCACCACCACACTACCTTGATCTTGCAGAAAAAAAGTGCCAAATGAATGTCTAGCGTGGGGAAGAAGCTGGGACTGGGTTTTCTGAGGTATAAAGCAGTGCAAGGCATGGTCCCTGCCTTCTAGATGCTTCTGTAAGAATAAGATAAAGAAGGCCCTACTAAGAGAGGAGTGTAGGGTTTCAGAAAGAGCCTCTGCCCCAGCCAAAGGACTTCTCCACAGAAGCTCTATCCAGAGGAAAAGGAGAGCAGCCCCATGTTTCCAGAGCAGACGCCCCTCAGACACTGCCTCTGAGAGGAAGCCGACTCCAGGGGGCAGTAGAGTGTACGCCCAGGAGCCCACCTTGGGACATTTCTATGAGCCAGCAGCCACCTGTGGCCCAGAAAGGCTGCCTCGGGCTGTGTCTAAAGGCCCACGACCTGCCTTACCACCTGCCCCATATGTCCCTGAGGTACCCGACCACTCCCCAGAGCTAGTCTTTGCTTGACCCTGAGCAAGTTAGGAAGGGTGGGAGGGTCTGACTGACCCCTCCTTGAACTCTGACACACTCAGTCCTGCATTTTGGCCCAGCATCTGAGCCCTTAGGAGGTTGCTATCCGCTCCCAGAACTACCACGTGGGGGTCTGCACCCAAGTCAAGGCCAGTCTGTGATGCCCATGTTTCCCTCATTCAGTCCTTGCACTCTTATGTAAATATAGTATTTTCCAGATTTCTGACCATTGTGGTCAAGTATAGTTTGTTTGTGTCTTTTTTAAAATATGGACCTTGCCAAAACCGGTTTGGCTCAGTGGATAGAGCGTCGGCCTGTGGACTGAAAGGTCCCAGGTTCGATTCCGGTCAAGGGCATGTACCTTGGTTGCGTGCGCATCCCCAGTGGGGGATGTGCAGGAGGCAGCTGATCGATGTTTCTCTCTCATCGATGTTTCTGGCTCTCTATCTCTCTCCCTCTCTGTAAAAAATCAATAAAATATATTTAAAATAAAATAAAATAAAATAAAATAAAATAAAATAAAATATAGTCCTCATAACTTAACAAAAAATTGGTCTTGCTCTCTCCTTCCTTCCTTCTTCCATTCCGTCCTCCACACTGCCATGTGAGCAATTGTTAGAAAAGGCCCACCTGGTCAAGTTATTCTACAGGTCAAAAGCCTTCAAAGACTTCCCACCAATACTCCTTAGCATACCCCATAACCTCTGCCATATCTCTAACTACTCCCGCAGCCTCTAAGTGGGTCCCTGGTCCTATTCTTGCCCCTCCCACTCCATGATCCATTCTCCATAGCTGGGACAATCTATACTAATAAAAGGGTAATATGCTAATTAGACCAGATGTCTTCCAGACACCCATCCGGACATCCTTCCGGACAAAGCCACGGTGGCAGGGGCCGAGGTAGAGGCAGTTAAGGGTGATCAGGCCAGCAGGGGAGGGCAGTTAGGGGTTTCCAGGCTGGCAGGGGAGGGCAGTTAGGGGCAACCAGGCTGGCAGGGGAGGGCAGTTAGGGGCAACCAGGCTGGCAAGGGAGCAGTTAGGGCTGACCAGGCCAGCAGGCAGGCAGAGCAGTTAGGGGCAATCAGTCAGGCAGGGGAGCAGTTAGGGGCATCATGCAGGCAGGCAGAGTGGTTAGGGGCGATCAGGCAGGCAGCCAGGCAGGTGAGTGGTTAGGAGCCAGCAGTCCCAAGCAGGGATCGGGCCTAAACCAGCAGTTGGACATCCTCCGCAGGGTCCCAGATTGAAGAGGGCGCAGGCCGGGCTGAGGGACCTTCCCCACCCCCGTGCACAAATTTTGTGCACCGGGCCTCTAATAATTATATAACCTCCATCAAATAATACCCCCTGTTGACAACTCATTAATGAATCCCCATTGTACTTGAAATAAAATTCACATTCCTCCCCAGATCCTATGAGTCTTGTATGATAGGCTCCTGCTGCTTTTCAGTCTCCTGCATCCCTCCTCCCCCTCGACACTCCAGCCTCAGCCCTTCTTCAGGTCCTCACACAGGTCCATCTTTTCCTGCCACAAATTCCTCGAACATACTGTTCCCCTGCCTGGAATGCTCCTCCCTCATGCACACATGGCTGGCTCCTTCTCATTGTCTTCTCATTGCTTAAGGACAGTGTGGATGCCACCTCCTCAAAGAGGCCTTTCCTGACCACCAGATGGGAAGCAGTGCCTTCTTCCCAACACACACACACACACACACACACACACACACACACACACACACACACAGTCCTCTTTCAACCCACTTTAATTTTTCACTGTAGCACTGTATCAAATTTGTAATTGGGGGGTTGTCTTACTCCTTTATCTATTTATTGATTATTGGACCCTCTTACTGGAAGAATGTAACATCCACAAGAACAGAAACCATGATGGCTTTCTTATCACTGTATACTGAGTATCTCATTAGTACTTGTGCATAGAGGAAGCACAATAAACATTTATTGTATCTATGAAGGTCTCTAATGCCTGTATCTCTTATCCTCCTCCTGCTCCAACTCATTCTCTAAGATTCAGTCAAGAACCCAATACAAAGTCATCCCTCTCTTCAGTGAGCAGAGGCTATCATCCCGTATGCATGGAGAAAGCAGTGATTGGATGCCCACTCTGTGCCAAGCATGATGACAGGCACTGGGAATACAAGGATAAATCCACAGACATCCCTTGACTTCCGGGGGTCCACAGCCGAGTGGAAGAAATGTGGACATAAAGAGATTGTTAAAGTGAAATGTAGAATAGATATGGATGACAAAAATGTGTGGGATGCCAGTTAGAGCAAGACAAGGTGGGCACTAGCAAAGTCTGCATTAATGATAACACAGGACAGGTGGCAGGCACTTTCCTGCCCCGCTACCCCTAGCAATCATCACCCAGCATTACCATTGTCCATTTGCTTCTTGGTGTTCCTGGTTAGAAAGTGAGGCCCTGAGGATAGGGATGCTGTCAGATATAGCCTTGGGCCCCCCAGGACCTTCCATCCATCCATCCCAAAGGGATGGGAACAAACTCCCAAGATCTACACTTTGCCTTGGGCTGCTTTGGGCCCAGATGCTCTCTGATCTTTGTATCCACACAAAAGAATCCCCCTCACTCAAAACAAAGTCCTCCCTGGAGAGAGCCCGGCTATTTATTGAGCGCCACCTGCCACCTGGGTTAATCCAGCCCTAGATGTTTCCTTTATGGCCAACCCTATTTCAGCAGCAGCTGATGTCCCATCTTACCCTTCAGAACTGTTGAGAAATGAGGGACAATAAATTGCCATCCACTCACCCAGGCCTGGCTTACTGCCACCACCACCACTTCTGCCTCCACACCGCAGAAGAAAGACTTAGACCCCAGATGAGGCCCAACATCAATTAGGCCCCGCTGGCAAATTAGTCACACAGGGTGACATTTTCCAATCATGGAACATTAGCATCCTCCCTAATTATGAAATTGTAGAGGTAACATGTGTGGGGGCAAACAAGACCAGAGCTCTCAGCATCTCGAGTGTGTGTGTGAGCACACACACACACACACACACACACACATTGGTGCAAACATGGGGCCATGAGACAACGGGATCTACCTCTTCTCTGACATTGTTTAAAAGTTGACTTTGCACTTTACTTAGAATGAGAGAGAAAAAACCCATGAAAGAAATCCATAAAAACCAGAAAGCATTTCTAAGAATTTCACAGATGAAGAGAATTCCAGAAAACATTGGCTGTAAAGCTGAGAGCATTAAACCATTCTGAGATAAAACCATCTGCTCTTTGATTCAGGCCTGGTAGCCGTTAGCACTCCCTTGAGGATGAGCTACAACAGGTTCACTCTAGGACACATTGATCCTGAACAGCCCTCCCTCACCTGTAATATGGAAACAACTACTTCTCACTCATTCATTCAATAAAGATTTGTTGAGTGTCTTCCAGGCCCTGCCGGAAGCCATGAAGACAGTGGTGAATGAGGAAGCATAAATGCACCTGTACTCATGGAACCAAGGCTGATGCTCTTACAGCTTTAACACCAGGGTGTCAGGTGTTGCGTCATCCAATGACCAGCAGGTGGGGGCTGCCTGATGAGGCTGGCTTGGGGTTTTCCCTAGTTGAACAAGGGCCTCTTCCCAGGTCAAGGGTCTGTTCTTAGCAGCCCTCCCTGATGGAACTTCCTAATAATTGAGTATTATAAACATTTTGTGTTACTGGAAAGGGATGAGTTTTAAAAAGTGTAAAATAATTAGGTATATAAATAAATTGATATAGGCATTTCCATATTAAAGGTAAGGGAACTAAAGAGAAGATAAATAGATGATTTGCACATTATATTACTTATAGCACTTTAGTGTGTATTCATTATGTGTGTATGTATGTTTGTATTATGTGTGTGTGCCATGCATTCATATATCTACTTCCATATTCTGTTTATCTCAGGGTTCCTTGAAGGATTACATAAATAAGTATGTAATTCCCTAGCATAGGGTCTAGCACACAGTGGACATGCAATAAGTATTCTCTACCATTACTCTTGCTGCCTTTGCCTGATAGCAATGGGAGTTGAGGACAAGCTTGGTGCTCCATAGTGTTCCATCCAGTGTTGCATTTCTGAAGAACACATCTGCACTCGCATGTCTGCTGAAATAAGCCCTCCACCTCTTCATAACATCACTGCCTGATCCAGCCTGGTGATGCCCCTGCCTGTTTTATAGTAGATTCACTGTGTCCTGTGCTGGGGGTGCCATGGCCACTGGCAGGGAAGAGATAGCCATCATCGACTTGCCAGCAAGCCCAGCAGTGCCTTGCATTGAGCATGTGGAATACGGTTACTCATTTGGATTTACTCTTTGTCATATCCTCCTTCCTCCCATCTTACATCACCTGTTAACGCACACTCCCTCAGGGCAGGAGCTCTGCATGCTATGGAGCTGGCCCAGGCTCTGGAGCTACGTGGCATTAATCTCCCGTCTGCCCATTCTCCCGCTGCTCTAAGCACGCTGGCTCTGCTCGTCAGCCAGAGGCAGGACTTCTAGGCCAGTGTTTGCTTGACTGATTGCTCTCTCCCCTTACGAGCTGTATCAGAACACACACCGGAGACAGAGCCCAGCCCCCTCCCTCTCCCCGTGGCGCACTGCCAGTCATGAAGACGTCATTGGAATGTCTACTCTTTTTTTTAAACGCTGCTCCTTGTCGCCATAGATTGATCTGCCAGTTAAATATTTAGACATGATCATCCGCCTTTGTCATAAAACACTGTTTGACTTTGAGCGATGAGCAAGGAGGCACCGATGGTGTAGCTAGTCCCTGCCTGGTGTATGGGGAGAGATGGAGGCAGTGACACTAGGAGAATGCCACCCCCTGGGTCAGCACATCTCTGCCAAAATACAACCAACCCAACCAGCTTTGGCAAGTTTAGCATACCCAACCTCCGAGCTTGGCAAGGGCTGAGAAGGGAGAACCAGTTTCTATCCTTAGATGGCCAAATTCATGAGTTCAGCTCAATCAGACCCACCGGCCTCTCTCCGTCAGTCCCATCCTGCCCCAGCCTTCCCAATTATCAATGGCTTTCATTTCAGTTAGCTCATTTAATTTTCATAGTATCTCTATGAAAGCTAAAAGTGCCAGCAACATGGCACCAACACCCACTATCTTATTTGTCACAACAACCTCCATAAGATGGAATTGCTGTCCTAATTTACAAGCAAGAAAGCCAAGGCTCGCCAGAGGTTAAATAAATGGCAGCCCAAGGCCGCCCGGGAGGAAAAGAGGGATCTGTGACTAGAATTCAGCTATCCCAACTCCCAAGGATGTGTTCTTTTCACCAGGTTTATATAAAAGGTCACACCAACATGGACCCTCTAAATCAGCGGTTCTCAACCTGCGGGTTGCGACCCCTTTGGTGGTCGAACGACCCTTTCACAGGGGTCGCCTAAGACCATCCTGCATATCAGATATTTACATTATGATTATAACAGTAGCAACATGACAGTTATGAAGTAGCAACGACAATAATTTTATTGTTGGGTCACAACATGAGGAACTGTATTTAAAGGGCCAGAAGGTTGAGAACCACTGCTCTAAACTCATATTTGATCACCTCAGTCCACAATTACCTTTATTCCCCCTGTAACTTCTGCAGAGGCTCAAGATCTTTCCTGGGAATTGTGACTTGCCTCCTGATCACAAATGGAGGTCAAAGGCCAAAGAGACCAAACCACTCAGGTCCTGCTTTAACATTTAGACTACTAGATGCCTGGTGCATGAAGTTTGTGCACATTAAAAGGGAATTAATTAGAGGAAATATTTTAGTATTGCTATTTGCCTTTTCTCTATAATCGAAGTGTCAGAAATGAAAGAAAATTGGTGAAATGTATATGAAAATCTCCCTCCTGTCAGAGTCTGGGGCGCACCGGGGGACCCAGAATCAAGTCCCCACCCACCCGCACGTGCCTCAAAATCATGCGAGACCCAGGCCTGGCCAGCCCCACCCCCATCAAGCCCCACAGGGTGGGGGATGCAGCCTCAGGTCCCCCGGCCCTGGCGTGAGGGCACAAGGGCGCAAGGGTGTGACAACCATTGCACATTAGCTGTTTATTATATAGTATAAGGTACTTTTAGAGCAATGGCCATCAAAGCCCTGGGTCCCTGCTCTGCATTGGCCATAAGAAAGTGAACTTCAGAAGGTGGAGGTCTTCAGTAATTCTTCGAGGGCAACCTGGAAGGGCCTTGGGCAAGGTGAGAATAAGGCAGACATGAGCCACAGAGGACACGTGGTATGCAGACTACAGAGAGCATTCGAGACCACAGCACCTCCAGTCCACTGTTTGCTCTGATGGCAAAAATAGTTTGCAAAGAAACCCTTGCCTTTATTCCCCTGTTGAATCTTAGGAGAAGAAAGCTGAGACAGTACTGCACTGGATCAAAGACTCCAAGAAGAGAATCAACTACTGCTGAGAGCGTTCACAGGCTCTGCAGTGAACACCCTTATTCCTACCCTCTCACTCTCCAGATAGGTAAACTGAGGCTTCGAGAGAATTGTAAGTACCTTACAGAGGGTCACACATTTGTCAGTAGTAAGGACTCAGATTTTCTAGCTCCTAGTCCAGTCCTCACATTTGCTCCTGGAAAAGCCAGCCCAGTGGCCACCATCTTGGAGACACCCCTTAGAAGACCCCCAAAATACCACTTTGAGGACAAGAGGGAAGGTCATACAGAGTTCCCCCAAAATGCCACTAGGAGGACAAGAATGAATTCACACTCCTCAGTTATGAAAGCACTTTATTAGGGGAAGAACCAGAGAACAGGAAAAAAGGAAGGCAGAGGATACTGGATGATCCTAAAAAGACATATTCTGTGGCCTTTCCAATGGGTATGCAGACATCCTAATCTCTACCTAAAAGAAAAACAGCAATATTTGTCTTTAAGGGCCTCCCAGGCAAAATGTTTGGCCAAAATCATACATCCTTAAGCTGGGTTTTTATTAAAATGATGAAGCAATAAAGCCATAATATTTTATGATACGATCAGAGTGACATAACTAAAAAAGCATAATTCAGTCATCCCAACACTAATATCAGTTCCACCAACCTCTTCCTAAACCAATCTAAGGGAAGCCAGATTGCTTTTCCCAGAATTGCCTCTTGTTTATGGGTAAAGGCCCTCTGACTCTCACCTCCTTATCTATTCCTTTTTTAAAATATATATATATATTTTTTATTTCAGAGAGGAAAGGAGAGGGAGAGAGAGAAATATCAATGATGAGAGAGAATCATTGATTGGCTGCCTCCTGCACACCCCACACTGGGGATCAAGCCCATAACCTGGTCATGTACCCTGACTGGGAATCAAACTGTGACCTCGTAGTTCACAGGTCAATGCTCAACCACCGAGCCACACCAACCTGGCTGTTCTTATCTACCTATATTGCCTTTCAGAAGGATTATCCAGATTGTACCAGTTTCAAAAATGGACTCAGAGCAACACTTAAATAATCCAACCAGATGGGGCCCAATCATCCAACCAGATTGGGCCCAATCTGGTTGGATCAAGCACCCCCTTCCAGAACCGCTAAGTCATAGGGACCCTCAAGGAATGTAACAAATCTGTTTCCCATTGCATTCAATGATTCCCAAGAGCCAAAAAGGAGGTTCACCTACCATACTCCTGGAACAAAACATGCTCCTTCTCCATGCTTCAATTCAGCTCATGGAGGAGTCATCCCTTCTGCCTACTGAGCTGCATCTCCACCCCATGACAGTTCCTCTCTGATTAGTCAAAGCCCAACATTCATATTACACAGTGGAGCAGGATATAAAATGGCATACATCAGAATACTTTTTTATGCTGCTATTGGATGGGTGAGTTATTAGGTCAGAACAAAGAGGAATTATTGGCTTAAGTAACTACGAAGTCCAAGAATGGAACTTACCTCAGGCTTAGCTAGATCCAGAGTTCAAGATTATTATCAGGTGCATGCTTGTGTGTGTGTGCGTGTGTGTCTCTCTCCCCCCAGTCCTGCCATCTCTCAGCTCTGCTGCTCCCCATGTGTTGACTTCAACTTCTCTCCTACTCAGATGATCTTCTTCCATGGGGCAGATAGGAGCCACTGATGGCTCCACACTTACACAGCGTCCACTGGTGACAGGCAAGAAGGAGGAAGATTCCCCTCTCCCAGTCCATACATCACCACATTCCTTGGCCCAATTGATGCAGCCATGGTGGGGATGAAGATACTGTAATTAGCAGCCTCCACCACAATCACAAAAAATAAAAGAGAGGCAGTTTCCCAAAAGAAATGGCAGTGCCATGCCAAAGGAAAAAAAGAGATAAATATAAATACAGTAGATCTCCACATACAAAGACAGCCTAGCCATTATTACTTCATGAGATTGGTTTGGAAAGAAAATAGGAGACTCAAAATTTTCAACACAATGTTTTACTTTTTAGGTTCAAGAAACGGGGAATAGGAAGCCAAACTTCGGATTCTTGTCCTAACTCATATTTCCCAACAGATAATTTCAGAGAAGGCCTGCCTTTGGAGTCAACAGAACTTGCCAAGCCACTGATAAAATGGTATGGTCTCCCAATTGGCTATTGTCTCTTGTGATATCCTTCCTTGGTCAGGAACCCTGCAGAAGAGGGAGGGTGAAGAATAGGATTCAGAGACAACAGTCCATTCAAATCCCTGACATTCCTCAGTCCTCAATAGTGCCCTGCCACCTAGAGGCAGCCCACTCACTTCCTCCTGACCTGAACTTGTAAAGGTCAAAGGGAAGAAATCAAGGAGGAAGACTGGAGAACAGATAGAAGCACAATGTGCCATCAGAGAGGTTGGCACCTGCTCCCATCTGGGAAACCGACTTCAAAAGGTGCTGAACAGAGTGGTAGAGCGCTTGCCACCACAGCCACCTCCACAGCTCCGTGGAAAGCTCTGTGTTGGGAGAGTCTCGCAAGCCATAGCTGGTGAGGTTGGTGATCATGGACAACAGTGTTAGACTACTCAGGAACAAGTATCTGCTCTTTCACTTACCAGGTGGGTGACCTTGGGCAAGTTACTCAGTACCTGTGATCCTGTTTCCTCATCTGTAAAATAGGAATGTTGGTTGTTACCTATCTCACAAAGTTGTCCTGGGGAGAAAATGAGATAATGTCTTTAAATTCTTAGAATGAAACAGAACCAGAGGCATGGAAGTATGGAACAGATTGACAAATCTCAGAGGGAGAGGGGACTGGAGGCAAGAAGAGATTAACCAAAGAATTTATACGCATATGTGCATTACCCGTGGACACAGACAATAGGGTGGTGAAGCCCTGGAGCCAGACAGGAACCAGTTAGAGGGGGGCCATAGGGGGTAAAAGGGGGGAACATCTATAATACTCTCAACAATAAAAATAAAACGTGCAATATCCCTGAAGTCCAATAAAGTAAAAGACAAGAAATAATGCTTAGAGTGGTGCCTGAGATACAGTAAGCACTTAAAAAGTGCTTAGGAGTGTTGCCATTGGCAGCCAGGTATATGTTGAGTCGCACATACACTGTTTTTCAAGCATGCTGTGCTATGTTAAGGAATTAACTACAAACCTATTGAAAACTGTTACTGAAGACAGTGCACCTTCTAGTAGAGCTACTCCCATGTTGAGTTCCCACGTTTTATCAAAGACTGCACACTCAGTAACGGTTGAGAGGCACTGATACACATCACAGTGCTGTCTTTACAATGGCCTAGATCCCACGGAAGTTATAACTCAGACGCCAAGTTCAGTACTTGATCTCTGGCACTTTCAAAGAACGGTGTTCTTTCTCTATTGCCCTTTGCTGCTGTTGCTTACAAAGAAATTAGGTGGGATTCATGGCACCAGCAAGCATTAAATATCCCCATCTGTCCTGCTTACCCTAGGAGTTTTGCTCACCTGGACTTTTCTCTCCTGCCCATGATGGATGGCCAAGAGCCACACTGGCAGATTGACTTCCCATCCAGAAATAGCTCTGCCATTTAGATGCCATGGGGATAACATTAATACCAGACACAAAGGCTAAATAAAAAGCCTTTAGCAACTGAATGGCCCTTAGATTTCAGAGTTATTGATCCAGTGGAGCCTGCTAAGTTATTATGGCTACAGTTCTGCTCAGAGAAATCTGTGATGCTGAGAAAAGTTAGCAGAAGTCACAGTCACCTTTAACTACCAAGTACAGCCAATGGGCTGTGGGGCAGCTAGCGCCCCACTCCCCCAACTGCTGTGTTCCAAGACTGCATTTGCTCCTCCACATTCAGAGCTAGACTGGGAACCGCTAGTTTCCCCAGACCAATAAGAGCTCAAAATTTACAGCACGTCTAACCTTCCTTATGAATCTCACAGAAATTCTCCAAGATTGGGAAGATATCATTACACATCTGCATAATAATAAAGAAATTCAGGTCAAGGTGATTTGCTCAAGATCAAGCAGTAAGTGACTGACAGAGCAGGGGCAAGAACAGCAGTCTCCCCCCAGATATGGAAGCCCCCCCCCTCCCCAGGTTGGCTCCTGGACCCTACATCCATCCCTTTGCATCATCTCCAAAGCCCCCCCCCCACCTAGCCCCCAGGATAGAGGACATAGACTCCACCTGCCACGGAGAGTGGCCTTCACCTAGAATTATTCATGCCTCTTTCCCTGACTAATCCCCCACACTCCAGGTAGGAGCTAAGTTCATCGTGCCATCTCAGGCAGGGTGGAGTAAAAGGCTTGGGGTGAACACCAGCAAGCACTGCCTGGGGCAAAAGGGCTGAATCTGCATGGTCCTTCCTTCCCTCTGCCTTTTGCACATGCTGGGGCTGCTTGCAGTTAACACAGGTGGGACTGGGTATCAGCAAAGGGACCCCACACCCTGAGGCTCTCCTTTTAGGGGGCAAGCATGACAGTGGTCTTCAAAGTAAGACACCAACTTGGAGTTTGGGTGCATGGTGCTCTCAGCTATTTACAGGAGTCGCTGGGAGAGCTGCCTTTCCAGCCCCTGGAGGATATGGAGGCCGAGAATGCTGAGTGGCCACCGCTCCTCTTGCCAGAGGGGGAAAGAGAGAGCCTGGCCCTGCTAGCTTGTTACCAAGCTCCCTGAAGACACCTTGGGGACATTCAGTAGGCAGTACCGCTTGCTCTCCGCACTTGGACTTTTGGGTGCTACCTATTGTGGGTGTAGCACAAGGGAGAAAGAGGATATAAAGGGTTTACTCAGGCTCCAAAGAGCTTCTTTGTCTCTTCTCTCCAGGAACTGTTCTCCAACCAGTTGTGTGTCCTACACCAAGCAATTCATCATCAAGGCAACGTAAAAAAATGACAATGGGCAAAGCGCAAAGGAGTGGTGACTCCTCACAACAATTCTCCTTTCTCTGGGAGGAGTCCTAAGACATGGTGATTTGACCTTGCACCCTGGTCATGGCTGATGGACCCATAGGTACATCCCTGAGTAAAGCCAGGCCAATCACATTTCCTTCCATCTGGGAAATTATCTTATGGGGCAGTCAGGTCCTAGGCACTAAATTGGGCAATGGCCATGACTGGGGAAGAGGTCCGGGCCCTCCTACTGTGGGGTCTCCAGACAATCCCCAGTTCTTCCACTTTCTCAGTCTTGGTGTTAACATGTTTCTTTGAGCCATGAGATTCCCCAGTATTCCCCAAAAAACAAATTTCCCTTTTGCTTAAACCAGCCAAAATTGATTTCTGCTACTTGAAAACAAACAAACAAATCTCTTAATTAGTGGCATGAAATAGCTCTTTTCAAACTCCTCTGTATTGTTCTCATATGCAAACTAGTCTCAAAAAAGAAAAATTGGTTCCTTTCATACGTTTCTAGAACAAACATTTTAAAAGAAATGATCAAAGGCCTTTTTACAAAGAGCCATGATTTTTCATCATTTCCATTAATGTAAAATATGTTGGAAAGAAAGAGAAGAGTTGTCTGGGAATGGTTTGTCATCAGCTCAAAAACTCAGCCTTTAAGGGATGTTTCCCTCTGTTTGCAGTAAACGTGCTCGGGGTCACAAGAGTCCTGATTCAAATCCAAGCATCTCCCACCTCACTTGACCTTTGGGAGGTCATGTGGGGCCTGTGCTCAGTTGCCACCTCTCAGTGCTAAGGTTCTGGGCGTCCCCACTGGCTGGCTGCAGCACCCTCTGTATTTGTGTCTGCATGCGTGCAAAGTGCCTGACATCGTCCCCTGGTGGTTAGGAATGGGAGCTATCAGTCACTGTTCACATTTGAATCCTGGCTCAGCAAGAACCTTGAATAAGCCACTTAAACTCTCAGAGCCTCAGTATCCTCATCTTTTTTTTAAAATATATTTTATTGATTTTTTACAGAGAGAAAGGGAGAGGGATAGAGAGTTAGGAACATTGATGAGAGAGAAACATCGATCAGCTGCCTCCTGCACACACCCTACTGGGGATGTGCCCGCAACCAGGTACATGCCCTTGACCGGAATCGAACCCGGGACCCTTGAGTCCACAGGCTGATGCTCTATCCACTGAGTCAAACCGGCTAGGACAATATCCTCATCTTTAAAAGGAGGAGTAGCCCAGCTGGTGTGGCTCAGTGGTTGAGCGTCAACCTATGAATCAGAAGGTTGCTGTTTAATTCCCAGTCAGGGCACATGCCCAGGTTTTGGGCTCGATCCCCAGTAGGGGGTGTGCAGGAGGCAATGATGATCTCTCTCATCATTGATGTTTCTATCTCTCTCTCCTCTCCCTTCCTCTCTGAAATCAATAAAAAATATTTTTTTAAATAAATAATAAATAAAAGGAGGGGCAATCGCCACCTACTTCCGGGGTTGTTGTGATCATTGAGATTAAAAATGTGAAGCACTTAGAAAGGAACCTGCCAAGAAGTGAGTGCTCAGAAAGTTTGGCTGCTGTTGCTCTTCAACTCTCTTCTCGCACCGCTCTAAAGGAGATCTCTAGCTAGGGAGAAAGAGGGATAGGAAAGGCATTCTAGAAGCCACACTTAGAGAAATTTTTTGGAAAATGGTTTATTTTTGTGAAGGAGCTGCTATTACACTCTAGAACTAATTAGAAAAGTGATGAAACACTTACCACTTCGCCTCCTCTGATACATCCTAAGTAGGGTTATTAGATGGATCAGCAGGAGAAGAGTTAGAAGTGATTTTCTGAAAAACTATCCACCAGGCTAAGGGCATTTTTGACACTTGAACCACCCGAAGAAAGTGAAGTGTTCTCCTCGTAGCTGAGTAGGGAGACCACGATGAGGTGAAAGTGGTAATTAATGGCCTAAGAGGATGGGATGAAAAGGTACTTAATTTGAAGGCAGACATTTTTATTTCTCTTGACTTCTCTATATTGTTTTCCCCTTGTTTTAGCTCATAATTGAGAACTGGTAGTTATATTGACACAAGCTATGCTTTCCTAGGAAAATGCACATTGCTGTTTCATTCTGTTCATTCACCTGCTGGATGATGCTAACTCTTTGGGGCAAGCTGCACCACCCACCTGCTGAAGGCTGATACTTCGGATATTCTATTGTTTATTTCATTTCATGCCCATTTCACTTCATTAGTTATTTAATACAACCGCCACAATGAGACAGGTCCTGCTATCTTCATTTTCCAGGGAGAAGAAATATGAGAACTTGCTTCACTTTGTACTAGTAGGACAGTAACTAAAGAGCTATAAGAGCATCCCATATGCTCAGCATGGTGGAAAGCATTTTTTTCAAGCATAAATCCTTTCATCTTTATAACAACCTATTATTATTACTGTCGTGCTTTTCACAGGCAAGGAAACGAAGGCCGGGAGAGTGTCACTAATTTATCAGCAGTGAGGTGGGGGCTGGCTTTGAACTGGCCTCTTGCTTGACCTGATGCCAGTACTGACACAGATCAAGCCCCAAGCCCAGATCTGTGGGGACCCTTATCACCAGCTTCTCTGTGCCTTTTCGGTCCCAGCGAGGACACTGCCTGCATACTCTGGATATTCAAAATGCTATTCTCCAAGATGTCCAATAAAGCCGTTTTCAAAACCAGAACATTTTCAGAGTATGTTGTGCATTGCTCATTCTGATGCTCAGAGGACCTTGCAGGACCCCGGGCGGAGCCTGGGCAGTGACTGTGAACAGTCGGGGTACTTAGCAAGAAGCCCAGCGCTTCCACAGCCATTGATCCCATGAACAGGCCCCAGGGGGTATGCACACCATTTACTTCACCCATCCGGCGGCTGCAGCCGGAGCCAATCAGAGACCAGAAGCGACATGAGCCCCGAGGAAAAGAGCTGAGACCTCTCTTCACAGTTACCGGAAACCTTCCAAGGAGGAACGTGGAAGCGTGAGGTTTATTATGCTTTAAAGCTAAGACCATAACAATAACAATGCTAATAATGCCAGTCTAACGCTCAGGCCCAAGCATTCAGCAGCGTCTCCCACTTGAGACCCATCCCTTCATTTGTATTTTCTCTTAAACTTGCCCATTATGATGTCCCCTATTGCCTCTATGCCTGAACTAGTTTTATGTGGCCTTCAACCAAGGAAGCATGCTTTATTATCCTAACGGCACACTCATTTAAATAGAAAATTAGGAAATCAGGAGGAAGCATGCCTGTTGTACCCTGACAGCTGGCATGGGCGCTGTGGTGGGCAGCAGTGTGGGCTCTGAGCCTCAGAGAGCCTCGGCAGAAGCTAACCTGTCAGTCTGGCTGCCTCGTGCTGAGCACAGACATGTCTGAGAGCTGGCCGCATGGAGGCAGAGGGAGCGACCCGGGTCCTGAGAGGCTCCCAGGAGAGGCTTTGTGTCAGAGACCTTGTTCCTTCATGGTCCTGAATGCTGACTCCCTGGGCAGAATTGTACCTCGTGGGTGGGATAGAGAGGCAGGTTATTAAAACTTCTCACCTGTCTGGCAAAAATTCTTTGGTCTAAAGGCCAAGGGCCAAATGTCAAGTGCAGCTGAGGCTATGTGACCCACTAGAACTCTCAGAGCAAGGAACTGAAGCTAAACAAAACTTCCCAGCTCTTTCTCCACCCTTTATGCAAAGAGATAAGCTAAGTGGTGCACCTGAAAATGTAACTGAGCCAGGAAGCAGGACTTCGTGGACCTGCCTGCGTAGGCTCACAGGACACTGGGGTTCAGAGTTGGGATCTCTCCAGGGTCCTGAAAAGCCACTCCTTGCAAACATAGCCAGCCGTGAAACAGAAGCAAAGCTTCACACTGGTGAGGTGCGATGGCAGGTTAATGGCAGAGCTCTCCCCAGCACCCCAACACACATACGCCCCCTCACTCCTGCCCCCTCCCCCCAGGGCCTCTTGCTAATGAGAACAGACTTCTAAGGCTGCTCCTGGGAGAGAGCTACTCAACTGTCAACCCAGCTTCTGCCCCAGGTTCTCATGGGGGCCTCCAGTTACCAGGGCCACGAGGGTTTGACTTACTTCAAGTACAAGAAGTCCAATGATGGCCCAATTCTGTGCAGAATTCCTGGGGTACAAAAAAAGGCAAGTCTGACCCCTGAGGAGCTCACAGCCAGTGCAGCCAGCCAGTGGGGACTCAGATACCTGCATGAATAACCTCCATATGGGCCACAGGTGACTTGCCCACCCCAAGAAGTTCGCACCTTCCCAGGAAGCTAAAGCTGCAGGTCCCCATCCACAAAGAGGCAGACCTGGTGTCCCGTTCAGTGTGGCTTGGTTGGTTGGGCGTCATCTGGTACACCAAAGGGTTGCTGGTTCAATTCCCAGTCAGGGCATATGCCTGAGTTGAGGTTCAATCCTCAGGGGCATGCAGGATACAACTGGTAGATATTTCTCACATCTATGTTTCTCTCTCTTCCTCTCCTTTCCTTTCTATCTAAAAATCAATAAAAATCTTTTTAAATAGTAGCGAGAGAGAGAGAGAGAGAGAGAGAGAGAGAGAGAGAGAGAGAGTCCTGGTGTAAATTGTTTCAATCACTTTGAACTAATCCAGATGAATGAACCTCTATCAGAGCTGAAAAATGACTGCATGAAATGATGACTGGTCCCCACGGGATTCTCCCCATTTCTCAGAAAGGAAACAAAGGGTCAGTCCTGGACCATCTCCATTTACTCCCACCCCCATCTCACAAACTACATCCCCAAAAGGACCCTCCCTTTGCCAGCTCCTGAGTCATCCCCAGACATTGAGCACATGAGATTGCCCTGAAGATGGAAGCTATGGCTTTGCCAAGAATGGAAAGAAAGGGATGGTTGATGTGCTCTGTGTATATTTCCCTGGGAGGGGCAGGGGCCTGGAGCCCTCCTCAGGGCAGAGGTAGCAGGTACAGCAGGGTGTCACGAAGGGCAGGGGATCCACAGATTGACAGACAGGCCACCACAGTCGGAAGGTGGATCTTCCTCCCTCAGCTTCCAGCCAACCCCGCCCAGACCTCCGGCTCCCTGACTCAAAACCACATACATTCAAAGTAGACATGTCGTGCCACCTGGATCACCCACCTGCCACGGCCTTCTTCCAAATTAGGTCATTTTGTTTCCTGTCCTGTGACCCACTTCGCAGGAGCTCTGCTCCGCATGAGCACATCAGGGACCACTCTCCTGAGGAGAGAGGGTGTTCATTTTACTGTCACAGCAAACCTGGGAGATGGTGGGCCTTTGGGAAGGTTATTATCTTCATTTGGATGAAGAGGAAATTGCGGCAAAAGAAGGTAAAAATAATTTTAAAATAAAATAGAAGCAACATCACAGTTTCGGGACTGGAACCCAGGTCTCCAAACCCCTGGCCCTTTGTGCTTCCATGGCTGCCATGCGTGGTCCCTTCGCTGTGATGATTGCTCATTCCTTTCCCCTCCCGCCCCTACAGAACCTCAGAGATGGCTGCAGAGGTGAGCATGTGCCCCCTGCCAGTGCCCAGCTATTTATGAAAACCTCATGGCCCATTCAAGCTTTCAGGTGAACGTGCAGGCACACTTTGGGTACACGTGTGTGAACCAGAGCAGGACAGGAACCAGCATTAGATATAGGACCCTGGGGAAAGCCCAGCACCCAGAGGGCAGACAGTCCTGCCCTGAAAATGGCTCCCAAACACATGTAGGCCTCATGGACAGCAGGGCAATGGGGAGGGGCCTGGAGCAGAGCAGGTGGGGAGGTGAGGGAGGGGTCTGCAGCAGGGCAGGTGGGGAGGAGGGGGAGGGGCCTGGAGCAGAGCAGGCAGTTAGGAGGCAATCATTCAGGGGTCCAAGGCAGGCCCTGCCTCTTGGCCCAGAAGGGCCTCCCCTCTCTCTGGGGTGATTTCTAGCAATATTTGGCTTAGAGCCTCCTCTTTGGTTTTAGCATCTTATTCTCCCCAAATCCTTAACTGGTCGAGCTTACCAAGTGAGTGGCTCCAGGAGAGAAAAGATGGATGTCATTGTGTGGGGACAAAGGGGCAAGGACAGGAGAGGGGGGTGGAGACAGGCCTCATGGTGGCAATTGGCTGAGAGTCCATCCTGGACCTGAGCTGGACCAGGGTGGACAGTCATTTCACCTGACCCTCGGGATCAGGGCCTGGGACAGGACGGCTGTCTCCTCCCAGGAAGGAGGAGCTGGAGTCCAGGCAGGACCCCCAGCCTGGAGAACCAGGACATCCATCGAGAGACCAGGTGGAGATTCAGCCCCAGCAGAATGAGCCTGGTCAATGGTGGTGCAGGAGCTGGGTCACAGAACAGAAAAGCTCCTCCCAGGCGAGCAGGACAGGAAGTCGCACAGGCTGCCAGGTTTAAAGCGCTAACCCTCTGGCCCAGGCTCCTTTGGGTTTGGTGAGCAGACCCAGCCAACGCCTTCCTGGCCCATGACCCTTTGACCTTCCCAGGGCCCCAGGAGCCGGTTCTCCTGGACAGCACGGCCTCCCGCCTCCCTGCTGAGGTCCCTCTGGCTGCGGGAGCCTGCGCTGCTCCTTCTGAGGCAGGTGCAAGTGTCCCGTTCTCTGAGTGACCCTCATCGGAAGGACAAACACCCCACTTTTGCCCGCAGGGATACAATTCCAAGGCCTGTTCCCATGCCTCTTAGAAGGTTCCAGGTCATCACTGTGAGCCCCGGTTGCCCACAGTGTTACCCACTTATGAACCTACTCTTTCCCGTCCCCTCCCCTCACTGTGCATCCTGGGACCACATCCCAAACCAACTACTTACATGAAAATACTTGTCTCAGAGTTGGTTTGGGGGTGAATCCAAACTAAGACACCTGTTATGGACTGAATTGTGTCCCCCCGAAAAGACACATTGAAGCCCAACCCAGAGAACCTCAGAATGTGCCCCTGTTTGAAAATAGGGCCCGCGTAGATGTAATTAGTCAAGATTAGGTCATACAGGGTCAGGTGGCGCTTGGTCCAATATGCCTGGCGTCCTTATAAGAAGAGGAGAGAGACACAAGGAGCAGAAACAGTCGTGTGAGGACAGAAGGGAGATTGGAGTGGTGCATCTATAAGCCAGCGAGTGCCAAGGAGTGCCAAGAAATGCCCACAGACACCAGAAGCTAGGAGAGGCCAGGAAAGATTCTCCCCACAGGGTTTAGAGGGAGCATGGCCCTGCTCATACCTTGAAACTATGAAATAATTCATACATTTCTGTTCTTTAAGCCACCCAGGTTGTGGTCCTCTGTTACAGCAGCTAATACAGCACCTGATGACAGAGTCTGCGGGGAAGGTAAACCACAGTGGCTCTTCTTGTGAAGCTCAGAGGCGTGTGGTCCCCTGAGAGCCACCTCCAGGTCAGCAGCCTCCTCGCTCAGCATGAGGACAGAGCTGCTAGGCCTGCTCCAGCTCTGAGATGCAGACCCGTGGGCGTGGGGGACTCTGAGCTCGGTCTGCACCCCTCCCCGCTCCCACCTCCGTCCCCTTAAACCTAATACTACAATCCCTTACTGATATTAAAAACTGACAAGGAATTGTGCCACCGGCACTAGCATTTTAATATTGAAAGGTTGTGAAATCTAATAAGAGCTACAGGGAGGTTGATGGGGGTGGCGTTATTTTTTTTTCCCCTTTAGAGCTTCAATAGAACTGGGATTCAATAAGCAAATGTGACAGAATGTGTAATTTCCCTTTGATCCTCCGCAGCCAGGCATTTCCTATTTAATAACCTTAAACCAGCGCCGCCCTCCCCGGAGCGCCCCATCCCCGAGCATCTCTCCTCTCCATCTTATCAGAACAATCCTTCATTTGAGCACAGCTCAGACTGGCACTTTGGTGGCACCTTATCACCGCTTGACGACACAAAGGGAACATGCTGAAATATTATTTTCCCCCTTTGTGCAAAGGTGTTAATGAGATCTTCCTGCCATCACCCTGCTGTGACTACAGGAGATCCCTGATCCCAGCCCTCTCTGGTCAAATCCCAGTTTTGAAACCTGTCCGT
Organism: Myotis nattereri; assembly: GCF_964212035.1. Classification (NCBI taxonomy): domain Eukaryota; kingdom Metazoa; phylum Chordata; class Mammalia; order Chiroptera; family Vespertilionidae; genus Myotis; species Myotis nattereri. The sequence continues at coordinate 23,496,390 of NC_138086.1, read as the reverse complement.
AAAAGAGGGTGTTCCGGGCCCACGCCCTGCCCAGAGGGAGGGAAGGCCAAGATAGAAATTTCCCAGCTAGACCGCGACAAGCCGTGGGAGGAGCCCACACCTGACCTGGGAGGCTGGGGTCAGACACGCATGTGACAATGCCAGCCAGCACCCCCACTCGAGCAGGAGAGGACAGTGGAGAACTCCGGAGAGGAGTCTGGGCGGGCTGACAAGCACAGAGGGAGTGACACCCCAGGGAGGTAGCCTACAGCCGGCTGCAGCCACCACCCCAGCGTCTTGAGTGGGGTCCCAGCTCAGGAGAGCTGAGAAGGGAGCTTTCCAATGAGATCCCGAGTCCCTGTTTCAGTTTCTGGAGTACGCCAGCGAGAGCTGTGCTGGTCCTCGAAATGGAGATTCGGAACCTAGGTCGTTAACCCTCTGTGATGGGCTGAACTGTGTCCCTCCAACTCCGTGTGTTAAAACCCACACCCCCAAGGTGACTGCATTTGGAGACAGGGCCTGCCAGGAGGTAACTAAGATGAAATGAGGTCCACCGTGGCCCAATAACCCAATATAACGGGTGTTCTTACAAGAAGAGGAAGGGACACCAGGGAGGCCCTCACAGAGCAAAGGTCATGTGAGGACACTGTGAGAAGGCAGCCCCTTGCAAGCCAAGAAGAGAGGCCTCAGGAAAAACTGAATCTTAACCTTGGACTTCTAGCCTCCAGAACGGTGAGAAAGTAAAATTCTGTTGTTTAAGCCAGCCAGTGTGTGGAACTTCATTATGGCAGCCCCAGCAAACGAAAATACCAGCTTTCATTCTTACTCAGGTCCCCTCGCTGAAGCCCAGAGAGGGTAGGTTACTTGTCCAAGGTCACACAGCTTCCTCGTGGTAGAACCAGAACTAAAACCCAGGCCGCACCCTTCGTTCCGTGCTAATTCTGCTACACCAGCTTCCCCACTAAAGAACAAAGGACTTGCATCCAAACGTCAGCACTGCCCATTGACTATGAACACACACACTCAAAAGCACCTCCATTTTTAGTAAAGGAGTAAAAATTCCTGGATCCCCCTTGCTCTTAGGCAGGAATGACAGTGCTGCTTCATCTCCTGTTGTACAAGCCACAGTCGTGAGGACTTGGTATTTACTCGCATAAACGATAATCTCCCCTGGATGGCAGCCAGCCTCGGAGGGTCAGCTGACTGCTAACATTTGCAGTTGCTATGTTACTTCAGCTCCTCGTGTGATGTCATTTGTTACTTGGGTTCCTACAACTCCCTGCAAACTAAAAGAGACCGACAGGGAACCGCGCTGGCTTGGGGTGGGCAATACCGGATTCCCAGCCAGTTACACCTTGGCCTCGTGAGTGTCTGAGCAGGGTCCCAGGTCTGATGGGGAGCATGCTGCCCCCCTCCCTGCCCCCCTCCCCCCACTTTCCTACTGGATTCTCTCTCCTGGGCCACAAGGAAAAGGGTGCCGACAGGACGGGGAGGCTGCCCCGGGTGGGTGTTACTGGGAGACAGACCAGAGGCATTCCTAAAGGACCATCCAATGTTTCACATCAGTGACCGGAATGCAGAGAACATGTGGTCAGAGATAACAGCGCTGATTTGGAGCCCAAAGACCTGAATTGGCATGCAGGCCCTACCAAGAATAGCTGTTTGCCATGGTGGGCTGTTTAGACCTCTTGGATCTCTGGTTCTCTCCCCTGGAATGAGGATACGGAATGATATAATGCACAACTGAGCTTTTAGCAGGGCCGGATGCATGCTGGGTTCAGTATAAATAGTATTTGGTCCTTATAAGTCCTGCCTTCCGGTGTGCCTTGGATGCGGGGTCTGCCTTCAGCTCTCGGTGGCTAGGAATGAAAAGCTAGGAAGACCTATGACAGGCGAAGGCAAGAGAGAGAACCACAGGACAGAAGTCAAGCAGAGAGACAACACTAGGCCACATCCTGGAAAGCCCAGGGTATGGGGCAGGCCCTGGACACTCTGCTTTCCCCCTTCCATCAAGTCACGGAGGGAGTTTTCAAGTAAGAGAACAATTGTTGGCAGGCACAGTGCTAAAGCCAAGTGTGGGGAATTAAGAAAAAGGGACAAGGTCAGGGCTGGGAGGCACAGGGGCATGCTGACTTCTCCTCTTGGCCTCTCTAACTCCACACCAGCTACAATCTCAGTAGAGTCATCCTCTGGCCATGTTTCCTCATCCACCTCTTCTGCAAGCAGACCTGAGAAGCAGGGGCGTGGGGGGATTGAGGACAGGGCTGGGGTTGGCATGAAACCAAATTTGCACCAATAACATGGACTTGCCCACAGACAACAAACCGGCTCTGTGCAACCCTGATAACATGGATTACACGGAGCTTTCCTGTGGGAATCTCATTTATCTGCATTCTCTGCAGAGCCTGCAGGCATCTGCCTGTACATGTGCCTATCACAATATTTGGGAACAATTTCCAGGGAAAGACCCCTCGCTTCAAGAAAAGTGATTTGTTGTTTATGAAGTAACTTAAAATATTTCAGTATAAACAAGGTGGGGTGTGTGCAAAACTGTCTTTGAGTACACTTCAGAGGTGGTTAGCATTAAAGGTGCTCTGAAGTTAACACTCCAGGGCAGCGGCCGCAAACCTTTCGGACCTCACAGACCACCAGTGGTCCGCGGACCATGGGTTGGCAACTGCTGCTCCAGGGTATTCTACTAACCAGGACCAAGGCCCTCCAGACCTGATCATCAGCATTTAAAATATCAGTGTCAAAAATCTAAGTCCGTTTGCCACATGAAGACTGACAGAAAGTGGACAAGCCCAACCATCAGCATCAGTCCCCATGCCTTGAACAATGGCTTGGGGATGAGGAAACTGCCGGTCTGGTCCAGGTGAACAGAGCAGGCCTCAGGACGGGCATGCAGCCAATGAAGGCTGCCATCTAACCCATGGCCGGGCAGGACGTTGCGTAACAAAGCCATGCTCCTTTGTCTAGATTTTCCATCAGGATCATATTTCGGTGCGCACCTCCCTCCTTTAAGGCTTCTGCCAGCACTGACCACGGGAAAGGGGCTCTGACCACACCCAGATGTTCCGGTCCACGTGGTGGGAAGACCTGGGGAGCTGGAGATGCAGTAGGGTGTGGTCATCAGGGACAAGGCCAGGAATCAGACTGGCTGCTTTAAGTCCCACCCCCACGGTTCCTGGGCCTTGGGCTTAATGCTTAACCTTGCTGTGCCTTGATGAATATAGGTGAAGGGCTTGGAATTGTGCTCAGCAAATAGTAGATGCATTATTATTATCACCCCACAGAGGAGAGTTGAGCACCAGCCCATCCGAGCGCCAAGACATCAGGTTTTATTATGATAACAGGAACTACCTTTTAATGAGAACCTTAATCACGACAGGCACACTCTGCTAGCTGCTTTGTCACACTCTAGCTCCTTGCATCCTCACTACAATGTTTTGGGGTAGCTATTCTCATCCCCATTTTACATGGCAGCGATGATGACGGTGAAGCTTGGGAAGGTTAAGTAACTCGCTCGCTGCCGTGCAGCCTAAAGCAGGTGGCCCAGAGCCCACCTTTCCCTGGGAATGCCACGCCGCTTTCTGGAAGCTGTCGGGGTCTCCATGGTGGCTTTTCTACCAGGGAGGGAACTCATACCACCTCAGCAATTCTGTATCTCGCTTTGCATTCATAAAGGAGTGTTTGGATTTATGCATCAGCCTCCTAGGACTTGGGTTGGGATAGTGGTTCACGGCCTTGGCTGCAAATTAGATTCACCTTTAAAAATCTCAATGCTAAAACCACACTCTGGACCAATTAAATCCAAATCTTCGACCCAAGCCTCTGCGCTTTCTACAGTTCCCGGGGCGAAGACGATGCTCCTCTAGGTCATGAACCACTGGATTAGGGTGAAGCAGCGAGTCTGCATCTAACAGACCCCCAGAAAGTTAATCACCTGCTCCTCCAACATGCGGGCTCTGAGTCCAGTTGCCATGGACAGGCGCACAGGGTTGACAACTGTGTCACCCTCCTGATTCTCAGAGTGGAAAACTGGGGGTGAACACTAGGCGCAAAACCAAGTCTTTGCCTCCCTCCTCACAGAGAATAGAATGATCCCTGGAAGCCCAGACTCCCCCTTCCCAGCCTCACAGCCTCCCTAGCGCCAGCACCAAGTGCTACCCCTCTAGGCAGCTCAAATCAGACCACTCCCTCAGTCTCAGCTCAGCCTCAGACAACACATTTGAATCTGGACATTTGCTTATTATTCTCAAAATGAAGGATCAGGCTTTGCCTGGGACATAATGAGTTGAATAAAATTTTATGGGTCTCTCTGGGAAGACTGGGTGGAAGGGCTGGGGGCAGAAGGGGAAGGGGAGGGGGAGGGCAGATGGGTAACAGCTCCTGGGCCTCTCTCCAGGGGCAGATAGAAAGGCTAAGGCAGAATCCTCGGGAGATGCAGGCAATCAGCATCATTAGCATATAAACTGCCTCCTCCAGACATCAGTGCCTGGCAGCCAAGGGCCCATCAGGGGCAGCAGGCTCTTATCCCTGCAATAAATACTTATGAAAGCTTGCTGATGCCAAACCTCTTGGGAGGCCTGTGGGGAGAAGGGAGCTGCCTGGAGGGGGCAGCTCAAGATTCAAAAATGGTAAGAGAGAGAGCAATGGGCTGAGGGCAGAGGTGGATGGACGGCCATGGGGAAGCCAAGGACCCATGTTACACCCGTGGGGGACCTGGGCCAGGAGTGAAGCCACCAGGAGAGGAGGACCTGGGACGGAGCCTGGCACTGTCTCAAAAGAAGAGTCTAAGCAGTGTTCCATACAGGGCTCACCTCCAGCACAAGGCCCAGACGGCCGGCCTTCATGTTCCCTGGCTGGACTGAACTTCAACCAGTTTCTTTCTGCATGCAGCCCCCCTTCCCTTCTCTTAGAGCGTTCACTCTAAAAAACTTGCCATTGTAAATTCTTTCTCTACCTCTGTGAGATCTAAGTCTTCTCCCTTGTCCCACTTACAACTCAGGAACGTCTTTCTCAGGGCCTGGGAGGCATCCCTTTGAAATGTAATCATCGAAGGAGAGAGCAGCCCCTGTCTCCCTGCCTCTGTGGGAGTATAGGAACCTACCTTCTGTGAGATAAGTGACAATGAGCAAGCACAGATGTCCTGATCACATTAGCCAACCTCCCCACTAATGTCCTCCAGTACTAGTTCATCATCCCAGTGCTTAAAACTGTCCTGCCTTTTGGTTCAGCAGAGTTGAATTCAATCTCTCTCCCCTATTGCAACAATCATTAAAAAAGAAAAGAAAAAAAAGAAAAAAGACTTCCTTGCCCTAACCGGTTTGGCTCAGTGGATAGAGCGTCGGCCTGTGGACTCAAGGGTCCCAGGTTCAATTACAGTCAAGGGCATGTACCTTGATTTCAGACACATACCCAGTAGGAGTGTGCAGGAGGCAGCTGATCGATGTTTCTCTCTCATCGATGTTTCTAACACTCTATCCTTCTCCCTTCCTCTCTGTAAAAAATCAATAAAATATATATGTTTTTTAAAAAGACTTCCTTGCCTGTTTAACTCGGCAATTTTTTTATTTCCTTTGAAACAAAGAAAGAACTCAAAATATAGACCAGAGACCTGTGAGCCCTAGGAACCATGGTCTGGCCAGTTGGTCTCTACAGACCACCTGTGGGAAAATGTGATTGGCCGTGGATGTTCCTTGGGTAAAGTGGGTGAGTCCTAGAACAGGAGCCCTGGGGGATCATGCCATTCAAAACCTACCTTCTTACAAAGGACAGAGCTGGGGTTCAGAGCCCCAGACCAGCTACCTAATTTGCAGGGCCTACTGCAAATTGAAAACATAAGGCCCCTTGTTCAAAAAGCAGGAATAATACCATTTTCCCTTTTTTTGCGTCTTTTTCTCAGCCTGTCTTGATGTTTCGTGTGCTATTTAATGTCATGCTCCCTAGGGCACAAGGTACTCACTGGATAAACACAGATGCTCCCCCTGTGTCACTGCTCCTCGGGCCCCTACCAGGAGCAGAGGCCAGCAGCGGTCACCGGGCTGGAGCAGGCAGCTGAGAACCTGTCCAAGGAGGAAGGGAAGTGAAGATGCAGCAAGACATAGGACTTTGCATGAGCCACGGCTCCCTGCCCCAGTATCCTCTCCATGTCCCATGGACTTCACTTACAAAACACAAATTCAAAGAGAACATTGAAGAATTTCAAGAGTGGCTTCAGAGCATTAAACTCCCAGCACAGGGCCATGTGCCCTAGTCACACACCCATGAAATCGGCTGGCCAAGGCCTTCAGTCACTTGTTTCTGCTCACAGAGCTGCTTGTCCACGGAGCAGAGGTTAGAAGCAGGTTTCTGACTCCCAGGACCTCTCTGCCTCCTTCCCATTGCAGCAGGCAGTGCCTCATCCGGTGCCAGGCCTGAGGAGTCCCCACTTTGACTTCCTCCAAAGATTCCAAGTCAGCACCTGGTACCAAGAACGAGTTGGGCCAGCCAGTACCAGGATCAACCCCCTCCGCACTGGAGTGCTGGGACTCACACCTACAGTTGTCATGTGACTGGACCCATTCCAAGAGCCCACCATGAGGGAGGCCTGGCAAGTGGGCCCCTCCTGCTGACAGGCGTGGCAACTCTTTTACATGATTAGGTGAGAGCAGGAAGCAGAGTGGCACTGACTCAGGGTGGACTCTCCCTCAAGATGAGGTCAGGACTCTGGGCTACTGGTCGTCTGCCAGCACGCCTTGGGTGTGAGCTGCGTGTGGTGCCTGTGCATCTCCCTTCTGCCCCAGTGGGACAGGGTGGCAGCAGGCGTCATTTACACCATTTGCCCCCAGGATGAGGTCAATAGGGGACCCACAACGGTTCCTTCACCTGTGCAGGCTCCACACTATGTGTCTGCAAGTCCTCTCCCGGCCATGTTTTTCCCCTCCTGGTTTTTTGAGAATCCTGCTCCACAACATCAACAGTCCCTATCTCATGTGCTGATGTCTTGCTCTATGGGTCAGTCTTAAGCCATGCCAAAGCCAGGATGGGCATTGCAAGAATGGGAATGTGGCTAGAGGCAAAATAGGGATGTCACCAGCAATAGGGTTGTCACCACATCAGAGCCTCAGCTTCAACCCCATGAAATCCACCATGAAGATCTGTCAATGTGAGAAACTTTCAAACCTATAGAAAATTTTTGTGAGTTTATTTGAGCCCGACAATTGCTGGGAAGCAGAATCTCAACAGATTGGGATAATGCTCCGGAGAATGTCAGTTTTGCACTTATTTTATACATTACGATCAAAAGAGCAGATGCCAGGGGGTTACATGAACTCCACTGGTGATAGATTAGGGAGGTGGGAGAAAGCAAATCCAGGAAACCTCTGGGATTGGATGAAAAGTAAAATGATAGACATATACTTATTTTACATAGGTGGTTATAGGATAGTTAGCAGGCAACAATTAACTCAATAATAATGAGGAGATTTGTGGTCTCTGCAGAGCGGTGCCTGTGCTTTGAGGGGTCTGGAAAAAGAAAAATCACGTTGACATTCCAACGATATGTTATCGTAGATGCAAAAAGACAACAGACAGGCTCGGTTAGGGTAAAGATTGACCTTTATCAGGAAAGATGCTGGCCTACGACATGACTACCCACCCCAAACTGCTTTTAGTTAAGAAGCTTTAATTTCAGACCATCCTTTGTGGTTACTGTAGGTCTCTGCGTTTACAAGGCTGACACACAGCCTTCCCCGAACTTGTCAGGTTCCTCTGCTCTTTTTAACACTAATTTCACGAAGTTGATATAAGGTGCAGCTCATAGATTTGCTCATCTGACTTCATTACCATCTACTTCTCAGCCAGTTGTTACAGACTGTCTTTGTCCTTGTTGAGATTGGAGTTTTATGCAGCCAAGAGTCCGGCTGGATAAAAAACAAATACCTGGTTTGTTAAGATAGTTAATGAGAAAATGAGGCACTAATAATGATTAAAATAGCAAATTTTATATTACACGTTCCATGTTCCAGCCACTGTGGAATTCTTCTTATATGGATTATCTCATTTAATGTTTTCAACAACCCAATGAGGAAGGTGCTAATAAAATCTCTGCTAGAGAAAAGAAAACTAAGAGAAGGTAAGTGAATCGCCCAAGGTCATTCGATTAAGTGGTGAAGTCTAGATATGAACCCAGACAGCCTGAGCTCATAATCACCACCCTCTAGCACCTCCTCATTACGATACTGTATGCTCCTGGGTCCTGGATTCAATTCGTCCCTCCCACTCTACTCAAAACCTACCTTCCTGGCATATCTTCTTGGGCTGCTTCTGCTGAGAGACTCAGCAACATCAAAAAGATCCATTGTTTAATTAAACTCGCCAAACAGCAGACCATTGGACTTTGCCGGGCGTTTTATTGAGATGTTATTACCGCTCTATTCCAAAACATCTTCTAGCAACTGTTTTATAACACTGTGATACACACATGGCCTGGATTTTCCAGAGTAATCTTGATTTCAATATTGTGACCTAGTTTTCACATAAACCACACAAAAGCATTAGTGAAATTATAAGATATTTACATCCAAAATAGATTCCTCACTCTGTTTCTTACATCCAAAAGGGTTCCAAATCTCTCTGTTGGATTTCCTTAGTCAAGGGAAAGGCATTAACCAAAGGACATATATGCATATATCCATAGCCAATAACACAGAAAATAGTGCGGGTGGGAGCGGGATGAGGCTTAGGATGGGGCGGGAGCTGGGTAGAGGGCAGCAAAGCGGGAGGGAAATGAGAGGCCTCTGTAATACTGTCAACAATAAATAAAATTTGTTAAAAAAAAAAAAATCCCAGGGCTCTGAAAACATGGTGTAGAGGGAGGAGTTTTAGCTCACTTCCTACTCCAGGCTGAGCTCATTTGCATCTCAGCAAAGCCTCTGGGCCACATGGTGCAGTCACTACAGCAGAGGCACAGCCGCTCCCAGTCACAGGCTCTGGCGTTTAACTAGCCTCCATATACCTACTGACCGCCACCATCATCATCCAGCTAATTCTTACTCATGTGGACTTCTGGGGGTAAGACTCCTATTTTCCAGTAGCTTGGTTTCCTCCCCCAGAGAACCGACAGCAGATTGCCATCAAGCACCAAAGCAGGTCCTTGCCTCTCCCTGTGACATGTTGCTGTGCGTGGCACTGAGCCCTGCACACACCTGGCCAGGTCACACAGTCTGGAGGTCTGATTGGTGCCAGGAACACATGTGTCCAGGCATTCTGTTGGTCCTGGAATGCATGGACTGCACACACTGTCACCCACCCAACCATCCCAAACACATGGGTTTACACAACCCTCTTCTGTGTCCAAAAATCACAAAAATATTCTTGGCCAAGAGCCACAGAGACCAGTGGTTCCAAATGACTGATTCTCACTAGAAGGCAGGTGGAAGACAGAGATTTGTGTTTTTTCTATCAATACCTGCCCTCCAGGTAACCCCTTGGGCATGGAGCCTTTAGTTGGACTTTGTCACCAGCTTCCTGAATGCTCAGACACAAGGGCCTTTGGATATGTGGCCTGGGGTACCAGGCTCTCTCACCCACACTCCAATAACTCCTTTGTATTTTGACATATAGGAACTTACTTAGCTCTCTGCTTTTGAAGTAGCAGGGGGTTAAAATTAAAATATATCAGCATAAGTCAAGATACTAAATAACAATGAAATGCTCTCTGTGCTGGAGTTAGAGGAAAAGAGAAGACAGACAGGGTGCATGTCCACCAGACAAGAGCTCCAGGCTTGGGGAAGAGAAGGTGGAGGCAGACAAATGGTCTGGGGAGACAGCAGATTGCGGTGAGCGGGGCTTTATTTGGCCACCGCTGATCCATTGCACAAGTTCAAGCAGGTCCATCTTTACACTCCAATTGACCTGTATGGTCGTGTCGCAGAGCAAGACCAAGACAAGCTGTCAGCAGTGAGCTGGGAGTAATGAAGGCAAGACCAGAAGGTGAGCAGTGTGGTCAGAGACTCAGAGAGCCATAGCAAGATGTCAAAGCCAAGTCTGTGTGGCAGAGAGGAGTTCAAGGCATGACTGCAGTTAGATCCCAAGAGAACCGAACAAGAGATGCCAAGTCCAGTAAGGATGTAAGAGTCAACGCTGGCACATCTAAGATCAAATTGGCAGGAGGAATGCAAGGTATTGAGGATGAATGGAAAGGAGGTCAGTAAACTCCCACAAAGTAACTATTTTTGGGGGGGTAGTCTCTCTCACCCTCTCCTAAGCAACCATTTTAATGTGTTAACATGCCGCCTTTAATTTGTATATGTTCCTGGAAAATGTGTATCGTGGTCTTGTGTGCATGCGCTTTCACTTAGGTAACTGTTATTGTACTGTAGATTTCACTCCCCGTTCCTTAACTCTTTTCAATCAGCACTGTCTTTTAAGCACCTCCCATGTGTCTATGCGTATATTCAGTCCTCTGTTTCTAACCACTGCATAGCAGCCCCCAGCAGCACCCACCACAGTGTGCTACCCACCACCCACCCCCCCTCCAGCTCCCCACCCCCATGAAACAATGGAGCTATATGAGCATCATCACATATGCCACTATGGACCTGTGAAAGAATGTCTTGGGATGTGTAACCAGAAGTGAAATTGCTGGGTCATTTGGTGGCAGGGCGGCGGGGGGGGGGGGGGGGGGGGATTCTTAATTGAATTAGATAGTGTGAGATGGCTATCCAGAATGGTTGCACAATCTATGCACCCAGCAGCAGGGCAAGGTAGTTCCTGTACCTGAGTGCAGGAAGCTAATTCCAGCATGTCAGCAGGGCTGAATCATCTGGAGTGGCTGAGGGCATTTCTCCACATCTAAAGATTTGCATAGATGATTGCTTGCTGCCAGACAGCTGAGGGCATTTCAGTCTACATGTTATTGCCTCCTGCTGGCCAAACACCTGAACAGCCATAGGCAGTTCCCCAATCTGACAATGGATTTTGTATACTAAACCTTGCCTTTGATATGTATATCTACTTTGCCTTAGGACAAATTGTGTTAATAAAAAACAAGGGATCCAGAGAGACAGGAGAACTTGGTTTCTTTAGCTAAGGCTTCTCTGGCTCCCCAAAATGCCTTCCAAAATTATGATACCTCTCTGGACTCCTTAATAATTTATATGCAGCACCTTCTCCAGATTCCCGAATCCCTTCTAGATGCTGGAATAAGACCACCAGCATTACCTGAGGGTTCTCTTTCAAAGGTCTGGGGCTCTGCCTCTTTCAACTCATCTCTTTCAGGCACTTCATATCAGCCAGACAGAAGCCCAGGCTACAGTGTGCCACCCCTGGTATAGAGTTCATTTGCCTGTTTTTGGACTTTATGTAAATGAAATCACACTGTATGTATCCTTCTGCTTCTTGCTTTCTTTGCTCAACATTATGTTTTTGAGATTTCTACATGTTACACAGTAGAATTAGTTCAGTCTTTCTATCACTAGAAACTATAGAATTAAGTGAATGTTTTACAGTTTTTTCAATTATTTTTCTGTTGATGGTTATTCAGGTTGCTTCTATTTATGTCGTTCTCACCAACAATGTTAGAGCCCAAATTCATGTAAATACCTCCTACTTCATATGTGAGTTTCTCTAAAATTCACACGTAGGGATGAAATTACTATATCCACAGGGTATGTGCAATGTCAGCTTTATTACTTGTTTCCAAACTCTCTCTCCCTGATTGTTCCAACAAAACCCTCCATCAATAATGTACGATGGTTCCCCGTGCTCCGTATCCTTGTAGATACTTGCTATTATCAAACTTCCTACATTTTGTCAATCTGATGTGTTGGAAATGTATGTCACTATAACTTTAATTTGCATTTACCTGTTTACTAATGAGGTTGAGCATTATCTTATGTATTCAGTGGTCATTTAGATTTTCTTTCTGGAAAACTCCTAGTCATATCCTTTGCCTCTTTTTCTGTTACATTATTTGTATTTTTTGTATTAATTTGTAAGACGTTTTCTCATATTCTGGCTACTATCTATTTAAATTAACTTTTATAAGCTTTACAAACATCTTTCCTAAGCCTGTATCTTGACTCCTAACTTGTATTTTGATATATGATTTTTTAAATTTTAATATAGTCAAATCCATCACAGTACTCATTTTGGATATGCTTTTGGCATCTTGCCGTATAAAAAACCCTACTTCCAAGGTCATGAAGATATTTCTTTACACTTTCCCCCAATATTTTGAAAATTTCCTTTTCACGTTTAGGTCTTGAGACATCTTAAAATTTATTTTAGTATAGGTTTGAAATAGAGACAGAATTTTCTTCCATGATGTATTACCGAGAATCTCAGTGCCATTTTTAAAATAACCTAGGCATTTCTAACAGGTTTGCAATACACCTTGTCACATATTAAATTCTCACATATTTGTAATTGTATTTCTGGGATCTCTTTTCTGTTCCTTTTATCTCTCTTTCTGTGCCAATACAAACTGCCCTAATCATTCCAGCTTTATAATAATCCTTGACTTCTGATCAATCAATCTCCCCAATTCTTGTTCTTTTTTCAAAATTATCTTGCATATTCCTGTTCCTTCCTTTGCTCTCCCAAATAAACTTTAGAGTCAGCTTACCAGTTGCTATGAAAAAAGTTGGGGGTTTTGCCTTGAACTGCATTCAATTTTTGGATTCACCAGGAGGTAACTGACATCTTTTCAATATTGAGGCTCCCTAACCACTCTAGCTTTTGCATTGCCACAGTTATCAGATAAGAATTTGGGGCAGATTTATGGCCATTTGAAATGCCATAGCAACAGATTACTAATGTGCTTCTGTGTCAATCCAGAGAAAAGTGTTCGCCACCCTGCTGCAGGGGTCTGTCCTTGGCCCTGTCGTCTTGAAAATCTGTCCATCAGTTATTCAGATGACACTAACCTAGTGGGGAGAGCAGGTGCCATAGATAACCAAAATTCAGAATGATCTCAATTCTGGAATGTATGGTGGAAGCCAAGCAGATAAAATTTAACAAGTATAAATGCATAGCCCAGCAGCAATCTCTGAAATTCACTTGTGCAAATGCAGAATGGTTACAAAAAGTAAGGATTGACAGCAATTTATGTGAAAAGGATTTAGAAGCACAAGAGGGGCAGCTAGGTAGTCATTGATCACAGACCTAATACGAAGCCATAATATGATGTGGCTATTTAAAGAGCTAATGCAAACATATTAAGGTAACATACCCAGTTCATAAGAATTACTGGCTCCCTGTGCTCTGATGTTATCTGATCACGTCGGTGGCACTGTTTCATCTTTGGGTGCCATACCTCCTTATCTCAGAGCATCTAAAGAAGGATAAACAAGATAATTGAAAAATGTGGAAAGCGTCTCACCCAGGGTCTGGACAAAGAGGTGCACATGCTATTATTGCTCTCAGGGTGAAGCGACAAAGTAAAAAGTCATAGCTATCCAGCCTGTGTAGGGAAAAGCTCTCCAACTGACCTTGAGGGTGTCCCCAGCAATGGAGTGGCCAGGTGTGCAAAAGGCAGTGGATTTTCTGCTGCTAGCATCATATTAGCAGATACTTAGTGGCCATCTCCCAGGCAAGCTCTAGCCAGGACTCCTGCACTGGTGACTTTTCACTTCCCCTTCATGGTCCGTGACCGTGGCTTTAAGATCACACTCTCTCGTTCCTGCCTAGTCCCACACGAGCCTCTTCCATCACAGATCTGGAGAAGAAACAATGCAAAGGTAAGCAGTGCAGGGACATAGAGTCAGTCCAAAATGCAGTGTACCCATCATTGGAAGGGTTTCATTATCTTTTTAATTAAAACAATGCATTTATGAGCTATTTCAAATATACAAAAAAAAATCCCTGAGAATAATAAAACAAATGCCCATGTGTCTACCATGGAGAATTAATAATTGTGAAGCTTCTCCATATTGCTTAACATTTTTAAGAGAAAGAAAGCATTCCAGGTATAAAGTCCTCGCTCCTGCCCCATCACACCTCCTATGAGGGACAATTCTCCTGAAGTCAGTGTGTTTCCTGACTGCATGTGAGTCTCCCTACATGTTTCCATAAAAGTATATTGCACTATTTTATGTTTTTATAGAAATGCTTCATTCTATTTATAATATTCTGCAATTTTCTTGCTTAGGAAATCATTATAAACAAAAATGCAGCAGTCATCTTTGTACACGCCCTGTTGTCTACATGTCCGTCTTCAGCATATACACACCTAGCAGTGGAATGGCTGAACCACAGAGGCTGTATGTCTTAAATTTTACAAGATGCTTCCAAATTGGCTCCACCCACCTGCATTATAAGAGACTTCCTATCATTCAACATTACTGCTGATACTTGGTATTAGCAAACTTTTAAAATTTTTGCTAAACTGATAAATATGAAATGGCATCTCATTGTGTGATGTTTGTTAGTTTTTGGATGCTAATAAGATTGAACATTTTTATATATATTCAGGACTCCTCATCTGTGAATTGTTCAACTGTATCCTCTGATGATTGTCACCAGCTTGTTTATCTTTTTCCTATTGATTTGTGGAATGCTCCATATATTCTGGATGTTTCTCCTTGCTGGATTATATACAATGAGGAATAGAGTGAAGAAATAAAATGGAGTCACTATAGTCAAGCTGCTAGGTTACTAATACCAACTAGGTTGAGATATGAGGCAATGATGCTATTCTTGTTTTAACTAGCCTGGGAACTTAAACCTTTGAACTTTCCAGCCCTGTGTCAATGCCTGGATATGCACCAGACCTCCAGATGATCCTCTGATTCACCCCCCAAACAACTCATAATCCAGACTACCTGACATCCTTTATCCAGGCCACTGGATGTGGCCACCTCCTGGCACCCATTCTCCAGACCACCTGCCATCTGGCTGTTAGCTGCCCTGGACCAATCATAGGGCAAAGAACAAGCAGGACTGATTATTCTCAAGAATACACTTTTCACTACAAGGACCCTCAACTGTTCCTTCTTCTTTGGAACACTTCCGGGGTTATACCTAGCTGTGTTTCCAGCATGAAAACCCTAAGACACTTAAATAAATATCTATCATTTATCTCTAGCCAAAGTCTCCAGATTCTTTCTAAGTTCGTTTGACAACAGGCAAATGACTCATTTCCTTTCTAGCTCAGCTCTGATTCTGTTCTCACTCCACACCAAGACACTCTTCCCAAGTCACCTATAATACTTGCGTCACTTATAAGGTATGGTTTACCAAGCAAGTCCTGTGGTGGGTTGCTTGTTTTTATCTTTGGCATGAAGCTCATAGTTCCAGTATCTTCCAGGGGGTATTTTTGTTTATGATGTGAGAGTTTGAAAAACCGAGAGGGTTTTTCCCCCATACCAACCACTTGTAATTCTTTGACACCAAGTGGGTGTCCTACAATTCAATTCAATTCTGTCACTAACTATCTGGATTTAGCTTCAGACTCCAGAGGTTTAAGGGCTCAATCCTACAAGACTGCCCTAACTTCAGACATCAGCCACAAATAGGGTGCCCACCGACTACAGATTTGGGGCTACAATAACACCCACTTTGATAATTCACTACAATGACTCACCGAACTCAGGAAAGCACATGTACTTACTTTTACTGGTTTACAGAAGGATACAAATCGGAAAGAGCCAAGTGCTCAGGGCAAGGTCTTGTGGGGGAGAAGCCAGAGCTCCCATGCCTGCTCCGGGCTCCCCAGCCTCCCAGCACCTCAACCCGGAAGCTCCCAAAACCTGTCTTTGAGGGGGTTTTATGACGGTTCCATTTCATAGGCATGGTTGATTAAATCATGGGCAATTGGTGATTACAAACCTCCAGCTTTTTTCCCCTCCTGAAAATTCCAGTTCTCTTGTCAGATGGTTGATTCTCTAGCGACCAGTCCATATCCTGAAGTTCCGTCTAGGGGCCATCAACAGTCACTTCATTATCATAAACTTAGATACAGTGACAGGGGGCTCATTATGAACAATGAAAGACACACCTATCACTCAGGATAGGGGGGAGGGGAGTTCTGTAATTCTCATTATACCACAGTCATTAATGAGAAAGATGAATTCAAGTTTATAATCAGGTTAATTTTCATCTATTTAGTTTTTATTAAAATATTACATCCCTTGTTTCATAATTAATGAGTAGTTATCTAATAAACTAAGAGCAGAGTTTAAAGAAATATGGCACCAAGGTACAAGTCATAGATATTATTGAGAAGCTCAAGAAAAGCAACTTATTTACTCAGTATCTCTAGTTCTCTTTTTTGGTGTATTAACCTTGAACAGCCTTCCCCACCGTCAGCTCCACAGACAGAGCGCCTACCTGAGGCTGCTGTCAGCACTCACTACACTGAGACTTCAGGTCACAGAGGCTTGGGGGAGGAAGGGAGGGAAAGAGGCAAAGCGGAGAGTAATTGGCTTGCCTCAGTTATCTAAGTTATGGCTTCTTTCCTCTATCACCTGGAGAGAAACGTCCCTTACCAAAATTCAGATAAAGCTGGGCAGGACCATGCTGGCTCATGAGTTCTCTTCTTTGTCCATCAGAGAGGTTACTGTCGGCAACCAGATTGCAAGATCATTCAACCGAGTTCTACCAGGAGCCATCACTACTACGACCTGGCTCAGATTCAGACAGACCTCACTCTTGTCACACATTTTTCTTCAAGGGAATGTTTCTTAAGCCTTCACTCTCTGAATGTTCCAATGTATAATTTGAAGGCAACAAAATATGAGTTTAATGCCCAAAAAGTATGATTTCCCTCTTGCAACCTGCCTACTCCCAGACCAGACAGAGATGCCCACTAAGCAACCCAGCCTCCTGCAAAAGTCCTCTAATCTCAGTTCCCCAGGAACAGTCCTCCTAAGTTCCTCTTCTATAACCCCCATCACTTAGCTTGGGAATTTAGCTTACTCCTGGAGACCCAGCGCAGGGAGGAATCAAAGCAATACTTCTTTTACATATACTAATGGATAACCATGAGTGAGAGGCATTGCATGATAAATACCTACTGGATATCATAAACTGGGGACCTTGCAATGGCTCCCCTGATTTTGACTAAAACAAATATATAAACAAAACTCTTAGATCCACCCCAGTTATGGGTGGATTCTAAGTGTCACTCTCAAAGGTGTGCTGTTAACTTAAGGAAGAATGAGCAAAACCATGGGAGCAAATTTCCATCACTCACAGCACAACTCAGAGAATGAGCCTGCTGTTGCTGGTGGAAAATATGGTAGGTATTTACTAAATACTCAGAATTAGGGGATGAGAGGCATTGGGCCTCTCCAGACTTTTGCACTGGCCCATTTGAGGGAGGCCTTCCACCTCTCCCCCACAGAAAGAGGGGTGCTATTGGCTGGGTCAGAGCCTGAAACCACCACAGAGCCCTGTTCCCTGGAAGCCGGTCCTGAGCTGAAAGGCGATGAGGATGTGTGCCTGTGCTCTCTATTCCACCAGGAGGGGGTGAGAACGGGCGGGCCAGCCTCACCCATGCATGCAGCTGTTGGCTAAGCCCAGACTCTCTGAGTTTAGTCTTTTAAAGCATCACCTTTATCTACAAAATGGAAATAAGCCATGTTTCGCAAATGCCAGACTGCGACAGGAATTATTTCTACCACCCTCTGCTCTCCAGCTCCTCAGCCAAGCCACCTGCTGCTCCCTTCTCTGTCCCACTCTCCCCCACTCCTGGAGACCCAGGAGCAAATGTAAAATGTTCACCACTCTTTGGCCCCATTGGCTTGGGGACCACTGTCCTGAGCCACTGAGTTCTGATGAATATGACTATTTCGCCTGACCCAGATGCTGTCACTCAGGAATGTTCGGTCCTAAGACACAGAACCAGGCCCAGGGAGGGGAGGGGCCTCCTGGAAATCGCAGGCTCGTCCCCTCCTGACTGCTCTTTTGTTGTGCATCGGGTACGTGTGTGACAGGCTGCTTTGCCATTTTTCATTGCTCTGCATATGAGCTGTTCTTTATGTTATCCAGACATTTTTAAAAGGTCCATGTCCTTGGAATATTCTTCACTCTTAGAAAAGAAGGGAATTCTGACACCTGCTTCAGCATGGATGAACCCTGAAGACATACTGCTAAATAAAATAAGCCAGTCACAAAAAGACAGATACTGTAAGATTCCGCTTACATAAGGAAACTAGGGTAGTTGGATTCATAGAAACGGAAGGTAGAACGGTGATTGTAAGGGCAGGGGTGGGAGATGTGAGGAGTTACGGTTTAACAGGTATAGAATTTCAGTTTTACAAGATGAAAAGTTCTGAAGATTGGTCGTAAAACAATGGGAATATACTTAACACTACTGAACTGTGCTATTAAAAATGGTTAAGATGGTAAATTTTATGTTTGTGTATTTTATTACAAAATTTTTAAAAGAATCCGTGTCTTTCTTTTTTTTTTTTTCAGATTCCCAAGTAATGCCTCACACAGTGCACACAAATGGTAACCCAACCCAAGTCTTTAATAAAACATTTTCTATCAGTCATTGTAGACATTCTCACAACCATTGTCTTATTTAATCCTTATAGTAACCTTGCAAGGTAAGTATTTTAGCCAAATAAGTAGATAAGGCAAGGGAGGCTCATCAACATTACGTGACTGCACACAGCCAGCTGGGAACAAAGCTAGGGGGAACCTAGGTCTGCAGCTGGAAGTGAATATTATTTCCACAGCTGTTCCTCAGTTTCCTTATGAACCTGGAAATCCAGAATAGAAGTACTCAGGCTCAGACCCCCAGAAAGTGTTCCAGAATCTTCTCCGACATCAACAGCTGAGGATACATATTCATATGTCAGCCAGGGCTTGGGAAATGACTTCCTGCACGTGAGCGAGTGTGGTGTGTGTGTGTGTGTGTGTGTGTGTGTGTGTGTGTGTAAATATTGCCAGAAAAGAAAATTGCCACTTCATGTGCAGGGAAGGAAAACCCGCAGACTCTCAGACCCCAAGAAAGTGCAATACTATTCAAACACAGGCACCACCAAACCAGAGGAGAACCAGTTTCAGAATTGGTTGCCATGGGCAACATAATACAGTTCAGTCTCCATGTCCTTGGCATGTATGTGGCTTGCTGTCCATGGGCCTCAGAGGTGAAGTGAGCAAGGACCATGGATGGACAGTGAGAGAGGACATTTCTTCCTCAAGGAGCCCACCCAGCTCTCCCTTTTAGCTCCAGGGCCGGGTAACTCTCCAGGTAAACTCTAAGAAAGTAAGGCTGACGGCCTATGAAGAGCCTGTGTCTAGGTCTGCATTCTACTGATGTAAACATAACTCTTCCTCAGATTCAACTGGAAGCCAGCTCTCTGGGTGCCCATTGTTCTGTGCTCCTGAAGCTAAAGCAGCTGGCTGCTGGCTGTGGCAGAGCAGCGCATTGGACATCCAAGGAGGGTCATGCCAGCTACTCACCTGCGGACCTATGGGCTGGCCAAGGGTTGCTGGATCAGTGCGTGGTTGGTCAAGCCGGGCAGTCACCACAATCCAAAGGGGGACGGGGAGTGATATTTCTAATGTCAAGGACCAGGGGATTGATAAAGCCCTGCTCCCTGCAGCCTGTGGACATATTAAGATGTGATTCTCAGCTGGAGGTGTGTTGACAGAAGCCCAAGGGCTCCTGTTGCTGGTGTCGCTCTCTTTTTTTTTTTTTTTTAAGTATAAGCACCAAAGGCCTGCTGTCCAGACCCTGCCTGGCTGGCTGGCCAGCCAGCCGTGTGGATTGAAAGGAATCAATGCCATCATGATCGGGCCCCTTGACAACACAGGCTCTCAAACTTACCAGGACTTTTTTTAAAAAATCACCCTGCTGTTTGTTTAAATGTGCACTGCCTGATCCCACCCTGAGATTAGCATTCAGGAGGTCTGAAGCAGGGCCAAGGAATTTGCATGTTAATAAACACCCCAGGTAAATCTGCAGCACAGGGCCTGGGACGCTGGAGGCAGCTCCCTGGCTCCTCAAACATGATCAGTGCACCAGCAGCTTCGCATCACCAATTCAAAAGCCCTGGCCTCAGTCCAGACCAAATGAGTCTGTATCTACCTCGTGGCCGATCGCTGGGTGATTCGCAGGCGCACTGCAGTGCCAGAAGCCCAGCTCCGGAGCAGCGGCTCTCCAACTAGCAGGAAGCAGAATCCGCTGGGAGGCCTGTGAGAACAGAGTGCTGAGCCCATCCCCTTCTGATTCAGAAGGTCTGGGGTAGGTCTGTGCATTGTCCCCAGTTTCCCAGGGGGTGCTGGAGGTTCAGGGACCCCACTCTGAAAACCACTCCGCTGATCTAGAGCAGTTTTTCTCAGCCTTGCTGCACACTGTCATCATCTGGGGGACTTTAAAAGCTACTGCTGCCTGGGTTCCACCCCAGAAGCTCTGGTTAGGCAGCCTGGGCTCACTCAGCCTGGCATCTAGATGTTAAGAAGCGCCCACGTGACTTTAGTATACAGGCAAGGTGGAGAGGACCCCTTGTTCTGGAGTCAGGCCACCCAGATGCAAATTCCAGCTTTACCATTCACCAGCTGGTGACCAAACAACTTACATAACCTCTTCCGCTGCCCACAGCCCCTCCCCCACTCACTGGTTTACCTAGAGAAGAGCCTCATTACACTTCCAGGAACCTGGTGGATGGAGATGGCATGGAGATTTAACTTGTATGCTTCAATGGGTATCAAACAAGTTGTCAGCTGGTGAGTCTTTCTCCATGTCCATGGTTCACAATATCGGCTGCCCTGACTTCTACCTGTCTATCCGCCTGTTTCTCTCACCATATTTTAACTCTGCGTCTCAAGATCAGAAACATGACCTTTGATTGAGTGCCTAAGGACATCACCTCATTTCAGCTCATCTTTACAACAGCACTACAAGATGGATGTTATTATGCCCATTTTTCTGGCGAGGAAATTGAGGTTCAAGGTCAAGTGACTTGTCCAATTGCACACATCTACATAGTGGGGAGTCAGAATTCAAATGTTGGACAGTTGGACTCTAGAGTTGCCTCTGCTGAGCATTTACCCCAGTGCCTCTCCTCCCAGCGAGTCTGGCCCTTCTCCACCTAGAGCAGTGGTTCTCAACCTTGGCTGCACATTAGAATCACCTGGGAATCTTGTTAAAATCCTGATTTCTAGGCCTCATCATTAGTAACAAAGAAACAGAATTTCCGGAGGATGAGGTCCAGGAATCAGGATTTTAACAAGATTCCCAGGTGATTCTAATGTGCAGCCAAGGTTGAGAACCACTGACCTAGAAGCTTCTGCAAGGCGGTGGGGGGGGGGGGGTGGAAGTCACCCCAAGAGCACATCCTCCCCTTTCAGATGAACTTGATGTTTTGAGCACCAACAGCCTGCTTGAAACTTGGGTTGATTTAGCATCATTACAGGCCCAAGGACACCACCCCACAGGCAAATAAGGTTCTATTTCCCAACCGATATGAATGAATTTTTTTAAAGACATCAGAACAAAGCCGCTCTCTTAAGCCCTCCACGAAGGTGCAAATTGCTAATCTGATCTGAATGTGCCGCTTGTTTGCTTGGGCTTCATTAAAGCTTTTGATACAAGAGTCAAAAAAATCATAAATAAAAGTTTCTGATATGAGTTCTACTCATATGTGAGCTTGAAATGCATTCTTAGTTGTCTGATGTGGGAACCAATTTCTATTTTAAAATGGGGTTGGCAAGCAGGACAAGGACAAGACAGAACTGAACCAATAAAATCAAGAGCTGGGATTAATTAAGGTCCTGGAAGTTTGCTACAGAACAGGGACAAAAGAAAGATGGTAATAGTGCTTCTTCCAAGAAAAATGAGTTGGGTTTTATATATATATAAGTTTCTGGAGAAATAATTTAATTTTGACACCACCTCCACAAATCAAATGGGCTTATCTTTCTTCTACGAAGAGTAAAGATTGCCCTTTTCTGGCCAGAGGGGAACCTCATTTCCCCTCTCCTTATCAGTTATAAGAAATCAAAATATTGTTTCAAATGGATGTGTTTAATATTTCAGACTACATAATGTGTCCAGCACAAAAGGGCAACATTGGCAGGCAGGGGACAGAAGATGAATAGGGATCCTGAATCACATGACCAAAGATTTCTCTCCAATCTTCCCTTCTTGTTCTATGAGGCTGGGCTCTTTGTCCATCTCCTCATTCTTGAACTTCCTCAACTCTGAAAATGGACAAAATACCTTAATCTAAAGCAGTAGTTCTCAACCTTCTGGCCCTTTAAATACAGTTCCTCATGCTGTGACCCAACCATAAAATTATTTTTGTTGCTACTTCATAACTGTAATGTTGCTACTGTTATGAATCGTAATGTAAATATCTGATATGCAGGATGGTCTTAGGCGACTCCTGTGAAAGGGTCGTTTGACTGCTAAAGGGGTCACGACCCACAGGTTGAGAACTGCTGATCTAAAGCATATTGTGGTCCAACCACATTGATTTTTAACATCCATTGTATACAGCAAAATAAAACAAATGATTTTGGTCATAGAGAACTAAGATGTTTCCCACTGAAACACCATCCCATTAAAATAGGCTGAAAATTCTAACAACAAAAACGTATGCATGACCTTGGTCATAGCTATTAGCAATATGGTCCAGATTAGTGGCCTTTTTTGTATTTCAGAGGTCTCCTTTATCATTGGGGCCACCTTCTATTCCATCTAAAGAACTGGTGGCCCATCACCTAGAACTCAGCTCCCCCATCCCTTCCTTCTGGGCATATAGAACACCTGGTGGGAATGGCTCTGCTCTGTGGGGGAGGTGGCAAGTACAGGAAAGGACTAGAGTGCAGCTGAGAAACAAGAGCAGCCCAAGGGGATATGGTTTACTGTTTACATCATTGACAAAGATAAATTAAAACATGACATTTAATGAAACAGGTGCCCGATGGAGATGACCTGCAATATTGTGCTTCTCAGGTCTCGCCACTGAACCCCAACCCCCCCATCCAGTACCTGACATTCTAGACTCCGAGATACGTAAATGTAATTCCTCCAGGTTAGCAATTTGGCAAGTTTAAAACTCAGTGTGTCAGGTTTACCTATAATGAGGGACACCTCTACCAACCCGTATGACAGGAGCAGCATGAGGAATAGTGACAATGCAGCTAACTCAATTACCAAGTGTGCTTAGCGTGTGAAGCGCTATGTGAATGCTAAGTAATAATGCTGTGGTTCCGTGTGGAAGATGTGCGTGTCACCCAGGAGCATCAGTAAGTTGGTAACATAATTTGCAATAAGCCATCATTAATTAACACGAAATTACTACTAGGCCCTTCCTGGGGAAGCAGCATATTAAACTGACATCAGTATGCGAAGAGTTCATTATGGTTAATGGTAGGAGAACGCAAACTGAAGGACTTAATAGTGGATTAGAAGGTGTTTATGTCCAAACACCTCAATGTGGGTTCCACAGCTGCCACACACCAGCAAAGATACCAGCTTGTTGCTAAGGAGGATCATGGAAACTTGGAAACTTGAGAAGAGGCTCTCCCTGCATGGGATAATGAGGTACTTGGAAGCACTGAAAAAAATAGGAGAGGGGAGCACTCACCCATCCCTTCCCCTCATTCCTCCCCTCCTTCACACCATTTCCACAGAGCCTGGGAGGATGAAATGGAAGCAATGAGCAGAGGTGAAGGTGAAAATTGTCACCTAGGGGAGAGAGAAGGATCAGATTCACCTGGGGAGCAACATGGAATGGGTGTCGGGTGGAGGTGGGAGTGGGTTATCTGGAAACTCTTCAGGTGAGTCAGTTTTGCCACCCTATTCCCACTGCCCTCCTCTGCCCCCACCTACAGTCATACAGTGATTCTGCCATGTTTCACTCTTGCTGAAAATTTAAAAGCAAAATGATCCTAACTAACATGAATTTGTGAGACATGTGATCATAAATCCACAGTGCCATTCCTAATATAATCACTAATCTATATATACATTATCATAACATAAATTGGAAGGTTATACAAGGCACAAAATGCCGATTCCATGACACCTGCACTTCCTGATTGGGTGCAGGAAAAGGGCAAGAACTCCTGAGCCACAGACAGCGGGCATTGCACCCTGTGGCTGCAGCCTCTGTGTGCCATCTTTAATCCCCCAAAGTGGAAGGACCAATAGGCAAGCTCACTTTATTCCCAAGTCTCTTTAGTTCAGTGGTTCTCAACCTTCTGGCCCTTTAAATACAGTTCCTCATGTTGGGGTCTAGAGAGAGGGAGGAGAAGGAAATAAGTACACAGAGAGGGCCAGCCCCAGGACACTGTCATCTCAAAACAAGGAGAGAATGGGCCTAGCTGGTTTGGCTCAGTGGATAGAGGATCGGCCCATGGACTGCGGGGTCACAGGTTCAATTCTGGTGAAGGCCACGTACCTTGGTTGCAGGCTTGACCTCTGGCCCTGGTTGGGGCACATGCAGGAGGCAACCAATCAATATGTCTCTCTCACACCAATGTCTTTCTCTCTGTCTTTCCCCCTCCCTTCCACTCTCTCTAAAACTCAATGAAAAAATATCCTCAGGTGAGGATTAACAAAACAAAAAAGGAGAGGGAGAATGGTGGCTTGCCAGGACTTGTTCTGGACCTTCATAAGGTTCAGCCATTCTTATGGGTTTTAAATTCTTTGGAATATTCTCAATTCCTTTGAATAAAGTTCCCTTAATTTAAGACTGCAGGAGTGGGGTTCTGGACAGGGCACTGGTGAACAAGAGACACTGAAGAGTCCTGGGTGGAAGTGGGCCATCCTGTACCCTGTGTTATAGAGTCTGCAGCAAGAGTGACTGCAGACCCACCAGGTCAGTCCTCACCACCAGAAAGAAGTCCAGGACTGTCGGCAAGGTGTTTGGATGAGGGATAGAGGGGCTGAGTTCACTAGAAGGTCTTCACACCTACTCATCAGCTTTTTATAAAGATAAAATCTGTAAAGCACTTGCAGTTTCTCTGGAGAAAGACGTGAGATAAATACAAGGTATTGTTAACAAAAGGGTCTTTCTTCTTTATTATAAAGCTATCGGAAAGGAATTGCTTTCCCAGGCCACGAGGGAGCTACAGTCTTATCTCAACAGGTAACCTTGAGAATCAGACACAATAGCTGTCTCTTTTCTCAGTTCTCTTTCTTACTTTACCCACCATCCTTCCACAAGCACACTTCTCCATTACCAACCTTTTTCATGTAATGAGACAAATAACATACCCTCCTCCGCATACAGAGCAATCCCAGCTGCTGCCTGAGCTGGACCCTGCCCCACAGTCAGCTCTCTACCCAACCCTGCTTATCCAGGCTGCCACTGAATTCTGGGTGGGAGCATGCCTGGCATGCATGGCAGCTTAAGGAATTCTGCTCTCAAAAGAATAGAGGAAAAGTCACTCCTGTGTTGTATAATTTCTTGACAATTCTTTCTCTGGGGAGAGGGTGTGTATGTCAATAAAACTGTACCTAAATATTTCAAATATTGTTGGACCGCAAACTGAAGACCTACAGAAGGTCACAGATGAGCAACAGGGAGACGTCTAACATGAGGCAGAGAAGGGCGCTAAGAGGAAGGAGTTAGATATATCAGGTCTATGGAAGCTGAGGTCAAGAAACCTAGGGGGTAGGAGGTGGAGACCAGAATTAAAGAACCCAGCAGGCATTTTCTTGGCATTGAAGGACACTTCGGGAAAACTGCCTTGGGGGCCTCAGCAGTAAGGAACTATTCCTTCTGAACATAATCTCTGACTATGGGCTTACTGCCCAATAAAAGAACTTCATAGTAGATCTCTGGGATCTACTGGGGGACATAGGAGTCTAGCTCATGAAGACCTGTTGGAATGCCTTCCCTGTGAGATCGTTCAGGGGAGTGGCTGAACACTCTCCAGACCTCTTTACCCAATCATGGCTGCAGTGAGATTGAGATGTAACAGTTTCTCATGTCTCTTCTTTCATCCCGGAGATGTTCCAGAAAACTGATGCTTCTCCGATGGTCCATACCAGCCATACAGGGCCCCAGCTATAGGGGCCTGGCATCCATAGCAGCATACTCAGATTCATTGTCATCTGAAGTTGAAAGGAACACCAGAATTCACCACATGCAACCATCTACACATCTCAAATATTAGAGCACAGGTTGAAATGTTTGGCTATCATCTTGAGTTCTCTAAAATGAAGTCCTTCATGTTTGTATGTTTTACATCATTGCTGCTGCTGTTAGAACCAACCTCTCCTGTCCAGCTGGCCCCATGGCAGGCATGGAACTGCTGCGCTAGAACTTGCCCACTGGGCTGGAGGAAACTCGTGCTTGGGCCTAACCAGTTCTCCAGAATAGCTCCTTAGGTCAAATCACCTTTTAAAATTTATTTTGAGAGGAACCTAGGTCTTATGCTTCAAAACAGCATTATTTAGGGCAGTGATGGTGAACCTATGACACGCGTGTCAGAGGTGACACACGAACTCATTTTTTTGGTTGATTTTTCTTTGTTAAATGGCATTTAAATATATAAAATAAATATCAAAAATACAAGTCTTTGTTTTACTATGGTTGCAAATATCAAAAAATTTCTATATGTGACACGGCACCAGAGTTAAGTTAGGGTTTTTCAAAATGCTGACACCAAGCTCAAAAGGTTCGCCATCACTGATTTAGGGGACCATGTATTCCTTATCGATTCCTGTGTAACAAATCACCCCCAAACTGAGTGGCTTAAGACAGTATGACAGTTTCAGAGGCTCAGGAGTCCAGGTGTGGCTTAGCTGGGTGTTCCTGCCTCAAGCTGTCACCAGGGCTGCAGTCATCTCAAGGGCCAGATGGGGGATACCCCCACTTCCCAAGTGGACTCACATGGTTGCTCATTTCCTCAAGGCTGTTGGACCAGAGGACTCCCCCAGTTTCTTGCTACGTGGGCCATCACCCAGGATAGCTCACAACATGGCATATTTTCCATCAGAGGGAGCGAAAGAGTAAGAGAGAGCACTGAAGACAGGAGCCACAGATCGTAACCTAACTAGAAGTAGCATCTCAGTAAATCCTAAATCCAGTCCACATTTAAGGGGGTAAATTACCCAAGGACATGAATCCCAGAAGACGGGGATCACTATGGGGCCACCATAGAGGCTGCTTACCAATAGACTCTATGTTACTTTCTTCTTTTACTTGTCTCCATCATGGCTATTGGCCAAAAAAACCCACAAAACTTCCAACGACAGCAGAAACCATATGCAGAAGGAGCCAAGAAAGACGTGAAAGAGATTATGTGTAGAGAGATACAAGAACAAAAGCACATAAAGTGCGAGACAGAGAGACAGAGACAGAAACTGCCTCCAGCCTCGCCTCGTCTTCTTTTTTCTGTTTATTCAGTCCTTACAATGTACCTCCCCTCCTTCCATTTCAGCTGGCTTAAGTGGGTTTGGCTTCTTTGTCATCAATCTCTGACTCAGCCAAGTCCTCCCCAGTCTATTTCTTCTTGGGAAAGTGGTTAATATCAGTTCAATTTCCCCCCAGAAAGTGACCTTTGAGATGTGAAATAATGTGTGGATTCCAGGCAGAGCACATTTTTGTTCAAAGCACAGATATGATTCAATTCATTTCCATAGGCCTGCGTTGAGATGGGGTTAGTGTCGTCTCCATAAATCAAGGGAAAATGTAATTAAAGGAATGGAAACTTGACTTACCCTAAATCAAACTACACATTGGTCATTAAAATAGAACTAGAGGGTCAATTCACTTCGGCCTCTAAACCCACAGTGGCTTGGAATGTAAAAATATATGTTATCTCCTCATACACATGTGCATTCCACACTCACATGCATACATGGCCACAATCACTTCACAGTCTGGGAGAACGAGGTCCCAAGCAAATAACAACCTCTCCTCGCTTCTCTTGATATGTCACAAAACAATGTGTACCTCTTGCGACAACTCCCCCACGGATCTGCTTCCCAGAGCACATTTTCTAAACATTCAACAGCATATCAATATAGAAGCCAGCTCCTAGAGTAGTTCACAGGACTCCCCCAGGCAGTTCCCATAAATATTGCAAGCAGCAAGTTTACACTGCCAGCTCGGTGAAGAAACCCAGAAGAACATGATTTTACAAGTTCTCTTCCCAAAGGAAATCAGACTGAAAACACGGAGTGACAGTCAATGAGATGGTGCTGCCCTCCTCAATATTGTGGTATAAAAAAATGCCCTTTTTTATACACAAATAACTTTTTTAATTACAAAGTATGGAGACACTACTTTGGAGAATTTTGAAATTCCAAAAAGTATAGCAGAGAAGATAAAGCTACTTATAAAAGCTACCACTAAGAGACAGCAAAGGTTGTGTTTGACGTGTTTTCTTTTGGTCTTTTTTTCCATATATATGTCTATGATATTATTCCAAATATATATGCAGTGATATATACACCTTTTGTTTTGCTTTCTTTTTTAACCTAACATTTTATTGCATGGGAGTCATGGGGAGAGATGGCTAATGAATACAAGATTTCTTTGAGTGTGAAATAAATATTCTAAAATTAGATTATGTTGATGGTTGCACAAATCTCTAAATATATTAAAAATCATCAAATTATATACTTTAAACAGGTGAACTTTATGGCATGTAAATTACATGTCAATAAAGCTGTTTTTAAACTATGTAATGAGATATCACTACATAGTACTAGAATGACTAAAATTAAAAATAAGTACAAAATATATGATTTTTTAAAATGATTTTAAAAACGTAACAATTCTAGCTCAGACTGTGTGGCTCAGTGGTTGAGCACCAACCCATGCAATAAGAGGTTACCGGTTCAATTCCCAGTCAGGGCACATGCCTGGGTTGCAGGCTCATTCCTCAGTAGAGGGCATGCAGGAGGCAGCCAATCAATGTTGATGTTTCTCTCTCTCTCTGCCTCTTCCTCTCCCTTCCTCTCTCTCTAAAATCAATAAAAAGATATTAAAAAAAGAAAAACCTTAAAATTCTCAATACTAATAAGGATGTGAAAAAACTGGGATGCGGGTGGGAATATAAAATGGTGCAGCCACTTTGGAAAAGAGTCCAGCAGTTTCTTACAAAGTTAAACAAACATCTAGCACACAGACCAACAAGCCTGCTCCTAGGTATTTGCGCAGGAGAAATGAAAGCATATGTCCGCACAAACACCTGGACATGAGCGTTCTTAGCAGCTTCATTTGTGTTAACTCAAAACAAGTAACAACCCTAATGTCCATCAACGGGAGAAGGAATAAACAAATTGGGAATATTTATTCAGTGGAATGCTATTGCCACAATATAAAAGAGCTACCAATATGGGCAACAACATAGATCAGTGATGGCGAACCTATGACATGCGTGTCAGAGGTGATACGCAAACTCATTTTTTTGGTGATTTTTCTTTGTTAAATGGCATTTAAATATATAAAATAAATACCAAAAATATAAGTCTTTGTTTTACTATGGTTGCAAATATCAAAAAATTTCTATATGTGACACGGCACCAGAGTTAAGTTAGGGTTTTTCAAAATGCTGACACGCCGAGCTCAAAAGGTTTGCCATCACTGACATAGATGAATCTCAGAACAATTATGCTGAGTAAAGGCAGCTATACAGAAAATACAAAATGCTGTATTGCTCCATCGATATGAAATGCTAGAAAAGGCAATCTAACCTATCGGCGGCTGCCCAGCCTGACAGCGGAGAAAAGCCATGGGAAGCAAAGGAGCAGGAGGGTATCTGGGGAGCATCCGGAATCTTCTGTGCCATGGCTGTGGTGGTGGTTGCATGATTGTGCACATTTTTCTAAACTCATCAAATTGTGTACTTACAATTGGCCTGTTTATTGTATATAAATTATGCCTCAATGAAATTTATTAAAATAAAACTCATCAGACTGTACACTAAAGTAGGTGCATTTCTGCATGTAAATTATGCCTCCAAAAAGTAGAGTTTTTTTAATGGAAAAATATAAAATACATGATTGTCTAACCACTGTGTGTACAACTGAAACTAATACAAAATAATACTGACTCAACTAAGGTGCTTACTATGGTGTTGTTAATAGAATATTAGATGTATTCACTCTTGTACCAATTGGCTGTAATTGAAAAATTCTTAAAATAAAATGGAAAAAATATATTATATTGTGCTTATTTTCACATTTTAAATAATTGTCAGAAGTACCTTAATTTGAGTATCATGCAGCTATATTCATCAATGTTATAGATGTGGCACAACTTAGCCAGTCTACAATAGCTGAGTACTTACGTTGTTTTCTTTTCTTTTGCCATTGAAATAACATTGCAGTGAACATCTGTGTGCATAAAACTGTCTATGCTTTAGATGCCTAGGGAAGAACAATTGGGTAGGAGGTCACAGGGATGGAAAGAGCGTGGTGGCTTCTACAGCCCCTCTATTAGTGGGTTGAACGCTGCATGGATGCCCAGTGAGAGGAGCCTGGGCTAAGGAGGTCACAGGTCCCTGTCCTGGTCCCAGCACTTGCTCGTAACCGTCAGTCATTTTCTTTCTTTGGATACTATTTTTTTAACCTCCAAAATGAGAGTAGTAACTTATGGTAGGCAAATATTCCCTAAACGGGTCAGCAAAAGCACCAACTATAAAGTAAACCACTGATCCTTGAAAATAAAAACTTGTGTTCATCAAAAGACATTATTAAAAGAAAAAAACAAACCACACAAGGAAGAAGCTATTCACAAAACATATATTCAACTAAGGACTTGTATCCAGAATTCCTAAAAAACAATGAGAAAAAAGTAAAAAAAAAAAAAAAAGTGGGCAATAGCCCTAGCAGGTTTGGCTTCGTGGATTTACTCCTTAAACGCTATCCAAAAAATGTCTTGGTGTCAAGCAATGCAAATTAGATAGGTTGGCTCTTAGCCGTTTGCCCTGGTGAGTTATCAGTTAATCAATTTTATGGGTTGTTTTAGTTGTATTTTAGAGCTTTAAAAAATGTTCTTGTTTTGAATTCATGGTGTTGTTAACAGAATATTAGATGTATTCAGTCTTGTACCAAAGATCTTTTATGGTGTGGTTTATCCAGTTTATTGGCTGTAGAAGGAACAAACATTTGTATAAGAGTGTGTTGTTCTTGAGGAAAAATGTCTACATTTAGACACACACACACACACACACACACACACACACACGAGGTACCTTTCGATAGCTACCAGAAGTCTGAAGGTGGAACAAGAGTCATATATCACTATCTCACTAACCCAATTGCCTCCCCTCCATCATTGTTTTTGTGTGGTAGGAGCAAGCAAAAATGGGGTAGATTCCAAAGGAAACAACACTTACTTTTATAGTTTCCTATTTCTCATTCTTTTATGATTTCATTTAATTCATTTTTAAATCTTTTCCCTTCTCTGTGTATTTGCATTGAATTGAAAAACAAAGTCCTTCATATTTTACAGAGGACAATAAATGTTCTCTAGCACATTAAATTGCCATTGAACCAGAAACCAAAGGAGAGGAAGCCACAGAGTGGCACCGTTGTTTTCCTATTGGAATGAAGATACAGCTTTATTTCCATTTCCTCCTTGCAGATATTTCTGTGAGTTAATAAAGTAAACGGATGTGTCCTATTAAAAAGTGCTTTCCTCATACTTTGTTATGATTATGCAACTCTTGACCTTGAGTGACAGGGATCTGCCTCTGTGTGTGCCTGTCTCTCCCAGCAGCCTCGCCTCTTGTGAGCAGAGGCCAGACCCTGCTTCCTCCTGCAGCGCTCCTGCCCACCACGGACTCTCAGATGGAGTCCGTGCTCAACAATTGGGTGTGGACTTGAACTTTCTGAACCTGCCATGAGAAAAAACAAACAAACAATGAAAATGGCAGAGAAGGAATGTGGGCAGGGGCGTGGGCAGACATGGCGACCTGAGGGAAGGAAAGAATAAGAGCAGAGCAAGAAAATCCATGGGAAATGGCTCTCTCCTCCAGGACAACTATCTCACCCAAAAGGACAAGTGCTGCCCAACTTACCTGGCTCCACACCGGCACTGGCGCTGGTACTCCTGGGAGATGAGACAGTGCAGGTGCCGCCGCTGAAAACAAGAGCCCGGAAAGACAAAGGGGCACCTGCTTCCCCACGCCCAGGCCAGCGCAGGAGCAGGAAGGCCTGTGGCTGGCGGCTTCGCTGCAGCGGCTGCCCGTCCTGAGGGACTGATTGGCTCTCCTAACCCAGGGACACACCAACCAGCTCTTTTTAAAAATGGGCAGAAGGAAGTAGAAAGACAAATCCTTCCATGGTGTTGCCACCCCTGACAGAGAAATGATGAGGATTAAAGAAGAATGGGATGGTAAAGTCAATCTGAATCTCAATAAAATGCCCACGAGGCCTACGATTTCCAGGTGATGAAGAGTCAGCAAGCCCACACCAATCTCCCAGGGAAAGGGGGTTACAAAGTGAGAGTGAGGAGAGGAGAGCATTGAATGGCTTTTTATAGCCCCTAATATCTCTTCTGACAGCAGCCTGCACAGCCTCCATGGGCCAGGACAAGGGTAAGATGAATGGATTTGTCTTTCCATTAAATACCATTACCCGGAGCACGGGGGAGAATAAAAGATGGGTTGCTGATTCACCTCCCAGCTCCCATCTCTTTTCTCCTAATTAAGAAAAAAGCTACAAAAACAACTCCCACGTGTCCTCCCCAACGCAGCCCTACCACCTAAACATGTATAACCTCAGGGGAGATAGGTAGGCCAGTGAGCTACAAAGTTCGCCTCCCAGCAGCAATGCCAGCACACAGCCGGTCCTAAGGAGAAGTTCAAATCCAGTCCATCAGCATGGTCAGGTCCTCACCTGGTCAGTAATATACTTCAAGACCCATTACGCTCCTTGCAGAGCCTGTCATCTTTAAAGCCCATGGCCTGAGGGGTCTCTTTACCACAGGTACAAATAAATGATTCTGCTTCTTCATGGGATCAGTTGCTTGAATGATCTGAGACATCACGTGCATCACAACAAAGAGAGAAAACAAATACAATTAGTGGGCAACCTCCAGCACGGTTCAAGATCAGAGTCTTCAGGCCAGTGGATCGCAGGCTGGGCTACATCGTTGAATCAACTAAGGTGCTTAAAAAATACGGGTGCCTGAGCAAAATTAATCCAAAGAGAAACTAGCAGTAGTGTTCTCCAACAAAATATGCTGAAGGATATGTTTAAAATGTGTGCAAGATCTGTACATTGAAAACTAAAAACACTTGTATAGATATCTCATGTCAAGTAATAAAACCTATGTGTGAATTTTGCAAGGTATTAAATGTAAGTTTAGAACACAAAAATCAATTGTATTCTTTTGCATTGGCAGCAATCAATGGGAAAATAAAATTTTGAAATAATTCCGTGTACAATAGCACCAAAACCAGAAAATACTGGAAATAAATCTAGTAAAAGTTAGCTAAGACTCCCCCACCCCCATCCCACACTGAAAATTATAAAGCATTGCTGAAATAAGACCCAAATAAATGGAGATAACCTGTGTTTGGTTTGGAACACTCAATGTTGTTAAGATACCAGTTCTCCCCAGTGTAATCTGTAACATCAATACAATCTCAATCACAATCCCAGCAGGTTTATTTTGGGGAAATTAACAAGCCGATTCTAACATTCACATAAAAATACAAAGGATCTAAAATAGCCAAAATGA
Organism: Myotis nattereri; assembly: GCF_964212035.1. Taxonomy (NCBI): domain Eukaryota; kingdom Metazoa; phylum Chordata; class Mammalia; order Chiroptera; family Vespertilionidae; genus Myotis; species Myotis nattereri. The sequence continues at coordinate 23,462,806 of NC_138086.1, read as the reverse complement.
TTTTGAAGAAGAAGAAAGAAGTTTTACACTGACTGATTTCAAGATTTCCCAAAAGACTACAATAATCAAGACAAGGCTTATTAATGGAAGAATAGATACACAGATCAATGAATAGCAAGTCCAGAAATAGACCCACATATATATGCTCAATTGACATTTTAAAAGGTAACAACATAATCTAATAGAGAAAAGATAGTCTTTTCACTAATGGTTTGGGTCTTTCCTGGCCATCATTTTCCCCCTGTCTGCTGCCAGGTCAGGGAGGAGGACCCTCCAGTGTACATTTCTTGGAAGGCTCTCCTGATGTCTCCTGGTCGGTCTGTGTATTTGGGCCCCAGGGTTAATGTCTACATATACACCCTCAGCCAGGCCCTGGAGTGACTCTTGCTTGGGTGCCTTGCTAGACAGATAAGGGATATTGAAGGCAATATCTGGCCTGGATCCATGCCATAGCATGCCCCAGTTCTGTAGAGCATTGTGTTCACTAGCAATTAACCAAAGGGGGCCACAGGTACTCTGGTGGTGGCCAGTGACAGTGGCGGGTGGCCTGTGACTTGCAGTAATGGCTTGTGTTCACATCAAGAGAGCCAGTAGCCCTCGGGTGGTGTCCCAGGACACTCGGTCATTCGTTTTTAGTCCCTAGAGTAGTGGTTCTCAACTTTGGCTGTGCATTCGAATCATCAAGGAAAATTGCAGAAATCTTGATGTCAAGGACACTTCTCAGACCAATGAAATAATGCAATTATTTTTAAATCTAAGTCATTAGGGTATAATTTACATGTAACCCACCCTTTTAAGTGTATGATTTGATGAGTGTTGATAAATATATACACCCGTGAAACCATCACCACTACACTCAAGTTCGAACATGTCCATCACCTCAAAAGAGCTTCCATATTTCCTTGGCAAAGGGAGGATGTGGGCTCCAGCATCCCCCTCCCTGACTCCCCAGAACCACAGGAGGTGAGGCACTGATGCTGTTGCTGGGATTGGTGCCCACCCTGTCACCACCAAGACCAGCCTTGTTTGTGACCATGTGCAAAATTCCTACCCTCACCCATGTCCTCAAGGATGAGCTGATACAAAGGCTTTGATAAGCATTTGTTGACTTTCATCACTTGAATTAATTACCCAATAAATAAAAGGACAAAGATAAGACTGAAATCCAGGTGGTGACGAAAATGGTTCTTTTACCCATGTATCTGTGAAAGGACCAAGAAGAGGAATCACCTGACCACAAGCTCCCAGAGGGGGCAGGGCTTTAGCCAGAAAATACTGTCATATTAATATCTCATTTGAACTTCTTTAGCCAGAGGAGCATGCAAGGCTTTCAGCTCCCAGGTCCCTGCAGCCAAGCAAGGGCAGCCCAAGTGAGGGTTGAAATGAACAGTGCAGAGAATGGGCAAATCCCAGGAAGAGGTGCAGCTTAAGGTCAGGTTCTCACACTGGTGACAGCAAAACTAAACAAGCCACTTGCTCTTTCCTAGTCTCTGTTCAAAGTCAGAATGAAGTTGAAGTTAAGGAACAGCAGCAGCAATCACATTATCTGGGTACAAACTCCACCTTTGCCATCTGCGAGCTGTGTGATCCTAGGAAAGTCACTCACCCTCTCTGTTGCCCAGCTGTCTCATCTGTGAAAGGGGGATAAAATGTTAGCTCATAGGATCACCATGAGGAGTAAATAAGTCCTTACATGCAATGCACTTAGGCCAGTGCTGGCATAAAGGAAGCGCTCAGTAATTCACTCACCCCTCTTTTCTGTGAGATGCTAATAAAATCTCTCCCCACATACCCAGCAGAGTCGTTTCAAAAATACTTTTTAAATAATAATGATGCAGTTGTGTATTTTGTTAACTGAAAATATTGTCATATTAATATCTCATTTGAACTTTTCAGTAAACATATGAACTTGAGATAGCTAGTATCCCCAGGGAACATGATGAAACACTATACACGGTGGGGCAAAAGTTGGCTGACAGCTGTGAGTACTCCAAACAGTTTACTCTTGTATTGTTATTTATTAATTATTGTGTTACTTTCCATATGAACAACTGTAAGTCTACATTCGCCCCACATTGTATGTGAAAGTGCTTTGGAATTGTAGGATCCTTGTCACTTCTAAGGAAAACTGGCTCAGACTTGCCTGTGGGGGCCTCTGAGTGAATTTCGTACCACCTGACCCCACTTCAATGCGCTAGAGTACAGTTGTCTAACTAAGGGATCCTGAGCTTCAATTTTCAGAGCTTCCCAGGGCAGGAGAGAACACAAGCCAGGGACTATACTTCATTGAAAAAAAATTGCTCTAATATGAGACAGATTCTCTCTGAGTCCTCTATTCTTTTCCATTGAACTGTATGTCTATTTTCACTAAGTCTCAAAATCGGGCACTTAATTCATTCAAATTTTTTTTCAAAGTTTTTTGGCTAAGGTCTTTGCATTTCCACATAAATTTTAGAATCAGAAATAGGATAAAGTCAGATTATCAATGACCCAGAAAGATGAGAGCTGGGTATAAAAGGCTGGGTGGCAAAGGGGAGGGAAATGAATGCCGAAGCTATCCACTTAGTTGGTCTTGGTGTCTGCGGCATGATACATGGGCTCTCATGCTCTGTCTATATGGAGTGGAGAGCTGGCCTATGAAATCTATGTTATCTCTTGTATGGGAGGATGGCCCAGCCAGTAGCATGTGCTCAGGCCGTTTTCCCAGTGAATTCCCACCGCCCTCCACCTGGCTCTCCCTGAAACCATGATCCACATTCCAAATCCCAGAGCTCCAGAGGGGCCTAACCTGAGGGGCCAGCCTGATCCCTCCATCGTGAAGATGGGAATCCGGAGGCTCAGAGCGGGCTGAAAGCAAAGCCTGGACTGGAAAACAAGGACCCAAGTGCCTACTTTGCGTACAAGACCCCGGAGACTTCTTAAACACAGAAATGTTTCTCCTTCAATTCAGGATCAATCGTCACTTTTCTCCCCTGGGCCAAATGTGTGTGTTTTTATTAAAAAGGAAGAAAATTCTGAGAGTTATAATTCACCTAAGCACGCGCTCTGAGGCTTCAGAACCACGACTAGGAAATAACCACCTCACACATCTCTAGGCTTGATCGGGGGCCTGCACGAGCCACTTCCTGAGAGAACTGATGGCACCTGCTGGCCTCCGAAGTGTCATGTGAATCAGCATGCACTCCACCATCTGTGATTGTTGTCTCTGAATCAGGGAGCAACCTGGTTGGAGTTTTTAGGAAGGGACATGAAAGCCACTTTTCAAATGAATGACACAGCTTCTCTCCTGAACAACTCAGTCAAGAGGGTCAGGACAGGAAAATGAGAAGGGCAGTGAGCATGGAACCCTCATTGGTCCTGACCCAGGTCCTGGAAGGTACTGAGAAACCCCCGCCCTCACCCCATGCACGCATCACCAATGACCGGTCTGCCAGAAACACCAGAAGCTGAAAGGAGGCAAAAAGATGAGCTTCCAAAAAGAAAAATAATCATCCTCACCTCACATGTTATGGATGTGGAGTTATGCTTGCAAGGAATAATGTATGGAGATGATTATTTTATTTTTAAAAATGCACATGGCAAATAGCTAGCCAGACCGGCATTGACATGCATATGATACACGCTTACATATAGTTGCAAAGCACAGTGTAATGGAAATGGGCATCGTACTTTGCATTTATATAGCAACCATTCCTCTAAGGACCTCAAAGGATTCGTACAGCCATTACTGGATTCACCCTTGTTACATGCTTGTAAAATGAAGGAGAGGCAAGGATTACTCAGCCCATTTTATTAAAGAGGAAGCAGACACCCCAAGAGAATATATGGATTGGTCAAGGGCATATTGTGCATCATTTTATTTGCTCAAAACCATGTTGGACTGAAATGAGTCCAACATTGTCCTTACATTTGCTGGTTTTTATAGGGTGTCCCAAAATACATGCAAGAAATAATTTTAATAGAAAACACAGGTTTATAATTAAAAATTATAAATTTTTTATTGATTCACAAAGTATACAGTATAGGGTTATGTATGAAATAGCATATTGGGTATGCTGGCACATACACAAAGCCGTGGTCTTCATTGGTCTTCATTGTCCCTGCTCCTGGGCCATAATTGGTACTTGATAATGCTTATGAAATTGAAGGGATTGAAATCAAAGGGCAACAGATATTAGAATATGATTCAATAAACCAAGTAAAATTAGGCTTTTAATTTTTTGTTGTTGTTGTTGTTGTTAATGCTCACGCAAAATTCAAATCTTGCGTGAATTTTGGGACACCCTATACATGCAGATTTCTGAAAAGAAAGTGATTCTGTTTTGCAGACTTGTGTCTGTGATTCAGAGCACCAGACATTCAGTGACCAGGGTGGGATATGAACTGGGGATATTGCCCATGTTCTCATGTACAGACACGGGGTTCTTGACAACTAAAGGGGGAAACCTTCCTGCCATTGGCACCAGAACCAAAAGACAGGCTCCTGTTAGTAACTGACATTTAATGACTGCCTACAATGCACATTTTCAGTGTGCACTTCAATACCTTTTGTCATTGATCTTACATCTGCTTTATGAACTAGGTATTATTGCCTCATAGAGGTAAGAAACAGGCCCAACGAGATTGGATCCTTGTCCCTGGTCACATAACTAACAAGTTTCTGCTCTGGATTTGAGTACATTTTGCTGGTTTGAATAGCTGTGCATTTCTACCATATTTTACCAACATGACTTCACTCCCTGTCTAGTGGGGTTCCTAGAGTCATAGTCCAGCAAACTTTAGGAAAACTAGAGCCAATCTGGGGCTCCATGCACCCGAGCCCCCCCCCCCCACACCCCCCCCCCCCAAATATTCCAAATGACAGCTCAGGATAAGTGCTCATTCACCCTGGACAGATCCATTGGATATGACCCTGCCTCAGGCCATTCTGAACCGCAGGCTAGTCTGAGCCTTCCTGGTCCCAGATTCACACCTTGTGTCTGACCCTGACCCGAGCTCATGCAGAGCCGGCTGGGACCCATGAGCAGGGGAAGGGTGGGAAGACATCCCTGGAGGCTGCCCGAGTGCACCCTTCAACCACCTACACTGAGCAGCACTGGTTGGCCTGATTTCTGACCACCACCGGGAAGCACGTGCCTGTCTGATGGGCCTCACATTCCTCACAGAGAGAGAAAGCAAGGCGCAGACTTGGCCCAACTTAGAAGGAATCCGAAAGTGAAAAGGCAGCAGGCACTATTTTCCCTGCCATTTCCTCTCCTTTAGATTTCAGTGCCTGGAACGTGACCGTGCAAGGGGTAGGAGAGCCATCCTCTGAAAACCAGGCTGGAGCGGAGGACCAATGGCTTCAGTGGGACCTTACTCTGCTTGTAGTGCTTTGCACACGACATCTCCTTTATCCCTACAGCACAGCTATGTGGGTGTTATTATTCCCGTTCTCCAGAGGAGGAAAGCGAAGCTGAGAGTTGAAGTAGCAGAGCTGATATGTAATAAAATCAGGACTGAAGCGTGGATCTGTGGGTCACCCCCGTCCTTGAAGCCTCACTAGCCTCCAAAGTGTCTGCTGGTGTGCCCTTCTCCTGAGGACAGCATCCCAGCGGTGGCAGGGAGGGCTGCTGGCTCATCACCGGAGGGATGTGTCACAGACAAGGCCGAGCACAGGTGCAGTGCCCTTCCTGTGAGGCCCTGTAGTCCCTGAGCTGTGGCTGACATGCAGGACTGGCACTCCCAAGCTTGGCTTTCCAGCTGGTCACCAGTGGCAGGGAGCAAGGCTGTCCACAAATGCAAGTCACATACATAATGTGAACTATAATGTCAGCCACATAGGTAATCTTGAAGTGCCGGGCAGTGACACAAAATAAGTCAAAACAAGCAGGTCAAATTAATTATAAGAATGTATTTTATTTAAACCAATACTCTGATAGATTATCATGTCAACAGGTAGTTGATATAAAAACATTAATGAGCCCTCTTCCATTCTTTTTACACTGGGTCCTTGAAACCCAGTGTAGGTTATACTCACAGCACCTCTCCTTTTAGACAGGCCCCATTTCAGGCGCTCAACATGGCTAGTGGCTACCATGTTCAATGGAGCAGGTCTAGCAGAGGAATAATGAATGGGCTTGGAAAGCTTGGATGGTGGGGCCTGACTCTAACCACCTCCCAAGGTGACAGCATGGTGGTTGAGAGGTGGGACCCTGGAGCCAGACTTGCCTGCCTTTGAATTGCAGTTCCACTGCATGCCTGCTCGGTTGCCTCAGTTTCCCCATCTATAAAATGGAGATAACAACAACACCTGCCTTATAGAGTGTTGCAAGAATGAAATGAGGCACTGCTTAGAACAGTAATGGGCACATAGTAAGCAGTAGGAAAACATGTGCTATTATTATTATTATTATTATTCCCACTGGGGCTCAGTTTACTTAATTGCACACTAAGGATGTTGAAAATAGATCATTATTAAGATTCCTTCTTGCCCTGTTATGTACTGGAATCCAATGCTAATGCTACATCTGCTCTCTGAGCATTGGTTCTGAAGTGTGCGTGGGGCAGGGCCTCAGATCCGGCTGTGTCCACAGAGGAGGCTGACGAGGGGCTCCATGGCTGGTGTGGGTGGAGTGTGAGGAACCTGTCCCCTCCATCCTGGGCTCATGTTGACTTGCTCCCTGGACAGCCCCCACTTTCTCACAGGTGTCCTCCGCAGACACTTACAAAGGCCTCAGAGATTTGAACCTCTGAGCCATTGCCCAGAGCCCACCCTGGAAAGAAATGTGCCAAAGAATTGGGAATAAGAGGCCCAAAGAAATCCAAGCTGGGCTTGCTGTTTGGAGTAAAACCCATCCTATTCAAGTGCCTCCAGCACCAGTGAACAGAAAGGAATCCCCACAGAGGAGGCTGGCCCTGCAGCCTTGCCCACCAGCTACCCTTGGGGTGAGAGATGAATGGGAAGCTGGTAATCAAAAGGACAAACCCTCCAAAAGCTGTGAGTGAAGGTGTCAGAATTGTAGCAGTAGCAATCCCAGGGGCAGCAGCTCAGGAATCCTAGCTGGCTGGCTTCTTTCCTGTAGAGACTGAAGAGTTACAGAAATTCAAGGTGGAAACAACGCATTGGGTCAGGCTCCTCATCTCTAAGGAGGCTGGGGAGGAGCCTCATCCCTAGGGACTCCCGGCTCTCTAGGAATGACTAAAGGCTGGAGCCCCTGCTGCTTCTCTCTGCTTCTCTCGCAGGACAGGAGTCTAACATGCTAGCAGCAGAACCTTCCCTCCCCATGAAACCAAACAGAAGGATGACTAGGCTGCTCATCTCAGAAAAAGAAGCACAACAAAATCATGGCCCCTCCTACCAAGCAGCGGCTTCCTCCCAGCTGCTCAAGTTCATTTGCCGAGAGCTACCTTTGCCCTCATCAGCAAGCCTTTACCCAGAGCCCACCCTGGAAAAAAATGTGCCAAAGAATTGGGAATAAGAGGCCCAACCATGAGAAGGGACTCAACCAATCACTGGGCAATGTGGCCAGAATGAAGCACCATCCTCTCCCCGGGGGTGGCAGGAATAAACTCAGAGACCCTCCCACTCAGACCCTTTGGTATTGGGAGCAGGTCCTGAGTCCTCTTCTCTCTCCAGGTTGAGCTGATATTTCTGCACCTCCCAGACACACTGACTGAATCTGAAATATTTCAATGTCCTGGCCTGGTTGAGTGCCCTTAACACCCATCGCTAAGGGGCCACATTCTCCCTTTGTGACCTGCCGAGAGCATCTTAGCAGCTGGGCTGCATCCACAAAGAACTTCAGAATCCCACCATCAAAATCGAAGAGGCTGGCTCTGAGCTAATGGAGTGGAGTTGCCACCATGCCTGTATTGTTAGCATCCCCATCCTACACCATCAACTTCACCCTGTTCCCGGTGGAAGTGGGCTATCTCTTTCCCCACTGAGTGCTGGGGGTGGTGTCCTTAAGATATCTTGAGAAAAATAATTTTCTGAGACCCACACAGGAGAATGAGTGATTTTGACTTGCGTGGAATTATATCCCTGGGATATATATATATATCCCTGGGATATTATATCCTTGGGAATTATATCCCAAGTCCCATTTCCCTTAATCCAGTCCTGGAAAAGGTGTAGTTGGGGCTTCAGAAACAAAGGCAGTGTCCAAAGGGTGTGTTCCATATTGCAGCTGGGTCCAGTTCAGCATCAGGCTAGTTCAGCCATGGGCAAACTACGGCCCACGGGCCGGATCCAGCCTGTTTGAAATGAATAAAACTAAAAAAAAAAAAAGACCGTACCCTTTTATGTAATGATGTTTACTTTGAATTTATATTAGTTCACACAAACACTCCATCCATGCTTTTGTTCCGGCCCTCCAGTCCAGTTTAAGAACCCATTGTGGCCCTCAAGTCAAAAAGTTTGCCCACCCCTGGGCTAGTTGCAGTCCATTGGCCCATTGTGTATGTGAATGCAACGGAGCCCAGAGATCGCACCACCTGCAACAAGAGTCCCAAGAACACAAGAGGGCCAAGAGCAACCAAGAGAGGGAACTTCTTTGATCAGAAGTTTAAATACCTCAAGTCTTCCTGTGCTTGCAGTGGTCACCCCCATTCTGGCCAATGACCTGTTCCCAGGTGTGACTGACAGAAAGCACCTTCACTAGTCCCCCCAACTTAACTGGGCATGTGTCTGTTCTCCTCCCTGTCTAGACCCTTCCCCGCTGGGGTCTATGGGGAATGGAGTGGTGGCTCCCTGGGGAGTGTAAATAAAGCTTTAGCTTCCTGGTGAAGCTATTCAAATAACATGCCAATAGTATTTGGCCTTCCCTGTGCTTCCTTTATATTATTAATACCTAGGTTAATTATAACAGTATCAATCCCACCCACATACTCCATAGCATCATGAGCCAGAGACGCAGGTCTTCTTAACTACAGCAGCCAAACCATGTTACCCCAACCCAGGCAAGTCCCAACGGGGGTTCCCCATCTGCCCCACGAAGGGAAATGCAGGTCCTATGGGACCTGGACCCAGGAGAACTGGAATGTGGAGCTAGAGAACGGAATTTTTCCGCGATGCAGGATCACAGAGTTTTCCACTCTGAGGCCACCTGTGGTCCCCAGTTTCAGCGCCTCTCCAGGCCTGTTCCTTCTGCTCATTAGGTAAATGTGCCAACGCAAGGAAAGAAATCAAGGTCTGCTTAGCTGTCCCCACTGGCCCTGTCAGTCATTCTGAGGAAGACAGTTCCTGCCACACAGCTCAGGAAATGGCCCCCGTGGGCCAAGGAACAGCTCCATCCCGTAAATGTATTTACACAGCACAGTGCTTGTTCTCCACGTTTCGCCAGCAGCCCACCTCTCCTGAGCGCCCCGGGGAGGTTTTATCGCCTGGGAGGGCTCCTGGCTGCTGCTCTCACCAAGTCCCTCCTCGATCATCAGAACAGACAGATTGTGCGGCTGTGCAGAGACGCGGCCGCCCCCAGTGAGCCGTCTTGGTGGCTGACAGGAGGTTCTCCAGCGGCAGGAGTGGGCTGGCCCGGCAGCCCTGCAGAACACCCGCTGGACACTGGCTGCACTCCCTGGCTGGGGCTGCTTCCTGGGACAGTAACAAGATGCTCTTCTGAAGACAAAGGGAGCTGGCAGACGCTCAGATGCAGCGTCTTTGACAAAGGCACCACTTGGAAATATGGGGACAGGGTAGAGGTACAAGAGCAAGCTCAGACAGGCAAGACTGAAGCAAAAGGATGAGATACATTCCAAAGAGGTTCTGGGCTGCAAAGGGAGTGAGCATCCTGCCTACCACCCATTGAACAGATGAGAAAATGAGGTCCAGAGAAAATAAGACTATTACACAGGAGTTAAGAACAAGGTCTTTGGTTGTAACCCCAGCTCTGCCACGTGCTTGTTCTATAACCTTGCACTTAATCTCCATGAGTCTCTCATTTCTCATCTTGAAAATGCATATAATAAAACCTGCCTCAAAAAAATGGCTTGTGAATGGCTCACATGGGATAATGAAATAAATAAAGCAAAGTAATTATATAACTATTACCACTAGTATTAAAATCATCCAGCAAAACCATCTCAGACAAAGGACTCAAATCCAGTTATTTCAATTTCTACATCAGTGTTCATCTTCAGGTGACCCAACCAACCTTCACAACTAAGTCACTTTCTATGTCAGTTAAGAATCTCATTCACCTACTAATAACAGTGGCTTAAAGAACCGAGGGGTGTGTTCTCTCGGATAAGACCAAATGCAAGAAGCAGAGCACTGGTAAGGGGGTTCCATGAGCCAAACTCCCATTTTTCTGCCATCCTGAGATTTTAGTTTTCATCCTCAAGGTCACAAGATAGCTGCTGCCGCTCCAGCCATAGAGGAAACGGAGTGGGAAAGGACAACGAGGTGCTCCTGCTTGTAGAGGCAGCTCCCTTTCAAAAGATTCCCTGGAAGCTTCATTCCGTGGCTTTTGCAACACCCCTGGCTGCAAGGGAAGTTGGACAACACCTGATAAAGCCAGGGTTTTGTGCACAAAAAGGGGAGAGTGGATATTGCCAGGGTAATGAGCAATCTCAGCCTTTTGGCCATAGTCTTTAAGATAACAGATTAAGTCATTTCTCCCATCTGCTTTGCATCCAGGACTTCTGAGAGTCCCCGGATGTTTACCATCTATGCCTGCAGCTGCCCCCAGGGTCCAGCATGGTCTAGGATGGGAATCTTGCCACCCCTCGGTGCCTGGGCTATGCCTTGATGCTAAGAGCTGACAAAGATTTTGTAGATGGAAAGAGTGAATAAAGGAGGGTGTGCTTTGGGTGGGCTCTGCATTGCCCACAACTCCCCTCAGTACCTGTAGTTTTAGCGGTCGGTTTCCTTTTCCTCGCTCTGAAGAGAGCAGATCTGAGCAACACTGAGATGACACCTTGGTAAGTCAATACTAAGTCAAATTATGTCTCTTCTGCTCCAAACCAGCCAAAGGTGCCCCATTTCTTTCATAGTAAAAAGCCAAAGTCCTTTATACTGAACTGCCAGGCCTGAGACCAGGGGTCCTCAAACTATGGCCCGCGGGCCACATGCAAATACAAATATTGTATTTGTTCCCATTTTGTTTTTTTACTTCAAAATAAGATATGTGCAGTGTGCATAGGAATTTGTTCATAGTTTGTTTGTTTTTTAACTATAGTCCGGCCCTCCAACGGTCTGAGGGACAGTGAACTGGCCCCCTGTTTAAAAAGTTTGAGGACCCCTGCCCTAGACAATCCTCCCCACCCCGCAGGCACCTCTTTGCTTCACTTCCCCTCACCCTTCCCCCCTTATTCAACTCTACTCCTACCACAACAGCCTCCTTGCTGTTCCTCCAGCATGTCAGGTCCATTCCAACTCAGAGCCTTTGCACTTGCTGCTCTCCTGTCTGGAGCGCTCTTTCCCCGAGTATCCAAATGGCTCCTCCCTCACTCCTACAAGGCTTTGTGTAAGTATCACCTTCTCTTCTATGCCTCCCTGGCTGCTTGAAGATTGACCACCACCATGAATGACACAGTAACTGTCCAGACCAGGAAGTTCATGACCAACAGACTACTTCATCAGAAACAAATGGTCATTGACTTCCTTCACCATGGGAAGGCAACAGTACCTAAGACAGAAATTCGGGAAACGTCTTCAAAATGTATAAGACCATACCAGATGTCATCTTTGTGTTTGGATTCAGAACTCATTTTGGTGATGGCAAGACAGCTAGCTCTGGCATGAATTATGATTCCTGGGGTTATGCAAAGAAAAATGAGCCCAAACATAGACTCACAAGACATGGCCGGTATGAGAGGAAGACCTCGAGAGCTCAGAGAAAGGAAGCCAAGAACAGGATGAAGACAGTCAGGGGTCTGCAAAGGCCATCACTGGTGCTGCAGAAAGTGAGCTGGAGACTGGACAACAGGAGGAGTAAAGATTCTTCTGACTTTGTCTGTGGTGACTGTGCAGATTTTTCATGAGAACGTTAATAGACTAAGAACTTCCCAGTGAGGTTCACACTGACCACTCTATTGGAAATTGTAACCACCTTGGCATCCCCAATCTTTCCATCCTCCTCTACCTTCAGATAGCACTCATCACCTAACTTACCGTTCACTTTATTTATTTATGATCATACTGCCATGCTATTTAGTCACATTTTTTGTTTACCTATGTATTGTGAGGGCAGGGGTTGGGGACCATTTTGTTCCCAGCTGCACCCTCAGCCCCTCGGACAGAGCCTGACACACACAGCACAGACGCCATAAATATTTGTTGATTAAACGTACATATTAATGTTGCTCTGTCTTGGGGTAAAGGAGAATTGCCAATTAGGAAAGGCAGTTGACAGGAGACGAACAGGTAAGAGTCTGAAGGAACCACCAATAAAGACAGAGCATCCATACAAAGTCAGATCAAGAAAACAGGCATTCTGAGGGAAGACAGGAAAGTAAAGATCTAGATGGGTGCTATACCTTTCCCAGCCAGATGAGGAAGCCCACGCTCTCTCTGTTCTGTAGACAAGTGTTGCCGCACCCATTCACTGGGTGACAAAAACGATTCCATCACTGGTGAGTCCAGTCTCTCACATAGTCCAACTAAATGACTCAAAACTTAATGATTCAGAACCTTAGCCCTGGTGCAAGTTCCCGCCGCCTAAAGCAGTGGTCGGCAAACTGTGGCTCTCGAGCCACATGTGGCTCTTTGGCCCTTGAATGCGGCCACGAAGTTTCAATCGCATTGTACGTGCGCACCCGCACGTGGTATTTTGTGGAAGAGCCACACTCAAGGGGCCAGTGTGCCAACCACTGGCCTAAAGGAAAGGAAGCTTGTTCCCCAAACCAGCCGTCTCTGGGGTCATTGCTCATTTCCTTCCACCTACAGCTTCCTGTTGACTGTGTCCCTCCTGCTGAGCTGCTCTTCGACTCTGTGGCTTTCAAAGCCCCCTTTCACCTCAGGGTGGGTACTTTCCAAAGTCAGACCTCTGCTGGTGAAAGCAGGAGAAAGGACTTCCTAGGAAAGTGACCAGTCAGGTCCACACAATGCTGCCTTCCATTTATACGCCGCAACACCCACACTCAGGGGATGCCTCGGTGACAAGGCCATCGATCAATCCTGTCCCTAAATTAGCTGGAGATTTTTTTTTCTTCTCCTACTAAATAATTTGGAAATGATTTTAAAAATGCAATGCAAAGAAACAGCCTTTTTTTTTCTGTCTTCTAGCCATGAAAACACACACTGCTTCCTAGAGCCTGATTAATGTTAAATGTGACCTTTTGCAAAGTTTCTTGGCAGGTTAATTTATGATGCTTCCAGAGCCTAATGTATCAGGCAGTGGCTGTTTATGTGCTTGATGAAGTATTCTTTGTCCGGACTGGATATGTCGTCCCAGATCTTCCGTAGTTCACTCCCCCTTTCAATCTCTCTTTTACTCTAACTTTGTGCTTGGGTATTTCATCAATCTTCCTGGGAAGAAAACATGAATATATTTATGAATTCTCAGTCCCTAAGTTGTCATGCACACTGTATTAGCTTATTACTGTATCTCCAAGATAATCCTCCCCTCTCATCTCGTTACATCTGTGCTTTTGAGTTCAGGGAGATCTCAGCTCAACCCAAACGACTTTTAATGTTTGGTTTGCCATGAGAGCTGCTTTGAGGGCCTCTATCTTGAACAGGTGTATCTTCTCCTTGCATTCTTACTGCCTTTGCCTTTGTTCTTCCCATTCCCAGAAAGAGAAATCTAATGAACTTGACTTGAGCCCCACGAGGTTGTTTCAGCCTCAGAATATAACTACACGTAATGAGCATGCAGATATATTCATAGAGCAGAGGCCAACCAATGTGTATCAGGGATGTGGGGGACTTTGGAGGCCCTCCGCCCTGAGAAAGTGCTATGCAGAAGTCAGCTATTACTTGCATGGAAGTTTCAGGCTATCAAAGGTTTTCGCCTTGCTTCTCAGAGCCTAGCACAGGTTTGGCCCACAGTGGGTGCCTGATTCGCATTTATAGAAAGAAGAAAGGTGAGATAGCAAGGGAGGCAAGACCGTGCTCTCTAAAACAATGACCCTCAAATCCTTTATCAGAGGCCTATGGACGAGAGCCTGAGCCCACAGGGTGATTTTTAGATTTCATAACAGAAGCCCCGGCAGCCGCCAGCACCCCCTTGACCACCACTGCTTGAGAAACTGTTACAGGTGCTAAGAACACCTTTCCCCAGACCTGCAGCTCCCTCCCGGCTGTCACATAGGCATGTGCATTTGCACCACGCTGACTGCGTCAAGGATGGCTTCACAGCAACAGTGAAGACGGGAAGGAGCTGGTGACCAGAGCAGAGCAAACCGGGTCGCTGAGCTGCATTAAAGGCCCAGCAGAGGCAAGAGAACACAGGTTGTGCAGAGGCCACTCAGGAGAGCTCTGTGGTTTCTCCAGAAATATTCTGTTGCCCAGAGAAAAGGCCAGAGAAAGGGGATAGTTGAGTTTGTCCAAGGTCAGCAATAAGGAAAGTGCAGCACGGGCTCAAGAGGACAAGGAGTGGGTGGGGCCAAATGTCACGGCGCCCAGGCTAGGGACAGGGACTCACAGTTTTGGTTTCTACTTGGTCCATGAGTGTTATATTTGGGAATATGTAAATGATGGGTGGGATTTTTTAAGCCATTTTGGCATCAGTTACATACATCTCAACTGTCTTTGTCCTCCCAAGGAGAAAATGGAATAAGCCAGGCGGAGCTCCCATTCATAGTACTCACCCCTGGAGGCTGCTTACGCTGTGAAACATTACATTCTAAGGTGCTTGAGTGGGCGAGCCTCACTAGTGAGAAAAAGAGACAGATGTCATCTGCACAGTGTAATCTGAAGGACAAAGGGAAAGCTGAGTGGCCTCCCTACCCCATGCCTCTGTCAGCCTGCCAGAGAGCCTGAAGCTTCCCTATTATTCACTGCTTGGGTTTACTGTACAGAAATACTAAGAAAGCACAAACTTTGCCTGAAGTGAGTCATGCAGCTCAGGTGGCACACAAGGAAACACATGAGAATCATACCAAGCTGGGTTTGGATCCCGGCTCTCGTTGTAAGCAATGTGACACCTGGCAAATTACTAGCATCCCGGAGACTCTGATTCCTTATTTATAAACATGTGAATTCTACCAGCCTTGTGGGGTTATTATAAAAATGGACTAACTGACACGTAGCACAGAGTTAGACACAGTGGGGACTCAAAAAATTTTCCTTCTTTTTACGTTTATTGCTATGAAGGTATAGTAGGAAAAGCACTGGACAAGAGTCAAGAGCCATGGGTTCTCGTCCCTGCCTTCCATTAATGAGCTATGTGACCTTTAAGGTCACTTTAACTCTCTGGTCTTCAGTTTCCAGAGAGACATGAACTGGATTCATTCATTCAACTGGTGCCATTGAGCTCTCATCTGTGCCCAGTGCTACTCAGCCACTTGCATGACCAATAAATTAATAAGCATGTATGTGACATAGTGGCAAGTAAGAAGCAGATAATTAAAATGTAGTCTTATGATGGAGAGATATTGGATGGCCACTGTAGATTGAGTAGTCAGGGAAGACCTGTGCGGGGAGGTGATCTTTATGCCAAAGCCTCCAACAATAGGAAGTACCAGCCACAGAATGAGCACGGAGAGATGCTGTACAGGCAGGAAAAAAAAAAACTGAAAATGCAAAGGCTCAAAAAAATAAAATGCAAAGGCTCCCCCAAGGAAGCAGATGCAGATGGCTTCTAAAGTTCTTTCTCAGCTCAACGGTCTTTATCTCACGTTCTCCATGACTTCTGTGTATGACACTGGGGAAAGCCAAATAATAGTTCTCGGATGGGACGGTTACTGTTGTGAATTGGTGGAGAATGCTGTAGTTGGCCTCCTTCTGGTAGGGCCCAATTGAACAATGGGGAAAATAAGAATGAAAACTTGGAAGAGAAAGTATATAAGAAATAATTGTGTGGTGGCCTCAAAGGGGCCTTGTGAAGACGGGGGCCAGCTTCCTTCCAAAGCAGCCAGCATATCCTTACCATTAGACCTGTAGAAACAATGACAGAAGCTGGTGGCTGGGACAGTTGGGTGCTTTTCTGAAGAGCCTTCACTAAAGCTGAAGAAAGGTAGAACTAAGTCAGGAAGAAACTTCTTGAATGAACATAGAAGAAGGGTCTATACAAATGGCCAACAGACATATGAAAATATGCTCCACATCACTAGCTACTAGGGAAACGTAAACCAAAACTACAATGAGATGCCACCTCACACCTGTTAAAATGGCTGTGATGAGGAAGATGAGTAATATCAAGTGTTGGAGAGGGTGTAGAGAAAAAGGAGCCCTCCATTCACTGCTGGTGGGAACGTAGACTGGTACGGCCACTGTGGAAAACAGGATGGAGGCTCCTCAGAAACATTCTTTTACACACAGCCTTGCATCTTCCATTGAGACAGTGCTTTTCAAAGTAGTGCGCCCTCATTCTGGGACTTGCTTAAAGTAAGACCATCCTTTTACTCTAGTTTCTCAGTAGCATTTTGAGGATGAACGTTTTTAGTTTGGGCTGGAAATTATTGAGAATTCATGCAGAGAGTACGGTTATTTCTGTGTAAGTGTCATGGAAGTGTTCTTACACCAAAGTTGCATCTAACTCATTTTGATGCCAGCCACTCTCTGTCTGCCTGGAGGAAACTGCCTCCAAGGGAGAAGAAGCTGCAACATGCAGACACCGTTGGGGCCCTGCATGGGCTACCCTTCAAGTTCCCTCTGGCTTGGGGTTTACGCTGTTCCATCCAGGGCCTGGGGAAGCCACTTGCAGGTGTGTGGCCTTCAGATTGCCTCCTAGCCACCTGGCCAGGGGGAATAATCACCCAAGGTAAGGGTGGAATGAGTGCCTTGCCTATTCCAGACATGTCAAGGGGGTGTTGCCATGGCAGACACTGCCAGTCAAGCACCATGTTCCTTGTAATGGAACTCAGACAATACCTGCCTCACTACCCTCACCCCTGGGCTCCAGGAAACCCCTGATGTTTATTCAGAGTTGGCACATACATAGAACCTGTTTGTCATCCCTGGCCTAAGGGCACCTCAGGGTGATGGGACCAGGGCATAGCCCAGCACAGACAGACATGGGTGAAGTCCAAGGGGAGGACCCAGGTTCCAGTGCCAGAGAGCCAGGGTCTTTGAGGGCCTGCGTGTCCCCACTGCATGAGGATCAGACTACATATGTGACTGGGAGAAACAGCCCCTATCAACATAGATCTGAAAAAAACAACAAATTCAGAAGAGAAAAATCTAAGTGTTGGGTTTGGGGTTGTCATATGTGACCTGTAGAATAAAGCAAATCCAGTAAATTCTTAAAAGCATTACAGGATGAGAGCATGAGTGGGGGGGGGAGGACGGGGGTTAATGGGGGGATGATGACACATTTGTAATTCCTTAACTAATAAAGAATTTAAAGATAAATAAATAAATAAATAAATAAATAAAAGCATTACAAGCCAGGAAAATGACAGGCAAATATTACTCATGAGCGAAGATGTAAAAATATATAACAAGTATTAAAAAAGCAAATCTAACAATATATAAAAAGAATCATACACCATGATCAAATAGGATTTATCCCAGATATGCAAGGCTGACTCAACATTCAAAAGTCAATTAATGTAATCAAATAGTGTAAACATCAACAGGCTAAAGAAGAAAAAGTATATGATCATATCGATAGATGCAAAATAAAGCATTTGACAAAATCCAACACTGATTCAAAATAGAAATCCTCAGAAAACTAAGAATAGAGGACAAACTTTCTTAGCTTCATAAAAAACATCTACAAACCCTACAGCTAATATTATACTTTATAGTGAGAACTAGATGCATTTCTCCTATGATCCGGAACAAGAAAGGGATGTCTCCTTCCACCACTCTATTCAGAATCATAATGGATGGCCTAGCTAACTAAATGAGACAAGAAAAGGACATCAAATTTTTATATAAAAAAGGAAGAAATAAAACTGTTTTTGTTTGCAGATGACATGATTGTTTATGTAGAAAATCCCAAAGAAGTGACTAAACACACACACACACACACACACACACACACACACACCCCACACAAAACACAACTCTGGAACTAATAAGCAACTACTAAGGTTTAAGGATAACAGGCTAATATACAAAATTTAATTGTTTTCCTATATATCAGTGACGAACAATTGGAATCTGACATTTAAAACACAATATCATCTACAAAACAATTACGACACTTAGGTATAAATCTAACAAAGTGAGTACAGATGTATATAAGGAAGACAATAAAATTCTGGTGAAATAAATCAAATATCTAAATAGGTGGAGAAACATTCCATGTTTGTGGATAGAAAGATTCGTTATAGCTAAGATGTCAATTTTTCCTAATTTGATCATAGATCTGAAATAATCTTAAAATCCTAGCCAGCTATTTGTGGATATCAACAAAATTCTTATCAACAAAATGATTCTAAAGTTTGTACAGAAAGGCAAAGACAGAATAACCAACACAATACTAAAGAAGAACAAAGTCAAAAGACTGATGTTACCTGACTTCAAGACTACTCTAAAGGTACAGTACTCAAGGCAGCATGGTACTGGAGGAAAAACAGACAAATAGACCAATGGAATATAACAGACTCCAGATATAGACCCACACAAATATAGGCCTCTGATCTTTGACAAAGGAGCAAAGAAATTCAATAAAGAAATGATAGTCTTTTCAACAAATGGCACTGGAACAAATGGACATCCTTATGCAAAAATTTAATCTAAAAATTAAATCAAAATGGATCATAGACCAAAATGTAACAGGAAAATCTATAAAACTTCTATAAGATAACACAGAAGAAAATCTAGGTGACCTTGAGTTTGGAGATGAGTTTTCAGATACAACACCAAAAGTGCAATACATGAAATAAAAAAAATTAAAATTAAGAAATATGCTCTGCAAAAGACACTGTTAGAAAGAAAAGGACAAGCTATAGTCAGGGAGATTATATTTGCAAAACACCATCTGATAAAGGCCTTGTATACCAAATGGGGGGAAAAGCTCTTAAAAATCAACAATGAAAAAAAAATTAGAAAATAGGCCAAAGATCTAAACAGACATCTCACCAAAGAAGATACACAGACAACAAACAAGCATCTGAATAGGTGCTTAACATCATATGCCATTAGGAAATTTCAAGTTAAAACAACAATGAGATACCACTCCCTACCTATTAGAATGGCTAGAATCTGAGACAGTGGTTCTCAACCTTCTGGCCCTTTAAATACAGTTCCTCATGTTGTGACCCCCAACCATAAAATTATTTTCGTTGCTACTTCATAACTGTAATGTTGCTACTGTTATGAATCGTAATGTAAACATCTGATATGCAGGATGGTCTTAGGCGACCCCTGTGAAAGGATCGTTCGACCACCAAAGGGGTGGCGACCCACAGGTTGAGAACCACTGAGAAGCTGACAACACCAAATGCTGGAGAGGATGCAGACAACAGGCGCTCTCACTCACTGCTGGTGGGGATGTAAAATGGTACAGCCACGTTGAGGGACAGCTTGGCAGTTTCTTACAAAGCTAAACATAGTTTTACTATACCATCCAGCAATTGCACTCCCAGGTATTTACTAAATTGAATTGAAAACGTGTGTCCACACAAAACCTGCACAAGAATGTATATGGCAGCTTTATTTACAATTGCCAAAAACTGGAAGCAACCAAAATGCCTTCCATTGGTGAATGAATAAGCAGACTGCACTCCACAAAATGGAATATTATTCCGTGATAAAAATATGTGAGCTATAAAGCCATGAAGAGGCATGAAAGACACTTAGATGCATATTGCTAAGTGAAAAAAAAGCTAGTTTGAAAAGGCTGCATACTGTATCATTCCAACTATATGACATTCTGTAAAAGGAAAACCACAGAGACATTAAAAATACCATTGATTGCCATGGCTTTGGGGCTAAGGGGCTAGGGATAAATACTTGAAGCACATGATTTTTAGGGCATTAAAACTATTCTGTATTTAGGGGTAATGATGGATACATAACATGCATTTGTCAAAACCCATAAAACTGTACAATGCAAAGAGTGAATCTTAATGTGAAATTTGGACTTTAGTTAATAATAAGATATCAATATTGGTTCATTAATTGTAACAAATATACCACACTAACACATGATGTTAATGATAGAGGAAACTGATGGGGGAAGGTATATGGAACTTTCTCAACTATCTTCTCAATTCTCTAAATCTAAAACTGTGCTAAAAAAAATAAAGTTGGTTGATTTTTTAATATACCTTACTGGCTTAAAACAATGATGGTTTCTTTGTTGCTCAGACTCATGTCCATGTCAGGATGGCTGCCTTTTCCTCACTGGGGCCAGCCTGCTTGATGGAGCGTCCCCATCTGAAATATCACCAGGCGCCCTGGCAGAAATAATGTAGAAAGTCATCCAATGTCTCCGAAAGCTTTTCCCCAGAACGAATGCTTCGCTTCTGCTCACATTTCACTGTAAGCAAGTCATTTACCCACATCTACCTTCAAGGGGCAGGTAATGAACTGTTACATGTGTCAAGAAAAGAAAAAGCAAAATACCAGTCATTAGTCTTAATGACTCCTGCTTCCTAGTTCATTCCCCGGCCCACCACCATCACAAGGACTCAGGGCAAGACAGTTGTGCACAGGAAACCTCGGGGCCAGTGCGTCAGGAAACGCTGCTGCTCTGAGACAGAGTCCCTGTGAGCCCTCATATCCCTACGTGGCATTGCTCTACCTCAAGCAAGCTCCACCTGCTCAATTGCTTCATTCTAAACATCTCTCTGGAAAAACCTAGCTCTTTTTTTAAAATATATTTTATTGATTTTTTACAGAGAGGAAGGGAGAGGGATAGAGAGTTAGAAACATCGATGAGAGAGAAGCATCAATCAGCTGTCTCCTGCACATCCCCTACTGAGGATGTGCCCACAACCAAGGTACATGCCCTTGACCAGAATCGAACCTGGGACCCTTCAGTCCCCGGGCCAATGCTCTATCCAATGAGCAATCCAGCCAGGGCCTAGCTCTTTTATTAAGATCTGCCTTGGCTTCCTACCCTCAGTATCAATTTACAAAGAAGAAAGAAGTCTGAAGAAAGACAAAAGAAAGGCTGAGAAAAGTATGTCTCCAAAAGTCTTTATAGGTGAGAAGATCAAGGTGCTTGGCACCAGATTTCACTCCACTGAGCATTGCTCAGCAAGCTGCTTGACCCGTCTCTTCACCTGCCGCCACCAAAGCAGATGGCAGGGTACAAAAGGGCACATGGGTTGTAAAGAATTAAAAAGTTTTGTTCTGTTCATGGCACCCAAGAATGCCTTAAGCAGTCTCATGCTGAGATAAGTGGAAGGAAAGGCATCACTAAGGACTACTTGAAGTGTGTGTGACAAAAATTTGACTCCAATCAGTTTAAACAAAAAAACAGAATGGGTTGGTCTGTATACCAGCAAGTCCAAAGGTCTGGTCTCATTTCAGAAATGTCTGGATTCAGAGATTTATTTAAACAACATCGTCAATTCTCTCTTCTCTCTCTCTCTCTCTCTCTCTCTCTCTCTCTCTCTCTCTCTCTCCCTCTCTCTCTCCTTTGCTTTTCTGTGTTGATCTCTTCTCAGGTGATTTCCCCCCATGTGCTACAAAACTGGCCACCTGGACCTCTAAAGTTAGAAGTTCAATTTCTCTCAGACTATTGTTTCCTGCAAGAAGAGAGACAGAGACAGAGAGACAGAGAATACTTCTGCCACTGGTTCCAACAAAAATATGAGAAGGAGGCAGCCTGATCCAGCCTCGCTCCCATGGCCATCCTTGAACCAATGGCCATGATCACCGTATTCTGATCTCACTGGTTCCACACGGGACAGGCTTCTTGTTAGAAAGGTTGCTTGTTTCTGTAGGAGAAGAAAAAGGAAAGAGACTAACGCTTCAGCCTACCAGAGCCTATCACAATGGGGAGACAGGATCAAGCAAACACACACACACCAGCCCTTCTGTTCTCAAACTGCCCATCTTGAAAATCGGCTATGACTCCAGAATTGTCTAAGGCTGAAGAAGATAGAATCCCTCCTCCAGAGCTATAGTCCTCTTCCCGTCCTCCACGAGGGAGGGACATGCTGTGGACACTTGTTCAGCCTCTTCTGGGTTGAACACCTTTACCTTAGTAATGATATTATTCCCCACCAGAGCCTGTGGGTATCTTAAAGAAAATGCTGGTGTGTGTTTTTCTTTGCCTCCTTCTATTATGAGATCCAGATAGTCATTCAGCTAGTGTTGGAGGGATGCCTGGATCTATGGATCCATGAACAGACAGGCTAGGAGTTTCTAAGAAAGTAAACATGATCCCTGAATGCAGGATCCTTTTATTTTGTCAAGAACAAACAGAATGCCTTTTAACAGAACAGATTTACAAATAAAAGCAGGAACAAATATAAATCAATGCCATCTGATTTGACTCCAATAGTGATCAGAGGATGCCAAGTACCGAGTAAACAAAGTCAGGTTTCCACAGTTATGGAGTTCATTTAATGACAGCTTTTGCTTCTTGTCATTTGTGCTCAGATCTTAATCACCCTCAGTAATGTGATCCTCAAATGGGAGGGACACATGCTAGATGCAGAGAGCAGCTTGGATTGGAAGGGCCCATGGCACTTTGATTAGTGCAGAGAAACAAGCCCTGGGGCTCTAATTCCTGCCTGGGTCTAGAACAGTCTAAGGCTGCGTCCTTCCAGGCCACCATGCCCCACTCATCTCAACCATCTTCCATCTGCGGGTAGGGGATTTCTCCATTTGCATAAAGTAGAAGTCCCTCCAATCCTTCCTCTCTGACATATGCAGACTGCACATTAGCATGGTAATGTCTCATGCCATTAGTGAATAACGTGCTGAATAATTAGGCTATGAAAATCTAATGGCAGGGATTTTTGTTTTATTAGCAATTTTCCGTCCTATTGTGTTAATTTCATCTCATGTCAGCCGGCTTTCTAAGTAAACAATGATCACAGGCAGACATTATTTCCCAGCATATTATGCTGCCGTGGGTGACTTAGCAGACCAGAAAATGGCTTAAGTTGCCTTTTGTCTTGCAGTCTCTGCCTTCTGTTGATGTCACAATATCTGTAGTCCTTGGTTTCCCTATGTCCCTGGAATATTCATTTCCTGTCTGTTCTCAGTCTATCTCCAGGTCCATCCTGCTTTTCTTCTTCCTCTTTCTGCCATCTCCTCTCCCATACCTCTGTACACCTGCCTGTGATGATACTGTTGTTGTCCAGAACCTTAGTCTATTCAAAGAATTTTCATGTCCATCTTGCATTCTCTCCCCACCCCCTTCATTTTCCCCACACACTTTCTTTCATTTCTTTCACGTTCCTCCCCAACTTATCTGCTTTTCTTTCCACTCGACTATCTTCTCATCATTCCTTCCTCCTCCCCCTCCTTCCACTCCTCATTCTACCTAGCTCCTGAAATGCTATCTCACATCTCACCCCCCACAACTCATTTCTCCTTCCTGTTCACTGAGATTTCTGGCTGACAGATGATTAATATTTGGTCCAACCATGTTGGAAAGTTTAATGCGTTTTCTGTGATATCCCCACAGTCATCAAACATCTGCAAGTTTCTCCCAGAGCTGAGAAAAAGTTCTGTTACTTTAGGATGTTGCTGCTGTCCAAGTTACAAAAGCAGCTGCCAAGTCCCTGAGAAAGATGGTGGGGACAGATATTTGGCAGCATTTTCTTGGGTCATCATGTGGGACAGATCTGGTAGGGGAGGCATCATGCTGACCAGTAGCCCTTCTTCCATTCTGCTTCTTTCTTTCTGACTCCAGGAGTCTATAAATCTGTATTCCTTCATGACTGGGTAGTGCTTACTCAAATATTCAGGCCAAAGAACTGGAACAATGGGGTAATATCTACTTTTTAAAAGATATGGCCAAATGCCAATAACTCAAGTGTTTTATCCAAGCATCCATAGAAGACCAATAGCCTGGCAGGCTGCCATCTTGGGCAGCAGGTTGAGACAAGCCAAAGCAAGCCATCGTTTTCATAATTAACCCACAAAGCTACTCTGCCTGCTAATGAGCATAAATACTACCCTTTTTATTTTACCCACCCTTTACTTCTCATTACTCAGCCACATTTCTCCACTGCTCCTCTATTATGCCCAATATGTACATGGCTATTTGACTTCTTCAAAAATCAAGAGCCTTAACAGATGAGATTTTAGTCCTACAAAGCCTGGCATGACTCTTGTGCAAAAGAGATCCAGGAAAGGTACAAGGAGTTTTGAAAAGCACCAAGACACAGAAGGATTTGATATTCTTGTGAATCTATCATGTACCTAGAACTGCACAGTGGAAAGTACAAAAGCATGAAGAATAACTTCTGTAACCTCAAGAAAATGTTGATTAAACAATAGTATAAGAGTAAGTGACTGTTAGATTGTGGGAAATGAGCTACACAGATCGTTGTATTTTAAAAGAGAAATCGTCAATGTGGTTTCAGGGAGTCAGTGGTGATTTAAGTCAGATTTTTAAACATTCCTGAATGGAGAAACAAACCAATCAAAGCACAAAGGCGGTTTGCGGTCACACGGCCTTGCTGATACGAACAGCAATAACTACTGGACAGTAGGAGGCTGGGTGCTCACAGCTGTCATCTGGCACAGCCACCTAGCAAGCATCACCCCAGGATTGGACCACTTAGGCCATTATGCTTATAGTTCACCATGGACCAGTCTTAGATTCAGAAATGGGCTAGCCAACCACCGCTCCTGCCACACCTTCTTTATTTCAGCTCTCACTACCTGTCCACATCAATATCCTGCATCAGGCACACAAACACTCCCAACGCTGACTGCTGCACTAGCTAAAATCGCCAGCCACAGCCAACTTCTCCCAGCATTCCCCGCATCAGCATTCAGCACCACGGCCAGCGCCCGAGGCAGCAGGAAAGAGAGAAACCTGGAAAGAACAGCCAGGAAAATATTCTCTCCGTATTCAGCCATGGGGTCCCTGGTTCTTTCTCTTGTTTCTGGTGACTCTTGAGTAGCCTAGGGCCCACTCAGGGCTACTGTGTCTGGGTGTCCATAAAGATAAACTGTGTTAAACTAACACATTCACCGATTCACCAGTAGCTGAAGAGAAAGGAAAGCACCCGATCCCTCCGTTACATATATGCATAGCCCCCTCCCCTCTCTAAGAGGCTGATCGCATTGGACAACAACTACAGACTCCTTCCCACCCTCTGCTGTTTGGTGACTAAGAGAGCTTGGGACTGAAAGACCCGATTTAGTCATTAATATGTGGTGATCCCCTAGCCTCTGTATCCAAATCTGAAAAAAAATAGCGTTGTCAGTGAGGATAAGTGAAAATGTGCCTTCTCTACCATCAGAACCCCCTAAAGAAAGTATGCAAGGTTGTGTTAATTAATGGCATATACAGCTGCTTTCTATAGTTCATAACTAGTATTAAAGGGTAATTGTTAACTGTTTCATCTCCTCAAGTCTACATCAAGCCTGGCATTAAAGGAGTGATCTGCTCTCGTTTCTGTTTGGATTTTCACCATTTCATTGGCTTCCTGATGGCAGGAGATATGTTAAGTCAGTTTGACCCAAGAATATAAATTTACTTCCCTGTTTAGTTATACTCACTTGCTCACTTCTGTCTCTCTCTCTCCCCTCCCCCTACCTCCTCCCCTCTTTCTCTTTGTTGAGTTGATATAGGCAGCACCTCAACAGCTGTGGCCCCAACAGCCTCAGCAGCAGAAGCGAGCAGAGCAGCAGACGCTTTCCCTTCTCTTCATTTCAGGACGTGAGAGAAGCTATGCCGAGTGACGGGTAGGGGCTGGCTGCTCCAGAATCTCAGCTCTCCTCCAAGAGCCTGGCACTGGGCACAAGCGTTGCCAGGAGCACACATACCGACATGGCAGCTTCCCGCTGGCATGAGGAGCTACGCTCTCTGCACTGTTGGGAAGAGCTGGGAAGGAAGGGGCCAGAGCCAGGTCTAGATAGAGCTGAGATACAGCCTCTACCTAAGTGGGGGATCCCAAAGCCATAAGGTGGCACCATGGAGTTGGACACAGTCTCTAGCAAGAAAACCCATCTGTCCTTGAGACTCACGGAGGGAGAATCCTTTCCTGAAGGTCACATGTGGTGGAAAGAAAAGGCCGAACTTTTCCAAAGGACTTGGGCTCTGCTTCAGAAAGCTGGGAACAGAGACCGTCAGTAAATAAACACAAGACCCCAAAGTAAACAGATTCTCTCAGGCCTCTGGCCACTGCCACCCTGAGCCATGCTTCCAGACAAGGCACCCAACTAATAGCACATGTCCTCACAGTACATAATATTTGGATAATTATCAGATTTGGAAAAGCCTTCTAGAAAAGGCTTTGATTGTTGGTACCTTTGCCCATGATTGCAGACCCTGCTCCTCACTCAAGCACTTCCTATGCACGCAACTCCCACCACTTTACATCAGGCTGCTCCTCTGTACCTTTTCCCAGCATTGCATCCCTGGACTTTGAGCTCTAGGAGAGGGATCCCAGCCCCTCCCCTGACCTAAATCTGGCCAAGATGTCCCCTTCACTCTCCCCGAAGGCACCAGAGCAAGGCGCAGGAAGGAGAACATGAAAGTGTCTGATAAACAAGCAGGGGGCCAAGGCAGGCAGGGGCGAACAGTGAGCTCAGGACCGGGGTCCAAGAGCTGGCTCCATTCCTACCAGCTATGGGTTCTTGCACACATAATTTGACCTCTGTGCCTCAACTGCCCCGTCCACAAAACAGAGATGTAACCGCAGCACCAATGCCCCAGTAATGTCAGAGAGCAGTGCCCAGCAGGTGCCCTGGCAACAATGCAGTAGCAAATAGTACTATCATGGGGGGAGTGCATTTTCACCGGCCCTTCGGAGGCCTGCGGTCAAGGCTGCGGTTTTGAACTGTAGAGGTATAGAGGACAAGCCCCTCTTAACCTCTGTGGAAATTTCCTAAAAGGAAACATGCCTGTGGACACACAACCCCAGCTGACTCGGGACTCCCGTTCCCTTGCTCTGAATGTCCCTCTTCCTCTGGTCACCTTTTCCAAAGCCTTCAAGTCCTGGGCCTGAGGGGCCCACGGGGTTTCCATAACCTTTGTGCTCCTTGGTGAAATCAGACTCTAGGAAAGCAGGCCTGAGCACGGGTGGGTCTCTCCTCGCCTTTACTCCCCCGCCCTGTGACTGTGCAGAGCTGGCATCTTCCTCCCCCAGGTCCACAACACCTGTTGGATTGAGTGCAGAGTCTTCTCCCACGCCCAGCCCTCCCTCCAACCTGGGATCCCCCTCCCGAGCACGTCCCTGCACCTGTATTTGTTAATCAAGCCACAGAGGACGCAGTAATTGCCCAGCAGAAAACACCGGTGCAGATGTTAGGGAGCGCTGGGGCAAAAGCGCTAAATGAGATTCTTGTTTTCCAAACAGAGCCTGAGACTTAATTACAGCCTTTCCAAGTGCTTATTAAAAACCCTTATTTTTTTCCTTATTGTTTTCCTGCACGGCGCATATTGAATCAGCCACTGCTGTTGTCTTGTGTTTGGAGCGTTCATAAAAAGAACCGATGTGGAAAATTGCAAACACCAATTGTACCCAAACAATATCTTCTCCCTTTGCTTTTCTGCCTGGTCCTTTTTCCTGCTGATAGTAACATTGGAGATTGTATTCAGCGCACATCCGGGCTCCTTCCCAATAGCCCAAGGGCGTCTTTTGCACAGGGAGGGACCTCCCCTCCACCTGCCCAAGAAAACAGTGTGGAGGCAATTAAGCTTCACTCTGAGGCCACGAGGAGTGGAAAACCATATCCCGAGGGAAGGGGAGTGGACAGGTGATCAGCAGACCTGGAATCACAGAGCATTGGGCCAAGATGTCCCTCAGCAGACATGGCCATGACCTTCCCTGACAGGTGTGGGAACTGCCGGCCCAGGGAGGTGACATGATGGAGCCCAGACAAAGGCAGCTCTCCTGTCCAACCAGACTGGAGAATGTTCCACTAAATACACAGCCCCCTTCTGATGTTGGGGGACTCGTATCCAGAAATATCCGTGGCTCCTCTTTTAGCCCATAAATTTCCTCATCAAAAAAAGGGGGCTCCCTGGCCAGTGTGGCTCAGGTGGTTGGAGTGTCATCCCATACATCAACCGGTGGTGGGTTTGATTCCCAGTCAGGGCACATACCCAGGTTTCAGGTTCAATCCCCAGCCAGTCGGGGTGGGTGCAGGAGACAACTGATGGATGTTTCTCACATCAGTGTTTCCCTCTTTCTCTCTCTCTATTCCCCCCTCCTCTATTTAAAACCAATTCTTTAAAGTGGGGGTTGGTCTCTGGGTGCCTTCTCAAGTGGAATGTCCCATCTTGATAACCAGCTTTGCTCCCTGGGAGTCACATCCCTGCTCCAAGGGGACCAGGGCCGGAGTCACAGCCAGATATGGTACCACCCAGGTGCTGAGTATTTGAATTGCCCACTTACCTCTGAATGGTGCTCCCTTTGGAAAACTGGCCTGTTTTCCAGGCCTTTCTCTGACAGTTTCTATGGGACACGGTCCTAAGGATGGACCATGGGAAAGAGATAAGACCCCTCCATGTGCCCCTAGGTCTCCATCAGCGCCACCCCGCCACCCTCTCCTGCTCTCCCACTCACTGTCCCCTCAGCCGCTGCTTGGTCTGGACCCAGCTTTTGAAGGAGACACAGCTCCTCACTCCAGGGCTCCTTCCTTCCTCCCCTCCCTGCTGCTCTACTGCCAGGAATGAGGAGGGGGCACAACTGGAGCCAGTTGAGAGGAGCGGTGCACGCCTGGAGGAAGTTTCTCGTTGACCAGTGTGTCAGATTCTATTCCTTCTTTCTGTCGCCTGCCCCTCATAATCCCCCGCCTGCAGCCAGCCTCCCAGCCTCCATTCCGCTCATGATCCCACGGTGCCTTGTCAGGAAAGCAGGGGAGAGCAGGGAACGGAGCTGGCCTCCTCTGTCCCGCTCCAGGTCAGAACCCACTGAACTCAGTCTCTGTCCCGCAGGTCCCTTCCAGCTGAGGAGGGACCTCTGTGCTTAAATAATGGGGCCCAGGCCTTGGCCATGTGACCCCAGAGAAGTCTAGATTCCCTCCTAAGTTTCCTCCTGAATTTCTCTGTCTCTGAATCCTAGTTTTCAATCCCCCACGAGGATGGAGGGACCAGGAGAGAAAAGGCAATGGCAGATTCCCAGGACCCTCCACCCCTACAGAGTGGGCGACAGAAATAGAAATCGAGGCACAACCCAGCCCACTGCACCGACACTCAGGCCACCGCACCCCTTTGGGGCTCAGGGCCACACAGGAGCCTGGTGAAGTGTGGCAAGACCAACACTTTGAAAATGTGGTGTTGTCCCTGAAACTCCCCAGGGCTGTCTCTCCAGCAGAATCCTGGAACTTTGGAGAGAAAGACTGTGCCAGATCCTCAGACGATTCTCCATTTCCCTGTCGCCCTCTATCTCCAGCGCTGCAGGGCTAAAAGCTACACTTCCCAGACCACCTTGTGGCTCAGCTCGGGCTCTGCCAATCGGATGCATTTCTGCCAGATGTGGAGAGTGGCGACCAGGGACGCCAAGTCTCTGCAGAGGAACAGGGCCAGGCAGGTGCAAGTAGAGCTGGTGGCTGAGCTCTGGGGTCCATGGTCACATCACCGGCTTCAAGGGTGTGGGGCAGCCATGATGGTGATAGTAGAGGAAACTGACAGTAGAGGATGGTGACATGGGGTTTCCTGACCCCGTGGCCTTGGCTTCGTTCTTTGGGCTCTGCCAATGATTTTGTAAAGTCCTAATTCTCTGTATAAAATCCCTTTCTGCTTGAAATGCCTAGAGTGGTTGCTGTTTCCTGCTTCAAATGCTGACTGATACAGGGACTCCAGAAGTCTTTAGACCTATTTTGCAGATGAAGCTCAGAGAAGTGAAGTGACTTCCTCAAGGTCCCACAGCCACTTAGAGGCAGAGCTGGGACCAGACTCAACCTCCCTCACTGCAATCCAGAGCTCATGTCAGTGGCAGGTGATGAGGAAAGTCACTATCCCTTCAAACACCCTTTCCTTTCCCTCCAAGCCCTGCCCTCCCAGTCCCACCCAGTCGGGGAGGGGGTGCATGTGAGTGAGTGTGCAAATACGTGGACATAGCCATGTGTGTGCCCTGGCACACATTAGCACAGTACATGCCAATATTGAGGTCTCTTGTCCCTGGTGCCACCAAAAGTCCAAGTGGCCCAGCTGCCACCTTTGTGCTGTGCCTGTTAAAGTTCTTTCAGGGAGCAAGCTTTCACTTCATGGACAATTCAGCATCTCCATTCAGAGGAAATTGATGTTTTGCCAAGCATTTTCCCACTTGAGAGATGGTCAGAACTCCCAGTAAGAGCAGATAAAGGCAATGGAAGTCAGCAGCTTAGAACAACAAGAAAAACAGCTGAACCAATGAGGGAAATCTCTGAAGGTGACACAGCTAAGGAGGCTGTTAACAGGCTGTCACCCGGGGCCCAGAGGAGAGAGAGACTCCAGCCAAAGACAAACTTAGACACAAGGAATCCAGCGACTGGCTCCCAGGAGCTCTGGACGTGGGTCTCTCAGCTGGGCTCCATTGGCTTGCACAGAGCTTCCTTCCAGGAATGGAAAGCTTGGTCCACCTCAGGGGCGATGACAATGGCCATTGGGACAGCAGACAGTGGAAGGGTACATGGAGGAAGAGGGGGGAGGGAAGTAGGTCCAACCTGGGAGCAGTGTATTTGAACTTCAGAGGGTCCATGAGTGCTCGCCTCCTCCTCCAGTTCTCCTTTTCTGAGTCTAAGTGTATTAAAGTCAACCTGGCCACGTGAATTCGATCCCCCAGTGCCGCCAAGCCTCTGGGGCTAGGGCAGCCCATCTTGCAGCCCAGGGGTGCCTTCCAAGTCATTTGTCCCCAAAGATGATCTACAACCCAGGCCTACCCCTGGGAACACTCTCATCAGAATGCATCAAAATGAAAAAACAAAAGGATAAAATTAAAAAAATAAAAGGATAATGCAGGACATGTGTAGGGGTGTGTGTGTGTGTGTGTGTGTGTGTGTGTGTGTGTGTGGTTGCCAACTATCCTTTCTTGGAAAGAACTATCCTTTATGCTAAGATTATTCCTTTCCTGGGAATAGTCCCTTTTTCATGTTAAAATATCGCTTCTTTTGCGACTTGGTAATAATAGGAATGCTGACTACTCTTGTGGTTTTAAGGGGGTGTTTCTTCTTTTCTTTTTTAACTTTCCTACTTGAGGAAAGAAGTCAGCTCCCTGTGTCAGCCCCAGTTGGTTGGCTTGGTTGGTTTTTCACTGGTCTGTGCAGTGCAGAGGCCAAGAATTCACCTCCCTCCCTGCCCCTCGCCTCAGCAAGGCTGATGCAGAGACCCAGGGTAGGCTCCACCCTCCTTCCCCCTCAGGGGCCCCCCTCCAATCCCTTTCCCACAACGCAGCAGAGGAGCCAGAGCTAGGAGGCTACTGACCCTGCCACCTTCCTGAGAAAATGATGGGAAACTGAGACCCCTATCACACTCGGGGCGGGGG
The DNA here is from genome assembly GCF_964212035.1 of Myotis nattereri. NCBI lineage: Eukaryota > Metazoa > Chordata > Mammalia > Chiroptera > Vespertilionidae > Myotis > Myotis nattereri. The sequence continues at coordinate 23,431,213 of NC_138086.1, read as the reverse complement.
GGGGGGATCCCACCTTCTGCCTCTGCCTCCCTATACCATCTCCTTCCAGACATAAACCAACAGCTTTGGTGCAGTCCAGTGAAAGTCATGTTAGCCATTGCCCCAAGGAAGCTTCAGATTGCTACAGAGGGCTGCTGGTGAGTGTGTGAGATCTGAGTTCATCTCAAAACCAAGCTTGTCCTCTCTCTTTTTTTTTTGGTTGTTGTTGTTTTTTGTTTGTTTTTTAATCCTCACCAGAGAATATTTTTTCTATTGAAAGAGGGTAGAAGGGGCGGGGGACGACATCAATATGAGAGAGACATTGATTGGTTGCCTCCTGCACACCCCCTGACTGGGCCAGGGAGCGAACCCACAAACCCAGATACATGCCCTTGACCGGGAATGGAACCCAAGACCTTTTGGTCCCCAGGCCAATGCTCTAACCACTGAGAAACACTGACCAGGGCAAGCTTATCTTATCTTAAGAAGGTTCTGGTGGCGGACTCCCTTAGATCAGCAGATCAGCAGATACAGAACACATATGACAGGCCTCATCTTTGCCTCTGCCCAAGCTCCCCCACTGCCTGCAGGGTTCCTCTGCTGCTCCCATCTGCCTCCAGCTTCCTCTCTGTTTGTAACTCAAATACCAAATCAGCCTAAGAGTGAGCCACCCTGTGAGCTGCTCCCTCCTGAAACCACCGATGCCCAAGACAGGCCCAGTGAGGCGTGAGCTGCAGCCCCAGTCTCCACAGGCTCCTCCCAGGCCGGGCTCTTCCATCACCAGGCAACTCAAGGCTACAGGAATGGGCTCTCCAGATGGGTCCCTGCTAATTGAGTGAGTTTTCCCCACACTCACTCAGCAACCAACCACACCAGCAGACTGCAGGGTCACCCAAGACATTCTTTTGTGCTTCCTCAGGGGGTAAATCAGGTCTTCTGGCCCCAATGCTTTATGTCAGACACATATAAATTCATTTTCTATCTATTATTATTACTCCCATTTTATAGCTAGGACATAGGCAGAGAGAGATTAGGTAACTTGTCCAGCGTCACACAGCTGGTACATAGATAAGCCAGGATTTGAACCCTGTAGTCTGGCTCACAGTGCCACCTCTGTCCTTGGCACACATGGGCCTTCTGGGGCCCAGAGGCTTGGACAAGGGTAGGACTTGGAGAGGCAGAGATCGAGGACGTATTTCATGCCACACCCCGTGCAGGTCCTGCCCAGCGACTTAGACTCTCAGGTCTGTGGAAGTGACTATGAAACTCTATGAAAGCTGTTAGCCTGCTCCGGGAAGCAAGTGGGAGGCCCCTATTCATGTAGCAGAGACCAAATGAGGTCACCAAGGGATGAGCACAGGGAGAAGAGAAGGAGCATTGGCTGGGTGTCGGGAAGATGAAGAAGAATCAATGAGAGTCTGAAAAGCAGCTTCCAGCAAAGACGAGGCCCCAAAGGAAAGTCAAGTGTTTCAATGAGGAGGGCGTGGTCTGCGGTGCCAAAGGCTGCTGATCAGTCAAAACGAAGAAGTCCAGGCCAGGGGCTCAGGCATGGCTCTGCCACTGCCTCCCGGCTGCTCCTGGATGAGTTCACTTACCGCTCCAGGCGCCATTCTCTCCATTTGTCCACTGGGGATAACAATACCTCTCTCATCAGGTGGCGTGATGAGCTACTGCACTGAGAACCGAAAGTAATTTCAAGTGCCTGGTACCGTGCCTGGCAACAGCAAGCACAATGATAGCAATGAATAAGCAGTGTTAGATATTCAGCTAGTTCCTCTCCTTTATTCTTCTCACATCAATAGGAGGGGAAGGAGGAAGAAGGCCATTCCCTGAGGGTAGGGAGTGGGTAGAGATTTGGAGGCTTTTGGGGGGTTCTAGCCAGTCTCAGCTTCTTTCCACATTGGAAGCCTTCTCAGCAGGATGCTACCAAAGCCCTGGAGGGCCTGATGACCAGCAGGGGGCGAGGGGAGGATACCCGTGGGGAGGTGCCAGCAATGCCCCGAGCTGCATGAGCACTGGCTGTACTGGAGCAGAATCGTGAGTGAGAGTAAAGGAGACCTGGCGGGTGTGCAGGGAGGGGCAGGGAGGAGAGGTGCTCCTGGACTCTGTCCCGGAAGTTCACCACTGAGGCAGCAGATGGCATGAGGAGACCTCACAGAGCCCAGCTCAGGGTGGTACATGACACTCTCAGTGGGCAGCACTGGGATGTTCCTCATAAACTCTTCGGCCCCTCCCAGAAAACTCTCTCCTGGTCTCTGGTGACAATGGTCATCTGTCTGTCATCTGCCTGCTGCCTGCACCCTCCTGGTCCTTCAGACCCCAGATCGCAGGCCGCCATATATAACCCCCAGGTCTGGCAGGACCCAGGCCCATTCCATGGCATCACACACTTCCGGTTTCCATGGTTACCACAACCCCTCCCCACGGCTCCCACCCCCCGGACTCAGACCTGCCTTCTCCAGGGCTGCCTGGCCTCACTGCCCTGCCTGGCGATGATGCTAGGCTCACAGGAATAGCTCCCTCAGCTCAGTTTAGGGCAGGCTCAGAGTCAAAACACCTTTGCTCATCACGGCATTTCCCCCCTATCACCTCAAACCTGCCAGGCCAACCCCAACCTGCTCTGGGTTGCCATGGCAACTCTTTCCACAATCACTTACTAGTATGCCTTGACCCTAGAGCTGGAGCTTGAGGGACTAACAGGGGTGGGCAAACTTTTTGACTCGAGGGCCACAATGGGTTCTTAAACTGGACCGGAGGGCTGGAACAAAAGCATGGATGGAGTGTTTGTGTGAACTAATATAAATTCAAAGTAAACATCATTACATAAAAGGGTACGGTCTTTTTTGTTTTTAGTTTTATTCATTTCAAACCGGCCAGATCCGGCCCGCGGGCCGTAGTTTGCCCACGGCTGGCCTAGGGTGTGTGCTTTTAAATCCTTGGTGTGGCCTCCAGTGAGGCCGTAGATGTGCCGCACTGAGGAAAGAGCATTTTTCACTACCTCTACAATTTAAAAAATCAGTGTAATCAAACAAGAAACAAGAATTCTCTAGAATCTGCCCACTGTTCTCTGGTCCTGCTGGCACAAGCCCCATTCAGGCCACCAACCTCTCTCCCCTGGACCAGGCTAATGGCAGACAGGACCAGGCTAATGGCAGTCACACTCCTAACCTGTGTGACTGCAGGACCGACTCCTACAATCCTTTCTCCACCATCAGCCAGAGGTTGTGCTGTAACTGGGAACCGGGTTACATCAGCCCCTGCTGGACACTCTCTAGGAACTGCCTGTTGCCCTCAGGATAGAGTCCCCTCCTGAGGCTGGACCCTCATGATCAGGCTCTGGCCACTGCTCTAGTCTCAGCTATCCCTTCATCCCTGACCCCTCACACCCTGCCCCTGCGCTCTACGATCCAGTCCCCCTGAACTTCCTGTGATTCCCAAATGTACCTTTCTCTGCTCTCTGGACCTTTGCACATGCTGTTCGCTTTGCCTAGACTGCTCATCCTCTCTGTCTAGCTCATCTCTATTCAGCCTCAGGGCTCAGCTTGGGTACCATTTATTCCAGAAACTTTCTTGATAACTGCCTCCCCCACCCCCCAACTAAGCTGGGTGCCCCGCATGCTCTCCCATACTTTATCCTGCCCCTCTTTGAGGATGCATCACATATATTAGCTGGCCTTCCTCCCATCCAACTCTAAGCTCCTGGGAGACAAGGATGACTGTCTTTATTCACATCTGTAATCCTAACACTAAGCAGGACACGAGGGCTGGGGATTCAGTGAATGACTGAATGGAAAGGTGGGAGGGAAAACTCCACATGTGTGAAGGTGAGCATGTCACTTCAATTACAGAAAGAAATTGAAAGAGATTGCTGAATGATACCTCTCCACTTGCCTGGCTGGCAGAAGCGCAGCTAAGGCCCCCAACCTGAAAACACTAGTCATGAAGCCCTCCCTTCATTCTTACATTCCAGGAACTCATGAGAAGACCTGGTCTCCCCGCTCCTTCTGTCACAGCCCCCTCCCCAAACCCAGTTATGTAAGCAGGAGACAGGAGAGAATTCAAGATAATTTTCAGAAATGCAGAGTTGTAGGCCCGGGGAGAGTAGTGTGGATTTTCCCTCCTTTCCCCACAGAAAATGCATTCCCAAAGCAGAGTCAAGTGGGGGCAGCTCCGACAGAATGGATTGTAGAGACTGGAAGTGTCTGCGTGAAGGAGATGCTGAGCTCACTCAGCCTCAGCAGCAGGAGAAGGGCCCAGTCTGGCCCTGATCTGTTTGGAAATCTCTTCCCCCTCTCCCCCACCCCCCAACACCACCCCAGGGTGCAGACAGCCTAGCGCACACTCCCACTGCACTACGTGAAAAGCCTCCAACAGTTACAAATAGCGCTTGGCTCTGGGTGGAGAATTGTAGGGGCCAGTGTTGGAATGGGGAGACAATTAGGAGACCGCTCCCATGTTTTCCTGGTCCTGTCTGCCATGAGCCTAGTCCAGGGAGAGAAGTCCGTGGCCTGGACTGGGCTGGCGCTGGACAGGACCAGAGAAAAGTAGGCGGATTCCAGAGAAGTCTCGTTTCTTATCTATCTGCTTATGTTGCTCCATGCCCAGCACCACTGCAGCCCCGCTCGGAAAGGAAGGCCTGGAGGAGTGCTGACGCGGACGGATGATGAGATATGAATTCTGAATCGGATTAGACCAGGCTGCCTTTAATTCCTTAAAGGGGCAGAAAGCCAGGCTGCCGGAGGCGTAATTAGGGATGGGTGGGACACACCCTGGTTTCTTTGTATCCCTCTCAGTGCAGACTATTCCATAAACCAGACCCATCAGGAGGGAGGACAACCTGAGCATCATCGGGGCTGGAGAAACAAGGGCATCTGGGAGTATGACCTCGAAAAGTTCTTCCCGAGGAGGTCTCCGGAAGAGCATTTCGTCTCCACCTCTTCCTCTCTCTGCCTCATGGTTCCCCCCCCCCCCCCCCATGCTATTTCGATGATAACATATTCAGCATCTGGATGAAGGTTCAGTATGAAGGTCAGCCATGCAAATGCTGAATCCACACCACATGCTACCTGCAGATAAGCAGAGGAGAAGATGGAAAGGGTGCAACATCTGGCCGGGACGTTTCCCTCCATCATTTACTCAAAGGGTGCTTTGGCATCCTGAACGCACAGCACGCACTCAAACGCAAAACAAGCCTGGCTTAGCCAGCTCTCGGCACCCCCAGCCCTCCTTGGCTTTGGACAACAACGCAGCTCACAGCCCTGAATTCTGAAACGTATTCCTGCCCAAGCAGCCTCCACCGCCAGCCCTAATGCAAGAGGAAAATTTCATTCCCTTTTGCTTCCTGAAATGACCTGTTTTTCTCTCCCCTCTTCCGTCTTCCCTGCTTCCAGCTCCTTGGGTCTAAGTATTTATGATGTCATGACTCATTAACATTCCTCCTAGGACATCTTTAATAAATATGCTGAGGGGGAAAGCTTCTGTTTGAATATTAAATATTAAATTTATAAGACATATAATCCTCCTAATTAAGTTGAATGTAGTCTTGTGTATTCGATTAAGAGAGAAGCAGCGGAAAAGGAAGCAGTGGGCACTAAACAGCCCAGGGACCTGGCTGCAGAGCTCAGCCATTTTAAATTCTAGCAGCTTTATCCTCTGTTCCTTGGGACATCAGCCCTCCCAGCATCTCGGGGCCCTAAGCCAGGTAGGCAGGCAGGGCTCAGAAAGGATTCCTTCGTCCACTATCCCGTTCTCTGCACACAGGCCAGACTCCAGTTGATGTCCAGCCTGAGAAATGGGGCCTCTAGCATTTGGAGTATCTGGGGGCCTGGCCTTGTAACTCCCAGCCCAAAAGTGAGCGCCCCGGGCCAAGCCATCCTATCCCAGAGCCACCCTCCAGGTCACTCGATCTCCAGGCTCCCTGCCCACAGGCACCAGGTGCCCTTGAGTTTCTGTAGTTCTGGGTTGCAGTGTTTCACAATGGAATTTGCCCCAAGCATTTTCACTGTGGTTAAGGCCTGCTCCTCTCTGGCCTGCTTAATACCTTCTAAAGCAGTGATTCTCAACCTTCCTAATGCTGTGACCCTTTAATACAGTTCCTCATGTTGTGGTGACCCCCAACCATAAAATTATTTTCATTGCTACTTCATAACGGTAATTTTGCTACTGTTATGAATCATAATGTAAGTATCTGATATGCAGGATGTATTTAGGCGACCCCTGTGAAAGGGTCGTTCGACCCCCAAAGGGGTCGTGACCCACAGGTTGAGAACCGCTGTAAAGGAATGCCCCCGCCCCACCCCACCCCTCCCACTCGGGTCCCTCGCCTTCCCACACTGTTGTAAATGTTTCCCTTCACGTCCCGCATGGTTCAGGGTTCAGTATCTGGAAGAGGAGCCGCACACAAATGAAAGAGAAGAAACAAGAGATAATTTGGAAATATTGGGGGGCCAGGCGGGTAAGTCCAACTCAAGAGGAAGGACTTCCACCGGTGCTCAGGCCCCACTGACCTTTTATAGTCAGAGGTAAACAAGGCAGTGGTCACCATAGTTACACAGTTCTTGTGAGTTTCACCTGTTTTGACCACAGTTACACTTCCCTCAGCCCATTAGCCTCCCAGATAAGATCCAGGGAGTGTTATAAGGTCAAGCCTAATTATCCTAAGAGGACTGTGCCCTCTAAGCTGGGACATGTTTGTGACTTTGCCAGCAGGTCAGTCCGAGGCTTAACCCTATATCGGTTCCCCACAGCTCACCTTACACGCATCTCCTGGGAAAGTCCGTGCCACCTCTTCTGCTTCCTGTGTCATCACTGTCTTTTTTATCCAACTCTTATTTCTTGAGGCCCCACTACATGCCCAGTCGCCTTTCAAATTCTACAAGTAACAACAGAATAAAATAGATCCTGCCCATTGAGAGCCAGCTGTCCACAGGCTGCCTCCAGAGTGGGGAAGAAGGGTGACCAGTAGACCAGGACTAAGGGCCACTGTGCCCTGTAGGAGCAGGAGGGCTAAGAGAAGACTTCCGAAGCACAGGCCCAGAGCAGGGGCCCCGGATGTCTGGATGCAAGGGTGGTGCTGATGGAATTCGGAGCCAAGGGTCAGGAGGAGTTAGGGGAATCATGTAGATGCGGGGAGAAGTTGAGCAGAGTGTGTATGGGTGGTGAAAGGGCGAGGGCTACGCCCTCCATCTTGCCCCGAATCCTCCATTTTGGGGCAGAGCCATGTGCTCGGCAAGGCTTCTTCCTGGAAGCCCAAGCCTCTGCTAGCCACACCCAGGACTTCTTTAAACTAACCAATGACAATCAAGGGACGTGCGCGCCATAGATACGACCACATCCTGTGTAACAAGATACCGACTTGCACCTGGCCAATCGGCAGGGCCCACAGTCCCCTCTCCTCCCCTTACTCCACCCCCCTATAAAACTCCTCTTCCCATCGGGCTAGGTCTCTCTCTGCCACTTGCTGCTGTGCCAGTAAGGTGGGTAGGGGAGCCAAACCCGGGTTTGAATAAAAGACTCTCTGCTTTTGCTTCGGACTCGACTGGCTCCCTGGTGTCGTCTCTTGGGGAATCCTGAAATCTGGGCATAACAGGTGGGTGGGACCGGGAGAGACAAAGGGGGCAGAGACATTCCAGACTGGTCAACCGGTGCAAAGGGAGAAACCTTAAGCAGCTCACTCAGGGGTAAGTTCTATTCCATGCTGGGACATGCATGGGGCCAAGTGGCAGGGTCAAAAGGACAGGAGCAGTCTTCCTTCTCCCATCTCTGCTGGAAAAGGGATACCCTTCTTTGCAAAACAAAAAATAAAAAAAGTCCTTCACACCCCAGTTAGTTTTGCTCAATGGATAGGGCATCAACCTGCAGACTGAAGCGTCCTGGGTTAAATTCAGGTCAAGGGCACCTAACTTCGGTTGCAGGCTCAATCCCCGACCCTGGTCTGGGCACGTGCGGGAGGCAGCCAATCAATGTGTCTCACGTAGATGTTTGTCTCGCCTGCTCCCTTCCACTCCCTCTGAAAATCAATGGAAGAATATCCTCAGGTGAAGACTAACAAAACAAACAGACAAGTCCTTGCCCACCTGTGCCCTTGTGACGCTGCTGGTCTGGCAGCTGCTTTCCTGGGAATCGATGGGAAGTGGCTGCTGCACACACGAGCTTCTACTGAGAACAGGAGAGTAAACAACCTCTGGCCCTTTCTGCAAAGGAGAAAAGCAGAAAAGTGCTCTGAATCCCAAATGGAAAAACAGATCAAAGGGAGGGTGGGGCATTCCTGAGACAGAGGAGGGGGCAGTCAGCCGCCTCTGCTCCCTGAGATGTGGGACCCAGGAGGGTCCTTGCTGCTGAAGGCAGGGGGGCAGGCAACGCCACTGTGCCCAGAATCAACCAGGGAACAGAGGAGCTCCTGCCGTCTCGGGGCAGGTGGGTGCAGGACAGCTCAGCTTGGATAAAGGCTCAAAGCTGATGAAACCCAAATAAAATACAGATTTCTCAGGGCAGCAGAGTAAGCGGGTCTGGTCTGGGATCACTAGCCTTGGGTAGCTGGGCCCAGGCTCCAGGAGCCGAAGCTCCTGTGCCCAAGACTTGCAGAACGATGCATCTTTCTCATGCATCTGACGCAGACTGGGTGTAGAGCGGAATCAACAGCAGTGCTTTATAAATATGCATGTGGAAAAACTGGAGGAAAAGGCACCTACGTGTTTACAGTGCCTATCTATAGGCCAGGGACATGTGGGTGATTTTGAGGTAGCTTCCCCATCAACCCTCCCCCCTTAATTATGACTCATAAGAGTCTGTATACTATAAATCCTTGAGCCTGCAGGCTCTCGCTGCATTTAAATGACCAGCCTGAGAGCATGTTGTCAATATCATCTGGGAGAGAGTCAGGAGCAGGCAGGCACGGCTGCGACCGCAGGAAGTGGCCCCAGACAGACCCAGGAGAGACAGAGGCTGCTGGCTGGACACAGCGTTAGCTGGTCAATACCCTTGGATCTGGGCCCAGAGCTCTCTGTCTGGAAGATTATGGGGCGGAAATCAGGCCAAGAAAGGAAGATTTTGCAGCGAATGGGGAGGAACCAAGAAAGCAAAACATTGATCTCAAGAGATTCCACTGAGGCCCGGCTGGTGTAGCTCAATGGATGAATGTTGACCTATGAACCAGGAGGTCACCGTTTGATTCCTGGTCAGGGCACATGCCCAGGTTGCAGGCTCGATGCCCAGTAGGGGGCGTGCAGGAGGCAGCCTTTCAATGATTCTCTTTCATCATTGATGTTTTTATCTCTCTCTCCCTTCCTCTCTGAAATCAATAAAAATATTTTTTAAAAGAAATTCCACTCTGTTAGGAAGGGAATCTGACCTATGGGGGGGACAAGCAGTAGGGTCCAGAATTAAAAGGGGACATTCAGAAGAATGGGGTACACCCAGACTTCCGGGGTTGGGGACACAGCAATTAGCCCTGAGAAAGGAGAGCAGAACAGGGGGTAGGACAGCCTGAGGCAGAGCCAAGCAAGCCTTTCTCGGGTTCATTTGCCAGGGACATGCTCATCTGAGCGGGGCTCCACGGGGAGCTGGCGAAGACACCCAGGCCTTCTGGCATTTCCCCCGACGTCTGCATCCATTATGTTTGCTGATGTTCTCTGGGAATGAGATTTTAGACTCCTGGGTAGGAAGGGATAGGATAACAGGATTACAGCACTTCCTGTGCCCCCCCCCCACACACACACACACACGCACACACGCACACACACACACACACAGAATCACAGCAGGAAGGAGAGCCTGAAGGAGCAGTCTCTGAGCTTCCCCCAGTGACACTCCACAGGGTACACATTCCAAAGCTGTGGCCTCTGTAGTCACCCCACAGGGCTCCTGGCTCCTCTCAGCAGCCCTCCGTCACGTACAGCCCCAAGAAGCAGCAGTGCAGCGGGGGAAATGGGGAGATGATGCCCGAGTTCTCCCTCACCACCCACCCCCACCTGTGAGCACAGGGCTGACTTGGCTGGCTGAGTGGCACCCGGGTACACAAGCTTATCAACTACCCCTTCGTCGTCAGAGATGGCACGGGCGGTATAAGGTTCGCATTCATTCATACTGCTTCTGGTTGAGTAGCTAGTGCCGGGCACGGACACAAAGGTCACTGCTTTCACTGAGCTTACCTTCTCGTGGGAGACAGGAAAAAACAACACAAGATAAGTACAGAGGTGAACAAAATCTTACTCCCCACCTTCTTAAGGTTAGAGTGTCCCAGGCTCAGTCCTTGAGCCTCTTCTCCGCTCTCCTCTCCTCCCCCTCCTGTCCTGTCCTCTCTCCTCCTCCATCTACACACTGATGACTCTCATACGTGCATCTCTAGCCTGGGTGTCCCCCTGAACTCAGGCTTATAACCAAATGTCTACTTACTATCTAACCTGGCTGTGTGTGTATGCATGTGTATGTATACATGTAACACCTTCAATTTAACATATGCAAAACTGAACTCTAACCTTCCACTCCCCAACCACAAATTTGCTCCCACCTAAATCCCCCACCCAGTTCAGTACAACACAACCCTTCCAGTGGCCCAGGCCTACAACCTTGAAGTCATCCTTGACTACTCTCTCTTTCCAACACCCCATATCTGATTTGCCAAGAAGTCAAATTTGTCACAAAATCCCTACAGGACTTCTGTGGGCACTACCTACAGAATACAATCAGAAGCCAGCCTCTTTTCCCCACTTCACCAGGTGAGTCACCACCTTCTCTCACCTGGATCATTGCAATGACTCCCAACAGGTCTCTCTGCTTCCAACTCCGCTCCTACAGGCAGTTCTGAGCCCAGCAGCCAGAGGGACCTAGAGAATGGGTGTCACCTCTCAGGAATTGCCCAGAATAAACAGTCACTTGTAAATGGCCAGACAAACTGGGAGGGCCCAGGGTCTGCCATTAAATTCATCTGATGGGGTAGAAGAGACCCTAGAAAAAGTGTTCTTGCTTTAGAGATCAGCAGAAAGAGTTCTGTCCCCCCAACCCCTTTTCCCACACCCCACTCCCTCCGCAAATTAAACAGGAATCCAGGGTGGAGCCACGAGAAAGGAGGCGAGCAGGAAAAGGAAGCTCAGGCTTGGAAACAGGGAGCCTAGACCCGCCTGTGGTCTGCCTTGAATTCCTAGGACCTAGAGTTCTACACAGAGGTTTAGGGCCAAACCCCATCATAGTAACCAACAGTGCATATCTGTGGGTTATATAATCATCACATATCTCCCCACCGCACCAGCAGGACAGGAACACATCATTTGGCATCTGGCTGGCTCCTCTCGGAGTTATGACTAATGCCTGCAATATAAGGCATTGCTGGATGCTTGGCCTGCCTGCCTATCTAATTAGGAAAGTAGACAATGGGGAACAATCTGTGGTCTCTTAAGGTCTGACAGTCATGCCGCATCCATTTGCATTGGTTTAAGCTCCCGCTGAAGCCCCAAATGCAAATATGCAGACACTGTACACCACAGCTCCCAGGAGCCTGTCTATCTCTGAGTTAGAAGGAGCCCCGCCCCCATGTCCACTCCCAACACCACCACAGAGAGGACTCTCTGTTGCTTTGCTCATAGTCTCAGCTCTAAGGTCACCCCCACCTTCCCACCTCACACCCACAATCTCTCCATCCTCCAGCTGTTGCCCGGAGCAACGGTGTGTGGTCAATACCATATCATCCAGAAGCAGCCTTAAAATCATCTCCTGAGCATCCTGAAGATGCATGTGGGTCGGGGATTGTCACTGCTGGCTGCTCGCTCTGTTTTCTCTCACATCTCCACTCTAGCTGCCAGGGACGTCTCCAGCTCCCATATGGTTGGCAATTAGTCAGCGAGGCCTGGCGAGCCTCAGTGCTAGAAGCTCTAGGATGCAGCCTCACTCTGTTTGGTGGAGGTGGGAACCCCTCAGAGGGGGCTGCAGGAGGGAAGGAAGTTATTTGAGTGCCACTTCGCAAGGCCTTTGGTGCCCAGCAATGCCTTCCTTTGGAGCAAACATATGAATTACCCAGAGTGCAGTGCACTGCTAACATGGCCTGTGTATGTGTGCTCCTGCATGTTCGCAGGTAGGAGCGGGGGCGGGGGGGGGGGGTGAGTGTTGTTTTTTGTTGTTGTTTTTTTTAAATATATTTTATTGATTTTTTATAGAGAGAAGGGAGGGGGACAGAGAGTTAGAAACATCGATGAGAGAGAAGAGAAACATCGATCAGCTGCCTCCTGCACACCCCCACCCTGGGGATGTGCCTGCAACCAAGGTACATGCCCCTGATTGGAATCTAACACGAGACCCTTCAGTCCGCAGGCTGACGCTCTATCCACTGAGCCAAACCGGCCAGGGCTGGAGTGTTGTTTTTAATATTGTTTGATGCAATCATGCTGCATTGGGAGGTAATTAGTCCATAAATAATTGTGGAATAAAAATGTTCCCATGTAGCCCTAGCCAGTTTGGCTCAGTAGATAGAGCATCAGCTTGCAGACCAAAGGGTCCCAGGTTCGATTCTGGTCAAGGGCATGTCCCAGGTTCAATTTTGGTTGCAGGCTCCTTCCCGGCCTGGGCCCTGGTCAGGGCTTGTGCAGGAGGCAACCAATCGATGTGCTTCTCTCACATCAATATTTCTCTCTGTCTTTCCCTCTCTCTTCCACTCTCTCTAAAATCAATGGAAAAATATCCTTGGATGAAGATTTAAAAAACAAAAATGTTCCCATGTAGCCTGGCCAGTGTGGCTCAGTGATTGAGTGTCGCCCAGAGGTCACTGGTTTGATTCCTGGTCAGGGCACATGTCCAGGTTGCAGGCTTGATCTCTGGTGGGGGATGTGCGGGAGGCAGCCAATCGATGTTTCTCTCTTACTGATGTGTCTATCTCTCTATCCCTCTCCCTCCCCCTCTCTCTAAAATCAATGAAAGCATTTTTTATAAATGTTCCCATGTAGACTTGGCCCAGACAGAAGCCAGCCTTGCTAGCCACCAGGTTTTATCCTATCTGCCAACATCAGCCTGAATGCAGAGACAGCCTTACGTAGTCACAAAGCCAGGAGAAACTTCTTCTGGACAAACAAAAGCACTCTACTCAGATGTCAGCTTGAGCACAGCTTTTAGATTGGCTGAGACATTTATTTATCGTTGTTCAGAACTGAGTGAAGACTTGAGAATAGAAACAATGTGCTCTAGATAAACTTCTGATTTCCTCATTTTTTTAAAGCAATTATTGGTGTTTTATATCTAGGTATGAGAAATATAAAGATAAATGTGGTAAGGTCCTTCCTTGCCTTCACTATTTTCAATCTTCAAAAACATCACTCAAAACTTTTTAAAAATACATCTTCAAATCAGATATTGCAGACATGTAGATGTCTCCCTAAAAAATGAATGAATTGCCATCAATTTCCAGCAATGCAGTAGGTGAGATAGCTAAAAAACCACCTATTAACCAAATGCTTAGAAATGCTAGATAAAATAAAGCAAACATCCTTTAAATGCTTGGCTGAGCTCATAAGAAAGCAAGGGAAATATTTCGAGACTAAAAAGTAGAGGAAGTGGAAAACCAGTGTGGGAAGTGCTTCTGAGGCTATGGCTGCACTTGGATCACTTGCTGGCCTTGATTAAAGGAGAACTAAAGAAGTTTGGGGCCAGGCTGGTGTTGCTCAGTGCTTGAGTGTCCAACCATGAACCAAGGGGTCACGGGTTTGATTCTCAGTCAGGGCACATGTCCGGGTTTCGGGCTCAATCCCCCATATAAGGTGTGCAGGAGGCAGCCCATCAATGATTTTTCTCTCTCATCGTAGCCAAAAAAGTGTCTTAGGAATTTATAACCACAGGTCTGCCCTACACTGTCTGCATAGTCGCAGAGCCTCCTGACTGAGAAAGTAACATAGAAGTGGCCCCTCTGTCAGTGCCCAGAACACATGACAGAACAGTGTAAACCATCTCTGAAAGAATACACTCTTAAGCACATTGAACAGAATACCACTGAGAAAGCTCCATCAAATAAAAGCCAATCAGCCCAACTTACAAAACACAAGACAAAGCAAGCAGGAGTAATCAGAAACAACAGTCAGCAGAATCTGACCCACAGGAGTTTTAGATCATAGAGGTATTTGATACAGACTATAAAAACAAAAATTCAAATTCATTTATAATATAAAGGAAAGAGTCAAAACAAGAAAGCAACAAGACACTGAAAATAATGGTGTGGAATTTCCATAAATAAATAATAGTAATTAGATTTGAAATTCTATGAAGTTTACTGTTTCTAGAAGAACTTGCAAGATAATTAGATTTTTTTTCTTCTAAAAAAGAAAAAAAGTAGCCAAAACCAGTTTGGCTCAGTTCATAGAGCGTTGGCCTGCGGACTGAAAGGTCCCAGATTCGATTCCGGTCAAGGGCATGTACCTGGGCTGCGGGCACATCCCCAGTGGGAGATGTGCAGGAGGCAGCTGATCGATGTTTCTCTCTCATCGATGTTTCTAACTCTCTATCTCTCTCCCTTCCTCTCTGTAAAAAATCAATAAAATATAAAAAAAAAATTAAAAAAAAAAAGAAAAGAAGTAAATGCTAGATAATTTTTTTCTTTTTTTTTTTATTTCAGAGAGGAAGTAAGGGGGAGAGAGAGAAGAAACATCAATGATGAGAGAGAATCATTGATCGGCTGCCTCCTGCACACCCCACACTGGGATCGAGCCCACAACCTGGGCATGTGCCCTTGACCAGAATCGAACCTAAGACCCTTCAGTCTGCAGGCCAACACTCTATCCACTGAGCCAAACCAGCTAGGGCTTTTTTGATTTTCTTTAAAAATCTTGAAGAGCTGAACACTAAGGAATTATAAGGTCAAAATCTATGTGATGGAGAAAATCACGAATCCTGAAGTTACATTTGCCCTGAAGGCATTTGCCAAAATAAGAGAAGTGGAACCTTAAGTTTACTCAACCTCATGAGGCTCGGGAGATAAAAGACAAAGCCCAAGACCTGCCCAACCTGGGGAGTCCAATACTAGAGCTCTTCCCATAAGGTTTAGAACCCAAAAGGCTGTACCCTCAAGATAAGTATTCACAGAATACACTAAGCCCAGCCCATGCCCACACTCCCAGGGACCATGCAGAACATTGCCTTGGCACAGAGGAGAACAGGAGGGGAAAGACAACTCTACTACTGAAATATTGTAACCACAAGTCAGATTTGCAGCTCATTTGGATGGTTCAAATAACCTCAAACTTTCAATTCAGCTTAAAGAGGCTAGTACCTGTATGGAAGAAGAAAATAAAACCCCCTCTGTTAAAAAAAAAAAAAAATGTGGCTTGTAGTCAAAAATAACCAAGCACACAAGGGAGCAAAGCACCATGAATAAAAAGAAGCATCGACAACAAGTAGCAGGAACAGACCTGCAAACATATCATATATCAAAATTATAGCATTAGATTATACAAGAAAAATGTATTATTTAAATAAGTAAATAAATAACAAGCTTGCAAAAATCTGCAGGCTAACAGATAACTATTTTCCAAATGACTAAGCAGATCTGAAAAAGACCCAAATTAGAATTCTAGAATTAATGGTAAATTAGGATTAAAAACTCAGTGGACGGATATAATAGGAGTTTGGAGAATCTGAAGAGAGAATTCGTAAAGTAGAAGATATAGCAGAAGAAAGCAACTCCGCGGAACAATGAGATAGAGATGGGAACAATTTACAGAAAAAGAAATGGAGGGACTTCGGGCTCCTGCTTAGTATATAGAAAGTTGGAAAGAGCATCATTCTGCACTTACAATAGAAAGTTACCAAGGAACCTGAAAATTGACTATTTTTGTTGAGCCCGTCAGAGAGTTGACGTCACAGCGTCCTAGAGGCTGGGGTTATGAGGAGAGCCTGATAAAGATACACACTTTCAGTTACAAGATGAATAAAGTCTAAAGATCTAATGCATAACAGGATGACTAGATTGATAAGACTGTGTTGTATAACCGATATTTGCTAAGAAAGTAGAGCTCAAGTGTTCTCACACAAAAAAAGTAATTATGTAAGACAATGAATGTTAATTAACTCAAATGTAGAAATCCTTTCACAATGTACATGTATATCAAATCGCCACATTATACACTTCACATATATTATAATTTCGTTTGTCAACTATATTTCAATAAAGGTAAAAAAGAAAATAGTGTTAAATAAAGTAATTTTAAGGAAAAACATTTTGACAAAGGGTATTCTACAAATCACCCCTAGTCATGCTCAGGGTGCAGCCAATTGGGGGGTTGGGGCACCGCCCCCTGTCACACTCAAGGCAGGGTCAATAGGGAAGTTGTGGCACCACCCCCTGTCACGCACAGAGCAGGGCGGATCAGGGGGTTGGGGCACTGCCCCCTGTCATGCACAGAGCAGGGCTCATCAGGGGGGTTGGGGCTCCGTACCCTGTCACACACAGAGCAGGGCCGATCAGGGGAGTTGGGGCACCGCCCCCTGTCACACACAGAGCAGGGTGGATCAGGGGGTTGGGGCGCCGCCCTCTATCACCCACAGAACAGGGCCGATCAGGAGGTTGGGGCGCTGCCACTGTCACACTCAGGGCAGGTCCGATGGGGAGGTTATGGCTCTACCCCGTCACACACAAAGCAGGGCCCGTGGGGGGGGGGGGTGGGGGGGTTGGGGCACCGCCCTCTATCACCCACAGAGCAGGGCCGATCAGGGGTTTGGGGCACTGCACCCTGTCACACACAGAGCAGGGCCGATCAGGGGTTTGGGGTGCTGCACCCTGTCACACACAGAGCAGGGCCGATCAGGGGTTTGGGGCGCTGCACCCTGTCACACACAGAGCAGGGCCGATCAGGGGGTTAGGGTGCTTCACCCTGTCACACAGAGAGCCGCAGGGCGATCAGGGGGTTGGGGAGCTCCCCCCTATCAGGCACAGAGCAGGGCTGATCAGGGGGTTGGGGCACCGCACCCTGTCACACACAGAGCCGCAGGGCGATCAGGGGGTTTGGGCGCTGCCCCCTGTCACGCTGATCCCGGTGCCGGGAGGCCTCGCAGCTCCGCTGATCCTGGTGCCGGGAGGCATATTACCCTTTTACTATATAGAATAGAAGCCTGGTGCATGGGTGGGGGCTGGCTGGTTTGCCCTGAAGGGTGTCCTGGATCAGGGTGGGAGTCCCCACTGGGGTGCCTGGCCAGCCTGGGTGAGGGGATGATGGCTGTTTGCAGCTGGTCACACACCCTTCAGGGTGGGGGTCCCCACTGGAGTGCCTGGCCAGCCTGGGTGAGGGGATGATGGCTGTTTGCAGCTGGTCACACACCCTTCAGGGTGGGGGTCCCCACTGGGGTGCCTGGCCAGCCTGGGTGAGGGGATGATGGCTGTTTGCAGCTGGTCACACACCCTTCAGGGTGGGAGTCCCCACTGGGGTGCCTGGCCAGTCTGGCTGAGGGGCTGAGGGCCGTTTTCAGGCTGACGGGTGACTGAAGCTCCCAACCGCTCCTTTCTTTCTTTCTTTCTTTTTTATTCTGGGCCAGCTTTAGCTCTGAGGCCTCTGCTGCTGAAAGCCTTTGTTTACCGTCTGTATTTGATACAATGTTGCAGTCCGGCTGGCTGAAGCCCGGCTGAGTAAAGCAGGTTTCTGGGGTTTTGTTTAGCTTCTATATTTGCAACATAGTTGCTTAGAGTTGCAGCTGAGAGGCCGGCAAGTCAGGCGGGGAACGTTGGGAGTCCTCCATCACTGAAGCAAGCAAGCCTCCCTGTTCTCATCAGCCGCCTGGCTGCCGGCCACCATCTTGGCTGGCAGTTAATTTGCATATCTCCCTGATTAGCCAATGGGAAGGGTAGCAGAGTGGCACCAATTTGCATGTTTCTCTTTTATTAGTGTAGATTCTACCAAACCCTCAAGAAAGAAATAATTTCAATCTTACTCACAGGAATAAAAGTCAACTTATGAGGCTTCCAAAATTTTGATTCTAACGTCAAATGGGAATAATGTAAGGAGACTTTTTAGGCTAAACTCATTCATGAACAACAGATATAAAAATGTTAAATAAAATGTTAACAAACTGAATCAAATACTGTTTAAAACCATAATACATCACAACCATGTAAGATTTATCTCACAAAGCCAAGGAAAGTTCAAACTAGAATATCTACCCTAACATCATAAAGTGCATTCAGAGGAAAAGATAGAAAACTACATAATCAACTCAATAGAGACAGAAAAATCTTTTGATTAAAAAAGCATTAAGGACTTTAAAGATCTTATCAAACCAGAACTAGAAGGGATCTCCTTAACAGCCCTCAAAAACTTTATCAAACATTGTACTTACGGTGAAATAGAAGTATTTCTTTTTAAAACCGGGAACAAGGTAAGAATACCACTTTCATTATCTCTATTGAGCATTTTGCTACAAGTATAAATCTGTTATTATTCGCAAATAATATGACTTCCATGTATAAGTCCCAAGGCTATTTTAAAATAATAAACATTAATAAGAGAACTCAGTGAAGTTGTGTGATATAAAGTATTATACAAAAATTAATCATAATTACATATAGCAACATCAAAAAATTAGAATATTTAACTTTAAAAATATAACTTAAAATAGAAAATAAAACCATAAGGTATTTTAAAATAAATCTAACAATAGCTATATATGATTTTTATAGATAAATTATAAAATACTACTTAATTTTTAGATGACCTAAAAATTCAAAAACAATTCAATGTTAAAGGATAGAAAGACTAAATATCATAAAGATATTGATTTTTCACCTTGGCCAGTGTGCTCAGTGGTTAGAGCATCAGCCCATGCACCAAAGGGTCTCAGGTTTGATTCCTGATCAAGGGCATGAACCTGGGTTGCAGGTTTGATCTCCAGCCCTGGTCATGGTGTATGCATATGTCTCTCTAACATTCATGTTCCTTTCTCTCCCCCCACCCACCCCTTTTCCAATCTCTCTAAAAATCAATGGGAAAAATATCTCTGGGTGAGGATTAGCAAAAAATAAAAATAAAAAAGATATTGATTTTCTCCAAACAAAAGTATAATTTAGTGAAATTCCAATCAAAAGTCCATAAGGATTTTTCTCAGAGAAATTAATAACTTCTGTGGAAAAGTTAATGGCCAGGAATAACCAAGACAATCTGAGAACAAGAAATCAGGTGGGTAAACTTGCCCTCCCTGAAATCAAGACTACTTACTAAGGTTATAGTAATCAAAACGATGTGGTATTAGCATAGGGAGAGACATTGGATTAATTAGGGAGAATCCAGAGTCCAAAAGGGGATTTACACATATAAAAATAACTTGATGTAACAGATCAGGTGAAGTAAGGATGGAAGATTCAATAAATGGTGCTGGCACAATTATCCACATGAAAATATAATTGATCTAGCTGCTACCTCACACCATATACAAAAAAATAATAATAATAATTGCAAGTGAATTAAGACCTATATGTGAAAAGCAAAACGTTGAAACTTTAGAATATATTTAAACTATAAGAAAACATGTTATAACCCTTAGGCAGAAAACAATTTTCTTAGCAAGACACTAAAAACACAGACTGTAAAAGACAAGACTGATAAATTCAACCAGATTAAAACTGAAACTTTTAGGGCATCAAAAATCACAATAAACATGGTGAACATATAAGTCATAGACTTAGAGAAATTAGTTGAAATGCATAGCAACAATACAGAAGTTGTATCTATAATATGTAAGGAACTCCTACAAATAATAGGAAAAGACAAACTACTCAACATACAAATCGACAAAGAATATGAATAGAGATTCATTGAAGAATATACAGAAATGCTCTGAAAGCATATTTTTTAAATGCTCAACAACACCAGGGATAAGGATCACAAATTTAAACCACAATATAAATCCATTTCATACCCATTAAATTGGCAAAAATTGTGAGACTACTGGATGCTGGCAATGACGGGGCACCACAGGAATTCTCTTTGGTGTTCAGCAAATCATTTTGAAGTGCAATTGGACCATACCCAGTAGTCCTGACAAGGCATCTAACCCATGGCCCAGCAACTCCACTCTGAAACAAATCCCATCAAACTCTTCTACGCATGGCCGAGGAGTTTATGAAAATGATATTGCAGCATTGTTTAAAATAAGGAAAAATTGGGAATGCCCTAGATGTCCATCAAAGAAATTAATTGTTGTGACACATCAATTCAGTGGAATACTACACTATTTAAGATGATTAAACTAAAGCCATGTGTATCAATTTGACAAATCTTCAAACTTAATTTTGAGTGAAAAAAAAGCAAGTTTTAGAAGGGTAAGCGGAATTTGTTAGCATGATACCATTTATATAGCTTTAAAATGTGCAATCTACAGTAATAAAAGGCGAAGATGTTAATTAACCGTACCTTCGCTACGCCCATCAGCCAATCAGAAGAGTATGCAAATTAACCCAACAGAAATGGCCGTTAAATTTGCATACTGCAGGCAGGGCGGCACAGTGCAATCCACCTGCCCCACTACCAGCTGCCACCTGCCCCCCCACCCTCCAGGCCTGCCATCCATGTGCACAGCCCTGCGGCCAGTGGGGGGGGCCCCAGGAGATCATGATCCGCCCGCCCCGCGCCCTGCCCTGCCATGCCGCCCGCCAGGCCTGCCGTGTGCGGGGGGAGCAGCGTGGCGGGGCAGTGCAGCAGAGGGCCTGCCATCTGTGACCCAGCACGGGATCCAGGCCTGCCATCTGCCACCCGGGGAGCGGGCCTAAGCCAGAAGGTGGTTATTTCCCGAGAGGTCCCAGACTGTGAGAGAGCACATAATGTGCTGAGGGACACCACCCCCGCCCCCCCGCCAGTGCACAAATTTTTGTGCACCGGGCCTCTAGTACATGATATAAGGATACATATGTTTATATTGGAGGTTTAAATATAAGGGTGATAAACACCAAAATTAGGATAATGGTTACTTGAAAAAAGTGAATGAAGGAAGGGGAATGTGACCTGAGAGTTGGAGGGTGTACACAGGGATCTTTGTAATGTTTCTTTTTTCCTTTTTTTCCCTCTCTCTCTTTTTTTTTTTAAGATTTTTTAAAATTGATTTTTTAGAGGGAGAGGGAGAGAGACAAACACCAATGCAAGAGCGAAACATCTACCGCCTGCCTCCTGCACAGCCCCCACCGGGGATTGAGCCTGCAACCTGGGTATGTGCCCTGACCGGGAATCAAATCAGCAACCTTTCGGTGCATAGGACCATGCCCAACCAACTGAGCCACACCAGGCAGGATTGTAATATTTGTTTGTTTTTCTTACACTGTGTGATGCTTTCTTGTACAGTATGTTTGTATTATTCTCTATATCTTTTGGTATGCCTAAAACATTTTTTAGTTTTGCTTTTCTTCAACTTTTCATTTTAAAATAATTACAGATTCACAGGGAGTTGCAAACATGCTACAGAGTGGTCCTCTCTCTTGGACACTCAATACCCCCAATGGTTACACATTACATAACTATAATACAATATCAAGTTACGGGTATTGACATTGGTACATGTGTTACGGTTCTGTCACTTCTTCATGTGTAATTCACGTAACCACCACTGCAATCGAGATACAGACCTGTTTCATAATCACAAAGATCACCCTCACCCTATCCCTTTATAACCACACCATCCCTCCCCTGCTGACCTCCACCATCCCTAACCCCTGGCAACCACTAATTTGTTCTCCAACTCTATCCTTCGTCACATTTAAATGTTATGTAAATATATGTGACCTTTTGAGATTGGCTTTTTTCAGTCAGAATAATACCCTTGAGATCCACCCAAGTTGTGTGCCTGAATGGTTCCTTTTCGTTTCTGAATACTATTCCGTGGTATATCTATACCACAGTCCATGTAACCACTGGGCTATTGTACTACATTTTGGTTGTTTCCAGTTGGAGACTGTCACAAACAAAGCTTCCATGAGCAATCAAGTAGAGAGTTTATGTGAACAGACGTTTTTAATTCCTCCAAGATAAATGTCTAGCAGTATAATTGTTGGGTTATATGGTAAATGTGTGTGGGTGTATATATATATATATATATATATATATATATATATTTTTTTTTTAAGAAATTGCCAAATTATATTCCAGAGCAGTTGTACTGTTTTCCTTTTCCATCAGCAATGTGTAAGAGACCCAGCTTGTCCACGTCCTCACCAGCATTTGGTATTGTCATTATTTTTCATTTTAGCTGTTCTGATGGGTGTATAGTGATCTCTCATCATGGTATTAATTGCATTTCCCTGACAACTAGGGCTGTTGAACATGTTTTCATGTGTTCACTTGCCATCTCTATATCCTCATTGGTGACATGTCACTCCATGTCTTGTGTCCATTTTCTAATTAGATTGTTTTGTTTTCTTAGTGTTGAGTTTTGAGAGTTCTTTATACAGTCTACATGTAATTTCTTTGTCAGATATGCAGTTTACAAATATTTTCTCCCAGTATATCACTTGTCCTTTCATTTCTCTTAACAGGGTCTCACACAGAGAAAGATTTTAATTTTGATGAAGTCCAATTGATCAATTTTTTTCCCATGTATAGTGCTTTTGGTGTCATGTCTAAGAAGTCTTTGCAAAGTCCTATATTTTCTTATAAACATTTAAAGTTTTATCTTTTACATCTAAATCTATAATTTTAGTTCATTTGTATATAAGGTATAAGGTTAAGTCAAGGTTCTTTTTTGCCTATGGCTGTCCAATTACCACTTGTTGGAAAGACTATACTTTCTCCATTTAATTATTTTTGCAACCTTGTCGAAAATCAGTTTGGCATACTTGTGTGGGGCTAGTTCTGAGTTCTCTATTCTATTCCATTGATCTATGAGTCTATCCCTCTACCAATACTACATTGCCTTGCTGTATGGTCAATCTATATAATTCAGTCTCTATATATGCAAGACTGCTTCAATATTTAAAAATCAATCACTATAATCCATATATCAACAGACTAAAGAAGAATCACATAATCATATAAGTTGACTCAGTAAAGACATTTGACAAATTCAACACTTTTTATGATTTAAAACCTTCAGAAAACTAGGAATAGAGGGGAATTTCCTCAAATTGATAAAAAAAAATTGACGCCGAAACCGGTTTGGCTCAGTGGATAGAGCGTTGGCCTGTGGACTGAAAGGTCCCAGGTTCGATTCCGGTCAAGGGCATGTACCTGGGTTGCGGGCACATCCCCAGTAGGAGATGTGCAGGAGGCAGCTGATCGATGTTTCTCTCTCATCGATGTTTCTAACTCTCTATCTCTCTCCCTTCCTCTCTGTAAAAAATCAATAAAATATATTTTTTTTAAAAAATTGACGAATATATATATATATAGCTAACATCATACTTAATAGTGAAAGATTGAATGCTTCCCTTCAAGATCAGGAACAAAGCAAGTCTGTCCACTCTCACCACTGCCACGGCACTAAAGCAAGAAAATAAAATAAAAGGCATACAGACCAGAAAGAAAGACCTTAAACTGTCCCTATTTGTGATGACATGATTTTCTGGGCAGAAAATTACAGAATCTATAAAAAAAAAAAAATACAACTCCTAAAACTAATAGGTGAGTTCAGCAAAGTCAGAGAAAACAAGATCAACATACGAAAATCAATAGTGTTTCTATACACTAGCAATGAATGCATGGAAACCTAAATTAGAAGGCCATTTCCAATCACTCAAACAGAAATGGAACACTTAGGTATAAATCTTTTTTTAATGTACAGACCTTAGAGCTACAAAGACTACAAAGCACCGGTGAGAGAAATCACAGAGATCTAATTAAGCGGAAAGACATATTGTGTTCACGGATTGAGGGACTCAACACAGCAAAGGTGTCAGTTCTCCGCAACTGAGAGGCAGCTTTAATAGCATTCCTAGCAAAATCCCAGCAAGGCTTTTTGTCAATGCTTTAGAATTTTACAAAATTTCTTAGATCAACTAATTTTCATGGGTTTCAGCGGGAAGAATGAATGTCTGTGTGCATGTCATGTATGTGTATGTGTGTGTAAGATTAGGCCTTCATTTAATTCCATGAAATACAACCCGTGGCTGTGCTTGGCTCATGGTGAGGGAGGGTGTAAAAACCTTCTCCCCAGTTCAGTCCAGGTTACATGAAATCCAAAAGACAATCACGCGTGAAACAAAGAAGGAGGTGGGTGGCTGTGTTGCATCCTGTGTTCAAAGCTGCTTTTACTTGTCCTTTTCTCCCTTCACCCTCATCGGAGGCCAGCGTGGAAGATATTTCTTCCCCTCCCAGCTGCCTCTCAGCACAAAACTGAGCACAGAGGAGATTCGCCATACATTCCAGAATGAACTCTTCATCTAGTTAAAATGACTTCCATCATTTTCCTCTTGGCCTCTGCCAAACTAAGAGAGACCCAGTGTCTAGTTGGGTCGTTGTAGAGCCACATAGCACCCTTTCCTGCATCCTGCCCAGCCAGGAAGGCCATTTATTCTTTTATCTTCTTCAAACAGTTGTTCTCTGCCTCCGCACTCCCGCTGGCACACAGGTGTCCTGGTCTCATTATGGAACACTCATTAACATTCACCCTGGGCACCCTTGTGGGTGTCCTCTCTACCCACAGAGGTGTCTAGACTTCCATGAGTATCAGCACGAGGAAAGTAGATTAAAAATCTGTGCTGAGTCAACAGGGAGGGCACAGAGCTCTGAGGTGGGACCCAGAGCGAAGGGGCGGAGGGGGACATCTGGAATGCTTTGACTAATGCCACTCACAAGTCAGCTTGACAGAGGATCCTATGAGAAAGTCAATTAAACAACTTGTCTAGGTGGTGCTTGGGAATTTGGTTGGTTGATAACCCAAATATAACTCAGCTACCTTCATACTTCACACTTCAATCCAAAGGTCTTGATACTGTGTCTATAGAACCCTGGTTGGGTCCCACTGAGTTCAGCTTGGCTAAGTTCAGGGCCACTCGAAATGCTCTGCAATTGTTCACAGGGTGCTCATGACCAAATGCTGGCTTCTTTCTGGCTTCCCTGCCAGTGGGGGATAGGATGAACTGTAATTAGTGAATCAGTGAGTATTTACCACCTGAGTGCTCTCTGGGTGCCAGGTGTCACACTGAGCACGCTGGTAGGTAAAATGTCAACCAAGTCATGGGGCCTGCTCTCCAAGATCTTACAATCTAACACAGAGGAGAGGTGCCCTCACATGAGAAACAATGGGGAACTCTTCACTCATGCACTGATGTCTACATTTGCAGGTCAGTTAAAAGAAGAATGATCAGGCCCTAACCAGTTTGGCTTAGTGGATAGAGCGTCAGCCTGTGGACTGAAAGGTCCCAGGTTCGGTTCCCGTCAAGGGCATGTACCTTGGTTGCGGACACATTCCCAGTGGGGGATGTGCAGGAGGCAGCTGATGGGTGTTTCTCCCTCATCGATGTTTCTAACTCTCTATCCCTCTCCTTTCCTCTCTGTAAAAAAAAAAAAAATCAATAAAATATATATTTTAAAAAAATTTAAAAAAAAAGAAGAATGATCAGAATAAATGTAAACGTCAAGAGCAACTTCATGATCAGGGAAAGACTGTTGATGGGTCTTGCAGGATGGCTAGGGATTGGGCGGATGAAGAGGAGAATAGAAGTTGTTGGAAGCAGAAGGACCTCACAAGCTCCACAGAGGGGAACAGTCCAACCAGCAGCTGTTCCCACATCCACGATGGGTTACCCTTCCACCGCGAAGGGAAAGCACACGGAAATGACAGCCACCGCTGCTGATCCAGAGGGATCCCCACCTCACCTGTTCTCCCTGGAACTTCAGTCTGCAGACCAAAGCTCTCTCCACTGAGCCAAACCGGCTAGGGCATCTCCCTGGAACTTTAGGGGACAAGCCACTGACACTTCAGAAAAGCACAATTTAGTGGGAGAAATGGACTTGGCAGTAAGACTCGCTCAAGTTCAATGCGTAGGTGACCTCGGGGAAGCTACTCTTAACTCTCCTCTCAGTTTCCTTGTGTTCCAAATGGAGCTAATAATGGCACCAGATTCATGGGATTGTTGTGAAGAATAAAGAAAACAATGCTTGTACACGGCCTGGAACGTCAGACACACTGCATGAAAGGTAGCTCTTGCCGCTGTTTTATGCCGTCAGTAAGTGTTCACGGAGACTTGCTTTTCCGCAGTCACCGTCAGGTGGCGTTCCTCCCGCACGCTTCTGCTTCCATCTGTGACCCTTGTGCTTCTCCCTGAAGAACTGGATAGATCTGCTAGGGAAGAATCCTGTCTCCATTTGCCCAAAAATGCCTAGGTTCACCTTCGCCATTGAAGGGTGTAGGTAGTATGTTAGGCCAGCAATTCCTTTCTTAGCACTTCGAAGACCCTGTGTTCTGGCCGCCATCATTCTGGTGAGAAGCCAGGAGTTGATCTTACTGCTGTTCATTTGAAAGTAGTACGTTTCCCCCTCTTTGGCTGCCTTTCAGGTTGTTTCTCTTTGTCTTTTGTTTCTGGCCATTTTTCTATGATGGACTTAGATACGTGGTTTTCTTTGTATTTATCCTGTTTGAGGCTCATGGGTCTTCTTGAACCCATAGCTTGATGCCATTCATCACTTTTGTAAAATTCTTGGTTATTATTTCTTCAAAGGTTATTTCTCCCCATCGTCTCTCTCCCCTCTTTCCGGAATCCCTAATGCCTACATGTCAGACCTCTCTGCCTCTGATACTCTTTTCTGAAATTTGCATGTTTTATTTAGTCTGGATGTTTCATTCTCACGGTTTTCCAGATCACCATGGTCTTCAGTGTGTCAAATCTACTGTTGAACCCATATCGTGGTGTATTTTTTCAGTTTTAGAAATTTCCTTTCTGTTTCTAGTCCGGTTCTCTGACATCCCTGGTTTCTAGAAGCACCAACCTGCCTGGCTCCCTTCTTTGGGGAACTTGGACGATGCTGACACTCAGGCAGGGTGAGTGTTCTGGGAAAGCCCCAGCTGTGTGTGTGTGTGGGGGGGGGGGGGCACGTCTGCTCTCCTGGGAGGGGCCACCCCTATCCTGCAGCCACTGTGCCCCCTCCTCACTTGCAGAGAAATTCTACTAATTAGGCAGAGAAATCAAGTCAGGCAAATAGGGACATCAGCTAGACCCGGGACACTGCTAAATAGAAAACGCTACGTAAAATGAATCCGTGGAAATGTGGTGAAATAAATCTGGGGCCCGAGTAAATCAGAGGCTCAGTGTGGGTCAGACGGCCTCCTGGTGTCAAAATGTAAATGTGAACCAGAAATGTCACACTTCCGCACTCCACGGACCCTGTCATGTCTGCGATTTCACATTACCTTCTAAGGAGCTCTGAGAAACAAGTCTCTCCCGTCTTAGAAGGTGGGGACCGGTGCTCCGGGGAAGAAAAGATGGGTACCTTCCAAGCCACGCAGCTCTGTGAGGCTGGAAGACAGCACCCATGACTCAGCGAGCAGCAGTTTGCCCACTGGGGTGTCGGAAGCGCAGGGGTGTGTGGCCGTGTGTCCAAAGGACCTGAGGCCACAGCTGCGCATGGCATGTTTCCCCAGAGGATTGATTCTATCCCAAGGTTCACGGAAATTAAAGGCATTATTCTTATACTAAACAAATGTGGGTTTTATATAAAGCACAATGCAAATGTTTGCATGAATTATTAAAAATGTTTAAATTAGACTTAAAACAAGTTTCCATATTTACAGAAGTTAGCTTAGAGCTCTGTAGCATCCTCCCCTGACCTCTACCAGGCTCTTATATGACTAGCTGTGTGACTTTGGACAAGTTGCCTAACTTCTCTGAGCCCAATTTTTCCTGCCTGAAAAATAGGATAATAATGCCTGCCTCACAGGGTTATTGTCATGAAGATTAAATTAAGATACATAGGAGAAGCCCTGAAAACAGCCTGACACTGAAAAAAAAATGAAAACATTTATTTTTTTATCATTATTATGTTGGAATTTTTCAAAACTAACAGGAACCAAGAAACAATCACCCATTAAAATCCACAAAAACCTAATCTGTCCAACTTAAGGTTTCACTTGAAAAGCAAGAACTGGAAGAGATTTAGAGAGTTGAAATTACAAACATGATTAAGGATTAAAAAGCAGATGCTTGCGGAAAGGTTAAAGGAGCCAGATTTTCTTGGAATTGAGAAAGTAAGAGCTGGAAGAGAGACCTAGAAACAACATTCACAAAATTTAAAAAAAGGGCTCGGCTGGCCCGGCTGGTGTGGCTCGGTTGGTTGAGCATCATCCCCTGCACAGGAAGTCGCAGGCTTGATTCCCTGTCAGGGCACACGCCTGGGTTGTGGACTTGATCCCCAGTAGGGAGTGTGCAGGAGGCAGCCAATTGATGTTTCCCTCTCACATCAATGTTTCTCTCTCTCTCTTCTTCTCCCTGGAGTCAATAAAAACAAATATATATTTTTTTAAAAGTGCTTGACTGGCCTGATCTGCATGGCTCAGTGGTTGAGTGTTGACCCGTGGGCCGAGAGGTCATGGTTCTATTCCCCGGTCAGGGCACCTGCCTGGCTTGCGGGCTCGATCCCCAGTGTGGAGCATGCAGGAGGCAGCCAACCAATGATTCTCACTCATCATTGATGTTTCTCTCTCTCGTCCCCCTCCCTTCCTCTCTGAAGGCAATAAAAATATTTTTAAATAAATAAAATAAAATAACAAGTGCTCAGCTGTTGCCCACCTCCTTGGGGCTGGAAGAGGACGCCACCTTGACCTCAACTGGGGAAGGGCGGGCTCGGGTGGCCGGGGCGGGGGCGGGGAGGGGGGGCCATGTGCAGGGCCATTAGGACTCAGACCTGAGAGAAGAGTGGACCCGTTTCCCAGGAGATCTGCAAAGCAGGAGCCAGGTGCACAGCTCAGGAGGAGCTGGCCTTCGAAGCACAGAGCTTGGCCATCTACTTGGCGAGGTTGGACGCACCACAAGCCCAGCTTTCCACGGTGTCTTCCCCCGCCCGGCCTGGCTGCCTCGCCTCTCATGGCGTGGTGCTGAGCTTCTTATGCTTTCAGAGGACACCGCTACCTGGACGGCCTTATCCCTTGAGTCATTAATAGTCTTTAACACTGTACCTCATTAAAGAGTCCCCATCAACCAGGGGGCTACACCGGAAAGGGACACAGAC
This sequence comes from Myotis nattereri, assembly GCF_964212035.1. Lineage (NCBI taxonomy): Eukaryota > Metazoa > Chordata > Mammalia > Chiroptera > Vespertilionidae > Myotis > Myotis nattereri. The sequence continues at coordinate 23,402,138 of NC_138086.1, read as the reverse complement.
AAGTATGTTTTCAAGCTTAAACAAGAGGAAGGTGCAGAATACTGCCCAGCTGAGGCCGCTAGGGAGGGGCAGCTGGGAGCAGGAGTCTGCCATCGGCGGCTTCTGCCCACTCAGGGGAGCTCTGGCGGCCTCTGTCCACTCAGGGGAGCCCGGGTGGCCTCTGTCCACTCAGGGGAGCCCGGGCGGCCTCTGTCCACTCAGGGGAGCTCCAGGAAGACAGGGACTTTGTCTTGACGATTTCACTCCCAGGGCCCAAAGAGCCCTTTGTCACCGCCCCTCCCCCCAGCACACAGACCCACCCCTACACGGTCACACCCTCACACATGCTGCCAGCCATTCATGACATTACCTGCCGTAAGTCCCCTGTCCCCTCAAAATCTCCCTCTGGGCAAAAGACAACAGAAACACGGAATTCGTGTCATTCCCTATTTCCCCAGGGGCTGTCAGCTTCATCCTGCAACCTCACCCTGCATCTGCCCAGATGTTGGGCGAGGGGGATACCGCTGTGAAGGGAGCCTGGGTCTGCCCAGCGAAGGGGAGATGACTGAGTGCAGGTAGCGGGGCTTCCAAGAGCTGGGCCAGGAGGGGGCCGGTCCACGTCAGGAGTGAGGGTTGAGGGCCGGGGTCTGTGCAAGGGTTGGGGGTCCAGGTGAGGGGACCTGACTTGAGGCGCGCTGAGGAGGGTGCATCCTGGCTGTTGTCAGCACCTCGGTTCAGCAGGGTGCCTGGAGGGCCTGTCCAGGTGAGGCCCCCCTGCCTGCTCCCGGATCCCGGTGCGGTGCCCATCTGAGCTGAATGGTGGCCCTCCCTTTGGGCAGGAGGCTCAATGGAGGTGAGCTACCCTGAGGGCGGCATTGGGGGCCTCACCATTAGTCAGCATCATCCAGGACATGGACCCCTCGTCTTCTCCCCAAAGTGAACCAGCACTTGTTGCCAGGCCTAGCTGTCAAGGTGGCCCTGCCACATGGCCCGTGGCTAACCCATTGCACCCAGCACAGGCCATTAAAACCTTCACCTCCCTGGGGCCCTACTGGTGTGGTGCAGAAGCACAGGGCAGGGGTCCAGGTGTGAGGTGCTACTGCCCCCTGCTGGCAACGTCCCGAATATTCCAGGCTGATGTCAAGGAGAAAGCAGAGCAGGCCAGAAGGATACCTCCCTTCCTCTCTACTCACCCTCTCAGCAGGGAGCATACCAGATTGGTGGCTCCCACTGGGGCCAGCTTGCAACGAGGGGACAGGCAGCACAGAAGGTGAGAGGGGGAAGGGGAGCAGAGGGAAGGGGCTCCCCAGCCTTCCCCCAAAATTACCGTAACAGCCCTTGCATTTACCTGGTCCTTCCCAGGACCAGAGAGTTCTCACATGCACTGACCGACCCCAAAAGACAGGACAGGGCAGGGACTGGCTCCTTCTGTTTTACAGATGAGAACGCGGGAGGCCCAGGGGTTTGTGTCCCTCACCCGCAGTCACACAGCACAAGGTCTGCCCTGCCCTGCCCTCCCCAGGGCTCTGACATTAAACTAGTGTCTGTGGGCCCCTGGGATGTGTCTCGGGACACCCACAGTCACAGGATCTTTTCCTGACAGAACACACACCTCCCCACCACAAGACCCGGCTTGTCATCTGACGACGGCCAGGCGTGGTCTGGGAGGGGCTGGACCTGTCTCTGTAAGAGGCTGAAAGCCACACTAAACAGAGGAGCAAAGGCCTGAGAAACAGAGCATCTCAGAGCAGGGAGACGCCCCTCCAGCGGGGCTTCCACACTGGGGTAGTCGCTGCAAGGCTGGAGTTCGGGTGGCCTGCTTGCTTGACAACCTTGCATCTCCCACCTCTACCCACCTCCTTCCCCATCCTCCGGCTTTTGTCTGGTCTCCTACAGCCTCTGCCAAGCCACTGCCTGTGCTGTCCTCCTCCTCCTCTTCTCGTCCCCTGCCCTCCCCCGTCCCTCCCCAGAGCAATGGCCAGGCCTGGGTCAAAGGCAGGGCTGGCCTTTCCAAGCAAGATTAAACTAATCGGAGAGAGCAAGTCGGCACCAGCAATAGCAAAACGCATCCCCTGCTCTGGACCAGGGAGCAGGTGACAAATGGGCACCTTGTTCTTCCTCTGGGTTTTACTTTACCACTTAGGGAGGCGAGGAGGAATATTTATTAGTACGGAAATGGGACTTGTCAGAGCCTGTGAACGCCCCCACACATGCCTGCTCTCAAGGAAGAAGAAAGACAAGTTAAGGAATCTAAGACCCTTGTGAGCTATGGAACAGTCTCTCCGGAAATAAAATGTGCATCCAAGCAGGGGCTCCAATCAGACACTTCCAGCAGCTAGAGAGGGAGCTGCTGGAGGAGAGATGAGCCCCGCTCCCACCACCCCCCAGCCCGGCCTCACCGGGTTCCTTTCAAGGCCTAGCCTTGCACACCTGACCAAGCAGCACCATCCCTGACCGCCCCTGCCACCCGGGGCCAAGTGGGGTCACGTCAGCTGCACATGAGCCAAATCAGCTCCTGGAAGGCTTCCTGCAGGAGGTGCTACCTCAGTGGGGATGCTGGGATCTTACACCCCACTCCACACCCCACCCCCACCCTCAGAGCACCTGCGGTCTCAGGACAGGTCAGGCCTGGGCGGCTGCAGCCCTCGTGGCCTCATCCACCGCCCTGCCCTGTTCTGTCCTTTGCAGGAGCTGGTGCCCATCTGTTCGGCACTCACCACCCTCTGACAGGGATCACCCCCCATCTGCCAGGACACTCCTCGGCCCCATGGAGACAGAAGAAGATGAATAAGACCCTGCCCTGTCCTCACAGGACCTTTCATGCCTGAAGGGAAGTTAAGTGACGAAAACTCACATTTCTGAATCCGTTAACTGGCCAGAAGCATGCTTATGCAATAATCTCATTTCAGATTCCTCACAGCCCCAGGCAAGTTTTCAAATCTCCACTTCACGGAAGAGGAGATTGAGTGTCAGAGAGATACGGGGGTCCCAGCCAGAGCCTGACCCCAAAGCTCCAAGAGCGCAAAGCTCTTGCACTCTACCCCCCATGCTGGACGGCAAGACGGCCTCCTCCTGCCGTTTTCAGGAGGGGGAGGGGCTTGGTGATCCCTGAGACCCAGCCGTCACCAGTGACCACGGGGTGGGGTCCTCAGATATGAGGAGGCGGGACGTCCTGCCCAGAGGAGCTTCTCCCACAACCTGATGTCCTCTCAGAAGACCAGGCAGGGAGAGGGAGCAGCACATCCCTGCCTCTGAAAGCTGGGCTAGAAGCAGCGTGGACTGGTGAGGAGGCCTGAACCAGAGTCCAGGGCCAACCGGGTCCTCACCGGTGCTGCCTGGAGTCATCTGAATGCCCTCTCCCAGGGCAAACCCAGGCCACAGCCCTTGGCGCGCTCTGTGTGCCCCCGGGCTGGGAAATGCCCGGCTAGAGAGCCTTTCTCGGGAAGAAGAAGAGTACTCAGGCCTAGCTTTTCCTCCTCGCCCTCTCTGCTCCTTCCTGACCGCCCAGCCCCCCAGGCAAGCAGTGAGTGACCTTCCCCAAGCTCTGCAGCCAGTGCCCCGGGAGCCTCTTGTGTGGGTCTCTCCTGCCCTCTGGTGGACAGCATGCAACAGTGCGACCACATCCTGGTGCCACGCAAATGCCGAAGTCACCCTTCCTCCCACGGCCTCTCCAACCTTTGTTCTCTTGCCCACGGGGTGCTGCACCCGGGCCCCACGCCAGGGCCAGACTGAAGGGAGTAGGGGCTTTTCACTCCCGTCCCCCTTACCTCCTCCCGTACAGATGCAGACCCCTCCTTTCTGACCCCAGCACCCAGAGGCTGCCTGGCTTAGTGCCCCTGACGCTGGTGGGCCTTCCCTGCACCACGACCCCTTCTCCCCACGATCCCTTGCCTGGACCGCGTCTCTGCCATCTGCCCGCCAATCTGGTCTCCTTGTCCACTGAAGACTCTGACCTCTGACCAGTCCAGGGCCGACAGGCCCCGGACAGGCTGTGGCCACGGCTTCAGGGCTCTGCAAGGCGGCCTCTGGGCTCTGCCCCTCTGGGTCTGCTGGACTTGCTTCTTGGCCGGCTCAGCCCACCTCGGTTTCATCGACACGGACCTCTGCTTTGCCAGGCACCGTGCGAGGAGCCGCGGGAACCGCAGGGGTCAGTCCACCGGAGGAGGTGGACATGGGTGAAAGCCTACACGGGAGAGGGCACTGGGCTCTGAGTCCTAGCGGGAGGCTTCGTGAGGGAGGTGGCCAGCGTCACGCCAGGAGGGTGAGCAGTTTCTCCTGAGGGCTTCTTAGCCCTGAAGTTACACTATTATCCAAGGTTTACCGGTGACGGAGCCTCGGGGCAGGGGAGCAGCCCGCCCGTATCCCACAGCTCAAGAGCTACGGGAACCTGGTCTCAGTCCCTTGCACCGTATCCTCTTGCTTCTCTGTGGGGAGGCAGAGCAGGAGCAGACGTGGGGCATGGACGTGTGGGCACACGCAGGCGGGCTGAGACAGCTGCGTGGGCATGGTTTTGGGGGGGACCCACACTTTCAGAACTTTGCAGGTGGCAGGTGAAGATGGCAAGACCCCTCGTCACCTACCCCTCATTAACCCCTCTCTCCTTTGTCTATGGTAATGGAACCCTGGGTTTTTAACTTGGTTTTGGTCAGTCTAAATAAAAACTCCATTTCCGAGCCCTCCTTGCCGAGAGCTAGACCACAGGGCTGGGAAGGGGTGGTGTGAGCGGAGCCTATGGAAGCGACGTGTAGGTGATGCTTCTGAAGGGAGGAGACGCCTTCCCTTCCTCTGCTGCCCTTTTGCGCAGGCTGGGCTGCAGGTGAGCCGGTGAGATACCTGGGATCACAAACAGGGCGACAGTGTAGGAACAGGAGAGCAAGGACACAGACAACACCTGCATCCCAGACCCCACAGACGACACCTGCCTGTCCCAGCACAACTTGTGGCCAGGCTGCTACTTAAGAAAGAGAAATAAAGATCTCTCATGGGTAAGCCATTGTTATTTGTCATCTCTCTGTTGGAAGGAGGGATGGAATCTGAGGCCATGGCAGTGAGGATGAAGAGGGGTGAGGAAGGTCCCAGAGACACTGGGGAGGTGATTCCAGCAGGACTGGACATCTGGCTGAACGTGGGGTGTGCAGACGGAGCACCAGCATGGCATTCGGTTGATAGCAGAATGGAGGTGTTCGAGACCATCCTTTTCTATTTCTTTGTCATTTCACCTCTACCTCTAACTTCCTCCCCATCCATCTCCTCTTCTCTCCTTTGCCTGGGTCCTAAGTCACTCTGCAAGACCTCTCCTGTCTCCATCCCTCACATGTGCTTCTCTCGGCTGTAATACCACTTCCAGCCTGCGCCACCTTTGCCTGGCTCACTCACAGCAACTCTATATATAAAACCCTAAACGACCAGTCGACCATTTGACTGGTCGACCATTTGACAGGTTGTTATGGCGCACACTGATCATCAGGGGGCAGATGCTCAACACAGGAGCTGCCCCCTGGTGGTCAGTGCACTCCCACAGCGGGAGCGCCACTCAGCTGACCAACGGGCACCAGATGCTGAGCTCATGGCTGGCAAGCGCAGCTGCACCGGCGTGAGCCTCTCCCGCTTCCACGGCAGCTCTACCAAGTGGCCACGCAGGTGCAACGGGGCCAGGATGAGTGGGAGCAGTGCCCAGTCCCGAGCTTGGGCTCCTCCCCAGCCGCCTGCCGCTTTGCGCATTACTACATCCCTTGGGGGATGTTGGACTGCTGGTTTCGGCCTGATCCCTACTGCAGTCCGACATCCCCCAAGGGGTCCTGGATTGCGAGAGGGCGCAGGCCAGGCTGAGGGACCCCACCAGTGCACAAATCTGTGCACCGGGCCTCTAATCTTTCACAGACTAATGCAAACAGCACCTCCTCCAGGAAACTTCCCTGCTGCCCTGCACCCTGCTTTCACTGAACCCGGCCCTCCCTTCTGTGTCCTGGGACCTCTCGGCGCTGCAAGCATTTGCTTCCTGGTCCATTTCCCTCACTTAGCCAGGAGCTCTGTGGGGACAGAGACCATATTCATCTTTGCATTCTCACTGCCTGGTATAGTGCCTGGCATGAGATGGGTCTCCAAGAAACGCCATTGTACAGGGTTTTCCTTTACCCATGTTCCCCCAAACCACCCTCTGGCTCCCCACTACCATTTGCCCTCAGCAGGGTCCACCTTTGAATTGCATCCCTGGACGAAACAGAAGCAAACCAAGCCAGCCCAGGGGACAGCTCCCTGCAGCCCCCCTCACAGGCTCTGACTCAGAACTGCCATTATCAAAAGGTGTCTGGCTTCTATCGCCTTCCTCCCTATCCGGGCAGAATGCACCTGAAGCCGGCTTTCTCAAAGATGTTTAACTTGAAATCCTCCAGACCTTAAATTTTAGGTCTCCATTTCAGAAATGATTCAGCCTTAGATGAAAGGAGACAAATGCCGCTATTTTTATGGAGAGGAAGTTATGAAACACCATGGACGTCAAATCTCCATATACCTTTCCCCCTAATGCAGCAAAATGATACCTTTATCGCCATTCAATCACAGGCTCACCAAGTGCTGCCGGGAGATGGGGCCGGTCATGGGATGTGTCTGGCGTCCCCTCACGCCAATCCAGGCTCAGCCTCGCTGTTGCGAACACGTAAAAGGTTCCTCGGTGTCACTCCCCACCATCATCAGCCACAAAAGATATTTCCTGCCTGCCTGTTGTATGCAGGGTGCTTTGTGAGACACAGGGAAGGAAAACTTGAAATTTCCCAAAGATTTTGAAAAGGGGCACAGCTACACTTTAGACGTAAGTTACCTGCCTCTGAAATGAGTCTCAGAGTCATTTGTGAAAGGAGACCAATGCCGGAGCTTTTATGAAGGAAAATGGCCCAGACCAACACGCACTGTCAGATTGCTCTGCGTGCAATTGTTGCCGAATGCAGGAAAATGATGCCATCATAATTATTCAACTGCACGGCAACGGCATCGGAACGAAAGTCTAAACCTCGGGCGGTGTGCCTCCCTCCCGCTCCTGCACCCTTGCTCCTGCTGTCCCCCTGACCACCACCCCCGCCAAAGCGATGGGCAAAACGTGTCCACAACCCCGTTCTGCGTTCGGGATCTAGAAATGTTTGGAGTCAAGGTCTGCACTTCTGAAAAGGACTCCCTCGCTCCAAAACGAGTCACACGGAGAATTTAAACAAATGCAGTGGTTTGGGGGAGAAAAAGGCAGAGCTCTCCGAACACAAAATCGCCGCATGCTTTTTTTCAATGAGTTCCGGGAAATGATAGCAACGTCATTGTCCTACAAACGTTCACTGATGGCCGGGTGGTGGGAAGCCTTTATCGGGCATTTCTGAGCATTTCTTAACATCTCTTTCCACGGTCAAATCATTGAGCATCATTGTCAGCAAAATATTAACATTTCCATGATTTTGCTCATTTGTGCAAGAGAACTTACAGGCACATTCCTCAGCGTTTTGAATGTTGGAGTTTTGTATATTTGACATACACCATTTCTGTACCAAATGCCTATGGACCAGTTTTGCTTGTTGCAGAGAAAGGAGGCCTCTATTTCTGTCTAGAATGCGGAGCCGGAGACAGACCAATGGAAGCCACGCTGTGCCGTGCGCAGCACACGGCCCTGGCACACCTGGGGGGACAATGGGAGCAAAGGGGTCTATACATTTTCCTTCTGCTGACTCTGCCTTGTAAGTGCCCTTCCCCCCCCCCCCCAAGAGAAGTCTACTTCTTTAAGTAATGCTATGTGACATTGTGGAATGGGTACTCCCCCTGTTGCATACAGGTGGGCACCCAGATGGGAGCTCCCTGTGGTGACTCTTATAGGACCACCGTGTGCCATGCAGAGCCGGTAGGCAGCAATCATTGGGGAGAAAACCCAGGTGCCCGTCTCCCGATCTGCTACATTCTTATAACTTCACAACACTTGCACACAGATGATAGTGCACATGCAACCGTGTTAGGGTTCTCCAGAGAAACAGAACCAACAGAGATATATACATGCATATAGATACAGATACAAATAGATGATATAGAGATGATATGGAGATTGAGATGGAGAGAGAGAGAAAGAGAGAGAGAGAGAGAGAGAGAGAGAGAGAGAGAGAGAGAGGTGTATAGGCATAGGTATAGGTATAGGTATAGGCGTAGGTATGGGTGTAGGTGTGGGTGTGGGTGTGGGTGTGGGTGTGGGTATGGGTGTGGGTGTGGGTATGGGTATGGGTATAGGTATAGGTATAGGTATGGGTGTGGGTGTGGGTGTGGGTGTGGGTGTGGGTGTGGGTGTGAGTGTGGGTGTGAGTGTGGGTGTGAGTGTGGGTGTGGGTGTGGGTGTGAGTGTGGGTGTGAGTGTGGGTGTGGGTGTGTGTCTAGGTGTAGGTGTAGGTGTAGGTGTAGGTGTTGGGTGTGGGTGTGGGTGTGGGTGTAGGTATAGGTATAGGTATAGGTATGGGTGTGGGAGTGGGTGTGAGTGTGGGTGTGGGTGTGGGTGTAGGTGTGAGTGTGGGTGTGGGTATAGGTCTAGGTCTAGGTGTAGGTGTAAGTGTAGGTGTAGGTGTAGGTGTAGGTGTAGGTGTAGGTGTAGGTGTAGGTGTAGAGATGTATTACAAAGATTGATCCATACTATCATGGACACTAAGAAGACCAAGATCTGCAGTCAGCATAGTGCAGACTCAGGAGCTCCACTGGTGTGTTCCAGTCCAAAAGCCAGCAGCTCTAGACCCAGTTCCAGTCTGAAGGCAGAAAAAGACCAATGTCCCAGCTCACAGGGCCGGCAGAAGTTCCCTCTTACTCAGCCTTTCTGTTTCACTCAGACCTTCAACATATTGGGTGAGGCCCACCCACCTGAGGGAGGGCAGTCTGCTTTGAGCTGCCTACCCAGCCAAATGTAATCTCACCCAGAAACGCCTTCCAGCCAGACCCTAGATAATGTTTAACCAAATATCTGGGCACCCTGGTCTAGTCAAGTAGACCCCTAAAATGAACCATCATGATTACAGGCATGGCAGCCATCCGTGGATAGCCTAGGGCAGGCTATTTCACACTGCAAGTTCCCCAAGGGACTCGTAGTTAGCTTTTCGAATACTTTCTTGAAAACCCCCCATTCAAGGACAGCTACTTACAAGCATTCCAACCAACTTAAGTTCTGATCAACACCACCACTTTTGTTAATTAGTATAATGGATATTAGAAAATATTTTTATTGCCGAGATAAATGCTATTCAAGATGGATGAACTGGCTGAACACAGACCACAGGCATTCTACCCATGTGTGAATGGAGTGCAAGGAGCACCCTGGCCCACTGGCCTGTGCCCTGGGGAATACACCCAGGCTTTATGATTCCTTCGTGCTTATAGAGGTTTGTCACCTGGTCCCAGCTGGGAAGTTAGCTGAATCCTCGCTCAAGCAGCCTCATCTACCCCAGTCAGTGTGCAAAGGGCTTAGAATGCCCACGGGACAGGGAGCAGGGTCACCATGGAGCTGGCAGTAGTGAGTTTTATCATCCTTTTGTGCCTGTTGGCTAATAAACACGTGTGCGTCTAACGGAATTCAGTCTGAGACTTACTCTCTGATACATATGACCAGGTACGAGGTTTAGGAGGGGGTTGGGGAGAAACTTATCTCTAAGCAATAGAAGTGACTGATATGAACCAAAAAGAACCTGAAATAGTGATGACCTAAACTGGCGTGGGCACGTTTGCAACACCATTAATTCAGCGCTCTTTCTCTGAAGCCATCCTACCCACTTCGCCCATCCTGTTGCACTCTCCTCCTGAAATGAAGAAAATCAGGATTCAGAATCACTTGGACACCCTAGAATACAGACTGCGGTCATCAAGGTGAAATCTCACAGAGGTAGGTGTGACGTCTCATATTCAAGTTTACAAATTGTCCACTGCAAAATTACTGGATGGGTTGGGAGATGAGGATTACTTCATAATCTGAGGACGGTGACTTAATAGAAGTTTACAGAGTCAACAGCGAGAATGCTGGGGGAACTACCACATGCCTGTAGATGACATCAGGGGAAAGAGCAATTTCACCGCCTTCTGCCCTGGCCAAACCACAGCTGGAATACGGGGATAAAATCTGGGTACCGTATTTTAAAAGTCACTTTGACAAATGAGAATGTACCCAGAGGGGAGTGACCAGGAGGATAAGGAGTATTAAAATTATAAATCCCGTTTTAAAAAGAACGTATGAGATTTATCCTGGAGAAGAAACAACAAAGAGAAGGGGGATTTAAACATCAAATAGCTGAAGGCTTGTTATGAAGAGTGTTTTGTAGACGAGGGGGTAGAAGACAGATTTTGCCTAGGTAGAAGAGAGAGCTGGAAGGAGCTGGGGGTGTGCAGGAGGTACGGTCGCCATCATCATCATCACTATCACCTTCCCCATTCTACAGCTGAGGCTACTAGGACTGAGAAACAATAACTAACCCCACAGCATGTTGCTCATTGAGAAAGCCATTTCCAACACTACCATTCTGTTCTTTTCATTTATGCTAGAAGCAATCTCCTTTCTCCCTGACTGGAGTGGAGGGAAGGGGAGTCAGGGGTCCCCCCTGAGGTCTCTCTTTGCTGCTTGTTTCTTTTAGCAATTTAGACCATCATGAGCTTGGATATTAGACAGACTCTTTGGGCCCAAGCCCCAGATCTACCACTCATATGAGTTAGGGCCAGTTCTTTGGCCCCTCTAGTCCTTAGCGACTCGCCTGTGAGACAAAGTTAATGAGCATGAACTTCTCATGAAGTTTATTTGTGGACGGACTGGGCGAAGGCACACACAGCACCACTAAGGTAAACACAACAAATGTTAGTTGATGCTTCCACCTTGAACTTGCTGAGCATCCCCCTCCGACCCCCATCAATGTAAGGACAGTGCAAGATGTGGTCCTTACCCGCAGAGCTCATGGCCTAGCTGCCAAGGCTTGTTCTTCCAGGAAGCCCACCTCAAACAAGTGACTGAAGGTCCAGAAACGTTTCCGGGAAGTGCTGAGGTCTGGCGGTCCCAAAGGAAACCCATTTCCATTCCAAATACTCAACGTCCAAATATGCCCCACCCCTGAAACTGATCTCCCTGGAAACACCTGCCCTAGAGACTTCCCCCATGCGATTTCCCTTCTCCCACTTTGCAAAGGAAAGGCACACCCCCACCCACCCAGAATTGCACCGCGATGCTGTATTTCCAGATGCGTAAACCTCTGGGGGCACCAAACAAAAGGAGCAATTTTGAAACGTTGGATTGTGTGGTGAGAAAATAAGTGAATCCATTTACTTTTTGCAAGTCATGTAATTTTTCAGCTCTTCACTTCCTACAAAATAGGACGAGAACCTCATCAACTTGTTAGTTGACATAGATTGCTAACAATATTTTTTGAGGATAGCTCACAATGCAGTTTTTTGGCTTAAAAACCAGAAGAAAGTTAAAGAATTGAATAATGGGTGGAACAAAACTCCTTCATTTCCATCCTCTCCTTTATGTGAACAAAGTTAAGTACTTTCCTCTATAAAAGTAAAAAATTAGTCCAGCCAGTGTGGCTCAGTGGTTGAGCATCAATCTATGAACCAGGAGGTCATGGTTCAATTTCTGGGCAGGGCACATGCCTGGGTTGCAGGCTCGATCCCCAGTGTGGGGTGTGCAGGAGGCAGTCAATCAATGATTCTCTCTCACCATTGACTTTTTCTCTCTCCTTCTCCCTTCCTCTCTGAAATCAATATAAATACATTTAAAAAGAAAATAATAAGAGTGAAATGTATTGAGTCCTGGCTCATTCAAGCAATAATGATACTGGCCCATGGGTGCTTGACCTAATGTGTCAGTCCCATCCACCTCAAAAAATATTTCCATTTTTAAAGTACTTAACTATTTATTTATCAGTTTCTATAATGTGTGAATATATGTCATTTTGGTCAACAGCATACTGATAATAATTGCAAAATAACTCGATCCAGAAGAAATGTGTTCAACATTAAGGGACTTAGGATCATGAGAAATAAAATTTAACTTTATAAACATACTCGCATTTCTGAGAAATAGGATGTCAACAGAATACTTTCAAAGAGAAAATATTGCATCAGAATAAAATTGTTTAGGAGGATGTGGTACAGAAAAATGTGTTCAAAGAAAAATGATGTGAAGCTTCAAACTTGTAAAGGAGGAGTTGTATGTGCATTTTTAAATGAGTGATGGTAGGTATCAAATCACTAACATTTTAAAAAGCAATCTAAGTTTATTTTTAAATGAACATATTTCAAATAGGCTGAAAATTATTTCAACTTATTTGGAAGATGTTCCTAAGTGAACTTAAAAATGTGCTACAAGCCCTGACCAGGTGGCTCAGTTGGTTGGCGTGTTGTCCTGTGCACCAAAAAGTTGCAGGTTCGATTCCCAGTCAGGGCACACGCCTAGGTTGCAGGTCTGATCCCCGGTGGAGGCACATTCAGGAGGCAACTTACAGATGTTTCTCTTTCACACCGATGTTTCTCACTCTCTCTCTCTCTCTCCCTCCCCCCTTCCTCTTTCCTCACTCTAATTCAATAAACATATCCTCGGGTGAGGATTTTTTTAAATGTGCTACAAGACACAACACTTTTCACAATTCTTTTAAGTAAAAGAAGGTGAAGACCACAGAGGTAAGTGATATGCACCTGTTCCCAAGAGGCTATCTACAAGTTAACAGCCCATTCTGGTCCCGGTCCCTTCTCCCTTCTTAAGCAAGAGGCATCATCCCTATTCAGTTGAAAGGAGGGGCTGAGAGATTCAGATTCTAGCAAGATGGGAACTAAAAGAACCTAAACGTTCCTATACATTTTTGGAAAGTATAAAAAATGTATTCATAGTGGTGCAGCTAAGCTCATGAGAGAGTGAGGAGAAATCGGTGCCCGACACCTGTGGGACTGAAGCCTGTGAGCCCAGGTAAAGCCTGAACTGCTCAGCCCAGTAACCAGGGGCTGCCTACACTCAGGAACAGGAAATGAGACTTTGTACACACAACAAGGTGAGCAGTTGAAACCAAGATCCCAACATAGAGCCCGAACTCAAAAAGGGATGCAATCTCAACAAACGGTGGGTCACAACAATGCCTTCCCGTGCAGGGAGACTGCCAGGAAACTGTCTGTGCCTTCCTCGTTGGTCTGAGAAGTCCACTCTGAGAACCCCAGGCATCAAGGTATGACTCACCGGGTCTGGGAGTTGAAATGGCATCACCTGGGGACCTGGGAAGCCCCAAGTAGAAAAATTGACAGGCAGCTGGTTCCCTGGCAAGAGATAACCCAGGAAATCCAGAAAAAGCAATTGTGAAACGACTCTGAAGACACCGGCACTTAATGCACAGATGAAGCTCACAACAAAAATGACAATTCCCAACTAAATGCTCAGGGAACGTCCCTCCTGAGCAGGAGCCAGCAGGCGAAACAAACACAAGAACTAGAAAACCACATTGTCAGAGGGAGGGGGAAATGTTAGAAGCAATGAAACCAGCATATTTAAAATCCTGAGACAGCAAAGACCTCATTAAAAGTATAAAGGCAACTCGCACCAGGAGAGAAGAATGAGCTGTTTTTGAAAAGATGTTTAAGGAAAGTCAGGCCCGAGTGGTGCCCTCTGCCTGGCCTCTGCAGGACCCCCAGTCAGACAGGACCCCAGAGGGTCTAGGGCTAGGCAATGTCTAGCCAGGCCAGGCCAGTCACTGCGAGCCCGTCTGTGCCACGTGGGTGTCGAGGTGCATCGAGGCTGCCCCAGGAGCACGTCCATCACCCTGCACCTTGGAGCGCAGCCCAGTTTCCTCAGATGACCTGCGAGTGTTTCCTCCTGGGTTACCTCTGCTGTTTGCAGAGTTAACAACAAGAGCCGCTGATTGTTGTTTTGCCTTGTTTTTAAGATCAATTGTGGAGCACAAATTAGTTTTCAGCAGAGAGGGCCACAGTGCTGAGCCAGCAAAACACCGAGACTCGGAAACTTCCGCAGTGCAGAGTCTGGGAAGAAAAACGGTGGCCTCTCCACACAGCCAGGCAGCAAGGGTTGTGGGGCTCATCTTCAGCCTTTGTCTCCCACAAAAGGACACCGAGGCCCAGGGAAACGCACAGTTGGCCTTGAAGAATGCAGGCTTAAACAGCGCGGGTTCTCTTATACAGAGATTCTTCTCAATAAACAGCCCGCCCTTCCGCCCTGGGTTTCCTCCTGCACCTCACACAGCTCCTCAGCCAGCACCACAGCCAGGCGTTCTGTTATGGAACGCCCCACGCAGGTCCTCATTATAGATCAGCCAGGATGGGAAGGTTCTGCTGACTTAACAGAATAACCTAAATCATCTCAAGGTTTAGTTCTTCCTCGTGTTCCACATCCATCCACCGTGGGGTCGCTGAGGGCTCAGTTCTCACTCCGAGAAGCTGGCTGGCTGAGGCTCGCCAGCCAGAGCAATGCTGCTCCCTGAGGCAGCAGGAGAAGCAGGCAAGTCACAGGCCAGCTCTCAAAGGCGCCGCCTGTAAATGACGTGCACCACTTCTGTTTGTGTCTCACGGGCCAAAGAAGTCCTAGGTCTAACTTCCAGGGACAGGGAGTGCAATTCTGTCCTGTGCCCGCAGGAGAAAAGGGAAGCCCTGCTGACGTAAGCAGCACCGATGGCCACCACTCCATGCAGCCCATGTGAGAGACGCCATCTGTGTGCGCAGGAAGGCTCAGCGACAAGCCTGCTGCTTCGTGCATAGTTTGTAAAAACCTCCCCCAGAAAAGAGATGGGGGCACAACCTAAGTGTCCGTTATTGGGAGAATGGACACAAAAATTGTGGTATCCTATATAATAAAAGCCTAATATGCTAAGTGTCCAGTCATCAGGTCATCTGTTCAACCAATCAAAGTGTAATATGCTAATGATATGCTAAGGCCGCTTGCCATAGACCAATTCCAGCATGACAGCAAGGCTGCATCTGGGAATGGCTTGAAGGCATTTCCCCAAACCTGAATAGGATACATTAAATTGATTGTGGCTGCCAGACAGTTAAAAGGCATCTTAATCTACATGTTATTGCCTCCTACTGGCCAAACACCTGAACAGCCGTAGGCTAATTCCCCCATTCTGACAATGGACTTTGTACCAAACCCTGACCCTTTGAAGTGTATATCTCTGCCTCACCTCAGGACAAGTTGTGTTAATAAAAAGCATGGGATCCTGGGGATGGAGAGAACCTAAGGCCTTAGACTTAAGATCTTAGTTCTTAGCTCCTTTAGCTAAGCTCCTCTGACCCCCAATGCCTTTCAAAATTATATTTCATCTCCAGGTTCTTTATTAGTCTCTGGATTCCTATGTCATCTACGCACAGCCCCTTCTCCAGATTCCTGAACCCTTCTTGATGCTGAGACAAGAACCCCCAGCAGCCGCTCAACCACTCGCTATGATGTGCACTGACCACCAGGGGGCAGGCAGTTGATCAGTTGACCAATCACTATGATGTGCACTGACCACCAGGGGGCAGATGCTCCAACCAGTAGGTTAGCTTGTTGCTGAAGTCTGGCCAATCAGGACTGAGCAAGACAGGCTGGACATGCCCTGGAGCCCTCCACGGTCCCTCCCCAGCTGGCCAACCTCCCGCATCCCACCCCGGCCTGATCGTGCACTGGTGGGGTCCCTTGGCCTGGCCTGCACCCTCTTGCAATCAGGCTGAGGGGACACACCCCCTCCCTGCCCCCCGAGTGCATGAATTTCATGCGCCAGGCCTCTAGTATTCATATAATGAAATATTTTTCAACAATTTAAATAAAAAACTCAAACTATAAGCATCAACCTAGATAAAGCTCAAAAAGATAACATTGTCCTGGCTGGTTTGGCTCAGTGGATAGCACGTCAGCCTGCAGACTGAAGGGCCCTGGGTTCAATTCCCGTCAAGGGCACATGCCCGGGTTGTGGGCTTGATCCCCAATAGGGGTCGTGCAGGAGGCAGCCATCATCATTGATGTCTTTATCTCTCCCTCTCCCTTCCTCTCTGAATCAATAAAAATATATTTTAAAAAAATAACATTGATTGAGAAGGGCAAAATGCAGAGTACAAAGTGATGTGATTTGTATAAATGTTTAACCATAGACAGCATTATTGTACACTGTTAGTGGAAGTATATGTAACTCGAGTCGAACAAGCAGGGCCCATGGGTGTAATCAGAAAGCAACTGCATTGTTGCCTATTAATGTTCCTTTATTTTCATTTTGTGTGACACGTTTTCCCCCCTCCCCAGCATGAAACGTAGGCGGTTCTAATCACTAAATAATGTCCTCTACTCAATAAATAATGTCTATCTAGTGTAATCATCACAACTTTCCACTCTGTTCAGTCACTGCTTTTATCACTCAGCGATTGCCATTGTTCCCATGACTAATGCCACATAATAACCCACCCAGAGCGCAGTGGCACATGGAAATACAGAAGCACCTATTTCTAGCTCATGAGTCTGGCGGCTCTGCTGACCTCAGTCGGGCGTGCTCCAGGCCACCAGCTCTGTTCAGGGCTGTTCTGTGTCTTTCCTTCTTTAGGAAACACACCTTCTGCCTGGGTCACGTTCTCCTGGTGACGACAGAAGTGGGAGAGGAAAGTCCTCAACGCAAGCATTTGGATGCTTTATTCACATGACATCTGCTGACATCCCACTGGCAAGTCACATGGCCACACCCAACACCAATGGGGAGATAGACTCTACCACCGTGAGAGGAGGCAGAGGGAATATTTACAGAATCAAAAACCTCTCTTCTGCTGTGTAACTCAGGCCAGCTGCAGTGCAGCCATCCAGTGGGGAAGGAGGCCAGCCTCTTCCCTCTCTCCCTCCCTTCCTCCCTCCCTCCCTCCCTCCCTCCCTGTGCCCCCTTGGCCACATTGTCAACCCTGGCCTCTGACCTCTCCAGCCCTGAGGGAGGGAAGGAAGAGAGGAAGGGCAGGAGACTCATGCTGGCATCACAGCCTCCGAGCCAGGAGGTGCTTCAAGGCCACTCTCATGAGCACGCCCATGGGTTTTCTTGAGGGACCTTCAGAGTTCCAGGTGGCGGCTTCAGGTTTGGGGGCGGGGGTGGTGCACGAGGCTCAGAGCTCACTAACAGCAGCTGCTGCCTCCATCCTCCTGGAATCTCGAATCTGCCTCATTTAGACTCTCCTGAGGATGAGGGGCCAAGGGGTCTGCAGCTGGTTTTCCTTTGCAAATCCTCTTCCATGGCTTCACACCTGGTCGTTGTCTGGGCACCTCGGCTGAAACTGCCACTTTACCTGCCGTATTGTTGCACAAACCTGTGTCGTAATCGGATGAAAACATGGGTGAGAAGGAAACGCACCAACTTCAGGCTGGTTGCTACACCCCTGGGGAGGGGAGGGGAAAGCAGGGGGCAGGGAGACAGAGGGGGGCTGGGATGGTGACATGTATATGTCACCTTGGCCAGGCCATGAGACCCAGACACTCTGTCAAACATTATTCTAGATGTTTCTGTAAAGCTCTTTTTAGATGAGATTCGTGCTAAATCAATAGAAGTCAAGGAAAAGCAGATTGCCCTCTGCCCCGTGGTGGGCCTCAACCAATCAGTTGAGGACCTTAATAGAAAAAGACTGACCTCCCCCAGGGAAGAGGGAATGCTGCAGGGAACGGCCTTTGGGTTGGAACGGCAGCATTGGCCCTCCCGTGGGTCCCCAGCCTGCTGGCTAACGATTGTGGGGCTTGCTAAACCACCACAATGGCAGAAGCCAATGTCTTAAAAGAAATAAATCAACACACATATGCCTCCTGTTCTCCCTGTTTCTCCGGAGAAGGCTGACTGCTCCGAGGCCTTCTCTGCAGATGGCAAGGTGGGACACGATGAGCCTCAGAGCCGAGGGAAAGTTTTCGCTTCTGTTTTCTTTTTTCTTTGAAAACCTGCCTGGGCAGTTCCTGCCTTGTGCCACAGTGTATTTTATCTCTGGGGCAGGTTGTGTTGCTTTTGGCCAAAGGCTGCAAGACAAATGCATTCCTGGAAACTACAGTGTAAATCCGATTGTCGTGAGCTCGCTGTGCTTTCCCAGGGAAACAGTGTCACACGGGACAATAACAGGAGGAGTGATGCCCTGCGCTTGTCTGGCGCCCTGAGAGGCTGTCAGGGGCACCGCTGCACTTGGTCCTGGCAGGCGGGCCGTTTGTTCTCTTGATGGCACAGATGAGGAAATTGAGGCTCAGAGACCACTTTGCTCAGGGTCACAATGATCAATAGTGACTGAGCCGGGATTCGATCCTAGTTCAGTGGCCTTGCCAATGTCTCCTGAACCAGGTTAGGTCTCAGCTTCAACAGAGACATACACACAGTGAAAAGCTCATCTAATGCAGAGACGCCAGAGCTCAAGCCTCCACGATTGCTTAAAACTGTAAAATTTTGCTCTTAAGTCACATAAAACAGGCAAATGAGAACATTGATCACTCGAGAAACCCCTTCACTATGAAGGCAGACATAGAACACATGAATAATCATCACTGCCCACCCTCAAAGCTACTTACCAAAAGCTACTGTGCTGCCGTCCACGTAGGTCCTTCATGAGCAATCATTCCCTCCACCCAAGGAGACGCGGAATCGCACCAGGGACCCCCTGCCTCTGTGTGTTTTCCAGTGCCCTTTTCATGCTTTGATCTTCCTGAAAACAAATTAAACCTCATTAACGGTGTGGCTTGTGTCTGTCCAGCTTGGGGGTGGGGACCAGCAGGGGCTGACTTGGTCAGATCAGGGCTGAGCTATAAGCACCATGTAGGAGAGGAAGACAAGACTTGGGTGTGCGGAGCTGGGCACCGGGGAAGGTCAGACAGGCCCCTCCCAGCTGGGCTGGGGGTGCCGAAGGAGCCCCCCCATCGGAGCCCCATGCCTCCACCTCTGAGACTGCTTTCAGGCCGCCAGGCCATCTCCGAGGCCTCAGTCTGCTCTGCCGACCGTGGGACCTGCCTGGCTTCCTCTGCGGGCACCTCCAGCACCTCTGCTGTGGCCCTTTGCCATCTCTGCAGGCTCAGCCAGGCCTCAAGCTCCAGGGTGACCTGTCCCTGGAGGGCTAGAGAGAAAGGAACCCTCGGGGGCACCGCATTGCTCAGCCTTGCCCGCGCCTTGCTGTTCCTTCTCCCGCTGCCCACTCCCCTCTGCAGGCATCACTCCCATTACTGGTTCCTGCTCCGTCTCCGTGTGAAAGAAGCGGCTGTGTAACCAGCTGGGCCCTCTGGTCCCCCCACACTTGGGGTTTGGGGCTCTCCCTGCCTACTCCAACTCATCCGTGTTCCTGCTCTTGGGGCTGCCCCGGCGCTCTGCCCCCAGCTCTGGGTGCCCCTCCTGAAGCTGACTGCCGAGGGTGACAACCCATCAGCACCCACTCAGGCCGCGGGGCACACCGCCGTGTGCTCCCTCCAATCCCGCTGCCCTGTGACACCACAGGGGGGCAGAGTCCAGGGTAAGGCTTGGAGCCTCTGTCCCACACATTGGACTCTCAGGGCACCTCCGACCCCAATGCCGGAGCAGTGACTCAGGAAAGCAGCAGGAAAAGAGGACGAAGGGCCTCAGTGGCAGGAGCCACGGAAGACTAAAACGCAAACACCTAGAAATTACATTTAAACCACAGCCCCCGACCCAAGGCCAATGGCAAAGGGAGCAGAACAGCCTGGTCCCTCAAGCAGCCTTGGGTTTTGGTCCTGAAGATCCACATGACTCTCACGCACGTGGCCACATGGAAGTGGGAACTCCGTTCCCGTGAAGAGGGCCACCTGTGTGACTTCCTCAGCCCCCGGGCTGGCAGGGTTCATTCCCGCGGGCCTGTGTGCTGATCTGGGCCTGGGAAATCAGGACGGCACACAGGACTGGCCCCGTCAAGGCACGAAGCACACTGAGTGATAGAGCTGCTGTGTAACAACGTCCCGAGGAGTTTGGGGTGGTCCATGCCAGCTTGTGCTTGGGTAGCCATGACCCTGCATCTGGCCTCAGTGAGCCCCGGAGGCTGCCCTGGGGATGGTTGTGCAGCGAGAGCCCTTTGGGGGCTCTGAAGGACTCTGTGCAGGTATGGGTGGCTCCTGATTGGAGAGAGCACATCCTGCCTCAGCCCCGAGCTGGGGAGGCAATAGCAGCTCAGACTTGGCCCTCCAGACCCTTTGTGCTGAGCGGCCTTGGGCTGGGATGAGGCCTCTATGCTGATGTTGTTGCTGTGCTGTAATAAAGGGTAGATTTGCAAGCATCATAATTTGGGACCTCTGACCCTCCTTTAGTAACTAAAGCTGATTAGCTGCATCCCCACTGTTATGGGTAAAAGTGTGTTCATTCAAAATTTATGAGTTGAAGTCCTAAACCCCCAGCACCACAGATGTGACTTTATTATACATAGGATCCGTCAGGGTGGGTGTAACTAGTTAAAATGAGGTCATGCCAGAGTAGCCTGGGCCCTAATCCAGGACTGATCTATATATATATATATCTAAGTGACCGAACAACTGGTCGACCAGTCGCTATGACATGCACTGACCACCAGGGGGCAGATGCTCAACACAGGGAGCTGCCCCCTGGTGGTCAGTGCGCTCCCACAGGGAGCTGGCCTCATGGCTGGCAAGCGAAGCAGCAGTGACAGGAGCCTCTCCCACCTCTGCTGCAGGCGGGCGGTGTGGGGCGAGGGTTCCCAGACTGTGAGAGCCCTGGACTGCTAGAGGGATGTCTGACTGCCAGCTTAGGCCCAATCCCCGGGGGCGTCGGGCCTAAGCCAGCAGGCAGACATCCCCTGAGGCGTCCCAGACTGCGAGAGGGTGCAAACCAGGCGGTGGGGACCCCCACACACACACCCCAGTGCACAAATCTCGTGCACCAGGCCTCTAGTATCATTATAAAAGGGGAAATGTGAAGACAGCAGAACACCGTGTGGAGACTGGAGCTATGTTGCCCCCAACCGCGGAGCTACCAAAAGCTGGGAGAACGGCCAGGAACCGGTCCTTCCCAGAGCCTTCAGAGGGAGGTGGCCCCTCATCTTGACCTCCGACTTCTGGCCTCCAAATAACTCTCTTATTTAAGCCACCCATGTGTGATATTGGTTATGGCAGCCACTGCAAACAGGTGCACCCACAGAAGGCTTTACTCTCTCCCTCTCCCATCTGATCTAAAACAAATGCTGGCGTCTACGCGGGCGCCCCTCCTTCTTTGGTCTCCATATGGGACCCTATGACTTTACCTGTCTTCTCCTCAGGCAACTGTGATCTCTTTGGCATAAGTGTTGCTACCTACTCTCAGGGCACGAGGAATTTGCCCATAGGGTGGGGGAGTGTTTGCACGCAGCCACGCATACTCCGCTCTCCCCACAAGACCTGCGGGCCAGGCTCAGAATCCGTCTCAGACGAGGCAGGGGCCTTAGCAGTCAGGTGTCCACGCCTTGAAATTTACGGGTAAGTAAGATGAGGACAAGAAAACGGGATCATTTTTTGAGGGCTGCACATCTAGCGCATTAGTATGCTGGTGATGATAACAGCCCAGGGATTCTGCTGCTCCACCCAGTGCTGCTCAACCTCGGGTTTCTCCTCCAGGGTGACTTTTGTCACCAGCTGCCCTAAAGTGTGTCTGTCTTGCTCATTAGAAGTTAATTGCGTTTAGAAGAGGGACTTTGATTGAGTTATCTCTGTAAACCCTGCAAGTCCTTCAGTGTGTCAGTGTTGAACAAATGTTTTGATTGGATCAACTGGAATGTCTCTTTCTGTTCAAAGCTAGCAGATCTCAAAGGGAATAAGATGCCACGCCAGTGTTTCTCAAAGTGTGCCCAGGGGACCCCTTGCACAGGCAGCACTGCTGACTTACTTTAAAGTGAAGCGTCACCAGCTTCCACTGCAGACCACACACGAGAATCTCTGGGGCTGAGGCCCAGAAAGCAGGCCCCAGATGACGCTTAATCCCCGTGAAAGCTGCAGTTCTCAGCATTGGCGGCACGGAGGAGTCACCCACCTGGGGAGCTTGAAAAAGATACAGAAGCCTGGGTCCCACCCAAGAGTCTTATTTTTCACTTTTTTATCCTCACCTGAGGATATTTTTTTTTTCATCGATTTTCAGAGGGAGTAGAATGGGGGGGGGGGGGGGGAGATAAAGAGAGAGAGGAAGAGAGAGAGAAACATCAATGTGGGAGAGACACATTGATTGGTTGCCTCCCACCCGGACCAGGGCCAGGATCAAACCTGCAGCCCAGGTGCGTGCCCTTGACAGAGTCGAGCCTGCCACCCTTTGGTGGTCAGGCCAGCACTCTTACCACTGAGCCACACCAACCAGGGCCCAGAGAGTCTAATTTAATCGGTCTGAGTGCAGCCTAGGCCTGGAGCTTTTCAGTAATTCACAGGTGATCCTCTGTGCAGGCAGGATCGAACCCACAGCACTAAAGCTTTGAGAGATTTGAGCATCCTGTGTTCAGAATCAGGTAACCACTTGTCCGTTTGCCTAGGACTTCCCCAGCTGTAAAACTCAAGTTCCTGCCCTGGCCAGTGGGGCTCAGTTGGTTGAGCATCGTCCCTGGCACCGAGAGGTCAACCGTTGGATTACTGGTCAGGGCACATGCCCTTGTTGCGGGCTCAGTCCCCAGTAGAGGGCATGCAGGAGGCAGCCGACTGATGTCTCTCTCTCATCCTCACCCTCATCCTCTCTCTCTCTAAAAAATCAATAAAAACATATTTTTTTAATTAAAAAAAAAAACACACCTCAAATTTCATTTCCAAAGAATACTGGGAATACTGGGACTGTTGGTCACCCCAGTAAAGACTTGCATCTCTTTGCAGTTAAAGATCAAGGGGCACAGATATGCTGTGTTAGGAATGAAGCAAAGGACTGAGCCCAAAGCTTTCCCTGTGAGGAGCCCCCAACCCTCTCCAGCTCCGGCTTCCTCCAGTTCCTCCACAGAGAAGGCTCAGGAGAATGGCCTTGTCCCTGTGGGGTGGTGGCTGCCCCCACAGCCCCAGCCCTGATTTCCTGCTAATTCAGAAAGCGTTTCCACAGTGGCCCAAAGTTTCTGTTTCCTGTCCCCTCCCAGGCTATTTTTAGGTGCAGGGAACATTTCCTGCTCAGCCTGCCCCACCCACCTGATGCCTCTCCCAGCCTCTGACATTCCACAGGGTGGGCCTGCACCATGAAGCAGCTGATCCCTGGGGTCCGGCCCTGCTGTCCAGGGGAGCAGTGTCACCCAGCAGCCTCACGGCCAGCTCCAGCTTGGTGGGGTCCCTCTAGGCTAGAGGGCTTCATTTTTGTTTACCTTACAAGCTTTAGGATAGTATTTTCCCATTTCTATTGTGTTAGGCCTGGCTGTACCAAGATCAGTATATCCTAAGGTGGAAAGTCCCACGTGATGGTGAGCTGGCCAGCTCAGCTGCCGACACCTGGGTGGACAGCCAAGTTCCAGGTCAAAAGGCCTGTCCTTTGCCTGTTTCACAAGCACCTCCTGTGTGTTAGGCACTGTGCTTGTCTCATCAGACCTCACAGCAATCTCATGAGGCGGTGAGAATCTATTTCCAAGGTGAGGCACCTGAAGCTCAGAGAGGGACATGCTCTACCCCAAGGTCACACAGTGGCAGAGCTGTCGCCCAAACCCCACTGACTGGTTGGAAGTCTGTATGTCTGCATTTCTAAACCTTTTTTAAAAATTATTATTATTATTGCCCTTCTAAGAAGCTGTATTAGACATTTTCCCCCTAATCGCTCCTTCCCCTGTGAAGTTTTAACTTCAGAACCGGTCACTATGATGCACACTGACCACCAGGGGGAAGACGCTCAATGCAGGAGCTGCCCCCTGATGGTCAGTGCATTCCCATAGGGAGAGCACCGCTAGAAGCCCTGAGCTGGGCTCACAGCTGGCAAGTGCAGCAGTGGTGGCGGGAGACTCCCACTTCCGCGGCAGCACTAAGGATGTCCGATTGCTGGCTCGCTCCCCATGGAGAACAGGCCTAAGCCGTCAGTTGGACATCCCCCAAGGGCTCCTGAACTGTGAGAGGGCGCAGGCCGGGCTGAGGGACCCCCTGAGTGCATGGATTTTGTGCACCTGGCCTCTAGTTGTACATAAAAAGAGTGAGATCTTTTCCATTCTTCAAGAGCAACTTCATCCCCTTGCGGGTGATATCACTCCTGTTAAGAACGTGAGCAGGGCCCTGGGAAGCTGACTCAGTGGGTTGGAGCATTGTCCTGTGCACCAAAAGGTCACCGGTTCAATTCCTGGTCAGGACACATGCCTAGGTTTTGATTTTGATCCCCAGTTAGGGCATATATGGGTAGTAACCAATTGATATTTCTCCCTCACGTCTCTCACTCTCTCTCTCTCTCTCTCTCTCTCTCTCTCTCTCTCTCTCTCTCTCTCTCTTAAATCAATAAAAACATATTTTAAAAATAAATAAAATAAAATAATAAAGAATGCCAACAGTGGCCCTGACCTCGGTGGCTCAGTTGGTTGGAGCATCGCTCCATACACTGAAAGGTCTCAGTTTGATTCCCAGTCAGGGTGTATATGGGATGCAACTGATTGATGTCTCCACCCCGCCCACCCCCCCTGCCTCTCTTTCTAAAAAATAAAATGGAATACATTTTTTAAGAAGAATGCCAACAGGCTGTGAGGTCTGACTGATTTTTTGTTCTCTTTGCTTTGCATGCAGGTGAAGAGGAAGATGGTTAAAGCCACACAGAAGTTTCTTCCAAGCTAATGTTCCCAGGACTCTCGTGTGGAGGGTGAGGCGGCTCCCAAGAAGAGCTCTGTGGCCAACACGCTTGGAAAATGCTGAGCGCGACACGCTCCGCCTCCTGGAACGTCATCTCGGCAAAATCTGAGTAGCTACTTAACAAAAAAACAAAAATCTTTATTTAGATACACCAATATATCTTCGTTTAAGTTGACCACGAATTAATGTCTCTTCTCTCTTGCACTGTCTCTCCCTGCATTTGAAACTAGCGTTTATGCATTCATGTTTGTACATCACTTTGAATTCCTGTTTACAGAACATACTTGTGGAAACGCGGCCACAGGTACAGAGTCGCTTTACCTCAAGAAGTGAGTCTTTCTGGTGATGTTTGGCCAAGAAGGTGAGTAAACAGCTCTGCCGTTCAGTCAAGCCGGCCGGCCAGACGGCAGGGGCCTGACCAGCAGAGCCCACAGACTCCAGCCGGGCGCAGGCAGCAGGAAGACCTTAAGATCGTTCATTAAACCGTGTTTATTTAACACAAAGGTATGGCCGCTTACTCGTGTCAGAGAACAACCACCAGCACGGTACATGTGCAGGCCGAGCCTCCCCGTCCGGGGCCACGAGCAGAGGTTTCCTCTGAGAGGCAGGTGCCGGCTGCCCCCAGAGCCACCGTCCCGAGGCCACCAGCACACCCTGAAACCCACGGCCTCCCACACTGTCCAATCCCAGCCACGCTCTGGAGAACGGGTTCAGAGCCTGGCTTTGCAGTAGCTTTATAGAAGTCTGACTCCTGGGTCCAACCCGACCCATGAAGTAAAATCTCGGAGCACCAGCATGAAGATGTTACGCAGATGAGTCTGGTAAGACCATGTTTGTGTATCATTGAACTGTTAAATCTTGAATGTCCCCCCACCCCATGCCAGACCCTTCCAGGACCACAGCTTTGGGAGACACACACACACACACACACACACACACACACCTGCTACAGCCTCGGGGAGCATTTATCCCGAAGTGGCCACTTGAGGGCAGTGAGTGTTCTATTCAGCTTTTTGCGCCCCGTGTGGCGCCAATAACCAAACGCACAAGTGAACGAAGGTCCCATCGCATGAGCAGGGCAGAGGCACCAGCCCACCTGGAAAGGGAGCGGGGTCAGTGGTTAAAGCCAGACAGCACCGCACAGCACGCCGCCACTAGTCCCATGCTGCCTTTCATTGTTCAGGAAACCCGCACTGTGTGGTTTGTTCGTCTCCCTGTTTGTTTTTAAAGCCTTGTTAGGAACAATAAAGCAGTTGTGAATTGCATGGAGCAGAAATATCCCAACCCAGTGACACCCCCACCTCCACCAGTCCCCCCCCCGCCCCCACACCGGTCCTGGCAGGGATGGGGATGTTCCACAGTCAGCCACCTGATTGGGGGCGGCTGCACACCGTGTCACGCTGCTGCTGCATTCATGGAGGCCCGCAATCTACCAAGTCCTTTTACAGCCCCTCGTATCATCCATCTCACCCTCACACTCCCTGGGAGGCAGGCAGCTTTGGCGGCGTCACCCATTTGTGCTTGAAAAGTTGAGGACCCCAAGGAGAAATGGCCGGCCTTGGGTACAAGGTGGGAGGAGAGGGTGTCAGGAGGTGCAGCAATGAGGCTGAGGGCAACAGGGACAAGAAAAGAAGACACTCTCAAGGAGAATGTGCCCAAACCCAGCCTTGGTGAGACGCCCGGTCACTGCCCCCTCGGCCACCAGGTGGCAGGCCTTCACCACGGTGCCCAGGAGCAGCACCCAGAGGCGGCCTTGGGCAGAGATGGAGGGAAAGGGATGGGAAGGGGCTGAAGAGAACACACACCCCACACATCACACCACACACATCACTCACACACATCACTCACACACAAACAACACACCATCACAACATGCATCATACACAACACACACACCACCTTCCACACACATAACACATACACACATATCACACACCACACACGTCACACCAGAAACACCACACACACACACCACACTCACACACCATGCCTCACACCGTTGTGGTAGCTGCTAGCATTTCCTTTTTCAGCTTTTCTACCCTCTGCCCCTCCCACTGTCTCCTCAGTATCAACAAATTCCAAACTTCTCTTCTCCATCGCTTCCCAAACACGCCCTTGCCATGCCTTTCTCTCCCACCATCCTCTCCCCAAATGTCAGCATTTTGCTTCGCTCCGCCATCCATTCCTCAGAAGTGAAAATAGAGCCTCCGACCAGCAGGACATTTCCGCTGCGAGAGGGCCCCCTCGCCCGCTTTCTCACTGACGGGCTCCGCAGTCCTGCAGGGCAGAGGCCAGGGCTGCCCCTTCATAGAGAGGAAGCGAGACTCCTGAGGTTGCGTTCTTGCCCACTCACAGCACTGGAGGCCAGCTCTTCACACTCCTGGGGTGACTCGCCCTGGGCCCCGAGTCCCTCAGCACCTGTCCCTCCCACAGCTGACACCCCCCTTAGTCTCAGCCATTACCCCCTCTCCATCCCCACATGTGATGTCTGCCCCTCAGGTCTCCCCAGAGAAAGGCAGAGAGAGGGCAGGCTGCTTCTCCAGAAGTTTCCGCCTTTGGGAAAAGGGGCTCGTGGACAGAGCTAAGTTCCCCAGGGGTGTCAGGGGCAGAGGAGGCTGAGAACACCACTTGAAACTTAACAAACGGCTTCCTGTCTAAGTGTGTCCTGTGTGCTTGTGACTGAGAACAGAGGCCGCGGAAGCAGGTTCCAGAGCACCTTGGCCACACCGCGGGGCAGCGGGGGGCCCTGGGCGGAGGCCTCTGCCAGCTGCAACCGGGGCCACTCCTCCTGCCCAGGCACCCACAGCACCTGCAGGGGCTCCTCTAGGGGACAGTGAGGAGCAGTGATCCTAGCTGAGCATGCCCAGCGGGTGTGGCTCCGTGGCTGAATATCAACCTACGAACCAGGAGGTCACAGTTTGATTCCCGGTCAGGGCACACACCTGGGTTTCAGACTCGGTCCCCAGTAGGGGGTGTGCAGGAGGCAGCCAATCAATGACGAGAGTGAATCATTGATGTTTCTTTCTCTTCCTCTCCCTTTTTCTCTCTGAAATCAATAAAAATATTTTTTAAACGATTGAACAGCGGAGACAGGGACAGGCATAAAATGGGGATAACAGGTACCTCAGACAGTGCAGGTCTCAGGGCTCTGCCCCTCTTAGGCCAAACCCTGCTTTCCAGGAGCCCAGCCCCCAGGGACCTCACACTTCCAACCCCGAGCCCCTTGCAGGGTGAGCCCACTTCAGGGTGGAGCTCAGACCTGCAGATGTAGATGGCTGCTCCTTGGGGAGAGCTCTCTCCGGCTCAGCCTCTACCCCAAGATGTAGGGGGCGCCCCTTCTGGGTGAGCACTCACCCTGGGCACCGCTCATCTCACCCTGGTCTCCTGAGCCCCAGCCCCTCAGCCCCCTTCACCTTCCCAACCTTTCTCCTGCCTTCATCCTCTTACCTCCCCAGAGTCCTCGCGTGTCTATTTCCCCATCTGAAAAACAGGGTCACAAATCGCACACAGTTGGTGCAATGACCAAATGAGGTGAAGCTGATGTTTCCAAATCGTTTTTTAGCTACAAAAATCCATTGTTTGCTCTTTTCTAGTCTTTTTCATTTTTAAAATGCTTTTCAAAGCAGCTGAACGCTTGGTGAGACAGCAGGGCTCCCAGGGTCAGGAAGGTGGGCGAGAACAACCACCCTACCGTGTCACCTGCAGGGGGCACTCCTGGGAGTGTGAGAGCCTCCGCGGAACGATCGTCTGAGACGCTCCTATGGTCCTCCACACCCACTGGGCAATGGCCAGTCAGGCCAGAATCGGAATCCGCCTGAGCTGAACACGACCCACAGGTGATGGATAAGCAGGATGTGGTATACGTGGCATAGCCACGCCATGTGATTCAGCCTAGGAAAGGCTGTCCTGTCATATGCAACCACAAGGGCCAGCCTTGAGGACATTCTGCTTTGTGACATGAGCCAGTCACAAAAGGCAAATGCTGTGTGCTTCCACACAGAAGAGCATCAGGTCTGATCAAATAATCGAGTCAACACCCTCCCCTGGGAACTGACCTTCAGATCACTTCACAACGGACATTCCCTTTCCCTTAGACCACATTCCACTTGCTAAGACCATTATCCTTCCCTTCCAGCCCCGCCCAGAAAACGCCCACCTAGAGCCCTTTAAAGCCTCTGACTGCCCATCCCTGGGTGCGGTGCCATTTGGGGGCTCAGCCCCTCTGGTCTCCAGATGACCTCAGACATTTATAATCCCTCACCACTCTTGACCTTGAGTGTCTCTAATGAAGAGGTGCCTAGAGTAGTCAGGTTCATAGAGACAGAGTAGAATGTTGGCTGCCAGGGGCGGGGGAGGCAGAAGGGGGAGTTACTGTTTAATGGGAACAGGGTTCTGCAAGATGAAAAGGTGCTGGAGGTCTTTGCATGACAATGTGGATATTCTTAAGTTAACACCACTAACTGGACCCTGAAAGATGGCTACGATGGTAAATTTGAGGTTGTGTGTTTCTTAAAAATTAAAGACTCTCGCCCAGCCAGTGTGGCTCAGCAGCTGAGTGTGGAGCCAGGAACCAAGAAGTCATGGGTTCGATTCCAGGTCAGGGCCCAGTAGGTGCCGTGCTGGAGGCAGCTGATCGATGACATTTCTCTCTATCTCTCTCCCTTCCTCTCTCTCTCTCTAAAAATCAATAAAAACATTTTTTTTTAAAGTAAAGACTCTCTTGGGGGACCGAGAGGGATGGGTTTGCAATCTGAGATGCTGCAGCCAGAAGCACCCCCCTCCCCCACAGTTTCACCCAGCTGGCTGCAGAAACTAGCTTCAAAGGGGACAGGAAGTCAGGAAGAGCGCCAGGGAGGAGGCGGGAAGGAGTCTGCTCAGTGGTGCTTGGGGAGATGTATAGTTAATGGTCTATTATGCAAGTTGAAGGCCACTTTAAGCCTGAGCTGAGCTCCTTGGGCACCTCAAACTGCAGGCACCAGCTCATCCCAGTTCCCCATCCTGTGCAGGCCGGGGGCACACGGCCAGGGCTCCCCAAAACACAGTTCCAGAGCTCCCCCAGCAGCAGCATCTACTCTGGGAGATCCGGACTGTTGGCAGCCGGAGCCGCCCTTCGGGGACGGCCTGGCTTCTGCCTCTCCCACCGGAAGCTGGTCTCCTGAGGACGAGCATCCTCACCTGTGCTTTGGTGCAAGTGCCCTGGCAGGTGGGAGCAGAGTGGACTTATGGCTAAGGCACAGGGCCAGGGCATCTCTGAGCCCTTGGGCAAAGGGCCTGTGCATGAACTTGAAGGGCAAGCCCTCAAAGGCAGCCAGGGCATTGCCAATGGCCCTGACTCCACCTCTTCAGAAGAAAATGCCTGTGAGCGCGTGCTGTGTGGCAGACATGTACACAAGTATCGCTGTATTCCTCATATCACCCCCAGAGGGAGGTCCGGATGCTCCCTCTCACAGACACGGAGACTAAGTCTCTAAGATGCTGACAGACAGTCGAGGGAAGATGGAGGAGGGACTGAAATCAAGCCTGCCTCTGAGGTCCCTAGCTGTGCCCCCTCCCTACTTCGCACTTAAGCAACCAGCCATGGAGGCCCAGGGTCAACACAGTGACCTCACCAACCTGGCTCTCCTGGCCAGCCCAGGCTCAGCCCAGGAGGGGTATCCTCCACCAGAGACCACGTGTGCTCCTGTGAGAGGGCCACGCCCACACTCCCCAACACCTGCCCCAAGCACCTGCTCCCCAACTCCCAGAGCGATGCCCAGAGGCCTGCAGGTACAAGCCTTTCCTCTGCCTCTCTAGCCTCAGCTTCCGCCACCCCCCACCTCCACCCCCAGGGAAAATGACCCCGCGCCTACGCCCCTGTTGGCCTGTCTCTTGTCTCCAGCTGATTCCCTGCACCCTCCCTCTTCCCTTCCTTCCCTGGCTTCTCCTGAGCAACCCGGAGATCCATCCTGTCATCCTGCTCAGAATTTTACTACTCAGAACATATGTATCCTCCTCAGTCTCTCATTTTCACAGAAGAAACATGCAAAACAAAACAGCACAGCTGCCACCAACAGAAGCAGAAGCAGATCCTTCCTGAACCTGGGAGCAACCCCCCAGGGGTGGGCAGGGGCGGGCGGACACATTCCTGGGCCGTCCTGGGCCGGGACAGGGAGTCTCCTGTTATCTCTGAGCTGATTACATTTAGAAGTGGTTGCTTCACTTCAAAGGGGCTTTTAGGGCTCGCTGGGGCTGGGGCTGGGGTTTCTGGTGAGCAGAGCCTGTCCTTCCCGGGGCAGACAGTAAACCTGTGAGAAGGAACAGAGCCAGAGGCCCCGCACGCACACAGACCCCAGGCTTCCAGGGCAGGTTTCAGAGCTGTTTACACTCATTCCTGTCCTCTCCCCTCTCCCCAGGCAGAACCGCTGCAGAGGGCAGGTGGCGGCTGGTGCTCAGGGAGCAGTGAGAACTCTGGGGCACCCGGCCTACGTACGTCTGCTCTCCCCTCCACCCCACCAAGTGTCTTGCCTCGTTTAGGGGCTCCCACGCCTCCCCAAATGCAGGGCACAGAGCTGAGTATCCAACAGGGACACCCAGCATCCGAAGTCCTTCCCACAGCCCCCTCGGGACCTGACTGGGCCAGTTATCTAGAATAAATTAGACACTACAGTCATCGAGGCCTCTACTAGGCACTTCCACGAGGATGTGACATACACTTTCCTCCTTCGAGCCTCCGAACCACTGTGAGATGGGTGACACGGGTGTGCTACACCCATTTAAAGATGAGGAACGTGTCTCCACATCACTCATAAGAGAGAAATGCCAGTCGAAGCCGTGAGCAGATACCACCTCACACCCGTTAGCACGGCTACTATCAAAAACAAACAGAACAAGTATTGGCCAGGATGTGGAGACATTGGAACCCTTGGGCATCATTTGTGGGAATGTGAAATGGTGCACCTGTTATGGGGGCTCCTCAGAAAACTGAAAATAGAATGGCCATATAGCCCAGCAATCCCACTTCCACGTACACGCCCGGATGAATTGAAAGCAGGGTCCGGAAGAGATATTTGTACACCATGTTCATAGCGGCATTGTTTGCAATAGCCAAAAGGTAGAAGCACCCCCAAGGGCCCACCAACAGATGAGTGGATAAACAAAATGTGGCCCATGCAGATAATCTAATATTATTCCTCCATAAAAAGGAAACTCGGACACGTGTTACAGCATGGATCAGCTTAGGACATTAGGCCAGTGACACAAGCCAGTCACAAAAAGGGATACTGATAATACTGTGTGAGCCCATGTGTATGAATTACCTACTAGCTACAGTAGTCAAAGCCACAGAAACAGAAAGTAGCTGTGGTTGCCAGAGGCAGGGGAGGGGGTGGGGGCAGGAAATGGGGAGTGATTGTTTAATAGGTGCAGCGTTTCAGTGTTGCAAGATGAAAAAGTTCTGGAAGCTCCAGGCCCCGTGCTAGGCACCAGGGCACAGTGATGAGGACAGTCCCTGTCCCCAGGCACTTATATTCCAGTGAGGTGAGCGGATAATGGGCACATAGATAAATGTCTGAGGAAATTACAGGCAGGGAGGACTGGAAGAAAATAAACCATGAATGTGAAGGGAAATAATGAAGGGAAATAATGAAGGGCGGGCGGAAAGTGCAGGTGGCTTCAGCTAGACTTGTCAGGGAAGGACCCTCAGAGGAGGGGACATCACAGTTGGGCCCCCCAGATTGACCTGGGGGCCGGTACTCCAACCGGAGGGTACACTTCATACTTGAGCCAGGAACAAGCTTCTAAGTTGGATGGCCAGAGTGGCTGGCACAGGGTCAGAGAGGAGAGAGGTGGGGATGGGGGAGGGGGGGAGGGCAGGGGCAGCTGCACAGCTTGGATTATCTACGGGCAGAGGGAAGCCTGGAGGGCTGCAAGCAGGAGGTGACATGATTCGATTTTTGCTTTAGAAAGTGCTCATGGGTGTGCGGGGTTTTCTATGGGAAGCTGACCTTTCCCTGATGTGTCATCAAACTGCTCAGACCAGGATCTTTCAGGCCGACACTCTATCCACTGAGCCAAACCGGCTAGGGCCAGACCAGGACCTTTCAGAGGGAGGCCTGTGACCCCACACTGCACAGGGTCTTCGGCACATCAGCTCCCAGGGATGCCCTGACCTTCCACAGGGCCACCCTGGGGAAGAAGAGGGCTGGGATACAGCACCACCAGCAGAGTCGCTGAGACATACTGGGAGCCAGCTCCTGGGGCTGGGGTCCTGGCCTGTCTACTCGGAGCCCCGCCTTCCTCCCACCCTAACACGGAGTCAGTGCGACGTGCTCCCCACGTGGCTCGTCTCTCACGGCTCTGATTTAGGGAAGGACGCGGGCACTCATTTCCCTGAGTTACAGGCTGTTCTTTCTCTGTACTGGACAGTATTTTTAGCACCGTCAGCTCAGCCTCAGGAGAGGCGAGAGCTGTTTACACACAAGACAGCTGAGGTGCAGAGATGAAGTCACTCATGACTGACAGAACCACAACAGGAGCCCAGGTGTCATGCTCCCCGGGGGTGTCGGCCTGGCCCCCTGTGCACCCAGGTGAAGACACGTGGTTATTACACCTGCTGTCACCCAAGGCCGCCTGGGACCTCTGAACTCTATCCGCTCAGCCCTGACACAACACCTCTCTCCATCAGCCCCAAATATCAGATCTCAATGGGGAGAATCGATGTTTCCCTTGACCACCGTGCTGGTTTACGTAAAACTGACCCGGTTTCAGTTTGGGAAAGGGCATGGACCAAGCTCCCTTTGTGCTCAAACTCTGGGCTAATCAACTGCTCTCCTCTGAGCTCAGTGACCACCCACCCCCCGTAACTGGGCTTGTCTCTCTCTGAGCCCGAGTTGGGGTACTGAAGGCTCATTTTTCAGCCACTGGTGCTCTCACCCTATATTCCCCTGGGTTGTAACCCTCACTCCTCTGCTGATGGAGCCAGAACCACACCCCTAACCTTTATCTTCTGCTCAGGGAAGGTCCCACCGACACCCCAAGCATAGTTTGACTGACATGAAGGAATTATTTCCTTCCCCAAACTGGCTCTTCCTCCAGTGTTCCCTATCTTTCTTGAAGGCTACACCAGATAGCAGCCAGGCATCCATCATCTTTGACTTCTCCCATCCATGCTCACTTCCCATGAGAGGTCATAGATGTTATCTGTTCAACTTTCAACATCTCTCACCTGTATCCTCTCCTCACCACCTCCCTTCCCCCCAACCACCATGACCCTCACTCAGGTTTTCCTCATCTGGTGCCTAAATGATCACAGCATTTCTCAAATGCCAACCTAAACTTCCACGCCCCCCCTCCGCCCCGCCCCGCCAATACATTCCACCAGAAGTATTTTTCCCGAACATAGATCCTATCATGTTGCTCTCCTACTCCCAAATCTCTCATGGTTTCCCATAGCCCTCAAGCCCTTGGTAACCTGACTTCTACCACCTTGCAGTGTCTGCTCTTACGACACTCCAAAAGCACCCTAGTCTTCAAGCAGGTCCACAGTAGTCATTTCCCGAAACATGCCATGCGCTTTTCTGTACGCTGTGCCTCTGCCTAGAACATTCTTCCCTCCTTTTCCCAATAGGCAGAATCTAGGCCAGTGATGGCGAACCTTTTGAGCTCGGCGTGTCAGCATTTTGAGAAACCCTAACTTAACTCTGGTGCCGTGTCACATATAGAAATTTTTTGATATTTGAAACCAGAGTAAAACAAAGACTTATATTTTTGATATTTATTTTATATATTTAAATGCCATTTAACAAAGAAAAATCAACCAAAAAAATGAGTTCGCGTGTCACCTCTGACACGTGTATCATAGGTTTGCCACCACTGACCTAGGCTCCATTCAAGGGCCACCTCCTCTGAAGTGCTTCTCTGACCCTCCCATGCCCATTCCGGGGTGGTTACTCCTTCCTCCGGACTCATCGCACTGTCGCTGCCTTTACGCAGACTCGGTGTGGTCACTCCGTGGTGGCCTGCTCCGCCTGCCTGGAGCGTCTTCTTTTTAAAAAATATATTTTTATTCATTTCAGAGAGGAAGGGAGAGGGAGAGAGAGATAGGAACATCAATGATGAGAGAGAATCACTGATTGTCTGCCTCCTGAACCAGGATCAAGCCCACAACCCGGACATGTGCCCTTGACTGGAATCGAACCCAGGACCCTTCAGTCCACAGGCCAGTGCTCTATCCACTGAGCCAAACTGACCAGGGCCTGCATGGAGCTTCTTAATAAGCAGGTCCCACCTCTGTCCCCTGCAGCTCTCAGTGTCGAACATCTGATGTTCAAACATTGACAGGATTAGACTCATTCATCCATGAATGCAGCCAATAAGTATTCCTTTAAACCTTGCTCTATGCAAAGCATAGTTTTAGATATTGCAAGGGGGCGGGGCGCGGCGCAAGGATGCTTGGCGGGAACCTACGAGGGAGCTAGGATGTGTACATTCATACCTGTGCTACCCAACCACGTGTGAGAAGGGCCGCATGAATGTGTCACAGAGCCCAGGGCCTCCCTGCGGGGAAAGGACCCAGCACAGTCGCTGCCTTGACCCTAACAGTCCAAGTGGCCCACTGGGACCCTGGCCAGGAAGGGGATGACGGCTATGGCTGAATTCCAAGCCTCAGCTTCTGTTCAGTTCTTCGGGCACCGCGCTAGGAGCCTCGGAGTCATCTCAGTTCCCACCATCCTCCAAGGTCCCAGGTGCCATGACCTTGGTGAAGTCCTCCCTGCCTGCCCAGCCACAGGGACCTTCAGTCCCTCCCCCAGACTCCTGCGCACTCACTCCTCCGCCTGCGCACAGTTCTGCTTCTTTGGTTAGTTTCTATCGACAGGTCCTGCTATTTGTATCTGTCCGTGTCCCAGCAGGAAACAAAGAGCACACTCTAACCAGGATCCCTGTAGGAGAGTTTTTAGCATAAAGGGTCTATTTACAAAGGTGTGGACAGGGTAGAGAGGAACCAGAAGAGGGAGGGCTCTAGCTCAGGGCTGGTAACAGGACACCTGTCACACCCCTGGGACTGAGCGGTGAGAGGAAGCACATCTCTGCAGGGTAGGACTTTCCATCAACAGGCCCCCCAGGCCGGGACCTGCAGGAACAAATCCCCCATGAGTCCCCGACGGCTCTCCTACCCGCTTCCCCATAGCCAAGCCCAGCTGGTAACCAGAGGCAAGGGGGGCCTGGGTGTTTCTCTCTGGAGGGCAGAGAGACTGAGTGGGTGGGTCTACAGGGCCAGCAGCTGATGCCAGCACGCTCTCCAAACAGAACGCGTGTCTCCCTGGGCCTGGCACTCCGCCTGGCTCGCGGTGTGCCCGTGGATCATGGCGTTCTCCTTTAATTGACTAAAGTAGCGATGCTGCTTCTCGCGTTTGCTCTAGGCCCCCATCGGGGACAGATCCATTCAAATCAAAGGAGACCTGCAGACAGGGGGGTGAAAGCCTGGGACTCTGGAGAGAGACAGCCTGAGCCAGGAGCCAGTTTGTGACGTTCGGCAAGTTACACAACTTCTCTGCGCTCCAATTACTTCGCCAGAAAAAAAAAAAAAAGAAGATTGTGATGAAGACAAAGAGGCAATTTATACAAAGCATTTAAGACAGTGCCAGCCACGTGGTGCTCAGTAAACATAGTAAATTGTTGGTGGTGCTTAATCAATCTCTCCTTAGCCCTCTGGAGGAGTGGGGTGAGTAGGCCTGGCCCTCACGGGATCCCACAGGCAGAGCTGGCTCTCTCAGCCAGCACCCCAAGCTCTTTGCCCACCTTCCCCTCATCATCCCACCTCCTTAGCTCCTGCCAGTCCCTGTCCTGCACCTTTAGGGCCTGGGAGGTGACCTGGAACTGGAACTTCTCCCCGAAAATGCCAAGGCTGACTCAGACCCAGAGCTGAACTACAGGGGCCCTGCGCCCGATGCCAACACCCAGTGCCGGCCGCTCTCATGCACAAGAATTGAGAGCCTTCGTCCCCCAACTCACACACACTCTGGGCCTCCTCCGGCTGCCCATCGCCTGCTGTGCACCACGGGGCCTGGCGTTCCCTTCTAGGCGTGCGGTGCTTCCCTTTCCGGGAGAGAGCACATCGCCTGCCCTGTATGCGTCCAGAGAGGAGGCTGGGGAAAGGGGCCCCAGAATTCCAGGGCTCCCTCCCAACACCCTTTGACATCACTCCCCGAGTTGTACCAGGAACGGGGGAGCCCATCAATCTGCTTGAATTTTCTTTAAACAGCCGAGTCCTGGACAGGAGGCAGCTCCGGCACAGCCCCCACTCGAGAGCTCGAAAGGGGTGTGGGGCTTTGCCCTCCATCATAATGTCAGCCAGGCGAGAGCCCGACCTCGTCAGCACCATAATCAGGGCCCCTCGAAGGAGGGGGCGGAGGCGAGGGTGATGGACTGCTTTCTCTGCAGCAAGTCAATTAATAAGGAAGCTAAAAGGGCCATTGTGTTATTCCACTTATGAGAGGAATGTGGCCTGGGGCCTTGGTTCCAGGTACCTGCTCTCAGCGCTCTGGTGTTGCTGCTGTGATAAGGGAGGCTCTGGGGGAGTAGGATCTGTCTGGTCTCCTGCGAGGGCGTATGCAGAGTGGCCTGCAGGGCCCACAGCAAGGAAACTGTGGTCAGCAGGTTCATCTGAGGCTCTTCCCAAACCCTCTGCTGTTCGCCCACAACCCCGGGCTGCCCTACAGGGGTCAGGCCTCCGTGGCACATTCCCGCCACCCCTCTCCCCCCTGCCCGCTCCCCCGCCCCGGTCTCTGTTCTGCATCCTGTTCTCTGCCCTCTAAGATGTGGCCAAGCCGATCTGATTCCCAGCCTGTGCAGATGTGACATATCAGGCATGAGGTTGGCATGGACAAGCTACCTTAAATTGGCAACAGGTCTCCTGCCAACATCATTAAAAAGCCTAGGGTTGGGCAGATGCTTGAGGACATGTAAGAAAGAACATTTCCACAACTGCCTGATGCCCAAAATTTCACCCTTAGACATTCACTCCTTTAACTTAATCTTCAGGAGTTCTCTGCACTAGGAGAGAGGAGTGGCCTTCAGCGGGCCACGTGTTCATCCAATGGCATGTTTCCAGAGACAATGGCCTTGCCCTTGCCTGGAGCTCTGGCACAGAGTAGCTCATGGCCCGCTTGAGGAGATGCCGCTGTGGGCTGGCCCCTTGGTTCAGACCAAATGGTTCAGTGGAAAGAGCAGTAGCCTGAGGACCAGCCGCTGTGGGTCATAGGCAGTGTGAGCTGGAAAAGGTCACTTTCTCTCTCTGGGTCTCCGTTTCCCAACTCTAAAATGAGGCGGGTGAGTGGTGTCCAGGCTTCCTCCCAGCTCCAGTGCTCGG
This sequence comes from Myotis nattereri, assembly GCF_964212035.1. Taxonomy (NCBI): domain Eukaryota; kingdom Metazoa; phylum Chordata; class Mammalia; order Chiroptera; family Vespertilionidae; genus Myotis; species Myotis nattereri. The sequence continues at coordinate 23,364,120 of NC_138086.1, read as the reverse complement.
CTGTGCAGGGGCCTGATCCTCCAGGATAAGGAAAGGCCTGGCCCGCAGGCCCTGTGGCTGGCAGGCTGAGGCAGCTCCCTGGTACATTCCCAGGTTAAAGAATCCCAATCTTGCCGAAACCGGTTTGGCTCAGTGGATGGAGCGTCGGCCTGCGGACTGAGGGGTCCCAGGTTCGATTCCGGTCAAGGGCATGTACCTGGGTTGCGGGCATATCCCCAGTGGGAGATGTGCAGGAGGCAGCTGATCAATGTTTCTCCCTCATCGATGTTTCTAGCTCTCTATCTCTCTCCCTTCCTCTCTGTAAAAAATCAATAAAATATAAAAAAAAAAAAAAAAAAAAGAATCCCAATCTTGCTTCCAGGCTTCTCCCCTCCTTCTTCCCTCCAGTCCTCAGGCCCCCGCCGCCAGCCCAGCCCCCGGCTTCCATCTCTCCTCTGCACCACGCGGGTTTGGCCCTCGTCCACACCGATGGTCTCCCAGCCTTCTGGGTCAGAGAGAAGCAAGGTCTGTCCTTTGACTTGCGGTTGGAGCTGACCTTCCCCGGAGCCACCTCTAACCCCCGTGCAGAGCCGGCCCTGAGCCTCGTCCCGATCTGGGCATCCAGAGCCACGGCTGGTCCTCCCCTCAGCTCTGCTCTCCTGCCTTTTCTCCAGCGCCTGCTCCTGGGCCCCTGGGACCCCCCTCATGCTCTGTGTGCCTCATCTGCAGCACCTCAGAACCCATGCCTGGGGGTGTAAGACCATCACCTACGCTGGGCGGGAGCCCCACACCCCGGAAGCTCCTTGGTGATCACCAGCTTCCCTTCTGGTGGCTCAAGACCACATTAGTCAGGACAGGGGCCAAGTCCGAACGATATGAAGTCTATTTTTTCTTTCCGTTCAAGACTCACATCAGCTCCTGACAGGAGAGACCGAGGCCAACGCGAAGCCATTCTCAACTCCCTGCATGAAAAGTCTCCACGAGAGTCCTGGGCAGAAGATCATCAGCACCCCGCCAGGGGCCGCTGCCATCAGCCTCACACCCCAGGACACCCCAAGCTTAGCCACGACAGAGAAAACGAGTGAAAGCCAACACCATTTCTCAAGCACATGTGGCCCTGACCCTCAACACGCTTATATCTGTCATCACTTCGGCAAAGGAGGGGCCAGAGGGTGCTTTTTCTTAGATTATGCTGAGTTACGCGTCCCTGGCAAACACACAGAATCATAACCATTTTCTGTGGGTGACATACCTGCACACACAGGGATTTGCGGGGGGGCGGGGGGGGGAGGGGGGCACACCTGCACACACCATGTTGGGGGAAGCACACCTGCAAAACATGTGCTGGTTTGAAGTCCTGACCCTTTACCAAACACTGAGTGGTGGGCGGAGCCTGAGCAAGGCCGCTGGTGTCTGTGAGTTTCTCTTCCAAGTTCAAGGACTGGGGGCAGACACTCAGGTGACTGTGCCAGGGGGGTTAGTGGCAGGGGGAGGGGGGAGGGAATGAAAATTCCCATCCTATCCTCCGCTCCCTCTTCCATGCAGTGGCTCACCCGAGTAATCGATACTCTGGCGGGACAGTTCCAGGAAGCTACAGAAACTGGTACCGAAAGTTTTAGATAAAATCATAGGGTCTGTCCACCGTGGGCTATTAAGAGCAAAATGGAATCAGGGAGGCAAAATCCCTGATGGTAAGAGTGACATCAGGGAGAATGATCACCCACAAACCAGGACACGCCTTATCAGGGACACAGCCTTAGGGCACGGTGGCATTTCCTGTGCCCCCTTGGATACCAGAGACCCCCCCCCACACACACACACACACACACACGCACCCATGCAGCCAGAAATTCCCTCCTCTATCCATCTGCCAACAGCCCCTGCCCAGGCCCCATAGTCGGGCACAGGGGTAGGCATTTTTTAATTTTGCTGCTTTTCTGCCTCTTTGTTCTTCCCTGGGCCTCATTATCTTGAGATGTCTTTAATATCTGAGCAGGCTGGAACATTCCTCCTCCCCTCTCCCACGCGGCTCCTGCCATCCCAGCGAGGAGGAGGCTGCGGAGAAGGCGCAGGCTGGCCTGAGCAGCAACTGCTGGGGCAGCTGGCGCACAGCCCCGGCAGCCACTGGCAAGAGGGTCCTGCAGCCTTCATGAAACCCATCATCCACAGGAAGCAGGAAGCGGGACTTTTTAAGAATATGTTTCTATTGATTTTAGAGAGAGAGAGGAAGGGAGGGGGAGAGAGACAAACACCAATATAAGAGAGATCAATATAATCATTGATCAGCTGCCTCCCACATGCACCCCAACCAGGGATCAAGCCTGCAACCTGGGCAGGTGCCCCGATCAGGAATCGAACCAGCAACCTTTCTGTGCACAGGACACCACCCAACCAACTGAGCCACTTTGGCCAGGGCAGGAAATGAGACTTCAGCAGAAATGAAAGCCGTCTGTCTCACACACACACACACACACACACACACACATACTTGGACACCCCTGAGTTCAGCAGCCAGCAATGCCGGAGTCATCATGTCCCACGAGCTGCTAGGTGAGGGAGGTGTGAGGGGGAGGGTGGCATTCTAGGTTGGAACATGCCAAATCAGGTGTTTTCCTACAACTCAGTATGATGCTAGGAACACACCCCCACGGACAGGATATTACTTATGTGAACAGTGAGTCCCCAGCTGGTCAACATTCAAGTGACAATTATAGAACATTCCAGATCTCCCAAATGATTCCCAAACCATGAGGTTTCCTGTCAGTCCAGGTGGGAGGAAGGGAGGTTGGCATCCTCAGGTCCAGATGGAGCCCTGTGCTGGGATGGAGGCACCAGGCGGACGCCGGTCCCCAACCCCAGGGGCTCCCACACTTTCAGCAGAGCCACCACCATGCACAGCAGCTGCCAGCGGCGCTTTAACAAACCAAACTCTGTGAGGGGATCAACTAGGGGCCGGGGCGTCCCAGAATGGTGGCACTGAGCCAAGCCTTAAGCTCTGAATGGTGTCTGGGGTACCTTCCACAGCCAGGCGCCTGGGTGCGAGACCCCGGTATGGGTGTGAGCCCCGGGTATGGGTGTGAGCCAGGGTGTGACAGATCTGTTTGGGAGCAGCTAGACTAGAGCATAGCTGCTTGGGAGCGGGTGGGGCCAGAGAAGCAAACAGGACCAGGGCACGGAGCACTTGAATGTTGTATTGAGAGCTTGGATCTCATTTGCTGTAGGAAAAGAGTTTCCAGAAAAGGTTTCCTAGTGAGTCCCACACCCCAGAGCCTGGCTGCCTGGGTTCAAGTCCCAGCTCTGCCGCTTTCTAGCTGCGTGGCCTTGAGACAGATGCCTTATCTCTCTGTGCCTCAGTTTAATCATCCGTTGAATGGGATGATGTATTTCATTACTTAGAGCAGTGGTTCTCAACCTTCCTAGTGCCGCGACCCTTTAATACAGTTCCTCATGTTGTGGTGACCCCCAACCATAAAATTATTTTCGTTGCTACTTCATAACTGTCATTTTGCTACTGTTATGAATCGTAATGTAAATATCTGATATGCAGGTTGTATTTTCATTGTTACAAATTGACCATAATTAAAGCATAGTGATTAATCACAAAAACAGTATGTAATTATATATGTGTTTTCCAATGGTCTTAGGCGACCCCTGTGAAAGGGTCATTCGACCCCCAAAGGGGTCGCGACCCACAGGTTGAGAACCGCTGACTTAGAGGAAGCACGATTCCTCCCCCCCAACACCGCCCCCCAAACACACACATTTTAACATCTACCATCATCTTAGCATCATCAGCGAGGTGGCAATACTAACGCAGTTGTCATCAGCTGTGCACGCGTCGGTCATTCAGAAGAAAACCTAAGCTTCTACGAAACACTACATCACTTTTAATGGCACAGAAAATATAGTGTGTGTGTGGCAGGGGGGGATCATACATAAGGCTGATAACTCTGAGCTTCAAAACACTGCAGAAGGGCGGCACTCTGAGGGGAGGGCACGGTGAGACGGCCTAAACTGATTTGCTTCATGTATAAAGTCCTCCCGTGTGCCCCAGATAAGTATACGATTTTGAAAATCCATGTCTAAATAAGGCTAAAGGAGCTCTTTATATTTCATTAAATATAAAATAAAGCCACTATGTGATTTTAAAAAAAGCATTGGGTCATAATTTTTCTTCTTAGTGCTACAGAAATCAGGTGCAACTTACAATGGGTGACATCTTCACGTCAATGAGATGTGGTTAGAATCCCGCATGCCTCCTGAGATTGTTAGGAGGATAAAATGAGTTAATATTTATACGGCACTTGTGGTGCCTGGCACATAATGATTGCAATGCACACGCTGCCCAATCATCTGCTTTGTGCTTTAGCGACGCTCCTGGCGGGGCTGTGCATTGAAAGAGGACGCTGTGCCTCGGTCTGGGAGAGAGAAGGTGAGAGCCCATGTCCATCACACCACGTGGCAGACAGGAGTGACGGGCACACGGGACAGAGTTTGGGGGGTGGGTCCTCACCCGGCTGTCACCGGGTATGTTTATATGGGGAAGAGGCAGGAGCCACAGAGCGAAGCTTTCGCCTGAGGTGGGGAATGCAGAGAAGCAGGTGTGGGAGGAAAGAATGAGTTTAGAGTGGGACGTTCGTGGGACATCCAGGTGGAATATCTGGCAAGAGGCTTCCCAGAGATGAGGGTCCAATGCTCAACAGGCACATCCAAACCCGAGGGAAGAATGAAGGCAGGGAGAGAGGAGAGGGGCAGGGAGAGAGGAGAGGGGCAGGGAGAGAGGAGAGGGGCAGGGAGAGAGGAGAGGGGCAGGGAGAGAGGAGAGGGGCAGGGAGAGAGGAGAGGGGCAGGGAGAGAGGAGAGGGGCAGGGAGAGAGGAGAGGGGCAGGGAGAGAGGAGAGGGGGAGGGAGGGAGGAGGGACAGCGGGAGGGAGGAAGGTGGGAAGAAGGAAGGGAGATGAGCCAGTTCCTGCCACCCCACATCGCTCAGGTCACTGTTGGAACCCCCACCCCATTCTCTTAACGCGTCAGCCGTTTGTGTAGTTGTTAGTCTCTCCCACTAAACGGCGAGCTGAGGGCGGGGACCAGGATTCCTCATACGTGTAACTGGGGGCCGACCCAGAACCCAGCACATGCGGAGCTATTCCATGAACGTCTGTGGGCCCCACACTCTTCACGGGTAGAAGCTTTGAAGCCCTATCGTCCGGTTCACTTGCTCTTCACTCTGCTCCTCAGTCTGTGGTTGGTGACTACAAAACAAAACGACTGGGACCAAATGGGTCAGGACAGTGGTCGGCAAACTGCGGCTCGCGAGCCACATGCGGCTCTTTGGCCCCTTGAGTGCGGCTCTTCATAAGCCTTAGGAGTACCCTAATTAAGTTAAAACAATGTACCTACCTATATAGTTTAAGTTTACAAAATTTGGCTCTCAAAAGAAATTTCAATTGTTGTACTGTTGATATGTGGCTCTGTTGACTAATGAGTTTGCCAACCACTGGGTTAGGAGGAAAAATACAGGCCCCTGGCCAGCACCAATTCTCAACTGGATTGAGGGGGGGTGGGGGGGCATAAGAGAGAGGACAACACAAGATGAGATAAATGAGCACAGGAGAGAGAAATAAGAGCATCCCAAGGATCCATAGCTGTCCCCTGCTGTCACTTAGTGTCCCCCGCAACCAGGAAACCCCACCCCATCAGGCTTCCCAGTTCAAGTTCATCACAGCCCCAGGCAGTGTCTGAAGGGGCCAGGGGGGAAGCACAGCCTTGATCCCAGCAGCTTAGGTGCAGGGCCCTTGACCTCTCTCTGGCTGGACGGTGGAGAGTCCAGTCCCTCACCTCAATGGGGGGCCCCAGTTTCCTTATGTGCGCTCTGAGAAGGAGGCTGGGGGTGAAGGCTGGCTCCTTCCTTACTAGCCTCTGACTCTCTCTGCCTCTCCTCTGCCTCCCGGCACCCCAGGGAGAGCTGGCTGCCTAACAGGAATGTGACTTCACGGTGCTCGGCCCCTGTTGTTAGGGACTTGCCGTCTCCCCCACCCACTGTGTCTCTATTTCTTTTGTAGCCACCACCCTCCTCCACGCACTGCTCTGCTCTGCCCCACACAGCAGCTCTCCATCATCAGGGTCAAACCTCTGACCTTTCCTGTTGATCCTGTGGTCACGTCGTTGTTCTGGGTGAGTCACTGTCCAGTTGGAGGAGAAAGTCCACAAGGGAAGTTTGGAACCACCCCCCGGGGCACACGCTCTGCCAAAACGGCCTTTCTGAGCAGCCACTACTCTCAGGGGCCAACCCAGTCCTGCCCTGCCTGCCCCCAGGCTCAGGTGGAGAAAATGGACAGAGAAGGGGCAGCCTCCAGGCAGCCAAGGGGGGCGGGCACTCAGCCCTGCACCCAGAGAGGCAAAGGAGCACAGGCTGGAAGAGATGGGGAAACGCCGGCCCGCCCTGCTCCTCGCCACCACACTGGCCATGGATGCCCCGCGAACCCGGCTCTGGCTTTGGTCATTACCACCCGCTCCCGCCCCAGGCCCATCACAGAAGTGCTGGGTCTCCCAGCCGGTGCCATGGCCTGCCTGGCCTGCGTTTCAGGGGTGCTCCACCCAGCACAGAACTGGGAGACTTCCCCAGACCCCATGGTGTGCTCCTCTGCTCTCTGCTCTTGCTCTGGCCCGGCTGCTGGGAGGACACAAAGTCACCTTACTTCATCCGAGCTGGAGTGGGGGGAGCGGGGACGCTGAGCAGTGGGGGCGGGTTCCGGCAGCCACTGGGAGGCCACAGAAAGTCGGGGTCTGATCAGCACGGGGTTGCGCCTGGAAGATGCTAGCCACTGGGGGTCATGACAGCCCCCAGAGCCTGAGGGGCTTTACAAGGAGACCCTGGAGCAGAATTGGAGCTGGGCCCGGCAGGGGAGGGGGTGTTCACAGGAGGAAGGAGTGGAGAATCCCACAGAGAGCTGCCGGAAGCCCAGTGTGACAGGTGGAGGGCATCTGAGGAGTGGAAACCCCCAAAGGCCCTGGGATGTGTGCAAGAAGGGGTCCTCGGAGGGCAAAGGCTGGCTAGCGGCCCAGCGCCAGGTATTCGGAGTGAAAACCTTGGGAAGACCCAGCAGCAGCAAAAGGAAAACAGTCCAGACTTTGGGGATGGCCTTGCCTGGGTGAGTAGGAGCAGAGGGGTAGGCCGTGTGGCTTTAGCTCAGGGAGACAAATAGTGGGGAAGTTGTTGTTTTATCCACTTTCTGCCCTGCGCTTGGTTTACCCAGTTGTCAAAGCTCCTGCTTCGTCCAGCGCTCCGGCCAGTCCACCGAGTGGGGTGTCAAGTGCAGGCTCCTTGCAGGCAGAGAACACCTTCGGCCGCCCTTGTTCCGGCATGTGATGCCCTGAGGGTATAAAGATGCATCGGAACAGCCATGAGCCAGCAGCCACCCCACAGCTCCCGGCTGGGTTTGCACCCACACAGGTGCCCAGTCCCAGCCAATGCTCGTTCCTCTGACATGACTTGAGTGAGGACCAAGTTACTGAAGGGAAAATACCAGTCACTTTAGTCAAGCAATGAGTTTGACTTGGGGACTGAGGTGACCTCTTCTCCCCATATCGGGGTCCTAACGAGGGCTCCTGGCTGGGTGAAGGGCACTGCCCGGCTGCCTGCTGTGTTCTGGGGACTGGCCAGCTGGTCCTAAGCCAGGGCTGGCCCGAGGGGAGCAGCTGGGCCCTGCTGTGTTGTCAGAACTCCAGATTGCCTTTGGCATCAGCAAATAGCACCAGAGAGTGTCATCACAAGCCAGGGACAAAGTAAATAAATACGAGGAAACCAGCGGCAGCTGCCAGCCATCACCCTAATTTAAAAAAATACACAGTCCACCATAGTCAGCTTTCTGCTGCCCCTGATGCCTCTACACACACACACACACACACACACACACGCACGAACGGGCCACCTGCAGATGCAGGCAGGCCATGGCTGGGAGAGAGCTCCTCCGTCCCAGTGTGGCCCCGCTCTGAGCTCCCATCACCTTCTCTCCCTTCCCCGACCTGTGTGCCCTTCATGTCCCTTCTGGAACCTGCCAAGCTGAGTCTCTCTACCTCGGGGCTTCCAACATGCTGTTGTCAATGGCTGGACAAATCTCCAGTCAGATCCTCAGCCCGCCCTCCATTGCTCCATCAAATCAGCTCAAAGATCTCCCTCTTCGAGCCCGGCTGGTGTGGCTCAGTGGTTGAGCGTTGACCCAGGAACCAAGAGGTTTTTGGTTCAGTTCCCAGGTCAGGGCCAATGCTGGGATTGCAAGTTCAGTCCCCAGTGGGCTTGCAGGAGGCAGCTGATCAATGATGTTCCTCTTTCATTGATTTTCTATCTCTCTATACCTCTTCCTTTCTCTCTCTCTCTCTCTCTCTCTCTCTCTCTCTCTCTCTCAAAATCAATAAAAACATATTTAAAAAAAGATCACCCCCTTCCAAGAAGGCACCCATGCAGCCTGTCTCCATCTAACCCTTCAACCATTTCCAGTTCCTTCCAAGTACTCATCTCTCTGTGAAGTTATGTTATATTCTTACATTTTGCTGGTGTGTGATGGGTTCTCCCTCCATCCCTTTCCCACGCCTATCCCCACGTCCTCCTCCCCGCCCCAGCCATGCACATTCACATACCCTGAGCACAGGGACTGCACTGCTCCCTGTGGTCCCCCAAGCTGCTTGAACAGTGCCTGGTACCTAGTAAGCCTTCAATACAGATGTTTACTGAATGGATGAGTGTTACTCCTTTCATGCCGAGATGGCCCACCTGACTTCCCATCAGAACTTGAGTTGCTGTGTCCAGTAAAGGGCGAGGTGGGGACAGTTCCTATTCCCTCTTGTCACAAGGCCGCCTCCAGTTGGCAGCACAGGAATGACCATTCCCCTCATTTCCTTGTGCCAGGCCCTCTGCTAGGCTCTCTGTATGAACTACATCACTTATCCCTTCAGGTAACAGGCTTTCAGCACTCTTATCCCCCTTTAACAGGTAAGAAAGCCAGGGCTCGGAGAAGGAACTTTGTTCACCAACTCACTGAGTTCACCCATAATGGAGCCTGCACTTAAACTCAGACCTGTTTGAGATTTCTCCTGGGACTACACCAGAGTGATTGCCATATGATCCAGCAACTGCACTTCTGGGTGCTTATCCAGATCAAACAAAAACACCGACTCCAAAAGCTATCTGCATCCCCCACGTGCACAGCAGCATTACCTACAACAGCCAAGACATGGAAACAACCTAAGTGTCCATCGATGGATGAATGGATAAAGAAAATGTGATATAACGATGGTGTATTATTCAGCTGAGAGAGAGAGAGTGTGTGTGGCTCAGTGGCTGAATGTCAACCTATGAACCAGGAGGTCACATTTTGATTCCTGGTCAGGGCACATCCCCAGGTTGCAGGCTCAATCCCTGAAAGGGGACGTGCAGGAGGCAGCCAATAGATGATTCTCTCATATTGATGTTTCTATCTTTCTCTCTCCCTCTCCCTTCCTCTCTGAAATAAAAAAAAAAAATACTATATTTTTTAAAAAACCCAACAAGCTCACAGATACAAAGACTAGATTAGGGGCTGCCAGGAGTGGGGGAAGGTCAGGGCTATGGAAATGGGTGAGGGAGATCAAAAGGTACAATCTTCCCATTATAAAATATAAGTCATGGGGATGTGATAATATACTGCATGACAACTATCTATACTAATAAAAGGGTAATATGCTAATTAGATCAGATAGCCATGGTGTCAGGGGCTGAGGCAGAGGCAGTTAGGGGCAATCAGGTTAGCAGGGGAGAGCAGTTAGGGACAATCAGGCCAGCAGGGGAGAGCGGTTAGGGGCACTCAGGCAGGCAGGCAAAGAGGTTAGGGCAGTGGTTCTCAACCTTGGCTGCACATTAGAATCACCTGAGAATCTTTTTAAAATCCTGATTTCTGGGCCTCATCCTCTGGAAATTCTGTTTCTTTGTTATGGGGTGGGGCTACAACATTAGTAACAAAGAGACAGAATTTCCCGAGGATGAGGCCCAGAAATCAGGATTTTAAAAAGATTCTCAGGTGATTCTAATGTGCAGCCAAGGTTGAGAACCACTGGGTTAGGGGCAATCAAGCAGGCAGGCAGAGGCGGTTAGGGGCAATCAGGCAAGCAGGGGAACAGTTAGGGGCATCGGGCAGACAGGCAAAGTGGTTAGGGGCGATCAGGCAGGCAAAGGGGTTAAGGATGATCATGCAGGAAGGCAAAGTGGTTAGGGGGGATCAGGCAGGCAGGCAGGCAGAGTGGTTAGGGGCAATCAGGCAGGCATGCAGGTGAATGGTTAGGAGCCAGTGGTCCTGGATTGCAAGAGGGATGTCCTGGATTGAAGAGGGTGCAGGCTGGACTGAGGACACCCCCCCACACACACAAATTTCATGCACTGGGCCTCTAGTGGTTAATAATGCTGTATTGCATATTTGAAAGTTGCTAAGAGGGTAAGTCTTAAAAGTTCTCATCACAAGAAAATAGATTTATAACTATGTATGGTGATGGATGTTAACTAGCCTTATTGTGGTGATCATTTTGCAATGTATACGAATATCAAATCGTTATGTTATGCACCTGAAACAAATATAATGTCCTGCGTCTATTATACCCCAATTTAAAAGAAACAAAAACCTAGAGCAATTGCCTCATCCCTCCTAAAACCTCCCCTCCCCTCGTTCTGCATCAGGAGCCAGCCTGCCCGGAAAGGGCCCTTCCACCTCCCCCACCCACAGCACTGAGGGAGGTGAAGGAGTTAATGAGGCTGCCCAGCCTCGCACCCCAGCTTCCGAGCTAATCATTCCAGCCTTTGAAGAGGATGGCAGGAGGAAGGAGAGCATCACAGGGCAGGCAGTGAGGTTAAGGGACCTCCTTTCTAAGTCCTGTGTGCCAGCTATGGGGGGGCGGCCAGGGGCTGCCTCAGACCCTCCACCCTTCCCCTGCACCGACAGGCATCTGCCCTAGCTGAAGGCAGCTAGGCCCAGGCCGCCTGGGACAATGGGGCGGGGTTTCCTGCAGGGACTGCCGCAAGGTGGGAGGCGGGGCCAGGCTGGCCATGGGAAGGCAGGAACCCCGCCACCAGACACCGGCGAGAGGATGGCAGGGACATGGAGGTCCAGGACCCCAGCTGCTGACTCACTGCCTGTCTCAGGGACAAGTCACTTCCGCTGGCACCTTTGTCTCACAGGGACAGAGCCATGCCACACCCTCCCTCAAGGGCTCTGAGGAGATGCCCAGGGGAAGGGAGAAGGAAGGGCGGCGCAGGGCGAGGGATCCTTCCAGGGAAAACGTGGTTTCTCAGCCTTAGGAAGTTTCCTGTGCACCGGGCTCTCGGGCCTTCGGAACATCTCGGCTTAACCTTCCCCACACCCTAGAAGTCGGTACTTTTCTTGTTCCCACTTTACAGATGAGGAAACTAAAGCTCAAGGGGTTAAATAATTCGCCCGGTCACCTCTAGGCAGCATTTCTAACTTTAAAGCAGAATGAGTTCAGCTCTGCCATCATCAGTCCTTTCCCTTTGCCATCAACACAACCAGGGGCCCAGAGCCTCCGGGACCTCCCCAGGGGGAGTGAGGGTGTTTGTACTGCGGACCCCCTGGCCTGGCCAGGAACATGCAGCCTGACACCGACAAACATACGGAAACATGGGAGCCGGGCTGTCCTGATTACACACGTCCTGCTTTCCCAGTTCAGATCTCTGGGCACCGCCACGGCACCGCCACAGCACCGCCCACACCCACTGCCTGGGGAGGACGGGCGGGGCACCCAGAGGCCTGAACTTCAGGCTCAGCTCTGCTGCTCACCAGCACGTGGCCTCTCTCCCCGCTGAGGGGGGCTCGGTCTCAAGAGGCCCACAGGGAGCTGGAGACACCCCCCCAGCAGGTGCTGAGAAGGTCAGCGGGCAGGTCATCCAGGATGTGAGGGAGGACACTGGTGATGTCAGCACTGGTTCAGGGCGGGCCTGCTGGGGACATTGAGGCAGGGCAAGTTCAGCAGGATGAGCTCACACAGGACATGGGGCCTGAGATAGACCCAGGGATGAGTCGGACATAACAAATCGTGCCAGAGTCCATTCCCATCCGGTTCCTTTCCCCTCAATACAATCCCCTTGACCATGCGGGTCATGTGTCTGAACCTCATGAACCCCAAAGAGGCTCAGAAAGCACCCAGAACCTCCAGGACTTTTAACAGCAGAAGGAACAGGACCACCTCACAAGACAACACCACCCTCAGGGCATCACCCCTGCAGCGCCCCAAGCACGGATTCCAGGGAAGTGTTGGCACTGAAACTTCAAGCTTGGACGGGGCACTTGGCGGCGTCCAGGGCAGAGATCCCGCTGACTTTTCCCGCTATAACCCGGTACCCCCGCAGACCCTCCGAGGTTCCTGTCCGCTCTATTTTTGTCCCTGTGTCTGGGAAAACTGACTAAATTTCCTTTCATTTGGAACCCAGCCCGACTCTGAAGTTGGGTGGATGTAGCCACACTTCCGCACCCAAGTTTCCGTAGGTTTGAAAACAACGCTGGGTGTTGCAGAAACAGCTGTGCTAACAAGCACAGCTCTTATCTGTCCAGGCCGAGTCCTGCCGGGGTGTCCTGGAGGGAGGGCCGTGACTGAAGAGTGGCCAGCCACACCCAGCGGGGCCCGCGTCACCAAGAGGCTGATTCATCCGATAAGGAGCCTCATGGAAAACCCTGAGAAATGGGTGTGAGGGACTCTCCCCCCACACTGCCTCCAGAGCATCTTCCAGAAAGACTGGCCTGCTGAGCCTCATGCCACCTGCATCACCACCTTCCTCAGCCCTTCCAACACCCGTGTCTGCATTGGCACAGGCTGGACATGGTGGGCACCACACTGAGGGGTCCCGCCTCGTTGAGCACAGGTGCCAGCTTTCTCATCGACTTTGTAACCAAGCACAAGCCGGGGGGTGGCACCTGTGTGCTGTCATCTGCGTGTCCTCTGCCACGGTGCAGGACAAGCAAATTCCCGCCGGCCCCGCTGTCAATGCCAGGGCAGCAGCCTCTGTCCGCTGCCTCGGTGGCCCTCCACCCGGCTGCCCAGCAGAGGCACCAGGGAGCCTTGGAAACGACCCTGCTCACCCAGAGGTTCTGATTCACCTGGTCTGGGATGTGACTCAGGCCCTGGCATTTCTGAAATGTGCAGCCAGGATTGGGGATCTCTACTCTAGAGTTTGGACATGAACTTGGAGCTAGAGATTGCTAACTCAAAGGCTGGGAGGTGGGAAGAGGGAACCCAGGAGAGAGGTGGTGAAACCACTCATGCAGCCGCGTGTAGGACAGCGACATGGCACATCACACTGGTGCTGCTGGGGGGAAGGGGCTTGGCCCAGGCCCCGATCTTCCTCCCTTTCGAAGAAGAGATGGTGAGTCCTGGGCAGAGGAGGTACTAAAGTGTTTATCAATGAGTGAGGCACAGGCACCGGTCAGCCAAGGTGGGTCGCTGACCCTCAGGAAGGAGGCCTGCCGAATGCTGGTTCTGAGGCTTCTGTGTTCACCCTCCGAAACTTACCTCAATTCAATGCTCAATGAACATATGCTTTTTAAAAGATTTTAAAACATTTTGACTTTTAAATCTCTAGTTCCTCATCGTGTCCTCTTTTGAGAACACAATGCTTGCCGGTGGTAGGAAATGCAGAAAAGGAAATGAAGAAAGCCAAAGTCACCCACCATCCACCACCCACCACCCCCCATCCACCATCCCGAGACAACCACCATGCGCCCCACACAGGGGCCTCGCGCCCCCACTGCTCAGGACGCCCACCTCATCTTCCTCTGCTTGGGCAGGCAGGCGCCCGCCTTGGTGAGCAGTCAGAGGGAAAGCCCCGGTGGTCCCAAAGCCTGCCCAGGTGACTTGCCATCACTCATTCATCCTGAGGGCGTGGGAGGGGCAGGAAATCTTAGCCCCATTTGAAGAGAAAGGGAAAGTGAGTAACCAGTTTGGGCCGGGACTTCCCTCAGTCACACTAAGTCAATCAGCAAACACTCCTGGAATGCAAGGAATGTGGGGGTACACACACCTGACACCCCAGGCTCTGCCCTTGAGGACCTCACTATACAGGTAAAGAAACCAGACAGACACTCCACACACACACATACACACACACACACATACACACACACACACTGAGATTAAATGAGTTAATATCTATAAAGTGCTTACAATAGCATGTAGAACATACTAACTGTTCTCTAAATGTTTGCCGATAGCCTTATTTTTATTACCCAAGACATTTGGCATGTATGTTCCAAGACAGTGATAAAGATCAAAGGGCTCTTTGTTTGGAGGGAGGAAAGATTGTGGGGACTTGGGGGAGGGGATGGATTCCTGGATTCTGAGAGTGGACAAAGACCCCGGTCCTGAGCTTTGCAAACAGCCGGGGACAAAGTCCAGGGTGCACACACACACACACACACACACACACAAAAACCATGGGCAGCAGTTGCAACCAAATCTCTCTCTGCTTCAAAGTCTTCTTCCCTGGAAGAGGCGGGATGAAGCAGGTGGATGCCCCCTGGGCAGACTCAGGGGCCACGGACAGGCCAGCACGGCTGTGTCAGGGCCGCTGGGGGCCGAGCAGCCTCCGCTCTGTTTGCTGGGTGAGCCCTGCGGCCTGCAGCTGAAGGGAAATCCTGAGGAGCCTGAGGGGCGGCCCTGGGAAAGGCCCCTTTACCTTGGAGAGCAGAGGGGTTTTTAGAGTCTGAGTAAGGAACCGCCCCAGGCCAGGCTGGCAGCCAGGCCAAGAAACGGGATGCAGAGGGGGCCAGGATGTCTCCAGGGCAGGGCAGTCTGCTCCGGAGTGCTGCTGGGCAACCGGTGAGTGAAGTGCCCCCTTCCTGACCTCCACAAAACCTCCAGGAAAACCCACACTTCTCCCAGGGCTGCGGGCTGGATCAGAGGCGGGAACAAAGTGCTGGCTGACCCCGAGCCTGGCCTGGGCTTGAAGCAGGGACCTTCCCGGGGGCCTCAGGGCTCACAGAAGCTATTCTGATGTTCACACCCAAGATGTTTGTGCAAAGGACCTCACAAGGAAACACGACCCCCCCCCCCCATGTATGTACATTATCTGTCTTGTCACCCCAACCACTGGGTGGTAGATCCTAGAAACAGTGGGGTAGGAGGTGGCCCAAAAGCAGTCCCCTGTGATCGGTCCTTATCTACCCATGACGGTGTGAGGCCCAGGGCTCCTGGCTCAGCCCTACCCCCACCCCCGCACCCAGCAGGGCCAGGCCTATAATTCATAGGCTTCAGAGGGGCTTTGGTGGTGAAACCACAGTACTAGCTGGTACCAGCCGCACCCTCCCCCAGGCCCCAGGGATTAGGATGTGGGGGCTATTGCATTCCTTCTGACCACCTCTCCCCCACCCTCTGCCTCTGGGGGCCTCTTGGGCATCTGGGGGCCAGGCCTCAAGGAAAGTCCTGCAGCATTTCAGGCGGAGAAATGAGGAAGTGAGATTGTTTCTCCCCAGGAACCCCAGGCCTTCCTCTGAGACAAGCCCTTTCCCATGGCATCCGCCTCACTGCCCATGAGTCAACCCCAGAGCCTGGAGCCAGGAAGCACCCCCCTAGTGCCTGGCAGGCCTGGCTCACAGCTCCAGGAGAGAAAGAGCCAGACAGCAGCCCTGGGCAGGGCCCCCGCCCACTGCCCCATCCCTCGAAAGCCCCGGCCTTCTCTGCTCCCTAAGGAGGCAGGGTCCTTGCCCCCCGATAAGGGCATCTGCTCTACTCGTCCGCCCCCTGCCCCTCCTTCATCCAACCATCAGCTCTTTGAGGGCAGAGCTGTCTGTGCCTTTAGCTCCTACATCCCAGGGCTTGGCATGGGTCACAGCTGGGAAGGGACAGGGGCACTTCCCGGGGCTTCTCTGTGCTCAGGGCTATCTCTGTCATTCGTCCTTGGCAAGACAAGAAGCTGTGCTGTCTGCTCTCTGCATAGGCAGCCCCGTGTGGGAACCCCTCGGGTGGGGGGCGGGTGGAGGAAGTGGGGCCGGGTCCTCAGTTGGCCAGCGCTCCCCACACCTCCTGGAGGCTCCCTCCACCACTGCCAGGTCAGAAGCCCACGGAGACCTGGCCAACTCCACAGTCAAAGGGCTGTCTCCCTTGAAGCGCTTCCAGCTAACGTTTCCTCTCCAGAGGAGATAAACAAGGCTGGTGACATCAGGGAGGCCACCCGGGGCTTAAAGCCAGGACGATGGTTCACAGAATCCTCCGAATTTGGGCTCATGTTTTGGGGCTATTGTCTCCGTATCTTCAACTTCCCTCCACACCAACCTCAAGAGGTGGGGCGGACAGTTGGTCCCGTCTCTCTCAGACCCAAGAGAAGACAGAGACAGAAAAGTTACGTGACGTGCCCGAGGTTTCGTAGCCACCACATGGCAGCTGAGTTAACCTCCAGCTCCTGGCTCTTCCCTGTGAATTGTGCCCGGGGGAGGGCAGGTGTCCAGCACAGTTCTCTCCTCCGGCTCCCTGGGATGCTGGAGGCAGGAGGGAGAGAACAGCTGCTCAGTGGGAACCTCGAGGATGGGGGATGCACCTCAACACTCCACATCTCCCTGCAACAGCCAGCCATTCGCTCCTCATCAGCTCACCTCCGTACCAAGCATCTACTTGGTACCAAGCACTGTGCTGGCAACAGGGATCCAGGACGTGTGAAAGGATTTCCACCTAAAATGGAACCGGGGGTAGGAAACGGAAGCTCTCAGGCAAGCGCCTGCAGAAGGACAGAACTTGAGGACACACTGAGCCTGGCTGGGGTGTCTCCGCAGTTGAGAGTCGACCCAGGAACCAAGAGGCCACTGGCTGAAGCCCTGGTCGGGGTCAGGGCACAGGCCCAGGTTGCAGGAGGCAGCCATTGATGATGTCCGCTCTCGTTGATGCTCTATCTCTCTATCCCTCTCCCTTCCGCACACACTGTCTCTAAAAATCAATAAAAACATATTTTAAATAAAGAAAGAAAGAATGTGCTGGGTTTTTTTTAAAAAAGAACAAGCTGAGAGGCTGATTTCCTGTAAATGCCTGGTTTACAATAGACCAAGACTTACTTCCTGACCAAGGAACCTGCGCCAAAAATCTCTCCCCACCCCCCAGCCAAGGAGCTTGCTGCCTGGACACTGTTTCCAGGATCTACCACCCATGCGTGTGGATGGTGGCGCTCCTGGCCCATACATACAGCCCTCCCCGAACCACAACAGACTCACCGGTAGCCTGCGGCAGCATGCTTGGTCCAAATTACAACTCCTCTGCTGCTCTTGAATAAACTCAAGTTCTGGTCATGAGAGCTTCCTCAGTTTACCCCTTTGTTTAGGTTGGCAGGAGAGGCCGACATTAAACAGCTGATGGCACTGAAGCCTGGACTGTGGGAGTCTAGTCGAGGAGCCAGGGGAGGGCTCTGGGAAGAAGTCCGTCTCAGGTGAGATCTGAGGGTGAGAGCTGCCTGGCCGCGAGGAAGAGTATAGTCCGTCATCTGCCAGGGGAGATCGTTAGCAGGATGTGAGCGGGGTCTAGGCTGCATGTGGAGATGGAAAATTATCGGTCTAGAGATCGATGTCCCAAATCCAACCATCTCCCCTAAGGGACAGACCCTAAGTAAGAGTAGCATGCAGTTCCTAAACAACTTTCCTATTTCCAGGTATAATCAGCTGACCCTACTTAGCCCTTTTCATATAGAAACTATGGGCCCGGTGCACGAAATTCATGCACTGAGGGGGAGGGGGGTGCCCCAGCCTGGCCTGTGCCCTGTCACAGTGTTAGAGCCCTGCAATTGATCACCCCAAAGAGGTAGGCTCCGCCCACCCATTCGGGGCTCCTCAATGGAATGCCCCAAAGAGGGAAGCCAGAGCCAGGGGTCCCACCTCCGGCCGCTTGGAGCCAGGAGCCAGGACCCCCAGGCAGACCTTGCCAGACCCCTAGGCAGGCCTCGCTGCATGGAGCCGGGAGGAGGCAGGACCTGCAGGCAGGCCTTGCGGGACTCCCAGGCAGGCCTCGCCTTGTGGAGCTGGGGGACCAGCCTTCTCCTGACTCTGCACATGCAGCCAGGAGGAGGTGGGACTCCCAGGCAGGCTCCATGCTGCACACCCAGCGCCAAGCCCAGCCCCGCCCACCTGCACGTGCCTGATGTGCACGCAGCCATCTTGTGACGGTGTGAGGACATCATGGCGTGATGACCACTTAGGCTTTTATCAGTAAGGAATATAGGCCCAGCGGCCCCTATCTAGAACATTCTGCCCAGAATTCACCTTCTCCCCAGTCGGCCCTTTTCCCCACCCCGACTGGGTTTGCCCTGTCTCCTCCACGCTGCCTGCCTCCTTCACACCAGTGCAAGGTCCTCCCATCCGCGAGCATCATTTCCTCCTCCCTGTGGCTCCTTCGAGCAGACATCTGGTTCTCTCCTTCCTCTTCTAAGCCAGGCACCTGCCGGTTGCTCTCACATCCCTTCCCTGCTCCCTCTGTGATGCAGGGGCACTGACTCCTGCAAGCTCTGTCCCCCAGGGTCTGTGGAGACAGGGTTGTCCAGTGAAATTGGAGAACAGGAGAAAAACAAAGAAACCAGGGCATTTCTCCCCGCTTCTCTGCTCTGGGCAGGGTCTGCAGCAGGAGCTGTATCTTTGAACTTTTTATCCTCCGTTACAATGAAACACATTAGTCTCTCTTGCATTTTGAATGAAGCTTTTATCTATGCCTGATTTTGCAATCTCATGCACTGGTCTTTTGAAAAATATTGGTTCATTAAATCATAGAAATCTTCCAAGCGTGGACCCCTTTTATACACGATCAAAAGCCGCCTTCATTACTATCAACACCAATCTCATCAGAAAAGTCTTTAAATATTAGGCAGCTGTCAAGCTCACAGAGGCAGATACAAGTTTTCGCAAATGCTGATTTCTGCTTTAAAGCTGAAATTTTGTAATTGGCAACAAATCAGTTGTTTTCATTGAGGTGACAGTCTCACTTTGTTCATTTTCAAGAATGTCTGCAAAATATCCAAGTCTGATTAACACAGTTTGCCAGTCATCCTTTCTAGTAAAAAAAAATAATAAATAATAAGGTTCCACAAAGAGAGCCTCTAGTTCAGCTCACAGTGCAGAAGATAAACCGAACACATGCCTTGCTTCTTCCTTAAGACAACCCTCATTTCAGCGCATTCTGCATGCTTCCTATATCATCACGCAGAAAAAACAAAAAGACTCAGAGGTTAAGATTTAATAAAATTAATACTTATTACAGCTTCATCAAAAACATTATGTGAAACTGGCTTTATTTATTTTATTTTATTTTTTTTTTTTTTTTTGCCTTGATTGGTGCTAAAGCACCAGCCTGACACAGGCATATTCTCATTTTTTTTCTTTTTTAAGATTTTTTTTTAATTGAAAATGTTTTTATTTTTTTTGAGAGAGAGAAAGGGAGATGGAGAGAGAGAAACATCAATGTGAGAATAAGACATCAATCAATCAGCCGAAACCGGTTTGGCTCAGTGGATAGAGCGTCGGCCTGCGAGCTGAAGGGTCCCAGGTTCGATTCCGGTCAAGGGCATGTACATGGGTTGCGGGCACATTCCCAGTGGGAGGTGTGCAGGAGGCAGCTGATCGATGTTTCTCTCTCGTCGATGTTTCTAACTCTCTCTCTCCCTTCCTCTCTGTAAAAAATCAAAAAATATATTTAAATTAAAAAAAAAAAAGACATCAATCAATCGGCTCTTCCCACATGCCCCTACTAGGGATTGGACCTGCAACCTAGGCATGTGCCCTGACTCAGAACTTGCAACCTTTTGGTGCACTGAACAATCCCCAACCCACTGAGCCACACCAGCCAGGTGAATACCCTCATTTGATTATTGCACTTTGCATATATTGTGGGGGGGGGTTTCCCACACATCGAAGGTTTATGGCAATCTTGTGTTGAACAAATCTATTGGCACCACTTTTCCGACAGCCTCAGATGATGGTTGGCATTTTTTAGCAACATGGTATTTTTTAATTAAGGTGTGTGCATTGTTTTTTAGACATAATGTACTTACACACTTAATAGACCACACTATAGAGCAGCCGTGGGCAAACTACGGCCCGCGGGCCGGATCCGGCCCGTTTGAAATGAATAAAACTAAAAAAAAAAAAAAAAAAAAAAGACTGTACCCTTTTATGTAATGATGTTTACTTTGAATTTATATTAGTTCACACAAACACTCCATCCAGAGTGTTTTTGTTCCGGCCCTCCGGTCCAGTTTAAGAACCCACTATGGCCCTCGAGTCAAAAAGTTTGCCCACCCCTGGGTTAGAGTGAACATAATTTTTATATGTACGTACTGGAAAAGCAAAGAAATTGTGAGAATCTCTTTATGGCCCTATTAGCTTTGTTGCAGTAGTCTTGAATCAAACCCACCCTATTTCTCCAAGCCATGACTGTATAGCATTCCGACATTGTTTAAAATACATGTATTTATTTTTCTCCTCTTATTGAATTTATTGGGGTGACACTGATTAACAACATTATACAAGTTTCCAGTGCCCAGTTCTACAAGACATCATCTGCTCTCTGTATTGTGTGTCCACCACCCCAAGTCAAGTCTCTATCCATCACCATTTGTCCCCCCAAACCCTCCTCCACCTCCCTCCACCCTCCCCTCCCCTGGCAATCCCCACACTGTTGTCTGTGCCCATTGTTTAAAATTTTATTTATTAATTTTTTTTTACAGAAAGAAACATCAATTTGTTGCTCCACTTATTTATGCATTCATTTGTTGATTACTACATGTGCCCTGACCAGGGATCGACCCTGAAACCGTGTCGTTTCTAGACGGTGCTCTAACCAACTAAGCTACCTGGCCTGGGAAGCATTATGACATTTTGTAAAATTATTTACAAAGCTTTCTTCTTCTTCACCGGTGGACTAGGTATTTCCCAGCTGCCCCTCCAGATCCTCTCTCCACCCTAAACCCCACCCCGGAGGCTGACATGTAGGGACTATATGAATATTTTCCCTCTGGCATCTGGGTGGGCTCAGCCGTCCGGAAACACCAAGGGATGGAACGTGGGAAGGGAGTGAGACCAGGATATTTGTTCCTTGGGCTCCCCCTCCCTCAGGTCACCATGGTTGCCTGTGTGCCTGCCAGGCAGCCCTCTCCGCACACCTGTCTCCCAGGCGCTCTCTCTCTTTCCCGCCTCAAGCAGAGGAGTGGTAATGGCTCCCAGCTGTTGCTAACCGGGGTGGGGGTTACTGAACCACCTCTGGGTTTCTTTAACCCTGCCCACCTGTTTTAAATACAGTGGGGCCTTGACTTACGAGTTTAATTCGTTCCGTGATGGAGCTCGTAACTCAAATTACTCGTATGTCAAATCAAAAGTGAACGAGTGAGACACGTGATGCTGGGCTGATGTTGTGGCGTTCACTGTGGCGTTCGCTGCGCCAACTAGCGGTGGAGTATCTGAAGCTGGCTCGTAACCCGAATTTTAGCTTGAAACTCAAAGCAAAAAATCGGCCGAGAGACGGCTCGTATCTCGAAAAACTCATTAGTCGGGACACTCGTAAGTCAAGGCCCCACGGTATTAACCTCTCTGCAGTGATCTTTATGCACGGAATCATTTTCCTGCAGAGACCCCGACTGCCCCTCAGCTCCCCAGCTTCGTGGTCCAGGCTGCCCTGCCTCTGGCCAGTCCTTCCTCCATCAACGGCTGTTCTTTCCTCACCTACCTGCAGGGACCCTGGATTTATTTATGGTCCATTCCTCCTTCCTTCACACACTCCTTTCCTCAGACACCATTTCATTGGGTCATATGTATATGAGGAAAGGAATAGATGAGATAGATGATAGATAGATAGATAGATAGATAGATAGATAGATAGATGATAGATAGACCAAATGATAGCATATAAAACACCATCTTGGTTTTTAAACTTTATTACATATTAGTTCTAGACCAATAACATAGAAATAACATTATAACTACCGCATGCGAATGACCCAGCTTAATAAAGAGAATGTTACCGTGGCATTTGAAGCACCTTTGTACCCTCTTAGACACACCCTTTTGCACCCTCCACCTGCGGCAGAGCGGTCTCCTGAATTATTTTATTAATTTTAGTCTTGCTTTTCAGTATACTTTCAATACTTATGTACACATCCTTCAAAAACTCTTTTTAGAGAGTATGTTTTTGAAGTTGGTTACTTTTTCTGTTTGCTACGTGTTTTTTTGTCCACATACAGAGGCTATTCCAAACCATTGATGCCCATCACAGCCAGTGAGCACCCGGGGCTTCTGCTCGGCACGTCCAGGCGAACTCCAACTCGCAGGATGTCATCTTAAACATGTAATCGGAGGAAAGGAGCGTGGACAGCACCACGTCACTTCTGCTCACATCGCAGTGGTCAGGACTCCTATCACCCAAAACTAGCTGCAAGGGCATCTGGGAAATGTAGTCTTGCTATGTGCTTAGGAAGAGAAAAATGAAGCTGGATTGGGTGAACACATTGCATTGTCTCTGCCTCTCCGACATAGAAATGTCCCCTGTGACGGAGGCTGTTCGCTTCTTAGAGGTCTGGGTCCTATTTAGTGTGACACTGTTTCTCTCCTAGAAAGCTCTAAGTGCATTGTAATGGACTCTTCTGGACCCACAGAAGAAATGACGATGCCCTGTTTCTTCATGCTCCTGGGTGACTAGAGTTTAGGGATCATCTTTCTTTCCCTGGAGCCTACAGAACTAAAAGAAGTGATTTTAGAACTGCAGGGGGCTCTTCCCAGCCCCAGATTCAAGGCTCTGTCCCAGGAAACTTCCAAACACAGAGCCTGGGCACTGCCCAGCAGTAAGCTGCGATAGGCTAGAGTGTATGGGACTGAATATTTATCCTCATTCATATAGTCACTAATTACCACATACCAGGCAATGTTCTAAGTGCTGGGGCATAGTTAGGTGAATAAACTAATCTGGGCCTTTATTCTAGTCAAGTCCAGGAGAGAAGCACAGAAGCAGATGATGGAGTTCAGGGTAGCTGAGGGAGATCATTCACCCAGGTGACCCTCTCCTGGGCTAAGAGGCAGACTGCAGCTGGGGAGGGGAGCGGTGGGGCTAGACAGGGGAGAGTGGGGGCGGGGGAGCCCTTGCCTGGGGCTCACCTGGGGTTCATCTCCCCAACCTCTAGGCTATTCTCCAGGGGGCCTCCTGCCCCAAGCTTGTCAGCTTAAGAGTCTGCCGGCTGCCTCGGAGGCCTGGGCTGGGCCCAAGGAGGCCTCTGAAGAAGAGAGATGGCTGAACGTGAACCCCCAGTGGCCCAAGGTGACCTGGATGGGATCACTTGTTTCTTTCTGATAGAAGAGCGAAAACAGAACAGCATCTTCCCCGAAAATCAAGGGGCCCCCGGAGGCAGCTGTCACTTTGACAGGCTGGCCATGCAAAGCCTCAGGACTGCTCCCTGGGGCCTGCCTGTCAGTGAGCTCAGGAGAAAAACAAGTCCCAGGGAGCAGTGAGTCACCGCTGCTGACAACGGCAGCGACAGCCGCCCAGCCTGGGACTGAGAGCAGGCACCAAGGAGGGCTGACAGAGGCCTGCTCCGCCAGGGGCCGGGACAACTGGTCAGGAGACACTCCGCCTTGGCTCTACCTGGTGTCGCACAGCTCGTCCCAGAAGGCCACCACTCCATCTCCGCTTTGCCACACCCAACTCAACCTTCCAGGCCCCCTTGTCCATGATGTCTTCATTAATTCTCTCGCCTGAATGGGAAAAATTTGCTCATTCATTCACTTATCAGCAAACTTATATTGAGCCTTCCGTGTAGTAATAAATACAGGAAAATAAAACAATTCTTCCTTCATGGGGATCACGTTCCACTGGAGCAGATAAGGAACTACGAGTAAGTATGAAGAGTGTTGGATGTATGTGCCCAAATGCAATTATGTACACATGTGTGTAAGCGTGTATATGGGGGTACATGTAAATACACCTCCCACATGAGGTGTGAGCACCTGGGAGGCCACTCACCAAGCCTGGGCTGTGTGGAGGGGTGGGTGGGACCTGCCAGGCAGAGTGGAAGAGCCCTCGAGAGTCCACAAGAGTGAAAATGGAGAAAGTAAGGCCATCGCCTCATGTAATTGCACTAAATAAACCATCGGCCATAACTTGCTTCTCCATTATATTGTCACCAAGGGCATAGCCACACCCAAGATCCCATTCACATGCCGGCCAGGGCCAAACCGAGGCCTACGACCCGTCTGCTTCGCTTTCACTATCCATCTGATGATCAGTATCTCAGTGAGGAAGGCCGGGAAATAAGTATAAGGAATTTCAAATGTAGTAAAAGGTAGAAAGGTCGGGTCACCCCTGTCCCAGGCTTAGCTCCAAAAGGTCTGCATCCAGGGAAATCGTTTGTTCCCCAGTAAACCAGGATGACTGATCACCCTAGAAAATAAGGCAGAGGGAGAAGAGAGGAGGGCAGGGATCTGGCTGATGGATCAGTTAGCCACCTCGGGAAGGTGAGGGCTGGCTGCAGGTGGGCAGAGAGAGGGGTCTCTCTAGGGCAGGGGTTCTCAACCTTGGCTGCACATCAGAATCACCTGGGAATCTTTTTAAAATCCTGATTTCTGGGCCTCATCCTCCGGAAATTCTGTTTCTTTGTTACTAATGTTGTGGCCCCACCCCATAACAAAGAAACAGAATTTCCAGAGGATGAGGCCCAGAAATCAGGATTTTAAAAAGATTCCCAAGTGATTCTGATGTGCAGCCAAGGTTGAGAACCACTGATCTAGGGGAAGGAGGCTCTTCCTTTGGAAGCATTAAACCCACCCCCATTGTCACCCACTCACCCCCCACCCCCTCCTGATTGCCCCAAGCCATTGTCATCAGTCCCAGATTTGTAGCCCCGCGCCCTCAGCAAGGCTGCGGCTCATCCTCACCGCTCAGCGACCTTGGGGAGGGCACGCTGGGATTCTATCCCCTTCACACAGAGAGCACCTGGCATCCTCCCTTGTCTCACAACAGAGGCCCCAGTGGAGCTGGGCTTTGGCGACGTCCGATGTTCGATGTTGCCAAGCAGCTGTCTTTAACCCGTTCCTGCCCAGCCCTCCAGCTTACTTACACACCAACCCCTTCGTCCACTTTCTGTCCCCCAGCTCTGGCTTTGAACACTGACCAAGGGGGTCGGGGCAGCTTAAGCTATGGACAATATGACTCTGCGAGTCTCCCCCTCTGAGAGGGACATCGAAGCCCCCCACCCCCAGCCCTGCTGGCCAACGCAGGGTCAGGAGGAGTAGCAATGTTGTTCCACCAAGGCCATGCGTCTGCCAGACCCCACGTCGGCCCGTGAGCCACCAGTCACACTCAATGACGCCTCTGTGGCGAGGTGGCTTGTGAAAAGCCCCTGTGTTGTGGCTCCCGGCTCCAGTGAGGTCTTCGATACAAGGTCTCCATTCATGTCAGGCTGGCCCTCCTCGGCCTCACAGGCACCCCTGCTCCCTGAGAAAGCTGCCTGGGGTTCGGGTGGATCTTCCCCTCGGCCTCCACCAAGTGCCTGCTGCCGCGTTCCTCCTCCACCAGCAGGGCCTTCTGTCTGCCTCCTAGGAGGTGCTGACCGGGGCTCAAAGCGGCAGGCCCTGGCATGCACACCGGCCCGTGGGTCTTTACTGTACCTCTCTGTCCACCGCCACCCAAGCTCCTGGCTGCCATGAACTGTCAATGAGAGGACAGGCACAATAAAGCATGCAGTAGACACTTTTTCCTCCTCTGATGAGCTGAGGGGAAGAAAAAGCTGAAAGGCACCCACCTGGAGGGACCAAGGGACAGTCAATTCTGAGGAATGGGCTGCTGGCAGGGGCCTGATTAGTTAAGCGTCAGTTCGTTGGGTTTTGAAGCACATGCACCTTGTCGAGTCCTAAACTATTCTGCAGAGCATGCATGCTCCCAGCAGCGGAATGGAGCTGCGGGTCTCAAACTTGCCCGTGTACTGGAATCACCTGTGGAGCACAGACTGCTGGGCCCAGCCCCAGAGTCAGTGGTTCATCGGGAGGGGGGTTGGGGCCCAGGAGTTTGCATTCCTACTCCGTTCCCAGGTGATGCTGGTGCTGTGGTCAGAGGACCTCACTGTGAGAATCATCGAAATGGGGTCCCCCCTGACCTCAAGGGAGATTACCAGTCACTTAACGCTACGAATACGCACCTGAGTTCCCTAAGACACTTCCAGAGCAAAGCCCGCCCACAGATGCCATGAACGCAGGCTGAATACATCAGAACTGAGGGAATGTGCGGAAATACACGGCGGGAGGACATCTGCTGCGTGCTTACTGTCGATGCTCTCATCATCTCACATGACTGTCATCAAGGCCTGTGAGGCGAGTAACCACTTCCCTGCTTCACAGAGGAGAAAAAAGTGGCTCAAAGGTCTGTCACTTCCCCCAGGGAAGTGATTACTTGGGGCCTGCCGACATCAAAGAGGAGGTGGGGTTTGTCAGAGAAGCTTGCTGGAGGAAAAGTAGCTCAAGCTAGATGGTGAACAAGATGAACATGAAGAGGGGCAGGGAGCTTGCGCAAGGCCATATTGAAATGGGGGAAGAGAAGGAGTTGGGGGGAAGGGAGGTGTCCTTCGTGGTGGGTGGGATAAGAGTCAGGAAGGTGAGAACAGGGGAGGGGTGAGATAAGTGAGAGCTTGGCAGGTGAAGGGCAGTAGAGGCTGAAAAGAGCGGATCCTGGACTGCTGCCCACACCGGGACCCCAGGGCCTGATCCGGAGGCCAGAAGGTGCTGCTACAGAGTCTAAAGTTGGCAATGGCCTGACTCTTCTGGCAGCCAGATGGGAGCCAGGAGAGCCTGAGGCAGAACTACCGAGTGGTAGGTCAAGGCGGTCCATGAGCAAGGCAATTTCCCTGGTACTGTCTCCTGTGGTAACTGAGTACTTTCACAGATTGTGTAACCCAACTGTTATCATTGCCAACCACTCCTCCAAGGATTACTAGGGGTGGTCATCTTTTCTGTTTTTCCTCACTTTCTGAGGAGTCGCAGTGACCCTCAAAAATCCAGATGCTCCAAAGAAGGGGGTGAGTGTCAAATAAACGTGACAGTGAGGGCTGACAGGGGTTTGTCCAGACTGCCAAGGGCTCCTTAAAGGATCTTAAAATGAGCTCTCTCCCAGTCTCCACATGCCTGTGCTGTCCTGGAAGCTTCGGCCCGTTTGTTCAGCCTCCAAAGCAGGAAACCTTAAGAATCCTGGGCCCAATGAGGGCTCTTCTTACAGCCCTCTGTCAGAAAGTGAAGATGGCCCCACTGCCCTGGAGAAGGTGGGTGCATCCCGCAGGGCCACCCGCCACCAGGGCGGCTGCACTCAGAGAGGGTGGGGAGGGCGAGGGAGGGAGAGCGTGGACTGCCCGGTGCAAACCGGCCCGCCAAGTCCTGGGGCCCCCTCACCAGGCCCACCAGGGTTCACAGAAGTATCTTCTTACATGAGCACAAGAGCATGAGGCTGAGCAGGGAGATTCCTAACTTCATTTCTCCTTAGATACAAGCTTTTATCAAGTGGGCAGCAGGCCAGGCCCGACCCAGAGAAGAAAGCACCATTCGCGTCCTCAGTGCCCTCGGAGCTGAGCCAGAGGGTGGGGGAGATGCCCTTTGAAGGAGCCTCTTTGGAAATTCCTCACATTTTTTGGCCTTTGTCTCTGGGCATTGAGATGGAGATCTCAGTTAAACTCTGCAGAGAGCGCCCAGTCTCTCCTTTGCATTCAAAAGGAAGATCCCAGCAGAGAGCTGAAAGAATTTGGTGGCTGTTTTCTCATCTCCCTGACCTACTGAGTCACTTGGGGTGCAGGACATAGCGGAAAGATTGGGTTTCTTCTGCTTCACCGCATTTCCTTCTCTCACCTCTTGCCCCAGCCCCAGGCCTAAGTCACCAGTGATGTAGCTGCCATGCCCATCTCTAAGAGCTAGGGGTTCCCAGGGGCCACCCAGGCACCTGTGTGCTGGTAGACATGACTGGGAGCCAGGACGCCTGGTCCTGACGGCTCCGTGAGACCTCAAGCAAACCTCAGTGGACTTGGATGTCTCACTCCTACCACCTCCCAACATGGAGAAGAGTTTGGCCTTGTTCTCCTACTTCCCATCCCGGGAAAGGTGAGGGCACCAAAGGTGAGAGTCAGAGCATGTTCAGTGTGAGAACATTCCTAATGGACAGGGACACCGTGGCCAGGCTCTGTCAATAGATTAGCCGGAGCCCCCTTTGGCCAGTAATTTCAGATTTCCACACACCTCTGTCCAGTAAGGCTTTGCAGTTGTTGTGACCGAGAGTCCCTCTGTCACCAATTTGAGATCCACGTCCTTTTGTTCCCCCTGAACTGGCACCCCTCCCACCAGATACCACCTTGCATCCAAATCAACAGATTCCCTAGTAGCTGGGGGAGGAGAGGAAGCCGGCCGCCTCCCTGCTGTGACTGGCGTCACCATCACGGCCTGCCCTGACCACCACCAGTGGAGTTTCTCTGCTCACTCCCTTCCTGATTCTGTCCAGATCACGTCTGCGCAGAAGGACTTGAGTCAGCGCATCCTTTTTGTGACCAAAATGAAGTCTTCATCAAGGTACAACTGGCCCAAAGGAGGGAAGACACTACAGACAAAACGAAGCAGAAACTTCTTTGACAGTCAGTCCCACAGTACTTTCCCAACCATCCCTCTCAGAAACCCTTGTACCTGTTGCCAGGTTTTGGCCCCACCAGCCCTGCCCCACAGGCCTGATATCCCTCCAAGAGGTTAAAAAAAAACTGACCTAAGTTAAGGCAGCAGCCATTGACAATGCCAGAAGAATCACTAACTCCCTGCATGATCTCAGGTGAATCACTTAACCTCTGAGCTTCAGTTTTTCTTCTCTGAAAAATTAAAGGATTGTATGAGAAGGCCTCTAAGGTCCCTCCTCCCAGATATGACAGCCTAAGGCTCAGGTGTGAGCTCCACCTCTGACCACAGGAGCAACTCATCCGTTCCCCCTTCAGCTGTTCAGGTGCAGGACCTGGCCCACAAGACTGGCTGTGGCTAGAATCCAGTAGCCATTCCTTTGTGGTCCCAATCCCCATGTGGGTGGCTGGAGGTCAGAGCCACAGGCAGACAGCCACCCTTCCATGCCACGTGGGCTCCAAAACCAGACCGGCCACTTCTCCAGGCACTGAGAGGTGTCACTGTGTTCCCAGAGGTGGGGACCCCTCTGAGTGCTGGAACCACAGACTAAAGAGACACTCAGAACTCATCTGGGTTCTGGCAAATTCTCCAACAGCAAGTCTAATCCTGTTCTCTTTCTCCTTCCTTTCGCTTTTTAACTTCAAGGAGCATATTTCCCTGTGAAAAGGGATTGCATTGAATGGGCTAGCCGTAGCATCTCCCCTCTCCTCTCCTGCAGATGAGCACAGCAGCTCCTGTACCAGGACAACCCAAACATCCAGAAAGATCCCCCTTTTCTTCTTCTCACGCCAAGCCCATCTCACCCTCCTGTATGAAGGGGCGGTGCAGTGTTCGTCCTCTTAAGCCGCCAGGTCTCTTCAGATCTCTGCTCCTTTCTGTGCCTTGTGTGCTGTGTCTTGCTCTGTATGCATTCGTCTGGGTGTGTGTCTGTGTCCTTCTGTGTCTCTGGGAGCTCTCTCTTCTCTGTCTCTCACTGTGTCTATCCAGGTGTGTGTGTGTGTGTGTGTGTGAGAGAGAGAGAGAGAGAGAGAGAGAGAGAGAGAGAGAGTGTCTGTCTCCCTGATACCTCTGCAAGGGCATTTTTGGGTTAATGTATATGATTTTATTACTCCAGTAGAATTTTCTTATTTTCTCCTTCCATTCAAGGCCAAACTTCTCAAGGTTTTTCTGCAGATGACTGGTTGCCCAGGGGCAGCCTTTGTTCTAAACCTGTGTCCTCCAGGAGTCAGCACAAGCCGATCTTCCAAAAACACAAGTCTAAGGCCAGAAGTGCTGGGAGCGATGTGTATTTTATCACTGTCTCCATGGGATAATGGGGGAACCGTTATATCACACACCACATCACACCACAAAATTCAATCCATCTTCCTCGTTTTGCTCTCTCCTCAGAATTCTTCAGAAAGCATCACATTTTCATGTACTTTGCACTGGACGGATGAGCAGGCATCGGAAGACCTGCCATATCTGCAGCCTCCTGTAAAGACTCGGTGCTACAGCAGGTAAGCTGCGGCTGGTAGGCCATAGCCGATTGGGCCACAAGTGAGCACCTGACCTGGGGCCGCCCCTCTATTGGTCAGCCAGCATCCTATGAAATAGCCCAGCCTAGGAGGTAGTGAAGCTGAAACAATAAAATTAATCTGCTTAGGGAGTTTGGATGCAGCATTGGATGACAACCACATGGTTGTCAGTGAGACAATCAGAATGATGTAGAAAGAAAAGCCAGGGCAGTCCTGACCTGGTAGCTCAGTTGGTTAGAGCATCCTCCCCATACGCCGAGGATGCAGGTTGGGTCCCAGTCAAGGCACATGCCAGAATCAACCAATGAATGCATAAATAAGTGGAACAACAACGTAATGTTTCTGTCTCACGCTCTCTCTCCCCCCTTAAGTCAATAAGTTTTTTAAAAAACAAGGACAGGGAAATATTGTCCTGTGACAACAGAGCAAAGTAGGGTGAGAAGCTGCAGATCCAGGGCAGTGTAAGCCCCAGAGGCCCCTGTTAACCCTGCTTCCCAGACAGTCCGCTCGCAGGCCTCAGTGGGTTCTTGTTAAAGCTTGTTAAATGGGCCCGTCCGCATTCCTGAAACACCTCCTTGCTCTGAGCTACATCCCACTGGAGGGTACATCCATGTCGTGGGGGTTAGGTATGCTGCTCACTGGGGTCTCTGGTACCCTTCCTAGAGTTACGCTGACACGCAGGCCCTGGGGAAAGTGTGGACCCATTCATCGTTTCCTGGCCGGAGGCTGGGGGAATCCTCTCCAATCACGTCCTTCTCAGAGCCTCAGTGAGGAGTTATTGTCCAGTGCTCTGCCAAGAGAAATCCCAGACCTCTGTCTTTGGATGGTGAGGACCTTTCGCAAGCGCCCACTGTTTTGTTGGGTCCCATGAGCCCCCTCCGCCCAGCGCACTCCACTCTGGCTGGGCCACACAATGCCAGGGGAGTGAAACTGGAGAATGTGTGGAAGTTTGTGGCTTTCATCTCTTAAACAAATAGCAAATTCCTCAGGGCTGCCGCTGCTGGAATTAAACAATGATGTGTTCAGGGAGGCTCCAAGGCGTTACCTTAGCAACGCCCAGGCTGTTTTCAGGCAAGACCTAGTTAAAGAGGAAAAGAGAACAAAAATAATAAAGGGACGCGTCTGGATGGGGTCCAGGGACGGGGGTCTTTTGGCTGAATGTGTGTGTTGCGTGTTCTGATGTGTCTGCAATCCGCCTTTCAGCTAAGCTTCCTCCCGCTCCCCTCGTGTGTTCCACCGCGGGCGCGTTCACCCCCTAGAATACTAATGGGCGGCTGAGAGAAGACAGCACGATGCATGGGGGACAGGTTAGACAGGGAAAGATGTCACAGCTGGGACCTCCTGAGTGGGACGTGACACACGTGACGCCTGCCGGGTGGCTCTTGAAGTCACTAAGGTCATGGGAGGAAGCAGGAGAGACTTTTAGATGTGACCAGGGCTGGGGCCGTAGGCCGGGCCAGGGCCAGTGTGGCCGACTCTGCCGGACCGTGCGTGGGGACAGAAAAGATAAGATTCCTCCCCCTTTCTAAATTCCCCTGGCGGGACTAATCAACAAGTTGGCACGAGACGTTCGCAGGAGGAAACAACGTTTAAGAACATGGGTACCTCCCGAACACAGTGTGGACGAACACGGGACTAGCTCAGTGGAGACCTGAGAGGCGGCCTTGCAAACTCGGAGACCTACAGTAACCACAAAGGATGGTCTGAAATGAAAACGTTTCACTAAAAGCGGTCTGTGGCAGGTAGTCACGTCCTAGGCTGATTGACAAAAGTCAATCTTTACCTTAGCTGAGCCGGTCCATTGTCCTTTGCATCTAGGATAACACACCTTTGGAATGTCAGGGTGACTCCCTTTTGTTCCGGACCCCTCAGGGCCCAGCCAGTGCACCAGAGCTGAGACTACAATCTCTCATCATTTTTATCTTGTTCATTGTTGACTGTTAACTATCCTGTACCCACCTGTGTAAAAGATGTATCATTTTACTTTTTATCCAATCACAAAGGCTCCTCCACTTTGCTCTCTCCTGCCTCCCTAATCTATCACCAATGCATTTCATGTAACCCACTCACACCTTCTCTTTTGATTGAAATGTATAAAATAAAGTGCCAAACTGCCATTCTCTGGAGTATTATCTCAATGCATTGAGATTTTGCTTCCTGGCAATTGTCAACAGTTCAGCTCATATAAACGCACAACAATTCTTCAATGTTTTTTACATTGACATCAGGGAGAGGCCCAAGAAGCAAAAGCCATTACCTTAAATACCCCCTTCAGCTAAAGACCAGAGATGTTTGGGGGTGGAGAATGGGTGGACGGAGGTCATCTGGAAAAGTAGAGTAAACAAGAGTAAGATTGTTATGGAGATCTGCCTTCTCCCCTGCTGAAAGTTTCTAGAGATTTGCATATCCTCTTTGGGGTTTGGAGGGACACCTCACAAGTTAAATGTCCTTTGACACAGGGTAACTTCTACTTGGTTTTCAAAGCTTCTTCCTTGTCTGCAATTTCTTAAAATTAACTAAAATAATCAATATCCCACCCTAGCCGGTTTGCTCAGAGGGTAGAGCGTTGGCCCATGGACTGAAGGGTCCAGGTTTGATTCCTGTCAAAGGCATATACCTCGGTTGCAGACTAGATCCCTGGCCCTGGTTGGGGTGTATGCGGAAGGCAACCAATCGATGTGTTTCTCTCACATGATGTTTCTTTCTCTGTGTCTCTCCCCCTCCCTTCCACTCTCTTTAAAAATCAACGGAAAAATATCCTCGGGTGAGGATTAACAAACAGACAAATAAATAAATAAATAATCAATATCCCAAAGAGGCATATTTGGGGGTGGCATACTCCGCTCTCCTTCACTTGCTACTTGGTGTGGCCACCTTTTTTGTGTCAAAGTGTACTTAATGTAAGGTGGCAATGCCACACAAAAACAGACATGTCCAGTTTGCTGATAAAGCATTTTGGTGTGTTTGCTTATTTACTTAGTTATTTTTCTATTTTCTGCCTCTTTTACTAGAATGTGAATTCTGGTCCCCAGAACAGAGCCTTGGCCACGCCAGTTTTGCAGTAAATAAAGGGCAGGGAACCTGTTAAGTTCACGATGGCGTGTGCAGAACTGACATGTTCAGCAGCCAGTGGGAAGAATGAGTTGGGTCCCTATGCAGTCCCTGGAAAGATGGCCCTGGGAGCAATTTGCACGGAGATGCACATTTGCTCCTGGGTGTGAATATATTTCACAAATACACACAGCTAATTACTGGCGGTGGCTACGTCTTGGAGGAGGGATTGATGGGGAGTGTGGTGTGAGCCAGGACCAGGACCAGGCAAAAAGAAGCAGGACCAGTTGTTGCAGAGAGAGAATTTACCAAAGTCAGGGAAGGCACCCACAGGAGGGAGCCCCCAGGACACATCCTAACAGATCCTACCTCTGACCCCAAGGGCCAAGGGCTGACCAGGCCACAGGCCCAGGGACTCTCTTGTCCCTGCTTCCATTCCTGCCTCCACTGAAGTGAGAGAGCCTGGGGGGCTGGTGACTGGAGAGCATCCACAGAGAGAGCAGCCTTTCGCCTACTACGTGACATCATGGACTCTTAGGCTTCTCACTGACAATCAGTAACAGCTGTGATGCCAGTGGGTGGAGCAGCCTCCTAGGCTGGGATGGAGAGTAGTCTGGGGGGTTGACATGGGAGGGAGAGTGTAACCAGGGGGACGTGCTGGGCGCTGACCTTCAAGGACAGAGATGCTTTCTGCTGCGGAAAGATGGCAGGGCCTTGCACAGAGAGGAAACCGCGTCATGGGGCCCAGCGACAGGAAGACACTGGCCTGTCAGAAGAGACAGGAGGTACCTGGAGGGCAAGGTGGGCAAGGGGGCCACAAAGGCCTCCGCGATGGCCTGAGGCATCTGGGCCACATTCTGAAGTAGATGGGAGCCACAGCCACCGGGGACCACAGAGCAGTGACAGCTCAGGACAGTGGGGGTGGGAGCTGGGCCAGGAGACTTTCCTCCTGGTCATTCTGCTCCTCTCCTACTGTGACCACACCCCCCCCACACACACACTACACAAAACACATTGCGCACACACCACACATGTACACAAAGCACTCACATGCACACATACATACACGCACCGCACACAAACACCCACACACACCACACATGCACACCTACTGTGCCCACATACCACACACACACATCCAAACCACACATCCACACACTGTACCCACACATTCACACAGACACACATTTACACATACTATATTCACAGGCTAACCCCACACAGCACACACAGTGCACCCACACACCACTTCCACACATCACACACATACACTCAACATCCACAATCTCCAGCCCCCACTGCACTCACCCACACATATGCATGTCCAGCACCCTGAACACTGTACCACACGGGGGTTGTGCCTCCTGTAAATGTGGGCAGGTAACTGAGCATGAAACACCTGAGAGAATAAAAGGTAAAAAGCCTTCAATCTCTGTGGCTGTTGTTGGGCATTCAGACCCCAACTAAGGTTTGGAGCTCCTGGATTTAGGGTGACTCCAGGGAACTCCCGCCTCCATCTCCCATCAGAATCTCCCCTTCCCAGCTGGAGCCATGGCCCTGGTCCTGCCCCTGCCCCTCCTTCTCTCCCTCTGACGCACTCTGGCACCTTCCTGTCTCCTAGGACCCTGTCCCCAGGCCCTCGCTGTGTCTGTGGCATTCCTGGGATGAGGGCTAAGCACAGGTTATCTGTCCATCTGCTGGCCACTGGCCTGTTTATCTTCTTAGGGCTCTTTCCTGAAATAGCTCGGGGTTATCTAAGCTGCTGGAGCCGCCTGACAGCTCCCCCTCCCAAGAAGAGTGGCGCTCATCACTGGCAGCTGTAAACGCCTTTAATCCAGGCCTGAATTCCACACATTATTAGGCCAACTGGAGACCTTCCTGGGGATGTGAGCACCTCCACCCCAGCAGACCCCCAGCTGCCGCCCACGCCCGTGAGAGCACCAGGTAGCTTCTGCCCCCTCCTCCCCCAGCAAGGTGGTCTGGTTAGTGAGCTGGTCGTGCTGCTGCCTTCTTGTCTCACCCCAGGACCCACCAGCTGGACACGTCTCCTCTAAGTCCAGTCATCCCCTCAAAATCGGCAAACTGGAAGCCAACCTCATCTTCCACCTTATTCCAAACCTCCTACCTCTCCCACATTTCCACCGTTCAGCCATGTCAAACCTTTCCTAGGCTCCCGGATTGAAATCTCAGTCACATTCCCGTGCCTTCCCATCCCTCAGTGCCCCTCCCGGGGACCACGTCCTGAGCCCGGCCCCTCGGCGCTCAAGCCTCCCACACAGATGTCGAGTACAGACTTGAACCAGCGTCTCGAAGCCCCCCACGAGCAGGCTCTTTCGGGCCTCCATGCCTTTGTGCGAGCTGGCCTGCCCAGCAGACACGCCCTGCAGTATCTCCTCCCCCTCACCAAGACCTCCTCCCCGTCCAGGTCCCACTCTTATTAAGTCCTCATCCATGCTCCTCAGTCATTCATTTCTTCAGCCCATGTTAACTGAGCACTTGCGATGGGCCAGGCTCTCACTGACCCACCACCCCTCTGAGCTCTCATGCCCGAGTAACTTCTGCCCCACGCTTTTGCATAGGATCCCTGAGGTCTCGTAAGGTGTCACCATCACCGTGTGTGGGCCTCCACCCTGTCATAAGCTCCTTGAGGAGGACAACCTGCCAGCCTCCTGGCTTCTTCTGGGTGTCCCCTGGGGCTCCTACATCTTCGCACTTCACCTTGGGTGGTAGCGGTTTAGTTTTTGTTTGGATTGCCAACTTTTTGTTTCATCAAATAAAGGCATCTTCCCATGACCGCGATGTCATAAACCAAAGCACATTTTGATACTGTGAAAGCAACACCAGGAAAGCAGGAAGGCTAGAATCTCAGCATAAAGGAGAAAAGTTCACATTTTTCTGTTTCTTCATTTCAGAACATAACCTCAGAATAAAAGGACAGTCCTTTTAATGGAATACATTTAGCAAGTTGGAAAGTTCTTCGTTCCTTTTCTTGTTCTTCGGTTCACAGGGGACCATCAACACCCGCCCCCCCCCCCCCCCCCGACACACACACACACACACCCCGTGTTTGGAGCCACTGCCTGTGAGTCCTTGGCAGTGAGCACAGCTCTCGAGTGCCTGGACAGCTGCTTGGCTGTCTTTGGTTGTCGCCTGAAGAAGCCACCCTGAGCCTCCTTCCACAGGCCCAGCCTGGGTGCGAGGGACATGGCTGGCCGGGCAATGGTGACCCCACGCCCAGGCTGCCATCCCTTCAGACGCTGGGACACATGGCCGCATGTTTGACCCTCCGCAGGCACACAGATGCTCTTGACACTGATTCCGCCCTACTTTGGGGGCGGTGAAGTCCTGGAGCCTCTGGGGAGGCAGGTGGGATGGGGGCAGAAGCAGAAAACAATGGGTCCAGGAAGCTCACCCCCACCCTGTGGCCTCCCAGCTCTGAGCCAGGCAGGAGCCGAGCTGGGTGAGACCCCAGAAACTCTGTCCCCACCCTGGATCTTGCCGTCTCCCATCCTTGTCGGCGCTGGCGTCTTCAGGAGAGAAATACACACGAAACTTTCCAGTGCTCAGCCCAGGCCTCCTCCAGCCGCTTCCATAAAAAGCTATGCCATTGGACAGGAGGGAGCGAGATTTTTCCAAAGGATGTATGTGTGTATTGTTGGGAGCAGCAAGCATCTCGGTGAACTCCGGGTCACGGCACAGCCTGACAAATGGCAGGAAGTTCAGGACTTGGGCCTGACATTTTTACACAAAGGCTGCACAGCCCAGCCAGGTGAGCTGGGCCTGGGCACTGACACGGCCACCGCCCCGCACTTCCTGCCCTTTGTTGGCCCATGTGCAGCCTTCCCAGCGTCCCAGCCTTTCCTTCGTGCCTGACTCCTGTTCGTTATTTATGGAGAGGAGCTCCTCAATATAGAAATGGGTGGATCCGGAGTCCGCAGCAGGATGTGGGAAGGCAGACTGGCAGGGTGCCCACCACCGGGGCAGGATTGACGAATTAAAATAATGTGGCCGTAGAGTCCCAATAATAAGCCTGTCTGGTATTTATATACCTGAGGAGATGTTTCCCGTGCTCCCCTGGCCACGGTTCAGGGGCTCACAGCCGCCCGTCCATCATCCCTTGGCTGGCACCACTCTCTGGCCCCCCTGGCCTGCTCTGCCCTCGCCTGACTGTGAGTGGACTGAGAGACCAGCCTGGCTCGACCCTCAGTCAGTGTGGGCTCCTAGAAGCAAGGGGCCCTTAGGAAAACATTTGTTGTCAGCTTCCTGGGGGTTCTTCTTTGCTTCCAGGGAGCTGGCATGCGGGTTTGTGGTGCACGTAGGACCGCAAAGTCCCCAATCTTTCTTCAGTATATCAGTTACAGTGGCATAATTCTGTCTGAAAGGAGTCACGCCCATTCCTGATGCCTCTGATAGAAGACGTAGGCCGTACTGGAGGTTTTCTTGGCCATTCAGGGTCTTGGTTAGGAGTCCTGTGTGAGCATAGAAAGCCCTGGAACCAGGTAGGACCAGGGGATCTGGGTGCCATTCCTCACTCTGCCTGGCTAGCTGTGCAGCTCTGAGCAAGTTCCTTCACCTCTCTGCTTCTCAGAAGTTGGCTCAACTTAGTTCTCATGGTCTGTGGTTCCATGACTTGTCTTGTACCGAGTGGTCATACAGTGATGGCAATACAGAAGTCACTGTGGGGCGTACGGCCCTTTGCCTCACACCCTTAATCACAGCTGGCTCCATTCTCATGTGGGTTTTGTTTTGTTTTTTGTTATTTTCCTCTCTCCTACCTTGTCTTTAGGCTGATTTTAGACACTGGTCAATGCCTCATTCATAGTAGCAACTCTCTCTTTCAAGCATATGACTTCTTAATCTGCTGGAACTATATGTGCATGAAGAGTTAATAAGCCCAGAGTACGAGTGTGTGCTTTTATGTATGTGCTCGGTGCATATGTCTGACTAATCAATGACTTTTCTTTCCTTCCTAGTTCTTGACAGTGTTCTAGCCAGAAGAGTTGTCAGAAAGATGAGATCTGGAACCGTGCGATACGACTGGACCGTTTCCATATATTTTCCTATGGCGCCTTTCAGAAAATAGAAGAAATTTAATAAATCATTGTTGAACCAGACAGCCTCCCCTTCTACTTAAAATTCACCTTGACTGAAAGTCAGCCTCATCCGAGTTTACTTCTGAGCTAAGGTGCAGAGTGCAAATGGCCAGGCCTGCATGCTTGTTTGACAAATCCCTGCCCTGCCTCCCGCTCCCTATAAACAGTGTCCCCTCCCTTCCTCCTGGCTTCCTCCCCCCTCACCTGGAGCCGCCCCTTCACTTCCCCCACCCAGAGGGGCAGGAATGAGCACGATTAGATTTCCCCCTCCTCAGAGGTGTGGGAGCTCCGGGACATTCTAGAGGCCACACCAAGGCACTCCAGGGAGGTGGAGCCCAAAAGAATAATTAACATTTGCATAGACTTCAAGACATCCAGAGCACTTCCACATACTATATCTCACTTAGTCAGCCCTCCAGGCCTGAGATAGCACTGCACATGGCGGATTAACTAAGACCAGGTCCCACTGAGCTGATTGTCAGGATTAATTTGGGAGCCCAGGACTTTGCCCAGTGTATCCAACCATCTCAGCCAGAGGGGCTGCAGGGATGGTGAGAGCTGGCCTTGGGGGTCACCTTCTTCCACGGGGGGTAAAGACAGTTACCTTTGATAGGGAATGTGAGGAGGGGCAGAGGTAGCAAGCACAGGGGCTGAAGTAAGACCAGAGCTTCCTCATAAGAACAAAGTCCTTTCTTGTAGATTCTGCTCACTTCAAGGTTGCTGGGAAGAAGCTGGGATTTGGGGTTAGAAACCCTGGGCTGATGCCCTGGCCGGGTAGCTCAGTTGGTTAGAGCATCATCCCGATATGCTAAGGTTGTGGGTTCGATTCCCAGTCAGGGGACACACAAGAATCCACCAATGAACGCATGAATAAATGGAACAACAAATCAATGATATATTTCTCTCATGATATATTTCTCTCTCTTTCTCCCTCCCTTCCTCTCTCTCAAATCAATTAAAAAAGAAGAAGAAGAGATGGGCTGAACCTTGCGTTCTTCTGGTTCTCGGGAGCATTAAATTCTGAGCTCCCGCTCCCTGTCGCATCTCTCGTCTGCAAAAGGAGAATGATAACAATAACAACAGCAGTAATGGTAACCCCGGGGCGGCAGCAAGCACACTTGCTCTGGTCCCTCCTCACCAGGTAAATGTGAGGACCAGTGAGTTGAGCAGATGCAGCTGTTCCTGTGACATAAACCAGAACACACTGGCGGGTTGTCTTCGTTTTCATTCATTGCGAACATATTTATTGAACACCTGTCCCTCCACAGTCCTCTGCTTTGCTTCTGCTGGGCTATGGAGCATTGTGGGTCAATTCTTTTATTTTTTCATTTTTTATTGATTTGAGAGAAGAGAGGAGAGGATAGAGAGAGAAGCATCAATTTTGTTGTTCCACCCAGTCATGCATTCACTGGTTGATTCTTGAATGTTCCCTGACCAGGGATATCGGGACGATGCTCTAACCAACTGAGCTACGAGGCCAGGCCAGAATAGCCGGGCCAGTTCTCCAGGCATCCGCGTCCTTATTTGGATAATTGATATTGCAGGAATTAAGTGACGTCACTTGTATGGAGTATTTGCATCTAACATGACGCCTGTCACAGAGGGAGGAGCACTCTGCAATCCTTAGCTCTCTCTCCAAAAGCACCCTTTAATGTCACACCCTCTCTGAACAGGAAGATTTGGGTCTTTGTGCCCTGAGCTTAGGCACTGGCTGAAAGCCTTCCCGCACCCCACCCCCAAGCCTGTCAATGCAGATGAATGCAGACCTCTGAACTCCGACGCATTCCTTCAGTCTCCGGGGGTGTTGCCTGCGTGTGTTCTGGGTGCCTTATCTCTCCATTCACCACAGGCTCCTGGAAGGTAGGGGCCCACTCAGCTGGCCCAATTCCTCTCCGAGGGAGGCCACCAGGAGGGACAGGCAAGCTGTCTGGTCTCCCCAGGCCGGTGAGAAATCCCCGGCTCTAGTCCTATCGATTTCCTCTCTGGCTCCGCACTGAAGTGTGAAGTGTTCTGACCTCCCAGCAAGGAGGTGTCAGGAAGTGCCTTTGACACTTCAGGTGAAGGGAGAATAATTTAGTAATCTGAGGAACATTGCTACCCTGTGTTCCCAGACACAGCCGGCCAGGGAATGACAAGGGGCTACAAAGACTGTAAACCGGCCAGTATTTTCCTGGCTCCCGGCTCCCCAGCTCCACCCTCCTGGAGCCTAGCCTTTCACGGGGAGTGTGCCATGTAACACTGTTCTCCAGTCTGGCCACCAACATCCTGCCCTCCTGCCTGGTTCTGGACCAGATGGTACCCATGGGCTGATTAGGACAGGGGCCCCCGGCTCAGGGGCAGGCCACGCTCACGGCAGGGCGTCTCTCTCCATGGGCACAGCAGCCGTCCAGGTTCCTGCAGAGATGGCTGCTGCTGCTGGCTGCCCACAGTGCTGCTCCGCCCTTCACGGAGCTCCTGCCCTGCAGTCTGGCCCGTTGCTCTAGAACCTACGGATGGTGACGGTCTCGCTCTCCACCAGTGGGTTGCTGGACTCACCACGCCCTCCTGGAGACGCAGTCCAGCTTCATGTCCAGACCTCAGAGTCCTAGGGGTTTCAGTCTAATTCCCTTCCAAGCCCGCCCACCCCCCCTCCCCATAGTGCCTCTCTTGAACCCCTTCAGTGATAGGCCCTCCTGGGCCACCCATTTTATTTTTTAAATTGCTTTCACTGCTAGAAAATTCTTGCTATGGTTATTCAACAAATCTTTGTTGTTGTTGTTATTGACTTCAGAGAAGAAGAAAGAGAGAGAAATAGACACATCAAGGATGAGAGAGAATCATCGATCAGCAGCCTCCTGGAAGCCCCACACTGGGGATAGAGCCCACAACCCGGCATGTGCCCTGCCTAGGGATTGAATTGTGACCTCCTGGTTCATAGGTCAATGTTCAACCACTGAGCCATGTTGGCCGGGCATTCAACAAATCTTTTTTTAAAAAAATAAATATTTTTATTTTTTATTTTATTTTAAATATATTTTTATTGATTGAAGGCGGGAAGGGAGAGAGAGTTAGAAAAATCAATGATGAGAGAGAATGATTGATTGGCTGCCTCCTGCATGCCCCCCACTGGGGATCGAGCCTGCAACCCGGGCATAAGCCCTTGGCTGGAATTGAATCCGGGACCCTTCAGTCCGCAGGCCAACTCTTTATCTATTGAGCCAAACCAGCCAGAGCTCAACAAATCTTTATAGAAACTATTTCTAAGTCCCAGTCCCAGACCTCAATCCTGGGGACAGGCAAGCTGTCTGGTCTCCCCAGGAGTCCCTGCTCACATGAAGCTCAAGTTGAGGTGCGGGGACAGATGACAAAGAGTATCTCATGGTAATGAGATGATTTCAACTAATCAAAAGCACCAGGAAGAAAACAGTGTGACCATAAGGAAGCCTCTAGGAGGCTAAACGGGGAGCCTCTGAGGCCTCCCTGAGGACAAGAGGGGGTGGCCATGGGATGGTGAGGCTCCGAGGGCAGAAGTGGGCTAGGAAGGCTGGCAGGGTGGGGCAGTTGTTGGGAACGAACCTTTGCCTCAACTATACCAAGGAGGTAGGAGAGGAGGAAAGAAAGAATTGGGGACCTTTTTAGGGCAAAAACTGTCACCACCTCCCCCAGCAACACAACTTTTCTGTATCACCCCATCTCCCTCATGTGCAGCCACTTCTCGCCTCCCACCTGCTGATCCTTTGGCCCAGTGTGTCCTCCCACCCCCACCTCCTCTTTTTTTTTTTAATATATTTTTATTAATTTTTTACAGAGAGGAAGGGAGAGGGATAGAGAGTTAGAAACATGGATGAGAGAGAGAGAGACATGGATCAGCTGCCTCCTGCACACTCCCCATTGGGGATGTGCCCGCAACCAAGGTACATGCCCTTGACCGGAATCGAACCTAGGGCCCTTCAGTCCACAGGCTGACGCTCTATCCACTGAGCCAAACCATTTAGGGCCCCACCTCCTCTTTCTTACCTCCCTATTCTCCACTCCCTGTCCCAGCCCAACCCTAATTACTTGAAATCAGATGCATATCAATCCATCCTGAGGGGGAACTCTTTGCAGTCAGGTTCCCAGTTTTCTGTTATTTATTTTGTAATTGATTTTTAGGGAGAGAGGAAGGGAAAAGAAGAGAGAGGAACATTGATGTAAGAGTGAAACGCCCATTGGCTGCCTCCTGCACACCCCTACAGGGGATTGAGCCTGAAAACCCAGCATGTGCCCTGACTGGGAATCAAACCAGC
Source organism: Myotis nattereri (assembly GCF_964212035.1). NCBI lineage: Eukaryota > Metazoa > Chordata > Mammalia > Chiroptera > Vespertilionidae > Myotis > Myotis nattereri. Next base: position 23,321,560 of record NC_138086.1, on the reverse strand, counting down.
AACCTTTAGTGCACGGGACGATGCCCAACCAACACAGCCATACTGGTCAGGGCCCAGTTTCCTGTTATATTCATACTAGCAGTCCAGTGCACGAATTTGTGCACCAGTGGGGTCCTTTGGCCTGGCCTATAGGATCGGGAGGGATGCGGGAGGTTGGCCAGCCAGGGACGGACCTCTGGAGGGCTCCAGGGCATGTCCAGCCCATATCACTCAGTCCGGATCAGCTGAACCCCAGCAGCAAGCTAAGCTACCGGTCAGAGCGTCTGCCCCATGGTGGTCCGTGCACGTCATAGCGAGCAGTTGAGCGGCCTTAGCATATCATCAGCATATTACACTTCAATTGGTTGAATGGACGACCAGACACTTAGCATATTAGGCTTTTATTATATAGGATTGGGGTCCAGTTTCCAACAAATGTTGAAATTTTAATTGATGACTTGTTATATTATTGCATATTCCTGACAATGCATATGTAACATGTATTACACATATAAACTATACTATATATAGCTAATATATGTACTACATTTTAGCTAAAACATGTTAGTTTTTCTGGCATATGCATGAAGTATCTCTGGAAGAATAGCATTGGTTGTCTGCGTGAGGGGAATAAGTGCCTGGGGGACTGGGTGAGGGGAGCAGTCATTATATTCCATTTGGACTTTTGGAATCATGTGAATTTCTACCTTTTCCAAAATTAAGTTGATCTATGTCCATAACCAATACCTAAATATGCTTTTTTTTTGCCCTTGTGATGTGCTGCTTCATAAAGCCTTAGGCTCTGTACTGCAAATGTTCACACAAACTTCCCAGTTAGATTGTAAACTTCAAAAAGTCCAAACCATCCCTTTCATTTAGTTTCTATCCTCCAGGATTCCAACTAAGCTTGATGCTTAGTCCCCAGAATTCCTTTGCAGAATCCACTACTGTCATACTCATCTTTTTTTTTTTTTTTAATCCTCACCCGAAGATAATTTTCCATTGGTTTTTAAGGGAGAGTGGAAGGGAGAGGGAGAGACAGAGAAACACCAATGTGAAAGAGACACATCGATTGGTTGCCTTCTGCACATGGCCCTGGGGCAGGAAGCCTGCAACTGAGGTAGGTGCCCTTGACCGGAATCGAACCTGGGACCCTTTAGTCTGCAGGCCGACGCTCTATCCACTGAGCCAAACCAGCTAGGGTGCATTCCTCATTTTTTAGACCAGCAAACATTGGTGGGGCTTCTTCTAGGAGCTGGAGAGCCTGCAATGGATGTAAGGTGAGACCCTCCCTCTAAAGCAACGGCAGAGGTGGGGGTGGGGGTGGGACAGACTCCGGTGACACCATTTACCATAGAATGGCAAGAGCTCCAACGGCAATATGAATGAAAATGTCACAGGGGAGAAAAACTCAGACTACAGGCTTCACAAAGGGGTGCTTTTGAGCTGATCCATCAAGAACAGAGGATTCAGGAGGAAAATAGCTTTCACTTGAAGGGTGCATGTCTTCCAAACAGCTATGGCAGGCCGGCGAGGAGCATGCGCAGCTGACCGCCTGGGTTTTGAAACCCAGGTCGCCACTTACTGGCTGGAGGCCTCTAGGCAAGTTATTTAGATTGTTTCCTTGTCTGTGAATCGGAAGACAACAGTTCCTTCCTCACCGGGTGGTGGTGAAAATTAAATAAGATAAAGCTTGCAAAGAGCTTCAAAGGGCCTGGCACAAAGTAAGTGCTCAGCAAACCTCAGCAATAATTATTAGAGGCACCTGATCCAGGAAGAAGACAACGTCTTCAAGGACTGAGTCCCGGGTTAGAAATCTGGACAGTTCCAGGCTCACTGACTGACGTTCGTGGCCTAAGGAGTCCCCATGGGTCTACTACACTGCAGTCCCCAAGTAAAAACCCGCTGCCTCCGGTGGATTTTGGGTTTCAAACGTGGAGAGAAAAATGCTGAGTCACTGGAGGACAAGGAGGAGGCCGAGTTTGCGGGTGGTCCTCAGTGTTGGGACCGGGGTTTGGGGATGTGGGGGCCTCAGTCAGAAGGAGGGATGCCTAGGAGTCTGTGTCAGTGTAAATGCAACACCCGGCAGCTGCAGAGATGTGTGGTCTTCGGATCCTGTAGGAGGTGGTTGCTGCTAGAAAGGACCCTTCAGCCATCAGAAGGTGAAGGGCAGATGCTCTTTCTGGAGGCTGGTCCCCAGGGAGACGTTCTGACCAACCTGGGGTCCAGGCTTCCTTTAAAGAGTCTGACCTATTTTACCCAGTGAGCTCACCGTCTGGGTAGAACACCTTGTTCCCAGCAACTGTTAGATCCTCCCAGGAGGTGAAGGGAGCTGTGGATTCTCTCTCCTGGGTCTCGCTATGCAAGGAGGGGTGAGAGCTGCCTGCTGAGGACAGAGGAACCAACCTCTGGGCCTGGACCCTCATCCCTCCTACACCTGTCACTCTCTTGGGGTCTTGTGGGTGGTTACAGGGCTCCCCTAAAAGCAGCACAAAGGGCCCTTCCCAGTTTGGCTCAGTGGATAGAGCATCGGCCTGAGGACCAAAGGGTCCCAGGTTCGATTCCGGTCAAGGGCGTGTGCCTTGGTTGCAGGCTCCTCCCCTGGTCAGGCCTCATGCAGGAGGCAACCAATCGATGTGTCTCTCTCACAACGATGTTTCTCTCTGTCTTTCCCTCCCTCTTCCACTCTCTCTAAAAATCAATGGAAAAATATCCTCGGGTGAGGATTATCAAAAAGAAACAAAAAAACAGCACAGAGGAAGCATCCATAAATTGTCCCCCAATGGTTTGAAGGTATAAAAAAAGCAGCAACCTTGAGGTGCTCCAGGATATAACGTGGAGTGGTCATTCCTGGGGCTGAAATGACTTGCCATGGCCAGTATTAGATACCAACCTGTGTGAAGTCCAGGAAAGTCTGATCAAATAGTAAATAATACTTACTGTAATGGCTACAAAGAGCAGAGTAGTTTTCAAAGCTCTTCAACAAGTTTTGCTTCCAGAGTTCCGAATCATCTTTGAAAAGGGCAGATGTTGCCCTAGCCGGTTTGGCTCAGTAGATAGAGCGTCGGCCTGCTGACTGAAGGGTCCTGGGTTCGATTCTGGTCAAGGGCACATGCGTGGGTTGTGGAGTCCATCCCCAGTGCGGGGCATGCCGGAGGCAGCCAATCAATGATTCTCTTCATTGGTGTTTCTATCTCTAGCTCTCTCCCTTCCTCTCTGAAATCAATTAAAATATATATATATATTTTTTAAAAAAAATAAAAGGAAAGGGCAGATGTTTTCCTCCATTTGAACATAAAGAAACTAACACTTTGAGAGCGTCCTGATATCACTCGATGGTTGATGGTAGAACAAAGAATAGAAATATAACTTTTTGCTTTTCAGATTTCCTCTGGAGATCGATTCATTTACTCAACCAGTATTCACTGAGCATCTACGATGGCCTCCCTGCAAGGTGCTAGGCTCCAGGGATGTAAGAATGAACACAGAGACATGTCCTGCGGCCTCATGGAGCTGTGAGTGAGGTGGGGAGGCCAGAACTGCGCGCACAGAGAGATAAGCCCAGGGACCAGCCCTGCTGTGAAGGCAGAGGAGTCAGGGGAGAAGTCCTTACCCTCTCGGAGTCTCTGGACCTGGAATTTTATCTAAGCCCCTGAGCTACGTGGCTGTCAGGATTCTTTCCAATTTGAGAATTTGTGAATTCCCACATGGCCTCTTGGAAAACCGCTCTGGTTGTGGGAGGCGAGAGGCTGGGTTTAGTCTCCAGCCCTGGCAGCCACCCTTGCTCAGGCGGCCATCCTTGCTCAGGTGGCCATCCTTGCACAGGCGGCCACCCTTGCTCAGGCGGCCACCCTTGCTCAGGCGGCTACCCTTGCTCAGGCGGCTACCCTTGCTCAGGCAGCCATCCTTGCACAGGCGGCCATCCTTGCACAGGCGGCCACCCTTGCTCAGGCGGCCACCCTTGCTCAGGCGGCCACCCTTGCACAGGCGGCCACCCTTGCTCAGGCGGCCACCCTTGCACAGGCGGCCACCCTTGCTCAGGCGGCCACCCTTGCTCAGGCAGCCGCCCCAGCTGTGGGCTCCGCTCTGTCTCTGCTGCTGCACGGAGGGAGGCGGATCGCACACCCCGGCTGTGAACTGCGTGTAAATGTTATCAAAAGGCCCTGGTGACGGGGAGAACAATGCTTCAGAGGTTAATGAAGTCATGGGAACCTCAGTGCCAGATCCCAGCTCCGTCCCGGGGCCGCTGTTTGTGCATATCGGGGCCAGCTTGTTTATCTTCACAGGTCTGCGGCTCTGCCCCGTGGTCCCAGCAGGGCTGCAGTAGTTCGACTCACGCTGTAGCAAGGAAGAAGGACACCTGGCTAGATACCTTTCCTGTAGACCTAAGCTCTCCCTCCCCCCCACCCCAGAGGAGTGTGTCCACCCGGTAGAATGAATAAAAACCCTTAAAAATGCCAACCAATCAAGGCAGTTGGTTAAACCCTTGGGAACGTGAGTGGGAGAGTTGGGAGCAGTGGTGTAGAAGCACGGGGTTGATTCTCATTCCTGATTTTGCAGATGGAGCAAGTAGCCTCGAGATGTGAAGGATCCAGTGGTGAAATGAATAGTTCTGTGTCTTCAACTTGCATGCAGGCCATAGTCTACAGCTCCTGTCTATTGTTACAAAGTTTCAGCAACTGAAACAGTAAGGCTAAGCCCATGTCCATTTTTATTTGAATTGGGTGGGCTTTTGGGGGGATACAGGGAAGTGTGGGTTTTGACAAGTGTAGGAGGGGTTGTGTGGGTGAAGCAATCATTTCTTGAATTGAGAAAAAACACTCATAGTCTGCTTCATCCATACTGTATGTTCTGGATTGCTCCGAGGGGCAGACATTTCATCTTAAACATGTTTATGAGACACTGCAGACCAAATTATAGTACAATAAATATCACTAGTCATTCACGCATCTATTCACCCTCTGAAGAGTGTGGTTTTAGGAGTCAGGCTGCTGGGTTCGAATCCTTAATAGTTATGTGAACGTAGGCCAGTGGCCTAATTTCCATTAATGACTCGGTTTCCTTATTAATGAAATGGGATTAATGAACAGATCCCATGGATTTGCTGAAAAGACTAAATGTGACTTTGCATTGAAATACCTAGCTCGGTGCTAGCCCATATGGTATGGCAAGGATCAAGAAACTCTAGACATTACTCACCTTATTTTTATTATCAGGTGCCAACTATTCAACCATGCTAAGGATGGGATGGACACACAAATAGAATGAGGTCCTTTCCTTTAAAGAAAGAACTCGAGATCTGTATGTGTATATAACTAACAACACACATTTGAAGTCAGACAATGAATTAAGGCACTACCCTAGGCAAGGGGACCCCAGCAGAGGGCGTGGGGGCCAGATCGGAATAGGCTGCAGGATACCTGCACTACCCTAGGCAAGGGGACCCCACCAGAGGACGTGGTAGCCAGATCGGAATAGGCTGCAGGATACCTGAGCCTTCAAACTCTATGACAGGTGGAAAGTAGGTTAACTCCAGGCATGGGGAGAAGCTAAGGCAAAGACTCAGGGGGAACGTGTGTCATAGTTGAATCTGAAGTGTCATCTCTCTCTCAGTGGGACAAGAGACTTCCCATCTTCCTGTTGGATCAGAATTTGGAGACCTTGAATGCCGTGTTTGAGCCAGTGAGGGATAGGATCACATCTGACTCCGAGGACAACACTCTGGTGGCAGGTGGAGGGAAGGCGGGAGAGGAGAGGGGTGAGGGTGCAAGATGCAGAATGGGTGTGGGCTATCAACGGTCCAAACCAGACACAGCCCGTTCCTCAAGGAGCTCGGAGCTCACTGGGGAAATTGGAGACAGGCATGTCAGCATTCATGTAATAAAGCCACGTCTTCTACCCTCGGGTGGAAGCCAGGGAAATGAAGTTTTAATTTTCTCATCTGCAAATTGAGTTGATGGGAATATATAGTATATAGTATTTACCTCTCCGGATCGTATGAGGATCAAACCACGTTAGAAAAGGAAAGTGTTTAGCACCTGCCCACAATATAGGCACGGCTCCATGCACTACCACTCAAGCACACAGCCTGGCCCTGGGCAGCCTCCAGGGTGGAAGAAGCTAATTGCAAGCTGTGTTTATTGTCCCAGGCAGAGGAATGCGGGGGATGGTCAGGGGCCAAGTGGGAGATGAGATGGAAAGCAGGTTGAGGCTTAGGTATCAGGAAGACTGAGCTGAAGCTGATGGCTGCCTCAGGCTTGTTTTACTTCAACTTAATTAGGAATTGACTCATATCTCCTTCTCTCAGTTCCATCTCCCTGATCGCTTCCTTTGTTCCTGCCTTGGGACCTGTAGCTTTTGAGTTGGGGGACGGACAGATGCATGAGTATAGATAATCCTGATGGTAGGGGAGGCGATGGGCTATGTTAGAACAGTGGCTGGAGTTCTAGGCTGGTTCTGGAACCACCACTGTTTACAAGCTGGGTGAGCGAGACAGGTCAGCTCAACGCTCCCGGCCTCCTTTAATTATCATGTGACGAGGCCGCGGGCCAGCGGTTTCTAATATCCACTGAGCCCCAGGCTCTCGCTGAATCTGAGGTGTCTGGAAATTCCAAGAGTAAAGATTAGGTGCTAGGTGGTGTCTTGAGGGCCCTGGTATAAGCAGTTCCATTACATCTGATAGTGAGGGACAAGCTGATTTTCCAGGATGGCTGCATACACCTCTTTATCTGCTGCCCTGGCACAGCTGCTCTTGTGACCCTCGGACCCAGAATGCAAGGCTATCAGAGAAGGAAAATGCCTGGTGAAGAGCAGCAACGGTTAAGAGCACAGAGTAATGTCCCTGCTGCTTATGGCTCATCACAGGAGTGTAAGTACCAGGAGGATGTGGGCAGTGGCATTCTGCTGACACAAGAATATTACCTTCCAGTTATTCAGCTGGTCAACTAGGCATCATGCACTCCCTCACATGCTCACAGTGATTCTGCAAAATTGATGTTGTGATTTATTGTATAGGAGACTGCAGCTCAGAGAGGTTAAGTAAGAATCTGAGGTCACACAGCTACTAAATCGAAGAGCAAGGATTGAAATGCTGACTGACTCGCTCCAAGGCCATTTCTTTTTGTTTGTTTGTTTTGTTTTTTTGTTTTTTTTAATAGTTTATTCCTTTTTATTTTTTTATTTTTATTTTTTTTACTGCTTAAAGTATTACAAAGGGTATTACATATGTGTCCTTTTTTTTCCCCCCGCCCTTGACAATCCCCTGGCCTCCCCTACCCCCCAGTGTCTTATGTCCATTGGTTATGCTTATATGCATGCATACAAGTCCTTTGGTTGATCTCTTACCCCCCTCCCTCCTGCCCCCCAACCCTCCCCGACCTTCCCGCTGCAGTTTGACAATCTGTTTGAGGCACCTCTGCCTCTGTATCTATTATTGTTCAAAAGTTTATAATGGTCTCTATTATCCATGAATGAGTGAGATCATGTGGTATTTTTCCTTCATTGACTGGCTTATTTCACTTAGCATAATGCTCTCCAGTTCCATCCATGCCGTTGCAAATGGTAAGAGTTCCTTCCTTTTTAGAGCAGCATAGTATTCCATCGTGTAGATGTACCACAGTTTTCTAATCCATTCATCTACTGATGGGCACTTAGGCTGTTTCCAGATCTTAGCTATGGTGAATTCCAAGGCCATTTCTCATCGGCCGTAACAGATAGTGTCTCAACCTCATACGTTTAGCGATGCAGTTGCTTTTGCCTGAGATCAGTCCTTCTCTCCTCTCTACTTCACATCCTATTTCCGGTAACATCATTCCTCCCCTTGGCCCGCAATCATGGATGCTTCTCCCACTTTGAAACAAACCAACGCACGCCAACCCTTCCCTCGACCCGATGTTTTCCCTCCTTCCTTTCACACCCACACCTGCTGCTTCCATAGCCTCGTCTTCATTCACTCCCCCAAGTTACTGCACATCGCTAAAGTCACTCTGGCCCACATCCCAATGACCCTCTCATGGTCAGGCTGTCTAATATTAGAGTTCAGTCCTTGCAGCAGGTGACACTCTTGACCACCTCCTTCTGATAAAAACTTTCTTCTCCCTCCATTTCCAAGGCACCCTTCTCTCTTGGTTACCTCCTGTGCAGCTCCTCTCCCCTTCGTCAGCTCGTTCTGTAAGGTTTGAAGGGCTCTGCCTCCAGCCTCTTGTCCACGGCAGGGTATTCCAGGCTTATCACCTCCATTCATAGCTGCAACCCCGCCTGCACCCTGATGGCTCTCCAATTTCTATTTCCAGTCCTGACCTCAGGTCGGAGCTTCAGTGTCGCAGATGTAACTTCTAGACATGGCTCCTGAGTACCCCAGGGGTCTTCAGAGTCAACATGTTCACAACTGGATCATTTTCTTCTCCCCAACTTGCTTCTCTTCTTATGTCCTCTACCTCAGTTAGTGACATTGAGCCATGGCACTCGGGGAAACTTGGACTCCTAGACACATTGCCATATTTCCCGCCCGCAACACACCATACACCAAGTCCACATCCAATGGCCACTAAGTCCTGTCAGTTCTGCCCCCCAGTACCTCTTCTTTCCAGCGTCACTGCTGCTCAGTGCTGTGCTCACCTCCAGTCTTGCATCCTTCCATTCACCATGGCTAGAATGACGCTCATTTGGAAAACCGGTCTTGTCTCTTTCTGCTTAGGACCCTTCAGAGGTTCTCCACTGTCTAAGGATCTCACCCCTATTGGCCTCTCCAGCCTCTTCTTCTTTCACTCCCCACAAACCTTACACTCCTCAGGGCCCCTCTTCACTCCCACGTTGTTCCACCTGCGTGAATACCTTTCGTTTTGCTCTTCCCCTGGTGAAGTCTTACTCCTCCTCCAAACTCCGTAACCCCCTCAGGAGCCTTCCTTGACCTCCCCAGGCCCAGCTGAACCTGTGTTGCTCTGCTTCCCACATGCCTGCTCACGACACTGGTTTCACCCCTACGTACGGCACTTCAGCTGTGTCTGTGTTCAGGGGGTGCTTCTCCCGAGAGGGCAGGGCTGTGCTGTCCCTGCCTGCACTCTCAGCACTGTGCACAGGCCTGGCATACTATGTTAGAGTAGATGTTGTTGAATAATAATACATAAGTGCATGACTTAGGGGAGAGGTGCCCAACCTGAACCCCAGCTGATATTCATAGAATCATACAACTTGGCAATCAGAGATAAAGCCCAATCGTGGAGATAAAACCCAAACGCATCTTTATCTATTCAGCCCATGTGAGTTGACAACCTTTTTGGGGTTGGGCACCAATGTACTGGGCACTGAGATTCCAAGATGAAGGAAATGCCGCTCGAGGCTCCCAAGGAATTCCGAGGTCAGAGGTTAGAAAACCAAAGTGAGAGCGTCCCTGGCACCTTACCAGCAGGTGGTGTGGCTTCAGGAGGAATAGCTGTGTGCTTTTGTCTTCTATCGGGGGTGTGGAGGCTGGAGGCTCTGTCCCATCTCTCAGTGTAGATCCTGTGACTGGGGATTAACTTTATTTCGGTTGAGGATAAAGAGGACTTTACCAAACCTGCATACATCTAAGGATGCGGGCAGCAACGTCAGGTGAGGTCAAGAATCGTGACCCTGACTTTGATAGGGACCATGGGGAAAGCCATTTTAAACCTCGTGCCATAGGTTCCTGTGTATTATCTCCCAGTTGATATTCATGTTTGCATTCAGTATCTCCATCTATAACTATGATGTGGCTTGCTGTTCTGGGTGGTCTAAGGAAATAGAGGATGAATAAGAAAGATCCCACATGCCCTAATCGGTTTGGCTCAGTGGATAGAGCGTCGGCCTGAGGACTCAAGAGTCCCAGGTTCAATTCCAGTCAAGGGCATGTACCTTGGTTGTGGGCACGTCCCCAGTAGGGGGTGTGCAGGAGGCAGCAGATGGATGTTTCTCTCTCATTGATGTTTCTAACTATCTCTCTCCCTTCCTCTGTGTAAAAAATCAATAAAATATAATTTTTTTAAAAAAGACCCCACATTAAGAAGGTTAAAATCCTCTAGGGGACCTAACTCATGCATTCATATAAACAAAAGGTAATACATCTCTAAAGGATTATGGAATAGCATCTATAAAACGCTGAGTTTTGACTAGAAGCTCAGGTGTTCTGGGATATTGAGTTCGCTAGTGTGGGCAAGATGTTAAGTAGGGCCAAGGACATAGGCCGATTACCTGAGGACAGAGCTGCTCCCTGACCACAGGTGAGCCCTACGCCCAGCCAGCCTCGGCCTCATTCCTGAAAGCCCATTGTGCAGGAAGGGGGATGGGCTGTTGGATACTGGGGAGGGTCCAGAGCTAATTTTGAGTCTTTAGCTACAAAGAGTAGCCTGGTTTCCTAAGCCTGGATGCGTACTCTCATCTTATTTGGCACGATCTTGTAACAGGACCAATTCCAAATCCTGTGAATTTAAAATGCTGCAAGTTTTTTTTGTTTTTATATTTTTACTAATTTCAGACAGGAAGGGCAAGGAAGAGAGAGGAAAAAACATCAATGATGAGAGACAATCATTGATCCGCTGCTTCCTGCACACCCCACCATGGGGATCCAGCCTGCAACCTGGGCATGTGCCCTGACGGGGAGTGGAACCGTGACCTCCTGGTTCATAGGTCGATGCTCAACCACTGAGCCATGCCAGCAGGGCACAAAATGCTCCAAGTTTTCAAATATATATAGTCTCCCTTTACAAAGTTAACATGTTTTTCCAGGTTTTTCGAGAAATCGATTCATTGAATGCAAAAACTGTTTAAATCAGACAGCATACAATACAAAATTTTTAATGCTCCGTCTTTTAAGAGTGCACTTGGTTTCTGACAAACAAACCTTTTGTTGACATGGATATTAGGGGAACAGTACTAAAAAATATCAAAGATAGTCACACACCCCACGGTTTTATAGGGAACACCCTCTGTCTTTCCCATATGCAGCCTGGAAAACAGGGCCAGGACGATCCTGCAGAAACTTCCTGATGAAAACAGCCGGGCCAGCCGTTCCCAAGCTGCAGCCCGGCTGTGGCGCAACCGCAGGCAGGACTCAGCGCTTCCTTGGCGACTCCAGAGATGCTGTGCCTCGGGGCAGCGCCTGTGCACAGCCGGCCCGAGGGGCGAGGAGTATGGGGTCCTTGGCGCGGGACTGGGTCCTGGGGACATCCCAGACCTACCTGGCTGAAAGACTCGATTATCTACCCAATAGTCACGTGGCCAAACCCGGGTTAATCACCCCTCCCGCTCCAGGTTCGCTTTCCGCCCGTGCGCGCACCCCCTCCTCCCCCTCCCGCCCCCCGCACCTGCACTGCCGCAGCGCTTGCTCTGCAGGGAGCTACAGAATCTGCAGACACCGCCGCCCCCCCCCCTTACCCCCTCCCCCGTCACTCGCCCCCCCCCCCCCCCCCCCGCACATACACACAATGCCTCGGCAGCTTTTGAAAAGAAAACCAGGAGGGGTGCCCTTTTGTTCTTTCACTGGGTTAACTTGGTTAATGAAATTCAATTCCCATCTCCATCCCAAATTTGCAAATTTCTCGCCAGGATGTCGAGCGCTGGCCACTTCATTGATGGAGATGTTCTGTGTTCCTGGCCCTGTGCTAAATGCTCTTCCATCTCATCTTAGCTAAGCCTCAGAGCCACCCACCCTCTCGGGGTAGGTGTTGTTATCCCTGTAACGCAGGTGGAAGAATCCAGGCACCGAGAGCCGCTTGCCCAGGGCCTTTGATGGCGCTGGGTTTGGAGCCCAAGCCTGTCTTGACCTCAGAGCCCTAAATCTTTATTGCTGTTCTTTATTTAGCAAGATTAAGAATAATAGCTTTAAAAGAGAATAACAGCTAATACTTATTGAGAAACGACTACTCGCCAAATGCTGTGCAAAGTATTTTTCCAAACTGCTACCCTCAGAGGCAGGTCTGCCACTCACCAGTTACGTAATCCCGAGCAAGTTTCTTAACCTCTTTCTGACTCGATTCCCTGTCCGCAAAATAAGGCTAAAAATATGGATGTTGTGAAGAGCAAACGAGTTAATATATGCAAAGCTCTTTGACTGGCACATATTAATCCCTCAAAAAATGCTTCTTATGTACTTATTCTGACCATCACCCCCATTTCACAATGGCGGGAGGTAGGCTTGGAGAAAGTAAGCAACTCCTTAGTCCAGGTTGCCCAGTGCACGCTCGCTCTGCTGCACAGACCTGCCCAGAAGTCCTGCGAGGTGCGGGCCTGCCCGCAGGTGCGTTGCACCTGGCAGGTGGGAGACACGCTTCCTGGGCGTTGCAGAGCGCGCCGCAGCCCGGAGGCCGCGACTGGTCCTGGGTGGACACAGCTGGGGGCTCGCCTAGCCCCGGATATGGGCGTGCGAAGGCCCGGGCGGGGCGGAGGTCCCATCGGAACCCTCCAAAGCTAGTCGAGCGACACCCAGAGCAGCCAGCCCAGAGCGGTCAGCGCGGAAGCCGCCCCCCCCTCCCCGCCCCTCCCACGCCACCCGTCCCGTCCCCCAACCCGCTCCCGCCGCGCTCCCCCTCCCGCCGCTCTCCAGGGCGGAGTTTCCTCCTCTGCTCATTGTTCGCGGCCCAGCGCCCGCCCAGCCCTGCCCCGCCCGGCACTGCCGCCGCCAGCGCGCTCCGGGGGGAGGGGGGCGGCGCGGGCTGGACGGAGTCGCAGCAGCCGCTACCCGGGCCGCAGCCGCGCAGACACCGCCCGCGACGCAGCCGCCCGCCGCTCCTCTGCCGCTTGGCTCCGAGCCCCAGCCCAGCTCTGCCGCAGCGGCCGCGAGGAGGGGCCGCCCGAGCGCCACTCGGGAGCACGGGTCACCGCCCGGCCGCCGCAGCCACCGCCAGGCCTCCGCGCGCGGCGCCCAAGCTCTCACCCCGGCGCTCGGACCCTCCGCCCACCGCGCAGCCACCTGCTCCGGGCCCGGGGCCAGGACACGATGCGTTCCGCGCTGGCCCTCTCGGCGCTGCTGCTGCTGCTGCTGCCTCCGCTGCCGTCGCTCTCCCAGGATGGTAAGTGTGCCCCGACCCGCCGGGACCCCGCCGTGCCCGTGCGCCCCGGCTGGGCCGGCCTGCGGTGGAGCCCGCCGCGCCTCCTGGCCGGCCGGTAGCAGCCGGCCCCTCCGCCGACCTCCCGCTCGGGCCACACACCGAGTCCTGACCTTGCACCATCCGCGCCCCTTCCAGCCCGAGAACGCGGCAGGTGCCGGCCCGAGCGTGGATCGTCTCAGGTCCCGGGTGGGGGGGGGGGGCGCGGGCGCTGGACGGGATTTCGGGCAAAGAGAGCGGGAACTTAGGGCACCACGAGGCCCCAGGCTTTGGCGCGACCCTCAGGGTCTGATTACTCCATTTCTCCGTGTTGGAAGGGACGAAGGGGGCGGTGTTGTGTGGTCGTTGATCACTGGCATATAGCGGCACTCCCGGCGCTCAGGAGAAAGTCCCCGACGCAGGTGACAAGCCTCCGCTAATGGCCCACGCGGGCGATGTGTGACTGGCCCGCTAAGAGGTTTTCCCAAGCAGCGTGTGCAGGCTCAGCCCACCGAGCCGTGCTGGGGCGGGTGGAGGGGGAATAAGCAGACCTCCCCCAGCCCCAGAATCACCTGAAGTCCCGGCCTCCTTGTCACCAAAGGAGCCCTTCTTAGCGCGTGGCCGGGACCCCTGCTCCACCCCCTTTGTATGAACAGGAGGAACCTTGCTCGTGCACCTTGGGCTGCACTTTAGAAACACACCCATTTTCCTTCTGAAGGTAAAGTGTTATTACCCTTTTGGGGGGACAGGCGGTGGCTGCCAACCCAATCAGAACGGTGTCCCACGGCCCCTAGGAACGGCTGGACTCTCAGCCCCAGACAGAGGTGCATCTCTTTCGTACCCACCTGAGCACGAGTCTGCAGTGAGAGCCAGTGATGTTCCCACCGGGGGTCAGGAGGGCCGGGGTGAGAACCCCGCCAGGGAAGGGCGCTGCTGCTCGCAGGTGCTGGCATTTGGGACTAAACTCAGCGGCAGGGTGGGCTGGGATGGCGGTTCTGTATATACAGTCTCTGCATCGGCACCGCTGGGAAGCTTCGGCGGTGCGGAGGGCCGGCGCTCAGCACACAGGCTCCACCAGCCTGGCCGGAGAGGGAAGGGCGCTCCCAGTGAACAAAGGGTGTGCCCTGGAGGAGGGGGCGCAGTGTGAGGAATGGTGGGAGCAACTCTGAGGATAGCAGTCCCTGAAGATTTGTACAACCGCCAGGGCTGAGAAGATGTTAGGGAAAGTGCTCTGGCTACTCTCTCAGCCCTGTGTTCCTTGGCAAGAACTCTTTCTGTGAGGAGCCTCTTAGCGCCACCAGAGGGGAATGGGCTAGTTCCCAGTGCTTCTGAGCTTGCAGAGGCTGAGCTTTGAGGAGCGGGTGAGGGTTTGGGGACGAAACACCCATCCTCCTGCCCTAAGAGGAGGTGCCCTAGAGCCTCCTATGGGAAAAGCTGCAAGCCCAGCGCTGCTGGTTTCAAGGCTGGACTGTCTTCCCTGGCATCTGGGCACTGCCCCGAAGCCCCGTCTCTTCTAGGAGGCCGTCCTCAAGCCTAGCACCGGGCATGGCATGGTAGGAGCTTGATAAGTGGTAAACACATGTAAACAAAAACCGACCAGGACCTCCCTCCTGCCCCCTCAGCAAGTCACTTGGCTTCTCCGAGCTCCCCCAAGTGCAGTTATGAGAATATGCAGTGATAAAGGGAAATGCTTTACAAAGTGTAAGTCAGCAAGGGGTTATTCTTATTTGCATACATAGAGGCCTGAAAAGGCCGAGGGGGACGGGCTTGTGTTTAGTGGCTGTGGAGGGAGTCGGTAAGGACTGCTCCATCTCTGCCCTTCTGAAGGTGTGGCCACCTGGGGTTATCAGGGATGGTGTGACCCCAAGCTGCTGGAATCCTGTGATTCAGTGCTAAAAAAAAAAAAAAAAAAAACCACACAGGCTTATAGTGAGTGAGTCTCCTCAGCAAAGGAATTATCCCTGGCCAAGGTCCCCTGGGAGCTTACCTCCTTAGACAGGCGGATCATGCAGCTTACAGCATAAGCACACTCAAACCCAGGGTCCCGACCGTGCAGTACACTCCTCCCCAGTGCGTTTTCGTTTGATACCATGTGGTTGAATCACGAGTCGTATCTCTGAGCCTCGGTTTCCTTATCTATGAAATGATAACAAATCTCTAACGTGCCTGTCGCTGGAAAGATAACGAGCTTGACATGTGCCCAGCTCATGGTCAGAGCTCAATAAATCCTAGCTGTTACGATGAATACAGCATATGAACTGAGCACGTGGTTGGCTTACGGTGCCCCAGCATCAGGATTCTGCTCATGTTTGTGGGTGTCCGTCCATCTGGACTAATAAACACTGAAACGTAAAGTGCTACCTGGTGTGGGAAAGGTGGTGACTTGGGCAAAGCTTCCTGAGGAAGGTGGGGGTTTATCTGGGGATTTTAACATAAAAGGGCCGATGTGGGATGGGAGACCTTTTTCTAGGGTGGCTGAGGCTACATGAATTGCAGGGTGCAGGGGACGCAGACTAGAGGCTGGGGGTCATGATGGGCGTCCTTGATACGGTGTCAGTGGGAGGGACAGAATAGGGGGACAGCAGGTGTTCCCAGCATGGCCTTGCTTGGGCCTGGCTTTGAAGCAGAAGTGAACAAGACTTGAGGGGTGGGAGCAGACTAGTTTAAGCAGGTCTGAGGAGAGAGAGGTAAGGGACAGACTGGGAAGGGATGAGAAATCTGGGGGTCACCAAGGCACCAGGTGGCAACTTGGCCAGAGCTGCGGGGTGTGGCCACCTAGGAAAGGGCAGAAGGGGGGAGATTGGCAAGTGTGGGCTGGCTCCCCGGGGGTGGCCCTGGGCCTAGAGAAGGCAAGGCTCAGAGGTGAGGAGAGGGGACAGCACGGAGGCTGCACCCCACCTGTTTGAAGGCAGAGGAGGGCCCCTGCTGGGGGTGGGGGTGTTGTCTGCTCTTCGAAGCTGAGAGAGGAAGGGGATGCCTCCTGGCTTGAATTCCCCTGGGCGGGGAGGGCTGGAGGGGTAACTCCTGTCTGTCCTCAGGCATCATCCTGCTGAGAAGCCTTCCCTGCCTTCCTAGGTGGAACCAGCCACGTTCCATGGTCTGTTGGGGGCCTCCCCCACCACACGGTGACCCCTCAAGGGCGGGGATCTGCAGATACTCTTCTCCACCTCCCGGGCCCAGCGCAGCACCAGGCGCTGAGCAGCTGCCTGAGGTTTTATCTGGAGTGTTGAACTGAGGGAATGGCCCTAGCCCCTGGTTCTGGCTCTCTGGGCGGGAGCCAGGCCAGCTCGCATCCTGGGCAGTGATGACGGCCAGTGGGTTCCTGCTGCAGCAGCCGGGGCTGGCGGGAGCAACTGCTGAGGGTCCAGGCTTCTGGGCCCCAGATCCATGGCTGCTGTGAGGACAGCTTAACGCTGAACTGGAAGCCCTCCACTCCTGAGGCAAGTGGGCAGAGCCCTCGGGGAAGCTCACTGCACCTCATGGGAGGGAGGCTGGGGTTCGATGGCCCTTACCCTGGGAGAGGCCTGCCTCTTCACACCCTTCCCACACCAGGGGCCCTCTGCAGGTCCGCCGGGTGCAAGCTCTCCCACATAACTGGGAAGAGGAGAACCAGCTTCCTCTGTTTGCCCCTGCTCACCAGCCCGAGCCCGAGCCCGAGCCTGAGCGCCCCTGAGACCTGGGAGCTCTGGGCTCACTTCCTATTTGTGCCCATGGGGTGTGAAGCAGGGCAGGGAGCTCTGCGGGCGGGGGTGGGGGTGTTCCTGTCACGTCCCATTCCCAGGAACGTGGGTGAAGTTGCACGGGCCTCCCCTTGTCACGTGCCCGGTCCACTGTGTGGGGCTGTTAGAAGATCAAATGAGGTGGCAGATCTGAAACTGTGACTCTGGGTCACACAAGCCTCTTAACTGTAGGTAAGGACATCCTTCCAGAGAATCTAGACACAAGGTCTACATATTGGCAGTAGTGTTTACTGTAAGATTCCTTCAAGCAGGCGGTGCAAAGCAGAATTCAATTGGCAACGGTAATTTTAACACCACTAAGTAAACTAGAGAATCCTAGAACACAGAATTCCAGAGCTGGGAACCTTCTGGAAAACATCTACACCTGCTCTCTCTCTTTTTTAGAAAAAAAATATTTTTATTGATTTTAGAGAGGAAGGGAGAGGGAGAGCGAGAGAGATAGAAACATGAGGAAGAATCATTGACCAGCTGCCTCCTGCATGCCCCATCCTGGGGATCGAGCCCACAACTCCGCATGTGCCCCTGACTGGGAATCGAACCTGGGACCCTTCTGTCCTCAGGCCGACGCTCTATCTAGCAAAACCAGCTAGGGCTCTTTAAAAAGAAAAGTTTTTATTGACTTCAGGGAGAGGGAGAGAGAGAGAGGGAGAGAAAGAGAAAGAGTGAGAGAGGAGAGAGAGAAACATTAATGATGAGAGAGAATCAATCATTGGTTGGCTGCCGCCTACACGCCCTCCATTGGGGATCGAGCCTATACCTGGGGCATGTGCCCTGACCAGGAATCGAACTGTGACCTCCTGGTTCATAGGTTGACACTCAACCACTGAGCCAAACTGCCTGGGCATCACTTGCTCATTTTTCTGATGAGGGCATGCAGACCAGGCTGTGAGGTCACTGTCCAAGTCCCCGGCGACTCCCAGTGGCGGCTTCCCGGGAGCTGCGTGGACGTGTGTGCAGCCACAGAAACTGGGCACTGGACCTTCCTCCTGGGCCGTGGAGGAACTCATTGGAACACTTTTCAGAAAGGAATGCATGATGTTGACAACTCTGTACCGTGCCCAGACTCTCTCCCCACCCCTTCGCCACTGGGGCAAGCTGAGGCTTGGAGCCACTTTGTTACTCAAGAGTTAGACTCTCAGAGGGCTCCCTGAGCACCATGCCCAGGGCTGGCCACCGTGTGTTATGACTGCATGTGTCTGTCTCCCACTGCTGGGAGCCCCTGTCGTGCCCACAACAGCCAGCCAGGACCTGAAACAAACAGGTGGTTAGAAGTGCTGGTTAGATGACCGGTGCACGAAAGCCGAAATCAACTGCAGATTCAGGAGCATACCCTCCCCACATTCTCCCACCTCAAGCTTTTGTATTTGCTCTGAGCCCTGCCACCGGCACCCCAACCCCCGCCCACTGTAGCAGTGGCCAGCACAGACCCTCAGCTTAGCTTGGCCTCCTGGCCCACCCTCCGTCCCCACCCCTTTCCACCACCCTTTCTTCCTTTGTAGCCTTATTCCCCTCGGGTCAGCCACCTCCAACTTCCCTAGGGCCAGGGCGCAGGGTGGCACCCCGTCCGCCAATTGTCGTGGCCGGAAGGCTGTGTGCCTCAGCCCAAGGGGAAGAGAATTCTGAGGAGTGGCTGAGTGGGGCTTGCCATGCAGCCCCAGGTTGGGGGTGCAGGGGGCCCTCCTAGAGCCAGATCCCCAGAGACCCGTGGGATGACCAGCCCACAGCTGTCTGATCTCTAACCTTGCAACTCCCAGGTCAAGTTACAAGGGAGAGGGTGGAGGCAAGTCTTAAACATATCACCTAAGTTCAGGGAGAGGCCAGCGCCACTTGCCCTGAAATTCATGAATCTCTGTCCTAGGGTCCCTCCGCCCCCATCCAATCTGACTCCTGTGGGAACCTGCTCTGAACACACCGACTGGAGCTGGGGTCTCCAGCTGGGGTAGCACAAGGTTGGCTTTGGACAGCCGCTAGCTCCCAGACCGTTCCAGAGGGGGCAACTGAGGCCCAGACACCAAGGACTCACAGTAGTTCACACAACCAGCTCCTTCCCAAATACCCACCTGCCTCATGGCCTCATTTCCATCAGCACTCTGCTTGAATGCCACCTTCTCAGGGACCTTCTGGGGGGATGTCTTGTATTACACAGCCTTGTCCCCTTCCTCTGTTTGTCTTCTCCATAGCACTTGTCACCTAGTGCACTCACTTCTTTGTCTCTCCCTTAAGTAGACTGTAAGTTCCTTGAGAGCCCCACCTAGACCAATCAGTACCTGGCACACAGTAGATGCTCAATAAATATTTGCTGGATGAGTGAGTAGCAAGCTGGTTTAGAACCCAAAGGCTTGCCTGCCAGAGCTGAGCTTTCCAACTGCAGGGCTTCTAACCTGTTTCTAGACGAAAGAGGCAGGTGGCAGGTGGGCTGGCCGTGGGTGTGGGGGGAACAGACAGATGGGGATGAGAGGGAGCAGGGACTCCTGGGAGGGGGCGAGCTGTGGGTGGTGCAGCAGCTAGGGCTTCTGTTTGTTAGAACTTGATTTGGCTGCTCAGAGCAGCTAAAAAGAAATAGTGCATTATACAAGGAAGAAGTTCTATCTCTGTATGTAATAGTTTCAGAGGGCTGGTGTGGTAGTTCTGTCACCTTTAACACTGCTTCGCGGTCCAAGATGGCGACTTGGGCTCCAGATATCAGGAAAAAGGAACGAGAAGCCTGCCGCTCCTCCCTGGGGATGCCTGCCAGAAGCCACACACAGAACTTGCCGTTACATTGCATGGGACTTAGTTCTGCGGCCACACCTAGCTGCAAGGGAAGCAGGAAAGAGTCCTTTCCTGAGGGAAAGTAATTTTTATTTCAGGCACCCATATGCCTAACCGAAAATCAGTGGTTCAGTTACGAAGACGAAGCACAGAATGGGTTTCTCCCCAGCTGCCCTCAGTCGGTCCTCGCCTTGCCAATCAGATCAACTTGCACCTGCGTGAACAGAATGTAAGCAGTTGTCCTCAGGGGCCTGAGGCTTTGCTGCCTTCTGGCTGAGTCAGCTCTAGCTTAGCCCTTGTTTTTTGTGGCTCCAGCCTTTTGGTACTGATGGAGCAGTTCTTTGTGATGCACCACAAAACCCAGCTTCCTTACACTCAGGCCCCTCAGCCTTGAGCTACTCCGGTGAGCAGAGGTGGCCTGGGGACACATTGACCAGGGCCTCCACCAGGGCAGGCAGAGGGGGGACCTGCTTTCCCCCACTAGCCTCTGGATGACAAGTATTTCTGCACCCCAACCTCAGTGGGGGGAGTGCAGGGCTGAGGGGGTACTACACTGTCTTAGGAGTCAGGGCCGGGAATGCAGCAAGTGGAGGCCAGTGGCTTTCACTCCTGGTGGAGGAGTTCTGTGAGATGCCTTGGGGGCACCCAGAGCTTAGGGTGCACTCCTGGAGGGGAAAGCTAAGAGTAGGCCAATTGGGGGGGTGGAACTTCAGTCCCACCCACGCTGTGCAGCTTTGCTTTATCTGTTCTTCTTTTTTTTTTTTTTAATATATTTTTATTGATTTTTTACAGAGAGGAAGGGAGAGAGACAGAGAGTCAGAAACATCGATGAGAGAGAAACAAAGACCAGCTGCCCTCTGCACACCTCCCACTGGGGATGTGCCCGCAACCAAGGTACACGCCCCTGACCAGAATCGAACCCGGGACCCTTCAGTCCGCAGGCCGACGCTCTATCCACTGAGCCAAACCGGTCTTGGCAGCTTTATCTGTTCTTGTAGGGACTTCCACATAAGAGTTTCTTGGAGAAAAAGTTCTGTCAAAGAGAAGAAAATGGAAATCTCTTGGCATATGCCCCAGGTTTTGGAGTTAGAAGCTTGGATTTTAGTCTGAGCTTTGGCACTTACTAGCCTTGTAACTTCAGACTTGTTCCTTAGACTCTGTTTCCCCAGCCATAAAACGGGTATGATGCCTTCCTCAGCAGTGAGTTTTCCAGGGCAATCTCGGGGGGTGCGCCTGACACATTTTGGTTTTATTTCTTTTACTGGCCGCAGCTTTAGCCCAGCGTGAGGTGGATGAAAAAGACCCGGCTCCCGGCCCCTGCCGGGCCAGGCTTTCCCTCTGTGGCTCTTGCCCAGGAACCAGCCCTTCCCCATTTAGTCACTGCCCCACAGCCAGGCCACTCAGGGAGGGGGCCCCAGGTCTGGGGGCTTAGTTGTAGACCACAAACCCGGGTGAGGTGGCCAGGGTGCGCTTAGCTAAGGAGTTATGATGGCCAGTCCCCTCACCTTCCTGATTCCCATGAGGTGCTTCTTACCCCAGCTCTAGCGGGCGCTGCCCACCACTTTGGGCTTCAAGTGAAAACAGCCTTTCCAGAAGCCACCCAGACCCTTATCCTTGCAGGTTCTGCCCCTCATACTGAAATGGGGTCTCACCTCCATAGCTATTTTCTGCCTGGATAGATGGGATAGATGTGCCTCAGCCACCCCTGCTCCACTGCCCTGGTCCAGCCGCCAGATCTGCGTCTCTCCCCCTCTCCTTCTGCACAGCGTTCTTTCTCCTCAACCAACTCTACCCTCTCGCACCAAATTCCCAGTGACACCATCCAGTCCCGGCTGCGAAGCGTGCTGTTGGCCTTTCTACAGCCATCTCCATATTTTCCTTCTCCGAGAGGGGCGGGGCGGGGGAGGGGCACGGGGACCAGGGAGTGGACTGTTTCCTCACAAAGAAGTGGGAGGAAGGTAGGAACTTTCTGCACAACAAACCCGTGGGGCGGTGTTCTTTTTCCTTTCATCACGTGGATGACTCGGTGTACCCAGATGGTAAGTCGGGGCTAGCATCATACGGTCTTTTAAGAAAACGTCTACAGCTGTGTTAGTACAAGCTGTGTCCCAAACTGTGTCCACAGAGAACACTAGCAGCCCTCAAGATACTGATAGTTATGCCCTCTATGAATAAAAATTGTCTGATGGGAAAAAGAGAGCTATGGCCCACAATGTTTGGGAAACGTTCCCCTCCTCAGAAAATCAGTCTTATGATCTTACCTGCACTGAGCTGTCCCCTGTTACTTCCATTTAACCTCGTTTAATCCAGTGATCCCCAAACATGGGTTAACTGTGGAGCCTTCCCTTTCCTGCATCCTCTTTAGTGGATCATCTGTCAGCATCGTGTGGGAAATACTGATGTAAAGGTGGAGTTTGTTTGCCCGGACAGAGGTATCCTGGGAGGTGCGATGTTCGGTCCCATGAAAAGCCCTGGACTGGGCTGGGGGAACGTGGGAGGTAAAAGCGCACGGGTGCATGTCTGGGGCTTTGCTAAGCAAGACCTTTGACATGGAGACGTGGCCTCAGCCCGCCCTCCTTCCGTAGGGCTTTCATAGATTCATAGGAAGCACACGGACGGCTGGATGGGGCCACCATCTCCGTCCCATGTGTGGGAACGAGGTACCTTCCAGGCCCCTCCTGGGTGTTTAACGATGGTGCTGCTTCTCAGAAGTCGGAGGCGTTACTAAGAAAGGTGGACGTGTTGATGTTCGTTCTTCCCAGATGGAGCAAGCATCGTTGCTCCTGGCTCATCGTTGCCTCTGCCCCTGCTGCTCTGAGTCCCCCATCCTGTCAGCCTGCCCCTGGGCTTGGAGAAGGGGCTTCCAGAGGACGAGCTGCCAGCCAGCACGGCCTCAGTGGCTCACCCGGGGCAGTGGTGCTGGGGCTTTCTCTCCGCTCTGGTGAAGCAGGTCTTGCTGAGGTGCGTGGATCTCATCCACCTTCAGGCTCTCATTTTTCCTGGGAGTCGGGAGCCACATGGCTGAAAGGGTGGGGAGAGCATCTTGTTTGCTGAGTCACTTGCTTGCATGTGTTTTCCAAGATGCTGCCAGCACCTAAAGCGCCCCTCTCACCTAAGGCGCCCCTAGACAGTGGTCGGCAAATTGCGGCTCGTGAGCCACATGCGGCTCTTTGGTCCCTTGAGTGTGGCCACGAAGTTTCAATCACACTGTACGTGCGCACCCGCACGTGGTACTTTGTGGAAGAGCCACACTCAAGGGGCCGCAGTTTGCTGACCACTGCCCTAGCACATAAGGCTCCCCTCACAGGAAGGTCGCTGAGCTCAGCTCAGTTCAGCAAGCACAGGGAACCCCAGCTCAGGCAGATGCAGCTCTGCACGCCAGCCCTAGGGGGCGCTGCCGAGTAGTGTTGGCTGGGTCTCGGCCTGCTGCTCCCTTCCCCCAGCCATGTGCTATCAGCCCACTCCCCTACATATCCCCTCTTCCAGCCAGGCTGCATTCATCTGGAGACCCCAGAGCACCGCCCAGAGTGGCTTCTCACCCTGACAGCCACAGTTGGCCCTGTCACAAGGGAGCTTGTGCTGTGGATACCTGGCTCTCCTCCCCTTGGTATCCTGGGAGCTGGCACTTGGGTGGAGAAACACTTTGGCTTTTACTCCCAGGCCCAGGGAGATCCTATAAGTCTGGTCCTGACCACACAGAATCACATCTCTGAATTCCATTTGCTTTTTTTGGCAATCATGTCACCCCAACTATAACTGCCCCAGGGCCTCCTGTTAATTAAGCTTTGTGTATTATGTGTGTGGGGGGTGGTGGCAGGCATGGAGCAGATACTCAGGAGGGTCCATCTGAGTCGGGTGTCGACTAGAGAGCAGAGAGAAAACGAAAACAGGTTTGCAAGAGGAAGATGCTGCACCACTCGGGGCAGAGCGCCCCCTGCAGACCTCAGCTTCCTTATCGGAGAGGGGCTGGTCCAGGAGTTCTCGGGGACCCTCCTGTTCCCCATTTCTTGGTCATCTGGATGACTTGACCTGCCTGATGATTTTGGCCCCAGAACTGCTGGCATAATGGGACTGGGTTCAAGTGAGTGGATGCACCCAGGGGGGCTGGGGGAGGGGGGCTGGGGGAGCCTTGATTGGACAGCACTGAGGCTTTGAGTCAGTGGATATGGCTGGAGGCGAGGGAAGCTGTTCCCACTGCAGCTGGCTGCTGGGGACAGCCAGCAAGAGACACCTTGAATTCCTGGATAATGTGAGGGAGGGCGTGCGTACATGTCCCCTGTTGTCCTGAGATGCCCTGTCTCCTCACCACCAGCCTCCCCATCCAGTGGCCAGGAGGGGGAGCAGAAGCATAAGGGCCTATGCGTCCTACTGCAGCGATGGGCGGTCACCGCTGTGCCGCAGGAATCTGTGTATATCTACATATGTTTATTTATTTAGAATAAACACCTTTATTACATGAGCTAAGACAGGAGGGAAGAGGTTGTATTTGCCTTCCCGGGCCTTGGTTTCCTGCAATTAGAACTCCAGCCCCTGGCCCTCTCACATAGCCATCTGCTGGGCCACGCTGGCCTGGTCTCGAGCGATGCAGGCAAGAAGCCTGCCTGCTGGAGCTGCCCCTCGAGAAGACCGCTGATTTTGGCATTCTTTTTCATTTCGTGAGATTTCTTCTGAATTTTCTTTGATCGTTTTCTGTCAAATTCTCTTCCTCATCAGGGTTAGCGTGGCCGAGGGGTGGTGCCTAGTGGGACTCGCACGACTGTGGGTACCGGGCGCCGTCAGTGAGCACGCTGCAGTTCTTTTCGGGGGGCTTGCTCTGGACCAGCTCCTGTGGGGCGCACACAGACACCAGTATTCCCTGTTTTGCGGGTACAGCACTCGGAGCCCCAGGAGGAGTGGCCCACGTCCTGGCCCTTGTTGCCTCCTGCACGTGGACCGTGTGTGCGCGGCGGGAGCTGACCTCAGTGCCGGCAGCAGGACGTCCCAGCTCATGTTTCCACTTCTTGTGCCGGGGCTTTCTCTTGCTCCCTGTCTTGCAAGCGCTTGTACCAGTTGTTCTGAGCGATGCCCATGGCTCGGTGCCGGCTGAAAAGAGCCCACAAGAACTTTTAAAACATGCAGTGCCTGACTCTTTAGTCAGGGGCACTGACCTCTTTTTCATTAGATTGTCAGATTTTAAAAAAGGACAGTGGCCAACACAACAATAGCCATCTGGTGTGAATGAATCAAAATTATACTTTTTTTTTTTTTTTGGTCAGATTGGCAAAATATGTCTTTTGCTGCAGAATTTAGTGATTAGTTTCTGTGTGCCATGAGATGGAAAGGGTTGAAAATCACCATCACTGCCCACGAGTTCTAGAAGCCAAAGAAGGTGTGACCAGGTGCCCTGTACTCTGCCCATCTGCCCTTGTCAGGGTGGGAGTAAGTGATGTCCAGGGTCCCTTTAGTTCTGATGTTATGACGCAGGGATGCAGAGGGAAGTGATGTCTGCATGGCTCCCTGCCTCTCTGCCCTGCTTCCCCAGCCGGAGGGGTGAGCACCAGCCCCTCTCTGGCTGCAGCTGCAGGTGGGATGCCATCACTGTAAAAGCAAAGACTGGTCTGTGAGGGGAGATGAGAAAGGCAGTGCCCCTGGCCTCAGCATCTCTGAAATCGCGGGCCCTGGGTTGTGCCACCCTCCAGAGCACCTGCTTTCCAGGTGGGACATGTGAGGCCGGAGGACGGTGCTGATTGGCCCAGAGTCATGTCTTGAGGCTCTGTAGCCCCTTCCACGTCAGGTGGCCTTCGTGCTCTGTGCGCAGAGGGGGCCGAATGAACTTGACCTGGACGCCTGCGCTCTGCACCCACCCGGCTGGGGAGCAAGACCGGAAACGCAGCGAGGAGAGTGGAGAAGGAAGTTGGATGGGGAGCGGGGGAGACGTGGGGCAAGAGGCGGTGCCTCCCCTGCCACACCCCAGCCTAGCTTCAGTAGCAGTCACGCGTGATCCCAGAAAACCTGACCCCTGGCCTGGCCCGAGAACCTTCCCAGGGAAGTGTTTCTGCTCCCAGTTTCTTCTGGAAAGAGCGGTGAGGGCACCCCGCGTGAGCGTGTGTGCCTGTGTTCACCTCGCAGTCTCCCTCTCTGCTGTCGCTAAGCCTTGGTGACTTTGGGGGAGACATTTCCAGCTGTTTGGACACCTGGCTCCAACCAGGGCTGGCTCTGGGACCCTTGGTTCCCTTCCTTAGGCGGAGCCATAGGAAACTGAGCTTCCTTGACTGGCTCCGGGGGACGACTTGGCTTTGTTTAAAAGGAACGATGGTGGCTTTTAACTAATCTGCTCCTCCCCCCCTCCTTAGTGGGGATGGGGGGAGGGCTGTTCCTTGAGAAGTTTGTTCTTCTTAGGCAATATCCCTATCAGACTCCACTCACTCCCCCGGGGGAAGCCAAGGGCTCTCCCACCTTCAAGCACCAGAGAAAGCCAGATGCCGCGCTCTGTGGGGAGTTGCCTGCTTTTCCTACCTCCAAAAGCAGAGTCTGGCCTTTATTGAACCCGCTGTGCCGAGTAAGGGGGCGCCTGAGGAGCCTGCTAGCTGAGCCTGAGCCCAGCGCGCGCAGACCTGCCCAGGGGACCGAGTGCTGATGTGGATTGTTGTTCGGAGAGGAGGATGCAGGTGTTATTCCTGGAAGGGGTGCACTCCCTCCAGGGCAGAGAAAGCGTTGGGAATTTGGAGAGGTCCCTGCGGCCTTCACCTTCCACCGGCGGAAACCCGCTGCCTGGGAACGTCACAGGCCCAATTTCACAGAACCCTCTCACTGGCCCCAGAGGCCACTGTCCGTCTATGCTGCACTTCCTTCTGGCTCCTGGCCCTTGTTTGTTTTCACCGGGACTGGAGCCGGGTCCCTGGCCGAGGTTTCCAGGAGTGGCTCAGAAATCCTGCACATCTGGTTATTTTCATGGCTTCAGGAGGTGGCGTGGGAATGACAATGTGCTCTCTCCGAAAAGTAATTACCAAGGTTGTTTTTGAACTGACTGCTGAGGGAAGAGTCAGGTGCCAAATGCGTGCACTTTGGCTGTGGAAGTACGTGTGGGCCCGAGGACTCAGCGTAGCAGGTGCGCCTGGGGCCAGACGGGGCCAGATGAGAAGTTGTGTGAGCCCTGTGCTGAGGTGGCTCACCCCTGTGCCATGGTGGCCCCAGCCCTGTGCCGTGGTGGCCCCAGCCCTGTGCCATGGTGGCCCCAGCCCTGTGCCGTGGTGGCCCCAGCCCTGTGCCGTGGTGGCCCCAGCCCTATGCCGTGGTGGCCCAGCCCTGTGCTGGGTGGCCCCAGCCCTGTGCCATGGTGGCCCAGCCCTGTGCCGTGGTGGCCCCAGCCCTGTGCCATGGTGGCCCAACCCTGTGCCGTGGTGGCCCCAGCCCTGTGCCGTGGTCGCCCAGCCCTGTGCCGTGTGGCCGTTTGGGAGACAGCAGAGCACTGTGCTCCACAGATGGCCTGCTCCCCCACTCTTGCAGGTCCTGTCTCCCCAGCGTCCTCCCCCACCTCAGAGGGAGATGCAGACGGCATCACATGTAAAGCTCTCGGCTCGGTGTCTGGCTGATATGACAAGGCCTTCGTAAGTGCTAGTTGCATAAGTTGAAGGGTAATGATGATCCCCTGTTTTTGATGGACTTGTAGAAAATTCCGTCACATGAAGAGAGGAGGCATATGTGCACACCGGTGCCCCGCGGCGGCGTCAGACCCTACAGGCAGCGCCCTGCCCTCCGGCCCCAGAACTCCAGGCACCGACAGGAAAATGCTTCCCATCCAGCCAGGCCTGCCGCTCTGTGGATTCGGAGTATTTTGACTTTTTCCCCCAAAGCTTATACATGTTTTTGAAAGTTCATTTTGTTCCAAGACAGCTATTTCTCTCTCCGTTGACAGGCAAGGACCAAGGGCCCCGTGGGTCCAGCTCACACAGGCCCGTCTCCCGCCCCCTCTGTGGAGGCTGCACGTGCAGCACGTCTGTGGTCCTTGCTTGGAATATCTTAAAGGCGAGCTGAAGGGCACTCTGCCTCCTCGGGGTCCGGCCTGTGGCTCTGGCCTTTGTGCAGGGGCCCTTCCTGGCAGGGAGGTCAGCTCAGTCAGCCGGACATCACAGGCCGGTGGGTTGGCAGCTCCTGGGCACGCCGCCCGGTCAGACAAATCAGGATTCCCATGGCCTGCAGCCGGCCAAGGGATTAGGAGGCCTTGAAAGGGCCTTGTTTGGAGGAGGCTAGTCCTCTCTCCAGCCCGGACGCAGCCTGGCCCCTTCCCTGGGCAGGCTGGCCGGCTCTCCTGGTACATGAAGCCTGACGCACCGGTCCCGGCCTCCAGGGGTCAGCACCTGCACACCCTCCTGTTAGGACAGTGGCTACGGGTGGCCGAGGCAGGCCCAGGAGGGCCCTCCACGTGGGTGGGAGAGGAACCAGAGGGTGGCGGGGGCTCCACCACAGGCAGGGCAGGGCCGCACCCGTGGGTGGACAGTTGATTGGATTCCAAGCTCTTTTCTTACCTCTCTGCCTTCAGCCACAGACTTAAAATAAT
This sequence comes from Myotis nattereri, assembly GCF_964212035.1. Classification (NCBI taxonomy): domain Eukaryota; kingdom Metazoa; phylum Chordata; class Mammalia; order Chiroptera; family Vespertilionidae; genus Myotis; species Myotis nattereri. The sequence goes on along the minus strand of NC_138086.1, from coordinate 23,293,517 downwards.
GAGTAATCCCAAGAATGTGTTTAGAAGCTTCCTGCTCAGGAGCTCTTTCCTGTTCCGGCTTGGGGGCGGGGCTCTGCCCTCTGACCCTCACCTGGAGAGCTTCTGATGGGGTAGGGTGGGGTGGGGTGGGGTGTGCAGCCAGCTCTGGCCTTTGATTGTCAGTAGGTCACTGAAGCCACCCCTCTGAATCCTGTGGAAGGAAGGCCTCTGAGCTGGCCTGCCAGGGAGGGAGTCGAGAGCAAAACCAGACCTCCTAGCTCCCTCGCCGCACCCACCACTCCAGTTCTCCTGGCCCCTGCACTCAAGCCTACATTTGATGATAACTGGCTCGCTTGGGGGGCAATGGGTGGTGGTGGTGGTGGTGGTGTCTGCAATGACAGAGCTGAGTGGTGTGGCCTGAGATTCCACGTGGGGGTGGCATCTGGGAGCGAGGGAGGAGCTCAGGCCTGGAGCCAGCCTGCCCGCCTGGCTCAGCTCCTGCCCATGCCCTGCAGGACCAGCAGCTCAGCCTCTTGAAGTGCAGACGTCTGTCCCCTGGGGGCATGAGCTGCGGAGTTAGTGGGAGTTAGTGGGAGTTAGTGGCAGCCCTGCCCACAGTGGCCACGCATGGGAAGCCACACAGTGAGAATGAACAGCGTACAGCTCGGGAAGGATGCAATGGCTCTCCCGGAGGGTGCGTCGCACAAATAAGATGCCCAGGGAATGCAGCCAGACCCAAGAGTCAGTACTGTGCGATATCACTGATGTACATTCAAAAGCAGGCAAACCAACCCGAGGTGTTTAAGATAGAAGAGAGGTCGCCCTGGGGGTGGAGCGTGGCTTCAGGGGACACAGGATGGGCCTCTGAGATTCCGCGTTCCATTCTGGGATCTGGGTGCTGGTGACGTGTGTGTTCCTGTGGCGTGTGATTCTCTGAATGTGATTCTTGGATGCAAACACTCTGTGAAGTGAATGAGGAAGGGGATGTTCTCTGAACACAGCAGGCGCTACTGGGAGCCCAGGGCAGAGCCACTGAGCAGGTGGGCGGCCCAGGCCTGGGTGTCCTTCTCGGCGAAACCGAGGAGGAGAGAGGCCCTGGGCCAGGGGCTGCCGGCCCCAGAGGAGAACAGACAAGGAGCCTAGTTAGGTGCACCAGCTGTCTACCCCAGCCTTGTGTGTCCTTGGCCATTCCAGTGAGGGTCAGAGAGAGGGCAGCACCAGGCGAGCTGAAGGGCACTCTACCTCCTCTGGAGACACACTTAGTGTCCCCTGAGGATGGGGTGTTGTGCAGGTGCCAGGGGTCCTCGGGGAGTGGCCACAGATCTTCCTCCAGGAGTGCCATTGCTGGTAAGTGGTCACAGCCACACAAGGAGGGGGAGCCGGCACCTACGCTCACCTCTCTGAGGGGTGAGTTATTGGAATGCGGTGCTCTGAGATTTTAAAATTCTTACTTGTTTGTGTGTGAAGTTGACAGTGTAGGTGTTTCCCTTTGTCTGCGATGGGATTTGCAAATACTTCTCTCAGTTTCTAATGGGGGCTAGTGCAGGTGGCGTTGGGTTCTTCAGGGACCACAGGATTGGGTCCACAGTGGGGTAAAAGCCTAGGCTCCCAGCCCCCGACAGGAGGGATCGTGTGCCTCAGGGGTGCACAAACTCGGGCTCAGCCACCTGTGTTTGTAAGTAAAGGGCATGGGAACGCAGCCGTGCTCATTTAGGTGCATGCTGCCTGTGGCTGCTTTGGGGGTACAGTGAAGTTGAGTAGTTGCAGCAGAGACTGTATGGCCCGCAAGGTCTACAATATTTACTCTCTGGCCCTTTACAGAAAAAGCTTGGCAGACCCTGTGAGACATTACTGTGTCCCAATGCCATTATCTACAAATGGGAGGCAAGGCCCACAAAACGGAAGTGGCTTGCCTGAGTAGTAGCCCCAGGCGGAAAACCAGCCCCCCACTCCTAGCTGGTCCTCCTCAGGACCCCAGGTGCGCGGAGAGAAAGCTGCCCCTCAGTCCCACCCCGCCCCGAGTCCCCCGATTTCCCACGTGCTGTGGGACTGAACAGGTCAGCTCACCTTTCTGCACTTCCGTGCTTCTGTTTTAGCTTCTAGGTATGGATTGATTTGAGAGAGCGAGAAACATGGATTTGTTGTCCCACCCATCCATGTCTTTACCAGTTGATTCCCATACGTGCCCTGACTGGGGGTCAAACCAGCAACCCCGGCGTATCGGCCGGCACGGTGCTCCAACCAACTGAGCTACCCGGCCAGGGCATGCACTTCGGTTTCTGAATAGTGGAAACTTTTGGGGGTTTTCACCATTGAGAGGCTGCATAAAAGCCGGCCCTCCATGGACGGCTAGTACATTTTAATCCATGAGTTCCCGCCCTCTTCAGAGCCAGACTTATCAGACTTTCCTCTGCATCCCCACCGCCCAGGGTGGGCTGGGAAGGAGGCCCAGGTGCTGTAGCTGGCTTCTCGGGGGAGGAAACCCAGACCCGAGCAGGCCATGGGCACGCCCAGCATACCCCTCCCCGCGTGGCCCCTGACACCAGGCGCAGGTCCCTAAATAGCCCCCAGAAAGGAGGCCAGGCTGCGAGCCTTTCCCTGAGACTGAGGTCTGGGGTCCACGTCAGGGCAAAACTCAGGCGGCTGGCAGGGAAGCCCTCCCTCCTCACCCTGCTCTGACTCCCCAGGCTTCTCTGAGGAGGTGAGGAAGCTCTTCCTGGATCCAGGCCCCTCCCTGCTCACCCCCTTGTCCAGGAATTCGCTGGGCCATGGCCACCCTGGTGCTTCATCGCCCCCTCACCTCTCCCCTAAGTGGCCATGCCTCACTGGGGACCCCGGGGAGAGCCCTGATGGGTGAGGAAGCCTGTGTCCACCCCTCTGGGGTCACAGCCTGTGCAGGCGTGGGCATCCCGGGAGGAGGAGCAGGCAGGCCTGTGGCAGGAGGTGTGGGGGGCGTGACTCTGTGGGCCTGGGGGGGGTAGCCTCACTGCACTTCCTATGTGCGGGCACTGCTGTCAGCACGTAAAGGTCTGACTCAGGTACTGTCCTTACCCTCCCTGCTGACAGGGAAACTGAGGAACAGAGTTAAGACCCTTGCCTGGCACACGGCCTGTGTGCGGTAGAACAGGGACCTGAACCCAGATGGTCTGGCTAGAAGTGTGCTCTTAGCCACTGTTTCTGGGGGGTGCATGTGGGGAGAGAGGAGGGGGCACACAGTGGGACTGGGCAGGGGTGTGTGCAGATTGGAGTGGATGCCCTTAGGCCAGCGGTTCTCAACCTGTGGGTCGCGACCCCTTTGGCGGTCGAGTGACCCTTTCACAGGGGTCGCCTAAGACCATCCTGCATATCAGATATTTACATGACGATTCATAACAGTAGCAACATTACAGTTATGAAGTAGCAACGAAAATAATTTTATGGCTGGGTCACAACATGAGGAACTGTATTTAAAGGGCCAGAAGGTTGAGAACCACTGCCTTAGGCTCTGGGCCACACTGCCAGGTGTAGGGGACGGGGAAGCAGGATGATTTGTGGGCTTGGGGCAGAAGAGGTGGGGTGAGGTCCCTGGTCTTGGAGCCCTCGCCCGCAGGGAAGGGGGTCCCCATTGCTGGGAGACGGCATGCCGGACAGGGGCTGCCCTCTCCTGCCCAGGGAAACTGCCAGACGAGGACCCACCCTGGGAGTGAGTGTCGGGCGGTCCAGCTGGAACAAGCTGATAAGGGCTGAACAATTCCAGATTTGAAGAATGCCCGGAATTATCTCCCCTGATGGGGCAGCTCTGGGCCCGGCGGGGAGAGGAACGGGGAGAGGCGGTGCTGAGGAGCCAGGCCTGATCCCCCCTAGGGTGCTGTCCTGCTGTCCAGAGGCCCCAAGAGAACAGGGGAAGGGACAGGGCTGTGGGGAGGGGGCCAGAACCTGTGGCCACGTTGACTCGGTCTGCCTGGCAGTGATAAAGGCAGGTTGGGACCCTGCCCTTCCCCAGACATTGGAGCCGACCTTCCTGCTATTTTTATTCTCATTATTAACCTCCACCCCAGCCCCTGTCCCTAGTCAGCTTGGGCTGCTGCAAAACCCATAGCCTGGGTGGCCTAAACAATAGGCAGTTCCAGGGCCTGGCAATTCCAACTCAGAGCGGCCGCGTGGCAGGTCCCGGAGACCCCCGCTGGCTTGTAGACCGCCGCCCTCCCGCGTCCTGACATGGCAGAGACAGGAAGCTCTGGGGCCCTTCCTCTAGTCTGAGACACTAACCTTGGGCATGGGGGCGGGGGCGGTATCTGCTCTCATGACCCCATGTGAACTTTCCAAAGGCCCCACGTCCTAGTAGCATCACATTGCCGGGTAGGGCTTCATCGTATGAATTTCGGGGGACACCAAACATCCAGACCATAGCACCTCGTATGCCAGGGAAGTTGACAGGTGCATCTTTGGGGTCCTTGGCCCAAGCAAGGGGCTGTTTGGAGGGGTATAGAGAGGAGCCACAGAGGTCATTACCCTATTTTTCAGATGGGGACCTGTGCCAGGATGAAAAATGTCCCCCTCTCCCAAAATATACATGTCAACCCCGAAGCCTGTGGTTATCACCTTAGGTGGACAGAGGGTCTTTGCAGATGTACTTAAGCTAAGGACCTTGGGAGGAGGTCACCTGGGTTACGTGGGTGCTTGTTGACAGATTGACTTGGCCGTCGTACTTTCCTCTGACACGTTTCCTTATAAGGGACAGAGAGGAAGAGGCGGCAACGTGATCATGGCGACAGATTGGAATGATGCTGCAAGCCAAGGAATGCCAGCAGCTACCAGAAGAGGCAGGGAAGGCTCCCCGTGGAGGCTCCGGGGGAGGCAGACCTGTCACTCGTTGATTTCAGACTTCTGGCCTCCAGAACTCTGAGAATGAATTTCTGTTGCTTCCAGCCACCCAGTTTGTGGGAATTCGAATGGCAGCCACAGGAAACTGATACAGGACCCCATCTGTACAGAGGGTCTGGGCAGAGCTGGGAGATCACCACAGCTGGCTGATGACCACAGCTGGCTAGGAGAGGTGAGGCGAGGCCGCCTCCCCGCTCCCCTCCCCCGGCTCCTGGTCCAGAGCTCCGACCTTTGCCCATAAGCCCCTTCCTGGTGTGTCCACCCAGGCCGGGCTCCCTCCCCCTCCCGCCCCCACCAACCTGGTTAGGACCTGTGTGTGTATGGGGTGGGAGTAGTGGGATCAGCCTTCTTAACGCCACAGAGGAGGAGTATTTATAAAGGGTGGGTACAGGCTAATGAGATACCCAGGGCAGAATTCCAGGGCAGACACCAAGGACAGACCCCGCACAGGCAGAGAGGGATGGAGAAGGGCGTCTTGGTGGGAGGCAGGGAGTACTCAGCTCAGCAAGAGGATGACCAACTCTGCTGAGGCGGGACTTGTAAGGGAGGCGGGGACTCGGGGACTGTAAGGCTGCTGGAATCCGCTGGAATCCGCTGGAATCGGGGCGTTGCCTTATTTTATAAAACCCCAGAAGCAGAGGTGGGGACCTCACCTGGGAGGGGGGTTGGATCACTTCTTTCAAAACAAGGGGAGGAGGGAGAGCGAAGGGGCCTGAATGCAGTGTAAAGAGAGGACATCTGACATGTGGCGCTGGGGTGGGGTGCGGTGGCGGGCCCTGGCCAGGCCACCAGTGGGCTCCTAGGGCAGCCCAGGTCCCTTACTGACCCAGGAGTTTGGGGCCTGCATCCTTTCATAGCCCCTATCCCGCCAACCCCACTGTAATGTCCAGCTGCTACCTAGAAACCTGGCAATAAAGGAGTTGGGGTCTGGGGGGGGGGGAGGGGGTGTCCTAGAGAGCTGGGAGGGGCTGAGGCTTCAAGCAGATTGAACTGAGGCAGCATCGCCACCCCCTCCCCTTCACTGGCAGTGTCTGGGGTGGGGGGTGGGAGGGAAGAGGGAGAAGTTCACAAAGCAGGTGTCGCATGTTGGAAAAGCAGGTCAGGCAGTTCTCGGAAAGGGACAGCCAGGCCTCGGAAGTGGCTGGTTAGGACGGCTCGTGGTCACAGCAAAAGCAGACTCGGGAATGTGCACCGCGTCCGGCGTGGGGAAGCGCCCTCGCATCCTCAGGGCCTGCAGAAAGCATCTGGCCCATTTCACAGATGTGTTTCTTTCTCAGAGGCCAAGACCTCGCCCACGGCCCCGGGCACCAGAGGCAGAACCAGGACGAGAAGGTGCAGGTCTCTGATTTCCCAGCCCGAGCGCTTTCCGCTGTCACACGAGACCTCAGCTTATCCTGCCTGGTCTCTGCCCTTTCACGGGGCCCCGTGGGAGCTCTCTGGTGGTTTTATTTCCCTGGAGACAGCAGCAGCTGGGGGAGGTGAGCTGGGGTAACAAAGGAAGGAGAGGTGGACGCCGGTGTCCAGGCCAGAGCCTCCCAGCTCTGCCTTCCTGCCCTCCTTCCACACACCCTCTTCCTGGGGCATTCTTTGGAGTTTCCTTTCCCGCTATTAATAGTGGAGAGTCAGCCCCAGGTCTGTCAGAAGCCAGAAGCAGGAGGAAACCGGCCCTCGCTGAAGGCTCGGGGCAGCATTCTCCTCACCCCAGGGGAGAAGACTGGGTGGGCGTCTCCTCCCACTCGCATCCACGCCCCACTGAGATAAGCATGTGGACCAACAGTCACGTCCCGGTGCTGCCCCCTGCACCACACTCATTTCAACACAGCCTTCCAGACAGCTTCATGTCATCTCCGCCCTGCAGATACCTTACCCCCTGCCCGGCGCTCCCCATCCCTCCCTGCAGACGCCCTCCCTCCGCTCCATCTCAGTTGGGGAACAGGGACCTCAGTAGTCACCTGCATACACAATGAAATGCCCCGGCCTCCCGTTTTCTGGAGCTTCCCCATCGCTACTTCACTCACCCTTCCGTTTCACACCCGAATGCTCTCACCAACACAAGCTGCCCACCTCTGAAACGTGAGCATTTCATTCTCATTTCCTATCCACCCGTCTGTCTTTAAAATATATGTGTATATATATATATATATATATATTGATTTCAGAGAGGAATGGAGAGGGAGAAACAGATAGAAATACCAATGAGGAGAGAGAATCATTGATTGGCTGCCTCTTGCAAGCCTTCCACGCCCCCCGCCCCCTTACTGGGGATCGAGCCCACAACCTGGGCATGTGCCCTAACTGGGAATCAAACCTGGGACCCTTCAGTCCGCAGGCCAACGCTCTATCCACTGAGCCAAACCGGCTAGGCCCCATCTGTCTTTGTCATTCAGTATTTCACAATCCATCGTAAACCACCCCTACCTTACTAATATCAAGTCCCTTGCACCCTCTTCCGCCATCATACTCACCTAGCAAACCCATTCCCACAGGAGCCCTGCCTCCATTTTTCCGTGCCTGTGCCAAAGTAGCAGAACACTGCTAAGGTAAAATCACACTCTATCTGATTGGATTTATTTTATTTTTTTTAAATATATTTTTTATTTCAGAGAGAAAGGGAGAGGGAAAGAGATATGAAACATCAATGATGAGAGAGAATCATTGATTGGCTGCCCCCTGCTCGCCTCCCACTGGGGACTGAGCCAGCAACCCAGGCATGTGCCCTTGACCGGAATCGAACCCAGGATCCTTCAGTCCGTGGGCTGACGCTCTATCCATTGAGCCAAACCCGCTAGGGCTGGATTAATTTTAAATTCATGATTCTGCCAAAGCCGGTTTGGCTCAGCGGATAGAGCGTCGGCCTGCGGACTGAAAGGTCCCAGGTTCGATTCCGGTCAAGGGCATGTACCTGGGTTGCGGGCACTTCCCCAGTGGGGGATGTGCAGGAGGCAGCTGATCGATGTTTCTCTCTCATCGATGTTTCTAACTCTCTATCTCTCTCCCTTCCTCTCTGTAAAAAATCAATAAAATATATTTAAAAAAAAAATTCATGATTCTGTGCCTCAATTTGGCACCAATACTATGAGGCAGTCATCCTTTTTTCCTCTAGCACAGTGATCCTCAAAGCGTGGTCCTCTGCCCATTAGCTTCAGAACCACTTGGCAACTTGCTATGCAAGTTCTCGTGCTCTATCCCAGACCTGCTGAATCAGGAACTCTGGGGCTGGGGTCTCTGGGGCTGGGATCTCTGGGGCTGGGGTCTCTGGGGTTGGGGTCTCTGGGGCTGGGGTCTCTGGGGTTGGGGTCTCTGGGGCTGGGGTCTCTGGGGTTGGGGTCTCTGGGGCTGGGATGTCTGGGGTTGGGGTCTCTGGGACTGGGGTCTCTGGGGCTGGGGTCTCTGGGGCTGGGGTTGGCAGCTGGTGCTTTAACAAGGCCCCCGGGTGACCGATGCTACCAGTGGAGAACCACTCTCCTCATCGGCTTACTTTCCCATTTCCAACATGAGAGTTCATGCTTTTCCCTTCCTCATAACTCCTCCTCCTCTCTGATGTCCTTTATGTGAGTACAGCAGATTTCATCTAGCCTTGCTTGAGAAAACGGAAGCTGTCAAAGGGAAATTGAGGTCTCACTACCCCAATTACAAATGCACTGACATGTCTCTGTGCATCTTCCCTCGGGTTTCAAAGGCGGACGTGCCTGGCCCTGTGATGAAGTGCGGTACTCCCTCCACTGGGGGCTCTGGATCAAACCCACGCCTCCTCTTCTGCACCTTAACGACCCGATGAGACAGTAGAGCTGGGACAAACCAAAAGCAGTGTTTTTATCAGCTCTAGCGTCTCCTGCCTCCAAAAAAGCAAAGCTTGCTTTAGACCAGCTTCCTCCAGGGACTGCCACATTTCTCTGCCCCTCTTCATGCCTGACCTCTGATAAGTGATCTACACACACAGCCCACTGCCCTACCACCCACCCACTGTCAGTCCGCTCCAGGCTGGCTCCCCCTGCGCTGATCCCATTAAAAGTGTAAGTGATCCGATCACCAGGGACTTCGGTGTTGCTGAGTTCATCAGTCAGCACAGATGACTCCCTCTTTGCAAAAACAATCAAACCAATAAATCAGAAGGCCCTGTTGTATCTTCCTATTTTCCCTAGAAATAGCTGTTATCCTAAACTTAGTATTAAATTCTGTAAACTTCTAGTAATATTTTCTGTTCCTGTCTCAAAAATTGTAGGTAGTTTTGTCAATTTTTGAACCCTATAAATGTAACCATATAAGTATTCTTGTTCTTGCTTTTACTGGTCAGTATTATTTTTAGATTTACTCATGATAATATATGTATTGTATAATAAAAATATAATACACATTCACTGATTTTGTTCAGTGTCGTTGAGTATATTCCATTATATGAATATATCATAACTTTTTTTATACATGTTACTGTTAATAAACATTTGCTTGTTACCTATATGGAGCCAATACAAAAATCCTGTTAGAGGCATTCTTATGAACACATCCTGATGTATACATGTAGGCATTTTCCCAGGGTAAGTGCCTAGTGGTACATATGAAAACTGTAGATTGAAAACTATGGGCGTGTTACACTTTACTGGGTAAGGTCATACTATTTTCAACGTGCTTGTACCAATTTACACCACTCTGTATTTTTGCTACCACTTGCCAATCCGGTGTGTATGAAGTGATAATTCTTATTTAATTTAGTATTTCCCAAATTACTAACATTTCCACATGTTTATAGGCTATCGGTGCTGCTTTTTTTCTGTGAAATACCTATTTGATTCTTTTGTCTATTTTTCTATTGGGTTGTTTTCTTACATATAGATGTTTTTTAAAAAATATTTTTTAGATACTAATCTTTTATGACTACAGATGTTGCAACTATTTTCTCCCGATTTCTTTTTATTTCCCTTTTGGTCTCTTTTTTTCCTGCCCTGTGTTTTTTTATTGCTTAAAGTATTACAAAGGGTATTACATATGTGTCCTTTTTTTTCCCCCGCCCTTGACAGTCCCCTAGCCTCCCCTATCCCCCAGTGTCTTATGTCCATTGGTTATGCTTATATGCATGCCTGCCTTGTGTTTTTAAATAATTGTAGATTTACAGAAAAATTGAAGTGATGATCCAGAGTTCATATACCTTTTCTTCAGCTTCCCCTAATGTTAACATCTTACATAACCACTGTACGTTTATCAAAACTAAAAAATTAACACTGGTACAATACTTTTAACTAAATAAACTACAGAGCATTCATATTTTACCAGTATTTTCACTAATGGTCCCCTTTGTTCCAGGATATGACATTGCATTTAATCATGTCTTTCTTTTCATGTGTGGCAGTTTCTTCGTCTGTCCTTAATTGTTCCAAACCGTAGTAGTTTTTAAGAGTACTGATTGGATATTTTGTGGCATGCCTTTTAATTTGGGCGTGTCTGATGATCTTTCATGGTTAGATTGGGGTTATGTCTTTTCAGAAATAAGACCTTATCAGGGGACCTGATGACTTATGGCTAGTCATGACTTACCGTTGGTGACGATAGCCTTGGTCATTTGGTTAAGATGATGTGTCTTCCAGGTTTCTCCGCTAAAATGCCACTAGTTTTCCCTTTTTGTCCTTCTTTAGAAGAGTCTAAGACTGGCCACATTCAGATGGAGGCGGGGAAGGGCGTTTCTCTTGCAGGAGGGAAGAGTATCGACGGGTTTTGGAATTTTTCTGTAATGATGATTTGTTTCTTCTGTCCCATTTCTTTTATCCAATCATTTATCACCATGGACTCATAGATAATTATCTTATTCTTTTGGTTCCAATGCAATATATTTTTTTATTTTGTTACTTAAATTGTTCTGGGTTTGGCCATTGGGAGCTCTTTGTCTTTTGGACTTGCCCACTCCCCCCACCCCCACCCAGCACTTCCTTACTTTTGGGCCTTACAAGATGTTCCAGGCTCATCTGACATTTTCTCTCCATCAGCACTAGGATCAGGTCATTTCTCCAGGGAGCCTGGCTCCTTTTGTGGGAGAATGACTGGGTTACACTTGATGCTACTGGTTGTCACTACTTTGAGACCCTCTCAGTGGACAGAGCTAGGAGATATATGTTTGTGTACTGACCCATGTACGCACACAAACATACAGTGGGGCCTTGACTTACGGGTTTAATTCGTTCGGAGACCGAGCTCGTTAAGGAGCTCGTTAACTCAAATTACTCTATCAAATCGGCGGAGAGACAGCTGGTATCTCAAAAACTCGTTAGTCGGGACACTCGTAAGTCAAGGCCCCACTGTATACACATTTATCTACTTGTATGTATGTATGTGTACTTATATAGGAACATGAGTGTGTACTGACTTCTCTGCCTCTAACATCGTATCTTCTCAGGGTTCATTCAGCTTCTTCCCCACCCGCCGGTTTATCTGTAGCTTCTCCTCTGACAGTGAAGAATCTGGCTCATGTTATTTATCATTTATTTACTGATTTGACCAACCCTGGTTTACACATAAAGAAGTTTTAAAGTTGATAATCCACACCCTTGTAAGAAACAAATTTACCACTTAGCGTGCACTGTTTTTATGTAGTCCTTTTTGTCTTAGTTTTACAGTACCCATTCAGAATACCATTTCCAGTTGCTTTGGTCAACTTTCCCATCTCTCCAGTGAGGTTCTGTCACATGCATTTGTAACCTAACTAACATTTATTTTCATAGCCTCCATTAAATCCTTGATCATTTGGTTAAGATGATGTGTCTTCCAGGGATTACATCCTGGGATTTCCTGAACATCCCAGGGTTTCCCCCTCTAAATTTGCACTAACTAGAGTTAATTCTTTAAGGTGTACTGTTTTATGGGTTTCTGAAAATGCAGACTCTTGTATCCATCACCCCAATACCATATATAACAGTTCCTGCCGGGGTCCAACCCCAGCAGGTCCAGGGGTTCCCAAAGGCGTAGACGGAGTCGGCGAAGAAGGAATGACACGGAGACAGCGTTCAGTTGATCAGCAGCCTAGCCAGGATCTCCAGCCAAGTTCTGGTCTCGATCTCCAGAGAGGTTCTGCTCTGGATCTCCAGCGAAGTTCTGGTTAGGATCTCCAGCCAGGTTCTGTCCAGGTTCTCCAGCCAGGTTCAGTCACCAGGTTCTAGTCAGGTTCTCTTGCCAATTTCTGTAGTCAGGTTCAGTCCAGGATCTTTTGCCATGTTCTCTCCAGCGAAGTTCTTCTGTGTGTAGGTTCTGTGTAGGTTCTGTCTTCTAAGTTCTCTCTCCTAAGTTCTGTCTGCTGTTGTCTTGCTACAACTGTATTTATACCAGTTGATTCCAATCCTATCAATCTCTATTCCAAAGGTTAGGGCGTTTCTTATCTCCATTCCAGGGAGTAAAGATTATGTAGCTTAAGCATGATTGTTCATAGTTAAAGTGATTAATTACCTGCCTGGCACTTAGTTAAGAGGTTTTATTCCCTCCCTAATTTCAGGGGAAAATCCCTACCTGGGGAAACAACCTTTCTCAGAGACCTTGGTTAAAACACATAGTGCCAAGAAGGTGAGCAAACATATTAAGAACAATATGCCATATATGCCAGGTCCCTTGAAACAGCAAGCATGGACCGGCTCCCGGCAAGTTCCATTGTTCTAACATGAATTCCTCACCCTCACTCACCCTCACTGATCTGTTTTCTATCCCTACAGTTTTGCCTTTCCCATAATATCGTAAAAATGGAATAAAACATGTAGCCTTGACTTCTTTCATTTAAAATGTCTTTTTAAGATTCACCCATGTTACATTCATTGCTTTTTATTGATAAGGAGGCATTGTATGGGTGTATGACGATTTGTTTATTCATTCACTTGAAGGACATCTTGGTTGTTTCCAGTTTTGGGTGTAAATAAATAAGAATGGAATTGCTGGGTCATATGGCAATTACTGGTACATGCTTAACTTTAAAATAGACTGCTAAACTGTTTTTGCAGAGTGACAATACTATTTTGCATTCCCACTGGCAGTGTCTGAGACTTCCTGTTGAATATTTGGTATGGTCAGTTGGTTTTTAGCTGTTCTAATAGGTGTGTAATGGTATTGCATCATAGCTTAATTTGTATTTACCTAATGACTAATGATGTTGAACATTTTTTCATGTTTGTCATCTGTATATCTTTTTTCTTTTTTTTAAAAAAAACTGATATTTAGAGAGAGAGAGGAAGGAAAAGGGAGAGAAACATCAATGAAATCGATCCGCTGCCTCCCGCATGCCCCCTGCAGGACAGAGCCCACCACCTGGCCATGTGCCCTGACTGGCAATCAAGCCAGTGACTTCTCCGTGCAGGGAACCACGCTCAACCAACTGCGCCACACCTGCCAGGGCTGTATATCTTTGGTGATTTCTTTTCCTTGTAGATTTTTTGCCCTCTTAAGAAAACTGGGTCATTGCCCTGGCTGGTGTGGCTCAGTGGTAGAGCGTCAGCCCACGTACTGAAGCGTCGAGTGTTGATTCCGGTCAAGGGCACATACCTGTGTTGTAGGTTCATTCCCTGGCCCCTACAATGGAAAAAAATCAATGGGAAAAATATCCTCAGGTGAGGATTAACAACAACAAAAATTGGGTTATCTTTTTATTGTTGAGTGTTGTGTGTGTGTTTTTAATGTGTGGCATTTTGTTTTGTTTTGTTTTGTTTTAGAGAGAGAAGAAGGGAAGGGACAGAGGTAGAGAGATAGAAACATCAATGAGAGAGAAACACATTGATCAGCTGCCTCCTGCAGGCCCCCTACTAGGGTTTGAGCCTGCAACCCAGCATGTGCCCTGACTGGTAATCTAGTTGGATGCTTAATCACTGAGCCACACCGGCCAGGCTGTTGTTGAGTTTTAAGAGGTGAGTTTTCTCTTATTGAGCTGGGTAGGACTTCTCTTACAATGCTCAAAGGAGTGATGAGAGAGTACAGACTTGCCTTGTTCCCAAATTTAAGGGCAAAGCATTCAGTCCCTCCCCATTAATTATGATGTTGGCTGAAGGGTTACTTGGAGATATCATTTATCAGGTTAGGAAAGTTTCCTTCTATTCCTGGTTTGCTGAGGTTTTTTTTGTGTGTGTGTTTTTTATCCATGAATGATGAATTTTGTCAGGAATTTTATGAATATAATAAGATGATATGATTTTTCTTATTTTATTGTCAATATGATGAATTGCATTGATTGGTTTTTAAATACTGAACTAGCCATGAGATGAACCTCATTTGATCATGATGTATTAGCCTTTTTATATCTCGCTGGATTTTAGTGGGTCATTAGGGAAGATCAAATTAAAACCACAATGGGCAATCTATTATAGTCCATTAAAATGGCTATAACAAAAAAGACAGATGACAACAATTGTTGGGGAGGATGTGGAGAAATTGGACCCCTCATATATATTGCTGTTGGGTATGTAATAAATATGGTGCGGCCACTTTGGAAAACAGTTTGGCAATTCCTCAGAATGCTAAATATAGACTTACCTTAAGTAGCCCAGAAATTCCACTGCTCGGTATATACCCAAGAGAAATGAAAACATATGTCCACACATAAACTTGTGCACAAATGTGTAGCAGCATTACTCATAACAGCCGAAAAGTTGAAACAACCCAGATGTTCATCAGCTGATGAGTGGATAAACAACTGTGGCATATCCATACAGTGGAATAGCATTCAGCAATGAAAAGGAATAAAGAACTGACATGCTCATGGGTAAACCAAAAACAAACGTTATACTAAGGGAAAGAAGCTACTCATTGAATGAGTCATAGTCCCTGTGTGATTCCATCTGTGTGAAATGACCAGCAGAGGCAAAGCCACAGAGTCAGAGAGATTATCGGTTGCCTCGCACATGGCTTTTCTTCTGCCATGTCTTCAGTGTGCGAGTTTGCGCTCCTCTAGGTAAGAGGTTGGGTGGGTTTGAGACTTGTTGCAGCAGAGGCTGCAAGTCCTGTAAATAGTACCGGTTCGTTTTCCTGCTTGGCTGTAGGTCTCCCTTTCTCTTGCTCCCCAGAGAGTCTCTCCCAGCTCCCTCCGGGCTCCATTTTTCACTGCACACTTGCTAGCATTTGCATTAATGGTGGGGAAGGGCATTTTCTGATGCTCTGAGTAACATCAGTCTTACATAGGCCCTGGAACCCGGGGCTCGAGGGTGTGGCCTCCTTGCCTTTTCTAGAAGTGAAGCTGGACTTAGCACGCATTCCTGCCCTCTCCAGGGGTAGAGAGCGCTTTTATTTTCCTGTTCCCTTTCCCAGCTGCAACGGGGTTTCCACCACTGCCTCCAGGCTATACTTCTCTGCCTTTCTCCTGCAGTTTAATTCTTTGATTTCCTAGCAGAAGTAGGGAACATGAAATCGGGCAGCGTTTCGTTGGTGGCTGTCGGTTTCCTTCCACCAGTGCCCTCAGGCTGTGAATTTTGTTGACTTCCACTGCAAAGTAAGGCTTTTTCCCCTCAGAGGGGATATCAGCCTACACGGAGTTTCAGCAGTGGCTCCTGTTGATCTTCTCTAGCCAGCCCCGCAGGGGAACTTTCTCAAGGTTCTTTCCAGTCTTCCTGATGAGCCTGCAGGGTTCCTGGGTAGGGGGAAACCTAAAAAGGGTTTGAACCTTTCAATGTCTGCAGCTCCCAGGGCTTCCCGCTTTCACACTAGCTCACATGTGGCCTTGACCAATTCATTAAAAATGCTTTGTGTTCTTGCCTAACTTTGTCCTGGGTAGCGAATGCTCAGGTCCAGTTTCTCCCCGCAGTTGCCTGTCCCCAACGTTCAGCTTTCAGGGTAGCTGTTTGCTCATGACCTCAGCTCTCCCGCAGGTTCAAGAAGAGTTGTTAGTTGTCTGTTTCTCCAGCTTTTTTCTTGTTGTAAGGGTAGGAGCGATGTTATTTTTGTGTTTGTTTTTGTTGTTGTTGTTGTTTTGTTTGTTTTCCCCCCAACTATCATTATTAGCTGAAACTGGAAGTCCTGTGGTTTCTTTTGATAAACATTGGTCCCTAATTCTGGTGAAGCCAAATGTGCCTTTTTTCTTGGTTTGTACTTTTCATGTTTTGTTGATTGACAATTGCTTATGAATGAATTCTTTTTACAGACACACATATTAAGGCAAAACAAACTCTGCTATAGACATTTCTTGTAAGGTTAGAATATTTGACCCTTGCATTGAGGCTTGGAGTTTCTTTGTGAGAGAATTTTAACTACCAATTTAATTTCTTTGTGAATATAGGACAAGTTATTATTTCTATTTCTTCTTGAGTCTCTCTGATAAGTTGTATTTTTCTTAGGAATTTGCCCATCTCTCTGCTTCAAATTTATCAGCATTTGCTCATAATGGCCAATACTATAAATAACTGTTATTATAGTTCATATTTTGTATTTATGCCTTCTGGGTTATTTTCCTTTTGATCAACATCACCAGAGTCTTTACTATTTTATTAGTTAATTAAAATATCTATTTTTGGCTTTGTTGATATTTGCTGTTATTGTCTTTTGGTTTCTATTTCATTGATTTCTGCTTTTCCCTTTATTACTTCATTTCTACTATTTTTCTTTGGGTTTATTTTGCAGCTTTCCATGATCAAGTTGAAGAGTCTATAAAGGACCAGACCTGAGCCGGTCCTAAAACAGATATGTGTAAATTACAAGGTGGCCACACCCTCAGCCCCTCTGTTCCTGCCACACTGCCACCTTCCCTCAACTCATACCTGAAAATCTCAAAGAAAGGTAGTTCCCCGTGATCAGTTGTCTGAGAAAGGGAAAGTTTTGTTGATGTATGTAATATGCTAGGACCTGGCAAGAGTGGACAGCTGTGGGATAAAGGCCCAATTGAGGGGAGACCCTAAAGGATAGTGTAAAAAGTTCTTCCAATGGGCAGGACTTTGAATAGTATATTTCATGATTTTTTTTTTAATTGAAGGTAAGCTACACTGAGGTGAGGATCTGACCAAATTTATAAGTAATAACAACTAATGATTTTTTGATAGGTGTTTAGGAACTTAGGATAGTGAATGGAGGATCGGTGCAAGGAGTTTTACGGAAGAGTCATAGAGGTGGACTTCTTGGGATAGAACTGGAGGATTTTTTTCTCACTCTCAATAATCAGGTGGACAAGATGACCATTGTGCCCCTCAGTAAGTTTCTTTCTGCCTCCACCTAATCATGATTGCTCTGGGGGCTCATGGACAAGTGGCCGTGGTGTAGGGAGGCAGCTAAAGCAGACACGTCTCGATCTGAGTATGTTTTCCCAGATGCCATGTTCTGTCAGCAACACGAGGCATGGACGTATAGAGTGCCTTAGTCACCATCATGGTATTCCACAGAGCACACGGCGTCACCCAGGAATTCATTCAGGGCAAAATAGGAGCCTTACCCTTACAAGATGTATTCATCTTACTATGAATCCTACATGTGGTGACATAATGTAGCAGTGGGGAATGTGGATGGAGCCCAGGGACCCTCTGTGGCGCCTCCCAGTATGTTAACACACAGGCATAACAGGAAACGGGGAAGCTCTCACTGATGGCATCCCTGAAGGCTGAGCTCTCTCGTCGGTATCTAGCACTGATGGTGTCAGGGGTGCAAACTGAAGCCAGCCAGGCTCAGTGCTGGTGGAAGTGGTGTCCTCACCAGCCAAGTTCCGGAGAAGAGTTCTGGGTGCAGTTTATGACTTAAGCCTCATTCATTCTTCAGCCATCTCAAGTGATTTCGTTAACTAACTCATTATCTTTTTAATAAATTCATTTTCTGCTTAAAGCAGAGTTGACTTCTAAGAACCCTGGTTTTTATAGTGGAATAAGTGGGGTTTGGGGAGCAGATGAGAAGGTTCAATGGTGTTTGAGTCCTAATCCCCAATACCTGGTACCTGGGAATGTGACCTTATTTGGAAATAGCCTTTGCGGATGTCATCAAGGTGGACCAATGCCTGCCACTGGGTATACTTTTCCTCCCATTTCCCCACACAGCCTTCTCCCTGTTAACTTTGAGTCCTAGCGTAACAGTCACCTCTGAGCTCCTTTCCTTAGCGCTCTCTCTAAACAGCTCCGCCGTGTTCTCTGTATCATTTCCTTGTTCATGCCACAAGAATCCGAGATTCCGAAGTTCTGTCTAACTTGTTTAATTGCTGCCTTACTCACTGGGATGGAAGCTTCCTGAGGCTATGGATTATGTTTTATTCATCGTTGCATCCCAGGGCCCAACAGAGAACCCGTCATCGAAGGGCTCCCTCAATAAATAATTTGTTAAACAAACAATTAGAGGACCTTCATTCCCCGATCCCCTGACAAGGTTAAGCGACCGCGCTAAGGTCCACGCACACTGCCCTGTCCCGCCTTCGTGGTCTCACTGTTACTCTTCAGGAGTCATTTGTCACGTTAGCTTGACTGTCAGCTTCTCCTTCCAGATTGCACGGCCCTGAGAACAGGCATGTCTCTCTCCTGCTTAGAATAGGGCCGTTCAACAAGCAGGAGTCTGTTGTGTCTCCTCAGGGTCATGAGCCTGGGAGCTGGGGAAGGGGCCCAGTGACCCCACGGCCTGGGTCTGTGGGGGGCGGATTGAAAACTTCAAGGGCCCGTGCATGGGGCCGAAGGGGAGCAGGGAGTCCAGGGTGGCTCCACACGCAGCAGGACTAGCTGGCCCCGCCTTTCATTCGGCAGAGTTCCCCTTGACTTTGCTTCACTCTCTGTCTCCCCGTGAGAGGCTTCTTGAACCTCAGAAAAATCTGGGCACGTCAAGGGCCAGGCCTTCAGGGAGGCGGATGGCAGAGACAGAGCAAGGCCCCTGGGTCCTGGGGAAGCTGGGGCAAAGGGCAGAGAACACTGCCAGCTAACGCCCTAACTCGTTCTGTGTTGTCTTTTTGAACAGGCACCGCGACCACAGCCACATCTACAGCCACAGGCAAGCCAAGCACGGTTCCAACCACAGTCACACAAAGCACAGCCAAAGCACCGGGAGATCAGGGCACATCACCCAGTGGCTCAGGGGTGGCTCCAGCCCCAGCCACGCAAAGCACAACGACAGCAACCAGTGGCGGAGATACGAAAGCAGACTCAGGTGGCACTACCACCCCTGCGGGTGGCCCAAAGCAAGGTTCAGGCCAGACTATCCCAACGGCTGCCCCGACGACGAAGCCCAAGACAGAACCCACAGGCGTCCAGAATGAAATGAAAACTACAACTCAAGCTGGGGCCCCAAGTAGTGTTACTACGAACATCGTGACCACGAAGAAAGGACTCCAGGCGACCACTCAACCTGCACATGTGGTTAACACCCCAGGTCCCACTTCTGCTGGCCCTTCCTTGACCACCTCAAGCACTCGACCACCGACCCCGGGCCCTGGGGCTCAGAGTCCCCCAGGGAGCTCTCCTGAGGGGCCAAACAAAATGACGACGGCTTCCAGTAGCCCAGGCACCACACCGACGGGGGTTGCAGGCACACCTCAGGGGACACCTACCCCACCAGGTAAGTAATGCCTTTTATTTTCAAGCAAGAAAAAACTTTTATTTATTCTTTATTTTTTTAATATTCAGCCGAGGAAATTTTTTATTGGTTTTTAGAGAGAGAGGAAGGGGAGGGAGGGAGGCAGAGAAAGAGGGAGAGAGAGAGAAGGCCATCGACGAGAGAGAGAGAGAGAGAGAGAGAGAGAGAGAGAGAGAGAGAGAGACATAGATCAGTTGTCTCCTGTATGCACCCCAGTTTGGGATCGAACCTGCAATCTTTTGGTGTATGGAATGATGCTCCAACCTACTGAGCCATCCAGGCAGGGCAAGAGACTTACATACTCAGAACCTATGCAGTTGCTCAGCTGGAAGACGGAGATCCATGCTCAGGGTTAAACATTGTTAAAGACATGCCACCTTCACTCAGCCTGGTGTGTTCTGAGCGTCGATGCTGTGCCCTGCCCGGCTGAGCACAGACACAAGCCAACTGTCTGCTGGTGGGCGAGACTCGTGGGTGGCAGTGGCGAGGTATTAGAAGTCCTCCAGAGCAGCCTTTCTCCAGTGTGTTTGACGGCAGTCTATAAGGAATACATGTTGGTTTTACACTGCGATGCAGGGCACATACATGTAAAATGCATGTAACGCACACATAACTGATACGAGTTTTCACTAATCAGGGCTTATCCTTACCAGATGTGCCACACCCTGATATTTCCTAGTTCATTCCATTTCCTCTTTCTTTCTCAGTGCTGGTCTTAACCCAGTAAATTGATTTCGGAACTCACTGATGGGTCATGAGCCTCCAGGTCATGACATGTCAGAGGTATTGCATCAGAACTTCTGAGTGCAAGCCTCAGGATCTGCATTTTCAAGCTTCCCCCAGGTAGCCAGGCGCTTACCGAGGTGCTTACTGCCAGGCCAGGAGAGGGTGGTCGAATCCTGCTGTAAGAGCAAGGTCTCTGCATCCGGTGCGGCTGGATTCAAATCCTGGCTCAGCCACTTGTTAGCATAGGACATTAGGCCAACCTCCGAGCTGGTAGTCATGGTACCTGCCTCCTCGGGTTGTTGTGAGGATCCACTAAGAAAGTACCTTTGAGGCACTCAGGACAGTCCCTCCAGGAAGTCAGCGCCTCGGTGCGTGTTGGCTGTTGCTGCTGATGTCACTGTCATTGTTGTTACTCCTTTCCTCTAGTTCTCACGCGGGCTCCTCCAGTCCAGCCCACCCTGCCCCAGGTTGCAGGAATTGCCCTCTGCCTTTTCTTCCTCCTGGTTTGCTCACTCCCGCTTGCAGCCCAGGTGGGCTGGGGGTGGGGTGAGGTGGGGGGATAAGACCAAAGGCCCCCAGGAAACTAATAACAAGAAAGGCTGGTCTTTTCTCTTAAAGGTACCACTCATCTTTTCTCACAACCTTTGTTTTCCCAATTACAGCTCCATTGGCTACCTCACAAGGAAAACAAACCATCTCCAGCAATGTGCCAGCCATCACGGGGACCCTTTCCTCCGTCGCTGGGCCCTCTACTGGGGCCTCTACGTCTGAGCCCCTGCGGCCGGCAACAGCTTCATCAGGACCCGCGGCCACGCCTCCTGGGGGACCCACAGGCTCCAGCACTCCGCTGGCTCCAACTGCCCCCCAAGACTCCAGCATCCCTTCTTTCCCCTCAGCTCCTGGGAATGACAGGGTAAGTCCGGCAGGGATGGGCCGCAGAGAGCACAGACCCGGGTGGGGAGAAGGGGCTCTCTCCGGGAAGAGCATTTCTCTTCTTCCCTTCAGCCCCGGGCCCCAGGCTAGGGCAGCAGGAGCAGCCATCCAATGGCCCTGCTCCCTCCTGGCTTTGCTAGGCGCTGGCTTAGACGGGCGGGCGGGACACACCCGGCTCTGACACTCTGGCCCAGCCACGCTCCCGCTCCCGGTGCCAGGAACTCCTTGGTCTCACCCACCCAGGGGGAGGGGGGAGGAGTCAAAGACGAGGTCCTGTCTGTCTCAGCCTGAACCTTAATCCAGTGCCTTCTTACAGGTAAAATGTGAGCCTCCAGAAAGGCTGAATGAGAAGATGCTCATCCTGAACCTCACGAAAACCAGCCTCTGTGTGAGTGCCTCGCTAACCCGCACCCCCCCCCCCCATTCTCACCCCCAAGTCAGCTCAGCAGCAGCAGGGTTAAGGGAGGTGGGAACGAAGTTCCTTCGGAAAAGGGGGGCTGAGATGCGTTCGCTTTCCTGGCCTTGTTTTGTCCTATTAGGAAGTAGCCCCATCCCGTCTTATAGAGGGAGGAAGTGGGGTTCAGGGGCCGCAACCCCCAGGGCTGCGGCAGGGCCAGGAGCACCAGGCGTCCTGTCCTGGGCTTTCACTGTGCAACTGTTCACATGCTCTGAGCATCGGGAAACCCCGGTCCCAGTTCTTGTTTGCCTCTAGCTCGGGTAACGGTTAGTCTCTCTCTGTGGGCTTCGAGGCCTCGAGTCAAAATGAGAAGCTTGGTCTGCTAACTCGCCCTGTTCTTACCTGTCGTCTGGTTTTCTGTTTCCTGGTCCATGGCCTCACGAAAACCAGGGAGAATCTCCCTTTAACCTGAGGAGGCAGAGCTCCTGAGCATCAGAGAGCCATGGCCAAGTCGTTCTCCCCCGCGGAGTGGTGCATGCGTGCACGGGAGGGGGTGGCATGAAGGCCTTGTGTGCCCTCGGGCCGCCAGTCTCTCCAAGGGTTTTACTCAGCACCGACCAGAAAGTGGCCGAGCCCTGCGAGTGCAGGTGATGGGTGGCTCACTGCTGCCCTCTCCTGGTCAGCGCTGGTTTTTGCGAATGCCCCTGGGAACTAGAACAGAACACGGTTTCTAAAGAACAGAGAACTTGGGTTCGCGGCACTTTAATGCCGCCTGTACGTTCTGCAGTTGTTTCCTTTTGGGCGCCCACTTTGCTGGCGTTTTCCAAGCGAACGTTACAAAAGCATACATTCAGACGAGAGTTTGGAAAGGGGAGCAGTGTTCCCCTGAGGTTGGGCATACGGGGCCAGGCAGGAGTCTGTCTCCTTGTTGGCAGGCTGTCACTGGGTGTGAGGAGCACTTTCCCCCGTTGCTGTGAAAGGCAGGTGGAAAGCCTGGATCCTTACCTGGTGTCAGGCTGGGGAATTAGTAAGCCTAGGAAATTCCAGTCGAAACCCAGCAGTTGGTTTGGGGGTTCCTGAGGTCAGCCAAACCAAGAGTCCTTTCTTCATCTCGGTCCCTTATTCCAAAACCAGGTCAGAGAAACGCCAGCTCGGTGCCTCTAGATGGCATGACAGGACGGGGCAAAAGCTGCCACACTTTGCTTCTTCACCCGCTGCCCTAAGGCGTGTCAGCCGGGCTCTCCCTAGGAATGTCTCCCTAGGCGTGTCTCCCTAGGAATATAGAAAGCCCCCTTCCGAGATGTCCCCTTCTGCATCTTCAAGATACTCCCCGGTTCCCTGTTCAGTGACGGCCCCGCCTTCCATGCTGTCAGCCTGCTGATGGCTTCAGAGGGTCTTATTCCAGGGAATAGGCACATGTTTCAATTCTGGGGTAGATAACCCTGAACCTCATGAGAGCTATGGCTTCCTCTGCTGAGGTCTGTGAACTGGGCGTCAAGGCTGGGGAGAAGCTCAGAGAGAACTGGTCTTTCCCACGGCGGGAGGAGGAGTGGCCGTACCTCCTCTAGCCCCTTCTCGGGAGAGAGATGATGAGGGGCATTAGGGTGAAAGGCCGTGTTCCACATGGACAAGATAAACAGGGTGGGGGACTGGCGGCGGAGAGGTGCACGGGGCGTGGAGGGCAGGGTCTGTCCTGCAGAACAGCACGGATCTCTTAACTCCTGGCCGGCCTGGGAATGGCCCCAGTTGAAGCTGGAGAGGGAAACAGGTTTGTGCTTCCGAAGGGCAGCCCCACACCTGGGCTGCTGTAGGCTCCCTGAGGACTCACCTGTGGCCTCCCACTCCAGGCGGGGCACCCCGGCGGCTCTCTGGATGACAAGCTGATTACACTTCTGTGCCGAGCAGCAAAGGCCAACTTCAACCCAAGTCAAGATCAGTGCCATATACGCGTGGTGCCTGCTCTAGAAATCCAGGCCGTGGCCATCAAAGAAATCACCATCCAGAGTGAGCTGGGGGCAAAGGGGGGCTGAGCCCTTTGTGGGTGGGGATGGGGCAGGAGGGGTGACAGCTCAGGAGCCCTGGAGATGGGTCAGCACGGTGCTCCCTCTGTTCCCTAAGAATCGTGAAGCCGGCCCCCTCCCGGGCCGCCCCAGAGGCCCCCTCCCGGGCCGCTCAGGGGGTGGGGATACAGCATGTCCTCCTGGTGGGGCCCCGTCTGTCCCTCACCAGATCACTGAGCCAGACCACTGAGGCGGCATCTCTCCCTCCCCACAGCCAAACTCCTGCCCAAGGACCTCTATGAGCCGCTGAAAGAGAAATGGGATGACCTGAAGGAGGTAAGTGGCTCCTCCCACGTGCTGGGACCGAGGGCTCAGGAGCCGGTCCCTCAGAAGTCCCCAGTTACTTTGCTCCACAGCATCTCTCTCATTGTAGAGGCACCTCTAGTTTGCCAGCATCTAGAACAGTGATGGCGAACCTTTTGAGCTCGGCGTGTCAGCATTTTGAAAAACCCTAACTTAACTCTGGTGCCGTGTCACATATAGACATTTTTTTGATATTTGCAACCATAGTAAAACAAAGACTTATATTTTTGATATTTATTTTATATATTTAAATGTCATTTAACAAAGAAAAATCAACCCAAAAAAACGAGTTTGCGTGTCACCTGTGACACGCGTGTCATAGGTTCGCCATCACTGGCCTAGAAGACAGGAGGACGAGAGCGGGGACAGCAGGGCGGTGCCCTAGGCCCTACCCTGAGCGGACGACCTCCTGAATGAGTGGGAATTCAGAGAGAGGCGGCCCGGGACCTGTTCTCTGCCACACACCTTCCTCTCTCCTGGCCAGGTGGGAGTCAGTGACTTGCAGCTGGGGGGCCAAGGACCCCCGGAAGAGACGGAGGACCGCTTCAGCATGCCCCTCATCATCACCATCGTCTGCATGGCCTCCTTCCTGCTCCTCGTGGCAGCCCTGTACGGCTGCTGCCACCAGCGCCTCTCTCAGAGGAAGGACCAGGTGAGCACCCCGCCCCTCGCCGGGACTCTCACCCCACCGTTCCCGGAGCAGAGGCCAGTGAGTGGGCCGGGGACCCTGGCAGACACCAGCCCTTCCAGGAAATGGGCACTTTCCTGGACAGCTGAAACGGCAGCCTGGTGGGAGGGAGAACGTGGGCCTTGGAGTCAGAAAGGCTTGGTTTAAGCCCCGGCTCTGTCGCTCTTGTCTGCGTGACCTCGAGCAAGTCATGTAGTCTCAGCACCAGGTTCCCCATCTGCACAGCGGGGAGAAGACCCACCGTGCGGAGCCGCTCTGAGGGGTCACTGAAGTCGGGGGCGTAGCACGCCTTTCGAGCCAGTTCTTCCACTCGCCTCCCTGGGATTCCCATCATTCCGCTTCCATCCAGACTCCGTTCTCAGCCCTGGCTGCGCACTGGGCGAGCTTTGAAACGACCCCCAAGCCCAGCTTCCCACACGGCATTTGAGACAGAATCTCTGGATCAGCTGACGCCACTGTGCGCGCAGGGTGGATCTCAGGTCAGATGGAATAAGCCCTGGCTCCAGGCGGCCGCTGTCGGCGGCAGAGGCGGCTGTACGCTCTGCTGGGCCCATTGCCCTCGCCCAGAGAGGTCCTCAGCCCCCATCTGAATAAAGGGAGTTCCTCCCAGTGCGGTGCGGTGCGGTGAGGCAGGCGCCTGGAGAGTAAGGTTTGTGGGGAGGGGACGGAGGAGACACTTGGAGGGCTTTGGAGAACGAAGCCCGTTTCCACTCACACAAGTCACTGGGGCGAAGGTGAGGTGAGCTGGGAACTTCGGGAAGCCCTTGTCCCGCTAGCCCTGAGGCAGGCCAGTCGTCAGGGTGGCCTCCAAGAGCACTTACTGCTCACACTAGCCAAATGGGGGTTCCTGGATTATAGGGGTACCAGCATTTTGAAAAACCCCAACTTAACTGTGTTATGTTAAGGGTAATAGCCCCCACAGATTGCCTTTCTTCTTCACTCCTCTTCCCCACTCTAGCAACGACTCACAGAGGAGCTGCAGACGGTGGAGAATGGTTACCATGACAACCCAACACTGGAAGTGATGGAGACCTCCTCAGAGATGCAGGAGAAAAAGGTGGTCAACCTGAATGGGGAGCTGGGGGACAGCTGGATCGTCCCCCTGGACAACCTGATCAAGGATGACCTGGACGAGGAGGAGGACACACACCTCTAATCAGGCCCGCTGGCGCCGCCGACAGGGCACAGAGCTCCAGACTGAACCACCTCAAGTGCCAACTGGACAGGGGAGGAGAGTCCTCCCGGCGTGAGGGAAAGACGGGGGTGGGGGGCGAGCAGACTCAGAGGGACCCGCCCTCCAGTCCCCACAGGGCCTTAATATTTCCCTTTTCAAGCTGAACAAACCACATTCTGTCTAGATTCCTCTTGTAAAATAACCCACTAGTGCCTGAGCTCAGTGCTGCTGGAAGATGAGGAAGAGAAATAAAAGAAAGAGCCATATGAGGGACCTTAGGGATCATCTGGCAGAATCCCTTCGTTTCGCAGACGAGATGACCGAGGCCTACGGGGGGTAAGGCCAAGGTCACACAGCCACTTGGTGGCAGAGTCAGGATGAAAACGGACTCCGTCAGCCCAGCGCTCATCCCCACCTTGCCACGTGCTGGGATCACCGTCGCCCTCCCTCCGGAGCTGCCCTGGGCAGGGGTGAGGCTGCAGCCTACGGATGGGGCAGAAGGGAGAGCGGGGCCAGGTCCTGTCTCAGTGGGATCTGATTACTTGAAAGTCGGGGTCCCCAGTGCAGCGTCCTACCCCAGCCTCGCCTGTCAGTGTTCCCATCCCCGTTGCTCCTCCCCCTCCCTTCACTCTGCCTTGGTGCCCTGGGACTCACAAGTCAGTCATGACCTTGAACCCCTTGCTCTGAATTCTGGTTTCTTAGCCTTTGCTTAGCAGGTTGGGACGTAACCCACCCAGGACTCGCAGTGTGAGCGAGGTCTGCTAAGGGGTCTGTCTCCAGTGAGCAGCAGGGGCAGCCCTTCCTCCCGGGATGGCTCCACTGTGTTCCTTGGGCCTCCCGTGTCCACCGGGAACTTCCGTCTACAGCAGCGACTGAAGGCAAAGTGTTCCTAGTTTGTTGTTTACTGCTCATCAGATGGGGTGAGACCCAAGCTAGGGACCCCCTTCCCCCGAGATCCAGTGTGAATGAGCAGTTTCAGGAAGGACCTCCCGGGTCCCCAGCCAGCGGAGAGGTGTCCTCAAGAGACAGTCGGGTGAAACAGCCAGGAGGATGGGCTTACTCTCTCTGTCATAGGAAACTCAGGGACTTTGCAAGTTGCTGAGCGTTTTGTTATTTTGATGTGTCTGTCAGTTTGATTTTCAGTTCAGCCCTCTACCGCCCAAGGCCAAAGCTCAATTTATAGGGAGGCTCTCGGGCAGGTAATCTCACCGATTGGGAGTCTCCTGAGCCCCAGGGAATGTGCGGTGTGCATTTTAAGGCGCACGGGGCAGCCTGGGGGCCCGGGCGTCTGTCTCTTCCCAGTGGCCTTGCTATTCTGCCTAGGAACCGTGTCCTAGGGGGCTGCCCAGTGGTCCTGAGTTTCTGGCGGCATCTCAGGGAAACTAAATATTTCTCAGTGGAGGGATGTTGGGGGAGCTCAGCAGTTAGGGCCGTGGAGACGGCACCTGAGGACTGGGCAGAGTGAGGCTTAATCTGACTTTCCGAGAAGAGAGAATCCTGTGTGGAGTTTTGAACGTTGCCCAAGGTTTCTTGTTCCTGGGCCTCAATTCCCTGGAACCAGCCAGGAAGATGGGCAGCACTGCTCAGGAGAATGAGAAAAAGCCAGGACTCCAGAACCTAGAGGCAGGCCCTGCCATGGCTCTGATGAAGTCGGCTCTCTGCTTTGGGCTAGGTTCTTTGTTTTAAAGGGTAAGAGCTGAGGGGGAAGCTCTATGTCCTTCCCTGGCTGCCCGATTCCTTCGTCATAGCCTTTAGCCCTTTGGCCTTGGGGTTCAAGTGGGGGCCCCAATGGCTTTCCCAAGAGCTAGAGAGATTCGAGGCCAACAAGGATCCCAGATCATCTGCCCTGATCCTCTAGTGTGTGGAGTTGGCAGGAGGGAGGACGATGCCGGTTTGGGGAAAAGAGGAAATCTTGTTATGCTGGGAAGAGACGTTTGCTTCCTTTCTGCCCCGTATTTGGTTCTTCCTACCCAGTGGGTCTGTCGTGGCCACTGTGGGAGGGGCCAGGATTCTCCTCCTTTGCCGATTCTGGGTCGTGTTTCCCCGGCTCGGCATTCAGAGACAGCAAATATGTCTGAAAATTGGCCAAAGCCGCTCCCCCAGGCCTGGGTAGGGGGTGGGGAGCGATGAAGCTTAGCAAAGCTTGGTCCGGAGGAATGACTGGCTCTGCCCAAGAAGCTGAGAAGCTTTGGGCTGGTCCAGAGGCTCCTTCGTTTGGTGCATCCAAAGTGTGTTCTCCAGCCTTTGGGGCAACTTCCAAGTCCAGTCCCTGGCCATGGCTTGCTCTTGCCAGTAGACATCTATGTCAAGGTCGCACGGCCATGCACCCGTAAAGGCCTTCCCGTCTCCTTCCTGGGTTCTAACTGCTGTGGGGAAGCCAGGTCTTGGGCTGAGGAGAGGAGCCTGCCGGGAACACAGCTGACTGTAAGCAGGTGGTACCCACAGAGAGGTTATACACCCTTTCCTGCTGTGACACACTGGCTCCCCTGAGCCGCGTGAAAGGCCAGAAGCCGCGAATCTGACGATTGGACAAGCCCCGTGGGAAGTGTGCTGCCATGAAAGCGAGAGAAGCGGCAAAGCTTTGGAAGGACAAACAGAATATTCTGGAATCATGAGAGAGAATACGGGTTTAATCTAGACAGATTCCTTTCCCCCCTCTTGCCGTAAAAGCTAGCAGAAAGTTTATTTAAACTACTTCTGAGCTTTATCCTTTTGGACAATATGCTGGAGAAACTTTGAAAAATGAGTTCAAGCTGATATATCTATAGATATTTCGGTAATGTATTTAAACGGCCACGCTAACTCACCCAGCACGGCTTTAAGTGAGTATTCTCTGGAAAAACATTTGTAAGAGAGCTGGCTTTTTTCTCTGAACAGGAAACGTCTGTTTTACTAGAAATGATGTCTCTTGAATGAAAATGAAATAGAAGACAGGCTGATGACACAGTGTTTGTCTGGCATTGGGCATTTTCATTTGAAACTCGATCCTCACACTCCCCCCAGAGTCCAGCCTATACAGTGAGGGCTGCCCTGGCTGGAAAGTGACACACCAGTCCCAGGAAGGGGGTTGTAGAGACCTAGTGCAGTCTTCTTGTTTTTACCTTAAACAGAAAACCTGGAGCCCAGAAAGATAAAGTGATGTGGCCCAAGTCACATAGTTAGTGACAGAAACAGGATTAAAACCTGTGTTGGAAGCCTGCCCAGTGCTTTGTGCCCCAGAGAGAACCCCTAAATTCAGGACTGCTAATCGAGCACAGGCCACCCGCCCCCCCCCCCCCACACACACACCCCAAGGACAGAATTCCCTTCTCCATCCTGCCCTGCAGCAAGGCAGCAATAGGAACCTTACTGGTCTTCTACACTTTCTCCTAGTTATTCAGGTCTAAGACTTAAATGAACAATTCTTTTGTCAAGAAAACAGCTTTGAATGAGCTGTTACATATGCATCTGCTACTAGCGGACCAAGGATCAAAGGGAACAAGATGAGGAAAGGCAGATTCACGCAGGCCTGGTGTAACCCCAACACTGAGAGAGAAGAGGGGGTCGCTATTGGATGTGCGTCTTTCTGTAACTAGTGGATGTTAAACCGTTTGCCCAGGAGGCTGTCTTGGTGGACAGGGGTCTGAAGTACACTGGAATTTACTGAGAAACTTCTTTGTAAAGGCTATACTTAATTATTGCCATTTTCTTACAAAAATATATTTTTGAAAACTGTATACTGTCCATTAAAGTGCTTTTGTGTAAGCTGGTTTGGTCCCAGTGTTGTGCTCTGATTGGCTCGCGTTCTTCACTTGCGCACCTGCTGCGAGTGCAGAGACCCCGGCTGGGCATCTGGGCCCCGAGAGAGGAGGGGAGCTGATAGGGAGGAAGGGAAGCGCGGGGTTCTGGAGGTGACGGGGTCTCCGGGTTACCGCCGGCTGCTCTAGTCTCAGCACGAAAGGCCTCTGCCCCTCACAACACTGCTTTATCACTTTCACCTCTAACCTCTGCTTCTGCGACAGACACAGTTGTGAACCACCCAGCACCACACCCTGATCAGGTGTGAAAACACCGATGGAGACGAAAGTATTTAAAAAAATAAACAGAAGTTCTGCCCTGGTCCCGTTCCTGCCCACAAAAGGATCTATTGCAGTGGTTCTCAACCTTCCTAATGCCGTGACCCTTTAACCCTTTGCGGTCGTTTGTCTACTCTCAGCCACCAAAGCTTTTTTACTGTTCCAGTCGTATGTCTGCTCTCAGCCACCACAGCAAGGAACCGTACGAATCTTAACTCTATTTATTCATGTATCAGTTCATAATTTCTCTGAAAGCTCTTGTCTAAGCGACCTTGTCACGAACCAAAACATTGCCCCGACAAATCGGAGATATCAAAACTCAATATAAACAAACGCGGTCGTTCCACACTCGCCATGCAAAACACCGTGGCGAGTCAGTCGCCTTTTGAGAGTGAAGAAATCGACAAGCTTCGGAGATACTTAGCAGAATTTCAAACAAAGCTTTACAAATTACGTTTAACTGTAATTGGGCATTCTCGCTTGTTAAGATATTTCAAAATAATACTCCAAAATGGCAAAAAGAAAGTTACCAAAAGAAGTGTACTGCGAATCTGAAAGTAACAATGAAGAGTTTTATTTTGGCACCTTGAATACTGACTGATGTAGAAAGTGATAACGTTTGTAGTGATTCTACTAGTAGTGACATAGTTCCAAAAAAGAATTAATAAATCTTGTTTATCCTTCATAATCTTGCATGTTATGTATCACTGCTCTTTCAATGGAAATTAATTCCGACCAGTACGACACCCATGTCCAAATTTAATATGACCGCAAAGGGTTAATACAGATCCTCATGTTGTGGTGACCCCCAATTTCATTGTTACAAATTGAACATAATTAAAGCATAGTGATTAATCACAAAGACAATATGTAATTATATATGTGTTTTCCAATGGTCTTAGGCAACCCCTGTGAAAGGGTTGTTTGACCCCCAAAGGGGTCGTGACCCACAGGTTGAGAACCACCGATCTATTGTCACAAGAAGCCTCTGCCCGTCCTTCATCACTCGAAGATGCTCGAGGATGCCTCAATTCTCTTCCTGTAGGTGGTGTGACCTGCCTGTGTGTCCGTGCGGCAGGGAAGGGCTGTCAGTCCCAGCTTCCAGAGGGGAACACGATCTGGTCCACGTTCATACTTGCTATACAATCGCTCCCATTTGCCTAACATCTTACAGTTTACAATACTTTTACATCTCTTATTTAGGAACTATCACCACTACCAATAGGGAAATTAGGTACAGAGATTACGGATTCTCTCTGAGGTTTCACAGGCAGGTGTTTAAATGGCAGCGCTAGGCCTTGGATCTACAACTTTTCTCTCAGTCCTACATTCCTTTTTCAATACCACATGAATGCTTGAGCCCCAACAACAGAGTACATTTCTAGAATGCAACTGCTGCTACAATATGATTTTATGTGGGGGTTCTGAAAGGCAGTGAATACCCTTACGGGTGGACCAGAGTTGGGCCAGGGGTATTGTGAGGTTAACTTCAAGAGTGTGCCAGGGATACAGAAGGAAGGAATACAAGTACCAGGACCTTGCCAGGCCCCTGGGCCATGCTGGAGGTACACTGTTCTAAGAAGAGAGTGACTCATAGCTTATTGCTGCCTCCAATTTAGACCTAAGACTCCATTCTCTTCCTGAATAGGTTCTTCACACTCCTCTCTACCCTGCCAACCCAGAGCCACTCTGTTGTCATTTCTTTTTTTTTTTTTTTAATATATTTTATTGATTTTTTACAGAGAGGAAGGGAGAGAGATAGAGAGTTAGAAACATCGATGAGAGAGAAACATCGATCAGCTGCCTCCTGCACATCTCCTACTGGGGATATGCCCGCAACCCAGGTACATGCCCTTGACCGGAATCGAACCTGGGACCTTTCAGTCCGCAGGCCGACGCTCTATCCACTGAGCCAAACCGGTTTCGGCTGTTGTCATTTCTTATTTGTTATGCCTCTTTGTTACTCACAGTCTCCCCCATCCTTTCTTCTGGACCCCAAGGGGAAGAGTGAAGAATAGGACTGGCTATTACAGTTAACACTAGTGATGAATACTGACATCGCTTGTATTTTTCAAGGATCTTGGCATGTTACAGATTAAAGAGTCAATGGGATCCTGGCAAACAAGATCTGCTGCCAACATTTACTTAAGAGATGAGAAAGTGAGGCAGAGAAGTTGAGACTATGCCCAATCTGGAAATAAACCTCGGTTGCTGACTCCTGCCCTGGCTACCCATTCCTGCGGCCGACGGTCAGCGGGCAGCTGTACATTCGATGCAGTAGACATCGCCAGTGTCCTAATCTCCCCTCTTGGGATTTGCCAACCATCAGAATTTAGCAGCACAGCAGGAGACAGGCCACCTCTACCTACCGCTTGTCTCTTCCCTGGAAGAATATTTCTAGATGGAACTGATGGCTTTGCTTTTCCCAAGTGAAAGCTGAGGGAGGAAGTCCCTGGGAATATGAGAAGCTTCAGAGTAACGACCATGGGCTAGTCCAAGCACCATGCTCTCCTGCCACCTTCCCTAAGCCACAGAAAGCCGGCTCCTCTTCCTTTTTGCGGGAAGCCACCCATTGTCTTCACTATCAGAGAAGTGTAAACAAGGATCCTGAAAGGCTGGTGAACCTTGAGCCCCTGGCAAGGGCCAGAGCTATGCACCGATTGTTTAGTCCAGACAATGGGGGCTCAAGCTATTTCCTGACCAAATAGTCTCAGAGTAAATCTTTCTAATATTTGCTGACCTTTAAGTCTGTCTGTTACCACAATTACCTGCCTAAGAGCTAGATGTGTATCCAAAATTGAATAAAAGGTTGGCTAGGCCTGGGCACCAGTGAAGTCTTCTCTCTTGCACTGGGCTTTCCGCCTGGCCCCCAATATTTCCAAATTATTTCTTGTCTCTTTGATTTGCGTGCGGCCCCTTCTCCAGATCCCGAGCCCTGAACCACGCGGGACGTGGGCCCACATACCTTTTCTCCTTCCAAGATATGTATAAGGAAAGGAGAATGTGCCTGCTGTGTGGTGCTGAAGAAAAGCAGGAATGTAACCAACTAGTATTTAAGGCTATGCCAGGACTATTGTGGGCTTCAGGATAGCCATCAGCCTTTCACAGGACACCCTCCAAATCGGAAGGGTTAGTGGTAAAAAAAATACTGCCTTCATCTACAGAAAAAAAAAAATTAAAATTCCTATAAACTCTGTGGCTGTAGGGCACGCACTGGCATTTCCCTAGTAGAGGCCAGATCAGCTCCTCAGGTAATGAAGCTCCTGAGGTAGCACTTCCAATCCAGGTAGGTCTCCACCCTCAAGGTGGGAGCAGCTGGTATCACACGGAATTCAACACAGAGCCCTCTTTGCTTATTGCTGACTTCCCACCAGAAGACAAATGTATTGAGGAGACTGTATCCCACATTTCCATCCTTTTGAGTTAATTCATTGCCTGATCACTTCATGTTTCCTGCTTTAAAAACAAATATCACCTACGACCCATGCTCAAAGCACACTCAAGAAATGAAAGTGAGCCTTAGCTGATTTGGCTCTGTGGATAGAGCGTCGGCCTGCGGACTGAAGGGTCCCAGGTTCGATTCCGGTCAAGGGCATGTACCTTGGTTGAGGGCACATCCCCAGTAGGGGGTGTGCGGGAGGCAGCTGATCGATGTTTCTCTCTCATCGATGTTTCTAACTCTCTATCCCTCTCCCTTCTTCTCTGTAAAAAAATCAATAAAATGTATTTTTTTAAAAAATGAAAGTGATAAAGCAAGATGGATTTGATGTGTAAATTGAGAAAATAAATTATTTTGAGTAAAATCAGTTGACCAACTAATTCACTGCAAAATGTAGGACGACTAAGCCAAGAAAATGTAAAACAGATCAGATGTAAAGGGCCAAGTGCAGGTTTCCTTGTTCTTGAGATCCATTTCTTCAGCATAATTCCGAGTTTATTTTTTTCAAGGCTCAACCACTTTCACTGTGGACAGGGATCCAGAATTTTTCCAAACTTTGCAACACCTTCAGCTCTGTGGTTCTCTTTTGTTACTACTATCTTTTCTATCATTAATCTTCTATTTCAAGTCAGTTTTTTCTTCCAGTTCCTAACCTATACATGTGTTTCCCTTAAAGAAATATATAAAACATAAAATTGAACTGTTCATTAACAGATTAAAAAACCTCATTTTATGAATTTACAGTTCTTTAAAAATGAAAACCTCCCCAGAAACTTCGTGCCAAAGGCCCTTCTACACTGTGTATCATTTTCCTCTTTGGAAGCCCGGATAAAACCTTTTTGAGGGGAAAAAAAATGTAACTGCAAAGTACATAAACATTTTACAAGTTGACTTCAAAAGTAGTCTTAGCAAACAAGAGACAACCTGTAGTGTCCATATATAACTTTTTATTAAGAAAATGAACAAAATACATTCTTTCTCCATATGTACATTACATACAACAATTCTACAATTGCAATTGTTCAGCAGATCACTATTCACAAAGCAGTGTTGAAAACATTCATCAAACCTGGGATCAGAAGGTCACTGTACCAAAGAACGAAGCCTACAATGTCCACACAGACTGAGCGACAGAGGATCATGATGGGAACGGGAGACTGAACACTCCACGTGGCGCAGCAATGACTGGGAACAACGATGATGCTAGAAGGGATATGGTGCCCCAAAGCACTTCTGTGTAACAGCCACAACTAGCTCAGCCTGCTGTTCCTGAGCTCCCTCGGATTCCCATTTCTGGTTTAGGAACCTCAGGAGAGAGCTCTAAGCCCCATGTGCCACCAAAGAGGGTGAACACAAGAGTCGGGCCCTGACAGGCAGCAGTTATCGCCTTCACACGCCAAGAAAAGGAGTCTCCAATGAAATACAAAACTTCCGAATCTTAGTTGTGAGCAAAGAAATACACTTTTTGAAGAGACGCTTGCTTATGCATGATTAAGGGCACGCTTGTTTCAAGGACTCCTTATTTACGTTTATGTTTATTCTGCCTGTTTTCCTTTTGCTTTGCGTTTCTCTGCTTTTCCTTTGGCTTTTGGAAAGTACATCCTTTTTGGGTGTGGGTTTAACTATGGTCATATTTAAAAATACATGGAAACAGAAAGCTCTCGTGGGTATGAAGATGCCCCAATGTGCATAATGGTGCACAAAGAGCTGAAGAATTGGAATGAGTCTTAGAAGTTTCCAATGATCTGAACAAGGCAGCTCTCTACAGCTTCTGGGTAACATTTATACCCATCATTTAGGCTTAAAAGATACATATCAACAGAATCATTTCCAGACTGTCTAGAAAAGGACAATGTTTAAAGGAATAGAAAAATAGGCACAAATGCTCGCATCCCAGTGCTCCACACATGTGGTAAGACAATGAGAATGACTGTGTCAATTTTTTAAAAATAATTTTTCAGTCCTCTAACATGTTGGGTTATGGAAGTCAGGAAAAAGAAAAGGAGTTAAGTCCCATCGGCTAATATATAGTGGTTTTCCTTCTTTACAATTATGTCCTAAGTTTCGATAATAAACACTTATATAATCACAAACATCAACAAATGTTATCATTTAAAAGTCTCATAAAAGATATTTAACAATTTCCAGCTTTCAGATGAGCAGGTTGCAGTGACACCGTGTTGCCAGTGTGGGAGACGCTGCGACAGAGGGAAGGAGCTACCTATCACAGCGTTACTAAGCAGGCCCAGAAAGAGCAGCTCTGTTGGCCGTGGAAGGAGTTGTACCTTCCTTCTCAATCTAACTTCCAGTCCAACTTTGGCTTTGAGGATCCATACAGGGAAGGATCTTAATTTCTGGCCACTGAGTACTTCTAATTTATAAAAGTAGTTAAAGAGTTGACTTAAAAACATCTTTAACACATGCCATTTTGAAAGATGGGATAATGTTTGTTACCAAGACGAAGACCAAGACAGGAAAAGGAGGGCCTCATCTTAGCTTTCCTGTACTTTTCTTCTGAGGCTGTAGACACAACAGCACATAGATTTTGAAGTGGTGGCAGGGAAGAAATCTCTTTAAAAGAAAAATATACACAGCTGACCCTTGAACAAAATGGGGGTGGGGTGGGGTTTAGGGACCCTCAATGCCTGCACTGTCGATATCCATTTCGAAAATCCGCATATAACTTTTGACTCCCCCAAAACTTAATTACTAACAGCCTACTGTTGACCAGAAGCCTTACCAATAAACACGCAGCCGATTAACACATATTTTGTATGTTATATGTATCAGACACTGTATTCTTACAATCAGATAAGCTGAAGAAAATGTTAAGAAAATCATAAGGAAGAGAAAATATATTTACAGTATTTATTGAAAAGAATCCACATATGAGTAGACCCGCGCAGTTCAAACGTGTGTTGTTCAAGGGCCAACTATTTAATATCCATATATATGTATATCCATATATATACACATATATATGTCCATATATATATAACAGAATCTGCTCATAGAAAAACACATTATATTGCAATTTCTAAATTGAAGATAAAATAAAGGAAATTAATACTATACTATCTAATTTATACATTTCAAAAGACATTTTGCACAAGTCAAAAAAGCAAGCTGGCTTACAGAATAACACAATCACAGCACCTCTTGGCCAGGCTAAATGTAATGTTTAAGAAAGAAAGTCCACTTTTACTTCTCCAATAAAAAGAAATGGGTGGTATACAATTGAGGGAGAACACAGTTTACAACTGGCTAGTCACCAAAACAGTATTTCTGGGAAAGGACAAAAAAAAAAAAAAAAAAAAAAAAAAAGGAGACCAACACATGACTTAAATATATATATATCTTCCCCACAGACTATTCATACTTAAACTTTTAGACTTTCATATCCTACTATCAAACTTGGGGTTGGATAGACAACTACTTTAGTATATCTTATAATGTTGTATTCAGTGCTTTTACACGTATAGCTAATGTGTATGTGTAAAGTTAAACTAAGCCTTCAAAAGATGAAAGCAGCCTAGGACTTCTAAAGTAAGCAATTAAAATAGTGTGAAGCCCCCTTTTCCCAAGAAAGTAAAGACAGTAATTCCCAGCAACATGCCAGAACAGGCATCCGCAAACATCTGATAGCATGGCCCTGATGGCATTAAGATCCTCTCCTCTTGTTTTGTTGCAAAATAATCATAAGACTCTGCCAGCAATAATAACATTAGCCTTATTCTAGACACCTTCTCTAATTTAATTAACACTTTACTGATGTGGAGGCAACTTAAAGAATAAATCAGTTATTTAATACTTCTAATGCCAAGACCAGAATTCATGAATGTATTTCTTGGCCAAGTAGAACAAACAGAGACCTTTGGGATTATGTAGAATTAATTTATTTTAAAACATGGAAACTAAATTGATGTCAGTTCAATTTTGTATGGGTTACAAGTTAAGCATGAAAGGACAATATTTTTCCTACAGGGCTTGAAAAAAACACTAACCAAATGACACTAAACTGAACAAAGGCTTTCTTGAGGTTGGTTAACAAAGGAGAAAAATAAAGCTCAAAATTGTCTACTTGAGCAACTCTTTAATCATGCACACAGGCCTGTTTAGTAGATCGTCAATGTTTCCCTTCCTGCCAATTAACTTGCATTCATTAAGCCCTGGCTGAAACTGAAGAGTGGTGATCTCCTCAGGCCGGTGTACACGGGCAGACAGCGCAGGTACCCAAACTAACCAACCGCTGAATGCTAGCATCCCAGATGGTCAGAGCTGTTTCAGCAAGAGCTTCAACTCCATGCAAAGCAAGTCCCAGGGGAGCCCCAAACTGCCTGTTGAAATGTTCTGGTGCTGGACCCTTATCTAGGAACTAGCTGTACATAATAAACTGCTCACCTAGTTTAAGATCTAGGGCCCATTACATTGTGTTTTTAAAAATATATTTTTATTGATTTCAGAGAGGAAGGGAGAGGGAGAGATAGACAGAAATATCAATGATGAGAATCATTGATCAGCTGCCTCCTGCACCCCCCCACCGGGGATCGACCCCACAACCTTGGGCATGTGCCCTGACTGGGAATCGAACCATGACCTCCTGGTTCATGGCCAACTCTCAACTGCTGAGCGACGCTGGCCGGATTACATTGGTTTTTTTGTTTCAAGATCACTAATAGCTATTTGGGAGAAGATGAAAAAAGAAACTAACCAAGAAATGCTGCTTTCCAACAACTATTCAGAATAACTGAGCTTTGATCCCTTTTGATAAGTCTTCTTTCCAGCACTGCATTAATAAAATTAATCTAGGGCTAGAAAGGAAGAGCTTTCTTCTTCATTTAGATTTGTGGACCTTCAAATCCATAAGGAAAAAAACAAGTTCCACCTGGCTGGTGTAGCCCAGTGGTT
Organism: Myotis nattereri; assembly: GCF_964212035.1. Taxonomy (NCBI): domain Eukaryota; kingdom Metazoa; phylum Chordata; class Mammalia; order Chiroptera; family Vespertilionidae; genus Myotis; species Myotis nattereri. The sequence goes on along the minus strand of NC_138086.1, from coordinate 23,255,523 downwards.
GAGCAGCATCCCATGAACCAGGAGGTCATGGTTGGATTCCTGGCTAGAGCACATGCCCGGATTGTGGGCTCAATCCCTAGTAGGTGGCATGCAGGAGGCAGCCTATTGATGATTTTGATGTTTCTATCTCTCCCTCATCCTTCCTCTCTGAAATGAATATATTTGTTTAAAAGTTCCTTTTTTCTTTTCTAACATATCCTTATTCTCTTCTCTAGTTCTGTTCCTAAGACTCAAGTGAAAATGCCACAGACAGGCAAAATAGAACACTGCACACATAAGTTTCATAGTTCATTCAGATGGTGTGAACAACAGACAAAAAGACAAATTGTTTCACAATTATAAATGATATCTTACAAATGGTCTAATTCCCTACTAAACATTTCTCCTCATTTTTGTTGTTGACCCTATAGCTCTTGGATAACATCCACATAACATCCTGTTTTAAATCAAGCCAGGCAGTGTTTGAGGACCTGAAAGTGTATTTGCAAACTTTATTTCCAAACAATGACTGTAATGTGAAAGAGAAACTAGAACTACCCTTTGTAGTTCAGGTCTATAATGTGAGGGATGCTTTCCCACAGGACACCTCTCTCTGCATCACTAGGACATCTGCATCACTATAATCTCTCATGACTCCTCAAGGGTATAGAATCTATTGTCAGAGGACTTCATCATTGGCTATGACTAGGAATAAGATTTAGTCATTTGGAATTTGAACTAAATTCACATTGTTGAGGGGAAGAGACATGTCTAAGCCTGCATTACTTTTATTTAAAAAATGAATACCAATCATTTCATGGCAATCAAAGCTATTACCAATGCTCAATTATATTGAAATTAAAAGTCAATTCTTAACACAAATTCCAATTTCAGCAGAAAATCAGTGCTACTCGGAGGAGTTGGGAGTAGGGGAAAAAGGCTAAAAAGTACAAAGAAAGGAAAGCCAATAGGCAAATGGAAATGCTGGTGATGTGAATTCCATAAGCTCTGCTATGAAACTTGTACCTTATCAATAACTTTATGAGTAAACTTCCTAGTGACAGGAAAAGAAGCCAACACTGGCTCCTCCATTAAAGCTGCCATAACCATATTACTATCCCCCATATGAAAATGAAAAGCATTTTTATAGCAATATTTGAACATTAATTCTTTAATAATGTGCAAGTGTTAATTTCACTATTCTGTTGTCATAAACAAGAATAAATGATGTCTCAGAATCATGACATTTTTTTCACAAGCAGCACAACACCCGTAAGCAATGCCATATAAAACCTAGAAAGTCTAGGGCTGAAAGAGCCAAGAATAGTCAGAAAAATAATGACAACACAACTCAGAGTATTTAGTGGGTAGAAGGAAATCAAGGTTAAAATTATGTATAAATAAAATCTCTAAGATAGTACTTTTTGAGAAAAATGAAAAGCACTTGATGAAGAAATCCATAAACTGCAATGAGTCCTTCCTGTCAAAACAAATAATGACAACATCATTCAGCTGATCTAGTAGTCTAATTATTTCAACAAACGTGGAAACTTCTCCCTTCAACTGACATACCTGCAGACTAGAAGTTTAAGATAGCCAAGTTATTTCATCATGAATACAAAGCACAGGGAGATACAGCCCAGAGTTAAAAAAAAAAAAATCACAAAAGAAGGATGCTATTTGACTAATTAGGACTTTAAGAATTTTTAAGCCCTGGCTTTGCTCAGTGGATAGAGTGTCGGCCTGTGGACCGAAGGGTCTCAGGTTCTAGTCAGGGGCACGTACCTTGGTTGCAGCCAGAGCTCGTGCAGGAGACAACCAGTCAATGTGTTTATCTCACATCGATAGTTCTCTCTCTTTCCCTCTCTCTTCCACCCTCTCTAAAAATCAATGGAAAAATATCCTCGGGTGAGGATTAAAAAAAGAAAATAATCTTTGAGTGAAAGAGCCCAAAAAATCTAATCCTCAAGCATTGCCATGTGCAGACCCTTTATGATACTTCTCCTATAAACCTCTTCTGAGGAAGCCTGCACATCCCAGATCAAGGCTATTTTAAGAATTTAAAACTTGGCGAAGACGCAGGTCAGAATCTACAAAAGGATGACACTGCAGATGAACATCGATTTCTCAAAAAAGAAGGGTTATGAAGGGTGTATTTTTTTTATGTCTAGGTGACTGTTTGGAGAACACATTGTAAGGACACCCCAGGCCCCAGATAATTCACTTGAATCCGTAATTCTCAACTGCTTTGCAACATCCAACCAGCTAAAGAATTAACACATTTACTCAGGAAATAATCAATGACCCACAATTACTCAATGAATTTCATATGGTGGTGGGAATAATTACAGGGTAACTTCTCATGTAATTCTCATGAAACAGTATAATTCAGAGACTAAATCAGGAACATACTCCTTTCTAAGTGATTTTTCATCCATTAAGCATCATTTTCCATTCCTCACTAAATGATTAAGTGCCTCAAACTAGCTTTTGTTTGCAGGTTAGATTTTAAAACTGTTTTATTACATAAAACTGATCATGTTTCTGTAAATAGCATTTATAAGGCAGATGTGAAAAGACCCACTGGAAGATAAGCTGGCAACCACCTATATTCAACATACATATTTCACCCAAGAATAGTTTTACAATCTTAAGTAACTGAGCTCTGAACCTAACAAGCCGGTCTATGATAAACCAAAGAGTTAACTTTCTAATGTTCTCTATCACTTTTTACTTATTAGACATGCATAGGCCAATTTTAATGTAAATGAAAACCATGTTTAAAAAGATGCTCTTGCTGCCTGGCTGGCGTGGCTCAGTGGTTGAGGGTCGACCTATCAACAGGAGGTCACAGTTCAATTCCCGGTCAGGGCACATGCCCGGGTTGCAGGCTCGATCCCCAGTAGGGGGCGTGCAGGAGGCAGCAGATTGATGTTTCTTTCTCTCCTTCTCCCTTCCTCTTTGAAATCAATAAAAATATATTTAAAAAAGATCTTGCTAAAGGTTAATACTGTAAGCTTTAGCACAAAGTTAGACATTCAAATCTAAATTTCTTTGCTTGAATAAGAGATTGATACATTTGAATTAATCAAGCTGGCCACATGAGGTCTCTGTCATTCCACAAAATGCAGATGAATTTTAGAAGTGCCTTGCAAGTCAGAGAATTTCTCATGAAGTATAAGCACTAAAAATCATGAAGATCTAGTTTACTTCTAGTTTAAATAAACTATTTCTGGTTTATTATTCTGGAATAATACATTTGGCTGGAAGAAAAGAGAAATGGGAACGAAGCTGAAGCTAGGGATAATAAAAGTGAACAAACTGTAGTCCACTAACTAGCATAAACCAGGTGTTTCAATCTGAGATTTACTAAACTAGAAAGATTTAAAAAATAGTAAAACAGCTACTTGGATAGCTAAACAATGTATCTAAATACCAAATTAGATTATTTAAATATACTGCTGGAATTCTTGGAAATAAATGTAGTTACTCATTACATCTATAAGTAAATTTCAAAACAGTGATGTGAAACGTGAGCAATGTGTCACTCTCGGGCATGGATATAATGAAGCCCTACATTCTCCTACAATCGTTACCAGCAGTGTAAAGCCCCGTGATACAAACTCTGATTTACCTTGTCAATAATCTCAACAGTTTCTCACTTAAGCAACATCAAAGTGTTTGCTATCATTCAACCCCATTTAAACATGTTTGCAAAAAAAAAAAAAAAAAAAATCAAATCAGAAATAAAGAGGAAAAGTCCCACACCTAAATAAAAGATAAAATTAAAATAAGCGTATGTAACAAGACAAAACTACTGGTACTATCAGGGAAAAACAAGAACAAAAAAGTCACTGAGTTCCCTCCAAATATGGAATCTAAATGAATGAAAAAAATGACAAAGCATTATAAAAATAAATAGTGGAGGGCAGCAGAACTTCATTTGGTTAATGTTTTTAAAGTGCCAGAATTCACAGAGAGCAAAATTCAAGGTTTTAAATTTAGAAACTCTTATCAAGTTCAAGTTCTTCCCTATCAACTCTTTGATTTGTACTTGTTTTCACAAAATGAGATTCAATTGGCTACCATATTAGTGATATTAATATTTTATATTCTAGACCAGCCGTGGGCAAACTATGGCCCGCGGGCCGGGTCCGGCCCGTTTGAAATGAATAAAACTAAAAAAAAAACAAAAGACTGTACCCTTTTATGTAATGATGTTTACTTTGAATTTATATTAGTTCACACAAACACTCCATCCATGCTTTTGTTCCGGCCCTCCAGTCCAGTTTAAGAACCCATTGTGGCCTTCGAGTCAAAAAGTTTGCCCACCCCTGTTCTAGACTGTCACTCAGAAAAATCATTTTATGAAACTGTACAAGTATATAAGTAAATTCTATGTGCTCATATGTAAAGTCAATTGGTTATTCTGCAGCTACACAAATTTTGGTACATACTAAATTATATATTTTTCACAAGGTAAGGTACAGATCTAATTGTTTAATAAATCACTATACTGATTGCTTTGGGAAGCTTGGAAAGCTAAGAAGCCCAAGATTCAAGCCTAGAACTAGGAAAAATAGATTTCTGTCCATCCCCAAAAGAAGTAAAATCATGCAATACAGAGTGAAGATGGATCTCCAAGTCTCATTCCTATATATGAGACTTTTCAAAAGTGCAACTCAATTTCTTCTCTTTCTTTGGTGAGACCTAATCTTGCTACTCAAGTACATACTGAATTCCATAAAGTCATTCACTTTTAAGAGCCATTGGACTGATGAACATTCATTATACTTAGTCTGCTTTAAGCATGGTGGGTATCAGTTGCACACGGCACACTTTTTTTTTTTTTTTTTAAACTTGTTTTTAACACAGCATACTTTTGAGCAAATGTAATAAGCACTGGTCAGGTGTAGGTTTCCTATATTGCATTCCATAGCACCTCATGGAACAATAAATATCTCCATCCCCCACAAAAAATAGACAAACCTATCTGCCTTTTTCTTTTTTAGTTTAATGAAAAAGTATTTGCACCATTTTTCTTTTCCTTCATTTAAAAAAGCCTAGTCTATGTGCTTAGTGAAATCCTGTCAGTTGTATTCCACTGGACAACTACACGCCATCATTTTTTAAAATACCAGTATGCAGAAGCAGATGTGCGGAGCCAATGTGTCTGGATCAACAAAGCAGAGCTCTGGACACCCATCCTTCCAAATGAAAATGCTACGGATTGATAGCACAGGAAGTAATGGAAGCCCTGGGTCTGTGCAGCTCTATCAGAGAGGAAAGCCATTTTCTTCCAAAACTGCCACAAAGATATCAATGAACATATTAATCACTTCTAGAATCCTCCTGCTGGTAACTTTTATAATGGCTCTTAAAGGTTCTGAACGATACTCTTCTGTTTAAGTTTCTGTGACTCAAAGCTTATAATATCCACCATAGAAACACTACAGACCAATCTTGGGTTTCATTTTTCAGTTCTATGAAGAGGAACATATATTTGAGCCCTCTGTTTCTCCTATTGCTTAATGGAATACAAGACTCTAGTCAACAGAGACATATACACATCACTTTAACATACATCAGTTGCCCTACAGAACTATATACTGTTAAGAATGAAGAGGTAAACAAGTGACACCACCTACAAGCAGCTGTGTGATGCAAGGTAAAGTGAAATGGGAAGGGAGGAGAAAGAAGAAGGTCACACAACCCAACAACACAATCCCAATTCTTATAGCACTGGGTCTGTTAATAGTGCTTACTTGCCCTAATTTTATAAAAATGAAATAAAAATCAGGAAAGGGTAAACTACCTGATTATTATTTTTTATACTCATTAATTTTTAAAAGTTAAAGTAAAAAATATATATATATTTAAATGGAAAGTATACCAATTTCACTTTATTATTAACTTAACTGAGGAATGGGATGAGGAGAATGGGGCTGAGGTCAGGTATGAAGAAAGAGGGTTAGAACTTGTGATGGTAAAGATCCCTTCGGGATTCTGGTGCAGTCCTCAGTCACTGCGGCCTGTCGGTCAGTAGAGTTGAAATCCAGAATACTGAAAGTAGATTCCTGGTCTCCATTTCTGTCCAGTGACTCTTCAGTTACAGTGTGATGAGGTCCACCAGGTTGCCTTTAGGAGGAGTCATGCTGTCAGGAAAGAAATTTACTAAGGTGTCAAAGAGCTGAGTTCTTTGAGCATAGGTATGATCCACATCTGAAAAGCCTGTGAAGGAGAGATACAAAGAAATTCATCCATTGTGTTTAAAACTCAACACATAAGAGAAAAGCCGGTTGAGAAAAGCAGCAATGTATAATGGAAAAACCAAAACCAAAACCGGCTTTAAACCTAGAGCTATGGGTCCTGACCCCCGTTCTGACTGGCTGGTAGCATTTTCAATGACTGATGTGAAAAGAACCTAGCCAAATAACCAGCACTTTGGTAACTATAGTGATTTAGTAACAATAGTGATTTCTCTTCCTTTTCCTGCAAGCATTTTCCTCTTCTAGTCCACTGAGGATTATTTCACTCCTTTTCTGACTTTTATTTATTTGTATTAGTATGTATTCATGGATCCTTTCCTTGTTCAATGTTATATTCATTGGTATCATTTTAATACTCATGTGGTCCCAGATTTGTCCAGTGAGAACTCTTTCAAGCTCCTGTCTTTCTGAAATACCCCTGTTAATTTCTAGCACTTCCTTACTTTCTGGTAGATATCCAAGCTTATCTTTACACAGCTCTGGAATTAGCTATTTTTCCATGGAGCTCTAATTCCTTTTAGTGGTGAAGGATATTTAGAAACCAGATCAGTTGTACTAATTACCAAGGGTCTTATTGTTTCCAGGCCTGTACATATATGTACACACATTATGGTATATACATAGTGTATTTTTTCTTTAACAGAATCATGAGTTCGTGTTTTTATTGCTAATTCCAATTTTTTAAGAACCTCCACAGGATTCTTCCTTTCCTTATCCCATTCTATATTTATATCTCCTTTCTCCCACTAAGAAAACCAACTCCCAGCAACATCATCATATTTACTCATTTGCTCAACCTAATACACAAAAAAAATGGTCCAGAATTACTATACCCATACTACTATCAGCAAAAACTTAAACGATTCTTTGCTTTTGTCTTTAGAGTATATCTGCAAGTGTATAGTCTAAACACTGTACTAAAAAGATTTAATTTCCTCCCCCTTGCCCCTTCTGCATGGTAATGTTACTAATTTGATAGACGGGTTTGTTTGTTTCTCTTTGAATTCAACATTAGGGTTTTTCCCTTGTTCTCTTTATTTGTGAAAATGTTGTGGTATTGATTCTGTGACAGTACTCTAACGAAGTAATACCATTTTCATGAGATCAAATGATTTAGGAGGGAAGAAACACTAAGTTCCTACTGTGTGCTAGGTGTTTCTGTATGACTGCATTGCATTGTCATAAAAAACAACGAAGCAGTTATCATAAACTCCACTTTCAAATAGGAAAACTTAGAGAAATTGAGTAATTTAATAAGGTTCCACAGCTGGTAAGGGAAGAGAATGGAATGTGAATCCATGTCTATCTGACTCCAAAACCCATTTATTTTTATTAACTAACTAGAGGCTCAATGCACGAAAATTTGTGCAAAAGTAGGCCTTCCTTTCCCCGGCTTCCCTCTGGCACCCGGTACCGGGCTGCTTTCCTCCTCCAGCTGCCCACAGGCACCCGGGACCCAGGCTGGCTTCCCTCAGCCCCAGCTTTGTCAGGAAGGATGTCCAGAATGACGTCTGGTCTAATTAGCATATTAACCTTTTATTATTATAGATTGAGTGCTTAAGTTGTAGGCAATGTGCTAAGTTCATTTAATCCTCCGAGAACATCTTTTACTTTTTTCACCCTTTACCAATGAGGAAATTGAAATTATACTTCATTAGATGAATGGTTAAATTATGGTAGACCTTTATTATGGAATACTATGTGTCACTAATAAGAATATAATAGAGCTATTGTAGTTTCATGCAAACATCTCCAAGTTACATCATTAAATTTTAAATTTACAATGCAAAATACATGTTTTTATACTATACAATAAAACCAGAACACCAAAACTATGCACCTACATGTGTACATGAATATATACAGTCAACTGTCATTACTCAGATTCATATTTGTGTGCCTGCCTACAATCCCACAATCAATACTGGTGGCACTTCACAGAGATGCTCAGAGCAGCGAAAATTTGAGTCACCACATGCACACATTCTCAGCTGAGGTCAAACTGGGTGATGCTCTGTCTTCTTGTTTCAGCTCTCATGATATAAACAGTCTACTGGTGCCATGTTTTTTGCATTTTGTGCTTTTTTTGGGTGACATCACTGCTTACAATGGCCCCCAAGTGTAGTACTGAAGTGGTGTCTTGTGTTCCTAAAAGCAAGAAGGCCATGATATGCCTTATGGGGAAAATTTGTCTGTTAAATAAATAAGCTTTGTTTAAAAATGAGTTATTAATGCTGTTGGCTATGAGTTCAATGTTAATGAATCAACAATATAAACATATAAATACGGTATCTTTCAACAGAAACACACATAAAGCAAGGTTATGTATTGCTAGGTTAACAAAAATGTTGTGAGCAGACCCTTGCACAAACCTGTGTATGTCCCATAGGAGGAATGGTTCAGTATTCACTAATTCAGGGTTCCTGGGGACTTTATAGAATGTAACTTCTGCAAATAATGAGAATCAACTGTATCTTGATGTCTGTGTATATGGTTGTGTGTGTTTGTGTAAAGATCTGTCCAGTATGAGTGGTTACACTTGAGGAGTGGGGACAAAGATTGAGGAAAGTTGTTCAAGGAGAATCTTAAGCTTTTATCTGTATTCGATTTTTTAAAAAAATATATCAAAGAGGGGCGGGACACTAAGAAACTCATCAACGGTGACATGACTATTTAAATATCAGAGACAGGACAAAAAATGGTTGTATTGATTCTAAACCTCATGTCTCATCCCAATCACTTTTTCTCACCACAGAATGAAATGAGGAACTAATCACTCAGAAGAGTGAAAACTGGTAAAGCTCAATGAAAGGTGGTATAGTTAGTGGTTTAGGGAATGAGCTATGAACCGAAACCACTAAGGTTTGAATCCTGGTTTTTCCACTCACTAGCACTATTCCTGGACAAGTTACTTTTTGCCTCTCTGTGTCCTAGTTTCTTTGAATATAAAAAGGGATCATAAGAGTAGCTACTTCATACTTCATAAGGTTGCTATGGAAATTAAATCAATTTTGTCATGTAAAGTGCTTAGAATAGTATGTGGCCCCATAGTAAATGCTCAGTAAATACTAGCTATCACTCTATCACTATTACCATGACTGAAGACAATGCCTGCTCTAAAAAGAAAGTGACCTATTAGGAATAATTTTTAAGCTAACATTCTACACAGAATAGGTAGTTTTCCTATTTATGGTGAAGAAGTAGTAGTAGCAAAAATTCTCATTTTTTTCTGGATACAAGTTTCTTTATTTACACTTCCTAGTTCCAATAATAAATGTATTATTATATAAAAAGCACCTGTAAACATGTGAGCTACAGACAAGAGGTTGAAGCAAGTATCTTGCTGAAATCTAAATTTGATGGGCTAAAAGGACATAGCAAATTCTGTGAAATTGATAAGGCACCTACTGACAAATGTCAGCGCCAAAAAGCACTAACTACTTACTGTATAAAATGTTTTAAATATTTATCTGAATTCATACTTGCACATCATATTCGGACTGTAAAACTTATAAAGAGAGGTATGAAGACCAAAAAGGCAGTATGTTCTATAGACCAGATTTCTCTTACCTGTCACATTAGCAAAATGTCTGAGTTAAAGCTTAAAAGTGCCTACAGCCACCAGAAGCTCTAAACTAAAGATCCCTAGAGCTTATTCTTCCCTGAAGTAATTTTTCAAAACTAAGATAATGGAAGATACTTACTTATAAATCATTATCTTTTTAATTCTTTAAATTTAATATAACATTAACAAATATTTTTTATTTAATTCTAAGAAATTAAGATAAACTAGATTAATTCTGAAGGGAGCCAGAAAGTTAGGCTGAAGCAAATTTCTTCTTAGAAGATTTAGAAAATGAAATATTTGGCTTATTTATCATTAAAGATACACACACACACACACACACACACACACACACACACACACACACGAGGCCCGGTGCATGAAATTCATGCACTCGGGGGGGGGGGTGTGTGTCCCTCAGTTGGGCCTGAGCCCTCTTGTAGTCTGGGAGCGATGGCCTAAGCTGTCAGTTGGACATCCTTGGCGCTGCTGTGGAGGTGGGAGAGGCTCCCACCACTGCCACTGCACTTGCAGCGCTCCCCCTGTGGGTGCATAATGACCACCAGGGGTCAGCTTCTGTGTTGAGCATCTGTCCCCCTGGTGGTCAGTGTGCATCGTAGCAACCAGTTGTTCCATGGTTCGGTCGATTTGCATATTACCCTTTTATTATATAGAGAATATATATACACACACACATCTGTACATGAAATAACCCATTTGATTTCAATTCTATGTGGAGTAAAGGTAAAACAATTGGACAGCAAATGAATGAGAACAAAAACCAGGAACTCTAAGTAGGAATGAAACCTATAAAAGGTACTTTTGTTCATCAATTTTTATGCAAAGTAGTTTTCGTTTTTAATATATCAGATTTCTCATTAAAATTAGCATGCCATGTGAATTTGCTCCTCATCCAAATTCACCAATGATACAAAGATTATACATACATTTTTAAATTTTTTAAAAAATATATTTTTATTGATATCAGAGAGGAAGGGAGAGAGATAAAAACATCAATGATGGCCAAAACCGGTTTGGCTCAGTGGATAGAGCGTCGGCCTGCGGACTGAACGGTCCCAGGTTCGATTCCGGTCAAGGGCATGTACCTGGGTTGCGGGCATATCCCCAGTAGGAGATGTGCAGGAGGCAGCTGATGGATGTTTCTCTCTCATCGATGTTTCTAACTCTCTATCTCTCTCCCTTCCTCTCTGTAAAAAATCAATAAAATATATTTTTAAAAAAACAAAAAACAAACAAACAAAAAAAACCACACACACAAAAACATCAATGATGAGAGAGAATCATTGATCAGCTTTCTCCTGCATGTCCCCTACTGGGGATCGAGCCCACAACCTGGGCATGTGCCCTTACCAGGAATCGAACTGTTGGACCTTCAACCACACCGCCCGGGCCAAAGATTATATTTTTAAGGGAGTTAATAACAGTACCCTAAATTGAGCACTTACTAAGTGTTTTATTTTGCTGTTTTCTATAATTATTTCACTTCTCTCAACAATATGAGGTAAGTAGTCTCATTACCTCCATTTTATAGATGAATAAATTAATGATTAAGAAGGTGACTTGTTCAAGGTCACTTTTAAAATTAGCAAGTGACAGAGCTGATATCTAAACCTAGATTCTAACTCTGAACCACTATACTATGTACTCATCTCTTAACTACTAAATATACTGCCTCCCTTTAGACAAAGTAGGAAACAAAACTCCACAGGAATTTTCTTTTTGTATTTTTTCTATTGTGTTTGTATTGTTCTCAGAGCATTTGAGGTTTGTTTGAAATCCAAGTAAAATAAACTGTTTCTAACAAAATATATTAGCTGGCAGTGAACAGGGCAGAGACAGAAGAAAGGAGTTAAGCTAAAGGTAAAATATTTGCTGACAATAGCCTAACATATTTAAATAACTGCCAAGAAATTCTTGTTCTATAAGTCAGCCAGAGACATTTTAATGCTGCCCATCGATAAAGTAAAAATAACAGCTCTGGACTGTACTATCTACATATAACAAGGCAAATATTCATTCAAACTGAATATCTATGTGCCAGGCTCCCAATTCATTTAGCTCTAAACCTGGTCAAATGGTAAAATTCATAAGGGCATGAATTTCTAAAATAATGCTTATTCCTAAATTTTCCATCACAAGGTTGAGATTTCTTAACATCCTGAAAACATCTTTTTTAAAAGCCTTTATGTATCCCACCCACTGTATGGAATAGATGCAAACAACTATCAACATTTTTAGAAGAATCTACTGGAGTCATACAGCAGCAGTCTCCCCAGTCTTGCCCTATGGAACCCAACGTATTCGGGAACCAGACCTCCGTACTGCAGTTGCCTTGATCAGTAGAGAAGCCTTGATTACCCATTGTGGAAAAAGAAAGGGCAACACCCCAAGGAACACTGCTATTTTTTCCCATCCCAGTGAAAAATACCAGAATTACATATGGTCTTTATTTTTTTCCTTTGAGGTATGGTTCACCTTTAAGAGACAAAAGGACAAACAATAAAGAAATTAAACTGATATCCCAAAGTGTTACTTTATTCCAGAGATAAAGAATTTATATTACATATACTAGAAAACTTCAATACTGTTGTTGCTCAACTCTAAGGCACACAATAATAGCAGTGGCACCGATGAGATTAATATGCATTTAGTGTGTGACTACATCTTATAATGACAAGAGAAAAGCTGGAAATTCCCATATTTCAAAAGGCTACTACCTTGCTGAAAAGTTAAGCTATAAAAATGACTTACAAAAAGATCTTTGAAAATTCACCTGACTTAAAACTCTGGGTTCTGGAACTGCTACAAATTCCCCACTTTACTACAGTCTACTTTACTTTAATAATTTATTAATATTAAGTGAGAGTACTCTTAAATGAAGATGGATGTTTAAGATTCATCAGTCTTGGTTTCTTTAAGAAATACTGAGTTTTGTCCTGGCAGGTAACTAAGTTGGTTTGAGCATAGTCCCAACACACTAAGGTTGCAGGTTTGATCCTTAGGGCAAATACAAGAATCAACCAATGAATGTATAAATAAGTGGAACAACAAATCGCTGTTTCTCGCTCTCCTTTTCTCTCACTCTAAAATCAATTTTTTAAAAAAGAAACATCTGAGTTTCAAGTAGAATTTGTCTTGAACAATCAAGATGCCAGCATACAAAAATTCCAATTTTCAGAAAAAAGATAATTTATTTTCTCTGCTCCCAAAAGATTTATTTCATTTCCTATCCTATCACCATACCCCATCACCATTCTGTTGACACCACACAACACCACAAAGAACAAACTGAGAGGAAAAATCATTCAACCAAGAAGTGTTATCTCATAGTAAGTACATCAATAATACAATCTGCATTCCAAAACAATGCTATAACAAATTATCTTGATCATGCTCCTATTGTCATCTGTTTATATACTAAGGAAGCAATTGGTGGAAAAGGAAAAGCAAACTGTTTATGAACTGGTGACTGATAACTCTAAGTTATCAGAAATTCTGCATTCTACCTCGAAGCCTGCTCCGCTGCTTAGATGAACATTAGACCCCTGATGTTTCATTTAAAAAACCCCAACTCCAACCTCCCAAATGCTAGGGCACCTGGCTGAATAAACTACATAGGAACACTTACCTAGAGCTGTAAAATCTGAACCAGATTTGAATAGAGCTGAAGCAAGGAGCTGAAACTATAAAAGAAAAATAGAAGCAAATTAGCTAAGCACATTAGAGAAAAATAACTTCTCTAATTATGACTATTCATTAGCCACCCTATGCCTCTGCATTTAAGTCTATTTACCAATGAGTGGCAAGAAGAACACCATATTTAGGTAAAAGAATATACTGACTTTTCTACTGGATTGCTCATTATTTTCCAAAATACTGAACCAAGTTCTGGAATTATTTTATTTGAAAATTTTATTAAAATATGTATTTATTAGCAAATAACTGGTCAACTGAAATAAAACAGAAAATTACTTTCTCCAATGTGAGATAGTCTATCACATATGGATAGACTGGTGTCTTGAACAGATATTAATTCTTAGTACATACACATTCTCATTTCAAAAATAAACACATGCTACTGAAAAACACTCTGCTGTGCAAATTGAACTCTGAGGAAAAAAAAGTATGCTTATTATGCAGAGGCCATTCCTAAATTATAAGGTAGACTGGTATTCCATGCCCATGTACAATTACATTGTTATGAATTACAGCTGTAATACAAGTAAATAATCTATAATAATAAAAGCATAATATGCTAATTAGACTGGACATCCTTCCAGACTAAAAGCAGACTAAAAGTGGCCAGAGGGAAGCCCGGGTCCTGGGTGCCAGAGGGAAGCTGGTGCCGGCAGCCGGGAGAAGGAAGGCCCACCCTTGCACGAATTTCGTGCATCAGGCCTCTAGTATAATAATAAATAAGAATAAATTGATTCACATACAACTGTAAACCTACTTTTGCCCACCCTACATATAGTTCTTTATATATGCTGGGTCTCAATCCTCTGTCAGAAATATCTACTGCAAACATTTAGTCTGTGGCTTACCCAGTTTTTAATAATGTCTTTGAGATTTTAATTTTGTTGAAGTCCAATTTATCAAGTTTTTTCTTTTATGATTTAGTGGCTTTACGTCATGTCCAAGAAATCTTTGATCTATCCCAAGGTTGTGAAGATAGTCTAATTTCTTCTTGAAGTGTGTGTGTGTGTGTGTGTGTATACACACACACATACATACATACACATATATAGTTGTTGTTTTTTTTATTATTAATTTCAGAGAGGAAGAGAGAGGGAGAGAAATAGAAACATCAATAATGAGAGAGAATCACCGACTGGCTGCCCACTGTACGCCCCTACTGGGCATCTAGCTCACAACCCAGGCATGTGCCCTTGATCAGAACTGAACCTGGGACCCTTCAGTCCACAGGTTGATGCTCTATGACTGAGCCAAACCGGCGAGGGCTCTTCTTGAAGTTTTTATTGTTTTGAGTTTTATATTTAGATCTGTAATCCATCTTAAATTTTTATATAAAATATGAGATAGGGGTTGAGATATCAGCACATCTGTTAAAAAGACTTTCCTTTCCCCAATGTACTTGGCACCCTGGTCAAAGAAATAAAAATAAAAATCAATGGATTCCATTGATGTGGGTCTATTTCTGTACTCTATTCTGTTCTACTGATCTGTCTATCATAATACAGAGTTCTGAAATCAAGTAGTATGAGATCTCCAACTTTTTGTTTTTTCAACATTGTTTTGGGTAGTGCAGGACCTTTATGAATTTCCAAATGAATTTTAGAATTAGTTTGTCGGTTTTAACAATGACAAAACCCAAGCTTGCTGGCTTGTTTATAGGGTCCACATTAAATTAAAAACCAGTATGGGGAGAATGAGCATCTTAACCATTTTTAGTCTTTCAATCCATAAATATGATAGGTCTCTCCATTTTAGGTCTTAACTTCTTACAACAGACTTATAACTACATATTTAATTATTTTTGATATTAATATAAACAGGTTTTTACATTTCCTCTTCTAATTGTTCATTGCTAAGAAATATAAGAATAATTCCTTTTCCCCCTATACGCCTTGCATTCTGTAACCTAGCTAAATTCTGTTATTGTTTTGCAGACTGCATGGGCTTTTCTATGTACACAAAATGTCATCTACAAGTGCAAACAATTTCACTTATTCCTTTCCAATCTACATGCTTATTTCTTTTTCTTACATGGCAAATAGAGGGTGTCTGTTGACACGTTTTCCATAGATGCCCTTTATGAGACTTAGAAAGCTTCTTTTTATTTCTAGTTTGCTAAGAATTTTTTATCATGAATGGGTTTTTAATCTTGTCAAGTGCCCCTTTCTTCATTTATTGAGATGATCTATGGTTTTCTTCCTTTATTCTGTCAATGTGGTGAATGAATGATTTTCAAATGTGAAGCTAACCTGTGTCCTAGGATAAGCCCCTACTTGGTCATTGTGCATTAAACTTTTTATATATTGATGGATTCAAATAGCTAAAATTTTATTAAGAATTTTGCATCTGCCCTAACCGATTTGGCTCAGTGGATAGAGCGTCGGCCTGTGGACTCAAAGGTCCCAGGTTTGATTCCAGTCAAGGGCATGTACCTTGGTTGTGGGCACATCCCCAGTGGGGAGTGTGCAAGAGGCAGCTGATCGATGTTTCTCTCTCATCGATGTTTCTAACTATCTTTCTCCCTTCCTCTCTGTAAAAAATCAGTAAAATAAATATTTTTTTAAAAGTATTTTTTAAAAAAAGAATTTTGCATCTGTATTCATGAGAGGTATTGGTCTGTGATTTTCTTTGCTTGTAATATCTTTGTTTGTTTTTTAATCCTCACTCAACGGATACTTTTTCCATTGATTTTTTAGAGAGTGGAAGAGAAGGAAGGAGAAAGAGAAAGTGAGAGACAGAAAGAGGGAAACATCCATGTGAGAGAGATGCTCTAGCCACGGAACAATACTGGCCAGGGCTCTTTGTTGTTTTTATATCAGAGTTAAGCTTCATAAAAGAATTTAGAAAGTATACTGTCTTCCTCTGGTTTCTAAGAGTCTATGTGTAGAAGAGTTTTCACTATTAGTCAGTTTTCAATTACAAATTCAATCTCTAATTGACATGAAGTTCCTTAAGATTTTCTAATTCTTCTTGTATCTGCTTTGTTAAATTGTGTTTTTTAAGGAATTTGTCCATTTCATCAATTAGCAACTTGTTGACAAAGTTATTAATAATGTTTCCTTATTACCTTTTAATGTGTGTAGGGTCTATAATGATTTCCTCTTTTCATTTGTGATGTTGATAATTTATGTTTTCACTTTTTTTCCATCTTCCCAGGGGCTTACCTATTTTATTCACCTTTTCAAAGAGCCAACCTTTCACTTTTGAAATCTTTTCTATTATTTATTTCTATTTTACTAATTTCCCATCTTCTACTTATTTTGAGGGTTAATTCCCTTTTCTAACATCTAAGGTTTATTGGCTCTACATACAGAAGGATAGGAGGGGCGGGGGAAACCCTGTTGTTTAAATAATGTTATTAAATTATGGGTCTAGGATTTTAACAGGTACCAAGTGATATACAATCTGAGTAAATGCAGACCTCTCCTCCAAATTCAGACTTGAATATCTAACTACCACTTCAACATCTCAAGTTGGCTGTTTCATAGACATCTCAAACTGAACATACCCAACATTAAATTCCTGATCCCGGTCAGGAGTCCCCACCCACCACCACAAACCAGATCTACCCAGTGCATTTTCATTTGGTTGATAACTTCATTCACTCAGGTGAAAAACTTTGGAGTCATTTATTCCAAATCCTATGTCCAATCCATCATAAAATTCTGTTAGTTCTATCTTTTAATATATTGAGAATCCGATCTACTTCATTTCTCACTAATTCTACGACTACTACTTGGGTCTGAGCTACAATAACCACTTGCTTAGATTTCTACAAACTCTTGCTTAGATTTCTACAATCTCCCCCATGAGTCTCTCTGCCTGAATCCTCATTCTCCTTCCTTCATCTATCCTCAATACAATAGAGTGATGTAAAATATAGAGCAGATTATATCACTCCTCTGCACAGTACTCTGAACTAGCTTTTTATTCATTCAGAGTAAAAGCCAAAGTTCCAGCAATGGCTTACTAAATCATTCACAATCTCCAATTCCTGCTCTTACCTCTCTGACCTCATCTCTGACCACTTACCCATCTCACCTCTACTACAGCCACAACGGCCTCCTCGCTGTTCTCCTAAACAAAGTCAGAATGCACTTAGCCTTGGTTCTTTGTTCTAGCCCTCCCTTAGCCAAATTATTGTGTTAGATCACTTCCTCATATTCTTCAAGTCTTTGTGAAAATCTCCTTTCTAAATGAGGTCTGTTATAATCATCCTATTTAATACAGCAACTGCCCATTTCTCACCCCATTGCATTCTGATCTTCCTTTACCTTTTTATTCCTCTTGTACCTAGAAGAATGCCTGGCATACTGAAGGGACTCAACACACATCTGTTAAATTAATGACGCCAGTACTCTGGAAGTTCAGCAGAAATTTTCTTAATAAATAATGTGCAATACTAGCTAAAACTTGCTTTTCTTGTTTTTGTTTTTTTTTCTCTATTATAGAATCCTCTGAATGATGGAATTAATTTAGGCATCCTTTTCTTGGGTCTTTCCTTGGGGGAGGGGAATGTCATTTTCATAATCTTTACTAGAAGCTCATCACTAATTTAGAACCATGTTCTGGAGACTGGACAAAAGCAACGAACCATTTGGTATATAACCACTATTTCCCCAATAACATGATGATCACCTTCATGATGATAAACACCCCCCCAAAAGAAAATTCTAAAAACCACTTTTAGTTGCTGTATAACAACTTAATTTGGTGGAAATTTTATAAAGTGTACATAGGGAACAAAAATAAACTACTACATACAGCAAGTATTGGATAGCATTAAGGCCTTTCTTGATAAGTGGAATGATTTCTTAAAAGGAAAATGAAGACCTATATAGCTTACTAAAAATATTGTAAGTGTATATACTAGAACCATCATCAAGAGATTTCTTCTCCAAAACAAAATCCATTCACACATTAAAAAAATAATAATAGACTGTCTAGGGCGGGGGGATAAAATGGACACATATGTAATACCCTTTGTAATACTTTAAGCAATAAAAAAAAATAAAAATAAATAAATAAATAAATAATAATCGCCCTAGCCGGTTTGGCTCAGTGGATAGAACGTCAGCCCGTGGACTGAAGGGTCCTGGGTCCGATTCTGGTCAAGGTCACATGCCTGGGTTGTGGGCTCTATCCCCAGTGGGGGACATACAGGAGGCAGCCGATCAGTGGTTCTCTCTCATCATTGATGTTTCTCTCTCTCCCTCTCCCTTCCTCTCTGAAATCATTAAAAATAAAAAAATAAAAAAATAATAATCTTACAAAAGATCAATGTCAGGATGTTTTCAGTTTTCTGTTACATAAGATTGGACAGAGGAATATCTTAGGGTGAGGGTATTGTTTTGAAAAAGTTTCTGAAGTGATTCGGATGCTGAAAAACACATGCACAACATCATTTTAACTAACTTCTACTAGGGCTAAACTCTTAATAGATAAAACTTTTAAAAAATAGAGTGGACGTCTGTGGCATACAAAATCATAATTTGAGACTATTAAAGAAAGGAGACAAAGAGAAATCCACTACCAAAATTTTAAAAATTGCTCTGTTTGAATCTGGGATAACTCCCTGTCCTGGTTTTCCCAATAGCTTAGCATTAAGAACAAACTGTCCGTTTTCTTTGGCCTACTTGCAGCTGAAATTATTTACTTGGAAATATTTTGGTTTGGTTTTTTAAAAATTAGAGGAAAATTAATGTTTCCAGGTTCTAGCCATTTTAGACTATGGAGAAAACAGTATCATGAATTGACTGAAGATTCAAGGAAAAACAACTAGCTATCTTAAAAAGTTTGAGGACCCCTAAAGCACGGGTCCTCAAACTTTTTAAACAGGGGGCTAGTTCACTCTCCCTCAGACCGTTGGAGGGCCGGACTATAGTTTAAAAAAAAAAACTATGAACAAATTCCTATGCACACTGCACATATCTTATTTTGAAGTAAAAAAACAAAACGGGAACAAATACAATATTTGTATTTGCATGTGGCCTGCGGGCTGTAGTTTGAGGACCCCTGCCCTAAAGTATGTCCTGATGATTCTCCATCTAATGAAGGGTTGTAACCAATACTAAGTAAGAGAAATAGAAATTATTTTCACAGTAGGCAACTATGAAAGAGTATTTCTTTGTTTTGTTGCCAAGGATAGGCGGACTCTACTGCTTGAAAGTACAATGAACCTAGTGCCTGAAAGTGATTCGATATTAAATCTGAAACCTGTGCTGAATAGAGAAAAGCACTGCTTGATGTTGCTATTACAAAGCCAAAGCAAAGCAACAGCTAACAGAGAAACAGTTTAAGGAATAGAACTACATATAATTAGCACCAATTCTGTGAGTGGAAGATAAAATGGATTATGGTTCAGATGTTGCTAGATGAACTCTGAATAAGGACAGTCATCCAAAGGAAAATATGACAAAAAGAATCTCAGAAGCTAGTAGTAAAACAGGCTATAAAACCATGAAAATTGTTGCAAGTATATTCACACAAATAATAATATTAGATCTTTTGCTTCCATCCATGTTAGATTACAACAACAAAAACAACCTGAAAAGTAATGATCTGCTATTAATTTCTCAAAATTAGGGACCACTGACAAGTGAAGTTAGTAGCTATAGTCAAGCTATCCTGATACAACATTTGCATAACTATCAAGGCAGCAAGGATTCTACTCCCATCAACCTCTTTTCACCTTCTCCCTACAGAAAAGGGGAGTTTTCTTTCTTCTTTCGGAGTATCAACAGAAAAGTTTATAATGAACCATTATGTAATCCCTGCGTAAAAGGGACTATGGGCGTAAAATTTCTATTTTCTTCCCAATGCATAAAACTAATATCTAAATTAAAACTTTGTACCTGATAATCCTATTCTAAATGGATTTGTGTGTGACTTGAATGTTATATCACATAAAAATAAGCCTATTTAATTATTTCATCTGCTCTGTCATTTTTAATATTAGAACCATCATATTTTTCTTTAAACATCTAAGAGCAAAATCAGCAAATATAAGTTGGAAAAACTTTTTTTTTTTTAACTCAATTTCTGAAGTTTATTAACACCTTTACCTCTTTTGTCTCTTCTGGGTCTGAATGATCCACTGTTATATAAAGATCGTTTTGTAAATATTTCAGAGCACTAAGAGGATCCATTTGAGCCTTTTCTTCAAATCTAGAAAATGTAAAAAAAAGAATAATAACTGTCTGGAGTTATAAGAAAACATGAGAAATGTCTTTCAGAGCTAGGACACTGTATAGGAGGAGTTATTTGGATATCTAAAAAGCCTGCATTTGGGAATCCAGAAATGAGAAGACTGTCACATAGATACTATAAGCTAAGATGAAATCAACGATAAAACAGTAAATATGTCAAATATTTTACATAAACTGGGGGTGGGGGGGAAGTCAAGTATGTTTCATAAAAAACAAATAGAGATAAAATAAAAATATTTTATTAGATTTGTGTAATATCCTTCTCCTCCCTACTCCCAATGGAGGTGCTTAACAGATACTTTAGAAATAGAAAAGAGTATAGTTTCTTTTAATGAAATATCATTCACACTGATAGATAATTTTAATGAAATTAATTCCATGCCTTAGTCAGTAATAAGAATACCAACAAACTGCAGCAACTTCTCAGGTCTTTGTCATGTGATAGACACTGTATCAAGCATATATCACCTTGTTTATCCTTACAATAATCTCTCTCTCTATATAAAAGCCTAAGCAACAGGCCAACCAGCCGACCAGCTGGTAGCTATGATGTGCACTGACCACCAGGGGGCAGATGCTCAATGCAGGAGCTGCCGAGCAACAGCAACTTTGCAGAGTGCCCTCTTGCACTCTGGGACCCATAGGGGGTTATTGGACTGCTGGTTTCGGCCCAATCCTCACAGGCCAGGCCAAGGGACCTCGCCCGCTGGAGGGACTCCGCTCACTCTGCAGATAGATGCCCTTTGAGCCCCGGCGCTGCCCCAGGTGCGGCCGGCCGGGGAGGGACCTTGGGAGGTTGGCTCCAGGGCGTGTCTGGCCCATTTCACCTAGTCCCACTCCGCCGACCACCTTCTAATTAATTTCCTTTCAATATGCATGAATCCATGCACCGGGCCTCTAGTAACTCTATGATGACAATAAGTATTATCATCATTTAAAAACAAAACAAAACAAAACAAAAAAGCAGATGAGAAACTGAGAACTGAGAATGAATTTGGCCAAGATAAGAGCTAGTAAGTGGCAGAAGCAGAATCTAACACAGGACTATCTGATTCCAAGCCTGAAAAGGAAAGAATGAGATCTCTCTTTCTTTTTTAAAAAATATATTTTATTGATTTTTCACAGAGAGGAAGAGAGAGGGATAGAGAGTCAGAAACATCAATGAGAGAGAAACATCGATCAGCTGCCTTCTGCACACCTCCTACTGGGGATGTGGCCACAACCAAGGTACATGCCCTTGACCGGAATTGAACCTGGGACCTTTCAGTCCGCAGGCCAACGCTCTATCCACTGAGCCAAACCGGTCAGGGCGAGATCTCTCTTTCTTAAAAAAAAAAAAAATATATATATATTTTATTGATTTTTTACAGAGAAGAAGGGAGAGGGATAGAGTTAGAAACATCGATGGGAGAGAAACATCGATCAGCTGCCTCCTGCACACCTCCCACTGGGGATGTGCCCGCAACCAAGATACACGCCCTTGACTGGAATCGAACCCGGGACCTTTCAGTCTGCAGGCCAACGCTCTATCCACTGAGCCAAACTGGTTAAGGCATGATCTCTTAAAAAAAAAAGTCTGTTTGGGACTATCTATTTAAATAAGATAATGTCCTTTTATTATAGCATAACTATATATGGATTTATTTATAATAAATTTGTATGCTTTTAAATGTCCAGAGAGAAAGAAAAGAAGACATTTAATTTCATTTGGAAATTGAAAATAATGAGCCGTTCACAATGGTGTTCAGGCTGATGGCCTCAATAATTTCCTATCTTTAGAGCTAGCCTTAGTGATAGGGTTACCTGTATTTCAGGCAGGGCAAAGACTATCAAAATATTACAGTTCTCTTCTACCAGACAGTACCATGACTGTCAGCCGGCCTTACGAACCTCAGAGGAGACTTCCTTAGGCAGAGATCATGTTACTCTACCATCTTGTCCACAAGTTAGACCAGAATTTTGGCACCTGAACCAAAAGCAATCACTTCAAGCTTAATAAGCAATTTAAAAGTGGCCTGGCAGAATTATTCCCAATAGGGATACTCTCATAGGGAACTCTCTCTAAGAAGATATTCTCTCTCAGAGAATCAGAATGTGAGATACACAGGATACTTTATAAAAGGCAGACAAAACACAGAAGGTAGTTAACAGCAGACATGAGATAATAGATTCCTTCCCTCCCTACCTATCTACCTACTTATCAACTGAAGCCAAAGAGGTGAGTAGATAGTTATCTATCATCCATCCATCCATCCATCCATCCATCCATCCATCCATCCATCCATCCATTTATTGAAGCCAGGAGGTTGAGGGGAAGCAGAGTCAGGAGTAATCAGTAGAACAAGAGAAGCAGGGAGAAAGAAGCAGAAAGAGAGAGGCTCAGTTACAAGAAACACTACTCTACGTAGCTCCTAGCTACTAGAATAGGTCCAGTGTCCTAAACAATTCTCTCCATATGTCTCAGTGTTCAAATGCTGAGAAACTGCCTTAATTCTCATAATAAATTCTCTTTCATTGAGGTCTCCTAAGCATGTCTCTCTCCTTTGCAACCTGAAATAACCTAACCAAAACACACCTACCATCCTATTAAATCCAATTTTCCTGGAAGTTATGTTTTCTCTCTTCCTTTTCTAAGCTTTTTTTTGGCTTGCAAAAATTTATCACTGGGCTTGTGTTTGCAGTCTAGAATTATATTTCAGCCAACAATTCTGCCCTGTAAAAGGAACAGGAATTAACCCTATTAAATTTCTTTTCTTTTGCCCCCTTCTATGCCCCAATTCATGAACAATTTTATATTAAAAGCAGCACTTTATTTACTATATTATATGGTACATTAAGAACCAGGAGACACTTACTTGGCATACAATATACTTCTCTCCCTCCAAATTTATATTGTATTGAAATAGAAGAAATAGTTGTTTCCCATAAGAACAACAAAAATAAAAAGCACAGCAGCACAGGGTAAGCTTTTATATAATGAAAGACCTGGTATCTAATTTATAATATAAGATTTGAATTAAAAAGGTAATTTTCATGTTCAACTCAGAAATCAACTTCTATCTATTCTGTCCACAATGTAATAATGTCCCTCAAACTCCAAGTCATTTTAAGAGGTGGTAGAAAAAAGTCTATTTTTTTCAAATGTCTAAGATGGGCCTTTTATTGTCAGTTCAATTTAGTAGACAAGATTCTTACGATGCTCTAGTTCCATGGTCAGCAAACTGTGGCTCGAGAGCCACATGCGGCTCTTTGGTCCCTTGAATGTGGCTCTTCCTAAGCCTTAGGAGTACCCTAATTAAGTTAATAACAATGTACCTACCTATATAGTTTAAGTTTAAAAAATTTGACTCTCAAAAGAAATTTCAATTGTTGTACTGTTGATATTGGCTCTGTTGACCAATGAGTTTGCCGACCACTGCTCTAGCAGTTATCCTTAACTATTCTTTTTCCCATACCCATATAAAATCCATCGAGAAATTCAGTTGTTGCAACCTTCAAAGTTTATCCGGAATCTTACTGTACTTTCTGGATCTCTTTTATGGAGTATCCCTTTCTCTGCCTTCCCTCAAACAGTGGTGGTCCTCAGATAATGCCCTACATCCCTCTACTTTTCTCACTCTTCCTGAGCAAGCTCCTTTTCCTTACTGATGACTCACTAATGTAATACAGCCCATGCCTTTCCCCCAAATGCTAACAGATGATGTCCAGAACCTAAAGTGCATCAAACTGAACTACATAACTTGTCGTTTCTGAAGAATTCCCCCGAGTAAAAATAGCCACAACCTTTTACCCAGTTCTTCTGGAAGAAAATCCAGAATTCTTTTAAATAAAAGCGAAGTCTGAATGTGTCACTCCTCAACATAAAAATCTTTCAATGCTACCCTTTCACTCAGAGTAAAAGCCAAAGGACCTTCACAATTTGACCCCCTTTTTTTTTTTATCTCTTACCTTGTCTTCTACCATAATCACTTCACTTATTCCACTTCTACCACACTGTTCTCCTCAATTTATTTCTTCAATAATCCAGGCATATTTTTAACCTAAGAGCCTTGTCTATTACCTATCTGGAACACTTTCCCTCTCAAATATCTACATGATCCATTCTCTCATGTTCTTTAGGTCTCTACTCAAATGTCTTCTTTACAGTGAGGTCTATCCTAATACTCTTATTTAAAAATCACATCCCCAGCTCCCTCACCTATACAAAAATAGTTCTTAACCTGATTGAGTTTTTCTCATTAAGACTTACTATCTAACATATAAATTCCTTATTAAGCTTACTGTTAGCCTCCCTTCATTAAGAAGGAAACTCGAGGATAGAAGTTTTGTATTCTTCACTGACATATCCACAGAACTTAAGACAATATCTAGCACAGTGAAGGTGCTCAATAAATATTTCTTATATGAATAGTTTTATTGATGTTTATAAAAACCCTTAGATCAGTGGTTCTCAACCTGTGGGTCGCGACCCCTTTGGGGGTCGAACGACCCTTTCACAGGGGTCGCCTAAGACCATTGGAAAACACATTTATAATTACATACTGTTTTTGTGATTAATCACTATGCTTTAATTATGTTCAATTTGTAACAATGAAATTGGGGGTCACAACAACATGAGGAACTGTATTAAAGGGTCACGGCATTAGGAAGGTTGAGAACCACTGCCTTAGATGGTTGCTTTGTCCATTTTACACATGAGCAAAGTAATCTCCAGAAAGATTAAGTCAGAAGGCTTGAATATCAATCTAAGGTTCAGGTATAATACTTTTCTAATATAACTATTAGCTACAGAACTAGGGGCAAAGAGTAGTCAAGATCAGAAAAGAAGAGTACTATGGTCCATATTATTATGCTATTATTACTCTACTGAAAATAATATATATAAATGTGTAATCTATATAAAAGGATCTTTAAACATTCTTATATTCCCCTTCAAGAGCTTTTCTGAAGTTCTGAAATAAGCTAGCACACTTTCTCTCCCATAGTAGAAAATTTCCAATGTTGATTATTTGCCCAACCACACAAACTTACTGCCTTTCAATTTCAGTCATTTTATTTCATGATTTATTCTAATACAACATTTGTAAGACTCTTTCATCATATATTTAAGAGTCTAAATGATTTGCTACTGATTATTCCTTTATTGTTCATCCACTTTCACTCCTCACTCTACACCTTTACTAGAATTAAGTCACTAGCAATGATGACTGTACTTAAAACTTAAAGCATGCCCTAATACATAATATTTCAGATTCCCAAATTGTCATTTCACCTGCCCACTGATATATTTCTAAAGGAGAAAAACAACTTCCAAAGATAAAAAAGAATAACACTTCTGAGGATGAATGGGCTGTGGGAAGGAGGGCAAACGATAATTTCCCAATTCTACCACTATCCTACAGAATTTTTAGATAGAGGTGCATATAGAAATATGTAATATTAACAATATTATTTAACTACAGTAATATTAACTGTAGCAAATAAATTGAGAGTAAATATTCTATAAAAGGAGATTAGTTAAGTGAATTACACATAAAGTAGAATGCTATGCAGCCATTACAATTATGATTTGTACTTGTATTTATTAACATGGTAGTGTTTATAACACATCATTCACTGAAAGAAATCAGATTCAAAACAACAGTGTGTACATATAATTAGAAGGATATACACCAAAATATTACTCCTGAATGGAGGGATGATAAGTGATTCAATTCTTTTGGTAGGGAGAGAAGACTTATTTTCTTCTTTATTATTACCCATGCAATAGTTTTACAATTAAAAGCCAGAGGGAAGTATTTGTGAGTTCCAATTCTTTATATGAAGTATTAAACAATTTCCTTTAATCTCTAATGGACTTTTGGTCAGGAAACTTTTTAAAAAGCTCACTCTAACATTCCAATGACCAGTTGTTATATTTCAGGTAGAGAAAGAGCTCTATAATTTCCCCATATTCTTATAAAAACAAAGTTTAATATTAAGTATCTTAAGTACATTAAGTAAAGTACTAAAGAATAAAATTTAGCAATGTAAACATTAGCAAAGGTACCTCAAACTTAAATCTTGTTAATAAAACAGAATTTATTCTTGCCATCCAGACAATGTGAAGAATCAGACCCTTTCTCCTGTAGATTCTATAGAAAACATACTAATTATTCACAGTAATGCCAAAGAAACAGAACTAGCTTCTGTTATTAATTTATCTCTCAAGTATAACTTGTGAAAAGCAACAATAAGTAAACATGATATGATAAAGGAATAGTCTAATTTATATCTACACAGACTTTCATGTATTTATATTTTATATAAAACATATAAGCATACGTGTGTATACATATTAGTATATTAATATGTGCCTCTGTGCGTGTGTGTGGAGGTAGTGGTGGTGGTGGTGGTGGTGGTGGTGGTGGTGGTGGTGGAGGTGATGGTGATGAAATGGTGAATTCTGGAATCAGAATACTCAGGATCAAATCCTGTCTGTCACTTACGGTTGAGTGACCTTAGATGAGTTATATAACCCATTTCTTCTTTTATGAAAAAAGTGATAGTAATAGTTCTTCCTCCATTGGCTTATTGTGAGAATAACATACAAGATCTAGCACACAAAAATTGTTCAATAAATGGTAGCTATTATCATCATTAAAGGTTAACTTCTCCTTCCAAACTATAAATATTTATCATCTAACACTATCAGTAACAAAAAGGACAGATAAACATGACTCAAGAGACATATATGAAAATGTTTAATTACATGATTTTATAATTAATTAGCAAAGGTAATGACATAAAATTAATTCTATTTAAAGTTGTATTCTGAAACATCAAATTATAAAGATATTATTAATCAATTATATCATCACATTCACAGTTAAAGTTATCAACAGGTCAGGCATATGTCAATAATCTAGAACTGATATAATTTGTAGTGATTAGGCCTTAAGTTACTTGATGGTAAGTTAATCACCTTCACAGAAACTTTTTCCATTATTTTAACAGTTGCAAAATTTCCTTGTTCTATATTTTAAAAATTTAGCATCAGTACCTATTTTCACTTTGTGTCTTCCTTTGCAAGAAGAAACCAAAATTAGGAGAATAACAGGGCACCTACAAAGTCATAACCTTCACAGTGTTGACACTTTCATATTATTAACTTTCCAAAGACAAAGGCACGTCTCCAGAGCTTAGGTAATACTAACAATAGCTGATAAAGTTAAGTAAAAGTTTTCCATGAATTACTTTTATACCTGTGTTTTCTTATGAGGTACTTGCAATGCCTCAGTAAGTAATCTTTTGAAGGTCTACACAACTTCAGTGACCAGAAGTCATCTAATCTCATTTTTGGGGAGCAAGATTTTCCTGGATTCCCACCAAATAAGTAATGAACCTGTAATAAACAAAATAAACCAGACTTTTAAAAGCACATGCATACTTAAGAAACTATGTTAAGTCATAGTAAAACTTCTTCATTTTGCTAGAACTGTGTTACAGGTACCTTTCTTAGCCTTACTGATATTAAAAAAAAAAAAATCAAAATATTATTGCTTCTCTTTATTTTTCTCAAGTTTCCACTTTACTTTTTAAATTACTGTGACTACTTCCTAAATTACATTTTATATTAAAATAAGTTCTATTACCACAATTACACTGACAATGGAAACATGAAACAAAAGCAATGATAGTGTAAAAATGAATAAAGAAAACCTCAACTAAAACTGAAGTTGGGATAGACTATAGAGGTCAATTAGCTATCACTGGAAGTCAAATACCCCCATATTGGAAGACATCAATTACATACCCCAACAGGGAGAGAGGCCCTGCCATTCCCAAATAGAAAGCACAACTGCTTTACCACCTCAGCAGGAGGAAGATTTTTTTTTATCCAGCAAGAAGCCCAGCCAATTGAAACTCCATAGCTCACCCAATGAGAAGCCAGCGTTACCTGAACTCTTTACTTTCCTCCATGAACTTTCATTTCTCTCTTATTGATGACTTACTTGCCTCACCCTCTTTTCTATAAAAGACTTCCATCTTAAAAAGATTTTTAAAATTGATTTTAGAGACAGGAAGCGTGGGGGGGAAGGGGAGGGGGAGGGGGAGGGGGAAGAGGAGGGGGAGGGGGAGGGGGAGGGGGAAGAGGAGGGGGAGAGGGGGAGGGGGAGGGGGAGGGGGAGGGGGAGGAGGAGGGAGAGGGAGAGGGAGAGGGAGAGGGAGAGGGAGAGGGAGAGGGAGAGGGAGAGGGAGAGGGAGAGGGAGAGGGAGATATTGACGTGAGAAACATCAATCAGTTGCCTTCCAAACATGCCCTATGTCTTGACCAGGGATTGCGCCCGCCATCTTTTGGTGAGCTAGACGATGCTCCAACCAACTGAGCCACACTGACCAGGGCAAGAATTAATCCCTCAGAGAATTTCTCTGCTTGCTAGATAAGATGCTGCTGAATTCATTAATGACTTAATAAAACCCAATGTGACCTTTAAATATGCTTAGTTATATTTTGTTTATTAACAACAGCAAGAAGCTAATCCAATGTATAGTTTGAGGGCAAAGAATAATGGGGATTATCAAGTTCATCAAGTGTTGATAATAAATTATATCTTTAAAAAGGACAGATGACAACCTGGCCCGTGTGCTTCAGTTGGTTGGACATCATCCCAAGCATTAAGAGATCGCTGGTTGGATTCAAGGTTATGGCACATACCCTGGTTTCGGGCTTGATCCCCAGTAGGGGGTGTACAGGAGGCAGTCAATCAATGTTACTCTCTCCCTCTTCTCTCTCTAAAATTAATAAAAACCAAAATCTCCACCCTTAAAACCCTTAGGAGGGAGGATCCAATCTCTCCCTCCTGGGAGCATGCCTGCACCGCCCCTCCCCCCTCCCCCTCCAGGCTGTCACCTTTTCCTCCCTCACTTCTAAGCTCCAAGGGCCCTTCCTTTCCCTCTATAACTTGTTTCATAAGCCCATTTCTTCTACCAATTATTTCTTCTAACTCTGTGTTCTTATAAATAAATGTTCTCTTATAAAAAAAATAAAATAAAATTAATAAAAAACATGTTTTAAAAAACTATTAAAGAAAAGATGTCAAATCACTGAAGGTCAACAGCAATTAGAAACTTTTTAAAATTTTAGCATTTTAATTTAGCTTTAGCCTTAAGGTCAAATATTAAATGGCACATATAATTTGTGAAATAACTTTTAAAATATTCCATTACTCAATTAGTACCAAAAAATAAATGTAAAAGGAATGCAATAATAATTTCACTATTATATTATGTAGTTTTAGTGATATTCTGTACTTACACAAAGTGTTAAAAGCATTTTCTGAAATTTTAAAAACATTTATATTTAAGCCCTGGCCAGTGTGTCCAGTGGTTAGTGTTGGACCTTGCACTGCAGAGTCTTGGGTTTGGTTTCTAGTCAAGGGCACATATCTGGGTTGCAGGTTTAATCCCCAGCCCATTGGGGTGCATCGGGAAGCAACCAATTGATGTGTCTCTCTCACAGTGATGTCTCTCTCTCTCTCTTTCTCTCTCTCTCTCTCTCTCTCTCTCTCTCTCTCTCTCTCTCTCTCTCTTTCCCTCCTTCCTTCTTTACCCCTCCCTCCCTTCCTCTCTTTCTAAAAATCCATGGAAAAAATATCCTAAAGTGTGGATTCATCAAAAAAGTAAATTTATATTCAATAGTGTAATAGAATTGCAATATTATTTCTATCCTATGGATGGAAATTCATTTACCCTTTAATTTGGGAGACACCAAGAGAAAGGGCTTTTATCCATTCCCATGGTATCTTTAACATGAAGGTCTCAAATGATATAAAGTTTAAATATTCATCTGTGACCTAAATGGAAAGAATACAGGTCAGTCAGTGGCTGACTATATAGTCTGAGCCCAATCACTAAACTACATGTAAAGCTTAAGGGGGAAATAGTTAAAGAAACCATTCTGAACACTGACACTTAAACTTCAGAATGCCGTATTATTTCACAAAACAGATAGAAAAGATATGTCACATATAGATAGGAAAACCAAAAAGATTTCTTACACAATGAAATCTAAAATCAGGAAGTCATATATACCTTTTCATATCATGAGACATGGAACCCACATGCGGAAAACTATACAATAGGCCATGCTATGTATCTGATCTATGAGTTAAGAAGCAGCCACTGACCATAATCAAAAGAGGAAAGTGCCACGAGTCACCATCTATACAAAAATGTTTATTCTCTTAAGGAATTTTAGGGGAAAATAATATTGAACGCCTGCTACATACTATGTATTATAATTTTTTACTCAAATCTACTTAAAAAACACAAAACATATATTTTTGGTGATTCTTTCAGATTGTAGGTCAAGGAAAATTTACAGGTCAATGTAGTTAGGATACCTTGTGTAACTCATCATATACAAGCTGATGGGCAAATCTTGGACAGGGTTCTTCTTCTTGAAGACTTTTACTTGGATTATCCTTTGCAGCTTGATCATTTTTATAGACACAAGACCTGCAAGACATTGCTTTTAAGGCATGCTATCCTATGATATTAGCAGTACACATAATCCTATATAATAAAAGGCTAATATTCAAATCGACCGAAGGGTGGAACAACTGGTCACTATGACGTGCACTGACCACCAGGGGAGAGATGCTCAATGCAGGTGGTCAATGTGCTCCCATAGGGAGCACGGCTCAGCCAGAAGCCCTGAGCCAGGCTCACGGCTGGAGAGCACAGTGGCTGTGGCGGGAGCCTCTCCCACCTCTGTGGCAGCACTAAGGATGTCTGACTGCCAGGTTAGGCCCGCTCCCCAGCTTAGGGCCTAAGCCAACAGTTGGACATCCCTCAAGGGCTCCTGGACTGCGAGAGGGCACAGGCCAGGCTGGAGGACCCCCCCTCCCCCAAGTGCATGAATTTCATGCACCAGGTCTCTAGTGTTAATATAGTTGCAGACAGCATATTAATTGCATGTCTAATTACCAACAAAACAATTATAAATTTGTTTACATAAAATCTTAAAGTTTTGGTCATTCCCATAAAATAATCTGATTTATTAGAACTGAGTTCTTAAGTTCTTTTAATGTCCATCAAAACCTCACTTAAGAACAACCTACCTCATGATATGAAACACAAATAGCATTTATGAAGGTTCAAAACAAAGGCTGAAAGAGCTAAAAACCCATTTACTATTCACAATAAAACTATAGTACACTTTCATTTTTACTGTAAATGTCATATTTAGAAAGTAATACATTCTTTAGTTGTTGAGCACTACCCTCATTACTGAATGGAAGAAGTTCTCTTAAGTGCTCCTGTTTTGACATCACAAATTAACACAAGTCCTCCAGTTCCCTCTTCTTTTGAATATACAACCCCAAGAAATATTAAATTGGAATTGCAGTACAGACAAGAGCTCCTTACCAACTATTCCTCACTATGTCATAAATCCAGAACGAATTTCTGACATTCTCTTCCCTCTTTTCCTTGTCCTTGCTGAGTCCAGATAAGACATGTATTTCATTCAGTTCTGGATCAATGGTTGCTCTCTGTGTGAATCCTGTCATTGGAACTATAAAATGAAAGAAATCAATAAGATGACAATGTTCACATAGACAGTGTTTCCTTAGATTAGTACTAACAGATTAGTGCTATTCTGTTAAAGATGAATACATCCTTACCCTACGCTGTAGGGTAAGGCCACAACTTATTTTTTAACACACTATATAACTTTTATATTAAACAATAAACAGCCCTGGCCAGTGGCTCAATTCATTGGAGCATAGTTTGGACCAAAAGGTTGCATTTTGATTCCAGGTCAGGGCACATATCCAGGACGGGGGTTCTATCCCATGGGGCATGGTTGGAGAAGGTACCAGAGGTAACCAATGGATATTTCTCTCTCATATTGATGTTTCTCTACCTTCCTCTCTCTTAAAAAAAAAAAAAAAATTCGAGTAAAGAAAAAAAGGTAAAATAAATAGATATAAACAAACAAACAAATAATGGTTTATTGCTTTCTCTCCACTCCAGAATATAGGCTCTCCAAGGGCCAAGATTATTTGGTTCACGATTTTGTTCCTAATGGCTGCCATACAAGTTATCAACTATTTCTTGACAGAATAAATAAATGATAACTACCAGAATGGAGCTAAAGAGAGGTAGAAGGAGGTATGCAATGTAATCATTTTGATTGAGAAAAAGGGCAATACTTTAACTGATTTATTATCTGGGTCAGCTCTAATTTAATAATAGAGATAAAATACTCAAATCTTGATTTGGAAAAACAAAATTTGACAAAAACTGAAACAGATTTGTTTAATATGGTCAGAAGCATTTAAAATATTTGTCATGATGTAATATAAAATGACATAATTTCCAAGAAAAAAAATGTTGGTGTATAATATGCCCCAAATATATTTTCCTGAGTAGATCAAACACCCCAGAGTTAAGGTTTTATTTTTTTAAAGAAATCCATTAAATGAATGATGGTCATTCTGTATTACCCAGAAATTTGTCAAACATTGATATGGCTAATGTAAATTGTTCTAATCACTGTTATTTGGAAATATTAGTTGAAATATAATTTTATATTAAACATAATTGCCATGTATCTAAAACAATGTATCATTTCAACACTACATTTCTTTCTTTTTTTGTTTTGTTAATTCTCACCGAAGGACATTTTTCCATTGATTCTCAGAGAGTGAAAGGGGAGGGCAGGGAGAAAGAGAGAAATAAAGAGAGGAAGAGAGAAACATCAATGTGAGAGAGACATATATATTGGTTGCCATCCTCACCCCCCCCAACAGGGGCCCAGGATCGAACCTGCAACCCAGATATATGCCCTTGACCAGAATAAAACCCATGACCCTCTGGTGCCCAGGCTGACGGTCTAACTACTGAGCCACGCCAGCCAGGGCAACACTACATTTAATATAGATAAACAATTATCGTATGCTCAGAAAGCTAAACAAACATCAAACTAAAGAAAAATATCTCAATCAATTCAGAATAGTATGAGATGCTAGCCATACTGTATTTGTTTTTTGCTAGTTTACCTTAAATTCATGTGTCCTCTTACATTGCTATTCAATAAATTTGAGATATTTTAGAGACTATCCAAATGTATTCCACAGTAAGTATATTTAAAGATTATACACACAAAACACAATAATTTGTATGCATCCATACACAAGTACATTTATGTAGACTTATATTCATTCAAACAGAGACCTAATCTTAACAAAAACCTCGACCCTCGTGCCATACTCCTTAGTGGTTATGTAAAGTCTGATATTTTCTTAATAAGGCTTGGTAAACTTTCAAAAGTGCCAAAATTTTGACCTCTATTACAAAATAACCTTGGAAAAAAAGATAAAACTGTAAAGAAATGAAATCACTTTATAAAAATATACATATTCTTATTGATTTCAGAGAGGACGGGAGAGGGGGAAAGAGAGAGAGAGAAACATCAATGATGAGAGAGAATCACTGACTGGCTGCCTCTTACACCCTCCCTACTGGGGATGAGTCGCAACCCGGACATGTGCCCTCACTGAGAATCAAACTGCAACCTCCTGATTCAACCACTAAGACACACCGGCCTGGTGAAATGAAATAACTTTTTATTAGTGGTGGAAGTGGAGGACATAACTGTCTAAATTTATTGCACTTAACTTTCTTTGTCCCATTTTGTCTTAATACTGAGCCTTATAAGAAATCAATAATATGGATCAGCAAACTATGGCTTGATCTGATCAGGGTCAAATGAAGCCTCATCAATTCATTTACATTGTGTCTTTGGCTATTTTCACCCTATAGTGTAGCAAGGCTGAGTAGCTGCAACAGAACACTTATGGCTGGCAAAACTCAAAATATAGGTTGGGTGTCCCCAAAAATGTATCTATGCTTTAACAGCTGATAACTCAATTTTCACTCCTTTCAGGTTTAACTGATTTGAAATAATGGGTAAAGCCAGACTAAGCTCTGAACAAAGAAAATTTATCCTAATAATCCACTTGACTTTTCTTTTATGGGGATACATAAAAGAAAAAGTTGCCGAAACCGGTTTGGCTCAGTGGATAGAGCGTCGGCCTGCGGACTGAAAGGTCCCAGGTTCGATTCCGGTCAAGGGCATGTACCTGGGTTGTGGGCACATCCCCAGTGGGAGATGTGCAGGAGGCAGCTGATCGATGTTTCTCTTTCATCGATGTTTCTGACTCTCTGTCTCTCTCCCTTCCTCTCTGTAAAAAATCAATAAAATATATTTAAAAAAAGAAAAAGAAAAAAAAAAAAGAAAAAGTTTATAGTACAAAACTGCAAGAGTCAACGAATTGGGGACACACAAATACCGAAGGAAATGATTCTTGATGTTTGTGATTCCATTGCTTTGTGTTATTAGCAGTGCCTGGACCAGAACGGTCATCATTTTGAAAACAGGTATTGACAAAAAAATTTACTCATTTCTATATATTCTTTTAAAATTTGAAAATGAACTGTATGTTGGTAAGTACTGACTTTATAATCATTCAAAGTGTGTACACATTTTTTGGGGGACACCCTGTACTTACATCTGGTTCATTATGGAAATAGTTTGTTGACCCTTGTTCTATAATCTTTTAAAATGTAAATATCAGAGATTATGAGTTAGAAACTAATGCAACAGACTGCTTACCTTAAATAAGGACCCACTGAGGAAATGGAAATTTTTGAGTGGAATGGAAATCAGTGGAGAAAGATATTTTGAATTCCATAAGTGGGGGTGGAGTCATCAATGAGAGGGGATTAAAATAGTATTGGGCTGGGGAAGAAATGTAAGAATGTAGAAGAATGTGCGACCAAATTGTACATGCTTCCTTTCCCACATGGTCACATTTTGCCTAAAAGCACCTTAGTATCAGAAGAGAAAAATGACAAGGGTCGTTTAAGCAGTGGGCAGGTTTACAATACGCAGGGAGGTAAGACTACCATGTTTATAGAGATATATTTCACTATAAAATTCACCCATTTAAAGTGTACAGCTTGGTGTTTTTTAGTATATCCACTGGAAAACCATCATCACAATCTAATTTTAGAATAGTTTAATTACTCCAAAAGGAAACCCTATATCCCTTAACAGTCACTCCCCATTCTCCCTTCCCAACTCCTCATGGAGTAGGCTGCATCATTTGACATGTCCAACAATTTAAAAAGGTTCTAATTTCTCCACGTCGTCAACATTTGCTATTGTCCATCTTTTTTACATCTTAGTGGATATAAAGTGGTATCTTATTGTAGTTTTGATTTGCATTTGAATAATGATGTTAGAGATCGCTTCATGTGGTTATCAGCCATTTGTACTAGTATATCTTCTTTGGAGAAATGTCTATTTAAATCCATTGCCTATTTTAAAAGTGTGTTATTTGTCTCTTTATTATCGAACTAGAGGCTTGGTGCACAGATTCGTGCACAGTGGTGTCCCTCGACATGGCCTGCAGAGATTGGGCCGAAGCCGGCAGTCCAACACTGCCTGCCGCTCCCGCTCATCCTGGCCCCAGCCTGGCTGTGCCTGCAGTTCTGATCGATCGGGAGAGGCTCGTGCCACTACAGCGAAGCTCGCCAGCCACTCGCCTGCCGTGAGCCCTGGTCTGGCACCCATTGGTCAGCTGAGTGGCGCTCCCGCTGTGGGAGTGCACTGACCACCAGGGGGCAGCTCCTGCACTGAGTGTCTGTCTGCCCCCATGGTGGTCAGTGCATGTCATAGTGACCAGTTGACCAGTCGCTTAGGCTTTTATATATATGTACGAGGGGCCCGGTGCACGAAATTCGTGCACTGGGCGTGGGGGGAGGAGGGGGGGCCTTCAGCCCAGCCTGCCCCCTCTCACATACTGGGAGCCCTCAGGCGTTGACCCCCATCACCCTCCGATCGCCTGATCGGCCCCTTGCCCAGGCCTGACGCCTCCGCCAGAGGTGTCAGGCTTGGACAGGGGACCCCCATCTCCCCCCGATCACTGGCTCTGGCCCCCGCCCAGGCCTGAGGCCTCTGGCCCAGGAATCATGCCTGGGCAGGGGACCCCCATCTCCCTCTGATCGCTTGCTCCACCCCCCGCCCAAGCCTGACGCCTCTGACCCAGGCTTCAGGCCTGGGCAAGGGGACCATCATATCCCTCCAATCCCCGGCTCCGCCCCCCGCCCAGGCCTGATGCCTCAGCCAGAGGAGTTGACCCTCATCACCCTCCGATCACCAATCACCGGATCGGCCCCTTGACCAGGCCTGAGGCCTCCGGCAGAGGTGTCAGGCCTGGGCAGGGGACCCCCAGCTCCCCGCGGTTGCAGGCTCCGCCCCTGCCCAGGCCTAACGCCTCTGGCCGAGGCGTCCGGCCCAGGCAGCGGGGACCTGCAGTGGCAGCGGGGGGCGCCGCAATCGTGGGCTTCGCTTTAGGCCCAGGCAAGGGACCCCTAACTCCTGGGACTGCCAGCTTCGACAGTGCCCAGCTCCACCCCTACTTCCTGCTATCACTGGCCAGGGCGGCAAAGGCGCCTGATTCTCCGATCATGGCTGGGGGGCAGGGCAAAGGCGGCCCCAGGGCCGCCGTGGCACTGCCCCCCAGCTCTTACCTCCCCGCTGGGTTTCAGATCACTGTCAGTGGCAGGGGGCTTCTTCCTGCTTTCCCTTTCGCCTCCCTGCATTGTGCCTACATATGCAAATTAGCCGCCATCTTGTTGGCAGTTAACTGCCAATCTTAGTTGGCAGTTAATTTGCATATAGCCCTGATTAGCCAATGAAAACGGTATCGCCGTGCGCCAATTACCATTTTTCTCTTTTATTAGTGTAGACTAGAGGCCTGGTGCATGAAATTCATGCACTGGGGGAGGCGGGGGGGTCCCTCAGCCTGGCCTGTGCCCTCTTGCAGTCCAGGACCCCTAACTCCTTATAGCCTGCCTGCTCACTGCTCCTTACTGTCAGCCTGCTGTTCCTTAGCGCTGCTGCGGAGGCAGGCTTCTGGCTGAGCGGCGCTCCCCATGTGGGAGCACACTGACCACTAGGGGCAGCTCCTGCGTTGAGCGTCTGCCCCCTAGTGGTCAGTGCACATCATAGCAACTGGTCGTTCTGGTCATTCCGCCATAACGATCGTTTAGGCTTTTATTATATAGATAGATTTTAAGAGTTCTTTACATACTGTGGATGCAAGTTCCGTATCAGATTTATAATTAGCAGGCCCTCCCTCCCCCCATTCTAGGGGTTGTCTTTTACACTTTCTTGATGGTATTCTTTGAAGCACAAAAGTTTCTCATTTTTATAAAGTCCAATTTATCTCTTCTACTTTTGTCATTGTGCTGTAGTATTGATTATGTGCTAGCCAGTTAGATGACATAATAACTCATCATAATATGTATGCTAAGACCTAAACCAAGACACTGTTTTTCAAAGCAAAAAATGAAAAATTGCAAATGAGGATATTAAACCACTGGGTTCAATACTGGTTTCAAATTATCAAATTATTTCACATCAATAAATCTTTAGTCTTTACAAATTCTTTGAGGAGCTATTTCAATAAAACAAACCAAAACACAGAATCCAAGAAAAAGAATGACATGGGATATATATAAGAAACAGTGGTAGTGATATATGACACAGGAAAAGAAAGCACGAAAGAAAATATAGATCCATTAGATCTTGAGCCTTGTATAAAACATTTTGGAATGAAAAAAGTTATAATAATACAGAGTATTTTCTTCCTTGTAAGTCCAATCACAATACCAGAATTTATATGGTGCCCAATTTCCCCTCCCCTCACTGTTTTTATCGCTTAGAATTTTGGTCCTAGTGTTATTCTTCAGGCAACAAATTTTCTCAAGATAATTTCATCACCATTTACCACTTATTTCTAACTAGAGGCCCAGTGCACAAAATTCTGCACAGGGGGTAGGGGGGTGGGAGGGGGAGAGAAGGGGTGTCCCTCAGCCGGCCTGCGCCCTCTCGCAATCCAGGACCCCTTGGGTAGGGTCCCTAGGCCTGGCCTGCGATCAGGGCCTATCGGGGCTTTCCTTTACCCAACTGCCGGCAGCTGCCCCGCCACCCCCGCTTGCCATCTGTGTGGTGCTGCCCCCCTTCCCCTGCCACCGGTCGCCTCCCTCTGCGGGCGACAGGTGTGGGGTGTGATCACTTGGCTGGCCTGGGCCTCCTTCTGCGGGGCAATTGCTGGCTGGCCCCACACACCCGCCACAGTGTCGCTGCTGGTGGCCTGAGCCTCCCTCTGTGGGGAGATCAATTGCTGGGCTCCACGCTCAATTGCTCAGCAAAGGAAGGCCTTGCCCACCCATTCGGGGCGCTTTCGATCAATAGCTGCACAAAGAGTGGCCTGGGTCTCCCTCTTTGGGGTTATTGTGGAGCTCCCACCCTGATTGATCACCCCGCCGGCCGGTGGCCTGGGCCTCCCTCTTTGGGGTGATTGATCACAGAACCCCCCATTGATCGCCCTGCAGAGGGTGGCCTGGGCCTCCCTCTGAGAGGTGATCGTGGAAGGATGGGGGGCCTCCCGACCAATCACACTGCACCTGCCTTGGCTGGCCTGGTGCCAGTGCATGGTTGTCTGGAAGGCCATCTGGACAGTCATTCTGCTGTTTGGTCATTCTGTCTATTTGCATATTATGGTTTTATTATTATAGATATCTCCTAGCTTTCTCATGGAGTCTTGCTTCCATATGGGTTTCCAATGTGGCAAATTTCCCAAGACAAATGCTCCTGAAAGTTTTTATTTTATCCTTACATTTGAAAGTTAGGAGGATATTCTTTTTTGGTTTGGAGTCATTTCCCTTGAGGACCTTTTAACTGTTTTCTGCCATTCACTTACTGCTGTTGAGCTGATATCTTTCTTGTTCCCTTGCAAGTCATCTGCTCTTCCTTTCTGAATTCTTTAAAAATTTCCCCTTTGTCTCTGATATTCGTAATTTTCCTTTAATATGTCTAAGAATGTGTTTCCCCTTATTTTTCCTGTTTGGCACATTACAATCCCTTTCACCAATCTGAGGAGTTTCATCTTTCCTGAATTCTAGAAAATTTATCTTCATTATTTCTTCAATTATTCCACCTTCTTAAATTTCTATTTTTCTCTCCTTTTGGAACTGCTGTTAAGATGTCGGTACCTGTGCAATTCTTCTCTGTACCCTTTGGCTTTTCTTTTATATTTCTATCTCTTTACCTTTTCTTTTCTGTTTCCTCCTAGAAGAATATTCATTCTAATCTTTCTTTCTTAATAATAATAACTAATTATTATTTCATATCCATCACATTTATAATATTTGTTGTATTCTTCATTTCAAATATATATTTCCTATCTAATATTTCTATTTGGTTCTGTTTTTATATTATATGTTATTGATATTACAAATGGGATCTCATATCTTTAAATACATTGATCATGCTTGTTTTAAAATTCTTGGTTCATCTATCATAATACATCATATATATTGTCTTATTGATTTCTCAACTGTCTAGTTACATTGGTCTGTGAAGTAATGCTTTTCAGGATACCAGCTATTTTTCTGTTAAAGAAAAATGTATTAGGAGGGACCAAAGGCCAGGCCTCAGCTAGTATCAGCAGCAGTGAGTTTAAGAAAAATGAAGGAAAAGCCACAGAGTAGCAAAGCCTAGGCACCAAGAACAAATTTATCACTTCCATTTACTGTGATCTCCTCCCCTCTCCCCCACCTACTCCATACAAGGGTTTCACACTATTTCATACCTTTAAACTCTTGGGGGAAGTAAAAGGCAGTCTCCCTTGACTAGAAGGGCATGGGAAGGGAGAAATGAATTACTGAGAATGGATGGTTATGAGGCAGGATAGCAAGAAGCTAGAAAAATTCCTTGTCAAGCAGAATGGGGAAACTGAGACAGATACAGTGGAGCCTTGACTTAACGAGTTTAATTCGATCCGAGACCGAGCTCGTTAAGGAGCTCGTTAACTCAAATTACTCTATCAACTCAATGCAAAAAAATCGGCCGAGAGACAGCTGATATCTCAAAAAACTTGTTAGGACACCCGTAAGTCAAGGCCCCACTGTACTTAAAAGACTAAGCAATTTATAGCCTGATAATAAATCACAAGGTCTTACCTTTCCTAACCAAGGACACTTCGGATCAAATGGCTTATACATTCCAGATAAGTGCAGGGACAGACCTGCCTTGGTCTGGTCCCACTTCAGTGACATTTTTTAAACGGGAAACGGACCAGATAATGACCCTATACCAGGGATGGGCAAACTTTTTGACTCGAGGGCCACAATGGGTTCTTAAACTGGACCAGAGGGCCGGAACAAAAGCATGGGTGGAGTGTTTGTGTGAACTAATATAAATTCAAAGTAAACATCATTACATAAAAGGGTACATACGGTCTTTTTTTTTTTTTTTAAGTTTTATTCATTTTAAACTACGGCCCGCAGGCCGGGCCGTAGTTTGCTATACCCTCTAGCAGTGGTTCTCAACCTTCCTAATGCTGCAACTCTTTAATACAGTTCCTCATGTGGTGGTGACCCCCAACCCTAAAATTATTTTCGTTGCTACTTCATAACTGTAATGTTGCTACTGTTATGAATCGTAATGTAAATATCTGATATGCTACATGTGTTTTCCGATGGTCACGACCCACAGGTTGAGAACCGCTGCTCTACAGGCTCATTTTGACGAATCTGCATTTTAAAGGACACACCTGGAGATGATGAATATTCTATTGAGATCCTCTCCTGAGAACTCCCCTAAGATTCCCACTTACAGAAAACAGATAAAAATACTTAAGACAAAGGACCCAGTACACACTCTCCCTGGAGCATGCTCACACCTTCACCTTTTTTTCCCTCAGGCATGTATCTTTGCTTTCTTTTTCCAAAGCTCTAATGGTTCTCAGGAAACTTGCAACCAGGGGAGGAGTGGGCAGCGGCAGCTAGGCCAAGGCTAACCCCCTGAACCTGTCTCCAAGGGCCCCCCTTTTGCTTTTGTCTCGGTAATTTGTTTCCTGCGTCGACGCAGCCCAACTGGCTCACTTCTTCTGCCGCTGTGACTTTCTTTCTAAAGGGTCAAGGCAGCCTTGCCTAGGCTCAACTCTTATGTTTCCAAAGGGCCAAGGCAGCTCCACCTGGTCTCACTCCTGTTGCTATGATCTTGCCTCTTCCATCTTAATTCCTTCCTTTGTTTCACTGCCCCCAGTTTTTTTGTTTTGTTAACCTCACCAGATATTTTTTCCATTGATTTTTAGAGAGGATGGAAGGAAGAGAAGGAAGGGGGTGGGGGTGAGAGAAGAAGGAGGGAGAAGGAGAGAGAAAGACATTAAAATGAGAGAGACACATTGTTTGGTTGCCTCCTGCACATGCCACAATTGGGGCCAGGAATCAAACCTACAACCCAGGTACTTGCCCTTGACCAGGAATCGAACCTTGACACTTCTGTGCACAGACCAATGCTCTAACCACTGACCCACACCAGCCAGGGCACACTGTTCCATTTTAATAAACATACTCTCAAAATCACCTGAACTTACATTGTGAAATCTTTCCTGCACAAAGTCAAGAACCCACACATTCACCCAGGGCCAGGTGATTCAGGTGGAGCTCATCCTATACACCAAAAAGGTTCTGAGTTCGATTCCCAGTCAGGGCACATTGCTAGGTCATGGGTTTGATTGCCAGTGGGGGTGTGTATGGGAGGCAACCTATTGATGTTTCCACATTGATGTTTGCTTTTCTCTCTCCCTCTCTCAAAAATAAAAAAAAAATAAATTAAAAAAAAATGTCCTTATGTAAGGATTTTTTTTTTTAAAAAAAGAATCCACACATTCCAGACACTGACAGGGCAAACCCACCTCAGTCCCAGTCCCTTTCCTGTGACAGTCAGTCCACATCTATTTTCATCAATTCTTAGCTCCCATAGGGTTTGTGCACTATCACAATGTTCTTTGGGTTCTGGGACTAGCGGGATGGGTTACTCCTGCTAGTTTCTACAGTGAAGG
The DNA here is from genome assembly GCF_964212035.1 of Myotis nattereri. Lineage (NCBI taxonomy): Eukaryota > Metazoa > Chordata > Mammalia > Chiroptera > Vespertilionidae > Myotis > Myotis nattereri. The sequence goes on along the minus strand of NC_138086.1, from coordinate 23,212,814 downwards.
AACAAGAACTGACTCAAGTTAATTTAGGGGAGAGGAAGTCTTCTATCTCATTTAAAGAGTTTCTGAAGGCCAGTTGCCTCTCCTTATTTTGCCAGAGTTGATTTTAGGGAAGAGAATCAAGAGCCTGTGTTAGTTTGCTATTTTGGCAGAAATACTTTTTATTTTGTAGCTCTTTATGTTGTTGGAATTCTATTTAAAAAAATGTTTTATTGATTTTTTAGAGAAAGAGGAAGGGAGAGGGATAGAGAGCGAGAAACATGGATGAGAGAGGAACATCATCTATTGACTGCCTCCTGCACCCTCCCAAGTGCCATCAGTAGATGAGTGAATTAAAAAGCTGTGGTACATTTACACAACAGAATACTAAACAGCTGTAAAAAAGAAGGAACTGTTACCTTTTTCAACAGCATGGATGGACCTGAAGAGTATTATGCTAAGTGAAATAATCCAGTCAGAGAGAGACAGATACCATATGATCTCACTTGTATGTGGAATCTAATGAACAAAATAAACTGATGACCAAAATAGAACCAGAGGCATGGAAGCATGCAACAGGCTGACAGAGATCAGAGGGGAGGGAGGAGGGAGGAGGGAGGAGGAAGGTGGCCTGGATAAAAGAAGGTGAAGAGAGTAGCCAAACAACATATATACAAGAAAGAAAGAAAAAAAACAGGAAAAAATCCTATATAATAAAAGCCTAATATGAAAATTGACTGAATGGCAGAACGACCGGTCACTATGATGCACACTGACCACCGGGGGGCAGACAGTCAACACAGGAGTGCCCCCAGCCCACAGGCCCCAGGCCAGCCAAGGTGGGTGCCAGAGGAACTCCCCCCCCCCGAGTGCCTTGCCGCGCAGAGGAAGGCGACCGATGGCAGCAGGGGACAGGGCTGGTGAGTGGGCGATGCCAGATCAGCCAAGGCAGGTGCCAGCAGGGGTCCCCCAATTGCCCCGCCCTTCGCCCTGCAGAGGGAGGTGACTGGCAGTGGCGGCGGGGTGATCGGGGGGCAGTTCCGGCAGCGGGAAGTGGGGCCGGCAAGTGGGCAGTGCCGGGCCAGGTGCCAGTGGGGGGACCCCCGATCACTCCACAGATCGGCCCTGATCGCCGGCCAGGCCTAGGGACCCTACCCATGCACAAATTTCATGCACCGGGCCTCTAGTAAATATCCTATATAAAAAAAGGCTAATATGCAAACGGACCGAATGGCAGAACGAATTGTCGCTATGATGCGCTGACCACCAGGGGGCAAATGCTCAATGGCAGGAGTTGCCCCTGGTGGTCAGTGAGCTCTCACAGGGGGAGCGCCACTCAGCCAGAAGCTGCTAAGGGAGTGGGCCTAAGCCGTCAGTCAGACATCCCCTGAGGGCTCCGGGACTGCGAGAGGGCGCAGGCTGGGCTGAAGAACCCCCCCCACCCCCCCGCCGCAGTGCATGAATCTTGTGCACCGGACCTCTAGTATAAAAATAAAAACTAGTTGAACAAAAATGGTATTATCAAAAACCAAAACACCTAAAGATTAAAAGAAGCTTTCATTCTAACATGTTATAAGTACTAATACATCTTCTGTATTAATTTTCTTTCTAAGATGAAAATAAGGCTATCTTTTCAAGTTGACAGTGTTTAATGGGTAGTAGCAGGGGTAGGGGGAATGGATAGGAGATTTGCAACAGGTAATATTTTAATAGCTTTCAGATTCAACTGCCAAAAAGCTTGACTAAATGCCAAGAAACTTAACTAGTCTTTATCAAAATGACTCACAAGGAAAAATTATTATAGAAGTAATGCAATGTGCATAATTTAAAAAGTAGAATTCAGCCCAGTCGTTGTGACTCAGCAATTCAACTAAATCATGACGTTAGGTTAACATCCCTATAATTCTCTGGTCCTTCCTCTCATTTTTGGAATCTTGCAAGTACCACCGCTAAGCATCACTTCCTTAGGGAGGATATTTTTCCCTAATGTCTTCCAGGAGACTTTCCTTATATATCATTGGCCAGAACTCAGTCACATGGGAGGCATGGAAAGGGAATCTGGCAAAGGAACAATGACTGCTTGAGACTAATCATGATTCATCCCCTGGGGCTGGGCAATTTGTCATTAACACTAGATTGCCCAAGGAAGTCATTTTGACTGTTTTTTAATTTCAATTAGAAAAACAATTATGTATATAAGGACACAATGTCTTAGAATTTTGTGACTTTTTTTACAACATATGAATGCGTTTATTAATAATTGTAGTTACCTCCCCCTCCTTCATTTCCGGTATATATATATGTGTTATACCTATATTGCCCAAAAGCAGTCATTTTGACTGCTTGGGGGGGGGGGGGGAATTATGACTCTTATTATTGAATTGAGTAAATTTCTTATATGCCCAGGTCGGCTCTGTATTGAAATAACAGTTTTCATTTTTTTTTCGATTACCGTCACATGATAACATACAAGTACATGATAAACTGTCGATACTTGATAAGTTGCAGTTGCTCAATAAGCTAAACCAGTACTTGTTATTCGAATCTTTATGCAGTTATACTTGTTCTAATAAGTTGTTTATTGTATTTCTTTTGTGCCCTAAATTCATGAAAGAAATGTAGAATAGAAGTGAGTTATTGGAAAAGCTAAGGAACATAAGTGAAGAGTGCTCCGATATTATTCTTTCACAATGCAGTCATTTTGACTGCTTTTGGGCAATATAGGTATATAACTAAATTTCAGTCTTTCTAGTGTTAAACAAATCATGATTTAGTTAAGAAGAAAGGCCAATGGCAACCAACAGCGTTTGCCACCTTCTTATCTTCTAAATTAGGGATATTTTAAATGCTAAATGAGACCCAATTAAGCTCTATCAATAACTCTAGTTTAAAACTTCTATTATTTTACCTGAACCTGGGTTTCTACCACTCATCATTTACTTTTTGTAAAATCCCAACTTTTGACACTGGGCAATATAGTATTTATTGATCTATCTCAGTTATATTAAGCTACAAAGAATTCAACTCACTGAATACATGAACCATAATTTATTAACTGATTACTGACTGGTGGACAATTACAGTTGTTTCCAGATTTTTTTACTCTCGCAAATAATACTGTAATAAATATCTCTGTATAAGTTATTTTTATGCATCTGTACAGGTATATGACAAGGAAAAATTCCTGGGGGAAATATGCTTACCCAAAGAGTATATGTATTTTATATTTTAATAAATACCAATATTCAGTGAGCGATCTTTTAATTAAATGTATTGGCTATTTAAATTATTTTTTATTCTTTGAACTATATATTCATGTCATTTGCCATGTTCTACTAGAAAAGTATTCCTTTTTATTGGTTTGTAAGAACTTTTTGCTTATAGTAGGATATTAACCTTTGTCTTAGTTGTTAGTTTATCATTTATTATTTGATATAAATATTTTTCCATATATTTTTTAATATGTAAAAAAATAAATCTTTTTTTTAAATAACTTCTGGGTTTTGTATCATATTTAGAAAGGTATTCTCCCAATCCTAAATTATTAAAAACAACCAGACTTATAATTTTATTTCTTAAGCATAAAATTTACAATAGCTAAGATTTGGAATCAGCCCAAGTGCCCATCAGTAGATGAGTGGATAAAAAAGCTATGGTACATTTACACAATGGAATACTAAAAAAAACCTCTTACCCTTTGAGACAACATGGAGGAACCTGAAGAGTATTATGCTAAGTGAAATAAGCCAGTCAGAGGAAGACAAATGTCACATGATCTCACTTATATGTAAAATCTAATGAACAAAATAAGCTGACAAACAAAATAGATCCAGAAACATGGAAGCATGCAGCTGACTGATAATTCTCAGGGTGGCAGGCGGGAAGAGATTAACCGAAGAATGAATATGCATATATGCACAACCCATGCACACAGACAATAGTGCATTGAAGGCTCGGGGAGGGGGTGGGAATGGCATGGAGGGTGTCAACTGGGGGAAAAAAAGGGACATCTGTAATACTTTCAACAATAAAGATTTTAAAATTTTTTTTTAAATCTATCTAGCATTTTTGTGATACATACTAATAGACATCAGAGACCCAGATTTGATTTTATTTTTAACCAATTCTAAGTGACATCTAAATGTCATTTATTGCATAATTCATTTTCCTTCTCTGAGTGGAAATACCACTTGATCATATTCTAAATTCTCATATGTATTTGGAGATATCTTTATACAGTCTGGTCTATTCCATTTCATTAATCTGTATAAAGTTGTAGCTTTATAAATATAAATTGTGTTAATACTACTTTATTACCTTTCATTTTCAAAATTGTCTTCAGTGTTCTTGCATGTTTGATGTTTGTTTTGAGGTGAACTTTAATTAACGTTATCTATCAAATGACAAATTTTATATTAAAAATATGAATACTATACTTTCATGATGAGCTTGTAACTAAGAAAAACACTCCTGGGGAGAATTAAAGGGGGAAATTATGGAAAGTTATTATTTCCAATAATGTTGAAAGAAAAATGTACATAATCCAGTTTTATCAGAATGGCATACCAAATATAAAAGATGCTAAATCAGGGGTGGGCAAACTTTTTGACTCGAGGGCCACAATGGGTTCTTAAACTGGACGGAGGGCCGGAACAAAAGCATGGATGGAGTGTTTGTGTGAACTAATATAAATTCAAAGTAAACATCATTACATAAAAGGGTACGGTCTTTTTTTTTTTTTTTTTTTTTTTTTTAGTTTTATTCATTTCAAACGGGCCGACCCGGCCCACGGGCCGTAGTTTGCCCACGGCTGTGCTAAATCGAAAGCAATGAAACCAAGTTATGTCGAAAATAGGAACTACCATTTTCTAGCTTGGTTAACTATCTATATTAACGACAGCAAATCATTAGCCTCATAATCTTCTCTGTACTGATGAATTGGCCTTATTTATTTAATAAAAGTCTAAAAGGGTCAAAAACATTAAAACTTTATATGTTTAAAAACACAATGTCAATTAGCACAATAAAAGCTTATTCCTAGGGCTGATATGACAGTAAGATTTTGCTTTTAAGGTTCATGAAAATATGTTTATAGATAAATAGGATCTTGCAGACATGACTAACATAGCACTTTTGTTAGTTTCACAGCCTGATTAACAGAAGGGTAGGAAATTTAACTGTCAAAATTTTGGAGTTAGATGAGGCCTTAAGATCAACTGTTTCATCCCCTCATTTTCAGATGAATAATCAGGTCCAGAGAAGTTATATAATTCTGCCAAAGTTGCAGAGGGATGAGTGGCAGACCCAGATGAAGAGACCAAGTTTTCTGATTCTCGGTTCACTATTCTTTCAATTATAACAATCTGCCACTATGGTTAGAAAAAAGAGTGGCAGATGTGGGAAAATAAAGTCAACCAAATTTAAGGAACAAAATAAGTAAACACAAAGCTATTATAGAATAGGAATTAGGTTGTAAGAGCTCTGCATCACCAAAGCTTGACTTAGCATCTGGCAAATGATGAAGACTCAATATGTTTCTTACCTTGCATTTACTAGTAATACAGCCATGAGAAAGTAACCTATACATAAAAGCCAAGCGACTGAAATGCTGGAACGACCAGAACGACGGGTAGCTATGACACGCACTGCCGCCGGCCAACTGGACTGATTGGGGGGTAGCTCCTCCTCCGGCCGCCCCCCCCTCCCCGATCAGGGCGGGATCAGCTGGCCAACCTCCCGCGTCCCCTCCCCCCACCGGCCTGGCCAGATCGGCCCCACCGGGCTGGCTGGACCTCACCCACACATGAATTCATGCACCAGGCCTCTAATTCTATTATAATAGCAAACCATAGAGCTCTGTTGGTATGACAGACTATCTTCTAAACATAATTTTCAATTACTGTTAAATAGAGAACTTACATATGGAGAGTCTGTTAAACCCCTTGTGTCCACAGATTTATTGCCAAAAGTTATTCAGAAATAAACCCAAATTTTATATGTGCTGAATTTTGATGTTAATTATGCATGTGTTAGACACAATGCTAATAAATCCCTTCTTTCTAAGCAGCTGCCAATCCACTCATTTAAATTATAATTTTCTCCTGAGGGGAGCATACAATTGTTATACTCTGGTGAAAAAATAAGAGTTGAGGTTTCTTCAATCTTGAGATAATTCATTTAATTATAAAGAACAACAATGGCCCTGACTGGTTTGGCTCAGTGGATAGAGTGTCAGCCTGCGGACTGAAAGGTCCCAGGTTTGATTCCAGTCAAGGGCATGTACCTTAGTTGCGGGCACATCCCCAGTAGGTAGTGTGCAGGAGGCAGCTGATCAATGTTTCTCTCATTGATGTTTCTAACTCTCTATCCCTCTCCCTTCCTCTCTGTAAAAAAATCAATAAAATATATTAAAAAACAAACAAACAATGTAAGATTTTATAGTATCTACAAAATAAAAAATTATAACAAGGAGCAACCATTTTAGAATTAGATATATCATCTCTAATTGGTGACCTCAAAAGTTTAAACAAATTTCTATGGTTTCAAACAATCCAATTGAAACTCACATCATAAATGCAGTTTTAATCAAATAACTCACATTACTGAATCATATATAAACATATAATTATATGTTAAGTCCATCTCAAATTACAGTAATTAACTATAGTAAAAAAAAGCTTTAGAATAACAGTTAATAAATAGAATATTTAAATAAGCTACAGAACACATCCATGTAATGGAATGAAATTAGTGTTTCTAAGAATATTAAATAATGTGGACATTTAAATAGTACCCTGCCTTATCTTTAAAAGGACTTTTCATGGCTTACAAAATAAGTAAGATAAAATTAAATTTAAATGAACTTTAAATAAGGTAAAAGTAATTCTATGGGAGTACAATACATTATACCAGTACTTTTCAACCAGTGTGGTGCAAGAATTTTTAAAACATGTAATACCTGACTATTTGATCAGGGACACTGACCTCTTTTCCCTTAGATTGTAAAAAAAAAAAAAAAAAAAAGACAACAGCCAATACAACACTAGCTGTCTGGTGTGAATGAATCAAAAGTATAGCTTTTTTTGTAAGATCAGCAAAAAGTATAATATATTTGTAGGTGTTCTGCAGAATTTTAGTAATTAGTTTATGTGTGCCATGAGATGAAAAAGGTTGAAAATCGCTGCATTATACTATAGTTCTCTCATGTGAGGTTTTCCAAATGGTCTAACTAAATCCAGTGAAAGATTTTTTTGATCTAGAGTACTAAAAAGACTAAATGCTCCTTAAGCAATCTTAAATAAAGTCTATGTATTTTAACTGAGCTTTTCATAGGTTTTAAAAAGCACAGTCTACTAGTAGATTATGCTGCCAGGTGAATACCTAGAATTGTGTTAACAACTAAGGTTAGAACTATATGATTCAATTTCTAATCTGGGCTTGAGGAGTTAGAGAATTTCAGCAGATGATGGTCAATAGACTAAAATATGAAAGAGGAGCAGAAGTTAACTTTTGGAGGTAGGAGGGAAGAGTGATTCAGGTAGGAAGAACAGAATGAGCAAAAAACCGAAGGCAAGAAAAAGTATTCTATCTATAAAGAATTAATATTCAGTGGTCATGAAACAAAGAACTGGTGGCAAGGTGTGGGTGGATAGCAAGAATGGGGTTGGAACTAAGCTGGAGCATATTATTAAGGAAGCTGTGAGTCAGGTTGAGTTATACTTAATCCTGAGGACAAAAAGAAACAAAGATTTTAAGCAGGGAAGGAAAACTATCAGGTTTATATTTTTAAAAGAGATATTCTTACCTTATTAGCAGTAATCAAAATGTAAGGTTGTCAGTCTACTTTTTTCTCCCTATGAGCAACTATAAGCTCCATAAAAATAGAGCCCTTAATTACAGTTGTATCTCTAGTGCTCATCTAGCACCTAATAGGTGACCAAAAAATATCTGTTGTATAAATGTTAAAGTGCATCTGGCCGGCATGGCTCAGTGGTTAAGCACTGACCTATGAACTAAGAGATCAGGGTTCGAATCCCCGTCAGGGCACATGCCCCGGTTGTGGGCTCAATCCCCAGTAGGGGGCGTGCAGGAGGCAGCTGATCAATGATTCTCATCGTTGATGTTTCTAACTCTCCCTTTTTATTCCTCTCTAAAATCAATAAAAATATTTTTTAAAAACATTAACGTGCATGGTTATGCACTTAACTGGTAACACAGAACAACTATGTTCTTCTTACAGTGTGAAGACTGGGTTGGGGAGAGGGACAGGGGTCACAGGAAGAGGAAGGCTAGAAACAAGAGGCCAAATAGGTGGTGATAGCCTAAACCAGTGAGTAGCAATGGGAATACAGATAAGATGGAGGTAAAACTGACATGACTTGATTACTGGATAGAACTGACCTTAGGCAGTACTGACATACTCCTGTGAAAACTGAGGTACCCAAATTAACAGCAGTTTAAACTAGAGGGTCAACCCATCTCTACCCTGCCATGAGCAGGGACACGATTTTCCTTGAAATGCAATTTTGGTCACTTAGAGACATGCAAGCTAAGGCTGAGACATTAAGTAATTTACTCAAGGTTACTTTGACTAAGGACTGAGATAGGCTCTGAAGACAGTGGTTTTCAATCCTGGCCACATATCAAAAGCTCCTGGGATGGGAGACGGAAACAGAGAGAGAAAGAGGGGAATGGGGAGGAAACTAAAAGAGAAGGGAAAAATGAGAAGGAAGAGAGGCAGAGGAGGAGAGAGAGGGACAGGAAGATGGGAAGGAGGAAGAAAGGAAAGCATAGAAGGAGGAAAAGGAGAGAAGGGAGAAAGGAGGGATGGAATGGAGGAAAAGAGATGGGAAAAAATAAAAAAAGAGAATTTCAGTTTCCTAATATGCCAACAGAACCATTAAGGTTCCACAATTCCAAGTATAACTGAAAAGTTTTAGTTGGGAAAATTTCCCAAGTACAGAAGTTCTAACTGATCAACTCTGCCATAAAAACTTCAGTTAAGGCATCCATCATATATACAGCCTTTGGACAACTCAATTTATCAGCATACTGACAAAATTAACCATTCTGTATGTAGACAAAAGAGTGACATTTTCAAAACCTAAATTAGATCAAGACTCTGTAATTAAGCCTTTCAATAACTTCCTATTTTTAGAAAAAAAATCTAAAGTTCTTGCATTTGTAAAAAGCCCTGAATAATCAGACTCAACTATTTCTTCAACGTCATTTCACACCAACTTTTCCCACTCTCAATTGGCACCAGCCCCAACTGTTTCTAGAACATGCTGCGTTCTTGCCTGCTTTGGGACCTTTGTATTTGCTTTTCTCTCAATTCTTAATATGGTTCTTCCTAATTCTCTACTTTTGGTTTTAAATCTTAAAGATTACTTCCTCAGAGATGATTTTCCAACCCACTCTACCTAAATGGGACTTCCCATGTTACTCATTATCATAACATTCAATTTTTCTTACTTCACAGTACGTAGAAGGCAACTGCATGTTTCTCTCCACTACAATGTGAGTTCTTTTTGAGAAGGGATCTTATAACATACAATCCATAAAACACACCTGGCATATAAAGGCACTGAATTATGTTGGGAAGGAGGAATGGAGAGGGTCAAACTTAGATGCTAACAAAGATTATTAAATTAATAAATTAATTTGTATGGTGGGATAATGCACCATAAATTAAAAATTAACGCATAGCAAAATAGGTGATTCTGATTTCACAAAAGTTGGTTATAGTAGTAATTTAGAAAATGAATCTTCTTGTCTTTTCTACTAATGCCTCTAGTCCAGGATAATAAAATTATAATGATGGAAAAAAGTCAATTCAATGAAAATGTAAAAACAGAATAAAACTGTACTAAATTTTGTACAGTAAATAAGTTTAAAAAGAGTAGAAGGAACTACATAAAAATGTTAACAGATTACATCTGGATGGTTTGATATATTTTCTTTTTTGCATCTTTCTATATTTTCCAAATTATCTACAATGAGAATGTTACTTTTATAATCAAAACAAAATTGAACTAAAAAACAAAACAATTATTATACTCTGATGGCTCTAAGTCTAGTCATAACTATGAATGAAGCATTATACTATTTTTTTAAATCTTCAAATGACAGTCATTAAAGCCTACTTATGACAGTGAAATTTCTTATTTATTCTTTTACTAATTCTCTACCACTATTACTCTGCCACTTTTTTCTTTTAATCCTGGGAAGCAGCTTACTTAGAATCGGGGGGAGGAAGGGGAAGAAGGGACAGGGATGATTTTATTTGCACTCAAACTTCAAATCCTCGCTCTTTATAATTTAAAAATTTTTTAATGGATTTTAGAGAGAGGAAGGGAGGAGGAGAGAAAAACATCAACCGGCTGCCTCCTGTATATACTCCAACCTGAGTTCAAACCTCTAACCTAGGTGTGTGCCCTGACCAGGTATCGAACTGGTGACCTTTCAGTTCGATGCTCAACCAACTGAGCCACACCAGCCAGGGCAGATCGATCATGTTTTATTCTTGTGTGGCAGACACTTTTGATTGTCTGATCTAATAGCCATTTCCAAACCCTTTCCCCAGTGTACTACATAAATACAGGCTGGAAAAGCTAAATACTTGCTTTCCCAGACTCTCTTGAAGCCAGGTTTCACAGGGAGCTTTCTGGGCAAGTTTTGCATTCTTTCCCTTTCTCCTATTTAAAATGAGGGCACTGTTTGAGGTGCGTCAGTCAACTTACCACCATGAGACTATCACCATGTTAAGGATGGAAAACAGAACAATTTAAAAGAACCTGGGGGCCGTTAAGATATTGCTTGAGTCATTGCATCAGTCCAGATTATCTACCTTTAGACTTCTTATTCTGTGAGAAAAAAAATCCCTATATGTTTAGGCCATGGTTCCCTAGGTTTTCTATTACTTGAGGCAAACACATTCTATAAGGAAGATACTCAACTGACAGTTTAACAAGAGTGACAAAATAAAAAGTTAATTGAAAATGTTACGTGTATCATGGGCAACACTACAGGGGGACTAGGCTGTGAAAGTGGACCAGGCAGCGAGATTAGCCATTTTATTGGCGTGGATGGTCCCCAAACAACAGTATCTGGAAATATTTCCTTTGAGGCCATACATTTCCTCCAGAAATGTGATTCCAGTCTTTTGTAAGAGACATATGTCTGGCATTCTGGGAACAGGGATGTGGTTAGAAGTTCTACTATTCAGTTTATAGGTTTAATTGTCCTGTTTTCTGCTCTGTCCCCTTTGCCTCCACAGAGACTATCATTTCATTTCTCCCCAGAAAAAAGAGTGCTAGTAGGAAGTATGGGAGAAGGGTCCTGAGGGCAAACTACTTCATGTGTATTTTTTTTTTTACAATGATGCGATCTTTTGTTAAAAGAAAAAAAACCTTTTCATCCTAAATATGCACAACTATTACAACTTTAAAAATGTGTTTTTATAAATAATAGCTAAAAGGAAAAGCAAGCTATTCTAATTCCTTACCCTATTACTCAAATCAGGCATTTTAAACCCCTGGGCCTTAAACAAAAATACCATTCTCCTGTGTATACTAATCACAGGCAACGTGACTACTATGTAGAGCAGTGATGGAGAACCTTTTGAGCTCGGCGTGTCAGCATTTTGAAAAACCCTAACTTAACTCTGGTGCCGTGTCACATATAGAAATTTTTTTATATTTGCAACCGTAGTAAAACAAAGACTTATATTTTTGATATTTATTTCATATATTTAAATGCCATTTAACAAAGAAAAATCAACCAAAAAAATGAGTTCGCGTATCACCTCTGACACGCGTGTCATAGGTTTGCCATCACTGATGTAGGGTAACTGTGCATCATCTAAAATAGGATACTTTTGAGAGTGAATGGGGCAGTTTCATAAAACTGGGACTATCTTAGGCAAACCAATCACCCTATTATGAGGAGAATAACTTCTTGGATGCTGAATTTGTAAACTTAAAAGGCATTATCATTACATGTCCTCCTTCAGAACAAAGACAGACTCTACTATGCTAGTGCATAATATAAGTTACTATACTGAAAGTAGAAGATGGAAAGGATTAGCAAATATAGAATAATATAGTTTTTAGGATATCAATTCTTGCCAACCCCCACCCCCCAATAAGCACACAAAAAATTCCCACAGAGATTCATATACTATCTTTCTGCTCCAAGGAAATAATGATGATTAATATATTTTAAACAGATAGAATTGGACAATTTAGCTGGAAGAGAGAGACAAAAACAAGTTTTCTGACCTCTTAGATTTACTTCAATTAAAGAAATGGGGAAAGGGTGAGGAATGGGTAGAAAGAAAAGAAAATGGGCTATAGTCGTCTACCTTATAAAGTATTTAAGACATGAGAGAAGAATCACTAAATGCCTTTACCCATTCCAGAGTCTTTCTTGGTGCCATCTGATATTATGTCTACATGATCAGAGTCCACATCATAACTAAAGAAATCATTCAAATAGGTCTTCGATCGCTGGCCACCAAATACATACAAGCAACGATTTTTCTGAAAAATAAGAAAAAAATGGCAAAGAACAGAGAAAGTAGTCACTTTCATGAAAAATTCAGAAGGATCTTTAAAAAATTTAAACCTCTATAAAAGTAATTTTATGACAGATCCCATGCAGTGGAGTACTATGATGGTACAAAGAGAAATTAAGATGCTTTCTATATACTGCTAAGAGGTGACCTCCAGGATATCCTATTAAAGTAAAAAGCAAGGTGCAGCCCAGTTGGTTGAGCAGAGTTCTATGCACCAAGAGCTGGTTCGATTCCCGGTCAGGGCACATGCCTGGGTTGAGGAAGCCAATTGATCTCCTGGATGTATCTATCTCTCCTTCTCCCTTCCTCTCTTTCTAAAAAAAATTCAATAAAAACATTAAAAAAAAAGCAAGGTGCAAAATAATGTATACAAAGTGCTCTTTTGTGCAAGAAAGGAGAAAAAGAAATGTGTGTTTGTTTTTTTCTCCAAAAAGAAAGGAAACTAATAAAAGACAGTTACTTCTTGGAGAAGGGACAGAACAGGAAGACAACAGGGATAACACTAGATCACTCTTAACATACCCAGACTTTTGGTTTTGCCTTTAGAACCAGGTGTATGTTTTAATTTAATTAGAAAACAAATTAACTCAAAAGAAAAAATCTCTGAAATTAGAAAAAAAAATAAACCCATCAGGACATATTAGTACATAAAGATGACCACAAAGAGAATATTTCTAGTGATTTTGATTCATGTTCTTGAATACCCTTTCTTAGTGGGTCATATACTAAACAGAAAAATAATAAGAAAGTAATTTTACACAGCATTTAGTGCTTTTGCTGTTAGTTTTGCTATTCTGTAAACTATAAGACAGAATAATATAATACTGATATTAGAAAGGAGGATTTTAAACTTAAAAGATATACAAAATCAAAGATATTAAAAATTATAATCTTTCATTTGAATTAGATATATCAGTATAAACTCATGATTTTTCTCTTACTAAAAAGGATTTATATATATTACACACACATATATACACACCAGGTGCGCACGCGCGCATACACACACACACACACACACGCACATATACACACACATACTGGGAAGGGGGCATGCCTACTGGCCAAAAATAGAGAAAATTTTGGGGCATCAAAAAAAATTAATGGCCCTGCCTGGTGTGGCACTAATGGGTCACAGGTTTGATTCCAGGTAAAGGTCACGCATGTACTCAGGTTTCAGGTTCAATCCCTGGCCCAGGTTGGAACACATGCAGGAGGCAGCCAAGGATGTGTCTCTCACATTGATGTCCCCTCGCCCCCTTTTTCACCCTCTCTGAAAATCAATGGGAAAAATATCCTTGGGTGAGGACAAAAAGAAAAAAAGAAAAAAAAAAAAGAAAGAGTAATGACATCATTGGATTAAACACATCAAATATATAAAAATTGATGAGTTCATAATAACACTTAAAAAAATCTATTGGTTAACTTTGGAGCTTCAACTCATTAATATAAAAGAGTGATAAAGGAAGAAAATCAATTTACATTACCTATCCTATGCAGTTTACATATCAGAGTAGCCACACAGTTAATGAGAGTAAGTTTTTAATAATATGATCAGTTAATAAATGCAGAAGAAATGACACAATTAGAAAGATCACCATTTGACAAATCCTAATGAAATCTAGGCAATGACTATCAATGGCTGCTAGAGCCATGAGGTAAAATGTTGACAGGAAACTTTATAATTAATAATCAGGTTGATAGCACCTGAATTCACTGAACTATTTTAACACCACCAAAAGTATGACAACTACACATTAACTGCCTCTCGATATTTTGCAATCAGACCACCTATGAAGTATTCCTGCACCTTTCCTTTTGCGCTCCCCAAAAGGAGACTGAATCTAAAATCAAGCACTAGATTTATGAAGGTGATCACTTTGTAAGTTATATACATGTCTAATCACTTGGTTGTACATCTGAAACTAATACAATATTATATGTCAACTGTAATTGAAAACTTATTTTTTTTAAATGACTCTGGATTTAGCTACCAGGAAATATGGATAAAAGGTCACATTAAATGACATTATGAGAAAATAAAATCAGCTAAATCAAGAATACAAGAAATTCTAAAGCTCACATGATTCAGTTTCTTTAACAAATAAGTGGTATGTGGGGGAATAAAATAAGAGGGGTGAGTACTATTATGGATTAAATAAAATTAAGAGATCTAACAACCCAATATAATACTTAGACGTTTCTGAACCCTGACTTGAATAAACCAATTATGAAAAGGTATTTTATTTTTCGGTATTTTAGAAAAATTCTATGTATTAAATGTTGTTAAGAAATTGCTTTTACTTTGGTTGAATATTATAATAATACTGTAATTATGTTTTTTTAAAATCTTTAACTGTTAGTGACACACTATAATATTTGTAGGTGTAATGATAAGAGTGTCTGGGATTTGCTTTAAAATACCCCAGTACTTAAAAAAATCAAACATTAGAAACAAAAAGAAATATAAGTGGGGTAGATATATGAAAAACAGTGAAATATTGATAATTGTTGAAGCTAATGAGTACACAGGAATTTATCATATTCTTCTCCCCACTTTGGCATATGATTAAAATATTCCATAATATATTTTTGAAGTTATATTCACAGAAAGAGGCCCAAGTTTCCCTGTAGCATCTGAAAAGTTTAATTCAATGTCTGTATGTTGGTTTTGCTGATAAATTTTAATTTTAATTCTATAATGTCAATTCTTAATTATCTGCACTTAGTGAAGAATAGCAGAGGGAAAAATAAGAACAGATAAGAAAATTGATCTTGCAGTTAATAAATAAATAGAAATAGATCTATATAAGCAATGAAGTTAATAAAAAAAACCTATATTATTATTCAGGTGATAACTATTTAGTACTTACTAAGTTGATGGGAAAGAGCCTCAATTATAACAGTTCACTGTTAAAAAGTTTTATTTTTGTCTATCATTGCTAACACTAATCATTTATATCTAATGAAAAGTTTTGATCACTTACTGAGGAATTAGATTTCACCACTTTTCTTACTGAGATACACATGACAAAGTAACATAACACAATGTACAGAATATTCTTACTGAGTGAAATAGCATGCAGTGTCCTATCCGAGACTGGATATCCTCAGGCCCGGCATTGCAGGAGTCCTCTCGAAGAAGTTTCCAGGTTTGACATTGACAGTTGAAAGCAAACAACCCACTGAATTGTGGTTCACTGGCTCTGCTGTCGTCTACACTGCCATTACAAGTCAAAATTCTACCCCCAAAGGTGTAGATCATATGTTTTTCTGAGTCCATACACATCTATCAGAATAAAAAAATAGATTGAATAGTTTTAGATTGTACCTGTCATATGTGTTAAAATGAAACCAATGTGTGTTGTTTTAGATTCTCAAAAAAACCTGAACTTTGTCTTAATAACACTATGTACCGCCTTTGATTATCATATGCACTTACTGCAATATTGCCAACCACCTGGCAGATGGATTTCTAAATACCTTTTCCAGTTTCAATTTTTCCCACTGAGAATAAAATATGTTGGGTTAAAGAGCTTTATGCTTTCTTGAAACTGCATAATTTTTACCACATCAACCAATAAATAATACATGAGGTGCTGATCTGTAAACCTAAGAATGAATACAGGTCATACTCTATGGGTAAAGAGTGATCACACACTCCTTGCAGGCATTCTATTAATCTTGCTACCATTAAATAAGAGAGCAGATATGTGAATGAGTGATGCAACTAAATTCATCTCTCTGCATTTATTTTACAAAACTCTTCAAATTATGTTAAAAAACAGTAAAGCAAACAGACATTTGCAACAGTCTCCAGACTGACTTCTACCGTGTGATGAATCTTGCCTTTTTTTAACACAATACTATAAATTTAATTTTCTTTTGAGGTATGTTATGCAACTCAAGTTCAAAAGCCAAACTTAATTCTTTCAACTCAAGATGATAGTTTTTCATAAAAATATCTGATAAAAGTCATTTGTGAAAGATAACAAAAAAGAATTAAATTCTATTTCAAAGAATATATAAGTATAAGTTGGAAATTAGATATTGAACACAAGTGGCATTTATAATTTAAAAAAAAATTGTGTACACAAAACATTTTGCTAAAGCACAAACACAGGCCATTGCATGTTCAATTCTCTCCTCCCATCAATTACTTCTGCTATTCATTTTTTGCAGTTTTTAATAAAAAGCTTTTTTAATAATTGTAAAATTTGGTTTTAAAATTAATATTAAAAAGATTCTAACCAATGTCACCCCAATAAATTTTAAAAAATTAAAATAAAAAAGAGACTCTAGCATCTCCTAATCTTTGCCTACCACTAAAAAGATCCACTCACTTGCCATTTCCCAGGTTTATGGCAGATTTTCATAAATTAAGATGAAAATCTACTATACCTCAAAGGTGAAAACTTAATGAATATGGTTGCAAAACTGAGATAAAGTTTTCATGTCCCTGGCCTCCCAAAGAAAATGTTCTCACTCTTTAATCTTCAATAATCCTATCATTAAAAGCAATACATACATTCCTGAAGACAACTAGTATGGCCCCATTCACCTACTATATGACTGTCTAGGGCTGCATTGAAGCTGGGTCACATTACCCTGTCCTAAATACTTAAGGCTTAAGTCTCTCCAAACACCTGGGGAACATGCTGAAAATCCCGAGGGACACACATTACATAAGCCAATTATATTTTCATAAATTCAGAGTTATACTAATTTTGGCCAATCTCTGTTATCAGGTTTCCTATGGTTATCTAGCCCCTAAATTCTACTTCATACGGCTACAAGGGGATTTTCTCTTTCCTTTGGAGGACATTTAATTTTGATGTGCTTGTTCTCAGTTGTCTGCCTATAAAGGTAACCAGTTTTCTCTCTGAGGTTTTTAGGATTTTCTCTTAATCCTTGGTTAGGAAATTTCATTAAGGAAGTATCTAGGCAGGGATATTCTTTTTCATTCATCCTGAACTGCACTTGGTGTTCCCTTCGTTCTGCAAACTGTCTTCCTTCATCTTTAGGAGTTTTCTTCATTTTTACCTTGAGTTTGTTTTGGCCAGCATTCTCTTCTTCTAGAACTCCTATTAGACAATATTGGAACTTCAGGACCTTCTCTCTGTTTCTTAACTTTTCTCTCATAATTTCAGCTCATTAATTTAGTAACCATTTTGAGGTGAGTGTGTCCATTCTGCTTTTCAAATAATTTGCTGAGATTTTAAAAAACCTTTAATTTGTAATTTTTCTAGATGTCTTTTATGAATGCAATAGTTGCCTGAATTACTCTAAAAATATCACTTAAACTTGCCCTAAAGGCTTCTTTAGTTTATACTATTGTTTTTCTTTGTTAATTCTTAATTTGCTGACTTCAGCACCCATCTTATGGTATTAATTACATTAAAATATATGGATTTTTTGTTGTTCTAGTCCTCTTTATATCTGAGAATCACTAGTCATTTGCCTGCTACATATACACTAGCCGGCCTAAAGGGACTGGATGGGGAGAAATGAGATGTGATACTGTGAAGGGTTCCACAGCTGCTCTTCACCTGCCCTTGGGAGTATTGCTCTACCTTTCCAGTTCCAATGCCCACACTCAACACTTGACCTATGGACAATATCACAGTTAAGTGCTACTCAAACTGAAGAATGCTTTGCTATTCAGTCCCCCACTGATCATCTAATGTTTGCCGCAGCTCTATAAACTTTGTGGCTGCAATCTTACAGGCTCTAGTTTCTTCTGGTTGGATCTGGTATTATCTGCGTTCTACCTTAAAGGAATTCTCCCCCGCTTTGCCCCCCCCCCCCCAAATATTGTTAAGTTCCCAAAGGACATTCTTTTTTGTTTTCAACGCTATTACTAATGTATTCTATTGTCATTTCATAGGATATGGGCAGGAGAACGGTAAAAGTATGTGTTCAACCTGCCAATGATCCACACTGACCACAGAGAATGTCAATGAGCTGAGATCTCCAATCCTTGACTAAAGTTTCTCCTGCCAATTCTTGGCTGGCTCATATTCCTTTTTCTAGTAATTTCTTCAAAAGGTGGTCATACTTGATGGACAGTTTCTCTAGATATAAAATCCTTGACTCACATTGTCTTTTCCTACCTTCTGGATGTTACTCTAATGTTTCCTGAATGTAGCTGTAGAGAAATCTGATACCAGTCTCATTTTATTCCTCTTATAGGGTGACTTGATCATTTTGCCTAGTTTCCCCCTAAAATGGCTTCTTTATATTTGAAATGCACTGTTACTAACATATGTCTTAGAATTGAATGCATAGGTCAACATTTTTCCTTTCTGATTATAACACACCCTTTTGAAATGTGAAATAGTCTTCTTTCTTCAGGAAAGTCTTCTTGAATTTTATTATAAATATTTGTTGTTCTATTATTTTGGTTTCTGTAGTTAATGTCTCCAATTATATGTATGTTGGCTTATCTTTGCCTGTCTTCTCTATAATTTTCTGACTAATCCTTTTCTTAATCTTTATTTCTATATTACCTGCTCTTCTTATTTCTATACTATATAACCCTTACCTATTCTTCATTATGCTCTATGTAGATTAGTTTTCATTTCTGAAAATGCTACTATGTTTTCTTCAGTTTCTTTCCTGAATTTTACCAGGTCTCATTTCACCTGCTCCTCTTATTTGGTCATCTCATCTGCACAACTGAATTTATGCTTCGTAGTTTTCTTCAAAGTTTCAAGCTTCATTAAATCATTTATCTGTTCGGACACTGATATATAATTTTCATCTGCTATTGTGTGAAGGAAAGCTTTGCTGGTCTTCTTTTTATTAATTTTCTTTAGAGTACCTCTCTAAAAATTCTGTGTTTTAAACTTTTTAAATGTTCATATTTAAATTTTGTTGAATTTCCCTGGACCAGATAACAGAAGGTTCCTATGAAAGGGTAATGTTCTTGTTCAAGGACTTCCTCTTCTGTTGCTACTGAATTAAATGGCTTCTTCAAAATGTAGTCCATCTGTGAAGCTCTGTCTTTTTTAAACTCATCTGTATGTGTGTGTGTGTGTGTGTGTGTGGGGGGGGGGGGCTATTTCTATCTCAAGACTTGAGCTCCTCCAGTTCCTTCACTAGGTATTGCAAAAGGAGCACTGTTCACATTTGTCACGTTGTTTCCCATACTTTTAGAAGATGGTGCTTTCTGACATCTCCCCTTCTGGGCCATTCTGGGTGCTTTGCACATGTTATCTCAGTAACTCCCCCAGAGGCTGCCCTGCTAAGATGTACCTCTGCTAGGCTCCCTCTACATTCCCAGTTCTCCCCTGTTACATTACTGTCAGCTTTAATACAGGTTCTGAATATTTCAGTTATTTTTGTCTAAACTTACAAGAAATTGGGAGTTGTGGGTTTTCTTTGGCTCCTGGTTTTGCTGAATATGTGACTTGTGTTTGTTTTTTTAATCTTTTTTTTTTTTTTTTTTTTGGTTTGGCTCTCATTGTTCCTGAAAATCACACAAAGCAACAACATCGAAAGCTTCAGAACTAAGCTGCTACTATGTTCTTAATAAATCCAAAGCTTTAAATTTATTAACTGTTAAATTCAAAATTGCAAAGTAACTTTTTAAAGCATTTTCATGCCTCTAGCTTTCTCACATTCTTGAGCATTAAGTGTCAAATCTTAAAGTGTCATGAACAGCCCTAAGTAATTTTGAAGTTCCAACTTATAGCTTTATTTACATGAAACAAAATAGAAACTAGAGGCTTATACAGATTACAAAAGGTCACAGAGCTCGTTATTAGCCTAATTAGCACTGAAATCCTCGTTTCTTCTCACCTAGTGTTCTGTTATAACATCGAATCAGTTGAAAACCAAACATTTAACAGAACCTAGCTTCCAAGGAATATTTTATTTTATCAAAGTCAAGAGAATCAAAGACCATACATAAGGACAATATTTGTACTTAGTCTACCCTAAGCTATTCTTTTTTTCAACTTGTAAAAATAAAGACATAAACATCTTTTGTAAAAGAAATTTGTAACCAGTTGAAAGCAAGAAAATAAATTGTTTCCCTCCAAATGTTATCTGTTGATGTTTTGTTTTTAAAAGATCAGAACCAGCCAAACTTTTTTTGGAGCTCTTATTTTCCAAATGAAAACACTGAAGCTGTCACAGGGAAATGCAAAGCTTTGCAAAGCTCAGTTATGTAGAGCCAGCAGAAGTTCCAAATTCAATCTGGGGAATACTTGAGGACTAATGTTTTTGATTTTCCACCCGCCACTTACTTGATAGGCATATAATCCGCTCCTCTTTTCCTTACCATTCTCCTATAACAACTAATTGTTAATATAAATATAGCATAAGAATACTTTTAAAGTAAGTAATTAACAAAAATATGTAATAAACAATAAATAAAGACTTGGTTTTGACTCATATAAGATAGGAGATAAGCTAGATTTAAACTAGATTCGATCATAATTATAGCACCATCTCCTATTTCTCAAGTACTAGTCAATGCTATGTTCATCATTATAGTGTTAAAAATTTTTTGAAAGTTTTCTCTCCCCCACACTCCAAAAAAATCTTTGGACATGGTTTGAATCAAATAAAACTGCCTACAGAATTCAAAGTGGTTACTGTTTTGTTTGAGGCACTGATCTATACTGAACTGATTGACATGGAGTACATATTCAAATACAGATAAAAATGATAATGACACTGATGGAGATGATGAGACTTACATGCATATTAATACATTAATATTAAAATGGCTTACAATATTGCTATGTGTAGTCTTGTCTACAACATCATTATATGATTTTTTTATTGGTGCTGATTTTAAACTTCATCTAGTTTATGTCAAATTTCTGTTTTATAATGTTTGTGATTATATACAAAGGTAAATATATTTCACACAAATTGGAAGAAAAGCTCTAGATTTCAAATTCCTGAATTCATTATAAAGTAATTTAAAATTTCTTCCAGGAATGTAGAATAAGAAGTTTTAAAAGGGAAAACTGTTATTGTTACAATTCCTAGATATTTTTTATACAACTAAATGTGTTTTTCCTAATATGTACTGCTCCATCTACTATCTAAAGTTTTTATAAATTAACATTTGTGTTCTGAGATCTTAGTATTTTATCCTGCCCTATATAAGAGAAAAAAATTTTAAAGGATAACTATACAACTACTGGCACAAGTTATTTTTATTTTCTGTCATAGGTATTTGTAATAGAAATCTAAGAGATAATTTAGATTATTAAGCATAACATGTGACATAAACGCTAACAGAAAGTTACCAAGCACTAATTAATTCTACCATATATTTATTTGTGCACCAAACCTGATGATCAAACACCAATTTCGGCCCTCCATCAGCAGCAGTATCCTCACTGAGTAACAGCCATGTGTTAGTGTCAATGTCATAACGATAAAAGTCACTTTTCAGAGATTTGCTGTTCCTCACAGAGGAATCCAAATAACGGCCCAATGTGTAGATTTGCCTTCGTTGAATGTCAATGCACATTTTATGACATGATCTGGCACTGGGACCATTCTATAGAGAGAGAGAGAAAAAAAGAAGAAATTAAAAGAATAACAAAATAAAATTAAATGCCTCTTTTTGTTGACTTTCATTACAGAAACTCATAGCAAGTCAACTAATATACGTCCAACACTAGGCTTATATCTCTCAAGAAAAGCAAAAGAAGTAGTAGGAGATAAAAATCTTTCCTTAGAAATGCTTAAAATCCACCAGGAAAGATGAGATGATCTATTCTGTACCCTATGGCATTCTGTTCATAACACTTATATGGCTTCTATTACATACTCCATTGCATTTTAGTCATTTGTGCACAGTTAATTCTCTATTATGTGTTGATCTACTTAAAGTAGTCCTTTAAAATATTTCTCATCAGAATTTCTCACCAGAATCTAGCACAGATAGGCATTCCAAGAGTACCTAGAATCACTGAATTTCATAACTAAAAGGACCCTTTATAAAATCTCTAGTTTAATTATCCCCTTTAAAGACAGGAACTAACAGCCAAAAGGTAAGAGGCATCCTCCTGAAAGCGAGTACACTAGTGAGAGAAGCAGAGTGAGAATCCAAGTCTTTGACTTTTTCATCTACCCTTTATATTACAGAAAAGTGACTTTCCTGGCTGAATAAATAACACAGCTAGGGGGAAATAGGAAGAACAGTATATTACAAAAAAAATCAATTAGTTGAGATAATTTGTATCACAGGACTGAATAAAAGGTAAAAATTATTATAGTACAAACTAAAAGTAGAGTTCATGAGGCGAAAAAAAAACACCTTCAGTTGGGCAGGATTGAATTAGTTAAAAGATGGAAAAGAAACCAGAACTAATATTTATTAAATATCTCCTAAATTCTGTCTATATTATTACTATGTGTGTGTGTATATTTCATTTAATCTACAAAACAACTCTATAAGGAAATATCATCATTTCATAGTCTAAGTAATTTGTCCACAGTCACAAAACTAGAAAGTAAGATAGAGAATCTAAGCCCCAGGACAAACAAAGCAAAAACTATGTTCTTTCCACTATTCCAGGTTGTTTTTTTTCCAGAAGAGAAACAAAAGCAAAAATACACTTACTACAATGTGTATGGTTATGACTGAGATGAACAATTCCTGCTGCAGAAACAAAAGAGTTGAAGTATAAGGCAGAAATAGGAAGCTTGGTGAATGTGACTGACAGAGGAGACTAGATACAATCTTGTAAGCAATAAATATTATAAATTTCTAGAGCAGGAAATAAAATAAATAAGTGGTACTATAAGAAGAGTAATCTAGCAATATTTAGATTACTTGAAGTAATAAAGGTATTCAGCATAAAGAACAGTTTGACATTAATGTTATTAACCCATATATTAAGTTTATTTAAATCTGCATTTTAGCCCGGCTGGTGTGGGTCAGTGGTTGAATGTCAACCTATGAATCAGGAGCTCACGGTTCAATTCGCAGTCAGGGCACATACCCAGGTTGTAGGCTCGATCGCCAGTGTGGGGTGTGTAGGAGGCAGCCCATCAATGATTCTCTCTCATCTATCTCTCTCACCCTTTCCTTTCCTCTCTGAAATCAATAAAAATATACTTAAATAAATAAATCTGCACTTTAGTATTCATACTAATTATTATCCTAAAACTTATATTTAAAGATTTTTATCGAGAAAAATCTTCAATAGATAAGGTGAAAAGTTTTGAGAAAGAATTTCTTGTATAATGAAATAATCTCAAAAACAAAGATGGGGTAATATATAACAAATAAATCAATGCCATACTTCCTAGAATGTGAAATTTTATTAGGAGAGTAACAACTTCTTGCTTCATCTTAATTAGCAAGAATGCTATTAAAATGTTGAGCAATTATAACCTAAGTTTAAAAAAAATAAGATAATAGGAATAAATAGAATAGGAAACAGAAAAAACCAACAAAGTTGGTTCTTTGAAAGATTAATAGAATTATAAACCATCTGAAGACTAATTTTTTAAAAAGGAAGAGAAAATACAAATTGCCAATATTATAAATGAAAACAGAAATATCACTACAAGTTCACTACAAATTAGAAAGAAATAAGGGCCTAATATAAAAAACAAGTAAAATCTGACAAAGTAGATAAAATAGACATAGTCCTTGAAAATTACTTACCAAAATTGATACAAGATAAAAGAAAAAAATCTGAAATCATTATGTCTATTGAAAAACTGCATTTATAATTTAAAATCTTCCTACAAAGAGCACTAGTCCTATACATTTATACTGGTAAATTTTATCAACACTTAAAGAAAAAATAATACCAAATTTACACAAAATTTTTCAGAAAAGGAAAAATAACTTCCATTTTAAATCTGTACTGTATTCCATTCCTAATTTACTTTATGAGGACAATATAACACTGAAACCAAGTAACAATATTACAAAAAAGGAGGAGGAGAAATAATATACAGGCAGTTAGTACAGAGACACAAAACTAATTTTTAATAAAATATTATCAAACAGAATGCAGCAAGACAGAAAAAAGATATTTTGTAACTAAAGGGTTTATCTCAGAAATGCAAAGTTGATTTTATATTTGAAAAGCAATCAAATTAATTCATCACATTAACAGAATTAAAGGGAAAAACATGATTGTATCAATACATATAGAAAAAGCATTTTTCCTCAGCATATTCATGAGGAAAAACTCACAGCAAACTAGGAATAGAAACTTCCTTAGTCTAATAAGGAATGTATAAAAATCCAGAATCTAATGTTCACTTAATGGTGAAATACAGATCCTGCTAGGATCTGAAACAAGATAAAAGATATCTAGTCTCACCTCTTCTATTTAACATTACACTGGAAGTCCAAGTCAGCACAATAAGGCATAAATTTAAAAAATAAAATAGAAAGTTATGATAGAAAAAGAGAATGGAAAAAAGGTAAAATGATTCCTATTCATAGATGACATGACTATTTGATGAAAACAGCCAAAGAAATCAACAAAGAAACTATTAGAAGTGGATTTAGAAAAGTAAGATATACAAAGGCAAAGTTAAAAAAAAAACTATTTACTTCTCTATATTAGCAGCTTGTTTGCTAATAAAAAATTTTGAAGTTCCATTTAAAATAGCATGAAAAATCAAAATATACTGGGATCATCAATTTAATAAAAAAATATCCAAGACCTCTAACATGAAAATTCTAAGAATGCTGAGATATTAGAGAAGATTAAAATGGAGATTTAACTATGTTCATAGATTCCAAGACTATTAATAAGATAGAAATTCTCTCCAAATTGCTTTATAGATTCATTACATTCCCAATAATCCCAACAGTTTTAAAAATGGACACGATTCTAAAATTTATATGCAAATGTAAAGGACCTAGAAGAATCAGAAAAGTTTTTAAAAAAGCATAAAGAGGTCCTACATTACCTGGCCTTAAGGAGTACCGTATTGGTTTATGAATAGACCAAAAGATAATGGAGCAAAATAGAGTGTCCAAAAAGAGACATATACTTATATGACCAACTGATTTTGACGAAGATCAATGGGGAAGAAGATAGGGAACAACAACAACTCTCAAACATTTTTGGCAAGAATATAAAATGGTACAACCACTTTGGGAAAGCTTCAACAGTTTCATCAATGGATGCTAAAATGAGTAAATATGAGGATATTTTCATAATCTTAAAATTTATTTATTAATTATAGAATGGAAAAATCCGGAGGGCACCTTCCTTGACCAACTGATCAAAGCTAATATCAGACAAATCTCTTGATAAAATACACTAAGGAAGACCCAATGTCATCTACATGGTATTCCTGCTAAAGATGTCTAACCTAAATGCAATCTTAAGAAAATAGACAAACCCAATTGAGGGTCAGTCTACAAAATAACTTCTTTGTATTCCAAAAATGTCAAGGTCAAGAAAAAGTTAAGGAACTATTCCAGACTGAAGGTGACTAAAGAAACGTGACATTGAAATACAATGCGTAATTATGAACTGAGTTCTAGGTCAAGGATAGGGGTTGGGCTGACAGTGGGACACCTATAGAGGACATTACTGAAGAAATTATTGGGAAGATTGTCTACCTCTGAATAGGGATTGTGGATTAAATTAAAGCAGCTATTCTCAGTGCAGTCTGAAGTCTTAAAAACACTTCAGGGCGTCCACAAAATCAATGTTATCTTCATAATACTAAGACGAAATTTATCTTTTCACTCTTACTCTCTTACGAATGTAGGTGAAGTTTCTCAGAGGCTACATGACTTTTGATATAGCAATATATTGAATGCAGAAGTGGATATGAATCCAGCTGCCTTCTATTAAACCAAACACTAAAGAGATTTAGAAAACTATAAAACAATGCTTCTTGATATATAATGGTTATCTCAAAAAAAAGCACCTATGTGATCGAGATGCAAGCTGACTTAGCTGCTTTCCCATGTAACACTATATTTATTGGAAAGAAAACTAACAATCCAAGTAGTGTTATTCAGACATTATGATATGCCTGACATTAAAAATAAATGAAGTATGTCATTGTGAAGGAAAATAACTCACAAAATTTGTTGCCAGTGATAAAATGCACATTTTTAAATTGAGCAAAAATTAAAAATTTTGAAAACTCCTACCCACCAATGTAATCTTGACACTTCCTCACTATTCTAAAGACTTTTCTAATGACTTCATAGTGATATTAACAAATGTATCACTTTTGGATATCCTATATATTAAAAGCCTAATATGCTAAGTGTCTGGTCGTCTGTTCAACCAATCAAAGCGTAATATGGTAATGATATGCTAAGACCACTCAACCGCTCGCTATGATGTGCACTGACCACCATGGGACAGTCAACTGATTGACCAATTGCTATGACATGCACTGACCACCAGGGGGCAGACAGTCAACCAGTTGACCAGTCGCTATGATGTGCACTCACCACCAGCGGGTAGACACTCCAACGGGTTGCTGCTGGGGTCTGGCCAACCTGGACTTAGCGACACAGGCCGGACACACCCTGGAGCCCTCCTGCGTCCCTCCTGGCCCTGATCGTGCACCAGTGAGGTCCTTCAGCCTGGCCTGAGCCCTCTCACAATCCGGGACGCCTCAGGGGATGTCACAGATCTGGTTTTGGCCCGATCCCACAGGCCAGGCTGAGGGACCCCACCGGTGCACGAGTTTGTGCACCGGGCCTCTAGTTGTATAATAAAATGTCAACAATTGGAAGATATATATATAACTCAGAGAACCAATATTTTTCAAACACATGAGTAAAAAGCACCATGGATAAAAGGTCTATTCAAAGAGCAGGATAGATCAATGTAGCAGAAAATAAAATGTTAACTGATATGGCTTCAGAGTCTATAATGCAATTACCTTTAAGAAACAACCACTTGTTAATCTGGGATGAGATAAAAAAGGGTCATGTGCAATTATCTCAAAAGGCCATTAAAATACTACTCTCCTCTCCAAAAACATATCTGTGTGAAATCCAATTTTCTTCATATATTCCACACAAAACACTATGTCACAGAGACTAAGTGCAGCAGCACATATGAGAATCTAGCTGTCTTACACTAAGTAATACATTAAAGAGATTTATTAATATGCAAAACTAAACAAAATTATCTTTTTTTTTATTATTAGTTAAGGTATTACAAATGTGTCCCCATCTCCCCCATTAACCCCAACCTCCCCCCCCCCCCCCCGCCCCGCACACTCATGCTCCCATCCCCCTGTTGTCCATGTCCATTGGTTTGGCTTATATACATGTATACGAGTCCTTCGGTTGATCTCTTCCCCTTACCCCCGCCCTCCCCTACTTTCCTTCTGGGGATTGATAGCCTGATTGCTGTTTCTCAGTCTTTGGGTCTGTCCCTTTTCATCAGTCTATGTTGTTCTCTATAATCCACAAATGAGTGAGATCATGTGGTATTTATCTTTCTCTGACTGGCTTATTTCACTTAGCATAATGCTCTCCAGTTCCATCCATGCTGTTGCAAAAGGCAAGAGTTCCTTTTTTTTACCGCAGCATAGTATTCCATTGTGTATATGTACCACAGTTTTCTAATCCATTCATCTGCTGATGGGCACTTAGGCTGTTCCCAAATCTTAGCTATGGTGAATTGTGCTGCTATGAACATAGGGGTGCATATATCCTTTATGATTGGCGTTTCTGGTTTCTTGGGATATATTCCTAGGAGTGGGATCACTGGGTCAAATGCGAGTTCCATTTTTAGTTTTTTGAGGTAGCTCCATACTGTTCTCCGCAGTGGCTGCACTAGTCTGCATTCCCACCAGCAGTGCAGAAGAGTTCCTTTTTCTCCACATCCTCTCCAACACTTGTTGTTTGTTGATTTGTTGATGATAGCCATTCTGACAGGTGTGAGATGATAACGCATTGTTTTGATTTGCATCTCTCGTATAATTAGTGACTTTGAGCATGTTTTCATATGTCTTTCGGCCTTCTGTATGTCCTTTTTCGAAAAGTGTCTAGGTCCGTTGCCCATTTTTTTATTGGATTGTTTATCTTCCTTTTGTTAAGTTTCATGAGATCCCTGTAAATGTTGGAAATTAAACCCTTATCGGTGGTATCATTGGCAAATATGTTCTCCCATGTAGTGGGTCTTCTTGTTGTTTTGTTGATGGTTTCCTTTGCTGTGCAAAAGCTTTTTATTTTGATGTAGTCCCATTTGTTTATTTTCTCTTTAGTTTTCATTGCCCTAGGAGCATTATCAGAGAAGAAATTCCTTCAGCATATGTTTGCGATTTCGCTGCCTGTGGATTCCTCTAGTATTTTTATGGTTTCCCGTCTTATGTTTACGTCTTTTATCCATTTTGAGTTTATTTAACAAAAATATCTTGAACCTATAAAAACTTACTTGCATATCAACTTGCACATTTAAATAATTATTCTTTTTAAAAGCTGGGCCATCCCATTCTTTCAATCTCTTAAATATTATTAGGTACATATTTAAGTAAATTAAATTAATTTTGCTTTTTAATTGTATATCATACTTTGAAAACACATGCCCTGGGGTATCATCAAACAATAACATTGTACACACTGGTATAGAAAAATTAAAATAGGTAATGAAATATTAACTTCAATTTTGGAAGGAATAAGTATTTATGCTAGAGCCATATATTACCATTCAATTTACAGATCAACCAAAGTTTTTTTGGTGTCTACAAGAAAGCAACTATAATAAATCCAAACTCTAGCACTAGGTCACCACTTACTAGTAAATCTACTGACTTCAAAATAACAGAAACAGTAGTCTTATCAAAATAATCTATTTTTCCAGTGAATGTTTTAAATAATTATAAACTGCATTCTAAATATTATTTGTAACATATAAATGGTATAAAAATAATAACCATGCCCAGCTTCAAAAATAAAAAATATTACCTCTGAAATCCTGTGTAAACCAACTCCTTGTCCTGCCAAACAGCCACTCTCCTGAATTTTGTATTTATCATTCCCTTTCTTTTCTCCAGTATTAACTTTTCATTTAATTAATATTACCTAATTACTCACTAACGAGTAAGTATATGATTTATGCCTTACGGAATTCAGAGTCTGGGTAGGAACACAGGAATGCAAACAATCATTACAATAACCCATTCAAAGAATATAAGGCATTAAATGAGCACATAAAGAAGAAAAAGAAAAAGCTGTTAATTCTGCATGGAGAAGACACGAACACTACACAGAGGAAGGTAAAAGCAGGGTGCATGGGAGGACAACCCTCTGTTAATTCCAAACAGGGAAAAAAACTATTGCCAAAGGACACAGATGAGAAAGTCGAATAATTCCAGAAACTATAGGTATGGCTAGCACACTAAGTCAGGAGATGAGGCTAGAAATGGTGACCAAATTCTGATGAGAAATTTGAAGTTTTTACTCCAAGCAAAAAATACAAACAAAAGCTAGGTAGATAAATTGCTTTATCATTCTGATTATTGTTGTTGTTATTCCAACTTCCCTGTATCTATACCTTTTGATAGTACCCCTCACCTCACAGTGACTCTGGACTTGGTCACATGACTTTCTTTGGCCAATGGGACAACAGTAAATTTGGTGGCATATTCATGTCCACCTCATTCCTCTTGCAGCCCTACCCCAGACATGAGAACAAGTCCCCAGCTAGCCAACAGGAAGGTAAGCAATTACTTAGAACAGAGCCAAATAGTCCCAGCCGAAGCTATCCCGCACTAGCTGACAGCCAGCTGAGTCCCGACACATTAGTGAGCCCAGCCAAAACCAAAAGAATGACCCAGCCAATCTGTAAACTTTTGAGTAAAATAATGCTTATTATTATTTGCCACTGAAGTTTTGTAAAGTTCAAAATGAAATAGAATGTAATAGATAACTGAAATGGATTGAAGCTAACCATGGGGTTTGAGCAGTGTCACATGGCCCAATAAGTTTTCTAAAGACCGTGCTAATAAATGGAAAATAGATCTGGAGTCAACAATAGAGGTAAAAATTTTAAGAAAGAAAGTATAAAGTTGGAATTAATGCCAAGAAGACAGAGAGGAAAAGACATGTGAAATGTAATACTAAGTGCTAGAACTATTGGAATTTAGGCATTAATTAGATGCACTCTATGAAAAAGAAGGAGATTTTCTGGATAAATTCCAGATTTATTGCAAGAGTAACTACAAATGCAATCAACCTGCATTTAAAATAGTTGAAGATAAAAATCTTAGAAGGAACCATAGGCAGCAAAATCTCAGACATCTCTCGTAGCAATATGTTTACCGATACATCTCCTACAGCAAGGGAAACTAAGGAGAAAATAAACAAATGGGATTCCACCAAAATAAAAAGCTTCTGCAAAGCAAAAGAAGCCATCAACAAAATGAAAAGGGAGTCCACTGCATGGGAGAACATATTTTCCAAAGATACATCTGATATAAGGTTAATTTCTAAAATATATAAGGAATTCATACAACTTAAGGAAGACAACCCAATTGAAAAATGGGCAAAGGACCTAAATAGACACTTCTTTAAAGTAGACATACAGAAGGCCAAGAGACATGGAAAAATGCTCAAAGTCACTAATAATCTGAGAGATATATATTAAAACAGCAATGATGTATCTACCTAACACTTGTCAGAATGGCTATCATCAACAAAACAAATGACAAGTGCTGGCGAGGATGTGGAGAGAAGGGAACCCTAATATACTGCTGTGGGAATGCAGACTGGTGCAACCACTGTGGAAAAGAGTATGGAGTTTCCTCAAAAAATTAAAAATGGAACTCCCATTTGATCCAGTGATCTCATTTCTGGGAATATATCCCAAGAAACACAAAACACCAATCAGAAAGAATATATGCATTCCCTATGTTCATAGCAGCACAATTTATAATACCCAAGATCTGGAAATATCCAAAGTGCCCATCAGTAGATGAGTGGATAATAAAGCTGTGGTACATTTCACCATGGAATACTGTGCAGCTGTTAAAAAAAAAAAAAAAAAAAAAAAGGCTCTCTTACCCTTTAAGGCAGCATGGAGTGACCTGGAGAATATTATGCTAAGCGAAATAAGCCAGTCAGAGAAAGATAAGTATCACATGATCTCACTCATATGTGGAATCTAATGAACAAAATAAAGTGATGAACAAAATAGATTTAGAGACACAGAAGCACAGAACAGACTGATGAATCTCAGAAGGAAGTGGGGGCAGGGAGGGGGAAGAGATTAACCAGAGAACTTATATGCATATACTAGAGGCTCGGTGCATGAAATCCGTGCACGGGTAGGATCTCTAGGCCTAGCTGGCGATCAGGGACGACTGGTGGGGCGATTGGGGGGTGGGGGTGGGGGGCCGCTGGCACCCGCCATGGGGCCTGCGGGCAGCTCCTGGGTTGAGCGTCTGCCCCCTGGTGGTCAGTGCGCAGCATATCAACCAGTCATTCTGCTGTTCAGTTGATTTGCATATTAGGTTTTATTATATACGATATTCATAGCCCATGGTCACAGACAATAGTGTGGTAAAGGCCTGGGAGGGGCAGTTGTGGAATGGAGGGGATTTTGGGGTGGGTGGAGAAGAGGGACATCTGTAATACTTTCAACAATAAAGATAAATTTAAAATAATAAAATAGGGGACTCTTTCCCCCTCCCCACTTGGGAGTCTGTGCTGTGAGATTCTTTCCCCTTCTCCACGTGGGAATCTGTACTTGTTCTTCAATAAATTTCCACCTTTGCTATACCAAAAAAATAAAAATAAATAATAAAATAGTTGAAGAGAGGAAAGGTATTTTTTTAGGTGTCTTTATTTTTGTTGAAGATAGAAACATCATTTCAGAAAATAGTACTTTAATATTGAAAACAAAGGCCATTTTTATATACTTTTACAGAGATAATAAATACAAATCGGAATTTTAAAATACCTTTGGAAAGAATGATTAATTAAATTATTAACCCAGGGAACACATGAGTACGCAAGAATCCAGTGTCCTAGGATTAAAGACACAGTATTAGATCTTTTTGAAATAGCCTCCTTACATGAAAATTAGTGGGTTTTAAATTGGGTCTTTTTCTCCCACTTTTCACTTGCAGCTCCTACTGTTTTGTTACAGTTTATTTTTAACCTCATAATCTGAAACATCTTAGACATAGGGTACAATAAAAAGTTCTATAAAGATTTGAGCCCAGCAAGGCTGGCTTAGTGGTTGAGCATTGATCCCTGATCCAAGAGATCACCAGGTAGATTCCTAGTTAGGGCACATTCCAGGGTTTTGGGCTCTATCCCTAGTAGGGGGCATGCAGAAGGCAGCAGATGGATGTTTCTCTCTCATTGATGCTCCTATTTCTCTATCGCTCTCTTTTTCCCTCTTTCTAAAATAAATAAAAACATTAAAAATAAAGATTTGGGAAAAATGAATTAACTTTTACTTTATACCAGTGTATAATTATGTACTTATTTAATTCAAAGCCATAAATCAAGCCATCTTATTCACTACTGAAATGCTTGGTGGATAAATATATCAGCAGGCACAAATACATAAATACAATTTTAGGTAAAAACAAAATGTTTCATTTGTAAAACTGATATGTTGTTAAATAGTAAGGGGCCAAAATAGTGAGATAGTGAAGCCATCCAAAGCACAATTTTCCAGAACTCAAAATAAGATGAATGCTTGAAATAAGAGTAGAGGTGACAGGAACATGAAAAATCAAGATAGTTACATAATTACATTCCCAGGAAAGTAGTAAAAACTAAATGATCTATCACATATAATAATCCTATATAATAAAAGCCTAGGTGGCGTCACACCTTTGCACGACGACCTTGCACAATGTTATCACAAGATGGCCGCGCACACAGCGGAGGGGGGCACGGTGGCCGCTCTGCGCCATGAGGCCTGGGAGTCCTGCAGCTCCGCGCGGCACAGAGGAGGCCAGTCCTGGCGGAAGAGGCAGGTTGTGGCAGAGGAGGGCAGTTGTGGGTGAGCGGGCCAGCAGGGGAGGGCAGTTGGGGGCGATAAGGCTGGCAGACAGAAGCGGTTAGGGGCAATCAGGCAGGCAGGTAGGCGAGCGGTTAGGAGCCAGCAGTCCTGGATTGTGAGAGGGATGTCCCAGATTGGAGAGAGTGCAGGCCGGGTTGAGGGACAACCCCACCACCCCCCACCCCCATGCACAAATTTTGTGCACCAGACCTCTAGTATATATACACAAAAGCCTAAGCGACCAAACGACCAAATGACTGGTAGCTATGACACACAATGACCACCAGGGGGCATACGTTCAACACAGGAGCTGCCCACTGGTGGTCAGTGTGCTCCCACAGCCAACCTGCCATGGATGGCCAACCTCCCATGGTCCCTCCCCACAGCTGGTCAATGTCCTGCAGTCCCTTCCCCCAAACTGGGCAAGACGGCCTCGATTGCCAGCCAGGCCAAGGGACCCCACCCATGCACGAATTCGTGCACCATGCCTCTAGTATCAGATAACCACTGCTTTTTAATTCTGTAAGATAGATTTGTTCATGTACAAGTAGTTGAAGAACCATGTATAGAAGCTGGAATGTAAAAGTACTTAAGCCAAACTTGTTCACCACAAATTCTTCTGCTATCACTGCTGATAGATATTAGAAAAGAATACAAATTATCCAGAAAAAAAGAAGTGTACACCCGCACCCCTACTGCAATACCGATGGATGAAAAGTGTGAGAACTTGCCTCTTTCTCAGTGTCTCTAGAGATACATGTCCACTGGTTCTCCTTCACACTGTACGCCCAGAAGTCAGCAAGATCTTGTGTTCCATCCCAGCCACCAAACAAATAAACGGTCTCTATGAAAATTAGAAAAATATGTGTAAAATGATAAATTTAAGGACAAAATATAAGTCTAGGCATCCAGACTTACCCAGTTGTCTCTAAAACCATTAAAAAAGGTACATCTATATAAACTTAAAATTTTTAAACTAGTAGCATTCCAAAATATTTCTAGACTAGTGTTTCTTAAACATGAGTATGTGGAAAAGCTGCTGTAGAACCACTATTTTGAGAGAT
Organism: Myotis nattereri; assembly: GCF_964212035.1. Classification (NCBI taxonomy): domain Eukaryota; kingdom Metazoa; phylum Chordata; class Mammalia; order Chiroptera; family Vespertilionidae; genus Myotis; species Myotis nattereri. The sequence goes on along the minus strand of NC_138086.1, from coordinate 23,178,243 downwards.
TTATAAAAATACAGACAATGAGGAGGAATTCCCTAAGATTCTGCTTCCATAGGTATTTAGTAGGTAAAAAAGAGTCTGTATTTTTAAAGTATCCATGGTGAATCTGATATTCAGCCAGTATAGGAGTTTCTGTGTTAGCCCACGAAAAATTTACATTTACCACCTTCTTAATAATGCAGCTTCAGACTGCAAAGAGAAAAAAGAGAAAGAAAAAAAAATACCAAAGAAATATACAATGTAAAATATAATATAAAGACATCTAGCTATTTCTGGAAAAAAATCACATTATAACTGTTTTCTCTCTAATGTTAACACCAAAAACAATAATTAGCCGGAAGTTAAAGTTAGATATCTTAAGAATAAAGTGATGCATATGGCCTTGGTATTCCCATGGAAAATTGGGGAAATGTTTCCATATATACTGTGGTAGCTTTTAACTCCTCATAAGTCCACCTTTCAATCATTTGTAGGTATCTTGAGAATTTGGTATCTTCTAACTCTGAAATGTCTATTATATCCATAGACTTTATCTCTGTGACAAAACTGATTTCTTGCTCAGTGAAAAATGAAAATCTTTATATATAACAATGTGTATTATCCCATTCTTTTTATATAATAAGAGTGCCTTTCCTTTCTTCAAATATTTCCCCCCTTTGTAAATAAATGTCTTATGTCTAATGGTTATACAAGCCCAGCAATTATTTTTTATAAATTTAATTAGACATCACAGGAAAACGGTAAAGCCATCTACTCTCTTAACTGACATACCCTAGTCATATATATGAAGAGACTACCATCTAAGTTATGCCCCACCATAAAGGGTTATAATTCAAAGTGCACTTGGAAATATTGTAACACCGTTTAAGAAGTGTCTTGCCATTCATAGAGTTGGGCTCTCTTCTAAGAGGTTTTTGCCATATTGTCATATAATTTCAAACTCTAAGTGAATTTTCTAAGTGAAACATCCCATTCTATGCCCCAAGAATCTGGGGAAATCAAAACAATACTTCTGGATAAGAACAGACCACTGGAACAGGACTGAGTTCTAGTGCTAACTCAGTGAAAGGTCACTTAACCTCACTGGTTATTAGTCTTTTATTTACAAAACTCTCAGTGTTGTGAAGTTCTTCAGATACAAGTTCATGAAAACATTCTGAAGGCTGTCAAGTATGAACAGCATTTCTACCTTTAAAATGCACAGAAATAAAAAATACTTGTGCCTGATTCCATGTCTAACTCAGTACCTGGAACACTTTGGCTCTGTACAAATGTGAACTACAATATCAGAACTACAACAATCCATTCCCATTAGTTAAGTAACATTCTGTTTCTGAAATGGCACACAGTAATGCCCAGATACATAGAATTTTACAGGGAAAAAATTAAAGAATTTTGATCTGGCTTAAAAATTATTTGTCAAGGCCTCACTGTAAAGGCAGTTAAAACCCTGTTAAACTCTGAAGCCTAGAGAGGGCGGGGGTATATAACTAAAATAGCAATAGCAATTGACCTTTTGTTTTATAGTTTCTGGCACACTCTGGATAAGGTTATCCTGGTTCATTAACTTTAATAACCCTCCCTCTTGGACTCTGGGTTCTCAATGTTCTTTCTGAAAGCAGGTCTCTTTGTACGCATAAATTCTCACAGCAAAGAAAACCCACATTTCCACAACAGCCTCATTGATAGCTGAGCAAAATAAAATCTGGCACAGAGCAAGCATCCCAATGGAATTAATCCAAGATGTCATTCTTGTCCATGAATACTTTGTGGTCCCAGTTGAAGTTTAATAGTAAAATTGAATAAATCAGAGAGAAACAGGACCTTTTGACATACCTGAATGATGCATAACAAAAATTTAATTAAATCATCTAATTATTTAATTCAAATCATTCAGAGATGAGATATTATCTAGAAACAAATGGCAGCAAAAGTATTATTTAATGGATAAATAATATAAGAAACTTTTAAAAAGTATAGAAATAATTGGAGAACTGTAGTGAGAAGTTAAGAAAGTAGAAAAAAACATTATTTGCAACAGGATAGTTTGGTTTACTGAATATCCATTCTCAAGCTTAAAAATTATACAACAATTCATGTACATCCCTGGGACAGTACAATCGTCCTTAAGCAGCAGCCCTCTCTTTATTTTTTCTTAAAGGAGAACAGGCTATAGAAGTTATCCATTTCTCCCAGCACTCAGAGACATGTCTGGTCAATATTTTTTTAATACTAATCTGAATTGACAAGGTACATTAGAGAATAATTAAAAAAAAAAAAAAAAGAAAAGAAAAGACAAGGGAAGGAACTAAGATGGCGGTTTAGGTAAACACCTGTACTCACAGCCTCCCAGAACCACATCAAAATTATAACTAAAATACAGAACCATCATTCAGAACCACCTGAAATCTAGCTGAATGGAAGTCCTACAACGAGAGAAGCAAAGAAGAAAGCACACTGAGACTGGGAGGAGGAGCAGAGGCATAGACTGAGCTAGTCCAACACCCACATGCTGCGTTTTTTTAATCGGGAGGGATATCTCCAAGGAAGCGAGTGTCCCAGCTGCTCACCAGACTCCCAGCCTAGGGTTCCAGAGTCCCTATAACTTCAAGCTGTAAAAACCAGCAGGGATTGCAGCTGAGTGACATAAAGGCTGCTGGAGACCCAGGTGTTCCTCTTAAAGGGCCCATGCAAGAATTTACATGATCTTGCTTCCTCTGAGCTCCAGTACAGGACAGCAGCTTTAGGGGAATCCAGGTACATATGGGGAGGAATTGGACTGTATGGCATAGGAGCAGGAACTTGGGTGTAGCTTTCTCCCACAAGGGTGCTCCCAGGGGTCACTGTTCCTGTGGGACCTCCCCCATCGCAGAGCTGACTAGCAGTCATATCTGAGTTTCCATCAGCTTGGCCCACACTGTTCTCTCCACCCTGGTGATTCCCTGAGACCCCACCCAATCCAATTTGCAGCCCCAACCAAGTTGTTTGCAATTGCTTTTCCATATATGGTCTGTCCTGGCTCAGGCTTCAGACATTGCTAAAAACTCTTAAACAAGCAGCAGCTGGCATCACCATGCCCCAAACCAATTAGTAAAAAGTCCAAGACCCGGCACGAACACCAGGATGCCTTGCTTCATAGCTGGGCCTCACCCAGGCACTTCTAAGCCCAATACAAGTAGTAGTCATCTGCAGATGTCACTGTAGCTCCTGCTAGTGGCCTTAGGCATTGCCTGACTTTGCACCTCCTGGGAGGCCTCAGTCAGTGCACCCGATGGACAGCTTCAGACCATACCATATTACAACTCTATGTATCCACAAGCAGCACGCTCCAGGGGCAGACTCAGTGAGCACCAAAGCCCCAATGAAGCAAGTCCTGCTCCAAGGCGTGTCTCCTGCACGGCAGCTCTTTTATTGTAGACACAGCTGGTCCTCACAGCCAATTCCTCCTAGTGACGCCAATGGCAATAAAGGCTCAACTACAAGAAGACTGTACACACAGCCCACACAGGGGCACACCTAGAGTGCCCAGCTCAGGTGACTGGGGAGACTGAGCCACTGGGCCCTATAGGACCCCTAACACAAAGGCCACTCTACCAATTCCAGGAGACATAACAGCTCTACCTAATACATAGAAATAAACACAGGGAAGCAGCCAAAATGCAGAGACAAAGAAACATGTTAAAAATGAAAGAAATGAAAGCAAGCAAAATACTGGATATAGAGTTCAAAACAATGGTTATAAGGTTAGTCAAGAATCTTAATGAGAGTTTCAAGGATCTTAATGAGAGCTTCAAGGGACTTAATGAGAGCATCAAGAGTTTCAGTGAGACTTTCAAGGATCTTAGTGAGAATGTTAAAAACATGAAAAAGAACCAGTCAGAAATTAAGCATACACTAACTGAAATAAATAATAATTTACAGGGAATCAACAGTAGAATAGAGGATTCCAAAAATTAAATCAACGATTTGGAATATAAGAAAGCAAAAAACACCCAATCAGGAGAACAAAATGAAATAGAAAATAACCCCAAAACATGAAGATAGTAAGGAGCCTCTGAGACAACTTCAAGCATACCAATATTTACACTATGGGGTTGGAGACGAGAGAAAGCAAGATATTGAAAAGCTATTTAAAGAAATAATAACAGAAAACTTCCCCTACCTGGTGAAAGAAATAGACCAGGAAGCCCAGAGAGTCCCAAACAAGAGGAACCCGAAGAGGCCCAGGCATCATAATTAAAATGCCAAGGGTTAAAGACAAAGAGAGAACCTTAAAAGCAACAAGAGAAAAGCAGTTAGTTACCTACAAGGGAGCGCCCATACGACTGTCAGCTGATTTCTCAACAGAAACATTGCAGGCCAGAAGGGAGTGGCAAGAAATATTCAAAATAATGAAAAGCAAGGACCTACAACCAAGGTACTCTACTGAGCAAAGCTATCATTTAGAATTGAAGAATACAGGGAAACGACAGTAGAATAGAGGATTCCAAGAATTAAATCAACAATAAAGTGCTTTCCAAACAAAACAAAAAAATAAAGGAGTTTATCACCACCAAATCAGCATTATAAGAAATGTTAAAGGGTCTTCTTTAGGAAGAAAAAAATAAAATATAAGAATAAAATAGCAATAAATACGTATCTATCAGCAGTTGTAGCTAAGAAACAAAATAAACAAACAAGCACTATAATAGACAAAACAAACTAATGAGTCAGAGGCATGGAAACATGGAATAGACTAATGAATCTCAGAGGGAAGGAGATAGGGGTGGGGGAGAGAGGCGAGAAGAGATTAACCAAAGATCTTATATGCATATATGTATTACCTATGGACACAGACAATAGGGTGGTGAAGGCCTGAGATGAGGTGGGAACCCGGTGGAAGGGAGCAATGGGGGAAAAAAGAGGGACATCTGTAATACTCTCAACAGTAAAGATTTTTTTTAAAAGAGTCCCTATCCTCCAGGAGCTTACACTCAAATCAACAATATAAAATAAGTATACAGCCCTGGCTGGTGTGGCTCAGTTGACTGAGCGTCATCCAATGCACTGAAAGGTTGCCAGTTCAATTCCTGGTCAAGGCGCATACCCAGGTTGCTCGTTCAATCCCCAACTGGGGCAAGTAGGGGAGACAACCAATCAATGTTTCCCTCTCATATCAATGTTTATCTTGTTCCCTCTCCCTCTCCCTTTCTCTCGCTGTAAAAAAAAAAAATCAATAAAAACGTATTTTTAAAACAAGTACATAAATCAACATGATTGCAGGGTAGATAAGTGCCATCAGAAAGGTTTCATGGTAACAGTGGTATTTGCATCACAAGGTGGCTTTGTTGACAGAATGGGGGACAAAAAAGAGGACATTTCACCAGAGTAAAAAATAAAGGTACAGAGACAGAAAAACACAAAAAGTGTTTTAAAAGACATGGACTCTTAAGTCAGACAGGTCTTGAACAGATTTGTAGCTGTGTGATCCCCACCAAATTCCTTAACCACTGGTTTCCTCATCTATAAAATGGCATCCAGTCCCTATCTCGTAAAGCAACTGTGAGACTTAACTAATGAATGGAAAGTGGTAAAAACTGTGTAATGAATAAGTGGACTGTTCAATTTAAAAGAACACAGAAGGTAATGAGGTTAAAAAGACAGGCAGTGGCCAGAACATGGAAGGGTTTAAATTAAAATATAGAAACAAACTAAGAACTTGACACCAGACTTTGGAGTAGCTACAGAAGATTTTAGGCAGATTTAGCATGGTCAGATCACAACTTGCAGCATATGGGACTGACTGAAAATGAGGAGCCAATGAAAGAAAGGAATTGGATTTAAACTGACCAATAATAGCATATGTTTAAAATTTTAAACCAATTTCATTCTAAGAGACTATAAATGATTCCATCGTCAACCAATCAATAAATCTCTCATTACTTAGGCCACAAAACTAAAATTCAACCATATTCTTTGGTACAGGTCCTTTAGGTAGCAGTATTGAATAAACCCTGCAGCTACCTAGTGCCAGGAGTACTAGTCTACGTTATCTTATGTACACTAAAAATACAGTAGAGATATTAACACATCAGTGTCTTCACACCATTTTCACAAAGAAGCAGGCTTTTTATTTTAAGAGCCCGAATGCAATTATCTATCCTATTCTGATTTTTAATGGTAAAACAGACTGTGCTGATTGCATTATCCTCCACAAGATGGCACACTATTTTTGTAGTTCAATTCATTTTTCCTGTTTGAAACAGTACAGAATACATACACTATGGCACTAACACAGCATGAGCCCAATATTAGATAAAATTCTTGTGTCAAACAAAAGAAGTAGGAGAAGTGTTAACAGGCTAGTGAAGGAGGTTATCTTAATTCTTAGTTTAATATAGACACTGAGAGGGGGGAAAAATAAAGTGGAAAATGCAGTTTTAAGAAGTGCAAATTATATTTAAGATAAAAATGAAACACTGTCAGAATATTTAGTTTAAAAGTTTAATCCTTTAAAAAATGCAATTAGGATGGACATGAGAAAATTTGAAGAGAGCAATAAAAAAGAAGGGGAAAGATGTTTTATAAGCTTCAGCCATTTCCTTGAACTCACAGGACCCAGCAGATTATCAACTGGATTCATCCACCTCCCCTTTTAAAAAAAAGTTATGATTTAAAAACTAACTAGATGACACTGATCTTTTTTCCCAGCTAAAAGGTTGTATTTTCTGTCTATAACAGTAAACACTGTATTCTTAATTAGGCTATATTTCAGAACTCCTTTGTGATAACAGTATATATGTAGCTACAGATCTATAGCCTTATGAATATATTTGTAATTCACAACAAAAACCCATGTTCACCTACTTCCTTCAAAGGTTTCTTTAAGGAACATTAGGAAAACCAATTATGTGGCCCTGTGTGTAAAAAAAAAAGGCACTTGTATAGAATTAATATAGAAGAGTCAAAGGTGCGGCTTTCCATAGAAGGGCTCTTCCAAGTGACAAGAATCACCCCCTCAAACTTCTTTTGTAGCTATCAAATACTGGGGTTTTGCCTGGGTCTTACTATCTATTCTGATTGAGAGAGGGAAAAAGGCAGGCATTATAGGTTCTCAAAATTTAGTGCAAGTTACATAACAAAGAAACTTCCTGGTAGAATGAACATTTAAATTTTCATCTGAACAGACTTGAACCCTGAAACAAAATAGACATGCCTTTTCTCTCTTTTTATTCACCTAATTTCCTCAGAGTTGAAACCCAATTCAGAGTTGAAGCATCTAATAAGTGGAGAGGTACAGGTTCAGAAATTATAATAAATGAAACTGACATATACATCCAGTAGTACAAAATACTAGATTTCTTCTCTACCATGGTATAAATGATAGAATTCACTTAGGAAGAAAGGAAAGTTTGAAAATTAAATAGTAACATTTATGTCATTATGTACTTTTTTATTTTTTTTCTTCATCATCATGTACTTTTTAAAATGGTAACTCTAGTCCTAGAGCTGCAGCAAAATGGGGAAAAAACTATATACTAAAAAAGAAATAAAATTTAGGTATTATTAAGTATTTAATATTTAAGAAAACAAGATATATGAAATGCTGTGAAGCCACTTTAAAAAGATGTAATGAACTTTACGAAGTTTTACTCTAGTGAAGGTGTTCTTAATTTTTTGAGTCAAAAGTCCCTTTGATGATCAGAATTCATGGATTCTCTTCCCAGAAAAATATACAAACAAAATTTGTATATAACTTCAACAGATTAAGAGCCTTCATTCTGGAAACCTTCAGAATGCATACTTAAAATAACAACTGGGCTTCTCTACACTCTATTTTACTCCTTAGGTACCAACTTCATAAAGATGAAACTTCCAGGTTCTTCAAACTCTACTTGGGAAAATCATTCTTCATTACTAACCCTACCTACACATTATCAACAAAATTACTAAATGGGGTTTAATATTTTTTTCTAAAAATCTTAAAAGTATTATGGCTTCGCTTACTTTCTAAAATTAGACAACATATATAAAAGATGAGACAAATATACCAAAATAATACTGGGTGAGTTATTCTCACCCCCCCAAAAAAAACTGCTTTTCAAGTTATTTTAAATTGTTTTTCAAAATTTTTAGTTATTTAAAAATATTTCCACTGTGAGATTCTGTCAAAAACCACAGGAGTAATTAGTATATTCTGCATATTAATATGCTGCATACAAATTACATAAATAACACATACTTTACATATAAAGTACATTATTTCTTATAATTCTCAGTATAGCTTAATTTATTATTCCTATTTTTATCAAAATTATTAGAACTCATTCAAGATCAAACAAAATGTCAGTGGTAAAGTCAGGAGGATTCAAACCCAGATATGTCTAACACACACACACACACACACACACACACACACGCACGCACGCACGCACGCACGCGCGCCTTTCCTACAAACTCAATCCCCAAACACTATATTTGGTTGTTAAACAAGTAAGACTGGAATAGAAAAGGTTCTTTTAAATATTTACAAAAAATACAATCATTTTGAAGATGATTAAGATCAACCTGATTAAGCCCTGGCCGGCTTGGCTTAGTGGATAGAACGTCAGCCTATGGACTGAAGGGTGCCTGGTTGGAGGCACGAACATGTAAATCTCGGTTGCAGGCTCGATCCCTGGTCCTGGTGCTGGAGACAACCAACTGATGTGTTCTGTGTGTCTTTCCCCCTCCCTTTCACTCTCCCTAAAAATCAATGGAAAATATCCTTACGTGAGGATTAACAAAAAAGAAAACACTAAAATACTAATAGGATACAGAATGGTGACAGAAAAGAATATAGACAGCAATGGTTAGCTGAAGGAAAAGACTGGGAATGCCAAGATATAAAAGTTACTGGATTTTTCAATAGCATTACTTTTTACTTTTGTTTTTTCTTGATCATAACAGATTCCTGGATAACCCAGACTCAGAACCAGACACCTGTTTAAACTGAACCTAAACCATAATTGCAGTCTTGCGAAAGTTCAAAAATCTTTCTCTGACCTGTCCTAGGGCATCTTTCCTTACATTTCTCTCTGCTTCCATACAACTGAATTCTCAGAAACTGCACTCCTGCCCCACCTCACGCTAGACCCCAAACCTAACTGCACCACCAGTTCCTCCTCCTCAATCCACCGACCCCCCCACCTACACACACACACTCCCAACTCAATTTTATTAGAGAAAACTTTTAAGATTTTGGTGACAGAAGACTCATGTTACAAAGTGTGCATTCTGCCATTTGCTGGCTCCACTACCATTTAGCTCTACGTTTTCCTTGTCCCCTTTCTCTGGTCTTAAAAGTTCTCATTGTACTGCAAAGAATAGTTCCTTCTATAATCAGTTCTCCTAGGAATTTTAGGTTGTACCCCATGCACCTTCACAAATAATAATTCCTTTCTAAAAGGAATACTGGTGAATAAAATTTTCTACAACTGCATTTTAAAGTAGAACATTTTAAACCACTAGGTAACTACCACCCAGACATAACAAAGGCATTATAAGTTCCATTATATTTTCAAAAGAGTGTGAAAAAAATCTACTGAAGACAATCTAAACACAAATTTTCATCAAGTATTTAATTTTTCTAGATTAAAAAACATTTGTACATAAATCTGATTCTTTAAGAAATAAGCATATGTATATTTACTGGACTCTCGGGTAGAAAAAAAGATGCCTAGATGCCTAAGATTCTACAACTGAGTCAAACCTATTTCTGTGGGAGGAAGAAGAGGGGCCAAGATCAGGAAAAAACTCCCTAGGCCTTGAAATGAACCTTTTCCAAAGAGACCTAATAATACTGCTAAACAAGTTCACAGGTTACTATATGAATTTAGCAGTTAATTTTAAATAAAATACGTTTTCTCATCTTGTTATTTACAAAATATTTGTGAATATACATGTCTAGATTATCTGCATTGAAATAATTTTTACTCTTAATTATTTTATGTCAACAAAAATAACTTATTTATTCCTAAAGTACTATGAGTGAATGAATATTGGCTCTCTATGTAGTAAAGAGTTCTAAAATCAGATAATAAAGTCAAATTAAACTAAATTTTTGGTATTATTTGCTTTTAAATTATACTAAATTTTTGGTATTATTTGCTTTCCAATATGGTAATTTGAAACTTATGATAATTTTAGCATTAACCTCTAAATATAATGGTATTTAAGCTGTCCTAGCCTATAGTAACCTAAGAAAAAATTTCCATACCAAATTATAGAAAATTTAAGAGGAAGCAAAAAAGAATAAAGTAAATGATTCATAGGCTTGTGAAAAGTGTTTGGCAATTAATGGATCCAACAATACTTAATTAGTCCAACAAGACTAATTTGATAGTCTCTCCCTCTAAAATATATCTTAAGTGTCTCCTTCATTCCTATAATTCCCAGAGTATGACATTAAATTATAAATGCACTGAAAATCCAGAAATACATCAAAGTTTACTATGAAAATCAAATACAAATACACGACCCCCCCCCCCCCCCCGCCCCCCGCCACACACACAGCTATAAAAGGTTACACATTACATTTCTTTTAGGTTATTTAATTTCATTTGTTCAGCAGCCTCTCCTCTCATGGGTTACTACCTAGTTTAGATTATACCTGTGGCTAATGCCTATTTTCTTTGCTCTTTGGTATGGGCATTAACATTTAACCTTTGGAATGAATGGAAAGTAAATTCATGTTAACCTGATATTTAAAAATGCATAAATTTATTTTAAAATTTGCTTTCCACTGCAAGTATCCCTCACCTGTTTGAACATCAATAACCATCTGATGGCCTCCTCTCATTCCTGGTCGGTTATCTTCTCCATCACCTGAGGTAGAAATAGTATTTCCTTTTAAAGGAAAAACAAAGAACAACCGCAAACCCAAAGTAACTTTATTCATAAGCATGTAATGACTAGTGAAAATAACACACACTTATTCTTTTAATAGGAAGTAAAAAAGATTCAAAAGAAATAATATGACACATAGGTATGTTTATAATAATTATCTTGCTCTTTTTCCCAATTGCTTTCAGGCTATTATTGCAATTGGAAGCTATTTCCAATGTATTTATGACCAATGTCATAAGTCAGCAATAATATAGGATATTCCACAAAAACCTCAGACAAGAAAACTCTAAACTCTGAAGTGACAAAGTGAAGTGGGAGACAATTACAGAATTACTAGTAGATATCAAGTCTATTATCCACGCACAGCTTATAAACAGAATAAGCAGTTTTAAAGTTCACAAAGCTACTGAAAATTAAGATTTTTATCAAGTTTTATACTCTTGATAATTTTCTTATTGTGTTAACTTTGTGCCAGTATTTCAGAAAATAGTTCCTACATAAAAGACCAACAATTTTATATGAGCACTGACTGAGAATACTAAGATTTGCTTTTCTTTTATTGTTATTTCCATTACAAAGCTTAATAAGTATGTTTAAATATAATCAGTGAAACTTTTAAACTTCTGTAGGAGAAAACCAGTGCTAAACTTATATCTAATCTTACTTTATGCAAAATTTTATATAAATGAAGATATAACTTCATTGCAATGATTCAATAGGTTACAGGATTCTAATATCTTACTTGATATATAAACCAGGGAACACAAAGTTTTCTTTATACTCTCATATTAATGGAAATATATTACTTTGGCTAATAACTTTCCTTGTATTAGCTTCTGCCTATGTAAAATAGGAAACATGCAATTTTTTACTAATTTCACAGGGAGACTATGAAAAAGACTAAAATATCATTTGCAACAGCATGGATGGACCTGGAGAGCATTATGCTAAGCGAAATAAGCCAGTCAGAGAAAGATAAATATCACATGACCTCACTCATTTGTGGAATATAATGAACAACATAAACTGACGAACAAAAACAGATCCAGAGACAGAGAAGCATTGATAAGACTGTCAAACCTCAGAGGGAAGGTAGGGGAGGGTGGGGGTAAGGGCATGAGTGGGAGGATCTGAGGCAAAAAAGGGATAAGGACACATATGTAATACCTTAATCAATAAAGAAAATTTAAAAAAAAAGAATGTTGCCAAAGAAGGAGACATATATGTAATACTTCAAACAATAAAAAATTAAAAAATAATAAAAACAATTAAAGAAGAATTAAGTAAATTTTAAAAAGTGCATTTCTCTGTTTTTCTTATAATTATAGCTGAACATATATCTAAGTGGCCAATGCAATGTGATATTAGTGGAAATTAATTACTGGAGAATTCTAAAGAAAGGGGTGCTTCTCTCCATTCTGCTACTTGTAATGTAGATACAATGGCACAGCTGTGAGAATAAATATTTCACCTTAGTGAAGACAAAGGGGAAATGTGGAAGTAGTTGTATTGTCTTAATTTACCACCTTTTGGGTATTGTTTTTACATGAGACAGAATTAAAATTCTACGTTGTTTAACCTTTTATTTCAGTGTATGGAAAGACAAAATGAATTCTAACTTACACTGACAAAAGAATAAAAATAAATAAAATGTCAGTTCTTATATAAAGAATAAAATGCAAAACTGAAGTTTTTCATTACTATGATACTCAAGAGCTAATCATTCAAAAGTTCTCTCTGCAAATTCTTTCTCCTTTCTAATAGTTAGGTTTAGATTTTGCAGCTCATTATCATTGAAGTTTTGTCCTTTTCTTTTTTCACCCAGTCAGTAATGCCACTTGAAAGAACAGATTAAGAAAACATTGAGCCCTGACCGGTTTGGCTCAGTGGATAGAGCGTCAGCCTGCGGACTGAAGGGTCCCAGGTTCGATTCCGGTCAAGGGCATGTACCTCGGTTGCGGGCGCATCCCCAGTGAGGAGTGTGCAGGAGGCAGCTGATGGATGTTTCTCTCTCATCCATGTTTCTAGCTCTCTGTCCCTCTCTCTTCCTCTCTGTAGAAAATCAATAAAATATATTTTTTTTAAAAAAGAAAAAAACAAAAAACACTGAAATAAATTTATTGTATGTTTGTACTTTATATATTTAATACATTAGTTTTCAAATATGCAATTATGTTTGCTGTAACATCTTCTTTGAATAAAATTACCTCATATACAACTGATAAAAATAGGAGAACTAATACTCCTATAATGCAGAAATTATGGGTACTCATAGCAATTTTCTCCAGTATATTAATGTTTAACACTATCAGAAGAAAGTTTTCTCATAGTTAAAGAGAAGACCTTAGCAATCAATAAATGATGATCATAAGAAAAAGCTGAATATCTATGGAACTGCCTTCCTTCTTTTTTAAAAAATATATTTTTATTGATTTCAAATAAGGGAGAAGGAGAGATAGAAACATCAAAGATGAGAGAGAATCACTGACTGGTTGCCTCCTGCACACCCCCTACCTGTGCCCTGACCAGGAATCAAATCATGACCTCCTGGTTCATAGTTGACACTCAACCATTGAGCAACATCAACCAGACACAACTGCCTTCCTTTAATGCAAGTAGTTGCAGTAGAGAATTGCTACACTTTCTACTATGTTAACCATCTGGCAGAGTAATGAGTGCAGATGGGGTGACAATAACTTCCTCCACCTGAAAAAATAGGTTAATGAAGAAGACTACACCCTGAATCAGATTTCAAGTTTTGATTAAAACAGTCTTTATTAAAAACAGATGCTTTCTAGGTTCTACAGTTATAAGGAGAAAGCATGAGCCCCAGGATTTAAGGCTCCAAACTCATTTTGATGCTCAATATAAGTGCCTGCAAAGATTTAACTATACTAATATTATTTATTTTTATTAGGATTACTACTCTCATTTTTATTAGTATCTGGTTATAAAGTTCCATAGATCTAGAATGGTATGACCCATTTCTATTTTTCTCATAAGCCCTATTAGCTTTAGTGAGCAATTTTACAGAACTTAAGGTTTTACAGAAACATGTTTGGCATTACAACACAATGGTCTATAATTTTAGTCTCTATAAAAGTAATTTTGATGGTATTCTATGTAAAAACTGCCCACTCATCTGTTATAGCAGTAAAACCAAAAGGTTTAAAAGAAAAATTTAATATAATAAACTAAGTCTGCCACCTACTTAAGGAACCTACATCTTCTTTTATTATTTTTATTTTATTATTTTTTAAATTAATTTCTTTTTTTATTGTTTCAAGTATTACATATATTTCCTCCCCCCCTCCCCCACCAACCCCTCCCTGGCCACTCCCACCCCCCAGGACAAGCCCCCACCATCTTCTTTTAAATCCTGCTTTTCATTAACAGAGCACTTTGAAACTTGACCTACCTAGGGAAAAAATGAAATCAAGACATTACAGCAAAAGCACCCACACCTAGAAGATAGGGCTAACCTTTGGTGCTTTTTGGAATGATCTGACTCCATCGTGGCTTATATTCCTGTTGACTGATGTACTGATTGAACAATCCATCTGCAATAGCAAAGAATGAGAGAGAATTACAACTTAACCAGCTTACACTTTTTATTACAGCAAAAAAGGCAAAAATGTAGAAGCCTACATTAAGGGAAATTATTAATATATCATTAGCACATTTTCATAAAATATATCACTGCAGTTTTCATGCTACCTCAAATATAAAAAGTATTGGTTGAGCCCTAACCGGTTTGGCTCAGTGGATAGAGCTTCAGCCTGTGGACTGAAAGGTCCCAGGTTCGATTCCGTTCAAGGGCATGTACCTTGGTTGCGGGCACATCCCCAGTAGGGAGTGTGCAGGAGGCAGCTGATCGATGTTTCTCTCTCATGGATGTTTCTAACTCTCTATCCCTCTCCCTCCCTCTCTGTAAAAAAATCAATAAAATATATATATATTTTTAAAAGTATTGGTTGACAAAACCATGTAAAGAAATTGTCTTGAAGGCAGTTCATATTAAACTTACTATGCTTTCCCATTTTGTCACTACTATACAAGAAAACTAGAGAAGAAAATGGAAGCTCCAACTACTTTGGTTTAGGCCCTATATCTTCAGGAGAAAAACAAAACAAAACAAAACACTATTCCGCTGAAGTGAAAATTCCATTTGTATAGTTTTGAGTATAAAACTACATAGAGATCAAAGTACCAGTAATAGTTATTAATATGTTTATTGAACACTTAATAAAATTAGAATTCATGCTATCTTACATACCTGATTTAATTCTAAAAACAACCTTATGAACAAGGCATTATCATCTCCATTTTACAGATGGGGAAATGGAGAAATTAAGAAATTTAACCAAAAGCACATCTTCTAACCTAGATCACATATGAATAAATTCTTAATTTACTTCTTAAGAGAAATTGTTACACTAGTTACTATAATGGTCATGGAGATTTAACTCCCCACATAAATATATCCTACCCCAAATAATTATCAATCCCTAATCCCATGCCTCTCAACAAAGATTAAGAAAGATATGAAACACAATACTGGCACTGAACCATGAGGATTTTTTGAGGGGACTTCTAGGAAATGTTCCCTACTTCTACACAGACGTACAGAGAAGAAAAATCTACTTTTATCCTTCTAAAAATTTTCATATCTGTATGCAATGTACACAATTGCTACAGCCAATCTGTAGAGATATGAAAATGAAGTCAGTTCTATGATGATAATAAAGCAGACAGAGATAAAGAAACTGGATCACTGAATCAAAGAACCATGAAACTACCTATGGACTTCTTGTTATGTGATATAATAACAGTTCCTTACTTTTTAAACTATGATTTTCTTTTACAGGAGCCCAAATAGGTTATAATTTATAAAGTTACCTTTACGATAAATTCTTTCATTTGACTCTGATTTCAATCTGAATAAAGATTTTCCCTTTTGCTTAGTCACTGAGAGCAAATACTTTCCCAAAGAACTTACAAGTAAAACTGTCTGTTCTCTATGATTTGTATACTTGCTAGGGACTGTGTAATATACAGAACTCTCCCTAATCTCTTTTTCTGGCTAATCATGAAGCTGAATTGTAACCACACCATTACACTTTCAAGTCTTTCCAGATGGCTTTAATGGAAACTTCCATATATATATACACTCAATTTTTTTTTCTTTGCCTTTTGGACTTTTCAAAATTCCTTAAAAAAGAAAGTTCTAATATTCTTTCTTTCTTTTAAAATTAGTACTCATAAATTAGCATTTATATTTTGTCAAAGTAAGAGGAACAAGTAGATTCACAATTTATTTTAGTGAGAAAATTTCTATAATATAATTTACTCCCCATAGGCTTTTCTGATAATGCTTGCCCCATTGAGCCTATTTTAACCAATTCTCTTCCCTTATTACCAGAGCTGGATATCCTTTTTTCAGATAAAATGTTGTGGAACTCTTAATAATAGTAAAGATAAGATTATAGTAAAAATATTAATTGTAAATTTAAAATTATATGAAAATAAAACAGTAATTAAATTTTTTTCAGTTTTGAGAAAGGCACATAAAAGTTAAATACTCTTTCATCCAGGAAGGAGGACTGGATGAAAGATGTGAAGGGATTAGCCAAAGAACATATATGCATAACCCATGGACATAGACAATAGTACACAGACAATAGTGTGATGATGGCGGGGGGGGGGGGGGGCCGAGGGGGGGGGGGCGGCGGCGGGGGGAGAGAGGTTGGGTGGAAGAGGACAGAGTAGGGAAAAATGGGAACATCTGTAATAGTGTCAACAATAAAAAAAAATTTTAAATACTCCTTTTAAACGGAGAAAATAAAATTATTCAATAAAGACAATGATTTTAAAATATACACTAATTCTATAATAATAGCTAATGAAGAGGAGAGAGAAAAAGTAAAAGATGGGAATATATAGAAAATATAGAGTAGAAAAACTGAGGGAGATAAGCAAATTGCACACATGAAAAATACAAAGCAAAAAATAAAGAAATGTATAAAAGTAATAAATTTCACATTATTTGAAAGTAACCAATTACCATATTACTTATCTCCCATAATAGTTACACAACTTTAAATAAGTCAATTAAGTTCTTTATCTGAAAAAAATGGTGTTTAAGAGTTGGATAGAGCCAGAAGTTCCTTCCAAATGCAAGCATTTTAGAACTTTACCATTGTTAGAACCAATATACACTGAGTGGCCAGATTATTATGACTGGCCAGATTATTATGACCACCCCATCAGTACTTTGCTGGGCCACCTTTTGCCTTCAATACTGTGGCGATTCTTCTTGGCATTGACTCCATGAGATGTTGAAAGGTGATGCGAGGAATCTGACACCATGCCTGATGAATAGCACTGTCCAGTTCTGTGAGATTTGATGGTTGTGGAACCAGCTGCCTGATGGCTCTTTTAACTTCGTCCCACAAATGCTCAATTGGATTGAGATCTGGTGATTGTGGGGGCCACCTAAGCAAGGTATAAAGTCTCCCTCATGTTCTTGAAACCACTCCTGCACAATATGAGCACCGTGGCATGGCGCATTGTCTTGTTGGAAGAAGCCATCTCCATTGGGATACACCATCAACATGATAGGATGAACTTGATCAGCAACGATACTTAGGTATGTTGTGCTATTCAGACATTTGTAATGATCTGGCCCTCTAGCAACTTCAGCATGAAATTATAGCTAATTTGCCTACAAACGTCAGGTGGTCATAATAATCTGGCCACTCAGTGTATTTATTGAAACTGTGTGTCTGGCTGGTTCTACCTTATGTTAATCTTAGGTAAGTCTCTATCTCCTTTTTTCCCCTTATGCTTTCTATAACTACTCTGAGAGAGAAATCACAATCCCACTTGGGAAAATTCTGCGAATTCTCCAAAAGGAGTGACCACAGAAACAGCTCTCATCAGATGAAGGGCCCCATCTCCAATCTTAGGTCATTCTGGACACTGCAGGTAAAATTCAATTCTATAATTGCTTTTTCAAACAATCTTAGCCTCATTCTTAATGACCTGAAAAGCTTACAAATACTCTACCCATCAAGACCTTCATTCTATTTTTCTCCTATCAAAGACAACTGTCCTAAGAAAATACTGTCAGTAATTTTCAAAGTAAAAACAACCAAACTCTCAAACATTATATAACTTTTATAAAATAATTTTTTAAATATACACACAACTCACAGATGGCAAAAATTCAACACTGACATACATCAAAAAGTTAAAAGTGATTTTGTTTGACAAGATTAGGGTGATTTTTAACTTGAGGGTTTCTTCTTTGTACTTTTATGTTACCCCAATTTTTTGTATCAAACACTATAATTACCAGAAGGAAGGCCACAAAACAACCAGATATATGGAACTATTTTCTGAACCTTAGGAAAACTTTGTAACATAGTTATTACCAATATAAGTCATTTCACATATTTTGTTACCCCTGAAATGCCTATTCTTGCCAGCTCACTAGACACAGCTATGTTTCTACAAGCATTGCTTTGTACACTGACATGAGCTTTTTTTATTGTTTGTTTTAATCCTCACCAAAAGATATGTTTTTATTGAGTTTTTAGAGAGGGAGGGAGAGGAAGACAGGCAGAGAGAGAGAAAGAGAGACAGAGAGAGAGAGAGAGAGAGAGAGAGAGAGAGAGAGAGAGAGAGACATCAATTGGTTGCTGGTTGCTTCTGGCACACAGCCCAACAGGGGATTAAACTCACAACCTAGTTACATGCCCTGACCAGGAATGGAACCCGAAACCTTTTGGTACATGGGACGACACTCCAACCAAGCCACAGGGCCAGGGGACATTAGCTTGTTTAAACAAGGATAAAGTATATGCCCAAATATGCCCAAAGGATTTAGAATCAGGATTGCAGAAGATATTACTTTTAAAATTTATAATATTAAGTACCCCAAACAGAAAACATTAGAAATTATGATCTTACTCTAAGTCAATAAAATTAATCTTCTTCTGAATAATGATAGTTAATAGTGTATAACCAGAAATGCTCAGTATATTAAATGCTTAGAACAGAAAAAAAGGTAGGGGGTGGGAAAGTTTCCTAGCCACATGGTTGTCATTTCCTCTAAGTCATCTTAATGTTACTAAGTTCCTTACATTTAAACAATCTACTCATAAAAGTCCTCCTTTCAATAAAGCACATTCCTAGTACGTAATGGCACCCTGACAAGTCTACCAGTCCACACAAAATATAGTGGGGCCTGAATTACAAGTGTGCCAACTAACGAGTTTTTTGAGATACCAGCTGTCTCTCTGCCGATTTTTTGCATTGAGTTTATAGAGTAATTTGAGTTAACGAGCTCCTTAACGAGCTCGGTCTCGGGACGAATTAAACTCGTAAGTCAAGGCCCCACTGTAGTCACGCAAACATTTAAAAATATTGTTTTGAAAACTTTTTAATTTGCCTCCCTCTTTCCCTAACAAATCCCTTTTGTCTTCACTAGTCTAAAGTCACACAATTTTCTTTGCTATCTCTTACTCTTCTGTGTAGACGATTAGAAAACTTGAAGAAAATTATGTAGATACTAGAGGCCCAGTGCACAAAAATTCGTGCACTTGGGGGGCGGCGCGGGGGGGGGGGTGTCTCTCAGCCTGCGCCCTCTTGCAGTCCGGGAGCCCTTGAGGGATGTTCACCTACCGGCTTAGGCCCACTTCCCGGGGGATCGGGCCTAAGCTGGCAGTCAGACATCCCTCTGGCAGCCCGGGAGCCCTAGAGGATGTCCAACTAATGGCTTAGGCCTGGTCCTCTGCGCTGTCCAGACACGAGCTGGCTTCTGGCTGAGTGGCACTCCCCCTGTGAAAGCACACTGACCACCAGGTGGTAACTCCTGCATTGAGCGTCTGCCCC
This sequence comes from Myotis nattereri, assembly GCF_964212035.1. Taxonomy (NCBI): domain Eukaryota; kingdom Metazoa; phylum Chordata; class Mammalia; order Chiroptera; family Vespertilionidae; genus Myotis; species Myotis nattereri. The sequence goes on along the minus strand of NC_138086.1, from coordinate 23,158,482 downwards.
CTGATGGTCAGTGCATGTCATGGCAACCAGTCATTCCCAGTTGTTCCTCCCTTAGGGTCAACTTACATATTAGCCTCTTATTATATAGGATGGCACTATCAAATCTGGAAATAACTTTTAAAAAGACCTTAAAAGAAGAAATTACTTTCATTGAGTATCTACTGTGTGGAAGACACCACAAAGGTTTACTCATTTACTACTTAAAATAAACCTATGCAATGGCCATTAATTACTACAAAGATTAGAAAATCAAGGTTTAGAGAAGTTAAATAACATGCCCAACAACTCTAAAGAAAACAGTATAAAGCCCCATTCCAAAGTCCAAAATCTTTTCAACTCTTCATAGACAGCATGTGAATATAGATAAACACATATATATAACAGACTAACACACATATAATAGACTAGTTTTTAAATTGAAATCTAACATAAAATACTCTAATAATAGACATGGTAAAATGAAAACACACACATAAGACTTTGGGGGAAAAACTCACCATACTAGATCATTCTACTACAATATTAAACAAATTCAATATAATAAAAGAATAATAAAACTAAAGAAGCTGAAATATATCATTTACAATTTAAAGGAAAACATACAATCTCTCTCTTAAGACACTGGCTACTGTGGCTAAAGTTTACTTTTTATGTTTTGATTCTTCTCTGGAAAATTGGTTTGCCATTACTCCAGAATACTTACTAACTTAACAGAAGCATTCCTGTTAGTTGGAAGTGGTTGTATATCAATGGCCAGTTTGTGAGCTAGCTGTTTTACCAAAAACAACAATAACAACAGCAAAAATGATTTCTTCTTTTGGAGAAATCATGGCTTCACATAAGACACAAAAGCAAGAAACAGCCCCGGCCTTGTGTGGCTCAGTTGACTGGAGCATTGTCCTGTGAACTGAGTGGTCACAGGTTTGGTTTCCAGTCAGGGCACATAGCCATATTACAGTTCAATCCCTGGTTGATCAGGAGGGGTGCGAGAGGCAAAAATCAATGTTTCTCTCTCTCTCACCCTTCCCTTTCCCTTCCTCTCTCTCTAAAATCAATTGGGGAAAAAACCATGCACATAAATTATAGCCCTCTCACATCTCTTTACATTACAAATAACCCACTCTATTATTACCTTTCTGACATTTTCATTTTATAATATTAAATCATCCAAACACTGCGAATAAAAAATAATAGAGATAAAAAAAGAATGCTGCACTTTTCAGAGAAACATGATAATGATGACTCTCATTTAAAGACATATTATTGCCCTTTGCCAGGGAAACCGGGTTATCGATAAATAGCCCTGATCAAATCTGGAGCAGCTTACATTTAGTCACTATTTCAATAAAATAACATACTTAAGAATCTTCTTTTACATTTCAAAAAGAAAAGAAGTAATACAAATGTTTATTAAGGCTTTGGTAAATAATAAATCCGTTTCAAAACCATATGAGACATGCTAAAGAAACTTAATTTTTTAATAGAAAAAATTTAAGTTTTAGAAATCGAAGTCATAAGGTTGAAATTCTTTGAGGCAATCAATAAAAACGCTTCAAACATTAAAGCAGGGTAAAGATTTTTTTCAAAATACATTGCTTTCAGTACCTTGTTTTAATGTTCAAGAACTTCCTTTGAGAATCTAAAAACAAATGAGAAGTTCACATGTCTATCCCAAATAATATTCCCTATATTTCTAATTCTTGAAAGGCCTTTTGTTTTGATATTCTATATAATTCAGCAAAAAAATTTAGGCTCTCTACTGAAACAATGACATTCTCATCTATAAAAATAACAAATGAAACAGTGAGGCATTTAAATGTGCCTGTGAACTATCTACATTTTAAAAATGCTATTTTTAAAGAGGAAGCCAGGCAGTTGCTAATATTTCTATATATCTATTTTTGATAAAATCTAAAATAGGAAATCAGAAAAATAAAACTATAAAAAACAAATGGAAATATAACTTTGGAGAAAGCACACTAAGACCTAGTTGCTAACAATTTTCAAACTCTTTAAAGGCTCCAGTCCAAAACTACCTCATTTTTCCCTTATGATTATTATAAACTAGAGGCCCAGTGCACGAATTCATGCACCAGTGGGGTCCCTTGGCCTGGCCTGTGGGATCGGGCTGAAACCAGTTCTCTGACATCCCCCAAGGGGTCCCAGATTGCAAGAGGGCACAGGCCAGGACGAGGCACCCTACTGGTGTGCAATCAGGGCCGAGGAGAGACGTGGGAGGTTGTCCAGCTGGAGAGGGACTGCAGGAGGGCTCCAGGGCGTGTCCGGCCCCAGTCGGCAGGACCCCAGCAGCAAGCTAACCTACTGGTCAGAGCATCTGCCCCCTGTTGGTCAGTGCACATCATAGCGAGAGGTTGAGCAGCCTTAGCATGTCATTAGCATATTACACTTTGATTGGTTGAATAGATGACCAGACACTTAACATATTAGGCTTTTATTATGTAGGATAAACACATTTCATATAGTCCAAACTTGTCACAAGCTGTTCTTATCTCCAATAGTGTACACTATCTTAAAAAGTACATGCCAAAATATGAAACTTAGGAAGGAAGCTTTTACCAAAAGAAGAAAATAATGTTCAAACCTCACCTAAGATCCCCCCAAAAAGAGCAGAGATTATAGTACTACTGCCTGATTTCTCATCAAAACACAGATTACATTTTTTAAAAATTAAAAATTCATTTATAGGTAAATAATGTGTAGAGCATAAAAACTTTTTTGATAATTCAAGAGTAATAATGGCTAGGTAAAAGATTTTAAAAAAATGTATTTCAGCAGTTTGTTCAATTTCTGAAGAAAAATATGAATTAAGGCAGTTATAGTACAATAATAATGGAAAAACTGAACCTGTAAATCTAGGATAGTAAAGCATAGTAGTAAAAAGTATGGATTCAAATATTAGTTCTGCCACTTGCTAGCTTACACTGTCTTAGGCAAATTACTTAATCATTCTCATTTATTAAATGGGGATAACAACAATACTTACCCTAGAAAGTAGGTATAAGAATTAAACAAATTAATTCTTATAAAGGGTTTCATACATTTAAAAACAATTTTTATTGATTGATTTTTAGAGAGAGAGGGAGGAAGGGAGGGAAAGAAGGCGAGAGAGTGAGAGAAACACTGAGATGTTGTTCCATTTGTTTATGCATTCATTGGTTGTTTCATATATGTGCCCTGACCAGGACTCGAACCATCAACCTTGGTGTATAGGGACATTGCTCTAACCAACTGAGCTACCCAGCCATGACTTTATATAGAATTCAGAAGAGTAAATGGCACATTAACACCCTCAAATTCATGTTAGTTATGATAATGATAATTATGTAAAATTTGGAACTATACTTGGCAGAAAACTAACAATCTTTTATGCACAAAATGAGAACTTCAACACAAAGGCTAAAAGGAGTTAAGAGAAGGGGAAGTGACTGGAGTACAGGAATAATAAAAGAAGCTATCTTAAAAGAGCTGGCCTTGAAGAATGAGTTAAGAGTGAATACTGATATAAAGGAAAGTAATCAGGTAAGGGAATACAGCATAAACAAAGGCACAAAGACATGAATGGGCAAGAATATGGAAAAAAGCCATGTTTCCAAAAGCAGCCTGGCAGTCAGGTGGGGAAAAAAAGATTTTGCATTTTGAGTACTGCTGAGAAGAAACAGTATCCTAAGTTGAAAAGCAAAAATCTTGCTATCCTAGAACACAACCCTACCTACTGACCAATAAGAAACTCATCTCAAGATTCATAATACTAAAAAAAAAAAAAAAAAAAAAAAAAAAAATCAACTCAAGAGCTATACAAAGATATAAAAAGGAAGAGAAAGAAAGAATTATTTTAAGTGGCAAATATATCTGATTTAACAGAAAAATGCAGGCATGTAATAGATGAAAATGGTTAAATATTTTACCATGAATATAAAAAAGTTAAGTAAGCAACCCTCTTTATAAAATATAAGCACAAATTAAAGCTATAAACAGTTGAAAAGTAGAGATATAAATATTTGAAAATGATATGGTAAAGCAATAAGAGGAAATAAAATATGAATTGTCAGAACTGAAAGAAAGGAAAAAGAAAAAAATTAAAACATCACAGAAATGAAGGCCAAGGTGTCAGACCATACTAATAACATAGTAATAGAAATGAGATAAAGGATTTAGAGAAGCCTGAAGAATTCAGCATAAATGTGCTGTTAAAAAGAACAAATGAGAAAATGAAAGAAATAATAGACAAAGGCAACATATATTTAATTAAAAGGAAACAAAATACACAAAGTTAACAGTGCTGCCACACTGGAGTTGCCCTGTTAATATAACTTTAAAATAATCTAAAACTAAAATAAAATACTTAAACAGCCATAGAAAAAAAATTTAAATTCAAAGGAGCAAGAGTTGAAAATTATAGTACACTCTTGATAGCAATAATAAAAACTGGCTAACAGCAGAATAATACCCAAAAAGGTATTTGAAGAAGATAACTGTCAACCTAAAATTCCATATCCAGTAAATATATTCAAGAAAAGACATAAAATTGTCAAGCAAACAAAAACTGAGTTAATTTGCATTAGGAGAAATTGTAAAGGAAGTATTTAAGGCAGAAGGAAGATGATCCTACTTATAAGATCAGCAATACAAACAGTAATGAAGAAAAAAAATCTGGGTAAAATTAATGAACACTGGCTGTACAAAACAAGAACAACACTATTTTATAAGGCCTTTGAATGAAATTTCAAATAAAGGACAACAGCATGAGTTGGAAGGCAAGTAGATGAGAGTTGAAAGTCTATACTAATAATATGGTAATGGTTGAAAGGGAAGAGGGAAAAGGAACTGATGAATTTTGTTAAGTATGTATACTTGTCATAATTTCTAGACTAATCATAAATAAAATATACAGAGTGCATTACTTCCAAATGAATAAAAATGAAAAGATTAAAAAGTAAAAACAAGAGACAACAACCAAAAAGAAGAACAGATATGACAAAGAATGTAAAGTAAAACGGTAGGTTTAAATGTATATACTTATTAGTAATGCAAACATGTAAACAAATGGTTAAATCAAAAAAGGGCAAATTTGCCCTAGCCAGTTTCGCTCAATGGACCAAACATCAGCCTGCAGACCAAAGGGTCCTGGGTTCGATTCCGGTCAAGGGCACATACCTTGGTTGCAGGCTCCTCCCCGGCCCAGGCCCTGGTCAGAGATTGTGCAAGAGGCAACCAGTGGATGTGTTTCTCTCACATCGATGTTTCTCTGTCTTTCCCACTCTCCCTAAAAAAAATTAATGGAAAAATAACCTCGGGTGAGGATTAACAAAAAATAAAAATAAAAAAGAAGGCAGATTTTAAGGAATCCAACTAAATTTCCAGCAGATACTTCTTTTAAAAAAGGGTTCAGAACAAAAATAAAACATAGCATAACAAAATTTGTGACTTAGAACTAAGACAAGGCTTAAAGGGAAACTCTTGACATCAAATCCTACATTAGAAAAGAAGGATCTCAAGTTAATGGCCTCTGCTTTCATTTTATGAAAATAGAAAAGAGCAAATTAAAACAAAAGCATGTAGAAGTAAGGAAATAAAGACAAAATAAATCAATGAAATAGAAAGAGAGAAACATATATAGAGAGTGAAAAAGACAAAACAAAACCAAGAAATGTTTTCTTAAAATAAAAGTATTAGATCTCTAGCTAGACTGCTAAGGAAAAAAAAGACAAAAATTACCAGTATCAAAAATAAGAGATGACATAAAGGTATGAAGGGGATAACAAAATATTATGAACAACTTTATAACAATAAATTCACCAATTTAGATGAAATGAGCATATTCCTCAAGTACACAAACTACCAATGCTCACTCAAGAAGAAATACAGAATATAAATAGTCCTAAAGTTATTGATAATACTAAATTTGCAGTTAAGAACCTTGCCACAAAGGTAACTCTAACAAGATTTGAGATCTCACTTAAAAAAACTTTTAAGGAGGGAAATGGGCCTACCATATAATTAATAACCACTGCATAAACCAAGGGGTGAGAAGGGACAGATTACAGAGAGAAAAAAAGGAGGGAAAGAGGGAGTAAGAAGGAATAAAGGAGGTAAAAGGAGAGGGAGGAAAGAAGACCAAGACCTCAAGTTGAAACTTTAGGAAATTCAGACTAGTGAGCCTGTTGGAGTGCTATTTATGAAACTTTAATCCACCCTTTTTTCACAAAAGTAAACTTTTATTTCAAAAGGAAATAAGATAAATACTGCAAAAATAGGTTTTCTTTGATAATTTCCTGTTCCTAGGTGATTACTTTTGCCCATCATCACTGGATTCTTCCTTTTTTCCCTGGCATTGTCAGAAAGGAAGTGGCAATGTTTGGTTCAGGAATCACCTTTAATGTAAAGATATTTCTAGGTAAATATAAAGCTAATTAGAGACACTTTCTTAAAATATAGACCATACTTGAAGAGTGTAGTAATATATATATATATATATATATATATACACACACACACACACACATACATATATGTATATGTACATGTACGTATATATATGTGTGTGTGTGTGTGTGTGTGTGTGTGTATGTATATATATATATATATATATATATATATATATATATATATATATATGGTAATTTTTGTTTCCCTTATTATAAGATGCTTGATAAAAGATGCTTTGGATTCTCTAGACTTTCCTATTTAGCAAGGAGGAACTTCTTGCCCTTTTCTGCTATGTTTTTAGTGGAACAGAAGCCAAAAAACTCTGCAATGTTTACTTCCTTATTTGTCCAACAAATTATCATCAGTGAAGTCAGCAGCAAACTGAACAACCCTGGAAAGAATGTTTATTAACTAAACACTGTTGCAAGCCAGTTGAGGAGTACAAAAAATATGACTTGGCTCTAAGTCTCAAGAATAGTTACTACCAATTTAACTTGGTTCCTTCCTAGAGGAGGAAAGATAAGTCTACATAGTATATGAGTTGGACATGATTTTAAGAAATTCTCTTAAATGTGTATATAGCTAAACAGACAGTTTTAAAATCTAACTGCTTTTAGCCTAAGAATTACAGAAAGTTGTCAGTTCTTGTTGCTATTATTGTTGTTTACTTTAACAAAATATTACAGGACAAGAATTTGAAATAAAACAAAAACCTCAAAATTACTTGTGTCTTTCTTATTCTGTAAGTTTAAAAAATATATATAATTCATTCTCTGAAATGGCATACATGCATACACATATACTTTCACTAGTGGCAGTTTAATGGTTTGGGGAGGATTACCATACATATTTTATTTGTTTATATTCCAAAGTATATTCTATTTCATACATAATAATCATTTATTTGCAGGCATCATTACCAATTAAATAAGCAGTAACAATGTACAAGGCTGAGAGGCAGGTTTATTGTTGTAACTCAATGGAGCTAGCCCTGGGCAAACTACAGCCCAGCTGGATTCGGCCCATTTGAAATGAATAAAACTAAAAAAAAAAAAAAGACCATACCCTTTTATGTAATGATGTTTACTTTGAATTTATATTAGTTCACACAAACACTCCATCCATGCTTTTGTTCCGGCCCTCCGGTCCAGTTTAAGAACCCATTGTGGCCCTTGAGTCAAAAAGTTTGCCCACCCCTGACTGCTAGAAGCACCTCAATTTAAGTTAACCTTAAATTTATAAAGAAGGCAGTACTGGTTCTGTTTCCTTCCTTTGTAAAATGCTACCAATATCTGATAAGTGAGTACCTAATAATATTAGATGATAACAGTGATAAGATTAAAATATATAAAAACATTGAGAAAGTCTATGGTTCTTTATTTCTTTCTATAAAAGATTCACCAAATTTTATTCCACAAGTTTTATATCGAGCATTAAGCAGCTTTTACTCACAATGCTTTTGACACCAAATGTATGGGGGTTTTTCTTACAGCAACCATTTCTCTAATTCTGACACCAACCAGGTATCCAACAATTCAATTTAATGCTGACATTATCTATCTGGAGTTAAGCATCAGATTCCATAAATTAAACGGCTCAGTCCCACAAGATGATCCCCACTTCAGATGCCAAGCACAAGTCCCAGAGGTCACAAATCAAGGCTTCCCACAACTCTCCTCAAAGTTCAATAATTCAGTGTGATCACATAATTCAGGAGAGTGATTTACTTATTATTATTATAAAGGATACAACTCAGGAATAACCAAATGGAAGAAAGGCATAGGGCAAGGTATTGGGAGCAAGTGTGTGTGTATAGCTTCCATGCCCTCCCTAGGCATACCACTCTCCCAGCACTCTGATGTGGTCACCAAATTGAAAGCTCTTTGAGCCAAGTTGTTTAGGGCCTTTTTTTGTTGAGGTTCCACTGGCTGTTGGTGACTAAACTCAATCTCTGATCCCTCTCCCCTCATCAGAGGTGGTGAGGGAGGTGCTACTGAAATGTCCAGCCTCTAATCATATGTTTTGGTCCTTCTGGAGATCTGAAGCTATCTAGGAACCCAGCTACCAGTCATCTCAGCAAGCAAGACACTCTTATCCTTCCACAGATTCCAAGGGTTATAGAAGCTGTGTGCCAGGAACTATACAAAGACCAAATATATATATATATTATTTCAGAAGCACCTATTCTGTTTTTTGTCACCATGGAAGTCATTGTGGGAAACTGTTTTAAAGGATGCCATTGTATAAAGCAGAGATTTTCAACTGGTATGCAATTTTAAAACATACAATACCTGTTTTTTTTTCATTGGTTTCAGAGAGAAGGGAGAAGGAGAGCTAGAAACATCAACTTTGGGAGAGAATCATTCATTGACTAGCTGCCTCCTGCATGCCCCATACTGGGGATCGAGCCCACAACCCTGGCATGTGCCCTGACTGGGAATCGAACTGTGACCTCCTAGTTCATAGGTCAATGTTTAACCACTGAGCACACCAGCCGGGCGCAATGCCTGACTATTTATTCTAGGGCACTAACCTCTTTTCTCTTAGATTGTCAAATAAAAAAATGACAGCTGTCAACACAGCAATGGCTGTTCAATGTGAATAAATCAAAATTATATCTTTTCTTTTGTCAGACCTGCAAAACATATATTTTGGTGTGCTGCAGAATTTTAGTAATTAGTTTATGTGTGCCATAGGATGAAAAAGATTGAAAACTGCTGCTATAAAACAACAGAGATCCTTTGTAAAAGAACAAAACATATCAGACCTTAAATATTCAAATGGGTGTCATCCTACAACATAGTTACCTTGCGCGATTACATTGTTCTAACATTCACATTTCTTTCAAAACCCAAGAATATCATCAATTATGTAGCATTCACACCACACAGAAGATGTTTCTATTATAAATTTCCTCATTCATTATAACCGTCTATTAATGACATTTTTGGCTTATCCAACCATCTCTTTCCTCAAATTACACTATTATTTTTTATTAAATATATTTTATTGATTTTTTTTACAGAGAGGAAGGGAGAGGGATAGAGAGTTAGAAACATCGATGAGAGAGAAACATCCATTAGCTGCCTCCTGCACACTCCCTACTGAGTATATGCTCGCAACCAAGGTACATTCCCTTGACCGTAATCGAACCTGGGACCCTCAGTCTGCAGGCCGACACTCTATCCACTGAGCCAAACCGGTTAGGGCCAAACTACACTTTTAAACAATGACAATTTGCTACCAACAAAAATAATGTAAATAAACAGGCTACTAATACTGAGGATAACATTAAAAGCCTTTTCCATTCATTTATAAGTGCATAGTTTCCCAAGAAGACAACCTAGATTTAGCTATGTGATTCAATGTGCTTCTTTTTTGTTTTTCAAGTTTCATTACATTGTAGACCTATCTTAATAAAAGAGGTTCCTAACCAAGAATCTAACAATCTTTACAGAGTAAAAAACAAACAACAACAACAAAAATAAAATAAAATAAAGGAAACTAATAACTCACATAAGCGTACATTCTTTTTAAAAAACTTTGAATATATTTAAAATCACACTAATAACCAACTAAGTTTAATGTCTATAACATACCATTTACAGCTTTTTCAATCAGCTCTTCACAAGCATCAAAATCACCCTTCAACACCAGTTTATCATGCAGATCTGTTAACATAGGATGTTCCAGGGCAATCTTGGTTTTCTTTTGTAGTGATTCAAAGGCTTCTGTATAATTGTGTTGTCTAAAGTGTTTTAGGCAAAGACGAATGGCTTCCTGTTCACGGTACTACTGGAACACAAGAGAAAATATGAAAAGAAGAGATTTGCTTAGTTATTACTATAGGAATAATGAGTGACAACTAACAAACCTAAAGTGAGCATTTATTATGTGCTAACCCTATTCCTTATATCATTATTTTTACTTTTAAATGGTAAAACTGATGCTTAGTCAATTATAATAACCTGTCAAAGGTCACAAAGTATGTAACAGAAAGATATGAATGAGATAAAGATATATGACATAGCTTTCATGAAGATGAAAAATATGGATGAAACCAGACCTAATTCTAGAGCCTCAACTTTCAAGAAAAGCAGAAAAACTATTTATGAAAGCCCACTTAAGATTGCAAAAATTGTAACTTCATGGCTTTTACTAATCAGATTATAATGTTGGTACTGAAAGCATAGAAACCATTAAATAATATACATAAATTATATTATGTTTTTTATTCTTGGTTCTTTAGTATTAAGTTATTACTTGAGTGACAAATATTATCAAATATTTATGTATTTTAAATTCACCAACAGGTTTTATGACTCAAAATCATGATAAAGAGACTGCTTAAATTGTATAATTTTTTCTAATCCTCGACTACTTCATCTATTTAAACAGCAATAAGTAAAAATCTCAATGAACTAGAATTCCAAAACAGGAATGTTTAATTTACTAAATCTTTCCTGTAATAGGATGAATGCCAAAACTACAAGCTCATATAAAGAATTTTTAAAGATAAACAGTAAGTTCAAGAATACGTTTTGAGATTTCCAAATTTTCTAAATAAGAATGAACAAAACTAATGACACAGAAGCAATACATGATAATCAAATAAAAATATGATTTACTTGTAAGCAATATCTTTTAATAAAACAGGAAAATAAGATGCTACCTTTTAGGAAGCTTCACAAGAAAAAAAAATCAGTTGGCTGATTTTTTTATTAATAAAAGGTTATCAAAAATACTTCCTTAAGCAATATAGTTAACCAAGATTCTCCCTCATCAAATAATAAAAAAAGATTCTATACCCAAACTAATTTTACATTATTAGTTTCTTACCCTTGGCCTATAAATAAAGATTTATCATAACTATCCAGAACCATATTAAACAGTAATACCTTCTTATTGTATTGACCATAGGAGTCCGAATCATATCCCCATTTAAATTTTCTATCAGGTGGCATGTAGATACATAGTAGAAGATTTATGAAATAATAGAATTTTAACGCTTCAAAAAAGGATTGACTCTCAGAGGGTAAAGACTTTAATTTTAATTTCTAGAGGTTCAGAGTAAATATAGAGAACTTGAAAAGTGAATGTGGTTGAACAATTTTAAGTTCTCAAATATAATCTTTCCAGTGTTGGGGAAAGAGGTGAAATTTGCAACTTCCTGAAATATCAAGAGTTCATGTGAATACATTAAAGAAAACGCACATTCATTTCATAGACTAAAGGGAAAATTCAACTATCAGAAGAGCTAAATCTTTTTTACTTAAAGAAGCACTTATCCAAAACTTACTATCTATTAATGTGAATTACATATTGTAAAGGTGTTTTTTTAACATTTAAAAATATCGTCTTTACCTTGAAAGAATTTACAATATTGAGATCCAAAAATATACAGAAAAGTCAGCATCTATTTTAAATTGAATATAATCAAATGCCAAAAATAAATTAGTCAAAAATTTCTCAATTAAACTGACCAAAAAAGCTGAAATTCCATACAAAAATACTATATTGTTTCCCAATCTCCTATGAGTAAATCAGTTTACTCACAAATAAAAATATCAGGAACTAGTGAGTAGATTGACAAGAAAAAGGCCTTCCCCCAACTTAGCCAAGAGTCAAATAAATAGACATTAAAAACAAAAATGAAGCATGGAAGATATTTTAAAAAAAGCAGAACGCCTAGTTCTCAATAATTTAAACTCACATTTCTCAGCCGAATCTATATAAAATGACTTATGAATAAAATCATTAAATATGCCCAGCCAGCGTGGCCCAGTGGTTGAGCATCGACCTATGAACCAAGAGGTCACAACTCAAATCCCAGTGGGGGTATGCAGGAGGCAGTTGATCAATGATTCTCTCTCATCACTAGTGTTTCTAGCTCTCTCTCCCACTCCCTTCCTCTCTAAAATCAAAAAAATATATTTTTTAAAAAACTCTAAATTTAATTTTTCTTTTTGCTGTAAACACAACATCATAATATTTATAGAAACTGTTTCAAATTCTTTAAAAAGAAAAGCAAAACTTCTTATAAAGGAATTCTTCATAGGAATGAAGGCATATATGATAAAAGCAATTTAGAACCAAAACTATCCCACTAAAAACTGTGTTTAAATATTTCAATCAATATAGGTTAAAAACAAAATTAATGGTCAGATTATAATAATATAATGGCAGATTCTGGAGCCAGAATGCCTGAGTCTATATACTGGCTTAACCACTTTATAACTATGTGATCTTAGGCAAAATACTTAACCTCTCAGTGTTCCATTTCATCATCTATAAAATACAGATAATAACTGTACTTGATCTCATAGAGTGGTAATGATTTAATAAGTAATAAAGGCTGCTTAGAAGCTGAGAGGATATAAATGCGTAATACAATTAGTTGATTAATCATAATAATTACCATTATTCTCAGTATTGTAAACTATTCTCAATGAAGACAAGAGAGTAACACAATTCTCTCTTTACAGGCATTAGAAACATGATATAAGGATTTTAAAATACAGTCCTACCTTGCTGTACCAGTTGAGACAAGGTTGTACTACATCGGGATCATCAATGCCACTAAGTTCAACATACCAGATGCTAAAGTTAAAGCTGGGTCCCCAGGATAAGAGTGGAACTTTGAGGAGAGAAAAAAAAAAAAGGGAAGAAAGAAAAATAAAAAAATTAACACAGTTTAAATAAAACTTTAGCAAAGTAAAATCACTATTCAAGCCTATTAGGAGTCATTCAACAAATTTTCTCTCAACACTTTCTTTCTTTGTGCCTAGCATTGTACTATTAAGTGCTGGGGCTACAAGAGCAAAACGAAACATGACTACCATCATGAGGTTTCTTTAATTATAAAAATACTAGAGACCCTCTAGTATGCATATAAGATCTTTGGTTAATCTCTTCCCGTCCTTCCCCCCTCCCTCTGAGATTCATCAGTCTGTTCCATGTTTCCATGCCTGTGGTTTCCGCTCCTATGTTGAGTGTCTGCCTCCTAGTGGTCAGTGCACGTCATAGCTCCTGATCAGCCAGTCGTTTGGCCGGTCACTTAGGCTTTTATGTATATAGATAGACTAGAGGGCCGGTGCATTTATGCACCGGTGGGATCCCTTGGCCTGGCCCGCGGGGATAGGGCCAAAACTGGCTCTCCGACATCCACTGAGGGGTCTCAGATTGAGAAAGGGCGGTTCTCGGGTGATGCACCCTGGAATCAGGCTCCCTCCTCTCTGGTTCCGGGTGTGTCACCCAAGAACCACAGCTGCCAAGTCACTGCAGCTTGGCAGCTCTTGCATTGAGCATCTGTCCCCTAGTGGTCAGTGTGCATCATAGCTACCAGTCGGACAGTAAAACGGTCATCTGGTCAGCCAGTCGCTTAGGCTTTTATATATATAGACAGTAAGATAACGTCAAAGTGGTGATTTACATATCCCCCCCAAAAACAGGGTCAGGGCTAGATGATTTAGGCAAATTCTACCATAACCACAAGAAACAAAAAATTATGATGTAATTTAAAATATATCAGAAAGAGACTGAAAGTTCAATTACTTATCAAAGTGGCACAATCCTGAAAACAAATTCAGAAGAAATAAAATCTGCGGACAATCTCAACTATAAGGGCATATTACATAAAATTTTTTAAGTTGCAAAAAATACTACCAGGTTTTCATTGTAACCATTGTAGAGTTCATCCTATGAATAAAAGGATGGTTAAATAATAGGAGCTATCTATCTATATAAAAGCCTAAGTGCCGGTTACAACCAAACCACCAGTCGACCAGTCGCTATGATGCACACTGACCACCAGGGGGGCAGTTGTTCCACACAGGAGCTGTCAGTACGCTCCCACAGCCAACCTCGTCCAGCCCCTTACCCCAGCCAGCCAGCTGCCATTAGCCTCTGGTGCTAAACCATATGTAGAGACCTGCCTCTGGTGCTAAACCATTCGTACAGACGTAGCAGAGCAGCTCCCATGCTGCGATCTATTGAAAGTCAGCCCTCGACACAAGGGTTTGTTGGTGGCGAGGGAAAGAGGAGGGGAGGAGGCAGGGAACTACGCAGTGGTGGGGCACCGTTGGACCGTTGCCTCCTCTTCTGACCCCACCGGGGCCTTCGGGCCCCGGGCTGGGATGGGGAGCCGGGGGTGGGTGGTGGCAGACACAGCCCCTTTCCCAGGGGGGCCACGGGCCGGTTCCCTCTTCGGGGCCAGCGGCCAACCTCCCATGGTCCCTACCCCCCATCGGCCAACCTCCTGCAGTCCTTCCTCCCCGCTGTGCACGAATTCATGCACCGGGGCCTCTAGTATTAATATAATTCACAATGTTGACAAAGTAAAGAAGAAACAAATTTGATTACATCAAATGGTGCCACAAGTAAACTAATAAAATTTATTTCTAGTCACTAACAAAAACATCTTAAATAGAAGGCAAAATAAAACTTCCTTACCTAGGTTACTTTTTAAGTATCAAAACCCTTAAAAATTAAACCTAATAGAAAAACTTTAAGTATTTAGAGGAATTTAAAATAGGAAAATCAGTAATGACGGAACAGAGTAGAGGTGTTTTTTTTCCTTTTTGTTTTTTTTTTAAAATCTTTTAAAAATATATTTTATTGATTTTTTACAGAGAGGAAGGGAGAGGGGTAGAGAGTTAGAAACATCCATGAGAGAGAAACATCGATCAGTTGCCTCCTGCGGATGTGCCTGCAACCAAGGTACAGGCCCTTGACCAGAATTGAACCTGGGACTCTTCAGTCCACAGGCCGACGCTCTAGCCACTGAGCCAAACTGATCAGGGCCAGAGTGGAGGTTTTTAACATGCGATCCATGGGCTCCTGGAAATACCAACAATAACTTCAGGAGGTCCCATGGAGTCGAAACTATCCTATATAATAAAAGGCTAATATGCAAATCGACCGAACGGTGGAATGACTGGTTGCTATGATGCGCACTAAGCACCAAAGGGCAGATGCTCAATGCAGGAGCTGCCCCCTAGTGGTCAGTGCGCTCCCATGGGGGAGTGCTGCTCAGCCAGAAGCCCTGGGCTAGGCTCACAGCTGCCAAGCACAGCGGCAGTGACAGGAGCCTCTTCCACCTCCGTGGCAGTCAGATATCCCCTGAGGGCTCCCGGACTGCAAGAGGGTGCAGGCCAGGCTGAGGGACCCCTCCCCACCGAGTGCACAAATTTCGTGCACCGGGCCTCTAGATTTTCATAAAACTAGGACATTTGTGTGCTCTCGTGTGTGCATGCATGCGTGCATACTGCCATTTGCACTCATGGTTCAAAAGCAATGATGACCAAGACTGCTGGCACCTTGACAGTACCATGGAAAGTAGTGGAATGAAAGTGCATAGAATTCCTTAATATGATACATACTGCACTGTATTCCTCACCATCACACACTTGCAGCTAAAACATAAAAGCCAATTCATTTAAGAATGTCCGTAATGCAATAAAAAGTAATTTTAATAATACCTATCATTAAGTACACATCTGTTTAATATAGGGTGTCCCAAAATTCACGCAAGATTTGAATTTTGCATGAGCATTAACAACAACAACAACAACAAAAAAAGCCTAATTTTACTTGGTTTATTGACTCAGATTCTAATATCTGTTGCCCTTTGATTTCAATCCCTTCAATTTGATAAGCATTACCAAGTACCAATTATGGCCCAGGAGCAGGGACAATGAAGACCACGTCTTTGCGCATGTGCTAGCAAAGCCGTGGAGGCCATTTACCCTAAGTGCTATTCCATACGTAACCCTATACTGTATACTTTATGAATCAATAAAAAATTTACAATTTTTAATTATAAACTTGTGTTTTCTATCAAAATTACTTCTTGCATGAATTTTGGGCCACCCTATATTTTGTGTGACACAATGGGAACTACGGGTATACACAAAGTACATTGCTGTGTACCAAAGTTTGAAGTTTACTGCAAGGAAAAGGACCTGTATAGTTGAAAGTTGTGAGCTAAAATAGCTATTTGTCCTGCTGTTCCCTGACCACCAGGATACTACTTTTTCTTGATTCACCATCTATGATTTATTTAGATTGAGTATATGTCAGATATTTACCTGTCATTTCAAAGAAAATAACTAGCAATATTTGTTGCCAAGTATAAAATTCAAGCTCTAACGGGAAAATTAGAATTTTGGAAAATTGGTATCTACCACTGTGATCTTAACTACTTTCCAATACTTAAAACTTTTCTGATGAGATTGGTGGTGATGTTACCGAGTGTGATTTTTCTTTTAAATTATACAATGAAATGTTTTAACATTTTAAAGATCTGCATAACTCAGTGAATCATGTTTCCAAAATGACAGATGAATGGTGTTACAAAACCATGCATGAATAAAAGATTAATTCAAAGTGCAAGACAGGCCAAATGATTTTAATTAACACTGATATGGTTCAGAGTGAATAATGAGACTATCTTTAAGAAACTAACACTTATCAAATTTAATTAAGTATCAAAACAGAAAGTCTACTATAACAACATTGAAGGAACTAATTTCCAAGTCCACTACTCTTTTTTGTTTTAGCAATATCAAGACTTAGTAAGACCTGGCTGGCATGGTTCAGTGGTTAGAGCATCGGCCTATACACCAAAAGGTCTCAGGTTCAATTCCCGGTCAAGGGCACCTACCTGGGTTTCGGGTGTGCTCCCTGGCCCAGTCGGGGAGCATGTGTGCAGGAGGCAACCAGTTGATGTGTCTCTCTCATATTGATGTTTCTCTCTCTCCTTCTCTACCTCTCCTGCCACCCCTCACTCCCTCCCTTCCTTCTCTCCTATTCTCTCTGAAAAGCAACAGAAAAAATATCCAACAAAGACTCAATGAGCTAAGATGTATTAGTCAGATGCCAAAAGAAGCTATGTGAGTGAAGACAGACACAGTCAATAGCAACCAGTCATTAGGATATATGACAAACTCCTGAGACATTTAATATGGCTTTCAGCTTATATATGCAAACACAAATTTAAAAGTTTTATACCAACAAATATTACATTATTGTTTTGGTATTCATTTCTTTATGTGGCAGTACCATTTAAAAAGCTTATCTACTACATCACAGTAATAACCATCAACTAGTATAACAATCAGAATAAAATAGAATTCTAAACCCAAGACCCAAAGAAGATAGTCTGCAAGTATAAACAGACATCTAATATTAGAGATCTGTGTCAATATAAAAGTTTTTAATAAAAAATAATATTAGTTAGAGATCTGAAATCCATTATCAAGTTCCAGGTCCAAGATCAGTAAAATCAGGATGAAGAAAAATCTTCCTATTATATCTATTCAAGTCCCAAAAAATGTTCCTTTCTTAAAACCTTTCAAGCAATTATGTTTGCTTTTTAAAAAATATGTTTTTATTGCTCTCAGGTCCTCACATCCAAGATGACCGAGATAAGAAGGAACAATAGTGGTGCCAAAAAAGGCCATGGCCATATGTAGCTTTTTTGTTGCACCAACTGCACCCAATGCATGAAAAGGCCATCTATTTATAATAATAAAATGTAATATGAAAAATAGCCCGGATGTCCTTCCGGAGAAAGCCGGGGCTGTGAGGGAAGCCCGGGTCCCGGGTGCCAGAGGGAAACCGGTGCCAGCAGCGGGGGAAGGAAGGCCTCCTCTTGCAGGAATTTCATGCATCAGGCCTCTAGTTTCTTAATAAGAAGTTTGTTATTCAAAACATAGAGGCTGTAGTTGTTTGGGACATTTCCAAACTGAGTGTCTTCAGTGTCTATGCTTCCCAAGCTGTATGTGAAGCTGCATTACTATGTGAGCTCTGCCATTCACAGCAAGGTGGTCAGGAATCGTTCTCATGAAGCCTGGAAGGACCAAACACCCCCACCCTGATTTAGACCTGTGGGTGCTACCCCACGACCTCTACCAAAGCCCATGTAAGGAGCTAAGTTCTTAAGAACTGAAAAAAAGTAATCTGGAAAAAAATAAATAGTAATCGTACTTTAAAAAAAAAAGTTTTCACTGATTTTAGAGAGGAAGGAGAGAGAAACATCCATCAGCTGCCTCCTGAATGCCCCTATTGGAGACGCAACCAGCAACCCGGGTATGTACCCTGACTGGGAATCAAATCAGTGACCTTTTGATGCACAGGATGACACTCAACCAACTGAACCACACTGGCCAGGGTAATTTTAATTCTTAACACCTTTCAAAGAACATTGTTGGGCTGGAGGTTAATTAGGAAGTTATATCACAAAAACATCATATATTATAGATGAATGAAAAACATACAGTTGAGCACTGGCCGGTATGATTAAGTTGGCTGGAGCATCATCCCGTACAATTTCCAGTCTGGGCACATACCTAGGTTGCGGGTTTGATCCCTGGTCAGGGTTTCTACAGGAGGCAACCAATAGATGTTTCTCTCTCCCTCTCCCTTCCTTTCTCTCTGAAATCAATAAGCCTATATAATAAAAGAGAAACATGCAAATTCCTGTCTCTCTGCTACACTCAAGCCATGCGCATAAGCCACGCCCACAAGCCAATCAGGAGCTAGTATGCAAATTAACCCAACTAAGATGGCGGTGGCCACAGAGCTGGAGCGAGCAGGAGACTTGGGTTGGCCCCCGCACTGGAGGAAAGCAAGCTTCCCGCCTGCCCTGGCTGGCCTTGGGCTCTGCTCAAGGCTATAAAGCAGGGGTCCTCAAACTTTTTAAACAGGGGGCCAGTTCACTGTCCCTCAGACCGTTGGAGGGCCGGACTACAGTTTAAAAAAAACCTATAAACAAATTCATATGCACACTGCACATATCTTATTTTGAAGTAAAAAAACAAAATGGGAACAAATACAATATTTGTATTTGCATGTGGCCTGCGGGCCGTAGTTTGAGGACCCCTGCTATAAAGTTTCAATTATAGAAAAAAAATAAATCCCAGAAAAAAAGAGAAGCTGGTAGCTTGGGTCGCCGGGGGGGGGCATGGCCAGCCTGAAAACGGCCATCAGCTCCTCACCCAGGCTGGCCAGGCACCCCAGCGGGACCCCCACCCTGATCCGGGACACCCTTCAAGGCAAACCAGCCGGCCCCCACCCGTGCACCAGGCCTCTATCCTATATAATAAAAGGGTAATATGAAAATTGACCCTAATAGCAGAAAATGACTGGTCACTATGACAAACACTGACCACCAGGGGGCAGAGGCTCAATGCAGGAGCTGCCTCCTGGTGGTCAGTACACTTCCACAGAGGGAGCTCTGCTCAGCCACAAGCCAGGCTGACGGCTGCCAGCACAGCGGTGGTGGTGGGAACCTCTCCCGCCGCCTCAGCGGCACTAAGGATGTCCAACTGCAGCTTAGGCTTGCTCCCCGCTGGCAAGTGGACATCCCTGGAGGGCTCCCGGGCTGCCAGAGGGATGTCTGACTGCCAGCTTAGGGCCTAAGCCAGCAGGTGGCCATCCCCCAAGGGGTCCCAGACTGCGAGAGGGCACAGGCCGGGCTGAGGGACCCGCACTCCCCCCACTGAGTGCACCAATTTTTGTGCACCGGGCCTCTAGTAATATCGTTGGGTGAGGATTAAAAATATATATACAGTTGACTCTTTAACAGTATGAAGGCTGAGGTACTGGCCCATACACAGTTAAAAATCCATGTATAACTTTTGACCCCCAAAACCCAGTTGTCCCTCAGCATCCACAGGGGAATGGTTCTAGGATGCCCTGCTAATAGCCACATTGGGACTTGAGTATCTTATGTAAAATGGCATAAAATAATGTATAAGCCAGCCTTCTGCATCCGTGGATTCGCAGCCCTCGATAGAAAATCTGGTTTTTGATCTGAATTTGGGTTAAGTCTGAGGATGTGAAACACAGATATGAAGAGACAACTCTATACAGTGTACTGAAAGAGTTCTGCATATAAGTGGACCCACACAGTTCAAACAATGTTGTTTAAGGGTCAACTGCAGTTAATGTTTAAGACTGAAGAGATATATACAGAATGAACAGAATGAAGTACTCCCTCTTCAAATTTTACCAATAATTTTTGGTGGTATTACAATACTAATAATGCATATTAGACATACTATGTATTATATATCAGAAATCTAAATGTGAATTGGAGCTACAAGCACACATTCTCCAATGAAGCACACATGTTCTCCAATGAATAATGCCTTTGCTCCCACTTCAAATAAAAAGATTAGAAACTCCTAGCACACATTCCCAAAGCTAAAAGTTTGTGTCCTAGGATCCAACCACCAGTTTTTCCCCATGAGACAATCCAACAGAGATATGATCAGAATCAGTGCTTCTCATCCTTTTACATAATAGCATGAGGAGCAGGGGGCCAACATCTCAACACAAGGAAACATATCTGTGGCACAACATACTTTGGTAGTATCACTTGGAAAACTCTTATCTATAGATGTACCGGTTAATAATGCGAATTTTTTTCAATAGATGGAGTTACACGTATGTTGATATATATATGCGATTTGATATGTATGCTGTTTTGTTGCATTGACAACAAGCTTCAAAACCTCATATGTCAAATTTGCTGAAGGTATTAACATCATAGATATTTTCACGCTTAAAAATGTTGAATTTCATGTAAAAACTGGGTGGTCTACATGCTGAGAAAAGAATTATCCATTAACAAAAGACGAGACAACCAAGAGTTAAATTTATTAAAAAAACAACAAAAAACTTTGCTTGTTCATAAATTCTCACAGGAAAACAGGACACAGGTTTTTATTTATAATTATTTATTATAACTGAAACTATAATTACAAAAAAACCCCCACAATACACTGGACAGCCCAACTATTTAAAAAACTTTTCCCTCTATAGGTAATCTTTATTAAGAACTCAGATATTCTTTTTGCACAACAGTACTATTTGACTTAATGAAATAAACAGGCTAACTTCTGATAGAATAGTAAAGAATGAGTATGAAGTATACTGCTTGTTCCAAAAGAGGAAATTATCTTCCAAATCAAAACATGTGATTCTGGCTGTCATTATTATTCTCTGAGGAGTCTGATTCACTTTAATCTCAATTTTACCATATTACCAAAGGTATACAATTTAGATAGAAATTAAAATATTCCAGTCCTTAACTTTTCTACCTTCTAAATAATAAATCTTAAAGAAAAATAAAATAACCCTAAAAATATTAATTTTGAGGAGGCATTATAAGTATTTTCTCAAGCTAAAACACTTGGTAAATAAATACATGCCTTAAGTAGTACTTTTCAAACAATACTCTGCAATTTATTACGTAAGGTCATGAAATTAGTTTTATGTGTTGGAGCAACATTTCACTAAGACAATGAAATACAAAAGAACAGAATAGAGAATATAATAAACTGCCGTAAGAAACTCATCAGTATTTGATTGTAAAATGTTGTAGCTTTAGAACTTGATAAATCTTCAATAAAACAACCAAGGCAATCAAATCACTGTATCTCATAAAATCTTCTAATAAATTTTCAAATGAGAAAATAATTGGAAATGGTTCCACTTCAAATAATTGTCAGTTATAGAGTTACAAAGTAAAGGTCAGAAAACTTTTCTTACAAAGTTTGAAACATTTGGGGCTTTGTGGGCTATGTGGTCTCTTGCAACTACCGAACTTTTACCTTGGTTGTGCAAAAGCAGACATAGACATTATGTGAACAACCTGTGTGGCAATGTACCCATAAAAGTTTAATTAAAAAAAAACAGGGCTCACAGGATTCAGCCAGGCGTAGTTTGCTGACCGATGGTATTATGAATTTATTTATACTTCAGAATGCTAAAAACCTTACCTATTTTGATGAATCGACAAGGAAACATCTGTTCATCAATTTTATGCTTCAAGGTGAATGTTTCTTTGTTATAATCATTCTTTAAGCCACTGTGGAAAAAAAAATAAGATTGTCAAATCTGACTTCATAATTTAGTAACTGCACTAAAACTCAGATTAGTACCACCCCCAGATTTTAAGGTTAAAATAATGCTAAAATATATGACCAAAGAAGTAGTTGAACATGAGAATATAGGTCAAAACTTGTACATTCATATCATCTGCATTATTACTGTATTCTCTTAATTATGAGGGCTAGTGAAAAATGTTCAATATTAATTTAAAAAATGGAAATATGTGATGACCTACATCCTTAATGTATAACTGAATATAACAAAATATTCAAGAAGTAAAAAAAAAAAAATCACCCTCATATCTTATTATTTATTTATTTTCTCTTTTTTTACTTATTGTCTACAGTTTTACATATGTCTCCTTTTTCCCCAATTGACCCTCCCCCTCAGCCATTCCCACCCCGGGCAAGCCCCCACTGCCCTAGTGTCTGTGTCCATAGGTTATACCAGGGGTGGGCAAACTTTTTGACTCGAGGGCCACAATGGGTTCTTAAACTGGACTCAGAAGGAGGAGCTGCGGCTGTGTTTCCCAACGTTGCCATGTTAACACTGCTGCTGGTGAAGGAGCAGAGGGGAGAGCAAGAGAACCCTCCGCTCTTTCGGCTCCGCGGGCCGGATAAAACAGCCAAACGGGCCAGATCCGGCCAGCGGGCCGTAGTTTGCCCATGGCTGGGTTATACTAATATGCATGCACACAAGTCCGTTGGTTGCTCTCTAACCTCTTATCTTATCATTTAAACAGGGCCAAAATTTGTCAAAGAATTCAGTTATTTAATTAATGTAATGTAATTAGTATTAATGTAATCAGTACTAATGTAATATTTACTTATATAATCTATTATGCTAATGGGACATACCATGTCACAAATATATTCTAAAACTTCATGGTTTTATTTGTCCCTTCCACTGTCTACTTGATTTTTCATTATCTATGAGGTAAATTAACCCTTTCATTCCTCGAGGTCTATGTTGTTAAAACTCAAATTTACTGAGCTCTTTCCAAGTGGTAGGCACTGTGCCAGGTTCAGTCAGATACTTTTTCTCTTTTTAGTCTCCAATTTAGAGTAAATTCCCAGAATATTACTTCTGGATAGGGCAACCAATATTAATGTTTTGTATAAAACCTATATATTTTTATTTTTTATTACTGACAGTATTACAGATGTCTCCCATTTTCTCCCATTTTGCCCCCCTCCACCCAACCTCACCCCACCCCACCCCAGGTCTTCCCCATGCTATTGTCTACGTCTATGCGCTATGCATATATGCATGTATGTTCTTTGGTTAATCTCTTCCTGTCCCCTCTCACTCCCTATTCCAGCACTGAGATCTGTTATTCTGTTCCATGCATCCATACAAAGAATCTACATTTTTTTATAGCAAAGATTATAGCAAAGATTTGATTAAAGTTGAAAGTATTTCTAAAGTCATTACAGTCCAAAAATAAGACTAAAAAATAAGTAGAAAGCCCTAGCCGGTTTGGCTCAGTGGATAGAGCATCAGCCTGCGGACTCAAGGGTCCCAGGTTCGATTCCAGTCAAAGGCATGTACCTTGGTTGCGGGCACATTCCCAGTAGGGGGTGTGCAGGAGGCAGCTGATCCATGTTTCTCTCTCATGGATGTTTCTAACTCTCTATCCCTCTCCTTTCCTCTCTGTAAAAAATCAATAAAATATATTTTAAAAATAGATAAAAATAAGTAGAAAAAGACAAAATTTTATGCTTTCTTGTTTGGTAACAATATTAACTGATACCGTTATAATTAATAACCCAGTTATTAATTAATTAACAAAAAAGGAGCAAAGGGAAGTCTAAATAACACAGGAATGCCATTTGTACAGCTTTGCCAGGAAACTGCAGTTGAACACTCTCCAGGTCTCTTCCCCACAGATCACTGGGGGAAGGGACTGGACAACAGACTCATGCCCAGTAAGATCTGGGTGACGTCGGAAGGTGCTTACCTGTCAGCCATATCTCGGAACAAACCATGGGCTAGAATAGGCATAGCCACTGCAAGCACCGGAAGATTTAATATTTAAAATCCTGAACAAAGGGAGTTCCCTCTTGCACTTCTAACTCCCTTGTTGCAGGGAGCAAGCTCCCCTGCATTAGCCCACATGGCCCACAGCCATGTGGACCCCACACACAATGGACTTATGGACTAAAATTAGCCTGGTGCTGTGCCCGACTCAACTTCACCATGGAACAGAAACTATGGACACTGGCTTTGCTTCTAGCTCTGCTGAAGCTCTACCTGCAACTTTTCCAGGACTGGTTTAAGGGAAATGGGACTTTGGAAACTGAGGGATGTAATTTCATGTAAATAAGCCTTTCTACCAAATCTCATTCTCCCATAGGAGTCTTAAAAAACTCCTTTTCTCAAGATATCATAAGAATCCCACTCCCACTAACATTGGTGGAATCCACCCATGCAATTCTCCAATAACATTAACCAGAATCTGGTGGGTTTTTATTTATTTATTTTTTTTTTTTAAAAAAAAGCTACCTCAAGCCATAACACTAAAATAAGTCACTAGAAATAGAATAGTGGAAATATTCTTTCCTCCCTTGAAAGAAAAATCAAACCATGCAGATTTAGATATAAAAGACTAAACTAAGACTGCATCTTGTTTAGAAGACAACGATTTCCACCCCATAATCATAACTCACCTGGACAATAGCTCTGTCATATTTTCTTCATTCATTCCACCAAAGACTTTAAATTTCTTCAAATTACAGACATGCGTTTTCTCGTATTTTCCAAATGTGATATTCTGGACTATAGCAGGCCTTTCAAGCTTCAGAACCAAGTACTAAAAAAAGGAATGACCAAATTATATCCTCCTCATTTTAAAAGAGACAACTTTAAAAGTTAAAATTTGGGACAGATAAGAGAAGTACGTATAAGGTCTATTCTGTCCATCCTGCATGGGTAGATTTTTATTTTAATGCTAAAGAATTGTATGCAATAGCCTTATATAGGCTACCATAACATACCACTTTTCCTCCGGAAAATACATCTGCAGATGAATGAGGAAAAAGGACTAGTAGCCAACTTATAATCAAGAAGTACCATTCAAGAAAAGATATAACAGACTATGAATAACCAAATAAAACAATATTAGAATGCAAAAATAACAATTACATTCTGATCGACTATAATAGCAAATTCAGTGTTCAAAATCAGTGATAAAATTTTAAACCTAGAAACAAACAGGAGATTTACTAATCACTGCTGCAAATTTTATAAATTAAAACACCCAGACCTACTATAAATATGTCTAATGTAGCTCACATTTTCCTATTATACACAGGATAAAATGGGATTATTTTATCAATTAGGAAACACATTTTACATTATGCAGAATACTTTCAAATATCTATATACATAAAAGCCTAAGCAACCATCCAACTGGTAGCTATGATGCTCAATGACCACAAGGGGGCAGATGCTCAACACAAAAGCTGCAGAGCTATGGTGACTTGGCAGCTGCGGTCCTCGGGTGACACACCCAGAACCAGAGAGGAGGGAGCCCGATTCCGGGGTGCGTCACTTGAGAACCATCCTCTCTCAATCAGGGACCCCTCAGGGGATGTCAGAGAGCCGTTTTTAGCCTAAGCCCTGCAGGCCAGGCCGAGGGGCCTCTAGTAAAAATTAAAAAGGAAACTACCACTGACTGAATACATGGGGAAAAAGCTATACAGAAAAACAACTCATCATGCTGTAGTGGCTTCATGGTTCATATCAATGGGTAATATAGGTGATAAAGGTGATCAGAATGAAGTTGGTGGTCCTACTTCATTCCATATAGAAAAATTAACTCACAATGAATCAAATTAATCCAAATGGATCCTCTAAGATCAAAGATCTAAATGTAAGAGCTAAAACCATAAAGTTCTGGGATGCAAATATGAGTAAATCTCCATGACTTGAAATTTGACAATGAATTCTTAGATATTGACACCAAAAGTGCAAGCAACAAAATATAAAGAGACTTCATCAAAATTAAAGTTTTGTGTATCAAAGGACATTATTAAGAAATTGGAAAGACAACCTACAGAATAGAAATATTTGCAAATAATATATAAGGGTTTAATATCTAGAATATATATAGAATTCTTATAGCCCAACAACAAAAAGATAGAAAACTGAATTTAAAAATGGGCAAAGGACCTCAATAACACTTTGACCAAAGAAAATAAACAAATGGCCAATGGACAAGTTAAAAAATGTTCATTAGTCCTCAGGAAAATGTAAATCAAAACTACAATGCAATAAAACTTCACACCCACTGGGATGGCTATAATAATAATCCTATATAATTAAAGCCTAATATGCTAAGTGTCTGGTTAGCCGTACAACCAATCAAAGCATAATATGCTAATGATATGCTAAGGCCATTCAACCGCTCGCTATGAAGTGCACTGACCACCAGGGGGCAGACAGTCAACTGGTTGACCAATCGCTCTGATGTGCGCTGATCACCTATGCTCCGACTGGTAGGTTAGCTTGCTGCTGGGGTCCGGCCGATCAGGACTGAGCGAGATGGACCAGACACGCCCTGGTGCCCTCCCACAGTCCCTCCCCAGCTGGCCACCTTCCAGCATCCCTCCCCAGCCCCAATCATGCACCGGTGGGGTCTCTCGGCCTGGCCTGCACTCTCTCGCAATCCGGGCTGAGGGACCCCTCCACCCTGAGTGCACAAATTTCGTGTACCTGGCCTCTATTATAAAAATGAAATAATAAGTATCAGTGTAGTTGAAAAAAACTGTAACTCATACACTGCTGGTGGGAATGTAAAACAGTGCAGACAATGTAGAATATAGTTTGGCAGCTACTCAAAAAGTTAAATATATAATTAATTACTATATGGCCCAGGAGTTCTACTTTTACATATACATAAAGTGAAAAAGATATCCAAACACACACTTGTACATAAATGCTAAAAGCAGCACTATTCACAATGGCCAAAAAATGCAAACAACCCAAATGTCCAAAAACTGATAAGTGGATGAACAAAAGGGAATATTTCTATTATTCAGCCATAAAAAAGGAATAGAGTACTGGTATGTGCTACAATGTAGCTGCACCTCAAAAATATGCTAAGTGAAACAAGTCAAACACAAAGGTCATATATTGTATGGTACCATTTCCATAAAATATTCAGGACAGTTACATCCATTGAGGTAGAAAGCAGATTAGTGGTTGCCAGAAGCTGGGTTAAGGGGAAAAGGAGAGTGCTTAATTGATACTAGATTTCTTTATGGGATGATGAAAATATTTTGGAACTAGATAGAAGTGATAGTTGTACAACACTGTGAATATACTAAATACTACTGAATTGCACCCTTTAAAATGATTAATTTTAGGCTGTGTGAATTTCACCTCTAAACAATAAAAGAATGAAGCTGGTGATGACATGAAAGATAAGATCAGAGCTAATACTTTGTGAGCAGTAAGTCTCTTGTCTGTCACACTGTTCAGATTTTAACATGCATTATCTCATTTTAGTAAGAGGAGGTACAGGGGTAGTATTTTAATAACAACAATTATCCTCTTCATCCTCATTTCACAGATGAAGAAACTGCGGCTTAGAAAGGCTAAATAACTTGACTATAAAAAATGACAGAGCTGAGATTACACATCAGCCAATCGGACTCTGGTTGACACTGTTGGTTGGCTAACCCAATCTCCATTCTCAAGCCAGTTTTCCCTAGCCACCTTCCAGCCAAGAATAAATGTATGACAAATTCTTGTTCATTTATTTTGACTTTTAGATTCAATTCTTGATGGATATATATTTATTGCCTTTTTATTGTTCATGTTTTTTATTTTTCCTTCTTTTTAAAGAAGGCACTTGAACATATCATGTAATATTGGTTTGGTGATGGTGAACTCTTCAGCTTTTTCCTTGTATGGTAAATTCTTTATCTGACCTTCAATTCTAAATGATAGCTTTGCTGGGTAGAGTAATCTTGATTGTAGGTCTTTCTTATCACTTCAAATATTTCTTGCCACTCCCTTCTGGCATGCAAAGTTTCTGTTGAGAATTCAGCTGACAATTGTATGGGTGTTCCCTTGAAGGTAATTAACTACTTTTCTCTTGCTGTTTTTAAGATTCTTTGTCTTTAACCTTGGCCATTTTAATTATGATGTGTCTTGGTATGTGCCTCTTCCTCTTGTTTGGGACTCTCTGCACTTGTTTAAGTCTATTTCTTTCACCAGGTAGGGGAAGTTTTCTGTCATCATTTTTTCAAATAGGTTTTCAATATCTTGCTCCCTCACTTCTCCTTCTGGAACTCCCATGATGGGAATGTGGGTACATCTGAAGTTGTCCCAGAGGCTCCTTATACTCTCTTCATACTTTTGGATTCTTTTTTCTTTTTGCTCTTCTGATTACGTGTTTTTGCTTCCTCATCTTCCAAATTGCTTGATTTGATTCTTGGTATCCTCTACTCTACAACTGGTTCTCAGTAAATTATTCTTCATATCAGGTAGTACTAGTATATCCTTCATTTCTGACTGGTCCTATTTTATATTATTGATGTTCTCACAAAGTTCCTTGAAGTCCTCACTAAGGTTCTTGAAGTTCTCACTAAGATCCGTGAAAGTCTCGTGAAGATCCTTGAGTAACCTTATAATCATGGTTTTGAACTCTGTATCCATTAGTTGGCTTGCTTCCATTTCTTTTTGCTCTTCTGATTGGGTGTTTTTTGCTTCCTCATATTTCAAATTATTGATTTGACTCTCAGAATCCTCTACTCTACTGTTGAATCCCTGTAAATTATTCTTTACTTCAGTTAGTGTATGCTTAATTTCCGACTGGTCCTTTCATTGAAATTCTCACCAAGATTCTTGAAAGTCTCACAAAGACCCTTGAAGCTCTCATTAAGATCCTTGAGCAACCTTACAACCATTGTTTTGAACTCTGTATCTAGTAGTTTGCTCCCTTCCATTTCATTTAGTTCTTTTTCTGGAGACTTCTTCTGTTCTTTATGTACTAGGTAGAGCTGCTATGGCTCCTGCAATTGATAGAGTGGCTTTGTGCAGTAGGTGTCCTGTAGGGCCCAGTGGTTCAGCCTCCCCAGTCACCTGAGCTGGGCACTCTAGGTGCACCCCTTTGTGAGCTGTGTACACAGTCTTGTTGTAGTCGAGCTTTGATTGCTGTTGGCGTCACTGGGAGGAATGGACCATCTGTGTCTACATTGGAAGAGCTGCTGTGCAGAAGACACACCTATGGAGCAGGACTTGCTTCAGTGGGGCTTTGGTGCTCACTGAGACTGTCCCTTGAGTGTGTTGCTTGTGGATATGTAAAGGTATAATATGGTATGGTCTGAAGCTGCCCACTGAAATACCTGGCTCTGGGGCCTTCAGGGAGGTGCAAGGTCAGCCATTGCCTAGGGCAGTGGTCAGCAAACTCATTAATCAACAAAGCCAAATATCAACAGTACAATGATTGAAATTTCTTTTGAGAGCCAAATTTTTTAAACTTAAACTATATAGATAGGTACACTGTTATTAACTTAATTAGGGTACTCCTAAGGCTTAGGAAGAGCCACACTCAAGGGGCCAAAGAGCCGCATGTGGATTGCAAGCAGCAGTTTGCCAACCACGGGCCTAGGGCCATTCAGCATGAGCTACAGAGCAAGCCATCTACAGATGGCTGCTACTTGAATTGGATTTGGAAGTACCCAGGCAAGGCCAAGTTGTCTTGGGTCTCTTATTGATAGGCCTGAGGCACACTGACACCAGCTGCTGCTTGTTTGAAAGATATTAGGAAAGCCTAAAGCCTGAGCCAAGACAGGCCACTCATATGGAAAAAAGCCACTGCAAACAGCGTGGGTGGGTCTGCAAACTGGATGGGAGGGGGTCTCAGGGAATCACCAGAGTGGAGAGAACAGAGTGGGCAAAGGTGATAGAAACTCAGATATGGCTGCCAGTCAGCTCTGTGACGGGAGAGGTCTTAGCATAGGAACAATGACCCCTGAAAGCCACCCGTGAATTCTTGCTTTGATACCAGACAATCCAGTTGCTTCCTGCATGTCCCTGGGTCTGCCCTCCCCCTAGCCATTGCCCCAGCGCTGGAGCTCTGAGGAAGCAAGTCCATGTAAATTCATGCACTGGCCCTTTAAGAGAAACTGCCTGAGTCTCCAGCAGCCTCTGTGTTACTTAGCCACAATCCCTGCTGGTTTTTAAAGCCCAAAATTATGGGGACTTCTCTTTCCAGTTCTGGAACCCTGGGCTGGGGGTCTGGTGTGGGGCTGGGATCCCTTGCTCCTCATAGCAGGCCTCTGCAGCCACGATATGTCTCCTGATTAAAAAAACATCACACATGGGTATTGGACCAGCCTGTTCCAAGCTTCTGCCCCTCCTAGCAGTCTCTGAGTGCTTTCTTTTATATACTTCTCTGGTTGAAGGGAAGACTTCCATTCAGCCAGCCTTCAGAAAATTCTGAATGATAGTTGTTCTGTATTTTATTTTATTTATTTATTTTTTTAAAATATGGAATGCTTCATGAATTTGCGTGTCATCCTTGCGCAGGGGCCATGCTAATCTTCTCTGTATTGTTCCAATTTTAGTATATGTGCTGCCGAAGTGAGCACTGTTCTGTATTTTAATTGTAGTTTTTAAAAAATATGTTTTTATTGATTTTAGAGAGAGAGGAAGGGAGAAGGATAGAGAGACAAACATCACTGACCGGCTGCTTTCTGCACACCCACTACTGGGCATCAAGCCTGCAATCTGGGCATGTGCCCTGACTGGTAATTGGACCAGCTGAGTTAGTAGTAATTTTAATAAAATTAGTTGTAATTTTTTAAAAATATATATTCTTATTGTTTTTTTTTTTATAGAGAGGAAAGGAGAGGGATAGAAACATCGATAAGTGAGAAACATCGATCAGCTGCCTCCTACACGGCAACCAAGGTACATGCCCTCAACCAGAATTGAACCAGGGACCTTTCAGTCCACAGCCCGACCCTCTATCCACAGAGCCAAACCAGTCAGGGCAACTTAATTGTAATTTTGATGTGGTTGTGGGAGGCTACCAGTACAGCCATTTACCTACGCTGCCATCTTGGTTCTTCATCATAAATTGATGTTGAATTTTGTCAAATGCTTTTTCTGCATCTATTGAGATGCTCGTATGATTTTTATCCTTGGTTTTGTTGATGTATCATATTAACTGTTTTGTGGATATTTAACCATTAAATGTTATTATAGAAACTGAATTGGAAAATTGAGATAGCTATTCTTTAGTCATTAATCCTTTTTATCCATATAAGATAGCTGTGGTAATATGATCTTTAGTAATTCAAAGTTTCTTAAGAATACTACTGTATTTATTAATGGGAGGGAAAAGGAGGACCTATGTAAGACTTCCAACAATAAAGATTAAAAAGAAAAGAAAAAGAATACAACTGTCAGGTAGGCAAGAGAGCTTTCACATCTCTGTCTTTCTCATTAATGCACATGCCCTCCTCCCATCCTTTTCTCCTCCTTTCATCCTTTATTCATCATTTTAAGTCTTGGTTTAGATAGATGGCAGTTTTCCCTGACAAATGGTTAGTTGGGTACAGTGTTGTAACTACTAAAAAATTGGTGTTTATACAATCAGCTGTACACCATTC
The DNA here is from genome assembly GCF_964212035.1 of Myotis nattereri. Taxonomy (NCBI): domain Eukaryota; kingdom Metazoa; phylum Chordata; class Mammalia; order Chiroptera; family Vespertilionidae; genus Myotis; species Myotis nattereri. Next base: position 23,126,506 of record NC_138086.1, on the reverse strand, counting down.
ATCACTCCACCTATGATACCTCTAAATCCAATAGAAAGTATCTTCATATCTACACTAATAAAAGAGAAAAATGGTAATTGGCGTACGGCGATACCGTTTTCATTGGCTAATCAGGGCTATATGCAAATTAACTTCCAACTAAGATTGGCAGTTAACTGCCAACAAGATGGCGGCTAATTTGCATATGTAGGCACAATGCAGGGAGGCGAAAGGGAAAGCAGGAAGAAGCCCCCTGCCACTGACAGTGATCAGAAACCCAGAGGGGACCTAAGAGCTGGGGGGCAGGGCAAAGGCGGCCTGGGGCCGCCTTTGCCCTGCCCCCCAGCCATGATCGGAGAATCAGGTGCCTTTTCCGCCCTGGCCAGTGATAGCAGGAAGTAGGGGTGGAGCCAGCGATGGGAGCTGGGCACGGTCGAAGCTGGCAGTCCCGGGAGCTAGGGGTCCCTTGCCTGGGCCTAAAGCGAAGCCCACGATCGCGGGGCCGCTGCAGCTGCAGGTCCCCGCTGCCCGGGCCAGACACCTAGGCCAAGGCGTTAGGCCTGGGCAGGGGCGGAGCCTGCAACCGCGGGAAGCTGGGGGTCCCCTGCCCAGGCCTGACAACTCTGCCGGAGGCCTCAGGCCTGGTCAAGGGGCCGATCCAGTGATTGGTGATCGGAGGGTGATGAGAGTCAACTCCTCTGGCCGAGGCATCAGGTGGGGGGCGGATCCGGGGATTGGGGGGATATGATGGTCCCCTTGCCCAGGCCTGAAGCCTGGGTCAGAGGCGTCAGGCTTGGGCGGGGGGTGGAGCAAGCGATCAGAGGGAGATGGGGGTCCCCTGCCCAGGCATGATTCCTGGGCCAGAGGCCTCAGGCCTGGGCAGGGGCCAGAGCCAGTGATCGGGGGGAGATGGGGGTCCCCTGTCCAAGCCTGACACCTCTGGCGGAGGCGTTAGGCCTGGGCAAGGGGCCGATCCTGTGATTGGAGGGTGATGGGGGTCAACGCCTGAGGGCTCCCAGTATGTGAGAGGGGGCAGGCTGGGCTGAGGGACAACCCCTCCCCCCCCCACACACACACACACCCAGTGCACGAATTTCGTGCACCGGGCCCCTAGTATATATATATATTAGAGGCCCGGTGCACAATTGGGGGTGGGGAGGAATGCAGGAGGTTGGCCAGCCAGGAAGGGACTGTGGGAGGGCTCCAGGGCTTGTCCGCACGTCTCACTCAGTCCTGGACCCCAGAAGCAAGCTAATCTACCGGTCAAACCGTCTGCCCCCTGGTGGTCAGTGCCAGTCATAGTGACTAGTCAACTGGTCGACTGTCTGCTCCCTGGTGGTCAGTGCACTTCACAGCGAACAGTTGAGCGGCCTTAGCATATTATTAGCATATTACGCTTTGATTGGTTGAAGGGCCGACAGGACGACCGATTACTTAGCATATTAGACTTTTATTATATAGGATGAAATTTTATTGACAACCAACTAAATAGAATTTCTGTTATTAAAAGGTTAATAGCCCTGCAGTTGTGGCTCTGTGGTTGAGTGTCAACCAATGAATGAGGAGGTCGCAGTTCAATTACTGGTCAGGGCACAGGCCTGGGTTGTGGGCTTGATCCCTGGTAGGGGGAGTGTAGGAAGCAGCCAATCAATGGTTATCCTCTCACTGATGTTTCTCTCTCTCTCTCTCTCTCCCTGCTCTCTGAAATCAATAAAGATACACATTTTTAAAAAGCCATATAGAAAATATATACACACACACACACACACACACACACTCCATGACTCCATTTATATTACATTTTAGAATTGGCAAAACTAATCTATGGCACATGAAATCCAAACAGTGTTTACATCTGGGTGGAGAGTGTGAGTTAAAGATTCACTGGTAAGGGACTGAAAGGATTGATTTGAGGTGATGAAAACATTTCATATCTTGACAGGGGTATGAATTGTATTAGTGTGTGCATTTTTCAAATACACCTAAGGTCCATGCATTTCATTGCATATAAATTATATTAATTAAAGTGTATTATACAATATATACAATGATCTTTTCACAAACTTAGACAAAGTACCATTAAAACAGGTAGAAATTATGTTAAAGTGCATATATATTCTATTTACTTCCTCATTTAGCAAGTAACTCTTATTCCTATAATATTCTTATGGTTCATCAAACACAGAAAAAATAACATCAGTATCAGTGTATTACAAAAGCGAAAGCACCCACCCCCCCACCCCCCCCCAACACAAACACACCCTAAGTGTATTAAATAATCACTATAGCTTCTTTGACCTGTTTAGATTATACAAAAGCAGAATGTTTGATGTTTGTTAAACAACTTTAAATGTTCTCTCTAACCCCAGAAAGCAAAGTATATTACCTAATGCCATACTTTTCCTTAAACTACCTTGGAAGGAGCTTATAATTATAAAAGAGTTGTGATCTAATCTTTTTAAAGCAATTATCAAGACATTTTAACCAATTCTAAAGTATGCACCAGTCACCTTGAAAGGCATGTTTTCTGTGGCAGTATCAGTATTTCCTATGGAACATATTTGATAATGGAGAATGATACAATTACTATCCTATCTTTAAGAATTTATGGGATTTTCATTCATGCTACATTTACTCCCTACTAGTAAAGATGATCCAGAATCAATAACAATGTTTCCTCATTAGGTCTCAAAATATATACTTCCTACTACAATGAACATGGCTGTAATTTTTTTCTATTTATAAAAATTACAAATAATTGAAAATGAAAATAAAAAAAAGAGATGAAAGTATGACTGAAATTTAAAATTAAAAATCACCTGAATTCCATCATCCTGATATAATCGCTACCACCATTTTGATAATAATTCAAATTCACTCTCTCTGCACACTCACACACACATACTTTACATATGGAATATCATAAATGTTTATTAATTGAAATAACTTTTTAGAATAATTTTTTCTCATTTTCCTCCCTCATCTCCTCCTCTCTTAAATAAGCAATGCCAACAACCAAATGTGCATCCTTTCATATCTTTTTCTTGGCTCTTTACATCAAATGCAAATATACATGCACACATAGCTGTACACGTATTAGTGAGGGAGGGAGAGTCATTATTTAGGTAGAATCTTATTGTAGGTGCTTCCCTACATCTTGCTTTTCTTATTTTACAGTGGAAATCCCTTCAAGTAAATTGGCATGCCAGTTCATTTTGTTTAAATGTATCCCTGCATTCCCCTATACATAGGTATTCTCTTGTTTTCCTGAGCCAGAACTACCCAGCTAAGGCACTTTCAGATCCCTGACCCTCAGTAACAGTGTGAAATAATAAATGCTTATTGTTTTCTAATTGCATTGTTTAGGGTAATTTGTTACAGAGCAACAGATGACTAAATACAGCATCCAAAACCAAAAGAAATATTAACAGTTCAACTTAAGTAGTTATGGCCAAACAACAAGTATTTAAGTCCTGACAATTTAGTTGCCATTTGAAAAAAAAAATAATAGACATATATAAAAAGAAAAATATTTGTATTTCTACCTACCCCACTCATACCCCAACATGAGCTTTATAGAGAGGTATTTAGGGTTCATTCACTCTGGAGTGCCATTCTCAAAACATGCTATACATCCTAGCACCAATGCATACATGTAAGTCCTTCCTCATTCTGGGCAAAGAAAGGAGTAACTAAGAGGTGTTGAGTTTGATTTCCACCCTTCTCTAGATAACCTGTACCACCATAAAGTTTCTTATCTACTTAAGGTGTATATACTAAACATAATTAACATTTCTTACTGACAGAGTAAAGTACTATCAGAATCAAACAGTACACCCTAATAACAGTAATGCCTTAGATCTGTGAAATCTAATTCGTAGCCAATGGCCACCTGGGGCTATTTAATCTAAACTAAAATTTAATAAAATTAAAAATTGCTTTTGTCAGTTGTACTAACCTCATTTCAATAGCTCAATAGCCACATGTAACTGGCACCTACCATTTATACAGCATAAATTATAGAATATTTTCATCACTGCACAAAGTTTACTAGATAACACTATCCTAGGGGCCACTAAAACATAGAATATTATTTATCCTTATATTAACAATGCCCTAAAACGTTATATTTTTGTTTTTCTATTCGTTACTGAGATTTTTCTGTCTTCTCCCTCATAACACTTGGTGAGTTGTGTACCACATGCACAAAGTGCTTCCAGTTGCTAAAACCTGATGAAATAATTAACCAAACAGAACAAAAGCATATCCAAAGTAGATTCTAGAAAAAGTCCTCAAGATCTAAAATTTCATCATGACGATTTTGATTTTTCAGAATCCTCTTTTCCTCTTCCTAATTCTCAAAGCTGTTCAAGTTAAGCTAAATTAATTGTTAGTTACAGTATCGCCACTCTTCATTATTTATGGATTCCATATTTGTGAATTCACCTACTAACTAAAATTTATTTTTATCACCCAACTCAATACCAACAGCACTTTCATAGTCATTCTGGATACACAAAGAAGAACAAAAAATTTCAGTCTTTTGATGCATGTTCTCCCAAATGAGGTCAAACAAGGGACACTGTACCTTCTGTTTTAGGTTTCATAATATAAATAAGTGTCCTTTTCATGATTTATGCAATGCCACATTTTTTATATTTTTGTGCTTTCTGTTAGTGATTTCCCTATCTAAATTGGTCCCCAAAAATAGTGCTGACATGCTATGTAGTGTTTCCAAAAACAAGAAGACTGTGATGGGCCTTACAGAGAAAATGTGTTAAATAAACTTCATTCAGCCATGAGTATAATGCTGTTGGCTATGAGTTCAATGCTAATGAATAAATAATATGTATAAAATAAAGTGTCTTTAAACAGAAACACACATAAAGTAAGGTTATGTACTGAGTGGCTGATGAAAATGTGACCAGAAGCTCACAGGAACTAACTCTGTGAGTTACTATGAAAAATCCACCAGACTGGCAAAATCTAAAAATCAGCCATAGAAAGACGGGGAGAACACAATGCATAGGTACTTTTATACACTGCCAGTGAGAATATAAATTATAGAGCCATTTTGTAAAAACAGTTTTACATTGCCTAATAAAAGTTGAACACAGTCCCTGGCCAGGTAGCTCAGTTGGTTTGGGCATTGTCCTGATACAGCAAGGTTGCAGATTTGATCCCAGTCAGGGCACAGACAAGAAGCAAACAATGAATGTATAAAAGTGGAACAACAAATCAATGTCTCTCTCTCTCTCTCTGTTAAATCAATTTCAAAAAAAATGTTGTACAGCCCTGACTGGTTTGGCTCAGTGGATACAGCATCTGCCCGCAGACTGAAAGGTCCTGGGTTCAATTCCATTCAGGGGCACATGCCCGGGTTGCGTGCTCGATCCCGAGTAGGGGGTGTGCAGGAGGCAGCCGATCAATGATTCTCTCTCATCATTGGTGTTTCTATCTATCTCTTTCTCTTCCTATCCCTTCCTCTCTGAAATCAATAAAAATATATTTTAAAAAATTTGTACATACATATACCCTATGATCCAGCAATTCTACTTCAAAGAAACTCTTCAAAGCTTAAATCATAGGATATTTATAAGCATCCTATCTAATAAAAGAGAAACATGGTAATTAGCGTACGACCGCTACCCTTCCCATTGGCTAATCAGGGCAATATGCAAATTAACTGCCAGCCAAGATGGCAGCCGGCAACCAGGCAGCTGGAAGCGAACATGAGGCTTGCTTGCTTCAGCGACGGAGGACTCCAACGTTCCTTGCCTGCCTTGCCGGCCTCTGAGCTTGCAGTTTGAAACATTGTTACAAATATAGAAACTAAACAAAACCCCAGAAACCTGCTTTCAGCCAGTCCGGATCTCAGAGCCGGAGTTGATACAGAGTTTCGATTATAGAACCCAAACAAACCAGATACCTGCTTTCAGCAGCGGAGGCCTAAGAGCTGGAGCCAGAGCTAAAGCTGGCTCAGAATAAAAAAGAAAAAAGGAAAAAAGGAGCGGTTGGGAGCTTCAGTCACCCGCCAGCCTGAAAACAGCCCTCAGCCACTCACCCAGACTGGCCAGGAGCCCCAGTGGGGACCCCCACCCTGAAGGGTGTGTGACCAGCTGCAAACAGCCATCATTCCCTCATCCAGGCTGGCCAGGCACCCCAGTGGGGACCTTCACCCTGATCCAGGATACCCTTCAGGGCAAATCACCCAGCCCCCACTCAAGCACCAGGCCTCTATCCTATATAGTAAAAGGGTAATATGCCTCCCAGCACCGGGATCAGCAGAGCCATGAGGCATCCCGGCACCGGGATCAGCGTGACAGGGGACAGCGCCCAAACCCCTGATCGCCCTGCGGCTCTGTGTGTGACAGGGGGCAGGGCCACAACCTCCCCATCCGCCCTGCTCTGTTCGTGACAGGGAAAGGCGCCCTAACCCCCCGATCAGCCCTGCTTTGTGCCTGATGGGGGGAGCTCCCCAACCCCCTGACCGCCCTGAGGCTCTGTGTGTGACAGGGTGCAGTGCCCCAACCGCCCCCCCCCCGCCCCCCGGCCCACGGGCCCTGCTCTGTGTGACGGGGTAGAGCCATAACCTCCCCATCGGCCCTGCCCTGAGTGTGAGAGTGGCGGCGCCCCAACCCCCTGATCGGCCCTGCTCTGTGGGTGATAGAGGGCGCCCCAACCCGCACCCCCCCGGGCCCTGCTCTGTGTGTGATGGGGTAGAGCCATAAACTCCCCATCGGCCCTGCCCTGAGTGTGACAGTGGCAGCGCCCCAACCCCCCGATTTGCCCTGCTCTTGGGTGATAGAGGGCGGCGACCCAACCCCTTGATCCGCCCTGCTCTGTGTGTGACAGGGGGCGGTGCCCCAACTCCCCTATCAGCCCTACTCTGTGAGTGACAGGGGGGAGCTCCTCAACCCCCTGATGGGCCCTGCTCTGTGTGTGACAGGGGGGAGGTCCCCAACCCCCCTGATGGGCCCTGCTCTGTGCATGACAGGGTGAAGCTCCCCAACCCCCTGATCGACCCTGCTCTGTGCGTGACAGGGAACCGAGTCCCAACCCCCCTGATGAGCCCTGCTCTGTGACAGGGGGCAGCGCCCCAACCCCCTGATTGGCCCTGCTCTGTGCATGACAGGGGGTGGTGCCGAACCCTCCCCATCAACGCTGCCTTGAGTGTGACAGGGGGCAGTGCCCCAACCCCCCAATTGGCCCTACCCTGAGCATGACTGAGGGTGGCATCACAACCTCCCAATCCGCCCTGCTCTGTGCATGACAGGGGGTGGCGCCCCAACTCCCCAATCGGTCCTGCTCTGAGCCCGACCAGGGGCTGCACCTAGGGATTGGGCCTGCCCTCTGCCACCCGGGAGCAGGCCTCAGCCAGCAGGTCGTTATCTCCCGAGGGGTCCGGGCTGAGGGACCCTCCCTCCCCCCTCCGAGTGCACAAATTTTGGTGCACCGGGCCTCTAGTATACATATATAATAGTACTGTACGAAAGTGTTTAACAAAATATGAAATAATAGTTATTGGAATGGAATTAGAGGATGGATAATAGATGGGGCTCACAGGAGGCTTCAAATGGCTGTGGTCAATTTTCATTTCTAAAGACGGTTGATGAGTAAATGGCTATGTGTTTTATTTTTTATATTGTACTAGAGGCCCGTTGCACGAAGAGATTTCGTGCAATAGGCCTTCCCTTCCCCTGGCTGCCGGCACCTGTTTTCCTTTTGCACCCAGGACCCAGGCCCTGCTCTAGCCAGAGCCTTCAGTCTTTGCTGCTCCGGTGAAAGCCTTCAGTCTTCACTCCCCGGCTTCGTGGCTATGTATGCAAATTAACCACCATCTTTGTTGGGTTAATTTGCATACTCTGCTGATTGGCTGGTGAGTGTAGCACAGTCATGGTCAATTTACATGTTTGTCTACTATTATGTAAGATATAAAAGCTGTGTCTATTCTTTGGACACAAAAGAATGGTGTTTAAATGTTTCATTGCAAAGGTATGCAAAGGTGATTCAAAAGGTATGCAAATAGTAAAAAAAAAAAAAAATACAAAACATAAAAGAAAAAATAAGTACAGAGATTAGTTAAGAAAAAATAAGTACAGAGATTAGTTTCCAAGAATTACAGTAGAATAAAAAAGAGTAATTTTTATTTATTCATGTTTTTCCTATGAGAACATTAATTCTTCCTCAAAGATATGGACATAATGTGTTAACAATGAAGTGAATAACAAAAAGAATACTAACCTTTAAATCCAGATGTCTAGACACCACTTATCAAGGAAAAAATTTAGCTCATGGTCCTGATGTCATCTAAATATGCTACTTCAGTAAAATAACAAACTATATTAAGTTTATTTTCCCCTAAAGGTAGTCACTGAGTCAAAGTTCATCTTACTAACATTTCCTTAAACATACACAGAATGACTTGAGTTTCGTTGCAAAAGTCCCAACCTCTGCTCAGATCAGTACTCCAATCAGTTTACTGCTCAGAACAGTAACAGCACCTTAATCAGCTCTTTTTATTTATTTTTATTATACACACACACCCACACACACACACACACACACACACAAATTATTGATTTCAGAAAGGAAGGGAAAGAGAGATAAAAACATCAATGATGAGAGGGAATCATTGATCAGCTGCCTCCTGTCTCCTGGGGATCGAGCCTACAACCCGGGCATGTGCCCTGACAGGGAATGAACTGTGACCTCCTGGTTCATAGGTCGATGCTCAACAACTGAGCCACATGGGCAGGGCTTAACCAGTTCTTTTTAGTTAATATTTCCCTCAAAAGGATCAAGAAATTTAGTTTTGTATAATTAGTAATCCAGAAAAAATATAAATTAGATTTTAAATGTTTCAGTAGACAGAAGTAAAAAGTTTATGTTTCATCAAATCCCACACTGCATTTACCTATGAAATAAAAATCTTTCCAAAATTTAAACAAGCAAAAAAAGAGGAAATAAAAATTTACCTCATAAGTGCAAATACTGAATAACTATTAATGAAATACATATAAATATCAATCAATTACCTATTTAAATTTTTATTTCTAAATGGTATCTGAAGCTACACATAATCTTACCTGGGGAGGATAGTTGCTCTCTGAAGACCACCTTGAAGATTGGTCATTTGGTTTATCCACTAAAATATTCCTGAAATAAAGAAAATTATAAAAATTAATTAAAAGAATAAGTGAACATAAATATGCAAAGTGATGAATAATCTACTAGATCAGTGATGGTGAACCTATGACACGTGTGTCAGAGGTGACATGCGAACTCTTTTTTGGTTGATTTTTCTTTGTTTAAATGGCATTTAAATATATAAAATTAATATCAAAAATATAAATCTTTGTTTTACTATGGTTTCAAATATCAAAAAATTTCTATATGTGACACGGCACCAGAGTTAAGTTAGGGTTTTTCAAAATGCTGACACGCTGAGCTCAAAAGGTTCGCCATCACTGTATTAGATGCTAAAATTATTATCAAGTTATATAATGTATGGAACTTGAAAAAGAAGAGAAAATAAAATAGAAACAGAAAACATCTAGTATATATACTATTCTAAAATATGATAAAGATAGCATTTCAAAATATTGAGAAAACCAAGAAAAACATAGTTCTATTTCATACCAAGTGATAATTAATGTATTTAATGTGCAGATGTATTTAGGAATTTAAGGCAAAAACAAAGCAGTAAAATACCTAATAATAAATAAAATACCACATACATAGTATATTAGATACAATTATATTGTATTATTACATATTATATAATTGTAATCAATCTATGGATCAAGGAAGTCTTTTAGCCCATCATCAAAAGCAGAACTGTAGGTGAAAAAAGAAATTGATATAAATAACTTTGGAAAATGGTGCCTTCACTGGAAACTGGAAACTAAAGATAACTGGAACCATACAGAAAAACTACTTTATTTGGTAAACTTGTCTTTCACAGGAACATGGGTTAATTCTGAAACACTTTATATTTATATTCAGGTTGAACAAATAAATAAACAAATCATAGATGATGGGAGCTAAGCTTCTCACACTGGAGTGGTAAGCAACAGAAAAGCAAGGGGTGGGAGGTTAGAAAGAACCAGTGGTATTGGATTAGAATCAAAGATATCAGTGTGAACTCATGTTTAGTTTAATATAAATAGGTTCACAAGTAATAATAGATATGTGTGTGTACACACACTAATCCTACTTCTGTTCACTAAGAGGGACTAGAAGCAGTGACACTTCAATGGCAATGAGCACACCCAGCACCCATATCTTGGTTTCTACATACCACAGTCCAATAAAATAAATAGGGATTGTTGAGGAAGTGGCTGATTCTACGGTCAGGGCAGGGAATTCAGAAGATTAAAGCTCAGAACATCATGTAATATTACCAACAACAACAAAAAAACAAGAAAATAATTGGGGCATGCAAAAGGCGCAGAGAAATCAACATGAAAGAAGGATAAATGGTCAAAGCTGAAATAACATAAATAACAAAATAAATAATTTTGGTTGATTTTTCTTTGTTAAATGCATTTAAATATATAAAATAAATATCAAAAATATAAATCTTTGTTTTACTATGGTTGCAAATATCAACCATTTTAGGACCAGTAGTCCTAAAAACTCTAAATATAATGAAAAGCAAGGAAGATTGAAAAAATGTCACAGACCAGAGAAGAATAAGGAAACATGAAAACTAAAAGTAGTTGACCCTTGATTATGTCTACTGAGATGAGGATGTTTTTCAATAAGTGCAATACTGTAACAGTATTTTTCTCTTTCTTATGATTTTCTTAACATATTTTCTCTAACTTACTTTATTGAAAGAACACATTACATAAAACAAAGAATATATAAAATATGTATTAACCAACTGTTTATGTTCTTGGTAACTTGGGGGGAGGGGAGGATCAAAAGTTACATGCAGATTTTTTACAATGAGGGGTCAACACCCCTAACCAGCATGTTGTTCGAGGGTCAATGGTATCTTGGATGGGATCCTAAATCAGAAAGTGGACATTAGTGAGAAACTAGTGAAATGCAAAGAAAATGTGGTTTTAGGTAATAGTAATGCATCAATCAATGTTTGTACCTTAGTTGTGACAAATGTACCATCTATATCAATATATATAAAAGCCTAAGCAACTGGCTGACCATACAACCATCCAACCGGTGGATGATACACACTGACCACCAGCGGGCAGATGCTCAACGCAGGAGCGGAAACCACAGGCATGGAAACATGGAACAGACCAATGAATCTCAAAGGGAAGCGGGGGGGAGGGCGGGAAGATATTAACCGAAGATCTTATATGCATACTAGAGGCCCGGTGCACAGATTCATGTACCTGTGGGGTCCCTTGGCCTGGCCTACGTCCTCTCCCAATCCGGGACCCCTTGGGGATGTCGGAGAGCCGGTTTCAGCCCAATACTCGCAGGCCAGGCCAAGGGACCCCGCAATGGGCCTCTAGTCCTATCTAATAAAAGAGAAACATGGTAATTAGCCATACGTCTGCTACCCTTCCCATTGGCTAATCAGGGCGATATGCAAATTAACTGCCAGCCAAGATGGCAGCCGGCAACCAGGCAGCTGGAAGTGAACATGAGGCTTGCTTGCTTCAGTGACGGAGGACTCCAACGTTCCCCACCTGCCGCTGCCAGCCTCTGAGCTTGCAGTCTGAAACATTGTTACAAATATAGAAGCTAAACAAAACCCCAGAAACCTGCTTTCAGCCAGCCGGGATCTCAGAGCCAGAGTTGAAACAGTGTTTCGATTATAGAACCCAAACAAACCAGATACCTACTTTCAGCAGCGGAGGCCTAAGAGCTGGAGCCAAGCCTGAGAGCTAAAGCTGGCCCAGAATTAAAAAAAAAAAGAAAAAAAGGAGCGGTTGGGAGCTTCAGTCACCCGCCAGCCTGAAAACAGCCCTCAGCCACTCACCCAGACTGGCCAGGCACCCCAGTGGGAACCCCCACCCTGAAGGGTGTGTGACCAGCTGCCAACAGCCATCATTCCCTCATCCAGGCTGGCCAGGCACCCCAGTGGGGACCCACACCCTGATCCAGGATACCCTTCAGGGCAAACCAGCCGGCCCCCACCAGTGCACCAGGCCTCTATCCTATATAGTAAAAGGGTAATATGCCTCCCAGCACCGGGATCAGTGTGACAGGGGGCAGCGCCCAAACCCCCTGATTGCCCTGCGGCTCTGTGTGTGCCAGGGGGCAGGGCCACAACCTCCCTATCTGCCCTGCTCTGTTCGAGACAGGGGAAGGTGCCCCAACCCCCGATCAGCCCTGCTCTGTGCCTGATGGGGGGAGCTCCCCAACCCCCCGATCGCCCTGCGGCTCTCTGTGTGACAGGGTGCAGCGCCCTAACCCCCTGATCGGCCCTGCTCTGTGTGTGACAGGGTACAGCACCCCAACCCCCGCCCCCCACGGGCCCTACTCTGTGTGTGATAGGGTAGAGCCATAACCTCCCCATTGGCCCTGCCCTGAGTGTGACAGTGGCAGCGCCCCAACCCCCTGATCGGCCCTACTCTGTGGGTGATAGAGGGCGATGCCCCAACCACCCCCCACGGGCCCTGCTCTGTGTGTGACAGGGTAGAGCCATAACCTCCCCATCGGCCCTGCCCTGAGTGTGACAGGGTGCGGCGTCCCAACCCCCTGATCCGCCCTGCTCTGTGTGTGACTGGGGGCAGTGCCCCAGCTCCCCTATCGGCCCTACTCTGTGAGTGACAGGGGGGAGCTCCTCAACCCCCTGATCGGCCCTGTTCTGTGCATGACAGGGGAGAGCTCCCCAACCCCGATTGACCCTGCTCTATGCGTGACAGGGTACGGAGCCCCAACCCCCCTGATGGGCCCTGCTCTGTGCGGGACAGGGTGTGGCACCGCAACCTCCCCATCGACCCTGCCTTGAATGTGACAGGGGGTGGTGCCCCAACCCCCCAATCAGCCCTACCCTGAGCATGACTGAGGGTGGCATCGCAACCTCCCAATCCGCCCTGCTCTGTGCATGACAGGGGGCGGCGCCCCAACTCCCCAATCAGCCCTGCTCTGAGCCCGACCAGGGGCTGCACCTAGGGACTGGGCCTGCCCTCTGCCACCCGGGAGCAGGCCTAAGCCAGCAGGTCGTTATCTCCCAAGGGTTCCCAGACTGCGAGAGGGCACAGGCCGGGCTTAGGGATCCCCCCCTCCCCCCCCCAAGTGCACAAATTTTTGTGCACCGGGCCTCTAGTCCTATATAATAAAAGGCTAATACGCAAATCAACAAATGGCGGAACAACCTGTCGTTATGACGTGCACTGACCACCAGAGGGCAGATGCTCAACACAGGAGCTGCCCTTTGGTCGTCAGGGCGAAGCGCCGCTCAGCCAGAAGCCCTGAGCCAGGCTCACAACTGGCAAGCAGTGGCAGTGGTGGAAGCCTCTCCTACCTCTGCGGCAGCGCTAAGGATGTCTGACTGCCGGCTTAGGCCCACTCCCGATGGAGAGTGGGCCTAAACCATCAGTCAAACATCCCCCAAGGGCTCCCAGACTGCGACAGGGTGCAGGCCAGTCTAAGGGACCCCCCCCCCCCGCGAGTGCACATATTTCGTGCACCAGGCCTCTAGTCCTAATATATAAAAAGCCAGGGGCTGTCACAACCGAAACAACTGGACAGGCGACTGAACATCAGGCGGCGTGGGGCAACTAGGCTGGCAGGGGGGTTAGTGTGGGACGACCAAACGACTGAACAGCAGGCTGCATGGGGCAACCAGGCCAGCAGGGGGTGCAGGTGGGGGTGACCAGGCCGGCAGGGCGGGGCAGTTGCGGGCAACCAGGCCGGCAGGAGAAGCAGTGAGGGGGCAACTAGGCCGGCAGAGGGGGGCAGTAAGGGGCGACTAGGCAGGCTGTGGGGCAGTTAGGGGCAACCAGGTCAGCGGGGGGGGGGGGTGGCGGGGGCAGTTGGGGGCAACCAGGCTGGCATGGGGGGCCTACACTGGCAGTCAGACATCCTCCGAGGGGGTCCCAGATTGGAGAGAGTGTAGGCTGGGCTGAGTGGACCCCACCATGCACAATTTTGGGCACCGGGCCTCTAGTAGTAATATAAGATTTTAGCAAAGGGACAAACTAGGTGAGTGGCATATGGGAACTCTATACTGCCTTTGCTACTCTTCTGTACTAGTATAGTAAGTCCTCCCTTAACACTGTAAATAGGTTCCGTGACTTCAAGTGAAATAATATACAATGAACCCAATTTTACCATAAATTTAACTGATATAACAAAATTTTCCTCAGCATTTCATCAATCTAATAAGGAAACAAGGTTATTTGAGGACCTGCTATAAATGTAAATTCATTCTCAAATAAAAAGTATACTTTCAAAAAGCTAGATCTCTACCTGGCATACAGAGGGTACTTAATAAATATCAAATAGATGAGTGAATAAAAATCTTTAAAGGCAGAACTATACAGAAAATTACTTTTATATACACATCTCACAAAGGTAAAAATAAATATATAAAATGACCTCAAACAAAATTAAAAGGCAACCAACCAACTAGAAAAATTAAAGCAATGTAAAACACAAAAAGCTAACTTAAAAATTCAGAATCTATTTTAAAAGGCCAATGGTCATAACGCCGTAACGACCAACCAGTCACCAGGAGGTGCATGGAGCACCTTCTAGACCAGTGATGGCGAACCTATGACACGCGTGTCAGAGGTGACACGCGAACTCATTTTTTTGGTTGATTTTTCTTTGTTAAATGGCATTTAAATATATAAAATAAATATCAAAAACATAAATCTTTGTTTTACTATGGTTGCAAATATCAAAAAATTTCTATATGTGACACAGCACCAGAGTTAAGTTAGGGTTTTTCAAAATGCTGACACGCTGAGCTCAAAAGGTTTGCCATCACTGGATTAGACCCTTCCCCCCCTCCCACCCCCCCCGCCCCCCCTCCCCAGCCCCTGGGGCACCGGCAGTGTCGGTGGAGCATCACGGGGTACCGCCAGCATCCACGGAGCATGCAAGGCATCGCAGGGCTGCGGAAATGGCTCTGATGGGAGGCTAGGCCTAGGGGACCCTACACAGGCATGAATTAATCATGCACTGGGCCTTTAGTCAATAATAACCAAAAATTGGAGATTAAAACAAAGACAGATTATCCCTATAATACTGTGCTCACACCCGAAAAAAAAAAGAAAAAAGCATGCTTTAATTATAACCTCAGTTGTTGGCTAGAGCCAGTAAATAGTATTTCATTTTTGCTAGTAGGAATGCAAATTGATACAACTTTTTAGGAGAGAACTTTAATACGTATCAAAAACATTTTAAATGTACATATACTTTAAATAAAAATAATGATGCTAACCATGATGATACTAGCATCTAACATTTGTGAGCTTTTACTATATACCAGACACTGTTCTAAGTATTTTCCATACATAAGCGATTAAGAAACTGAGACAGATAAATTAATTTGCCTAAATATACACACCTACAAAGTAAGGATTGGAACCCAAGGCAATCTGATTCCAAAATTAATGCTCTTAATCACCACACTATACAGCCTCAGTATTATTCCACTTCTTGGAACTTAACCTAAAAAATAATCTAGGAGATGTAAATCACCCACCTTCATCACAGCACAATTTATAACAGCCAAACTATAAACAACCTAGTTGTCTAACAATAAGGAATTCATTAAATAAATTATGACATACCTATGTTACAGAATACCATGTAATCATGATGTATTCTACAGCCTGACTTTAGTATAGCTGCAAATGTTCACTACATACTAAGTGAAGGGAAAAAGTAGTTTACAGTACATACATGATTAATCAAGTGTTGTATGTAATAATAACATTCATGGAGAAAAGACAAAGAACATATACTACAATAGCTCTCAATGGTGAGATCAGAACAACCTTTTTGCCTTCTTTGTGCTTTTGTAGGGAGCCCTCTGCATCCCCACCTGTCACTGGTGGAAAAGGAGTTCTTGGGTGCCGCAGGGAAAAGAATTTCCTGAGGCCCTCACAAGAGGATGAGGTATGGTGGAATGCTTTATTGATTAGGTAAAATTAAGGGGGTTCCTTTCCAAGGTCCCATCTCCCTCTGTCTTGCCATGGAAAAAGTTGAATTTTGTCTTCAGAAGGGCTAAGATTAAAGCCACTGACCAGAGTCTCTGCTCTGTATTAAAGCACAGTCCAGTCCACCATCTGGCTAGCTTGTTTCCATCTGCAGTGCATTTGTGTAGAGAGTCTGCATGGCCATGGATTCCCATCTGCAGTCCATTTTTGTACAGGGTCTGCTTAAAGCCACACGGCAATGCCCAGCTGGTGTGGCTCAGTGGTTGAGTGTCAACTCATGAACCAGGTCATGGTTCAATTTCCAGTCTGGGCACATGCCTAAGTTTCAGGCTGGATCCTAAGTGCAGTGTGGACAAGAGGCAGCAACAAATGATTCTCTCTCATCATTGATGTTTCTATCTCTCCCTCTTCTTTCCTCTCTGAAATAAATAAAAATAAAAATAAAAAAGATACTCAGGAATAAACTTAACCAAGGAGGTAAAATACTTGCACTCAGAAAACTACAGGACATTGAAAAAAGAGACAGAGGAAGATATAAACAAGTGAAGAATATACCATGTTCATGGATTAGTAGAATTAACATGGTTAAAATGTCCATACTACCCAAAGCAATCTATAGATTCAATGCAATCCCCATTAAAATACCAACAGCATATTTCACAATATGATCAAACACTTCAAAAACTTATATGGAACCAAAAAGACCCTGAATAACCACAGCAATCTTCAGAAAGAAGAATAAAGTTGGAGGGAATCACATTACTAGATATCAAGTTAAATTACAAAGCCACTGTAATCAAAACAGCCTGGTACTGGCACAAGACATATAGATCAATGGAACAGAACAGAGACTCCAGAAGTAGACCCAAGCCACTATGCTCAATTAATATTTGACAAAAGAGGCAAGAGCGTACAATGGAGTCAAGACAGTCTCAGTCAATAAATGGTGTTGGGAAAATTGAAAGTGAACAAAGGGCAGCATCTAGGCAACAACTTTCAAGAAACAATCCTGTCAACAATCACATGAGCTTAAAAGCAGATTCTTCCCCACTCAAGACTCCAGATAAAACTCCATCCCTTACCAACACCTTGACTACAGCCCTGTAACAGATCTGAAGCAGAGGATACACCTAAACCAGCCGTGGGCAAACTACGGCCCGCGGCCGGATCGAAATGAATAAAACTAAAAAAAAAAGACCGTACCCTTTTATGTAATGATGTTTACTTTGAATTTATATTAGTTCACACAAACACTCCATCCATGCTTTTGTTCCGGCCCTCCGGTCCAGTTTAAGAACCCACTGTGGCCCTCGAGTCAAAAAGTTTGCCCACCCCTGACCTAAACTATGCCCAAAATCTTGACCGTCATAAACTGTGCAATAATAAATGTGTATTGTTCGAGGCTGCTAAGTTTGTGATAATTTGTTATAGAGCAATCAAAAACTAACACAATGTCCTCTCCTTGATGCATATGGAAATATTTAAGAATGAAATAATCTTATATTCTTTTTATATTCATCTTAAACCATACCAGGAGAAAGAAAAAGAGGTGGGTGCAAATAGATTGTTTTATAAAAAATCAGGCAAAATGCTGATAGTTGTTGAAGGTGGGATTATTAGCATTCATTTTTCTCTATTGGTGAGTATGCTTGGAAAATGTTCATTACAAGTTTCTGAATGAATGAATGAGTGAAGTAATGATGACAGCAAACACACAAGCTCTTGGGAGTTTAGCTGTGTAGGGAAACAGATAAATGGGACATGTGAGATTAAGGCAAAGTTTTTTAAAGAACAATGAAAGTTGGTTCAATGGGCATTGAATGGGGGCAGAAGTAGAAATTGAGTGGTGGATAATGTAGGAAAAGAAGAGATAACTGAATGAACAAAATCGGAATAAGATCCAAAGTGTAAGTGAAAGAACTAATCTAAAATGATCTCTCCCATTTTAACAGACAAAAAGATGGAGAAAATTAAGCACAGGTAAATTTCATAATGCTTAAGTGTACCCTGGACACACAATGATATCATTTTCATTGACAAAAAAGTTTATATTAATAAAATCTAAAATTTTTTCACACTGATAATATACTCTAGTCATGTACAGAATATGGATGAATTTACAGTATTAAGATGTGGACTCTAAACTCTGCTTCAATGCTTCCTTAATAAATGACCTTGGTTACACTCCTACTGGCCTAAGTTTCTGCATTTCAAAATTAATACCTACATCACACTCCGAAGAGTCATTGTTGAAAATTGTAGGATGCCAATGGCCTAACAAATAGTAGGCATCTGCTTATCAACACCCAGAGCAAAACTCAAGTCTCCTTATTACCAAGCACTTGAAAATGTTTGAGCCTGTAGCAATTATCTCTAAGGATTCAAAGCACTCTGGGATCACATACTTCGATCACATACACATTCCACACAAGTAAAATGCAGCAACCCCTGGGGAAAAGAGAATGGCAACAAAATAAACAAACATTCCCATACAGAATGGTAAAATAGGAAACTCACACTAGCACAAAATCAGAAAACTAGCTAATGTGGTTTGGGGGTCTCCAAACAACAGAAAAATCCACTAAGACAGCCATATAAGAAATATTCCTCAGAAAGTTTGAATCATAATCTTTTCTGAAATTAAACAACTGGCCCTTCAGAATATATTTCAAAAATTAAAATTGCCCTTTTCTATCTAAAGCAAAGACCATTAAAGTTGGGCATGATATGGAAGAGATTTACTGCTTAATATGCACATCTCCAAACCTCAGACAAAATAACAATATATCTACAGAGAAATTAGAAATTTAAGATATCAAACTCTTTCCAAGCACCCTCAAAAGCTGCATTTACATGTAATTAATTACATGAAAATAACCATAATCACCTTACTAAATCAAGTTCTCAAAATATCTTTGTTGGGCAAATTAGCTTAATTTGAGTTACTAAATGTTTAATGGGGAAGGTACATTTATTTAAAAAACTATTCTGTATATCAACATCTTGCTATTATCCTGTGCCAAAAAGGCCTTAATCTAATCCTCTCGTTTTGTATGAAAATAAATAAAAGGCCAGAGAAACTAAATGATTGATCCAAAATTACCAATCAATTGGTGGCAGAACTGAAATTAGAGCCCAAGTCTCCTGTCCCTGTTCAGTGTTCTCTCTATGCTACACTGTTTAGATTTTTTCATGTTTTCCTTTGTACCAGACCTAACTCCTCCCCCCAGCTTAATGCAATAATTCAAATTGTACTAATGGTGAGAGATTAAACCAATATTAACCAATCCAAATGCATTCATTTTGTGAGACTTCTCCCCCCTACTCTCTTAATCAAGCACGTCAAACTCGCGGCCCACAATGAACATTTTTGGGTCCCAGCCAATATAACAGTATGTAAGAAACGTTTTAATAAAAAGTTTGTAATTTTTACAATGTCCTATTATACATAATTATTAATAACAAACTACAACGTTCACTAATGACTGATTACTATAATCGTGTTGCATTCATTTCCCTTACAGGCACACCATATCTCTCCACTAATACTAGCAGCCGATTACCACATCATTATTCTTGTACTGACTTGTTTGATGTGCGCAACAGGAAATATTTCGCTTTCAGAGAACAAGAAAAATAGTTTTATTTGCATTACGCTTATTAATTTGTGCAGTTGTTCAGTGTCTGGTAAGTTAATGTTCAAGAAAAAAATATTAATTTTTATTAAAATGTTCTATTTTTTTATGTTAACAATGACTCATTTATTTCAGCCCTTTGTATTCAGCATGTCTCTATCGAAATAAACCTATGTTTCTATGAAAATTGAAGCTTTTGTTTTTTTGCAGCCCACATAAACTTAAACCTTGTTTATCTGGCCCGTGTTAGCCTTTTGAGTTTGACATGCTTGCTCTTAATAGATATCTTTCACCTCTTAAGTCCTATGGCACAGCATTTTAAAAACTCTGTTCCTCAGAAATACTACAAAGGATCTATAAGCATTTGAAAAATATATTTAACTATTTTTAAACCTATTTTAAAAATTCACTGCAAACACTCCCACTGTTCTGATTTGGTAATAATCAGGGCAGGCTAAGCGTTTGCTATATTAAGACTACGCACGTGTTGTCCCCAGACCTAGTTCTTTCCCTAGGTCTGATTTCATAAATGATGGTGATAAACTAAGAAAAAAAAATTTCAAAAGTACTTTAGACCAAATATTATCACAATGGATATCACTCTCTATAAAAAAAAATTTATTTACTTTGCTTTTATGCTAACTTTGGAATAAAATTTCTCCTGAAGTCTCTGTATCAATATAAACTTTTCAAAGTATGTCACTGATTTATATGACTTTAATTGTATGCTGGTCTTTTAAAAATTCAGTTCTACATATGTCTGTTCATGTAAAATTCACAATTCAGAACTATAACATAATTACTGGTTGGATAAGGCTCAGGACTGTTTGGTTTTAATGCTCTCCTCAAAGCTTAATAAGATATGTCACATGTAAAGTCACATTATAGATCACTGCAGCCCAGAATATAAATTTGAAGTGTTTTTCTGACTTTTTAAATTATTATAGGGAATGTAAGCACTTTGACGATAAAACTTTGAAAATAAGTTTATTACAGATGATAATCAATTCTCCTCATTCAACTTTCAGACAACATATATGTATCTTACATGCTTAAAGCTCTCAGCCTTTCCTTTATCAAATGCAGAATGTTCATCAGTTGATAAACTAATAGTTTAAAATACTGTGCCAGTTAAGATCCTACATGCCAACATGCCCAACATGCCAGTCAACATTTGTTTCCAAAGCAATCCCACTGTCCATTTTTATAATTTTAAAAATATTTTATTGCAGTTCTATTATTTTATAAGAATGAATGGAAAATGAAAATTTAAAAGCCTACTGGTAATATTAATTCAACTAAAACAATATTGGGCATCAAGAGATCCAAAAAGAAAACTTCAGACACTAAACAAACTTAACCAGCTTGAATATAAATGAAACACTGAGAAAGTTTAAAAGATCACATAAAAAGCTACAGTATAGGTATGCCAATTATGGACCTATTCACTCTCACCTCCAAATTCACCCTTTTTGCCTACTCTTGGAAAATGAATTTGGGCCCTTTAATTTTCCTTTGCCGGCTGGCAAAAGTTAAGCTTTGTCAGCAGAGGGGGCAGGAGAGTCACCTCAAGAAATGTCACCTCAAGAAATAGGAGTGATTTTGCTCCCTTGTTCCGGTATGCTTACCCAGAAGACTCCTGCACTACAGATGTTTCTTCAGCATTCTGCTCCTGCAGCATTATGTGGCTTCCTCAAAGTGTTCATGTGAGCAGCTTTTCTAGCACCAGGCTCCTACATCAGAATGTATACTTCTTGAGGGTATTTTTTTTTTCAGTCTCTTGACATTTAGCAAGCCTTTTCAAACTAATGACTTCAATCTTTCTTCAACTCAGAAAAATTTTCCTCTATTTTTAAAATTTCAACCTTCTCCTTTTATTTTTATTTTTTTCTGGTATCTTTCTAGACCTACTATCAGGTATAAAGTGCAGGGCTGCTATATACTGTTGCACAGGTTGCACTTTTTTGACAAGAAGAACCCACTAAGGAGTAAAAGCTGAAATCCAGCCTGTGTCCCACTTAACCCAGACCTATATCCTGGTCAAAAAGTATCATCTGTTCATTGAACCATGAAAATACAAAAGTGAACCTTCTGGATCAAGGCTAGCTACCATGTCTAAACTTTTCACTAATATTTTTCTTATCTTTTTCTTTTTGTTGTAGATTTCGGATCTTTTTCTATGTGTATGTATGTATAGATGTATACATACATAGCTATAGATGTATATGTCCATAACTATAGAACAATTATTATTTTTTGACAGCTAATTCACTAATTTGTTAATTTAATAAACATTATGCTGGACTACAATGATATGAGGGGAGGGGGGAAATTTCCATAGTTCCTATGAAGCCTGTGGTCTAGTTGGAGGGATAGCTATTAATCAAGTAATCACACAAATAAATGTATAATTAAAATTGTATAAAGTGACATAGGAGAAAGGTATACATTTTTAATGAAAGCATTTAACTGTTGGAGCAGAGGAAGGGATGCCAGACACATTGGGGGGACAGGGTAAAACGGTTTCCTGAGAAAGCAACATTTTAGCAACAGCTAAAGAATAAGTAGGAATTAGGTTTTATAGCTCTTCTCCTCAAACTACTTAAGTCAGAAGGGAAAGGAAAAAGGGGACAATGAAAGGAAGGGAAAGGGTACATATCTAAGGATGCCGAAAATAATTTACTGTTGCTATTTATATAAAACAACATGCCTTAACAACAAATACATAGATGACGATTATAATAAATATCAGTCATACTAAAGGAATGTAAGGAAAGTTAAATAGTATTAAATACTGAAATACTTACAAACCAACAACTTTACATTAGACTCAACTATCTTCCTTCTAAACATTGTCTCACATAAATATAATATTCCCATAAAAATTCTAATAAAAAGGTAGAAAATATAAAAGTTACATTAACAGGAAAGGAAAATAACTATATATTTCTGGCAAAGATAAAATTCTCAATTTCTGGACATCATAAACAAGTAAGTATCAAGAGATTTACAAATCAACATAACCAAGAATAAAAATCTCATTTTAACTCCTAGTCAATAAGTACTAAAAACAATTTTAAACAAAAAATGCTATGTTTATTCCATAATTTTTCCCATCAGATATTAGTAATAAGCACTTAAAAGTGTCAAAAGGAAAAATGAAGAAAAACACTGAGCAAAAAAATATGGGGCTCAAGTGTCAGGTTATTACATTAATATCATTATGAGGAATTCATAACCTACAAGGTATGAGTCTATTCCATAAGAACTAAACACAGTTTTCTGATTCTGGAATAGCCTGTGGCAGAAAAACATTCCCTTTTAGAACTAGAAAGGCTGTATAACACATAGGAGGAAAAAAGCTCTTAACGTATCAGAGACTTTCTGAGGAACTAAGACTGGAATGCCAAAAAAAAAAAAAAAAACCTATTGAAATGAATCCCACCTTCTATAGGTATAGCTTTCCCTCTCTCAGTTCATTCCATCTATTTCTTTAATGGCACAGGGAAAGGGACTGAGAAACCAGGAAAGGACAGCCACTAAAGGGCAGAAAAGTCAGCCGAGCTTTTAATAATTTCACAGGGCCAAAGGAACAAAACTTGGTAGTTAGATCTTGTCATAACACCCAGGATTCCATAATGAAGGGAGACACAGAAGAACAAAACCAACAACACTATGTACTGATTTTCCTCTTGAGGCATTTGTTGATTCTTACTAGTAAACTATACAGAGTAAGAAGCTAAAAAAGACAGCAGAAAGCAACTGAAAAGCAAGGAAAAGCTTTTAGGACTCTCATGCTGCTGGAGAGACAAAAGCAGGAGAGGACCAATAAAAATCCAGTCTCTCAGCTAGGTTCCCTGCAGGGTTACCAAAGTTGGGCAAACTAGAGGTTTACAAAACCTAAAACCCAACTTTAAGTCACCTTAGTTCTTGACTGTTGAGGTGATCTGCCTCTGTTCTACCTGCCTACCAGAAGATGGGTGAATCCTCTCTAGAAAAATATATTAGGTTTGCAACTGTAATTGCATTTAAATCTGCATATAATGTCTGGCATTCAATCAAAAGTTATCAATAATAATAAAAATTATAATAACTACTAGACCAACCAAGATACTTAAACAGAAGGGAAAAGATGAGAGAAATAGACCTGAGTGATCCAGATATTGAAGTTTACAGACACAGGTTTAAAGTAGTTTGACTGATATGTTCAAGAAAATATATGACAATATGGAGATTTTCACCAGAGAATTAGAATCTATTGTGAAGAGAGAAGGGGTAGAAGAGGGAATACCAACTGAAAATTCTAGCCAAAAACAAACAAACAAACAAACAACACAAAACAAAACAAAAAAACACACACTATAGTTGAAATCAAGAATAAAATAGATGGGGTTAAAATCAGACTGAGCATAGCTGAACAGATAATTAGTGAGCTGGAACACAGGCAAATAAAACCTATCCAGAATGGAATAAGGAGAGAAAAAAATGACAGAAAGTGTAAGGGACAAATGGGACATGACAAAATATATAATATAGATTTAATTGGTGTCATAGAGGGAAGGAAAAAAAGAGTACGGCAGAAACTATAGCTGAAGAATCTTAATTTTTTTTCAGAATTGATGAAAGAGTCATGCTACAGATCCAAGATGTACCAGAAACCCTGGAGTAAATACAAAGAAAATCATTGTATTCTTAGGTACTAATAGCTACATCTCTAAAATTAAAATGATTTTTGAATGATTGAAATACAGCAAATTTACATCACTACAAATAGCTGAAATGTATCTTATCTACATGTAAAACATCACAAAGTCCCTGTATTAGGCCCAAGAATCATTTATTAAAAATCCACTACATTTACCTAAAACTTTATGCAAATAATAGAAGCATTTACCTATGAGCAAAAAAATATTTTAACATAATATAAAACCTCCCAGCATTTGGTCAAGATAACAAGTACTGCATAAGGAAACTAAAGATGCTCAGAGAAGAATCATAACTTGCTAAGAGTCACAAAGTTCTAATTCCAGGAGCCAGTTCTGCAGCTTTAAGCTCTAGACCTCCAACCACCTCATGATACTTTTTCTTTATCGTGGGAATCTTTATTTTTCTAAAGTTGTAAGATTACCAGACTGAGACTATCAGAGCTTTCAGTGGCCAGTGAGGTTCCCAAACAAGGACAGTACCTAATCTCAGTTTAGGAAAGGAAGTCTGACAGTCCCCAACTCAATGGGTTGCAAGAGCCTATGGGATTGTAAGGAATCCTCAATCAATCATAGAGCAAATAAATAATAAATCTCACAATATGTTCTATTTTCCAAATGTGATTACTAAATAAAAATTCATTTAAAAGCTAAAATTAAGGGGAAAAATAATTAGGAGGAAACATTTTGAATTATAAAGCATTCCCTATACATTTCTATGGACTTGTCTGATCAAAACCACATTCATAATCCCAACTTACTAAGGATAATGTCAAACTAAAGCCAGGGTACACCAAAAAGAAAGTTTCCTACACAGACAATAAGAAAATAAACTGATAGCTTTAATCCAACAATTTAATATCTAGGAACTCATTATAAATAATTTCAAGATTTGTTTCTGTAAACAAAAACAAAAGAAGCCCAAAGCCTATATATCCAATAGGAGACCAATTAAATAAAATGCCAATACAGAGGGCTATTTAATAACATGAGGACATATTTACTATATATTAAAGAGAAAAAAATACAGAACAGCAAACAAAAGCCAAAACAAAACTGAAATATACATATAGACACAACAAAATATCTGGAATAATATATAACAAAGGGTGATGCGTTATCTTTGGGTGGTAGTATTAAGGGTAATTTATGTTGTTTCAGTGGGTCAATATTTTGCAAATATTCCACAAAGGCCTCTTAGGATGTTTTGCAATTAGAAAAAAATACAAATTCATTTTTAAATGTGAAATTTTAAAATAGTTGAAATAGGTTCACTTCCTATCCTAGTAGTCAAATCATATATCACTTTTACTCTGAACCATGTTAACACAAGAAACAATTTTGATCAGTGTTTGATTTTAAGAAATAAAGACTTATAGAAAAAAGGTAAACACACTTAATGATTCATCAAATGATACTATCTAAACTTATGTTGTCTTTAAATAATATGTAAACCTAAATCATTCCAAATCAATGAAATTACCTAATATTTAAAAAATGCTTTCAACAGTCCTTCCAATTTTCATATTAATACATTAAAGCCATAAGTGTAAAGATAAAATAGATCTAAATATCATTCCCTCTCTGTTCTAGCCTTATAGCATTTCTTATCTGTATTTCCAACTAGGCACATATTATAGTCAAGTAAAATAGTGAAGGAGCTTTGGTAATAGAAGTCAGAGGCCCAAGATCAGAATCCTATCTCCTACCCTTTCAACTCTTAGACCTGGGCAAGTTAACTTACCTCTCAGTTTCCCTAGCTATACAAAAAAAAAAAAAAAAAAAAAAGATAATATTTACCATAGAGTTTTTGTAAAAGACTAAATAAAAAACTGCAAGTGATAAGCATAGTGCCTGAAGACTAGAAGGTACTCAATAAGTGGTGGTTGTGAATGAGTAGAGGCATGTGCCACAGTTTTTAAGTCACAGAACTTGCCAAGCCTCTTGAAATCTGTATGACCTTGGACAAGTTACTTAACCTTTATGGACCTCACTTTCCTCATCTGCAAAACAGATACAATACCTATCTTGCAGGTTTGTACAATTAGGTAAAACTAGATATAAAAATCATATTGCATATAGTAGCTACTCAATAAATTGTGGTATCACTATTAGCTACAGCAATAAACATTTGAGTATAGGGATTAGCAGTTTTTAAAATATCCTTTTATTTTAAAAGAGTACATGTAATTCTAAGAATTAGACATCATTTAAATAAGTGTATTTCTCTTAATTCCCAATTTAGGTGTAAATTTCAGAACAAAAGAAAAATACAGACCAAGTTTTCTTAAGCACACTAAAAAGATACAGGGCCACTTCACTAGTTTCAAAGTAAAAATATATTATCTATAACTAGATTTGCTTTAAAAAAAAATTTTAAGTCCAAATAAATCTAAAAGGGTCAGAAGGGGAAATGTTTGTTTCTTTCTGCAATTATAAGTCCTTAGGAAGAAAACAGAAACCTGAACTTTTCTATTTTTTTCATAATTTCACATCTTTACACAACTACTATGTAAGTGCCTTTAATACAACAACTCTTTCAAATCTCCGATTTCCTGTCTCCACCTTTGTGCAGAAGCAGAACAGTAGTACAGTTAAGATTATGGACTGTGGAGCCAGACTGCCTGGGTTCAAATCTTGCCTCCATCTAATAGTGTGACCTTAGTTGTAGGCATGTTTTAACCTCCCCATGCCTGTTTCCTGAAAAAATGTAGATTCCTCCTACAATTGTTTTAAGGAGTAAACCTTTCAAGTGTTCAGAAGAGAGGCTAGCATATTGAAGGCACGTTATGTTTCCCTTTGTTGTCATTATATTATTACCTCTCAAAATGCCTAGATCTGTGACCTGTAAATAATAAATATTTGCTACTCTGTAGAAAATTTCAACAAATGGCTTTACTTAATATTAGACCTGCTTCGGAAGTATCTTAACATGACTGACTGTCAAGGCCAGCAGAGAGAGAGCAGTTGCTGTTAGGATTTTACGGCAAATGTAAGGAAAGTCGATCCCTTCTTACACTTCCTATCATACAAAGCTGTAGCCATCGTTACTTGCTAATAGAAGTTCAGAACCAAAAGAGTTTTACAATTTAGGTATGGCAATTGTGTCTCCCCAATCCAGCAGACACAAAACTCTCAAACTCAAGCTCCGTAATACTCAACTACATTCCTTCAAAGAAAAAAGTTCAGATTACTCTTCTATTATAATAGTTTAATGCTTTAAAATAAAAACTATATTGCATAAGTCAACAGCCTATCATGGGCATTAAATAAGACACTGTAATTGAAAGTGTTTGAAAGTTAAATATACATTAAATATGAGCTTATGAATATATTTGAGAAAATCATAACAGATTTCTCCAATCAAACAGCTGCCTTCTAACCCCAAAACTAGTGCTCTGGGACCAGGATAAAGATACCTAAGTCACAGTCAAGTTGCCATCCCACTAGGTCATTTCCTGCTTGAAATGTGCTCTTCCCTTATTACTGGTAACTCAGATGGGACTTGTGACACTTGAGGACCAGGAAAATATCTTCACAGTTATTGGATCAAAAATGCCACCCAATCCCCAGTAGTCTGAGATCCTAACCTGGGTGCAGAAAAATGATTGTTATCTTCAGATTCAAAAACCTGTTAGCCCTGAAAATCAGAAGTCAAATACCTAGGGCCACATTTCCATTCCAGCTGAGGGCTAAGAATGTTTACCTGGCTCACCCTCAACTTACAAGTTTCAATCAGCACCCATCAGGTCCCGGCCACACAGCAGCCATCAATAGCTCACACAGGCCAGATCAGACCACAGGTCACCTGGCCCCATTCACCCAACCAGGTCCTACCAAAGGCCGGCCGGCCTGCCAACCCTTGGCCTGGCCAACAGGACAATGAATGGCCTGGCAACCAAGGGTTAGATTCTTCTAGCCCTAACCGGTTTGGCTCAGCGGATAGAGCGTGGGCCTGCGGACTCAAGGGTCGCAGGTTCGATTCCGGTCAAGGGCATGTACCTTGGCTGCGGGCACATCCCGTGGGGAGTGTGCAGGAGACAGCTGATCCATGTTTCTCTCTCATCGATGTTTCTAAGTCTCTATCCCTCTCCCTTCCTCTCTGTAAAAAAATGAATAAAATATATATATATTTTAAAAGAGTTAGATTCTTCTATCCACCGCTCTGTTTCAAGACTCTTGATGGAACTGACTTGACAAATCAAATTTGATAAGACGTGAAGAATTTTTGAAACACAGGTGGAAAACTTCTTGGAATGTGCCTCACAGATCTAGTCCCTTCATTTGTTCAGCAACATAAAAGTGTATGATCTGTAACGCGTTTTGTTTATAAAACCATTCTGGTCTTAAGGAGATGATGGTCAGGGGGACACAACTGTCACTTTTCCTCAGGGTCTGCACGGGCCTTAAAAACTTTACTAAAATCAGTTCCTCTCTCTGCATGTAAAACTGGGATGAGATCCGCTCCTTCTCTCAAAATAAGTTAAAGGTAAGTACATACTGCATGAAAGTACTCTCAGCATTTCAGAAGGAATTTTCTACAGAAAAACGTACGCAGTTATGTATCACGTATGCAGTGGCTGTGATGCAACTCTTTTTTTAACACCTAAATCGGAGATCCGGACCAAGACAGTGTGCTGGAAGTCCAGCTCATTCAAGTGTGTCTTTTCTGCCCACCTTTGAGGTCCTAGGTTGGGAAACGGGTCTGTGTCTCTATAAATCCATGTTCTGGGCCATAATATAAATGCAGCTCTTCTGTGAGGTCCCTCCTGCCCACTCCCTGCCAGCCGGCGGGGGGCCGGGGGGGGGGCCGGGGGCTGGAGGGCGGGGGGGTGGGGGAATGCGCCCTGCACATCTCCCCACTTGCAAGGACTCGGCTGGGTTGCACAACTTTCCAGTCTCTGTGAGTTTCACCACTGTTTTGCTGTTGATCACTTTTAATGACACCCCCGCGCCTCCCCAAAACCCTCGTCTCAGCTTTACACTTTGCCCCGGCAGCACTCGACGGGACGGACTATCGGTCCCCGCCTCCCCCCAGCGCCGACGACCTCAAAAACATCCCCACCCGTGTGCCCGCCGCCCGGACCCCAAAAGCTGCGACTCCGGTCCCACCTTCCCGAGCCGCCCGCCCCGCAAGCCCTCAAGTCCCAAATCCCGGGTGCAGCATCCCGGGTTCCGGCGGGGGTGGGGGAGCTACCAGGCCCGCCGCGGACCTCGCCCCTCCCCCGCAACCTCGCTCTCCCGGCTCTCACTACCCTCCCGAGTCGGGGGCGGCCAACCTCTCGGCGGCTGGACTGACTCCGAGGCCGCGCGTCCCTTCACCAGGCCCCGCCTGGGCCTCACGGCTCGGCGCCCTCCGCTGCCCACCCGGCCCAGCCGAGCTGACGCCGAAGAGAAGGGTGGCACCAGCCCAAGGCCCGGCACTTACTCAGGAAGGTAGGTGGAGGAGAAGGAGCTCCACTTGTGCAGCGCGTAGGGCAGAAGCCGGCACTCGGGCGCCACAGCAACAGCCCCGCCAGCCGCCATCTTGTCAGCACCAGAGCGGCCGCCACCGACCGCGGGCCGCACCGAGGAGGGGGGCGTGGCCTGGTCTTAAAGGGGCCGCGGCCCTCCCGGCCCTGCGCAGCCTGAGGCGCGCGCGGGCCCGCGATTCCCTCTGAGTCCCGACGCCGAACCCTCCCTCCTCAATGACTTTCCGGAACGGGGACGGAGTGTGAGCCCGAGGGGCTCTCCTGTGGGGCTTGGAGGGAGTGGCGCAAAGGACTGTCTTACAGGCGGAGGTAAGGAAAAAGCCAAGACTATATGGTGGAAAGAAAGCGATGGGAACTGTGGGCCAGGGAGAGAGCAGGAGAAGACGAGCTTGGAGGCGTCGGAAACCGCTGCCCTCTCCAGTTTGTAAGCCCTGTCGGGACACAGCATTGCAGGGAACTGGAGTCATAGCGATGCCCTTCCCTCGGGGGCGGTGGTGGTTTTAAACGTCCTGTGCCCGGTTCCGGAGGCGCACGGGGGTGCCTGCCCTTCAGGGTGGACATTGCTTGTGAGCCTCTCGCAGGCACCTGTGGGCTTGGTTTGCTCAGGCAAGACATTCGGCTCCCACCCCCCACCCCCCACCCCCCACCCCAGCCCCAGACCAGACCAGAAAAAAACCTTCAAGCAGTCGGGGAAGCTGTGTGGCCTCCATTTCCCAGTTGGCACGTCTGCCCACTTTCAACTCCGACAGACATTCAGCCTAAAAGTTCAGAAAGAGCGAGAGCCCAGGGGGACTGACCCCGTAGGCCCCAGGGGCACCACGCCTGCTGCTTTATCTAAAAAGGAGCGCTTTGCCGAAACCGGTTTGGCTCAGTGGATAGAGCGTCGGCCTGCGGACTGAAAGGTCCCAGGTTCGATGCTGGTCAAGGGCATGTACCTGGGCTGCGGGCACATCCCCAGTGGGAGGTGTGCAGGAGGCAGCTGATCGATGTTTCTCTCTCATCGATGTTTCTCTCTCCCTTCCTGTAAAAAATCAATAAAATATATTTAAAAAAATAAAAAATAAATTTTTTAAAAAAGGAGCGCTTGCCCTGAACGCCTGGCGGCCTTGGGCAGGGCTCCCCTCCGGCGCCTGGGGGTCAGGGGCATGCATGTGGGTCCCTTGGCGTAGCCGCGGTGGTCACCAGGGGCCTCGTCACTCCTTGTCTGAGGCCTTACCCTTGGCAGCCCGGACCGGGCCGTGTCTCCGTCTCCGCCTGGCCGATGGGACATCTCATGCCACGTCAGGACTCCTCGATATTTGTGTTCGCTTCAGGTTATCATCGTCCACCTGCCGCAGCTCCCTCCGATCTTCTCCTGAGTTTGTATTTCCGTGGGGGACACTGCGGAGTGGCCTCCGCTAGCGGAACGGGCCACAGTGTGTCAGCCGTCGGGCACGCGTGCGCTGCGTGTTGCAGGAAGTCGGGAAAGTATGCGTTCCTCGGGGAATGCTGTGACCCCAGCGGCTGCAGCGGGGAGTCCAGAGACCGGGCGTAGGACCGGAGGAGCTTAGCCCCAAGGCTGATTGATGAGGGGTTATCTTTGGGGGGAAGATGAAGGTGGTGACCCAGTTCAGTTCCTTGGGGGCTCCTCCTCTGCTAAGTATTCCTCTTACCTGATGTCCTAGAGTCCTTGTTCTTTTGCAGACACAGAGATGGTTTATGAGTGATTTTTTTTTTTTAATCCTCACCCAAGGATGTGCTTTACCGATTTTAGAGAGAGGGGAAGGGAAAGAGAGGGAAACAGTGATCGTTTACCTCCCTTACACGCCCAACCAGGGATCGAACCCACGACCGAGGTAGGTGCCCTGCCTAGGAATCGAAGCGGCAACCTTTGGTGCATGGGACGGCATTCCAACCCACTGAGCCACACCGGCCAGGGCTATGAGTAATCTTTTTTTTTAAAAAAAAGCACATGTAAGCCAGTTCTCCCCAAGTGACTTTCTGTGGCTTTCGGGGACTTTCTGTTCCCTTTGGGTAACATCAAAAGGCCTTGGCAGAGACCTTTCACACCCTGCCTTGCCTACCTCTCCAGCCTCCTCTCTCTCTCTCCTTCCCCCTTTGCACTCTTTACTCCAGCCGCACTGGACTAACATAACACACTGGATCGGCTCCTGTAACTTGTGTTCTCTCTGGCCTCCCTCAGGGGCTTAGTCTAAGGCTTAGACTCTAAGCCAGTGGTCCTCAACCTTGGCTGCACATCAGAATCACCTGGGAATCTTTTTAAAATCCTGATTTCTGGGCCTCATCCTCCGGAAATTCGGTTTCTTTGTTACTAATGTTGTGGCCTCACCCCATAACAAAGAAACAGAATTTCCGGAGGATGAGGCCCAGAAATCAGGATTTTAAAAAGATTCCCAGGTGACTCTAATGTGCAGCCAAGGTTGAGAACCACTGGTCTAAGCCAAGCCAGGAGTACCTTCCCCCATTCTTCACCTGTCTAACTCCTGCTCCTTTTTCAGCCTATTTCATTCTGGAAAATTATTCCTCATCATTTATTTTGGGATTATGTGCCATTTTCTACATTTTCCTTGGCACCCTGAGTTTCGCTCCTTATATTTGCAAGCATTACGATATATTTTAATCTCTTTATTTCACATTTTCTCTCTCCCTAAACTGTAATTCCCATAAAGGTAGGGATCATGCATATCATGTTCACAATTGTATCCTCAGTCCTGTTAGAGTGTCTAGCACATAACAGATGTTCAATCATATTTCTTGAGGAATGAATGGGTTGTGCTAAAAGCAATCATCTTTACTCATCTTGTAATCTCAGTATGGTCCTCATAGTAAATACTTCCTGGAGAGAGTAACTGATCATATTTGGTTTGTCACCTGCAAAAAAAGATTTATTGAAAGGCTGTGATGTGCCAGGCTCTGTCCTAGATGCTAAGGAGTCAGGATATACAGATAAGCCAGACAAGGACACTGCTTGCATGGAGCTTACATTCTGGTAGAGCAACATATAATGAGTCAACTAGATAATCTTAGTGTGTGTATTTAGATGCCAAGAAGACACTAATGACACTGGAGTAATATTTAGATTGGATGGTAAAGGAAAGCTTCTCTAAAAAGGTAGTTAGTTATTTGAGCTAATACCTGTACAATGAGAAAGTGCCAGCCATGCAGAAGCTGGATAAAAATCATTCTAGGCAGAGAGAATAAGCAAGTGCAATGGGCCTACAGCAGGAAAGTGCTTGGTGTGTTCAAAGAAAAGAAAGTGTGGCTGGAGCAAAGTGATGGAGGGGAGAGGGCAGTCAGAACAAATAAGTCTTGGTAAGAAGTCATGACATGGAAATGCAAAGGGGAGACCTGTGTAAGGATTCAAGCCAAGGAGTAGCAAAATTCACTTTACATTTTGTAAAGATCGCCCTGAAAAAAAAAAAATTTTTTTTTTAAGTTGGAGAGGCAAGATAGTTTGAAGTAAAGAAGAATTGACAGGAGGTTATTATAGTAACAGGCAAGAAATGACAGTGTCTTGGACTAGCAGAGGAGATAGAAGTGGTTGACATATTTTGGAAGTAAAGCCCATTAGACTTGCTAATGAGTAAGGCAGGAAGAAAAGGAAAGAATTAAGGGTAACTCCTAGGTTTTGGGTTTGCACCACTATGTAGATATTGATGCTTTTATTGAGAAGGGAAAATTTGGGGATGAAACAGTTTTAGGTTGAAGGAATCAAGAATTCTCACTTCAGTGGGACGCCTAATAGATAGCCAGGTGGAACTGCCAAGGACCCAGTGTGGATCCAATGACCTGTATTGGTCAGAGTCTAATTTCAAACCACCCCATAGGCATTTGGCCTTCTTCATATCTAACCAATCAGGAGTTGCTTTTTTCCTTGTGGCTTTGGCACAAGGTGAGTAAATTTTTCTCTGAGTAGCATGGTTACCGTAGCTCCAGGTACAGCAGCTCTAGATAGAAGAAACCATCCGTGGCAGCCTTCTGCAAAAGGGGATGCACAAGTACAAGAATAGTCTAGGGAAAGAAACCTAGAGTATATGTTGAAAATCTCAGTTTCAGTCCCAGTTCTACTTTTCTAGCTATGAGACTGTGGGAAAGTCACCATTTCTCCGAGTCTCATTTTCCACCACTATAAAGTGAATTTAATAAAATGTATCTTTTCTATTTCACAAGGAGTTTTGAAGATCAAATGAAGGAAAAGTGCTTGTCTGCTATGATATAAGCTCTCATTTAATTCTCACAGAACCCTGAGAGATAAATATTATTATTCCCCCTTTCACAAATAAAAAAAGTGAGACTCAGAAATGTCAAATAATGATTTGTCTTGTGTTTACCACCGCACCAGATGTGCAGGAGGGAAGAGAATGAGACTGGTATTTGTTCCCCTCCCTGCCTGTGAGACTCGGAGCCGACTGTCCTTTACAACCAGAAGTAACAAGCCCTCCTCCCACGTGGCCTCTCCACAGCTCTCTCTGGTTCTGGGTTCCAGTAACCACCTACGTTTTGCTCCCTGTGATTTCCCGGTATATTCTCACATCTTTATCAATAGTTCCTTTATTAAACTTCTCAAATTGCCCAATTGCAGAATGCCATCTGTTTCCAGCTAGGACCTTAACTGATACAATAACTCATTCCAAAGAAATATAGCTAGTCAGTGACAAGTCAGAATCCCCTTGGTTCAAAAACCCATCCTTTTTTATTTCATCTGATTCTTCTAAGTGGAAAGAGACTTAGTAAACTGTAAAGTACTATTCAAATACAAGATATCATCATATAATGAAGATCACCAGAGTTTAAAAGCAAAACATATACAGCTGATTTTATTTGTTTCTAGGCAAGGAATACACTAATTGACTGAAGGGGAAAAGAAGGTGTTTTTAATTGTTAGTAATGGGTTTCCTGGTTGTTATGGGAATTAAAGATTAAAACAAATACTCCACATAGTCTGGAATAAACCCACAGCTCTGTACATGACTAGTTAAAACAATGCCCATACTTCATAGGCTGGATAGGGGGAGATCTTCACATAGGTCCTGTAAGGGTCTTACTTTAACTTACGAGGGTTGTTCAGAGTTCATGGTTTCTTTAACAACTTTAGCTGCTTTGGAGAGTTGAAGCTCAGTACAGTAGTCAATGTCTTATCTCCTAGGCAAGCTGTGCTGTAAATGGAAGAATTTTCCTTAACAATGTTATTATGTAACAAATGAAGAGACTGATACCAAAATATGTTAGACGTTATGCCTAAATTCACTTATACAACTGGTCTGTTTACAGATCTGAATCTAGAACCCAAGTGTCTAATTCGCAATCACTTTTTTTCCTAATTAATGGGAAATTTTTAGCTCTACACCTATGTTATTCTTCTTTAAATCCTCTATAACTAGCACATAGTAGATTCTCAAGAAATATTTCCTGAATTGAATCTCTTAGTCCCTCCTGAATTCCTTCTCACTAATTGTGATAGTCAGTTGAGGTTGTTACAACAAGAATATGATAGGCTAGATGGCTTAAACAACAAACATTTCTCACACTTCTGAAGGCTGGGAAGTGTAAGATAAGGTGCCAATATATTCAGTATCTGGTAAGAGCCTTCTTCCTGGTTTGCAGACAGCCACCTTCTTGCTTCTGCCCCTGGCCCCTAAAATGGATGTTCTTACATACAAAATTCCATCCCAACAACCCCAATAGCATCAACTCTAAAGTCTATAAGTCCAAAGTCTTACCTGTCATCCAAATCAGTTATGGGTGAGACTCACCCTGAAGCAAAATTCCTTTCCAGCTGTGAGCCTGTGAAGCCAAACTTACAAAGGATAGACACCCCCATTCCAACAGGTGGAAGGAAGGACAGAAGCACGTTTAGTCCCAATCATGTCTGAAACCTCTCAAGGCAAACTCCATGAGATCTCAAGGCTTGAGAATAAAACCCTTTCTCTTGATGCTCTGCCTTCTGGACACCTTCTTTCCCCCATCCCTCCCCCACTTTCTGAAGATCCCCCCCCCCAAACCCCTGTCCTGCAGCTCTACCAGGCCAGGGCTCTACCTGGTGGTGGTCAAGGCTTTGGGGTGAGGACTGACTGTTGTGATGCTCTTTTGAAACCATGGAGGCAGCCCAGATCTTTGAATTGTCGTCAGGGTCATCCTTCCCTAGTCTTGAAGAATAGCTTTGCTCTAACCGGGTCCTGTAAAATTCAAGAAGTCCAACAGTCTTTCTTCATCCATCCCCTTCAGTTCAAACTAGGAGTTCCTGCTGGGGAGATGGTTAGCTCTGTGGTTCACATCCACACTGATCTCCTTACCAAGTGATCAGTTAACCACACACACGGGGTTCTTTTCCAAACACTGCTTTCTCATTTTTTTGTAATATGGACAGGCTGAGAAATTTCCGTATCTTTAAGTTCTGATTCCTTTCTCTTAACAGTTCCATCCTCAATTTATTTCTCTCTTTCTGCATTTTAGTATAAGCAGTCAAGTAGAACCAAGCCACTTCTTCAACACTTTGCATAGAAATTGCCTCTGCTTGATGTCCAGTTTCATCACTTGTAAGTTCTACCCTCCACAAAACACTAGAACACAAATACAGTTCATCCAAGTTCTTTGCCACTTTATAACAAGGATCACCTTTCCTCCAGTTTCCAATACCATGCTCCTCACCTCTGTGTAGACAAGAATGGTCTTTATTGTCCACATTTCTATCAACATTCTGTACATAATTATTTATGTATTCCCTAAGAAGATAGAGGCTTTCTCTCCAGCTTGCCTCTTCTCTGAGCTTTCACCAGAATCACCTTTAGGGATTCCTTCACAGCAATATTGACTTTTTCTAGCATGCGCCCAGTGTAAGGTCTCTAATGCCATCATTAGGTTCCACCCCCATGACCTCATCTAAACCTAATTACTTCCCAAAGGCTCCATGTCCAAATAACGTCACATAGGGGTTTGGGGCTTCAACATAAGAAATTTAGGGAAACACAAACATTCAGTCCGTAAGCACTAATTTATTATGATATTTTTTTAAATAAAAGGAATTTGCTTAGGAGTCATCTATAGATTAGAAGACTAAAAGAATTTATTTTATTCAATCTATTTTTTGGTCAGTAAATGAAGAACATGACCTTGGGAATTAGAAGAATGAATTTGCCCCAGTATAATTCCCATTGGACATTTCTTGCATGCCAGGAATTTACCTGCATTATTTATATAATCTTCACAACAGTCTTGCAAGTAAACTCAGTTTCTTGGAGGTTAAGATTCACCAAACTCATGTGTGCCCTCTTTATTATACAATTCTCAACTGTATGCATTCCTAACATCACCCCAGCATTCAGGATCCAGAAGACCAAGAGAAACAATCTGTTGTATTCCTAAAGCTAACTGTTCCTTCTCAATCTTCTGTTCTCTCATGATTTCCATATTAACTCATTTCAACTTTGTTATTGTTGTTTGAAATCATTTCTTTGAGCACAGCACTACCAAAAGGAGCAGATGAAAAGCAAGTGCCGGAGTTTCATTTGCTAAGTAAGGGGATATTCCCCTTTCTTTTCTAAGACAAAGGAACTTCAGCCCCACCGGGGCCTTTGCACAGGTCTTAGGTGAACATTGAGACTAGCTTCAAGTGTGAAGCTTGGGTCCGCTTCTCCCAGGAGGTGGCAGCAGCAGCAGCCACAGCCTGCTAGAGAAATCAGACAGAATTCCTTTTGCCTATTGGCATCCAAACCTAGAATTCCTGGTTCCGGCAACCACTAAATCCCTCCTTTCGTTTGCTGAGGTTGATTGGAGCCGGGGCACAGGAACTGGCAACAATCCCTCTCCTAAGTGCCTAGTTTTTATAAACACTTTGGTCTGAGGCGTGACCTTGAAGCATGTGTGAAGGCGGACCAGGAAGTCTTTGGCCAAGGAAAAGAGCTTCAGAAAGAAACTGTAACTTGAACACTTCCATCCACACAGGCATAAATCCAGAGGACCCCAGCTCCCACTTCGGTGCTGCACCAAGAATACAGATTCTAGACCTAGCCACCAGCTACCAGACAACTGACCTTGTCATTGAATCTGCAATTTCCTCAACCACCTAGTGTGGACTAGGTGATCTTTAAGTGCCTGCTAATTCTTAAATTATGAGTTACTGAACTTTTATTTTTCTGGATTAAGTAAGGTTGGGCCTTCACCCTTTCAGAATTAAAAAAATCCCACACGCAACAAAGAACTACTGGTTCCAAGTTAATCCCAGGTGAGCACATATCCTGGTTTGGTGAACCCTGCCAGCTGCCTAGGAGGGGGGCAGGAATCCCAGGAAATGTATGAACACCACACGGCTATGGATGAACTGTCAACTGCTGGGAGTTACTTCGCAAGTTACCACATCTAAATGAATCTGACAAAATAATATTCCAAAAAGCAATTAACACTGATTCCTAATGTATTTAGAACTAAAAGGTCTTTTGGGAAAAGTGAAATTGGCTCAGAAAAAAATTATCCAGCCCTCTGGGTAAAGAAATGTTTGAGGTTAAGAGGATTCTTAAGTCAGGATCTCTCAGTGCTTTTGTCCCATCACCTGGTCTTTTGTGAAGGAGGAGACAGAACTAGCTCCTCTCATTCCTCCATCCCACCCCACCCCACCCTACTTCATCTTGGCGCTATCACCTTCACTGGGCTGCTTGAACGTTTATTCATTCAGTAATCACTTACTGAGCACCTACTATATGTCAGGTGCTGGGGATACACCTAACTATTCAGGAGCTCACAGTCAAGTAGTCAGATTATTAGATGGGCTAAAATAAAGAACTCAGAAAGGATTAGCATATAAAATATGAAGAAATAATAGCGGTCATAGTGGTGGTAGCATTATTTTCATAAAGACCACAGACCAAGTATATTTCCCAATTAAAGCTATTTCCCTAGCATCGATATATTAATGTTAGGCCAAATATATTTCCCAATTAAAGCTATCCCCAGAACATAACGGAATTGTGTAAAGGTAATTTCATTGTCCTATTGGCCCCTGTGAGTCTGTTAAGGCAACCCTCTTCCTATTTTCCATGAAAGTCATCATATTAGAATCCCATCCTGGGTCAGGAAGCTTTGGTCCCAGAAGGCCACTATAAATGGAAATATGTGTCTGTTACCAGGCATGGGCTGAGAGGGGACAGCTTCCTCCTCTGCCTTTTCCTCCTGAGAATATTAGCACAGGTTATACAGGTTTCAGTGTTCCTGAAACAGAAGGAACTGAGGGATGACAGAAATAGGAGAGCATGGTGATAGCAAATTTTAGGCTGGCTCCACACTAGAAAAGAACCATACCCAATTTGGAGAGCAGGTCAGAGAATAAGGCAACACAGGGATGTCCAGTGGGACCACAAACAAGCAGAAAAGAAGCAAACCATCTGGCTCCCCCACATCTCAGATCAGTCTGAGGAGGTCAACTGAAGTTTTTCTTCTAAGAGATGCAAGTTGCCCTCATATGTTGGAATCAGGTCAAATCATTTCTCAAATGCAAATCTTCATAGAGACCTTTCTTATCATATTGATAATTTTTATTTCATCCTGTTTATTTCCAAATAAGCTCAAAATGATCCTCTCCCCCAACCTTTACAACCGCTTTTCAGCCATGCCATTTACTAAATATATAGCACAAGGGTTGAGAACCTCTGGCCGTTGACTTAATTTTATCCAGTTTAACTTAAGTCATTAAATTTGCTCGCATAGCCCCAAAACCCAGCATTGCAATGGGATTCTGGTGAGCACATTCAGAAAGAAGCTTCTAAGCCAGCAGTTCTCAACCTGGAGGTCGCGACCCCTTCGGGGGTCAAGACCATCGGAAAACACATATATAATTACATATTGTTTTTGTGATTAATCACTATGCTTTAATTATGTTCAATTTGTAACAATGAAATTACATCCTGCATATCAGATATTTACATTACGATTCATAACAGTAGCAAAATTATAGTTATGAAGTAGCAACGAAAATAATTTTATGGTTGGGGGTCTCCACAACATGAGGAACTATATTAAAGGGTCGCGGCATTAGGAAGGTTGAGAACCACTGGCTAAGCAGTGGCTCTTGCTCTTGGCTGCATATTGGAAACACATGGGAAACTTTTAAAAATCTCTATACCACGTCCCAAATCAATTACATATTAGGTGTGGGACCTAGGCATCGATATATTAATGTTACGTTCATGAAAAGATGTATATGTGCAGCCGAGGTTGAGAACTTTTCCCTTTATGTCTTAGGACAGTGACAGGCAAAAAGCCTGGTAACTGACAGGCAGGAAGCCGGTCAGCTGGTAACTGACACCTGAGCTCTCCTGCTTCCTTTGGAATTTCTCCTGAATATCTGCATGGAGAAACCAGATACTGCAATGGTGCTAGCTTGGACCTCCACTTTGTAAGGTTTCCATTTCAACTTGACCACCTTATTCACTAAGTCTACATTTAATATTATTCCAGTACTTAAAGAGCTATGAACAGTGGTTAATCAGTTTGTCAAAGAAAATTATAAACAAGTG
This sequence comes from Myotis nattereri, assembly GCF_964212035.1. NCBI lineage: Eukaryota > Metazoa > Chordata > Mammalia > Chiroptera > Vespertilionidae > Myotis > Myotis nattereri. Next base: position 23,086,116 of record NC_138086.1, on the reverse strand, counting down.
ATGGTGGTATAAATGCCATGCTTTAGAAATCCCACATTCATCTTTAAAACAAACATAAATGTATTTTTTTTAAATCCCCACACTGCTCAGTCTTTCCCCTCTCCTCCTTCTTTACCCATTTTTCTCTTTCCCTTCCTCTCTGCCTGTCTCCTTCACCTGCTCTCCCAGGGGTAACAGGGTGTCACTGTTACCCCTTGTTTATCTTTTGTTACCCTCTGCCTCATAGCTTCTGCATCTGAATCCATTTTTTACTCTCTAGTCTCTTCCCCTTACCCACAACATACATTGTTTCCTTTATCTTTCATTATCTTTCACGCTTACAGCTCCTCAATTAACTATACTGTAGAACAAAACCACTGTCAGATATTTATCATATTAAATAAGTTATTTTGTTGTTAATTTTAAAAGCAGATGAGTTCTGAAAGTGCTATATTTCTCTCTCCGAGGAGAAAAAGTGCTATATTTCTCTCTCTTTGTCATAGTTAGCACTTCTTAAATACTAATTATTTTGATAACTTCCTGTATTGGTCCTAGATTACTTTTTTCCAAGTAGTTCAGTGACCCTCAATAGAAAAATGTTTCTCTGCTCTTCAATAATCCCAACAACAGCAGCTGATATCAATGTAAAAGAGAAACTAAAAACAGCAGTTGAGTGTATGCACCCTGAATTGCATATTCGGTTGCAAAGTCATCATCCTGATTATTATTGTAATTGCAGAGGGGAGGCATTTAAATAATTGTTCGAAGTGTCTTCTTAAGGAAATAACTAAAACAGGGCCAGTTGTCACAAACTAACCTACAATAATAATCTTGTATATGCATCTTCAGTATTCATGGCAACTCTACAATAACAAATTTGTGCATTCATCTAATGTCCTTAAGCAACCTAGGAAATAACAAACAAACCTTGATCAGAGCCAGTGTCTCACTTGGTAGTTGACCTGTGTGTTTAAGCAGTGTCCCGGAACAACCTCAGAAGCATAAACCACCAAACAAAAATTGCACCATCAATTCAATGACAAACTGGAGTAGGTGACCCAGCACCCATCTGCTTTGTTATGGCAATAAATCTAGGTACAAGTAGCGTGGAAACCAGGTAGATAGGTCAGCCCACAAACTAAAACATTTATGAGAATTAGCCACAAAGATAGACAGGTTTTATTGACTTGAAATTTGTAAACAAAGAGGAACTGTGCGAAAAGAGGGAAGGCCTTGTTTTGAGTTTACTTGTGAAAGCCTAAAGCATTTGAGATTTTTCTCTTCCCAAGATACAGCTGTGAAATGACTAATAGGAATTAAGTGAGCCTGCATCAGGAACTGAATGTGCCACTTCACTGGGAACAGAAATTGTTCCCCTGATAGAGGCTGTCCTCTCAGATTAGTACCTTGGGTGTTTTAAAGAGGATCAGCCAGACACGAATATGGTGCATTTATAAAGAGCAAGAATCATCCAAGCACCTTTGCAAATTTTCTTTAAATCTCAGTGCTTCTGAATCATGTTTATATCTTAACTTCGATGTTCCTGAAGAAACTCAGGAGAGCGGGAGAAGGAGGAAGATTTCCTATCACATTGCTTTTTCCTTGCTGGGCTTTCCAATAGGAGTCTTGCTGAAGGCTTAGTCTGAGCAATTTAGAAAGGGTGAATGACTCAAGACTGCTTTAATCAAACTGGTCTGATTCAGTCTTCCTAAATTCTAAAAGTCATACACCCAGTTGCAGTGGCTCAATATTATTTTCATATTTGCATCCCCAGCTGAAATCAATTTGCCTGCACACATCCTTGTCCTGTTTCAGTATTTAAAATATTTTCTACAAAAGTATTGGAAGGGTCACTGATTGACATTTTGAAAATTGTTTCAAGGCACAATCTAGGTACAGCATTTCTTGAATTACATTGTTTTGTTCAAAATCCTTGCATTATAACATTGATGAAATGCCTTAGGAACTTCACTTTCATTTATATCAATTAGCCTATGGTAAAATTGGTTTCATTATACATCATTTTGCTCAAAGTTGCAGAATCTATTGATGACATTAAGTGAGGACTTATATTTTTTTTCACTGTGAAAGTAAGACACCAACATAAAAATAAATTCAAACATCAAAAATGTTTAAAATGGAAAGGCAAATCTCCTTCCCACTTTCATCTGAAAGTAAGCATCATTAACTATTTCTAGTGTATTCTTTCCACATAGCATATATAATATACACTGAGTGGCCAGATTATTATGACCGGCCAGGTTATTATGACCACCCCATCAGTACTTCGCTGGGCCACCTTTTGCCTTCAATACTGCGGCGATTCTTCTTGGCATGGACTCCACGAGATGTTGAAAGGTGATGCGAGGAATCTGACACCATGCCTGATGAATAGCACTGTCCAGTTCTGTGAGGTTTGATGGTTGTGGAACCAGCTGCCTGATGGCTCCTTTAACTTCGTCCCACAAATGCTCAATTGGATTGAGATCTGGTGATTGTGGGGGCCACCTAAGCAAGGTAAAGTCTCCCTCATGTTCTTGAAACCACTCCTGCACAATACGAGCACCGTGGCATGGCGCACTGTCTTGTTGGAAGAAGCCATCTCCATTGGGATACACCATCAGCATGATAGGATGAACTTGATCAGCAACGATACTTAGGTATGTTGTGCTATTCAGATGTTTATAATGATCTGGCCCTCTAGCAACTTTAGCGCAAAATTATAGTTAATTTGCCTACAAACGTCAGGTGGTCATAATAATCTGGCCACTCAGTGTATATACCATTTTTACACAAAGCAGATTATATCATATACAGTGTCCTCTTGTGAGATAATAGAAAATACTATATTGGTCTCTGCCTCCCGTTGGCACAGAACTAAAACCCTTGTAAAAATTCCTAAGTGTTAAGAGAACTAGGAATCTATTTTTGTCCTAGTATTTAGCCTCCGCTTCCTAACACAGAGTTCCTAAACCCCTTTGAATTTCCTGGGTGATCAGAGTATCTTTTGTTCTAATGAGGTGGGCTCCTAAATGGCTCCTGGATGAGGGCTGGCCCCCAGACAGAACAAGCTATGATGAGAAGCTTGGAGTTTCCGGACCCACCCCTCATCCTCCAGAGAGAGGAGAAGGACTAGAAATGGAGTTAAAACTGATCACACCTATGTGGTGAAGCCTCCATAAAAATCCCAATAGTGTGGGGTTCAGAGAGCTTCCAGAGCGGTGAACATCCACCTAACTGGAGGGTGAGGCAGCCCAGCTTCACAGTGACAAAAGCTCCTGCACTAGGGTCCCTCCTAGATCTTGCCCAATGTTTCTCTCCATCTGGCTGTTCATCTGTATCCTTTAAGTTGTTATTGTGCAATAACCTGGTAAACATAACTCTGTTTCCCAGAGTTCTGTGAGCTGTTCTGGCAAATAATCAAATCCAAGGGGGACGTGGTCACAAGAACCTCCGTTTGTAGCCAAGTCAGAAGTTGTGGGTAATCTGGGGACTTACTATTTGAGATTGGCATCTGAAGTGGGGAAGTTTCATAGGACTGAGCCCTTAACCTGTGGGATCTAACACTATCTCCAGGTAGATTATATCAAATTTTAATTAAATTATAGGACACCCAGATGGTGTCACAGAGAATTGCTAGATGTCAGAAGTGTTGAAAGTGTGGTGGTAATGTGAGAGTGAAGGAGAGACACACAGGAGGAAGAGTGAGTTTTTCCTGAACACCTATTCCCTGCTTTATTCATTTAATAATATTTCAGAAATATTTCCATGTCAGCACATACAGATCTTACAAGATCTTTTAATCACTGGATGTGCCATAACTTATTTAATCATTGCCCCACTGATGAACATTCCAATCATATCCATTATTATTATTATAAACAATGTTTCTATGAATATCCTTACACATATGTCATTGGGAACTTGTATGACTCTATCTGTAGGATAAATTCCTTGAAATGAAATTGCCAGGTCAAAATATGTGTACATTTAAGATTGGGTTAGATGTTCCCAAATTGTAACCCCTAAATGGTTCCAATACACCTTTTCATCAACAGTATAAGTTTATTTTTGCCCCTGCCAGACCTGAGTTTTATCAGACTTTCAACTTGTTGTCAATCTGATGGGTAATAATAGTATCACATTGTTGTGATTTGCATTTTTCTAAGCACTAATGAAGTTAAATGATTTTCAAGTAAATTTTTGCCATTCTTATTTTCTTTATGTAATATTTATTCATATGTTTTGCCCATTTCTCTGTTCATTTTTCCTTATAAAACTGTAAGATGATATAATAAAGAAGTATGTACATTTTCTCTTGAGTTTCAAATAGTTTTTTCTCCTGTGCTATTTGTCTTTTGCTGTATTTACTGTATTTTCTTGTTGTCGCTATGTTCACTTTTACCGTATAAAAATTTTAAACGTTTTACATGAAAGCATATGTCAGCGTTTTCCTTTTTTGGTTTCTGAGTTTTGTCTGTGTTTGAAATATTAGCTGTCTTGCAAGAAGAGTCTCTGGAGTTGCCACTTTAATGCACCAGTGTTTGATTTGAATTCTACTGCATCATATGATACAGGTTAAAAAACTAGGCTTTACTGTGGAAAGAGGAAACTTACAATGTCAAGGCCATTGAGAAAAGGGAGGGCAAAGAGACCTCATCCTCTTATTGTCCCTGGCTGACCTGCTGGCCTTGCAGAATGATTTGTATTCTAGGAAAGGGAACTTTGCCCCTCTTTTGGTCTCTTGTATGGAACAAGTATGAGAGTAGCCTTATCAGGGAATGGAAAAATCAGCCTCTCTTGGCACCAGGCAGCCCAGATTTTGGTGCTAGCTGTTTACCAGAGTTGTCTGGGAAACACACACAAGCTGCTCTGCACCTAGACTTTCGGTCCTGTAGGATGTTACGCAAGAAAGGAAGCCAGTGGTCCCATGGAAGCTGGGCTTGTATAGAGTTTCTCAGGCTGGGAGCAGCCCTTTTCCTCAGCACCAGTGCCCCATACCTTGTCTGAGCCAGGTTATTGTCCAGGCAACAGAGAGGGAGCACCCAGATTCATTTAAAACAAGCCTGCTCCTTGTATGATATTAAGTAAATAATGAATCAGGCATTGAAGATGAGATTCTTTTTAAAGTTACCCCAAACTTTATATTTCGAAAAACTTCCAACCCCCCAAAGGTTAAAAGAATGATACAATGAATACTCCTCACCTAGACTCACCAATTGTTAACATTTTGTCACCTTTGCTTTATCTCTTTCTATCAATATACATTTCCATCCATTGAAGCATTTGGAAGTAGGTTGAATACTTTATGACAGTTCATTCAAAATAATTCAGCACACATCTCCCAAGAATAAAGGCATTTACTTACATAACGGCGATACAGTTTCTCAGACCTAGGAAAATTAACGCTTCAATATATTTAATTCCACATTCATATTTCTCTAATTGCTCCAAATGTCTTTTATTACCATCTTTTTATGTTTGACCCAACATCTTAACAAAGTCCATACATTACATTTGATTCCGTCTCTCTAATCCAGTGCCCCAAAAGGACATTTAGCGTGCCTGGAGATACTTTAGATTCTCACAACTGTGGGTGCTAATAGCACCTAGTAGATAGAAACCAAGGAAGGATGTCTGCTAAACATCTTACAGTACACAGGACAACCCCCAACAAAGAATTACTTGGTCCAAAATGTCCATTATTGCTGAGATTGAAAAACCTTGTCTATCTGAAATAGTCTCCTGACTTTTTGTTGCTTTTCATGACATTGACTTGTAGTATCCAGGCCAGCTGTAATGTAGAATGTTCCACATTCTAGATTTTTCTGATTGTTTTCTCATGATTAGTTTCCATTTAAACATACATGTCAGGAATATTGTATAAGTCATGCAACAGCTAGCTATTACTGCATAACAAACCACCCCAATACTCAATAATATTAACAGCCACTGGCTAAGTCATTCTGTTGACCTGGGCTGGGCTCTGCTGATTTTGGCTAGACTCATTCATGGATCTGCAGTCATTTGACAGGTTGACTAGGTGCTGGCTGGTCTAGGATGACCTCGGCTGGGATGACTTGGCTCAGCTCCATTTACCTCTCCCACTTAGCAGGCTATTCTCATGGACGAGACAGAGGTCTGAAAGACAGTGGAAGCGTGCAAGATCTTTTGAAGCCTAGGCTTGGAACTGGCAGTCTGTCACTTCCATGGCATTATGTTGGCTAAAGAAGGTAACAAAGCCAGCCTAGATTCAAGTGGTAGAGAAAGAAACTGTACCTCTTCATGGGAGTTGCTGCACAGTCATTGCAAGGGGTGGGGATGAGGGAGGTGCAAATCTGGGCCCATTGCAATCAGCCTATCAAAGTGATAGTGTATATCTCCTAGCATCAGACCCGGAGATAAATAATGTCAAATTGGCCCACTATTACTGATGTTAAGTTTGAGGCTTGATTAAGTGGTAACGGACAAAGCTCGCCTTTGGGTCTATCTTTCATGTCTGTGCGTTGATGTTTTGATACCGGGTGTCTATCCTGTTCACCACTGTGTTACTTTCGTAGGGCTGCTATAACAAAGCACTCACAAGTTGGGAGGCTAAAATCAACAGAAATTTGTTGTCTGGCAGTTCTGTAAACACTGTGTCAGCTGGGCTCCTTTCTGAAACCTTCCTTGCCTCTTCCAGTGTCTGGTAGTCCCCAGACATTCCTTGGCTTGCCGCTGCAGCACTTCAATCCCCCCTCCAGCTTTATATGACATTCTCCCTGGGCCTATGTCTTCACATGAACCTTTTCTTACAAGAACACCAGTCATATTGGATTAGGATCCCATCCTATTGGATTATGACCTCATCTTTACTAATTATGTCTGATACAACCCTATTTCAAAATAAGATCACATTCCAGGGTCCTGGGGGATAGGATTTTAACTTACCTCTTTTGGGGAACATAATTCAACCCATAACACCCATCCACTCTTCACTCAAAGGTTTTATCATCCATTGATAGCCCTTGATTGACTCAACTGTTACATTGGGGATTGCACAACAGTGTTTTTCTTAGGCCTCACCATTTCTTCAACATTTACTAGCTGGCATTCTTCTATAAAAAAGGTTTTGTTTTCCTGTTTCTTCCCCATTTCTTCCTTCTTCCCTCCCTCATTTTTTAGATCACTTTGAATTTTGGCCTTTTCTTTTTATTACTTTCATACAACCATCACATGATGTTTTATCCAATATCATATCAACCATCATTTTTGTACAATACAGAAAAAATTTTGGTGATCAAATTGTTTCACATTTGGCTAGATAGAGCCCATAAAGTCAACTCTTAATGAAGGAAAGTATAATAAATTTAAAATTTTTCTTTTAAAAATGTGACCACTCCTAATCTATCCCATAGGATTTACTTATGAAGTCCAAATAAGTCAGGGCTCATAATTTTCTCTCTGGGGAGGCCATCTGATTATTCTCCATGGGAAAAAAAAAATCTATCATTCCTAAAGTATGACCATAAGAAAAAGCTGTCATTTATTGAGTATTCTCTGCTTTACATGTTATTTTAATAACTGCCTACGTAATGTTACTACATATTACAAATGAGAAATCTGAGGCTTAAAAAGTGAGAAATTGAAAGGATTTTGCAAACTGACAGTTTGAATCCTGGCTCTACCACCTCTTAGGCATGTGATTTGGGCCTTGGTTTGTTTATCTCTACTATGGCGATGATGACATTTGCCTCATAGGTTTGAGCCCAGCAGCTTACCTAACCTAGAGTAGGTGTTTATTAGTTTTCTTCTTTCCATAGCCTGATGACAGGCCATGACTTCTAGGTCATGTTGGATAAATGGCAGTGCCACAGAGTCCACTAGCAATTAATCAAGAGTTGATCTATTCAGAATATGCTCACTAGGAATTAAAGATAGCTTGACCTAAGTCTTAAGTAAAAGTTATCTTTAAATATCTTTGGAGGAAAAAACAGTTTGATAATTTTTTAAACAATGTTGTGGGAAGGAGATCATATCTATTCCAATTAAGAGAGCAACTTTTGGGGAGATCTTTTTCATTTTACATACACATTAGGAAGTTCATTTACAAATCAGTCTTCAAAACAGGCTCAGCTTTATTGCAAACAGTGCATTCATTCTTTCCATAAATTGTATTGCATACCTACTATGTTGTATACAGTGTTCTAGGCACTTGGGAAGATAGGTGAGAGACAAATACTTTTGCAAATTACACAGGATTAGAAGTAGGTAAGCACCAATGAGAAATATAAACTAAGCAGAGGTATAGAGGAGGGGATTGCAATTTTAAGTAGGGCTGTCATCATTTAAAGGTGATATTTGAGCAAAGACTTGAAAGAGGTGAGGAAATTGGTCATGTGGCCATCTGGGAGAACAACAAATACAAGGTCCTTGGGCAGGAGTGCGCTTCGCCTGCTAGAGGCACAACAAGGAAGCTAGTGTGGCTGGAGTGCAGTGAATGAGGGGAAGTATTTTATTTATCCAACAAACACTTAAATAGCCCTCACTAGTGGTCATGCAGCGCCCCCTCTCTGGAGCACACCCCCCCCCCACCACCTTTCCCCTTCTTTTCCCCTCAAGAGGCATACCTTTGCTTTCTCTCTCTCTCTCTCTCTCTCTCTCTCTCTCTCTCTCTCTCTCTCTCTCTCTCTCTCTCTTCTAAGCTCCAACTGCCCTTTGTAACTTGTTTCCTGAGCCCACGCAGCCCCAGCCCCATTGGCTCACTTTTTCTGCCTCTGTGTCTTTCTAAATAAACTTTCACTTGTACTTGGAAAAAAACAAAACAAAACAATAGCCGTCACTAGTAGCACTTGAAAATGTTAACTCATCCTCCCAATAACTATGGAAAGTGGATGCTGTTTTTCTTTTTTAGATGAGGAAACTGAGGCACAGGAAGATTAAATAACTTCCCCCAAGTCACATAACTATCAAGTTATAGAGCTGGGACTGTCTCAGGTGGTCTTAGAGACTTTTGGAACTTTTAAGCACCCACGTTGCTGTACTGCCTCCTAATAGTAAGAGATGAGGTCTGATAACTGGGGACCAGGTCCCATAACTCCTTAAAGGCCATTGGTAAGGATTTGCGTTTTTATTCTGAGTGATATTAGTTTTAAACAGAAGAGTGATATGTGTTTGTTTTGTTGTTCCAGAAAATTCCAAAGCAGTTATGTACTTAAGGTATGTATTGCTCTTGGCGTTTAATATACTGGTATAAATTCAAAAAGATATCCATTTATGGGAACAAAGAAAATTTAATATGTATAATTTAGAGATGTTATCCTATCAGATACTATTTGTGTAAGGTTAATCTCTTCTATTTTTAAAGTCTTACAAGAACCTCTTTATTGTGAGGATCTAGAAATACTTATGTACTTGGCTATGCATTTTGGGAGGCACCGAGGCAAAGTTATGAGCAAAAAACTTTGTTTTCCTACTTTGAAGGGGGGGAAATTATAAGAGCAAATGGACTACTTAAGATATGTCCTAGCTACATACCAAAGGTGATGGGTCAGTGGTGCTGCCCTTTTGGGGCTTAATGTTTCAGCACCTTATGGGCCACACTCCTTCACGGGGGCTCCATGACCTCCAGTGCAGGGTGACCCAGAGGAACCTGCAGAGTATCTAAAGGACTCTGGCTCAAGCCCTCCCTCCTGCTCAAGGAGCATTCAGAAGCAGCACAGGCAGAGTCAGTCCGGAGAAAAGAAAGCATTGAAAAGATCACAGTTATCCCAGAATGACATTAATGATCATCATAACTACCACAATATATTCAGCATTTACTGTAGGCCTAGCATCATGCGAAATGCTTTACAAGCATGAGCCATATAGTAAACTAAGGCTTAAAGAGATTCACTAAATTGTCCAAGATCATATACAGCTGTGACGTAAGCACAGCTCTACTTGTCTCCAAAGCCCATATCCCTACGCATTTATTCTGTACTATCTAGGTCAGGAATAGAATTCTCTATGGCTATTTCTTCTGTAACCTTCAAGAACGTTAACAGTGACTCTCTGGAGGTGGTTCCAGTCCTGAGTTTCCAGCTGCCTGTCGCACACAGGTGCAAGTTTCAGCCTTCACCTCTTTTGTACTGCTCAGTTTTTCAGACACATCTTAATGTGCCTCATCAGATTTCTTATCATTTCTCAAATTCTCAGTTCCTTGTTCTGTCTCAGCCACCACGGCAGCTGACTTGCTTTGTTTGGGCCCACATAGCCCTGCTCCTGTAGCTGCCATTTTCCCAGCCTGCCCCTGCCCCTTGACTGCCACTGAATAACCGGGCTCACCAGCTACATGCCATGAATTCTCTCTCTGCTCCCAATTGTGATTAAAGGCTGTGCCACAGAGCATTGGCCGTGGCTTGCTGAGAGGCTAACGATGGGAAAATATGACATAACCTAGAAGCATGAGGATAGTAACCAAAATAGGAGATGGGAGGGAACCACAAAGGGGGATTCGTTTTCCTGTCTCCCTCCCAAGAACTTACCTGAGCATGTTTTCACCACTTAGCATGTCTGGAGATATTCTGCTTGGACATGAAGGCATACCTCCTGTCTCTGCAGATTATCCAAGCATCATCTTGTATTACTTTCTCATCTTACCTCTGTTTCTCTTCCCTTTTTGTCTCACTCTTACTGCCCTGGGATTGCATCTCCTAAATAAAACATTAGCATTAATTCTTGGTTGGAGTTCTATTTTTCTAGAAAACATAGGCTAAGATATCTAGACTCAATTTCTCTCAATGGTACCTCCACTTCCTAAATTCTCTTGGCCCAAAGTCAAGCTTTCAAGAGATAGTAATAGCTGATAATATTGTCATTTTTATCAGTATACATGATAGAATTCATGTATTCTTCCACAAAGAAAATAAAAATAATTGAAAGGATCCTTAGTGGTGAAAAGATTCTGAACCAGTAGCTCAAAACTAGCATCAATCCTAAAACCACTCATACCCTCAGTATCTCACAACTAGCTTTTCCTTTCCTTTCCAACCAGGCCGTGGTTTGAGTCCCCAGTATTCTTACTTGGACTGGACTATTGAACACCTTCCCAATTTGTCTTTCTATTCCCACATTCTCCTACTTCTGATCTAATCTGAATACCATTGCCAACAGATAAATAGTCCTAAAAGCTGATTTCATCTTGCTCCCCTACGTTGACAAACGTTCAGTAACTTCTCACTACCCCTAGAATAATGTCTAAATAATGTCCTTCTAAAACTAATCTTCACTCAAGGCCCTTTACAAACCGTGTGACCTACATTCCCAGCTTTACTACCAACTATAGTGTTTCTCTATGTGAATTACACCACCAGCTATTCTGGGCTGCTTGCTTTTCCCAAACATGTTGCATTTTTCTAAGACCACTATGCCTCTGCAATGGAACTGGACAACAGAAGTATTTGTAGGTTTTGGTAGCGCGCGCCCCCCCCCCTTCCCTCCCCCCCGCCCCTCTGGGGAAGTATCAGAATGCCTCCACATCCATAACTACCTCCTAGGGACTTTTAATAGGACACCAAATTATGTGTCAATTTATTCTGCCATTCCAAACAAAACCATTTAGTCCAGGAGCTGGAGCCTAACCTAGGCCAATAAACCTATCCATGTGGATGTGATGACTTATCAAAGAAGCTCCACCTAGCAGCCTGCACTGGATGGTGAGCAGCCAACCTAGTCCGCCCCTTTGAGGAAGTTAATATGAAGTACAGGGACGGAGTCATCAGTGACCAGTAGGGAGAAGCTAGAAGATACACAGAGGGAAGGAACAATGCAATCATGTGGCAGCAGAAACCAGGAAGCAATAGAAGCTGTGAGATAGAGAAAGAACTAGAAAGTACTTAGTAGCAAGGGCAGAGGAGCAGAGTCATAATAATAGCAGATAGAGAACAACGCAACAGATATTACTGATGAAGAACCCACAAGATAACCAGCTGTATTGTGTGCTGACTCATCTTCCAGTTCCCACTGGTCATTACTTAAACTTAGATTGAGGCAACCTGAGTCTCTCTCTGTTCTGGAAATTAAATTTTCGCCTCCGGTATCTCTATCAGTCAAGATCATAGCAGGAAACTACAGGCAACTCAGCTGGGGTTTTGAAAATAATTGAAGACACTATTTACAAGGATTTAGGCAGGTTTGCGGGAAGGTAGGAGGAAAATTGAGGCACCCAAAGGACTGGCAAGAGTGGAAATCCAGGGCTGAAGAGACGAGGGAAGGAAACTGGTAGTGTGATGGGAGTCTAGAAAGAGCTAGAGCCTGAAGGGGCATAGCTGCTGCCAGAATCATGGTGCTAAAGCTGGGAGAAAGAAGCATATTAGTCTCTTTTTCCTCATATCCTCTGATACTTGCTGATGCCTCTCACTGGCCAAACCCTACAGTAAGAAAGAAGGCAGTAGAGCCTGCTGGCGTAGCTCAGTGGTGGAGCCTTTACCTACAACCCAGGAGGTCACAGTTGGATTTCCAGTCAGGGTTGCAGGCTTGATCCCCAGTGTGGGGCATGCTGGAGGCAGTCAATTGATGATTCTCTGTTATCATTGACTAGAGGCCCAGCGCATGAAATCATGCGCAGGTAGGGTCTAGTCTTAGTCTGTGATCAGGGCCATCTTCCGCCCGCTTGCCATTCTGGAGTCCTGCCCCGCCACCACCACCCACGCGGTTCCCCATCTGGCGATCCATCAGAGCCAGTGGGCCAGGGGGAGGGACCAAGAGGTCTGCCTTCCACCTGCTCACCAGTCCCCAGTCCCGCCCTGCCACCGCCCACCCAAGTTCCTTGTGCTTCCCTGTTCACCATCCAGCAATTGGATCCTGGGACCCAGCGGGAGGGACCAAGATGCTGGCCATTCAGCCCGCTCCCCAGGCTCCAGTACCACCCCAGTTCCCCGTGGTTCCCTGTTCACCATCCAGCGATAGGAGCCTGCGGGCCGGGATGGAGGGACCAAGAGGTGGTCAATGCACCTCATAGCAACTGTCTAGCGGTCGTTCTGGTCGTTACACCATTATGGTTGCTGGGCTTTTATTATATAGGATGTTTCTATCTCTCTCTCCCTCTCCCTTTCTCTCTAAGATCAACAAAAATATATTTAAAAGAAAGAAAGAAGGCAGTAGAGCCCAGGTGATGTCATTTGTGGATAACAACCTCATGAGGCACAGAACAGAGAGGGATGAGGGTGAGGGGGAGAAGTCATGGGCTGACTAGTGGCCTCTCCAGAGGAAAAAAAAATAAGTATGTCCATGCCCTAACACCCAGAACCTGAGAACACTCCCTTACATAGCAAAGACTTGTTTAAGTTCCTGAGTAGAGGAATTTATCCAAGTTTATTTTGGTGGGCCCTAAATGCAATCATATGTATCCTAATAAAAGAAAAGCTGGAGTAGTTTTGAAAAAGGAAAAGGCAATGTGACCTCAGAATCAGAAATTGGAGTGAAGTGGCCACAAGCCAAGGAAAGCCTGGAACCATCAGAAGAGGGAAGAGACGAGGAGCAGACTCTCCCCAGAGCCTTCGAAGGGAGCATGGCCCTGACACAACCTTGATTTGGGGTTTCTGGCCTCCAGAACTGTGAAAAGATAAAATTCTGGCTTTTCTGTTTGTTTGTTTTTTTGGCTTAAACAACAGAAATTTATTTTCTCACAGTTCTAGAGGGTAGAAGTCTGAGATCAAGGTGTCAGTAGGGTTAATTTCTTCTGAGGCCTCTCTAAAATTCTGGTTTTTTTTGAGCCACCCAGTTTGTGGTAATTTGTTACAGCAGTCACAGGAAAGTAATACAGGGACCAGCCAAATGGAGAATTACCAGCATAAACTCTATTCAGCTCTGGATGCCACATTGACCACAATAATGCCCTGATCACCTTTGCTGGGAATTCTTTTGCCTACCTTCTTTATTCATGTTGGTACTTCGTTTCGGACAACTCATATGACTCAAGTTAAATGCTCCCAAGTTACAGTTACTTTTGCATACAAATATCTTTTCATCCTAACCCGATGACCACATTCTTCTTGAGAACAAGAACCTTGTCTTGTACATCTTTGTAGGCCATGAAAATCCCAGCCCAGTACTTTGAGCAGAGTGGATATTCTGTAATTGGTAAATGAGAAAGAAAGCTTCCATTTGTCCATCTGTAAATGGAAAAATAACAATTTCTACTGACTTGCCTTTCAGAGATAATAGTGGCAGTGTTTCCCAGAAACAATTTCTGTACCTGTAACAAAATGATAGATCTGAAACACCCACTGCTGCTGGAGCAGTTCCTCAGAAAAGAATTACGTTTTGTTGTAGCATGTCCTCCATTTCATGTGGAGCTGAAACTGCTTGCAGTCACCCCAAGGAAAGGGCAGGGCGCCCTTAAGAAAATGTAAGAGCTGAATATTGGTGTTCTCTCAGGAATTTTGATTCACCCCATAAATATTTATCAAAGGACTATTATGTTAAAGTGCAATCCATAAATGCTGGAAAAACACAAACACACAGAATAAGGCATGGTCCCAAGTAATTGTGACACAATATGATGAATGCTTTTTAAAAGAACAAGATACTATGGAACCAGATTAAGTCTATGGATGGGCATTTCATGCCCCCCCCCCCCCCAAAAAAAAAAGGTCACGTTCAAGCTAGTTTTTTAGGACTTTATCAGGCACAGGCGAAGTCACAAGCACTGGGAACCAAGAGAAAATAACTTTGCCAAGCAAACTACACCCTTAGCTCAGCCCTACTGTATCTAACCTTATTTTTATTCATCGTCCTCATAGCTAGATAGTGAGAAAGGAAGGGAATGCGGACTGCTTCCCTACTTTGCATCTAGATTTGCATCAAAGAAAGGAAGGTATCAGGAGGAAAAGTAGAGGTTGCCCTCTCACAAGCTCAATAATGACAAGACCTGATAGCCATGCAATAATGAGTTAATAAACACTCTTACCTTTCCTGAGCTTCTACCTCAATTCTGAAACCTGAGGTGGGCTATCCTGTGAGCCTGCGGGGTAGCAGGGCATGAATAACTCAGAGGAAAGCAGGCAAGGAATGAGAGCACCCCTTCGTCTCATTACCCCAGACTAGGAGGCATTGCTTTGTGGCAAAGCCCCCTGGAAAGGGAATAATGGCCGAGGCCCTTTTTCCTGCCATAGACTGACCTTCAGATCACTCCTTGGGGAACTGCTGTGTCAGGGGCGCCGCCCAGCATCTCTCCCCAGTCAGCCCTCCTAGGCCTCTGAGACCAGAGCTGTGTTGCTTCTGAGTGGGAGGAGAAAACTCCTGGGAAAGCAGCCAGGAGAGAGGGAACGACTGACCTAACCCCCCAAGGGGCAGAGGGTCCCCCCATCCTCACCCTGCAGCTCCCACTGGAAAACGAGGAAGCTGAGACACCAGATTCCAGCCTCAAAGTACAGATCACTTGTCTTTGTTTTCTTAAGAAGCCTCTACCTCCCAGACCTTGCCAGGAAGCCGGCGGCATTTTCATGAAGCAGTAATAACAAGGACAGAGCGTTCTAGCCTGCCGGAGCCTGCTGGCTGGTCACTCTTTCCACTGCCTTTTGTTTTCATGCATCATTCCCTCACTTGCTTCTCAGATTCCTCAGGGCTTTGAAAAAGCCACAAATGCTCCACACAGTGACACCACCCAGAGGGCTGGCAGACATCACTGTCACGCACCCTGCCCTAAGCGAGGGCACGTATGCAAGCCCTGACAACTGACACCCAGCCTTACACCTAGTAAGAGTCAAGATAGTGTCCAGAAAGGCAACCCCCTTCCCCATCAGCTTAGCTGGTAACGGTGGGACTTTAGATTAAGTGCCACCCAGTGGACTAGTAAATCACAGACCCTTGTTTGATGCATAATGCATCTGCAAGGTATGTTGGACAGTGGGACTTCTCGACCCTTTCTTCAAGGATCTAAATGAAGCCAACACAGCCTGGCTGGCATGCCTCAGTGGTTGAGCTTTGAACTAGGAGGTCACAGTTTGATTCCCCATCAGGGCGCATGTCCGGTTGTGGGCTTGATCCCCAGTGAGGGGCATGCAGGAGGCAGCCGATCAGTGATTCTCTCTCATCATTGATGTTTCTCTCCTGCTCGCTCCCCCTTCCTCTCTGAAATAAATAAAAATATATTTATAAATAAATAAATACAACCTGACCGGTTTGGCTCAGCGAATAGAGCATCGGACTGCGGACTGAAGGGTCCCAGGTTTGATTCCGGTCAAGGACATGAACCTTGGTCGCGGCCACATCCCCAGTGGGGTGTGTGCAGGAGGCAGCTGATCGATGTTTCTCTCTCATCGATGTTTCTAACTCTCTATCCCTCTCTCTTCCTCTCTGTAAAAAATCAATAAAATATATATAAAAAATAAAAATAAATAAATGCAGCTAAGACAGATGTTACCAACAAAGCAACAGAATGCTATCACTGTGCCAATTCACATATCAATATATTAGACTGTGTATACATACATACAGGGAGAAGAAGCTCTCAATGATATTTGTGTTCCTATGTCACCTGTGGCCTGTTTTAAACCACACTCCAGACCTACCCTACCAAAATCTGAAAACAGGGCCTAGATATGTACATTTTTTTAAAAAACTTGACAGTATTAGTTAGAATGTGGGAAAGAGAAATTCTCAGATATCATTGATGAGAGTAAAAATGCTACTGTGGAGAGCAATCTAGAGAGCAATCTTGTGAAGTTGAGAATGTGACCCTAGAAAGTTCCTTTCCAGATATATTCTAGAAGAATTCTCACACCTGTGTCCAATGAAGTATACATAAGGACAGTAATTACATCATGATTTGAAATAGCTAAAAACTATCATAAATATCCATCCACAGAATAATTATTCTAGAACATTTATAGTATGGGACTATATTGCAGTATGATTTAGTATAATATTATTATATTATAAAGAAAGAACTAGCTTTACAAGTATCACATGGATAAATCTAAAAAACATGATGTTGAAAAACACAAGATCCAGAAGAATATGTACACTATTTATATACATCTTTAAACACCCAAAACATATATATTGTATAGTAAAAACATAAAAACATGTGAGAAGGATTCCCACCATTTTTAAGAGATTAGTTACCTCTAGGTAGAGATGGGATGGAAGACCCTCTTTTGTAACTAAAACATTTTTTTTATTTATTTATTTATTTATTTATTTATTTACTTATTTATAATCTTAAGCAAATATGGCAAGCTGTTAAAATTTATAAAATCTCGTTACTAGATATATGTTCAGATATATATCTGAAGATCTTCCATAGCAGCAGGATCTTTCAAGATTTTTAGGATTCACAAATACTGAAAATAAAAGTTTGTTTACAGGGATAAGCCATTCCCATAAACACAGATGACACTACTCATCCCTCTTAGTAATGTAGGTATTTTGAGATGTTTTCATTAATGGTGGCGTTATTACACAGATTCACACACACTCTCCTACTCAGGTGTGCTTCTGACCTCCTGGATTTGTGAGCATTCTTAATAGAGTCAGAGGTGCAATGGAATGAAGCTAGGGATCTATCCACATTTGGAGACCATTATTATAATGATCAGAGATTCCCAAATCTAGCTGACAGTCATAATCACCAGATAAAAATTTTAATGCCATTGTCGATGCCTCAGCTTCTGGAATATGATGTAGTAGTTCTGAGGTGAAACCAGGAATCTATATTGTCAAGAGATTCTGATAATCAGCCAGGTTTGAAAATGAGGATAAATAATCATGAGGCAGGATTGTAAGAAGTTAGGAAAATCCTTGGCAAGTGGAATGGGGAAACTGAGACAAATAGTTGATTCAAACTGACCCCATCCGTCACCCTGACTCACCTGCCTCCTTCTCCCTTGCATAACCATTCCCTTAAGCACTAAGTCCTCAGGACAAAGAGGTTCTGACCCACATCAAATAATTTTGGGAACAAAGCTTTGGATCTGCTGACCACAGAGATAGAGTTTTGGTCAAACTAGAGATAATATCTAGGCCTCAATTGTCTCTAGTTTGAGATAAATGAGGGTGGAAAAGCAGCAAAATCAGATGAAGCAACCTAATGACTGATATCAGGACCAGATGAAATGAATGGTGATCCCCTACGCTAGCACCAACCAATCACTAGAAAACACAACTGTGAAAGAACACACTGTGGAAAGCTGATGAATATATTGAGATCCTCCCCCACAAATACCCGCCTTTGGAAAACAGATAAAAACCCTTAAGATGAAGGACCCAGAGCATGCTTTCTTTCTTGGGAAGGGGTGGGAAACGTCTGGCCCTCAGGCCGTATAAGACCTGAGAAATCATTTGGTCTGGACCTGGCAAGACATTAGGGGTGAGTTAATTAAATGTTTGAGCAAATGTAGCAGGCTAATTTTTAAGTTGATAATTTTGTATGGCCCACGGATGATGCTATAAATATCCAAATGGCCCTTAGCAGAATAAAAGTTCCCCACCCCTGCTCTACAGCATGCCCATGACTCTCCACCTCCCTTCCTTTAAGGCGAGTATCTTTTCTTTCTTTCCCCTAAGCTCCAAAGGCCCCCCTTTTGCCTCTGTAACTTGCTTCCTGAGTCCATGCAGCCTAGCTTGCTCACTTCTACCTCTGTGACTTTCTAAATAAACTTTCTCTTTGAGTAGAGTTCTTGGCTCTGAATTCTAGCCAAACTCAAAGATCGAGGTCTAACAGCACCACTAACAGCCATGATTATGTTTTATTAATGTTTTCAAAGAAGTTGGGAATGGGAGGAAAAGAAGCAAGAAAATTAAAGGGGGGAAGAAGGAAGAAAGGGAGGGACAGTAAGCTTTCAAATCCTTCCTAATCTATTTTCACCCACTCTCCAACCTTGAATGTCTCTCCATCCTCTGAACTTTACTAGAGCTGTAATCATCTGTAAGGTCATTGGGCAAGTCTGTAGTTCCCTTTACACTGCTGTAATGGGCTATTATTTACTTATATCTTGAATTAGGCTATAAACGTACTCAGGACAGGAACCATATCTTGTTGCTCTTTGCGTTTTCTATAGTAGCTAACACAACACCTTGAGCAGAGTAAACAGTAAAGCACAATTAAAAATAGAAGATAGCCCTGGCCACCCTTGCTCAGTGGTTAGAGCATTAATCCATGCACCAAAGGGTAGCAGGTTCGATTCCCAGTCAAGAGCACATACCTGGGGAAACTAAGATGGCGGCATAGATAAACACCGGGAAATAGTCGCCTCACACAACAATTGAAAAATATCCCAAAGGACGGAGCAAACATCGTCCAGAACAACAGGAAGGCTGGCTGAGTGTAATTTCTACAACTAGAAGAAAAGAAAAGCACGCTGAGAGCCAGAGGAGCTGCAGAGGCTGAGTGCAGAGGTACGGCGGCGGCTCTCGCGCACGGAAAGGGGGTGGCACCTGAGGACGCGGCTGTCTTTTTGAATCACAAGCTCCCGACTGCTCTGAACTCCGGTTCCGGGAAGTCTCTGGGGACCCAGGACTCATACGGGGAGAGGCTGGTCTGTCAGGCGGCAGTGGGCGAACCTGAGGGCGGATTTCCCTCAGAGGTGCTTGCAGCCGTTACTGGGACACTGAGATGCGCGACTCCGGGCGCGGAGAATCAGCCATAGCTTCTTTCTCCGCCCTTTTGACTCCCTGAGACCCCGCCCCACCCAGGCTGCAGCAGAGGCTTTTGCATGTGAATGTACCTAACTACAGCCCAGTCAGGCAGACCCGGAACTTCCAAGAGAAGGCCCAAGGCCCCGCAGCGGCTTGCATTGCTTCACAGCTGAGCCTCTTCGTGGCTCCGGCTGTGTGGCATCAGGCAGGGGCTGAATTAGCACCTCCTTAGATCCAGGAGCCACTGTACCCAGTGGTCAGAGGGGGACCATTCTCCCACTTCAGACACAGCTGCTTCCCACAGCCAATTGGCCTGGAGGTCAATTCCTCCCAGTGATCCTACAACAACCAAGGCACCAAGAGTGCACCAAGAGTGTCCACCCCAGGTAACTGGGGAGGCTGAGCCACTGGGCCCTACAGGACACCTGGAGCGCAGGGCCACTCTATCAACACAGGGAAGCAGCCAAAATGCGGAGACAAAGAAACAGGTCACAATTGGCAGAAACGGAGGAGGGCAGACGACTGGATATAGAGTTCAAGGCCATGTTTATAAGGTTTGTCAAGAATTTTATGGAAACTGCCGATAAATTTAATGAATCCCTCAAGGAGTATAGTGAGACCATGGAGGACATGAAAAAGGACCAACTAGAAATTAAGCATACACTGACTGAAATAAAGAATAATTTACAGAGATCCAACAGCAGACAAGAGGATCCCAAGAATCAAGTCAAAGATTTGAAATACAAAGAAACAAAAAATACCCAACCGAAAAAGAAAAAAGAAAAGAGATTCAAAAAATATGAAGATAGTGTAAGGAACCTCTGGGACAACTTCAAGCGTACCAACATCAGAATTATAGGGGTACCAGAAGGAGAGAGAGGGCAAGATATTGAAAACCTTTTTGAAGAAATAATGACAGAAAACTTCCCCCACCTGGTGAAAGAAATGGACTTACAAGTCCAGGAAGCGCAGAGAACCCCAAACAAAAGGAATCCAAAGAGGACCACACCAAGACACATCATAATTAAAATGCCAAGAGCAAAAGATAAAGAGAGAATCTTAAAAGCAGCAAGAGAAAGAGTCAGTTACCTACAAGGGAGTACCCATCCGACTCTCAGCTGATTTCTCAACAGAAACCATGCAGGCCAGAAGAGAGTGGCAAGAAATATTCAAAGAGATGAATAGCAAGAACCTGCAACCAAGATTACTTTATCCAGCAAAGCTATCATTCAGAATGGAAGGTCAGATAAAGAGCTTCACGGATAAGAAAAAGCTAAAGGAGTTCATCACCACCAAACCAGCATTATATGAAATGCTGAAAGGTATTCTTTAAGAAGAGGAAGAAGAAAAAGGAACTCTTACCATTTGCCACAGCATGGATGGAACTGGAGAGCGGATAAATACCACAAGATCTCACTTATTTGTGGAATATAATGAACAACATAAACTGATGAACAAGGACTGACCCAAAGACGGAGAGGCATTGATTGGATTGTCGGGCCTTGGAGGGAAGGTAGGGGAGGGTGGGGGCAAGGGGGAAAGATCAACCAAAGGACTTATATGCAAGCATATAGGCCTAACCAATGGACACGGACAACGGGGGGGGGGGGGGGTGAAGGGATGAGTGGGGGAGTGGGGGGTAGAGGGTACACATATGTAATATCTTAATCAATAAAAAATATTAAAAAAAAATGAGCACATACCTGGGTTGCAGTTTGATCCTTGATCCTGCTTGGGGCACATGCGGGAGGTAACCAATCAATGTGTCTCTCTCACACAGATGTTTCTATCTTTCCTTCTCTCTCTTTCCTCTACCCTCCCTCCCTTCTACTCTCTCTAAAAAATAAAAATAAAATAATAAATGGAAAAAATATCCTCGAGTGATGATTAAAAAACAAATAAAAAGGATAAAACAAGTTTAAAGATGTGGCAGGATACAAGATCAATATACAAAAAAACAATTGTATTTCAATACATTAGCAATGAGCAATTTGAAAATTAAATTCAATGTAGTCCGTATCCAGATCCCAGGTGTGTGTGTGTGTGTCAGAAATTGGCAAGCTGATCTGTAATTCATATGGAAATGTAACCCAGCATAGCCAAAACACTCTTGAAGAGGAAAAACAAAGCTGGAAGATCCACATTTCCTGATTTCTAAACCTACAACAAAACTACAATTATGAAGACATTGGCATAAGTATACACATAGAGATCAATGGAATAGAATTGAGTGTCCACAAATAAACCCTCACATTTAAGGTCAATTGTTTTTTTTTGACAAAGGTGCCAAGACAAGTCAATAGTGAAATAATAATTTTTTTTCAGTAAATGATGCTGGAACAACTGGATATCCACATGCAAAAGAATATGTTGGGCTATACCGCACACCATACAAATAAATTAATTCAAAATAGATCATAGACCTAAATGTAAGAATTAAAACTATAAAACTCCTAGGAGAAAACACAGGAGTAAATCTTTATGACCTAAACTTGTCAGTGGTTTCTTCGATATGTCACCAAAAGCAGAGGCAAAAAAAGAAAATAATAGATGAATTGGACTTCAAAATTAAAAACTTTTGTGCTCACAGAACACCATCAAAAAAGTAAGAGACAACCCACAGAGTGAGAGAAAATCTTTGCTGAAAGTATTTTTGACAAGAAACTTATATTCAGAATATATAAAAATCTATTACAACTCAAGAGTGAAAAGCAAACCCAGTTAAAATATGGGCATGCCCACAGCCACCAAGCTGTGGTATTTTGTTATGGCAGCTGTAGCAAACTAACACAGTGGTTCTTTTGAACATGTAACAATGACACCATGTATAAGAAAGGCCTATGTTTTGAATTATTGCATTTTGCAGGGTAGCATCTTTTGGTCACTTACACCATCAATTGTTAGAAATGTGAGAACTCTCCAGAAGATCAAGTACTGTGCAGTAATTATCATGCACAGCCCCCAGAGAGCCCTGGCCTTTGAGAATGCCCTCTTCATCAACCCAAAAAAGGTAAATACTTGGATCTCTCCAGGCCTTTGAGATTTTCATAAATTGGTAGAGATTGATCCAAATGTGCTTGACACCTGGGAAAATGTCATTTAAAATGATGTTTAATTACTGAGAACTTTTAATAATATGGGGAAATGATTCTAAAACTCTAATATTAAATAAAAAGTCAGCATGAAAATTTAATATGTATAGGTAGACTCATTTTATCTGTGTGGTGCTATGCATAGAAGAAAGACTGAATAGAAATATAGTCAAAGTTAACATTTTTTCTCTACAGTGAGACTATGTGTTAGTTAGGTTTTTTTCTTTATACTTCTCTATATTTCTGAATTTTCCAAAGTGAGCATGTATTTTTTTTATAATCACAAAATATGCTTATATTTTATTTTATTTGTATTTTTTTAAAATATATTTTTATTAATTTCAGAGAAGAAGGAAGAGGGAGAGAGGGAGATAGAAACATCCACGATGAGAGAGAATCAAGGATGGGCTGCCTCCTGCAAGTCCCTCACTAGGGATCAAGCCCACAACCCAGGCATGTGCCCTTGACCAGAGTCGAACCCGGGAACTTTCAGTTCGCAGGCCGACGCTCTATCCACTGAGCCAAACCGGCTAGGGCTATGCTTATATTTTAAAGATTAAAAACTGGGCAGAGCAAGCCCAGCCGGTTTGGCTCAGTGGTTGAGCATCGACCTATGAACCAAGAGGTCATGGTTTGATTCCTGGTCAGGGCATATACCTGGGTTGCAGCTGAACCCAGTGTGGGGCGTGCAGGAGGCAACCGATCAATGATTCTCTCTCATTGATGTTTCTATCTCTCCCTCTGCCTTCCTCTCTGAAATCAATAAAAAAAAATATTTTTAAAAACTGGGCAGAGCATATATAACTAGTATTGAGAGTCATTTCCAGAAGACAAAGTTCTGGGACTCATAGGTCAGATGCAAGTGCTGCTAGAACCCTGCTGCCCACCTGTCCTCTTGGGATTGAGCCATTGGATGTTGCCCCATGCCTGGAAATGCTGATTATGCTCCTGCAGAGTCTTCCTGTC
This sequence comes from Myotis nattereri, assembly GCF_964212035.1. NCBI lineage: Eukaryota > Metazoa > Chordata > Mammalia > Chiroptera > Vespertilionidae > Myotis > Myotis nattereri. The sequence goes on along the minus strand of NC_138086.1, from coordinate 23,062,480 downwards.
TAGAACAGGTCTCTGAACACTGATCCTCCTTTCAGACCTCTAACCCCTAATTCTGAAGTTAGGAACAACTCAACCCAACCTCTCCTTCCCTGTCCCACACTTTTCTTCCAACCACTTTGTACTCAAGGCTACCCACAGTGGCACATGGTTACCTGTGTCCCTCATAAGCGGAGTGGCTGAGAAGTAACAGCCACAAGATGATAGCAGGAGGGCAAGAGAAGGGAAATATTGGGAGAAATGCTCCTGAGGTTTCCTTGCCTGTGGAGGTCTGTCCCTCTGTCTAGCTACTTGTCTGTCCTCCTTAAAGGAGGGGCTTAATCTGATTGGGGAATTGTGAAGCCTACATAGGGCATGTTCAGTTTAGTTCCTCCTTTCTTTCTCTTAGGTACCTCCCTCCTGCAGTGAGGATGCTCTGCTTCTCTGGGGAAGGATCCCCTTTCCTACCCCAACTCTCATCCCCAGAATAAGAAGGCCTGTCATGCTCTAGTGTTACTTGTGACTGGGTGAATAAGTCTGCCTAAAGCTGAAACTCATTTAGTATTTAGTATCCCATTCTATCTCACAGAAAAAAGATATCAAGGTAATATTTTGGTCTCCATCTGCCCACTCTTTTGTCTCATTTCTCATCTTGATCTGAATCCTAAAATTCGGATTGGAGAAAAGAATGCTACTTATGATAACTTCTCAGGGGCCTGAAAGGTGTTTGTTAAGAGCCAACCACTTGCCCCGCATGAAGCTGTAGATATGTTCATTTATTTAATTCCACAACAACCCCCAGGAGTTTACAGTATTTTCCCGTTTCCCATAAGAGGAAACTGGTGCTCAGAGAGGTTAGAAACTTGCCAGAGGTTTCACAGTGAGTGAGTGACAGATGTCACTCTGACTTCAATGTCCAAGCACTATACACTGCATCAGACATTGTCCTTGGGTGCCACCAAGACACTCCTTAGGGACTGAGGTAGCAATCTCATCTGCATTTAATACTTCATCTTAATCAACTGAGCTATCAATTGAGCAACATGCAAGAGAGGCAAAGATGATACAACCGAAGGACAAGGAATGGGTGATTATATAACTCTAGAGTAGACCCAAAACATCAAGAACTATATTTTCCCCAGATTTCTTGGAAGCTTTTAGACAAATGACCTCCCCTCCTTCCCAATTAGTGCTCTGGCTTCCTGGTTGTAAAATAATTCATTAATATCCTGTCCTTCTTAAATCAGACCACATGCCATGCTTCCCTGAGACTGGCTTTGCCCATTTAAAAATTGGGTGTCATACGGCCTTGGGTAGCACATGGAGTAAAATAATAACTATAATAAATAATGAATCAGCTTAACAATATATGAAAACAAGAAGTAGTGAAATGATGAGCAGAAAGTGCCAGCTATAGGGACTGACCCTTTAAGTAGACAAGCTGAAGAAGATGTTTTGATCTCATCCCTGAAGGACAATCAGCTGGAGGGCTGAACCACAGTCACTGAGAGAGCCAACCATGCTGCCAAGGTACCAGGAGACATTTCCAGGAGCTCAAACCACGGCTAGTTTCTTCTCATCTTCCCAACAAATGCTCAGAAAGTGCAAGGGCACCCCACAGGTCACTAAGCACATTCCCAATGGCCCTCCAGGGAAATTTGATGCTGAGAAATGGACCTTTTCCAAAGTAGTGGTTCAAGCCAGATGAGGAATTACAGAGAAGACAGCCTTCCATGGAAAATACCCTGCCTCCAAATCCCCAACGTCTTCATTAGAGAACTGAAAGCACAGGCACACCAGCTGGTCTCCACGGCTCCGAAGCACTGCGGTGCAGTGGAAAGAGCAATGCTATAGGGCTCATAAACAAGAGACTAGCCTTCTATCCCCATCTCTGCCAGATTTTAGCTGGGTGACCTTGGCATAGGTACTTAGCTTCTCTGGGCCTCCCTTTCCTCATTTCTTAAATGAGGTTTGACCAGACTATGATGTGTTCTGATTCTGAAATCCTATCTTTCGACTTTGAATTACCATTTTACATTTAAAGAAAATTAAAGTGAGCTCCTGAGTGTTGTTTCTCAGGGATCCTGTTATTCCAGGGATCATGCCTCAATCTTTTCAGCATTCTTCATTGGCTTCCCTCCTTCCACAAATCAAACCTTCAACATGGCATTCAAGGTTCTTTGTGATCCACCGTGCTTATCCAGCCACCCTCCCTTTATACTCACCAATCATGTATTTTATACTCTGGCAATACTGGACTATTTGTATTTTCCTATAATACTCTTACTGCAATATCAAATATTTATGAGTATGCTCTCTGTGCTAGACACACCAGTAAGCCTTTGAGCATACTGTTCACTTTGCTTGGACTGTCTTGTATTAACTAAACTAGAGCTTGCTGCTGTAACAAATAAGCTATATAGATTAACACAATAGAAAGTTATTTCTTAGTCATATAACAGTTCAGTGTGACAAGCAGCCTTCCATCCAGAATCCTTCTATTTTGCAGCTTTGCCATCCTCCAAGCTTCAGTGCTTTACTTCCAGAGCTAACAGCTGGGAAAAAGAAAGAAGAAAAGGCACACCTACTTCTTAACCCAGCCCAGAAATGATGCAATCACTTCTGCTCATGTCCCATTAATTAGAACTTGTCACTTGTCACTTGTATATGGAACTGGAAGTTAGTAGGGCCACTTCTCAGAACATTTTCATACTATGAAATGAGAAAGCACAAGTCTTTGATGATCAACCAGCCATCACATGCTCTTCCTTGACTTCTCTACTTAGCAAAGGCTTATTCACCCTTCAAATCCAAGTGCTACCTCCTTTGTGAAGTTTTCCCTCATTTACGCAGGCAGATTTAGGTCCTCCTTTCCTATCCCTCACTACACATTTTACATTTCTCCATTAGGACTATTATCATAATACTAGAGGCCTGGTGCACAAAATTGGTGCACAGGTAGGGTCCCTAGGCCTGGCTGGTGATCAGGGCCTATTTGTGGGGCGACCGGCAGGGCAATTGAGGGGCCCCCACTGGCACTCATCTTAGCCGGCCTGGTGCCTGCCCTGCCCCCCACCGCCGCCACAGGTCGCTTCCCTCTGCAGGGTGACTGGCAGGGCGATCAGGGGGCCCCCACTGGCTGGCCTGGGGCCTGCGGGCTGGGAGCAGCTCCTGCATTGAGCGTCTGCTCCCTGGTGGTCAGTGTGCATCATAGCGACCGGTCATTCTACCGGTCATTCTGCTGTTCAGTCAATTTGCATATTTGGCTTTTATTATATAAGATACTGTGTGGTTTGCATGCCAGTCTACTTAACTGAACTATGACCCTTGAGGCAGGAATCTTGTCTTTTTGTTTTTGTATTTGGAAACCTTAGCATAATGCCCAGTAAATAGTAGTTTTATAATGATATTTAATGAGTTAATGAATATTATCATTAAATCAAAGAATGAATGATTACCTTAAAGAAAAGAAGCTGGTTTTTACAGAGGAACAAAGAGCTCAGTGTGAAAAAACAAAACAGAACTCTTGGTGATTTGAGGTCATCTAAAATGCTAAAAAGAAAATAAGCTTCCCATGTAAATGCTACAATTGTAATTAATATTTTGCATTATCACTTATTTAGAATATGTCTCTCTCATAAACTCCACAAGGGATAGGAACCTTATATGTATTGTTCTTTGCTCTGATTCTAGCATCTAGCATACTGTCTGGCACATAGTAGATACTCAATAAATATTTCAGAAGGAATGAATAGATAAAGAAATGAATAAATACATGAATGAAGACTTCATCCTTAATTGCATGAGCCATATAATAAATGCTTAGCTTGGCTTATACAAGGAAAGCATCGACAGGGCAGTAAGAACCTACCACAACTAGAAAGACAGCCCAGAGTGCACATGAGGACTTTAACATCATTACCTTGCATAGCCCATGGCATCATCCCCTTTTTGTAAGAGGATGAACAAACATTATTGGAGGAAGCTAAAATCTCAACGGGGATAGTAGCCGATGAGTAAATGAGGACAAATGGATGTCTCTAAAATGGCTGCACTATCAGATAGCCTTTGTAAATTGGTTAATGAAAGAAGCAGGAAGCAAGAGTGCAGGCAATTACAGAAGCATGACAACTGTGAAAAATACAGTGATCGAGAAAAGACAAAAATACGTTTTCATAGTTTTTGAAGAGGTATTGAGACAGTTCTTTAAATGTTTGCAACACATTTATTGTTCTCATAGCTCCCATGTGACAAAATTTGGTTTAGATATTACATATGACTTTGTCTGGCAACTTCTAAACGGAACCCCTTCACAGGCCTCGGTCCAGGTTATCTTGAACCTCTGGAAAGTCCTAAATATAATGGAGTAAATTTGCAGTGTGGACTCATTTGAGGTGGTAATGAGGTTGATGTTGATGTTGACAGATGGGCTTTTGCCAGGAGCTGACCAAGACATTAGTGGCAGGGCTAGGCATTAAGTAGCCTGTAAATAGGACAGCACAGTTTTTTGCACACCTTTGATAATATACAAGAACAGAAGAACAAATGGCCTGCCTCAAAGAGCTCTCTGTCTTTCCTGTGAGTTGGGCACACAGCTGGACTATACTTCCTAGCTCTCTTCATTGAAGTTAGGCAGAGCCATGTGACTGAGTTTTGGCCACTAGAATGTGGATGGAAGTGATGGGTGCCAATTCCAGGTCTGGCCCATAAAAAGCCTCCTGTGCAGTGCTCAGTATACTCTCTCTCTACCCATTGGCTGGGTGGAGAGGGTTCTGACCTAGAGGAACATAGAGTGTAAGTTGGAAGGAGTCTAGGTCCCTGAATTACTGAATAGGAAGCTGACCACCACATTCCATGCACTTCTACCCCTACCAATCCATTTTGGACTGTGACAAGAGAATGGACAAAAAGAATACATTTTGTTGGATCAAACCATTAAGATTTTAAAGTCACTTGTTATAACAATTAGCCTATTTTGATTAATACAGCCCTTAAATTTCTGGACTCTCAAAGGACTGAGATAAAAGAAGGTAACCGAGAACATACCCAATATCAGTGGATATTGCATTTAATGGGATTCTGGAGTTCATTTTAAAGCTGTAGAAATTCCTACATAGCCGAAGCCATGCCTGCTGGCCTCTGCTTATCTAATCAGTGCCTTCTGGACATTTTCATTCTCTCAGGAGAACAGTGAATAACCATCTCCCAACTACATATCATATGTATCCCCCACACGGCCTATTTGATTTAATATATTTAGGGTCTAGTCAGATAATACCACATTTAAAACATGTCTTGCTTTTGCTTTTGTTTTTTGTTAAACATGGTGATTAAGAAGAAGAAAAATAAATTAATAAGTAACTTTGTGTTTGGAGGTGTAGTTTTTAAATGATTGTACAAGGTTTGTTGAGCACAGTACTAATGAATTATTATGGGTGAGCCAAGCAAGTTCTGTGGCAAAAATGAGGTCTTTCAGTGCTTGCCTGAAGATGTTATTGGAAAACTTTTGTTTACTTACTGGACTTTGAAAATTAAATCCTTCTTCAAGTAGCCTCCGGGTGTTAAGGACAGTAAATAAAGATGTGCTGATTGGAAACATTTTAAAAACAACTTGTTACAGCCATTAAAATAACAAGGGATAAATTCAACCCCAAACAGAATATTCCAAATTCATTTGGCCTGTCCAACAGAAAAAAACAAACTTAAAAGTTGGATTCCACAAGTCATCTCCACCAAATGAAATTTAGCAGTGACCCGGGACAGGGGCTCTCAAAAGTACTAGCTTGCTTCTGGCTCTTACTAGTTGTAAACCTGAGCCCATTATTGGAAAGGGGGCAGTTGATCTCCCTATCTTGGAAGTGTCTATAGAAAGGGATGAACTGGGAAACAGTTAGGGTCTACGGGGAGGAAGAGGTAAGAAATTTAGGAGAAAGTTTCATTTTTTAATAGAATCCCCATGGGGCTGAGATGGAAGAAATGGATTTGGGACAGCACTTATCTCTTCAAGAAATAAATTCTGTTGCCCCATTGTCAAGGGGTGCAAACTAAGCCATGATGATCCTTTAACTTTCTTCATCTCTTCCACAAACTTCATCTTCTATCCCCTTTCCCATGGCACTCCATTCCTTTTATGTCCCACTTAAAATCCCAAGCTTCTATAAACAGGCAGCTAGGAGCAGACTTGTTACTTCTTGAAGCTCATCACCAGAGCTATGTCAAAATACAGCACAGGAGCAGGTGGTTGTTAAGGGTATGTTGTTACAATATGATTAGTGAACTGACTGTCCCCCTCAAGTTAGGATTCATTCATCAATACAAAGGATGTGCAACCTCCTTATACAATCCCTAGTCAGAGCCCTCAGGACTTGGCAGGAGTTCTTAAGGGGGTACTGGCATTGCTATGCAGAGCTGCTATGTTATTGCTTCTCAATCTCTTCTCTCAATAATCAGATTCATTCTTTTCCCCAAGAGCTTTATTCTTTGAAAGATTTTAATCTAAAAATCATTATATTTAGTAATGTGTTACTAAATAAATCACATTTCTAAAGAAAACATCCTATATCAGGGGTGGGCAAACTTTTTGACTCGAGGGCCACAATGGGTTCTTAAACTGGACCAGAGGGCCGGAACAAAAGCATGGATGAAGTGTTTGTGTGAACTAATATAAATTCAAAGTAAACATCATTACATAAAAGGGTACGGTCTTTTTTTTTTTTTTAGTTTTATTCATTTCAAATGGGCCAGATCCAGCCCGCGGGCCGTAGTTTGCCCACAGCTGTCCTATATAATAAAAGGCTAATATGCAAATTGACCCAACAGCCGAACAACTGGTTGCTATGACATGCACTGACCACCAAGGGGCAGATGCTCAATGCAGGAGCTGCCCCCTGGTGGTCAGTGTGCTCCCACAAGGGGAGTGCCGCTCAGCCAGAAGACAGGCTCATGGCTGGCAAGTGCATTGTTGGTGGAGGGAGCCTCTCCCGCCTCCGCGGCAGCACTAGGATGTCCGACTGCTGGTGGGGAGTGGGCCTAAGCTGGCAGTCGGACATCCCCCAAGGGCTCCCGGACTGCAAGAGGGTGCAGGCCAGGCTGAGGCCCGCCCTCCCCCCTCAAGTGCACGATTTTTCTTGCACTGTCCCTCTAGTCCTATATAATAAAAGCATGTGCAAATTGTCCCCTCGACCGGAGTTCTTCCAGGAGTTCGACCAAGGAGCGGGCCGGCTGGGGGAAGAGAGGGAGGCCCTGGCCAGTGGCGGCAGCAGCGGCAGTGGTGGTAGGTGGCGGCAGGCAGCCGGGGGAAGGGAGGGAGTACCTGGCTGGCAGCCAGTAGCTGCTAGGAACCCTACCAGTGCACGAATTTTGTACATTGGGCCTCTAGTATTAAATATTTATTAGGTATTATATTAATGAGTGCTTTACATACATTGTCAAAAAACTCTCAAGTAGTCTGAAAAAATGGAAATTATTAGTCCCATTTTACAGATGAGTAAACTGAGGTTTGAAGATGTTAAATAAATAGTCTAAGTCTTATTGCTAGAAACTAAATTCTGATTGGCCTCACCTCTACACCCATATTCTTTCCAGTATACTCTCTCTACCATATAGAAAACACAAGGCCAATGAGAACTCCTTCTTAGTAGGAACATACAGCCTTTGAAGGGAGTTAGTGTGGCTTAATATTCCCATCTTCCAGTTGCCCACTCCTCCAAAAATGAAAGAAGTTTTCCATTATTCAGTCAACCTGGTCCAGTTTGTTGTGACTACATGTACAGTCTTTTAGGCTTTTTTGAAGTACTGGGCACGGTTCAAGTAATTCCATTATCCTATATAATAAAAGCCTAATATGCTAAGTGCCCGGTCATCCGGTCAGCTGTTCAACTAATCAAAGCTTAATATGCTAATGATATGCTAAGGCAGCTCAACCACTCACTATCATGTGCACTGACCACCAGGGGGCAGATGCTCCAACCAGTAGGTTAGCTTGCTGCTGGGGTCTGGCCAATCAGGACTGAGTGAGACAGGCTGGACACTCCCTGAAGCCCTACCACGGTTCCTTCCCAGTGGCCAACCTCCCTCCTCTCTCCCTGACCCCAATCATGCACCGATGGGGCCCCTTAGCCTGGCCTGCACCCTCTCGCAATCCGGGACCCCTTGGGAGATTTCAGAGAGCCAGTTTTGGCTCAATCTGCCATAGGTTATCCTTATAGAACACCAAGAGCCTAGAGAATCCAGACAGGAAACTAGAGCTGGCAGTTCAAAACAAATGAAAGTTGGGCAGAGGGAGTTCAGAATGCAGGTTTAGGCACAGATCTCCTCCGCTGTGTTCATTCTTCCACTCCTTCAATTCTATTGAGTATTCAGTGATGTACCATGGACTGATGTGAGGAGGGGAACCCTTAGGGAGTACAACATTTGATGGGAATAAGAGGAGTAATTGAAGAATGACAGCCTAGGATAAGTGACAATGAAGAGAAAAGACAGACTGGTCAGAGTGAGAGACAAACATTTGATGATTCAGGAGGCTCTCAGAGAAGCCAAGCCAGCTTTGTTGTGTTTTGATTAAAAAAGAAAAGGGAAAGGATGGCTGACCCTTTCCACTGATTGGTTTTGTAATCTACTGGTGGGGTCTTCACCAAATGAAGTAAACCCCAATGGAAGGTGATGGGGAAGTGTTGCTAGGGAAGTTCTGGTAGTACTTTCGTTGCAGAGCTCATTTATCAAAGGGACCTGCACAACCTCCCCTACCCAACTGGTAACTTTGAAGCCAGAATCTTTAAAAATTACAGAATAAATTAAGAAAAAGAATATTACTAATTCCAGTAGTAAAATGGAAATTGTTAGTCCAGTATCCTATGGTCAAATTCTGTACTGCTATGCAGAAAATTCACAACTCCCCTATCTTTGTGTTAGCTGAAAAACAAAATAGTAAAAATAAACAAACAAACACACTCAAAACAATAATAACCCCAAATCCCTCTGGGTATCCAGAAATACTGGGCAACCTTGAGCAGAGCTTAACTGACTTAGATATTTAAATTGCTGTAAAATTAAAGTGTTTACATGGAGATTAAAAATAACTAATTTTCCTTAGAAACCCAAATTCTTAGTTCAAATAATGAGATCTGTTAACCTACTTGCTTATATTTTCAGTGGATCAGTTATTTAGTTTATAGTAGCTAAAAGACAAAAGGTAAAGAAAGAGAGCAGATCCATATTTTTCCTCACTCTAAAATTTAAACAACTAAAGGTCTGTCTATTCTGCATTCAAAGAAAATGCCCTTGCCGTAACCAGTTTGGCTCAGTGGATAGAGCGTTGGCCTGCAGACTGAAGGGTCCCAGGTTCGTTTCTGGTCAAGGGCATGTACCTTGGTTGCAGGCACATCCCCAGTAGGAGGTGTGCAGGAGGCGGCTGGTCGATGTTTCTCTCTCATCGATGTTTCTGACTATCTCTCTCCCTTCCTCTCTGTAAAAAATCAATAAAATATATTAAAAAAAAAGAAAATTCCCTTCCTAAATATTTTATTCTAGAGTCTAAAGTGTTGTTGTTGTTTTGTTTCTTGTTGTGGTTTTTTTTTGGGTGGGGGGTGGGGGTGGGGGAGTTGAAGGTGGATAGGGAATTATTGTAAAATGCCATAAAAGATTCTTCTGTATCTGAATTCCCAAAGTGATTTCACTGTCTTTAGTAAGTGTTAGCAAAGAGATCTACTTATCCATGGTTAAATTCTGGCTAAAAATGAATTTCAGAGTATTTTCTTTTGGGCCCAGAGAAAAAGTAGTCTCTGCTGGACTTCATATTCCAAAAATTTCTGCCTTGATTGACCACCCTTAGCAATAAATTTGAAGACTTGTGTATTCTATATAATAAAACTCTAATATGCAAATCGACCGAACTGCAGAACGACCGGTGGAATGACCGGTCCCTATGATGCACATTGACCATCAGGGGGCAGACGGTCAATGCAGGAGCTGCCCCCTGGTGGTCAGTGCGTTACCACAGGGGGAGCGCCGCTCAGCCAGAAGCCAGGCTCACAGCTGGTGAGCGCAGTGGCGGTGGTGGGAGCCTCTCCCACCAGGGGGAGCGCTGCTCAGCCAGAAGCTGGGCTCATGACTGGCGAGTGCGGCAGTGGTGGTGGGAGCCTCTCCTGCCTCCACTGCTGGAGGGAGGGTGGTAAGGAATGAGGGGTCCCAGACTACGGGAGCCCCGGACTGCAAGAGGGATCTCTGACTGCTGGCTTACGAACATCCCCCGAGGGGTCCCAGACTGCAAGAGGGCACAGGCCGGGCTGAGGGACACACCCTCCCCAGTGCACAAATTTCATGCACCGGGCCTCTAGTACTCCATAAAGAGCATAAAGCCTCAGTCTTAATCCTCTTATCCTTTATACTGGATAAAGGCTGTCTCTTAGGTGCCAGGCAACATCTCAGAATCCCTTTATCTGAACATTCAAAGTAAAGATAATCATTTGAAAATTATGCAAGTAGTTAAGAACCCATTTATAAAAACCCATTTTTAAGAGGCTGACCAATATTAGCTTCATCAATAGGGGGACAACCAGACATTATGTATAGCCTAATATGATGCAGTAGGAAGAATTTTTATCAAAAAGTTTAACCTGATTCTTATCAAGCCTTTCTCTGAGCTTATAAGAAATACAGAAGACCGGCAGGGGGGGGGCGGGGGGAGCGGCGTAAGAGATCAACCAAAGGACTTGTATACATGCATATAAGCATAACCAATGGACACAAGACATTGGGGGTTAGGGGAGGCCAGGGGAAGGTCAAGGGGGGAAAAAAGAGACATATGTACTACTCTTTGTAATATTTTAAGCAATAATACAAAAAAAGAAATACAGAAGACAAGAACATGTTTAACAACACCATGAAAAAACAATCAGACAAATCCAGAAGGTGGGACATTCTACAGAACAATTGGCCAGAATTGTCAACAAGTCAATGTCATGAAAATAAAATGTATGTGAGTGTGGCGAAAGGAGGCAGTTCCAGATTAGAAATCTTAAGAAATACAACCACCAAATGAAATATGTGGAGCTTATTGAATTAACCATCTTTATAAGATTGATTGGGGTAACTGGGGAGTTATTCTTAAAGGGCATAGGGTTTATTTGGGATAATTAAAATGTTCTGGAAATAGTGGTGGTGGTTCTATAACATTGTAAAGATGTTTAGTGCCTCTGAATTGGACACTTTGTGGGTTCTATCCCCCATAGGGGGCGTGCAGGAGGCAGCCCATCAATGTTTCGCTCTCATGTAAATATTTCTCTCCTCCCTTCCTCTCTCTCTCTCTAAAAAAATAAGTAAATTTTACAATAGGGAATATATGAATGTATAGAAAAATTATGTGAATCTTGTTAAATGTGACAACATAATTGTGTTTACCTAACAAAGATGTGTTAATTATTTATGGATGAATTTTGAAGTATTTACAGGTGAAATATATATATATACCTATAATTTGCTTTAAATTACTGCAGCAAAAAATAGCAAAAGAAAAAGAATATATGGCAAATTTTTGCAATTGTTTGATCTAAGTGATAGATATTGGATGATCATTATAATATTCTGATTCTTTTTCTGTATGTACTAGAATTTTGAAAAGGAGAGGGGAACCCTGGACAAATCACCTCTCTGTACAACAACACAAACTTGTGATTGGAGTTCTGAAATAGAAACATAAGCTACCTTGAAGGGATGCTCTCTGGAAGGCCACATCTCCCAGGGGTAAGAAGACTTGGTGGTCATAGTCATGTGCATATCAAAAAGCCAGTCCTGGCCAGTGGTTCAGTTAGTTGGAGCATCATCCCATTCACCAATAAGTTGAGGGTTTGATTCCTGGTCAGGGCACATGCCTCGGTTGCCAGTTCCATCCCCAATCGGGGCATGTACAGTAGGCAACCAATTGATGTTTCTTTCTCACATCAGTGTTTCTTTATTTTTTCTTCCTCTCTCTCTCTCTCTCTCTCTCTCTCTCTCTCTCTCTCTCTCTCAAAAAATAAAAATCAATAGAACATATCCTTGGGTGAGAATTAAAATAATAAATGAGAGGGAAAAACCAAGATGGCGGCATAGGTAAACACCGGAGATTGCTGCCTCGCACAACCACTTCAAAAATACAACTAAAAGATGGAACGGACATCATCCAGAACCACAGGAAGGCTGGCTGAGTGGAAATTCTACAACTATAAGAAAAGAGAAAAGCATACCAAGACTCAGAGGAGGTGTGGTGCAGAAGTAAAATACAAAGGTGCGGAGGTGCATGCAGAGAGGGCTGGCGGCTGAGGACACAGTTGTCTTTTTCAATCGGGAGGGAGTCTCAAACTCTGAGCTCCAGTTCCGGGCGAGTCTCTGGGGACCCAGACTCATACGGGAGAAACTGGACTGTCTGGCATCGGTTGGAACTCGAGGGCAGCTTTCTCTTGGAGGTGCTTGCAGCAATTGCCGGGACACTGAGAAGCAGGGCCTCTGAGGGCAGGACTGAGAGCAGCCATAACTGCTTGCTCCACCCTGTTGATCCCCTGAGACCCTGCCCCGCCCAAGCCATGCATGGAGGCTTTTGCATATGAAAGGCCTGGCCCTTTGCAATCTGATAATTACCTAACAAACTGCAGCTGGCCCAAGGCCCCAGGGCAACTTGCATTGCATCACAGCTGGCTCCTTCTGGGGAGACTCAGGCAAAGGCTAGGTTAGCACCTCCTTAGAGATCCAGGAGCCAGTGTGCCCAGTGGTCAGAGTGGGACCATCCAGATTGCAGCTCCTTGGATCCATAAAGGACACACTCAGGGGGCAGACTCAGTGACCACCAAAGCCCCACTGAAGCAAGTCTTGCCCCAGAGGGGTGTCTCCAGCACAGAAGTTCTCCCACTGCAGACACAGTTGATTCTCACAGCCAGTTGGACTGAAGGTCAATTCCTCCCAGTGTTACCTACAACAATCAAGGCTTAACTACAACAAGACTGTGCACAAAGCCCACAAGGGGGTGCACCAAGAGTGTCTACTTCAGGTAATTGGGGAGGCTGAGCCACTGGTCCCTATAGGACACCTAGCACAGAAAGCCACTCTATCGACACAGGGAAGCATAAAAAAATGCAGAGATAAAATAATGAGACACAAATGACAGAAATGGAGGAAAGCAAACTACTGGATATAGAGTTCAAAACCACACTTTTAAGGTTTTTCAAGAATTTTCTAGAAACCGCCGATAAACTTAATGAGACCCTCAAGAAATCTAATGAGACCCTCGAGGTTGTGATAAAGGATCAACTAGAAATTAAGCAAACACTGACTGCAATAAAGAATATTATACAGACTCCCAACAGCAGACTACAGGATCTCAAGAATCAAGTCAAAGATTTGAAATACGAAGAAGCAAAAAACACCCAACCAGAAAAGCAAAATGAAAAAAGAATCCGAGAATACGAAGATAGTGTAAGGAGCCTCTGGGACAGCTTCAAGCATACCAACATCCGAATTATAAGGGTGCCAGAAGAAGAGAGAGAGCAAGATATTGAAAACCTATTTGAAGAAATAATGACAGAAAACTTCCCCCACCTGGTGAAAGAAATAGACTTACAAGTCCAGGAAGCGCAGAGAACCCCAAACAAAAGGAATCCAAAGAAGACCACACCAAGACACATCATAATTAAAATGCCAAGAGCAAAAGACAAAGAGAGACTCTTAAAAGCAGCAAGAGAAAGAAAGTCAGTTACCTACAAAGGAATACCCATACGACTGTCAGCTGATTTCTCAACAGAAACTTTGCAGGTCAGAAGGGAGTGGCAAGAAATATTCAAAGTGATGAATAGCAAGAACCTACAACCAAGATTACTTTATCCAGCAAAGCTATCATTCAGAATTGAAGGTCAGATAAAGAGCTTCACAGATAAGAAAAAGCTAAAGGAGTTCATCACCACCAAACCAGTATTATATGAAATGCTGAAAGGTATCCTTTAAGAAGAGGAAGAAGAAGAAAAAGGTAAAGATACAAACTATGAACAACAAATACACATCTATCAACAAGTAAATCTAAAAATCAAGTGAATAAATAATCAGATGAACAGAATAAACTGGTGATTATAATAGAATCAGGGGCATAGAAAGGGAGTGGACTGACTATTCTTGCGGGGGAAAGGGGTGTGGGGGATGCGGGAAGAGACTTAACAAAAATAGTGCACCTATGGATGAGGACAGTGCGGGGCGGGGTGAGGGCGGAGGGTGGGGTGGGAAACGGGTGGAGGGGAGCTACGGGGGGGGGGGGGGAGAGGAACAACTGTAATAATCTGAACAATAAAGATTTAATTAAAAAATAAATAAATAAAAAAGAAAAAAAGAAAAAAACAAACCAGAAAAAAAAAAGGATAAATAAATAAATAAGTAGCCCAAAAGAAAGTTCAAAAGGGTGAAGATAATGTGTCACTCCAAAGCCAGAGCGCAGGAAGTCTGCACAAAGAGTCATTGCTATCAATGATAACTGGCTTCCCAGCTACCCCCACATCCTCCTTTGGGGTTTAGTGTTTAATAGCACTGAAAGGTCAGACTGTTTCGGTTCTGGAAGTTAAACAGGGAGAAAGAACTGTTTTCACCAAAGGCACCCTGTAGGTCATTTCTCCTTTACAAATCAATGCTCCAGAAAGCAAGTTACTAGGTTGTGTCTCGACTAGATCATCATGAAGAAAAAAATGATTCTTCTTCTTCATGAATAGAACTTTAGCATGCCCCTACTGGAAGTGCACTCAGAAGAGAAGGGAAGAAGGCTTTGAAAAAATAACCACTCAAGGCCCTTAATAAAGTAAAGCTCTGGGAATAGAAGTGGATGGCTTCCCCTGCCCACAATATCTTATAACATCTGCAAAGCACTTCATTGATACCAACAGTTGTGTCCTTGCAATAAAGCACAAATCACTTTAATAATTCTTCAATTTCCTTCCGCGTTAAAATCTTACAAATCTCAAAATGAGCAGCTTTCTCTAAGGGTCTTTGATTTGCAAGGAACTGTTAGGTATTCTTTACTCACCAAGGCATTCTGCTCGGGTTTGGTTTGGTCCTGTCTTCTCTGCTACTTGCATCTCTACATCTCTGCCAGGAATCTTCCTCCAATTACAGAGCATCTAGGAGAGGGAAACCGACCTTCTCCATCCTCTCCTTCCTATTCTGCAAGAGGAGACAGTACTCTGATTGCAGGTATAGGGCCACATTTACAGTGAGTAGGGTAGCTCCCCTCCTCTCCCCAGCCTTCTTCTCCTCCCTTCCCCCCCCCCACTCCCCTTCTGCCCTTTGCCCTTTCCTAGCCTTTCTTCTGTGTTTTTTTTTTCCTTCTAGGTGGTCTCAGGAGGGCATTTCTCCCTCATGCAATGAAATTCAACCATTTGTTTCTCCTCTGTTCTTATAATATTCTTAAAAATTTTTTTTTTACTTTTCAATTACAGTTAACATACAGTATTGTATTAGTTTTAGGTGCACAACATTTATCTAACTTAAGGCTTATCACCCTGATAAGTCTAGTACCCATTTGACACCATACACTATTACTATGTTCTCTATGCTGTATTTTGCATCCCCGTGACTGTTTTTATTGCTGGTAATTTGTATGCCTTAATCCCATCACCTTTTTCTACGGCCCCAAATCCCCTCCCATCAGATAAGCATCAATTTGTTCTCTGTATCTATGAGTTTATTTCTGTTTTGTTTGTTTATTTTGTTTTTTTAGATTCCACATTAAATGAAACCATGTAGTATTTGTCTTTCTTTGTCTGACTTATTTTCCTTAGCATAATACCCTGTAGATCCATGCATGTTGTTGCAAATGGCAAGATTTCATTCTTTTGTTATGGCTAAGTGATATTCCAGTCATATATGTACCACATCTTCTTTATCCATTCATCTGTGGATGGGCACTTGGGTTGTTGCTTCTCTATTTTGGCTATTGTAAATAATATATGAACAGAACAGATTTTTTTCCCCAGCATCTGTTGAGATGTTCATGCGGTTTTTGACCTTTATTCTATTGATATGGTGTATTGTATTAATTGATTTTTGACTGTAAAACCAACCTTGCCTTCCTGGGATAATTCCACTTGGTCATTCTAGGTAGTCTCCCTCTTCCCCCCACATTTTAAAAACTGTTTTAAAATACACATAACATAAAATTTACCACCTTAAACATTTTGAAGTATACAGTTCAGCAGTGTTAAATATAGTCATAATGTTGTGCAACACCACCATCCATCTTCATAACTCTTTTTATATTATAATATTGAAAGTTATACTCATTAAACAATAAAATCCCATTTCTCCCTTCCCCCACCCCCTGGAAACCACCATTCTGACTCTATGATGTTGACTACTCTAGAGACTTCATATTTGTGGAATCATATTGTATTTGCCATTTTGTTACTGGTTTATTTCATTTAGCATAATATCCTCAGGTTCCATATTGTGGCATATAGCATATGTGAGAATTTCCTTACTTTTAAAGGCTGAATAACATTCCATTGTATGTATATACCACATTTTGCTTATCCATTCATCTGTCAATGGATATTTGGGTCGCTTCCATATTTTAACTATTGTGAAAATGCTGTGAATATAGGCATACAAATATCTCTTCAAGACCCTGCTTTCAATTATTTTGGGTATATATCTAGAAGAAAATTTGCTGCATCATATGGTAATTCTATTTTTTTTTTTGGAACTACCTTACAGTTTCCTCAGTTTCTGTACCATTTTACATTCTCACCAGCAAGGTGCAAGACTTCTAATTACTCTACTTGTAATTTCTCCACACTTGTTTTCTGTTTTTAAGGGTTTTTGTTGTTGTTGTTGTTGTTGTTTTGTTTGTTTGTTTGTTTTTTACAGCAACCATCCTACTGGGTATGAGGTAATCTAATTATAGTTTGATTTGCAGCCCCCTACTGGTTAGGAATTTTGAGCATCTTTTCTTGTCCTTATTAGTCATTTGCATATCTTTAGAGAAATGTCTATTCAAGTCCTTTGCTCATTTTGAATTGGTTTGCTTGTGTTTTTGTTGAATTTTAGGAGTTCTTTATAAATTATGGATATTAATCCTTTACCAAATATATGATTTGAAAATATTTTCTCCCATTCTGTGTGTTGCCTTTTTAGTCTGTGGATAGTGTCTTGATATACAAAAATGTTTAATTTTCATGAAGTTTAATGTTTATTTTTCCTTTTGTTACCTATGCCTTTGGTGTCATATCCAAGTAAGCATTGCCAAATTCAGTGTTATGAAGTTTTTGTCCCATGTTTTTCCCCCTAAGAGTGTATAGTCATATTTATATGTTGTATTTTTCAAGTTCTAGCATAAATTCTTTGCATCTGCATTCATAAAGCAATATTATTCTGTACTTTTCTTGTGATGTCTAGTTTTGGTATAAAAATCATACTAACCTCAAAGAATGAGTTTGGGAAGTGTTCCTTCCTCTTCTATTTTTTGGAAGAGTTTGTGAAGAATTTCTATTAATTCTTTATATTGTGGTAAAATTAAACAGTGAAGTCATATTGGACCTGGGCTTTGAACCAACTTCATTTTAAGTAACCAAAAACAAGAGTGCTTGGGTAAGATGAGACATAATTCTGGCTTAGAATTAGACCATGATCAGAAAATTCCAAGTGTTCCACTCCCCTTTCTTTCACAAATTAAAACATTTAGTGAGGGAAGAGATAAACCTTTGTGACTTTATTTCCTCATCCAACAAGTTCAAAGTATTTAGAAAATGGTGATTATATACCAAGGCTCAGCCTGGAGTTCACAGATCCAAAACAGCAATAACTTTTAATGTACAGACAGATACTTCCCAGATGCATGATGTCAGTCACAAGAGACAGCAGACGGAAAAGGACCAGGGAAGATTTAGTGAAATCATTCCATCATAAACACAATCTACATTACATTCCCTATTTTGGGGACCAGTAGTGAGACAAATACTTTAACACAATATACTATTCCTGGGAACTAGAGCTCAGAGTATGCTGCCTGGGTTACTCATGGAAAACCAGCAAGAGAACTAAGAATTAGTACCTTTGTCACCTAATTCCTGGTTTAGTGCTTTATTTTGATCAGTATCTTTGAGTATTCTGTGCTTGGAATGCACAAGGGAGATGGTTCTCAGAGCCTCTCCATAAAGTTTTCATTTGGTCAGGAGTAATCTATCAGTACCTTTATCTCCAATTCACCTCCAATTTAGTCTTCATATTGCACTTATTTTCAATCAGAAACCAAATTCTGGGTAGAAGCTCATAAAATACTGTTAGCAGTTAAGAAAAGTTTACTGCTATTAGGGGACAATTTCCAGAATGGTAGTTAAGGAGCTCCAAAGACCCACGCTTCAACAAAATAACTATTCCGGTGAAAATTACTTTTAAGACAACCATTTGACGTTCTTGTCCCACAAAGGGAGATAAAAGCCAAGAAGACCAAAGGCTAGTTGCTGGCACTCAGTGACCTGCTTAGAAAGCAGAGTTATCACTCCAAGAGAAGTGGTTGTTTCCCTGTCCCCAGTTTGAGAGCAGAATCTCAGAGATATTGCCCAGGGGGAGAGGCAGGTGACAAGAACAGAGTGTTCTGAAGCTCTCGCCACAAGAGAACAGACTTTATTTGGAACAGAGTTTGGGGAAGTCAAGCTGAAGAGAGCTCTGGAAAACAATGGATATTTTGGTGATAAGCAATTAAGAGGAAGCTGGTTGCAACAAGCTAGACTGTAGGCTATCTAGTGTACCAGAGAGAACCAGAATAAAGGACACCTAAGAAGAGTTCTCCCTGGGTCAGAATAAATCTCAAAGTCTGGCCTCAAAAACTACCTCTGGATCAGATTGTGGAGCAATTTATGCTCCAGAGCATTGATGAAAACAATAGAGTGATTAGTTATCAACGAATGAAGTCTAACAGCTGGTGATCATACCAATAGAGACAGACAATTTAACAGAAAAATCAAGGATAGAGATGGTCCAAGAGAGCTGTGCTAGAATCACTGTCATTCCAGGATGATTGTGCACACGACCAAGCATGCATATTCAAAGGAGCAACATCAGAGGTTTCACACTGCAGGGAAATTGACTTTATTAAAATGATCTAGCTAAGTCACTAAACAAGCAAAAAAACCAAACTATAACAATAAGTTTATAAGCTCAAAAATAAGCAATAAGGTTGAGGGAATCAATATCCAGAGGTGCTACATTACCTAAAATTAGAGGCCTGGTGCACGGATTCATGCACCGGTGGGGTCCCTCGGCCTGGCCTGTGGGGATCAGGCCAAAACTGACATCCCCCAAGGGATCCTGGATTGGAAGGTGGTTCTCAGGTGACACACCCCAGAAATGGGCTCCCTCCTCTCTGGTTCTGGGTGCATCACCCAAGAACCACAGCTGCCAAGTCACCATAGCTCAGCAGCTCCTGCATTGAGCGTCTACCTCCTGGTGGTCAGTGCACGTCATAGCTACCAGTCGGATGGTCAAACGGTTGGCCAGTCGGCTGGTTGCTTAGGCTTTTATATATATAGATATCCAGTACATAACACAAAAAATTATTATACCTGCAAAGAAACAGAAAAGTGTTTTCTGACTTATACATGGGTGGATAAAAGCAATCAACAGAAATTCCCTGTAAGAGGACCCAGGTCCTCAACTTAGCAAAAACTTCAAAGCAGCTATTATAAATATCTTCAATGAACTAAAGAAAACCATGCATAAAGAAGCAAAAGAAGCTCTGGCTGGATAGGTCAGTTTATTGGAGCATCATCCCATACACCAAAAGGTTTCAGATTCAATTCCCAATCAGGGCACATACCTAGATTGCGAATTCAATCCCTAGTCAGGGTGTGTGTGGGAGGCATCTGATGTCTCTCTCTCACATCAATGTCTCTCTCTCTCTCTCTCTCTCTCTCTCTCTCTCTCTCTCTCTCTCCCTTCTTTTCTCTCTAGAATCAGTGGAAACATATCCTCAAGTGAGGATTTAAAAGGCACACGAAAGAAACCCAAGATGGTTTGGCTCAGTGGATGGAGCATCAGCCAGTGGACTGAAGGGTTCCAGGTTCCATTCTGGTCAAGGGACATACCTCAGTTGCAGGCTTACTCCTTGACCCTGGGCAGGGTGCATGTGAGAGGCAACCAATCGATGTGTCTTGCTTACATTGATGTTTCTCTCTCCCCTTCCCTTCCACTCTCTCTAAAATGTCCTCAGGTGTGGATTAACAAGAAAAAAAAAGAAGCAAAAGAAGGCATAATGACAATGTCTAATAAGGTAATTACTAAAGATATATATATATATATATATATATATATATATATATATATTTAAAAAAAGAACCCAATGAATACTGTGAACTTGAAAAGTACAATAACAGGAAAAAAAAAATCCCTAGAAGGGCTCAATAATATATTTGACCTGGCAGAAGAAAGAAGTGGCCAACTTGAAGACAGATGGATGGATGGATAGATAGATAGATAGATATTATTTGACCTTAAGAGCAGAGAGAAAGAAGAAGAATATGAACATAACCTCAGAAAAATATGAGATACCATTAAGCACATTAACGTATGCCTAATGGAGTACCAGAAAAGGAAGAGAGGAGCCAAAAAAATATCTGAAGAAATACTGGCTGAAAACTTGGTGAAATTTGGTGAAAAACATTAACGTACACATTCAAAAAGTTCAACTAATCTCAATAGATAAAATATAAAGTGATCCACATTTAGACACATCCTAGTAAAAATTTTGAAAGAGAAAGAGAAAAAGAAAAATCTTGAAAACAGCAAGAAAAAAAAAAAAAGCTAATTCCATACAACAGAAGCCAAATAAGATTAACATCTGACTTATCACAAAAAACAATAAGGGTCACAAGACATTGAAATAGTATATTCAAAGTGCTGGGAGGGGAAATAAACCAAAAACTTGTCAACTAAGAATCTTTTATGTAGTAAAACTGTCTCTCAAAAATAAAAGTAAAATAAAGACATTCCCAGATCAACAAAATCTGAGAGAATTCATTGCTAGCTGACCAAAGTTACAAGAAAAAAGGAGGTTCTTCAGGCTGAACACAAGTGACTTTAGTCAGTGATTGAAATCCACACACAAAGATCAAGGATCACTGGTAAATGTAATTATATGTTATCAAAGACAGTATAGCAATGTATATTTCTTCTCATTTACTTTCTAAAATAATCTAAGAAGCAATTTTATGCAAGAATATATTTGACAATGATAGTACAAAGGAGGTGTATGAGGACAAAGCTGAATTTGAGTAAGAAATTAATTACAAGGTGATAACTCAATTCCACAGGAACAAATGAAGAGAACCAGAAATGGTAAATAAGAAGGTTGATATAACAAACTCTAAATGTAATTTACTTTTCTTTTTTTCTCAACTTCTTTAAAAGGTATAAAATTGTATTTTATAACAATGTATTATATAGTTTGTAACAAAACTATAAACCAACTAGACCTAACAGACATCTATCTATAAAATGCTCCAACCATCAACAGCAGAATACACATTCTTCTCAGGTGAATATGGACTATTTTCCAGGTTAGGCAATATCCTAGGTTATAAAACAAATCCTAATAAATTTAAAAGATATGAAATTATGCAAAATATGACTTTTGACCACAATGGAAAGAAATTAGAATCAATAAGATAAGGAAATTTGATAATTTCACAAATATGTGGATATTCATCTATAAACTCCTAAATAACCAATAGGTCAAAAAATTATAAGGGAAATTAGAAAATACTCTAAGATTAGAATGGAAGCAAAACACTAAAACTTATGGAATGCATGAAAGCAGTTCTTAGAGGGGAAATTTATAGCTGTAGATAACTTTATTTTAAAAAAGAGAAAGATTTCAAATCAACAACCTATCATTTTACTTTAAGAAACTAGGAAAAGAAGAGCAAACTAAACCTGAATAAAGGAAATAGTAGATAATAGAGGAAATTGATAAAACAAAGAATGAGAAAAATAATAGAGAAAATGAAGAAACCCAAAAGTTGGTTCTTTAAAAAGATCAATAAAACTTATAGTAGGGCTTTAGCTAGACTTACCAAGAAAAAAAGAGAGAGAAGACTTAAAATACTAAAATCAGAAAAAAAAAAGAAAGGGACATTACTACTGACCCCACAAAAATAAAAAAGATTAGACTTAAAAAAGGGGGGGATACTTTAAAAAAAGTGTGTGTGTGGGGGGATAGTATGAACAACTCTATGCCAATAAATTACATAACTTAGATAATATGAACCAATTATTTGAAAGACAAAGCCACCCAATATAACCATAATAAACCTATAACAAATAAAATTATTGAGTTATGAATTTAAAACTTCCTACAAAGAAAAGCCTAGTCCCAAAGTGACTTCACTGTTGAATTTTACCAAAAAGTTTGAATTTTGGAACAAAGCTTGCCTCCAGTAGGATTTTTATGAGGACCTGTATCCCTCACGTAATTTTTACAGACTTCTTAATAAAGCACTGTCACAAGCCATTTGGATACCTTGGAGATCAAGGTTAATAAGTCTCATCAGTCATTAAAATCTCTCCAGAGATTAAGTTTAACAAATCCACCCACAGCACAAGGATTCTTTGGCCAAAAAACTGCAGGTTTGAATCAGAGCAACTGACCAAACAAAGATCAACACAGTTTGCTTATTTGCAGGAGCCAAACCATCGTCCTGCCGGTAGGCAGAGTTACCACAGCATAATAAAGTTATTTAAAACATTTTGGGCCCGCCCTAATGGAAGTTATTGCCTAATGGTTATAGGGTTTTTGTTTTGACTGATAAGTAAAGTTTTAGATATAGTTGGTTTTTTTAAAAAAATGTATTTTATTGATTTTTTACAGAGAGGAAGGGAGAAGGATAGAAAGCTAGAAACATTGATGAGAGAGAAACATCGATCAGCTGCCTCCTGCACACTCCCTACTGGGGATGTGCCCACAACCAAGGTACATGCCCTTGACCGGAATTGAACCTGGGACCCTTGATTCCGCAGGCTGACGCTTTATCCATTGAGCCAAACCAGTTAGGGCTAGATATAGTTTTGATAGTTGCATAATATTATGAAGAGACTTTAATGCCACTGAATTACACATTTAAAAATGGTCAAAACAGTAAACTTTATTACATATACTAGAGGCCTGATGCACAAAATTCTTGCAAGGGGCTCGGCCCTTGCAGCTGCCGCTTTGTCCGAAAGGTTATCCAGAAGAACATCTGGAAGGTTGTTTGGCTGTCTGGTCTAATTAGTATATTATGCTTTTATTATTATAGATATTTATTTGCTTTCTTAATCCTTGACAAGGATATTTTCCCATTGATTTTTTTTCTTTTTTTTTTTTTTTTACAGAGTGGAAGGGAGGGGTGGAGGAATGGAGGGAGGGAAGAAGAGAGGGAGAGAGAGGGAAAGAGACATCTGTGAGAGAGACACATCAATTGGTTGCCTCCTGAAGGTATGCTGACCAGGGCCAGGGATGGAACCCGCAACCTAGGTACCTGTCCTTGATTGGGAATCGATCCCATGACCTTTTGGTGTGCTGGATGATGCTCTAACCACTGAACCACCAGCCAGTACTGTTATGTATATTTTAACACACACACACACGCGCGCGCGCGCACGCACACACACACACACACACACACACACACACACACACACACGGGGCCCCACTGCTGCTTACTCTCTGTCCAGAATAGTCCTCAAAATGTTTAACAATACCATCTAATCTAGAACTTTGCCAGCACCTGAGTTTCCTCAAAGAGCTCCCAAGGTTTCCTGAGTATTACTGCCATCAGCATGGCAAATAAAAAGTATCTATAATAATAAAAGCATAATATGCTAATTAGACTGGACATCCTTCCTTCCGGACAAAGCCATTGTGGGCAGGGGCCGAGGCAGAGGCGGCAGAGGTCCCCGGCCACCATGGCAGAGGCCAAGGCCTTTGCACGCATTTCGTGCATTAGGCTTCTAGTATATATATCTCCTATATAATAAAAGGCTAATATACAAATCAACTGAATGGTGAAACGACCAGTCGCTATGACGTGCACTGACCACCAGGGGGCAGACGCTTAATGCAGGAGCTGCCCCCCTGGTGGTCAGTGTGTTCCCACAGGAGGAATGCCGCTCAGCCAGAAGCCCTGAGCTGGGCTCATGGCTGGTGAGTGCAGCGGTGGTGGTGGAAGCCTCTCCCACCTCTGTGTCAGTCGGACATCCCCTGAGGGCTCTTGGACTGCGAGAGGGCACAGGCCAGGCTGAGGGAGACCCTCCCCCTCCCCCCCCCCAGTGCATGAATTTGGTGCACTGGGCCTCTAAAATTATATATATATATATATATATATATATATATATATATAAAACTTCGTATGTCTCTGCCTGTTTCTCCAGAAACTTGACAATGATATGTAGCTACTTAGAGTACAGGGATGCAGAAAGGCTTAAGATGGGTGTACAACATTTGGAGTTAGCCTGAGTTGGCATCCGCTTCCCTGTGCCCTCATTAAGTGGTACCTAAAATAACCTGCAAGATCATTAAGTGGCTTACTCTAATCCTTCTAGATTGTTAGACTTAATGGAGAATTAGGACGATATAACCCCAATTAACTGCTGCTGGTTTGGAATATCCTTTTCTGATTGACTATGTCTTTTTCCTGTTTATCTGTTAGCCCGCCACAGCCTTCTGACCCCAGGCTCCGGAATGGATCAGCCCTCCTACTCACTCCCTCTTGCATACACCATGTCTCCATGGAAACTGCTTGTCAGACCCTGCTTGGCTGCAGGTTCTGAAGCCCTCTCATCTGCAGCCTCAGTCCTGCACAGATTCAGTCTTAATCAGCCAGGCTTCTTAGTAAGGGCCTGTGTTAGGAGCTCCATTCTCTCAGCTGGTGGGGTCTGGAATTGTTTTTCCGGCTCCTTTGGGATACACCCGGAGAGTCCCCAACGCCACGGAGCTGCCCTGAGCTTCCACCACTGATATTCAAGTCAATGGCAGGGTCACTGGCTCCGTTATAGTTCAGGCCCATGTTATTTCCTTCTTCAGTAATTGCAAGGTCCTCTTACTTCAACACTTGCTTTCCTTGTATCCAATCTCCCCATTACAACCAGTGAGAAAATTTCCTTGAAAAGCAGATCTGACACCTCTTTCCCCAACAGGGAGTCTAGTGGTTCCCATGGCCCTAGGACCCTCTTGCATGACACATAAGATTGTACCCTTATAATCTGACCCCTGCTCATCTCTCCAGGACTATCTCTTGCCCCTTCTGCTGCATAGTCTGATCTCAGCCACACCAAACCTCATTCCTTCTCCAAGGAGCCAGCTGTTCTCTCTTCTCTCTGACTTTGCACTGCTTCCTCCTCTACCTGGAGTGTCCTGCCTCCTCCCCCTCTATATAAGTCTTTCACAGATTCTTGGGGAAACGTCCCTGCCTCTTGAATCTTAAGTCCCTCTTCTAAGTCCTCCTACAGCGCCTTTGTTTACTCCCTTTCTGCTGAACTGTCAACTCCCAGAGGGCAGAGTGTGCCCACCTCTAGCTCAGTGCCTAGCATATTCACTCAAATGTCTGCTATACAAGTGAAAGAATGAAGAATAAGCTTCTGAAATAACAAATGTCACCGCATGCTGATTATAAGCATATCCTTTCTCGGAGTCTTT
The DNA here is from genome assembly GCF_964212035.1 of Myotis nattereri. Taxonomy (NCBI): domain Eukaryota; kingdom Metazoa; phylum Chordata; class Mammalia; order Chiroptera; family Vespertilionidae; genus Myotis; species Myotis nattereri. The sequence continues at coordinate 23,036,835 of NC_138086.1, read as the reverse complement.
CATTGTTGGGCACCATTCATCCCCAGATTGGATCATCTCTGAGTTTGCTACGCTGCCAGGACATTGCGACATGGACTGCTGGCCACTGTCCTTGGGGACACCTTTACAAATGGGACAGTTACCACAGCTCAGCTCTGCTAGTCCTGGTTGCTTCCTTTTTGTTAGTTTCTGGGGAGGTCCCTGCTGGCCTCATGGCTAAACCCATGGGGCTTCGGTCAGCAGCTGGAGAGCCATACCTAAGAGCTGAGACAGTGGGTCAGCCCTCCTCTCATTGTCCAGGGAAGATTCCTTTCTCACTGGTTATGCAACTTCACTCAGGCTGTTTTTCTTAGTGGAGTCCAAGATTTGGAACCATGGTAAGAGGAGAACGTGGCAGATAATCTCAAGAGTAGATAAGGTCTATCATGTTCCTTCAGGAGGGTTTTGGGTTTTTTTTTGCAGGGGTAAGGAACATGTGTTCATAGATAAAGAACTAAATCAAAGGGGAAGTAGGATGTATAAGGACCCTTTCCCCAAAGATTTCAATGGAGCACCTGGGACAGAAGCCAGAAGAAGAAAGACCTCTTACAGAGGTAGGTGCTCACCCCTGTGGATACTTAGAATGATGTACCTTCAGCTTGTGAGCTTCAGCCCTGTTCCAGTCACTTTTTCCTAAACCAACACAGCTCTCATCTTCCAGAAATGAGAAACCAACCAACTTTTTGCATGGACCTGGATAAGATGAAAAAAGAATAAATTTTGCCTCAAACCCTGTTCCCTTGCTACCAGAGTAAGACTTATACAGATATGGAGGAGAAAGGACTCTAGTGGAGAAGGCAGCAAAGCAAGGGCACAGTCTCACTTTCTCTCCTGCAGTGAGAAAGCAAAAGATCCATTAGATGAGAAAATGTATATGAAAGCACTTAGCACTATGCTTGGCAAATGAATGGGATTCAATAGAATTGACTTATTTTTTTTTTAATCTATGCTCAGTGTAAGAACCCATAGGGCAGTTTTGTGTATAGGAAGAATAGTGGAGGAATAATATCTACCTGAATGACAATTAAAATTTTGCTACTAGAGTTTCTTTCCTTTGACTCCATTAAAAAACAATGAGAGGCAAAACACATTGTTTTCAGAACTTGCTATTTTACTATTAATGGTTGAATATACTATATAATAAAAGGCTAATATGCAAATTGTCCCCTCAACTGGGAGTTTGATAAGGAGTTTGACCAGGGGGCGGGGCTGGCCAGCCAACTGCCCTTGGCCTCTCCCCCTGCCCCACCCCACCCCCAATCAACCTCTCCCCCACCCCAATTAGGGCAGGCTGGCTGGACCCCACCCATGCACGAATTTGTGCACCAGGCTGCTAGTAACATATAATTTTTAACAGGCAGTGGAGAGAACTTAAAGGCATTAAGCATATAGCTAGGGAAGAAAGTATAAATTTTCTATTTCTCAAAACTAGACAAACCTATCAGTCTAAATTGGAATACTATTATTCATAACATCTACCACATAAATAAATAATTTTAACGAGTATAAAATTCTAGTAGAGACGAGAGAGCAAATATAGAAACCACCCAGCTGGGGTGGCTCAGGAGATGGTGGTTCGATTCCCAGTCAGGGCACAAGCATGTGGGCTTGAAACCCAGTAGGGAGCATGTAGGAGGCAGCCAATCAATCTTTTTCATCATTGATGTTTTTATCTCTCTCCCTATCTTTTCCTCTCTGAAATCAATAAAAATATATATTTTTTAAAAATGTAGAAACCAAGGAACAGCCAGGTCATTTGACTCAGTGTTGAGGAGGTTATTTATTTATGTATTTATTTATTTATTTTGTTAATCCTCATCCAAGGATATTTTTTTCCATTGACTTTTAGAGAGAGTGAAAGGGAGAGAGAGAGAAAAACAGAGAAAGAGAGAAAGAGGAACATTGATGTGAGAGATACACATCAATTGGTTGCCTCCCACATGGGCCCCATCCAGGGCTGGGGATCGAACTTGCAACCCAGGCAGGTATGTGCCCTTGAATAGGAATCGAACCTGTGACCCTTTGGTACACTGGCTGACGCTCTAACCACTGAGTAACATCATCCAGGGCATGAGGAGGTTTTTTACCTGGACATGTTAGGAGTGATGGGAGATTCATCTGGTGAAAGGGTAGTTGAGGAGGCAAAAGGAATATAGAAACCATAAGCACTTTTATGCATATAACTCTACTTTATATATGTTAATACTACCAAAACCTAGACCAGCATTCAAAGTTCTTAAAACAAAATGGGTACTTGTTAACACCAGTGAGCGGCGTCCCACTCTAGAGTCAATAACACTCTCAGGTTAATATAAGCTCTGAAAACGAAGTACTCATGTCCTATATTTGCTGAGCACTGTCCCACAGGTACTTTCTTTTTATGCTCAACAGTTCTCTGAGATATGTAGTCTTTACCGCCTCCATTTACAGGAAAGGAACCATATCTCAACAAGTAAGGGGCTTACTCAGATTAGCAAGAAAATTAATGTTAGACTAGAGTCTAAGGTTCCTAAGTCCAAAATTCACAGACAAAAGTAAAAGACTAAGAAGAATCTTTATTGGGGAAAAATATTTCCCTTAGTACTTAATAAAGCATTATTATACCTCAGTAAGTAAAATACAAAGACCTCCAACAGGAAAATTGGTGAAGGATATGAACTAACAACAAAAGGAGATCTCTGCAGCAATCAAAGAAAGGCTCTGTCTAAAATGTGAGTTCAGCGCTCCCTGGTAAAATGGCCTAGATTGGACTTCACAGCCAGGTTGAAGATAAATGAGCCTTTTTCCTTGACCTAATCCCAAACCTAAATCTTGCAATTTTAACACCCTCCACAGGGAGTGAAGATGTGAGAAAGCCAAGAGCATTGGGAAGAATAGGTCAGCATTGTCTGAGCTTCGTGGATAAAATATCAGCAGCTGAGGCAGAGGAATGCATAGGGCAGTATCACAGAGCCTGTGGGTCCCCTGATGTTCCCCTGGGACAGAGTCAAGCTTTGTCTAGCTCTGTGCAGAGCCCCTGTAGTCTTGCTACTCAAAGGGTGGTTCGTGGCAGCACTGAGGACATCCCCAGGGAGCTTAGAGAAATGTAGAAGAACTCAAGCTCCCACTCCAGGCCTCTTGAACCAGAATCTGCATTTGAGCTAGCGTCCAGGCGATACGCATGCACCGTCCAGGTGATACGCATGCAGTGAAGCTTGGGGAACACTGCCCTCGGGGCCTGGCTCTGGGTGTGCTCATTGTAAGTGCTGGGTGAATGGCTGCTGATTGAAAGACAGGATGATCTCTGAGGTCCCTTTCAAAGACACTCATCTGACTTGCTGAAAACTAGTCACCATCCAGCCGAGATGAATGCATTAATAACCGTGCTTTGGTATTGATATTTTCCACAGTGAATTTAGTTTCTTATTAGTATCATTTCACCAGGCTTCTCTATATGCCCAGGAGACACCAACGTGGCATAAATCCTTTTGTTTGTCCTTTCTGGGTCCACCTCTCACAAAAGGGCAAGCATTGGGAATGTAAAATAAAATGAGCAGAAATGAGAATAACAAATCTGAAAAGGCTGGAGAAAGGAGTGCTCACCAGCGGAAGGACATTGCTCTTCACCAGCCTTTCCACAGAGAGCGGGTCTGTGAGCTTTCACCGTGGACCATGCAGGTGTGCGGTGTGGAGGGGGGAGGGAGGGGGGTGGGGGGGGGGAAGAAGAGACAAGGAAGAGAAAGAAGGGCCCGAGAATTAAGGACCCCTTTGATGTCCTATAAGCTGACACAGGCAGACACACCAAATTGGGCCATTAAAACGCTTCTGAAGCAACTATGTGCAGCACCATCATCATTGTCATTATCGTCATCATCATTTTAATTCTATTTGCTGTCTGCCAACCTCTTTACTGACCAGACCATCTTAGTAAGGACCCAGCCCCTGCTTCAAGGTTGGCCTCAGACCTCAGGCTGCCAGGAAACTAGTTACAAGAAGGGAGACAAAAGGGACCCAGAGGACGGAGAGGCATTCTAGTTCCGCTAATGAGTGAGGTGACTCACGGCTGACTCAGACAAAGGAAGAGAAGCCTGGGAGAGGGGAGGCGGTGGGGGGCAGACCTCAAAGGAGCCCTGCCGAAATGTACCAACGCGAGCTAGGAGTCCAGGGACGCGGTGTTATTTAGAGAACTGCCTGCAGTTCTGGCGTTGGAGGGAGGAGGTGATCCTGACAACACAGGGAGAAAATTGTATTGGAGGCCAGAAACTGAGTTGTGAATCTGTAATCTTCTGTGCTTTCTGTGTAACAGTCTCTGGTGACATTGCCCTGATCGTTGGCAAATCTCCAAATGCCAACTCAATGGGAATCCATTGTCATCAGCCCCCCCCCCCCCCGCCCCCTCTGAGAGGAGAGGTAGGCAAATCAGGCACCACCCTCTATTTTTTCTAACGATCTCAGTTAGAAAAATGAGCCTCCTTTGACTTTAGTATTTTACATTTGGAGAGCAGTGTGGTCCAACTTGTGCTTATAGATAGACCATTAAAATGTTTGAGTATATGACTGAGGCATCTTCTCTCAGACTAATGGCATATTGAAGTTTTGAGTTTGAAGATTGCAGGGTCACACGTTGTTACGAAGGTCGGTAACGGCATTGTCCTACAGGGACTGTAGCAAAATGATGAGACTGCTCCGTCACACACTGTACCTAGGCCCCCTGAAGAGCATGCGTTTTTGAGATGGCTGGGTGTCCGTATAGACTGCCTGTGTGAAACAGCTTTTCTCTGTGTGCTAAATAACCTTCACAGAGATGAAACCCAGGACATCAGCCTCATTAAGACAATGCGAACCAACCGAGCTATCTAAAAATAATTTTGGTTGATTACATATTTATATGTGATTTGATGACTATCGTTACAAATTATCCACCGGAATGGCCGGCACCCGGCCGTGGAAAGACAGGGGTTCTTTGGTAGCTTATCCACCTGTGAACTTTCATTGAGATGAAAAATAATTTGCTCCCAAAGCACTTAAAAGTGTTTCAACTTTGCCTGCCCCCAACAGACAGCAATAGCAGTTGGACAGTATTTTTTAGCCTTGGCCAACTGGTTTTATATTACTCGCAGGTTTGCTGTATTTAAGTTAGGGTGTTTTGCAGCATCATTAACCCCGGTATGTCTGATCATCGCAAAAGCAATGAAAATGTTGAAAGTGCTATTGAGAAGAGGCTTATGATTTTGATGCGAATAAAAGAGATTCACAAGTTGAATGTGGTAAAAAAAAAAAATCACCAGTGTTTCATGTGGGTAAGAGATGGGTGAGTAGTCAAGAAGGATGATCCTGTAAGACAAGTGAGATTCAAAGCACGTGAAAAAATGCTGGCTATGCAATGAACGGCAATCAGCAAGAAATAAAGAAAAGTAATCCAAGAGATGGAAATAATTTGGAGTGTGTGATTAGAAAAATGGCATCGGCTTTGAATGCCTATAATCCAAACATTAATTGAGGGAAGGGCTAAAAATATGTTCAAGCATTTAAAAGCCAAGTGTAGTAAAAGCTCTCATTCTGGAACCTTTGCTGAGCCACACTGATAGTTCCCTAGATTCAAAGTCTGTCAGATCTATGCAACATTCAATTGCCTATGGGAGCTGCTGAGGGTTCTCTATGGGACCTGGCCAAGCCCACCAAGGGCTGCCCTGACCGATGTTCTGTTTTTGATCAAGCAGCCCAGTAGAATGGATATCGGCAAGGAGGTGAGAATACTATATAGTTTTAAGGCTTTCAAGGACCATCAAACCCTTTTTTGGTGGGAATGTGTCTTTCTAAACTGAAGTCACTCTTAGCCAGCTTTGTCTAAGTTTTCAGACTGTAAGATGTATAAATGTACATGTACATTTCTCTAGATTTTCTTTGAGTCATGCTTTTTTATTTAACATTGGGTAGTGGAATTTTCCTTTAGCTTTTAGCTAATTCTTTTGCATAGTATTTTAATGGCAGCTTGGTATTCCACTTCCTTACTATGTTGTGCGATCCACCTTTAGCTGAATTCTTAAGAATGTTAATATTCATATTATTTAACATAAATTGTTATGTTTTTCTGGATATTTCATTCGGATAAATTGGAATGAAGTTGCTAGAACATGTTTAAAGTTTTAATATATTTCCAAACTTTCCTTCAGAAAGGTATTACCAACTGAAATCCCTTCCCTTCCAGAAAAATATCAATGTTCCTATTTTCACGTACCTTTGTCAGTACTAGATACCATGATTTTTTTTTTTTTTATCTCTGTTCATTTTTAGGAGAAAAAAATATTTTTAATGTTTATTTGGTTATTATTGAGATCTCTTTCTGTGATTATTTTTGAGAGAGAGAGAGAAGAGAAGAGAGAGAGAAACAGTAATTTGTTGTTCCACTTATTTATGCATTTATTGGTTGATTCTTATATGTGCCCTGACAGGGGATAGAACCCTTGGTGTATTGAGATGATGCTCTTAACCAACTGAGCTACCTAGCCAGGGCCATTTCTATGATTTTTAAAATCTCTAACTTTTGCCAATTTTTGTGTTGGAATATTTGCCTTTTACTAGTATTTATTTATTTGTAATAGCTCTTTATATATTAAGGACAGTCCTCCTTCCCCCAATTTTACATTAGTCTTTTAACTTTATTTATAGTGGCCACTTTTGTTTTTCAACTCTAAAGATAATACCAGTCCCAATGAATTCACATGGCTGATGAGAAACCTAAATAAGAAAATATTTATGAAAATGCTATAAAACATAAAGGATTTTTATCACATACTTCCAATGTTGATACTACCCAGAAATGAAGAGGGTTGGTCCACAAGTCTAACATGAATTGTTGACAATTAAACTCCTATTCTTGACTCTGACAGTATCTCACAAAACAAGAAATTAATTTAAACCTTTTTTATCATAGTTATTAAAACTATTATGAAAATAAACAAAAATGTAGGATATAAAATCACTCTGAGATATTCAGATGTTTCTACATAAAACCAAGCACTATTATTCTTTTACTTTCTTTTGAAAAATCTAATTAATTCACTACAGGCACATTAGAACAAGAAAGGCATCATATTTATCACTACTGTTACCTCAGGCTCAAAAGTTATGCCCTGCTCACCTTCTCAAATAGTCCTTTTTTCAAGCTTCCCATTACTTGAAAACAAAAAGAGATCAGTCCATGAAAAAGTCTTCTTCAATAGAAATATTTTTTAAAACTACATAGTTTTATATAATTAATTAAATAAACAATATTTAGAGGCATACATGGAGAAGTCTTGCTTCCAGTGATGTCTCCATCCTCCCTCTTACCCCCACCCTAGTCCCTATGGTTTCTTGTGCATCTTTTAGTGTTTCTTAATACGTATGCAAGCAAATACAAATTATCATTATTATTACTCTTTTCACTCACAAAAGTGGCATACATTGTTCTCTATCTTGCTTTTTTAAAAAAACTTAAAAATATATATTGACTAGGAGACCTTCAACAGAAAGACATTTAATGAAAACCTAAGACATGATGACATTGGCATTAAACAAGAAAAATTTTTAATTTCTATCTTAGTTTTGTTACCATAATTGTAGAAGCTCAGAGTTGGACACTGTGGTAAAAGACTCAGTCATCAAACCCGTTTCCTCTTTTTCCTGGACACAGGACTGCATTTTAAAGTCTCCCTTGCAGTTTAATGTGGCCATGTGACGGAATTCCACTGGACAGAATGTGAGCAGAGTTTATGTGCGTCACTTCTAAGTCCATCCCATAAAAATCTCCCCACACAATCTCCGCATTCTTTCCCTGTCTGTCAGCAAGATGTCAGTGCCTAGAGCAACCTCATAAGCCACATGTTGAAGATGGCAGCATTACAAGATGGAAAAGCCTGCTTCCTTCAACTACCATGAGAGCCACCCACAACCAGGGACACCCATTTTAGATATTATCTGAGTGAGAAATAAATTTCCCATCATCTGAGCCACAACACAGTTTTAGGTTTGACATACAGATTTAACACAGCAGCTAGTAGTGGCTTCATTAACACAGACAATAACCTTAAAGTTCCTCTAGTCCAAGAGTGGTATATGGCAGGTATTTGGATAAATGAATTGATGTGTTTGGATAAATTAATACTTGAACACCTTTGAAGATAAATAATTAATTCACTACCCCATTGGTAGTTTAATACATTTCAATCAGCTTGAATTATTGAAAAATTACGTATATGGAGCTAAACCCCATCACTCTTAACTTGTACCAACGTGGCTGCCCTTCTCAGTCACACAAAATAAGTCTGATCCTTCTTCAAGATAGACTTTCATTTATTTGACAATACCTCATGCCATTCCTCCAAGACAAATCCCTTGGTCTCCAAGCTAAATAGTCTAATGTTTTTCATTGCTTTTTTTAGGTTATAGTTACTAAAACTCTTACCATCATCTTTACCCTCCTGTGGGCCATCTGAGTGTGTCATTGCTCCCTGTTCAATGGGTACTCAAGATAGAAGGTCATACTCTTGGTAACACTGACCAGCCATGAGGGTACCATTGCCCCTCTTAGTCAGGATTCCATACTTCAATTAACACAGCTTAGTATTTCAACAGTCTCTGAAGTGGTCATGTCACCTGGTAACTTGTTTCAAGCTTGCGGTCAACCTTCCTACCTCTTTTCTCTCCTCTCCCCCGCCCCCACCATACACACTAATTGGTTATACTGTATGACCTTTACAAATGTCTTCTCTGAGACTCATTTCTCATGGGAAAAATGAAGTGGTTGGACCAGGTGATCTCTGAGTGCCCCCCCCCCCCCCTCTAATATTCTTTGAGTCTAAAACAGGAAGTTCTGGGAGAGCTCATGTTGTACTTTTACGTAGAACCTTTCACCCATCACAGTTGGAGGGTGTAATTCTGCCTGGAAAAATTAAGCTCATCAGACAACTTGAAAGTACTGCGCAGGTAATGTTTCTCAGCTGTATTAAGCTTCTATTCACAGGTCTCTGGATAGGCGACAGCTGAACTATAGTGGTCAGGAAGGAAAAACTAAGGCCTAGGCAGAGAACAAAACAAAACAGAGCGCGAGAATCAGGGCGTGGTTTTCTCTGAAGGAATGCTCCATCACTTTTTTAACCCCAGGGAGAGTGACCATGAAAAAGGGATTTTTGACCATAAAGCCTGGTTTGATGTCTCATCAATTTTTTCATTTCACTCCATATATTAAAAATCCCTCAGCCAATGGGCAAATGAATGCATTTGGTGTAGTGGCGAATTAACCCGTGTCTCCATACCCCTTGTTGTTGGTAAATTTCTTAAAGCAGGCATCTTACATGATTTTAGCTGAATTTCTCCTGGTATTTCTGCCTGACGGTTCTCCATCCCTGCCTACGAGCCCGGATCTACTTCCCACCCTAGACTGAGATTCTGCGCATTATTATTTGACCTCTTTTGAAAAACTCATTGGCAGCTTCATAACCTGATCTGGGCACACTCCCCATTGGGGCCTGCATTTCCTGTGGATGATGCATTGGTTTCCTAGGTGACAGAATAGACCTGTTAGCTTGTGGTTTCCGACTCATTCTCTGCAGTGGACGTCACAAAAATCACGGCTGAACAAGTGGATACTGATAAAAGGCATGTGCTTAAGGGAGCAGCAGGGCACTAATGGTTAAAACCATCTCATTGTACCAGCTCTCCCTCCCACTAAGCAAGCCAACAGACTGACACAAATACCAGATGAGAAAATCAAGCAACAGATTTGAAACCTCTCTGAATTACCAGTCATATAGAAGTGCACAGTGGAGTCCTATTTACAGCCCCAATATTTTGTTCCTTTCCCTGTTTAGAATTTCCTTTTCCCCCTGGAACGTGGAAGTACCAGGATTGTCTAATGAAATGTCAGAGGGAGACTGAAAAGGGAGGTGGAGACAAACCATAACCTCACCACGAGCTTGTTTGCTAAGGTGACACCCCCTTTCGATCTTTCACATTTGTTCCCTGAAAGGGTACTGGCCAATGATCAGAGCCCAGGTGAAAAATACAGTCTGCCCGGCACTTAATCTTCAGAAAAGCTGGATTTCATGAAGCCTAGAGATAAAGACCTCCCCCCCCCCCCACCCACTCCTCCACACACACACACACACACACACTGGGAAGGAGGGAGGGAGGGAGGGAGGGGGGGGGGAGAGAGAGAGAGAGAGAGAGAGAGAGAGAGAGAGAGAGAGAGAGAGAGAACTTGCTAACTACTTCTTTTGCTATAACTGATCCCAGCTATGTACTGAAATAAAAACCACGAAGAGTCCCTTTGTCCTTCACATCTGAACAACTGAAGACTGAATGGATTCTTTAAATTCTTGAATTCTTTAAATGACCAGCAAACCTAAAGGTTCCCTCCTGGAGATAATGCATCTTGTTTTCTACGGAGCCCTGAGGGATGCTTTAAATAGCATGAGCAAGCATCCCAACAAATTAGACAGCAAATGTAGGTTAGCTTTATTTAGACAGATAAAGACAAGCAGAGAAAGTTGTCTGGTTCAAGGGCAGTGCAGCCTGACACGAGAGCATTTCCCAGAGGAGGGGAAATTGCTTTGGGAGAGAGGGGTATTTCGGGCAAAGAAAGTTCCTTGGATCACCAGGGGAGGTGATGCTAAGTTCTTCAGTACAGAGGAGCAGGAATTAAGAAGGGCCTGCCACTTGTTGAAGGAAAGGTAGCGCACACACACACTCCTGTTTCCCTTTCCTTGAGAAGCATCAGAAAGGACAGGCTTCCCAGAACAGAGGCTGGGGAGGGAGTTCATGGGGCTCCTCTGCAGTGGGGCTCGAGGTCCTCAGCAAGTTCTGAGTCAGGAAATACGTCCAGATGGAGAAGCCCATGAAGATGTGGAAGCTCAGAAAGCAGGGAAACCAGCCAAGGCGGGAGCATTCACTCTTTAAACAAAAATGTGGATCCTTGGGAAAAAGTTACAGTCAATTATTTTGGTTTATTTTTTTTCTCTCTCTTCCTCCAACCCTCAGATTATTTTCTGAAAACAAATGCCGAAGGGAAGGCAGTTGGTCTAGAAAACATTTTAACTTTCTGGTTTTGTTTTTACTGTAATGTTTATGGTTTCTTTCCTTTCTAATTTTTTGTTGGTTTCTCCTCAATTGGCAAAAGCCAAATATTTGATGTCAGTTCATAGCCCCATTAGTAATTAGTTTTCAAAAGAAAAAAAACAATTTTAATTAGTAAATTTATAATATTTGAATAAATTATATTTAAAATAGGTAATGGTTTTGAGAAAACCAATTTATACCTAATGCATTTTTTTTAATATATTTTATTGATTTTTTACAGAGAGGAAGGGAAAGAGATAGAGAGTTAGAAACATCGATGAGAGAGAAACATCGATCAGCTGCCTCCTGCACATCTCCTACTGGGGATATGCCCGCAACCCAGGTACATGCCCTTGACCGGAATCGAACCTGGGACCTTTCAGTCCGCAGGCCGACGCTCTATCCACTGAGCCAAACCGGTTTCGGCTACCTAATGCATTTTTATGTTCCTAAAGTGACACTGAATTTAGGCTTGTAAAAAAAGAAAACTTCAGGTAATCTAAAAATTTGCATAGATTTCTATTTCTCCCAAGACTAGATGTTTTCTGGTTAAGGGTCTCACAACTTCTAAAAAATTATATATCTTTATGTATTATCAAGGCAGCTATTAAGGGCAAAATATTATAAACCTGTCATGAAGCAAAATTTAGTACCTACTGTATGCAAATAGAGTGAGCTTACTTGCTTGCTCCCACTCTCATTACTGGGTGCTTTTCTCTTCCTTGTCAAATTATCTCCCCTCTGTCCACCCCAAGCGCATTCACTAGTTACCTGGCAAACTAGCATGTGGACTAATAATTTATTCAAATGAGAAGGGCTGTTTTGTACTTTAACTAAAATACACCGAACTTTCCTAGTTCACTGCCCAAAACTCAATATGCTTTTAACTATTTGTGAGTCTGGCAAGCCATTACATTTCCAACAAGGGGCGGAAAGCCAATTCCTATGACTATATTTATAAAGCAACAGATTAAAAAGACTCATACAAGACCCTAATGCCAAGCTTATCCCAGTGTTTTATTAACTTTTTATAAACCCCCCTCACTTAAAGCTACTCCTATAAATGTTTTATTTGTGCAGTCACAAGAATCTAATCAAAAGGAAAACTACTCTTTTACTTCTTTTTGGTAAAGAGAATAACATTTCTACATAAATGGAAATGGAAAAACTTAATAACATCTTGGGATCTATATTTCTTGCTCTGACATTTCAATTGCTTCACTATTATTAGAGTATCTTTATTAAAAATTTCAATTTGTGCTAATAATAAGGAGGCCTTTAAAATGTTCTTCAGTAAGTCCATCTCAGAACGTGTTTTTAATATTTTTAAGTGCTGGAGAAAAACACTTTTATTTGGAGTTGAAAGCAAGTTATAATTAATCACTGATCCAAATAAATAAGATATGATGTACATAAATTAAAAAATTACAGCAATTTTTTTTGTTTGTGTTTGTCTGGGTTCTCCATGTTTGCTGCACTAAATATTATCTCCGTAATATTTACATGCTGCAAAGAAGAAAATACTGTAATAGTATTTGACTAGGTACAATAAGAGTCATACATTTTATTTTTATTTTGTAACATTTGTGGCTCTTCAGTGTGACCTTGGCATTCTTCCTCTTCTGAGGCAACTTCCTTCTCTGCCTCATTCTGTTTTGGTTGGGGTTGTGTGAACCTCCCCCTTCTCTGAGCAGTCCTTCAGCTTGTCTGTGGGATCCTGGGCTGTCTCTTTGTTTTCTGAATATCCACTTCTATTTTCTGTGGCAACACCTGCAGATAAACATCTAGCCAGCCATCCACATGGACACACCCCCACAGCCTTCAGACTCACACCCATACACCCAAAGGTGAGCATGCCCACGCATGCTCAACTCCTCCCCCTCCCCCCGGGAGCTCAAACCACGCCAGCTGTTGTCTGGCCTGGGCCACAAAAGCCGCCTTAGAGCTTCTTCTGTCAGTTCTCTGATCGAAACCAGCACTAATAATGTTGCCGCTGCCAAGGAAGGATTTAAGTCGCCTGGACCGAGGAGAAGACAGCTGTACAGCGTAAAGATGGCAGAGCCAGACGCTTCAGGCTGTGCGTGGCAATCAGACAGGAAGAAACAAGAGTGGGGGTCCTTTTGCCTGAAGTGCTTTGTCCCCTTGTCTGTTGACAGCCATGTACTGATATTTCAAGACTCAGCTCAAGCATCATGTCTTTCTGAAGGTCTTCCTGACACATGGACTGTCCCCTTCTCTGTACCCATACAATACTTGCTCAATTAGATGCTTTTATTTTCCCCCAAACCCGTGAGATTCAAACTTTTAAAGGCACAGACCTTGGTTGCTTCATCTTTTATCTTAGTACCTGGAACATGGCAGGCATTCGACGTGTTAGATGGATGAGTGGAGTCCACCGCTTCCCTCCCAGGGGTGAGAGTAGCACCTGACTTTTGTGGAGGGGGAAAGAGAAGAGTGTCATCTTTAAAGTGAACGTTGGCGTGAAGAGGTCAGCGTGATGGTGTGAGGCTGACCCTCCACATGAGAGAATAGCTCAGCAGCAAACAGAGCAGCTTCATGCCCATCACTGGGATTTCTTCAGGGACCAATAGATAAGTCCACTTACAAGATAATAAGCCTTTGCAAAAGTTGCAAGTGTGAATACGAAGAGATTGTTGTTGCATCAAGGAAGGTTGCATTAGCCAACAGCAAATGTGGCACGTCTCTATTAAATCAATACAATTCATGTTCCGGGGGAAAATGCTTCAACATTTGAAATGTTTTAACATCAAGGGAGGATAAGGCAGAACTGTGGTTGTTTCACTTGCAAGATCTCATTTTAATTCTCACAAAAACCTATGAAAGACATGTTATTGCCTTCATTGTACAAGTGAAGACGGTGAGGCTAGGAAATGATAAGAATTAGGAAGCCATCTTAGTGCTAATACTGTACCCAAATCTGACTCCAAAATACTATCTTCACTCCTCTGATTCCTAACAGGAGCCATTTTTAAATATTGACACCGCGTTTTCCGGGAGGTTGAAAAATAAAGATTGAATCTTTATTGAGTACTGACGACGGGCCGCACAGAGGCAGGGCAATGTGGGCAGATATAATGAACCACCTTCCACTCGAGGAGCTAAGTAGCTAGTGCAGAAAGCTGACAGAGAAGCATCGATGATGAAATAAGGGCTGCCGTGAAGTGGACCATCATGGGCTGCTTGAGAACTGAGGAAAGAGGGGTGGTTTCGGCTGCACCGAGAGAGCAGGAAAGTCTCACTGAGCGCAGGAAGATGGGATTTTGAAAAGGCTCTGAGGAGGCCAGGGGAGGGGTCCGCAGGCACGGGATCCTGCAGAGTAGGAAGGGAACATGTTACAGGAGCCGGTGGAAAGTTTGGTGAGGTCAGTGTACGGTTGGAATAGTGGAGGTGAGGGTGGGGTGGAGCCAGACCACAGAAGGCTGTGAATAGGAGTCTAAGCTTGAAATGGGGAATTATTGAAGGTTTTTGAGTAGGGAAGGCAAGGACCCAAACAAATCGTTGACTAAAACATCCGAAATTATTGCTGAATCTATCCTGACACCAGATCACAAGTACATAAAGTACACAAAACAGAAAAATACAGACAATCAATATTCTTAATCAAGATTCAAAAAAAAAATGTGCTGCTTTCTTCTGAGGAAACACAGCAAATGGAGGAACATATGCCTAATCACCAGCTCAAACCCCACCTGTCCTCTTCCTCCTGCACTGGCTGAGAATGGTCCCACTCTCGTGATCCTAAGACAGCCTCACCAACCAGTAAAACCAATAAAACTCCTCCCCCAAAGAAAAAATTCCAGCAGGGAAATGACAACTCCTTTCACTTCCTTCCTCTCAGAAGCCAGCCCACGAAGATTGCTTAACTGTTTTCTCACCTCAATACAGCAGACCGACATCCTAGAATAGGAACTGGATCCTGACAGCTTAATTGAGTTAAAAGGAAAAGTGTGGATCCTCTAAAAGCCTCTCAATGGTTTGCGAGCAGCTTCCATGTCTCTGAGAGCCCAGTGGCGTTCTCAGTTGCTTGGTTAGGGAGGAGCTGAATGAATTTCCTAGCACACAATTCAAAAGCACTGGAAGTCAGCAGTTCTGAAAGACTGCAGAAAGGGCTTGTTTACATTTTTCTCTTGGGCTGAAACCCATCTATTTAAACTTTAACCAGAGGTAATTATGCAACCATGGTGAGCCAGAGATGGCAGCCTGCGCAAGACAGGGAGACACATGCCAACAGTCTGGCATTGGAGGAGGAACGAGAGGGAATATTTTGAGAAAGGGGTCAAGGAAGCACTACAAAGGTTTAAAAGCAAAAGGTGTCACCTAGGCAGCTGGTCTTCAAGAGAATATGGAGGGAAGTGGTGAGGGAGGGAAGAGGAGGGGAGGCTGGTGGGGTGGGCAGGAAAGACAGCAGCCTCCGATGGAGTGGGTGGGGCTGGGGCTGTCACCATCCCACCGGTTCAAAAGTCCCACCCATAACAGCGAACTGCTCTGTAGCTCTGCTGCTTGTATTGTACCTTTCTCCCTCTCCCTCCCTTTCCTCCCCCTTGGATCAAAAGTACATCTACCCAGAGAATCAGTGGTTCTGGGTGGCCTGCCTGGAGCAGACACACCCAGCCAGGACACAGGCCTCTTCCCCGAAGGCCAAGCCTCCTCTTTAATTCAGGTTTTCCTGGCAAAGACCCACCTTGGAGCTGATGAGCAGGCCAGTGACGTCAGAGGAAATACCCCACTTGACAAAGGACTCTGCTCCAGTTGCAAACAAACTGAGCTCGTTAGCATGCCCTGATCGGGGTCCCAGGATCTGGTGAGTCCTAACAGCAACTAAGAGAGAGAGAGCTGTTGCTCCCAAGTGAATGTTTTATTCTGGATTTGAGGGCGTTGTGGTCCTGACATTGAGACCAGGGCCAGGTTTAGCTGCATATACACATCTACAGGAGACCAGACCCCCACATCTCTCTGTGTAAAGGCATAAAGGCACCTGACAGTCTAGCCCGAGATATTCATTCCTTTGAGTTTTTTAACTTCTTGCTTTTGAGTATTCATTCCTATTAAAAGGCACATGCAGTATACAGAGGATTGCCCTGCCTCGGACTTTATCGGGTAACTTCTTAGCAGGAATTCACTTTTTACCAGCTCCAGCCAGATCAGAACCAGGGCCCTGCGGGAGGAAGCATTTTGGTAATGGAGAATGGGCAGAGACCTTGAGAATTAGGAGTGGGAAGCCATCAGGAGCCATGGAAGAGGCCTGTACAACAATGAAGCTCAGTCCCTCATGTAGGCAGCAGAAAGCCAAGCTCCTCCTAACTTCCTGTGAATCCTTCCTCTCTGCTAACCCAGCTCTAACCAGGGAAAGCCAACTGGGGCCCAGCCAGAAGGCGTGAGGGAAGGTCAGAGGATCTGCATATATTCAGGGCCATGGCCATGGTCTTCCAGGGCAGAGGCCAAGGTCCTGGGCTTCTCTCCACACCAGCTTGCTGCTCTCACCGGAAGGTCTGTCTACAGCGCTGAACTGCACTCCCGAGTCCTGCCAGCCATCTAAAAAATTCATGATGCTGCTCACAAGGCCTCACATTCACAAGAATGTGGGGTGGCTGCCTGCAAGCTCACCCTGCCTGGGGACGGATCCCGGCGTCCTGCTGGGGACTGGGTGGGGCACACTGCGTATGAGCAACGGAACAGAGTGTGACACTTTATTTTTATTAAACATATGCTCCCATTCTATGCCTTAACGTTTGTATAAGTATACTTTGCTTTCTTGCGCCCTGATCCGGGAGTGAGAGAAGGTCTGACTCTGAGGGCTTCTGCAGGATAGAGCTGTGAACACAAGGCTGCTAGCAGATATCCCAAGAGCGGCACGGACCTTTCAGAGGGATACACACAGTGCCCAGCGCCCACCAGATAGTTCACAAACATCTCCTCGAAGATGACAAGCATGGATTCAGGAGCCAGGCTGTCTGGGTCCAGATCCTGGTGCTATCACCGATCAGCTGTGTGACCTTGAGCAAGTTTAACCTCTCGCGGCCTCAGTTTCCTCATCCAGATCAGTTAGACAAGAGTAGTTCCCAGTCCACAGGGTTGTTTGTAAGGGGTACATGAGTTAATATTTAAAGGGTTAAATGAGTTAATATTTAAAAGCGCTTAGAACAGTGCCTGTAACAGCAAGAACTATATTTAAAAAGCGACATCATCAAGGAAACTCGGGTTGGTTCTACGACTGACCCTGCCTCTGAGAAGGCCTTCCCTGGTTCTGCTCTGCACATCGCCTCCCACTTGCCCCGCATGAGAAGACGGGAGAGAGGCCCCCCGACACTTTCTCCCCAGGCTGCCCTTGGAGCACCAGCAAGGCACTTCTGTTCTACTTTGAAGCCTAGCAACGTGCAGGCCCAGGGCCAAGCCCAAACCAGAACCAACAGCGGGAGCACTGGCCCAGGAGCGGAATTCCTCAGCAGATCCCTCAGGCCCTGGGCAGCTCCATGCTTGCCCTTTCACTGAATGCTCACGTACTTGTCCTTCATGGATCCTGGGTCCCAACCCAGGGTTAGAGAACACAAGGAAAAGCCCTAATCAAGAAAGGCAGGAGAAGCAGAGAGGCAACCAGGTGGCAGGAGAAAGGATCATGGCAAGAGGAAATCAAACACGTAAGAAAAAAGCAGAAGAGCTGAAATAAGTACAAGGGAACTTTTTTTGTCTCTCTATTTTTGGCCGGGTGAAAAACACAAACACCAGAGAACAAACCAGGCAACTAGAATGAGATGGCGCCCGTGAAGGCACGGAACAGGCTGCAGCCGGCAAACACGGGCCAGTTACCTCATCTTCCTCCTGTGCCCTGCAAGCCTGGCCCCAGAGCCGTTTGTACCCGGGCCTAATAATGATTTCATTTCAGACTTCCTTCCACATTTCTTTTTTCTTAATAAAGCCAGTCACAACTCTGTTTTGGGAAGTGGAAGCAGTATCTATCTTTAGGAAATCTAAATGCCAAAGAAGCTCAGAGAGGCATAATTGAGAAGTAAAGAATAGCTGGTGTGATCGGGACAAACATCAAATCACAAATATTTGAAATTCTTCCCCTTCCGGGCCCTGAGGAGAGAAGGGCCTTTGTTTGCTGAATTGGCTCACGGACGACTTGGCCTTGTTGTGTTGTGTAGGATGTTGGATGGGAAGGAGAAGCCAGAGGAAGGTCAAATATGTGTCAAGTACCTGCTATGTGTCAGACGTTCTGCTGCTAGACACTAGAAATGGAAGAGTGAACAAGAGAGGACCCTACTGTCGTGAAGCTAACACTTTCTGACTTATAAAAACATTGTGGAAAATTACACATAATGTAAAATGTAGCATTTTAACCATTTTAAGTGTAAAGTTTAATAGTGTTAGTATGTTTACACTGCCGTACAACCAATTTCTAGAACTTTTCCATCTTGTTCAACTGAAACCCCGTGACCATTAAACAACTACCATTTCCTCCTCCCTTCCCCCAGGCCCTGACAACCTCAGTTCTACTTTCTGTTTCAATACACTTGATTACTTTACATTCCTCATGTAAGGAGCCTTGGTCTTTTTGTGACTGATTTATTTCACTTATATCCTTAGTAGTATTATCAGAATACCCTTTCTTTTTAAGTCAGAATAATATTCCATTGTACGTACATGCCACATTTTGTTTATCCGTTCATCTGATATACACTTGGAATGCTTCCATCTCTTTGCTATTATGAATAATGCTGCTCTGAACATGATTGTACAAATATATCTTTGAACTAACATTCTTTAAGAAGCTTATCCCATCATATTTCGACTATTTGTTTGCCCAATTAGATGGTTAGCTGCACAAGGACCTGTGTTATGTATCTTTGTATCCCACTTTCCTATACAGTGCTGGCACATAGTAGGAACCCAGTAAGTATTTATTGAATAAAATAATTTATTTTTATTCTTCTCAGTCACCACTGCTGCAGCTGACTGTTTTACATATTTTAACAAATAAGTTTTGCAATTTTAATGAATTCTATTTTGATTATATTTACATGCTAAGCTGTTCTACATAAGGGAATCAGTGTAAAAAATTCTAAATCTCAATAAAAATTCACTTCCTTGATGAAATGCCATTGACAATTCCTTCCCACTCACTTTGCTTAAAATCAGCTCTTGCAGCTCTTATCCTTCTCCTTCCTTCCCTTTCTTTTTCTCAAGTCATAGTCTTGCATAGGCCTTGACCTCATTACGGGTCTCCTCAACTCATGGGACATCCTGTTGAGTAAAGCTAGGCATGGGCTCAAACACGCTCACTGAGGGTCATTTGTACCAGGCACAGGATGAGCAAGGCCACCCAGCTCTACCTCTGGAGGAACTCTCAGTCTGGTGGTTCTGCCTGATGATTCTTGGCCACAACTAAACAAGTGGATTCAGTTTCCTTGGGTATAGAAAATAGTGTTTACCTCCATTCCCCATTACTCAGATGCCAAACACAAATGTGACAGCATTTACAGAGCACGAGGAGCTGAAAGGCATTGGGAAGATTTTGAGTGGCATTGTATTTGATGATAATTGCTACGTGTAGTATCTGCAGTGGCAGAAGCTGGTTCTGTAACCGTTCACAAAACACACATTTGGAATTAGGATTTCTGGTCAACGTCACATTGTTGTACATAAAATTTTGAGGCACTCGCTCAGCTCCAAACACAAAGCAATGTGTTGCTGTTGTTGTTTTTAAATATAAAAGAGAAATATTAAAGGACAGAGTTGGCCTCCAAAATAAACTTTTTTATGGAACAAATGGGCCCGTTGGGCTGCAGGTCTGAAAGGAGGCAGAAGACGCTGGATTGAGGCTTCTGCAGAGTAAGGGAGACTAACAGTGACCTGCAGGGCGTGAGGGAAGTAGGTGGGAACCCGAGCAGGTGCAGGGCTTGAATCCATGGGCTGGACTGGGAACTCCCATCCTCATGGCTCCATGGCTGAGCACTGACATATGAACCCGATTCCCGGTCAGGGTATATGCCTGGGTTTCAAGCGTAATCCCCAGTGTGGGGCATGCAGGAGACAATCAGTAACCCTCTCTAATCATTGATGTTTCTATCTTTCTCTCCTTTCCTCTTTGAAATCAATTATATATATATAATTGATTTATATATATGGTGGATTTTACGTATAAAAGGCTTTTTTTAATGGAAATGTTAACTAAGATTTGAAAAAATGAAGACATATACCATATTCATGAATTGGACTATTCATTACACTAAAGATATCAGTTCTCCTAAAGTTAACATTTAATTTTGAGGCAAACCCAATTTTAATCTTTTTTAAAATATTTTTTATTGATTTCAGAGAGGAATGGAGAGGAGAGACATAGAAACATCAGTGATAAGAGAGAATCATTGATCGGCTGCCTCCTGCATGCCCCATGCTGGGGATTGAGCTCACAACCCGGGCATGTGCCCTGACAGGGAATTGAACCATGACCTCCTGGTTCATAGGTTGATGCTCAACCACTGAACCACACCAGCCAGCCTTGAGGCAAACCCAATTTTTAAAATACCAACCTGATTATGTAACATGGAACAATGATCACAAAATTCATGTTGAAAAGTAAAGGATAAAAACATCCTATATAATAAAAGGCTAACATGCAAATTGTCCCCTCAACTGGGAGTTCGACTGGGAATTCAACAAGGAGGTGGAGCCAGCCGGCCAACTGCCTGTGGCCCCTCCCCCCATCCAATTGGCCCTGATCCAGACGGGCCGGCTGGACCCCACCCGTTCACAAATTTGTGCACCAGGCCTCTAGTATAATAGTAACTGGGGATGCCTTTGGTTCCAAATAAAATATATATATAATTAAATTGGCTTAAACAATAACAGGTGTATTATTTCACATCACAGGATGTCCTGTGGAAGGTGGTTTAGCATTGGTTAGTTCCACAGCACGATGACATCATGGCAACCTGGGCCCTTTTTATCTATCTGCTTAGCCATTCTCAGAGTGCTGGACTCCAGATTTTCTCCTCAGGGTGGCAAGATAGCTGCCACCGTTTCAGGCATTACATTTTCTCCAACTCTACAATTACAGGGAAGGCAAACCTTTTTCTATGTACCTTCTCAAATGATAAGAAGACTTACCTATCCTATCCCACCTTCACTCTGGCATAATTCCACATAAGTCTCATTGGCAAGAGATGCAACACATGCCTATGGCCAAACCAATCCCAATGGAATAGGATGATTGCAGTGAGCTTATTAGACCAAGCACTATAGACTCGGCTTCATGGACACCTGAAAACAATTTAGATTCAGTTGAAAGGAAAAGGAGATAATATCCCTTGGTCAAATAACCAACCACAACCCAAGGCAATTTTGAAAAAGAACAAAGTCAGGGGGTTTGCCCTACCAAATACTTCATATTTAAGACCAGAGGTGGCATAACAAACCAGGAGTGAAAGGATAAGTTACTTAATAAATATGTGTTGGAATAATTATATACGTATTTCACATCACCAGTTTTGGTAAAGACCGAAATGCAAATGGTCAAACTTTCTACTTCTAGGAAAAATATGAGATTATCTTTACATCCTTAGGATAGGAAGAATTCAGTAAATAAAGCACAAAAGAATAAAACACAAAAGCAAAGACCGATTCACTTTGCTGCTTTAAAATAAAAAGACATCATCAACAAAGTGCAAAGACAGGCCTAGACTGACAGAAGATGTTTTCCCAGACATAAAACCATCAAGGTATAAATATTCAAAATGTATAAAGAACTACTACAGGACAATAAGAGAAAGAAACAACCTCAAAAAAAAAATTGGTAAAGGATCTGAATAGGCAATTCACAGCAGAGAAACTCTAATGCCAATAAACATACAAGAAGATGCTCAATCTCACTAGAAATTAAGGGAAAACAAAATAATAAAAACTTACCATTTTGTACTCAGCGATAGGCAAACTTTTTAAATTCAGAAAATACCCAAAGTTGCAAGATATGGGGAAACAGGACTCTTAGAAAGCAAAACGACAATATCCTGTATAATAAAAGCCTTATATGCTAAGTGTCCAGTCATCCTCCAGTCAGCCGTTCAACCAATCAAAGTGTAATATGCTAATGATATGCTAAGGCCACTCAACCACTCACTATGACATGCACTGACCACCAGGGGGCAGATTCTCCAACTGGTAGGTTAGCTTGCTGCTGGGGTCTGGCCAATGGGATTGAGTGAGATGGGCCAGTCACTCCCTGGAGCCCTCCTGCTGTCCCTCCCCGGCTGGCCAACCTCCCGGGTCCCTCCCCAGCCTTGATTGTGCACCAGTGGGATCCCTCAGCCTGGCCTGCACCCTCTCACAATCTGGGACCCCTCAGGGAATGTCAGAGAGCTGGTTTCAGCCCAATCCCATAGGCCAGGCAGAGGGACCCCACTGGTGAATGAATTAATGCACTGGGCCTCTAGTATATTAATATAAATCCTAAGACCCAACAGTTCCTCTCTTAGGTATATTGCCTAGGCTAGTGGTTCTCAATCAGAGGTGATTTTGCCGCCCAGGGAACATCTAGAAACGTTTGACGCCCTTTCTGGTTGTCACACCTGTGTGTGGGAGGGTGCTACTGGTTACTAGTAGAAGTGAGGGATACTGCTAAAATCTTATCCCACAACAAAAAGTTATCCAGTCCAAAACTTCAATAATGTCAAGGTTGAGAAAGTCTGGCCCAGAAAAACTTTTATATGATGTGCACCGGGAGATGGGTTTTTAAATGTTAATTGCAGCACTGTTTCTTATAGCAAACAAAAGCAATCTGGAAAAAAAAACAACTACTTGCCATAATGCAGCTTAACGAATAAATAACTTGCGTATATTCAAACAAGGGAATAATATGTGACAGTTATAATTAATGAGTTAGTGCTTCAGGTTGCAACAGGAATGAGTCTAAAAAGTAATGGTGACCAAAAAAAAGTATTGCAGAATGTTATGTATAGCATGTTACATGTTACAAACACAAAATAACATAGATTTACATGTAACAAACACAAAGCAATACTATATATTGTTTCTGACTATATACATAAAATAAGAAGTATAAAAACATGCATGGGGATGATTTATAGGCACTTCAAGATAGTGATTCCTTTTGGGAAAAGAGGAAAGGAGAAATATAGAGAAATAAATGGGTCAGGGATAAGCAATGGGTTTCAACTGTATTTGTAAGACATTTTACAACAAACACAAAATCCTAAAGCAAGTAAGTCAAATATTAAGCCTTTTTTAAGTGCTTTATACATAGATGTTTATTAAACTATTTTCTATATATTTCAGTTTTGTTGAAAAATTTATTTATAATGAAAGTATTTCAAAATATTTTAAGAGCTGCATTTGTAAGATTTTTTTTTTTTATGTGAATTGGGAGCATAGAGTTGGTGGAGGAAGCCCGTGTTTCCAGAAGAAACTGTTCTGTTCCAAAAGGAAATTAGAGAAGAGGAAAGTGACCCCTGAATAAAGAGAAGCCTATTCATTTAAAGACCCTCTCCCAGGGATTCTTGGCAGGAAGAGTTGGCTTTCCTGCAGCGCCAGCGATTGGTAGGCGATTCCTCTGTCCATGGTCCTATTCCTCTGCCTCGAACAACCTCACAAGAGCTCAAAGGGAGGTTCACATTTTGCCTTCTAGTGTTCAGATGGAGCTGAGGAGGAGAGAGAAGAGGAAATATTGTGCACCGCAGGCCTTGAGTGTTTGGACGAAGTTGTGTCTGCAGCAGATGCCACCAGCAGAAGGGGACCCTGCTGGACCACCGCTCTTTGTAACAACATGAGCAGCACCTCTTGGTCAAGTGAGCCCCGGTGGCACTGAGACCTGCGTGGTAAGAATGATACCATCATCTCCCTAACACCTTCTAGTTTTGATGAAAGGCTTTCTCATCCCTAATGCTTTTCATCATTTCTTTCTAACACTCCTATACCAGCAGTCAATATTCGCCTCCGCTTCTACGGAGATGAGAAGAGACTAACAACGATTCTCCAAAGACATCAGTTCTGTGAACCAATATTTTTACCTAAGCCACTGGGGATAAATAAACAGTGAGAGGAACTCAACTGAGAAAGACATTTTATGGGCATCACAGAGTAATCACCTATCTTTTTTAAAAGAAACAACATTTCTTGAGATCCCAGGAGGAGTCTGGCACTGCATAAAGTGATATGAGAATGAGAGTGCAGAACATAATGTTTGGGATCATAATGTTCCTCCAGGGACTTAAAAATTAATGTAGATCCAAAACTGTTTAAAAAATACAAGGGTTGTTGTAATAAATTATGGGAAAACAAAGTGAAAGGTGTAGGGGCAAAACATCCCAAGCAGGGTGATAAACTATGGAACATAAAGGCAGAATGTGATGAGCCAATTAACCTCAGAGAACAGACTCGTGGAATACAGTCAATTTTGCAGACTCAGTTACTTGCCTAGCCACATAAAATCAATAGCTGTTTCTGATGAGCCACTGGGAAAAAAAGTATTTACTGTTGTTTTCTATAGATGGAGTTGAAACCATTCAGCATACAATAAAGTAATTAGGGGGGAAATAAAATATGTGGGTTGGCAAACTTTTAGTCTACAAAACTGGAGATCTAGTCCTGGATGATAGCGCTAATGGTGTAATTGGATTTGTAGATGCTGATTTTTATCAGCAACCAGAAACTATGCTAAAAGCTCAATTTGGCTTACTTTAGGTTCCCTGGGTAAGGTGGTGGGGAAATTTTCATCAGGGCAATTTGTTATATGTCAGGAGAGGAAATAAAGCAGTACATGAACACTGTGATATACGATAAGTAAGAAAGTATCTTAATAGAAAAATGTACTCTACTCTAGGATGACACTTCCCCATCAACATGATGAAAAGTGCTTAGAAAGGTAGGGACCTAACCGGTCCTCAGACTGAGCTTTGGCCAGCGCCCCAGATTTTGTGTTTTAACAACCGCAACCTTGCCAACACACCAATGCCAGGAAAGTGGCTTTTCCATCTTCTGTCTTGGGCTCCCCCATGGTCCCTGCAACTTTGTTCACTTTTATATATACCATTTCCTGTTTTCTAGTATTATAGTAATAAGGAAAGATAAACATGTCGAGAAATCTTTATTCCACTGTGGAAGGGAATACATGAGACAGTCAGTCCCATGTGGATATCCAATAGGCATGTCAAACTGAACATGGCCAAAGAACTCTCGATTCTCTCCCTTAACCTCTTGTATTAAATAACAAGAGGCTTAAGCAAATAGCTTTACTTTTCTCATAACAAGATGCCTGGCAGGAAGCAGCTGCCGATGTTGGTCCCGCTGCGATTTCTGAATCATCAAGGACCCAGGCAATTTTTTTTCTACTTCACTATCTTTAACATGTTGGCCTTTCATCATCATGCCTTTAGTTTTGTAGTCACAGGATGGCTGCCATGACTCTGGGCACTGTGATGGTGTTCCAGATAGCCACATCTATCCCCAGAAGATTTTCACTTAGGTCTCATTAGCCATAAATGAATCACCCTTAACTGCAAAGGAGATGGGGAAATTGGTTATCTAGCAAGAGAGAATGTGATTATTATGACTGAATAATACCAATCATGATTCATCATTTGGGGCTGGATATACTGTCATCCTCAACAAAGTCAGGACTCTGATAATAAGGAGGAAGAGAGTAATGGCTGTTGGGGAGGAAATGAACACAGTCTGTCACAATTCTCATTCTCAGCCTACCTGTCTCACTAAATAGCCCCACCATCCGCCCAGTGTCCCAGCCAATAATAGAGGAGAGAGCTGTGATTCCCTTCTTTCTCTAATGTCCTACATGCGAACCACCAGAAAGTTTTCTTGACTCCACTTCCCACATATATCCCAATCCACTCTATTCTCCCCATTTCCACTGCTACTCTCCTTGTTCACGTCACTATTGTTCACCTGAATGATTGCAATTGCCTCCTAAAGATCTCTGTACTTTCGTTCTTGCTCTCTATAATTCATTGCCCAAACAGAAAATCACTTCTTTGCTTAAAACTTCCTACTGGCTTCCCATCTCAACTAAAATTCCTTCCTATGCTCTTCCATGCCTAAAAGATCTAGGCTTTGCCCTGTCTAACTTCATTTTGTACCACGTTTCCAATTGCCACTGAGCACCAGCCATCTAGGCCTTCTTTCTCTTCCTCAAATTCAAATTGGTTACCCTCACGGGGACCTCTGAACCATCTGTTCTCTCCATCTAGAATGCTCTTCATTCTGATCTTTTCTCGACCAGCTCCTCCTTGTCATTTAGATCACTGTTCAAATGCCATCTCTTCAGAGAGGTATTACCTGCCACCCAACCCAAAGTAGCCACCTGGTCATCCTTCCATTTCACTCTACAGTGGGGCCTTGACTTACGAGTGTCCCGACTAACGAGTTTTTTGAGATACCAGCTGTCTCTCTACCGATTTTTTGCATTGAGTTGATAGAGTAATTTCAGTTAACGAGCTCCTTAACGAGCTCGGTCTCGGAACAAATTAAACTTGTAAGTCAAGGCCCCACTGTATTTTATTTCTCTGTAGTGCACCTATCACTAAAATGATCTTGTTTACCCCTTTATGTATCATGTAATAAATACAACTATTTCCATATTTTCCTCCACACTAGAATATAGGCCCCACCAGAGCAGAAACCTTGTCTGTTGTGTTCACTGCTGTATTCCTAGGACCTAGATCAAGGCACATGTCAGGCTCCCATCAAATATTTCTGAGTGAATGAATAAAGGAGAGGAAAGATTTTTAAGTAGGAACTTTAGCCATAAAAATAACATCTGTAACATATTATCAGCATCCTTAGAGTTATCTTTTATAGAGCAAAATCACTTGGTTAGTTAAAGAATGTAAATGTGTTATGCTTTAAAGACTTCACAATGAACATGCAACACTAATTTCTTCCACCCAGTCTCTTTCCACCTGTATCTTCCTTTCCAAAGCTAAACATCCCACAGACATTCTAAATCTTAGTTCTCTATCAGTGCAGTTATCAAATGCCTTCCCCACTGACTTCTTTCCTTTTGCTTAATAGTATGATTACACCATTGCCCCCTGAAGATTGCACCATTTTCTAAAGGTCTGGGACAATTTAAAAGAAACATCTGGGAAACATCCTCTTTTTCATTATTTTCAGCCAGGATTTCAAGAAGGGGAAAACCCAGATGCTCTTGGAAGAAGAGAGAAAGACTTTGCATCTGAAATTTTCTGCCTTTCTCAAAGGCAGCGGTTCTCAACCTGTGGGTCGCGACCCCTTTGGCGGTCGAACGACCCTTTCACAGGGGTCGCTAAGACCATCCTGCATAGCAGATATTTACATGACGATTCATAACAGTAGCAACATTACAGTGATGAAGTAGCAACGAAAATAATTTTATGGTTGGTTCCCAACATGAGGAACTGTATTTAAAGGGCCAGAAGGTTGAGAACCACTGCTCTAAGGCTTTTGCATGTCTATATGTGTTCTTCCCAAGACTAAAACTATTTCCACTGTATTCACCAGAAATCCAGATTTTCCAACAGGCTGTCCTCCAGGTAAAATGTTACAATCAGAGAGATCAAGCTGCAGTCTTCCTTCACCTCTCTTTCCAGGATCCTCTCAGGCCTTCCTATACCTTCTCAATCCCAAGGTGACGTCCTACAGGCCCAGGCTCTGGGTCAGTGGCTAGTGCAGGGCTGAGCCTGCACTCCAGCCTCCCGTGCATCTGGCAGGCCATGGCACCTTGAAATTGGGCAACAGGAACTTTGGGAAGGGCACATCCATGCTAGGGGCACAGCATCCTGGTGATGCTGACCCAGCATTACCCAGAATGCCCCTATGTGTAGGAATGTCCTCAAATACTGCTCATAAATTGCACACAAAGAAGCCCTGATGTTTTGAACTTTGGGACTTGCCAACAGAAAATAACAAAAGATCATATCAAAGGTCTTCAGGGATTATGTTAAAAACAGAAATGAACTGTTTCTCTGTACTCACTACAATCTCAGCCCCTTCCCCTTCTTCATATGTCAGCACCACCACCCCACCCCACGCACATACACAAACACACACATCCATGTTTAGCTTCACGCCTACACATTACTTCTTGGACCTTCACAGCGCCCTGAAACACAGGGCATACAACAGCCTTGACAGTTTTGCTAATGCATCAGTAACACAGATGAAGTGTGCGCCCCCAAAATATGCAGGTTTAATTTTTAAATTAAAAGTTGAAGTGGATTTTCTGTAGGGAGCCTATTTCCAAAGCATATCATCATATCTCAGGTTAACTGGGTTATCAGAATTCTAAAAATAGCTCCCCAAGATTCCCATCTCCAGGTCATTCGGCCAAACACTAATCTAGGTACTGCTGGGAAGGGATTTTTGCAAATGTAATTAAAGTCCCAACGTTAACTTGAAGATTTGGAGATTTTTCCAGGTGGGCCTGACCCAATCAGGTGAGCCCTTTATAAGAACAGTTTTCCTCAGTTGGTAGCAGAAGAGGAAGTATAAGAGATTCTAAACGTGAGAAAGACTGGACAGTGATTGCTGGCTTTGGAGGTAGAGAAGATCAGCCCTGGCTGGCAGAGTTCAGTCTTGAGCATTGGCCTGCCCACCGGAGGGTCTCTCAGGTCTGATTCCCTGTTAAGGGCACATACCTGGGTTGCAGGTCTGATCCCTGCCCCCAATCGGGGCTCATGTGGGAAACAACCTACTGATGTGTCTCTGCCATAGCGATGTTTCTCTCTCTCTCTCTCTCTCTCTCTCTCTCTCTCTCTCTCTCTTTCTCTCTCTCTCTCTCTCTCTCTCTCTCTCTCTCTCTCTTTCTCTCTCTCTCTCTCTCTCTCTCTCTCTCTCTCTCTCTCTCTCTCTCCCTTTCCCCCCCTCCATTCCACTCTCTCTAGAATCAATAGAGAAAATATCCTCACTCCTCAAGTGAGGATTAAAGAAAAAAAGGTAGAGAAGATCACGTGAGAAGGACTGTGTGTGGCTCTAGAAGCCAGGGCTCTGGGCCGACAGCCAGAAAGAAAACGGGGACCTCAGTGCTGCAGACCCGGGAACTGGGTTCCACAGCGATGTGACTGAGCCTGACTGATCCGATAAGAGCCTGACTGATCCAGGTAAGAGCCTGACTGATCCAGGTAAGAGCCTGACTGATCCAGGTAAGAGCCTGACTGATCTGATACCTTGAGTTCTGCCTGTGGAACACCAAGCAGAGAACCCAGCCCAGCCCACCCAGACTTCTCACCCACAGGACTGTGAGCTAATTAGTGAGACGTTGTCTTAATCCCCTACGTTTGTAGTAATTAGTTACACAGCAGCACAAAACTATTACATCCCTTTGATTTTTTCATCTCTAAATAAAGGTAATAATGTCTGGCTATGTCTAAGAAGCATTCTGAAAACAAATACTAACAAGATTTAATTAACTTGTTTTAAGTTCAACAGAGAAGAAATATATTAACTTGTTTACAAGATGCTATGGTTTTTTAATTATATTACCCACTGAAGTTCAATCCAAGGCCATGAGACTCTTTAATCTCAGTTACGTTTGTTTTCTCATATTTATGGCAGTTGCAGGTCAGGGCTAATGTTAGAAGCCACAACATATGGGTTTAGAGCAGCGGTTCTCAACCTGTGGGTCGCGACCCCTTTGGGGGGTCGAATGACTCTTTCACAGGGGTCGCCTAAGACCATCCTGCATATCAGATATTTACATTACGATTCATAACAGTAGCAACATTACAGTTATGAAGTAGCAATGAAAATAATTTTATGGTTGGGTCACAACATAAGGAACTGTATTTAAAGGGCCAGACGGTTGAGAACCACTGGTTTAAAGCATGGAATTCTTGCTTCAGCAGGGACATGATTTAACCTGCAACTTTTTCATTTCACAAAACAATATTCTGCATTTTGTAGGTTCTCTACTGGATGCCAAATCTGCATGTCAAATATAGGGATTTCCCCCCCCCACAGCTATATTTCCTTCTCTGAAAAACTTGACCTACTCCTTCGAAAATATGTTGAAATTCAGCAAGCTATATTCTGTTCTTGAGAAAATTATGAGAGAAGAGGCAAAAGATGATCATACCTGTTAAAATAAAATTGATCACTGAGATAAAAGAAAACCCAAAAGTGGGGCAAGATCATTCTGACTACATAATCATTCCCTTAGTAAACAGAGACATAAATGGTGCTAAGCTGCTAACCCAGATTTCTCCTCTTGAGAATGCTAGGTAACCATGGAGCTCTTGGACGAGCACAACCCCAAGACCAGACCTAGTTTAAACACGGACCTGGGGAAGAGGAAGAGGAAGGGAGTAGTTAAGTAAGCGAGAGGTTGTATGCAGGGTGAGCACATTCCAATTTAGGGTGTAGACTTTATACACAGGATGAGGAGATGGAAGGATAGCTGAGTACTAAAAGCTATAGGACTCTAGGTAAGTTACTTAAATTCCCTGAGCCACGTGTGAGTCAGGATAATTTTTCAACCATCTTTGCACAGGGCCTAGGACTTGGAGTCCTCAATAAATGATGGCTGCATTAGGATCACGCAATCTCATCCTTCCGCCCTTTTCCAAGAATCCTGGATAATCACCTCTATTCTAATGGATGCTAATAGCCCTGCTGGCTGGTCTGAAGTATCATGTTCAAAGCAAAAGACTACAGGCCAGTGTCCGGGCCAGAAGTCTCACGCAAATACTCCCTTAGGGTAGGGAGGGACAGAGAGAGTAGGGCGGCAAGGGAAGCTGATTTCCCAGGGGCAAGAACAGGATATTTATTAGATCTACAGAAGGCAGGACCTGTAGTCAAAAGTCCACAATAAAAATCTCTTTCTAAAGCAATTCAATTTTCTGGCTCAATCAGTTGACGATGACATGGCCATTGAAGATCCTATTTTTCCAACATGGCCCATTTTCTTGGCTTTCCTCAGTCATTAATGATGACCATGTTTTCCCAAATGTGGAAATTCCCCTCGCACAGATGCTGCTGCTGGCCGGCCTTCCTTTCCCGAGAAGCCTCTACAGCACAAAAATATTTTTGTTTTCCCCAACTGCCCACAGGGAAAATTTCCTCATTCTTTTTTTCCCTCCTCCCTTAAAGCCCTTTGACAATTTCCAGGAATCTAAGTAAAACAGAATCACTTAGATCACTGGAGAGCCTTTAGATGTTCCATTTCTAACAGAGCAAAAAAGAACCCTGCACTTTAAATTTAACACTTTTAAATCAATATTAAGGGTTCCTTTTAATAACCAAAGGCAATGCCACTAATAACAGCCATATTCTGCCCGAGACTATGGCTCTGGGACTTGGGAGCTTCAATTATAAACAGAAGTGGCCAAAGTGATTCTCCCTGTGTCTGGAGCAAACGTCATTATGTGAAATGTGCTTCATCCACATTCAAGCCCTATATAGCCGTAGGCATCTGGCACCAAAGTGGGTATCCTGTGTCTAACTATGACATCTCACATCGAAGAAGTGAGGTGGCCACTTGATGAATTTAGGGAAGGAGGAAGAAGTGTTTTGAAGTGTGGCCTTACCTCCTTTACATAGAATGTGGCTCCTGCTCTTTGTATATGATAAAAGTAAAAACAAGTAGCAGAGACATAAACTTGATGCCCATTGCTTGATATGTATAAGTATAAATAGTAAAAGAATGGTTAAGAGTCACTCTTAATTAAGGACAAATTAAATTACAGCATGTCAGTGAAAAAATACTAATTTACTAAAATTATTTATGTTTTTTTTTTTCCCTCAGAAAAATGATCAGGTGGTCTGATGTTCTAGTGTTTATAAGATAAACACTATTACTGCACGAAATATCAGTACTTTTGATGAAGCAATTACGATATGCGGGTTACCAAGGAAACATTGGCTTTCTTCTCCCACCTATTTGACCTGCATTTCCTCAATGTAAGCTGCTGAGTAAGTCAGGAAATGGCACTTAACTTTGTATTGGCATTAGTCAAATGTAAGTAAATTCTATTTACAAATTTTAAATAGAATTACCTGGGATAATCTGCCAGTTGACTAGTCAGTATCAATCAATGTGTCCCGAATTTAACACAGGTAATGGAGGCAATGATGTCCCTGATTTTTGCAACATAAGCGAGCAAAATTTCCTTTGAGTTTGAAAATTTCCAGTTAAGTCTTTGTACTACTGTGATTTTAATGAGGTATACCCAGGAGTGAGGGAGGAGGGAGGGGGGTTTTACTCTTTTCTTTTCATAAAGAAACAAATAAATAAAAATCATTTCGCATCTGCAAGAGAAATGAATGGGGTTAAAATGACATACTTTAAAAAAATAAAAAATTATAAAATTAAGAGCATAAACCTTGCTCAGGGAAATATTTAGTATGCTTGGAGAAAGAGGACTAACCAGTAGAAATGGACCTTGATGAACCATATAATAAGCACTGGCACTGGCCAACCAAAATAGATGTCCAATAAAGCAGATTGGACACTTGGACATAAGCAACTAGAATGGCCAAACAAATATGTACCAGCTAGAGAGCAACTCTGATGATTTTATATGGTCCTGAGAGTCCGTGTAAAGTTGATTTGTAAACCAAAAAGCATTATGAAAACATATTTTATTGTAATATGGTTTAGATGCAGCTGAATAGAGGGTATGATATGGATATGTAGACAAAAATAAAAATGTCTGCTAATTTCTATTGAACTCCCATTCTTATAGTAGCTTATGAACTGAGAATTCTTCTTTTTACTTCCTTTCATCACTTTTCAGGTGAAATAGACATTTTAAAATGTCGAGTTTTGGATCTCTTTAGACCAGAAGTGGGAAACCTTTTTTCTGCCAAGGGCCATTTGGATATTCATAACATCATTTGTGGGCCATACAAAATTATCAACTTAAAAATTAGCCTGCTATATTTGATCAAGCATTTAATTAACTCACCCCTAATGCTGTGGCAGGGCCAAACCAAATTATTTCCTGGGCCTTATCGGGCCCGTGGGCCAGACGTTCCACACCCCTAGACCAGGATCAAATAAGACCATGTTTAAATACCTGAATGCAAGTTGTTTTTTTAGAAATTCTAAAATATCTCTTATTTCCATGTCTGGAATGATATCCCATAAAAATCTATGAAGGTTATTTTTAGATAGTGGGTTATGGAGTATTTTTGTTTGTTTTCTTCCTTATATTCTTTTGTGCTGTTTGAATTTTTTCAATGGTTTTTTTTTTTTAACAATTCATTAAAATAATTAGTTTTTTTAAAAAAAACCTCTCCCATTTACTTAGCTGTATTATAGTTCCGTCTTCGATCCTCTCTATTAGATAATTAATTTTCTGAATTTGCATCCCCCAAATTCAACACCACTTGCATTTTGAATTCATTTTAAAGAAGCTCCCATCTAGCCAAATTGGAAAGTCAGGATACTAACTGTTTCCGCAGGGCACACCCTTTGAAGGATTTTCTTTTGTTATTTTTGTCCTTTGCGCTGTCATACCTTGTTGTTTCAGAATATTGCTGAACTGTCCAATTTCCTTTGAAAAGAATACCATCAGATGTACAATTTAAGTAACTTGGGAACACATTGCTCAGCCTACGTAGTATTTGTAAATGTTGAAAAGATCCCTGGATAAGTTTCTCACAGAGATTTCTGTTTATTGTACAAATGTCACAGTGACAAAAGGAGATGAATTAGGAAGAGACTTAGAAAATACCGTGGTCTTGAGGTTTATACACAATTTCCCCTTTCAGGATCTGTTTCTTGTGGTGTGATGAACACCCCGAACCAGTTCGATTTCCAAAGTCTTTAAGCCAAATGGTTCACCCTCTTAACATTCCCCATGGACCCTAAAGCAGTGGTTCTCAACCTCCCTAATGCTGCGACCCTTTAATACAGTTCCTCATGTTGTGGTGACCCCCAACCATAAAATTATTTTCGTTGCTACTTCATAACTGTAATTTTGCTACTGTTATGAATCATAATATAAATATTGGATATGCAGGATGTATTTAGGCGACCCCTGTGAAAGGGTCGTTCGACCCCCAAGGGGGTTGCAACCCACAGGTTGAGAACCGCTGCTCTAAAGGGTTTTATTTATTTAGGGAGAGTAGACTTGAGAGGGAAAGATAGAAACATCAATGTGAGAGAAACACATTGATTGGTTGCCTTCTGCATGAGCCCAGACCAGGGCCAGGGCCACAGAGGAGCCTATAACCAAGGTACATGCCCTTGACTGGAATCAAACCTGGGACCCTTTGGTCTGCAGGTTGACGCTCTATCCACTGAGACAAACCGGCCAGGGCAGGGCTATATTTATTTAATACTGGGGGGGTCCTAGGTCAGTAACAGAAATTCAGAAATAGTTGATTTTGTGAAGGGTGGCAGGATTAAGAATAATCCATTTTTTCTCTTTGGTATTGCCCACTTGATTGTGGTTTTAGTGCTGTTTGTTCTCTTTTTATCTGCCCATCTGTCAGTATGAATGTGGAAGAGAGTAGGACTGTTTCCATCCCCGAAAAACGTCAAGGTCAGGATGGATGACTGTCAGGTATATTCTAGAAGAGATACATACATTTAAAGAGAACTTGACTACATGACCTTTCAAGTTTCTTTCCTCTTTAGATTCTGTGCTCTGAAGTCTACCCTCTGCCGATGGTGGTGATGCACCATGTTGAAGTGATAGGAGTCTCCTCTGGCCACCTTCTTCACTTGTCTTGAACCTGCATCTCTGCAGGGGTGGCAGTTCCGAGAATTCAACAGATGGAGCGGGTGGGAAAGAATTCCTAGGTGGCATGGAGCTGTCCAGCAGTCAAGGGAACTGCACGCACTCTGTTTAAATCCCAAGTTATGAGACTTAGGGCAGTTTGGAGCAGGGATTCAGCTATGCATACATGTATTCAGTATATGTACATGTATGTAGAAGTATAGGCTTACCCAACCCCAACCCAAGGAGATTTTTCCTGTTTTCTTTATTGCTTTTCATTTAAAATGGGTCAATGGTCTTTTAAAATTGTGTAGGAAAAAAGAAGGTAATAGTGTAAGGGCAAGATAGAAGAGTCACAGAGGAGGAAAGGCAAAAATAGTACAGGCTATTACCCTGTACAAGCAGCCTTTCAGCTTAATTTCAAGCTATTTAGCCAAACACACACACACACACACACACACACACACACACACACACACGCGCGCGCGCTCTATAAGGAGATGAGCTCGTCTATAGCAGCTTCGTTATTTATATTTTGCAATCAGTAATATAGTCATCAGAGCACACAATTAAAAATGTATGTTTCAAATATTAGCTTACAAAGTCTTCCCAGAATATATATACCTAAAAAATTAAAATTTAAGTTAATTTGCCTTAAAAGGTTGCTCAGTCTTTTTTCCTCTGCAAGTGGCAGATGTATTCACTTTGAAGAATACCCACTTGATTGAAGTGCTGAAAAATAACATAAAAATCTTTAAGCATGTTTATAATATTTTTATAAGTGAATGGATACCTAGCCCTCTTATTCTTATATTTTCTTCTGAAAGGAGAAATCAATGTTTCCACAGACATCCTACGTTTGAAAAGAAAGGATTTTGGGGAAACAGCACAGCCAGCTCCTAGGTGCTAGGCAGTTATATAGTAACCAGTTTCATAGGTAAAACACGTAAATGTGGAGAGGCTAATTGCTCCATAGTAATTTTTAATGATTGTAAAATTTACAGAGTAATATATTCATTATAGCAAATTTGAGAAATACAAAAATATCCTAAAAAAAAAAAAATCAAAATCATCCTGGCCTAACCCTTATTCTGATGTTTAGCTTCCTAAGTACATGTACGTGGTCACATACACATTTCAGGCTTATTTTTCTTCAAGATGAGAAAAAAGGGCCAAAATGAAACAGCTGTTGCTCTGTCTTATCCTAACCTGGAATCACTGCCCAAAAACTTGAACCATCTTCTTTAACTGTTTCCTCTACCCTCAGGCCAATTCTGACAATAAATTGTAAATGAGGTGCCAGATCTCCTATTTAGAAAACAGCACTAGTGTTGTAGGCAATTCCGTACCTTTCTCTTCCTAATAGAGACCCAATAATTGATAAAGGAGATATGACAGTGCCAAAACGACTTTATTTTTGGAAGTTAACACTGGAGGTCCCCATGCTGGCAGCTGCAAAGGCAGTCACGTGCTTACAGAGCAACGAGCCCTACCAAAAAAGTTCACTTTAACTTTGAGAATCCTTTTATCCTCCGTGATTTTGATGGCGTGAATTTGTCACCTTAATTTGATATTAACATAATCATCTACATTCCAGCTAATGGATGCACCTGCTTCTAAGACTTTATTTTAGCAGTTTTTAATGAGCTCTTCAAAAGAGTTTTCCTGGACTTACTGCACTGCTAGAGAAATAGCAGCTGTAAGCAACTAACAACGTATTCAGTATTTAAATCGAGCTTTGTGAAGTCGTTAAACATGAGCAGGAGCATCTATCCATCCGTCTGGGAAACGAAGCTGGGGTGTAGCTGTGGTGTTTGGAAAGAGCGCTGGGGTAAGTGGGCTGGCCTAAGAAGGTTATTGCCTGCTTGGTCGAAATGTATGGAACCCAGGCAGCTCACTTACGCTCTCTAAATCCCAAGTTCTCATCTATATAATAATAGTACTGGTAGGGGGTATTAATAATCTGATAGATAGACCACCTGAATTAATCTGAAAAATAATCATATTAGCTTAAGTCAGTGGTTCTCAACCTTGGCTGCACATGAGAATCACCTGGGAATCTTTTTAAAATCCTGATTTCTGGGCCTCATCCTCCGGAAATTCTGTTTCTTTGTTATGGGGTGGGGCCACAACATTAGTATATGAATAGGGGGTTAAGTTTCCTTTTCAAGGCCTGTGCAAAATGATTGAGCAGGTGACTCAGCTGTGAGTCCAGAAAGCGGAACCGATAAGCAGGGTCAGGCTGACCCAGCAGGAGTTAAAACATCATCTCATCAACATCATCTCATCACCTGATAACTGATGACAAAAGCTGACATCTGCAGACCCCCAGGCCTGCATGTAGCTGCATTCTGTTTCCCAGCCCACTCCCCTTTATGATCCTGTCCCCTGGACCTTGCTGTTAGGACAGGATCTGAATGCTTGTAAGCACCCTTGGTTGGCTAGCCTGCCGATAAACGCCTAATATGCTTCAACCCTGCCTTCCTTATTGGACACAGCGACAGGCAGCCCGAGCCCAGGCGGAGGTTTCCCGGTAACAGTACCCATCTTATACACTTGTAAGGATTAAGCACCTCACCTGTTGTAAGTACCCTACAATGTCAAATCTTATCATTATTATGTTTATTATTAAAAAGGTGTGACTTCAGATGAATCAAGCAAATTCTATTTCATTGGTTGTAGGTTGTAAGATGGTTCTTAAATAATTGCTCATTGAGATCTTTAGTAAGAAAAAGATCAAATTGATGTTTTTTAGTTAAATAATCAGGAAGTCTGTTTCAATGCTGAATCAGACTTTCACCCCACAGTGAAGATTTTTTTGAAAAAGAAGACATTAACCAATCTCCAGAAGTCCAAATCCTTAATCCTGTAAGCCATTTAGAATTGTTAAATATTATGTACATATTAGAACATTAAGATAGTTATTTACTTTTAATATATTTTAATACTTTTTATTATATTATCAAATTTACTTTATGCTGTTACACTCTGATTTCAATATATTTTCATGCTGGTAATCTCTTTCCTCCTTTTCCCCCATTTGCTCCTCTGTATACTTTAATTTGAAAAGTACATTGCAATAACCCATCTAAAACTCAATCGAATGGAAAATGAAAAATAGGACAAATGTTGCTTTAAAGATACACACAGCAGATACATTACAGATCAATTGGAGGTAACACCATGGAATAAAGACACTGCAGATTTTGATCTCTCTCTCTCTCTCTTTTTCTCTCTCTCTTTCTCTCTCTTTCTTTCTCTCTCTTTCTCTCTCTCAGTAAAATAGGTAGCACAAAGGTTAAGAAAATGGAAAATTCTCCTATTCCCTTTTTATCTCAATGAAAGTGAGACAACTATCTTGGCTGAGATGGAAGCAATTTATTTTCCTTTTCTCCTTTACACTGTCCTGGCCAACAGTCTTCCCTCAATAATTGGAGCGATTTCATTGGTGCTTCACCCCACATGTCACAATACTAGACAGTCGCTCAGATGGAGAGAGGCCCAGCTTGGGGATCTCCGTCAGCTTGTTATAATAGGGGTTTCTCTGCAAAGCCATTGTGTTTTGGAAACCCAGCAATTTGACTCTGCTGCCGTAGGCAGGCGTCTGGAAACCGCCTCCCCACATTTCAAAGGTTCCACTTTATCCAGAAGTGCATGGAGCATCTGTCCAGAAGACATTCAGTTCTACTCAGAGACCTCAGCTGTGTAACCTGGGAAACAACCAAAGGGAGCTCTCCTCGGGCTGCTCCCTGACTGTCTGTGTTTTACTATTGGAGGCACCTGGCCCCTCATGAGGGGACCTGTTGTTTATGGCCTGGCCGCTCACAGTGTGGGCCTCAGAAGGGCAGCCTCAGCGCCACCTGGGAGCCAGTTAGAAACACCGAGTCTCAGGCTCCACCCCAGACCCACTGAATTAGAATCTACATCTTAAGATTCCCAGGTGATTCGCGTGCACATTTAGGTTTAAGAAGTAGAGGTGGCGCCGAAACCGGTTTGGCTCAGTGGATGGAGCGTCGGCCTGCGGACTGAAGGGTCCCGGGTTCGATTCCGGTCAGGGGCATGTACCTTGGTTGCGGGCGCATCCCCAGTGGGGAGTGTGCAGGAGGCAGCTGGTCGATGTTTCTCTCTCATCGATGCTTCTGGCTCTCTATCTCTCTCCTTTCCTCTCTGTAAAAACTCAATAAATATATTTTTTAAAAAAAAAGAAGTAGAGGTGGCCCTAGCCAGGTGGCTCAGTTGGTTAGAGCATCATTCATACACCAAAAGGTTGCAGGTTCGATTCCCAGTCAGAGCACATATCCTGGTTGTGGGTTCCATTGGTTGGGGCATGTATGGGTGGCAACTGGTTGATGTTTCTCCCTCTCTCTGCTCCCTAAAATAAATCAATAAAAAAAAATCCTTGGGTGAGGATTAAAAAAAAGAAAAAGGCAGTAGTGTAAGGAATCTGCCCAAGATTGCTTTTCCCAGCAGCAGACTCACCATCTCCTGTTCCTAAGCTGTATCCATCCACTTTCCACTTCTCTCTACATAGGTTTCCCTGCAGTGCTCCTGGGCAAACTCTCTATCTTTTGGATGAGTTCCCAGCCCGTGGGTCTTGTTGTGATCTGCATTTCTATGGTTCAGGTGGTCAAATATATATATGGCATAGGCTCCCACTAGCTAAACCATATTCATTCCCCTCCAAGTCATCTTGCCCTCCCTATTCCCACAGCTGTAGTGTTACCATCTTCATAAATTATTGTGAAAGAAGAAAATTACCAAAAGAAAAAAAATAGTCTCAATAAACCTGCATAGTTTGGAGCTAAAGAATATGTTAAAATTTTCCATTGTGGAAATTTCCCAGCTCCTGGGCTCTTCAGATTTTTTTTTTTTTTTCAGAGCTGCAAGCAAAGAATGGAAATTTCCAATTGCAGCATCAAGGGCTGCTGTTCTGCTGACTGTCTTGCTCAGCTGGGGTCATCTGCTTCTCTAAAACATCAAGGAATGCCAAGGTAGATCTGAGGGAACACACACTTCCTCTGCAGGAAGGAGAGAATGTCTTTGTGCTGCCTCCACGCTGTGATGAGGGGAGGGGATGGAGAGGTGGCATGCCCTGCTCCACCCACCTGAGTGGGAATTCTGTTGACAGTTACCACATCAGCAGCTTATCCTAGCTGACATCTTTCCAATGGCAGCTGGCTGGCAGGTCGTGTGTGTGTGTGTGTGTGTGTGTGTGTGTGTGTGTGTGTTAAGAAATCCCTGGGGGTGGGGGAGGTAGAAGAAGGTAAAGGGGAGATAAATGGTGGTGGAAGGAGGCTTGACTTGGGGTGTTAAACATACAATACAATATACAGATGATGTATTGTAGAAGTGTATACCTGAAACCTGTATAATTTTATTAACCAATGTCATCCCAGTAAATTCAATTAAAAAAATATACAGATGAAAAAAAAGAAAAGAAAAGAAAAGAAATCCCTAAAGTGAGTGGGAGATGCAGAGAGAGGAGAGGAACTAACATTTGTTAA
The DNA here is from genome assembly GCF_964212035.1 of Myotis nattereri. Classification (NCBI taxonomy): domain Eukaryota; kingdom Metazoa; phylum Chordata; class Mammalia; order Chiroptera; family Vespertilionidae; genus Myotis; species Myotis nattereri. Next base: position 22,996,547 of record NC_138086.1, on the reverse strand, counting down.
AGTCTATCCTTCCAAGTTCTCTGCCAGGAATTTGATATATATTACTTGACCTTTATGCGACCTGACCAAAGGTCAACTCCTGATTTTCTGCACCCAAAATCTGGAAGCTTCATTTGTTCTTCCTGACGCAGCCCTATCTCCCCTGACCCGCCCAGAACCATGTCACCTGCACACCTCCTGAAGCTTTGGCTCCACCTCCTCAGTGGTATCAACAGCTCAGCTCCTTTCACTGTACCTAAGCTGCAGTATGTTTTCATTCACAGCTGGTCATGATGCCTGAGGCAACAGGCGTCTAATAATTCCCTAAACCCTGTCCTGTTCATCCCCACGCACTACCCTGTCCCTGCAGGAGTCTGACGGTGGCACCTGACTGGCTCTAGGCCAGGGGGAATGTTCTCAAACTGAGGTTGTGTGGCTTGTCTGAGTGGTTTGGGTGTTTTCTTTTCATTTTTAGTGTTTTGCTTTTTTTTTTTTTTTTAATTTGGGGGATTCTGAATGACTCTAAGGCTCAAGGGTTACCTCTGTTTATTCTCTTCCTACTGACAGCCCACGGTACCAGGAAGACAAGAGTTCAGGGAGATTTCTGAAATCGCTGTTGCTATTTATTCTTAACATTATTTATTGAGGCAAGCTTGGTAATAAGGAAAATACTCCAGCAATAAATTTGAAAAATATCATCACATGGCAAGTGATTTTTAATTTTTTATTTACTGATTTTGTGAGAGGAAGTGAGGAAAGAGATAGAGGGGAGGGAGGGAGAGAGAGAGAGAGAAACATTGATTTCTTGTTCTATTTATTTATGCATTTATTGATTGGTTCTTGTATGCCTGACCCGGGATCAAACCCACAACCTTGGCATATTGGGATGATGCTCTAACCAATGAACTACCTGGCTAGGGCTGCAAGTGAATTTTAAAGAGTATTTATTCTTTGTCTTTTCAATCACATCCATCCATATCCATAGATAGCAGTGTCATCTTTGAATACAGTGAACAATTTTAATGCCACCTGATAATGAAAGTAGAGAAAGTGGGAATGGTCAGCAAGAATGTTGTAGGCCCTGGCCTGTGGTTCAGTTGCTTAGAGCATCATCCTGTACACCAAAGGGTTGTAGGTATGATTCCCAGTCAGGGCACATACCTGTGTTGTGGGTTTGATCCATGGTCTGGGCTCCTATAGGGGGTAACTGATCGATGTTTCTCTCAAATTGATGTCTCTCTCTCTCTCTCTCTCTCTCTCTCTCTCTCTCTCTCTCTCCCTTACCCTCTCTTCCTCTCCCTCTCTCTCTTTCTCTCTCCCTTCCTGCCTTCCTTCCTCTCTCTCTCTAAAAATCAATAAACATATCCTTGGGTGAAGATAAAATAATAAAGAATGCTTTAGGTCTGTTTAGGCTTTAGTCTCAAAGGCTAACAGGTATTTAGTCATTGGTAACTCCTGTGATAATGATTTCCTTATCCCTTCAATCCATTAAAACTGAGTCTAGTTCCATAAGGAATTCATCAAGATGGCATTTTAATAGGGTCTGGATCTCATATGATAGGCACCACATTTCTGACAGGCCTCTTTCCATTAATCTTCTGCATCTGTCATTAGCTAGAGGATATTGGTCCTCTTAGTTAAAGACAATGATGATTCATATCTGTGGGTGGGGCTGAATAGATGTATGATGACTGTTTCTTTGCACTTTAGACCACAGTGATGACTTTTAAAGAAAAATTTATGGTTGGAATACATGCTGTTTTAGATGCTGATTGATTTCAGCCATGGCCTCACTTCTCTCCCTCCTGTTTCCCTGCCCCTTGCAACGTGACTTTGCTGCTCCTCCCAGAGTGAGAGTCCATTTCCCCACCTAGGCCACTGAATCTAGGCTGGCCTTTTGACTTGTTCTGGCCACTAGATTGCAACAGAAGTAACAGTGGGCCAGTTCCAAGCCCTAGCCTCAAGTGTACACTTCCACTTGCTTTCTTGGAACCTGTTTTCCGGAAGCGGGGTGGGGGGGGTGGTGAGAGAGTGTGTGGAGTAGAGATGAGCTGAGGTCATCGCAGCCCAGCCAGCACAGGGCTAACACACCAGCTCACCACAAATGCCTGAGCAAGCCCACCAAGATCAGCTGGGCCCAGCCCATGAGAAATAGTAAATGGTAACTAATGTAAGCCACTAACTTTTAAGGTGGTTTGTTATAAAGCAATAGGTAACGAATACAGATGACCAGTTCCTCCTTCCCTGCCTTTTTTTTTCTGACTGACAGGAAGCTCAGAGTCAAATCTGAAGGCCAGTCACAGAGTCTATGTTCATTCATTATTCATGTTTATTGCACCCTTTATGGCTAACATATTTGCCATCTTCTCTCTCCTTGGTAGTGAATTTTTAAAAATTTAATAACTTACTGTTTTCCACATTGGTTCTAAACCAAATCTATCCCTGGCCTTAAATATTTAGGTGGTTTTTACTTCTCATCAGATTAGTAGAGATGGCTCTATAGCAGGATTGGCAAATGTTTTCTGTAAAAAGCCAGCTAGTAAATATTAGGCTTTGCAAGCCATACAGTCTCTGTCCTAACAGCTCAACTCTGCCATTGTTGCGAGAAAGCAGTGCTAGACCACATATTAACAAATGGGCAGGGCTGTGTTCTAAGAAAACTTAATTATAAAATAGGCGGTGGACAGGATTTTGCCCTCAGGCCATAGTTTGCTAACTCTTGATCTAGAGAAATCTATGTTACTATGTCAAACACCTTCATCGATTATCTGAGCCCATGAACTTTATTGTAATTCATCTCAATTACTTTGAAAAAACAGGTAAGTTAAGTGAATTTACTTCCTCTATCAGAAGACCAGAAGGGACTGACCTCAGAGCAACAGCATTTGTACAGGGCAAGCAACATACTGAACAAGTTAAAATTCCCTAGTGACTTAGTCCACGGTTGGTTATTTAGTTAATGCTAAAAGCCAGGGGGACAAAAGCGATGTCTCGTTTGTCTTGTTTCATTTCACAGCCTCTAATCTCAAACACGCTGTATGTCACAGTGAGGACGGAGCTCCCGTCTACTTGCCTACCCAGAGCTCCCTGAATGTATTGTGCTATTTCACGCCTCTCTAGCTCTGCACACAATGTTCCTTCTTCCTGGAACACACTTAGCCCTCTTCTCTTACTGGCTAACGCCCACTCGCTGATCAAAACGGAGCTGAATGATACTGCCTCTTGGAAGACTTTCCTGAGTGCACCTCCACCTCCTCACCCTGGACTTCCAGTCTGCACACTCTGTCTCCGCAATTATTCTACTAAATTAATAATTAACATAGATAATGCTTGTATGGTGCCAGGCACCTAATATGTGCCAGGCATTTTTAAATATATCATTTTTAACTGAAATTATCAGTATATTTGTCTGTTTGCTTAGTGCAATCATGCATTCAAAACCACTTATTGAGTACATCCCAACTTGTGCTAGGTAAAAGAGATACATAAAACACAAGCCTAGAATATAGAGTGTAAGCCTACTGAGGGCACATAGTATGTCTTACTTATCTTTATCTCTCAATACCTAGCAGTCCAGACCAGAGATTTTAAAATTAACGTCAGATGAATGAATGAATGAATGAATGAATGAAAATATCTAACACTTGTACAATACGTATGTGCCAGGCAATGTCCTACGCTCTTTACATGTGTTAAGAAGAAACAATAGGCCCTGGCTGAGTAGCTCAGTTGGTTGCAGTGACGTTCCAATATGCCAAGGTTGAAGGTTTAATACCCCATCAGGGTACATGCAAGAAGCAATCAGTGGATTGATTCTCTCTCATTTCCTCTCTCTCTGAAATCAATCGATCAATAAAAAGACAAACAAACAAGCAACAACAAAAAAACCAACCAGATCCAAAATAGAGTTACTTGTGGTAAGCGCCACCAATATGTAATACCTAAATTAATTCAGTTGTGACCTCTCCCAGGAGTAGACTTTTACAACAATCAGTCCAGAGTTTTCCAGTCAGCACTAGTGAAGTAGTCTGCCTGATAAGACCCCCTGCCTTTCCATAAAATAACATGTCCTTGTCCTGGACAAGGACAAGTTAGTTGGAGCATTGTCCTATACACTGAAAGGTTGCGGGTTCAGTCCCTAGTCAGGGCCTGTATGGGAGGCAACCAATGTTTCTCTCTCACATCGATGTTTCTCTCTCAAAACCAATAAATAAACAAACAAGACATATCCTTGCCCTAGCTGGTTTGGCTCACTGGATAGAGCCTCGACCTGGGGACTAAAGGGTCCCAGGTTCGATTCCGGTCAAGGGCATGTACCTTGGTTGCAGGCACATCCCCAGTAGGGGGTGTGCAGGAGGCAGCTGATCGATGTTTCTCTCTCATCAATGTTTCTAACTCTCTATCCCTCTCCCTTCCTCTCTGTAAAAAAATCAATTATATATATGTATATATATATACAGAGAGAGAGAGAGAGAGAGAGAGAGAGAGAGAGAGAGAGAGAGAGATTTCCTTGCCTGAGATAATTCACTCTTTTAATTTGTTTGTTCGGACCCATTTCAGCCTATAAAAGCCTTTAATTTTGTATAACTCCTTGGAGCATCTTTCTATTTACTGGATGGGATGCCACCTGATTCGTAAATGATTCAATAAAGCCAAGGAGATCTTTACATTTACTTGGTTGAATTTTTGTTCTATAACACATGGCTAAACTCATTTACTCCTCATAAGAATTTTATGGGGTAGCTGGTAGAATTATCACCACTTCACATTCGGGGAATCAGATTTGGAGGATTTTTAAGTAATGAATGTGCCCACAGCCACACAGATAGTACGTGCCAGAGCTGGTTCCAGAGTCCATGCTCATAATCAATGGCTGAAATGAAAGCTGAGTGACTCAGCAGAAATCCATTGCCTCTCCTGGAAAAGCAATTCAAAGGATGTATCTACGCAGGCATGGGTAGTGGTGATTCTGTGCTTGGGTTTAGGAGTCAGAATTGTGTTTCTATTTGCACTCCAGTGCTCAGGGTAAGCGATTAATGGGGGTGGTGCTTCCAAAGGGCACCCCCGCATTTACTCACAGCACAGTGTGCACAGTGTGGTTGCATTCTGCGCTCCACCCTGATTTCCCCCACTGCCCTCTCCTGCTCTCCGGTGGGCATGCACTGATGCTTGAGGAGCGCCTCCAGCACAGCTGCCAGCATGGGACTGCTGTTTTGACTCTTCCCTGGTAGCAAGCAGGATTCTACAGTAGATCCATCCGTGCTGGCCTATTCCAATGGACACTTCAGCAAAGTAGCTTTCGTTTATTTATTTACTTTTAATCTTCACGTTCCATTGATTTCCAAATAGAGTGAACAGGAAGGAGGGAGTGGGGGAGAGAGAGAGAGGGAGAAACACCAGCACGAGAGAGACAAATTGATTGGTTGCCTCTCCCACATGCCTGGACCAACCGGGGCTGGGGTCCCTGTAACCGAGGTACATGCCCTTGATGGGGAATCAAACCCGCAATGCTCTGGTCTGCAGGCCTATGCTCTAACCACTGAGCAAACAGGTCAGAGCTTATGAAGACTACATAGGAATGTCCATAATGCTGGTGAACCTGGTCAGCCTTGTGCTTTTATTTTTATTTATTTATTTATTTTTTAGGATTGTTGCCAGTCACTCACTGATGACTTTGGAAGTCCCTATGGGGCCTCTCAGGCAATATGCCACTCAGTGGGGAAGACACAGACGGGAAGAGACAGCAACTGGCCTTCCGCTGTCACTGAGGACAGGCCTGCTCTGCTGAAAAAGGAAGAACAGATATTTCCAATAGAATTTCACTTCTGAAACAAACAGGGGTTTGAAACATTTTAGGTTCGAGCATTAGGACAGCAGAAAATAAAAGTGATCACAGAGTCCCTGCAGACCCTTGAAGTCACAGCCCCTCTGAGTGTAGAACAAATGTGCACATTCTCCTGCCTCCAGGCAGTTTTCTTCAAAAAATTGGGCCAGCCCGGCTGGAGTGGCTCAGTGGTTGAGTGTCGACCTACGAACCAGGAGGTCGTGGTTCGATTCCTGGTGAAGGCACATGCCCAGGTTGTGGGCTTGACCCCCAGTAGGGCAAGTGCAGGAGGCAACCGATCAATGATTTTTCTCTCATCATTGATGTTTCTATTCCTCTCTCCTTCTCCCTGGCTCTCTGAAATCAATAAAAATATATTTACAAAACAATTGGACCAGACTTTCCATGGGGACATCAAGTACAGCATAGGGGATATCGTCAATATATTATAGTGACTACATATGATGTCAGATGGGTACAAGACTTTGTAAGTTTTATAAATGTCCCATCACTATGTTGTACACCTGAAACTAATATGATATTGTATGTCAACTGTAATTGAAAAACAAAATCCATTTTAATTGGAACTTCCCCCTTTACTCCTTTTGCAGTTAGGTGAATAGGAGGCTACAAAGAGGCAATTTGCTTGGTGGCCTCCACTGACGACTTAGAGGACCTAACAGGGACGGGCCAGGGTTAGGACTAGCTCCCCCAAGCTTCCTGTTCTCGGTCTGAGGCACAACCGAGTCCAATTAGAATTCGACGATTCAAGACTCAGCTCTTGCAAGCAATCATGTGTCCCTGCAGAGCTATGCAAGATTATACCCGCAGGTACATGATGAGGTATGAGAAGTTACTCTTTCCCTTTCTCCTCCGCAGGCTTTTCTCCTGGTCAGTTATTCATCACGGAACTTCTCAGGAGCACACCAGTTTGCCTGGCTGGAAGACTTGAGGAACATTCAGTTGACCAGCATTCTTGGGTACCTACAAACCTTTCTCAGGATTTGGACAGAATTTATAGCCCCTTATTTTCCAAGTAATGCGGATGTTATTGTATGTATAGCCCACTTCATACAGTTTAACACTTAATAATTCTCTGCTTGTTTCATTATGTAACATTTTTTAAATCTGGATCATAAACTCACTGGGCAGGGATCACGGCTTTTCTTCATTTGAATCCTCCACAGACTAAACAGAATGAAGAGTCCCTATCCTGGGTGGTCAAGGGAACGTGACCTCAGGCCAGTGTCTGGAGACCTGGGTGGTTTCTGAGTCCCCTGCCCGCTGCCGCTGGGAATAAGGCCTTCAGGAAGCATGTAAGTGTCAGATGCAATTTCCTCATCTTAAATTTGCCCCACGTACCTCACCAGTTTGTCAGGAGGATCAAAAAGGAAACATGTGAAAGTATTTTGTAAACCAGTATTTGCTAAGTATTTGAATGTGAGAAGTCTTCGGAAGAGGCACATCGCAAATATCTGCTTGACTTTTACTGATAAGTCATTGTGTTCCCCTCTCCGTACATTCAGTTCCTTTAGGGGTCTTACTGATCAGGATTTAATTTTATCTGAGTGGCACAGCCACTCCCCATCTTCCTAACACTGTGTGACATGTCCCCTGGTGCATTGACCCTGCAGTACCTGAAAATTGGATCGAAATCTAAGCAAACCAACCAAAAAGTCACAAAGCCTGCCATGGTTACATCTATCATACGAGGGCTCCTCGGGATCAATGCTTTTGTCACCTACCAGAGTTTCAGAGTCTTTCTTGTGCTGCATCAACCCACTCAAATTGTACCCTAGGCAAGGAGTATGCATATTTCTAAATTCTAGCGTCTGTTTAATATGTGAGAGTGGTAGATCGTTGCTCTACATCCAGGCCAGCTGAGAAGACAATGAAAAACGTGGCCCTTTATATGGGAAATTTTACAAAGAGATGCCACTATGAAACACTTTTGGAATGATTCATATATTTATAGTCCTTATTTTCTATTTGTTCTTAGCAAAGAGTCGGTCTCTCTGTAGTAACAGAATTCTGTCCTATCAATGGAAAAATCTCTCAAACATGGTTTTTCCTCAAAATGCTTCTGGAAGACATAGAGTTTAGTCTCAGGTGTTTTTTTATTTCTCATTTAACTGGAGAGAAAACATGGAGACACTAAGAGGTAAAATACGTTGCATATTCTAGGGATTGGCTTATATAGATTCCCCATCTAGTACTCTGAGTCCAACTAACATGGAAGTAAAATAACTAGAGAACTGATAACCTGTTTCTGGTAAGCATTATAATCTCTTACTGAAAATTTTCAATTTTAATATTTTCAATTAATTCATGAAATCTATGTGATTCTATTTTTTTTCCAAGTTCAATCATAGAATGTCAACTGTAGGGTTCAAACACTTTGTCAACAAAGTGAATCCAGGCCAGATCCGAGCTCCATTGATAACTATTAATGATGCTGTTTTTATAGGACATAAAAAGAGGAACCTCTTTTTCAGCATTAACCAATCCAGAGCAGTCTTTGAAACCTCATTTATTTTCTTTTTCAAACTTTGCTTTCTGGTAAGTTTCAAACATATACCCAGAGATAGAAAGAATAGTAAAAATGGACCCAACTTCCATCTTCATCATCTAGCTTCAGCATGTGGCCAGTCTTGTGAAGCCTCATTTTTAATAGGTATTAGTAGCCAGCAAAATTAAACTCATCCTACATGCCAATACATTTTAATGTTCCAATCAGATAACATGCTTATTCATATATATTTTCTTAAAATAATTTCTTTTCATTAGTTTTCTTTCTCACCCTTAAATCTCCTCCACTTCTCCTGAGACTGAGAAGGGGCCAGCTCCTTTAATAGTCAGTCAATGCCAGAGGAAAAATACCTAAGAAGAGGAGGAAGAGTAGATTTACAATGTATTAATTATTCTCTTCCTATGACACCAAGCCTTTTTCTCTCTGCCTAACCATTGCAAGAAAATAGTGGTGATGGAAAGGGAGGCACTTCCACCAAAAGAATTGATTCTTTGTCTCCTAAACCCCCATAATATATGACAAGTAGTAAATACTGCTAGGAGATCACTCCATATTGATGCTAAAGGGAGAGAGAGCCCCAGGGACAAATATTACAACCTAAATATTTCAGGGTATAGAATTTCTTATATATAATAGGTTCTTTATTTATTTGATTTATTTACATACATTAATAAAGAAGTTTGCAGAGTACAAACAGTTGGCACTTTAGAATTACTCTAAGATTTATCAAAATACCAGTATATATAAATTTGTAGCCAAATCATACCCATAGGGAATTTAAAATAATATTTTTTAAAAAGAAGTAAATTAGAATGATGGAGTTAGTAGAAGTTATATGACTTTAACATAACTTTGGGGGTTTTCTTTAATACTAGAGGCCCGGTGCACAAATTCATGCACGGGTGGGGTTATTCTGGGTGGCCTGCAGGGATCAGGCCAAAACCCGCAGTCCAATGCTGCGTGCAGCTCCTACCTGCTGCTCCCGCTCATCCCAGCCCCACTGTGCCTGCTGCGGGCTAGCACCCAATCAGTCTTGCCTGCCCTGTGTCTGATGCCCTCCCAAGGGGAGTGGCCTGCAGGATCAGGCTGAAACTGGCTCTCCAACATCCCCCAAGGGTTCCCAGATTGTGAGAGGGTGCAGGCCAGGCTGAGGGACCCCACCATTGCACGATCGGGCCAGGGAGGGTCCATGGGTGGGCTCCAGGGCGTGTCCAGACCATCTCGCTCAGTCCCAATCAGCTGGACCCCAGCAGCAAGCTAACCTACCAGTCGAAGCATCTACCTCCTGGTGGTCAGTGTGCATCATAGTGACTGGTCAACCAGTTGACTGTCTGCCCCCAGGTGGTCAGTGCATGTCATAGTGAGCGGTTGAGCAGCCTTAGCATATCATTAGCATATTATGCTTTGATTGGTTGTTCCATTGTTCTGCTGTTTGGTCTATTTGCATATTACCCTTTTATTTTATAGGATTGTTCCCCAATGGAAAAAACAGCAGAATTCCTACCTAGATGGTAACACTTGTACCATTCACTTAATTGTAGGAGTCTTGCTTCCTCTTTGGGAATGAGTATACTGCTGTGGCATGACGTGCGAGGTATAATTTAAAGCCAGACAAGAGAAAAGGCTTCTTTCAGAAGTAATATAATCATGTAAATGTAAAAGTATTAAAAAAAAGGGCTTAATAATCTCACCAAGGAATCTAAAGCTACATTTCCTATGCAAGTTCCTTACTGAACTACACCGAACTTTGTAGAACTCAAGCCTCCCATGGAAAACAGCTTTGAAACCAAACACAATGGGGATAGCAAGCCACAGGATGGGCTGCTGTGTTATTCAGGATTGTCATCTGCTTTATCCCCTGTGGTAACCTGATTAGCACTCAGTAAAGACTTAGAGAATGAGCACTTCTCAGACTCCACTCCTGTGTGACTTTTAGAATCGAGGGGAATAGCTCCTCTTTTTTCTTCATTAGTTACACTCAGAAGGGAACTGGAAGGTGCTGCTCAGAGGAGGGGTGCTCAGCCAACACTGGCTCCTTTCCCGCTCTGCTCAGGGGTGTGCTGCTGCCTGTGTGTGAGGAACACAAGCTTCCTTCACTATTACATGGTGCCAAGGACCTTCATTCCTGAAGAAACAAATTGCACTTCTTCCTCAGCACATTCACAATGAATCTCTGAGATACGGGTTACTCAGTCAGGAAGAAAAGCATTAATTTATTTAAGAGAAGTAAGAACTTCATAGGAAAACTTTCAACTTAACAGAGAGAAAATAACTTTTTAAGAAGGATCAAGCTGCCAGGCTGGCTTGGCTTAGTGGTTGAGCATCGACCTATGAACCAGGAGGTCACAGTTCGATTCCTGGTCAGGGCACATGCCAGGGTTGTGGGCTTGATCCCTGGCCAGGGCTATCTTTTATAATTATTACTAGAGGCCTGGTGCACAAAATTCATGCACTTGGGGGAGGGTGTGCGTGTGTGTGTGTGTGTGTGTGTGTGTGTGTGTCTCAGCCTGGTCTGCACCCTCTCCAATCCAGGACCCCTCAGGGGATGTCAGACTGCTCTTGCAATCTGGGACCGCTGGCTCCTAACTGCTCATCTGCCTGCCTGCCTGATTGCCCCTAACTGCTCCCCTACCAGCCTGATCACCCCTAACTGCTCCCCTACCAGCCTGATCACCCCTAACTGCTCCCTTGCTGGCCTGATCGCCCCTAGCCACCTCTGCCTCGCCCCACACCTGGGACCCAGGACCCAGGACCCAGGATTCCCTCCTCCGGCCAGTTGCAGGCACCCAGGAACTGGGCTTCTCTCCCTCTGGCCGGCCACAAGCACCCAGGACCTGAGCCGGCTTTGCCTTGGTTGGCCGCAGCTGCAGGGGACCGTGGACAGGCAGCTTGTCCTCTCCCGGGCCACAGCCCCAGCCGCTGGCACCCAGGACTGCGGAGACCATGGGGTGTGCGGATTGTCCCTCTCCCAGGCCACAGGCGCAGGTGCAGGCGCAGCCGCTGGCACCCAGGATGCAGGGCGGGCGGCTTGTTCCTCTCCCAGGCCTCAACCTGGCTGGTCCCCATTCCTCTCTTGCGAGCTCATTTGTGCCTGGCTGGTCCCCATTCCTCTCTCCCCAGTGTTGAGTGTCTGAGCCGTTACAGCATGATGGCGTGAGGGCGTGATGACCATTTGCATAGTAGCTCTTTATTATATAGGATTATCCCTCTCAGCCCAGCATGTTTCAGCTTGATGTCCATTTACCTACATAAAGCTGCTGGTGCCACGTGTCACCAACTCCAGGTAGAGGTGCCAGGCCATCGGAGGGCTGTCACTGCTTCACATTGGGAGGGTCAGCAGCAGGATAGAAGGTGAACATTTCTCCAATTGGCCTCAACTGAACAGTCCACACAACACCGTCTAGCACAGGATCCAAGTGCACCGAAAGAATGTTAAATGGACGAATTGTTACTCGCAGGAAAAGAAACAGGCAGCATGTTTCCAATTATTCTCCATTTCAGACAACAGCTAGCTGTTTCCGCCGGCTGGCGCGGCAGCTGAATGGGGAGCACTATTGAGTAAACTCCGCTGAAGAAGGATGAATGTGGACCAGTGAATTTTTTGACACAGTCCCAGCTTTATTTTTTCCTATTGCTGGCAAGCTACTACAGGGACATGAGGAAACAACAGACAAAAACTTTGTAAATAAGGCTTAAAGGACAAGAAGTCCCTATAGCCCCCCCGAATATAAGCATTTTATGCCAATAAGAGTCATCTGTGACATAAGACAGAAACTCTAAATTTAGCTGTTGATTAGAAAAAGAAAAAACACATAAATCTTTTTTAAAAACCCACAAAATAAATCATTTTTAATATCATTAAAGCAAAATATTAAAGTAATTAAACTATTTTAAAATAAAGAAAAGAGTATTTTCATGATAAAGTACCTTAATATACATAAATATGTGACTATTAAGAATATTTATCATATAAGTAGATTATAAATATATAGACTATGTTATAAATTATACATATTCTAATATGTTTATATTTAGTAACATTAAATTTAAGACAAATGTTAGGTATATAAAAAACTTAAAAGTTTTATCCCTGAACTTAGAGGGAAAGCAGAAATGAACGGACAATGCTAAGTTCCCCAACTCATTTTACGTTGATAAGCTATCTGATGTCAACTGGGAATGAATGGGGTATTTGTTCCTTTGTTTTGGGGGATCTATAAATAGGAGTAGAGTGATATTTGTGTGTTTCATCTCAAATATGTTGATGTATAAAGAGATAAACTTAGGGTGGTTATATATTTTTTTCTGTTCTCATGACTATCCTTTCTCAGCCTTTGCTTACTAGTAAGTTGTTGGCATTCATAGAAGCTCTATCTTTTTTCTATGTGCAGGAGAACATCAAACTCAAAAAGGTTTCCCACCTATGAGGCTGCAGACTTACTCAGATACAGTTAAATAATGCATTGCTTCCCATATGAAGAGACATATAGGGTGTCCATTTATCAGAAAGGAAGGCAGGCTGGGGAGGAAAGACTGAGAGAATGAAAAGAGAGGGAAGAGGCAGAGAGCAGACTTCCCCTGTCTGGCCTGTACTAAAAGCTCGGACTGTACTTTTGTAACCCTGTTGATTAGCACAAAGGTATCAGGACTACATGATTTTTAAAAATCCAACTTGGCAGATCGTCCATATTTACTGAATTCAATGGATAAGACCACTGTTAAGAACTACATTAAAATGATTCCAAGGTTTTTTTGTTCTGGTCCAGAAGATTTTTTTAAAGGTTCCTTTTTTGTTTTTTATTTCCAAAATTGTCTTGTTAAAGTTTGTGAGTCTGTCTAATGACGTGAGGCACAGAACCATCTTGCATTGCTGCCTTTTCCCAACACACAGAGGTCAGACGCTTCATGCTGTCCTTGTCCTCGTGATGGGAGGAGGTGCCGTGGAGTAATTTTAAAGGATAGAGAAGGATTAAGAGGAGCAGAGAAGGCATTCTGAGGCAAATGCAAGATCTGGAATCGGGAATCTCTTCCTCTGCAAAGCACTTTTGGAATCTTTCTTGTCCCCTGTTCCTTGTTCTCCCTTCACCAGGCAGGGAAACAGTCCTGCCTGTTAAGAATTTCATCTGCCTCTCTGAAAAAGGGCAGAAAGAGCAGGGGGGGGGGGGGGATGGTGAGGGGAGAAAGCGGGTTAAAGTCTTGAACGTTTGAAGAAGAAAGTTACAAGTGAAAACTAAATTTAATTGTCAGTTTCTCCTTGAACATCACTGCTGCTTACAAGATAATTTGCAGCAGGGGAAGATCGTGTTTTTTAATAAACCTAACTCACATCACCATCCTGGGACTCTGATGTGTCCTTCTTCCACTTTTTGATCAATAAAGATATTCATCTTACCCAGCATCCAGCCATTTAAAATGAGTCACATGCATGACTCAAGATTCAACTAGCTACAGTATTTTTCCTCAGATTAGAGTGTTCCTTCGAGATTGGCTTGTAGGAGTATTACTTTCCCACTCCCAGGTAGCTATAGGTTTTTGCTACACTGTGTTTATTGTACGAATATGTGTGTGGGTATGAATAAAATATACAGTAATTGGTGCATAATCAGTATTAAAGAAAATATTGATTTATCAGTTCATCCAAGAAAAGGACAAATTAACTAAAACAAATACCAATGCATCTGATTTTTGTTTTTAAAATCAAGTAGTTTTTACTCAAATTCTACAAATTTGACTTAGTCATTTCTCTTATGCTAGGGATTGTAATCTCCCTCATACACGTGAATTATTTATCATAGATGTCAAACATTACATAAAGATTTATGGTGAAATTAATACCGTGGATCAAGTGTCAATGGCTGCTCCCCATTTGCATTTTGACAGCCTTTCTGTCTCTGCGGTTCCTGAACAGTCTAACGACAGGTTTGCGGAAGTCGGAGCCTTTCTTGCCGCAGTTACTAGAGGAGACATTTCCGTGGGTTTTCAATGTGGGCAAGATAGGCAGACTTCAATTCATATTCTCTAACTTTGCTGGGTCTTTATGTATGCTCACCAATAAATTAATCCTTGTGCAGCCACAGCAATCAACCCTGAACCCAATCCTTCAGAGCCCCTTCAATGCTTCTGGTCAAAGGTGAAAGGCCCACACTCCTCGGTCTTGCGTTCACAGCCTTTCTCCACCTGGCCCCAGTCTACTTTCCTACTGCATCCCTCCCGTGCTGGTCAGCGTGTCCGTCCACTCACTCCCCGTACCTTTCCACCTTTGGGCATTGACTCAAGCTCTTCTTCTCACCTGGAATATCTTCTTCATTTTGCTCTACAAACCCAAACTACTCATTCTTTTTGTAAAATTTGTATTTCTTAATTATACAAAATAATGCATGACTACATAATGTTTAGAAAAAATATTTGAACAATATAGATTATAGAAGTATATGGGAGGCTGACCCAAGATGGCGGCATAGGTTAACGCTGGAGATTGCTGCCTTGAACAACTACTTCAAAAGTGAAACTAAAAAACGAACGGACATCACCAAGAACCACAGGAACGCTGGCTGAGTGGAAGTCCTACAACTAGGAGGAAAGAGAAACGCATACGGACACTCAGAGGAGGCGCAGTGCTGAAGTCAAATTCTGAGGTGCGGAGTGCGCGGAGCGGGCTGGCGGCGGAGGGCACGGTTGGCGTTTTCAATCGGGAGGGAGTCACAGACTCTGAGCTCCAGATACAGGTGAGTCTTTAGGGACTCAGACTCAAACGGGAGAAGCGGGACTGTCTGGCTTCGGTCAGAGCAAGTGCTGCTTTCTCTCCGAGGTTTGCAGCGGGTGCTGGGACTCAGAGAGGCAGAGCCCCTGGGGACAGGACTGAGAGCCGCCATAACTGCTCTCTCTGGCCCACCCTGTTGATCCTGTGCGACCCGCCCCGCCCAAGCCCTGCACACAGGCATTTGCCGGATAGCCTCAGGCAAACGCCAGATTAGCACCTCCCTAGAGGACAGAAGTTCTCTCACTGCAGACACAGCTGATTCTCATAGCCACTTGGCCTGGAGGTCAAACCCTCCCTGGTATTAGCTAC
Organism: Myotis nattereri; assembly: GCF_964212035.1. NCBI lineage: Eukaryota > Metazoa > Chordata > Mammalia > Chiroptera > Vespertilionidae > Myotis > Myotis nattereri. Next base: position 22,981,145 of record NC_138086.1, on the reverse strand, counting down.
AACAATGAAGGTTTAACTATAAGACTGCGCACAAAGACCACTAGGGGGTGCACCAAGGAAGCATAACAAAATGCGGAGACAAAGAAACAGGACAAAATTGTCAATGGAAGATATAGAGTTCAGAACCACACTTTTAAGGTCTCTCAAGAACTGTTTAGAAGCCGCCGATAAACTTAATGAGATCTACAAGAAAACTAATGAGACCCTCGATGTTATGTTGGGGAACCAACTAGAAATTAAGCATACACGGACTGAAATAACGAATATTATACAGACTCCCAACAGCAGACCAGAGGAGCGCAAGAATCAAGTCAATGATTTGAAATGCGAGGAAGCAAAAAACACCCAACCGGAAAAGCAAAATGAAAAAAGAATCCAAAAATGCGAGGATAGTGTAAGGAGCCTCTGGGACAGCTTCAAGCGTACCAACATCAGAATGATAGGGGTGCCAGAAGATGAGAGAGACCAAGATATTGAAAACATATTTGAAGAAATAATGACAGAAAACTTCCCCCACCTGGTGAAAGAAATGGACTTACAGGTCCAGGAAGCGCGGAGAACCCCAAACAAAAGGAATCCAAAGAGGACCACACCAAGACACATCATAATTAAAATGCCAAGAGCAAAAGATAAAGAGAGAATCTTAAAAACAGCAAGAGAAAGAAACTCAGTTACCTACAAGGGAATACCCATACGACTGTCAGCTGATTTCTTAACAGAAACTTTGCAGGCCAGAAGGGAGTGGCAAGAAATATTCAAAGTGATGAATAGCAAGAACCTACAACCAAGATTACTTTATCCAGGAAAGCTATCATTCAGAATTGAAGGTCAGATAAAGAGCTTCACAGATAAGGAAAAGCTAAAGGAGTTCATCACCACCAAACCAGGATTATATGAAATGCTGAAAGGTATCCTTTAAGAAGAGGAAGAGGAAGAAAAAGGTAAAGATACAAATTATGAACAACAAATATGCATCTATCAACAAGTGAATCTAAGAATCAAGTGGATAAATAATCTGATGAACAGAATAAACTGGTGATTATAATAGAATCAGGGACATAGAAAGGGAATGGACTGACTATTCTTGGGGGGGAAAGGGGTGTGGGAGATGCGGGAAGAGACTGGACAAAAATCGTGCACCTATGGATGAGGACAGTGGGTGGGGAGTGAGGGCGGAGGGTGGGGTGGGAACTGGGAGGAGGGGAGTTATGGGGGGGGGGGAAAGAGGAACAAATGTAATAATCTGAACAATAAAGATTTAATTAAAAAAAAATTAAACTTTAAAAAAAAAAAAAGAAGTATATGGATAGTAACAGCTGAGAGCCTCGCTGCCTTCTAGCCCTGCCCTGCCCACCTCCATCCCCTCACTGCACTCCCCTCCTCCCAATTCGCTAGGTATCCTTCCAACTCTTTCTCCCTGCATTTAATATACATATACATTTTTTAAAATTTCATTTTTAGGTAAGTGGGGTTACTAGTAACTATACGCTCTGTTCTGTGACTAGCTTCCTCCTGTTCAAGACCTATATTAAATTTCCTCTCTCCCCAAAGCCCCCCTCATTGCTTTAGAATTTAATGCTTCCTCCTTCATTGCTGGTCGTGCCTTGAACTTCTAACTTGTTATTCATGATACTCTATTGGCTTCAGAGCCATCTTTTTACGACATTGGGTTGTTTAACATTGTTATATGTTCGTGTCTTATCAGTGGAATGTGAAGTCTTTGAGGGCAGAAACTTATCTTTATCTTTTGTGATGGTTAGAACTGTATTATGACCAAAGCAGGCATTCAAAAATATTGTTTTGAGTGAAGTGAACTTCAGGTTCCTTCCCCATTTCCCAATCTAAGGGGTTTAAGCACCACTTAAATGGAGAGAAAAATAAAAGTGTATCAGCCTGAAGGGCTTTGGAGTGTTCATGGCCTCTTCGAAGAATCCTCCCCATCTGTTCTACATGATGGGTGGGCAGATTCCTACACATCCACTGAGAAGCTCAGCAATGTTGTGAGAAGCCACAGGCCCCGGACAAAACTTTTCTTTTCTGAACTCTCAGACCAAGGACAGCTCCACCAGTTAAAGAACCCTCAGAGATGAAAACATTCTTATATAGTGAAGGGAAATTTACAGTGCAGGGGGATGGAAAAAAGGGCTGTGAGGAAATTACAGTCTATTCACTCCTCACACTTTTTAGATCTAAAATTTCAACTTTCACTGACCTACTTCTTCAGTGGAATTAATCACTGGCCTCACAGCCACAGCAATTCAAAAAGCCTTTCGCTTTTCCTTTTAACATAAAAGCTGTATAGTTGAACTGGACTTTACTTTTTAAAAAATGTCATTTTCTCGGATCACAGAGAAGGTGAAACAACCGATACAACAAGTCATACCAAACAAGCTACTTAATCACTTCCTTGCCTCGGTTTCTTTATCCATAAAAGGGGTATAACAATAGTGCCTACTTTATTGGATTCTGATCAATAAATGAGATCACCAAGGGTAGCATATAGCAAAGTCTGGCTCACAGTAAGCACTCAGAAATGTTAGCTATGGTGAGGATGATGGAGTTATGGCTTTTGATGTCTGCGTCAGGAGCTGAAAGTGTGGTCTACATGGGAGTTTAGTCAAAGAAGGCTGACAAGAAAGAACACTGAAGCAGCTGTTCTAACGCTGAACGTTATGAGTGATCGTTCTTAGGAAATTCTATCTAATGCCTCCACTCTTCTTACAACACATTTGCTTAGAATTTTCCCTAAACTGACTATTGCTTGAAACAGATGGGTTCTTAAATGGAAAATCTCTTTTCATTAGCAATGTCCTCTGAAATAGTATTAGTCATAACTGGATTTTCTATTTCTTTTGCTATTATCCTACGTATCTTCTATTAATAGTCTCAATTCTTAAGTCCAAATAACCCATTAAAAGACTCTAATTTAATATTTAATCACTAAGCATTTTATTTTATCAAAAAAGTTGCTGTTGGTCCCAAAAGAGCTAAATCCTTCAACCTGGGCCATTAATCAAAACAAACAAAATTATTTTGGTTAAGGGCTAAGTACTTAGAATGCTGCAGATAACCAAAATAGTTAAAATACTTCAAATTGCTAATTTTAGGATCTCAAGTAGTTGCTAAGATGCTGTGGATATACACAGAGAAAACCTGAAGCAACTAACTGGTGAATCCAGACACAAAGACACGCGGCATCACCTGGTGGAGAGTTTCAGGTTGAGTTATTCAGTTAGTCAGTTGTTTACTTTGCCTGGGTGATGTCTATGGAATAAATTAACGTAGGCTACCTTGATAATTAATGTGTGTTCATTAATGCACAGGCCAAGGGCATAGGATTTGAGGTCAGAAAGATGAGAATTTAAATTCTAATTTGGTCACCTCCTAGGTCAGTCAGTGAACTTGAGCAAATTGTTAGACCTCTCTAAGACTCAGTTTCCTCATCTCTTAAATGGGAGAATCATGTATTTTGCTGGCTAGGAAGGATACAATGAGGTAACATCCTATATAATATAAAAAAAGTAATATGCAAATTGACCCTAACAGCAGAACCACAGGGAATGACCGGTTGCTATGATGCGCACTGACCACCTGGGGGGAGATGCTCAACACAGGAGCTTCCCCCTGGTGGTCAGTGTGCTGACAGGGGGAGCTCCACTCAGCCAGAAGCCAGGCTGACAGCTGCGAGTGCAGCCGGAGTCTCTTCCACCTCCTTGGCAGCGCTAAGGATGTCTGACTGTGGCTTAGGCCCACTCCCTGTGGGGTGTGGGCCTAAGCCATCAGTCAGACATCCCCTGAGGGCTCCCAGGCTGCCAGAGGGATGTCTGACTGCCAGCTTAGGCCTGATCCCCTGGGGAGTGGGGCTAAACCAGCAGGTGGACATCCCCTGAGGGGTCCCGGACTATGAGAGGGCACAGGCTGGGCTGAGGGACTCCCCCCCAAGTGCATGTATTTTCATGCACCAGGCCTCTAGTACATGTATAAAGAGCTTAACTAACAGTTAGTAGGTAGATGTTGGATTATTTCTTTTGTCTTTTTTTTAAGCACTTCAATATTTAACCCTTGATAATAAACCATCAAATACAAAAATGTATCAGATGATGATAAGCACTGTGAAGAGCAAAGTGGGAACCCTAAATGTCTACCAGTGTGGGGAGGGGTAGCTAAAGCAAGAAAAACCAGGACAGACATGGATAAGGTGGCTTAGCCTCAGTTCAGACATAAACATTGTCAAGATGCACAAGGCCAGTTGTGCTCTTTCATGATCGTGACCATCATGGTCAGGCGGACACAGTCTAAGTTATGGCAGCAAGTGTAGAAGAAGTTGGGAATGAGGAGGTGGGGGAGCTGAGACTTGGGGGACTAATGACCTGTAGGGCCAGCCACTGGGATCAGCGGCCCTTAGTCTTAAATGCAGGCTCCATTGTCCTGGAAACTCATACTTCCCATATATACCCAGCATTTCAGTCCAGAGGGTGAGGTGAGTTGTAGTAGCAGCTTCTTTTGATTATTTAAAAATCTATATTATTTTAAAAATAAAATGCCCTGGCCGGTGAGGCTCAGTTGGTTGGGTGTCATCCCATGTACCTAGGGGTTACCAGTTCCATTCCAAGTCAGGCACGTGCCCTGGTTGCCAACTCGATCCCTGGTAGGGGGCATGCAGGAGGCAGCCGATTGATGCTTCGTTCTTGCATTGGAGTTTCTCTCTCTCTCCCTCTACAATCCAATAAAATATTTTAAAAAATAAAATAACCACATTGCAGCAAGAATATAACCTAAATATGGAAAATCTAAAAGATTTAGAAAAAAATAAGCCAACTATGATCCCATTAGCCTAATGTATTTTATATGGGCATTTGGGTTAATTTCTTCTAGTCTTTTTTCATATGCATATTTAAAGATAACAAAACTTACACTGTAAAAATTGTGGATTCTGTGCTGTTACATGTAACATTGTCTCACAAGCATTTTCCCTGTTGCTAACCAGCTTTAACAGTGAATAACATATCATTAAGTAAATGAACAGTAATTTACTTAATTTAACTATCTCCTTATATTGTTAGATGTTTAGAGTCTTTATTTGTTAATATTAAAAATGTTGTATCAGTATACATTTTCCTGCAGTTTTCTTCTCCATATTTTAGATTATCTTCTCAGAATTGATTTTCAGAATTTTCAAAACATTAAATGTTCCAGGACATCAACATTTTATGACTCTTTGTATTTACTGCCAAATTGCTTTTCAAAGGCATTATATCAATGTACAGTCCCAGTAATGGCGTGTGAGAGTAACAAACCTCATTGCATCCTTGAAAACATTGGATTATTACATTATTAATTGTTTGTTTTTTTTACAGCTTCAGTTTCCGGGCCATGATAATAAACAAGTAAATACATAGCATGTCAGACAATGATAAGCACAATGGTGAACAGCAAGTGGGGAGGGAGGAAGTGGTGGGTGGGGCTGGTGCTGCTGTTTTGTATAGGATGATCAGGAAAGGCCTTTTTAAAGAGGTAGCTTTTAAGTAAGAGCTGAAGGAAGTAAGGGAGTAAGTTGTGAGAATTATCTGAAAAAAGAGGGCTTCGGGCAGAGAAAACACCAAGAAAGGGACCAAGCAGACTCCTGTTGGGCAGTCTGGAGGGACAGCAAGAGGGCCAGGGTAGCTCCTGTCCATTAAGAGGGGGATGAGATACAAGGGAAAGAGGCAGCCAGACGTGTCAGGCTTTATTGGCCACAGTAAGGCTTTTTCTTCTATTTTGAGTAGGATGGGAAGGCACTAACGGGTTTTAGAAAGAGGGGAGTCAGGAGTTGACTTGTGTTTCAAATGACTGGCTGATGTGTTCAGAATAAGCTAATATGCCCCAAACCAAACTCAACATCTTTCCCAGCAAACCTTCTATGTTCCCAGCATCTCCTTTCTCTGACTCATCAATGCTCAAAACCCTAGTCATCTTTTGCATCTCAAAACCAGTCGTCACAAGCCCTGTCAATTCTCCCTCCAAAATGTCCCTCGTGTCTGCCTTCTCAATCCATTCCCATGGAGACCCTACCATAAGAGTTTTCTAACCGATCTTCCAACCTCTGTGTTTCTGCTCACCCCATACCACTCAGCACTGTGGCCACCGTCCTAGCAAAGCATAATTCTCGGGTCTGCTCTTTAACTGTGCTGCCCTCCTTCCAGTGGTGAGGTCCAAATTCCCCAGAATGAAATTCAAGCTCTACCACAGTCTGATTCCAATCTCAGGGTCAAAACTTATCTCCTGTTATTACTCAGAATTAACTGTGCCTTCCTGTCTAACAAGTTTCCTGAACCAGCTCTGCACTTTCTTACCGTACACCTTTGCTTACATGGTCTCCCCCTTCCCTTCCCTTTCCTTCTAGTTCCACCCAGAAATCCTACCCATCCTTCTGGGACCATCCCAGACATCACCTTCTTCACAAAGTCATCCCCAATCTCCATGGCTGGAATTAATCTTATTTCCTTCTGTGCTCCCATAAATTCTATCCCACTCCTGATACTTTCTATGCCATTTTATACCATAGTTTTGTGAATATGCTTTCTTTCCTTCTAAGTGGTATGTTCCTGGAGGATCCATATCTTATTCTATAGCACTTATTACAATGCCTTAAACATAATAGGTGCCCAGTAAATGTTTGTGGAACATAAATTCCCCAAGGCCGTGTTGTTAATTTGTTGTTGAAACACAATTAGAGTTCAGGTTATCTGAATCCCAACTCCATCTACCTTTCCCAATACCATTCTATCTTTCTGACTTCTTTTTTTTTAAAAGTATATTTTATTGATTTTTTTACAGAGAGAAAGAGAGAGGGATAGAGAGTTAGAAATATCAATGAGAGAGAAACATCAATCAGCTGCCTCCTGCACACCCCCTACTGGGGATGTGCCTGCAGCCAAGGTACATGCCCTTGACTGGAATCGAACCTGGGACCCCTCAGTCTGCAGGCCGACGCTCTATACACTGAGCCAAACCGGTTAGGGCTCTTTCTGACTTCTTTCTGTGGTTCCCTGTCAGCTCATCTGAAGTGCATTTGAAACCGCTAAAGAATTTTAAGGAAGGATGACTAGACAAAACGCAAATGCTGAAATTTATTGTCCATGTCGCTGTTTAAACCAAAGTGAAACTAATTTAGGGGCACTAAAATTTTGACTCTTGAGTTTAAAAATAAAAAACATAGCACATGCACATCTAGAAATCTTTTCCCTTCCCAGAGTTTGACTTTTGAGCTGCACTTAAACTTTTCGAGGTCAGGTTGCCATGCTGCTTGGTAATTTTGCTTAACAACTGTCAGCAACATTTCTAGCCTCTAAGAATATGAGAGCGTTTAAACATTTGGGATGAGAGCATAATTCCCAATTATCCCCATTTTGAAAAATAGCTCAAGGAACTAGTGTTCTAAACTGAGCCTCTGCTTTGGTATTTGAAATTAAATCATACTCATGATACATGTTATACGTAAGTATGTGTAAAAGGATAGTAAAATTATTATAGTATTTAAAGTATAGTAATAGCATTAATATGCACATATGAGAATTCTTGGTAATGACACTGATGCCTTAGTAAATGGAAGATGTGACTGAATTAAAACATGTATCGTAAAGAATGCTTTGGGGTAGCGAGGGGAGAAAGGAAATGGGAAGACTCTTTCTCTCCTATCCAGTTCTGCCTTCTCTCCATTACAATGCAGATGAGGGCAGCATTGCTAGGAAGAAGGTCCCATTGAGGTTTTCACAAATTCAAATGAAATGGGATGAAATTAAAGCCTTACATTTTGTTGCTGCTAATCCTTACCTGAGGTTATTTTTTCCATTGATTTTCAGAGAGAGTGGAGGGGGGGGGGGAGAGAGAGAGAGAGAGAGAGAGAGAGAGAGAGAGAGAGAGAGAGAAACATCAATGTGAGAAAGACGTTGACTGGTTGTATCCTGCACATGCCCTGACCAGGGCCGGGGATTGAACCTGCAACCCAGGTACCGGCTCTTGACTGGGAATTGAATCTGAGACCATTCAGTGTGTGAGCCAGTGCTCTGACCACTGAACCATGCCGGCAGGGCAAAGCCTTACATTTTACATGGAAAAAAGGACGAAACTGAAGCACTAATTCATCTCACTCTACTCTGTCTCACTCTGACTGTTACAGCGGCGACTGACCTGTGAATCTGACATGAATTGCAATACAGGATCATAGAAATGAAAGCAACCTTTGAAGTAGTTTCATCAGACTTCTATACTTGGCAAGTAAGCCTCAAACCATTACAAAGGATTAGTATTTAAGAAACTTTCCCACAGGCAGTTTTCCCCACTACAACCTAAATTCCACCTTACAGAACATGACACTTTCTCTTGTTCTCTACAATGGAGATATGAAAATAGCTTTTAGCCATAGCTAATGATCATAACCATTTCCCTATCACATGGGTTGTATTTCTGAGCTATGGGGAGACAGCATAGAGTAACGGGAAAGAATTCGGGTTTGGAGCAGACAGATTTGTTCTTAAGCCAGCGATGTATGATCACAGGCAATTTACTTAAGCTCTCTAAGCCTCAGTTTCCTCACCCATAATGTGAGAATGATAATACCGTCAAAGGATAATACTGATCAAATTACTGTGAAGAATAGTCTATGGCAGTGATGGCGAACCTTTTGAGTTCGGCATGTCAGCATTTTGAAAAACCCTAACTTAACTCTGGTGCCGTGTCACATATAGAAATTTTTTGATATTTGCAACCATAGTAAAACAAAGACTTACATTTTTGATATTTATTTTATATATTTAAATGCCATTTAACAAAGAAAAATCAACCAAAAAAATGAGTTCACGTGTCATAGGTTCGCTATCACTGGTCTAGAACAAGGGCTGTCCAATAGAAATATATAATGCAAGCTGCAAATGTGAGTCACATATGTAATTCAAAATTTTCTAGTAACCCCACTAAAGGTAAAAAGCAACAGAGGAAATTAATCTTAGTAATATATTTTATGTAACTCAACATAACCAAAATATCATTGCAACATCTATAATAATAAAAGTGTAATATGCTAATTAAACTGGACAGCCAAACAACCTTTCAGACGTCCTTCCAGATGACCTTCTGGACGAAGCCGGGGCTGCAAGGGCTGAGCCCCTTGCACAAATTTCATACATTGGGCCTCTGGTGTAAAAATATTAGTGAGATAGTTTGCATTCTCTTTTTTGCACTAAGTCTTTGATATCCAATGTGGATTTCACATACATGGTTTATCTCACGGCACACTCACCACACAGCAAGCACAAGGCCAGTGGCTACCACATTGGTGAGGGCAGATCTAGATAAAGGCTGCAAAGCATTTACCCATTATACTAGGCATGCAGTGAATCCTGAAAAGCTAGGTATTCCATTGTTATCATTAATATTCTTCTTAGAGAACTGCGCAATCTTCTCAAAGCCTCCACTTCTGCGACTGGCCCTGCCCATGGTGCTCTCAGGGGTACCCGAGAAACTGGGTTGCTCAAACCTGCGCCCTCCAGTTCCTTCAGGGGCAACTTCTCTTGGTCACTCCCCATGTGTCCTACACAGGGAGCTACCAAAAGTGAGATCTGCATGGAAAATGTATCCCCCGAGTACCAATGACCCATTAAACCCCAAGAAGCAGGCACCACCACTAATCTGCCGCCTTCTCCTACAAATAGGACAGGATAGGGCATTTGCTCCAGCTACTGCTCGCTCCTATGTTTTTCCCCTTACAAGCAGCAAGATGCTGTGCAATACATTGTGCTCAAACATTGATTTGATAAGTTAAACATAGTTACCAATGACCCAGCAGTTCCACTAAGTATACTCAAGAGAATTGTTAAAACATAGGTTCACACAGAAACCTGTACACAAATGTACAGAACAGCGTTATCCATAATAGCCAAGAAATGGGAGCAACCCAAATGTCCATCAACTGGCGAATGGATAAACACAATGTGGGCTATCCACTCAGGCACAGAAAGGATTGGAGCTGGCACGAGTACAACCATGGATAAACCCGGAAAACGTTATGCAAAGTAAAAGAAGCCGGTCACCAAAGGCCACATGTTGAATGATTCCATTTGTATACGTCATGCAGTGAGCAAATGTCTACAGTGAGCAAATCCATAGGGACCAGAAATCGATGGGTGTTTCTGGGGTCCGGGTGGAGGAGAGAGTTGAGAATAATTGCTGACAAGAACAGAGTTTCGTTCTGGGATTAGAGCATGGCAATGAGTCTACAATACTGTACATATACTAAAAACCTCCAAGTTGTTTCTTAAAACGTTGATTTGTTGTTCCAGGAAAGCATAGTCAGATACACAAGTACTGCCAGAGCCCCCAGAATAGGGATTATTTGTAAGACTTTAAAAATAGATCACCCATGCCCAAAGTATTATTTGATAGGATATCATCTTTAACTAAAGCATACATAAATCCAATCTTTCCTTCCCATAAATTAAGGTTGTTTTACATGTTAACAGTAAACATATTAACTACTAAGAAGGCACAAACCTCAAGGACACACATGCATTTACTGGTAGATGTATCCATAAACATCAATGCACGTAAATATGCCAGAATCTCCTGAAAGAACAGACCTCTCATTCCTCGATACCTGTCTCCCAACGTGCCCGTCTCCCCTCAGGTGGCCCCTCTCCTCTCCAGGGCCACCTGCCTTCTGTGTTAAGCCTGGGCCGGCCAGCCAGCCCGGGTCAATCTGGGCCTCGCTGCCCACTTGTTTTATTATTGTAAACAATTCCCTAACTCTCTGTGCCTCGGTTTCCCTTTACAACAGGGATGACAAGGGTACCTGGGCTTATTGCAAGGATTAAGTTAACACACGTGAAGTGCTCAGAGAATGCTTGGCCTGTAGTAGATACTTTATGTGTTTTCTAAATAAAAACAGTCATTGAAACCCTGTCTCCCCGGCTTGCCAACCTTGCTTGTACACGCTTTCCTTCTTCCTGGCACATCCTTTCTCCGTGTCCGCTCCTCTCCTCTCTTCCCTCAGCACTTTGTCCAGCTGCCACCGCAGCAGCCCTGATTACTCTGCCCCACGCCTTTGTTGCTGGCTTCTGTTTGTAGCATGTATCACCTAGGTCAGTGGTTCCCAACGTGGGGCACATGCCCCACAGGGAGGCAATCTGATTTTGAAGGGGGGCGATTTGAGAAAGAGTTATTAACAGTGAGTTTTTTGCATTTCTTATGGTTCTAGGGGCCTCATATACAGTAAATAAATATCTATTGTGACATATTTATGCATTTCACTTCTGTTATATGTTTTAAAACTTTATTTGCTATTTTTTCATATCACTTCATATTATTATTTTTTTAACAATTTCTGGGTTATTTCTTCCTCAGTACTTCAACTGTCCTTTCGTTCTTTTATTTCTCTCCTTCATGGACGCCATGTTCTTCGGAAGCTTGTTTAGATCAAGTTAATGGCCTTTTAGGCTTCCTCCACATGAATCAGAGTTCACTTTTTTGAATAATAAGAACTGTATGTCACAGGGGGGCATCAGGATTTCAGAGATGCCTAAGCAGGGCACGGCCAAAAAAAGGTTGGGAACCACTGACCTATGATCATGTGCTTATGTATCTTGTTTGTGACCCATCAGCTCCAACCAGAAGGCAGGGGTCTTCCCTGTCTGTCTGCTACTCAGCCCTAAGCACTGGGCCGTGGCTGTGGCAGAGAAGGCAGCCCCCTGTGGTTTCTGAATGAACAGACAGGGGCTACTTCTGGGCCCAGGGGCGCTGGGGGCCAGTGTGGGAGTGAAATGGACCTTTCACTGACTACCCTTCTGCACCACTTTCTATTTTACCACACACGTAAGTTCTTTGCACAGCAAGGTGAAGTGAGAAATAAAATAGTAGAAATAAAAGTGGAGGTGGACCTGAGGTTGAAGCGGGCAGCATAACATAGGAAGACTCCAGGTACTCGTGACCAGAGAAGGGGCTACAGGGGTGGGCAAACTTTTTGACTCAAGGGCCACAATGGGTTGTTAAACTGGACCGGAGGGCCGGAACAAAAGCATGGATGGAGTGTTTGTGTGAACTAATATAAATTCAAAGTAAACATCATTACATAAAAGGGTGCGGTCTTTTTTTTTTAGTTTTATTCATTTCAAATGGGCCGGATCCGGCCCGCGGGCTGTAGTTTGCCCACGGCTGGCTAGAAGAAAGGCCACCTTTAGACATCACTCCTGAGAAAAAGTGGAATGAGTCCTCGGAAATGGCACCCAGCCCTGGTGTTGAAGCACAGCGTGTACACAGGTCAGCAGGAGTCTTAAGAAGACTCCTTTCGTGTTGTGCAATTTGTGTCCTGTGCCTATGGGCACAATGAGAAATTTTTCCATGGCAAAACGCCTATTTCCAGGCACAGTAAACAGAAGTGTTTGCGCAGGGCTGTTTGCCCACTTCCACCACTGCAGCGTGGACAGGCGGGTGGCCTCGGGGCCTGGGCGTCCTTGGGCAGACACAGATGATCTGTGTCCAAGCCGCCTGCACACAGCAGCCTTCCTCATTCCCTAACGGGCCCTCTGGAATCCTGATAAAGACGACAGGATCCCACATAAGAACCGGACTTCAAATGGGTTGTTCTGTAAACTTATCCCAACTAGTTTGGAGTAAAACTCTACTCTAGGTTTCTTTGGGTGCCCCCCCCCAAACTCTCTTTTCAGTATCTCCCTTTCCTTCCTCATGCTTTACTACCTCTCTGCTCTCTCCTGTTAGAACAACTGATGATGAGTCACTAGCCCCTAGGACGGCGGTTCTCAACCTGTGGGTTGCGACCCCTTTGGGGGTCGAACGACCCTTTCACAGGGGTCGCCTAAGACCATCGGAAAACACATATATAATTACATATTGTTTTTGTGATTCATCACCATGCTTTAATTATGTTCAATTTGTAACAATGAAAATACATCCTGCCTATCAGATATTTACATTATGATTCATAACAGTAGCAAAATTACAGTTATGAAGTAGCAACGAAAATAATTTTATGGTTGGGGGTCACCACAACATGAGGAACTGTATTAAAGGGTCGCGGCATTAGGAAGGTTGAGAACCACTGCCCTAGGATAATATATTACCTCTTCTACACGTTTTTGCCTTTAAAAAATGTCTAATAGGAAAGAATTGATGATGATGTTGATAATGATAATAAGGATGATGATGACCATCACAGCTGAGGGTAGCAGTTATTGTTTATTGAATTTTCTGTGTGTCAGGTATTCTACTAAACAGGGATGCAATTTATCTTATTTGATCTGCCAATAATCTAATGAGATAGATATTATAATACCCATGTTATAGGTGAGGAATGAAAAGTCACATAGCAAATGGCAGATGAGGGGTTTTGAAGAACTGTCTCTAAAATTTTTTACTCTAAGAAATAGTATCAAATTATTTAAATAAATGAATTTATAAGGTGGAAACTTTTTTTAAATATATTTTTTATTGATTAAGATATTACATATGTGTCCTTATCCCCACGTTACCCCCTACCCCCCCCCCCACCCCCCCGTTGTCCGTGTCCATTGGTTAGGCCTATATGCTGCATATAAGTCCTTTGGTTGATCTTTCCCCCTTACCCCCACCCTCCCCTAACTTCCCTCCAAGGCCCGACAATCCAATCAATGCCTCTCCATCTCTGGATCAGTCCTTGTTCATCAGTTTATGTTGTTCATTATATTCCACAAATGAGTGAGATCATGTGGTATTTATCCGCTCTCCAGTTCCATCCATGCTGTGGCAAATGGTAAGAGTTCCTTTTTCTTCTTCCTCTTCTTAAAGAATACCTTTCAGCATTTCATATAATGCTGGTTTGGTGGTAATGAACTCCTTTAGCTTTTTCTTATCTGTGAAGCTCTTTATCTTACCTTCTATTCTGAATGATAGCTTTGCTGGATAAAGTAATCTTGGTTGTAGGTTCTTGCTATTCATCACTTTGAATATTTCTTGCCACTCTCTTCTGGCTTGCATGGTTTCTGTTGAGAAATCAGCTGACAGTCGTATGGGTACTCCCTTATAGGTAACTGACTTTCTTTCTCTTGCTGCTTTTAAGATACTCTCTTTGTCTTTTGCTCTTGGCATTTTAATTATGATGTGTCTTGGTGTGGTCCTCTTTGGGTTCCTTTTGTTTGGGGTTCTCTGTGCTTCCTGGACTTGTAAGTCTATTTCTTTCACCAGGTAGGGGAAGTTTTCTGTCATTATTTCTTCAGCAAGGTTTTCAATATCTTGCCCTCTCTCTTCTTCTGGTATCCCTATAATTCTGATGTTGGTATGCTTGAAGTTGTCCCAGAGGCTCCTTACACTATCTTCATATTTTTGGAATCTTTTTTCTTTTTTCTTTTTCGGTTGGGTATTTTTTGTTTCTTTGTATTTCAAATCTTTGACTTGATTCTTGGGATCCTCTTGTCTGCTGTTGGATCTCTGTATATTATTCTTTATTTCAGTCAGTGTATGCTTAATTTCTAGTTGGTCCTTTTTCAAATCCTCGAGGGTCTCACTAGATTTCTTGAGGGTCTCACTAAATTTATCGGCTGTTTCCATAAAATTCTTGAAAAACCTTATAAACGTGGTTTTGAACTCTATATCCAGTCGTTTTCTTTCCTCCATTTCTGTCATTTGTGACCTGTTTCTTTGTCTCTGCATTTTATATGCTTCCCTGTGTTGGTAGAGTGGTTTTGTGTGCTAGGTGTCCTGTAGGGCCCAGTGGCTCAGCCTCCCCTGTTACCTGAGGTGGACACTCTTGGTGCACCCCCTTGTGGGCTTTGTGAACAGTCTTGTAGTTATGCCTTGGTTGTTGTAGGATCACTGGGAGGAATTGACCTCCAGGCCAATTGGCAGTGAGAATCAGCTGTGTCTGCAGTGGGAGAACTTCTGTGCTGAAGACACCCTTCTGGGGCAAGACTTGCTTCAGTGGGGCTTTGGTGCTCACTGAGTCTGCCCCCTGGGTGTGTCCCTTATGGATCTGAGGAGTTGTAATCCGGATGGTCCCCCTCTGACCACTGGGTACACTGGCTCTTGGAGGTTACCCAGCAGGAGCTATGACGAGAACTGCAGATTCCCCTTCCTTTTTTGGAGTTTGGAGGTGCCCTGATGAGGCCCAGCTGTGAAGCAATGTAAGCTGCTGTGGGGGCTTGGGCCTTCTCTTGGAAGTTCTGGGTCTGTCTGGCCCAGCTGCAGTTTGTTAGGTAATTTTCAGGTTGCAAAGGGCCAGGGCACTCATACAAAAGCCTCTGCCAAAGCCTGGGTGGGGCGGGGTCTCAGGGAATCAAAGGACGGAGCAAGGAACTATGGTGGATTCTCAGCCCTGCCCTAAGGGGCCCGCATCTCAGTGTCCCGACAATCCAATTGCTGCAAGCACCTCTGAGGGAAACCCGCCCTCGAGTTCCGAGTTCTGCCCGCTGCCAGACAGTCCAGTTTCTCCCCGTATGAGTCCTGGGTCCCCAGATACCTCCCGGAACCGGAGTTCAGAGCAGTTGGGAGCTTGTGACTCCCTCCCGATTCAAAAAGACAGCCGCTTCCTCAGGTACCAGCCCCTTTCCGCGCACTCTCGAGCCTCCGTACCTTTGCACTTTACTTCCTCAGCTCCTGACCCTCAATGTGCTTTTCTCTTTCCTTCTAGCTGTAGAATTTCCACTCCACCAGCCTTCCTGTAAGTTCTGGATGATGTCCGTTTTGTCTTTTTATTGTGTTTTGAAATTGTTGTAGGAGGCAGCAATATCGGTGTTTCCCTATGCCGCCATCTTAGTTTCTCCTGGAAACATTTTTTTAAACTTTTTAAACTGTTACATTTATTTCCTCCCCCCCTCCCGACCCTGAAAGAAAGAAAGAAGGAAAGAAAATGTATTCTTCTCTAAAGGCATGTTTTGCTTCAAATCTGTACTAATCTTTTCCTTCTACTAGGTTATAAGTTCCCTTGAGTGCATGTTATTTTGTCATATGGTGGAAACTTTAACCTTGTAGAGAGAGAGTTGGGGAGAGTCAGTCACAGCAACCTTCAGTAGCAATGAAATTGACCATCAAAGCTTGAAACTTCAAAACAAACCACTATGTCTAATGACTGTCTAGGTTCAGTCCTGACTGACATGCATGAGATTACCTGGGGCAAGTCACATGACCTCTACTGCTTGAGATTATTGTTAAATTTAATGAGATCATGCCAAGAAAGTGCTTGCGATGGTGTGTGTGCAGATGCTGTACACTTTGGTTGCTATAAGTCCCTATTGTTAGAACAATTTATTTCTAGCTTCTAAATAACAGAAGTGGTCTTTCACCAGATTTTATAATGTAGCTATTGATCCATTTTCTATAGGTTTTCATTGAAAAAGTAACATAACAATAAAATTTCCAAGGGAAACACCCCAAACCCAATTTCCCTAACAACATTTATTTTTACTTTTGTATAAAGCCTTTAAGTTTTGTTAATAACGCTGAGAAGTTACACAAAGAGGTCACTGTATTGAGTCATTTGGGATTTTTATGTCACTCATCATAAATCAACTGTAGGGCCTCAGGGAAGTCACAGTTTGCCTTAGTTTCCCAGAGGATAAAGTGAAGAGGAAGAAGCGGATGATCTCAAAGATCTCTCTAGTTCAGTGGTTCTCAACCTTGGCTGCACATTAGAACCACCTGGGAATCTTTTTAAAATTCTGATTTCTGGGCCTCATCCTCCGGAAATTCTGTTTCTTTGTTACTAATGTTGTGGCCTCACCTCATAACAAAGAAACAGAATTTCCGGAGAATGAGGCCCAGAAATCAGGATTTTAAAAAGATTCCCAGGTGGTTCTAATGTGCAGCCAAGGTTGAGAACCACTGCTCTAGTTTAAGATCTCTCTAGTTTTGACAGTCCATGATTTCTATCTATAATCTACTCTCTTTGTTGCTTTCATGATATGTAAGATACATGTAAGAAATGTTTGCAAAATTAGTGACCATTTATGTCCAGGAAATAAAGTTTCATATAATGAGGTCTGCAACTGCAAGGTTATAATGAAAACCCCCAAGAGTTTCAAAAGTAGCTACCAAATTACCAAAAAGCTATAAAAGTTAATATCTTAATACATTCATGATATATATGTTTGCAACTGAAGTATTGGCAATTCCATTAATTATAAGTAATGCATTTAGTTTGAAAGGCCATTCTAATCTATGTTGATATGCAGTTATTTATTCAGAAGGTAAACACAAAAATGTTCCTTCAATGTAGTTTTTCCATGTGGTATTCTCAATTTTTAAAGTTTCTCTAAAAGAATTAGCAGGAGGGGAAAACACAGAAAAGGAGGAAAAGGAGGGACTTGACCAGACGTAGTTCATCTTGGCAGAAACGTGTCAAGGTAAATGTCCAAAATGCCCGTAACGATGAATGGGATGAAGCAGTCACTCTCCTACATGGCCGCTTGGCCTGTAACCTGTCATTACCTTTCTAGAGGCGATTGGACGATACTAATCAAGAGCTTAAACATGCTCCTACCCTCTGACCAGGTGACCTCACTGATAGGAATGTGTACTAAAAAAATGATAAGTGCACAATGCTTTGTTGCAGTATTACATATAACTGTAAAGATTTGGAAATAATCTAAGTACCCAGATATAGAAGAATGGCTAAGCAACTGATGTTGCACAGAGTATATTAAATATGTGTATATATGAATATATACACATTTATCATATATGTGTATATGTGTGTGGCATCTTTCCTGACTCAGTCAGATCACTGCATAGGGTGCTTATTGCTACTGGCTTAGTCACTGTTTCTAAGTCTTCTTAGTGAACAGAAGAGACAGGAAATATATCTATACATACACATATGCATCATAAGTTTATGTCACTAACTTCTAATTCAAATGCAGAACATCAGGGTTTTTAACCTCTTCTCTTTTTCATCTATATTTTCTTCCTCCCATGCTGAGGATCCCAATTCTCCAGGACACGGAGCATGATAGAATTAGAATATCCCATAATTGATATTTGCTTCTCCCATATTCCCCACAATAGCAATAGCAACACTACCACCAACAATACGATGACCAAAAACTGTTAAAAAGTGTTTTGCAGTTCTTTTTGTTTTTAGGGTATATCCCACTACATGTGGGATGGTCTTGAAATGATTTAAAATAATTCTCTGTATGCCACCATGTGGACACACAATTAGGCTTTTAAAAAATATTAGAAGTTGCATTTTAAAATTAGTATTTTTATAATTATGTAATATAATTATATGATTCCAAAGTCAGATCTATAAAACAAGGTAAATTCAAAGAAGTCTAATTTCTATCACTATCCCTTCCACTTCTTTTCTTTCTACCTCTTATAGGTAACTATTATTTTGTATGTATAGCCTTCCATTGTTTGTTCTTTAACATAAGCATATATATATGTGTGTGTGTGAGTGTGTGTATATATATATACATATATATACTCATATATGTGTGGATATAAATGTATGTAAATATATATTTATATCCATTCTTACATAAATTATAGTATCCTGGACTACTTCTCTCTCCATTGCAGTTTTACTTGCAATATAACCTAGAGATCAACCCATATAAGTATATCTGAAGATTCTTAATCCTATCTAATAAAAGGGTAATATGCAAATTAACCATCACTCTGTCACAAAGATGGCAGTGCCCATAGCCACAAGATGGCAGCACCCAGTCCTCTCAGCCCTGCCAGAGTCCCCCAGTCCCGGGGAGGGGGCACGGCTGCTGAGAGCAGGCACGGAGCAGGCTGGGGGGGGGGGGGCGGGTTAGGGGATGCTTGCATCATCGCCCGGCCGAGGATGGGCCTCTGGGCCCCTGAGAGCCTGTCGGCAGCGGGCACAGAGTGGCCAGGCCCCACAGAGAGCTACTGGTGCACGGATTCGTGCACAGGGCTACTAGTTCATATATAACTGCACAGAACTCTACTGTGTAGCTGTACCATACTTTGTTCAATCAGTCCTCTGTTAATAGATATGTGGTTGTTTCCAGTCTGTGGCCGATATAGTTTCTATCTTATGGTTTTGTATTATATTTATATGTACTTAAATCTTAAATATAAATAGACATTTTACTGTGTGTAACTATATAAGATGAGCCTGGACCATCCTATCATACCAAATAGCAGGGGAGTTATCAAAGACTACTAGGGTCATGTCAAAAGAATTCAGGAGCCAATTTGAAGAGGCTACCATGGGCCTATTACAGATAATTTCAGCATTAATAAGAATAATAAATAAGACCTATTGCATTAAAATATTTCAATTAATGAGCTGAAAGGATAATTAAGAAAACAAAAGCAAAGTAACAAAACACCTTTTGGGCACCTTTGGCACATGCCAGAAAATCAACTCAAGGAATAATAGGATTAACATATCACTATTTTACAATCCTTCATAGACTAATAAACCTAGATAACATCATAAAAGAAGATATTATTACACATTATGCACTTCCCAATGACAAAACACACTGTGAACCAGTCTTGCAAAAAAAGAGAAATCTGAATCTGATAAAGCTAATAGATAGTTTTAAGAAACACAGAAGACAGAAAAACATGTTAAACTATATTATATATAGTTTATATATACACATGTAGCTTATATACAGTATATAAAAACTATATACAGTATATTAGAGTAGAAACCCATATGTGTTTAAAAAGATTTAACAGATATATCTACCAAGCTCATTACTGTATGTGAATCTTATTTGGATACTTTTTCAAACAAACCATAATATAATTTATAGCATTTATGTGGTAAGTGAAAATTTGAAAGAGGCTGAATATTTCATCTTATTGAAGTATTAATATTAATTAGTTCAGATGTAATAATAGTTATGTTTTTAAGAGTTCTTATCTTTTACAGAACCATATTGAAATATTTATGATGAGATGATACAATTTCTGGAATTTGCTTTAAAATAAATTGAGTGGGGAAGAGGAAGGTAGTATTGATGGGTTTGCCATCATAGGTTGATGGCTGCATGGATTCATCATGCTCCCTGTCTACTTTTGTCTGTGTCTTAAATTTTCTATAATAAAATATTAATATTTATATATAATGAGTGTGTGTGTGTGTGTGTGTGTGTGTAAAAACCCAGTATAAGGAAATACAACAAAATGTTAATGGTGGTTAGCTCTGGGTGATAGAATTATGAATGATTTGGTGATTTTTATCTTCTTGTTTTTACTCTACTGTATTTCTATATCTTTTGGACTACACACATATTCCTTTTTTTATGAGCCTTTTCTGAACTAGAGAGTCCTCAAAAGATTCCAGGGTGGCCTGAGATTCCACATTTCTTTTTTTAAATTTAAAAACAATTTTTATTCCCCTTCCCTCAACCCCTCCCCTTTGGCTACCATTAGCTTGTTCTCTATATCTATGGGCCTGTTTCTGTTTTGTTTTGTTTATTCATTTACTTTGGGGTTTTTTAGATCCCACATTTAAGTGGAATCATATTCTTTTTTAAAACATTTTTTAAAAAAAATACATATTTTTATTGACTTCAGAGAGGAAGGGAGAGGGAGAGAGAGATAGAAACATCAAGGATGAGAGAGAATCATTGATTGACTGTCTTCTGCCCCACACTGGAGATTGAGCCCACAACCCGGGCATGTGCCTGACTCAGAATCGAACCATGACCTTCAGGTTCATAGGTTGATGCTCAACCACTGAGCCACACCAGCTGGGCTGGGATCATATTCTTTATAACCAGGAAAAATTAAAAAGAAAAATCTTTTAGCTGTTTAACAATACCATTTTCACAATTCAACTAGAATTCACTTCTGACACAGTGAACAAAATTACTTTGTATGCTTTAAATATAATTGGGCAAGGCAAATTATTTAATATTTAATTATATTTAGTTTTGCTTAGGTGCAGATACTAGTTCATGAAACTGTAACTCTAAAGCAAAGTTTGAGGCTTGGAAATTCTGTCATTCAGTGTAATAGAATAATCTTAAAATTATAGCTTAGGAGTAAACAGTTAATTCTTTTTCTCCTCCTTACATAACACAAAAACAACGGATCCAGTTTGGCACAAACTTTCTCCTCCAAAGTCACCTTTGTGCTAAAATTCAGCACCTCAGGTTTCGGTCAAATAACTTGTAGAAAAGACAAGGTTTCTTAACACAATTTTCTTGTAATTTTACTACAGTGTTAGTTCCTGGCAACTTGGGAGAGTCCTTTTTTCAGTGAACTGGGTCGGGTGAACGCTTCTGTCTCCTACTTTCTAATATGCAGAGAGAACAAGGAGTTTAAATAACTCTCTTTGTATTGCTGAAATAAATGCAAGGCCATGACAATAGATGCAATTAAAGAAAAAAATAGTTAATGGGTATTTTTAGCATATTAATAGTTAATACTGGTACTGCAGGGTTTGTCATTCAATTATGAGAAAATTAGTCCTTTAAGGTCAGGAAAAACATAAAACCAAGTTATAAAAACATGTCTTCCTCCTCCACTCCCCCATTGATTTTTAGAGAGAGTGGAAGAAAGAGTGGGGGAGAAAGAGAGAAACATCAATATGAGGGAGACACATTGATTGGTTGCCTCCTGAATACGCCTGATGGGGCCAGGGAATCGAACCAACAACCCTCTGGTGTACAGGCTGATGCTCTAACCATTGAGCACCACCAGCCAGGCAAAAACAAGTACTGTATGTTTTACAATTACATATAGTATATAATTATGCCATCATGGGAATTATCTTTAATCAGATAACCATCCCTTCTTCATTTATTTTGAAATAAAGACATTTCATTTATCCAATTTTCCTTCTGTGTTCACATGCAATTTTCTCCTAAAGAAACCGTAGTCAGCTGTTGTTGTGAAATATATTAGCAGACTATCATAAAAGTAACATTTTGTTCTGAATGTAGACTTTAAAACAAAGTTATTGATATATGTAGTTATTCATTTGGAAGTGACATTTTTTAATTTAAAAAAATGGCTGGAGGCAGATAATGATTTGGGTCCATTTGAGATTCCATGGATTGTTATACACTTCCCATAAATTCAATCCCCACTTGCAACGATATGCCAGGCTTTTGCTAAGTATTTTCACCTACAGTCTCAATTATTGATTACAAACAATAACCCTGAGAAATAGTTATTTTGGAGAGAGGTTAAGGTGCTTGTTCAAGGTCACACAATGATCTAGTTGATTGCAAATCTTGTGTCCCCTCTTTGGTATATGAGCATTGATGATTGAGAGCGTGTGTAGAAGTTCTTGGTGCCTAACAAGCTTTGCACCAGAAAGTACGTGAAGTCAGTTCAAAGGCAGACAATCATCCATTTAATTGTAAAGTCGGGGCTCTCTGTCTCCCCTACACACTGGATGTACTCGAGTGCAATGTGCTTCCTATCGCAGCCACAATGGCACGGCTGGGAGGGAGCCTCTCTCATCAAGGAGAAGGGACAGTCAATCTGCTCTTCACAGCAGCGAAGCAGAGCTGGCTTTCTGCCTTGATCTTTGAACAAAGTGTAGAAGGTTTGGACATCTTTAAGCCTGGGCATAAACAGTGTTTCGATTTGGTGACCAGCAAACAAAAAGTCAACCTGAGAAAGTTGATTCTTGACATATTTCCACCAAGGGTCACTTGTTTCATCCCGGCGGACTCAAAGCTAAGAATTAAAAACCCCAACTTTAGTAAATTATATGTTTGAAATACGGAGAGTTCTAATTAGACGTACATCCCAAATGCCAGTAGAGCCCACTCTATTCATTTACTCATAACTTCATGAAAAACTGTTTGTTTGGGATGTGGTTTCTGAAAAGCAATTTACCTTCAGGCTGAGTTAAAGACTGGAACATGTGAGAAAAGAGTTTTCCAGCTTTTGTTGACTCAGTGATGGAAAGGAAAAATATGTTTATAAGAATTTGGCTGCTTGGTAACTCAAAAATAATTGATCTAAGAAACTTGAAACTTCACATGTTAAAAGCTAAGCCCAGTTATAACTCCCAAACATAAATTTTCCAATGCATACCCTTGTTCTAGCTTCTAATGCTACAGACTCGTTCTGATGGGCATCAACTAGACATCAAATCATTAACTATTCCTATAAAGTTGTGCTAGAAGTGACTACTGGAATATTTTACTTGTGGAGACGTAAATACAGTTACACAATACTTTGGAAGTAGACTTAAACTAAAGGATCTCAAAAATAAATAGGAACAACAAAAATAAAACATGACTAACTCTCCTGCCACCTTCAAAACAAATGTTTCCAAGGACCTGAAGCCAAGAAAACAGAAATCCATAAACACAAAGGCCACGATAATCAGTTGAATCTACCGGGTCTCTATACATGGACAAAACTCTAAAAACCAAACAAAACCACAAACCCCCACGTGCTCTGAAGGAAAGAAGGCCAAAGAACATTGACCTTTTCTGCCTCTCCACCTGCCACAGAAACCCCAGCTTGCAGTTGATTTTTAAATGCCCGGATCTCCAACATTTATGGGAGGTGGATGTCTTAAAAAAGCAGTGGGTTCGATCTCATAGGTCATGTCCACATCCGCTGAAGCTGTAACTGTTGAGGGAAGGGTAATCCAGTTCAGATCTGCCGTAGAGTCAACGCAGCTTCATTATTAAGACACAGTAATATTAGATTGAGCTATTTTTCAATCCAAGAATTTTTATTATGGAGAGAAAGCTGGGACAATTTAAGCAATTCTGTGCCTCGTTTCTCCTTTTCTGTATCTCTGTTCTTGCTTATATATAAGGTATTGAATTTAACTTGTTTCATTCTTAATGTTTTACATCTTGTTTTCTTCTTTTAGAAAAATTTAAACTAGATTTTAAAAGGCCTCAGGGCAAGTGTTGGTGGCTTGTTCCCATGAGTAACAAATCGTAGTCCCTGGAGCCCAGACTGCTGATCTGGAGAACAACAGGCCACGTTCTGGCTGCCCCGAGAAACGCTGCTTACACAACTGGTGTGTCATCCAGATTTTACCCGTGCCCCTCCCAATCACTTTCAGGGATGCCCCACCTACGCACTCTCTCCTTGTATCCACACATACACCCCATTTCTTTTCATCTCGGTGCAATATTGCTAAAGAGCAAGGTCACTGGAAAGGAAGCTGAACTTGGAGTCAGAATCTAAGTGTGAGTTCCACCTCTTCAGGGCACAAGTTAAAGGCAAGGTAATGCAGTGGGTAAATGTGTGCCTGTTAAAGCCACTTTCTAGCTATGGGACTCTAGGCAAGTTACTTAAATCTCGTGCTCTGGTTCTCTCATTTGTAAAATGGTGATGATATCAATAACAACCTCACTGAATTGTTGTGAAGATTAAATGTCTTAACAGGGCTTAGCACAGAGCCTCAGGTATCCTAAGCACTCAGTAAATGTCTGCAATTATTACCACTAGCTGCATGACCTCGGGGAATTCACCTAACCTCTTCTGTACAAAAAGGGGTCACAACTTCCCATGGTCATAAACTCATATAATGCATGTGGCAGTCATTCAAAAAACATAATCAAGTATTAAACAACTCTTTCAACTAAGTAGAATCAGTTCCTTTCTGCTCTATGCTTCTATAATGCTTAAATCATGCCCACACAGATCTCTCTCTCTCTCTCTCTCTTTCTCTCTCTCTCTCTCTCTCTCTCTCTCTCTCTCTCTCTCTCACACACACACACACACACACACACACACATACACACCTGCTATAGCACTCGCCACATTGTATCATAAGAATTTGCTTACTCCCCCACTAACGCTGCATCTTCTGATTCACCTCTTCACCCTCAGCACATTGCACATACCTGGTACAGGACAGGTACTCAATAAATGTTTGTTTAAATGAATGTTGTCCAAACGCCTGAGCAGGAATTCTCATGGCTTTTGCCAAGAATGATGGATTATCACTTTCTGCCAAGGGTCCTCAGTAGATCACCCCAAAAGGTACTTGTTTTTCCTCGGCCACAACATAATTGAGATTCTGTCATTTCAAATGCAGCTTGTGTGGTTGCATCCACTCCTTCTTTCTACTTAATACATAATCACTGAGCACGTATTGTGTGCCAGGTCCTATGCTGGGCTCCACATAGTGTGTGTACCACAAGTGGCAAATGCCCAGGCTAATTTAATTCCCACATACTGTATTGGAGGGACCTACTTACTTATAGAATTATTTACAACTAGAGATTATAAGCTCCTTGGTTTGATTACTACAAACAGAACCTCAGGCTGGGAACAAATGGTGTTTTAGAAGTGGGAGCCCCTTACAGAATAATCAAGGTCAGGGATCTAACTGCCTAAATTCAAATTCTTGCTCTGTTTTTACAAAGTGTAAGAACTTGGACAAGTTACCTAACCTCTTTAAACCTCACTTTTCTCATACATAAGATGGAGCTAGTAGGATTGACGTGAGCATTAAAAATAGCAACCCACATTAATTACTTTTTATAGTACCTGCCAAGTAATAAGCACTCATGTGCTTGCTATTGTGATGAACACAATCCAAACACCCCAGTGTTTGAACTTCCATCACAAGTGTATTCAGTGAGTGGGGCGTGAATGAATGCCCAGCTTCTGCTTGAATACCACCACGGTCAGGGAACTTACAACCTCTAGAAATTGTCCACTTGACTGTTGGGAAAATCTAATTGTTGAATATTCTAGTGGGTTATGATATACATGCTTACACCTTTCACTCATGGGTTCTCGATCTGTCATTTGGGATTACTCAGAAGAAATCTAGTCTCTTCTCTGCAGGATGGCCCTGGCTATCACCCTCCTCCTCACACACCCACACACAAACTTAGCTCTTTTAATCGTACCTGATATGACACTGATTACCAGATCCCTTATTATCCCTTTTTAATCTTCTTGAAAAACCTTTCACTTATCAATGTCTCCCTTAAAGGCTGAAGATCAGAATTCATAAAACAGAACAAATGTGGCCTGATCACCAGTGAGCACTAGAGAACCTTTCCTACTTGAACACTATATTTCTATTAACACAACAAAAGATTGATTTTTTTTTGTAAGTTCCATCACACTGTGTTGATTTATCCTTTACTCATAATCAATAGGAGATTAAACCTTCCTACGTGAGCAATTGTAGGCCATCTCACCCTCTACCTATACTTGTATAATTAAATTTTGGGATCTTTGAGTACTTTATATTTGTCCCCATTGACTTTATAGTGAAACTAGATACCCAGTGCATGAAATTCATGCATGGATAGGGTTCCTAGGCCTGGCCGGCGATTAGGGCCAATTGGGGCCTTCCGGCTGCCAGCCAGGGCCTCCCTTCCCTAACTGCTGGCTGATGGCCTGGGCCTTCCCTCATTCATGCTGCCCCTGGTGGTCAGCACACGTCATAGTGAGCAATCAAACTCCGGTCTCTCAGTCGAACTCACGGTGGTACAGTTTGCATATTAGCCTTTTATATGTATAGATGTGATTCATTATGACACTTTGCAGGGGAGGGGAATCCGGTTTGTATCATCCAACTTATTTGTTATTCTTTCTAGTTGTGTGTCATCTCTAGACTTGTTCAGCATGCCATCAATGTTATCATCTTCATCATCAATAAAACATTAAGCGTGACGAGGCTGCAAACCAGACTTGCACAGATCCCTGGAGATCTAGATGTGCATCAGCCACTTCAAAATTATAAAAAGACATCATTTATTTAATCAACAAATATTTATTGAGTGCCTACTATGTACCAAATGCTAAGCACATAGTGGTAACACACACACACACACACACACACACACACACACACACAATCCCTGACCTCATGAAGCTTACATTCTAGTAGAAGAGATAAAGAATAAACAAATAAGCCCTAGCTGGTTTGGCTAAGTGGATAGAGCGTCGGCCTGTGGACCAGAAGGTCCAGGGTTCGATTCCGGTCAAGGACACATGCATAGGTTGCGGGCTCGATCCCCAGAAGTGGGCGTGCAGGAGGCAGTCCATCAATGATTCTCTCTCATCATTGATGTTTCTATCTAACGTTCCTTCTCCATTCCTCTCTGAAGTCAATAAAAATATTTTTTTAAAAAAATAAATAAATAAGAAGATCAATACATAATGCTAAGGTTGTTTTTTTTTTTTTTTAATGAAAAACTAAAGCAGATAAGGGGCTAGAGAAGGTTAATTGTGGGGGTGGATTGTGGGGCTGTCCATAGACAGTATGGATAATGCAGAGCCGTTTTGAAGTTTGATTGCCCTGCTCATGTCTTGCATTCTGAGCGTGCATCTGGCCCAGAAGGTGTCTCAGAGTGGGCAGCAAGTCTTTCTGATTCCTCAAAACTCACTTTTCTCTATGTGTAGTTATACTGGGGAAAAATCTAGATTAATGATGAAGAATTTAAATAGTCATGAAATAAGAAAATTCAAAAGGACATAATTCCTCAAGAGATTTCACAACATTTCTTCACATGCATAGGATGTTCAAACCTTGTGAGACCAGCGAGGCTAGCAGGGAAGCAGTCACACTTCCCGATGAGGACTCGAGAGAGAATTTTAGAATTATTGTTATGCAAGTATACTATATGGTTGGAGACTAAATAATAGAGGGAAAAGCAGAAAAACTAACTCTTACCTTATTCCAAGCCCCATGTTCTCAAGTATGGACTGTGTTATGAGTCCAATCATTTATGGAGAGTCAAGAGGATGGAGTGCTTGGGTGGCCCCAGACTCGGCTCCCAGGGCCTGGACACTGACTTCTGGAAAAGAAGCCCATAAGGGACCGATTTGAAATCTACCTCTATCAGCTACTCTCTGCTCACGATTCTAACATTAATAAATTCTTCTTAATAGCTTTAATCTTCTAGTCCTTTTCATGTTAGAGAGACTTATTAAATCTTTGTTTAGTAAAATCCTAATTTCACCCTATGATTGGAAATTGATTTTGTATTCTCACAATAAGACTTTTTCCAATTACAGTTGACATTCAATATTATTTTATATTAGTTTCAGGTGCACAGCATAGTGGTTAACCACTTACATAATTTACAAAGTGATCCCCCCAATAAGTCTAGTGCCCACTGGGAGTCATATAGTTATTACAATATTATTGACTATATTCCCTTTGCTGTCCTTTGTATCCCCATGACTATTTTGTGGCCACCAATTTTTACTTCTGAACCCTTCAGCTTTTTCATCCAGCTTCCCCAACCCATCCCCCATCTGGCAACCATCAGTTTGTTCTTTGCACCTATGAGTCTGTTTCTGTTTTGTTTCTTCATTTATTTTGTTTTTTAGATTCTACATATAAGTGAACTTATATGGTATTTGTCTTTCTCTGACTAACTTATTTCACTTAGCATAACACTCTCTAGGGTCCATGTTGTCGCAAATGGTAAGATTTCATTCATTTTTATGGTTGAGTAATATTCCATTGTATAACATGTACCACATCTTCTTTATCCAGTCATACATTGATGGGCACTTAGGTTGCTTCCATATAGTGACAGTTTTAACATTTATATTCATTCATCTCCACTGAGCATCTATTTTGTACCAAATGCTTTGTGGGTGTTAGGAATGCAAAGGTGAATGGGGAAAGTATGGTCCCTGCTTACAGGGACCTTACAGTAGCCAGAAAAGGCAGCTCTGAGAAAGCAGTGTGTTATGAAGAGAAAAGCACCCAGAGCTCTAAGAGGGTCACCTAACCCAAACTTTGGGGGGATCGGAAGTGAGTGCCTTCTACACGAAGATTTACAAGGTGTGAAGGAGTCTGTCCAGTAGCGAGGGGAGGCAGGTCTCTTTCCGTGGATACAAGTTCCGAAGGGGACAGATGCATGCTGTGCGTGCTGAGCATCTGAGCACTGAAAACTGTCCGGCACAGCTGAGGCAGAGCGGTCAGACATGAGCCAGGAAAGTCCGTGGGACCAAATTACTCATAACTTTACAAGCCACGACACAGAGGAGGAAGATTCTACTGAAGCTGTGATTGCTAGAATGTTTGAGTTTTAAAGGGAAGGAAGACAAGGCTGCTGCTCAGATTTTTGACTTGAACAGCTGTGTGGACAATGCTATCACTGAGACAGCGAAAATACAAATACAAAACAGAGGAGATTTGGGGGAGAACGGGACAAGTTCAGCCCTGGTCATGTTTGGTTCCTGGGGAATATTTTCAGGGTAGCAGTAGGCAGTTTGATCTAAAAGTCTGAGGATACAGGTTTAGGAATCACCAGTACGTAACAGGCAACAATAGAATCCAAAGGGATGAAGGAGACGCCCTGGGTGAATGTTGGGGGAGAGGGTGGGGCCCGGGAGAGAACCCAGAGAAACACCAAAGCTTAAAGGTGGGCAGAGAAAGGATCCCTGGAACAGAGAGTGAGAGGGGCAGCTGGAGGGTTAGGAGGGAAACCAGGAATGTAAAGTATCACAGAGGACAGGAGAAAGCACTTTTCCAGCAGATTGTGGTCAACAAAGGCAGGTGCTGTCAAGAAATCAGATGAGAAAAAGACGGAGAAGTGCCATGGGTGAGCACCTGCTGGCCAGAAGCAGGGCCAATGGAGGCAGGAGCCAGGCCATAGTGAGTTGAACAAATGGAACCAGTGAACGTAGACAACTGTTTTGAAAAGTTTGCCTTAAAAGTGGAAGGTACAATTCCTGGGTTTTCTTCTCAATGATGGGGAAATGGGGCCACCGTGAAGGCTCCCTCACCGCCTTCCCATTAGCTCACCTGACCACATGGCGATGCTCTTGGGAGGCGTGGCCTGGGTGTTGGACAGGCATCTCACAACCAGTGTGGGATGCGGCTAAAACTGTGGAGGTAACCAGGTCTGCCTTTCGTGCTCTCTTCCTAAGTCTTCTTCCACCCGCATCCCTTCACTAGATCCCTCAGGTCCACGCAGGCTCCCTGGACCTAAGGCCCATGAGGTGCGTGAATGGGCACCTGAGCAGCCCACCGATGAAATGACCGTCACAGGTGAAACCTGGTCAGAAGCACTTGTTGCGTTGTCACCGTCGCTCACCTATTGCCGTAGCTCATGCATTGGGCCAGTTACAGGGAGGGAGGAGGAGTTTGGTCATGTTGGAGACGGGAGCAGGCAGCTGGCCCCACAGCTGGCCAGACAACTATCCAGTCAGGCAGGGGTTCTCTGTGAGCAAAATCCAGAAGCCAAAATAAATGGGTCAGGTGGAAAACAGATGACCACAAGTGCAAGTAATGCTGAAGGTTAGTCCTCAGGACTGAAGGTGAGCCAAGACATAACGGATGAACACTGTAAGGGGTCTGGCCAAGCGGGGGGAGCTGGGACAGTCCAAGTGCAGGGACCAAGAACTAGAAATGGGCTGACGCTGTTATGCATACACAAAGGCCAGGTGCAATTGTGCTGGCCAGGGGTGTATACCCCACCAGCTCTGTATCCTGAATCCTTTCACGGCACTGTTTTCATTCTCACGCCTTCATCACACAAAGTCAAGTTTCTGGCATTCACAACATTTCCCCAAACCTTATTTTCACAAGCCCTCTCCTGCCTTCATAACAGAAGATAGCACGGAAGCGTCAGCAGCAACTCATTGAAAGGGTTCCCAAGCTTAAGAACCAGGAGTTGAGGTAAAGGCCTGACAGTGTTCATTTAGGCCCTGAGTCAATCACACAACTAGCTGCATGGCTTCATTAGTTGAAACATTATTTCTAACTTGTAATCATTCCAGGATATTTATGTTCTCTAAAATGCACGCTATGACTGAACTGACAGGCGTAGCCGTCTTCAGTTTGTGATTAGAGCACAAAGAGGAGATAGAGGATAGTGGTAAACATCATAGATAAATACAATCATTTTGCCTTGTGCGTGGACTAGCTAAGCTGCACAAACTGAGTTTACAGCTGAAGTTTTTTTTGTGTTTTGTGTTTTGTTTTTTTTTCATTTCACTCAAGTCAATAATCATTTACCCACTGGATAGTCCTTGAAGGGGAGTTTCCATCTAATTCTCATTTAACGAGATCAAAAAGGAAAAACTAAATAATAATACCTCATTTGTGTAGGTGCTTAACTTTCAAAGAAGATATCATAACCCATTTTATACGATCTAATTTACAGTAACAACACTTTTATAATGTGAATACTAGTAAGGGCTATCATCATTTTACAAATCTGCATGAAAGAAACTGAGGCATGTGGGAATAAAATAACTGGTTCAATGTAACTTCCATTTTAGAAATATAATAGCTGTTGGTGTTCTTTCTTTCTTTCCTTTTTTTTTTTTTTTTTACAATAAAGCCATGCTTTAGATAAACATGTCTATTAAGGTGTATCTTACCCTTAAATTTTAAAATGAAAAAAACTTTGCTTAAGAGAAATAACTAAAACCAAAATGTTCATGTGCTCAACAAATCTAGATCAAAAGCAATTAATGCCTATCCTCGAACTCTGATTTTAATCAGCGCCATTCTCATCATCTTGTGCCACACATATTATCAGCCGATGTGTGTATCACTCTCCTCTTCTTATGCATTATGTATGCTGCCAAGGTCTCATCATCTCAATAGGATTTGGAAAGTACCATTAGATGCATAAATTCTGCATATATGTAAAGTCATTGACACTTTTATGCTTGTATTAGCTTCCATTTGGGGGTTAACATTTTTCTGATCTTTTCATATACCCATTCACTCCATTCATTCATTCATTCATTCATTCATTCATTCACACTCTTAAGCATTCATGCATCTACTCAACAAACATTGCTTGTGTGCCCAAAATGCACACTATTCTTGAAGCTAAAGATAAAAAATAGGAAGAAGACAAAATCACTGACTTCAAGAAACTCACAGTTGAATGAGGGAGCCAGAGGAGTAAACAACCGTAGCTCAGTGTGGGTAGGTGTGGAGATGGAGCCGCACAGGTAAATGGTCTGGGGAGCTAGGAGAGGGGATTGGCCTCTGTCGGAGAGGGTGAGGAAGACCTAGAGAAGGTGTTCCTAGATCTGAGCATGCTAGGAAGAAGGGCAGTTGTGTATTTCAGGCATCAATGTGCCTTTTGAAACTGTATTTGAGGAATGTCACAGCACACAATCAAACAGGACACAATCAAAGGCAGGGTCTGGTCTACCCAAGGTCTGTATTCTTTATATTTCATGACTGTTCTACTCTAGGGGATGACAGGTAAGAACAGCCTACCCATTTATCAATAAAGGTGATCACAGCCCATCTCTGTTATTATTTCAGTATAAAAATTTTATATAGAAATTCTTCCAAATACAACATTTTCAAATGCAGTGTGTTGGATGGATCCAATTTATCCTGTTCACCTCTTTCTAACCATTCATACTTGGTGCTGCACAGACTCAAAATAATGTGAACCAGCCTTATAGGCTTCTTAGCAACCCCACAAACTAGCAAGAGATGTTTGGAAATAGGCTCTGAAAATCCTCCACCAAGTCCCTGAAGGGACAGCTCTTCCCTGAAGCCTCTGAGAAGTTCTGCATGAAGGCCTTTAGGAAGTGGGTCCCAGGATAAAATGCAACTGCTAGAGAACTCATACAGAACTTTCTCCCAGACTAACCCTACTGCCTCGAAATTCTTTTAATTCCCTTGTCTCTTAAGAAAAGCTTTGCGCCCTGGCCAGGTAGCTCAGTTGGTTAGTGAGTCATCCAGATATGCCAAGGTTGCATGTTTGATCCCTGGTCAGGGAACATGCAAGAAGTAACCAATGAACGCATGAACAGGTGGAACAACAAATCAATGTTTCTCTCTCCCTTCCTCTCTCTCTTTCTAAAGTCAATTAAAAAAAAAAAAGTTCGCATCACTAAATCCTGATTTCTATCTGGAAAAATTTCAGAGTTCAAAATTCTAAGATTTCAAAATAGCTCACCTGTTTTGGTGCCTGACTAATTATGAAATCCCAAGACATCATATCTTTTCTTTTTTTATGCTCTCATTTAATTAATTAATTTAAAAAATCTTTATTGTTGAAAGTTTTACATAGGTCCTCCTTTCCCCCCCATTAACCTCTTCCAGCCTGCTCCCATCCTCCCCCGCCCCTGCCACTCCCAGGCCCTCACCACCCCACTGTCTATGTCCACGGGATATGCATATATGCATACAAGTTCATTGGTTGATCTCTTCCCACCCAACCTCCCCTGTCTTCCCTCTGAGGTTAAGACATTATTTCTTCAATTATCCAATACTTCACCCATTCAAGAAACATCAACATTCTCATTACTGACTCTCCTGAAGCCAACCCAATCAGCTTTGTGCTCCACCCCCTGACTTCACTGAAAACACACCTGATAAGGTTGCAATAACCTCTATGTTGTCAAATCCAGTGGTCAACTATCCATCCTCATCTTACTGCCCTTTCAGCAGCTTCGTGGCACCAATGGTCACTCCCTTCTTGTTGAAACATTTTCCTCATTTGGCTACTTCATACCACACGGCTTCTCTCCTACCTCATTGTCTGTTCCTTTTACGTCTCTTTTGCTGGGTCCTTCCTGATTTCTGAATGTTGGGGGCCCCCTTGGGCATGGTCATCTACGATTCCCCACCCAGTCCATTGCTTTAAATATCATATCTCTTGCCCCGAAGTCTGACTTGGAAGCTGAAGAAGATTCTTTTCCTAAAGTGCTGAAATTTGGATTGGGCGCTATAGGAGGAGATGAGTTGGCCAAGGGGAGAAGATTCTTAGGGGAATAAGATGAGGAAAAGCACAAAGGTATGAAAAGGCCAACTGTGTTCAAAGAAAAGAGGGAAAATCTGGTGCAGGCTAAAAATGACCGGCAAGGTAAGTTACAACCATATTGAAGGGAACCTTGATTTACAGCTAAGGTAGTAAGTAATTATAAGATAGTAAGTAATTATAAGAGACTAGAGGCCCGGCGAAACGGACTCGGTGCACGGATTTGTTCAGGGATGTCTGACTCCATCTCGCCCAGTCCCAGTTGGAGCCAATCAGGGCCAGGGAGGGACCGCGGGAGGGCTCCAGGGCATGTCCAGCCCAACTCACCCAGTCCTGATCAGCTAGACCCCAGCAGCAAGCTAACCTAATGGTCAGAGCATCTGCCCCCTGTTGTCATTGTGCATCATAGCGACTGGTCAAATGGTCACACTGTTGGACACTTAGCATGTCAGGCTTTTATTATATAAGATTCTTAAATAGGAGGGAGTTGTGATCATTCATATTAAAAAAAAAATAAAACTTTTGCAGCAGGCTGAACTGGACTAAGGGGAGACTCCAGCGAGGAAACCGACCTAGAAGGCCACTGTAACAGACTGAGAAGAGAATAAGGTCTGAATCACCATAGCAGCAGTGGGATGAAAAGTAGTCCAAGGGAGATTTAGAAGTAGCACTGACGACATCTTCTATATATATAAAAGCCTAAGCGACCATTCGATCGTTTGACCGTTGGAACAGTAGCTATGATGTGCACTGACCACCAGGGGGCAGATGCTCAATGCACAGACATGGAAACATGGAACAGACTGGTGAATCTCAGAGGGAAGGGCGGAGGGGGGAGGGCAGGAAAAGATTAACCAAAGATCTTAGATGCATACTAGAGGTCCAGTGCAGGGATCAGGCCTGCAAGGATCAGGCCGAAACCGGCAGCCGGTTTGCAAGAGTCCTGGATTTGCAAGAGTCCTGGATTGCAAGAGTCCCAAGGGTCCTGGATTGCAAGGGGGCGCAGGCCAGGCCAAGGGACCCCACTTGTGCACGAATCCGTGCACCAGGCTTCTAGTAGTTATTGATTAGACAGGGGTCTGGGAGTAAGGGAGAAAGATAAGGTTGAAGTGTAATGACATTAACTAAGATCAACAGGGAAGATGAGTAGCCAGCCTATTATGGTTATAGGAGATCCAGGTGTGAAAGAAAGACAGGGCTGCAGATCAGGAGAGACGTTTGGATGCATACAGAGGTTCAGAATCAGTGCCCAGTGGTAGCTAAGTGCCCAGGATGGGTGGAATATCCTGAGGAGGGCCAACAGTGAGAGGAATGCCAAGAACAAGGCCCTGGAAAAAAGCACGCAGGTGGCTGTCAGAGGAGGAAGAGTCAGGGGAGGAGACTGGGCAAGAGCAGTCAGATGGGGTAGCAAGCAGGAAACGGGCAGAGTGAGGTCTGAAAGTGAAAGGAGACGAGACCTTCGAAGAAGATATGGCCAGCCCTTCTCCCTGGAGTAGGATGAGCGATAAGATTGGGTTTGGTCATTAAGTCTGAAGAGCACTCTTTCTAGAATTGGAAATCAGGCAGGAATGGATTGAGGGGAGACTCCTCTTTGAAGTGTGGCTGTGGGAAATGCAGGCAATAGCTTGGAAGAAGGTGGGGTTGGGCAACGTGTCAGCATTGTTTTTAATGAGATGGGGGTCTTTAAGACAACACCTAGCTTTTGCTCAAACATCTCTTGGGAGCTTACTACCCCACAAGACAACGGTGTTGCATTTTTGAATAACAACTGAACATCTTATTCAGTTCAACATATATCTGTTGAGTACCTGCTATGTCTGAAGCATTGGGCTTGGCATTTCAGTGCCTAAAATGATATGCAAGACACATTTATATTTTGGTTTTTCATTTATTGGCCAAAAATCTGCTTCCCTCTAACCACAGTTCCTTATCCTCTATCCCACAGTTCTTATACAATATAAGAATCTCTTCCATCTAGCAGCCCTTCAGCTAACTGAAGATGTTTTTCAGCTACTTCTTGGGTTTTCTCACTTGTTTAACTTTTGTGAAATAATCCAGTCTTTATGTACTAGCATGTATACCTGCATGTATGTATGTATATATTTTGTTATTAGCTGGCTGCTCTCCTCTGGCGATCCAGAGCCTAGTCTGTCCCTTTTACAATGTGGCCCTCAGAATTAATCGCAATTCTCATCTGGTACAAGCAGTGCACACACCAGTAGGAGCATTCTCACCCTTTTCCGGGACACAGTTCTGTTTACGCCATCGGAGACTGTATGAGTGTTCTGACAGTAATACCACTGACTCATGGTGCTTCACAATCAACCCAGATCTTCAGACCTTTTGCACTTGAAATGTTGACTCGATCTCCCACTTCTTATATTCATAACATTGACTTTTCAAAGCTAATTGCAGGATTTCGCATTTTCTCCCACTAAATACTATATGTTTACATTTGATTTTTATTGGCCAATAGTGAAGACAATAAGGTCTTGGGAGTCAGACAGATGTAAAGTAAACAGTATTTGATTTTGTTATGTAGCCCAGTGACCTTGGACACGTCAGGATCTCTTCCCAGCTCAACTTGCTTATCAGTGAAAATAGAGATAATCATATTTACATTACAAAGTGTAATGACATTAAAGGAGGCTTAAAGGAGGGCAGCACAGTATGTACTAGTAATACGTTAGGAGAGCTCACTAAATGTTGCTTTTCTTGCCTTCCTTTTCTTCTGTTCTCTCCGCTTTGTATTCTTAGCAGAAATATGGGTTTTACATCATTACTAAGGATCAATACACCTTCCTTTTAATAAAAGAGGAAAAAAGACACCAAGTTGAGCAGAACAGGAGCCAAGGGCCACGTTAGTATAATAGTTAAACATATGGGCTCTTAAACAGACTTTCTGTAACAAATCTCACCTTTCCTCCTTACGAGCTGTTTAATCAGAAGCAAGTTCATTAGCCATCCCGAGCCTTGATTTTCTGGTCTATAAAATGGGGACGGTAACAGTGCCCGTTTCTGTTGGGGAAGATTAACTGAAGTGACAAAGTACTTTTGCAGAGAACTTTGCATATCACGAGTACTCAATAGGTGAGAAGGTATTATCACCACTAGAAACCTCCAGGTAAACAAGGCTCTTTTAACCCACACTTTTGGGTATAATCATTTCATCTACTAAAAATTCTGTATAATATCCTGTTCCATGTTCCATTATTTACATACAAGAATCCCATGAAAACCTCTGTCCAATGTCAGGATTGAGCAACATGTCTGTAATCTTTCAAACCAGCTACAGGATCTTGGGCAAGTCAGATCTCTGGCCTCAGCTCAGCTTCAGTGTAAAGGGAATAATACTAATAGTCAGAGTCTGGGGTGAGGATCACATGCTGTAGGGCATATGGGGGGCAAGGAGGATGAGTGTAGTTTGGAAGGATTTACGTGAATCCATGCTGCCTCCTGTTGATACCAACTCTGTTTTCCTAAGTAAATTAAGCTTGTCAGTGTGGGTTCTGGAACCCACCGTTTCCTTTTCCAATAATTGGTATATCCATCTAATTCCAGCCATATGATACTTCTCCTCACAGCATGTCTCTGATAATATCTGGAAACTCTTTTTGTATCACAGGATGTAGTTTATATGGATCAGAAGGTTTGAAACTCGTTTAAAAATGAGAAGTTCTCTCTTCTCCCTCCTCATTCACCTTGGGCTTCCTTTTTGGCTTAAATTTCTTTTTTATCCTGACTTAAAGAGCAACATTTGTTATTGAGTGGATTTAAAATATTCAAAACTCACCAAGAAGAACATGAATTGTAATGCCACTACCAAGATATCATCATTATTAATGTTTCTCTGTGTAACTGTCCAGTCTTCTTTCTGAGCAAATATATTTAATAATAAATGACCAACATTTTCTGCTGTCAGGACACTTTCCCATAATCTGCTTTTTACTGGATGAATAAATTTCATCATCGGTATTCATTATAATTTATGCAATACTTCCCTTTGGACACTTACAGTCGGTTATCTCCAAGTGTTCAATATTGTAAAGAATAGTATACTAAGTATTCTTTTACATTCATTTTGTGAGTGATTCTGGTTTGCTTCCTTAAGATAAAGCCTTAAAATGAAGTTACCATGTTAAATAGTTTGCACATGTTAAGGTTTTTTTATATACAATGCCAATTGCTCTCCAGAATGCACGACCAATTTAAATGCCAAGATTATATGAGGGTGCTTATTCCCAGCATCTTTACCCATGCAAGATATCATTTTAAATTTCCTGACATTTTGCTAGGCACAAAGACTTTTGGTTTTACTTTAATTTGCATTTATTTAATTACTAGTAAGACTGGCCCTTTTTCATTTTAATCGAATCCCTTTTTCTCTTTTTGCCTTTTCATGTTTTTACCCATTCTTCTTTTGAGATGTCTTTTTCTTAGAAGCGTTTAAGCGCTCTTTATATATTAAGGGCACTATTACATATATATTTTTATGATCTAGACTATCTCATTTAGCTTTTTATTTTGTTTGTGGTACTGATTCACTGATTGGCTTAGCCTGGACCTCATGCCCTACCTCCTGAGATAAAGGAGGAGCCTGCTTTCCCAGAGCTACATGACTCGCTGGGAAAGGAGATGCATAGGAGAAGACAACTAAAGTAAGGACTATATCTTTAAATATCAAGATAATTGTTTTTAATAGAAAATGACAAATACTCAACCATTTGAAAACTCATTTATTTTACCACTATTAACATGGTAGAAACTAGAGTTAAAATCATGAAAAGACATAGTCCCTCCTTAGGTACTAATCTCTTTATATTCAAGCTACATAGGGGCCATCTGGGTGTACCAGTTTCTAAAGGTCTAATCAAATGTGGTTGGAACATTTTTCTCATGGCCTACTGATCTTTAGGTTCTCTAAATTCCTTTTTTCTTTTTCTTTTTTTTTTTTAAATTTCTCAACCTTTTTTCTTTTTAACCCTCCCCTGAGAATATGTTTTCATTGATTTTAGAGAGGAAGGGAGACAGAGAAACATTGATGTGAGAGAGAAACATCCATCAGGTTGCCTCCCGTATGTGCCCTGATCAGGGATCAAACCGGCAACCTTTTGGTGTTTGAAACAACACTCCAACCATCTGAACCACCCGGCCATGGCTAAATTTCTTCTTTAACATAAGTTTCAGAACCCAGTAGGCTTAGACCACACTTCTACTCTCCCCTGAATTTATTCTGGTAAAGTCTTTATCTTTTGGCTACTTTGTTCTCTGGTTACTTATTTGGACTTTTTTTTTTTTTTTTTTTTTAACTCAGGATCTTACTTACCACTTTATCACTTGGCAATGTTTTTTCCTGGTTTGTGACCCCAGACCAGGGGCAGGCAAACTTTTTGACTCGAGGGCCACAATGGGTTCTTAAACTGGACCGGAGGGCCGGAACAAAAGCATGGATGGAGTGTTTGTGTGAACTAATATAAATTCAAAGTAAACATCATTACATAAAAGGGTACGGTCTTTTTTTTTTTTTTTTAGTTTTATTCATTTCAAATGGGCCGGATCCGGCCCACGGGCCGTAGTTTGCCCACGGCTGCCGCAGACCCATATCTTGATTTAAACATATTCTCAGAGGAGCCCTCCCTAGGGCAACTGGAGCTAACCGAGGTGGACCCTGGAGCCCTGGGGCTTTAAGTCAATCACCGCAGTGATTCAGAAGAGGCAAGGCCCAGTCATATCCACATACCACATGTTAGTCAAGTTCAAAATGTTCTGCCTCGCCCACGCCATTATCCACTGACCCCCTCTTCAATATTGTTCCTGAGTATCTTCGTAGCAGTTATTTTATCCTTCCCTGCATCCTGACCATGCCTGGTTTTTTCAACACACATCCCCTCTCTCTATCTGCTATTCATGGAACATTTGTGCCCCCGCCCCACCCCTTCATATGTTGAACTCTAATCCCAATACGATGATATTTGGAGGTGGGGCTCTGGGGAGTTAATTAGGTGGAGCCCCCATGAATGGTATTAGTATCCTTATAAGAAGACACACCAGAGACACGATTTCTGTCATCATGTATGGAGGGAGCAAGAAGGTCCTTTTCTGCAAACCAGGAAGTGGGCTCTCAGCAGACACTGAATCTGCTGGCACCGTGGTGGTGAACTTCCCAGCCTCTGGAACTATGAGAAGTAAACATTTTGGTTTAAGTCACCCAGTCTATGGTATTTGTTATGGCAACTCAAACTGACTAAGACACCTTCCCCATGCCTTCTGTGACAGTGACTTGGCTTCTGTAAGTCAGCCATGGTCTCTTTGTTACCCTTTCTTAGAGGTTTTGACCACAGTATTCCTTTCCTGTTTCAGTCCTATCTCTAGCATCTGCAACTCTTCCATTCTTCAGTAGTGCTCATCCACCCTTTTCTGCTCCCTCCACGGGCATCACACTTCTGACTGTGGCCTCCAATTCCTTTCTGACTCTTTCTTACCTTTGGTGGCCCCTGGCAGCACTGCCACTTTTAGGACACAACGTGGGATTAATACTAGAAGAGCCAAGTGAAAAGAATTCCATGTGCCCTCTATTCTAAAGATGCTATATAATAAAAGGGTAATATGCAAATTGTCCCCTCAACCAGGTTCCACCAGAGTTCAACCAGGGGGCAGGGCCAGCCCGCCAACCGCTTGGGTACCCTCCCCCCAGCCGGCCCAGGCAGCAGGATCCCACCTGTGCACGAATTTGTGCACTGGGCCTCTAGTTACTATATAATGCACCATCATTTAATTACTATTTTTAGAGCTCTCCTCTCCACAAATACTACCACATAAATATCAAGCATATCTATTAAAGATATTCTCTGGCCCAGGTCAGTTTGGCTCAGTGGATAGAGTGTCGGCCTGTGGACTGAAGGGTCTCTGGTTCAATTCCAGTCAAGAGCACATGCCCAGGTTGTGGGCTCAATCTCCAATAGAGGGCGTGCAGGGGACAGCTGATCAATGATTCTCTCTCATCATTGATGTTTCTAATTCTCTCTCCCTCTCCCTTCCTCTCTGAAATCAATAACAATATATTTTTTAAAAAAGATATTTTTTTATTTTAAAACTATGAAAAATATGAGGGAAAAAGCTTGATCCTTAGAATCTAGAAAATGCTATAATGGAATGGTTCTGGTTTCCAGTTAATGATTAACATTCAATAGCACTACCCCGTCTTCATAATATTCTTACTATTCTCGTAAGCAAAAAAAAACAACACAAAAACCCATGAATTGTCTTCATTACTTTCCATAGATCCTAGCTGTCTCTTGATGTTAGCCCTCTAGCATTCTTTTCACAGATTTGAGCCCTTCTTTTGAGGTTTGTTTTATACCCTAACTGCTACCTTTTGTACATATCCTTTAAAAATTTAAGCTTGGCCCTGGTCATGTGACTCTATTAGAGCATTGTCCCATACACCAAAAAGGTGGCATGTTCAATTAATTCCCAGTCAGGGCACATACCTAGGTTGCTGGATCAATCCCCAGTTGGGGCACTTATGGAGGCAACCGATACACGTTTCTCTCCCACATTGATGTCTCTCTCTCTCTCTCTCTCTCTCTCTCTCTTTCTCTCTCTCTCAAATAATTGTAAACATATCCTCGGGTGAGGATAAAGTAAATAAATAAAAATACGAACGTATCAGAACACTTCTTGAGCAGCCACATTGTCTTTACCAGATGCTCCCTATTCCTCATGGAAATTACTGGCTTTATAAGAATTTAAGTTTTAAGTCATTTTACTCCTTTTGAGAGCACTTTCCTAGTTTCTGGACAGACAGAGCCTCATGTCCATATTTTGTCTTAACTTATTCAAGTCTTCCTTGGGTCATATTGGAAAGTACAGAACTGCCTCTCTGGCTATAACCAATTCAAGGATGCCGTGGTTATGTAATTTAAGTTGTTTGTCACTTGTACCTCACCAACAGCTGGCTACAATTAAGCACAGAAGAGTTGTACCTATTCAAAGAGTAATTTGTTTATTTTTATTTATTTTTAATATATTTTTATTGCTTTTTAGAGTGGGTTCCTAGGAAGGGAGAGGGAGAAAGAGAAAAACATTAATGTGAGAGTGAAACATCAATCAGCTGCCCCCTGCACATCCCCTACCGGGAATTAAGCCCACAACCCAAGCATGCATCTCGACCAGGAACCCAACTGCCAACCCTGTGGTGTACAGGGCAAGGCCCAACCAACAGAGACCCATCACCCAGAGCTAAGCAACTAGTTTAAATCGAAGTCATGCTAACTTTATTTGATGCTCATTTTCCACAGAATGAGTTTGCCCGTAGATGTTAAAGTTCTCCATTACCTCTAAATTGTGGCCCTGTGCCAATAATTTTGTCATTTGAATTGGGAGAGCATTCCTGACGTTGCCATAACAGGATCACAAGTTTTGCTAGGACTAGTTGACAACACATGGCCAGTGGTTGAGAGCATGAGCCAGGACTGGTGTGGGGAGTACTCCCAGGGCAGGGGTCGTGAATATAGAAGCTGGCTTGGATTAAGGCAGCCGAGCTGCGCAAGACTTGATATCTCACACCAAGATCAAGTTCAGGAAGTCTTTAATACTGAACAATCCAGTATGAAGGGTAAACCACCTGCGTACCACAGTTTAAGGGGATCACAACAGGGGTGTGGGCAGTAGCACACAACCCTCTGGGGAAGAGGACTGGTTAGAGATAAGCTAAATAAGATGTCAGAGTCATGGTGAAGTAGGCCAGGGTTCAGGACAGGGTCCCAAATCTACCGGGAGGGACTGTCATACAAGGCAGAATGACTGAAGTGTGGAGGTCAAGGTGGAAACCCAGAATTGAATAAACACAGTAGCAGGAGGCATAGTAGCAGGGAGCTACAGGTGTCTGAGGCTCACAGCTACCTGCCTGGAAGGAAGCAAGATGCTGGGGTTTGTACTGATGATACACTTTTCCCCATTAGAATTGGCAGTTAAGCACTGGGGAGGTTGGAGAGCCAGACCTACAAGTGTAGCTCCTTAGACAATCCAGCTGCTGGTTACTAGGGAAGCAAAGGCAAGACAACTGTCTGGCTGCCTGATGTATGTTCCTGTGACCATGTCACTTCTGCTTTTACTTTCACCCAAACTTCTCTACCAGGCATCAATCCTCAGGTTTGTGTTCAGAAGTTCTTGACTCACAAGGTCACTCTGCTTTGCCTTTGATCGTGTATGCTTCTTTTGAACAAATTATATACCTCCGTGTTGGTTAATACAACAACAGCTCCCGTTTACTGATGACTTACCATGTACTGGGTACCACGCTAGCTGGTAGGCATGGTCTCATTTAATCCCTACAATCTCATTGAGAAATAGGTTTTTTATCCCCATTCTAAAAATTGGAAACTGAAGCTTATGTGGTCACACATCTGGGACAAAAAAGAACTCAGATTTAAACGTAGTTTTTTTGTCTAACAGCCTATCTGTTGCTTAAGTGACTACATTTATATTGTGCTACATCCAAACAATTCTCACTGACACCTATCAGCCTCTAGATTTCTATCTATCTATCTTTCTTTCTTTCTTTCTTTCTTTCTTTCTTTCTTTCTTTTATCTATCTATCAATCTACCTATCATCATCTATCCTCTTTTAGCTCTAACTCTGTAACACTCAGTACTGCACTATTAAAGAGGTAGCATTAATGAGTACTTATTGAAGGAATTTAATGCAGTTTTAAAATGTTATTAAAACTCCTAAGTCCTCTCTTGGTGTGGGTATTTATAAAGTCAAGTAGTAAGAATTCTTCAGTTTGCTCTGTAAAAATTCTACATTCCTGTACATTCATTCATCACAAGGAGAGAAGGGGCAAAGTGTTATATAATACTGAACTGAGGAGATATACTTTATTTCCAGATAAGTCAGATGTGGGGAAATGTGTTTATATGTTCAAATAAACTTGAGAAGTTACAATAAAGAGGTTCATAGGGGTGAGCAGTTGTTCGTATGGAAAACGACATGCAGGTTATGATTATTACAATGACTTTATTAACGCTGTGTTTTGCATACTCACAACTGTAAACCTGCTTTTGCCAATCCCTGTATATGAACAGGTTATTTTCTTCACAAGTTATGCTTCTGAACATCTTTCTCATGACATGATCTTTATGTTTGCTAAATCACTACTGTCCACTGGCCAAATCCAACCCACCCCATATTTCTGTATGGCCTAAGAGCTAAGAATGATTTTCAAATTTTTAAGTAGCTAAAAAAGATCAAAAGAAGACTAATATTTCAGACATGTGAGAGATACATGAAATGCAAGTCTCGGTGCCCATAAATAATGTTTAATTGGAACACAGCCATGCTCATTCATTTACTCGTCTGTGACTGCTTTCACACTACAGTGGCAGAGTTGAGTAGGTGGGCCACAAAGCCTAAAAAATTTCCCATCTGGCCCTTTCCAGAAAACTTCTGCTAACCCTTGCTCTAACTACATAATACAGGATGTCATAACATGTTCAATATTGTTTAAATGACATCTATTATTTTAGTTTCAAATTCAAGGACACTGCACCAAATGGTCATGACATCTCTGTGGCTATGCAGGTTTCCATGTTCTCAGGACAGAATAGAAACCTTTCCTCCTTTGGAATCCTGTCCATTCTCTCCTAATAGCTCCTTTCTGCAGAAACAGTAACAGATTGAGAAGCTGGAGGTTTCTCTAAGAGGCGATACCTCTCTTCCTGCCAAGAGTCA
Source organism: Myotis nattereri (assembly GCF_964212035.1). Lineage (NCBI taxonomy): Eukaryota > Metazoa > Chordata > Mammalia > Chiroptera > Vespertilionidae > Myotis > Myotis nattereri. The sequence goes on along the minus strand of NC_138086.1, from coordinate 22,936,796 downwards.
TCCTTTCCTTTGATGGGAAGCTAGGGCAGGGCATCCTGGTGAGGGGTTATCGTTATTACAGAACTGTAGTGGCACCAGAATGGATCCTCCAGGCTCCATCAATTGATTCAAGGTGGTAGGATAGAGTCAGATAGACGAGAAAAGCCAATTGCCCTTTTTGTCATCACTCAGAGCCTAAATAAAGACAAAAATGACTCAGAATGACCAGGTGAAAGCGACTCATCAAGATGTTTCGGGGGGGCATTTAACATCCCAACGATATGGCACTGTGAGAGCTCAATCAATGGGTCGGCACAGAGTAAAATTGGGGAGCAGAACCTCCCTGCTTTTCTAAGATCAGGTTTGGTTTGTAGCAAAGTTCAAGGGAATATGTCTTACTTATTTTTTGAGGCCCAAAGGTGCATTCTGCTACCTTTCAGTATCTCTGCCTGTCTGTCTCTCGGTGTCATTGTCTCTCTTCTCAATTTAATGAGATTTTAGTGATTATTTATTATGTGTGAGACACAGGGCAAGAACCCGAGGATACAAAAATAAATAAAATAATCCCAACTCTCAGGGAGCTTAGGGTTTATGAGAGAAACAAGTTATAATGACATTTTGGCAACATTTAACATGATCCTCTTTAACGTAGTCTTCTCTTGGTTTCATTGGCCCGTAATTTCCTGGTTTTATTTTTCTGGTTTCTGATTCTCAGTCTCCATTGCCAGCTCTTTCCTTTTATCCAATCCCTAAATGAGCAGAGCTTAGTCCAGAGCCTTCTATTCTTTTGATTCTATCTTCCCTCTTTAAGCAATCTTCTCCCAAATTTATACACCCAGTTCCAGCACCTCTTCTGGTTTTAGGCCTGTATCATAGGTCTACAGTAGACATCACCACTTTCTGTTTGCCAGGCTGGGAAGAGGGTGAACATTGTCAACAGGAGTGAAAGTTGGTACAACCTCTGTGGAAGGCAACCCGGCAGTATGTATCACATTTTTAAATGTACAAAGCCTTTGACCTAGCAATTCTACTTTTATATATTTATCCAATAGGTACATTCACACATGTATTGAAGGATGACTCTTTTAGGCTCTTCACTGACAGATCTTAGAAGAGTCATCCTGGGAATTCTGTGATTGTCTCAGGATTCTCCATCTTGGTGATTGACACCTGTCCTCATGCCTCTGATCTAGGAGGAACTCTCAAGTCAACCATGACACGACCTCCCTCTCCATTTAAATGGACAAGTTTTTAAAAATAACTCTTAACACTGATCAGTTCTCTTCCTGTACATGCTACCACCCTAGTCCGGGAAACCAGCATCTCTTACTTGAGTTGCTGAAATACCTTCTCAGCTGGTCTCCCCACATCTGCTCTTGCCCTGCTCTATTTTCCCTTCTCACAGATGTTTCTCAGGCCAAGAAAAAAAAAGGTAATTTCTTTAAAAAGAAATACAATACTAGCAAAATACATGTTGTTCTTCATCTTTTTAAAAAAAATGTATATTTTATTGATTTTTTACAGAGAGGAAGGGAGAGAGATAGAGAGTTAGAAACATCGATGAGAGAGAAACATCGATCACCTGCCTCCTGCACACTCCCCACTGGAGATGTGCCCGCAACCAAGGTACATGCCCTTGACCGGAATCGAACCCGGGACCTTTCAGTCTGCAGGCCGACGCTCTATCCACTGAGCCAAACCATTTAGGGCATTCATCTTTTTTTTTAATGTAGCAATGTAACGTGAAGATCTTTTCAGATCAGTACACTAAACCACTTCACAATTTTAAACAACTGCCTCCTTTCACTTATATAACTGTACCCTAATTTATTTAACCATATCTCTACTGATAGACCTAAAACCCTAAAGACATTACGTCTTTAGCATAAATAGTCAGTGAAGACCCTAGAAGAGTCATCCTTCAATAGATGTGTGAATGTATCTATTGGATAAATATATAAAAGTGGAATTGCTAGGCCAAAGGCTTGTACATTTAAAATTTTGATAAATACTGCTAGGTTGCCCTCCATAAAGGTTTCACTCCTACTGACAATGTTCACCCTCTTCCCAGCCTTGCAAACAAAGTATTCTATTAAACTTTTTTTGTTGTTGTTAATTCTCACTTGAGGATATTTTTTTCTATTGCTTTTTCGAGACAGTAGAAGGAAGGGAGGGAGAGAAACATTGATGTGAGAGAGAAACATTAACTGGTTGCCTCCTGCACGTGCCCAGAGCCACTAACAGGGTCAAGAAGCAAACCTACAACTCAGGTATGTGTTCTTCACTAGGATTCGAACCCACGACTCTTCAAGTGTGCAGGCCGATGGTGTAACCACAGAGCAACACTGGCCAGGGAGCTACTAAACTTTTTATTTGTACCAACCTGATATGTAAAATACACATCTCATTGCATTGTAATTTGTATATCTGTTGTTATGAGAAAGGGTGAGCTTTTTTACATATTTAACAGATCCATTTATATTTCTTTAACTATAATCTGTCAAACTCTTTGCCCAATCTCCCAAGGTTTTCACTGCTTTTCTCATTAATTTGTAGGAGTGTTTTGATTTTGTCTTAAGTAATCTAATATCTACATTTTTCCAGGTATCCTGATATTTTTTTTAAGTCACAACTTAGCCATTTTTCCCTAATAAAAAAAAAATCATCAAATGTTAATTCTATTACAGGGGAGCTCACATGAAGTGTTCACGTGCAGAGGTTATAAATTGCTTTGAAGAAGTCCTGATTTCCTGATAATAGCTTGACAAGACTGCCTAATACCTATCGTTATACTATTTAATTTTTCTAATAGCCCTGTGATGTACATATTATTATTAATCACAATGTGAACCTCAGAGAATACGAATGCCCAGTGTCACACAGCTAGTAACTCTCCCACTCCTGGAATCTTAAAAGCCTAGTAATCCATCATCATTGGCCATCCCTCAACCACACCAGGCTCTGATTCTTCATGCCTCTCATTTCTAATAATCAATGTCTCCTCTCTTTTTCCTTCTATAAACATCCAATGAACATTTTTAAGTGCCTAATATGTGCCAGAAATCCTCTTAGGGTTCAAACAATAAAAACAAATAGTAATAAAGTTTTACTACTCTGAAAAAAAATACATGGGATGGTTGGGAAGGTAGACAGAGAAGGATACGTTAGTAAGGGCAGCCAGGACAGGCCTCTTTGAGGAGGTGACATTTAAGCAGAGATTAGAATGATCAAAAGACTATTCCAGGAAAAAGGAAACATTTGAGGTGAGTCCTTTAAAACAAGAGCAAATCCAATGTGATTGAGGAGTATCCAAAAGGCCAGTGTGATTGGAGTGGGGGGACAGACTGAAGAGGTAGTCTGGGATGCCATGTAGGGCCAGAAAAGGAGTCTGGACTTCATTCCAAGTGCAATCAGAAGACATGGAGGGATTGTAAAAAGAGAAGAAATAAGATCTGATTTATGTTTTATGCTTTATGTCACTCTGGCTGTGCTGGGGAGTGTAGGAGCAAGAGTGGAAGCAAGAAGACCAAATAAAACGCTATTACAGAAGCCCAGAAGATGGTTCTTCTATTAGGGTGGTAGCAGTAGAGATAGAAATAGATAGATTGTGAAAGTGTTTTGGAGGGAGGGTTGAGCTGAATTCCTCATGAATTGGATGTGAGGACTGAGGAAAAGAGAAGAATCCTGTACATGTGTTTTTCAACTTGAGCAATTGGTGGATGGTGATGCCATTTAATTTGAAGGAGAGAGCTTCACAGAATGAAAAGTTTGGTATTGCTGTATTATTTCCTTCTTTCCCTATGCAGCCTTAACAGACCATGCTTTCATTCTCTTCCCAATACCTTTATTTCCCTCTTCTACTTGCCCTTTAGTCCATAGTATCCAGAAGAACTTCCTCTATCCACCTCCTCTCCTCCTCAATCCACTGCAATCTGGTTACTACCCCAATAAATTCCTTCTTGCCAAACGTAACAATGACCTCCTTGTTACTAAGTCCGAGGACTTTCAGTCCTCATTTTTCTTGACCTTTCTCTAGCATTTAATACTGTTGCCAATTCCTCCCTTGGCTTCTCTGAAACTACTTGTTCCTGGTCCTGCTACCTCTCTGGATGTGCTTCCTTTGTATGCTTGTTTTCCCACCTTTGAAATGTTGTAATTTCCATAAGTTTCCAGAGTAGTTCCTCTCCTCTTTTCATGCTATACCTTTTCTGTTGGGTATGCCATCTACTTTCATAAACCATCACATTATCACATTCTGATGACTCCAGCATAGATCTCTCTCCTGAGTTCTAGACTTCCCTATTCAATTACATACTAGAAGACTTCACTTTGATAGCCCACGGACACTTCAAACTCAACATGTTTCAAATTAAACTCATTACCTTCCCTCCTAAACCTATGTTTCCTCCTGAAGTCTCCATCTCGGCAAAAGGTACCACTCTTCTGCCATTTACCTAAGTCATAAATCTACTTCTATTCCTAATCCTGCAGATAAAATCAATAATAAAATTCAGTTGGTTCTATTATCCTAAATATGTCTTGAATCCTTCTGCTCTCTCCATTTCCATTCTTGCTGCCTTAGGTGAGATCTCCATCATTTGCTGCCTCTAATGCTAATGTCCTAACCAGTTTGTTTGTTTTACAGTGTTACTCGCGCCAATAAATTCTTCAAACTGTAATGATCTTTCTAAAATGGACATACTCCTTAAAATTCATCAGTGGTTCTCCATCCGCCTTAGGATAAATTGAAGCTTCTCAGGAAGTCATACAAAACCTTACTGATCTTTCTAGGTGTATCCTTCAGAACTCCTGACGTGCATCCACACAGTGTATTAACTGAGCATCTACTGTTTTCCTGGGCACGGTCCTTCCCTCCCAACTCTCTGGGTAACCTTTTCACCTCCAGGACTTCACACATTGTACTTTTTATTTTTTTTTAACTTGGAATACATTTCTCTTTAACTTGCCCACTTGTCTGTATTACTTCTACTTATCTTTCAGAACTCCTCTTCATCTTCTATGGTTAGGGACCTTGACTATGGCCAGCCATGGTTGGGTACCCCTCTGAGCTCTCTTGTTGATATCATCTCACTGTTGTGTGATCAACTGTGTACTTATCTGTCTCCTCATTATACTATAAGTTCCTTTGAAGCAGACTATCTTATTTGTCTTTGTATTCCCAGTGTCTAGCATAGTACCTGACACAGAGCAGGCACTCAGTAATGAATAAATCAAGTGGCAGAGTGGGGTTTCAAAGTTGGGTTTTTTCTCTCTGGCACAAGTCTCACATTTCTTCATGCTGCTTCTTAATATCTTGAATCTGAAAATTTCAAAAATCTGTGCTAGGTATATTTTTGCCGATTAGTATTTAAAATACAGGTAAATAGGTATATTAGCTCCATGAGGATTCAGTTGATTATTTCTTGTGTAGCTCTTTTTCATCATTCCACTGTTGTGCTCATCCAAGTATTTTGGGTTAACTAAATCTAACGTGACTTAAAGCCCTTCCCATACAATTTTATATCCTTTCTGTTGCTGCTACAACATCACTACACAAGCAGAGTAAGTACATTGAGAGTAAGATAAATTTCATTTGATTGTCTGAAAACTGACAATGATGTATCAACAGCAACTCATTTCCCATTACAATGTCCTCCAAGGTCACTATGGGTAGGTATTACAGTTTCAGTGTCACAATGTAACATGGCAAAATCCAGCTAAAATCGAAATTCAATATTATCACAGAAACTTGTAAATGGAAGGAAGCTTAGACATCTTTGAGTCCAGCACTGTCGTTAAACTTCCATGAGGAAATTGACAGGAGAAGAAAGGCCTGGACTGGCTCGCCCAAGGTCCTCTGGTCTACAGAAATGGGAGCAAATTTCCCAACTTTCAGTCAGCTGACCTTTCCTCAATGCCAAATACATCTTATGTTTTCCATCTAAACAAATTATCTACATCAGGACCCACCAAACTGTTTACATAGTGCTTATCTTTATGATATTGCTTTTGTGATATCCTTGTTATAAAGAGGAAGGAACTGGGGGGAAAAGCAAGGGACACAGGGGATTGGTAAGAGACAAATAGTCCTCAGAGTGATGGGCTCTTATTTGTCGTGTAGCCTTGTGATCACACGGTGTTCTCTGAGCCCAAGTGCTAACCCTGTGCTCCCAGGGCCTGGATTCCACTCAATTCTGTGCCTTATTTGGCCTAAATGAGTTCCCCAGCTTCAATGTGTATTTTTTTGGGCTTCATTTTAGAAATATCATCCTAAATCTACTCTCTACTTGAGTTTGTTTTACTTCTAATGCTGAGGAATGAAGATTCTGGGTAAAAGAAAATAAAGATGACGCGTTTTCCTAGGACCTAGGCTTTCCATTTCAAGAATGGGTTCCTCAAATGGCAAACGGGGCAGTCTACTTTATTCCTCAAATGATGACATGTTCCACGCAAATTAGTATTTAATTGGACTAATTTGTTTTCACAGAAAGCACGAATTTCTTTCCAAGAGGATCAGTTTGATAATGTTTTACCAGCTAGTGCTGGGAGACCAAATATAGACCAGTTCTGAGAAACAGGAAGTGAACCTGACTGGTCTAGTCTGCTGTCCCTGGCAGTGACGCAAATACAGAAATCAAATTAGGAAAACAAGATACGTGGGTGTGAGGCCATCGACGATCATGCAGGATGCTACAACACAGGCAGGAACGCTTCTAACCCAACGCCATTCATTATAATAACACCCTGAGAAATGTGACTTGCACAGAACACGCTGGTGATTGGAAAGCAGGAGCCCGAGTTCCCTAGCAACAGCATGTGCTTCGGAGACAGTCATTAGCCTTTCCGTGAATCCCACCAACCCCTTACTTTTCTAAACATATGACTGGCATTAAAAAAAAAAAAAAGATGTTTCAGAAAACATTTTAAAATCTCCAGGAGTGACTGGAAAGGAATAATAATAATAATAATAATAATGATAAAAGGTTTTCCTGAGAACTGCACTCAGGTAAAAGCAATAATGTCCATATGTGCCCAGCCTGTCCCTACACCCACTGCTCTCAGTTCTGTGTTTCTGACGCCCCTCTGGTAAAGGGCAGTGGAGGTGAAATTGTTCAGCGGTGAAGGCCGTCCCCTCATCATGGTCAGACAGCGCGTGAGTAGTGGGGTCGGCAGCTTGTGTGGGGCGGAGGCCGATGGGGATGGAGGCGAGCGAACATCAGCGCACAGTCTTGTTCTCCTTTCAACAGGACAAATGACTCTGGTTGCAGGAGGGTGGTGCGGGGAACGAAGCTCTTCTTCCTATCGATTGTTTAATTGCTCCAGTGGCTGTTTGTCTGAGGCCACTGGCCAAGAGCATTATTATTTTCGTGGCTAAAGTGAGGTTGGGCAGGTTTCCATACCGTTCCCTACTTTTAAACAGGTCAGCGCCTCGCGCTCAGCCAGGCTGTAGGAATAGGGTGCATGTTGACTTTGACTACTCAGTTCTGCCCTGAAGAACCAGTGCTGGTGGGATGGTGGGTCTCAAACCCGGAATGATCGCCTCTAGCTCTGTCCTGGGCTGGGGACGCACAACTCCTCTGGAGCCTGAGTCAACTGCGGGCCGTTATTCGAGTGGTCATTATGGCTGCGTTTTCCTGGTCACCCTTACTCTGGCCTAGGTCCCTCTCAGCTGGCCACTGGGCTCCTTCGGTTTGGCCCGGGTGACTCCTAGTTCTCCCCACCTCCCCGCCTAACCCCCCTGCGCGCTCCCTTCCCAAGGCGACCACCTGCGCCGCCCCACTTACCATCTGCCCGCGGGGAGGGCCCCCGAGGTAGCGGAGCCCTCCCTGCTCCAGGGAGGCTCGGGGGAGCTCGGTGTTAGCCTCCAGCCCTTCGCTACCGGAGAGATCAGGTTCCTCCCCTCCTCCCCCTCCAGCGCCGGCCGCCCTCTTCTTGCATGACACAGCAGAACCGCAGCTGCTGCAGCGAGTCCCAACCATCCGCCCAGGAAGCGTCGCAACCCGGGCTCCGGAGGGGCGGAGGGGGGCGAGGCGGGGAGCCACCGCCAAGGGGGTTCTTGCCCCCACTTTGCGCCACGCACTCTTTTCCCAGCCCAGGGGCACGGACACCAAATGTGGCTAAAGCCGACCAGGCCGAGCTGTTGAGGAATGCAGGGGTTTGGCGGCAGAAAGGATGGGACCAGAGAGGCGGGGGTGTGAAGGAGACCCCAGGAGGGGCAGGGCTTTGCAGGCAAAGAAGGGGAAGAAGAGGCCAAGAAGTCAAAGGCCAGGCTCTGAAGGAGAATAAAGGAGGTCAAAGAGAGGTAAGGAGGTAGAGTTGCTGAGAAAGGAGACCGAGCTGGAAGGGGGGGGGGGGTGGGGGGGAGGGGGTTGGGGGAGGTTGGGGGTGGGGGGAGGCTGGGAGGGGAGGGAGCTGCAGGGGAAGGAGGACTGGGAGGGAGTATTTGGGGAGGCCTGAGCCAAGTACCCTGGCAGCATGGGGCTGAATTGGGAGGCAAGGGAAGGAAAGAGGAGAGGGGAGGAAGAATTAACGCATTGGATAAGAAGGTAAAAATTGGGGGACATACTATGGAATTATTAGAAGGGCTGTCTGGGAGCTCATTCATCATGGCTGATGAGGTAAACTGATGAGGTGGAAAGAGATCGTTAATTGAGGCAAAACCAAAAGAAAGGGTGATCTACACCCCACTCTTAGTTGTATGCCAAGTTTTTAATAATTCTGCCAATCCAAACAGGGAGTTTTCCTTATACATGGAAAAGCATGAACTGAAACATAGAAATACCTATTTAGCTTAGATTTACAGGATAAAATCTCCACGGTCCACACAAACTTTAAGGCAGGTATTTGGGATTTAAGTCATCAGTCCATAAAGGGGTTGTGATTCAATAATAGCAAAGGCACCCAAAACTGATGTTACAGTATCCACCCATCGCTGGACTTTTAAGTCTTTCGTAGTGGTTATTAAATGTTAGCAAGGATGACAAAATTGACGGTTCAAAATATTAAAATGTTCACCTCTCCCTCTCTCCCTCCCCCCCCTCTCACACACACACCCCTCTAATTTCTAGTGTCTAGCATGTAAAGTATGATGAAGGGAAGAGCGTGTTTCCCTGATAATGTTAGTTCCCACCAGCACTCTATGCATTTTACAGCAGACCAGCTGCTCCTCACCATTTCAAAGAATGTGGTCAGAAAGTAATACAGAAACTGCCACTCTGGTTTTGTCTGTACCTTCCAGGTCATATCTTCGTGCCTCACTTCCTGACACAAACAAGTTTTCACTGTTGTCAGCAACAAAGCCCTGATACAGCTGCGGGAAGAAAACGGCATCGCATTTTTGTCTCCTGCAAGCATCATCCACAGCTACCGGAGGAATGTAATTCCAGAAAGCTTTAAAGCTGGCGGTGATGGTAATTATGTATCAAATGCCCGATTCTATTTCTGTTATTATTGTTCTGTCATTTCTGTTCTACCCAAGAGCTGGCTGAACTCGCAGAGGTACAAATCCGGTTTTTCTTTTCTTTTTTGATCTGGTAACATGTAATCAGACCTGATGGAGCACTCACTGCTCTTGGGGGGGAAATAAAGTGGGAGCCACGAAATGTCATTTTCACGGAGCGTGGGTTTGGTGACTGTAGGGAAGGATTTAAGGACGCTCCTTCTGTTCGGTTTTCTACGTGATGAGCCAAGGCTGCTCGCGCACGCAGACGCCGCGGCTCCCGGATGCTGCGGCTCCCTTATCTGGGCTCGGGCAGCGCCAGGAGCCCCTCCAGGACGCCGCGAGCCGCTCGCGGTGGGTGGTGGTGCGAGCGCCGCGGCCGCGGCCGCCAGTCCTGCTGCTGTTGTTGCTGCTGCGGCTGCAGTCACGTGGGAGCCCCTTTAAGTTTCCATAGAGAAGCCTCTCCGGTGTCACATGATGGACATGATATAATGAAACAACACCGTGGAGAGGAAAGCATTAGGGGAGCCCACGGCTACGAAAACAAGTGAGTGAGAAGAGGCGGGAGGAAGAGAAACTACGCCACCTCCCCTGCAGCCGAGCCGCCCGCAGCAGCAGCAGGCGAAGAGAAGGGGGCGACGCCGGGGGAAGGCGGGCGGCCGGGAGACCGGGTCCTCCGCCCCGGCCCGGGGACCCCGCCGCCCGCCGCCCGCCGCCCACCGCCCACCGCGGAGAGAACAACTTTCAGCCGGCAGCCTCGGCCCGCCTGCACCTGTCTCCGGAGCCTCCCTCGCTCCCCGGGATGATCAGAGGGAAATGCGAGGAGAACATGCTCTACAAATATTACATGCGCATCGTTTTCCCCCGAGCGCCTCGCTCTGGAGGACGGAGAGAGAACGGGATTGAAGCGGCCGCTGGGGTTCAGCCCCAAGGTAAGCGCTGGAGGGCGGGGAGAGCCGGCCCCACCGGCAGGACCGCGGGCTGGGAATTCTGTTCTCCCTTCAGACCCCTCGGGAGGGGGACGAGGCGGCCCCGGCTGCTGGCGACGCGGATGGGTGCGATGGTCCAGCAGAAACATTTCCACTGTGGACTCTGCTGTCTCCTCTTTCGCACGCCCCGAGCTCCCACCCTCCGAGTCCCCGGGGGTCCCATGCCCGCCCCCGGGAGGGGGCCGCAGGTCGCGGCCGGGGCGTTGGGAGCCGGGTGCGGGAAGGTAGGGGTCCTGGCAATGCCGGGGCCATTTCGCCATGTTTGTGTTGCTAAGATCACTTTCCTCCCCTTTGAGGTGGCTAGATGCCACTTGCTCCTCCGGAGCTGCTGCCGGGTGGAGAGTTTTTTTTTTTTTTCAATGTCCGCATTCCAACTAATGTTGCGCAGATAAAATTCAAACTTGAGGTAAACAGAGGAGGAGGGGGAGGAGGGGGAGGAGGAGGAGGGGAGGGAGGGAGGGAGGGAGGGAGGCTGTTTCCATTTCGAGATCCCACCTCTTCACTCTGCGTAGACCGACATCCCGAACCTCCCGAGCGCTCGCTGGTGCCCCCCGCCCACCCCGCCTTTGGTGTCCGTGTCCACCAGAAATAAGGCGGCGCAGCAAAGGGGGTGGGGGGCGTTGCTTGTAGAGGACGCGGCGCCTGGGTTCCCTAAGGGAGAAGCACCCCTGTCCCTCGGGCCCCTGGCTACTCCCTCCTTTCGCCGGGAGGGACGTTGGGTGCCCGGGTTTGCTTGGAAGCTGGGGGGCCGAAGGACGCGCTCCCGGGCGGGGCGGGGGGATGCCAGCCCCTCTCCCTGACTTGAGGGAAGGGACGGGATTGCGCCCGCTCCGCCCCGGCGCGGCCCGGGAGGCGGGCTGGGTGGGTCCCAGGTGTCCAGCGGGCGGGTGGCGTGGCAGGTGTGCGGTGGGCACTGCTGTTTGTAAGTTGCCCCGGGAGGGACGGCGAGGGAAGTCTGAAGGCGAGTGGATGGGCAGAGCTGCGTCTTGTCTTCCGGCGGATTAAGGAGAAAACTCAATACGTTCCTCCCCTGCCCCTACTCCTACCCCCGGTTTAAATGTCGGATTCGGCTGGAAGCTAGGCTGAAGGGGAGAGGGGATGGCTAAGGGCGAGAGTGAGCTTCGTCATGCGGGGAGCTGGGCTCTGACAGCTGGGAGGCATGCCCCCCTCCCCCCGGGCTGGAGGAGCGGGCTGGGTGGCCCGCTATAGGGGCGACGCCCCCGGGGTGGGAGCTGGCGGGGGGTCCCTAAGGGCTCGGGGTCCGCAGCCCGGGTCGCGGGGAGCGCGGTGGCAGGAGGAGCGGCCACGTGAGGGATCTGCGGAAGCGCTGCGCGGAGGGAGGCGGGCGAAGTGCGCAGCGGAGTCGTGACGGCGCTGACACGGGGCCGCCGCGGGCGGGGGGCCGACTCGCGCGGGCCCGACCCCAGGCCCGTGGCGACGGTTTGACGCCGAGCGGTGGGTGCGCACGCCGGGGTTCTCCCCGGGGAGACCGTTTCCGGGCGGGGCCCCCGCCCCGAGCGAGGCTGTAAACAGGGTGGCGCCCTCTGCCCTCCGGCCCCGGGGCTGCCGGGGCGCGCGGCCGGCGGCGCCCGGGGTGACGGAGGCGCGGCCGCGGCGCCGGGCATTGGCGGCGGGGACGCGCCCGCTCCCCGCTCCCCGCTCCCCGCGCGCCCCCGCCGCCGCCCGGCCGCCTCTGTTTTTGTTTTGATGGAGCCCGCGTGCAGCTGGCGCGTGTCGAGTCACGTGCCGTGGGCGGGAGGGGCCGGGGCGCGGGAGCGGAGGGCGCCGTGACGCACCGGTCCCGGGGCGAGGCGGCCGCGGGGGGCGGCGGGGGAAGGGGCGAGGGGCGTGTGCCCTGGCAGGTCCGGATCGTGCCCGGGGTCGGTCGGGTCGTGGAAGTTGGTCCTCCGTGGGCCGCCTTCTGACGTGGTGTCAATGCCGAGTTCGTCGCCACAGCAACCACCCGGGGTGCGGGGCCGGCCTGCGCGCTGGTTCGGTCAGGTCAGAAATCAACAGATTTTACCGGAGCGTGGATTCCTGGACACGGAGATGCCTACCTGTAATTTGTCCTTCATCCTGCTGCGCATTATAAGCATCTAGAGAGCTTTAGAGAACATTGCGATGCTACCCAATTCAGGACCAATGGAACCCAAATTCAAGTAGGGCGTGGACACTATGTATTTAAAAACCCCTCCCTAAGCGCTTTTGATGTAGAGAGAGGGGTGACAGTTTTTAGAGAGAACCAGCTTGAGGGAATAGTTGTGGAACTATTCATCTTTAGGAATGAAATGGTAAAAATAGCTAGAGTAGCTACCATTTATTCATCAGTCACTACGTGGGGGGTCACTGGGTGCTGGCGTGGTGCCTACGCAGACACGGATGTACTTCCTTGATGAAACATTGTTTACCCATTTCACGGTTGGGGAAACCGAAGCTCCGGAGGTTAAGATTGGTCAGCGATGATCCCCGCATGGTACCCAGGTAGGCTGACTTCAGAACCCATCCTCAGCCATTCCATATGCTGCATTGGGAAACATACCTTCACTTACGGGCCACATGTCTGTGTGACGAGGACTGGTTATATGTTTGCCTACGGGCCAGCGAATTTATATACATGCATTTATATAGTTAGGTATTTTTATCTGGAAAGTTTTGCTTGTTATTAAAGAGAGGAGAATCACTCGTGAGTCAAGAAAAGCCTATGGGCTACCAATATTTCCAGGAGTTTCTTGTGAAGAGAAGAGCCAGGGTATCCCAGTAATTCGAAGAAAACCCATTCCGTGGGAGTTTTTTGTTTTGAGAATGGAACACACGTGTAAAGTGAGGGGAAGAGTCCAGAAGATGCAGATATTTTCCAGGGATTTACATGAGCAGCCACGGAAGCCCTTTAGGTTGCTGGGCATGATGTAGTTTTGGTGGTCACAGGCTGGCGGTAGCCCAGAGAACGAGGCAGTGTACCGAGTGGCATAAGTTCTGCCATGAAAATTTTGGAGGAAAACGACTACTTTGGTCTGGAGTACAGTAGCATGACTTCTGTAGCCCCATTCTCCCTGGGATTTCTTTCACTTTCTCCTGGTCAGATAAACTCAGTGCGAATGTTTAGCTCTGGGGGTAACCCATTTGTTTGGAAAATGTGTTCATTGATACATTTTCCAAGGGTATCCCAAATAAACCCGCAAGAAACACAGATTTCCTGAAAACAGGGTTACAGTTAAAATGTTCTTGTATTAAATATGTATTACTAAATGGTACTGTGTCACCAAAAAAAAAAAAAAAAAAGTCTTGGTGTTCCTTCTAACAATTGTCATCTAATATTGTTAGCTGTATGGTAGGCACAGCAGTAGGCATAGTACTTGTCAAGTTGTAGGGATCGGTTTTCCTGTTGCTTGCAAGCTTTGCTGAGGAGAGTTTACAGACACCTACCAAGGCAAGCTTGACATCATCCTCAGTAGTGTCATGTTGAGGTCTGGCATGGAAATAGCTCCCCAGCCCCACCACCGTCTCTCATTCTCATCCCCTTCCCTGTTAACCACCAAGGACACGTTCCTCCAGCATTGCCAAACCACTGTGGTTCCTTTGCACAGCCCTGCCCAGGTTTCTCTTCTGCAGCGTGCCCCCTTCAGGAAATGTCCCCCGGTTTCTTCTCAGAACACGCTCTATAAACGCCCCCTCTGTGTCACCTCTATGTCTGGTACACACCAGTGCCTCACTGCGCGTGTCACAGTGTATCCTATTGTTTTTGTTTACAAGTTTGGCACCCCCACTAAACTGAGCTCATGGAAGGTGGGAATGGTGATTATTTACCTCCGTGTGTCACTGACACACAGTAGGCACTTAAGTTGATTGCGTTGGCCCGGATTGAGTTCGAGTTGCATTATTAGTGTCACCCATCTTCATTCTTGACTGCCCTCACCAGCCCTGCTGCTGTGTACTGGGCTAAAGCACGACCATGTACAGAGAATACAAACTACTACCAACATGTTTTTATGAAAGGAATAGGAAGGACGGGGCAAAATGTAATCAATTTGTCACTTGTTTCTTAATTTCACTCTCAGTTGACCAGTTGGTCAGCACGACTTTCTTTGGTTACTTGTGTACACGGGGAGAGATGCTCCACATGATCACTTTCCTGTTTAGGTAGGAAGAAATGGTACTCCATTGCTGAAGGACATACTTTTATGTGCCATAGCCGAGCACAGGTGCTTCATCACATCTTATTACGCTGTAACTTTCAGATTTAGTATTACCAGAGGTATTTGCAGAGCAGCACTGTCCCCTGGAGCTTTCTGAGATGATAGAAGAATGATTATAATGATAGATTTTTAATGACTTAGAAGTGATAGTCACTAGCCACTTGAGGTGATTGAGCACGTTGAAGTTTGGCTAGTGTGACATAGGAACTGAATTTCTAATCGACTTAAATATAACTAGTCACAAGTGCCTAGTAGCTGCTTGATTGAACGGTGCAATTATAGAGTATTTGACAGGTAAACATTTAGGCTAAGGTATTAAAATCTTGAATCATTTCTGAGGGCTTAACACTATGCTTCCCATGATAAGCTGTTACTGGATGATATTTTGAGGCCTTCCTATGATAGAACATTTGTCTGTGTGTTCTGTGAGCCTTTCGTGTAGTTCACTGGTCTCCCTTTTTTTTAGGAGCCGCGTGAAGTGATGATGAGTAATTATTTACAAATACGATGGATTTGAGCCCTTGGTGTATAAAACTAAGTGAGAGTTCCGTGAGCTAACCGATGTTTCTCTAAGAGGAATTGTTAAGAGCAGGCAGTTTATTAGTCCTGCTGGCCGTTGTATCTCCTAGTGCCTGGTATAGTACCAGACACATTGTGAGTGCTCATAAATATTTGTTGATGGAATGAATGTTCAAATAATCTAACCCCTCTAATTTAGCTTTCCAGGGGTATATTGTGGAGCTGAGGAGGCGGCCAAGGAATTCAGTAACTACACTGAACTTACAGTTCTTCCAAGGAATGCCATCTCCCCAGAGGAATTATTGTTAACTAGGTGACTGATTTCTTTCTTGTACCATAAGTAGCAGGCATTGTTACCTTTCTTTGATGATGGATTGAAAAACAAAGTCACAAGAAGATGTGGTGCTCAGGTTGTAGAGAGTTGGAAGTGTAAATCGAGTTGAGTAGTTAGTTTCTGTTGCCTTCTTCACTCAACCATGAATATTCTTCAGAGAAATAAAATCAGGCACTGAACTATGTTAGTTAGAAAGTTTGGTTTGTAAAAATAAAAGGTAGTAATATATGCTAATGGAGTCTGAAAAGAGGACTGAAATACCTCTTGGATGGCATGCCATTGAGTAAACAGCTTTATATGAGAAACAGGACTGGAAACATTTCTTAAACCTCTAAATCTCCGCCTGTGGTAATCCTAACACCCAAGTTTTAAACTTCTCAACGAGAATATTTGAAACGCAAATGGAAACAGATGTTTAGTTGTGCAGATAACCAACGCGAGGCTTTGAAATACTTATATAAAAAGGTATGAGATACATCAAACATCTGTTTAGAACGAGAGCCTTAAGGCTGGAAATTGTAGATTTCACTTCATGTGGTCGATGCAGTATGTGGTGTAGAGCATGTGAAAGGTACTGTGCAGCCGACTCCCCGTGCTATGCATCAGGCGTACATACTCGTGGTGCTGTGTGTGGCTGGCTTACAGGCCTGTCCTTGTTCCTAGTTCACAGGCTACCGTCTCATCATTCTGCCACTAGGTGCCACAAATGAAAACGAATTTTATACTAGAGTAAATAAAACATAAAATATAGATCTGTTGTTTTTAAAAAAAATCATACTGTGTATTCCAAGATAAAACGTGAAGTTTTCTTTTTGGGGGTGTGTGTGTGTATTACTTTCTCTTTTAGCAGTTTCTGGCCCCTTAGTCCTTTATGATTGATTACTCTCTTACTTTCTCTTTTAGCAATTTCTAGCCTCTTAGTCTGTTATCATTGCTCTTCTAACACCTTTGGTGTGAACT
The DNA here is from genome assembly GCF_964212035.1 of Myotis nattereri. Lineage (NCBI taxonomy): Eukaryota > Metazoa > Chordata > Mammalia > Chiroptera > Vespertilionidae > Myotis > Myotis nattereri. Next base: position 22,920,383 of record NC_138086.1, on the reverse strand, counting down.
CTCTTGGTTGGGGGGAGAAGCCCACAAACCAAAAACAAACCATCAACCATAGGTTCCATAAATGACTGCTGTTGCCCTCAAAACTGAACCAAAACACTACCATAAAAAGACAAAACCCACCACTGCTATCAGCAACACAGTTAACCCAGGCAACCAAATAAATAAGGCCTATGGGATTTGAGTTGTTGCTTTTGTGGCGAGGTCAGTAATATGAAGTCCCTTTGTAGATGTGAAATGTAAATTACATATGACAAACTATTGTATATTTTGCCTACCTAACTATGTAGCAGTGATACAAGAATCCACACTGCACTGTGGATCTCAATCTGTTTGGCCTTAAAGACCCGATTGGGCAACTTGGGTTCAGGTGTATAATTTAAGAATCATTTTGAAAGTTTATTGAGAGCTGTCTCTCATGATTTGGTCACTAACTTGATATAAGAATTGAAGGAAGTAACTGGCTTCCTATCTTTCTCTTCAGTGGAGTGGTTGGGTTGGATCAATGGTTCTCAGACCCTGGTGCGCATTTGAATTACTGAGGGCTAGTTAACACCCAGCTGGGCCCCACCCCAGAGTTTCTGACTCAGTGGAGTAGGGTGGGCCTAGTAATCTGCCTTGCTCACAAGGTCCCAGGCGATGCTGTTGCATTTTGAGGGCCGCCGGTGGATTAAATAATCTAAAGTTTTGTGATTCTGTGCCTGTTTCCCCCCCTTTTCAAGTTGCAGCACCTGTTCTTTGATTTCTGCAACGTTATGGCATTTAAAGATTTCTGTCTGGCAAACTGAGTTTTAAACGTTTGAAATGGGTTAATTTTTATTTTGAGAGTTTTCGAGAATTCTCGAAAACTTTGCAGAAACTTTGGGTCTCGGATTAGGTATACTTGCCCAATAGTAAGTAGATTCTCTAGTTAAAATATATTGAGATATTTCTGATGTTATTCAGTGACAAAACTATTTGCTGCTCCTTAAACCTAAACGTAGTATCAAATCTAATCACGTACCTTTTAATACACAGCGACAGGGCACGATGGGGGCACATTACACAATTGTGGGCTCACTAGGTAAAGCGGCTTCTGCGGGACAGAGTTCTTGTCCTCGTACTCTTGGCTTGGGCCCACGGTTGGCTCTGGTAGCATTAACCTGGGTGTCCTCTGAAGATCATTGCCTCGTAGAAGGGTCATGGCTGCAGGAGGGAGATGCCCGTCAGGGGGATGAAGAGTAAGTCAGGGCACAGCCATCCCCTATTTTGAGAGCTTTGGGGAGCAGTGGAGGCTCTGCAGTCTCTAAATGAAGGAGGCAGAGATACCAGGAGGCATCGTAAAGCCTCACTGTTCTTACTTATCCAGAGTGTATGGGGGGAGGGCACGAAGGAGAGGTTCATGGAGATTCCAAGACCTCACCAGGTGGTGCCCTGGAAGCGTCCCGATTGCAGATTTCAGTAGCCCTCCCCGGTGACCTGGAGTCAGGTGGGCTGAGGTTTGCGGTGAGTTGAAGTAAAGCTTGACATCTTATCTGAGAAAAGGAAAATAAAAAATAAGAAATGGGTGAGGAGTAGGCATTGGGAGGGTAAAAATGAAAGGTTTGTAAGTTTTTAAATGTTCTAAAACTTTGTGTGGTAAGACTAGGCTAGTTAATAGCATAGGCTTCTTTGTTAGAAAATAAGTGAAAGCGTTTTCCTTTTCATTTCTGCTGAATACCTGAGAATATCACCAGATGCTGTTGTTTGACTTGAATCAGACGCCTTTCAAAGTCACGAGTAGATTCAACCAGTGCTTACCTGTTAGGATTGTTTTAGGGTCCTTAACGAGTTTTAAATCAAATTCCTGGAAGGTACGTGCGATCCCTATTGCTGGGGGTGTTTTATGGATTAGGAAACAAATCATTTGTGTAGCACAGGCCACAACGCTGGGCGACAGCCAGGAGATCTCACTGCTTTTTATATCTACTAGTTTTAATTTTATCTTAAAATTCTGTTTTCTATCTGCTTTTATAAAATGGCTGACCCTTAAATCTTAGAGTTGATCTAGCATCCATATTATTGATTTTAAACTATATTTCATGGATACAGCCTTGGATTTTGAGCTACTGTTTATTTCTTTGAGAATGACGTGTGTTATACAGTCATTTCTTGACTGAAATATCTGTGACATAATCTGTGAAATTGTTGTGACTTCTTTAGACTTCACAGTTTGAAGGTAGGGTTGGCAGTCTGTATGACGAGTGCTGGGCATGGCCCATGGGCAGCAGAGGGAGGGAGGTTTTTGTGTGATTCTCTCTCTCTCTCTCTCCCTACCCCCCCCCCCCCTATATATATAGTATTTTTTTTCATTGATTTCAGAGAGGAAGGGAGAGGGAGAGAGATAATAGAAATATTGTGATGAGAGAGAGAGAGCCATTGATTGCTGCCTCCTGCCCACCCCCTACTGGGGATGGAGCCTGCAACCCAGGCATGTGCCCTGACTGGGAATCGAACCGTGACCTCCTGGTTCATTGGTTGATGCTCAACCACTGAGCCACTCCAGCCGGGCTCCCCCCATCTTTTTTGAAGTTTCTCCCCCACCTCTTCCTCTCAGGACCTTTTAAAAGCCTCCCGTGTCTTGGAGGGTTAAGACCCTTTTCTTCAATGTAATCACACTAGCACTAGGCAGCACCTGCCGTCGGCGTCCACATCTCCTGAGGGTTCTCTCTTCCACCTTCTGACATGTCTGTTTGTCTCGCACCGGCCTTCTGGCCTCCGGCGAGCCGGACCTTCCTCTGCATTTCCTTCACGGTCCTGCCTCTGCATCTTCTTCCTTTCCCTGCCACAAGTTCTCTTTCTGTGCGGTGGCTGGTCTTCCTTGGGCTGGTGGAAAGAGGACTGAAGTAGAACAGTGTTTGTACTGATGATTCGTGGGTACCTGCCACTGGATACTGCGCTAGCGCTTTACATTCTTTCCACTGATTCCAGCTCCCACCAGCTACTGGGTCGTGGAAGAGTGTCCCAGTCTCTGCCAGAGGCTCCTGGTCTGTAAAATGAGGGGTGAGTGAGTTTCTGGCCCTAAAGGGCTGTGATTGAGCGTATTCACATCTCATTGTGAACCCTTATAAGAGTACTTTCGCTTTTTGAAAGATACCTGTTAACAAGACCGGGCTCAGTGTAGAGTGATGCTTGAGCACAGGACCAGGAGATCCAGGATCCCTTAGCTAGACTGTCTGCAGTGTGGCTGGCTGCTTTTTCCTTCAGGAGCTAGGGATGGGTCTCAGGGCTCTCTCTTCTCTACCCTTGTACTATCTGCATCGAAGATCTGAAAGTTGAACCTGAGCGCTCCGCTTGGGGAAGGCTTGTGGACCTGATGCTTGGGAGATTGTGCTGCTGCTCATCTCCACGGTGAAAGAGCTGGGCTTCTGAAGCATCCTTCTGCCGGGGGGAGTTTCTGGGAACCTACCGAATACTTCTATTTATTCTTAAGCAACTCCTAAAAAATGCTACCTCAGATCTTTCTCTCACAGAATTGTACGTGGCCGGTGACCTTGAGTGCGTGTGTCCTATTTCTAGGGGGATTGTTGTTAGTACCGAGTCTTCCTGTAACGCTCACATGGACACCAAGCTACTTATCTGTTCATTGCCAAGGTCACTGACAGTTGTTTTGTTTTCTGCGATTATACTGGAGTAACGTGTTCAGTGCACATACTGTCCATTTTCTAAAAATCTATAACTATATCTTTTGTTTCTTTATGTTTCAGAGAGAGTAAATATTTCTTCATCTTTTCCTATTTTTTTTCAGCATTTCAAAATCTTATAATACCTATACTTATAGGCTCTATCCCAAAAGACTTTGTGATGACTTTTCAGTTTTTAGCAATTATTGTCTGAAATGCAAGTCCTTGATAAAAAGTGAACAGTATTTTTAAAGAAAATGCCATTCATAGCCTTTCTTTGGATTTTAACTTTGAAATATGTTTTCCATTTCATGCCTTTTAATTTGTGTAAGGTTACGGTGCTTGCTATGTTTGTAGGCTTCTATTTTCATGGCAAAAGACATAAAAATCCTCCTATTCTTCCACTTTTAAAGGCTTTGGAATTAAGATTCCTTCTGCTACTAATCTAATTATTTTGAAAAGACACATAGGAGTTTTCTCTTTGCCATGTATACATCTGTGTATATATGTGTATATATATATTTTTTTTGTCATACGAGGACTTTATATTATAGACTTAGTGAATCAACACCTTATTTAGTCAATTTATATTATCTGTAGAATGAAGATCATTTGAGATTCTGAGCAATAGAAATATCCCAACAATAGGTTTGCTTTTTTTTTTTTTAATGTATTTTTGTTTTTTGTTAATCCTTACCTGAGGATATTTTTCTTTTGATTTTTAGAGAGTGTGGGAGGGGGAGAGACACAGAGAGAGGAACATCAGTGTGAGAGAGAGACATCGATTGGTTGCTTCCTACATGTGCCCCAACCAGGGCTGGGGATTGAGCCTGCAACCGAAGTACATGCCCTTGACCGGAATCGAACCTGGGACCTCAGTCCTCGGGCTGATACTCTATCCATTGAGCTAAACCGTCTAGGGCAGCAGGTTTGCTTTTTAAAGATTTTAAAAATTATTATCCATGTAATAGCTGAAGAGCCTTATAATAATTGAAGAGCATTTGCTCTCATGTGAGGTACTTGAGGGTGGCAAGATACCCTGGGCTCATTCTGGGCCAATGGTCCCCACCCCTTGATGGAGGAGGGGCCCACATTGAAGCAGCGACGCCCTGGGAATATGACTGGAAATGCCCCCTCCTGATTGTGTTTTGTTGTTGGTTTTGGAGAGTACCAGTTGTTTGAAAGCACTGAATTGCAGTTTTACAAGTACACACATTACTTGCTAAAACATCTTTTTGGATCCCTGTGCTCTTCTGGAGTTCAGAGTTGCAAGTTCTGGGAAGATTACGCATCAGGAGCATGTCAGGTCCTGGACATGCCAGGTAAACAGCCCAGTGTGCTTGGATTGCACACTGTGTTACTTTTCACACATTGGAATCCTCCTAATTCTCCACAGGGAGTCTAAGAACAGGAACAAGTAAACATGTCCTATCCGGGCAGACTTTCTGTCCAAAACTAAACAAAAGAAAACAAACAAAAGCACTTAAACGGCTGGTGGCATGCTGGCGCACCCTGGCCTGGGGTACTGACACACCATTTCTGGCCAGTCCTCTCCTGCTTGTTTATTCTCTTTCCTTTCCATGTTCTTTACTCTATTGATGTCCCCCCCCCCCCCGTTTTTTTTTCTTTCTTTTTCTTTTTGGGTCTTTTCTGTTACATCTGTTCTTCATCTTTACTCTTTTGCTTTTTCCCCATTCCTGGTATGGACAGCCTCGTAACATCCTACGGTTATCACAGGCATCTTTTTAGCCTGGCTAATGGCAGACCAGAGCTTAAGAGAAGTTTTACTCTGACATTTTACTCTGACTATAGTCTGTAAAATTCCATGCCACTGCAAACTATTTCTAAAGAGTTTAATGCATTTATATAGCACTAGAGGCCTGGTGCACAAATTCGTGCACCAGTGGGGTCCCTCGGCCTGGCCTGTGGGATTGGGTCGAAACCAGCTCTCCAACATCCCCCGAGGGTTCCCAGATTGTGAGAGAGCACAGGCCAGGCTGAGGGACCCCCACCCATGCACGATCGGAGCCGGGGAGGGATGTGGGAAGTTGGCCAGACAGGGAGGGACCACAGGAGGGCTCTAGCGCGTGTCTGGCCCTTCTTGCCCAGTTCTGGTCAGCCGGACCCCAGTAGCAAGCTAACCTACCAGTCGGAGCATCTGCCCCCTGGTGGTCAGTGCACGTCATAGTGAGCGGTTGAGTGGCCTTAGGATATCATTAGCATATTACGCTTTGATTGGTTGAATGGAAGACTGGATGACCAGGCACTTATCATATTAGGCTTTTATTATATAGAATTTTTCATGTTAAATGGAAAAGATAATGTGAAATGTAAAACTTACCAAACTCTTTGGGATATATAAATAGGCATTCAGTGGGTTTCAGATTGAAGTTAAATTTTGTGCAAAAGGATATTCTAAAATTTAGGTAATAGCAATCATGTAGATGATGTTTTTCAGGATTCTTTTTACTTATGAAATTTTTGATAAACATATTGTTTGGGTTAAAATAATGTGTTTAAATGGCCTAATCTATAACAAAGTTTTGTATAAAAAATGTGACAGCATCAAATGTGTTTTAAATATCCTACTATTACTTATGCCACTATCAAGGATCGGAGTATATTAGAGCTCTAAGAGGCTTTGAAGCTAGTTTAATTCAATCTAAATTTATAGATGAGACAATTTACTGAATTTACACACGTGGTTAGTGGCATAGTTGACCACAGGTAGGTCTTTTACGTCCCACTCTGGTTTTTTTTGGACAGAAAATTAAATTTATGAAATTTTAGAAGTAAAATAGGCAGGGAAGCCTGAGAAAAGTGAGTTCTAAACCTAGCTTGACTTCATTAGTTCTGAGATGTTGGACTAGGTGTTCAACCTCTCTCATCTCAGTCTTGGGAGGGTTGGACATTAAGGCTCCTGGCAGGCCTGTGACTGTACTCAGAAGAGGAAATTGACATAGATACAGATTCTTCCTATTGTACATTTGTGTAGTTTCGATTTGAGTCTTATTTCAAGCAAACATCGTTCCTAATTTTTAGTAGGTGTCACTGGTATTTTTTGTTTGTGAATCAACTTTTCCGAAGCGTACTGTTGTGAGACACAGGTTTTTGTCAACTTCATGGTTGCTTCTGTGTTCAGGTGCCTCTAGCGTTCATTACCTTGACTAACTGACGTCAACACATTCAGAGGCAGGTGTCCCCTAGCTTCAAACTGGTGAGAGGGCACTGCAAAGCACTGCCCCATAGACAGGTAATTGAGAAGTGCTTTTTTCACATGGTTTACTGTTTATTACAGTGTTAGAAAGTCATGTCACAAATAAAATGGAAGAGAATTTGGCTAGTTCAACTTCTAGAGCGGCTCTCATTGGGGTTGTGAAATAGGTTTTTCCATTCTCTGTAGGACAGTGTCATTGTGTCAGAAGACAGTTGTGACAATCTGGCAGGATGGGAAAGATGAGATGAGTGTAAGGTACAGAGCAAAAGCTGAGCAGACTGGAGATGCTTTCCTAGTAAGACTAACTGGACTTTGGGACTTGCCCCCATTGCTCAGGAGTAGTTCCCATGCCCCCCCCCCCCTTTTTTTTTGTTTTGTTTAAGAAAGCCCATTCTTTCAAAAAAAATTATATACACCTATTATGTGCATCACATTTAACTGGAAATTACAAAAGAGCTACTCATCTGGAGTTTCTTTTTGGCTGGGTGTCCAATGCATAGACCATGAAATGGTGAGATAGAGTAAATGTCTGAGGAGCCCAAAGGATAGTCTACACAAGGAGAGGGAAGGGAGAAGGCCTGAAGCAGTAGGAAGACCCCCCCAAGAAGCCATGACATTTGAGCAGTTTGAAGGACCAATAGTTAAGAACAGTTAAAGAACCCTGGCCGGGTGGCACAGTTGGTTGGAATGTCATCCCGTACACCAAGAAGGTGGCGGGTTCCATTCCCAGTCAGGGCACAAACCTAGTGGCGGGTTTGATAGGGATCGGGGTGTGTACGGGAGGCAACTGAACGATGTTTCTCACAGTATTTCTCTCTCTGTGTCTCTCTCTGTCTGTCTCCCTCTCAAAAAAGAATAGCTAAAGAACCGATTTTAATTTTCTTTTGGGAGAGTGCAAGGGATGTGGTTGGACTGTGTTAGGACATAGGCTTGGGAGTTGGGAAATGACCATTGTATGTTTTAAGGTGGCAAATAAGGTACTACTCTATGGTAGTAGAGCCTTTTTTATACGGAAAATTTTAGGTTTGTAGAAAAATTGTACTCTGAACACATATGCTGTTCTTCTGGATTAATCGTTAACTTTATAGCCGTACTTGCCCCCATGCTCCATGTATGTATGTATGTATGTTTTGAGTCAAATGTGGTATGTATATTTGTATTACTTTCTTAACCACTTGAATATAAGTTGCAGAAACAATGACATTTCACTTTTAAGTACCTGCTGAAGAGGACTTTCCTTAGTATAAACACAATACATTATCATACCCACGGAGTTTAGGATTGACATAATAACATGGTCAAATACATAGAAAACATTTAAATTTGGGGGTAGAAAGTGTATTTAATTTTTTTTTTAAATCAGGTAGATTTGTCTGGCACAATGCGTGTTGAGTGAATTGGTGGGACGAGAGACTAGAGCACATATTTAACAAGTCAGATACAGCCATCAAAATAGAAAGAGAAAGCTTATTAATATTCTGATATACTGTATCCTTAAAGCTACAATCTTAAGTAAAAACAAGGCATAGAAGAGTGTAAAAAATTTATAAACTGTGTGTGTGTCTGGAAGGATAAAAATTGAATATTTTGTGCCTTTCAGAGGAGGAGGCAGGGAGTTGAAAGACAGGGAGACTTTTCCCTGAATACCCTCTTTTACCTTTAAACTATTTGAATATAATACTTATTCAAAAATAAATAGTAAGTAAGCGAGCATAGACTTACGTTGATCCTATTATTAGCTTTGTAGCAGGTAGGATAATGCTTCTCTTTATGTCCTAACGAAATTTGGAGAATGGGGCCTAAAACAAAAGGTGGAGCAAAATACTCCTCTTTAATTTTGAAGGAAGATTTGCTTTTTTGTGCCACTTATTGAAAAAGAATGTTCATGATGTAAGAAGATATTTTTTTCAGGAGCTGCTGATGTGGAGAGGAGGGACTTGATGGGGGCCTGATACTCAGGAAGGCTGGGAATTTCACTGAGGAAAGCAGAAAGGAAGGTGGTGTAGGAGATTATGTATTCCTCTTGGAGTAGAGCAGCGACTTTCAATCTTCTTCATCTCATAGCACACATAAGCTAATCACTAAAATTCTGTGGCACACCAAAATATTTGTTGCCAATCTGACAAAAAATTGACATAATTTTGATTGACTTACAAAAAAATAGTAATTACTCTTTTTACTCCAAAGTGACTTAAAAAAAAAAAAAAGCAGGTACTTATACTTGTATATAAGGATTTCTGCTACCAAGAATTAACCAATCAGATGCAACCTTATTATGTGATGTGAGCAATAAGATGCAACTCTATCATGTGACGTATATATTTATGGTTCAAGATGGCATTCGCACTGGATGGCTATTGTGTTGGCTGTTGTCATCTTTTTATTGACTAAACTAGAGTCTCGGTGCATGAAATTTTGTGCACTGGGAGGGGTCCCTCAGCCTGGCCTCCACCCTCTCACAGTCCAGGAGCCCTTGGGGGATGTCCGCCTGCCATGAAGGCAGGAGAAGCTCCCGCCACCACCACTGCACTTGCCAGCGGTGAGCTCAGCTTCTGACTGAGTGGTGCTCCCTCTGTGGGAGCGCATTGACCACCAGGGGCAGCTCCTGCATTGAGTGTCTTCCCCCTGGTGGTCAGTGCACGTCATAGTGACCAGTTGTTCTGCCATTAGGCCGATTAGCCTTTTATTATATAGGATTATATAGGATAGTCAGGAATTGCAAGTTTTAAAAATTGTGCAATACTAGTTGAAAATCACTGGAATAAAGGATAATATTTTTCTCCTCTAAGACAGAAACAAGAATAGAATTTAGTAGTTTCAGTAGAAAAGTACAGAAGATGGCAAATGGGACTCAGAATTTACACTTCATATATATTCATAACACCTTTGGTGATAAAAGATAAGTATGTTTAAAAAGCTGCTAAAAGAAAATTAATATTTAGGAGTAATGTCTGGCTATTTTTTTGATATTTTTAAAAAGACAGATTCTTGGGTTTTACATGAAAGATTATATGGAAGTTAAAAGAAAAGAGCCTCGAGTTAATATTAGTAAATTATTTCCATTTTATAGCTATTTGATTATTTTGTATGGTAGTTCTTATATAATTATATGGTGAACTTATGATACTTATCCTTAAAAATTGATATTTTGCAGTGTTTTGAAATATGTTGAATTAATTTCGGAGTTAAGTCAGACACAGTTTATTTTCTGTTTTCATAAGATTAACACAAAGTTATTGATTAGTACTTAGTGCCTTTTCTCTTGAAGGCCAGTGTTTATTAATCAGTGAGTGTTGAATTGCTCCCAGTGTCTGTTAGGCATCCTTGGGTTAATGGAGACAGATGATCTGCCCTTGACAGATGCTTCTGGAAACTTAACATTTCAACAGTGGAAGTTAAATTCCTGTTAGGGAGGGAAGCCACTGACTGCTCAGGCAGGTAGGCAGGCAGGCCTTTAGCAGCCAGAGGAATTCTGCACTGTTTGATCAGGTGTCCAGGATGGGACTTTGCAGGTGAAGAAATTTGATTTTATCAGTTCATTCAGAGTTGATGGGGATTGTGAAACTAAATGAAGCTAAGCAAGCTTACAGTCAGAGAAAAACAAATATCACATGATCTCACTTATATGTGGAATCTAGTGAACAAAATAGATCTAGAGACATGAAAGCATACAACAGACTGAAGATTCTTAAAGGGAAGGGGAGGGGGTGGGAAGAGATTAACCAAAGAACTTATATGCATATCTCCATGACCCATGGGAACGGACAATAGTGTGGTGAAGGCCTGGGGAGGAGGTGGGAGTCAGGGATAGGTGGTCAGTGGGGAAAGAAAAGGGGACATCTGTAATACAACAATAAAGATAAATTTAAAAAATTAAAAAGTTGCAAAAAACCATGAGGATAATGCAAAGAACAATTATTTTTACTTAGATTCACTTATTAACATTTTCCCCACTTTATCATTTACACATATTTTCTTGCTCTCTTTATATTTATGTATGTATATGTATATATATTTTTTGAATCATTGAATATATATGTGTGTGTGTGTGTGTGTGTGTGCGTGCGTGTATATATATATATATCATGGCCCTTTACCCCTAAATATTTCAGTGTGTATTTCCTAAGAATAAGAATATTTGTATTTATATTCTTAAAATATTTTCATCTAATCTGCTATCTGTATCACAGCTTTGTCGGTTGAGGTAAAAAAGTCCTTTATTCTTTGTCTTTTATCAGATTGATATTTTGGAAGACGAGTCTTTTTATTTCATATTAGAAAGTTTCTCAATTTGTGTTTGTCTGATGTTTCCTCATTGTTAGATTCACAGTGTGAATTCTTGGCCAGAGCTTACTCCCCCCCCCCCTAATTTTTTAAGTTTATTCTTTTTCTAAATTAGAAGATAACATGGATGCAATAATATTATCTAAATACAGAGTCCATCTATTATTTCAAAATGTTTTTTTAAAATATCTTTTTATTGATTTCAGAGAAGAAGGGAGAGGGAGAGAGATAGAAACATCAATGATGAGAGAGAATCACCGATGGCTGCTTCCTGCACATCCCTCACTGGGGATTGAGCCCACAACCCGGGTCTGTGCCCTTGACCAGAATAGAACCCAGGACCCTTCAGTCTGCAGGCTGATACATCAATGATGAGAAAGAATCATTGGTTGGCTGCCTCTTGCACATCCCACACTGGGGATCGAGCCCACAACCAGGCATGTGCTATATATTTTTTGATGTCTTATTCTATACCCAAATAAGAAATGTCTATTTGTTAAACTCTTCATTTGTGGCTTTTAAAGAATGTTTTAAAAGTTTTTCTCAGATGGGTTTTACATAGTTGTTGTTAAATATTTTATTTTCTTTTTGAAACTTGCCTTTATCATCTATTATATCATGGAGATCTGGCCTGTACATGCAGGTCAGTACATGCAAACCTATTTAATTCTGAAAATGGATCTATGGTCAACCAATGAACTTGTATGCATATATGTATAACCTGTGGACACAGACAACGGGATGGTGAGGGCCTGAGGGGGCAGGAGGACAGGAGCAGGCTGTAAGAGGCTTATGGGGAGAAAGGAGGACCTATGTAATACTTTCAACAATAAAGATTTAAAAAAATAAAAATAAAATGGGTCCATTGTGCCCTAATTTAATTTTTCTCTGCAGATGTATTTCATGTTGTTTCTGATTTATCCCTGTTATGCCCAGTACTGAGGAAAATACCCTTGTCCCTATATTCTTGCTTACTTGTGTTACTGTATCTGTAAAATAGATTCCTGGAAATGGAATTGCTTAGTCATAGACCATGTATATATATCTTTGGTGACATATTCTACCAAGTTATCCTCTCAAAACTATTTGACGCTTTTAAAATCAAGTAAACTTGATTGTATATGTTTGTTGTTAAAAGACATTCAAAATTTTGTTTGAAAGAAGCCTCATGAAAGTTAATTCTAAACCAAAAGTGTGTATCTATTTGTCCATTGATATGGGGAATCTAAAGAGAGCAAAAGCATGATTTACACCTCACCTAACTTAAATACAGTTTTGGAAATCAGATATATATATTTACTTACATGTATTCAACAACGGAAAAACTTCATTGGTCAGTAGACTTTGAATTTAGACTAAAAGTATTGAGTGTAGTTTAGGGGAGAGAATCAAGAAGGATATTTCCTGGGAGACTGGCGTGGGCTGACGTCGAGTTTCACCGTGTCATGTGAGCCCTCGGCCTGGAGCAGGGTGCCTGTACTCAGAGATGAAGTACGAGCCGTTAGTGGGAGACCTGGAGTTCCGTAAAGGCGTGGATTTGGTCCCCTCGGCGGCAGAGGGCTCTTCTGATTTAGCACTCTATTGCCGTGTAGCAGGTGACCCCCACACCCAGTGCTTAGAACACCCGTACACATGTGTGATCTCTTAGCAGTTCCTGTGGGGCAGGGACTTGGGCCCAGGCAGCACTATTGCCACATTCTGTCCCATAGAAGCAAGCCAGTGCGTTCAGCCCACATTCAAGGGGAGGGCACTGGGTTCCTCCTTTCAAGGAGGGGGTGTCAGGGTCTGGGAACACATTTTAAAACTACCACACTGGGTTCTGAAGGAGAGGCTCGATGGTACGATTTTGAAAAGGAAAAGAGCATGGTGTCCAGCAGAAGATTAATCTGGCAGCAGTGTCAAAGATGACCTGAGGAAAGGGGGACACCAGAGGGAGGGCCGGTGAGGAATTCCAGCAGTGAGGCAGTGATGGAGTTGTCCAGGGAGATGCGAGAGGGACAAGGCAGGGCCCATGAGGGGTGCAGCGGAATGAGAGAGAGGGAATGGGAGGCGGAAATCGTCTCAAGGCTTCCAGGCCTGAAGAAGGAACCATCAGGCATGTAATAACTGGAAAGAGAAACCAGTTTTTGGTTTTAGACCTTTAAGGGGAAATTCCCAAGCAGTTGAAACTATAGAACCAGGGCTCCAGTTGAAATGTCGAGCCAAAGGGAGAAAGTTCACATTCGTCGTCCGTTTTTACGGGATGAGTCCGCAGAGAGGCCGGAGCACGGAGGTCCCAGCCTTTGCGGGGAGCCGTGGTCTGGCGCACGATGAGCAGGAGCCAGAGCTGCGTCCCTGGCAGGAGGAGAAGGTGGACCCATGCCGAGCGTCACGTGTTACAGAATCTGAAGAGAATGATGTTTGAAATGCATGCATTTGCCTGTCAGATTATTAGAGGTGACAGCACTTTAAGTGGAGTAGAACAATTTTGGAAATTGGATTATAACATTTAACGTGATGATTCACTTTCTAAAAAGTGCTCGAGGTGGGAGGATGAGTGGCTGGCACGCCTTCCATCACAGCTTTTGAGATCTGACACCCATCTCGCTTCCTTTTAGCACCACCAAGCCTCCCTGGCATGGCACTGCTACTCAGTTCTCGGCTGGAGGGAAGAAGTAGGATTTTACCTCTCGTTTTCAGGGAGTCATTTAACAGTAAGTGAAATTAACTTACTTGATAATTTTTTTTAACTTCACCTGTTGCTATCAATTACTCTTACCTGTACTCTCCTCCTAACTCTGTTAGTATGACTGTTCCAGATCAGATAGCAGATGAGGGATCACCTATTTTTTCTCTCTCCCTTACCTCCCAATTTCAAGCATTCTTCGATTATTTATATGCTTTGTTAATTGAACTTGTAGGGATGCAATTAGTATTTAGTAAATAGTAAAGTTAGTAACTGGCAAATGTAAAACTGACAGATGGATTTTATCTTTTGTATCTATACATGTATTTAATCAGTTTTCAATGAGTAAAATAATTGTCAGTAAGATGTAGCAAAAACAAGAAAATAGTTTAAAAAACCACTTTAGATGGCCTAGTATATTTCAAAATTTCTATAAGAATTTGAGATTAAATGGGCCAAAGGATTATGTAGTGAAACACTGACAAAACCAGAAATTAACTCTTGAGTGTCCTCTGCTACATGGTTAGATGGTGGTGTTTTTTTCTGACAGGTTATTTTCCTTTAAGAAAAAAACTTTAGGTCCACCAAAGACTTAAAGAAATGAAATCAGCGTAACAACAGTAACTGTGGTTTCAAATTAAAGGGCAAACTCTATGCTGGAAAAAAAGAGCTGCTGTTATCAGTTCTTTTTAGCACAAAAAGATATGCTTGTTCTTGGCAACCTCATCTTTGAATAAATAGGGGCCTTGCTTGATGTCGCTTAGTTCTGCAGTGCGCCTGGGGGAGCTCTGGCCCAGGTGAAAGGGGTCAGAGGGCGGTGGGAAGGGAGAAGGGGCGTGAGGAAAGGCTGAGAGGTTTCGGCTCGGATAGCACAGAGAAGTGAAGGCGGCGTGACAGAGAGCGTCGCTGACTCTACACATGTTGGTACAGCCATGGAGGCTCTCAGTGCCGTTTTCATTACACATGTTAAGCCTTTTCTTTCTGTCAGTAGGTGGGAGAGGGAGGAACAGAAAAAAGAGAGTGAGAAAGGTGTCTCGGGAGACCACCGATGGTGTGGTTTGTTTTCACAACTCAGGGGCTGGATGTATTTGCAAAAATTACAGCATGACTTTTACTCGTCTGTGGGCATCTGACAAAAACGTAATGTGGTTAATTGGCGTATTTCCCTTTTCCTGTTTCCCACCCATCCGGTCCTGTCCTCTTTCCCTTACATTCTCTGGAACTCACTTCGGGCACCGTCAGTCCCAGAAGCTCCCTCCAGTGGCCTCTTCTGTTCCCAGTGCCCGACACTGGCGGGATTGATTGTCCTCCTCCCCGCCTCTCTGTCTCCAGAACGGCCTGGAATCACTCTATCACTGGGCTTCCACTACTTGTCCTGTGACCGTGTTTATGAGCTTGTTTGCCCTACTACACTGAGAGTTCCTCAGTAGGTGGGGCCAGGCCTTACTCATAGAGGTATCCCACATCTAATAAATGTTGAGTAAACAGACGAGTGCTTTTGGCAGACACACCACGGTCCGTCAGCGTGGCAGTGAACTCACCGAGATTTGATGGCTTGGAGATCTGTGACTAGAGAGAGGGACCACACGGGCCTTGAAGAATCGGGGTGGACTGCAGTGAGGAAGGCACAGGTCCCGGTCTCCAGGGCCTCCACTGAGTAGGTCCGTGATGGCTGGGGAGCAAGAAGCCAGCCAGCGGTGCAGTGTGGTGAGCGTTGCCACAGAGGCCTCTCGTACAAGCGCCCGGGAAGCATGGGATGCATTTGACCCGGGGGGGGGGGGGGGGTTTCTGGGAAGACTGGCCTTTGAGTTGAGTCTTCAACCACTTTTGTAGTTGCTCACCTTTTGGAGAAAAAGGAGGAGCATCTGCTAAGCTGCAGAGGTATGAGGACCCTTTTTTGAAAAGCTGAGAAGGAACATTTGAAGATCATGAGTGTTGAGGAGTGGGGAAATGAGATGGGAAGGAGCCGTGTGTGTGTGTGTGTGTGTGTGTGTGTGTGTGTGTGAAGCTGGCAGCTGGTCTTTGCCCCGGTGGCTGTGAGGAACCATTGGCGGTTTTAAAATCAGAGGAATGGCACAGATTCGCATTTTAGTAAAATGTCTCGGAACAGCGTAAAAATTGGACTGGAAGGGGATACGCTAAAGAGAATGGACTGGTTCGGAGGCCAGTGCAACCACAGTCCAGGTGAGCGAGGTGAAGGGCCTGGATTGAGGGAATGGAGATGTGGAAGAGAAGAGAAAGTGTAGAGTATGATTTTTGTGGGTAGAATTTGTGAGACTCAGTGACCGGAGCTACGTAGAGCAGTTGTGAGAGAAACAGGAGGACAGAAAATGTTTGTAGATTCTTCAATCCTCTAACCACTGGGTGGGAGAGTAGAAAGGAAGCCTTGGGTTTGGTTTGGACATTTGAAAATGGAGCCTCCTTCTGCAGGAGGCGACCAGGCAGATCAGGGGAAGACGCCACCCCCATCACCCAGCTGCTGCCGCCACTGCTGCCACTGCTGGTTGCCGTGGCTGCCTGCCCTCGGCCCTCGCAGCCTCTGTGGCTTTGTCTGGAAGGATGTGGGAAGATGTCTGGTCTATCTGGTCTAATTAGCATATTACCCTTTTATTAGTATAGATGTGTCTGGGAATTGGACTATTCTGGGAACCTGATATAAGAGGAATCATACAATATTTGTTTGCCCTTTTGTGACTGGCTTATTTCACTTAGCATAGTGTCTTCGAGCTTCATCCATGTTGTAGGATGTGTCACAATTTCCTTCAGTGTTCTTAGAGTGTGACTTACACACACTTCTTTTTGTCAAGAATACAGCTATTCCACAACCATTGTTAAGTTCTCAAGTTCTGCCACATTAGTTCTACACAGGGAAAGGGGAGATAGAAGACAGGAATTCACTTTTAGTACCTCTATCCCATTTACCACAGGTCAGGTGCTGAGTTAGTTGCAAATGCTGCATTTGACTCAGTCTTGACAACAGCTCTGTGAGGTGGAGATTACGGTTTTCCTCATTCTAGAACTGAAGAAACTGAATTTCAGAGAGTTAGGTAGCTTGTACAAGGTCACACCACTTGCAAGTTAACTGAGCCAGGATTCCAGTCCCGATCATCCCGATACCAATGCTCCCCGTGATTTTCATGACCCTTCGGTTCTCTGAAGGAGTCAAATTTGACTCTGAAGGAGTCAAATCTCTTTTCTGGTCATTTATAGAGCGGTTATTTCTAGAACTCAGGACCTGCATGGAAGCCAGCCAGTGGGCTTTGGAGGCGTTAGAAGGCTGTGCTTATCTCTGCATCTTTGTTCCGTGTTGTGCTTTGAAAGCTTTGAGAGCACTACTGAGTTTTTTAGTTTCATCTCCATTCTGTGACCAATTGCTGGAGAGACCCAAAGTCTGAAGTTTGTATTGACTTTAGAAAGTCATCCTCTGAGGCTCATTTCTGGAATGAGTTTAAAGAAGAAGAGTACCAGAAGCCAGGTTCAGTCTTAGAGTGGGTGCTTGGAAAAGGATAAGTGGTTTTCTGGGGTCATTAGAGTGGATCAGATTACCTTCTAAAGTAATGATGAAAACAAAGAATAAATCAGAGAAACTGTAAAACGCCCTGCATTCTTCCTTCAGGCAAGTAATACCATATCTTCGATGACAGATAATTATTTTCTCTTGAATACTGACAGAATTAGAAAATTTCCAGTGGTACATTTAAGCCAGTGGTTCTCAACCTTCCTAATGCTGCTACCCTTTAATATAGTTCCTCACGTTGTGGTGACCCCCAACCATAAAATTATTTTCGTTGCTACTTCATAACTGTAATTTTGCTACTGTTATGAATTGTAATGTAAATATCATATGCAGGATGTATTTTCATTGTTACAAATTGAACATAATTAAAGCATAGTGATTAATCACAAAAACAATATGTAATTATATATGTGTTTTCCGATGGTCTTAGGCGACCCCTGTGAAAGGGTCGTTCGACCCCCAAAGCGGTCGCAACCCACAGATTGAGAACCACTGATTTAAGTGGTTTAGTGTCCGGGTGATTAGGAAGTGTAGAATCTCTTCTGCTTTATTTCAGGGCTCTTCTCTTGTTCTCACTGCATCCATTTAAGAGCAACTAATTAATGGCCAGTGAAAAATTCCTCATTGTAAAGGTCATGGACAAAGCACATGCCCGGTTGCATTTGCCCACTTAGAGTCAGGGACTTAAACTGTAATCAGATGTTCAGCTTTATTGTTTTCTTCAAGTGTAAAGGAAAGAACAATGCTCAAGACACAGCTAAGGTATTTTTAAAGCATGCAATTTGTGTGACTCTTGCTGAGTCAGGTGAGTGGGTGATGCTGGCAGAGTTGTAGAAAAAGAACTGACTTCTAGCAAGGAATGAGAACCCACGCTCAGCAGAACAGGAGTAGGGCTGAGAATATGCTGAAGGAGAAGGAAGACTGAGTGGTTCGATGTGGGTCAGGTGCCTGAAGAGTGACTCGAAGTGACTAGCTCTGGGGCTCAAAGGGAAATGGACTTTCTCTCTTTACCGTGGCCTTGAGAGAAGAGCCCAGCCGCGTCTGGGAGTGGAGGTGTAGGGTGGCCTGACAGAATGGACTGACTCCAAAGAATTGCCAGTCAGGGGGAAAATAATATTGTGGACGACCTAGGAGAGTCCTCTTAATGTTCTAGACCTACCATGAAATTGCGTACGGTGAGATTATTGTGCTTAAAAACATAGTCTAGATGGATAGCATTTCTATTCCCAAGGTGCACCGTGGTCAAGTCTCAGTGTATTTGAACAAACTCTCAGTCTGTTATTCGTTAGAAGTGCCCAGGAGGGGGTTCTTGCTGGCAGATAAGAGAGTCAGGGTATGATGTCTTCATAGGAGAAAACTCTGATGCATTTAATTCAACGACAAAACTCAAGTGCCAAATCTCAGGGTGGGACAGGGAGCATTGGCAGAAAAGTACCCCTTTTTTACACAACATTTGATCCTTAAAATTATTCTCTAATTGTCATCACTCAGTTTATCAGTGCAGAAAATGGCCCCTTTAACCGCAGTAGGTTCAGGAGGGGCAGAGACCTGGAGTTTATTTATTCATTTGAGAAGAAAGCCCAGGAGAGGCAAAAGAATGTAGTGTCTGAAGGTACGATAATGTTATGTGAGTGTCCTGTAATGTAGTTGGGATCCTAAAGACTAGGATAGATTTGAGGTATAGAGGTTACATTACTCTAGTTTAATTGTCCTCTGGTTTTTGTCTTTATTATCTTCACTGTTAAGTTGTATGAAACTGAGTACCGTGTTCTCTAGTTTAAATTGAAGCTGGAATTATTCTTTGATACGAGGCAATATCTCAACAGCTTTCTCACTCTGATGACTGATATTTAGTCATCAGATAACTGTTGACACCTGCTAAATACAAGTGCATTGCATTCTTTAAGCAGATACTAAAATGAATCAGAGATAGACATTTATTTTTCAAGTTGTCTGTCTGTTGAATGATGGTTAGGAACTTGTGTTCTGCAGTCAGATCCAACCCAAGTTCAGTTCCTGGTTTTGACATGAACTATATATAAAACCTTGGAAAAGCTACTCAATCTTTCTAAACTTTATTAGGCTATATATATCTACATGTCAACACCTTGATCTTCATAATAGCACCTATCTCATAGGAGTGCAGGAGGCCTAAGGAGATAGTGGTTGTAAAGGATTTGGAATGTAGGAATTCCTCTGTAAAATTAAGCAACACACACAGATGAAGAGAATTGTCCTGTGGGCCCACGGCATTATGACTTTGCTGGAAGTTCAGTGTTAGAGATACGGCTTGGGGTGTTATCTGTATGGAAGCAATCACCTGGACTGTATGACACTCAATGACATTCCCAAAGGCAAACACAAGAAATAACAGGACAGAACCAAAAAATATTTTCTTAATCCACAAAAGTGGTCTAGTAATTATATTTCTTATTTTCTTTGATGTTTTGTTTGTATTAATTTCTGGTAACTCAGATATTAAAGGAGTTGAATCAGACTAATACCAATATGAAGATAATGCATCAATTCTTTTGATACATGATTAGGGAGCCTGTTATGTTCACCTCCCATGAGTTCTAGCACTAGATCTAGTTTATCAGTGCTGAAAACATAGGAGGTTAAGGAGCCATTCTGATGACTGGCTCTCAAACTCAGGCATTTGGCTGACTATTAAAGATAGGTGGCAATAAATGTTTGAGGATTTTCAGGCAAAATGGATGAAACTACTAAATAATCCTATATAATAAAAGATTAATATGCAAATTGTCCCCTCAACCAGGAGTTTGACCAGGGGGTGGAGTGGGGCTGGCGGGCCCCTCCCCCAGGCTGGCCCAGCCCAATTGCCCTGATCAGAGCTGGCCAGCTGGACACTATCCGTCCACAAATTCACGCACCGGGCCTCTAATTTGGTAAATAATAAAGTGGCAGAGTTGGATTTCTTAGCTCACTATTTCCTCAGACATCTCAACTTAAATTCTAAATATTGAATATCACTGATTACCCTGTAAGGTGATGATTTATTCTTTAAAAAGTTATATAATATTTGATATGTGCAAAAGGTTACATAATTCTATAAATTAATAGTACATTATCAATATATTAAAGCTACTGTGTGACGAGGAGCTTAAATTGTTTACTGTGTTATTATAGCTTAGTATACATTGCTCAGTCATTAAATATTTCTTGAATGCCAAATGTCTGGTGATGGGCCTGGGGTCCTTGTGGGTCAGTAGGTCCAGTATTTGAGGAAAAGAGCTGAACACGGACCAAAGGGGTGTGAGGATGAGGTGGAACCCAGCAGAGTCCGTGTCTGTCACCACGTCTAACTTGAAGCGAGGAATGACTTCAGAGGGCAGCAACTGCTGCTGTAGCTCCTCCTTTCAAATCTCAAGTAAATTCCTCTTTTGGCCAACTCTGACCCAGAACCACTTATAGAAGGGAATTCTGGGAAGTAGTTCCAACCACATGTGCTCTTCTACTTATTTGTTGTAAACAGGAGAGACGTTCAGAATTATTTCTTCTTAGGATATATCAGGATATTTGAGATACCAGAATAGTTAAAAAATAAAATTTAACCTGATTATACAATTATTTTCTTTTCCATTAAACCATATGTTTATTTTTAAAGCCATGAAATAACTTATAAAAGAGTAATATAATCTTCCTTCTTCTGTTGCAAGAAAGCATTCTTTTAGTTTGCTAAGTTGGATCTTGTGCTAAAAGTTTTTTTTGTTTTTTTTTTTTTTAAATCATCTAGTACAGTGCCATCTAGCGATAAATAATTTAGTTTCTGGTTTTGGAAATAGTTCACTGTCACATTTTACTTCTTGATAAATCAAGAACTTTATTTTTAATCATTCCTAACTCATAAGACATAGGGAGCTATTTTTATTTTTTAATATATTTTTATTGATTCCAGAGAGGAAGGGAGAGGG
Organism: Myotis nattereri; assembly: GCF_964212035.1. Classification (NCBI taxonomy): domain Eukaryota; kingdom Metazoa; phylum Chordata; class Mammalia; order Chiroptera; family Vespertilionidae; genus Myotis; species Myotis nattereri. The sequence continues at coordinate 22,899,127 of NC_138086.1, read as the reverse complement.
AGAGGGAGAGAGCGAAACATCAATAATGAGAGAGAATCCTGTACGCCCCACACTGGCAATCAAGCCTGCAACCCAAGCATGTGTCCTCACCAGGAATTGAACAGCAACCTCCTGGTTGATAGGTCTATGCTCAACCACTGAGCCACGCTGGCTGGGCAGGAGCTATTTTTAAATAAATCAAATATTTATAAATAATGAGAAAAGTAAAACGCTGAAAAAGATTTTTTTTTTATCCTTACTAGTAGGTTCTATTTACTTTCTCATCTATAATCCATAATGAATCACGATTTGTCCATTTACTGGATTCCATTTGTATCCAGGAGGAAAATAATTGTTTTGTTTATGAAAAGAATAGGATTATTTTAGAAATGTGATGTAGTGGAATGAGTATGGGCTTTAAAATCAGGCACGGGTTTGTCTTTGGCCTTATTTTTCTTTGATATTGGCAAGCACCGTTCCAAGAACTTTATAAGAGCGGAATCATTAAATATTCACAAAACCTAATGAGGCATGTTGTAACAAACGAGGCAACCAAGGCTGGCAGAACAGTGTGTTAGGGTGCTTACCTCATTGCTGTTTGGTTACTTGTGTGTTACCTGTTTTTCTAATACAGAGTGACCCTCTGCAAGGAAGGTCTTGTTCATGTTTTCCCAGCACCTAGTGCAGTTTCACACATCCCCAGTCCAGTTGATGACTATTTGTGGGTTTTTTTTCCTTCCATGAATAGCCGCAAGAACAATAGAAAATTAAACGATGCGGTAAAATATCAGTGTTTTCTCTATATTTTATTTGAGTGAAAAATAGATAATTAAAAAAGGGTATGTGTTATACAGTCAGAAACTCTAAGTTCTATTCTCTGATTGGCCACTTAATTTATTTTAATCTCAGTTACACAAGCACAGAATGGCAGGAATCCAGGAGTTGTACGAGTCTGGTTGTAAAACTCTGCAGTCTCCCAACTCTCACCCTCTGTCCCCCACCCCGCAGGCCCTACCCTTGGGAGTTCAACTCTAAGACCTGGTCCTTATTATTTACTTCCAAATCTCTAGATAGCCTGCTGCTCTTTCCAATTTTTAATGTGTCAGTCTTGGGCAATACCTTTGCCTTCTCCTGATAGATGAAGAGATTTATCTTTCTTATGCGCCCTTACCCTATGTGAAGAGCCCTCATTCATGCTCATTATAATTAAATTTTGAATAACAATCAGTGGTTACATTAGCAAAAGTATAAAAACTTTCACAGCTGAGGCATATAATCCATGGTTACTTATTCTTTCCAACACAATTATTTTTGTTTTCCTTGGTATTAATTGCCTTTTTGGAAAAGAGTTTGTTTGCTTAGATTTTATGTATTTATCACTTATTCATTCCTAAGCTATTCCCCAGATGTCTAAATATAGTTAGGCTATGTGACCAGTTTAGCTCTTCTGATAAAATATTTTGTCATTTATAGAATGAAGGGTCCAGATGACATGAAGATTAGGCTACTTGTATCTCAAACTTTATGGTTCCATGGAACAGACACCTGGATATTTTGTGCTGTCATGTCATTAGTGGACAACATTGCCAGCTCATACACAGCCTTCCTCTCGGACCTACTGGTCTTAGGTTAGGTGGAGCCTCTCTGCTGCCTCCCAGAGGGGTGGGGGGACTCAGGGTCTGGCTGGAAGTGGAGCCACATTTGTGTGTGATTAAGACTGCTTGTCACCAAAACCGGTTTGGCTCAGTGGATAGAGCGTTGGCCTGCGGACTGAAGGGTCCCAGGTTCGATTCCGGTCAAGGGCATGTACCTGGGTTGCGGGCATATCCCCAGTGGGAGATGTGCAGGAGGCAGCTGATCGATGTTTCTCTCTCATCGATGTTTCTAACTCTCTATCTCTCTACCTTCTTCTCTGTAAAAAATCAATAAAATATATTTAAAAAAAAAAAAAAGACTGCTTATCAGCAAGAGCTCTGCCAAATACAAATAATGAGCTAGAAATACCCCAGGTCCGGCCAGAAGATCAGAGATTCTTTGCTTAGGGAGAGTGACTTGAGTCTTTTGACAGGTATAGAGTACTTACCTTTTATAGTGAATAATCACGGAGAAGCAGAGTGGATAAATAAAGTTGCCAGGGATAAAATAAAGACTAAATGGCAGATGAGATATGAGTAAACAGTGATTAAAATCGTGTTTAAAACAATAAAAACAAAACAGGAAGGTCCCTAGCAGGAGCTTCTCACAGATAGTTGTAGGAAATAATGCTGGAGGCGTTAAGTGTGAATGACCTAGTGACACTTAGCTTTGCAGGTATTTGTTTACTTTTATCATAGATTAGTGTGCCTGTGAATAATGTCTGAGATGTTATTTTTGGGGATGTCGTTACTTTAAGTAAATATAGAAGAAACACTAGAGGACAGAATGAATCTTATAGGCATACCAGTTCCAGACAACCAAAGAAAGCGAATTTTGTAATAGTGAGTCACATGCATTTTTTGGTTCCCCAGTGCGTATAAAAGTTAAGTTGATTCTATACTGTGGTCTATTAAGTATGCGATAGCATTATGTTTTAAAAACAATGTACATATCTTAATTAAAAAACCCTTTATTGCTAAAAAGTACTAACCATTATCTGAGCCTAAATGTATACATTTTTTTTTGTTGCTGGTGGGGAGGGTCTTACCTTCAATTTGTAGAAAGTACAGTATCTGCAAAGCGCAATAAAAGCGAAATGTGATAAAATGAGGTATGCCCGTACAATTTTAATATTTGCTACAGAAGCTGTCATTCTGGACGGCTAGCACTAGGAGGCCACAGAAGACCACGCTTCTAATGGACTTGGGTTTAGTCATGCATCTTTCCTTTTGGTGTTGAAAAGGAAACCTCGGGTAGAAAGCCCAGACGAAGGGCAGTAAAAACTTCTTCAAATGCAGGATCACTTAAAATAATTAAAGATTAGTCATCCTGTTTGTCATAATGCAGTAAAAAATGAATCTAAAATAGGCAACACTACTTCTTTCTATGTTTGTGACCTTGTAAATAAGTGACATCTGTATAATCACCTCTTTTTTAATTGTCATTCTGGTGTTTAGTTCTTGAATCCCTGGATCCAGGCCCTGGTTGTTTTATGCCTGGATGATTTCAGTAGCTTCCCAGTAGATTACACTTGGGTCTCGTTTTCTTCCAGTCGATTCTTGTTAAAAACAATAGTTTTTCATCAGAAATAGTTTTGATCATATGTGTCCTCTGATTAGAAACTTTTGGTAGTTTCCAGTCAAATAGTATTCAGATCCAAACCTATCCATCACTCATTCATGCATCACGTAGGTATGAGTTCCTTTATGCAACAAGACAGACACTTGTGGGTGTTATATTTGCCCGTGCATTTTTCTCTGTATTCTCCACAGTCTCTATTACAGCTAGATAAATACATCTATTCATCCCTAAATTTGTACCTTTCTGCTTTTAAACATAAACCAGCCTCTTGGTCACTTCATAATTCTCTTCTTTCAGAGCTGCTGGCGATTCAAACCTGATCTCCCTCAATGGCTGTGCAATCTCTCAGCCTTTGTGGTACTTAGTTTTATACTCTGTTAGATTCATTTGTTTTTAGCTTTTCTCTGTTACAATTTAAATTGGTATGTGTGGTTGCTTAAGAATAAGGTGGTCTTTTTTCTTTTTATTTCCTCTTTGTGCCAAATATAATAAAAGGGGAACACATACTTCCGGCAGCTTTCCCTGCAGCCTTTGTCCACGCTCTTCTTTTCTAACAGAAACTCGGTTTTGTTCAAGAATCCTCTCTTCTCTGTGTGTCCATGTACTTTGAGGAAGGTGGGCTGGGGCCCCAGACTCCACATCGTGAAGGTTCCATTCTTGCCATTCGTGGGACAGGAAGTTGGCTGGGGCAGGGGTGGGGACTTTGCTGGTACGATGGAGGGGGAAAGTGCATCAGAATCATGTGGGGGAGTTTTTTTAAATTAAAAATATCCTTTCCACCCCCAGATTCTGACCTGCTCCTATTACTCTTGTATTCCTTCATGATTTGTGATTTGTTCGTTTTGTGGCCCAAAAGGAGGTGAGCACCCTACCGTGGCAGCCTGCCTGTGTGGATCCCCTCTGTAGCCTTTCCTATTTAAGTCAGTGGTGGGACCATTCGTCCTGACACCTGACCCAAGGCTGCCGTGCCAGTGTTTAGTTCCTCTACAACTGATTCTTCTGCCATTGCTTATGGTAACTACACATGAACCCTAAATTCTTGTGTTTACTGACATGGATTTAGTGGGATTTGTTAAAGAATTGTTTTTTAAATTATTAATAGCTTGTCTTTTTTTTTCAGAGAAGGTTTGAGGCAATTCTACAACAAAGATATGTAAAATGAAATAACATGTAAACAAAATCAGAACTAAGGGAAAGTTTACAAATACATTGATTTTGATTCAGATTTGGTGCTGGTGTTTTTTTTTTATTGAGCTATAATTTATATACAGCATTATATTAGTTTCAGGTGTACAACATAATGAAATGATCTCCACAATAAGCTTAGTTAACATCTGTCACCATATACAGTTTCAGATTTTTTTTGTGATGAGAACTTTTAAGAATCACTCTCCTAGCTAATTTCAAGTATGTAATGCAGTATTATTAACTACTAGAGGCCTGGTGCACGAATATGTGCACGGGTGGGATCCCTTGGCCTGGCTGATCAGGGTGTCTCGCCCAGTCCCGATGGGGCCGGCTGGCGGGGAGGGGACGCCAGAGGTTCTGATCGGGGCCTGCAGTGGGTTGGCCGGCCGGCGGGGGTGGGGAAGGAGCTGCATGAGATTGGCTGGGAGCATTGAGCATCTGCCTCCTGGTGGTCAGTGCATTTCATAGCGACTGGTTGATCGTTCTGGTCATTCAGTCGTAAGGGTCGCTTAGGCTTTTATATATATAGATAATCACCACACTGTATATTATATCCCTATAACTTCCTCATTTTATAAATGGAAATTTGTACATTTTGACCCCATTTACCCATTTAGTCCACCCTCCCACTCTCTCCGTGCGCTCAGGGTTCTTTTTTATTTAGTTTTTGTCTTGTTTTTTTAAGTTGCTATTTTAAGTGGAAGCCTTTTCTATTAAAATTACTAAAAGTGTTTTTGGCTTTTAGGTATTATGCTAATCTCTGCATGTTAATCTTATGTATATCAACATTGATGAACTTATTTTTATTAGTTTTAATAGCTTTCCTTCATAATTCTCTATAGAAATAAAGTGTTTTCTACAATTTCACTTGTAGATACAGACAATTTTGTCACTTCATTAAAATTTTTATATCTCAGATCATTTCTTTTATTACATTACTAGGATCTCTACCTTTTTGAATAGAAGTGGTGGTTGTAGTCACCATGGTCTCATTTCCTGGTTTTTAAAGGAAATCCTTTTATTAATTAGTCATTAAGCATGATTTTGTTTTAGGATTTTGTTAAGGAAGTTCTTTTCTATTCTTGATATGCTAGAATTACTTTTCAAAATCATGAGTGGTGGTAAAAGAATTAACGAAACCATTTCTCGTCCTCTAAGGACAAATCTGACCTTGGATGAACTTTTTATTCATTTCCTCTAAATCCTGATAAAAGTAGAAAGTCAACCATGTTACTAGGCAACATTGCTTATGGTAAAAAAGATCTTTATTTGGTAGATGTATTAGCATTGGGAGGAACTACACATGAACCCTAAATTCTTGGTTAGAAGCAATAGCTTTGAGCATCCCTGGGAGCACATTTCAGAGATGGGTGTAAACTTTGTGGGGACCCTGGAAGCTGTGGCTTGGGCCAGTGAGGTGTATTGGGTTCTGTTTGGGACAAAAGGCTTCTAAGCTAGCATGACTCTGCACCCACGCTGTGATTCTCATTTCCTTGCACCTGAGCTCTCATCTGAATGCCAAAGAGAGGCCCTGTGGACTTCTGGAAAAGCTCTTCCCATGAAGAGAAACACTTGAGACTGCCCTGCCAGGATGCTGTGTTTTCTGATGCTTTCCGAGTAGATGGCTGCTGTGTGTGGCCTCAGAATGTGCAGTGAGAAGTCCCATGTGGGCATTGCACCGTGCATTCAATCAAAATACAGAAATAAAGTGTTTACTGGGGCTGATCAAAGTTTATAACTCTCCCTTATAACCTTTAATTTCTAATTTTTATTTATTGGAAAACTCATATTCTCTAACTATAAATTAATATTATAAATTCAAACTTATAAAAATAAATATACACAATATACCTTTCTTTTTTGTTAGAGTCCGTATATGTTTGCCAACCCAAAAATATATTTGCTACTAAAAAGTGTTTGATAGCTAATGTTTTAGACCTGTGTGGTCCAATGGGTAGATATTTGTTCTCCTGATATAGCTGTTAAATGAAATGTGATTAAAAATTCAATTTCATGGTTGCACTAGCCTCATTTCAAGTGCTCAATAGCTACAGGTGCCTAGTGGCTACCATATTGGACAGGATACATGTAGAACATTTTCATCATTGCAGAAAGTTCTGTTGGACACTTTCTAGGTTTTATTGTTTATTCATCCAGATTACCAGAGAACTTTATATTTTTACTATATATGTTACATACTATAAGAAACTGCTGGATGAACCAATTAGGATCTCTCTCAGGGACAGTATTGAAGACCCCAGTGTATTATTTACAAAATAATTTGCTAGGGAAATATTTCTCAGATTTGCATACCAGAACAAATTCTGTTTCTCCTGAGATTTACCAATCCATCATGGCCGGTGTGAATTTGCAATTGTTTTTCTCTTTCTGCTTTATCAACTAGATAGTGTAGGGCCAAATTTATGGCTAAATTTAAGAAACTTCTGGCTTACATAATTGCATGCTTATTTTTTCTCTCTCTGAATTTTTATATTTATAAAACAGGATTTTACTGTCATGTCTGAATTTTTATAGGCTGTCTCAAATACTTTGTTAAAAGGAGGTGAAGTATCTACAATAATAAAAATGTAATATGCTTATTAGACCGGACAGCCGAACGACCTTCTGGACATCATTCCAGACGTCCTTCAGGATAAAGCCGCGGCAGTGGGGGCTGAAGAAGAGGTGGTTAGGGGCGATCAGGCAGGCAGGTGAGTGGTTAGGGGCAATCAGGCAGGCAGGCAGGCAGGCAAGTGGTTAGGAGCCAGTGGTCCCGGATTGCAAGAGGGTGCAGGCCAGGCTGAAGTGACCCACCCCCTGTGCACAAATTTCATGCACTGGGACCTCTGGTATAGTAATAAATAAATAGCTTCAAGATTTTGATGGATACTTTTGTTACTTATTACTTTAGTCACTGATTAGGAGCCACTTACTGCTGAACATCAGTCCTGACAAGGGGTGAAGGAGCTAAAAACAGTTCTTGGCTGATGAGGATTACAAGCCCCACACATGGAATCCGGCTGCTTTCCAAGTGAAGTGACTCACTGTGTTCACCTGCCATGTTCAGTTTTATTCAGTTTTCTAAAATGTTTAGAATTTTCCAAAATAACGTTTGAAGAACTCTCTTACTTAAAGTAGTTTGCAAAGTTTTCAGGCATTTTTGTATTGGGAGGGAAATTCAACTAAGAGCGTATTTGAGTATTTGAGCTGGTGAACCAGAAGTTTAAATAAATCAAATGAACCGGGGAGAATGCTGTTTTGTTTCTCTACGGAAATTTTTATCTTTGGTTATAGCAGAAAATTTAATTCTGGGCATTTATACCTGTTCTCAGTATAAAAACACCAGAGTGCTTATCTCTTTTTTTCCATTTTATTCTGGAACTTATAAGCAGGTCAACATGATATATGTCTTTTACATTTTTATAGCTTTTCTTGGTTCTGAAAACAGTTAAAGCCATATATATATATCAGGCCAAAAGGTAAGACAATTTTATAAAAGAATAAAACCAACCTCATCTAAAAGAAGCTGAAAGATTAAGTACTCCCATTTGTCAGTGCTCAGGAGGTTGGGATCATATTTTTGATTTGACTTTTTCTGCTTGCTCAAGTGAGAAAAAGCAGCACAGAATCATATCGTTTTCATGTACTGACAACCGGAAGCATATAAACATCTGCAGAAACCAAACATTTCCTGGAACTAAACTTGAGCAGAAATTTATCACGTGAATCTTTGTTTAAAGAACCCAGTGAAAAATATCTTCAACCACAGTTATGTAAAAGACCCAGGGGTGGTCCACGTGGATTCGGTTCTCCAGAGGCAGAGTCGAGGAGTCCGCAGAACATGCTTGAGGTGCGTGTGCTGGCTGCACGGGGCCGGGTGCAGGGCCTGGCGCGCAGGGCCGGTGCGGGGGGGCTCGGGGCCCAGCACCCGCAGCCTCTGCTGGTTTGAGGCCATACTCGGGAAAGGAGCTTAGAAAGTCACGATTGTTCATAGGACTTATCGATTGTTTTTTTTCTCTAAAATGGTAGGTGTTGTCAGTGTGTTTTTGGTGTGGGTGCCGATTTCATTCTGTTCATCTCAAGGCAAACACCTGCAGTTGGAGATACTTTATTTTGGAGATTCATGTGAAGCTTTTAAGCTTCGAAGGAAGCAAGCCACCTTTTTCATGGGATGTTGAGGGTTGGGCTTCTAGTTTTGCCCATTCAGAAGTCTAGTTCACTTCAGAGTGAAGAACAGTGGAATCTACTTTTTCAAGGAGCTTGTGCTCAATTTAAGTTTCCCTGACAGAAAGTAATGTGAGACTTCACAACCTCGGTGACATGGAAGAACAACTTTCGCCCGAAGTGTTTGAGGGACAGATAACAACGAACTATCTATCTTTTGAAAACCTGAACTGGAAAACTTGAGTTTGCTCATTATGGTGCAGTTTCTTTGAAGAATGTTTGTATCCCTTGAGCCTGCTGGGCTGAGTTAACTGAAGCACTGTCAAACATTCAGATGGAGTGATGGAGGCTCAGATGGTGGAGTAGGGAGAAGAAGTTAGAATTTAGATATGTATATACAGTATTTTAAAGTCGGGCCAACAAGATTTGCTGATGGATAGGAGCCTGGGTGTGAGGAAAAGAGAAAAGTCAGGGATGACTTGGAGGATGGAATTATCATTTAAAGAGATGGGGAATCCTAGAGGAGTATCAGTCTTAGAGGGGAAACATCTTAGAGGGGAGTTTGGCCTGGGGCACGTGAAGTGCGAAATGTCTATTACACATTGAAGGGACGGTGTCAAGTAGGCAGCTGAAAATATGAGTCTGGAGTTCAGGGGAGCTCTTATCGTTGGTATTTTAAATGATAAGACCCAATGAGATGGCCAAAGGGGAGGGAGTTTAGATAAAAAATAAGTTGGAGAACTGAGACCTTGGGTCACTCCAGCATGAAGAAGGTGGGATAATGAGGAACTTAAGAAGACATGGCCAGGGAAGCAGTGGGAGAGCCAGAAGAGTGTAATGTCCTGGAAACCAAGCAAAGAAAACATGTTTAGAGAAAGGGTTGTAATCAGCTCTGTCAGAAACCACTGACAAGTCCAGGAGGATGATAACTGATCATTACGTGTAGTAAAAATTGTCTCTGATGCTTTTTACCCAAATGGCCTGGAATGAATTACCTGCCTTGTAGGGTGGTGGTGGTGAACTGTTTAAAAAGTGTCTTGCCTCACTCCCTGTCTGTTGAATAGTTTAAGGTGGATGTCATCGGTGACTTTAACAAGAGTAGTTTTCAGCGGAACCATGGGCACAAAAGCCTGATGGGAATGGTGGGTTCGAGTGAGAATGGGAAGGAAGAATGGGAGACAGCAGGTAGAGAAATGGGGTGTTTATCCATGGGAATGTGGGGTCAAGAGAAAGTTGTTTTTTTTCTCTCTGTCTATGGTTGGGAGGAAGTACACAGTTTACGTGCTGATGAGAACCATCCAGTGTAGAGGATAAACCGATGATGTAGTTGGATAAGGACTGTGGGGTGTTGGGTCGTAGATACCAAGGTGACTGAAATAACGGGATTTGTCCCTTGTTTTCCGCCCTCTCCTCCCCAGTCTTTCATTCATTTGTTTACCAAATAGTTATTAATGGTTCACGAGGTGCCAAGGTCTGAAGTAAGTTCTGGGTAGAGAATGATGATTAAGGGACGAATTAAATAGGAATGATCTCTACACTCTTCATGAAGCTTTTAAATATATTTTTATTGATTTCAGAGAGAAAGGGAGAGGGAGAGAGAGGTAGAAACATCAGTGATGAGAGAGAATCATTGATCGACTGCCTCCTGCGCACCCCACACTGGGGATCGAGCCCGCAACCTGGGCATGTGCCCTTGACCGGAATTGAACCGTGACCTCCTGGTTCAAAGGTTGATGCTCAACCACTGAACCATGCCCGCCAGGCTCTCATGAAGCTTTTATTGTCTGATGGTGTTACGCTTTCTAAAAATACCAGTAAGTAAATATAGACTGAGATTAAAGCTTAGCAGGAAAAGTACAGAGTATTTTTCAGAGAAAGAATACCATGGTGTGATTTAGACTGGCAGCATTAGGAGGCCTCCGAGCTATAAATGGTGGCCATGATTGAGAGGAAGGATGTTCCATGTAGAGGGAATAGAACATGCAGAAGCTCTGGGGCAGGGGACAACTGGTGCTTGTGAGGATTTCAGAGGTGGCCAGTGTGGCCTAAGGGGTAGGCAGGAGCCAGGTCTAGCAGAGCTTTCTTGGCCATGAAGATTTTAGATTATATCCTAGGAACAATGGGAAGCCATTGAAACGTTTTAATGTAGGAAATGACATGATTCGATTTGCACTGGGGGAAAAAAAAACTATCTGTGTTGCTGTGTCATGGTCAATGGATCAGTGGGGTCAACAGTGGAGAAAAAAGAATACCAACTTAGGCAAATGATAGTATCTGTGGAAACATGTAGACTGAAATAGTTTTTCTATGAAAAAAAGATAGAATTGAGAATATCCTTCTTTTAGCAGAATTGGCTTTGAGTTTACCAGGTTTCTCAGCAGCTGTGAAGAGTATTTTCTTGTTAAAAATAATACCAATACAGAAGAGTCAGATGAAACTATCAGTGATTTCAGATTATTTAACAAAAAGATGAAAAGATTATTTACCAAAAATTGTGGTAACTTTGTGAAAAATTAAAAATAGTAAGACCATATTAATCTTTTTGTCCAGAAAAACTACTAGTGACACAATATTAGAGATAGAATCTAATAAGAAAACAGTAGAGTACATGAATATGTACCAAGAATAATTAATCTGTGTATGTTTTAAATGTTCATATACTATAAAGAAACCTTAAGATTTTTGCATTGATGTAGTGGATGTACATTATTTTCATTTTTTAAAATAAAGTAAATGTAATAATAGTTTATTGGTTAATAAATATTTCAAAAGTTCCCTTTTCCACTTTCAAAAGTGTCTTAGATTGCATGAAAAATTATATGGATAGAGGATCTCTACCAGTTGAGGGTCAGACTGGTAAAAAAGTGGTCAAGTTTTAGAACCAGATGCATAATTTATTGTGCTTATTTAGGCTTTTCCCCGAAGAGATTTCTTAAAGCAGAAGGGCAGTTTTAATACCAAGTACTGCTATCTCAGATCACCCACAACTCCAGGGTCATGAATTAACTTGTTCTGAGAACTCAAAAAAAAAAAAAAAGGAAGAAGAAGAAAGAAAAAAAGAATAGAAGAAACAGAAGTCATTCCCTGTCTAGACAGTCTACTCGGGAGCATTCTGTCTTGGTTGTAATCCCAGTTTTCTTTCTCACACAGGCATTTATTAATGCTCTTCAGAGTTGGAAAAGGCAGGCCATCTTACCATCTGGAGTGTCTGCGCCTGGCTGACCTAAGCTTAACCTGCCAGTTTTCGGGAGATGATAGACAACACCCCGAATGGCTGAGTAAGTAGATGCTGCTGTGCTTTGCTTTACAGCTTTTTTAAAAAAAGTAAAATTTTCATAACTTTAAAAGTTTAAAATATTATGCATTTTAATTGGGTTCTTTAAATTTTTGTTGTTGAATAATGATGGCAAGTATTATAATTCCAATAAGTAAATATTTATATGTAATGGGATCCCGGAAGAAATCCCCTAATGATTAAAAAAATTAATGAAAACATTTCCACACATAATACTTCAGCTATCAAGAGACATAGTGAGAATTTAAATGCATATATGAAAATCTAAAAGCATTCTCCTTAGTGCTTTATTTTACTTTTATATAATGAAATGCAAAATTATTGGTAAGGCAACTGTTCTGAATTTTTTAAATGCAACTCTCTATACAAAAAAATAATTTAACACAGAATGTATTTGGGTTAACTTTAAATAAATACTGTGTGTTTTTTTTTAGTAGAAATTGAATTTTAATAGTTCTATTTGGAAATAATGATCGCCCCCCCCCCCCCGCCCCTCCCCGCTAATGTAGATAAGATTACAGACTCTCTTATTTAGCTTTGTTTCTGAATTGAAGACACTAGGGAAGAAGAACATTCATTCTTTATAATCAAAACATCTTTATGAAATCTAAAGAATTGAACCAGTTGTCTTGATATAAATTGTTTCTCAGGATGGACGTGATTATTACTCTTGTTATACCCTTCGAAACTGTTCGGACAAAACTAGGAAACCATGAGGCTGTACCAGGATCTTGTTTGGGAGTGCTAAGTTTAAAAACAATAGATACAGAAGATGGTTCCCACAACAAGGTTACTTGATTTTGGCCTATATCTGTGCTGTCCAGTAGGGCAGTCACTGGCCACATGTAGCTGTTGACATTTGATATGTGGCTAGTCCCAAGTGAGATGTGCTGTGCATAAAATACGACATTTCAGAGACAGTCTGTAGAAAAGGACTAATACTTTATTCATAATTTTTATGTGAATCACATATTAAAGGAATAATATTTTGGATATATGGGATTAAATAAAACATTAAAATTAATTTTATTTTTTTATGTGACTGGTAGACAGTTTAAAAATACTTGAGGCTTACATTATATTTCTAATGGACAGAACTGGTCTGTATCATCATATATAATCAACATTCTTAGTCCTTCATTACTCAGCATTCTGTAGGCCTTAAACCTTCTCCTCTGCGTATGGGTCAATTACTATAAATCTGCATTGTTTTAAGAAAGGATTCTTTGATTCATCAAATATTTACTGAGTACCTACGATGTGGCAGACAGTATTTTAGGCACTGGGATTCAATAGTGAACAAAGTAAACAAAACTCTCTGTTTTTATGGAGTTGACATCCTATTGGAGAGACTAAAAATAAGTAAATAAGTGAGATATATAATCTATTAGAAGGCAATAAGTTTTTCTGCAGAAAATATAAGAGAGAAGTTCAGTTATATATAGGGTACTCAGGGAAGGCCTCACTGAAAAGGTCATATTTGAGTAAAGACTTGAAAAAGGTGAGAGTGAGAGAGCCTTATAGATATTTAGGGAAGAGTGTTCTAGGCAGAGGAAATGGCAAACGCAAAGATCTTGAGGCAGGCTTGTGTCCGTCTGGTTGGGATGGTAGAAGGAGGCTTGTGATTGGTTGCCGTGAGTGATGGGTAGAGAAGAAGAAAGGAAAGGAGAGCCGTGGTTATTGTAAGGATTTTGGCTTTGAGTGAGATGAAAGGAAATTGGTGGGGTTTGAGAAGAGAAGTGAGATGGTTTTCTGTTGGTGCTGCTGTGATTCTGATACTCTGAGGTGAGGCTGGGAGATTGCAAGAATGCAGCAGAGAGGCCCAGTTAGGGCTGCTGCAGTGACCCAGTTGAGAGGTGGTGGTTCCTGAGGCCATAACCCAAGGAAGTGATGGAATTCTAGGTAGAGGCTGTTGTGAAATTACATATGGGATGAGAAAGAGTTGTGTCACTGTTGACTCCGCTTTTGGCCTGAACAACTGAAGAATGGAGTGCCTTTTATTGAATTGGGGAGGATTGTGGGAGCAATAGATTTGAAGTAGCACCAGGAGCTCAGTTTGGGGCACATTAAATTTGGGATGCCTCTTCAGACATCTTAAGTGGGAAGGTCAAGGAATTCAGTGAGATAGAAGTCAACGTCATTAGCATTTAAAACTCTGGTAAGATTTGAGATCACCAACGGAATGAGAGTAGATAGAAAAAAGGAGAGCCAGGGGCCACTGCAACATTCGGAGATGGGGAGATTTGACAAAGGTGACTGAGGAACGGGCCCTGGGTGAGAATTGGGATATTGTAGTCACCAAGGAAACACAGTGTTTCAGAGAAGCAGGAATACTCAGCCTTGTCAAATGCTGCTGGTAGGTTAGGTAAGATGGGAGTTGAAAATGGATCATTGGATTTAGCAGCGAGGAGGTTACCAGTGACCTGGACAGGGGTTTCAGTGAAGTGGCGGAGACAGAAGCCTGAGTAGAAAGATTCAAGGGAGAATGGAAGGAAATGAACAGAAGAGGGTGAACATACAGACTCTCTTTTCAGGAACTGTGGAGTCATGAGGGGTCAAGGAAATTTTGGTTTCAGTTTTTTCAACGAGAGAAATTAACCCATATTTTCTCACTGGCATGTATTAGAAAGATCTGAAGATCTTCTGAAATGACCCACCACATTTGTGACCCTTAAGACCTATGTGGGAAGGGTTAGTGTTTCCCTCCTAAGAGGACTTCGTAGAATTGTGTTTTGTAAAGAATGTGTGTGTGTATGTGTGGGTAGGTTGGCATTGATTGCGTTAAAAGTTGCTTTTGTAGTTGTTACGAAAGTTGGCTTCAGTTCTTCTTGCTCAGGGTCTGTATTCACATTCTGATAAAAACTTTAAGGAAGCAAATGTTAAACTATTTCACCTCAACTGGAAGAGCTGAGAAAACTAGTGTATGGGGGTAATTTATTTTCCTTTCCTTAAAGGAAGTTGCCAGAAGCATTGGGAGAAATTGAGGCAGAGACATGCTCAAGGTCACAAGACAAAACGTTGCCAGGATAACTGGGTCTTCGAGCCGATTCCCTGGCTGTGTGGAACACTTAATCTCTGCATTTCCGTTCCAACCGGTAAAAAGGGAGGATAATATGTGTTCTACCTACTACACGAGGCTTTTATGAGGATCAAATGGGATAGTAGGTGAAAGAGCTTCCTCAGCTATAAAGCATTCTATACGTATTAAGTAATAGTGTTAAAAGCAAGTTAGGCTTAAGGATATTGTGACAGTTTTTGTAATAACTAGAGATAAATGGAATGTAACAAAATCTGGGTTGAGAAATAACTACAATACATAATACTAATAGAGTCTTCCAAGAATTTGCCTTTTGTGTATGTCAAGCTTTGTTAACAACACCACAGAGTCGATCATATTTGGGTCATCATAGAGTTTTGTGGTTAAAAGCCATGGAGGAGATCCAAACAATCAATCAGTTTATCCCCTAGGAGCCTCAGAATTACTGAACATCTGAGTATTTTGGCACATTAGTGTTAGTTTGCTGAAACGCTGTGGAATAGCCGCTCTCTTAATGGAAAATATTCAACTTATGATGATAAATTTTATGTCAAACTTGAGAGCATTTCTATATTTGATACTTGAAGTGAAACTATAGTCATACTTTATTTTCATAAGAGATTGTTATGGGAAATTGAGAGAGAATTTAAAATGGGTAGCCAAGGTCACTCCTATTAAAGATGATGTGAAGATGATGAGTGATATAAAACAAGCATAAAACTGGACAAAATTGACAAAAACAATCATTTTTGGGCACCGGGAAGGCAGATAATAATTATGCTGGTGCTTGGGTAGAAGAGTGTTCCCCTAATCCCAGCTCAGTTGGTAGGAACTGCAGTTTTGTCAGCTTACACTTTTTACCAGAAGTGAGGGACTTTGTAGTGGAGGCTGGGGTTGTGGGTGAAAACCCCACAGCTTTGCTGGCTAAAACTGGCATACTCAGTTTACAATGGATAAGGAAAACCTCCAGCTTTGATAAATCACGTTTGCAGTCCTGTTTTGGGGCCACCAGGCAGAAATTGAACGGAGCGAGCTGGAAATGAGAGAACCGTAGAAGCATTGTGATGAGCTCTCCACACATCTGTGGCAACTGCTAAACCTTGCATATCTAGGGGGGACAATCACACAACAAGTGAAAGCCAAGGGAGGCCCCTCAAAAGCTTGGGTGCACCCTAGCCGGTTTGGCTCAGTGGATAGAGTGTTGGCCTGTGGGCTGAAGGGTTCTGGGTTCGATTCCAGTCCAGGGCGCGTACCTTGGTTGCAGGCTCCCGGCCTTGGTCAGGGGCATGGGCCCTGGTCGGGGGCATGCGGGAGGCAACCAATCGATGTGTCTCTCTCACATCGAAGTTTCTCTCTGTCTTTCCCTCTCCCTTTCATTCTCTCTAAAAGTCAATGGAAAAAATATCCTTGGGTGAGGATTTAAGAAAAAAGCTTGGGTGCAACTTTCAAAAAATCCACAAACAACTCCATCAGTGAAGCTGGGAACCCTTACAAGTACAAAGTGTTTGGGCACAACCCCTGCTCACATCTCTGGCTGACCATGAACCTAAGCAGACAGAGGTAACATGTAGGGAACTGGGTCAGAAACTATAAATCTGACTTTCAAAACTCAGCAAAGTCATCAGGGACTATATGTCATGAAAGAGACAGATTCTATACTTTAAGTTCAAACAAGTTATTAAAATGACCATCAACCCTTGGGATATTGAGATTTATCAACAGATGAGTGGATGGATAAAATGTGGAATATCCATGTAATGGAATACTGTTTGGCAATGAAAAGGAATGAAGTGCTGATACGTGCTACCACATGGATGGACTTTGAAAACATTATGCTCAGTAAAAGAAGACCATCACAGAAGTCTGATTATGTGATTTCATTGATATGAAATGTCAAGAATATATATCCATTCATACTAACATAAAAAAGACCAGAATACTTAGGAATAAATTTAACAACAGAACTATAAGTCCTCCACACTGAAAACTACAACATTTTTTCTGAGAGAAGTTAAAGTATATCTAAATAAGGGGGAATATAGTAAGTACTGTTAATGCGGCAGCTTTCCCCAAATTGAGCTATAGAGTCAATGAAGTCATTGTCAAAATTTCAGAAAGGATTTTTGTAGAAGAATATTTGTACAATTGGCAAACAGATTTTAAAAATTAAGTGGAAATGCAGAATATCTAGAATAGTCAAAATAACTTTGAAAAAGAAGAATAAAGTTGGAGGACTTAAACTACCTGATTTCAAAACGTACCATAGAGCTGCAGTAGTAAAAACAGCATGGTATCTTCCATGCGGATAGACAACCAGATCCATGGAACAGAATATCCAGGAATAGATATGTACCAGTAAGGGGTCATTCACTAAAGTAATTTAATAGGAAAAGCTCTTTGTTTGCACCAAATAGGGCTGCAACAGTGAAAATCCGTGTGAGGTAAATGGACCTCTACTTTTACCTTACAGCACACACACAAATGAACCTAAAATGGGTCATAGACCCAAGTGTGAAGAAAGCAGGAAGTCTTTGTCTCTTTGGCGAGGTAAAGATTTAGTAATAGGATGTAAAAAGTGTGAAGTATCAAAAAAATGATAAATTAGACTTAATCAACATTAAAGTTTTGGTTTTCAGAAGACACCACCTGTTAAAGTGAAAAGTCGGCCAGGCCAGTGGATCAGTTGAGCTTCACCCGTGAACAGAAACAGGATCTCAAGTCAGGGTGCTTACAGGAGGCAGCTGGTTGATGTTTTACTCTCTCCCCCTTGCCCTTCCTCTCTCTCTCTAAAATCAGTTTTTTTAAAAAAGAGAAAAGTCAAGCCAGGTACTAGGAGATAATATTTATATAATATATGTTTGATAAAGGATTTTTATCTAGAAAAACTCAATCATAAGAGAGCAACCCCATTTAAATATGTGCAAAAGATTTGGATAGACATTTTACCGAAGAAGGCACATGAATGGCAGATAAGCACAGGAAGAGTTTCAACATGTCATTTGGGAAATGCAAATTAAAGCCAATAATAAGATATTACTTTACACTCACTCTAATGGATATAATTAAAAAGACTATAATCCATATGTTTGTTGGCAAGAATGTGGAAACACCAGAATCCTCACACATTGCTGGTAGGAATGTAATATGATGTAGCCATGTTGGAAAACAGTTTTGCAGTTTCTTTAAAAGTTCAACATATATTTAAGCAATTCCATTCCTAGATATGCTGTAATAAAAGATAACAGAATATGCCCAGAAAAAGAATGTTCATAGCAGCTTTATTTGTGACTAGAGGCCTGGTGCGGGAAATTCATGCACAGGTAGGGTCCCTAGGCCTGGTCGGAGATCAGGGCTGATCTGGCTGCCGGCTGGGGCCTTCCTTTGTTTGGTGTCGCCCCCTGGTGGTCAGCACACATCATAGCGAGCGATCGAACTCTTGGTCTCCCGAACTCCCAAGGGGACACTTTGCGTATTAGCCTTCTATATATATATATATATATATATATATATATGTGTATATATATATATATATATATATATATATATGCGCAATGAAAAGGAGTGGACTATTGATATATATATATCAATATGTTGAGATTTACAACAACATGGGTAAATCTCAAAGTAATTATGTTGCATGAAAAACTCAGACTTCCCTCCCTCCCCCATCCCCTGCCCCTCCAGGGACCACACTGTCTGATTCTATTTAGGTGAGATTCTAGAAAATGCCAACTAGTATATAATGACAGAGAGCACATCAGTGGTTGATAGCTTAGGAGAGGATGAAGAAGAGGATTCCAAGGAGGGCACATGAAACACGGGATGATACATATATATTCATTTTCTTGGTTATGCATGATAGTTTCATGGGTATATACACATGTCTAATTGTATACTTTAAATATGTGCAATTTACTGTAAAACAATTACACCTTAATGAAGTTATTTTAAAGATTGTTCCCATTCAAAAACCAACAAACAAAAAAGTTCACAGCAGCATTATTCACAATAGATAAAAACTAGAAGCAATCCAACTTCATCAACTGGTGAATGAATAAAACACACAATGGAATAATACTCAGCCACGAAAAAGATGAAGTCCTAATTCATCCTACTCATACATATGACAACATGGATGAACCTCAAAAACATTATACCATATGAGAGAAGCAGAAACAAAAGACTGTATATTGCATGATACTGTTTTATATGAAATTTTAGAAAAGGCAGAACCACAGATCAGGTCAGTGGTGCCTGGGGCCAGAGGTGGGAGCAGAGATTGGCTGTAAATAGGTACAAGGAAACTGTTGGAGTGGTAGAAGTGTTCTTGGTAATAGTTGTGCAGTTGTGTAAGTTTACTAAAAGTCACCTAAATAGTTGACTTTCATGGCATATAAATTATATTTCAATAAAGCTGTTAAAAATGGATGGCCACTAAAAAATTTAAATGATCTTTAACATAACTTGCTGAACATACTGCTTTGGAATACTTTGATGAGACCTGTTGAATTAATGTTCTCTGGATTTTTTAAAAGTTAAATTTATTGGGGTGACATTGGTTAATAAAATTATGTAGGTTTCAAGTGTACAATCCTATAATATATCATGTGTATATTGTATTGTGTGATCACCACCCTAAGTCACATCTCCTTCTGTCACCATATATTTGACCCCCTTTACCCTTCATTACCTTCCCTCCGCCCTACTTCCCTCTGGCAACCACCATACTGTTGTCTGTATCTATGAGATTTTGTTTGTCTTGTTTGCTCATTTGTTGCTTTCAGTTTTATGCCCCACCAACAGGAATATTTATTAGTCATGTTTCCCAGAATTTTGTATCTCCCTTGCACATGCGTATTGGTTTAGGATGATGGTTTTATGTTTAATAGCTATTAACACTCCCTTCTGGAAGAAAGGGTAGTTTCTTATATTAATATTCTGTCCGTGTAAAGTAGTTCAGATGTGTAGTGGTAGGTTGCCTTCACCTTTCAGTTCTTCAGGGAGGAAGTTGAGGAGAGCTAAACAGCTTTGTATCTTTGAGGGACAAAAAAGACACATCCTTCTAGGCCTGGGGCGTCCACTCACCTGTCCCCAACCCCGGATATGTGAAGGCATCAGGGAATCTGGGCATAGAGTGCAACCAAGAGAAAGTAACCCTTCTGGGGCACTTTCCAACTGGCGCAGGCCGGCCGTGTTCCACACTCGTCTAGGAGTCATGCTTCCTGGGGTTAGTGACTTCATGCCTTTGCTCTGGTGTGTCCTCATCTATAAAATAGGAGATGGAATTTAACTTTCTTAGGTCAAAACAAGTATCTTCAGGTAGAAAATTAACAGTACTTAATTTTAATGGGGAAAAAAATCAACCACCTAGAACATTTTGCTCACGATTCTACCCAAGTTCATGCAAATACACACACAAATTTATTTCAGAAACCAATTTCTTGACTGAAATTCATCAAGCCATTTTTTCCCAAATAAGGTACCAGCTATTTAACCAAATTCTACTTTTTCTTTTTTCCCCTTTCCCCAGTGCAAATTTTTTATTCAACAAAGACTTATGGAACACTCATATTTGTCAGTCATTCTGAGGAGAATACATATATACCTGCAGGAATAAATGAAGTATGGGCTATGACATAAGCATGACATATGCTTGGGGATAAATGAAGGCGACAATTTACTGTTTTGGAAATTCTAATTATTTCTGCCTTGTCTTTTTGAAAGAAGTACTTTAGTAACAAGTGATCCATGGTACACAAAATAATAACCTGTTTTTCTGGTACTTTTTGAAAATATTGAAAAATAATTTGGACAGTAACTCCTCTTTCTTATGGAAAGTTTTGCCCACTATTCACTTTCCTGTTTTGTTTTTAATGATCATGAATATGTAAACCAAAATTACTGCCTAAACTGTTGCTTTGAAACTACATCAAAACAATAGGAGTTAAAAATAGGTTCTACCTACTGCTTCAGACTTACCCTTTAGTCACTAAAGGACAGTCAGATACGGGGTCTGATCCTGCTTTAAATGTATTCTTGGTTGAGCTACCCTGAGGGAGTAAGTTGCTGAAGCCAAGGAAGTACCTACCCGCTCCAGTGCTGTGAAACTCAGAAATAGCTTCTTGGGCTGGAGTGCCAGCGACGGCAGTTTCCTTTTGTGCCACAAGAGGGAGTGCCTACGCTGTCGCTGACCTGAATTGAGGTCTGAATTTCCTTCTACAATGCGCCTGAAAAGTTAGGATCCAGTGGGTTGCTGGGAAAATGTGAAAGAAAAAGGTTGTTGTTGTTGTTTTGACTGTGTCAAGGGAAAGAGGCACTTGAAACATAAAGGGGTGAAAAGGAAGAGCTTGTGACTGAAATTCCTTTAAGATAGTAAAGCTTTTGCTGAATATAGATCACTGCAGATTTTATTCCAGGTAAAACAACCTTGTTTTTGGCCTGTGTTTGAGAACTTTGATTTTTTAATTTTGTTTTTCCCCTTCTTTACAACTGTCTATAAATCTTTTATATCAAGCACTTATAGAACACAAAATTTAATGGTTGTTTTTTAATTCTCACCTAAGGATATGTTTGTTGATTTTAGAAAGAAAGAGAGAGAAACATCAACATCAATTGGTTGTCTCCCATATGTGCCTGACTCGGGTTCAAGCCCACACCCGAAACCTCGGTATGTCCCCTAACAGGGAATCGAACCCACAACCTTTGGTGTACAGGATGGCACTCCAGACAACTGAGCCACCTGGCCAGGGCCAAAGTTTAGTTTCTTAGTACTAGTCCTGAATGATTAATATTGGTTAAAGAAAAATTGGATTGTTTGTGCTCTCGATGCCTTGGATCTGTACAAAACCTTTTTACCTTAAATTAGTAAGTTAGGAAATCTTTGAGTTTTTTCTTCCTGGCCCCTCCCTACACTTTTTTCCCCTTTGTTTCAGCTTCTGAATTCTTTTATCTGATGTTTTATTGTCATGCACTGCGCAGAAGGTTGGGTGAGAACATGGAAAGACATGGTTTCTGTCAAGTAGGGACATGGAAGTAATTTTAATATACTTTGAAATTTGAGATGATGATCAGAGCTAAACAGAGTGAAGTTGGCACTAGTGGAATTATTCTAATTTAGGGAAACAGTTTTAAGTCAGTTATGTGAATGATTCATGTCAATGTGTTGTTTTATTTAAATTATCTAGGACATCTTTTTATTTTGCTAGCATTTGTATACAAAAATCATCAGCACATTGTGTTTTACCTAATTAAAATTATCCTTTAGCATATTTTTGTGTTGGAAAATTTTGGAATTTAGAAAGAACAATCCTAGGCATCCTTGTTTACTCTGAATCCTACTTTTAGAAATTTTCTCTGAGGTGTGTTCCTGGTTCACAGTCAGATTGCCTTAATTCAAATTATGGTGCCACTATGTTTGAAACTTGACAAAAGCAAAGTTATCCATGTAATCTTACTCTTGTTCCTTTGAAATCTGGTAATTTCTTAAGCAGGAGAAAGTGAACTAGAATTGCTATAGACATGACACAGGATTTTATCTATGTAGTAGCCAATTTAAAATGATCATTGCTGGTACACTATAAGGAGTTACCAGCTTGTAAATACTTTTGAGATCACAACATTAAAAAAAGAAAGAATATAAAAGAGAAATGAACTCTGTAGCTCTATTTTCTTTTTTTGCTTCTACCAAATAAGAAATTTGTTCTTATTTCGAAACGTGATGACATCATGATAATCTGTTGTCCACATGAATGCCCCCCCCCCCGCTTATTGGGGTAAAAAGAAGGTAGAGAGTAGATGATTGATATTGGGGCAAGTTGTTTCTTTCTTTAAAATTACTAATTAAAATAATGGAATACTCCAGGCATATGAAGAAAGCATAAGGAAGATTATGGACTTAAAATGTTATGTGATTATTAAAACATTATGTGTATCCTTCCACCAGCCTGTCCCCCTTTCTACTGTACAGAGGTAACTATCCTGTGTTTGGTGTCTTTACACTTTTACTAAGTACATACAGATGCATTCCTAAACATAAACAGAACGGCAATACATTTTTTTACCTTCTTAAATTTCTAAGTGTACAGGACATTATCGTTAACTCTAAGCACAGTGTTGTACAGCAGATCTAGAACTCTCATCTTGCATGACTGAAACTATACACTCATTCCCCCTGACAGCCATCATTCCACTTGGAGCTTCTATGGGTTTGACTACTGTAGCTACCTCATGTAAATGGAAATCATGCAGTATTTGTTCTTCTGTGATAGGCTTATTTCACTTAGCATAATGTCCTCAAGGTCCATTCGGGTTGTCGAATATAACAGGATTTCCTTCTCTTTAAAGGCTGATGAATATTCATTGTATTCATATGCCACACTTTATTTATCCATTCATTCGTGGATAGACATCTAGGTTGTTTCCACTTCTTGGCTAATACGAATAATGCTGCAATGAACATGGGGTGCAAATATCTCTGAGACCCTGCTTTCAATTCTTTTGGATTGAATATACCCAAAAGTAGAATTGCTGGATTATAATAGTTCTATTTTTAATATTTTAAGGAACGTCCATATTGATTCCCCTAGTAGCTGTACCATTTTACCTTTCCTCCAACAATGCATAGGGATTCTGATTTCTTCACATCCTTGCCAACACTTGTTATCTGTTTATTCACTTATTTTGGATAATAGCCATTCTAACAGGTGAGACGATATCTCATTGTGGTTTTGATTTGCATTTCCCTGATGATTCTGAGCACCTTTTTATATACTTTTGGCCATATGTATATTTTGGTCTATCCAAGTCCTTTGCCCATTTTTAAATCATTTTGTTTACTTACTGTTGAATTGAATTGTAGGGGTCTTTATGTATTATGGATATTAACATGGCCATAATTATATAGTCATATGTAGTTTGCAAATATTTTCTCCCATTCTGTGGATTTTCTTTTCAGTCTGTGTTGACTGTTTCCTTTGCCATGCAAAAGTTTTTTAGTTTTATGTAGTCCCTCTTGTTTAGTTTAGTTTTTTTTTTTAGTGTCTCAGAATTTTTTTTAAATTTATTGTCACAAGTTTTACATATGTCTCCTTTTCCCCTGCTACACCTCCTTCCCCCCATCCATTCCCACCCCGGGCAAGCCCCCACCGCTCCAGTGTCTGTGTCCATTGGTTATGCTAATATGCATGCATACAAGTCCTTTGGTTGCTCTCTAACCCCCGCCCCCCCACCCCCCTGCCATTTGTCTCTGGATCTATTCTTGTTCATCAAATTATGTTGATCATTATATCCTGCATATGAGTGAGATCATGTGATATTTATCTTCCTCCGACTGGCTTATTTCACTTAGCATAATGCTCTCCAGTTCCATCCATGCTGTTGTAAATGGTAAAAGTTCCTTGTTTTTTCTAGTGGAGTAGTATTCCATTGTGTAGATGTACCACAGGTTTTTAATCCACTCATCTGATGATGGGCATTTAGGCTGTTTCCAAATCTTAGCTATCGTAAATTGTGCTGCTATGAACATAGGGGTGCATATATCCTTTCCAATTGGTGTTTCAAGCTATATTACCAAGCCACGGTTCTCAAAACTGCCTGGTACTGGCACAAGAATAGACATACAGACCAGTGGAACAGAACAGAGAACCCGGAAATCGACCCAAGCCATTATGCTCAATTAATATTTGCCAGAGGAGGCAAGAGCATACAATGGAGTCAAGACAGTCTCTTCAATAAATGGTGTTGGGAAATTTGGTCAGATACATGCAAAAAAATGAAACTAGATCACCAACTTACACCATACACAAAAAACAAACTCAAAATGGCTAAAGGACTTAAATGTAAAACAGGAAACCATAAAAATCCTACAAGACTCCATAGGCAGCAAAACAGCAGACATATGTTGTAGCAATATCTTTACGGACACAGCTCCTAGGGCAGTGGAGACTAAGGAGAAAATAAACAAATGAGACTACATCAAAACATCAACAAAACAACAAGAATGCCCACTGCATGGGAGAACATATTTGCCAATGATATTTCAGATAAGGGTTTAATCTCCAAAATTTACAGAGAACTCATACAACTTAACAAAAGGAAGATAAGCGATCCAATCAAAAAATGGGCAAAGGACCTAAATAGACACTTTTCGGAAGAGGACGTGCAGAAGGCCGAGAGACATATGAAAACATGCTCAAAGTCACTAATCATCCGAGAGATGCAAATCAAAACAGCAATGAGATACCATCTCACACCTGTCAGAATGGCTGTCATCAACAAATCAACAAACTTGACAAGTGCCTGCGAGGATGTGGAGAAAAAGGAACCCTCCTGCACTGCTAGTGGGAATGCAGACTAGGGCAGCCACTGTGGAAGACAGTATGGAGTTTCCTCCAAAAATAATTTTTGTTGCAAGATCAATCCCCGTAAACCTTTCCCGTTACGTTTTCTGCTAGGAGTCTTATAGTTTCAAGTCTTAACGTTTAAATCTTGGACCCATTTTGGGTTGATTGTTGTGTATGTTATACAAGAAGAGTCCAATTTCATTCTTACGCATGTATGTGAATATCCAGTTTTTCTTATTGAAGTTGAATGTCCTTTCCCCTTTGTGTATTCTTGGTGCCCTTATTCAAGATCAGTTGACTACATAGGCGTGGATTTATTTCTGGGCTCTCTGTTCTTTCCATTGGTCTACATGTCTCTCCTATGCCTGTAGCAATTTCAGAAGAGTAGCTTGAATTCACCAGTGAAGTCATTGGCTCTGGGCTTTTCTTTGTTGGGAAGTTTTACTGATTCATCCTACTTACTAGTTGTAGATTTGTTCTCATTTTCTATTTCTTCATGATTCTGTCTTGGTTAGTTGTATGTTTGTAGGAATTTATTTCTTCTAGGTTACCCAATTTGTTGGTATGTAGTTATTTATTATCTTTTTTTTATTTCTGTGGCATTAGTTATTATATCTGTTCTTTCATTTCTGACTTTATTGAGTCCTCTCTTTTTACGTAGTCATTGTCAAAGTTTGTCAATTTTGTTGATCTTTTCAAGAAAACAACTTAGTTTTGTTTATTTTTTCTCTATTGTCTTTCTAGTCTACTTCATTTATTTCTCCTCTGATGTTTATTATTTCCTTCCTTTTGCTAACTTTAGGCTTAGTTTATTCTTCCTTTTCTAGTTCATTGCATAAAGTTAGCTTGTTTATTTGGGATCTTTCTTTTTTTTTATTGTAGGTGTTTACTACTATAAACTTCTCTCTCAGTATTGCTTTTGGTGCATCCCATAAACTTTGGTATGTTGTGTTTTGTTTTCATTTCTCCCAAACTATTTTCAGATTTCCCTTTTGATTTCATCTGTGACTTATTGGTAGTTCAAGAGTGTGTTGTTTATTTCCCAAATGTTGTGAATTTTCCAGTTTTTCTTCTGCTACTCATTTCCAGTTTCATTCCATTGTGGTTGGGAAAGATGCTTGGTATGCTTTTAATCTTCTTAAATTTGTGCAGTATATGTTTTCAAACAAAATATAAATCATATTTGTTGAAAGTTTATAAGTTCTGGAACTTTTGAGTTAAATAAGATAAATGCCAAGATTCCTTTTTTTTATTAAAATTCAAGGCAATTAAACAAATATACTACACATGTATTCTGTGAAGACAATGTTTTCTACATCAGGCAGCACCTCATAGTCAACCTGGCTTGCGTGGTACCTGACTGAGCAGATTCTTTAAAATAGTCAATATCTGTACCCCTACTTTTTCTCTGATTTACCTTTTTTTATGGTAAAAAAAAAAATAGTACACAAAGCCTGTGGGGTATGAAGGGAAGTCTGCATGGCTCTTCCCCGTCTGAGCGGATTCTGGCAGTGGTATTTGCTAAGTGAAGAATGAAGGCTGGCTTGTCATGTGCTTTCACAGAACACCCGGGGCTCCAGGCCAGACCATTTAGCCTTTGTCTCTTTTCTTGCATAAGACTGCCTATTTTTCACTTCAAATGGAAGTGTTAGGCACTTCAGAGATGTTTGTTTTGTCACATGCATGCCATCTGTGGTCTCTTGGCATCTTCCGACAGGTTCCCAAATTTACCAAAGTGTCTGTTGGTCAGCGTCCAGAACGGCCAGGATCCTAGCCTGTGTGTGTGGGGTAACCAGTGCTGCAGCACACACTTAAAGGTCCCCTACGTGGTGCCGTGGGCTCAGTTTTTAAAAGTTTAAATAAACCCTTTATTTAAAATAATTTTTGAATTGAAGAAAAGTTGCAAAGGTAGTAGAGAGTTCTCATAATGTTCCTCACCCAGCTACTCCAATCGCTGACTCTTACATTGTTATATTTGTCAAAATTAAGGAACAAACATTGGTACATTGCTATGAACTAAAATCTAGACTTTACGCAGGTTTCACTAATTTTTTCCCTAATGTCCTTTTTCTGTTCCAGGATCTACCTGGCATATCACGTTACATTTTGTCATCGTGTCACCTTCATTTCCTCTGGCCTGTGACAGTTTCTCAGACTTGCCTTGTTTTTGATGACCTTGCCGTTGTTGAGGAATGCTGGTAGAATGCCCCTCAGTTTGGAGTTTTCTTATGTTTTTCTGATTATTAGGTTGGGGTTTTTGAGAGGAAGGTCACCGAGGTGAAGTGACATTATCATCCCACTGTGTGAAGGGAGCTGGAGATCGCCATGACTTACCTCTGATGATGTGACCTTGGTCACCTGGCCAAGGGAGCGTTTGCCAGGTTCCTCCACCGTCACTTTATCCGTACCCCCTTTCCCTACTCTACTCGTTGGAAGTAAGTCAGTGAGCACAGTGTAGACTCAATTTAAGACTTTTTTTGAAAATACATTTTAAAAATTGATCTCAGAGAGGAAGGGAGAGAGAGAGAGAAACATCAATGATGAGATAGAGTAATTGATAGGCTGCCTCCTGCATGCCCCACACTGGGGTGGAGGGTGGTGTCTAGCCCACAACCTGGTCATGGGCCTTGGCTGGGAATCAAACTGTGACCACCTGGTGCTCAACCACTGAGCCACGCCTATCAGGCATCAATTTAAGAATTTCATTCATTGTTCATTCTGTCTGTATCCTGTTGTATTTGAACCATGGCTATAATTTATTTCTGTACTCTGTATAAACTTTGTATTTAAAGCCTTAGGAATTGATAAAAATTGCCTAGGGCCCAAGAAGGATTTGGCATAGTTAGCTGTGTTGAATCTTTCCTCCAGTCCTTATATATTTGGTTTATTGGCTTTACTTTAGAATCTCCACACCCTGCACACTGCATCCTGTGCCTCTGGCCCACTCCGTGGCTCAAGTGGCTGCAGCTGGTGCATTATTCTTCTAGCATAAGGAAGCCTCATCTTTCTTTACTGTTGGGGAAGGAAGTTTAGCGTTAGAACATTTTATCCATACTGAATCTTATCTAATCAAAATACCAAAATAGGTTTATTCTAGTGAATTTGATGGAAGTTTTTCTCTGTATGAAATGGCCTTAAAGATTTATGAGTTTTTTAATGCTTTCTGACACATATCCTGACATCATAGCAGGTGGTTTAGCCCTCCACACACCTCTGCTACCTGTAAAGTAGCCGAACTTTAGAAGTTCAGATTACAGATTGCTCATTGTTTTCGTATTTTTAATGAGGTGAAATTCTCAATGAATTTGATTATTTTTGGCTGATTACTCTTTTGTGCTCAACTCAAATGACATGATTTGCATTTTCACTTCCAGTCTATTCCTAAATAAGAATGAAAGAATAAATTACTGTTTTAGCATATAATAAGATTGTTCTTGAAATTATAAATATAACTAGAGGCCTGGTGCACGGATTTGTGCGCTGGTGGGGTACCTCGGCCTGGCCTATAGGGATCGGGCTGAAACCGGCTCTCTGACATCCCCCGATGAGTCCTGGATTGCGAGAGAGTGGTTCTCAGGTGACGTGCCCTGAAATGGGGCTCTCTCTTCTCTGGTTCTGGGTGAGTCACCTGAGAACCACTGCTGCTAAGTCACCACAGCTCAGCAGCTCCTGCGTTGAGTGTCTGCCCCCTGGTGGTCAGTGTGCATCATAGCTACCGGTCAGAGTGTTTGCCCCCATTGGTCATTGGGCATCATAGCTACCAGCCAGTCAGCCGGTCGTGCAGGCTTTTATATATATAGATGTTGAATCATCATCTTATGTGCTCTAAGGTCACTTACTGTTTCAAAAAAAAAACCTAGTCAAGTTCATGATGCCAAAAATGACCAATTTTGCAAATCCACATTTGCAGACATTTAATTTCATCTGTAGTTGCCAACATTTCATTAAGGTGGACCAGTTAAGGTCTATTCCAAAACGTTAGAGCATCATGTTCCTTCTCATTAATGTGAACTTATTTAAGAAATTATTTTGCGTGAGACAGAGTATTTTGTCTTTGTCAGTGTTAGAATCCAGTACTGGGGGAAAAGTCCCCCCCCCCCAAAAAAAAATACATTCAAAAAAATACATTTCATGGTTTCTTGGTATGACACCTCAAAAACAGAATAGTGCTTTTCATCAGCCACAGGGGAAATCCTTCCCCTGGCCCCTCATTTCTGCTTTCAGTCACTCAACAGATTCTTAACCTCGTCTTGGGGATTCCCACATGTGCTAAAAGAAGCCGCCGGTTAAGTTCTCACATGTGTGAAGAACGTCGCGCAGTGTTAGTGCTGTACACGTCTGATAACCCCGTTGTGAGGGCCGTTCCGTGTCCTGTTAGTTTTGTCATTACTCATTCTTTTTTCTAAGTGTGCATGTGCGAGGTTGGGAAAGGCCGAGCATGGTGGAACGAAGTATAAAAAATCAATTTGTTCTCAGGTAGGTCAAAGGCCTATTAAGCATCAGCCCCCTGGCTGTTTCCTGGCTCTTTTTTCTGCAGTGAGCAAAGAAAACGACCGGGCTCCCGAGGCAGGAGGCCCGCACCCGCCCTTTCTGCATCAGGGTGCCCTCCCGGGAGCTGCAGGCCCCGTGCCGCACGCGCGGGCGGAGTCAGGCATGTTTCCACTCCTCAGACCTGGCAGGGCTGCCTCCCCGCAGCCACTGTTCATTCGGTTTCTTGAAGTGATCTTTAAAAAGGCGATCAAGGTTGAGCCGTGTTGGGGGAAATATCCTGGGATGAAGAGCCATGGCCTATCGTGTGGAAGTACCAGTAGAATACTCGGAGAAAATCCGTCAAAAACCACCTGTGTGGACCACCTGGGCTGGGCCCGGACCTTCCTGAGCTGCTGGGAGAGGATCCATGGCTTCTGTGGGGACAAGGTTACATGTACATGCCTGTTAGCTCAGTCTCCCTGTCCCCCCAGAAACATGGGGGACACCCCACCAGCAAACCCCTGCCACCCACTCCCTGTACCGCCCTGCAAGCGCACTTGCAAAGTTTAGTACCAAATGGAAGTCTTCTTAAGTGACAGGAAGGCTGGTAACTGGTAGAGAGAAAGCAGAGTCCCTGGGTGTCTGTCTGCCTGGCCTCCTTGCAGCGTGATGCCAGGCGTCAGTGGGGTGTTCCTTAGGACCGTGCTCCAGAGATGGGACCGTGCTCCAGAGATAGGACCGTGCTCCAGAGATAGGACCGTGCTCCAGAGATGGGACCGTGCTCCAGAGATGGGGCCGTGCTCCAGAGATAGGACCGTGCTCCAGAGATGGGACCGATGGCGGCAAAGGGCCGGAGCGAGGCTGTGTTTCCCTTCAGGCATCGAGAAGTCCTCCAACCCCCACCCACAGCCAACACACAAACAGAAAATAGTTTCTCTTGAATTTGCCTGGTTCTCGCAGGCCTTTACATCTAAAAAAGCACTTCATGTATTTTCACGAAAAACTGATTTTTTATGTTCTTATGCCAAGACGATTCAGCGTTGTAAGGATGCTTTACAATTGTTGTCCTGCTTTTATTTCCCCCCTTTGAATTTTGCTTCTTCTCTAAAATCCCCTGTATTTTTCCTCTGGTTGTAAAATTTCCAGAAATTTTACATTGAAACCACCGCCTGTTTGCCTGTCTGTGATTTTCAGTGGACTCGAGCCAGTCCTCGTGCCCCTGCTCTGTGCTGGTTGCAGGGGAGCGCCCCGTGGGCTGCCTCATGGACCCCAGTCCAGCCCTGTCCTGAGGGAGGCTGTCTGCAGCACCAGACTGCATCTTAGGGACGGTTTCTGGGCTGCGCAAGGATTATCTGTTCCAGTACTGTGTTTTTTTTGTTTTTCCCCAGCTTTGTCTCTCTTTCTAACACTGTGATCCAGAAATCACAATCTTAATATCAAGCTATCTTACCTGTTTTTGATTTAGTCCAAACTCAGAGCATCTAGAAGTGGGGTTGACTCCTACCCTAAGTTAACATTAATTCTTTAAACAAACATTTGTTACATGCACATTTCTTAGAAATGTGTTTTCATTGACGAGAGAGAGAGAGAAGGGAGAAAGAGAGAGAGAGAAACATTGATGTGAGAAAGGCATTGATTGGTTGCCTCCTGTACACACCTCAGTCGCGGATGGAATTCACAACCTGGGTATGTGCCCGGGCTGGGAATTGAACCCACAACCTTTTGTTGTAGGGGACAGTGCTTCAGCCAACTGAGCCACCCAGCCAGGACCATTATGTGCTCATTTTGAGGCAGGTTCTGTGATGAGATGGGGGTATAGCGATAACAAGGCCAGTGCCGTCTTCAGTAAGCTTCTAGTCTCCTGAGATACAGGGCGTGCAGTGGGGGTGCCGTTCGGATCGAGAAGCAGCTGGGAGGGCCTGCAGCTCTGACACTCAAGGCCAGTCGTTCCAGAGGAACTGACAGGACCAACTTGAGGTTACGGTTTGTTAAAGAAAATTTCTCTAACAGTTCAGTTATGAGTATGTGTCAACGTTTTAGTACAGTTTTTGCAGTGCAAGGAAGAGGCCCCTGGTGGATTCACTCTTGGTAGGGACGTATTATAGGAGAAAAGAATGATTAAATCATCATTAAAAGTCTTTACACTCTAACTTAGAGTTGACAGTCAGCTGGGTGGATGGTAATGAGTTCTCCGGAACAAGTCTTAGTCTTCTTAAAGTTCATTAGAAAACTGCCTTAGAAAACAACACATTTCATCTGGGATGCTGCTGGTTTCTTCCCACTAGGGTAGCATGAATTGGAGAGCAGGCAGCTGGCTTCTCTGCTCCAGACCAGGATCCGGCCAGTTTTCCTCTTACAGGTTCAAGGTCACAGTGGAGTGCAGTGAAGTTTCCAGGTGTCCGTGGGGGCAGGTCTTCGTAACCTCAGCCGAGAGAGTTTGGAGATTTTATCCCCAGGGCACTGGGACCCGCCCAGAGGGGGTTTTAAAGCTCAGCATGGGCCCTGCACTAGCGGCAGTGAGGTTGGAGCCGCAGGGAAAGAGGGTGGCAGAATAGTGTCATTGTCCCGGGAAAAGGGATGCGGGCTCTGAGTGCAGCCTGTCTCTTCCTCTGCCTCCAGTCTTCCCTCCCCCTCCCTCACGGGAGCTGGAGTGGAGTGTTATAATTTAGATGATGACTGTTCTTACCACAGTAAAAGAGAGATTAAGTTCTTAAGAGGATGATGAAAAGAAGGTAGAGGAAGCAGCCACGCTGAGAGAGCTCAGAGAAAGGAGTCAGGGCCCTTGGTGGGGGGAGAGGGAGGCGGGCTCTGCCTCTGCCCTGGGCCCAGGTACCCCGCCCGCTCCACCTCCCGCTGGTTCCATCTGCATCCTGAGGTCCCAGAGGCAGTTTCAGAAAGCAGGTGCTGCAAGGTCCCTTCCTGTCGGCTCAGAACCTGCTCCAAGCCACCTTCTCCCCATCCTGTTCTCTAAGCAGGCCCAGGACCAGCCCAGGTTCGAAGGAGCGGAGAAACAGATTTCACCTTGTGATGGGAGGACAGTCCCTGTCTCACTGCAAAGGAGTGTGGACAAAGGGAGGCATTTAAAAACACACAAGCAGTTTTAGAACCGTGGAATCACCTGACCCCAGCCTTGGCCTTGAGGCTCTTGTCCGTCATTCCTGCTCTAATTTACTGCCAATTACATACGATTCTGCCCTTCTTCAGAAATCTGCCCGGCTGAATCCACTGCAGCCTCCGTCAGTGCATGTGCGGTGGTTAAAACAGACCCTTCAGGGGGGCCCTTGCCCCAGGTTGCACACCTGTTGGCATGTGGTGGCCTGTGCTGCTTTCCCTGTCCCGGTTACGGGTTCCGGGTTCCGGGGCAGAGGTGTAACCAGGTTGCAAGAAGCGTGAGGAAGCCTGACCTCAGGGTGGGTCTGCAGAGGCTTGGGAGGTCACGTCCTTCGGTTCGCCTTCCGTGTCCCTGTGGTCTCAGCGTTCCAGCGTCTTCTCTGTTCTCTTTTATTGTAATGTGTAATCACTGTCTCGCCAACATACTGCCCTAAAAACAACACTCCACGATGATCTGACATAGATTATATGGGCATATTTGAGAATATGCATTTCTCTCCTGCGCTCGGTGTGAATAGATCATTGTCTTCAACTTTTATTCCAGTTAGAAACCGACATTCCAAATGAATAATTATTCTCATTTTGCTTTTCTAATATCATGTAGGTTGCAAAAATATCTGCCTCTAAGAACTCAGGAGGACTTACTTGTGGGAGCAAAGGAAGGTAGTGAGTCATACCTGCAGGCTTGGCAATGAGAGTTCATTTGAGCCTCCTCATCCAGTCAGGAGGTTTCCTAGGCAACCATTTATGCAGCATTAAAAGATGAGGAACTAAGAGAGATGTACGTGGATGTTTTAATCCTCAGATGCAGTCCCCCTTGTCAGATTGAGATCTCAGTGTTCTTTTTTCATTTAAAATAAGTAAATAAAAAGCTTAACACTTAATTGTAGAAAAGCGCTATTAATTACGACGTGTGTGTCGTGCTTTAGCGTTACCTTCTGAATACTCTTTCTCTGATGGGAATGTTCCTGCACGTTAACGCCGGCTCACTTGGGAAAGCAGGAAAGAAGCTCCTGCTCCAAGTGATTTCGTTTGGCTGCGAAGTTATTTGGAAAAGCAGATCATCTTTTCGGGAGCCTGCATGAGTTTGTGCTCATCAGTGGACATCCCAGGATGTGGAGAAGTTTATTAACCATTTGTTTGTTCTCTCAGTGCTCAAGTTTATACTTACCTGTCCCAGTGGTTTAGTCATTTTCTTCTATCTTAGACGACTGACACATACATACCGCCTGGTAGGCTGGCCGGCCGGCCATGAGTAGGAACGAGGGACTCTTTCCCCCCAGTCGACGCAGCCAGGATTCGCTGAAGGTTTTCGTCGAACTCTTCCCTCCCATCCTTTTTATATGGGCTTCTGCTTGGGTGTCAGCAAGCACATGCCATACATTTCCATCCTGTGAAACAGACACTCCCAGACTTTGTGTCACATGGACTTGCCTGAAATTCTACTGTAGTGAGGAAGGTGGCTTTTCTTCATGCACCAGGGAAAGAGGAGAGTCCTACTAGTTATCGGACAGAAATAATCTGAAAAGAACCAGAATATTAAAATATTAGCAGTGCTACTTTTACAGAGGGTTACGACCCTGGGTCAGGTGATGGGAAGAAATGTGAAACACAAGATGAAATACGGAAAACGGCCAGCTCCCTGCGCTGAGCCCCTGGGGGCTTTAGGAGCATTTGGGGCTTGTGGCCCCAGTTACTGGAATTTTCTTCTGAGCGCCCCCGTTGATCCCAACAACGCTGAGACTCTCCTGCGGACCTGCGGCAGATTAAGTGGGGGACTTTGCCGTTCAGTTTTGTCCTCCTCCGCGCGACCCCCCACCCCCCCTCCCGGATCTGAGGACGAAATGATGGGAGCAAATCCTGTTCTGGAGCCAAGGCTCTGGATGCTGTTTTCTGTAGCCAAAGTGAGAAGTGTTTGATTCTTAGACTCGGTGTATGTCAGTGCGCTTCATTCTAAAGGGGGCCATTTTGACACCGACAGTTAGTGATATTGATGGTGCAGTTCTACCCTTAATTCTAACTTGTTTCATTTAATTACATATTTGAAATGCCAGGCTATAATTTATGAACGGTCATAAGTTATTTTTAAACAAGGTGGATTATAAACAGGGTAATACTTTGGTTTTATCATTTTATTTTTGGTAATCCTCAACCCAGGATATCCACCCCTCCCCCCCCCCCCCCCCCCACACACACACATTGATATTTAGAGAGAGTGGAAGAGAGGGGGGGAGAGAGAAAAAAAAACCCCAACAACATCGATATGAGAGAGGGACATTGATCGGCCCCCATCAGGACAGGGATCCATCCTGCAGCCCAGGTGCGTGCCCTTGACCCAGAATTGAACCTGAGACCCTTTGTGGGGGCCAACGCTCTAACCACTGAGATCAGTGGCCAGGGTGATTTTTTTAAAAAATATATTTTACTGATTTTTTACACAGAGGAAGGGAGAGGGATAGAGTGTTAGAAACACCAATGAGAGAGAAACATCGATCAGCTGCCTCCTGCACGCCCCCTACTGGGGATATGCCTGCAACCAAGGTACAGGCCCTTGACCGGAATCGAACCTGGGACCCTTGAATCCGCAGGCTGAGGCTCTATCCACTGAGCCAAACCGGTTAGGGCTACTTATCATTTTTAATACCTACACTTTTGTGAGATAAAAAATGATTTGTTAATGGACCTGTGATGTGCTCATTCACTGAGTTTCTCCCATTTGCCAGTCACTGTACGAGGCATTGGGGATACAGAGATTAAGATCTTGTCTCTGTTTTAAACGTGCTGACAAGTCCAAAAGGAGAGACAGTCAAATAAATATTGTCATGAGAATAGAAAAAACTTGTGTAATACTTACCATACATGCCAGGCACTGTTCTAAGTGCCTTCTAGACATTAATTTTAACTTGTGAATGGATACAAAAGCCCTGTAGGTTGCTACTATTATTTTCTCTATTTTCCATATGAATAACTTTAGGCCCAGGGAAGCTAAGTGCTTGTCTAAGGTCATAAAGCTTGTTTTGGTTGACAAGCAAATGTATTAAGTGCATTAACAGCTGTTCAGGGAGTAGTACTCTGGCAGAATAGGGAGCATCCATCTGGGAAAATGGGGACTAGAAGGGTGGCTATCAATGCCGTTTTCCCAAAGGAGACAATACCTGAGCTAGTCTATTCAGAGTAGAAGAGCCATAAAGTACTTATTTAGCAACACAAAATGCTGTGTCATAAGGGGATTCATTGGTTGAATCGGTGACAAAATATTGGGCGACGAGAGAGTAAAAAATATACCAGATCCCTGAGTCTTTAATATAAAGACAAGGAAAATAGATTCCCATTTAAAGTCAAACTTTTGGTTCCAGTTGGTGTAAAGTATGATAGAAACTTGGCACTTAAAGATTCTAACAGAAATGATTAAGTTCCTTATACTCTGCAAGCATGTGGGTAAACCGTGACCCCTTTTAAAGGTGTTAAGGTGAGTTTCCCAATCACTGAAGATTTTATCTTTGGAAACCTGTAGCAATCTATAGAAATAATCTAGTATTTATTTTGTTTAAATGGAGGGGAAAGATTTATTTACATTGTTCAGATTAAAAATTGGCAGGAACCTATCAGGTAGGTTAGCTTTATCATTACAGAGATACAGAATTACTCAGAAGTTAGAATTGGTGGTGCCCAACTTCCACAACCCTGTAACAGGGAAGGTGCTCTTTCCAGCATCAGCCATGCCCATAACCATCCTTTGCCCCTGTGCGACCATTATCTGCTGGCTTTCTCATCACTCCCACTGCCCACTGACACCTGTTCTCCACCTGACCCACGTCATTGGATGAGCCACTTACTTCCCTGACTGCGTGAGTTTTGGGCTTCTCATCCCCTGTGACCTTCTCCCCAGCTTCCCACTCCCTAGACCTTGTCTACTCACGGCTCAGATCAGTCAGGCAGAAATTGCCTGTTTGGTCTCACCCACCTGTCCGTCCTCCTCATCCCTCAGAGTTACACCCCACCTCTCCTTTGATTTCACCAAGACGGCTAGTCTGCTGACTCCTTTGCACTGTACCTACCCATCTGTTCTTTCCTGTCTTCATATCCCTCCAACTTAGACTCCATGGACCAGATTTTAAATCACTCTTTTGCCAAAGTCGTACACACCCTGACCAGGTTGTCCCTTTTTTTGCACCTGGGCTGCTGGGCAGAGTTGAAGAAAATCATACAACGGAGCAAATTGGTACCTGTTTGCATAAATACGGGGATTGCCAGCACTGGGCAGTAGTTGCACCACGGTACTTGGGTTGCTGTCATTCCGATTGTTCATAGTGACCGTTGCTAAGCTAATTCACCCTTCAGATGCATGATGCTCTCCTCCCCCTTACTCTTGTCAGATGGATTCCTGCCGCAGGGCTCCATCCCACCTGCTGCTGAGCCTCCTCTGTCCCTTGGCAGCCACCCGATGACCTCCTGGTTTTTCTTCCTTCGCACTGCCTGAGTCATTTTTGCTGGTTTCACCTCTGTCAAACTGACTTTCATCAAAAGGCAAGTACTGATGTCTGCTCTCTCTTTAAGTGCAGTGAAACGTGTTTTTTTTTGGTGCTTCTGTCCTTTGCCTGCTGCTGGAGGAAAGCTGGAGTTTATTGCAGGGTGGCACGGCCCCCGGCTCTCCCGTGCTGTGCGCGAGCGTGCACGGGCCCCCCTCTGCATCTTAGCTGGATGCTATGCCAACCCGTGCCCAGCAACCATGTTCCTTGCTGCTGAGTCATTTTGCACTCTGCAGAAATAGTCCCAGAGGGAAAGGTTTGATTGGCATCTTTCAGATTAGAAGTGGGCAGGAATTTCCCAGATAGATCAGCTTTATTATTACTGTGTTCTAAAGTGTTGTCTTCGGTGGGGCTCACTGGTGCCTTTGCGGATTCTGGGTTCCCTCCTGCCAAGTTAAGCCTCAGATGTGCTCAGTTCCATGCCTCCCTGTTCTCACTCTGCGATGCTGGTGGTGGCTTGCTGCCCACTGTCCTGTTGTCCTTGTAAATGCTGCCCCCCCCCCCCCACACACACACACACCTGCTGCCGTGCGAGGCTCTATATTCCTTTCAGGTTTTCCCCTCTTCTCTCCTTTTGCCACATCTCTTCGGTTGGCTTTCACATAAAAACATGGATAGCTAGTAGACACTATTCACTGGTTTATTAACTCTTCTGATCCAGAGCTGGACACTTGGGGATGCCGATTGTGAGAACGACACTCTTCCGGTGATCATAAGAAACATCAAATGGTTATAGTAATTCTAACACATTATCATACATACTATTCAAGTCCATACCGAGCATTTCATATACGTAATTTTATATAACCTTCTAAAAATCCTGTAAGATTGTTGATTGTATCCAATACAACAGGGGAGGAAACGGAGGCTCTGAGATGGGAAGGCATTTGCTCAGTCTCTTAGACAGCAGGCACACAGTGGGACCACAGTCTCCGTGTGGGCTGCAGAGCTCATGCGCTTCACTGCTGTGACAGTTTTTCTGCTCCCCCACATCTTTCAGAGGGCGGGCCACGAATAACAGAATTCAAGACAAATAATGGACTATCACATGGACTATTAGCCTCAGTGAGGCGTTGGAGAATTAACTAGGTAAAAGGTACGTGATGGGGTGTTTTTATTCCTCCATTGGTGTCAGTGTGATTGCTGGAAGGCGGTATCTTTCTTCTGCCTGAAAATTATGCTGCCTTTATTCAGTTTATAGTGCATTTGTTTGCACCGTGAGTCTCCTGTGTGACATATTCTCACCAAGTGACTGCATTTGCCCCTCTGTTACCTTCTTAAGAGCCAACTTCAGGCTTACACCTTAAAATACTTCACCGTGGGTTTGACATTTTAAGTGCTTTGCATCTGAAAGAGGACGATGGGAACTACTTTCTAGATCACTGGGAGTAGTAGTTTAACTTTAATGGCCCGGTTAGGTTGTACCTGTCACCGTTAGCTGGGACCCGCACCTCCGCTTTTCCCCGAGGAACAGGAGCTGCTCAGGCCCGCTGGCCTGGCTTCCGTTCTGTTGGGAGAGCTCTGTTTCCCGTGCTCTGCTCTTAAGGGTTCCTACCCTCTCCCACTTCGGCTCCTTTTGTTTTTATTGTTTTATTCTAGACAGAAAATTCACAGATTATTTTGAGAGACTATTTTGAGAACTATTTATTTATTCAGTAAATATTTATTAAGCTTTCCTCCCAGCCAGGCACCATTCTGCCGGCTGAGGATAGGGCAGGGCACAGCACCGCCTCTCTGCCATGTCAAGCGTTTGTTCGGAGCAGGAGGCACCCAGTCAACGTGACCCAATGCCAGATGATAGGAATCGCTGTGAAGGAAAGTGCAGCCGAGGAAAGGGATAGGGAGAGATGGGAAGGGAAGGGCTTGTGGCTGTTTCGGCTAAGTCATCAGGTCTTTCTGAGCAGGTGAACTTGTGCTGCCAGGACAGAAATACCATAGGCTGGGAGGCTTAACAACAACAGACATTTGTTTCTCACAGTCCTGGAGGCTGGAGGTTGAGATCGGGGTGCCAGCACGGGCGGGTCCTTGGTGAGCGCCTCTTCCAGGTTTCAGGTGGCCGCCCTCTTGTGTCCTCACACGGAGGAGAGAGACCATCTGTCTCATGTCTCTTCATAAGGGCACTAATCCCAGTCACGAGGGCTCCATGCTCATGACCTAATCGCCCCCAGAGGCTCCACCTCCAAATTCATCGGGTGTTAGGGCTTTCCTGTCTCCTGGGAGAACAGCATGCAGTCTGCAGCACCGAGTGCAGTGCAGAGGTTCCCGGCACGGGGAATTGCAACGTGGAGGCCCGGAGGCCCTGAGCTGAGCCTGTGCTTGGCACGTCCGAGGAACAGCTCTGTGGCCCCCGCGTTGTTGCGGGAGCAGATGGGCAATGGAGGAGAGAGCATTTGGAAGTGAAGTTGGAGGAGGAGCTCAGGGTCCCTGTAAGGCCCTAAACTGACAGCCAGTTTAGATTTGATTGCCGGGGAATGGGGAGCCTTTCTGAGCAGGGGAAAGTTGTGTCAGGAGTTTTAATTTTAGATAGACACTTTGGATGCTGGGGGAGGGGGCCGAGGTGGAAGCGTGGTGTGGTCTAGCTGAGGGGCGGGGTTGGTGGCTGAGACCTGGTTGGTTGGTAGCAGTAGGGGTTGGCAGAGGTGGTTAGATTGGGGACTTTGACAGTAGAGTTGGTGCAGTTTGCTAATAGATCATTTGTGGAGTATGAAAGAAAGAAGAGCCAAGGATAACTCCGTGATTTTTAGACTGAGCAACTAGGTGAAGGAAGGTGCCATTTCCTGAGATGGGGAAGAGCAGGATGAGTGGCGTCAGTAGGGGAAGATGTTGGTAGGTGTTCCATGAAATGGACTTTATAGTCAAACTAGTGATCCAGTGCATGGATTCGTGCACATTGAAAGGAAATTAATTAGAAGGTGGCCTGAAGGGCAGGACTGGACGAGATGGGCTGGACACCCCCTGGAGTCAACCTCCCGTGTTCCCTCCCCAGCATCTGCGGAGTGAGCGGGGTCCCTCTGGCAGGTGGGGTCCCTTGGCCTGGCCTGCGGAGATCGGGTGGAAACCGGCTCTCCGACATCCCCCCGGGGTCCCAGAGTGCGAGAGGGCACTCTGCAAAGTTGCTGTCGTACAGGGCGTGGAATGCAAACGCAAGTGTGCAGTAAACCAGATTCTGGGCTGACAATGCCCCAGCAACAACATAACGCACGGCCGAAGGTGGAATCGTGAGAGGTCCCTCCTCTCTGGTTTCGGGGTGTGTCACCCAAGAACCGCTGCTGCCAAGTCACTGCATCTAGGCAGCTCTTGTGTTGAGTGTCTGTCTCCTAGTGGTCAGTGAACGTCATAGTGACCGGTTGGATGGTCAGACACTTAATATATTAGCCTTTTATATAGAGAGATTATATATATAGATATGTTTTGGAGACATGGTTCTAGAGCAGCCGTGGGCAAACTATGGCCCGTTTGAAATGAATAAAACTAAAAAAAAAAGACCGTACCCTTTTATGTAATGATGTTTACTTTGAATTTATATTAGTTCACACAAACACTCCATCCATGCTTTTGTTCCGGCACTCCGGTCCAGTTTAAGAACCCATTGTGGCCCTCGAGTCAAAAAGTTTGCCCACCCCTGTTCTAGAGCATGGTCTGGACTGCTGGAGTAGACGTCACCGGATATGGGGAGAGGGTTAAAGAAAACCATTTTCCTTCATCCTTCTGTTTTTATCATCTATAAAGAAAACTCTGCATCCAGTAAGCAGTCACTTTCAGTTTCACCCTCCTCCTAACCTGGCAAGCACCTTAACCTTTTTATGGGGTACAAGAAAGCAGCTTGATTGTCGGTGAATTTTCACCTTAAGAGGTAAAAATACTATCAGTATTCCCATCAAGGGCTCCTATATGATGGTGTAATACATTAGAAATGTCAGCTAATTAATTTAGTCCAACCAGTTGTCAGTTTAGTCAAACAATTGGTCTATCATTTCACTTGACAGCACTCATAATGCTCGGACTGGTTCAAATAGAGTCAACCACAGTGGCTGGGTGAAGCCAGAGCCATCAAGGATGCATTCAGTTTCCTGAGGAATTTTCTCGCCACTGTGGACAAGGAACATGGCAGTTCCCCACAGTGCTGTAGGCCAGTAGAGTGTCCAGGGAGAGCTCCTTAGGGACTAGGGACTAGGGTAGGAAACCGCAGAACAAGATGACAAAATATTGACAGAGAACAGCTGAAGAGCAACAGGTTTTACAGTGTCACTCAGCACGGGCAAAGATGACTTTGTTAGGGAAAGGGAGCTAGTTGGGTTGAGAACAGGAAGATGGGGTGAGGGTGCTGGGCCATTGTACTGTGTTTGAGTATTAGAATGTTGCCCCCCCCCATCTTTTTCGAAAATATTTTTGGGGGACTTTTTAAAAAAATAGATCTTTATTGATTTTAGGGAGAGGGATAGAGAGATAGAAACATTGATGAGAGAGACATCATCGATCAGCTGCCTCCTGCACGCCTCCCACTTGGGATCAAGCTCACAGCCCGGGTATGTGCTCTGATTGGGAATCAAACCGTGACCTCCTGGTTCATGGGCCAATGCTCAATCACTTAGCCACACTGGGCTTGGTTTTTTTGTTTTTTTTTAGGTAAAATTCATATAACATAAAGTTAGCCATTTTCAAGGGAACAATTCCATGGCATTTAATACGTTAACCATGTGCGACTACACCTCTGTCTAGTTCCAAACATTGTTATCACCCGTACAGAAAGCTCTGCGTCCATTAAGCAGTCACTCCCTGTTCCCCCTCCTCCTGGCCCTGGCAAGCACCTTAACCTTTTTATGGGGCACAAGAAAGCAGCTTTGATTGTGAGTGAATGTGCAGGCTGCCTAGGACCAAGGAGGCTTGTTTTGAGGATGCTAGCTTACAGGCACTGTGGAGCCTTTGGGAGATAATCAGGTTTATATGAGGCCATGAGGGTGGGGTACTCATGATGGGATTAGTTCCTTGTAAGAAGAGAAAGAGTCCCACTTCTAAGAATATATCCTAAGAAACCAGAAACACCAATCGGAAAGGATATATGCACCCCTATGTTCATAGCAGCACAATTCACCATAGCTAAGATCTGGAAACAGCCTAAGTGCCCATCAGTAGATGAATGGATTAGAAAACTGGTACATCTACACGATGGAATACTATGCTGCTCTAAAAAGGAAGGAACTCTTACCATTTGCAACGGCATGGATGGAACTGGAGAGCATTATGCTAAGTGAAATAAGCCAGTCAATGAAGGAAAAATACCACATGATCTCACTCATTCATGGATAATAGAGACCATTATAAACTTTTGAACAATAATAGATTCAGAGGCAGAGCTGCCTCAAACAGATTGTCAAACTGCAGTGGGAAGGCCGGGGAGGGTTGGGGGGCAGGAGGTAGGGGGGTAAGAGATCAACTAAAGGACTTGTATGCATGCATATAAGCATAACCAATGGACATAAGACACTGGGGGATAGGGGAGGCTAGGGGACTGTCTAGGGCAGGGGGATAAAATGGACACATATGTAATACCCTTTGTAATACTTTAAGCAATAAATATAAAAAAAAGAAAAAAAAAGAGAAAGAGGGATGGAACTCGTCCCCCTCTCCCATATACGGACACATGGAGAAGACAGCTGTCTGCAAGCCAGGAAGGGAGCCCTCACCAGAATTCGACAGGCTGGCACCTTGATCTTGGATGTACGGCTCCAGAACTGTAAGAAATGCATTTCTGTTGTTTAAGTCACCTGTCTATGTCTATGGTAATTTGTTAAAGCAGTCTGGTTGACTATAACAGCTTTTTTAAAAAATATTTTTTTTTTATTGATTTCAGAGAGGAAGGGAGAGGGAGAGAGAGACAGAAACATCAATGATGAGAGAGAATCATTGATCGGCTGCCTCCTGCACATCCCCTACTGGGAACTGAGCCTGCAGTCCGGGCATGCTCCCTTAACTGGAATCAAACCCGGGACCCTTCAGTCTGTAGACCAACGCTCTATCCACTGAGCAAAACCATCCAGGGCACAACTTTCCTTTTTATTTATTTGTTTAATGAGTGATCCATGCCCATTATACAAAACTAAATGATGAAATCGAAGCAATTTAGTGGTGCATACAATTTAAGTAAAAATTTATCTTCTTCCCTCTAATTGTAACCCCTCTGAGGTAGCTGTTTTAACAATTTGAGATTTGTTCTTCTAGACCTGTCCCATCTAATAAGGTAGCCATTTGCTGCTTGTGGTGATTTAACTTTAAACTAATTGAAATTACATTGGAATACATATTCAGTGCCTCAGTCAGATGAGCCCTTTCAAGGCGCAGTAGCCGTATGTGACTAGCTGCTATCCTGCTGGACAGTGTAGAACCAGAGCATGTCCATCACTGCAGCACGGGCTGCTGCACAGCACTGTTTTAGATGAATCCTGTTCATA
Source organism: Myotis nattereri (assembly GCF_964212035.1). Lineage (NCBI taxonomy): Eukaryota > Metazoa > Chordata > Mammalia > Chiroptera > Vespertilionidae > Myotis > Myotis nattereri. The sequence goes on along the minus strand of NC_138086.1, from coordinate 22,855,349 downwards.
CCCAAACATACGTATGCATGTGCACACATGTGTGCGCGGTTGCCATAATATTGTATATACTCTTCTGCAGTTTGTTTTTTCATCTAACAGAGTCACTGCTAATTTAGTGTGATCCACAGGCAACATCATGCCAGGAAAAATTTTAAACAGAGGGCTTAATCAAACGGAGTTTTAGTAAATTAAAGCTATTTTAATTTCAGATTTTAGAGGTAATGGCAATATATCTTTAATGCTTGTTCCAACTTGAAGCAGATTATTTTTGGAAATAGTCCACTCAGCCTTGGGTATGTTAAGAAAGAAGATTCAGAGATCTTGAGCTTAATTTACTGTGCTTACCGTACATACTCAGACACACATATTTTTATTGTTTTTGTATTTTATAACTGGGCTTTTAATTTTTTTTTTCTATCTACCCATCATTCAGTAGACAAGCACTAGTAGCCACCAGCACATGTGGTTATTTAAATTACGATTAAGTTAAGTTAAAAACTCAGTTCCTCAGTTGGACTGGCCAGTTTCAGGTGCTCATTAGCCACAGGTGGCGGGGAGCGTGCTGTGGGGCAGCGTGGCTGTGAGCGTTGCCACTCGAAGAGGGTTCTCTCGCACAGCACTGCTCTGAGAGCTGTCTTCACACACATTCTCACTGAACGCAGGGCGTTTTCCACAGGTGAGGTGAGGGTGGGGGCTCAGCGGAGGAGCACGTGCCATAATTCCTGGGAATGGGTAGAGAGCTGCTCCTTCATGCCCTCCCCACTCCAGGTCCTGATCCTTCCCTTGGAAGATGCATGTCATATGTTGAGGATTAATGTTCCGCAGGAAGTTAATCACGGGAAAGAAAAATGGCTCCGATAGCTTTTCAAGGATAGAATGTTACTTGAAGTGATAATTGGTGATGCGCACGTACCTGTCTATAACGGCAGATGTTACTGCTCAGTGTGGAATAGGAAGTGTTCAGTAACATAAGTTACAATGAGTGCTGACAAAAAATTAAAATGACAAAATAATAGAATATTGGAAATGCATCTTTTTGTGCAAAACAGGATGTATTTATGTTAGTACATAATCTGCACGAATTTACAAGAAACAGTAGGAGTCGTTCTGTGTGGAAGGGAATAGTGTGAGAGGGAGATACGGGTAGAACAGAGAATGACTTTTTCACTGAACAGCCTTTTCTTTATGTACCTTGTAACTGTGTGCTTGTATTACTTAGTAAAAAAAAATCAATCAGTAAAGAAGGGAAAAATAAAACACATCCTTAAAATGTGTGCAGGATGCAGAATAGCTTGTTTAGAAGGTATAGGCTGCTTGGGACAGAAATAATTATCCAGTTGAATAAGAGCCCAGGGCTGACAGAGGTGTCATGTGACCACCAGCTGACTCCTCAGCAGGCCGCCTGGTACGCCAGGATGGAGGTAAGCACACCATTTCTTACAGGCTTGTTATTTTGCAGCCATTAAAGCTATTTAAAACCGTTTTATACGTATAATTTAATACATTTAGAAGAAAAATATTCCTAGTACGGATTTTTTTTTTTTTACTTTTTTTTAATTTTTATTTTTCAAAAAAATTTTTTTTTCAATGCAAACTTATCACAGCTCGGGAAATGCCGATTTAAACTCTAGGACAGGGGTGGGGAACGTCTGGCCCATGGGCCATATAAGGCCCACAGAACCATGCGGTCTGGCCCCGCCAAGGCATAAGGGGTGAGTTAATTATATGTTTGAGCAAATAATAGCGGGTTAATTTTTAAGTTGATCATTTTGTATGGCCTGCACATGATGTTATAAATAGCCCTTGGCAGATAAAATGTTCCCCACTCCTGCTCTAGGGGATAATTAGCCCAGAAAGATGAGGTTGAAAAGAAATTGTTCTAGTTCTGGGGCACCCTGCTTCAGTTCGTCTTTCGAAAAGATGAATACTGGTGTTAATTGAGCTTAATTTGAGTGGCGATGCACATACTGCCCACATGTGAGTCGCGTGGGCACCGAGTATGGACTTCATAGCCCACACTGTCCCTTCTCCTCCCCATCCTTGCCTTACAGTGACCAAGAGGTGGGGCGGCCCAGCAGTGTGGGCACTGGGCTGTGGGGACAGAGCTGCTTTCTCGCACCATCAGGTCTTTGTATTTCAGCTTCCAGGAGACCACGACCTCAGAAATGGAGTGCCTGTGCGGGAAGAGTGAAGTCTTCCTTCGTTTTTGAAAACAGAACCCGTGATCCCACAAATTTTTTTTTCCCTAAGAAAGCAAGTTGCTAGGATCTGTGCTTTTTCAGGAAACAAAACTAAGGGGAGAAACTATGTCCTAAGCCAGCGACGGCGGACCTATGACACGCGTGTCAGGGGTGACACGCGAACTCATTTTTTCGGTTGATTTTTCTTTGTTAAATGGCATTTAAATATATAAAATAAATGTCAAAAATATAAATCTTTGTTTTACTCTGGTTGCAAATATCAAAATATTTCTCTATGTGACACGGCACCAGAGTTAAGTTAGGGTTTTTCAAAATGCTGACACGCCGAGCTCAAACGGTTCGCCATCACTGTCCCAAACTGTGTATGTTACAGAGGAAATCTTTTTTGTTGTGGACATTTAAGGCAGCACTGTGCAAAGGCAAGGGTAATTTTTAAAAAATGTTTTTATTGACTTAAGAGAGAGAGAGGAAGGGAAGAATCATTGATTGGCTGCCTCCTGCTGCATGCCCCCGACTGGGGATCAAACCCGCAACCAGGCATGGCCCTGACCGGGAATCAAACCCTGACCTCCTTCACAGGTCGATGCTCAACCACTGAGCCATACCGGCCAGGCAAGGGTAATTTTGAAAATATTTAACCCGTGCAACAGAGGAACCCAGACCTTGGGAATGGATGACAGCCTTAAATACTGCTGTGGTGGCCCCTTTCCCATTTTGCTCTCTGGAATGTGGATGCCACCCTCTTGGACCATGAAGTTGAGGTCCCTCGTGGTAGAGCAACAAAACAGTTGGAAGTGACACTCACCTTCCTGGGCTTTTTCCTGAGAAAGAAAGAAACTTCTCCTGTTGAAGCCACTGATACTTGGGGCTTCCTGTCACTCTTCAGCCAAAACTAGTTCTCACTAATAGGTCCCTAATCTGCTAGGCAAATTCAGTTTCATCTTATTTCCAACTCTCACCATCCTGTGAGCCAGGTATTCCTGTTCTAATTTAGTGGCTTAGGAGACTGAGGTTAAATACAAGTTAAGTGCTAGCTCGCCCAAATACACCCAGTAGAGCCAGCGTTGGAACCCATGTCTGACCTTTGTGACTTCACATGGCCAAAAAGTCAGTTCTCGCCTTAGTCAGTCACACGGAGCATAAAGAAGGCATGTGCCCCATGGTTTTGTAACATTCATGCTTTGGCAGAGTCCCAATTTTGTGGATTTTTAAAAAAGACGTTGGGTTTTTCAGAGAAATTCATTTGTGGCTTTTTGAAAGTGACAAACATGTTAACTGCTTTTCAGTCAATAATATTTATCAGAAAACCCCTTTTTTTTTAATTCAAAGAAACCTGTGTTGTTCCTCTAATTTCCAGTATTTGCGTGTCATTTCCTAATTGGGACATTTCTGTGAAGAAAAGAATAGTTCAAGGAGAGGTTTTGTCGTTCATTTTCTTCAGTTACATCTACATTAGAGAAAATTTGGGATTTTTTGTTTTTGTTTTTTAGAATTCTTCTTACTGTGCAACAAATTCAGAATATTTCCCATATTCATTATTTGATACTGTAGGAATTAGGATGGTGGTGGGATGAGGGTCATAAGTTACTTGGATTGTCATTGGAGGGCAGCCTCTGCAACCAGCATTTCTGCAAAATTTAGACATGGAACCTGAGGTGGCTGCTGCATGCCCTGCTGCTCTGGGCCTGGGGGGCGGGCAGGCTGGCAGCTGCTGCCTGGGGGCAGGTGGGGTCCAGCAAGGCTGGGGAGGCTGGCAAACTGGGTCCAGGGCGAACCACTACTTGGCAGCACAACCTGCAATAGACACAGGGATCCTGACCTGCGGCCGGGGTTCCTGTTGGTGCCCTGGGTGATGCTTTTGCAATTCATTCCTTTTTATCATCTTAGAGTAGACATTTTATTGTCTGAGCGTCTCCCTGGGGACACTGGATCTGTAGGATTTTGCTGTATAAAAAAGGATTCTATGGCAAATAAGTTTGGGAAAGTGCTGGGTTCTAATTCTTTTTCTGGAAACTTACAGTGCACACTTAGCCTTTTAAGTCTCAGATACTAAGAAACTTGTTTAACTTTATTTAGCACAGGTCCTGAAACTTAACTTGAAGATGGAAATTCTATCTTTTAAAATTTAACCTTCTGTGGAACTACTTCATGATTCTTTGTACAAGCAGTTAACGATGAAATGGTCTTGGAAGTTACTCTCTGCGTAGGTTGAGTTCCTAAGAGAATTCAGGCTTTGAATCTCATTGTTAACGTGGGACTTTCTTGGTGTCCTGTGTGCTCTGATTTGCCGGGCCACATTCTCTAAAGGTCAGTGCCTCTCTGCTCGTGTACGTCTCAGAGAAGCAACACGTCAGTGCTGGAAAGGCCCTTTGAGGTCAGCTAATCCTGCCTCCTCATTTGCTGGTTGGAGAAATGGAGATTGAGAAAGGTCAAGTCACTTGCCAAAGGCCAAACAGCTAATAAGCCCAGATGCCAGAGCCACAGTCTCTTAGTCAGTGTGCTTCTAGACGGTTCTTAGTAGGCATTCATTGAGTTTGTTCCTTACGTTCAAGATTTTTTGTGATCTCTTCAGATGGGGTTGGGACGGGAGCAAAACAGTTGATAATTGATTTTCTGTGAAGGTTTGGGGGAGGCAAAATGAGCCCAAACAGGAGTACCTGAGGGGACATTGATGGTGCCCAATACAGGGAGTGCTGCCCAGGAAGGCAAGAGCCCAGGTCAGGAATGTTCTGAAAGGTCATGTTATTTGTATGGCTAACAATGACTTAAAATAAGCTCTTCGTAAGAGAATGCAGAAAGCGAGGTACTTCCAGGTGGCTCCTAAGCAGTGAATAAATTAACAAGTCAACAGACTGTATTGTAGGTCTTGCCTTTCTATATAGGGTGGCATCTGCCTCGGGCCCATCCGGAAGTGCTCATTCGCTGTCAGCAGTAACCTTTGTCTGTCTTTTTGAAATGGAGTTAAGGATTCAGAAAGAATGATTCTGGGCATGTTTTACAAGACCCAAGGGGTTGACACCATTAAAGTCCAGATTATTTTAATTTAGATTTTCTCTCTTTGGTGGTGAAGTAAGACCACTAGTGAACTACCTTGTTCATTGATGCTGTATGAAATGGGGTCCTTTTACTGTGTGAGGTTCTTTTTCTGTTTCATTTATTAAGTGGCAGAATATCACCTGTCATAAATGTTTGTGAAGTTAATACCTTGAGTATTTTTTCTTATGTTTTTATAAAATAATATAGCCTTATAATGGAGCAACACTACTTGTGTGTTATAACCAAAGCCTTCTCTTAGTGTCCCTGTTGGTGGGCTACATTCAAGTTAAAGCTGTACATTTGACCTAAGAATGTCAGGTTACTACGTTTTCTTCTGACAGCCAGGAAGAAGAAGGGCAAATATAAGGTTGTAGTATTGCCCTGTTTCTATTGAATACGTCAGGAAAATTTCTAGAATGCCAAACTGTGGCAACTTTCCGAAGTCTCTAGTCTCTGTAGCAGCCTATGTAAAGAGTTAAAAAATATATATATATTAAAAACAAAAGATTTGTCTCAGGGAGATAGGAATAGTAGCAATCAATGTCTATTGAAATTCTGAGAATAAGTTTAAATTAAACAAAACGTGCAGAAGATAACAGAGTAAGGCTTAATTTTAAGAGAAGGGAGTGTTTTCCCCTTATTATAGTAAGTAGTAATGAACATTTATGATTATAAAAAATATATATGAATTTATGGTTTAGAGTAGTTAGGTTCACAGCCAAATTGAGAGACAGGTACAGAGATTTCTTACATACCCTTGCCCCCCACCCCCACCACAGGTCTAGCCTCCCCCACTATCAGCATTCCCTACCAGGGTGGTCCATTCGTTACAGTTGGTGAACCTGCATTGGCACATCATAATCACCCAAAGTCTTGGTGTTGTACATCCTTAGGGTTTGGACAAACGAAAAATGCTGTGTAAGTGTCATTATAGTATCATATAGAGTATTTAACTGCCCTACAAAGCCTCTGGGCTCTACCTGTTCATCACCCCTCCCCCCAGGTCCCCTCGCTACCTTGGCAACCACTGATCCGTTAACTGAATCCATAGTTTTCCAGAAGATCCATAGTTGCAATCATATGACATATAGCCTCGAAACTATTTCGAGTCAGATCATTTTCCTCTTATTTATGCTATAAGGGTATTGCATGAGAGCCCGGCATTTTGGAGGCTTTTTTCTGAGGCAGAAAGCTTCTCTAATTTTTGTAAAGTACGAAGTTCTTGTGAGGATGCTACAGTTGGGAGAAAAGGTAATTTTTTGCGTATCACTATTACTTTTGTTGAACCAGAGCCAGGGAGAGCTGAAGGCACAGCTGCTTTTCCTGTGTCTGGGATGCTCCTCCTTCTGGAATGCTCACCAGCTCTTTTAGGCAATTTCAAAACCTGGTTTACACAGCACCTGTTCGGTGAAACCTTACATGATTCTTTTCCGTACAGTCAGCCCTCGGCAGAGACGCAGCGATGGGCCAGCCGCGAGGCCCAGAGATGTGGGTGGGGGCAGGGGGCATCTGCTGCAGGCCTAGCGGTGGGATTGCTTGTCTGACAGGTTAGTTTTTGTCCTATGAATCATGAACGACTCAGAGAGATTTTTTTTTTAACAGATTTCAAATTTAAGGAAAAATAAGCACAGCACAGTATTTTCTTCTATTTGAACTAGGACGATTCTCCCGATGGAAGGGAGGAAGTTTATAAAAGATCATTTGGATTGAGTAGGCTTTACGACCCCCTACTTCATTGTTGGTCCCTAGCTGCTCCTTTTGCCTTTGAATTGCTATAATTATTACAAAGTTATTTCTTAAACAGAGTGGACGTCTGCCTTATGGTGACTTTGGCCTGTGTTCCTGGTTTTATCCTCTTAATCCCTATTGAGGGAGCAAGGCACAAAACCCCATTAGGCATTCGTGTTTTGTACATTCACAGTCTTCCTAACAAGCCTGGCAGGTTGGCGTCTGTCTCTCTCTGTGTGTGTGTGTGTCTCTCTCTCTCTCTCTCTCTCTCTCTCTCTCTCTCGCTTGCTTTTTTTTTTTGGTTAATCCTCATCTGAGGATATTTTTTTCCATTGATTCTGAGCAAGAGATAAAGAGAGAGAAATATTGATGTGAGAGAGACCCATCGATTGGTTACCTCCTGTATACACCCCGACCAGGGTGGGGAATCTGCAACGCAGGTATATGCCCTTGACCTGAGGTTGAACCCGTGACTCTTTGGTTCATGGGCCAATGTTCTAAACCACTGAGCTGCACCGGCCAGGGCCAGCTCGGACTCCTTTACTTCCCTTTTACGATAAGGTGACTGAGATCCAGAGACTAAAGATTCTAAGTGTTTTTAGAAATGAAATGATTTGCCAAATGTCACGATGTAAGTAATGGCTGACTCTGTCTACAGTAGCCCTTCAGCGTGAAAAGGGAACAGAATGACACTCCCTAGAACAAAATCTAGGATCCTCACTGCTACTCAGAAAAACCTCTTTAGCTCCCTACGTCCAGCCTATGCCTTGAAATCCGATGGGTGGTAGGGCAGGAAGTTGCCCACTTGTCTTGTGCACACCTGCTCCCTTTCTCCACTCACCCGGAGATGTCACCAGACTCAGAGGGGGGTTTCTCATGGCAACTGGTTGATTGTAACCTGTCCCTTGGAGGCCTCTTGCTGAGTCTGTGTATGGAGCTCATTGAGTCTATATAGGGAAAGCAAATGATATTCAGACTCTGCAGATACATGCTCTGTGCATCACTCTGTAAAGACTCAATAAATATTTGTTGACTTTTTAAAAATAGATATTTTATTGATTTTTTACAGAAAGGAAGAGAGAGGGACAGAGAGTTAGAAACATCGATCAGCTGCCTCCTGCACACTCCCTACTGGGTATGTGCCCGCAACCAAGGTACATGCCCTTGACTGGAATCGAACCTGGGACCTTTGAGTCTGCAGGCCGACGCTCCATCCACTGAGCCAAACCGGTTAGGGGCTATTTGTTGACTCTTGAAGCATCAAGTTGTGGCCTTTGAATTGGGAGCTGGAGGTGCCATCCACACACCAGACACAAATGGGTCCTGAGTCTGGGCTGGTTGAGGCAGCACAGTTAAAGTGGTACCTAAGTGAGGGGAAGCACGAGACTTGGTTGGAAAGTCTGTAAGGAGGAATCTCTGAAAGGTCCGGGGCCTCTGGGGGACCTTGCTGAAGGGGGCAGCCTCTGCCTTGACTTTTCCAAACAAGTCTGAGCCCCCGGGTGTTTTGCTGGAATCTTTATGTTTAGCCTTCAAAACATCCTTGCTTAAAGGACACATATGTTTTCTCAAGGCTCCTTACCCGGCTGATAGTATCTAATAGTTAATTTCAGTTTAAGCTGTTGTTACAGTAAAAGCCTAAGGAGGAAGGCAAACGAGGCTGCTTGGTGGCTATAGTCAAGTAGTCCCTTAGCCCTCTCTTTCACAGAAATATGTGTCAGAGTAATCATTCATCCTGTTCAGGGTCTGCCGGTCAGTCCCGTCACCTAAGGAACTTTCATCACAGGGGGAGGCAAAGCCGTGTGGTAAAAGCTGGGCTGAGTGTCAAGGGCAAAACTATAAGTGGATTAGAAACTAACAGGAATTGGGATTAAGAGTAGATTCCAACTCAAGAAGCTGTTCTGGGTGAGTGATGTAGGAGTGAGGTTGTATAGTAAGGTTTAATCTGAGTAAACCCTACATCCAACCTCTCCACTTCCAGGCTTAAGATCTAGAGAAACTTTGGAACATGAGCATAAACAGACAAGTTCAGGAAGACACCACCATTTAACTTTTATGGTTGCAGAGGTAAGTATAAGAACTTAGAAACATCACGGGATTGATGAACGTTAAATTCAGAATAGTGGTTTGAGCTGAGACCATTTTTTTTTCTTTTTGAAGCATATAATCCTAAATTGTCCTTAGAGATGACACTATCTAAATTTTATTCTTGGTTAATAAATGGTGTGTGTGCGTGTGCGTGTGTGTATTTAATGGCAAATGGGGTTGATAGAAAGTCAGGACTTCGGGAGAACAGCAGGCTTCTCCCTTGGCAGAGGATGAGCTGAGAGGCAGCGGTGAAAATCCAGGTTGCCAGTGTGAGGACTGGGACTAGGAATCAGGTTTTTCTGATGGCTGGTTCAGTGCGCTGCGTCACACTTGTGTCCTCTCATAAAGAAGGATCTTTTCTGTAAATGTATGTGACTGGAATCATGCCCTTCAACCTTTGAGACACCCTCCATTAGAACAATTTAAATGGCTGGGTGCATTAAGGCCTACTTTTCTGCAGCGTGGCAATCGCATAGATCACCAAGCCCCGGGTGTATTTTTCTTCTGTGAAAATATATTAAGTTCTATCCACATTTGAAAAAATTCCCAAGATGTTTTATAAGTGGGCCCCAGCATTACATGGATCATTTATTCCTGAAAAACCTTGGTAGGACAGGTTCCTAAAAGTCATCAGTAATTAAATAATCCCAATGGGAAAAATTTTAGTGATCCTGAGCCTTCAACCTGACATCCATTTGTACTAACACAGCACCACATTCACTTAGAAATGCGACATAATTGCTTCAAGGAGGGGCATAGTCACCGCAGCATGACCTAAGAAGACATTATGTTCTCTAGAGCACGGCTCTTCGTCCACTTTTTATTTTTTTTAGCTCTTTTGCAGCTATCCCACCACCAAGAGTTTTAAGACCATAATTATAAACAAAACATCATAATTAGGTAACAAAATACAAACCTTAAATCTATTTAATGCGAAACAATCAAATAGTGTATAGACAGAATAAAGCAAGGAAAACAATGTCTTTTTGTAGGTTAAATGCCCGAGAGTATGAGTGTGGTAAGCTAGCAAGCCTCGGGTAGTGTGAAGTAAGAACTTCCGGGCACCCTCTCCAGCTCTGAAACACGTGATGTGCACTGGAGGCCGTGCCCTTTCGGTGCTCCACATACAAACAGTATAAGCTCATAATAAGATTTCATGCTTTTTCTATAAATACAGAATGAGTGATGATGAAGCTTGGCTAGCTTATAATCGGTAGTGAGGAATGGCCAATATCCTATTTGTGGATAATAAAGATCAGACTAATTAGGGGCACAGTTTTTTTGAAGATCAAAAAGGTGGCAAAATTTGGATTATAAAGGATCATCATCCTTTAAAGTATTCTGTCATCTTCTCCTGTCCCAGGTTTGTTCAAACCTTAGATGACTGCTTCTAGCCAAAGAAATCATCGCTTAGCGGGCTCTGCCTGGCCCTGCTGAAAGGTATCACTGGGATATTTCGGTTTAATTCGGTGTAATACTACTCTAATGCCTAAAATAGTCTGCACTTGGAGAATGGTGGTCTCTCTTACTTGATTAAGTAGTAGTTGTCGTTTTCAGGACATGAAATATACAAAAGTTAAAAACTTATTCCACATCTTTCCATAGTAAAACTATTTCATGAGGATGAATGAGAAGCTGATTTATAGCGTTTCTGCAAACACATAGGAAGTGGTGCTCACCTCAGATTTCTTCCTTCTCCCTTTTGTCAGCAGGTGGCGTCTGCTTCTCTTTTCTGCTTTCTTTGCCTTTTTATTCCTTCTGCCCCCGCCAGTGGCAAACATTTGTCACGAGAATGGATGCTGTTACTTAAAAAGTCTCACTGTGACAGGTTGTCTTTTCAAAAGAACAACCAGGAAAGGAGGAAACGGTTTCATCGCCAAGGTTCCTAAAGCTGGCTCATTTTGTCTGCTACCATTTATCAGAGGAGCACTGTTTTCCTGTAGGAGTGGGTCTGATGTCTTATTGTCACACAAAGCTATTTTCCAAAGAAAAATCACTTGGTGTACAGGTAAATAGATTAAAATACATTTGTACTTAGTTTTGGGAAGCAAACTGGTATGACAGTGGTTGGGGCTGGTATGACAGTGATGTGGGCTGATAGAGAGCACAAACCACTTAATGAATGCTTGTTCGTGACCGTTATAAAGCCAGCCTGGGGAACAGTGTGCTTGAGTGCAATGTTCTGAGGAATACTACAGACCCCACACCCCCTTTCCTGTTCTTTCTTCATCATTAACTATTTACGGAATGCTTCCCGAATTAATATTAAGACATAAAAAACAGGTATATGAATCTGTCAAGGATACAGTGTTATTCAGTGTAATTATTTAGTTTGCTTTTCTACTTTAGGAAGAATATTAGGGTGAGTCCAGTTTAATCGTTAACATTATTAACTCTTTTTCATGATTATTTTAATTCTACTCTCAACCTCTCCACTCACCCACCCACCTCCAAAAAAAAGGTGATGTCATACTTCTCTGAACATCCTTAGCATTTATACAAACCCTTTCTTGGGCTTGTCACTACTTGGTAATATAGTTGTTGAATTTAAAGCCTTCTCTTTCCCAGTAGCTCCTCAGTACAGTCCTCGCATAGAATTGCTGTTCACTAAATGATTTATTGAATATTAACTCTATAAGTGCATTGGATTTTAGGATCAGTTAGAGCTGGCTTTAAAATTTGAAATTCAGTTCTGCTATTTACTAGCTTTGTAAGTTTGGCCAAGCCATAACCCCTCTAAATTTCAGTTTTCTAATCTGCAAAATGGGGGTGGTACTTGGTCGAGATGTTGTAAAGATAAAAAGCAGTAGTGTAGGTAAAACACAGTGCCTGGGGCATAATAACTGCTCCGTAAATCTTGGTATGTATCCATATGCCCTCCCAGAACACACACACATGTTGTGTGTGCAAGATGCTAGGCACTAAAGGAAAGACAAAACCACACAGTTCCTGTACTCATGGTGCTTAAAGAAGAAATAAAACCATACAAGGTAGAAAAGGACAGTGCTGGTGGGGCAATAGAGATAGAGTGCCATGGGAGTGCACTTCTTTCTCCCAGAGAAAGAATTAATTTGTGTGTGTTTTTGGGAAATTTTGATGCAAAAGGTGGCAGTTGTGCAGAAAGTAGAATAATGGGTAGGGCTTGAATGGGTGGAGATGGAGGCTAGAGAGGCAGATAAATATTTTTAAAGATTTGTTGGCCTTTTTAAAAAATGACCTTATTGTACAATAGAAGTTTCTGATCAAAGATTGAGATTGGAGATGGGTAATCCTCTGATCTGCCACTAGTTATTTTAGAAATTTGCCAAGTGCCTGTATATGTTCTCAGGTGGCCTCATCTTTGTGGTCCAAGTGTGGTAGTTGCCACCAGGGACGTTGGGAATAATAGAATAATTTGGCAACAACCTCACTAGCTCTCCATCTGCAGTGATGGTCTGTAGCACTGGATTGGGTGTGTTTCCATGGATGTGGAGAAAGGGGAAAATCAACTTGGTAACCATCCCTACAGATATGTCAGCTAGAAGATTTTCAACCTAATGGTGAAACAAACACAGAAACATCCTTTCTGTATACAGATTTTTCTAAGTGCTTTAGGGAATAAGAGAAAGCAAATAACATTAGACCGTCCACAAAAACTGTTGTATGCGTGTTGGGCATCATACCATTCAAATTCGAGTGTGGACTTAATCTCCAGTCTGCACCCTGTAAAATTCACAGTAGTGATCCCAATTGGAACGAAGACCTAGGTTCAGACTGCCGGATTAATAATGGAATAAGGTGTATACTCCACTCACAGGTTGGAAACCGTCACCGTGAGGAGAGCCACTGAGCCAACACGCAGGAATATACCAAAGTCCTTCGGAGAAATGCTGAGGGTGGTTGGAGCACAGTCGAGTTGTCCATCCCTCTCCTTGCCTGAGCCACGTTTAGCTCTGCTGCTCCCGGGAGAACCTGTGGAAGTTGGGTAGGGGCACAAGAGAGGACGCTATGCCGGTCTACACTAGAGCCGTGAAATAGATGATAAATTCTGTATAGAAACAGAGTTAACAGAAATTGCATTCCAAGTTAGGAACTTTGGAATTGGTGGGTGTCTGGTGTATCTTATATGAATGAGGTTCCAGTGGCCACATTACTGATGCTGTGGGCAGGGAGGGGCTGGTCTTCTCTGGCCATTCATCTTTCTTTCCTCCGCCTTCATATGCCTCCCCATTTCTTGCCCTGTTTAAACAGGAAACTGGGAAGAAATTGTTTCCCTCTGGCTCCGCAGTCCTATTTTGGTTGTAAAGAGAGTCTCAGACAGAGTTGAGTGGTATGACCTCTGAAGTTCTGTTGGTGGACCTGTCAGTCACTAATTTGTAATCTTAGGTCACTCAGTGTCTGAATACTTGAGCTTACTCATCAGTGAAGTTAAGCTAATAATGCCTATTTTACTAGAGAACATATATTCCTAACATGTAATTCATAGATGGTCTTCCTTAAAGCTATACGTGTAGTTCTGTGTTTCTGGGTCCCTTACCTTTTTTGTTTTGTTATTATTCTTAGAGGGGTCTGTGAACCTCCTCCTCTCAAATTAAGCATCTCTGCCTTAGCCCTGGCTGGTATGGCTCAGTTGATTGAGCTGTCTCCTGAGTGCTCTGGAAGGTCACCGGTTCAATTCCTGGTCAGGGCACCTGTGCAGGTTGTGGGTTCAGTCCAGGTCTGGGTATGAACGTTAGGAAGTTAGGTAGCCAATCAATGTTTCTCTCCCATTGATGTTTCTCTCTCTCTCTCTCTCTCTCTCTCTCTCTCTCTCTCTCATAAAAAAAATAATCTCTGCCTTAAAAGTTATTGTGAGTTTGATAAAAGATAATAAATACAAAATAATTCAATAATGTGAAAGACAGCATTGTTTCAGGTAGATTATAATCATTCCCTCCATTTAATTCATATTTCAACTCGTTTGGAACTCCCGGATGAACACGTTTCCTGGTTTTGCAGGACCTCCTCCCCTCCCTCCATCCTCCCATCTCTTCCTTCTTTCCAGTTGCAGAAGGTCTGGAATAGAAACCTGAGTATAATTTTCTGGGCTCAAATAGGTATCAAACCTTTAGCTCAATTCTAGGTTTACTTTACCTGATTGTGGAATGTTTCTAACTTATATGCTTTAAATGTTTTTAGCATTTAAAACTGACTTTAACGTCTGTGATTTCAATGATATTCTTGTTGCTTTTGCCTTAGTGGTATTTCATTCCCACTTCTATATTTATAGAGAAAAGACTAAATTTTTTTTTTTATCAGTAAGATTATTCAATCATTTGAAAGAGACACCTTCAGTTACTTTCTATTTGAATTTACTGAATGTTCTTTTAAATATGAGCTTATCTTTTGTAACTCCGTGACAGAAAGAAAAAAAATGTCTCTTGCATTCTAAACCAGCTATAGTTCTTAGTGTTTTTGTTTGTTTGTTTGTTTTTTGTTTTGTTTTTTTAGCTAACCTATTACTACGTAACAAACCATCTGATAATTTACTGGATTAACACAACTCTCCTTTTATTTGCTCATGAGTCTGTGAGTTGGCTGGGGCTCAGCTGGGTGGCTCTCCTGCTGTTCTCTGTGCTGTTCTCTGTGCTGTTCTCTCTGCTGTTCTCTCTGCTTATCTAGAGTGGTTGCAGCAAGATGGTGGCTGGGGCTGGGATATCCAAGATAGCTTCACTCATAACGCCCATCACCTTGATGGGTCAGCTGAGAGTTTTGATCTCTACCTGGCTTGCTTGGTCCTCCATATATGGCAGCTGAATATCAATAGATGTTCGGAGAGGAAAGTCCAATATGCAAGTGCTTATCAGGCTTCTGCTAGCCTCATGCCTGCTAACATCCCATGCGTCCAGCCCAGAATTGGTGTGGGAGGGCATGACACAGGTTGTGACTACCAGAAGGCACATTCACTGGGACCACTAAAATAATATGCCACGCTGGCATATAGGAATACACAAGTATTTTCATTGAATGGGTGATTTAAGTATTTAATGCAGAACAATTCACAATGCTTCACTGATGTAACTACATTTTAAGGTTAATTTGCATTCAAATGATCCCCTTACTGTTTTGTACTTTTTATTTACTTATTTACATATTTATTTATTTTGATAATTCAGTTGGTCTCCCCAATCTGTACACACTCAAACATAATTGAAAATTTGTTCTAAACTTGGAAGAACAGAAATTTCTTATTATCCAGGCTTTCTTAACTTTTTTTTAATAAGGTATACTGATTATTTTTGCAGATATCTGTATAAGCATTACCTAAATGGTGAACCATAAGTATTCTTCCCTTCTTTGTAGCCTCCCCGAGTGTGTGACACTGGAGAAAATAAAATTCATCCTTTGCCCTAAGGAAGATCAGGCTCAGAAATATAAATTAAACCACAGATGAATTGAAAGAAACGAGGCAATTTAAGAGGATGTGATTTTGTTATAAAAGTTTCTGTTTTGCAAATTGTAGTCATCTACAACTCCCCGTTAATAAATTTAAGAATTAGCATACTATTAATGAATTGCTACAGAAGGAGAAAGGACGGTAAGAGGTAAAAAGGAATTTTTAAAATTTCCCTTTTTTGTTCAGTTTAGGAGATTTTTTTTTTTTTAAATATATCTTATTGATTTTTTACAGAGAGGAAGGGAGAGAGATAGAGAGTTAGAAACATCGATGAGAGAGAAACATCGATCAGCTGCCTCCTGCACACCCCCTACTGGGGATATGCCTGCAACCCAGGTACATGCCCTTGACCGGAATCGAACCTGGGACCCTTCAGTCCGCAGGCCGACGCTCTATCCACTGAGCCAAACCGGTTTCGGCCAGTTTAGGAGATTTTATAAAGCCCTAGGAGTTGCTATCATTTGAGGACAATTAGAAACAAAAATGAAAACCAAGTGTCATCAAGAAAAACATTCGACGTGGCACACGCATGCGGAAGTCAGGCTTGTACAGATTGGTGAATATCAGGCCATTTTCAAGGCGTGTGATAGCCTTTCTCTTACATATTTAAGGGACATTTTAATTTATGAGAAAGGTCTGATAGAGGATTACAGTTACAGAACCGAAAACTGCGCTGAGGTGTAGCCTTCTGATTGTACTTGAGTGCGGTGCTTCCCAGACTTGAACGTGCAGGCAGGTCCTGGGGGTCTTAGTAACCTGCAGGTTCTGAGTCAGTGGCTCTGGGATGGTGCCTAGGGCTCTTCATTTGGGACAAGCTCCCGGTGATGTGGTGATGCTGGTCTCCAACCAGCTCTAGGAAACGTAACCCTCCCATGGTCTCCATCCTCACTAAGCCTCTGAGGTAAACCTGCTTAATTCCCTCACAGCTTGGTACGTGGATTTTCACTTTTGTCATTGACCATCGGCAGGACAAATAGAAATCCTTTTGGCATCTTCTCACATATGCTCGAGCCGTGTATTTCACCACTAGGAAATACGTTAATTTAAACCGTTTCCTTTGGTATATGGCATAAAGTCATTTGTGTAAATCTGGCCGCTGCTAGTGGTTCTGTGAGAGGGGACAAGGGTCTCAAGGGTTGGGCCATTCTTATAAACGCTATTCTTGATAAATGCTAACCTGTAGCCCAGTAGCACAATATTCTGGAGACCAGCTGCAAACAGGCTGAGATCCACAGGAACCCAGCCTGGTAAGTGTAGCCAGCTGCGAAGAAGAAATCAGCATGTAACGAACCAGAGTGTGTGCACCAGCAGTGGCTGAGCCTGCCTGCGGGGAGAAAGAGCTTAGAGACGAGTCCTCCTCTCCTTCACTTGCTGCAAGTGAGTGAGACTACCTCGCGGCAACCATGTCTCATTTTTTAGTAGAACATCTTGAATTCACTAACAGTATAACTTGAGAACCAAAGAGTTACTTGGTTTACGGCAAATTCATTAATCCATCAGAGATGTCTTATCAGACCCCTCATATCTGGCTGTCGACCAGGACTTCTGCTTATATCAGATCCTCCTTCAAAGCCCAGGTACATGGAGGGCCAGACACTCTGTTCTTCCAGCTGTTCGCCACGTTGGGAGCAGCGTGTCTCTACCAACATAACTGCCTGGCTGCCTGCGCCACCCCCAGGACTTGATCGGAACCAGGGAAACTTTCTTACTTTACTCTGGTGCATTCATTTCTCCAGGCCTCTGTTTCTCATTCTGGGTTTAAACGTACCTCTAGAAACCCGACCTGCATTGCTTTTTATGCAGGTTTTTCACAGTATATTCTTTTCTTCCAGTCTCCCTTTGCAGAGGGAAGCATAGTAAGTGCAACCCCGTAGATCCAGGCCATTTGGGCAGCCCTACCAAAAAAAATTGTTTTTCAGTGAGACAGTATATTTGATTGGAAAATTAGGTGCTAATCTCCACCTAAGAAGACAGAGCCTGTGGAACCCCGTGGAGCGCAGGTTTTGAACAGGCAGTGTGGGTAACAGGAGCAAGGGCTTTGGGATCAGACACACCAACTTGGATTTGAATCCAAGCTGTGTAACCTGAGGCTGAACCTGATGGAAATCATTTTTCTAAATCAGATGAAATCTGGTGAGGATTCCTCCTTCTCAGGGGGTGGGAAATTTACTCTTTGTCATTGTTGGCACTCCTCGCCTCCCGGGAGGAAAGTGTGCTCCTGAGGGAGGCTCGGTCAGCGGCTCTGCCCCACTATGGCCAGCTCACCCAGGGGTCTTAGCAGAATTTCCAGAGACCATGTGTCCACCAGCATCCCCTGGAGAAGCTGCCAGCCACCTGCAGCGGGTCCCAACCCCAGCAGCTGAGAGGGTCAGGGCTTTGCCCTTCATGGGCCAGCAGCCCTTCCCCTCTCAGTGTTGGGGAAATCAGCCCCAGGGGTTGAGTAACTCCCATTTTCAAGGCCACAACCTTCACACCCATATCTCTGAGGGCTCCCAGCACCTTCACTCCTTTGGTCTCCACCATGAACACTCAGAAGTCTGCAGGTTGGTCCTCCCCAGACCCAGTGAATTCTCTTTTGTTCTAAAACACCAGCAAGAGACAAAGCTATTTGCAACTACTGCTGACGTTTGTTGCGTACTTACTTGGAGTCAGATACCGTTCTGGAAGACCATTAAGTATCTTCATTTTAATTCGCATAACCATTCACATAACATGGTCCATTTTTACATAGAAGGACATTGCGGTTCATGGGGTCTGGCCCAGAGCCTAGGGTGAGTGAGTGGAAGAATCTGCATGTGAACTCAGATTAGCTGGCTCTTTGTAACCAGACCCTGGAAATGTGGTTGCTGAGCTCTCACATGGCCAACGACGGTTCCACCTTGAGGATGTTTCTCCCGTGCGTTTCCCTTACCTGAAAAAATCAGCGTGGAGTAGTTGCATTCCACCTTCCATGTCAAAAATCTGTGCTTCTGCTCAACTGCTGTTTTACTTCCGGTCTTTTTAAGCAAGAAAAAACCTTTTTTTTTTTTAATTGAAAAGAGTGCAGAGCTGCAGCCATCCCCCTGGAAGTGTGGCTGAGTGTGGGGAGATACCCAGTGACTGCTGGCCGACAGGAATGGTTCTCAAACTCCCTGGTTTGCTGAAGGAGCTTGCCGATTACTCTCTCCAAAGACCCCCAATGCCGACTCCCTTTGAAAAATCACGTAGAACTTAAAAGGGGTGCAATACAGGAGAAAAGCAACCTTTGTCCAAATTTTAAATAAAGCAAGAGATTCTGGAAGCCAAGTGCTCTCTGGAGAGAAATCTTCAGTAGGTTGTTTCTGAACCATTAGAGAAGTATATGGGAAAGGTCCAACGAGAGTTCACTAGAGGACAAACAATGCAAAACTCATGTTTCCTTTTGTGAAGAGTTCACACATGAAGGGTATGTTGTCGGCAGGTTTTGTCTTGATTTTATCAAAGCATTTGACCAAGAATTCTCTGAAGATGGTGATGTTGATTAGATCAGTGGTTTCCTTTACTTTGTTTAGTTGTTGTTTTTTAATCCTAAACCAGATTCTAAACCTCCATTCCATGTCTATCGGAAAGGAATTACTGAGAAAGGGGCCCAGGAATCCATGTTACTAAAGCTCGCCTGGGGCCAGTGCAGCTGGTCCATACACTGGTATTTTTAAGCCAGAGACTGGTTTTCAGACTTTTGGGGGACAGGAAACCCTTTCATCAAGTGAAATCTTGGATGAAATCTACCATATAAAACAGATAACAGTAACATTTTACTTGTATAAAATGTTTGAAGTTTACATTTATAATGCTTACTGAAGAATAAGAACAATGAGACAGTTACAAAGACATTAAAATCTTAAATCAGGTGTTGATAGTAACTCTAATAGCTATATTCATATTACCAACTTCTGTGTTTAATAAAATTATATACTTTGCCTTAAATGCATAATATTTTAAAGCCCAATATTTTAAATTACCCAATGTAGGTAATTACTTGGAAATGGTAACAAGAGTTTTAGTTTTAGTTTTGTTTTTAAGGAAGTTGCCTTAGAATCCCAGGATACTTCTCAGTGCAGCCAGTCTAAGGGAGGGAATATTTGTTTCAGAACGGTAACCCTGTAACTAACTAACCTTATGGAAACAATTGCTCACATTCCTTATCATAAATCTAGACTCATACAGGAAATATCTAATTCTTAGAATAAATATTTACCCTCCCTCAAGTAGGATATTATCACAAAGGACTTTCTACTGTGATGAAAGTGAGGCCATCCAGATGCCCCGAGCCTCGCCTGGCGCTCAGTGGGAGCCCTCTCCGGAGTGGCCTTGTATCCGTCTGTGTGCTTGCTTGACCAGCCTCATGAGAGCAGACCATGCACACCAGCATTTTTCACAGGCTGAGGCGGGGCTGCCGCTTCCCTTCGGTGTCGCACGCATGAGAAGCCCAAGAGGTGCAGAATGAGTCTGCCGTGGGGACTGCCTAGATCTCCCAGGCTGAGTCGTTGGCACCGGGTACACAGTATCTGCAACAGGTGGGAAATTTGCACATATGCCATTTCGGTGTCATTTATAAAATAGTTAGTTTATAAAAATATCTAAAACACATTTAAACATTAGAAACAGATGGTGGTGGTATCCTTGGAGCACTTCCAATACGAGTCTTTTTAAGAACAGTAGTCTAATATTGACTGGATGCTTGATTTGTGTTAGGAAAAATGTTTGGTTTCCTGGGGAATACAGAGATACATTTGGGGACAACTCGGTAGTGTAGATGAGGAAAAAACGATAACTCAGAAAGTGAGTTCATGTGCACAAAGAAAGGACAGACTACCTTTGAGTACAGATGGAGGAGTGACCTCTTCTGGACAGAAAATCAGGGAGGACTTCCTGGAAGAGGAGACTTACGTGGGGTGGTCCTGCGGACATAGAGGACTTGGATATGAGACTCTTAGGGAGGAGAAATGATGTTCTAGGCCACTTTAAGCTTTTGAGAGCATATACTTTTAGGGAAAAATAATGTAGGTAACTAACACTATTCTCTTAAGCAGAGTACCTTCTTCATTAATAAATGAGCTCTATATGCATTTTAAAAAGTACTTCATTAATAATCCCTAAAAGGGACCATTCTCAAATATTTAAACATGCCTGAGGTTTTTTTCTTTCCAGAGTTACTCCCAGCAGGCAGTGACTTAACTTGCTCAGATTTAGGCCTTTCCAGCGATATTTTGCCTAACTTGGCTGCCCCTTTAATACCTACGTGCATCATAAATTTACCCTACGCCTGGGCTCTGTAAGAATGATAGCCACTCATCCCTCATGTGTCCACCCACGCGGGCATACTGAGCACCTGGTTGCGAGCCAGGTCCTAGAGAGGTCTGGGCACCCAGCAGGGAACAAGTCAGAACTGGACAGGTGAATCGAGTACCTGGAAACCCCCTACAGGTCTTATCATTAAACTGTATTTTAAAAAGATAACAGTGTAACTTTCCCTACAAACTGATAACAGCATTCAATGTGCACCTCCCAGAGCTCGTGTGTTTCAACAGGGATCAAAGCTTTTCCTAGAACTGCCTCTCTAATCAGGCCGTGTGTGAGGGGAATTGTGGTTTGAGCCTTGGGAATTTTCCAGCTTATATGGCCTTTTAAGCAGCAGGGTTGGTACTGTCCTATCTGTACTTTGTGGTGGGGACTGGCTCTGATAATACTCTCCCCAGGAAAGTGGCTTAAAGAAAACTCTACTGTACGGGGAAAATCAATTAGATATCCTGTAACAGAAAAGAGCTCTTGTTACAATTTTGCTTTTCTGAGCCCAGAGAGGGGTTGCGGCATAGTGCAGATACAGGCTGCTGGGTGCTGTTGGTCAGTGGGCAAGTCACTTAACCTCTCTGCGCATCTGTAAATAGAGATGATTTCATGTAATAATAGTACCCACCTTGAAGGATTACTGAGGGCCAAACAAGTTAATATGTAATATAGAGTATTTAGAATTGTGCCTGCCATAGAGTAAGTATTAGATTACAAGTAGCTAATAGTGTTTTTCCAGTTTGTCAGTTTTTCTGAGAATATGTAGTAGATATAAAGTAAGAGTGGGTAAGAAGCTAGATTTTTTTTTAAAAAAAAGGATGCCTAATTCCTCTCCCCCCTCTTCACACTCTCACCCTCTTGCCCCACAGACCCAAGAGTTATTTATTTTGTAAGGCCAGAACACCATATTTGAATGTCTGACCTTGAACATTTCTGATTAAGTAGTTCTGGGCAACGCTTTAATAGTTGGAAAATAAATCAGGCCTCCCACACATACCTGCTCAGCCAAGAATTTGTTTGCCCCAGGATCTGTGGGTGGGCGGGAGTGGAGGCAAGCGCACGCCCAGGCCCATGTGCACTCTCCGTTCTTGCAGGAAGGAGGCTGTGCTGGCTAGTGTTTCCCTGTTGTCTCTTCCCTTTCTCCTTCTAGAGAAACAATATTTCCATTTTTTAAAAAAATGCTTATTCTCTCTCCTTTCCTTGACCCCAGGGGCACACTCCCCCTCTTCCCACTTGTTCCTTTGTTTTCTAAAGCTTGGCCCTTTATTTGTCCCTTGGCATTGCCCTGGGCAGGCTTCTCCCAAGCCCAGGATGGCAGCACACGGGATGTGACAGTGAGCCACAGGCTGCCCGCATGGATCACAAGTTTCAGAGTCTGTGGCAAGGCCTCTGGGAATGTCCTGGGGTTGCTGTGGCTCTTGTGGTGGGGACTCGAGGAGAACCCTGCCCCTTGGCCGCCGCCTTTGCACGGGGTGTGCTACAGGCGTGCGTCCTGAGGAGGTGGGTGAGGCTGGCTCAGTACGCCCCGCAGAGAGGCCTAGTGTCCTGTACTTGCCAGCCACGTCCGGACACGTGGTCTGTGTGGCCTTCGGTTCCTGGTTCCTGGCTTGTTTCATGTTTTTCTTTTCAGCCTATTGAGCATTTAATCCCACTGTCCTGGCTAAGTCCTCTCGTGAGAGCAGGTGTGTTCTGAGTGTGAGAACAGGCGTGTGTCGGGTCCGTCCTGTGGGAAGCGGCCTGGGCTGGGTGGAGAGAGGGCTTTGCACCCCAGGGACACATCCTCGGCCAGAGCTAAGCTTAAAGGTCACCTGACTCCCTTCAGTTTCCACCGGCCCCTCGGGGTGCTCTGCGGGCGAGCTCTCGGGGACACGCCTTTCCCTCTGCTTCCTTCTCCGATTAGGGAAGGACTGGGGACGCCAGGCTGGTGGGTGTTGGGTGCGTTCTTTGTAGGAAGTGGCCTGGCTTTCGGGTGGGAGGCTGGTATTTGGGGGCCTTTGCTCTGGAGTTAGAATCTGGATGGGTCTTTCCCAAGAAGCCGCCTTCTCCCTCCTGGCCGACGGGAACTTTGGCGGCAGCAGAACTCACTGCTCCAATACATGGAAGAACTGGCAAGATTAAAAGGAAAGAAGGTTTTGTTTTGGAAATTATACAAACAGCCTCTGATCTAGGGTAACCACCAGACATCCTGTTCTCAGCATGTTTGCTGTGTGTCCTGTGCAGCTCCGTGCGGCTGTGCTTAGGGCCTCGTGATGTGAAATACAGACCTCCCTTAACTCCCAGGCTCTACCCGTCTCATCATGGAGGAGAGCCACTGTGCTCCCCCCTAGAGTAGGGGAGGGGGTGGCAGTTTTATATGCAAAAGGCCCACCACCCTCTGCCCGGAGGCTGTGGCCTCTTGGTCAGGCCTCCCCCACAGCCGCCTGGGTGGGCAGTGGCACCTGCAGGGCCCAGAAAGCACCTTGTCGCTACCAGGGCAGCAGCTCGGGGAGAAAGTGGGGCCGCAGGAAGCAGGCTGTGGGAGGTGTCTGTAGGGTGGGAATGTGTTGACAGTCATATATATGTGAGGGGCGGATGCTCAAACTTATTTGGGGAAATTACTTTTACTATTAAACAACATGTGCATATATGTGTACTTATATACATCCAACGAAATATTTTGGGACTATTTCAAAGCAGTTAGCTGTTAACAATAGATTGTTACATACGTAAAATGATACCTAAAACACACATAAGATGATAAACCCTAATGAAGGCCACAGTAATTCTTACCTTTTTACGTAGAGTACATTCATTCAAAATAACTTCTTCCCAGTCTTGGAATTCCTTCTACCGTATACACAGGCGATAATCCAGGCATCATCTCTCTCTTCACTTCCCTCCTCCCCTCTGCCTGCACTTACAAGCACCCCCTACCCCGCCCTCACACAGGCCTCGCAGTCAGAGCATGTGCAGCTGAGGAAGGCGGCCCAGGCAGAGGGGTGTGAAGTGACCCGGAAGAGGAGCAGGCTCGAACCTGCCCCGAAGGAGGGAGACGGGGGTCACAGAGGACCCTCCCAGGCCCAGTGCTCAGGAGCGGAGCGCCATGGGACCATCCTCGGGGAATGGCACGCAGCTAGTGTGGGTGCGAGGTACAGAGGCTGGCGAGGGGCAGGGTAGGCGGCGGCAATCTCAGCAGGGATGGTGCTCACTGCTTGGTTAAAAAAAATACTTCTGTGGCTAAGAAGTATATTTTGTTAGAAAGTATTTACTTACATCATGGCAAATCTTTTTCCTTTTCTACTTGACCTCTGGGTTCAAGTCAGAAGAGCAGCACAGAACGTGCCTGTCTGCTCCCTGCCACGTGCCTTCATAGGTAGCTGGTCTGTTGCTTCTTGACACCTTGCCCCAGGCGGTGTATACCTTTATCCTTCTCAGTAGATTTCCTCTAACCCAGTGATGATTCCGTGGTCTCTGCAGAGTCTGCCAGCAGCGGGCTGTGGTCTCCTAGATTGAGCTCGTACATCTCCTCTCCAAAGCAGTTACTGCCACTGCACCCACATCTCTTCTTTTCTGCTGGGCCCTCCCTCTGGTTTTACAGGGTCCCCCAGGGAAGCAGTCCGGGAGTTAGTCCAGCCGCCTTCCCGCCGTACCATCTCCTTCCGGTCATCTTAGGGTCCGGGAGAAAGGAGAAGTAGGCCTTTCTCACACATGCCCTGGGATCCTTGTCCTAGAGAAATAGTGCTTTTTTGTTTGTTTTTTGTTTTGTTTTGTTTTTAACAATCTCACCACTTTGCTTCTTACACTTTGGAAGCAAACTAAGAAAGAAGTACATACCTGTTATAGAAATGAATTGGGATGAACTAAAATCTCTCAGAAGTTAAGGGTCGAGAGGGGAATTTTATAACTCAAGTTCCATTTTCATGTGAATTATCTGTAGTTAGAAAATGTCGGTTATATATTCTGCAGGAGCGATTCGGTCGTATGTGTAATGTGAGAGCTCTCTGCCTGAGAGTGGAGGGATTGGGCCCTGGAGAGGAATTCCCTGGGGCTGCTTGTTACAGAAGCCGGCACCTCGAGTAATCCCTGATAAAATATCTGTACTTTCCAGACCAAGCCAGGGTTGCCTGTGGATTAGCCTCTTTACAAAAAAAAAAAAAAGGAAGCTATGGAAAACGTTGAGTAATTTTGGAATTACTCACCTCGTGCAGAAGGCGGGAGCTTACCTGTTAGCAGTGGTCCTTTGCAGGGACTTCTGCCTACGTGGGAGTGGATCAGCGAAGGAAAGGGAGGATAAAAGGAGGAGAACATTACGCAGTTGTTCAAGTAGAAGTTTCCGATCTGATCAGCGAGCTAAGGACACCCAGAGAAGCCTCTCTGCTGATTGCTGGGGTTTAATTATCTGACGATGGAGGGCAAAGTGTTGTTTTCCGTAAAAAGAGTGTCTTGGATGCAGTTGTTTTGGTCTCTGGCTGTGGGCCTTGCACAGGAGTCCAAGGGAGAGGGAAGGAGAGAAAGGGTTTACTACTGTGTACTCAGCCTGCGGTCCGTGGACAGCACGCCAGCGTCGCTGACGAGCCTCCTAGAAACACAGTCTCAGGCTCAGACCAGAACCCCTGGACCAGAACCTGCATTTGCACAGGACCCACGGGCAATTCCTGTGCACACTGACGGTTCAAAGCACCGCCCTAGCGGGTGACGACAGTGCCTGATTCACACGGTGATCTGCCTGCCTGGGCACAGTGAGAAACACTGAACAAGAAAGGCATATCAGCCCTGAGTGTGGCATGTCAGGAACCAGCGTAGCTTTGTTTCCAGCTGGAGCCCAGGCCCTCTGATGGTGTTTGCTTCAACAGCAGAGTTCTGTTAGGGGAGGACGGGTGTTTACCGCACAGAGGAGTGAGGTGCTCCGTGGCCTGATGTCCCAGGAGGAGCTGCCTCCCTGCCCCGGAGCTTTCCAATGGTTGCCGTGATGACAGTTACAGGCAGTGGTCTCCCCTAGTAAAAACTTTGTTTCCTTTCCACTTTTATCTGTGCTTACTTTGCTATACTTTTAAAAAATACGTGTTTTTATTGATATTTTAGAAAGAGAGGAAGGAAGAGAGAGAAACATGCCCTGACTTGGATGGAACTGGTGACCTCTTGCTTCATAGGTTGACGCTCAGCCACTGAACCACACCAGCCGGGCTATTTTATTTCTAAATTACAGTTGACATTCAATATTATTTCATTTGCATTTCAGGTGTACAGCGTAGCGGTTAGACAATCACACACTTCCTCCCCCCGATATTTCCAGTACCCACCAGGCACCTCACAGAGTTACTACAATATTGTTGTCTGTATTCCTTATGCTGCACTTTACAGCCCTGGACTGTTTTCATGGCTCGGTATTTGTACCCCTAAATCCCTTTACCTTTTTCTGTCCTCTCAACCCCCTCCTGTCTGATAAGCATCAATTTGTTCTCTGTATAAATTTATTTCTGTGTTTGTTTGTTTTGTTGTTTAGATTCCACATATAAATGAAATCATATAGCATTTGTCTTTCTCTGTCTGACTTCCTTCTCTTAGCATAATACCTCTAGGTCCATCCATTCCCCCCCCCCCCCCCCATTAACCATAGAGCAGAGAATAAAAAGGGAACTTTAATTTCCTTTTTAGACTTCCATCGTGTCCCTTCTTCACTTGACATCGTGTTACCCTCATGAATTTTTTTCAAGGAAAAGGGTCTGTGCAGAAAAGTGTTGCTTCCTCCGTGATGTGCCAGGAAGGAACCTTCTGGGCTCAGCCCCGACGGGCACTGCTGACAGAGGCGAGGACTAGACCAGACTGGCCGGGGCCTGTTGGATTAGGAACACCTCTGGGTTTATCCTGTTGTACATCAGTAGACCGTCAAGTGGGAAACCTTTTGTTCAAGAAGTCGTTAGCTATCACAGTCACACGTATAGGATGATGTTTCTCCTTACCTAGGGGAGCCTTTTATTTTCAGAGTAAACGAGAAGTGCTGCTATAATATATCATAACAAGTACTTAACCATTAGCACAAGTTCTCACGTGTTCATTTCTTTGATAATGTGATGCAAAGATTTTTGGGTCTGTTTGACCTTTTCCGCTATCTGTGGTGATCAGCTATTACTCTGTAGTGGATAAAAATCCACTAGGTTTTCCTCTTTAAAAGTAACAGTTAAAAAACAACAACAACATCTTTTCGTGGTAAAAGGATTGAGACTACAAGGGCATTTCCTTCAAGTTCCATGAAGACTCCATTAGCTTTTTAGAGGCTCTGCTACATTCTAGTTGGAGCCACTGTGATCTCATGCCTGGATTGTTCAGTAGCCCAATACCTGGTCTTGCTGTTGCTCCCTTGCCTTCTGTTTAGTCTCGTCTCAACATAGCAGCCAGATCATACTTGCCTCTGCCCAGATCATCTCAGTTGTGTTCGATGGCTCTCGGAATAAAAGCCAAAGGCCCATAGTGCCTAGAATCCCACGGCATGCCCCAGTCAGACAGGCCACACTTCTGCCTCAGGGCCTTGGCACTTCCTGATGTCAGCCTGGAACCATCTGAAGATGTCTACATGACTCGCCCCCAGACTTCCTTCAGGTCTGTGCTCACCTGCCAGTTTCTCAGTGAGGCTTTCCTTGACCGCCCTGTTTAAAATTTAACGCCCTCCTCCACACACACACCCCTGACATATCTTACATTTTACTTAATAAATGTTCATTGTCTGTCTTCTCTAAGCATGTTACCTCTTTGAGAAGAAGAGGTTTTGTCTTGTTGAGTGTGTGCCCCCGCCCTTAGAACAGTGCCTGGCTTAGTCAAGGTGTATTCTGTTTGTTGAATGAATGAGTGTAGCTGGCCCTCTTCAACCCCATGACTAGGTACGAATTTAGAGCCGAAAGCACTGTGGGGCTTCTTCCTATCAGTTTCGTCCTCACCCTCATTGCACAAAAGGACTGAAATGTCAGGAAAACATCTTTAAAATATTAACCGCAGCTGTGAGCCATTTAAACCATTCTACGTGGTAAGTTAGGGAATGCCAGTTGTTGATTTGTAAGGCAAATGGGAGGACACAGTTGGTACACAGCAGGTCTCCTGTGTGCCAGGCATGCAGAGTCGGGCCTGGGGACAGGAGGAGGTGCCTCCTTCAGCGATCTTCACACTTGCCCGCTGTCAGCCCCTTGGTTGTGGCAGCATCCCACAGCAACTTGGCCCCCATGCCCCCTCCTCCAAGGACTACTGCTTTGGGCGCGCCTGCCTGCATGTGTATTTGTTTGCCAGTGTTGTCTCACCAAGGACTTCCTTTGGCTGCAACTTATGTTTTCCTTTTTGTTTATAGTGTTTCTTAGTAACCCCCTGCCACAAGTCTCTCTGCAGAGTTGCT
The DNA here is from genome assembly GCF_964212035.1 of Myotis nattereri. Taxonomy (NCBI): domain Eukaryota; kingdom Metazoa; phylum Chordata; class Mammalia; order Chiroptera; family Vespertilionidae; genus Myotis; species Myotis nattereri. The sequence goes on along the minus strand of NC_138086.1, from coordinate 22,827,229 downwards.
CTCCAAATGTATCTTGAACTTTGCTCTATTTCTCGTTTAGCATAGCAAGATTTACGTTGGCCATGGAAGTCTAGAAAACAAAGGTTACAGAAGTGAATGTGGCTGGTGCTCATCTAGTTTCTGGCACCCCAGACGTGGGAGTGTCCATTGCGGAGGATGGAGCCCACCCATGGGAGCCTTGTGGTCTGCCTGGCGGAATTATCCCCGTCGTGGCGATAGATGCAACAGATTCTAATAGCCCAGAGCCATCACTCATTCAGTACACTGTCTCTTGAATCTCCACTCTTCTGCAGCATGCTAACAGAATAGCAGTGTCCACCCTCATGGAGCTTCTGACGGTCTAGTGCAGTGGTGAGCAAACTGCGGCTCGCGAGCCACATGCGACTCTTTGGCCCCTTGAGTGTGGCTCTTCCTAAGCCTTAGGAGTACCCTAATTAAGTTAATAACAATGGACCTACCTATATAGTTTCAGTTTAAAAAATTTGGCTCTCAAAAGAAATTTCAATCGTCGTACTGTTGATATTTGGCTCTGTTGACTAATGAGTTTGCCAACCACTGGTCTAGTGAGAGAGAGAAATGTAGATTAAATAACCATAGAAATGTGGGATTATAAACTGTGGCAGGTGCTATGAAGGAGAAGGTGGAGGTGCTGTAGGAGCTTTGTCCTAGGCTTGAGGTCATGGGGCCTTTGAGCTTGGACCTGCAGGTTACTAGGCATATGTGTGCTTTGGAGGGAAGGGGCAGAGTGTGTGCGTTCACTTCCGGGCAGAGGAAACGGAGGTGTGCACCATCTCCGGGGTGTTGAGGGACCTTGTGCATTCCAGGGAGTAGGAGACCAGAGTGGCTGAGGTGTGAGATGGCGGGGAGAGTGGTGCGTGGAGGGGCCGGAGAGGTGAGCAGGGCCAGAGCGAGGCCTGGCCTCCACTGCTGGGTGTTTATCACAAGACCGACACAGAGCATTAGAGGGGTTTCGTAGGGCAGAGGCGTGGTCTGTTTTCTAATTTTAAATGATTGCTCTGGACGAGTTGTGAGAGGGAGAGAAGAGCAGAAGCTGGGAAACCACTAGAGTTGTTTTGTGTTCGTCCAGAAGGATGGTGGCAGCTGGTCTGGAGAGAATGTCGGAGGACATTGGCATCCAGCTTGTGATCGCTCTGGTGGGCTCACTGAACAACCTTCTCTAATTTGGCTTGGTCTTTGACCTGCCAGTGAGGTGCCTACACCTGGGATTTTAATATTTGTTGACTGGAGAAATGTGAATACATCAGTCAAGCTGGGTGGAGCTAATGTCCAGGCTGTCTGACAATTACGTTTCCTTGTAAATGAGTACATAGGCATTGTGGCTTTCTGTGTGGGTCGGTCTGTTGTGAGCTCTGTTGGCATGAGGCAGTATTGATAAACATGATCATTTCTGGAAACAGTGAGTTTTGGATCTGATCACTTTTGGAACAAGCAGAGTTGAGGCACAGAATGTAGGCATCATGAATTCTCTGATGTCACCTGGTGGAGACTTTCTGAACAACTATCTTTCCTAGGCAACATTTTCCCTTTAATGATGCTTTTCCATGATCATTTACAAAAAGTTTAAGTGACTCTATAATAGCTACATCCACCAAATGTTTCTATCTTTAGAACAGCAATTACTTCACCCAGTGGGGAAAGGTGCTGCCCACCTAAAGAACATCTTCAGAGGGCGTGTAGTTTGAAAAGGTAAATTAAATGCAGAATGATTCAGAGTCAAGGAGAATCTTATTATAAACTAGAGGCCTGATGCATGAAATTCATGCAAGAGTAGGCCTTCCTTCCCCAGGCTGCTGGCACCGGCTTCCCCCTGGCACACCCAGGACCTGGGCTTCCCTCCAGGCACTGGCTTCGTCCGGAAGGTCATTCGGTCTAATTAGCATATTATACTTCTAATATTATAGACTAGAGGCCTGGTGCATAAAATTCGTGCACTGGGGCGGGAGAGGTGGGGTGAGTCCCTCAGCCCGGCCTGTGCCATCTTGCATTCTGGGACCACTCGGGTAATGTCCTCCTGCCCACTTAGACCCGCTCCCTGCAGGAAGCTGGCAGTCAGACGTCCCTCTCACAGTCCGGGAACCCACACTCCATACTGCCCACCTGCTTGCTGCTCCTTACCACTCCCACCACTGCAGCTCCCACCACCGCAGCTCCCGCATTTAGCATCTGCCCCCTAGTGGTCAGTGTGCATCACAGCGACCGGTGGTTCTGGTCGTTCTGCTGTAATGGTTGTTTAGGCTTTTATTATATAACTTGGTTCTCTGTGCATCTAACTTTTTATTATGTGTGTTGATTTCTTTAGAGACTATGAGGTATTTGTTTGTCAAATATCCTGTTACCTCTACATATAATGATACTGTCTTAATGTTTGTTTAGTAACTGAGTCAAGGTAGGCAGCTGGACTAATTGGCTGAAGTTTAATGAAGCCCTTTTGGTACTCTCAAGTTCAGAAGATATCGAACAGTGATATGAAATGCATAATGCATTTGTGAATACTCACCAACAGTGTTTTCCTCATCTTTTGCAGGAGAAAAATGGAAGAAACATACTTTTAATGGAATGGAATAAACCGAACAGGTAACGGAAGTTAGCAGGGTATGTATATGCACTAGACAAATTTTTGCAAGTTACTATTTGTGAAGTCCTCAGAGAGGACCTGGCACATAGTAAATTCTGTATAAATGTTTGCTGTTACTAAGTTCTTAAATGTACCTGAGCCCCAAAGAAACCAGTCATATAACCAAAAACTATCCAACAAAAACGAACCCTTTGCACCTAAAGACGTTGTGAGCATCGTTGGTACGTTCTGGCCTGCTCTGTGTGACCCGTTACAGGGCCTGAGAAACGGGATTTCTTAATCCTGGAGCACCGTGAGCACATGAACTCCCACTTGTCTTGGTTCTGAGCACTCATTCAGAATGACCTTGTAAGTGTTAGATCCATTTCAGTTTTGAAACAAAACACGTTTCTTTAACATTCTTGAAGTGATAGTTCTTTATCATCGGGGGCAATGGCTCAGTTTGCAGACAGTCGCTGCAGTGGCTTCTGGAGAGCAAGAGAGGACGACAGTCAGGACAACCTCGCCGTCTCTGGTGGTAGCAGTGATAACTTGGAATAGAAAGGTTCAAACTCTCGACCCTGCCTGGCACTGACTTCATGTCATAAAACTGTTGGTGTTGCTGAGACCTCCTAGCACGTTCACCGGAAAGTTACAATGGCCGTATTATGTGCCAGGTTCTGGGCTTGGTGTGGAGATTGCAGAGTTGAACCTGTCACCTCTCTCCTCACTGTCCCCATCTGTCTGGATCTGCACCAGCGCCAGTTCCTGCCTTTTTTACCTCACTTTGGGGAGACGTGGGTCTGCAGGCTGGAGTGATGCTCGCCATCCCACCTTCCCTCTCCTCTTTGACTCTTCCGTCTCCCGGGCTCTTTCTCATCACGTGAGCACGCTGTGCTCTGGTTGGGAGAAGACACCAGGTGGAGGATGGGGCCCAGGGTCCGATTTCATAGAGTTGGGCATTTCCCTACTTGCCATTCAGATTGTATCTCCCTTCCCCCGACTCCTGTTTCACAGTATACCGAGTTCATTTTAAACACTCTGTCGTCTTCTGTTTTGCCATGTTTTTCTTCTGGGATTTTGGAAGTCACCTTTCTTTCTGGTGGCATTACAGATGACATTATTAATGAGAGAGGTGGGCACTGGTGGTGCCCGCAGGGTGTCAGTGGCCTTCAAACCTGTTTGTTGGCGCCCACGGGAAGAATCATGTTGCATCGGGACCCAGTACACATGTTGGTACATGTGGATGTATGGTTTCCCCTAATAAGACCTCTACTATATGCGAGTTGGGATAGAATTTTCTAGTCTATAGTGTTCTATCACTTTTTCTTTTTTGTCTTTTTTCTCTCTTCTTTTTTAAAATACTTTTTTTTAAATTTTTCAATCACAGTTGATATACAACATTATATTAGTTTCAGGTGTACAGCATAGTGATTAGATATTTATATAACTTATGAAGTGATTGCCCCGAAAAGTCTAGTCCCGATCTGACACCATCCATAGTTGCTATAATATTATGGACTGTATTCCTTATGCTGTACTTAATACCACCATGACTATCCTCTCTTCTTTTTAATGCAACTCAAAATAGGTTTCAGAACCTACTAGACAGTTGTACTTCGACAATCTTTCAATATTTTCATGCTATGGTATGGAGAGGAATATGCCTTCCTCTCCATATTCAGTAGTAATGTGTGCAAGTCTCTTTTATACCTAAAATCCCCTCAGACTTGCCTTAACTTAATTCTTATGCTCAGGCTTTCCCCTTTTCTAACTAAGCTGCTGTTTCTATTTTATCACATACCAGTCACTCCTCAACACTTTTTCTGTTTGACATTTGACATTTCTCTCCTGACTATTGGCCAGGAATCATTTTATTTACCATTTTGTATGAAATAGATTTCTCTGTACTATTATATCTTGCATATTAAATAATATTTTTAAAAAGTAGCACACTTATTTTTCACTAATTCCTTTACTTGTTTGGATTCTGCATATTCAGTTTCTCAGAAACATAACTAATCTCATAGTCCGATCTCACAACTCATGCCCTTACTGGCCCAGGGTCACAGAGTCTCAGTAACGGGAGGGTGTCTTCCATACCTTGTGTTTTGGTTGGTGTCATGAGCTTCAGAGAGACATCTGCTGGCCCAAATGTAGTGTTGCATTATTTTTCTATCTTGAAGTCAATCCTATTGTCCATTTTAGGACCTTAAACTTTCATAGGGTGCAGGTAAGCTTGTATATTGGAATGCACTGAAGTCACTCACCTCATCTCCTCAAGCATTTTTAGGATTTCCAGCTCAACATTCAGTGGACTGAAATGTAGTCATACCATATCACCCTGTAAGCAGCTGATGTCTAATGGGGGAAAGGGTTTCATAGTGAAACTGGATTTCTTATCTTTGTGTGTTCTTTCTCTGGTTAATCCTCACCCAAGGATATTTTTTCCATTGATTTTTAGAGGGAGGTGGGGGGGGAAGAGAGAAAGAGAGAGAGAGAGAGAGAGAGAGAGAGAGAGAGAGAGAGACATCAGTTGGTTGCCTGACAAAGACCAGGTAGGGATGGAACCTGTAACCCAGGTGGGTGTGCAGGATGACACTGTAACCATTGAGCCATGCCAGCCAGGGCCCTTGGTGTGTTTTTAATGGGGCTACAAAATGATCATTTAGTAAGGCATCCAACAAACCAGGATCCACTGAACACTTCTGAAAATGATAATAATTCATTCTTCCAAGATACTAGTAAGTTAAGAACTTACGTTTTAAACAGCATAGACTTGCAGCCTGGTTTGTTAATATGAGTTACATTTGGTTCTAGTTACAAGTCTAGTGCTGAAGAAAACAAGAATCTAAAATTTATTGCTTATTTATTTTGAAGCCCTAATTAATATGTCATAGTGACTTTTATACAATGTTTATTTTAGCAAAATCTTCATTGATTTCAGAGGCAAGTTTATCTATCAAGGAAACATAATTATATGTAAGATTACTCAGTGCATACAACAAAACTTAAGATTATAATGTGCAAAATGGTTCTATGTATTTATTTAGGTTAATCCTCTTCCAAGGATATTTTCCCATTGATGTTTAGAGGGGGGAGGGAGGGGGAGATAGAGAAGCATGGATGTGAGAGAGACACATTGACTGGTTGTCTCCCGCACATGCCCCTACCAGGGCTGGGAAGCAAGCCTGCAATTGAGGTACATGCCCTTGACCAGAATAGAACCTGAACCTTTCAGTCCATGGCTGACGCTCTATCCACTGAACCAAACTGGCTAGGGCTAAATGGTTCTTTTAAACAAAACTAAACTAATACCCACCTGTCCTTGAAGAGTATTTCTAAGGTTTTATAAACAGTAAATGAGACAACATATCACAGCTTTCTGTCCTGTTTACTCCTAGGCCATGGTGCATGCCTGAAAGCCAGTAGAAAAACATTAGAATGTGTGTGACAGCCCCTCTAAGCACGGCTTTGGGAGTATACGGGAGAGGGAGCTAAATCCCAGCCCCTACCGTGGCCCACTCCTTTCGCATTTGTCTCTTCCTCCCTTCATTTCAAAAGATGAACGCAGTGTCATAGGACAAGACTGTACCGAATCAGAGGAGGGCAGAACTGAAAAGGTTATTGTTAATGGTGCAAGGGGACAAATGAGGGTAGAAATCTAAACAGTATTTGGCAACATAAAATACTGTCTTTGAGTTTAATAACCCAAATAAGAACAACAACTTGTTCAAAGTATTTCATACATGTCCAATTTTTCTGGCCATTTTCCGAGAGGAGAAACTGAAGTGAAAATAGAAACTATTATTCCTTTCATCAAGGCACTTAGATTGATAATGAAAGGTGTGAGAAGTCACAGCAGGTAGCCAGGCACTTCTTTTTAAAGTGTGAGTAAAAGGGTAGGACAGTAAATAAGATTTGAAACAGTGTGTTGTGGGTTGCTAGCTCTGAGCTTCAGTGCGGAACAGTCCTGAAGTCTCAGTGTTTATGTTGTCCTGAAATAAGGTAAACAGAATGCTCGGTTCATTGAAGCACTCAGTCCGTGGCGGCTGCTGCTGTTGGCGTGAACAGAAAACACTCAAGGTCACTCTCAGTGCATCGTTGTAGTTGTGTTTCTTACAGTTAGGGGTGGATTTGTTTGGATCTGTCTCCGTTTTTGTAATAATTTGGGTGTCAGAAAAAACAATGACATGAACAGCATTTATTGTGTCCTGAGTGCTGAGCGTTGGGTGCAGAGCGTGAGGAAAGATAGGAGAAAGCTGAGCTCAGTTCGTGTGCAAAGAACGCGGTATCTAACTCCCGGTGGGAATCAGCGATTGCCCTAGTCTCCACAGAACCACGCGCTAGTTGGTTCTGAATTACGTTGTCACAACATTTAAAGCTTAAATAAAAATCTTTTGGTTTTCCCTTGTTGATTACCTGTGATGGCCACACAAGGAAAATACTGCTTATTCAAAGAGCAGGTTGTGATAGAATATAAAAATAACTAAGATTTCCCTAGGTTTGGATCATTACTTTAATAATCTTGATGTTTAAGATTTTTAAGTAAATATTTTCAGTTTACAGTCTATTGGTCAGTCCTCAGGGACAGAATAGTGTAATTTTTTTTTTTTTTTAAAAAACAACACATTGAAAGTAGCATTCCCTTTTAAAATCTGTGTACCCCAACATGACTGTCTGAATATATTTCCTGAATATGCGGCATTTCCAGTTGTACACAGTATATCTTGCGATTGCAGTAGGCAGCAGACCATTTAGGCAGATAGATCCCAAAGGGTCTCAGTGTCTGGGTATGTCTACGTCAGTAATGGGAAGAAAATGAATCCGGCACTTCCGACTGAGGGGGCAAAGAACTGTATTTGTGCCACCGGTTTCCAGCTTGCCCCTCAGTGGGAGGAACGGCAGCATGGGCGACTGAAGGTCCTTCACGGTGACTGACTCCTTGCGGACTCTTGGCTTTGGGTTGTGTTCAGGACTGCACAGCTGCGTGCAATGAATGGGTTGGGAAGTGGCCTGATACGTATTTGTGAAAGGGGAATATTTCTGTAACTTAAACTATGTTGCCAGTATTGCCAAAAGTTAGAATTAATACATAGGGAGTTTACTACATTTGCCCATTCTTAAAAAAAAATGAATGTCCAGGGCTAAGCAGACAGTTAATGCTTGAATCGGCCTTGATAAGCTCTCCTGTCTCCCCCACCCTCCATCCCCGTTTATGGTGAAATTAAGTGTGGGATTCAGATCAAAGGTATTTGAAAGGGAAAATAAGTCACAGAATAATTTAAATTTCAGCATTTGAATTTGGAATTAAAAGGAAGGTTGGCGGAGACTTACCTTAACCTTTCAATTTACAGATAAGGAGACCGCGTTTCTGAAAGCAGATGGAACTTGCAGAAGGTCAGAGCCTTCAAGAGGCACAACCGATAGCAACAGGTAAAGAGTAACTTATTCAACTGGAAGTTTTCACGACTTTCTCAGCGCCATTGAAGTATTATTGACAGATAACATTGCAAAATATTTAAAGTGTACAACATGACAATTTGATGTACATATGCATTATGAAAGGGTTCCCCTTGCTTTTCATTATTTTCAGAAATGAATATTAAACTTCAGGTTTTTAGTCTTTTTTATTATTATTATTTTGTTTATTTTTAACACACTACTTGGAAAGTGTGTGTCTTAGCAAAATGTAGTGGAAGTCGGGCCTCCTCATACCCGGGCGTTCGTTTTCCCACCCCACTATCGGGGGGGGCAGCCTGCCACGTGCACAGACAGGAAAACAACCTGCCTCGATGACAGTGAAGGTTTTATGGGATATTTTTTAAACCGGAACCACTTCCTTTTCTAACAGTAGTTGCTCCCTGAGAAGTTCCATGTCTTTCTCAGCTGTGGGTACCCCTGTTCAACCCAGCGAAGAGCACCCCTAGTTCCTGTATTTGAGAGGCCTCTGACAGATTGCCTCCATAAATAAAATTCTCCTGTTGAGAAGGTTATTATATACATGTGTGTTTTTTGTTGGTAGAGAAGCAGTTGTAGTGTTGGCCATTAACTTACAATGTTAGTGCCCTGGGCCTGCCGAGGCTACAGTTTCACATTTGACTCCCCCACCCCTGCCCCATAAGTCACGCAGCGCCCAATTTTAAAAAATCTCCTTCCCACAACCAGCTACCACTCTCATGTGAACGTCTGTCTTGAAAATGAATGCTCTTGGTTGCAAATGTAGTTAATGTAGAAACAGGGCAAATGGGGCAGGAAAATGAGCATCATCACCAAAAAAGTCCCAGCATGTACCAGTAATACCACTAGCAAGAGTGTCATATTTGTACAGTGCAGACATTACTGTTCTTCCATCCAAAAGCCGAATGTTTCTTAGAAGCTGACCAACTAGGTTGGGGCATATGTGAATCACCTTTTTTTTTTTTTTAACGGCCAAAAATGTACCCCCTGACCTATGGGAAAAGTATTAGTGCAGACACAATGAATACCTGGTAGAAATAGAAATAGTTTCATCTGACCTGGAAAAGAAGTAGCCTAAATATACCTAGAAAAAAAACCCAAACCTAAAAGTTATGATAGTGATAAATGGTAGAATTGTTTTCTGGCTTCTGGTGTGACATTGACACTGGCATGTACACAGTGATTATTCAGTTAGAAATGTTTTGACAGCACTCTACCTTATATGTATTTTTAAAAATATATTTCTTTATTGATTTCAGAGTAAGGGAGAGGGAGAGATAGAAACATCAATGATGAGAGAGAATCATTGATCCTCCTGCACTGAGGATCGAGCCCACAACCCGGGCATGTGCCCTTGGCTGGAATCGAACCCGGGACCCTTCAGTCCTCAGGCCGATGCTCTATCCACTGAGCCAAACCAGCTAGGGCTTATATGTATTTTTTAAAAGGTGTGTTGAACGATTGCCTTACTTTTAGCAGACAACTTGGAGAATATATATACAAGCCAGGTATGGTCAAGTATTTGTCACAAATATACTTCGGTCTCAGATTTTGTCTGTTATCTGAGTCTTCCATTGTACTTTGAAAGAGTCCTGTAGTATTCTAATAATTTAACTTTCCAAAACAAAGTGTACAATTCATCATTATACATTAATCTTTTAACGTTAGAACGATAGTATGTTTGTGGGGCCACAAGGTGATTTCATGCGAAAAGTTTCAAATTATGTGGCCCAGTTGTGGTGGTCAGATGAAGACATGAAATACTATTTCCCTTTTAGTTTGGGATTCATTTGCACTGGTCGTTTTAATTCAGATCATATATGTAAGAAGGGGAATAGCACGCCCTTCTCATTTCAATATGTAGAAGCACACCGTGTCGACTCAGTGTTTAAATAGCTAGGTTCTCACCCACGGGCCTGGGAGCTGGGAAAGGTGACCATGCTACCAACAATAATGTTATTTTTATTTGAATAGGCCCTGTCTGGGGGACTTACTATAGAACCTGAGGACAAGGGTGAGCAGATTATCTTTAGCATATAAATCTTTCAGGTTTTTCTAAAACGTGACAGGACGCTTGTCACAGTGTATATTGACCTGTGATTTCTTTGGATCCTGTTTGTAACCAGTGAGGAGAGTAACACAAGTGGGTGCAAAGAAAGAGGTCCCCCTACAAGCGCTGTGCCACCCAGGCTGGCAGGAATCACTGTGGCTGCCGGAGTCACTGGTTTGTGGAGATAAGACATGGGAGATGTGTCCGACGTGATTGGCTCATGGGAAAGTTGAAGTACCAGCACCTGAGAATGAATTATTTTAACATTTGTTTGTTTGCTTGCTTATTTTTAAATTTCACCCATCGACCTCCCCTTTGGCAACCATCAGCTCGTTCTTTATATTTATGGGTCTGTTTCTCTGTTTTATTTCACATATGAGTGAAATCATCCGGTATTTGTCTTGGACCTATTTCACTTAGCATATATTCTCCAGGTCCATCAAAGTTGTCACAAAGGGCAGAATTTCTCTCTTTTTTATTGCTGAGTAATATTCCATTGTGTTTGTATTGCCACATCTTCTTTATCCATTCATCTATCGATGGACAGAATAAGTAAATAATAAGTGATATAATAAATAAATAGGAGTTATATTCATTACAGAAAATTAGGGGACCACTCAACCACATTCTTACACGTTTTCTAGGGAGAGAAGAAAGAGATGGCATTTGAGCTGATTTGCTGGGAAGCTTGTTCAGAATGCATCCAGGGTATCGAAGTGCCACAGGAGCTAGCTGTCTGTGGGCAGACTGCACTTTGCCCCCAGGAACAATTAGGAGACCGCAGGCCTGGTGGTGGTAATAGCATCAGTCTGCCTTTGGGGTTCCAGTCTCCCTTATGTGTCTGTGTCCCCCTTTCTCCTTCCCAGTGTCATGTCTGACTCTCAGTGATGAGTGATTGTGGATTAACTGATACATTAGGAGTGAAGGCTCTGGGTTCAGACTTCATACATCAGATACTGTCTCTGCCTCTTAGGCAACTGACTTAATTTCTTAGATGCTTCATCTGTAAAGCAGGGATAATATTAGTATTTACCTTCATGGGGTTATTGAGAGGATCAAATGACTTACTGACCCGTATAAAGGGCTTGGAATTCCATCAGACACAATCAGTATGTGTTAGCTATTATTATACTATCGGACCCTATTTGATTAAAAAATTTTAATCTCTCCATAACTTCTATGTAGAGGGGATAGACACTGCACTGGTTGAATGAGTGAATAATGATGTGCATGTTATCTTTAGAATTGTTGATTAGTAATGTTAAATGCATCTTTGTGATTCGTTTCCAAGATAAGGCCAATGAAATTAAATCCACACAAGATCCTCCCACCTCATTTCACACATGCTCTTTAATCTTCTTTCCTAATAAGCCATTTTCTTTCCTGGGATTCAAGGAAAGGATTATGCTCTAAACCATGAAAAACTACATGCAACACACACACTTAAATGAAACAACCATTTTATGAAACAATAGTTACACTCAGTGTGATGAACTCTTGCTTTCTATCTATTCTATTCTGCTTCATTTTTGTAAAAATGCTGCTTGCAATGCACGGAATTCATTTTACAGCTCGTTAATGGGTCCTCCTGAGGTTTGAAAAGCACTGCATTAGGTCACTTTGACTTGTCCAGAAGCAAAGGGTGAGTGGGGGGATACCTTCGATTATAACCAATATTCCTCCCCTTTCTTTTCAGTCTCTTAACTTCTCCTGATAGTAGGGCTGGAATTCACTAGCTTTACACACACACACACACACACACACACACACACATTTTATTGCCACCAATCTGTTTAGTGAAGCCAAAGTTTGTGTTGTCATTTTAAAGGCCTTTCCATGTCACTGTAACTTGAGGTTCACTTTCAGCACATTGGGAACATTAAAAATGCAAAAAATACCTATCACTGTAAGATTGGGTCCAATAATCATTTCCAGATTAGGTATGATAATAGTAACAGGTTTTTTAGATTGTGATACCCAATTTCTGCTGTGCCCGCCCCTCCCCAGTTACATAAGGAACTAAGCGGCATGCAGAAAAAGGATGTATTGTTAGGACGGGCTCTGGAGAACCGGGGCTTTGGCCTGAGCCGTCGGTGGGCTGTGGGCCGCCCCTCCTTTGGCCGCACCCTGTGTTTGGGAGCTGACTGCCCAGAGCTGTTCGTGCTCTGTGACTGTGATGCTCATTGAACACACACCACCGTCCCGTGCTGACTCCTGACTGTTCTCACCAACGGAGTCACCAGCCAGACGGATAACTGCTCCTTAGAAAGATCACCAGCCAGATTCTTTCCGAGTTCACCACACAAGGCCTTCCCAGGTTATAAACCCCTGCTTTGCACTCATTCGTCACGCAGGTCACCAGCCACGCATCGCCTGGGTCAGCCGCCCATCCCCAGCTCCACACAGCGTGCAGCCTGCCCTGGCTCGGTGGATGTCTAATGCCACGCCTTTTCCCTCTCACGTGGAATGCTGAATATTGCATTCCCTTCTTTTCCTCTTTCCTTTCCAGGTCATAGTCTGTCAATTCCATACATATGTTTATGTCGTATTTCTTCTATATTTCATGTAAATCTCTTTCTTAGCTTTTTTCTTTCTTCTCTCTGTTTAATTTTGGAGAGCCCCCAGTGATACTAGTCAGAGCTCATAAACTCATTATCAGGAGAAAAGAACACTATATGTGGAGGTAAAATAAAGATTATAACTAGTGTCATCAGCTTTCAAATGTCTCAGGTGTCCTAGTCTGGTTCATGCTCTTCTGTTTAAGCCTTCTTACACATTGCATGCAGAAAAATAAAAATTATTCTTAGTCTGTTTATTTTCTTCCTGATGTAATTACTAGTGCAACACAGTGATAATAGACATTTGGTTTCAGGTATAGAATTCCAGACGTATTGTGAGTGAAATACGTTTTTGAGGAATGACCAGGCTTCTTGCTGTCATAACAGCACCATTTTTGAGCAGATGTAGTTCCAGTCCTCAGTCGGCAACAGACACACATTTGGGGAACGTACCAGTTACCGGAGGACTACTTCATGTCATCATTTCTCTTTACCATGCTTTGTGCCTGGAGAGAAGACGACTGTTTAAAATCATCTAAGTGCCACTCTTGCACTTCCATGGTTATATTCACTAATAAATTAAAATGGAAATTCGGAGAATTCTGAGAATAAGAATATGGTTAAGCATAGCTTTTGAAATGACAGCTCACCGTTTTCCTTCTATGTGTGAGGGTGTTTATGACACTCACTTGGACATAAAGTTTGCTCCTTTGGAGCACGTGGTTTATTCTGCGGGACAGTTGACTAGAGAACATTGGAGCCTTTCCCTGACCCACGTGGTGCTTCTGGGTGACCCAGGACGGCCTGTCCTCGGCCACTTCCTCACATGTGCACTCGAAATGCCATGCCTCTGCCTGATGAGACATTCCCTTTCCTGAAACCGAGGTGGGAGGGAGTCATACAGCTGTTTTACTAGTAAAAGAAAGGCTGTTACATTTTCTATTAACAGAATTTTGTTTGCTCTTCAGGAGGGCATTTCAGTTTTTGTTCTCTGTGCTGACCTGGTATTAACCTGGTTTTGATAATGATTAATTAGTAACACTTTAAATTTGTTTAGCATTTTAAATCTCAGGGCATATCTTTTTTGGGGGCTTGAGTTTAGTATATAATCTGAAACTTATTGTACCATAAGTAGCAAGCTACTGGCCATGGATGAAAGTGAAATCACGGCAAGAATTCTTATGTATTGAGATGATTATAAATGCAGTCATTTATAATGTACTAGAGGCCCAATGCACGAGATTCATGCAAGTGGCTCAGCCCTCGCAGCTCCACCTGCCTCATTCCTTGCTGCCCCAGCCCCTCCCCCCACCCACTGGTTGTTCCAGAAGGTTGTTCCAGAAGGTCGTTTTGCCATCCAGTCTAATTAGCATATTAGCTCTTTATTATATAGGATTATCTTGACAAAATTTTGTTTTTATAAAGTGAGCTTGACTTGCAAATATGCTAAGGGTTTTGCTGCCAAAGGATCCAAATAGAGATTATAATTTTTATGATAGGGTCCATACAAGCCAAATATGTAACAGAACTCCTGAGCTTAATGTAGTAGGCAGCATTTGAAATATGACTTGACATGACTTAAAACAAATTTATTGCCTAATTTTAGACACAAAGACGTACATTTAATAAAATGAAAGTATGAATTTTTAAGAATCATCGAGGTGTGTGACAAGGTAAAACAGAGCCTTTGGGTTTCGGCAGTGTTGCCTCAGTACCCACCCTGGGGATGAGGTGGGTAAGCCGCCCAGCGCATCACTACGGGTGCCCTGCCTTCATCTGGGGTGTTGTGTTGGGCTTTCACCTGAGGTTTCATTTAGGGAATAATAAAGCGTTTGAGAACTATTGCCCTGGCAGATGCAAGTTTTATCTGTTAGGCCAGATGCCTGGAACACCAAATGCACTAGGTCGACGCACAGTGAAAGGTGGAAGGTACACGTCAGCTTCCTCACAGTCCCGCCTGCGTTTGGATGTCTCAGAGCGTCCTCCTCCTGCTACACGGAGGGAGCAGTTGGAAGAGCTTGTTTTCTCAGTTTCCTTAGAAACTATGCACATCAGAGAAAAAAATAAATTCCTTTTTATTAAAGTAAAACATACATTACATACTTGGTGATATTCAAAGAACTTCCTATTTGTCATATAATGGGGTCACTCCACCCCCAGCACTTGGGACTGAGGTAAATTGACTGGTTAAAATGAAGAAAGTCGGATTTTTCTGCAAGTTCACACCATCTCAGGTTGGAGAAAGTGAGAACTATGGAAAGATGGTACTGCACATACATTTCTGACGGTGTTTCTCCATTCCTTTTCCTTAATCCCGGGTGTGTTAGGAGGGGGGGTGGGAGGTGGGCACAGAGTAAGGAAGTAGAGCAGGCGCTGCTGGCGGCCCCTGCTGTTAGGTGTAGACTCCCGAGTTTGCGTGGTCACAGGCTCCTGAAGAAGCAATTTCTTGGGGAGACTTTTTCTGGCAAAGAAAAGTATCTCAGGTCCTTGCTGTGGCGCCCGGAACGTGGTGAGCAGTCAGCGAACAGCAGTGCCCTCCCGCCCGCACGTCCTCCTCTTGCCGGTTAGCAGAGGAGTTTGGGTTTCCAGGGGTAGCATCTTTCAAGGTAATGTTCGCACTCAACCTCATGCGTTGCACTCTTCCGGTTTTGAAGCCTAAGCTTTTCTCTGTCAGTGGAGCGATAGAGGTGGGCAGGGAGGTCGGGCAGACCCAGCCTGGCTCTTTTCCTGGAGGGGAAGCCGCTCCTGGCCCCGAGGAGGTGGCAGCTGCTTACTGCTGCTGACCTGAGCAGGAACCGGGGACACGCGGATGATAAAGGAAGGTGGCGGTAGCCCTCCGCTGTTACCGTTCCATTGACAGGAAGAGTGGCCCTCAAACTTTCTAAAGAGGCCGGAATAACCCGGGGCAAGCCAGTCAGCACGCCGATGCCTGGGTTCCACCCCAGGGATTCCCAGTCCAGTCTCAGGTCGCCCTGAGGCAGCTGGTCCAAGGACTGCATGTTGAAAGCCTCTAATTCTAGGAAGGTCAGTCACACCCTTGCACCAGTGTTCTTGCTTTTAATTTCTTGGTTGGTCATCACAAACAAGCAACAAAGATTAAATTTAAGAATTTTTACGGCTCGGTCATTCTGAGCCCCCAAACCATGGCTCAGACTTCCTGGCTGAACACTGCGTGCCGTGCCTATGCCAGTTGTAACGTCTAGGCGGTCAGAACACACAAGAACTGGGCAGTGGCGTGAGAGTCATTTGTAAATTTCCAGTGGCGACCTCATAATTCTTTTTGCACTGACTGCCTGGCGAAGGAGTCAGATCTCACTGTGGTTTGCTCTCGTGGTTTCCGTCGTGTTGGGGAGAATGCTGCAGAAACACTAATCCTGTTTGTAGTTTTGAGTCACTCGGGAGCGGGGCTCCGTTTGTCTCTCGGAGATGGGATATAAGAGGCATGCCCTGAAGGTGGCAAATCACACGTCCACACGCTTCGCCTTCATGTAGCCAATGGCTGGCTCAGGACGTGCATGTCAGGATGTGCGGTTTCATTCATCGGGGACCTCAGCCTCCACAGCAGAGAGCTTTGGGCTTTGCGCCGGCTCCTCCGTGGAAACGGGAGGTGCACTCACCTTGAGAAGAACCGGGGGGAACCGGGTAAGGATGTATTGAAGAAATCACTCCTTTTTCCTTTGGGGTGGTCTTGGGATTTTAGGGAAACTAGCCCTCTCTTTGAGAGGGACTCAGAACTATGTATCTTCAGTTTTTCCCTCTGAATTGTTTTACAGGGTTACCCAGTACATCATCCTTTTGATGGGAAATCCACCCCCTTCAAAACATAGTTTCATTTTCAAATATTAAAAAAATACAGGAATCCATTTTTCTTTCTGTGCATGGAAATTTCTAAATGCAATATCTGTAGTTGCTAAGATACTAATTATGCATAAGTTCCTGGTTTAGAACTGAAATCTTGTATTTTTAGGAAGTATGCTTTAGAAGTTGGGCAGAGGTGAAATGGATGTTTGAGCTTGGCTTATGAAATGATGTTACGTATATGCCAGGCTTTCCTCTGTATTAAAGACCAGATTTTGAGAGGTGCTGCTTAATCATGGGCTCCCTCCTCCCTTCTCTCCCCCCCCCCCTCCGCCCCTCCCCCTACCCCCGCCACTTCTCTCTCCATCTGTTGCCTCGTGGTGGGATCAGCTCCGCTTCTCCTCGGGCATGTGGTCCAGTCTGTGTACATTCAGTGCAGTGGCATTTCTCTCGAAGAAGTGACTAAGGCTTCTTGGATGAATCCTCTCTTTGAAAGAGGAGGTAGAATTGCATCAGAAAGACATTGACAGTAAATGGCTCCCCCTCCTTCCTGTAATGGCCACATGTGAAAGAATGCATTAATTCTTATTTTGAGGAAATGAGAGTTGTAGCGTTCTATAAAAATATTCCCTTCTTATCATTAATTTGCCAGACTTGAATGCCAAAAATCAGAATCACTTTTTGCGATCTAGACAAGTGTTACAAAGACACAGCTTTTCACTCCATATTCTATCTGGAGTAACCAATTATCTTGAATTCAAAAAGAGGAAATAATGCTGAATACGGCTACAGTTAATGGTGTTAGCCTAAACCAGTGATGGCGAACCTATGACAACGCGTGTCAGAGGTGACACGGGAACTCATTTTTTTGGTTGATTTTTGTTTGTTAAGTGGCATTTAAATATATAAAATAAATATCAAAAATATGTTTGCTTTACTATGGTTGTAAAAATCAAAAAAATTTCTATATGTGACACGGCACCAGAGTTAAGTTAGGGTTTTTCAAAATGCTGACACGCCGAGCTCAAAAGGTTCGCCATCACTGGCCTAAACTGATTTCTTTATAGTACTGTCCATATTAAATTAATATACTTCTTAGCTAGGTTACTGATGAATCCTTCAGGGTGTGATTCTTAGTGGGACAGACTACGAGGGCTGGAAGGAAAATCTCATAGACCAGCCAGCCAGGGTTCCCCTGGGAGCAGTACCACAGAGTAGACATTTGGGAGGCTATTTGTCTCGACAGTGAAGGGCATTTAATGAGCCAGCGTCAGAGGGTTTGGATGTCCCACAGTGGGAAGGACAGAAGGGGGACAGCCCTGTACCCCATATGACTTCCAGCTGCCCCTGTTGCCTATTCACGCTGTGGAAAATGTGTTTATAACTACTGGAGCCTACATCTAATTCCATTCACATAAAAGCTCATGGTCACTTTTGCATACTTTTAATATATACACATTATACTCCTCCTTATCCTTTGTCCACCTATTCCTCCCCTCTTATTTCCTGTACTTTTAATACGGAAGGCTTCTGATTTGACCTCTTATAGTCCAAACTTACTCTTTATCCATAAGTTATAAGCATTTATTTTATTATATAGTTCACTGGACCTGAAACATTTTTGCATACTGAAATATGTAGTTTTATTATACATTTCTTTTCTTTTAGTTTCTCTTTAATATTACACTTAGGATATTGATATTTTAAAAATTATATGTATACTTAGTTAATACTCATCCATGAATTTGCTTTCAGAGTAGTAAAGAAGGCGTTAGGAATTTGGGGTTATAGAAAGGGCTTTGGGAGTAGTAAGGTTTTGAACCAATGATGTAGCCGCGCTCTCTGCTGTCAGGAAGAACAGCAGACCAGTCACCCAGGGGGAGGGATGTTTATCTTCTCTGTGATGTTCTCCGTTCTCCGTATTAATAGGTTGTAATATCTTGAAGTCTTCGCATTCAGCTAGTTCTTCCTTATTAACCCTTTCCAGGAGTGTGTGTTACGTCACTGTAAAAACCGAGCTCCCGTTTCTCCCTGGCTGTCGGAAGGGCAGGCAGGTAGGAGAGCAGCTTACGGGCCACCCTGAAAGCTAGCGGAGCAGTTCAGACCAGACTCAGGCTTTGGTGAACAATGGGGCGTTGTGTCCTGGTCTCCGTGCCGTGAACAGGTTCTACACGTGCCATTCAAAGCTTCTGACTGTGCTGTTACTAGAGCGCGTTGCAGGTCAGGTACTGTCTGTGTCAGAGAATTAAGTCACCGGAGTCGCAGCTGCGAGGGGAGGGTGCCCGGGCACACGTGCCTGGCGCTCCAGGTGGATACCTGTGGTGTGCAGCTCACATTTTTACGTTCATAAACCCTTTTCTCGGGTTGTTACTTCTCGTGGGGGTTGTTTGCTATGTGGATGTAATGATTGCTTCTCAATCAGGAATTTGTAGGGACGCTGTTAAACGTTGTTGTCTGAGTTCTTTATAGAATATCTTCGCTCACTTCAATTTTCTGTTCCTTCTACGATCTTTTGTTGTTTATCTTGGTTTTCCACTTTCATGTTGCAGGTTTTCTTTACATGTATATTTCTCCTTGACGGGTCATTCACATGAAGGTGAGGTGGCCAGCACTCGTGCGGGGGAGCCGCTAAGTGTGGGAGGCAGGAGGGCTTGGCTCTGGGGTGCTCAGAACCACACTAGCCATTTAGTCCTCCCCAGACATTTTGTTTAATTTCTTTGGAGAGTCATCTTCCTTTTAATATTTTTAGTTTCTGCCTGAGAGCATATAGCAGGGGTGGGCAAACTTTTTGACTCGAGGGCCACAATGGGATCTTAAACTGGACTGGAGGGCCGGAACAAAAGCATGGATGGAGTGTTTGTGTGAACTAATATAAATTCAAAGTAAACATCATTACATAAAAGGGTACGGTCTTTTTTTTTTTTTTTAGTTTTATTCATTTCAAACGGGCTGGATCCGGCCCGCGGGCCGTAGTTTGCCCACAGCTGGCCTATAGCGTTTGTTGCTTTTTATAAAGACAGGAATTAGGCCTGGAAGGGACCATTGTTGATACTTGGACTTTGCTATGGCTTGCCCCTCGGCCCTCCTACTCACTTCCGCCCCACGGTGTACTTGCATTTTCCAAGTCTGGGGCCTCTGTGGGTGTCCCTGGGTCAGTTGCTTCCTGAGCAGCAACCCTCTCAGAAAATCTCCTGGGCAGTGAGCGGCCCTGCTCAGCTTCGGCAGTCAGCACTTAATCATTTTCTGGCTTCCAGACCTTTGTTGAAATCTCTCAGGCCCTTGATAGTCTTTTTATTGTGGTGAGTGTACATACTTCTTTATAACTGTAATGGGATCTTGAGTGCTCTGACCACCATTTTAAAATCGTGTCTTAGTCATTTTAGGCCACATAACAAAGCGCTGTGGGACCGGAGGCTTATGAACAACAGGAATTTATCCTCCCCGTTCTGGAACCTGGCTCCTAGACGGCCATCTTCCTGCTGTGTCCTCACACGGCGGGAGGGACAAGGGGTCCTCTGGGGCCCCTTTTCTCAGGGCACTAATCTCACTCATGAGGGCCCCACCCTCATGGCCTCATCACCCCAAAGGCCTCACCTCCTAAGACCATCACCTTGGGGGTCAGGATTTCAACATGCACAACTGGGGAGGACACACACTTTCGGTCCAAGGCAAATAGAAACCCTTCCGTTTCCTGATTTGTCGGAAGTGCACCAGGAGAATTAAATCTGAAATGCCTTTAGCCAGGCATTTAGCAGGGTCAAGATTAGATGGGGTCACAGTAACTGCAGTGGGTCATTGGGGTTTGGGAAAACGAACCCTCAGAATAACTTGGCTGGGCTGAAGCAATGATCTGACATAATTATACAAATGCACGCTTTCCAGCTACGGAGGCTGCAGTCATCAATCTCAGAGCCCCACTAAGACGCGCTAGTTCTAGCTCTGTTGCTAGAAGAAAAGACGCTGCTTGTAAAACATCCAGCTTGGTCATTAAAAAAATCAGTGAAGCTGGTGGTAGTTGCTCCTGATTTTTAATACGAGTATAAATGTGGATGCGCTTACTTTTTAATTTCTTCTCCGCCCTTGGGCGTAGGAGTCCATGAAAGAACCACCTGTTCCTTCATTTAAATACCTTCGAGTCCTTAGGAAATAAACCCGCATATTTCTCCCCTTTCTTTTAAGAAGCATCTCATAGTCTCCCTTCCCATTTTGTTAAAAAAAAAACAACCCACACACAAAGCCCCAAATTTTTATTGATCATCCCTTTTCTCGTATTTGTTGTGTAGTTCCTGAAAATGTGTAGTAGACACTGTGAAGATGGGAAAAATTGGACCTTAACAAATTAGTCCTTTAACTTCCCCGACACAAGTGGCATCCATTTGTGTCTCAGCAGAAACTCTGAATTGATGTTTCCAATCTTTGTGTTGCCCCATTTTACTTAGAAAACATAGCTGTTTCCCTGAGGGAAGACCATCACTGGCGACCTTTCCCAGAGGTCGGCGCAGTTAAAGCCCGTTGCCCAGCGCGATCGAGCCCAGGCAGAATCTCCCGGGGCCCGTCCTGGTCTCTAGGATAATGCCGGGAGCCCAGGTCTGTCTAGAATTTGCAGAGTCGTACTGTTGGTATGAATTCTCCTTCCTGTGACAGCTTAGAGGCAACTGAAGAAAGAGAAGATCCTGTGGTGTCTGACCTCTGTGTCCTGGAAGTTTGTTACCAGCTTAGAGCCATCAGGACACTTCTAGATCAAAGGCTCTTTGAGGCCATGCCCCCGGGAGCAGAGTGGGAGAGCAATGAAATGTCCTGAGCTCGGAGGATGTGAGCTTCCGGGCAAGCAGAAGGCGCTAGAAATTTTGTTTCTGGCCAGAACAAACATCATCAGCCCTCTTCCCAAACCCACTTTGCTCCCATAACCTGCTGGGGGTGAGGAATGTGTGGACTGGAGGGTGCCCGTTGTCTATTGAAAAACAATGGGCCTGAGAAGGATACTCTGGCTGCAAGAATTGAGAATATCCTCCACTGGTTCCAGCACCTGGAATGTTGCTTGACTGTCACTGTTAGATGAGAAAACCAGCAAGTCCCTTTTTTTTCTCCGGGAGAAATACCTTGTAGGGATGATTACAAAGAAATGAGACAGCCGTGATCGTCATCAAACTGAAAGCAATTCAGGTAGAGTCCCCATTTGATGGGGTCGACAAAAATGCAAATCCAGTCACATTCTTAAGGAGGATCTGAGGATGTCAAGACAGGAAACTGTCTTGGTAATTGATGTTACAGTTACTGCTAAGATGTTAAATATACTTACAACGAAACCCCAGGTAGCATGTAGGACATTTCTATCACCCAGGTTTTCTCACACCCCCATCCAATCAATCTCCACCCCCAATGGCAAGCCCTTCCTTCCTTCCTTCCTTCCTTCCTTCCTTCCTTCCTTCCTTCCTTCCTTCCTTCCTAATTTTCATTGTTGAAACTATTACATATTGTCTCCTTTTCCCCCAGTGACCTCTTCTAGCTCACCCCTACTTCCCATCCCAGGCAAACACTTTTTGATTTCTCTCGCTATAGAATGTTTTTTCCTGTTCTTGAACTTGGTCTAAATGAAATCATAGAGCAAGTACTCTTGCATATCTGGACTTCTTTCATGCACAGTTGTGTGTTGTGTGTATCACCGGTTCATTCTTCTTTGATTGCCCGGTAGTATTCTGTTACGCTGACTCATTTATTTATTTATTTTTTTTATTGATGGACATTTGGATTGTTTTCACCTTTTTGGCTATTACTAACATTAAGTTGCTGTGAACAGGTCTTATCGTACTCTCATTTCTGTTTTAGATTGAGGCCTAATTGTTGGGGCCTACAGTAGCTCTATGTTTCTCTTTATAAGAAATATCCAAGGGGTTTTCCCAGGCGATTGCACCATTTTAAGCTCCAGCCAGCAGTGGGTGAGTCCCAGGTGCTCCAGTCCTCCTCACACTGTGTATTGCTGGTTTTTCTAATTTTAGCCATTCTAGCAGATATGAAGTGGTCTCTCAATGCGGTTTTTAATTTGCATTTCCTTGATGACTAACATGTTCCTATTGGCCATTTGTATCTCTCCCTTTTTGAAGTATCTGTTTAATCTTTTGCCCATTTTTAATTTTCTTCAGACATTTTTAAATTGGATTGTTTATCTTATTGATTGGTAGACTATATGTGTGTGTGTGTATACATACATATATAGCTATATATGTATACACATACACACACACACACTCTGGATAAAATCCTTTTGTCAGAAATTTGTAATGCAAATATATGCTCCCAGCCTGTGGCTTACCTTTCATTTTCTTAAAAATGTCTTTTCATGAGCAGAAGGTTTTAATTCTGAAGTAAGTTGAATGAATCAAAATTTCCACCTAGATTCTCAGTACTTTTTGTTTCCTGAGTAACCTGCCTCTCCAAGGCTGTGAAAATATTCTTCTGTGTTTTCTTTCAGGAGCCTATAGTTTTAGATTTTATGCTTTGGCCTGTGATCCATCCCAAATTACTTTTCGTGTAGAGGTCAAGGTTCAGGTTTTGCCTGTTTTCCCCGTGGTTCCAGCATGGTTTGTTGCAAAGACTTGCCTTTCCTCATTGAGTTGCTTTGGCGCCTTTGTTGAAAACCAGTTGTCCACGTACGTGTGGGTGTGTTCCGCAGGAAGCTGGAGAATGTGTGTGCAGGCCACGTGCGGCATGCCCTCGCGTCTAGGAGATGACGGTTCCCATTGGTCAGTCTTCATAAGCCTCACGGGCCTGGTGGTCTTGAACTTCTATATCGTGGAACATTTGCGCCAAAGATCACAACAGAGCTGTGTGGGGCCATTTTTCGCTTGTTTTATAAAGCTAACGCAGCCGAGGCCGCCAGAAGTTCCAGCATTCCCACATTAAGTGTAATATTTTTATCTGCACCGAAATACACTATCAAAGCTGTGAGAGCCAGCTCAAGCCTGCAGGCAACTCGAAAGCTAAGGATGTGAACTCAGTTTTCTTGTCTGAAAGGGTGGACATGTGTGGACTCAAAGCAACTGCTCTAGAACTTAATTAAGTGAAGGTCAGACAGAACCATTCCTCTGAAGGAGGAAAATCTTCGTAACGTGAAGAAGCTCGTGAATACAAGTTGTTTTAATAACTTTTGCATAGTGCATACAAAAACAGATCTGCCGGCTCTTTACCCCTCTGTGAGGAGAATCTCTACCTGGAGGGTTTTTGTAAATAGTTTTACTTGACTTTAGTAAGAAACTATTTTCTCTTAAAAGATGTTTTAAATTTGAAAAGTGAAGGATGAGTAGAGTAGGAAACACACCAGAACTATTCTCGTAGAAGGGTAGGATGGATGGTGATTATCCTTGGCACCACCGATTTTGGAATTCGTGTTTTCGTGGCGGTGCAGCGAAGTGTCCAGCGCAGGACTGAGGCTGGGCTGCCATCTCGGCTGGTCCACATGGCGAAGGACTGAGCCCCCCGCCCCCCACCCCGTGCTTCTCTAAAACCAGGAGAATGGGTGTGCCTGCCACTGGTGTAGAGGAGGCGAAAGATTAGAGCTGTGCCTGGGTCCTGGCGAGCGCTATGCAGCTGTTGGTCAGTAGTGATTATTACAATAAAAGCATACAGAAAAGGGAAATTCTTCTTGAAAAAGAAGAACCTAAAAAGCAAAAGTATATTACCCTATCCTCTGATTCAGCTCTGCCACTCTTCACAGCTGACACCCCAGCTGGTTGACTTGGTCAGCCGTTACTGTTCATTCCCATTCTCTCCCCCCAGAGGATGTAGCATCAGAGGTTTTCCTTTTGACTTCCCTGGAGACATGTGCTCTGAAAATACATACTGTTCATATTATTTACTTATATTTATTTATTATTTTACTAGGGGCCCGGTGCACGAAATTCGTGCACTGGGTGTGTGTGGGGGGGGGGGGGAGGGGGAGAGTGTCCCTCAGCCCAGCCTGCCCCCTCTCACATACTGGGAGCCCTCAGGCGTTGACCCCCATCACCCTCGGATCGCCTGATCGGCCCCTTGCCCAAGCCTGACGCCTCCGCCAGAGGTGTCAGACTTTGACAGGGGACCCCCATCTCCCCCCGATCACTGGCTCTGGCCCCCGCCCAGGCCTGAGGCCTCTGGCCCAGGAATCATGCCTGGGCAGGGGACCCCCATCTCCCTCTGATTGCTTGCTCCACCCCCCGCCCAAGCCTGACGCCTCTGACCCAGGCTTCAGGCCTGGGCAAGGGGACCATCATATCCCCCCAATCCCCGGCTCCACCCCCCGCCCAGGCCTGATGCCTCAGCCAGAGGAGTTGACCGTCATCACCCTCCGATCACCAATCACCGGATCGGCCCCTTGACCAGGCCTGAGGCCTCCGGCAGAGGTGTCAGGCCTGGGCAGGGGACCCCCAGCTCCCCGCGGTTGCAGGCTCCGCCCCTGCCCAGGCCTAACGCCTCTGGCCTAGGCGTCTGGCCCGGGCAGCGGGGACCTGCAGTGGCAGCGGGGGGCGCCGCAATCGTGGGCTTCGCTTTAGGCCCAGGCAAGGGACCCCTAGCTCCTGGGACTGCCAGCTTCGACCGTGCCCAGCTCCCATCGCTGGCTCCACCCCTACTTCCTGCTATCACTGGCCAGGGCGGCAAAGGCGCCTGATTCTCTGATCATGGCTGGGGGGCAGGGCAAAGGCCGCCTTTGCCCTGCCCCCCAGCTCTTAGCTCCCCCCTGGGTTTCAGATCACTGTCAGTGGCAGGGGGCTTCTTCCTCATCCTGCTTTCCCTTTCGCCTCCCTGCATTGTGCCTACATATGCAAATTAGCCGCCATCTTGTTGGCAGTTAACTGCCAATCTTAGTTGTCAGTTAATTTGCATATAGCCCTGATTAGCCAATGAAAAAGGTATCGCCGTACGCCAATTACCATTTTTCTCTTTTATTAGTGTAGATTAGAACTGCATTGTCTCTACCAAAAGGTTCAGCGCCATCTGTTCTAACTCCACGCTGTGAGAGCTGTGTGACCCTTCGGTGCCTCAGTTTCCTTGCCTTTAAAACTCCCAAAGAAGACACAATAGCCACTTGCTGGAAACGCCGCCTGTGTTTGGACTAGTACGGTTGTGCTCAGCTCCTGGCCCGGTTTGGTTTTTCTAGTTTCCTGGCCAGAGCGGGAACTAGAGCCGAGTCTGACCGTGACAGCCTCTTTCCCACTGGTGCCCTGGTGCCACTCTGGAAGGAGGGGCGTGCCTGCCCCTCCCTGTACGCCTGTGTGCGCAGTTGGCAGGGTTAGCGATAAGCCGAAAGCATAGTCCAGCTCAGAGCAAACACGAAGCCAGTCCCTGCGCTATTGGTGGTGTCGTTCCAGGGGAAATGCGGTGTTTTGGTTACACGGACCAACCAGGTTGCACGACAGGCTGAAGTGTGAGCTTTCCTGCCCATGGTCGCACGATGGTCATTGTGTTCCCCCTGAAGCGTTTGTCTTGGTTGTGCACATGCGGTTACGTGTTCTTCGGTAAAGGCTGCAGATGCACGGAGTAGTGGCGTACGGCTCTCATGATTTGACATGAGGGAGAAACATTCCACAAGGTCACTTCTCCTGTGTGGTGGCTGCTCCCTGCCATCCCCAGCAGCTCCCGCACACACTGCTCATTCTCACTTCTCCACCTCACTTCTTACTCTCTGTAGCTGGCCACCCCTCCCATGTCGCAGACCTTACACATTGCCAGGGCCAACCTCCCTGGAGGAATTGTGTGTATTTGCTGCCTCCATTTCCTCCCTCCTGCTCCCTCCTCAGCCTACTCCAGGCTGACTTCGCCCCTGTGACCTGGCTGATAGGGCTCTGGCCACGGCTGGCACTTGCCTTCCTATCCTTCCTACCACCTCCAGTAGGTATACGGGATTCTTACCTCCCAGGACCTCTCAGCGGTGACAGTGCTTGCTCACCCTCCTCTGGGCCTCCAGACCCACCCTGTGCTCTGGCTTTTTCTCCTTATTGCCCTGTGCAGGTTCCTTCCATCCATCTCTAAGCTCCAGGCTTTGTGTCCAGATGGCAACCGGACATTTCCACTTTGATATCTTGCCGGAACCTCATATCCAACAGATTCCAAAATTACCAAATTACACAAGTTCGAAACCTGTTGTCACTGACCCCTCTATCTCCTTATCTTCCAAATCCACAAAGAAACCAGGTCTGGTCAAAATTCTGCATATCGGCTGTTCTCAAGTCCATCTGAGCTGTCTCCAGTATGTCCTTCTCTCATCTAAATTCCTGTATTAGCAACCCTCTCCTGCTCCCAGTATTCTCCCCAGTTTATTCTCCTGACTGCATTCAAGGTGATGCTTCTAAAAGCATCCTCTTCATGTCACTTCTCCACTTAACCCTTTGAGTGCCAACCAATATCTTAGAAACTATGCTAAAATTGCCAAGGCATTTTTGCTGATTTTACAGCAGTTTAGGAAAAAAATGGTGAATCGCAAGTAAATGAAGTTACATATTCAAAAACTTAAGGAAACCTTTACTACATAAGCAATCTGAGGTTAGGTGCCACTTGTCAATAAAGAGTGAACTATTAGCATCTAATAGTGACAGTGCAGGAGGAGCGCAGTAGTGCTCCGGCACTTTTGGCGAAAGACAGGAGGAGGGCAATCGCAGTAGTGCTCCGGCACTTTTGGCGAAAGACAGGAGGAGGGCAATCGCACTCCCCAGCACTCTTGGGGTTAAACTCCTCCCCATTTCTGTAATATCCTGTACCCAGCCTGCTGGGGGCCTCTTCAGAGCAGGTGTTCTCACCTGTGCATACACAGGTACGAAAGCACCAGTGTTCATGGGGAGATGGAGAAGAGAGTCATTCCCTCTCCGCACAGCAGGACTTAATGAATGTCCCACCTGCACATCACTCACTCCTGCCCTCCAAAGTTCCTGATCCTGGCTCCTGTCCCTCCCGTCGCTTCCATCCTTCCCCACTCACACCTCTTGACCTGTTCCCGCGCCCCAGCCCCTGCCTCTCGCATCTGTTGAACTTCTGTTTACCGCCCCCCCCTTCTTATTCAGAGTAACTCAACGCTTTGCTAAATGTTATAATCCCTAAAATTCGTCCCTGTCTTGTCTTAATTTGGGTTCCCCTTGAAGCAGATTCTGAACAAGGATGCTGTCGGTTCTGACTCCACTGTGTGAGAGCTGTGTGACCCTTCTGTGTCTCAGTTTTCTCATCTTTAAAACTCCACTTGATAAGATTGCAGTGAAAATTAAGTTTCGTGCATGGGAAGTGCTTAAAACTCTGCCTGACCTGTAGTAGTAGTCAATCAAGCTTGCTATGATGGCAGTAATAACTATTATTAAAAATGTTACTTCTCACAGGTTTCCATCCTCGGCCTGTGTGGACCAGGTTAGAGCCCCTTAATACTGTGCCCCAGCAGCACCCTGTGTCTCCTTTAAATGGTAATTGCTGGTTCGATGAGGGGGGAGGATGACATCATCCTGCTCACCATTCAGTGCCTAGCCCAGTGCCTGGAACATGGTATATAGTATGTACTATGTACTCAATAAATATTTCTTGAACAGAATTAGTCAAATGACTTGTGTAAAGAACATTTCAATTATGCCATGTTTCTTACCCATTTAAAAAATAAAACATAGCAAACAAAGGATGACTGTGTTCCGGGGGTTCTCTTCAGGCCCCACATTGCCGAGGGAGCCTGGCCAAGCTCTCCCTGGTTACGGGCCTTTGTCCAGCCCCCAGATTCTTGCATGATGTGGTAATAGTGTGTAATAAGGATAGAGGACAGTTTTAGGACACTCAGGGCTTCCCTCGTCATTATGTGTTTTTCCTGTTAGCTGATGAGAAAATGTCATCATTTGCTTGGGCTTGCAGGTTCTTTCCTAGTTATGGGGAATTTTTCAAGCTGACTATAATGAGAAGGTCTCAAAAAACCACAGAGAGGTCTGGTATGTTCTCTTCAAGTTAAACATAATGTCCCTTCTTATTTTCACTTTTGATCATCTGTGTTTGTGAGGTGACTTCTCTAATTATATTGAAAGAACCTAGTATCAGAAATAGGATCTGTTTTATTTTGATGCTTGCACCTTGACATTCTTTAAACTCTCATGTCAAGTCAGAAGCCTTCTTCAGGACTTCTAATTTCCCTTTCCTTTTTCCTTCCTTCTTTCCTCTCTTCCTTCCTTCCTTTTTTCCTTCTTTCCCTCCTTCCTTCCTTCATTTATTTCAGTATATTCAATACATATATATACACACACATAATCCTATATAATAAAAGCATAATATGCAAATGGACCGAACGGCCGAACAGTGGAATGACCATCTGTGATCACGCTATGACACCCACTGGCACCAGGCCAGCCAAGGAGGTGCAGTGCAATTGGTCAGGTCCCAGCCATCACACCAGGATTGCCCCACCGAGGGAGGCCTAGGCCACCAGCCAGGGCGGGGCGATCATTTGTGGGCTTCCACAATTGCCCCAAAGAGAGAGGCTCAGGCCACCGACTGGCAGGCTGCGGCGGGTGAGCGGGGCCTCCCTCTGTGAGTGAAGCCCGGCTCCCAGGTGCCAGCAGCCAGAGGAAAGCCCAGGTCCCAGGTGCCAGCAGCCGGTGGGAAGGAAGGCCTACTTCACTAATTCTGTGCATTGCGCCTCTAGTATATATATATATAATATATATAATCCTATATAATAAAAGGCTAACATGCAAATCAACTGAACAGCGGAACAACCGGTTGCTATGACGTGCACTGACCACCAGGGGAACACACTCAACGCAGGAGCTGCCTGCCCCCTGATGGTCAGTGCGCTCCCACAGGGGGACCACTGCTCAGCCAGAAGCTCTGAGCTGGGCTGGCGAGCGCAGCGGCGGCGGCCGGAGCCTCTCCTACCTCTGCAGCAACGCTAAGGATGTCTGATTGCTAGCTTAGGCCAGCTCCCTGCTGTCAGTCAGATGTCCCCTGAGGGCTCCTGGACAGTGAGAGGGTGCAGGCCAGACTGAGGGACCCCCCTCCCCCGAGTGAATGATTTTCATGCACCAGGCCTCTAGTGATATATATATAATGTATGTATAATTATTAATTATGGTAAAATACATACAGAATAAAATGTACTATCTTAACTATTTTTAAGTGTATGGTTCGGTGGCAGTAAGTATGTCCACATTATTGAACAGCCAGCTGTCACCACCATTCATCTCAGAACTCTTTCTTCTTGCAAAACTGAAACTCCATACCCATTAAACACTAATTCCCCGTTCCCCATCTCCCCAGCCTCTGGCAACCACAATTCTGCTTTCTGTCTCTATGAATCTGACGACTCTAGGGACCTCATATCAGTGGCAGACTCATAGTATTTGTCTTTTTCTTTCTGCCTTACTTCACTTCGCATCATGTCCTCTAGGTTCATCCATGTTGTAGCTTGTGTCAGAATTTTCCTCCTTTTTATGGCTGAATAGCATGGCATTATATATTTTCTTCAGCACCTTTCCCTTTTAATAGTAACTTTTAACAGGTTATAATGTTAGAAGTTTATAAAAATGGGGGTGGGGGGAGATTCAAGTGTTTAACTACCCTTCCAATGAGGCATTAAAAAAATAGTGACCTTTGAACAAGTTTGGGACAGTGCCCATGAGAGGGAAAACGTTTCTGGGACATTTATTTCGAATTTTTTTTTTTTTTTTATCCACCCGTGCTCAAAATCCAATATTCAGAGTGGTAAGCGTCAAAATGTTTCACCTTCTGTAGGGTTGGTCAGGACTTCGTATTCACATTTGTTTATCCATCACCCATGGTGGGCATTCTGTTGCTTCCAGTTTTTAGCTGTTGTGAATAACGCTACTATGAACACATGTACACAGATGTCTCTTTGATCCCCAGTAGGGGGCGTGCAGGAGGCAGCCAATCAATGATTCTCATCATTGATGTTTCTCTCTCTCTCCCTCTCCTTTCCTCTCTGAAGTCAATAAAAACATCTTTTAAAAAAATCAGGCAGATTTTTGTGGCTATATATATTCTGTATTTTGAAATTTAACTGTTAATAATAGCATCATCTTTTGAAACATATTTTTATTGATTTGCCCACTACTGGGGATCAAGCCCGTAATCTGGGCATGTGCCCTGATTGGGAATCATACCATGACCTCCTGGTTCATAGGTCAACCACTGAGCCACGTCGGCTGGGCAATAATAGCATCTTCTTGATGTATGAGTCCTATTATTGTGATGCTAGTATTTATTCTTTCTCATCAAAACAACATGTGACAATCATAGAAAATTTGTAAGGAATAGCAAAAATACTACAGACAATCACACTACCTAATGGAAACCATTAACATCTTGCTGCATATCCTTTTGGTGTTTATAATCTGAGCTTTTATATATTTAAGGCCATATTGTTTTATACTTCTTTCCTGTACTTAATAAAGTATAAGCATTCTCTTTTTTAAATGGGCTTTGTAAGTATTTTAATTATTTTGTATGACCAAGAAATAGTTATTGGATATACATTAGCTTCAATAACATTTTTCCAACTCAATGTTTCTCATAGAGGTCAAATAATATTATAAAGAATTAATGAAAAATCTTAATTCTCTACCCCTTCTTAAGCTTTTTTTTTTTTTTTAATATGTTTTTACTGATTTTTTAGAGACAAAAGGGAAAGGAGAGGGAGGGAGAGAGAGAGAGAAACATCAGTGAGAGAGAAACATCAATTGGCTACCTCCTGCACACCGCCTACCTGGGCATGTGCCCTGACCTGGAAACAAACCGGTGACCTCTAGGTTCATGGGATGACGCTCAACCAACTGGGCCACAATGGCCAGGGCAAACTTTCTAAATGTATTTTTTTCTATTTTCCTTTTGAGATCAGCTTCTCTTACCCCCACCATTTGCTTGTCTCCCCCTCCCATCCCCCTTCTAACTTCCTATATCTGGCAACATTTCACCTAACATCATATTTCATAATTTGCAGTGTCATTAAGTATTCCCCCAAAACCATTATTTAAACATATGTGTTTATTATAATTTATTTAGTCACATGCTCCCCTCCACTTTAGGCTGTTTACATTGTTCTCAGCATTATGTTATTGTAAGGATGTCCTTGTACAACTATCTTCCTGTGTATCTGATTGTTTCTTTCGGAGATATTTATAGACATGTTATGAGTCAAAACAGTTTGTTGGCTTATAGAAAGGTATTGCAGATTTCCTGAAATGATTGTCGCACCTCACTTCACTAGCTTTATTCCCTCCTTTTAAACCCTCACCCAAGAATATGTTTATTGATTTTGAGAGGAGAAGGGGAGAAGGAGAAGCATCGATGCAGTTGCCTTCCATATGCACCCTGACAGGGCATTGAACCAACAGTCTAGCTTTACTCTTATTGTTGTCCATCTTTGTGAATTTGATTGGTGAAAACTTGGTGTTTGCTAGTGAAATTCAACACTTTTTCATGTTAATTGGCCTTTTATATTTTGGGGTGAAGAGTCTATTAGTAGTATTTACCTTTTACAATGATCTATAATAATAAAAGCGTAATATGCTAATTAGACCAGACGTCCTTCCAGACGAAGCCAGGGCTGCGAGGGAAGCCCGGGTCCTGGGTGCCTGCCGGTGGCCGGAGGGAAGCCCAGGTCCCGGGTGCCAGAGGGAAGCCGGTGCCGGCAGCTGGGGGAAGGAAGGCCTACTCTTGCACAAAATTCATGCACCAGGCCTCTAGTAATCATATAAAGTCTATTACCATGTTGCAAGTATCTTATTTTTTTTTACCTTTCAGTTTTGTCTGCTGCTCTTGGACATACAGGAATTTTACATGTTAATGTAGGGAAGATGGATTCAGTTATGCTTTTTGTTACTTACCTCATTGCTTTTATAAAGCTAAGACTTCCTATCTCAAATTCATAAATATTTTTAGAATTTTTTTCTTTTCCCCCCTCTTATATTTAACTTTTGACTCTCTACACTATTAATTTTGGTGAAGATTATAAAGTAGGAGATACATTATTTTTCCTAGAATTTTATCTGGTTCTCGTGTTTGTCCAAAATCCCAGGAAAGCTGTGATATGAACCAAAACAAGTGCTTTTTCTTATTTCGGTGCCTTGATTGTCCCACTGTAGAAAGTGAGGAGGCTATGATAGCCCTGTGGAGGGCAGGAGCCGGGAAGAGGGGCCGGGACCTCCTCGGAAGCTTTCCCCCTCAGCCCAGAACTTCCCTGGTATTCCTGGGTAACTGGTTCATCTTTCCTTAAGTTAGTCAGTCAACCAGTGTGACAGCAAGTTGAGTAAGGTGATTACAGTGCCATTTAATACTCTGTACCTTGGACAGTTTGTGCTTCTTACCTTTGCTAACTGTTCTTAACCTACCTCAGGCTTCCCTTCTGAAAGGCTTCTGTCTTTCCTAATAATTTCTCCTTTTGCCGAGCTACCTCTTGTGTTTCAGAATTAAAGAAGGATGAGCTCGTCCTCAAGAAATACCCAGAAATGGTTGCTGGCCCTGACCTGGCCCTGCCACTTGCCCAGAGCTGTGGCATAACTTTGTTGTCAAGGTTGAAATAAAAATAGGGAAAGCATTTTGAAAAATATGAGACACTAAAGTGATAAAAGTAATAGCTTGAGATATAAATACCTGCTCTCAACCTTGTTGTGTATTATCCGGATTAAGAAATTATTATTAACATATTAATAACAGAAACGGCATTGAGAAACAAAACAGCCACGGACCACACCTTTTGAGTTTCAAACACAATCATGTTAACATCTTCCGTAGCACAGAGAATGTGTCTTCAGGCATTTTTGTACAATGGAGTCACCTATCAGTCGGCCCATTATTCTTATTAAAGCGTTTTAACATTCATCTTCACTTTCTGATTTTGACTGAGTGAACGTGGTCTGCGGCGTGACTTACATAACACACAAGGAGGACTCGGGTGCTATGTGATGGCGGCCCTATCACCAGCTTTCGTGCCTCAGATGAAAACTGTGGATCTGGCATTTCCTTCGTGGGAACATATTTGCTGTAATAAAATACAGTGATTACTTGTAATCTGTAGAACTTGCGTGGAGCCTAGCTAAACCGAAACCATTTTCTTCTCTGCTCCGGGGACACACAGCCCTACATACCAAATAAAGCATAAGTATTGTGCATAGCTGCAGCCGATGTTTTGTTTGATGACACTTATGGATGGCCTGATATTTAAATAACATTGAAAAATCGCCTTTACGTAATCTTTGAGTGGGTATGATTGTCAGAGAAACAGTCCCTTTATTAATTAAACTTTCATTTCTAACGGCACTGCTTTGATCTCGTAACATTTTTTTAAATGCCCTGAAGGCTTACTCTCAAAGCTTCCAAATAAATTATTATTTCTCAAAAGCCACGGTGTGTTCATGGCTCGATGAGTCCCGCAGACAGTATTTGTAAACCCCTGTTAAGTTTTCCTTCGTGTGCTCTTATGCTGCATAATTTCCTCTGCTGTTGGGTCACATGACTCCTCCCCTCCATGATACACGCACTTAAAATTTTTACTTCCTGATTGAGCCATCGAGATTATATAAAATGGAAATCCGTCTAAATACCTAACAACAGGAATTTTAAGAGAAAAATGCTGTCTTCTTTTTCTGTTTCATTATTGACGCCTGAAAAAATCCGAGTGCTTCCCTGTTTGTGGATTTGGAAACACGAGACTGTTAGGGATTGTTTTTGTCCCTTCCCTTTCAGATTGAGTCAGAGTTTGCTTTCATTATAAAAATAATGTACCAGGGAGAGAGACCGTGGGAGTGGTATGGTTGCAGGACTGAAACCACCAAAACGGTTCCGATCACACAGAGCCGTTCGCTTACCTGTTAGTCTTTCTGGTCGGCATGAAGAGGGCAGCATCTCTCAGAAGGTAACGATTTGATATTTCAGAATCGTAATGGCCACTCGGCCCTTCGGCTGCCTCCTATAAACTGCAGTAATTCCTAGCAGGCTGGGTGACACTTGTTTCATCATGGACCTTAAAATCCCTCACATTTTCTCAAAGCAGTTCTGAAGTTGTCATAGTAACAGCATGATGTTTGGAGGGGCTTTTTAGTAGCTCTTTAGCTAGAGTTAATTAATTTTATGAACTCTGTGGATGTTTTTGTTTTCACTCCTCTGACAAACAAGGGCCATCGTTGCTCAGATATGTATTTCATGTTCGTTATTTCTTGGTGACTAGTTAAAGGACTTGTGTGTGTGTGTGTGTGTGTGTGTGTGTGTGTGTTTTAAGTTTCAGGAAAGGAACAAGAATGTTATCAGTTGATTTCACATAGGTTAAACTTGGATTTTTAGTTACTTCTCTATAAAATTGTACTACCATTGTAGGACCAGAATTCAGTTTTATTATGGGTTATGAGAGATGTTCCCCAAAATTTAATGACTTATGTCCAGGTGTCTCAACTACCCTTTGCTTTGATTCTGATCTATTTGGAATAAGAACTGAGGAACACGGGTGGGAAATCTGTCAGACTTACAGGAGAAAATTACTTCTTTAAAAATGCAGCACTCATCCAACAGCACAAGCATGTTCACCAAAGGGAGTGGGGGTGAGGGGGAGAGGATACGTCTGGCTTTGTCAAAATTAAAACTTCAATACTCCTTGCAGCTAAAAAAATACAGTAAAGTAAATTATCCTCTAGAAAGTCTGCAGGAATATTTTATGGGGAGAAAGTAGGTCAGGATCTCCTGTTAGCAAGTCTCTGTGGCAGAAATTCTTGCCAATATGGCCATCGGGGAGAGAGGGAGCCTCTCTCTTGGGCAGGGAGAGGGTCAGAAGAAAGAATGGTCTGTGCTAGGTCTGGACGCTGAGACTTTAAAAAGTGTCACATGTTTGATGCTTTTGTGTTCTTGTGAAAGTGATCAGAGAGATGGGACACTTACAGCAGCTGTCATGTGAGTTCCGTGGGTTTAATGCTCACGCCAGTATCCTCTCGGCTCTGGGGCGTGTTGGTCCAGCCGGGGCGGCAGGAAGGTGCAGCCAGCAGCGGCGAAGGTGCTAATGCCGGGCCGGTGATGTCAGGAGGGACCAGACAGCGCTTTCAAAACACGGCAGTAAACAAGGTGAAAGTGTCCCTCTTTGCTGGAAGGAGGTTTGTTTTTATGAGCTGGACAGGACACGGATGAAATATTTCCAAAACAAACATCCAATCTGTATGCTTTGTTTGTTTACTTTTTGGATTTTAAAAAATTAACCCGATGAGATTTAGTGAGGGCTGCATTTTTTAAGCAGACTTATACTGTTTTCCTGTTCTTTTTTAAATTGATTCTCTCAAAAAATCTTGAGTTTTCACAGAGAAATGAAAATACTCCTGATCTTAAATGCAGGTTTAGTGAGCAAGATGGGACCCAGTACAGGGCAAATGCCGATCACAATCACCAGTAAAATAATGCCTTCTAATTTTGTACCTTTTGCTCTTTTTAAAATGTGCGTTGAGTGCGAGAAAGTGAGTGGTGCAGAATACTGCTGACTGCGTGGTTCTCGTCTTCATACAATTTCCAACCTTGAACCTGAGAATGTCAGAGGCTGGCGTCTCTGGACACTCATCTGAGCAGTTATCTGCCGGTGCCCGGCTCCTGAGCGAACGCGTGGGTGTCCCGGGCGTGTGTGGTAACAGCAGTGGTGCCACGCAGCGCCCAGAGGTCGCCTCGCTCTCTCCTGGGGATCCCTGGTCCTTGCTGCCTCTGATGAACTGTGAACTTGGGGCGTCCTGGCAAGCGCAGGCGTTTGGGAGTCCACGGCAAACCTGGACGTAGCAGAAGCCCGGCTTTTAAAGTGAAAGCAGGGCCTTGGGGAAGGACCGCCTCGCCTCCTTCCCGACCTGCCTTCTGCGCTGGAAAGCAAAGTAAGTGCTGTTTGTTTCTTCCTTAGTCACTCCTCTGCGTGTTTTCTCTCGCTCGCACTGTGAGACAGCCAGCATCTGACAAATGCCGAGTGTAACCCTTCATTGGGAAAGAAGGAGGGTATGAAGTCTGTTCGGTCGTTCATTGCTGCTTTGATCTTTCCTGTCCTCCTGTATCTAGCCTGCTGGCTTGCTTGTTAGAGATAGCCAGAGACAGAAACAAGTTGTTGTTGTGTTTTAATGGTTCAAGAACTTTGCCATTAATTAAATGACAGTGACACAGACGAGGCTTTTTACGTGCCAGGAGCACATCGAGCAAAACAGCCCCAGTTCACTGCCCCTGTCCTCGCTGGGAAGCAGGAAGAGGTGTGTGTACAAGACAAATACAGTGTCCCGTGTGGGGACTGCAGAAATTAGCTGGGAATGGCTTCTGGACAAGAGGCTGCAATTTAAAAACCAGATTGGTAGTTACAAAATAGTCACTGGATGTAAAGTACAGCACGGGATATAATCAATAATACTGTAACACCTATGTGTATGGTGTCAGGTGGGCACTAGAATGACCAGGGGAACACTTTATAAAGGACACGATTGTGTAACCACTATGCTGCACACCTGAAACTAATACACAGTAACACTCAATGTAAACGTAATTGAAAAATAACAACAAAAAGGAAAAAGAAGAAAGAAAGAAAGAAAGAAAGAGAAAAGAAAGGAAAAGAAAAGAAAAAAGAAAAGAAGTCGGACAGGGACTGGAAAGAAACTGAGAAATAGAAATTGTTTAATGATGTTGGGGAAAAACAGATTTAATATAAAAATGGGATAAAGTGTATAAAAGAACCTAACCTTGTCAACAGAAACTGAACTTTTCCTTCATGTTAGAAAGTTTCATAGGAAATGGGTTCAATGCCTTTTAGAAAACAATTAAGAATCTTCATCACCTAGACCCCAGGGGTGGGGAACCTTTTTTCTGCCAACGGCCACTTGGATATTTATAACATCATTTGAAGTCCGTACAAAATTATCAACTTAAAAATCAGCCCACTGTATTTGGTCAAACATTTAATTAACTCACCCTTAATGCCAGACCAAATGATTTCTCTGGCCTTATATGGCCTGTGGGCCAGACGTTCCCCACCCCCTACCTGTACAGAAGATTCTGTGACTCCAGCCGAATTCTAACGCTTGGCCCTGCCTTCCATGTGTGCTTGTTTCTTATGCTGATCTTGCCGCCACAGATGTTGCAAGGCTTGATACATTTTTAATACCAAGTTCTATGGTTTTGGAAGTACAAAACAAATGTAATTGCAGAGTGTTTTATGATCTGTAATGAAATTACCCTTCCTTATAGAACGGACTGTTTTTACTGTAGAATTTTCTTGACTTAAACGGTAACACTTTGAAGGTAGAAGGAGCCAGGACCGCAGAGTGGCAATGGAAGCAGAATCGGGGTCTAAATCTCGCTCCAAATGCTGTGTGAATCTGGTAGGGCCTCGGGGCCAGGAGAATTCACATTTTGTCTCGAAGTGGTGATCATAAGACTTGGGGTGTCAGTATTTCATCTGACACACTTTAAGCTCCTTCTCTGAATGGATGTCTGTGAATTAATTCAGCAAACACCTTTAGGTGCCTCTGTCATATATAGCGTTGGTCTCAGAGCTTTAGTTTTTCATAGTTAACTTTACAGAGATTTGGTTATAAGTTAAAGGTCGAGAGCAGTTTGAAACGAGGGTGAAGGAGCCGAGCATTACCATCGAAGCGATTGGGTAAGGTTGGTGCCAAGTGAGCAGGGCTGTCCCCATCTGAGCTGCCCTCCTAATTAAAGGGAAGGTGGCTGCCATCTGTCTTCTTTCACTCGAGGCTGCAGGGGACCGGGTGTGGAGGGAAGCACCCCCTCCCCTTTATCCCCCCCCCCACTCTTTTTTATAGGCTGCTTTCTCCCCAGCCAGTGACCCAGAAGGTCATTGATGATCTGTCTCTCTCAGGATGAATAGTATCGTAAGCATGCAAGGCACTTGCAAAGAAAGTTTACAACACCCACTGATGCGTTCAGAATGCTGTTTGAATTAAGTCTGAGAGTATTGTAATCTCTGCTCTGGTGTCTTTGCCCCTTCGTTACGGAGGGCAGGAAAAGTGGGGAGTTTTACTTTTATTGATTTTGCTTTTACATGAAAAAAATTTTACACTCCACTGGGCATAATCAGAAGATGGCAGCACATAGCTATCCAGTGGGGATGTAGGAGTATTATTCTTATCCAAGTCAAGGGCACGTGTAAGTTGTGATGTACACCTGCCATCTCGAGGGAAATGGTGGTCGAGGATGTTAACAGATGTCTAAGTTGGTCTGCGGCTCCTTCTTGGACCAATTACTGAAATAATTCACACTGTTTATTCTTCAGTGGAGCAATAATAAGCCTTCTGGGAGAATTAAGTTAGTTTGGGCTCATGGCTTAATCTGAAAGTCCTCTTAACAAAATGACTGCACTTTCTTGCCTCAGTTTCCATCTCTTTAAGTGGAAGAAATGTGTGCTGGTTTTAGATGTATTTAAGAAAATAAGAAATAATATTTTCTGTTTTCGATAAAAGCTTTTATTATAAACTAGAGGCCCGGTGCACAAAATTTTGTGCACTCGGGGGGTCCCTCAGCCCGGAATATGCCCTCTTGCCGTGTGGGACCCCTCGGAGGATGTCCACCCCAGTGGGGACCCTCACTGGTGCTTGGCCAGCCTGGGTGAGGGGCTGATGGCTGTTTTCAGGCTGGCCACACCTCCTTTAGCGTGGGGAGTCCCCACTGGGGTGCCTGGCCAATCTGGGTGAGGGGCTGAGGGCCATTTTCAGGCTGGCCAAGCACCCTGGCGATGTAAGCTCCCAGCCTCTCCTTTTTATCTTTTTTTAAATTATGGGATTTATTTACCTTGTATAATTGAAACTTTGTTGCTCTCAGTGGAGCTCAGAGCCGGGCCGTGGCAGGTGGGGAAGCTTGGCTTCCTCCATCACTGGAGCAAGCAAGCCTCCTGCTCGCTCTAGCTCCGTGGCTGCCGGCCGCCATCTTGGTTGAATTAATTTGCATATAGTTGCTCTGATTGGCTGGTGGGCGTGGTTTAAGGCATAGCAAAAGTACAGTCAATTTGCATGTTTGTCTTTTATTAGTATAGGATGGGACATTCTGAAGTATTTGGTTATTTTTGTTTTTAGTTTTTATATACTCAAGCAGAGTATCAGTGTCATCTGAAAAGATTTGGCCCTTACGTACACTATCTGCCTCCCCCCCTCCCCCCAGGAAGTAGATATGGACTTCCCAGAATATGCTGGTTTTTAAAATTCTTTATGACATGGAAATGTGGTGTTTCTTAAACCCACACAGTAGGTTTGGAAAGCCCACATGTGAGAGTCATGTCTGTAATTTTATTTAGAGTTCTTTCAGTTTTGTCATCAACTTGTGATGAGCTTTGTTGGAAACACAGATGTGCTGCTGTTGTTGAATCTGGGGCAAGCAGAGTGCAGGTTCTGGAGACGCCGACGTTGCTTTCTGTGATTGAGTAACACCAGGAAAGGGGATCGCTTCCCAACCACTAAAGGGTACACAGTGATATTGTTGAATTAACTCAGCAATTAATTAAGAGGCAGGTGTTTTTGGCTTTTTCATGCACTAATTTTAGATGGTCTACTGGGTACTTCCATAACAACCCTTTTAAGGTGATTTAAACTAATTCGGTTTTACCCACCAGTATTTACCTCAGGGGGGACTAAATAAGCGAATTAAATGAAGCACATCTCAAAAGTGTGACTCCAGTGTTGCCACAGCCAGGTGGCTTCGTTGGTTGGAGCATCATCCCTACACCAAAAGGTTGCAGGTTTGATTCCAGGGAAGGGCACATACCCAGCTTGTGGGTTCATTCCCTAGTTGGGGCACATGTGGGAGGCAACCAATTGATGTGTCTCTCCCCTTCTCTTCCCTTCCCTTCCCTTCTCTTCTCTTCTCTTCTCTTCTCTTCTCTTCTCTTCTCTTCTCTTCTCTTCTCTTCCTCTCTCCAATCAATAAAAACATATCCTTGTTTGAGGATTTAAAAAAAAGTGGGGCTCTGATGTAATATGATCACTTTTAACTCACTTAGCAGAAGGCACACAGACATGCAAGCGAAGGTGCCTCCTTGAAGTGCCCTGTGAGCTGGGAAGGTCTGCATTTCCCGCTGCAGTGACGCTGTTGTTTGCCAAGGACACTTTAGAACTTCCAGTTTGCCGTCGCCCTCGGAGCCTCCCATCCTGTTTGTATTGTCCGCAGGAGCAGAAATTCTCTAATCTGTGAGGGCGGGGAGGAGTCAGTAGTGAGGTCTGATGAATAGGATTATGATCAAATAACTGATTTGAGTCACTGATTCCCGTAAACATTTACTGAGCCACGCATTGCATTCTAGTAGTAAGTACCGCAGATTCGAAAATGAGCTCATCATGGACCTGGCCCTTCAGGAAGACACAGTGGGGCGGGATCAGCGACATATAAAGAGGTGACATTACAGACTGACAAGTGCAATAACAGGTACACGCGGTGCTCCTAGAGCCCAGAGGGGAGTTAAAATAAAATTTAATGGAAACCGAACATTGTTACATACATGATTTATAACGTGGCTTACGTAATAGAATTTGGGAAATGAAAGCCCTGAAAAATCTCTTCTATTTTAAGAATGAGGAGATTGGAATTTATTTCTGAAATTCTTTCATTCTCGGCCAGTTTAAAGCCTTATGAGAAAAAGCATTCATTCTAATGGACATCGTTGTTGTTTTTTTTAAAACCAAAAGAAGTTGTGGCTATATAAAAGGTGAGGTCTAAGAAAGGTTTGGGACTTTATTAGAAAATTGTTTTCTCCAAAGGATATTTTTGAAGAGCAGTTCTTATTTCTGTGTCCAAATTGACTCAAATACACCAAAGTGTCCTGTTGATTGCTGAGAACAGCGGTGTCGTCCATGGGAGACAGCGGACTTGAAGCTGGCCTGCATCTGCAAGGTGACAGTGGGCGAGAAAAGGCTCCTCCACATCCTCTTCCCGGTTTTATTTCACAGGGACAGAATTTCTGTCCCAGAGCCGTAGAGGATCTCCCTTGTGGATGAGTTCATTGAACAGTGGCCTGTGAAATGGCCCTCGGTGCCGGGCACTGCTCTCAGAGCCGCTCAGAAGCCAGGCTGAGTGGCTGCAGAGCCCAGGCACTTTGCTCCTCAGTAGGACCCTGTCGTTATGTACAGTCACAGCGCCATTGCCTGGTTCTTCCCCCCCCCCCCCGCCCCCACACACACACAGCAGGGAGCACAGCAGGGAAGGCCTGGCCAGGAGGCTGCCCTCAGGGAGCTTGGAGCTAAGGGTCTGTGCCCAGATGAGAACAGGATAAACATAGAGACAGAAAATGTATTAACACAGAGAGAAATACATGAAACGCACTGCATGTTTGTAGAAAAAAAAGGTTTTCCGTGGCGGGGGCGGTTAAGAGTGTTTTGTAGATTAAGGAGCATCTGAGCCAGACATTGCAAGAAAGGTCTCGTTGACCATGAGGACGTGGAGGGAGAGTGTCCCAGGCCAAGGAAAGTGAGCAGAGGCCGAGGTAGGGATGGGAAATAGCGGTGTACAGAGTGGGCAGTAACCCATTTGCCGTTGCTGGGCAGCAGTGTGTGTCAATGTGACGGCTGAGAAGATAAGGGTAGCAGAGGTCTGTTGGGGCCAGATCCGGGAGGGCCTTGAATGTCATGTGACTAAACATTGAAACTCAACTCTGAATCCCTGGGAGCAGTGGAGGAATTTGGTCAGGAGAGCGACAGTGGATCTTCCCTGCAGAAGCTGGGTGACTTGGGCAGTGAGAAAGCTAGAGCCGGGAGCCCTTCCGGGCCGTTGCGATCGTCCAGGCAGGAGGGCCT
The DNA here is from genome assembly GCF_964212035.1 of Myotis nattereri. Taxonomy (NCBI): domain Eukaryota; kingdom Metazoa; phylum Chordata; class Mammalia; order Chiroptera; family Vespertilionidae; genus Myotis; species Myotis nattereri. The sequence continues at coordinate 22,785,061 of NC_138086.1, read as the reverse complement.
GAATGAGGGGTGACAGAAAACTAGACAGATTCAAGAGGGGGAGTTTAGGGGCTGCCTGGATAGTGGGGGCTGGCTCGGGACGAGAGGGAAGCAAAAATAATTAACAGATTTTTGAACCCAGTACCATTTACTGCTTCTCTGCTATTTACCAGCATTTCACATACAGTATCTCACTCAGTCTTACCCTCATCCTGTAAGGTTGGTATGTCTGTCTTTACTTCAGAGATGAGAAACTAAGGCTCAGAGAAAGATGTGTCTAAAGTTGTAGAGCTAACAGGCTGACGAACGGGGCTTGCAGGCATCCGGTTTTCCCGCCTGTGCTCTTCCTGCTGTACTAGGTTTGGAAGAGAGAGAAGATGACCTCTGTCCATTCGGTACACATTCCGTTTAGGTGCCGGAAGCGGTCCATCTGGGCTGGAGACGTGGAACCCAAATCTCAAGGGCAAACTTAGGATTGGAGATCGGGGCTTAAGAATCAACTGCTTGTTCATTTATTTAGCAAATCCTTGCCGAGTGTCCTTAAGCCCGCACGGCTGTGGCAGGACAGTGTGAAGGAGAGGCCGCAGTCTGGCGTCACAGACCTACCCCTGGGGAGGGCGCTCCGTGCTGTTGGTGAGGGTAACGCAGGGGGAGGTGCCGCTTTGCTGTAGAAACACCTGCCCGGGGCACCCAACCAGGTCTGGGGACCAGGAACATCTCCGAAGGAAGCTGTAGGACCTCACATGGCACTCAGATGATGAGACGGGGGAAATGTAGTAAGACGCAGAGGCAGGAGAGCAGCCGGGTAGATCTGGGCACTGGTAATGCTGTGGCTAGGGTGGAGGGACAGTCGCGGGGAGATGAGGCGAAGCAGCCATTTCCAGCCCGGTGTGCCGCAAGCATTTTTAGAACGTGCAAACCTGACTACTTAATCAGGGGCGCTGACCTCTTTGCCCTTGACTGTCAAATTAAAAATGACAACGGCCAACACAATAGCCATCCAATGTGAATGAATCAAAATCATACCTAGTTTTTTGTCAGGTCGGCCAAATATATAACATGTTGTTGGGTGTGCCGCAGAATTTTGGTAGTTTGTGTGCCATGGAATGGAAAAGGTCGAAGATGGCTGGGCTGGAGAGGTAGGCGGCAGCTACCCGGGGCAGGACCCAGGAGCCGTGTTGGGGCATCTGGCCATTTCCTTCAGGACATGGGGAGGCATTAGTGAACTGTAACCGTTGGGCCGCATGATTAGACTTGCTTCTGGAAAGGACGTAGATGGGTTGGCATTTGGGGATTTGTTGGATGTGGAAGATGAGGGGGAGAGAGGAATAAAAGGTAACGTGTACGTTTCTGACTGGGTTGCTACTGCTCCTTCACTAGGGGACACAGTGGAAGTTGGAGTTTGGGGTTTATTGGGGTTATTGGTTTGGGCTGCCCTGAATAACTGGTATCCTAAGTAACTGGTAAAGGGAGCTGAGGGGTAGGGTTGCAGTCAGAGGGAGGAGGTGCCAAATTCATGGCTGCGGAAGTGCGGCGGTCACACGGCCAAGAAAGGACCAGGCACTGGGAGTGGCGAGTGAGGAGGAGGGGACAGGCTGGCCGTGGGGCTTTCCAGCCCAGTGACTCTGGTGGCCGTCTCATTTGCCAAAAGTCATGTAGCAGCGTGATCAAGTAGTGTTGTGTGTCAGTTCCTGGTCCAATCGTTTGGGGTGTGTTCTGGGGAAGAAGGGAGCGAACCTCTTTGTGTATGTCCCTTTGTTCTCCGAGGGAATAACCAGAAAAGCTGCCATTTCCCGGGCCTCACATGTGCCTGGGACTTTGCTTTAAGTGCTTGACAAGCATAATCTCATGGGGCCTTCTCAACGTTCTCATCCCATGTCACGTGTAAGGAAAGCAGTGATTAGAGAGTTAGATAATGTTGCCAAGGTAAGCGGCAGAGCAGGGTTTAAACCTCATCTTAATGACGCCCTCGGGCGCTCTCAGTCACTCTGCTGTGCCCGTGCGGTGCCTCCCTGGGCCCTCCACTCTTCCCAGCGAGACTGCAAGCTCCGGGAGGACAGGAACTTTTTCCCCTTCATCAGCATATTTCAGCACCTACTAAGGGCAGGACCTGACACATAGTCGGTGCTTAATGCATATGTGTTGAGCGACTGACAGGCTCACTGAGCTCTCTGTGATCGCTACCAGGTAGCAGGGGGGCCAGCGAGAGAGGGCACCAACCTGCGAGGGTACGTTGGACTCCGGTGGCTTAGCCCGCAGGCACCTGCCTGTCTATCCCGTGCTCCAGGAGGAGCATATTGGCCTGGCTTCAGGCAGGTGCTGTGTGGCTGCGTCAGTACATTTCCGTCCCCAGAGACACCCAGGTGTGTGCATCCCTGTGATTAGTGCCCAAGGCTGGTCTGTTACAGCTTGGACTCCGCACTGGTCTAGGACAGCATCTAAACCAGTGGTTCTCAACCTTCCTAGTGCCGCGACCCTTTAATACAGTTCCTCATGTTGTGCTGACCCCCAATTTCATTGTTACAAATTGAACATAATTAAAGCATAGTGATTAATCACAAAAACAATATGTAATTATATATTTGTTTTCCAATGGTCTTAGGCGACCCCTGTGAAAGGGTCGTTCGACCCCCAAAGGGGTTGCGACCCACAGGTTGAGAACCGCTGATCTAAAAAAATACTGGTGCTTTTTAAGGAAACATCCAGTGATGTATTGTAAAAACATTCCTAAAGTTTTCTGTTTCTTACATTATTCCCTCTCCTTTCTGTTTCTCTCTGTGTATCTTTCTCTCTAATTCTCTCTCTCTCTCCATGTGCATGTGCATGTGCACACACCCCCCCCTTAGTTTGTCACCTTTCTCGTAAATATTATCTCATTTCTTTTTTAATGAAATACATGGTGGTACATGAAAAGCCAGTTTGTAAACTGAAACTGTTTTATTTATATTTATACTAGAGGCCCCTCGGTGTGGCCTGCAGGGATTAGGCTGAAACCGCAGTCCAAGGCCACCTGCTGGCCTGCCTGCCGCTCCTGCTCATCCTGGCCCCACTGCACCTTCTGTGAGTTCGTGCCCAGTGAGTCCTGATCTATGGGGAGCCCTGCGTCTGGCGCCCATAGATGAGCTGAGCAGCATTCCTGCTGTGGAAGCGCACTGACCACCAGGGGGCAGCTCCTGTGTTGAGCATCTGCCCCCTGGTGGTCAGTGTGCATCATAGCGACTGGCCATCCAGTCATTTGGTTGCTTAGGCATTCATTCATTTATGTATGTATGTATGTATGTATGTATGTATGTATGTATATTTGCCTCATTTTTGTCAAAGTTTAATTTATTTCATTTGATTCTCATAATTGGAAACTAAATATTCAGCACCATTGTATAGACTTATTTTTCCTGTTGGAAATAGCAAATTATGATGACTTGGACCAAAAAAATAGAAATTGGAGCTCTTTGGTGTTCAGTGCCTAGCCTTATAGTTTTGCCTTTAATTATGAAGATATGTGATGATCTCTGAAGACCTAAAGTAAATAGCATGTGCTTTCTTTTCTTTCTTTGTAAAATAGATGGTATGTTCTAGAAGAGTCACCTCTGGGCTTCTAGTGTTTCATAAAATACACAGGTCTGTGTACATACTTACTCTGTGAGCCAAAGTCTATGCCTTTTCTGATATTTTTCATCTAAGAAAGTCTTGAATAGCTAGAAGCTCCATTATTCTTGGTGTGTAATAAGCCCTAGAATTTATATCCAAATCCAGGCCATGCAGGAGCCCAGAGCCATTCAGTAAAACTCATGAACAACCTGCTTGTGGCAGACTGAGCGTCCTCTTCGTTTTGGAAAGCCTCAGAGTGGGGCGGTTTATGTGTGGGAACGACCAGTCCAAATAGCAAGACAGATAGAGGCAAGAATGTCATTTTTCAAAATGTAAACGGGGAGGAATGGCGCTTATGTCAAAACAGAGCACAGGTGGAGATGGCGGGGATCGGTGATAGTGTCAAAGACAGAACAAAACAAACCGCAATCTCACCTTTGTGGAGCTACAGAATTATTAAATACCTTTGGAAAATGTCCTTCCTACCCTCTCAAACTCAGGATTTTTGCTCTTGTGGATGACACTGGAATGTGTCATGGGCACTCCTTTTTTTGACTATTCTGAACTGTTTGTTCATTTTTCTGGTAAGAAGGAAGAAAAAGTTCTCCTTGAAGAGTTCATTGGAAATTAAGAATATTTATTTTTAGGATGTGATCTGAAGCGCAGTGGTTAGTGTGATTGGCCACGGAGTGGCCAGGCGGCAGCCCTGGGCAGTAGTCCTGGCTAGCACGTCTTTGCCGCGATGGAGAAACGGTGTTGCGTTCATTGTAATTCTTTCATTCCCTTCCTTGCCAAACCCCGTGGCTTCTCTTGTAACATGTGGCGACTTCTCCCTTGGAGACTAACTCAGTCCAAGTTACCATAATATTTAGGACCAGCTACAAAGGCATTTCTTTCCCTAAGCCCATGCCAAATCTCAGCCCAACTAGCTTCTCCTCCCTGGCCACTCCAATAGAACCAGCTCTTCTTCGAAAAGGACAAGAAGAGCACAGGCCTCTTTGTTTTATGCCTGTTCAAACAGATTAATACACAAGGCACCTCATGCCCACGGTTGCTTTGAGCTCTTCACTTCCTTCCAGAGTAGTCTGTGATAGTCTGTTAATTTTAAGAGTGGCACCTTAGATGTTCTAGAAAGAGGAAAGGAGATTCTGAGTCTACAACAGACTGTCTGCTGTCAGTGCTGATGGAGAAAGGAAGAGTGACTCTAAGACCACAGGCCTTCCCGCTGCGGCTCTGAGCTTCCGGGCAAGCCTGGGCTCCGGAGACCCAGGCCAGGCGGGGCCGGGAGACGTTCTCATCCCTAGCGGCCTTGGATCTTCTACCTGCTAAAGACATCACATAAAACAAGTAACGTCAATCCTTAAGAAAGAACGCCTAGCAAAATAGGAAAAGGGTTCCTAATAAATTTGTTCTGACCTGTAAACCTGGCCACTTTCCGCTTGGCATTTGATCCATGTACCACATACCTGTTTCATTCATCCTTGTTATATAATTACTTGTTAAAGTAATTATATCCCATAACCAGCTTTGTTAGTATGCATTAATTGGTTCATATTTTTTAGCGAGATTTACTTCCCTTCACTGCTTAGTTTATTGGTTTGAGGCCTGACTTTCAACACAATTCATTTTTATGGGTTGTGTTTCTGTCTTTTTAATTTGTTGATTATGTGATACATACAGAAGGGTATATCTAACGTATAAGTAAGCACTAAAGCACAATCAAAACAAAACGTGCTCTAGTGAGCCACCACCCAGTTGAGCAGTTAGCTTATTAGTATAGGATGGAACATACTTTTGGATTTCTCTGTAGGACTTTGTTTCCCTCGTTCTCTGACTTCCTCACAATTCTGAAATTGTGTTTATAATTCTTTTGACTTTTCAAACAAATATGTTTTATCACATAAATGTGCATTGTTAAAGGTATTTTTATTTATTTTATTTTTAATACTCACTGGAGGATATTTTTTCCATTGATTTCTAGAGAGAGTGGAAGGGAAGGAGGAGGGGGAGAGAAAGAGAGAGACACATCAGTGGGTTGCCTCCTGCACGTGCCCCTACCAGGGTTGGGGGACCTGCAACCGAGGTCAGTGCCCTTGACTGGGATTCGAACCTGAGACTCTGGTCTTCAGGCTGATGCTCCAACCACTGAGCCAAACCGGCCAGGGTGTTGAAGGTATTTTTAGACACATAAAATTTGTGTCACACTTTATGTGGCTTTCTGCAGGTTATGTTTTTCCTTCATGTTATGTTTGTAAAATGCATCCACGTGTTGGGGGGTATAACTGCACTTCCTTTGCATATGTTGCTATAATACTCCAGTCGTGTGTGAATATATCACAGTTACCTGTTATCTTGTTTATGGGGCCGGGAGGAAGCCGCTCTGCCTTAGACATGCGATGCTGAGACGTCTGTTAGGGCTTAGTGCCGGCACTGAGCAGACAGGTGGCCATGCAAGCCTGCCGCTCAGGAGAGAGGTCCGGGATGGAGATCGTGGCATGTGGACCACATCTAAAGCATCGTTCCTCCAGCCGCTTCTAGAATGCTATTTAACCCAGCCACTGAGATACTTATTTTAAAAATATATTTTATTTCTTAAAGTTCTATCTTTGTTTTCGTTTTTCACTTGCTGGTCACTTGCTGAAGTGTGACTTGTAAAAGAATAAGTGACAAGAATATGAGCTTCCTAGAAAATAAGGGAAAGTGTTTTGTAAACCCTCAAGGGCTGTAAAAAGGTTAAGTAGTATTATGTTAGTAACTCTCCTGGGATTTTCATGAGGTCCAAATAAAACTGTATATAGAAATTAAAAATAAAAACATGTACACTCAGTTATCATATTGGGTTTTAATCCCTGGTTAACTTTTAGCTAATAGCTAATGCTCACCTGGTGCTTACTTTACATGTATTAACGCATCTAATCTTCACAACAGCCTGTGACCGGCAGCTACTACTTACTCATATTTTACAGACAAGAAAACTAAAAGGCGTACGTGACGGACCCAGGGCTTGAATCCACCGAGTTGGCTTCTGAAAGCTGTGCTCTTAGCTGCTCTGTGGATCTTCCCCCTTTTAAATGGCAGGTCTCACCCAGTGCCTTCCACTTCAAGACTCCAAAACTGTGAGGGCCACCTTGAACCCACCCACAAAACAGCGCTCCAGGCAGTGGGCCCTGGTCAAGGGCCTTGTCTCTACTGACTTAGTTTCACTGCTGAACCCGTCCTCAGACCTCACAGGGCACTGACCCCCCACCAAGGGCCCGCTCTGTACTCGTTGAAAATGTCGTCTCCTTGATGTAAGTTATTTGCCTGAAGCCACCCAATGAGTCAGTAGCCGGCCCAGGGACTGGAATCTGGGTCTCTTGCCTTTCGAACACCACATGTGTTTGGTGTTAATAAAACCGTATTTCTCCAGGGGATCTGGCAAAAATTTGAAAGTGCTTAACTTGACTGCAGTAAATACTCAGAATCCCTTTTAAAGCAAAGAAGCCAAGCCCCAGCCCGGGAAAACACAATTTGTCCTGAGGGCCTTCGACAAGCTCACTTTGGCACCAGGATCAGATCCTAGATGGGCCGGCCTCGCTTGGTTCCAACTCCTGCTGGGGCTGCTGGAAGCCGCAGCGAGACCTGGAAATACTCTTGCGGATGACACTGGAATGTGTCGCTCCTCCCCACGGTCAGCAGGTCCCAGCTGATTGTCCTCACATTCCTGGGACACTGGTGACACAGGGCAGGACCCAGGTGAAGGAGCCAGGCTGTGAGAATCGACACCTCTCTGCCTGCTTGCTGTGTGACGTGCCGTGCAGTTCGCTTCCTGTGTTTGTGAACGTGCCGTATTCCCTGAGCCACGCCAGGCGAGGGGAAGGTGCAGGCGTGCGGGAGAAGGGGAAGAAAATAGAGTCATGGACGGCTTGCGTGCAGAGAGCGGCTTATTCCTTTGTCATCAGAATAATTCTGGGCATATTGTGGACCCTCGGCTAACAAACGTGATTAGGAAACAGTTTCACTGAGCAAAATGTTCTCGAAAGCCGAGTTTCCGAGGTGGATCTGATTGTGCTCAGGCCGGAGCTGGGTTTGCATGTATTTTACAGAAGGCAGGTTATCACGGGAGACCCGAATTAAGGCGCACAAGGGCACGCTTTGATCCTTTTAATTCTCACAGTTCCCAGGGCAGCCACGGACGATGGAAGTTCATGTCCAGCTCTGCCTTGACAGACGGGCGTCAGGCAAAAGCCAGTTGTGGCAAACACGGACCACCTTGGGGCGGCACTCAGCTCAGCAGGTTAAGCTTCATGTCAGTAACCGTCCCTAGACAAGCTGCTTCAAAACCACACGGGTCTCTCTAGACTCTTCGTCCCTTAGAAGGAGTCTGTGTTCCCACTTTCTCTGCGGTGCACGTGACAGCTGCAGAGACGGAGGCCCGCGCCCAGGGCCAGGCCAGGCGGCCACCGGCCCGGGAGCGCTGGTCTGCGATGCAGCTCTGTCAGCTGTGGGCTGCGTGAGCAGGGCAAGTCCCTCTGCCCTGTGTGGGTGGCGATGCCCATCGTAGGAAATGTTGCGTGAGGAAGAGCACCTTGTCACTCCCCCTACAGCCAGGCGATTGGGGGACCCTCTTAGTGACATGCCTGCCTTCGCAGTCGTCAGCTCTGAGGTCATCCTCCGCCCCCAGTGCCCTGCTTCGTAGGTAAATGACTTCGTCATCAGGAAGCTGCATGCCAACGTGGGTGGTCATGAGAAGAACTGCCTGAGTGAGAACCAGCTCTTCTTTCCCACATGTATACCCGTGGTTAAAATCGAGCCTCTGTGTCTCTAGGACACGAACAAATAGAAATACCAGACCTTTATCACAGTTCTTAAACTTGGAGAGACGTAGCCCTGTTCTTACACACAGATAAGGTGGAAGGTCAGTGTCAGGAGTGCCTGCTTGCGTGGCTGGCGTATAGATAAAACATGAAAGATCAGGGAGCAATTATCCTCATTGCCCTGCCTCTGTGTCATAAATAATCATTTTAATTTAATGTTAAGAGATTGCTGGGGGTTATCTTGAGATTTATGAGATAATGGTTACAAAGAATTTTCAGTTCTGTGCATGAGCATTCTGATGAAACTCTGAAAGTCCTCTTTCCATTCACTAAAACTAGTGTAGGTGTTGCTGCAACACTTTTTCCTTCCCTTCCTCCTCTTACTACTTATCTCTTCCCTCCACTCCCCTCTCCTGCCTCCTTCCACCCATCCATCCACAGTGTTTACACAGGGATACCCAGACATCACTCCATCCTCCGTGGCATCTGCAGACGAGAACAGGGCAGCATGCAAAGGCTAGGATGTGCTACAGGGGAAAGAACGTGTACAGAAAAGAATCTGAATCAAACCTGGTGTGATCTCCATGTGTACATATTCAGAAACTAAGGGTAACGACAGGGTGGATTCTTGAGCATACAGACTTTGGTCTTTATAAAGCTGTCTAGTACAGAGTCACTCTTGGAGACGCGTGTGACGAGCTTATTTTCACATAGGTAAAGGGTAGGTAGGTCAGAGGACTGGAGGGGTTTTCCTAATGAGCTGAAATGCTGAGCTGTAAAAGCTAATTTCTCACGTGTGAATTTTAGGGTTGGTGGTGACTGTTGGCTGAGTTGTGATAAACCAGAGGAGAAAACTTTTTATGTTATTTTTTCATAAATAAGGTTAGAACTAGGATATACATATTCTCTTAGAAGAAGTTTGTGTTCCCATTTTCAGAAGAAGAACTAGAAAAGGGAGAGCTCATTTCTGTGTTGACAGTAGCTCTCTGTTCCTAAAGGAAATGTACGGAAAAGTCCCTCACTGTCCTCACACCGAAAACAGGAATCAGGCCGTCTGTTTGTGCAACACTTGGCGGACAGGAGAGCGCGGATGTAAGGAGGGCCACAGTCCCTGCTGAGGCTGGCCCCTGGCTGGCCGGTCTGCCTGCGCAGGCGTGGCTGCAACCTCTGATGCCCCTGCACGGCTGGGAGCCACTGGGCCGGGCGCGTCCCTGTTTCCTGTCCCCTGGAAAGAGGGCTGTGGATCTCGGCTCTCCGCTCCTCACCACCAAGTCAGGCAAACGCAATGCCTTCTATTCAGGGAACACGGCTGGTGTCTCAGGTCCCAGGATCTGTCTCGAGTCCCAGGGGGGCATATCTTGTCTCTCGTTTTTTGGCCCTTCTGACTAAAAGCAGCCAGGGACTTTAAACAGAGGAGAAAACTCAAGCAGAAATCTGCTACAGCTGGAAATTACCTTTAAAATGACCTTTCCTTATTAGAACACTAGTTCATTGAAAGTTTGTTCACATTTGCGCTTGATCCGATGTTTAAGTGATTTAAAAATAAAGAACTCACTTTAATGTTAACAGTTCACTCCACTGTCATAGCTGTGGAGTTCCAGGTCTTTGTGAACAAATTAAGTACGGTGCCTTCTTTATGACACAATTAAGTCTCGATCCCAGTGATATTTGGCACCTACTAAATACCCAGATGGGCACAGCGTCCGCCTTGAAGTAAAGACGTGCGTAGAGTTTTAATCACATCATGATTTATTTTTGCTCTTTTAAATACCACCTTTTCAATAGTTGCTTCTGAATGAATGACTGATTATTTACTGTGGTTTATAACTAGGAATTTGAACATTAAAAAATTGGAATCAAGATCCAAATGGGAAAAAATTCTCTCCTCTTCTCTCATCCCTTACATTAGAGTAAAAACAAATTGTCTTCTTTTGAAGACTTAACAGTTTGAAAAGTCCCATCATTCTCATCTTGAAAAGTTTAAGAAATCAGTTCAGAGGAAACTTAATTATAGTTCTTAAAACTATAAAAAAGCTCCTATAAAATAAAAACAAGGGTAGGGCTAGAATACATTTCACCTCGAGTATAACCACCCGTTTTGGGGGCGGGGGGTGCGGTTGGGAATGTAGTTACGAAGTAATTTTTGCTGTATCCTCTCCGTTGCATAATCAATAAACATACTTGGGTTCTTTTAAAAGCACGAACGAGACACAGTGCTTGTTCCCTTCCCAGGGAAGGTCATTTGAGAGCAAAGGCCAGATCCCACCACAGGCCTCGGACGGAGCACAGCCTGAAGGCAGGAGGGCCGTGCTCCGCTGTAGGGTCTAATGTGAGAGTTCTGGATCCGAATTTTATCCTCCTTTATCTTTGGAAGTGAGTACATCTTCATAGCCTGTGCTCTGGCCAGACACCACACACACACATGCACGCACGCACGCACGCACGCACACACACCCCCCACCCCACCCCTCAGAGATGACCCTCAGCCCCTGGTTTTCCAGCGTCAGCTGTCCCAACGGGCCATGAGGACTGTGGCTGAGGCTGGGGTTTGGTGAAAGCTGTTAGTGCTCCCGACAGAGGACTGAACTCGGGGCAGACATGGGGCAACAGAAAGCTGTCCGGGGTCCATGCAGGGGTGGCCCCCGGCTGTCAGATCCTGCCCACAGACTGCCCGGTGTGTCTGTAGTGAGCACGGCGTGTGCGGTGGATGTAAGTGCTCTGACACTCGCACAGCTAAATATAATCTATAATTTTGAAGTGAGGTTGAAGCATGAAAGATCATGCTTTTCCAACTGCTCTGTGACTTCCACCCTTTTTTGATGATGGTGACTGAAGCCTGCCGGCATTTGAACATTTTCCACCCATTTGTTCAGACACCTGCAGTTGGGTGCCAGTGCCGATATTTAATTGTTTGAAGGTAAATTATAAAACCCTGCAGAGGCTGTTTTCACCCTGGGAAATAAGATGGGTCTCTTACAAACACTGGCTGCCTGCTCCTTGCCTGTCCTGGGACTGAGGTGCCGGCCCCCCCTTGGGGGAGACAGCCACCAGCTCCCGGCACTCCCTGGGGAGTCCGTCTGTCAGGAGCAGAGTTACTTCAGGAGCCACAGTTCATCCTGGATTCTGAAGACAGTGACTGGCCGAGTCAAAGGTCTGCTTTATCAGCCCGAAGACTTCCTTTATTTTTCAGTTTGCTCACTCACCTCTGCTCCTGTGGACACTCTGCAGCCACAGAAGATACCAGGACGAGATTAAAACAGCCCTGCAGCAGAGCCAGGGCGCTCTTGGCTCGTGCCTTGTTATTTGTCCCTCCAGCGGTTCCTCGCAGTTGTGACGTCAAGGCTGCCATTCAAAGCTGAGAAAACGGAAACCCTGGCCTCTCTTCGCATCAGTGGCCCGGACAAGCTGTTGTTTCTCAGGCATCCAAAACGCCCTGTGTCTGGCAGAGCTGTGCATTCCATGCCTGGGTGACCTGGTTAAATGGAGGAAACCGAATGCCGTCCGTCCGCCGAACGCTCTCCAGAGCGAGCGTCCAGAGCTCCTGAAGCCGGGCCCCCGCCGCTGAGGCCTACCCGGGGGGCGGCAGCACGCCCCACACTATCCTCACACACACAGCCTCTGTGCAGAGTCTCAGAGAGAATGTCATTATCAGGGCCCTCATTAATATGCAAAGCAGCCACATCATTATGCTGTCCTTGGGGTCAGTGCCACAAACTCCTCTTTGGAAAACCAGCGCTGTGTCAAACATCTTCTGGAATCGTAGTTCAAAACCACTGAACTGCCACCTCTTCCTTCCATCCCACCTCTGCTCACCTCATTCCCCACGACAGACCCTGGATCTCGAAAGGCTCCTGTGTGCACTGCGCATTATTGACCGTGGGTATCCTTTGCATGTGTCCGAAGAAAGCCTGGACTCGAATGTGTCGGTCATAGGCTCTGGTGGTTCTGAATGAAGAGCGCCTTTCGTTTTCAGAGGCAAGGAGCTGTTTCAGAGGATCGCAGCACCGTTGTCTCTTTAGGAACAGGCCAAGATCCCCACAGCAAACAACGATCTTGCAAGGCCAAAGCTCACTTAATGTTCTGATGGCGTACAGCACTTCCCAGCTTAGACGCAGTCCTCTGAGGGCATGCGTTCTTGGGTTTCTTTCTGGCGTGGGTGACATTATTTTCTTAGATACCGGGAGGTGGACATAATAGAAGGAAAAGTGCAACAACCACACTTTGTATTCCAGGGTCATGTTGGTTACTAGTAAGTCAATATGCATTTGAGGTTTTATGTTACAAATCCCATTAAATCTTTCTCAAAATAGCCCTTCTCTGAACCTTTGATTGAAGGATATGCAGACACCAAAACCATTAAGTTTTATACACAAGTGTATTTACAGATTTTATGTCAGGAAGAATCTTGACACGGTTGGGCCTTTTTAAAGTAAATTATTATAAGACAAGATTCTTCCAGAGTATAAACTCCTGTCTTTGGGGAAAGAAGTTGAAACCTTGAGGAAGCTGGGTAAGGATGGAATGGATGGAGTATATCTTGTAAAGTTAGGATTTATACCGAGAGTCGCCTAGACTGCAGTTGAGTTTTGCCTGAACAACAGACCTGCCCAGGGGCCAGCTCAGCACCACATGGCTGAATGACCCGTCGCTGCCACCATAGATGCAGCAGTGGGCATAGACGTGGAGCTCAGGAGCATGCATGCTTTGTACTAGGTGAACCTGAGAATCTTGAAATGGGTGGAAAACTAGGACATTTCCATTTGTGGACTGGAGGATTAGTCCTTTTTTCCTGACTGCTGTTTGCATTTCAGTAATCCTTTTATTCTTCCTTTTCCCGTCACGATCATTTCTAGAAGTCCTTATCTGAAGATAATGGTGTAGAAAACTGTGACTTTTTAAGAGAATCAACTTAAAACTGAGTCATGCATTTAAAACACACAGTAACATTATTTTTAATCCTCACCCAAGGATATGTTTACTGATTTTTAGGGAGAAGAAGGAAAAGAGAGAGAGAAAGAGAGAGAAACATTTTTTTAAGTATTTTATTGGGACTAACTTATTGGGAAAAGTTTTAAAAATGGAATATAAGTTTGTTTTACATTATATAACAGAAATTTGGTATATGGCACAACAGTATGTTATTTCTTAGAGCAAAGATCGAATGTTGACTTCTGTGATAGAATCATAACCTAAAGAGGGTGCCTACTCATTCAAATGTTCCCAAGGACCGCTCTTGCAGTCTTTTGATATACAGACCATTCTCTCAAAGAATCTACCCCTGATGTAATCATTTCTGTTGATTTTTTCTTACTCAGCAACTTTTCAAACTCTCTTTGACCCTTATTTGTCCACGACCATGTGTGACAAAAGCGCGGGCAGTTTAGGGTCATTCTTGTCAACTTCATGTAAAACGTGCAGTTTCACATTACAAGTGAACTGTATTGTGTTTGCATTTTTACTCTGTGATGCTAACCAGCCAAGAAAGTGAGCGGGAATGGATGCTGATGTTAATGCGATCTACACATTGAGTGGTAACTTTGTCAATATTTTTATATTATGACCTGTGCTTCCTTATGCAGCCCGGTAACCACAGGGAGTCAGCGAATGATTACTCAAGTTATTAATGACCCCCCCCCCCCCATATCATGTTATAGGTAAAGCACTCTGTATGGCTTAGTGGGCTTTATAATCAACCACATCCATTTGTATGCCATTCTTGGCACTTAACTAGGTTGTAAAACTTTGGGTGAGTTATTCACAGAACCTCAAATTCTTGATCTGTAATGTAGAGTAATAAAACCCACTCATAGCATGGTATAGGGACTGGAGCCCACATATATAAAACTCCTGGATAGTACGTAGTGCATGCAGCTCAAGAAATGATTCCTAGCCCAGCCGGCGTGGCTCAGTGGTTGAGCATCAACCTACGAACCAGGAGGTCACAGTTCAATTCCCGGTCAGGGCACATGCATGGGTTGCGGGGGTCAATCCCCCGTGGGCAGGAGGCAGTTGACCAATGGTTCTCTCTCATCTTTGATGTTTCTATATCTCTCTCCCTTCCTCTCTGAAATCAATAAAAAATATTTTTTAAAAAAATGATTCCTATTAGAGTTGCTATTGTATTTCTGTGGTGCCTTCCATTTCATATGAGACGTTCCCATTTAATTCAGGCTGAAGAACTTAAATTTTAGCCAAGTCACTGGAGCTTTTTAAGGTGTGCAGTGACCCAAGGAAACTAAATTTCAGAAGGTGATGTTTGGTGATTATGTACTCCATGGATTAGATCACATAATTGGATAGCTGTTCTCTTCATGCTATAGATGAGAACACGGAGACCCGAGAAAATTACATAACTTCCTCTGGGTCACGTGGTTTGTGTCTGGCAGAGCCGAGTCCCTGTGTTTTTCCACCACACAGTTGCTCACTGGCAAGTTAGACCAACTAAAAAGGCCGTCATACTCGCCTGGGAGCAGTGACAAAGGCCCGGCGTGTTCACTGGAGGCAGGAATGGGAGGGAGAGGACAGGCGGCTGATCAGATTGGTGGCGACTGAATCAGCTCAGTTCAGTGAGGAAGGGAGTCGGGGGTCCCAACTCTCAAGCCTGGTCAGATGGCCATACAATTAATTAAACTAAAATAAGTAGACTGTACTGATTTTTTTTTGTCTCCTAATGAGTTTAAATGGCCTCACTGTCCATTTGGAAATACTACTATGAAGGATTAACAGTAGAAGATGCCAGTGCTGAATAAATAAATTTGACATTCTAATGCAGAGGAGGGGTGTTGAAGCCACTGTACTATACATAAGTGTGTGTGTGTGTGTGTGTGTGTGAGAGAGAGAGAGAGAGAGAGAGAGAGAGAGAGAGAGAGAGAGAAAGAGAGAGAGAGAGAGAGAGAGAGAGAGAGAGAGAAACTGGACTTTGCAGCATACTCCAAATTCAAGACTGAGTCGGGATTATACATTGTACCTTCTGCCCAGATATAATCACAGCCCCTTATATCTTGTCAGAAAGAAGCGCTCCTTCCATAGATTCTGTGTTTGCATGTTTGTTTTGTTGGATGGGTCCTGCTGTGCACCGAGAGACAGACTTTGCTAGGCTCTGCTTTGCAAACAAATCTGTTCTCGCGCACGCTCTCCTCTCACTGTATGTTACCCTGGCTCAGCTTTCCCAGCAGACACGCGGAAGCCTGGGAATGTAGAGGCTTGTTTTCTTCCAGACGTGTGCAGGCACCAGAGGCAAACGCGCACGTGCACTTACCATGAGCCCCTCTACCCTGTGTCAGTGTCTGAATCTTCACAATTTCAACCCTGGGCCGTGGACTCTGTAGATACATTGCAGCTCAGTACATACACAGCACCCCGGGGAGGCACCCTGGAAGCTGGCACCAAACCATGGATTGAGCTCAGTAAATGCAGAAAGCTCTCGTTGCCCTTCAGCACATTCTGTAGGCCGTAAGTAGAGTTAGTCACCCGAGTTGATAAAGCATAATACTGGTTTCTCCAAAAGGGGATGGTTTGTCCCTTTCTCAGATTGGAATATGAACTTAAAACAATGCATATCCATACAGTCACTTCCTCCCTGTAGCTTTTTGCAACTTATCTTTAATATTCCAGCCAAGTTCAGGTTTTTATGACAGGAAGTATGAATGGTCATGACAAGTGTAAATAACTTTTGCTTTTATGATTATGGTGCAGGAAGTAACTTCTCACGCCAAATAAATCTTTGGGGAGGAAAAAAGAGCCGGCTTATAAATTTAACGTACATCAGTTTCCTAGAATCTTTGCTCTCTTAAGTGGAAATAAAACCAGAATGTGGTCTTATTTCTTTCTCTGCTTAACTGCTGTTGTCAACAAATGTCTTTGTTTTGGGAAGAGATATTTTCAGGTATGTTGGTGTGACCCAATGTGATATAGAACCATTAAAAAAAAACCTCAAGTGAAACTAGTAAGGCCAGGCTTTATATAATGAATAGCATGAAAAGCTTGAAAACCCTACATACGAAATTACCTCTTCCTTGAAGACTCGGTTGGCCAGCTCTAGCTGGTGTGGCTCAGTTTGTTGTAGTGTCATTCTGTGCACCAAAAGGTTGCCTGTTCGATTCCTGACCAGGGCACATGCCTGGATTGCGGGGTATGCAGGAGGAAGCTGGTAGATCTCTCTCTCTCTCTCTCTCTCTCTCTCTCTCTCTCTCTCTCTCTCTCTTTCTCTCAAAATGCCACATCATCATTCAGCCTCAAAACGGAGGAGCGCCCAGCCAGCATGGCTCAGTGGTTGAGTGTCAACGTATGAACCAGGAGGTCATGGTTCAATTGCCGTCAGGGCACGTGCTTAGGTTGTGGGCTCACTGCCCGGTGTGGGGCGTGCAGGAGGCAGCCAGTCAATGATTCTCTCTCATCATTGATGTTTCCATCTCTCTCTCCCTCTCCCTTCCTCTCTGATACCAATAAAAATATATTAAAAAAAAAAAACCTGAGGAGTCCCTCAACTTCCAGTTACTCTGGTAGCCACGTTCAATAAGCAAGTGGTGTCAGCTACACCTTAATAAAAATGAATGAATGAATGAATAATAAGCACACAGAAAGACAGTTTGTTTAACATCACAGAGTTTGCATATCAGCAAGTTTAAAGAAAAAGGAAAGAATTGGGTAGAACTTGAATTATGTTCATCATAACCAGAGCTTTAGAATCTTTGTTTTTCCCTAATTTGAAAAAGAAAAGTAAAAATGGGAAGAAAAGGGTTTCCCCTCATCTGTCTTCTTAAAGCCAGAGGAACTTGAAGTGAGAGGAGGGTGTGTAAGAGACCATCATTTTGAGGACTAATGTTGCACATGCATGCAGTACATGAATGGCTGGAGGCCTGACAGTCCCATTAAATCGCCTGAGGAACGTCCCGCAGTCCCAGAGGCACTCGCAGCCCCTGTGAGGCTGTGAGGCTGTGAGGCTGTGAGGCTGTGAGGCTGTGAGGCTGTGAGGCTGTGAGGCTGTGGGCAGTGGGTCAGCGTTTCCCTGGGAGCCTCAGGTTAAAGGTTCAAATTTAACTCTGACCTTGAGCCTCACTTAACCACACTGCCTGAAAACAAGATCTCTAATCCCCTCTACCTCTAAAACTCAGTATCAGGTTTTGCAAAGAAGCAGTTTGCAAATTATGGGAAGCTGTTTTCAGAAAACTAATGTGTTAACGTTTCAAGTGCTTAGTTATCATTAACTTTCTCTAAATTCTGCAGAGAATGTATTTCTGTCTGGCGTGATTAAAATCCTGCCTCGTGTGTGTGTGTGTTTTTTTAAATATGTTTTCACTTATTTCAGAGAGGGAGGGAGGGGGGGGTAGAGAGAGAGAGAGAGAGAGAGATCAAAGATGAGGGAGAATCGTTGATCAGCTGCCTCCTACACCCCCCCTCCCCCCCACTGGGGATCGAGTCCCTCAACCTGGGCATGTGCTTTGACCAGGAATCAAACTGTCACCTCCTGGTTCATAGGTTGACTGTCAGCCACTGAGCCACACCAGCTGGGCGCGTGTGTGGTTTTCAAGGCAGTTTCCTATGTGCTGTTTCACTTGCTAGGCACCCCAGCCGGTGAGACGGGCGCACCTGCTCGTGGAAGGCTGCGGGCAGGGTGTTCAAGGTCAAGCTCCCTAGTTCTGTGTGCCGGCTCCACCACCTGCTGATTATGTGTCCCTGGTCAAGTCCTTAAACTCCCAGGGGCTCAGTTTCCTTGTCTGGGGGATGGAGACAAGAGTAGAATTCAGCCGGTAGGGTTGCTGAGAGGGTCAAACAGGTAGATAGGGGTATGGCTCTTGTCAGGGCCTGAGCCAGCCCTGAATGTCAGTCTGTTCATCACTGACGGTTGGAGCGGCTCAGCCAACGGAGGGCCTCCCTCCAGCTTCCCGCTTCCGTGTGAGGCCACTCGCCTCCTGTCCGTAAAAGTGCCGCTGAGGAGCACACCCCTTTTCACGGCTTAAGAGAAAACTGAGGGAACATTAAACAGAGAGAACGTTTGTCACA
This sequence comes from Myotis nattereri, assembly GCF_964212035.1. Classification (NCBI taxonomy): domain Eukaryota; kingdom Metazoa; phylum Chordata; class Mammalia; order Chiroptera; family Vespertilionidae; genus Myotis; species Myotis nattereri. The sequence continues at coordinate 22,766,696 of NC_138086.1, read as the reverse complement.
GAGTTTTACTCTGTTGGGGGCGCGAGGAGAACGTGTGGAGCTGGTGGGCCCTGGGTCTGCAAAGCCAACACCGATTCGGTAAACTTGGCCTTGAGCGGTGTCCCCAGCACACCAGGTTCCCCCAGGACCTGGGGAGTCTCCGTTGCTTAGTCCTATTCTGAACACCCAGCCTCCGAAATTACCTCTCTTTGCCCCAAATCGGCAGGACTTCCCAGAGGGCAGTAGCTTCTAGCCGTGGCCACACCTGTCGGGTCTCCCCCCCCCCCCCCCCCGGCCTGTCTGCCATGACCTTTATTATCTTTGCTCGACTTTGCCTTTCTCTTCTTAAATCCTCTGCACTGGCCATCCAGGCCTTGAAAGGAACTTCCCTGTGAAGCAGCGTCTGAAATGGGAACCAGTTGCATTGAATCTTGGAACGCTCTGAGCACGTGTGTGTGTGTGTGTGTGTGTGTGTGTGTGTGTGTGTGATGGTGACCCACCCGAGATGGAGCCCTCGTGCGCAGCAAGTGAGGAAAGCAGATAACAGTGGGGCCTTGACTTACGAGTTTAATTCGTTCCGTGATGGAGCTCGTAACTCAAATTACTCGTATGTCAAATCATAAAGTGAATGAGTGAGACACGTGATGATGGGCTGATGTTGTGGCGTTCACTGTGACGTTCGCTGCGCCAACTAGCGGTGGGGTATCTGAAGCTGGCTCGTAACCCGAATTTTAGCTCGCAACTCAAAGCAAAAAGTCAGCCGAGAGATGGCTCGTATCTCGAAAAACTCGTTAGTCGGGACACTCGTAAGTCAAGGCCCCACTGTACTCTAACAGTGGGGTAGTTGTCGGGCCTCTAATCATTGCTTTTTAAAAATTTTTTCTTACCAAGCTCAGTATCCATACGATTGTTTAAAAGTGTAGATACTTACCGTCGATCTCCCAGTAAAGGGCCCTGGTCTTGACGTCGGACAGGAAGTTCCTCTTCCCATCGTGGAGGGTCGTAGGTCTCGGGAGTGAGGGCAAGGGTGACAGTGTGCAGTGCAGCTGTAACTTAAATTCCTGCTGCCAGTTTTTGGTGCTATTTTACTGCTCAGTGTGAAGATTATTTTCATGCCATCCTCGTGGCTTCCATGCTCTTTTTTATAAAATACCATTTGGTAAATATTACAAGAACAAAGCGCATTAGTGAAAGTTTCCTTCCAGAGGATGAAGCCGGGTGCTGGTGTTACATTTTTCACGTACATTCTTCATGTTTGTCCTGAGTACTCACAAGGAGAGGAATCAGGGCGCAGCTGGCAGCGCGCCCCGTGACAGACCTGAGGGACCAGTGGTGGGAGCTGGAGCATCCCTCCTCCCTCTGTGAGGGGCGCCCTCCCACCATCCCACCCAGGTGGAGGCACAGCCCCAAGCCCAGATGAAGGACAGGCTTTTTTTAAAGCTCTTTTTTTTTTCTTTCTTTCTTTTTTTTTTTTTTTTTTTTTTTTTAGCAAAATGTCTCTTAGTCCCTTCAGAAAATGAGCTCTGGCACCTTCCATACCCTTTCGGGTGGGATAAAAGCAATTTTTCTTACTCATTTTGCCCAGCTGTCAAGAAATTCTACTCTTCTCTGATGTAAATGATGAGGTTTGGCTAACGCCAAGAGAAATCCAAAAGGTCAGCTTTTAGTTCTTCACGGCCAGTTTTCAAAGCGTGCTTTGGTGTGAAAGCCACATGGCCGCTCTGTCACTGTGACAGGGTCTTAGCAGTAGTGTTATTTTGTGCCCGCCCATCACAGGGAGATCTGGACCAGGTCTTCTCACACCCTGCCCCCCCCACCCCCCCATCCCCCGCACGCACACCCCCCCACCCCCGGGCGGCGCTCAGCACCTGTGTCTTGCGTGTCTCGGTGCCCAGCAGGGAAGGTGAGGAAGGTGATTTCCATCTTTGAAATTTGGGGACAAACAAGAGTAACTCTTTTTCTCTCCTTGAAGGGTTAACACTCGAACCAGCTTCAGATTGGTTCACTTGAATCTTAAAATTACTTTTCTGGTCACGCGCTCTGAAGGTCTAAGCATTTGTGAAATGTCTTTTTTCCCCCCTTTCTCCTGATGCTGTCTCCTTTGGCCGTCTTAATTACACGGGGCTGAGAAACCAAATTAAAATTAGGCGTGGCTGGTGAGCAGGGAGCACGTTGCATGCTTTTAGCTTTGCTTGTTGGAGTTACTTTCCTCGCTGTGTGCTTTCCCTCCCCATCCCCCCCCCCCCCAAAAGGAAATATCATAAGCTCTTTTAGAAATACTCACAGGAAGTGAGTATCCATATGCTGGTTACTCGCCAGTAACCGAGCGTTGACAGGTGGAGAACGGGGCTGCAGCTGCCCCCCCCCCCCCGCCCCGATTTATCTGAACATTCCCCCCAGAGGATGTAATCCAGGATGAAGGGACCAAGGGTTTTCGTACTGAGGGAGTCAGAGGAAATGGGTCAGTGTGTGTCATCTGGAGACTGGGTGATTCAGGAGCCCTGATGGGGTCCGCAGGCACGTGGCTGCCACCGCGGAGGTTTTTGCTCACTTCTCAGAGGCCAGGCTGCCTTCTAAAAATTAATGCTCACTCCGCCGCCAACAACGATTCTTTTGCAATGAATCACTTCCAGAAATGAATAGCCACAGTTTTTTGGAATGACTGTTGTGAAATCCCTCGTTTATAATGGCAGGTTTTCAGTTGGTGGTTTTATCAGAGAGAATTTCTCAAGATCAAAACGAAACCTCCTCTTTAAAAAGAAAGAAAGTGCTGGCTATACAGAAAGCAAAAGTGCTTGCAGCCTCCTGCCGAGGAGCTGTCACGGAGGATCCCTGGCCCTTTATTGAGAGATACCTGCCCACATATTGGCCGGAATGTGTGAGTTCTTGGAATGATGGATTCATTGCCGGTAGCTGGTCATTTCCTGTGCAGAAGGTCACTCGCTACAAGAAACGCTCCACGCGGTGAGTGGGAGGTAGAGCCCGAAGATTATTGCCAACCTGGCGTTCATCGTCTTGAGCTGTGGATTCCAAGGACTGCTGGCAGGCTCCTGCGTATTCTGCTTTGCATGATTTGATGATGGAACTGCAGGGCTCACAGACGCCCGGGAAGGGATTTTCAGAATGTGGATTAATTGAATAGTCCTGGAGTCTTTTGAATATATACTAGTCCTTTTGGGGAGGGAAGGATCTTTTACAGAAGGAAGCGATTGGGGGGCGGGGGTAGGGCGTTTACAAGTACGGTTGCTTCTCTTCTATGTTCAGTATCATTCTCTCCCCTTGTGTGGAAGAAATGACTGCGTGGCCTCAACAATAAAAGTTAGGCCCACTCTTTAGATGAAGAAACTTCCATCTGGATTATTCCCCCCTTCTAAACCTTCACGAGGAAGTCTTCATGAAGAAGGCTGGCCTGGTGGGACCTGCCGTGTGTCTCATGCAGACCCCGGGGGGGCTGGGTTGTGGGCAGCACGTCATCCAGGGGCCCAAGGAAGGAACAGTTACTGGAAACAGTGAGTGCCGCTTCGGGATCGTTCTCTCCGGAGTGGAGAAGCCGTTTGACCTCCTGACTCATTTCATAGGAATTGAGAAAACAGCCTGGTGTGGTTTTCATTGTTAGTCCTGGAGGGTTCCAGAACCCGTGTGTCTGCAAGTAGGATGAGCCGGAGACCGGCAGGGTGGCCACTCGCTGTCTCTACTTGCCTGTTCTCTGCATGAACCCGCTCCTTCCTCCCAGGGCCAGTCCGGCCTGCGCCTGGGCACCCTTTGTGTGGCTCTCGGTGGTGAGTACGGATGGCAGCAATTTCTGATTTTCACTGGTTCTTGCTTCTGAACGTCTGTAAATGGCATTTCATCAAAAGAAAGCTTTAAAGGACATTTTCTATTTAACTGTGTGAAAGAAAATCCTCTGGGCGTGGTGGTAATTATAAAAGACAACATAACACATGGACAGCAATGGAAGCGAAGGGTTAAGATATGTTTTGCTGTTTTTTGGTAGCGTGTTGACGCGAAGGCAGCTTTGATTTTGACGTTTATAGTAAGTGATTTTGTACAATGTTATTTAAAACACAAGTATGGAAGGTAACCGTATATTCTAACAAAAATAATATGCTTACTAGTAGTTAAGTGAAAGGCATATGTGTGGGGCTCATAATATTTATGTGCAGAGGGACTTGGGATTCATAATGTGTTGGTTTTAAATCAATGTTATCAAATAAGCTACAGGTATGGAAAGAGGTCAAAGAAAAATACATTGAATCTGGCTAAAAGTAGACACTAAGATATTTGAAGTGATTGATTGCTATTTGAAGTGTTACATTTTTGCCCCTGGTATAATTTTATATTTGCTGGATCCCCCAGATCACCCCTCAAGTTACATTCTTCATTAATGCAAAAGGGGTTTCGTGTGTAATGAGTACAGGGCTTCTCATGCTCTGGGGGATGACTGAGTAGAAAGGGTCAGTCGTGCTGGTGCTGTTCATTCCATCTACTGCCTTCTGTCTGCGTGCCCCAGAGTCGGAGCCCTTGGCCTTTCCAGGGTGCCAGGCCCCTGTGAGACTGTGCGGAAGCCACCCTCAGACACAGACATTCGCCTGTGGGACTCCAGCCTAAACCGAGACTGTCCCCTGATTGGGCTTTCCTTTAGGGTCCCAGGAAACACTGATCTGAAAGGGAGGGGAGGCGTCCAAGTCAGAAAGAAGTATTCTCTGTGGTTGCTAGGTTGGGAGTACAGAGCCAGAGACGAGGAGGAAGGGTGGAGAAGACATGTGACTAACCTGAAATAGAGATAGTAGCTGATATCACCAGAACCTCCAAACAGATACCCCAGGACCCCTAAACATTCAGCCATGTGTACTGGTCAGGTACCTTGTGAAGTCCCCCGAGGCCTATGGACCCGGTGTTCAGCAGCTGGGAGTTCTCCTCGTGCATAATGAACTCGCTTCTCTTCCTTGTTTCTTTTCCATTGTGTATGCTACCAAATTAGGTAGGACAGCAAGTCGTCTGAACTCCAGAAATATAAGGTATAAAAACTGGGAAAACGATTCTCCATTAGCAGAAGAAATTGGGTGGGAGTAGATACATCTATTGAGTATTAAAAACAAGAACAACCCACACTGTTCTTAAAAACGGTTGCTCTTAATGCCCTTCAACTAATTTAAGTCAATACTGTCATGCTGTTGTGGAAAAAATATATACATGATTCTGGGTGTATTGAAAGGAATATGACATAAAAGGGTAAGAAAATAAGACTTGCATTAGTCAGGCTCATTATTGTGTCCACTTTGAGTCACATTTGAAAAAAGATTCGGGGCCCTAGCAGGCTGACACGCAAGTACAGGAGTCTCATGCCCTCCTAGCACGAGAGGGCTGTTGGCTGCAGAAGGCTAACGGGTTCCTTCCTGCTGGCCTTTCAGTCGTCACAGTCTGAGTTGTCTTTATATTCAGGGCCCACCACAGGGCCTGTCTTCACTCAGTGGGTTGTGATACTTTATTTTTTCCTTTTTACTGACTTCATTGGGGGTGACACTGGTTAACAGTATTATACAAGTTTCAGGTGCACAGTTCTACAACACATCATCTGCCCACTGTACTGTGTTCACCGCCCCAAGTCAAGTCTCCATCCATTGCCATTTATCTCCCCTATTACCCCCCCCCCACAAACCCCCCGTGAGCAACACACTGTTGTCTGTTGCAATACTGTAAATGACCGACGTGTGTGGGGACCTTAGTGACACTTCTGTGATGGGCTCAGCAGGAGTAAATAGAGTCAGGTAGAACTGGAGGACATAGGTACACAATAAATAAATGTATTGGCTGATTGATAGGAAAGACCATCTCAATTGCCAAGGCGATAAAATAGATGAGTGGCTAGCTGAGGGAAGTGATGCAATCTTTGGTTGGGATCTCTTTCAGGACAAGACCAGGTAGGTCTGTTTGGGATGGCAGAAACATTTGTTGATTTGTGCAGCAGACACGGAGGGGCCTGCTTTGCTAGGGGCTCACAATCTGGTAGAGGAGGCAGGATTCACCACAGGGTCACACATATGATCAGTACCGGGGGACCTCGTCACTCCGAGCTGCCATCCAAGAGGCTTCCTGATGGAGGTGATGTCTGCAGTGACTCCCGAAGGCCAGCGCTCGAGGAGTCAGCGAGACAAGGGAGGCAAGCGCTGTGCTGAGGGGCCAGGCAAAAGGAACAGCATATGCAGAGGCTCAGAGCTGTGAGGGGTGGAGGAGGGTGTGGGGAAAGGCATGATGGGACACGAGGAAGTGGAGGGGTCATGGATAACAGAGGCCGAACGCCCCAGCTTGTTTGCCTGGAGATGTCTCCCTGGGAAGCCAAGGTGGCAGGATGTACACTTAGAAAGATCAGTGCAGTGAGGAGAATAAATGGGGGTGGGGTGGATGAGGGGCCAGGTCAGGCCAGGTAAGGAGACCAGGTAGAGAAAGCTGCTCTAGTCACACACAGTAAAGAAATGATAGGGACACCTTTGGCAGTGGATTCAAGAGAGGTTAGCAGCCCTGGCCAGGTAGCTCGGTTGGTCAGAGCGTCCACCCGATACACCAAGGTTTCAGGTTTGATCCCAGGGCACACACAATGGTCAGTCAGTGAATGCATGGATGGGTGCAACAGCAGGTCTCTCTCTCTCTCTCTCTCTCTCTCTCTCTCTCTCTCTCTCTCTCTCTCTCCCTCTCCCTCCCTCCCTCCCTCCCTCCCTCCCCCTCTCCCTCTCCCTCTCCCTCTTCCTCCCTCCCTCCCTCCTTCCCTCTCCAAGACCCTCTTTCTCTAAAATCAATGAATAAAAAACTAAAAAAAAATATTTTTTAAAGAAGATATTAAAGGGGAAAGGTGAAGTAAGGAGAGAGGTGTAGGTTATTTAACAGTATCATTTGCCATGAAATGCAAGAGGAAAACCAGGTTTGGGTGGAAGATGAGGCGGCATCTGGACACGTTAGCGAGCGTATAGACAGATTAAGCAGAGATGTGAGAGGCCGGGTCAGTGGGAAGGTGGGGTATGTGGATTTGGACTTTAATTTAGATTAGCAACAGCAGTTCAGAGTCGTTACCTTTGGTGGTACCTGCTTGTGTGGAACCTGTTTCTAAAGCAGTAGATCACTCTTCCAAGTTTTTTATATGGTATTTTACATTTTTTTTCTAACTCATTTGTAGGAACACTACTTTCAAAATATAGAATAATAGAAAGAAGAAATAAAAATTATAGCTGATCCCATCACTCAAAGCCCTGCTAATATTTGTGTATATTTCCTTCCAATATTTTCCTGCCCACATGCACACACACACACGTGTGCGTGTGTGTGTGCGTGTGTGCAGAATCAGCATCATTCTTTATAGGCACCTTTATATCCTGCTTTTTAAATGTGCATTTTCTCCATCTGCTTACAAATGCTTCAAAAACATTTTTAATATTCTCTAATTTGGGAATGTTTACTTTGCTTCCTTTTTTAATAACTTCCTGAGGATAGATTATTTGCAGTGAATTCATTAAGTCAAAAGAGCTTAACTTTTTAAAGATTCTTGACACTCTTTGCCACATGGCTTTCTGCAAAATTTATACCAAATTATCCACATTACATAGCAATGAATGAAATGCCCATCTCACCATATCTTCATCAGTATTGAAAAAAAAAATCTTCAGACAAAAATGTTACATTATTTTTGGTTCATTTATTTTACAACTATTTAATTAATACGCACTCTGTGCCAGGCATGTGGCTTTTTTAAAAAAATTCTCACCTGAGAATATTTTTCCATTGATTTTTAGAGAGAGTGGAAGAGAGACAGACAGAGAAATATCAATGTGAGAGAAGCACATTGATTGGCTGCCTCCTGCACGAGCCCTCTTCAGGGCCCAGGCCAGGGAAGAGCCTGCAACCGAGGTGCATGCCCTTGATCGGAATCGAACCTGGGATGCATTGGTCTGCAGGCTAACGCTCTACCCACTGAGCCAAACTGGCTAGGCCAGGCATGTGGCATTTTTTAATTGTTACTAGTAAAGTTTAGCTTTCTCATATGTTTATTACCCATTGTTTCCTTTTGAAAACGTTTGGTTCATGTCCATTATCTGCTCTTCTGTTGGGGTGTGTCTGTTTCTATAATTTATTTGAGGTGTGCGAGTGTGCATGTGTGAGTATGCATGTGTGTGAGTGAGATATTTGGGGCAAATATTTTTCTCAATGTCTAATTTTGGCTTATAGTTTTTTGAGATCTAAAATCTTCACGTTTTATTTAGATGGATAAATGACTTTTGTCTTTTTTTCCTTTGGGACTTACTGTGTTACCTTGGGCTTAGGAATTCCTTCCCACCCAGAAGTTAGGAAATACTCTAATTTTTTTAAAAATGTGTGTGTGTGTATATATATATGTATATGTATATATCCACTCACCAAATTAAAAGTAAGGTGTGAGGAAAAAAATCCAGTGGGTTTTAGTAAATCCCCCAACGTTGTGCATTGAGTCATGTCTTTCCCTACTTAATTTTGGTGCTTCTTTTTGTATTTCAAGACCTCTTGCTGCTGTATCTAGCTGTAGGATTCCATGAGTTTTGGGGAATATTAGTACCCAAATGCAGGATGTCATAATGCTTTTTTCCAACATTGTATTATGAAAAGTCTCAAGAAAACAGTAAAGTTGAAATATTTTTTTAGTGATTCTACAATTAATATTTCACCACTTTCTTTTATCTGCTCATGTGATAATTTTCGAACCTCCCTAATCATTATTTGAACTCAGAAGTAGAATATCAAAGACATTTTTCCTAGTTCCTTTTTTCTCTAATTTGCAGGTTTGATCTCCAGGAAACTTTTAGCAATTATGTTAGTATAGTAAGATAGTGAGCACCATCACAAATACCAAGAGAAACTGCTCCCAGAATGTGTTTCTGTCTTTGAATTGTATGAATAGGGTTTGATTTTTAAGGGTTATGAGGGTTATTCACATACGATGAGTTTATTTTTCAAACATAAATCCCTATTAAGGTCCCTGTGTCCTCCAGCACAGTTCAGTTGCTTTCTGTTCTCGGGCTGGAGCTTTGAAGGAAAGGATAGCAGGGCCGCACGGTGGGCCCTGGGTGCCGTGGAGTTGGGGATGGTGAGCCTTGTCCGAGCAGGGGCTGCCTGCAGGGCCACAGTGGGCTTGGAAAGGAGACCTGCCAGCTCAGGCCACTTTCCCCGGCGGCCGCCATCACGCTGCCACGGAGCCCTTAGCATAAAGGCTGCTTTGCGTGGGGCAGCCTGTCACCCTGACCAGCCTGCCGACGTTTGTCATTGAGGGGCCCTGGTTCACGGTGAGTGATTCGGTCGAATGCACCTGAGGTACGGAGTTCAGTTACCTGTTTCCAGCCCAAGTGACGAGCACCTGGAAGTCCCATGGTTTCGAGGCCCGATGGCCTCCCAGCTCAGAGGTGGGTTTGCAGCTGTCTTAGCAGACCAGCCCGGAGCCGCCACAGCCGGCCCAGGGAACAGCACGACGCACCTTCCCTTCGCCTTGGGCTGCCGCCAGGAATCAGTGGTGGTTCGGTGTCCTGCACCGCGTCCCCCTCCCCGCCTCCGTTCCGTCTGTAAAGCCAGTTGGTTGTAGTAGATCATGTGGAAGGGTTTCCTTACCCCAGGTCTGTGATTGTGATCTAGAACACGCCGCGTAGGTCAGTGCCCACCCCTCCTCGGACGCTGGGCAGGCAGTGTTTTCCGGCTCCTCTGAACAGACTTCCCAGGATGTGGCAGCCACTGACTCTGGGCCTGGGGCTGGCATCGCAAAGCCATTAGCGCCCGCGAGAGCAATGCCAGGGCATCTGGAGGCCTTCGGCAGGAAGCCTTACTCACAGGACGCTTAGCTGACAGCTGCTGACGGGGCACATTCCCACCTCGACCTCGGGGACTCACTCTGCGGTCCCGTGTCACCTCTGGCTGCCCACAGTGAGGGGTGCCGTGGATGTTAAAAGTCTGGCCAGCAAACGCTTTGAAATTTGAGAGTAGCTACACTAACGAAATAATAATAATAATAATAATAATAATAATAATGACGCAACCTAAATGGATGTTCTAGTAACATCAATAATCAGAAGAGGCATCCTATTTGAATGAATGATTTTCAGGTAAAAAAATTAAATAGCCAGAGTTTTCCTCTTGCCACTGTCCCCTCTCACTTTTATGCCCCAGCAAGAGGCAGCAGCGTGTTGCTCCCCAAACCCACTGTGCTGTTTGCTGCTCCTCTGCCTCTGAAAACAGCACCCCATCCTCACCTGCCGTCCACCTCCCAGCACCAGCCGGTGGGCAGGGAGCTCAGAGGTGCCCACACTCACCTCTCCCAGACACGACAGCACCACAGGATGGAGTTTATTTGGCTTTCAGTGATTTACCAGGAGCCGGGGGGGCGGTGGTAGTTAGGCAGCACGGCTCTAACCTGCTACCCTCCCGTCTTCCCTGCTGTTAAAACGTAAAGAGGACCCAGGTCGGGCCCACCCTTCCCACCGTCATCGCCGTGCTGTGCCCCGGGTTCGTGAATCATCCCCTAAAGCCACAGCTGTTGAAATAAGGAAAACAAGATTGCGAGGTCATAAACGCCGTGCAGTGGGTGTGAGGTTCTCTTCCAAACCCCGTGGTGTTGGCGCTGGGAGTCCCGAGGAAGGTGTCATTAGGAACGTGAGTCACACCTGCGTGGAGCCCGGTCTCTCCAGAGGTGACTCAGGCCAGAAACAGAAATAGCTTCCAGACGAGTTTAAATTCAAACGTAACACAGCCTTTGGGTATAGTCACGGGCAGAGGGATTGTGTAACAGGTTCGTAAGGAAAGGAAGAGATCTTCGAGGTACATCTTTAACTTCTATGATCGGTCTCGTGAAGAGAAAGCCCGAAGGAAATACTCCGTGGTGTTACTCTCAGGGATTAAAAACCAACAAAAGGCACTGAAAGCCAGGGTTTAATGTCAGTCATGGAGATTTCCAGCTGCTCTCTTTAGTACGTTGATGCCGCCGCGAGCGAGCTCGTATGAGACTGAAGTGTCGCCGCTGTGACCCGCCGTGTGCTGGTCGAGACTGACACCCGGAGCTCCAGCTCACTGCGGCCGCCTTTCCTGTGGCCCCCATGCTCGGGGTCTGGGTCAACAAGGATAGTCCCTTCTGTGTTCATTCACGCAAACCGAGGTGAGAAGGGACCTGGCCCAGCACAGGGCCAGGCGGTAGGTAGCAACGGTAACAGCAGTAGCTGACGCCTTAGCCGAGCACCGTGTGCCAGGCGCTGCGCCAAGTTCTTCACCTGGTTACCTGTTGTAATAAACAGTCCCGTGTGGCAGGTGCTATGGTTATCCCCATTTTACAGAGAGAGAGCTAAGGATCAGAGAGGCCAGTCATTTCCCCCAACATCAGACAGCTCAAGGAGGAGCCAGGATCAAATCCCAGCCGTCTGGCTCCTAAGCCCAAGGCTTCCATTTGTTTCCTGTTCTGTTTTCATAAATGGCTCCTATTTGGGGGTATTGTTATCCTTTGGGGCCACTCAGTTTCTTTTGGTAAATTACCTTTTTTTTAATTTTAAAGAATCATTTATTGATTTTTAGAGAGGAGGGAAAAACATAGATGTGAGAGTGCACCATCAGTTGGCTGCCTCCTGCACGCCCCCTACCGGGGATCCAGCCCGCCACCTGGGCGTGTGCCCAACTGGGAATCGAACTGGCAACCTCCTGGTGCACATGATGGTGCCCAAGCAACTGAGCCACACCAGCCAGGGCTGGTAAATTGCCTTTTTTTTGGCAATGGTTTTCACGTCTTAGGGAAGAACGGATGCAGCCCCCAAAGCTGGGCATTTTTGTGCCACGTCTTGGTCACCTGGTTGTAGCTTGTTATTAATGGTGCATATCATCATAACCGCCCATGACTCCAACCAACGCGCTGTTGGTTATAAGAGAGGATTCCAAAAAAGGTAATTAACAGAGAAAGCAACAAAAACACAACGTGGCCCGTGGCCCGTGATGGAATTCCTTTCTCTTGTTATTGGACATGAATAGGAGCTCGTTACTGGTGTGCCTTCCAGTCAGTGTGGGCCCATAACTGAGGTGTGCTGTCCGGCTCCGGAATCCGTCCCGCGGTGGTAGTGTTGCTGCTCGGCTGGCTACAAAAGGGCTCCGTCAGGGGAAGCTGGTTCCACCGGGCGCGGCGGGAGGGCCCTCCGTGCTCTGGTCTCATTGGCATTCCCCCATCCTGACCGCCATTTGATGGTCTCTGTTCCAGCCGAACGCAGCTGGCCATGCTTCTCTCTGCATGGAAGCTCATTCCTCTCTTCCTTTCCTAGCCAGCCACCACTGTCCCCTCATCTGACACCTCCTCCAGGCAGCCTTCCCTGACTGCTCAGGGTCCCTCATGCTCTGCTTACCCTATTGTGTGCATGCATCATACGAGGTCCTCACTTCCCGTTTCTTACATGTCTTCCCTGACGCGCATTGGCCTGGGAAGAGCCAGGATTGGCGTTTGGATAAACACCCTGACACACGTTTGGGAGAGAGACAGCGGTAGAAACGACGTGGAAACTGGCAGTACAGTGTCTGGTGTCGACCATTTAGGAGGCACTTTCACGTGCATCACCTTAGAGTCCTCACAGCAGCTCTGGGAGATGGAGCCTGGATCCCAGGGCACCGACGTGCCAACAGCAGCTCTCCCGGTGCACGTGCGGTTAAGGGGTAAAGCCAGGACTTGAGCGTAGGTCTTCTGACCCAGTCCTGTGCTCTCAGACCCTGAGAACAGGCCAAGGCCAGTCTGTAAAAGGGGTAGTAGGATCCGTCACAAAAGCGTGTCATTCTTGTCCTGACCTCTGAGCCAGTGGAAGAACGGGCAGATCTTCATTTCTCGCCCCTTCCTCCCCCACCCCCACGTTTCCAGTGAACACCTCACGCTGGCACACGGTGGGCCCTCTCCACGTTCCAGGTTGTTGTCAGGGTGAACCTTTCATACTCACCCAGGCTGCCTGCTGCCCTTCCTGTGTGGGGGGAAGAGCTTTTGGGAAAGTGGAGAACCGGGCGGTTCAGGTCAAGCCCCTGAGCAGAGTGAATAAGTAAGATCGTGGTGCATTAGGGGAGCTGGAGGTGGGAGGTGTGTGTGCGCGCACGAGGGTGTGAGTGGGGGGCCGGCCGGGTTGGCCAGTCAGAGGCTGTAGAGAGGGTGTTGGCCGGGAAGGCGGGAAGGGCTGTGCAATTAAGCAGTTGAACAGATGTTGATAACAGAGTGGGGTGTTCTCCCCAGCCCTGGGTGGGGGGTGGGAGGAAGTGAGCCAGCAGCACACTCAGAGCTGTATATGAACCACTCCCCTGTATGGGGGGCCCGCATCCTTTCCACAAGCAGGTGACCCAAGGAATGTAGTGTCATTAGAGGACGGAGAGCGAGATTTGGGGCAGCATTTCCTAAACTTTAAAAATTCAGAGTTTAATTCTCAGCCCTGCTCTGTTCTAGGTGCTCCTGGCAATGTTGTCAAAGGAAGGAATTTTAGATAGATAGATAAATTGATTGATTGATTTCAGAGAGTAAGAGAGAGAGAGAGAAACATCAATGGAGAGAATCATTGACCAGCTGCCTCCTTCACGCCTCCTACTGGAGATCAAGCCCACAACCTGGGCGTGTGCCGTTGGCCAGAGTCAAACCCAGGACCCTTCAGTCCGAAGACTGACGCTCTGTCTGTGAGCCAAACCGGCCAGGGCTCTCAGGGAGGGGTGTTTAATTTCAGAGAGAAGGTAATGATGCTACCACAATAGAACCTTAGACTAGGTTCCCAAATCCCTCCAGTGAGTCAGTGTCAGTTATCTGCACCTGGTTGTTTGCAGTCAGACGATACACCAGCATTTATTATGGCTTTATTGGCTGGGCTCAAGGTCAGGAAGAGATGCAGATGTGATTAGAGGTGCCTCCCACAGGACATTCGGAGGTCAGAGCAACTCAGGGAGGTCCACCTGGGCCAGTGGTCGGCAAACCGCGGCTCGCGAGCCACATGCGGCTCTCTGGCCCCGTGGCATGGGCCACGAAGTTTCCATCGCCCTGAACGTGCGCGCCCGCACGTGGTACTTTGTGGCAGAGCCACACTCCAGGGGCCAGTTTGCCGACCCCTGACCTAGGCTAACGTCATTGTTCATTCATTCACTCAGCATACATTCCTTGAGCACCTGCTGTGTGCCACGCACTGGGTAGCACTGAGATGATGATGATAGTGAAGAAAAAACAGACATGACCTCTGTCATCACGGAACAGCTGGTGAGAAGTCGGGGTACGTGCTGCGAGGGAGGAGGTGCCCTGAGGTAAGCGGCCTTCCTCCCGAGAGGTTCGCTGAGGGGTGATTTCCCAGGGTGAGAGCTGCAGGATGAGGAGGAACTGTCGGAGGAGGAGTTGGGGTGAGGGTTCCCTACATAGACAACAGCACATTAAAAGGCGCTGGGCCGGGCCAGTGTGGCTCAGCGGTTGAGCGATTCCTGGTCAGGGCACATGCCAGGGTTGTGGGCTTGGTCCCCAGCAGGGGGCGTGCAGGAGGCAAGCGATCTATTGGTGATTCTCTCTCATCATTGATGTTTCCATCTCCCTCTCCCTCTCCCTTCCTCTCTCTGAAATCAATAGAAACATTGTAAAGAATGGCTCTGGAGTGGGGAACGAGGTTGGCTTTGAGGATGGAGGAGGCAGGTGTGGCCCAGGATGAGGGAGCAGCAAGCAGGTGCGGCCCTCCCAGGCCGTCAGTGGGTCCTGTGAGCGGCCCCAGCCGAGGGCGTCCCAGAGGCTGCCTGCCCCTTCCCTCTTCCTGTTGTCACCTGTGGAGGGAATAAACAAGGAGAGAAGATGAAAGCAAGTCTCAGTGAACCTGTAGCCAGTCGTCATTTCAGGTACCAGAAAGCTTGCAGACACGCCCCAGGGGCTGTCCAGTGGCTCCAGTGCGAGTGGCTGTAAGGCAGATGCCGGCTCGCTCTGCCTGGGCCACTCGGACCCGCCCTGGAGCCAGAGGGTGGCGGTGGGCACAGGGCGTCGGGTTGAAAAACAAAAATCTCGGTTGATGCTGAAAAGTGCACCTGGGTTGTTGGGCCCGGGAGGCTCTGGAAGATCCTCCACTGCGTGAAGTGGACCTGACCCCCAGGGGGCGTCCTCGGCTCTTTCTGATGTCAGGACCCCTCAAGTTTGGGAAGGCAAAGGGGCCGGCAAGGTGGCCGCAGGCTGTGCCCGCCGGGACCGGACATGGGGGGGCAGGCTGTGGAGCCAGCACGTCCCCCCCTCTTTCCCTGCACTCTCCGGGCACCACCTCTCCCCTCGTTTTAGAAGAAATGAACTTCGAACGTAGAAGGAAGAGAGCGCTTGATGCTGTGTACACAGCGTGGTCAGAAGGATCGCCTTCTAATCTTTTACTGCCCGCGGGGCAGGTGGTGCGGGAAGCTGCTGGCAGGAGGGGCTGTTTTCTCAGGGCTGGTTGTGCAATGAGAGTGTGTTTGAAGCTGCAGGAGGTCCGAGCGGCTTGCCCACAGGCATGTTACGCAGAAGTCTCCCTCCATGCGATCCTGTTTGCTGGGTGTCGTTGGGAGTGTTGTGCCCACAGTTCACTGGAGCTCTGGGCTGCACACGTATGCCCATTCTGTAGTTAAAGTAGCGCTTTTTCTAAAAAGGACTCGACTGCCCTGGCCGGGTGGCCCAGCTGGTTGGAGCGTCGCCCCGGACACCAAACGGCTGTGGGCTTGATTCCCGCTCAGGGTGCCTTTGTGAGGCAACCAATTGATGTTTCTCTCTCACCTTGATCTCTCTCTCTCTCTCTCTCTTCTCTCTCTCTCTCTCTCTCTCTCTCTCTTTCTCCCTCCTTCTCTCTCTTTCTCTCTCTCTCTCTTTCTCCCCTCCCCCTCCCTTCCTCTCTCTAAAATCAATAAAAAAAAAATCCTCGCTGAGGATTAAACATTTTTTTTTAATAAAAAGAGGACTCTACTGTCAAAGCTCTCCTGAGATGCCATCTGAGGTAGCTCCTTTCAGCAGCTGTTTGTGAATGGGTTGCTGTTGTAGCCTAACCGTGACTCGTGTCTGCGGAGAGGAGACAGGGGATGCTCTGTCTCTGTCCAGTGGTGACGTGGAGGTAGACGGTGACTGACGAACAGGTGCTGGGGACCGGGCTGTGCTGAGCTTGCGTCTGGGGCCGTGACCAGACGTGACCAGACGGTGAAAGGAGAAGTGAGGGTATTTTTAGCCGTCAGGGCTGCTCGGAAACGTTGGTTTTCCCCGGTCCAGGGGCTCCCAGGGAGCGGCAGCTGTGCGCTCATTCGCTCCAAGTCAGTGTCCACACATTCTGCTTCTGTTCGATACTTTGGCACATGCGTGGGGACTGGTGAGCAGCTGATTTGATGGAGTAGCTTTGAAACCCACACAGTTCAGCTCACATGCGTGGGGTTCCCGTGAGGGCCTCCGAGAGGACCCCTTGGCCCGGGGACCACCCTTTCCCTCGGCTGGTTTCCCTGGAAAGGGGGTGGACGACACCCTTCACTGCGTCCTTCCCTGTGTTAGGGGATCCACGCGTGCACGGAAGCTCTGCTGTTGAGAGCCACGTGACCTCTGCAGTTAGGGTCTCACCGTTCTGGGTGCACCAGTTTCAGCCACTACCCCTGTTAAGTCAGCTGAGGACTTGGGTGCAATTTTAGAGACATGGTAAAGGGAAGGGAGTCGGCCTGGGCTGGGTCAGCTGTCTCTAGACTTGCCTTTGCAGGCTGAGGGAGAGCACTCAGCCACTGGCACACAAGGGCTTTACCCCCTCTGGCCACTTCTGGTTTCCTGGCCATGGTTGTGTTTGAAGTGCCTGCAGGCCGTCCAAGCCAGTGCTGCCAACCCCGGGTGTGTGGACGAAGGACCGGGGTGGGGTTGGGAGGCCGGCCTCTTGGCTCTGAGTCCCAGCTGGGCCACTCACTGGCTGTGAGCCTCTGGGCACATTAAAGTCACTTCCTGCCTTTGTGCTTCAGTTTCCTCGTCCGTGGGATGGGAATGGTGGCGGTACCCTCAGGGCTGTGCCGGCCCCAATGGGTTAATCCCTGTGGAACGCCCGCCAGGGGCTTGGCCTTTCCTGGGGTGAATCACAGCCTGCATTCCAGGTGACAGTCTGTTACCCGTTCTCCTGCCTCGCGGGCAGCTTTGCCTCCGAGTGGCAAACACGAAACGGCCAGCGTGTGCACCGTCGGTCAGAGCGCGTGGAAGGACCAGGGGAGCCGAGGGGTCGGGATGGGTTCGCGAGGCCCATCCGACGGGGCAGCGGGGCTCCGGGGCCCCTCCCGATGTGGGCACGGCAGTCCTGGCCTCCCAGAGAAAGCGGCCGCTCTGGGCCCCGCGTGGAACCCGTGCCCAGCATCTCCCCGGGATGGCTGCGCGGCGGACACGCCTCAGGTAGGCAGCTCGCTGGCCCGGCGTCGGCCTCCCGGGCAGCACCGGCCGGTTCTCCTGCACTTTCGGGGCCTGTCAGACTCCTGAGTTCCACTCTCAACCTGCACTGGCTCAGGCTCTCCGCACTCGTGTGGAAACAGCCTGGAGAGGTGGGACACCGGTGTCTGTGCTGTGTCTCCCCCTTCCCCTTCCACACACACACACAGGCTGGTATCTCATGCCTTCCATGGAGAAACGCGCGTTTGTGCGGGGGGAGCTGTCTCCTCCTCAGAATCTGCTCGGGGGTTCTGACCAGCTGGGGCGAGCTCCCTTCTCTGAGGTCGGTGTGGTTCCCGCCAGGCTCCCACAGAGCATCGCACCTTCAAAGCGGCGGTTCTCAACCTGTGGGTCTCCAGCCTGGGGGTCGAACGACCTTTTCACCGGGGCCGCCTAACACCATCCTGCATATCAGATATTTACATGACGACTCATAACAGTAGCAACATTACAGTTATGAAGTAGCCACGAAAATAATGTTATGGTTGGGGGTCACCACAACATGAGGAACTGTGTTAAAGGGTCGCGGCATGAGGAAGGTTGAGAACCACTGCCTTGAAAGGCTGCCAGCCACCTGGGGAGTGGGCAGGTAAGGGGCATCTGCGACTCTGGGGCCAAACTGGTGAGCAGTCTGGGAGGAGGAAGCCAGGGGGAGGGCAGACCAGGTGGTGCTGATTACCTTGCAAGTCACAACCCCGGACTTGCGTGAGAGTTCGGTGCGCTAAAAGGGGGGACCACCTTGAATAGATAAAATGCCTGACATCAGTTTTACAATGAACTAGACTGTGAGAAGGGTAAATGTCCTTTATCACTCAGCATTGTTAGTTCAAAAAACTAGAAAAGGCCGGCCCCTTCTGTGGTCCAAACCAAGGGCTCCCAGTGTTTTTCAAACAAACCTGGAAATTCTTTCCCTGGCCTGGTGGGGCTGGGCCGCTGGAATGGCTGTGTGAGGCTGCCACCTTGTGGCCAGTGCCAGGCAGTGCGTGTGTGACCTGTTGCTGGATCCTAAATATATTTTTATTTGTTTTACAGAGGAAGGGAGAGGGAGAGAGAGATGGAAACATCAGTGATGAAGGAATCATTCATCGGCCGCCTCCTCCACGCCCCCTACGGGGGATCGAGCCCACAACCCGGGCATGGGCCCTGACTGGAACGAACCCTGGACCCTTTAGTCCGCAGGCCAACGCTCCATCCACTGAGCCACACTGGCTAGGGCTGAACTATATTTTTAAAGGTCTTTTGCAAAGACTTTTCTCAGTTGCTCTCACCACACATGTAATTCCATCTCCGGGGCTTTGGTTCTGTCTAAGCCAGTGATGGCGAACCTATGACACGCGTGTCAGAGGTGACACGCGAACTCATTTTTTTGGTTGATTTTTCTTTGTTAAATGGCATTTAAAAATATAAAATAAATATCAAAAATATAAGTCTTTGTTTTACTATGGTTGCAAATATCAAAAAATTTCTATAAGTGACACGGGACCAGAGTTAAGTTAGGGTTTTTCAAAATGCTGACACGCCGAGCTCAAAAGGCTCGCCATCACTGGTCTAATCTGTACTCTTTGGACTCCAGTGACCGCCTCCCAACCAGCTTCCCGGCGGCCTCTGGACTGACTTTCTAGCATGTGGATCAGATCTGATCGTCTTTTCCTTACGTGCAGCCGTCTAAAGGCCCTTCCTTTTCCAGGTTCCAGCGCCGCCCTGGGAAGACCCCGAGGCCAGTGCCCTGCCCAGACGGCGTCTCTGCAGACACGCGTCCCTCTTCCTCCTTCCTCGCCTGCCCCCTGCCGACACCTGCCGGCTCTCCGCCTCATCTCAGGTATCACCCCCAGGAAGCCCTCTGGATTGAATGAGATTGTGTGATGTCATAACAACATAATGTGACAGGAGAGGGAGGAAATGTGAGGGGACGTGACACACCGCATCGTAACCGGCCTCTCCTTCCTCTCCCACAAGACTGGTGACTTGAGAGAGGGGACTTTGACCTCCGGGCGCAGCGTCTGGCACGGAACGGCCGCTCACTGACTGTGAGGAGGAGCAGAGGGAGGGAGAATAAAGCCAGGCAAAGGCCCGCGTCTCCAGGTTTCCTCCTGGGGATGCGCGGCCCTCGGACGTAGGAGCTGTCACTCGGCGAGCAGCGATTCATCACTCCCCTTTGCACTGTTGTCTCCGCTCAGCCATCCCACTGGCAAGTGAATCTCCGTTACGGGAGAGTCAGGTCCTCCAGCCTGCAGGCCGGGGCCTCCTCACACCACCCAGCCACCGGCTCACACCACTGCTCTAGATGCCCTGAGTACCATTTGTGTTCTAGAACTCGGGGATTATCTTGCTGGTGAAGGGAGTTATTTAAGAGGCCGCGTGGCAGAAGCGCACCTAAAATGTCAGCTAAGACCTGTGACACCTGTGGGTCCCCGTGGAGCCGTCCAAGAAGAAGGCATTGCCTTGTGCCTGCCGGGAGCTGACGGTCCGGCTGGTGCTACACGGGAGGTCACGAGAAAGCAGAATGAGCCCGTCACCAGGCAGCGTGTGATCAGTGGCCACAAAAGGGCCCCAGAACGGGATGGGGATTAAACAGGAGGATGCGTGTGAAAGTGCCTCGCCCTCCACACCTCCTGGCCCAGGCGGGCCGCCGTCGGCTCTCACACAGGACTCCGCTCCACTTCCTGCTCCCCAGGGACTCGCCCCTCGAGAGAAGGCATGGCCACCCCCCGGCCTCATGTGCCCACCCCGCCGGGAGCCCAGCTGCTGAGCTAGTGAGGGGGATGCGCCCTGAGGTTTAGTTAGCACCCAGGGTCCCCGAAACACTCCCCGTCTCCCTCCGGTCTCACCTGTTCCTCCTTTAAGCCTCTTCTCCTCCTTCACAATTCAGCCCAGGCTGAGTTGCCGCTCCCTCGTTGAAGGGTTTGTGCACGGGGAATGGGCAGAGGGAGTCCCCCGTGGAGCAGCGCGGAGCCGGGCCCCTCTCCCCAGCACCTGGGCCCCTCTCCCCAGCGGAGCAGGGCAGTGAGGGGCTCACGGTGGCTGGAGCCGCGGGCGTGTTGCTGGGTGGAGGGAAGGCCCTGAGCGCTCGGCGCTCCCTGCTGGGGAGGCCACACAGGCACTCCTGTGTCTTGTGGGCAGTGGGCTCCTTTCCTTACTTATGAAAACCATGGTGACTTGATCAAGAGGTGTGTAAAGGGGGAGCTGCCCTCCGGCCCCCGCTGTCACTGTACGTCACAGCCTGGGGCTCCCGGGGCGACCCAGGCACGCGGGACCCCGTGCCAGCCAGGCCCTTCCTGCGTCTCCTGCCCCGCCTGTGAGCAAGGCCCTCTCCTCGGGCTGCCCTGGCCCTGGCCCTGAGCTGTGAGCCCTTCGGGTCCCTGCAGTTCTGTTCCGTTCTGTGCCTCTGCCCTCCCGGCGGGTGGTGACCCGGGAGGTGGCAGCGCCCACGCAGCAGGTGGCCGCCAGAGCTGAGTCATTGCCCTGGGAACCGTGCCCTGGTGAGGCCGGCTCGGGAGCCCGCGGCGCCCGCCCGCGGCGAGAGCAAAGGGCTGGGGCTCTTCCTGCACCGAGGGGGCCACCAGGCTGGTGAGGAAGGGAAGGGAAGCCACTTGAGGAGCCGAGAAGGAAGGTGCCCCGGCGGCAGGCCCCGGCGGATGGCGGTGGCCAAGCACAGAGTGTCTGCTCTCGCCGTGACAGTGATGGCCGTGGCTGTTGTATTTAAACTCTCCAAACCCACCCGTTTAGGGATAGCTTTAAAAATGGGGTGAAGAGGCTCTCAGATGCTTCAAGGTGCTCTCTGGCCTGTGAATTAAAGGAGCGTAGGCAATAAAACGATAGAGAGAGATCCAAACTGTTGCTACTCTAGGTAAATGAGCAACTGAGGTTGAGGGTTTTAAAAAACGTAAAAGTTCTTTACTATTCATAGGTGCTCTGATGGATGCTGTGCTTAAAAATGATGCCGCTTGTATTTCATTTCCAGAGAGGACAGACATGTGGTGTTGCTTTTGAAAGGAGGTTTTTAAAAGGAAAAGGAGAGCCTGGTTTGTTGACTACACCAGGGAACAAGAGGTGACCTCAGTCTGGAAAACCAGCTGGCCCCCCCCTCTCCGTGCCCCGCAAAACAAGCCCTTTGTCAAGCAGCAAAAGGCGGGCCAGTCTGATCAGCCAGTCATCGTTTCAGCTGACCAGGATTCTTCAAGGAAACAAAGCAAGAGGCGCTCTGCGTTTTCACAGCTGAACAGAGCGCTTAGGAAACGCCGCCAGCTCGCTCAGCGCCCACGAGGCCATGAGAGCGTCTGGTGACCGTTAGTCAGGGGCCTGAGTGCAGAGGCTGGGGGTGGGTTAGCCGTGCCGCCGCCGCGGCCAGCGCGCAGGACTGGAGAGAATAGAATCACGGCTCTTGCTTTGTGAGCACGGAATTTAACTTAAAAAAAGTTTAGCCCTCGCTGGTTTGGCTCAGTGGATAGAGCACCGGCCCTCGGGCTGAAGGGTCCCGGGTTCGGTTCCAGTCAAGGGCACGTGCCTCGGTTGCCGGCTCAATGGGGCCCATGCAGGAGGCAACCAATCCATGTGTGTCTCGCACGTCCTTGCCTCTCCCCCTCCCTGCCACTCCCTCTAAAATCCCCTGTGAGGATTAACAACAACAAAAGGGGTTTTTTTACACATTTCGTGCCCAGTTAATCCTGTGGCGCTGGGGAATCCCCGGAGGCAGAGGGGTGTGTGCCCTGTGACCACCGGGGGGCCGGGGCGGTTGCCTTAGGTCGGGGAACTGTGAGTTGTCAGTTACGCTGCGACCTGCGACCAGAGGTGCGCTTTCTCCTTCCACTTCCCGTTTGCTCTCACCGGCACTGTAGGATGAAAAGTCAGCCACACAGAAATCCCTGTGTTTCTGAGGCGTCGTAAGAACGGAGGCAGATTCTACCAGAAACCAGGCCATTTCGGGGCCCTACGTCTGTATGATTCCAGGTCAGTGAGGCCTGAATCGAGATGCATGTGGCAGTCGGAGGTCAGTTGATTCTAGAAGCCACGCCAGTCCAGAGACTCATGGGAATTTGGGAGGGCAGTTTGGGGAGAGGGGATCTTAAAAAGAGGGAAGCTTTCGTCTTTATTTTTTGACTTTGTGTGGGGTAGGAGAGCTGACCTGCTTTTGGGTAGAATTTGCAAATCAGTCAATCCCGGCGACCCTCCCGAGAGATCAGCGGCCGGTTGGATGCGCCCAGCCCTTAGGGAAGTGCGTGGACAGTACCGTGGTGCCGGCACCGAACACCGGGCAGCACGCAGGCGCGGGCGGGGTAAGGGCAGGCGGCGGTGAGAGCTCGGCCGGGCCCGGTGTGTTTATCCTGCCCTCTGCAGTCGGAGCCAACATTCTCGCTGGTCTTGAGTGACTGAGAATGTTTCCCTCTCGGCCGGTCGCCGTCCACACACGGCCTGGCGACTAGAACCCCTCAGGCGGGGTCCGAGCAGAAAGCAGCCCGACGCCCCATGTCGTGTGGGTTTCAGAGCAAAGGCGAAGCCGTGAAACACAGCCTGCTTGTTCCGGGGTGAAGAGACGGACCTGGGGGCCCGGGGCTGCCAGACACCCGGGTGGGAGGGGAGGCCTGTCGCCCAGGCTCCTCTGGCCGCCCAGCCCCTTGTCCAAACCTCGGGAGGGGGTTCCGAGGGGCCCTCGGCCTCCAGGCTGCGAGGCCACCTGCCTTCTGAGGAATGTGACTGACGTGGGTCGGAGGGAGACCGTCACTCACCCAGGAGGAAACCAGCCAGTTAGGCACTTGTCGTCGTGGCTTCTTCCAACAGCAGCAGTAGCGTCTCTGTGTTTGCCTGGTCACAGGGTTTGGTGCCCTCTCTCTCTCTCTCTCTCTCTCTCTCCAGATGGGAGCCACACCGGTTCTTAAGAAACCAGCTGAACCCTTCCCACAGGAGGGAGAGTTGAGCAATGTTCTGAGAACACGCTGTTCTGGGCCCGGAGGAAATGCCGTCGCTAGAAGATGCTCTAGACGTGAAGGGGGCAGGGAAAGCCCGGGACAGGGAAGCGGGCGGAGCCTTCGGGACAGCAGGTGTCAGCCTCTTCCTGCCCGGCTGAGGCCTGGAGGGGGCTGGGCTCCCCCAACCCTACCCCCTACCCCCCCACCTCCCCTACTCCCCCCCCCAACACACACACAGTCCTGATGGTTCTTCTCTGGACCCCACGCCACCTCCGCCGTCCACAGGGGCCAGACAGAGGGGCACCCGGGGCGCCACAGCCCCCAGCCGGCGCCCGCCCAGCCGCTTCCCGGCCTCTAGGGAGACGGTGTGGCCTTGCTGGCACCAGGAGATGACGCCGTTCACCTGAGGAGGGAAAGCCCGTCCAGGAAAGAGGCTGTGCCCAGACCCTGCCCGGGAGCGGCCTGCGTTCTCCTGCCCAGGTGCCCGGACAGCCGCCTGCGTTTCCTTACGGTGGCGGCGCAGTGGTCAGACAGCGTCTCCCCCAGAGCGTGAGTATCCAGGGAAGCAGCTCCGGGATCTCCCGGGAGGACTGTCCCTCGTCCTGGGAGGAGCGGCAGCACGGCCCCGGTCCCGCCCCCGTGGAGGCAGAGTCCCCTGTGTGTACCGGCCACGCGGCTTTGGAGATGAGGAGCCCCGCGTCCGCCCGTCACCGGCCGCCTCCTCCTAGGCAGGCATGGGTTCTAGGAAGAGCCGAGGAGGAGGACTGCCGGCCGCCCCCAGGCCTCTTCCCGGGCGGGGGCCGCGGTCCCTGCTTCCCACGCGGCACAAGAGCGAACACCCCGGCTCTGCCTGGTGAGATGGGGGCCTCCGTGTTGGGGGAGGGGGTCGTTTAAACCCGCCTCCGCTTGGAAAGGTTCTGCTTTATCCAGTGTGTGTGCGCTTACTGTTCTCATCTAGCAAATGTTTTGGATTTAAGTCTCGGGCAAAAGTTTCCTAACAGAAAATTACACAGAAAGCTGGAAAGTGAACTAGAAAGCGTGTGTTGTTTTCTTCTTCAGCACGGCCCTCCCTCGGCGGCTCCTTTCCTGGCCTTTCCGGGGGGAGGGGAGAGGGGGGAGGGGAGGGGCGGGGGGGGGGGGCGGCCTGGGAGGCCCGCGTCCTCCTGCTCAGGCTGGGCCTGCTGTGCACTCGCCGTCGTGGGAACGTCTTCGTGCCATGCAGTGCACGTGACAGTCGTACCCATTTCCCCGCCAGTGAGCGCGTGTCGGTCCCCGGGGACCTGCCAGCCCCTGTGGCCTTCAGAGGCGTTGGGGTCTGGGAAGGGGCTCTTGTTGGGCGTCACTGAGTCACTTCTCTGTGTCCCAGTCCAATGGGCACCTGTGCACACTAGTCCCCAAGGCACCTGAGAAAGGGCTCCCAGCCCCTCGGGACCAAAAGGAACTGCCCGCCCCGCGTGGTCGACTTGCCCACCCGCTGTGGGTGGAGGGAGGAGGCCCTTGCCCACCCCGACTGGTCGACTTGCCCACCCCCTGTGGGTGGAGGGAGCAGCCCTTGCCCACCCCGACTGGTCGACTTGCCCACCCGCTGTGGGTGGAGGGAGCAGCCCTTGGGAAAGATGTTCCTGACCCCAGAGGTGCCTCACTGGTGGGCCCTGTGGCCTCTAGAGTTTCCCCTCCTAGAGTCTGCCCGTTGTCATAGTAACGGCTGTTTACTTGTCCTTCCCCCACTGCCCTGCCCTGCCTGCTCTGTGTGGACTGGTGCCTTGTCTTGCTCACCTTAGTGACCCCAGCACATGGCTTCCCACGTACTACAGTGGGGCCTTGACTTATGAGTTTAATTCGTTCCGAGACCAAGCTCATTAAGGAGCTCATTAACTGAAATTACTCTGTCAACTCAATGCAAAAAATCGGCCGAGAGACAGCTGGTATCTCAAAAAACTCGTTAGTCGAGACACTCGTAAGTCAAGGCCCCACTGTAGGTCTTAGCAGATGTTTCTCATCTCCTGCCGTCCTGGTCTCAGCTTTCCCTGTGTGTGTGTGTGTGTGTGTGTGTGTGTGTGTGTGTGTGTGTGGTGGGGTATACGTACGTGAGCTCTCTTACACACACACACCCTTTCTGCAGTCGTGTTATTCAAATCCCTTGCCATCTAACCTCCCAAAAGTCCCATTTGCCAAATTCAGTGGCTTTCCCCCCATTCTTACTGAGCTGCACCTGCCTGCTACATTCCACACGATGTCACTGTCCCCTCCCTGCCCTCCTCTCCTTTTGCCACCTGCCCAGGCCACCCCTGTGGAGCCCAGCTCGGGCCCCATCCTCTGCAAAGCTCCCCCCCACCACCACCTAGTCAGCCTGCCCCAAGCTCACCTGGCCATGAATGGCCGTCACCATTCGGTCAGAGTGAGGCCCTCCACCCACAGCGGGTGGACCTGCTCCTGTGTATTAGACGCCACCCCACAGATTGTACGGCCACACACAGGTGTGTCCACGCCCTCTACGCACGCGTTTCCGGCAGCTCCCAGGTCAGCGCTGGCTCCAGGGTCCCTCGGTGAATGTGTGAGTGTGAGTGCCGACTCGTTGAGAGGGCGGCGGCGGCGGTAGCGTGGAGACGTGGCTGTGCGGACGCACAGGCCGGGCTGCATGCTGTTTTCCCGCGGAGCCTGGTCCCGCCCTGTGTGTGTGTCACTCCCGCCTTGCTTGCTCTGTGCCCTCGGAGCCCTGTCTGCCTGCCGCGTGGTGAACTCTGCATCAGGGGTGGGGAAGCAGAGGGAAACGGTTGGGACACCCTCACCCGTTTCACAGCCCGTTTGTCCCTCTGCAGGCGCTTGACTCTGTGTTGGAGCGCCTGTGGCTTATGTGCCACGCGCGCCTCCAGAGCAGCCCAGACCCAGCCTCTGGGCACCGACGCCCAGCGTTCGTCTCTCACACCAACTTTAACATCTTGGTTGTACATGCTCTCGACACTTTACCCCAGATGCCAGCTGCGCTGTCCCACGGGGGGGGGGCAGGAGGGCGGGGCCGACCGTGACTGCAGTCATATATGCACCCCGTGTTGTGAGGGAGTTGGGAGCAGTGTCGCAGCCTGAGGATCCTTACTCCCACGTTGTCAACGAGGAAACTGCGAGGCTGCGTGACAAGTGACAGGGGACGCTGGGGTCCAGGTCTCTGACCCCAACGCGTACCCGTGCTGCTGTCTCTGCTCCGTCTGCATGTGCCGCTGCCGGCAGGTCACTGCGAGGCCCTCGGCGTTAACAGGGCAGCGCCCAGGAGCCCAGACACGCGGGCGCTCAGGGGAAAGGCAAGGGAAGGGGCAGCTGCGATCGGTGGGCTTGATCCCCAGCAGCGGTTGGCAGGCAGCTTCCGCGGCCTTGGCGGCTCTGGAGGAGGCTGGTGGGCGCCTGAGCCTCCTGCGGGGGGAGGGGCGCTGCTCTGCGACGGGCTGTCCTGAGGGCTGGCCTGGACGCCTCCAAAGCAGAGGCTCCCCAGGGCAGCGGGCCCACTGGCTGCCGCGCTCTGCCCGGGAGACGGGTCCGGTACAGGCCTCGTCCGGCGCTTGGACGGCAGGAGGCTCGGCTCCAGGGCGAGGCAGGGGTGTTCCCGGGAAGCTGAACGTGCACTCGTCAAACTCACACCCTCCCTGTGGGGAAACCTGACCACCAGCTCGCTGTCTTCTGGACCGAACCCTTCACAGCAGCCTGAGTGACCCACTCCGAGTACTCGTCCAAATGCTGCGAAGCCCCCAGGAGACGGCGCCCTCTCCAACCCCCAGGCCCGCTCCTTGTCCTCGGGGTCGGGCAGTCTTGGAAACGAGCTGTTGTTTTATAACAGCCTTTAAGTATTCCGGAATCGTGACTTGGGTGTTACGGTTACCCTGATAGGTCTCCCTTCCCGTTGGTACGTCTCAGCTAGACCACGATCGATGTGTTTTTCTGTTGTAAGACACGACGGACTCTCACCATGGCTTTTCTCTTCCTGCTCAAGATCCCGCTGAATTTCAGCCTCGACTCTCCAGGCTCTTCCCAACAAGGTACGTCCCTGCTCCGGCGGAGTCCCGACCTGTGTGAGCGTCGCCGCGGCAGCACACGCTGGGTCGCACTGGGCTGGAAGGTCACACCGTGAGCACAGTTTGTTCTGGGTCACGGAGCGGCATGGCCAGCCCGTGTGCTGGTACCGTGGCCTTTCGTCCCTCCGCGGCGCTGTAATCATTAACTGAGAGGTCGCAGTGGGCGGTAACTTGCCAGGACGGACTTTCCTTCATCGCAGGGTTGAGTGGCTCGGCCTCCCTGAGCTCCAAGCCCCTTGGCTGTAGCGCAGGGACCCCGCGGCTGTGGCAGGTCACCGGTGCGGAAGCCGACAGCGTTCCCTGGAGCCATCAGTTTTCAGAAACAAAGACCCGACAGGCCGGTCGCCTGCGCCGTGGTGGAAGGTGGGTCGCAGCTCCACGTGAGCCCGTGCAGGGAACGGAGCCTGTGGTTGCAGCTCAAACTGCCCTCCACCTGGTTCCCAGGGCGGAAGGGGAGCTGTGCTCGCGGGCCAGTGCTGCCCTCTGCTGGCCCTCTGGCGCCAGTGCTGCGGCAGCAGGAGGCTGCAAACCCCATTTGGAAAACAGGAACTCCCTCCTACCTTCTGTGCAGGCTGCTTCATGCCCGTCTCCTGCGGTTGGAGCTGTAGGGGATGCCATGTTTCATGTCACCGTCATCTTGCCGATCAAACCTTGGATGCCTGTGAAATGCGCACCGGAGGCCTGAGCCCTGCACGCACAGGGACTTGCCCAACGCATGTCTTAAGCAGGGAAGAGAAGGTGCTGCTTGTTTGTCACTCTTTTTTTAATCCCTGTCTTTATGACGCCGGTACAGTGACCGGAGGAAAAGCTGACTTTTATTTCCTCTGTGGCTCGGCTGGTTTCCTAAGGGCTCACCTATCATTTCCGTTCCCGGTGCGGGTCTCCTAGCAAAGGCCCCCGAGGTCCCTGTGCTGGAGATGCCTGCCGGCGGGTTGCCTGCCTTCACACCCCTGCCTGGTGGAGGCTTGTGCTCCTAAGTCAACCTCAAGGGAGCTGGGTTTTATTTTGTCCCAGGAAATGTTTTTTTCAAATGGCCATCGTGTTTGGTCTCTGTTCCTTTTCTCTTAAACGCTCAACTCCCAACTCAGCATCAGAAGAAGGCACAGCACGGACTGCCGCCTGGCATGGTGAGGGGGACAGGCAGGACTGTGGCCATGTAGCCACCCCTTGCCGACTGTTTACATTGTTCCGTTTCTAGTTCAGGCTGCTTCCGTTAATTTTCACACCGACGCTGTGCGATAGGTACCGTGATTACCCTGATTTCACAGACGAGGAGACTGAGACGCCGAGAGCTAGAGGAACGTGCCCAAGGTTGTACAGGGTTGACCAGGCGTCTGCCTGGACCGCCTCGCCACCTGGCGGCGTAGAAACGGGAAGCAGCAGGCCAGCCCGCTGGGCTGTCTTGGAGACAGCATTGCAGCCTTGCCCTGGTCGCGTGGGTGTTCTTGAGCACTGGATACGCTCTTGATGGGAGCCTCCTTAAGATGAGTAGGGAAACAGGGCCTTGGAGAAGGGGTGACTTGCTTAAGGTCACACTCGGGGCCAGCAGCACCCTCCTAGCTCCCCAGGTTCTCCTTCCTCCTGTCTGTGCTGACCAGGACCAGAGCTGGAGTGACGGTTTGCTCATGTGCTCACGGCGAGACCCTGAAACTCGAGCCAGGGTGTGCTCGGAGTTCCATGTGGCCACGGGCAGGTTGCCGGTTAGTCTCCTTAAAGCACCGAGCGGCAGGTATGACGGCTCCGGGCCTGGGCTCGGAGTCAGGCCAGTGGGGGTTTGCATGCTGGCCATGCCTTTCACGACTTGTGTGGCAACGGCAAGAACAGTGATTTTCCTTCCGTGTTAACTTGGTAGCCAGTCTCCTCGTGCAGATCGGCCTCTTGATTTAGAAGCTGATGTGGAAACGGGCCCTGGCTCAGGATCTCTGTTCAGCGTGTTCTGTTTATATCACTTCATGGCCACTTACCAACTGGGTACCTCAGTTTCCCCCCAAGAGCTTAAAAGCCGCAGGAAAGTGTAGGCAGTGGTCCCTCTGTCATGCCTGTCGGACGGGGCTCACGGGAAGGGACACTGATGCAAAAAGATGCTCCCACCTGCGCTCCTCCCTCTATGGACCGTTCAGAGCATGTTTGCAGGATGAGACGGGCAACGTGCCATGTCCGCTTGTGTCTAAGGGAGCGCAGCAGTGTGGTTGTGTGTATAGGTGTGTGTGTGTGTGTGTGTGTGTGTGTGCGCGCGCGCGCACATACGGGCGTGACATCCATTCAATATATGAGATAAGAAGGATATTACCAGCTATAAGTAAAAGAAACCCATCCTTTTGGAAAATTTTTTCCTCATAGCTGAAGTGTCTGTCATTTGGAAAAAACTAAGTGGCGAAAAGCTGTGACTAGTCATTTATAAAAATAAGCAGACCTTTTCGTTGTGGATTTTAGATTTCTTAACGGATGCGAACACTCTGGCTCCATCTTGCAGACCTGGTCACTGATATTATGATACAGTAGCCCACGCGGTGGGCCACGAAATTAACCCCGGAATCGGTGACCTAGTTTCTTGAGAGTTCCAGTGTCCCTCTGGCCCGGCCCTCTTTCAGGTTTAAATGCTTCCCTTTACCGTGAAAGGGTAGCCACTGCCACTGCATACCTGTGCGCGCTTCCGTGCGGCCCCTGAGCCGCTGCATCTTCGATGACCTGACTGGCACACTTCTCTGCGGCCCCGAGTCCTGCCCCCTCGTTCCAGAGATGAGAAGCTGGCCGGGCAGCGGCAGGCCTGCAAAGCGGGTGCTGTTCCATCATGAAGGGCGAGTTTGTGTTGCCCCCCCCGCACCCCCCCCCACCCCTCCCCCGGCTTACCAGCATCCTCTGAACCCACCTGAAATCAGCCACAGGCACCGGTAATGGGATGTTCTTCCCACACTCAGAGCTGGAGTGCAAGTGAGGGTGAGGTGTGAGGAAAGGCAAAAAGGAGGAACTAAGTTCTGTTAATTTATTTAAACCTGGAGCCCACTTTCACGGGTGACGCTGTCATGATTAAACGAACACTGGGCAGGGGAGCGTTTTGGCTGAAAGAGACCAAAGAGCCTGAGTGCGTCAACCTTGATGGGATCTCGGTTTGCAAACAAACAAAAAACTATAAAGTATATGTTTCTGAGAAAGGGCCTCGCTTTTCAGGACGGCCTCATTTTGTAGACATCCTCGAGAAGGTGGGAGTCTCCGAGGGTCAGGAAGGTATTCAATTTTCTTTCCAATGATTCAGCCAAACACAAACCTACCTTACATATAGATGACACAGCTAAAGCAAAACTGGCAGACATGAACCACGGTTGAACTTGGGTGGTATGAGTGTAAGATTTCATCCCATCATCACTCAAATGTGAGGTATACCTAGGATGGTTCATAGTTTAAAAAGGAAGGCACCTGCCTTTAGCAGGGCGGCCCAGATGCAGTCGGTAACTTCTTGGATCCCTAGAACATTAAAGGGAATGGCAGTAGGCTGCCTAGTAAGATGCTGTTGAGAACTGCATGGGAAGGGGGGAAATCGTAGCAAGACTGATTGTCAAGGAGAATGAGAGTGCAAAGCCTTACCTTTGCGGGGGTGGAGGGGGGGCAGCGGGGGAGGGAAGGGAGGACAATAACAAAACCCTTGACGCAGGATGCAGTCGGAGTTCCTCCTGGAAAAACACCGGGATCTCATTAGCATCAACACGTTACTTTGCCTCTGAACTCGCCCACTGTCCTCCTCGGCCCTGAAATCACAGTTCTCCTTTGAACCAAAGTTACCTCCAAGTGAAAGTGGGAGTTCAGGAAAGGGTTTTCTTCTACTCCTGCCAGAGTGCCTGCTCGCTGTGCACACCTCTGTGAGCGTGAGGCTCCTCAGCGCCACCTCTGGCTGTCCTGTGCCCAGGTGTTCTGACCCCACAGTGACCTCTGGCTGTCCTGGGCCCAGGTGTTCTGACCCCACAGTGACCTCTGGCTGTCCTGGGCCCAGGTGTTATGACCCCACGGTGACCTCTGGCTGTCCTGGGCCCAGGTGTTCTGACCCCACGGTGACCTCTGGCTGTCCTGCACCCAGGTGTTCTGACCCCACGGTGACCTCTGGCTGTCCTGCACCCAGGTGTTCTGACCCCACGGTGACCTCTGGCTGTCCTGCACCCAGGTCTTCTGACCCCACGGTGACCTCAGGCTGTCCTGCGCCCAGGTCTTCTGACCCCAGCGTGACCTCTGGCTCCTTTACCGGGTGGAGGCTTTCCCTTGGCTCCCCAGGAGCGAAGGGGCTGGGGCGGGTGGTAACCTGGCCTTTGCTGGGCACGCCCGCCCCCAGCTGGGGGATGTCAGCGTCTGCAGGGACGCGATCTGCTGAAGCTCCGTTTAGAGCACAAGGTAACAGCTCACTGCCAGGCTTTCATGTTTTCCTTTCTAGGTTCTCGTAACGTGCACCGCATTCCAAAGGCCACAAAACGATCACAAAGCTTCCTCAGGAAGCTGGTTTCATATGGTGGTTTAGATTTAAATAGTGATTGTCTAGCACCATTTGAAATCAGTGTTCTTGGGGAAGACCATCCGCAGGCCAGCAGCAGAGGAATGACGGGCAGCCCGGAGCCGGGGACGAGCCGCGTGAGAGCCCGCCCCACGTAGCCGACCCGACGGTTACCTGCGACTAGTTAGTTACGCAGGACGTCTCCTCGTGAGACCCTCATACTCACCTGTGTAATGAACCTCCCTTAGTGCTTTTCCTGTAATACAAGCTCCGTGCACGCGGGTTTAGGGCTGAATTACGGGAGATTTACTCATCTTCGTCCTGCCACCCCGCGTCGTCCTGTGACCCCTTAGAGGATGACTGATTTCTTTTGGTGTTCAGAGTCAATACAATTTTCTAGCACCATCTGAAATCGGTTATAATGACTGGGGAAGAGCGCCGAGCAGCTGATCCGCCAGAGAATATATGTGGGTGACCTCTGTGACCTCTGGGGTCATGAATTAGAAGCAAGAAAGCCACCTATCAGGGTGATTTTTCTTTTTCTTTCAGTTTTTAAGTTGTTTCATTGCCCCGAATCATGTGTAATGATGCTAATAAATTGTTAACTATGAATAATGGTTATTGGTTACATTCCACGGAATTTGTGTGGATGTTGGTTTTAACGACAGATACCTAGAAAAAACTGGTAAACTCAGTGACTGCCTCGGGTCCTTGGGAAGGACGTGAGGGAATGGTGCTCGCTTGTGTGGCCTCACCCTCGAACACTCTCCCGTGCCTGCTGCTCACCCGTGAGGACCGTCATTGTCTGTGAGACTGTGCGGCTCAGGGGCCGGGTGCAGTCTGCCACAGCCCATGAGGAAAGCTGACCCAGAAACTAGGCTTTGTGTCCAGGACAGAACCTCGTTGACACGGGTCAGTCCAGTTTAGAAGGCGAGGAGAGAAAAAACGGGAGGTTACACTCGACAGTCATCCTGAGTTACTGCAGAGGGGGCGCCATTCTGTTGAAAACAATCCTGAGTTTTCTAGGGCCAAACGGGGGCAGAAAGCTTCAGAGAGAATTGTCTCGGCCTCCCCACCTCCCAGGTCCCAGTACTGTGTCTGCCCACAGGTACTGCCATCGCCCAAGGCCAGCCTGCTGCCACCGCCCGCCGTGTCCAGTCCCCTTGCGACATCCTGGAGAACAGAAGGGGCACGTGTGGAATTCAGGCTTGTCCTTCCCTTTCCTCTCTGACCCGGAGAAGTGACATGGCCTAAAGTTGGTGATACCACATGCTTGACCACGCTCGGGCCTCACCCATCCCCTGCCCCCACTCCTACCCTCCAACCCTCCTGCTCAGTGCCCGGAAAAGCCCTTGGCACCTCATAGCTCTGATTCGGAATTTGTCGCCAACAATTCTGTCTCCCACGCCCACCAGGTGAAAGGGTTATTTCCCCCCGACTCTGCCTTCTGCTGTCACAGCTGCTGCTACTCCAGTAACCTTACCCCTGGTTCTGAGCGTGCTGCCATGTGCTCATGTCCCCCAAACTAGAGCTCTGCCCACAGCAGGTGTGGCAGGCCCTTTATTTCTGTACTAGAGGCCTGATGCTTGAAGATTCGTGCAAGAATGGGCCTTCCTTCCCCTGGCTGCTGGCACCACCTTTGCTCTGGCCCAGAGCCGCCTTTCTGCCTTCCCATGCTGCCCAGAGGCCCTGAGTGGCTGGAGTGGTGCGGAATGCCTGCATTGTTGCCATGGCGGCGATGCAAGTGTCCCACCCCCCAGCCACTCGGTGCCTGCGTATTCAAATTAACCTGCCATCTTTGTTGGGTTAATTTGCATACTCACTCCTGATTGGCTGGTGGGCGGCATGAAGGTACAGTCAATTTGCATCTTTCTCTTTTATTAGTGTAGATTTGCAGTGGCTCCTCAGTAGTGTCCCTGGCTGTTTTAAACCTGTCTTGATATAATATGCCCAAACCAAACCTGCCTTTCCACAAAGCCAGTTCTCCCCGCTCTGCCCCTGGTTAAAGCTGAACCCCTTCCGTGGTGACTCTTCCTCCTCCCGAGCCCTCCTCCACGTCCACACTCGCCACGTCCACACTCGCCACGCCTTGTTGCTGCTCTTTAACTGCCTCCCTCGGGTGCATCCTGCCTCTGCGCCCTCATCACAAGTCTCCGTGACTTTCTGGCCCCGCCTCTCACTCCCAGGCCAGCTTTTGTGTTGCCACCAATTCTTCCCAAAACACACGCACCTGGGACTCTTCCTGCTCCGTCCTCCCCGAGTCCCCAGCCACACCCCTCGGGCCTGTTTTCTGAGCTCGCACAGCTGCCTGCTGCTGCCCACAGTCCGAGAACCTGCGTGGGAACGGCTTCCGCTGCCCAGGCCTCCCTCTGCCCCTGGCCTGGAGCTGCAGCCAGCTCTTTACCGGCCCGCTGTGTGCTCCCCGTCTGGGCCCTTCTGGCTGCTTCCCCCCCCCCCACCCCCCCCCCAAGCACTGGTGGTTGCTCTCTGCACTGCCCCCTTGAGGACCTCAGGACACTCTCACGTCCTGTGGGTGCTCACTTTCCGCCCTTCTCTGCTGGGATGTAAGATCTTGGGCTCAGAGGGACAGGGGGTCACAACAGCACGTGCTACGCACCTTCGGTTCCTGCCAGGCCCACCCAAGGTGTCCTCCGTGCAGTGTCGGTGGCGGGGTTCGCCCAGGCCACTGCGTCCACGTTTCAGCCCATCGGTTTCTCTCCGTTTTCACTGGGGAAGGGAAACAACTTCCAACGGTGACCTGAATGAGATACGAGACAGTAAATCCGCTCAGAGCCCCCGCCCCGTGCTAAAGTCGCATGTGCTTTCTGTGTGCCTGCCACTGTGGAGGGTCCCAGGTCTTCTCTTCTTCCGTGGGCACAGCTAGGAAGCGGCATGCCCAGAGAGTTAGGAAGCCATAATCGTCACCGAGGGACTGTTGTCCCCATTCAGAGAAGAGTAAGCAAAGGCACAGCAGAGACGCCCTAGCGCAAAACGCAGCGACTTTATGCTCAGCAGGGCGAGCCCATTAAGAACAGTCACTGTCAGCCACTGAGGCGGTGGTGGTTTCCCACGTTACCGTGAGAAAACACGTTAACTTGCCTGGGATCGCACAGCTTGTCGGCACTGGCGTCTGCGTTCCGATCAGATAATGAGCAGACGTGATGGTGATGACAGTGGTTGGTAGCTGGCACCGAGCTTCACTTTGTGCCAGGCACTTACGTGTGTTACCGCCTGTCACCTGACTTTGAAAGTTGTCCCACGAAGTAGGTGTTCTTACTGGCATTCCCATTTTGCAGATGAGAAAACAAACAGAGGAATGACATAATTTGTGGCTACCAGGTTTCCATGCAGGAGTCTGAACCCGGACCTCCTGATGGCAGGGCCTACGCGCTCAGGACGGTTCTTTCTGTTGTGGTGGACGTACCAGTGGGCCTGCTCGCCTGGTGGGCAGCCTCCCAATGGCCCCTTTGCTCCCACCTACTGTGCACAGGCCTGTGTACACCTCTCCCTCCGCGTGTGGGCTGGGCCTGGCGACTGACCTCTCACGGACAGAACTCGTCAGAGGTGACAGGATGTCCCTTCTGAGACTAGGTTACAGATTGGGGTCCTGGCGTGCTCTTGCATGTGTGCATGCGCTCCCGTGTTGTCTGTCTGTCTGTTTCTCTCTCTCTGTATCTATCACTAGTTTTCCCACAATGTCCTTTTTCTCTTCCAGGATTGGTGTCATATTTTTATAGCCTAATAGGTACCACACCTCATAACTTGTGTATGTGTGTGTGTACAGAAAGAGAAAAAAATATATGCATATATATATTTGCTAAAATTTGGGATATCTACCCGTAGATAATAAAGGAACATTAGCAAAGTGTTTAATTAGGGGTCTTGTTTATAATTATTTGGAAAAATAACAATTACATTAATTTAACTGAAAACTTCTATTATGTGAAATTACTTAGGGAGGTAGGAGTAGCTCCAGATAAAATATGATAAGACCTTAACAAGTCACAAATACTTATAAAAAGTCAAGTGACTTTTTAATGTTTTAATAAACTAAAACATTATTTTCATAACCTAAGGTGTTTTTTATTTTCAGTTATTAATGAGTATCAAATATAGGCAGATTTGCAAGTGGTTATTTGACATTATGATATTAATTTTATATAATATGGAAATACTTAATTTTCTTTAAATTTTTATTAATTTTTTAAGAGAGGGGGAAAGAGAGAGAGAGGCATAGATTTGTTGTTCCACTTATTTATGCATTCATTGGTTGATTCTTGTATGTGCCCTGACTGGGGATTGAATCCACAACCTTGACAACGTTGTAACCAACCGAGTTACCCAGCCAAAGCTAATACTTAATTTTCTTGTAATTATTTAAGTGGAAACGAAAAGTACTAATTTCCTTTTTTCATAATTCCTGTGCAGTGTGATTCTGGCCAAGTCACTTAGACTTTCTGGGTTTGCTTTCTTTAGTATCAATTTATGCTACTAAATTTTACAGGGAATTAACCATGTACTGCAATCACTACAAAAGTCTGTATAATGGCTGACAGAACTTACTATTCCCTAATTGCTTAAATATTTAGCTGTATGATTTTGCAGCATTTCCAAGTGATCCTTAGAATCCATATAAAAGTAAACAGTTTTTTTAGATAGCGTAATGAGAAAATCCGGTGACTTAGGAGAAAATGGCAGTAGCTAAGCTTTGGATAAATCCTAAAAAGCCATTACATGAGACAAGACTTAAAAACTCTTGGTGACCTAACAAGATACAAACAACCAAGTAAACAAACCACACACACACGCGCGCACACACACACACACACACACACACACACACACACCACCAACAACAACAACAGAAACAAATTTGGACCCTAAAAATAATGTACCCATGAGAGCCTGCATCTTGGTGACCCAGGTGTGCTTCTTGGCTTGACTGAGGGGTCTTCTCTGATGCCAGCATGACTCGCCTCGTGTTCCATAATTGACTGCTGAGAAACAAAGACGGACAGACAATAGGAGATATTGAAGAAGGAGAGGGTGCCAAAGGAGAGAGAAATGAAATATAATGAGGGGAAAAAGCAGGAGACAACATAACCTCATTCTCAGCACATTACTTCCAGGAACTCTGCATTCATTACATGTTCTGCACGTCTCTACTTTGAAATAAAAGTGTCAGATGACGAGAAAGCAAGCTGCTAAGTTTACTGAAGAACCGCATGCATACAGATTTCTAATATTATATGTTGAGGTTAGTACATAATTCATTTCTGTCTGGTTGGCCTAAAATATAACCCTATCTATTCAGAGTGACAACTGATCCTCAGATGCTGTAGAAAACATAAATCATCAGAGGCTTTAATTTTATTCATCACCCTGTACTTACTAAAGCCAGAAGAATGTAGAAATGTGTTGCAGAGACTTTGTAAACAATTCTCCACCAAAAATAAAACAAAATCTGAACACTGTGTAGACAGAACCCATTATATAGTGTTCTTGAGTTTGTTTTATTATTGAGGTGAAATGTATGTAGCATAACATTCACCATTTTAAAGTTTACAGTTCAGTAGCTTGTACATTCACGATGTTGTGCAACCATCAACATTATCTAATTCCAGATAATTGTATCATCCCCCAAAGAAACTGCATTGCCATTAAATAGACCCGCCTTATCCCCTGCCCCCTGAGCTCCTGACAACCACTAATCCACTTTCGATGTCCCTGTTCTGGACATCCTATATAATAAAAGGGTAATATGCAAATTGACCCAAACAGCAGAACAACTGGGAATGACTGGTCACTATGACACACACTGACCACCAGGGGGCAGATGCTCAATGCAGGAGCTGCCCCCTGGTGGTCAGTGTGCTCCCACAGGGGGAGTTCTGCTCAGCCACAAGCCAGGCTTTGGCTGCCAGCACAGCGGTGGTGGAGGGAGCCTCTCCCGACTCCTCAACAGTGCTAAGGATGTCCAACTGCAGCTTAGGCCTGCTCCCTGCTGGCAAGTGGACATCCCCCAAGGGCTCCTGGGCTGCCAGAGGGATGTCTGACTGCCAGCTTAGGCCAGATCCCCTGGGGAGTGGGCCTAAGCCAGCAGGTAGACATCCCCCGAGGGGTCCCAGACTGCGAGAGGGCACAGGCCGGGCTGAGGGACCCCCCCCTCCCCCTCGAGTGCACAAATTTTTGTGCACCGGGCCTCTAGTTTCATATAAACGGAGTCACAGGATATGTGGCCTTTTGTGTCTGTCTGTCACTTAGCATCATGTTTTCAAGGCTCATCCGTGTTGTAGCATGCATCTAGACTTCATGCTTTTTTATGACTGAGTCATATTCCACTCTGTGGGCTTCACCATTCATCAGTTTGATGGGCATTTGGGTGGTGGGTCTTTGCATTTACATGTTTATTCCTATCCCTGTCATACCTGTCCGTGGACCAACAGGTCAGACAGCACTGAGTCCTACAACCACTTTCATCCCATTTATCTGTTTCTTCTGATTCTTCTCTTCCATTTAAAATGCTTGTTGCTATTTCTTCGTTTTGACTTTATTTTTTACTTTTTCTCTGGGAAAAAGTCAACCACCACTCACACACATCCTACTCCGTCTGCCTTCACACTTCAGTTGTAGCACAGTTTCTGGTCAAATCAAGCATTGGTGTTGAAGGGGGAAAACGAGGGACATCTGTAATACTTTCAACAGTAAAGATAAATTTTAAAAAAGGAATTAGTGTTAAGCACTGGCTGGTGTGGCTCAGTGGTTGGAGTGTCGGCCCACACACACAAGGGTTGCGGATTCAATCCCCGCCCTGGTTGGGGTGCATGCGGAAGGCAACCAGTCAATGTGTCTCTCTTATGTAGATGCTTCTCTCTCTTCTCTCCCCCACCCCTCTCCCCTGCCACTCCCTCTAAAATTCAATAGAAAAAAATATCCTCAGGTGAGGATTAACAAAAAAAAAAGTGTTGATAATATAGAAAGACTGTTGACAGCATCGCCACATAGCTACATTCACTTACGAAGACTTTGAAATTCTAAAGTTAATCTTATCATTTTTATTTGCTTACTTTTCCATGTACTTGATTCGCAGCCTTTGCCCCAGGGCTGCACCACCATCTCAGCACCAGGGGCGTCTCTTCCTGAGCCAGCATCCAGCGGTGACCCGGGCGGGGCTCTGGGCCGGGCTCTGGGCGGCTGCTCTCTGCACCTGGTTCCCACGCATCCGGGGGCTTCACCTCACTGTGGCCCTGGAAGTTCCTCTACTCTCTCCCGTTGGATTCCCCACCCTGGGTGCCAGGACCTTGCTTGCTTGACATTTAACTCTCATCCTGTCCCCTTATTATTGTGTGCACATCCTTCAGTCGTTTCCTGAGGATGACGGGAGGTCATTGTTGGGGCCTTTTCATTTCAATCCTATATTGTATTGATGACCAGGCTGTTTGCAGCATTCCTGCTTGGAAAACGTTCCTCTTGGACATTTATTTTCTGGCTCCCAGTGTTGCTGAGAAGTCTGATCCGATGCTGATCTCTGCCCCCTTTTCTCTGGAAGTTTTTAAGAGACTCTGTTCCTGATGCTGCATAAACTTCATAATGAGGCGCCGTGGTAGAGGCTCTTTATGTTTGTCTGGCCAGGCCTTGAATGTCCCTTTCGTTCTGGAGGTCTGTCTGTCAACTACAGAAAATGCTCCTCTGCTATTTCTTAGGTAATTTCTTCTCCCCTTCACCATTCTTTCTTCCTAGAGCTATCATTTTTCAGACGTGGGACCTCCTGGACTAACCCTTGATTTTTCTTATTTTTTTCCTTTCCAGTTCCCATATTTTTGGTCTTGTTCTACTTTATGTGAAAATACCCACCTGTAGTCCCAATACTTAATAATGAATTCTTTCTTAAATATGTTTTTACTGATTTTTTTTTTAGAGAGGGTAAGGGAAAAGGAGGGAGGGAGGGAAGGTGAGTGGGAGGGAGGAAGGAGAGAGAGAGAGAGAGAGAGAGAGAGAGAGAGAGAGAGAGAGAGACGCTCCCATACCCACTGGACCAGGGACTGAACCCAAAACCTGGGCTGGTGCTCTGACCAGGAATCGAACTGGTGACCTTTTAGTGCACAGGATGTTGCTCAACCAACTGAGCCACATCAGCCAGGGCTAGTACTGAATTCTTATTTCTGCTAACATATTTTTAATATCTGAGCGTTTTTGTCTTTATTTTTTGTGGGTTTCTTTTTCCTGTTTTGTGGACTCACAAATGTTGTTAAGGATGTTAAATTGAGTTTGTTTTTCTTTTCCTTTTTAAAATTCTCTGCCCCTGAATTGTCTCATTGGGTTTCCATTTTGGGTTTTGTCTTTTGAGAAAAATGCTCAAATGTCTGGCATTCAGTGATTCTTAACCATCCGTTTCTGTTTAAGAATGGGGACTTACAACTGCTGATGGTCTTGCTTTGTTGGCAGGACTTACGCAGCTGGTGAGTCCCTCTTAGGGCATGTGGTAGGCAGGATAATCACACACACACACACACACAAAGATGACCATATTCTAACCCCCAGGTTCTGTGAAAATGTTACCTCCGTGGCCAAAGGGACTTGGCACATGTGATCCGGGTTAAGGCCCAAGGTGGGGGGCGTGGCCTGAGTGAGCCAGGTGAGATCAGCCTCCACATGAGTCGCACAGGCCAGAACCTTCCCCAACTGTGTCTCAGGGAGACGTGCCTGGGGCAGAAAGGTCAGGGAGATGCAGCGTTGCTGGCTGGGAAGAGGGAGGAAGAGGCCGAGCCAAGGGATTCAGGCAGCTCCTAGAAGCTGGAAAAGGCAAGAAAACAGCCTCCAGAGGGAACGTGGGCCTGCAGCAGACAGCTGGCCTCCAGACGGTAAGAGGATAAACGTGTGTGGGTGAAACCGCGAGTCTGCAATGCTTGGTAACAGCAGCAATAGGAAACCAATTCAGGTGATTGCAAGGGCCTGGGCTGCTTCACCCAGAGACCAGTGTCATTATCTGTAAGGTTGGGGCCGGGGCAGGAGGGGGCGTGGTTCGCTCTTGGTCTGGCCATTTTCCTCAGAGATGAACCCTTCGATTTGCTGCTAGGGGTTGTACCAGGGAGGCTCGCTCAGAGTCCCTACACGTTTCACCAGGATAAAACGTTGCATGTCGGTCTTAGGGGCTCCACAAATGCGAAAGGAAGGAGTGATGGTCTGAAAAGCTGCAGCAGAGAACGCACTCAGCTGTCCCTAAAGATGACCTGCAGCCCCGGAGCCCAAGCCAGTGTCTACCCCCAGGCGGGGCCAGGGGCCGCCAGCCCACCTCACTGAGCACTGGGACATGGAGCTCACCCCACTGGGCATCCCACATCTTACACAGGCTCCTCTCTCTGGCAAACTGGAACCTGGAGCCGCACAGGGAAAGAAAGGGTCCCAGTCTTCACCGGGCGCGGTGGCAGCGGCACTGACCATCCACAGCCCGGCCCAGAGGTCAGCCCAGCCGCCAGGCTCCGAAAGCTGAACTGAGGAAGGGGCCGGAGTCTCCTCAGAGTGTGGTGGAGATGGAACCCTCCTTTTAGCAAGTCACTTAATCCTCCTCTGCTGCTGTGCGAATATCTCTCGGTCCAGAGCTCCTCCAGGTCAGGCTCTCAGAGAGCGGAGGCCTGAGTGACTCACGGCTCCCCGCCTTCAGAGGTGCCTGCACCCCGACTCCTGGCCTTTCCACCACGCCGCACGGGGCCGACTGCTACGGTGGGCTCTGTCCTCTGGGGTCTTGCCTTCGGCCTTTGTGCTGTGCTGAGTTTATTGCCACATTTCTGTCCACTAAGACCTGCTGGCTGCTCTCACCGCTGCTGTCCACTCACATTCTGTGTGTCCTTATTGGCACTTCATTCCCGGGTCTCTTGTTAGTGGGTTCAAGGGGACACTGGCAGGCCCATGTGTTCACCCTGTTCAACTGAACGTCTGTAAGGTGTTTAAGCTCATTCGGCCCTGGCTGGTTTGGCTCAGTGGCTAGAGCGTCGGCCTGCGGACTGAAGAGTCCTGGGTTCAATTCCAGTCAAGGGCACATGCCCTGGTTTGCCGGCTCAATACTCAGTGTGGGGCATACAGGAGGCAGCCAATCAATTTTTCTCTCTCAGCATTGATGTTTCTATCTCTCTTCCACTCCCTTTCTCTCTGAAATCAATAAAAAGTATATTTTATAAGATTTCTAAGCTCAGTCGTATGATACAGCGCAAAGAGCTCGAAGTCAGGTGACCTGGGTCT
Organism: Myotis nattereri; assembly: GCF_964212035.1. Lineage (NCBI taxonomy): Eukaryota > Metazoa > Chordata > Mammalia > Chiroptera > Vespertilionidae > Myotis > Myotis nattereri. Next base: position 22,724,639 of record NC_138086.1, on the reverse strand, counting down.
GGTTCCGGCATCCTTTCACTTCCCTTTCAGGAACCCTGTGTTCTTGTCTCAGAAACAAGCTGGTCCCATCAAAGCCCTTTCTTAAGACTCTGGGCCCCTCCCTCAAAAAAGGAAGCAAGGCACACACACACACACACACACACAACCGAGTGTAACATTTTAGAGGCCAGAGGCTCCCAGGGCCTCCCACGAACGCCCCAGAAGCATTCACCCCAAGTTCAGAACCCCGGGCTTACTGGTAGAGCATCTGTGAGGTCACATTCAGACCTGACACTCTGTAAGGCTCTAATATAACAGAGTTCAAAGATGACGTTTTAAGCTGGCCGTCTTAAGAGTTAATGAAATGGTGTTCAATGTACTATTTATCAAGAAACCAAAGAGCTGGAGTGCAAGAAGTAGTCTGAGTTCAGAGCGGCCGAGGGCCTGAGAGATGGCAGTGGCTTGGATGGCTAACCGGCATGGCTGGCGAGGAATGACCAGAGATCAGAGAAAATCTCATTTGCTCACCATGAAAAATGCAGCGGAGTTGTGGCCAAAAATCTCAGCGAGGCCTGGCCAACAGGCGCTGAGTATCATCCAGGGGACATTAGAGCAGCCTCCACGGCAGTGCTCTCTCACAGCGGGTGCTTTTCAATGACAACGGCAGGAAAACAGGCTGCCCCGAACTACAAGCGAGGTAACAGCATCCCTGTGTACCAGCATCCTGCATAGGTAACAGCATCCCTGTGTACCCAGGATCCTGCATAGGTAACAGCATCCCTGTGTACCCAGGATCCTGCATAGGTAACTGCATCCCTGTGTACCCAGGATCCTGCATAGGTAACAGCATCCCTGTGTACCCAGGACCCTGCATAGGTAACAGCATCCCTGTGTACCCAGGACCCTGCATAGGTAACAGCATCCCTGTGTACCCAGGATCCTGCATAGGTAACAGCATCCCTGTGTACCAGGATCCTGCATAGGTAACAGCATCCCTGTGTACCAGGATCCTGCATAGGTAACAGCATCCCTGTGTACCAGGATCCTGCATAGGTAACAGCATCCCTGTGTACCCAGGATCCTGAATTATTTGGTCTCTATTTCCAGCTTCAGGGCCTGAGGGCAGCACAGCGCCTGGGACCCGTGCACGTCTCAGTGTCTGCATAAGGAGCAAGAGGACTTGTTTGGGGCTGCAGGCGAGAGGCTGTGGCTGAGGAAGGTGAGAGGCTGTGGCTGAGGAAGGTGAGAGGCTGTGGCTGAGGAAGGTGAGTGGAGCGAGGAGGACAGGTTTCTGCCTTGGTCAGGAGGCACTCAACTAACCTAGGGGAAGACTCGCTACTAGCCTGCCTCCAAGAAACTGGAGCAGTGTTCTGGTTGCAGTGTTCTTCCCCTGGGCCTGGCGTGAACGAAGCCCAGCCCTCGGATGCTAATTGCCTTCATCTGGCATCTGGCTGCGGCGCCTTGGCCCCCAGGTGCCCTGCAGGATGGGATTATTAGTGAGTGGGTGGGTGCCACGCCCTGTAACCTGGGCACCATCTCCCTTTGCCTTAGGAACTAGGTTCACGCTCTTCTTTCTGTTGCATGCTTTGTCTCTTTCGAGAGTTGAGTCTGCCGAGTGAAAGTAATGCTTGATTATTTGAATATTTCATATTGGATGTAGTGAGAGAAGTAGTTCCACTAGCCAATCATTCCTTTAAACACACACACACTCACACACTCACACACACACTCACACACTCACACACTCACACACACACACTCACACACACACACACACACACTCACACTCTCACACACACACACACACACACACACTCACACACACACACACTCACACACACACACACACTCACACACACACACTCACACACACACACACTCACACACACACACACACACTCACACACACACACACTCACACACACACACACTCACACACACACACACACACTCACACACACACTCACACACACACACACTCACACACACACACACTCACACACACACACTCACACACACACACACACACTCACACACACACACACTCACACACACTCTCACACACACTCACACACACACACACTCACACACACACACACACACACACACTCACACACACACACACACACTCACACTCACACACACACACACACACTCACACACACTCACACACACACACACACACACTCACACACACTCACACACACACACTCACACACACTCACACACACACACTCACACACTCACACACACACACACACACACACTTTGGGTTTTATGGTCTCCGTCCCCATTCTGCAGCCGGTGAAGTGGAGACATCAGAAGGGAGAACCGCTGTCTCGCTCGCTACCTACATCGTGGGTCAGGAGGGCTGGGGAGAGGCTCCAGTGTCTTCTCGGTTCTTCCCCATCGGGCATCGTGGCCGCCCGCTGCCACGGGGTTTTGCTTTTTCCGAGAATGGAGTGTAAAACCCTGTAGAAATTGTGCTTTGTTAGTAAGTTCACTGAAGGATTTGTTCACTTCGATTTTTAATTCCCGTGATCTGCCTCTAGAGAAGTTCTGGGCTCCACACCCCTCCTCGACTATCTGTCCCTAAAGGGCCAGGGGACAGCCTTTAGCTGCCTGCATGGAGCCACCCTGCTCTGAAAAGGCTTCTTCCACCCAGGTGGCCTTCGTGCCCAGTGGCCAATCCTGCCCGCTGCGTGGAAACAATGGAGAGCTGCCTGAGCGGGCACCGCCCTGGTATGTGGGTGCGGCCAGGGAGCTTTGGGCCAAACTATGCAGACTTGCTGCCTCAGGATTCGCACTTTCCAAAAGCCAGAGAGGAGCTGGGGGCAGTAGGCACATAACTCTTCCTCCTGGGAGGTGAGAGGGGTCCGTGGAACAGGGTGCTTATCCATCAAAAGCCGAAGAGGAAGAGGGAGGGAGGATGCTTCTGCTGCTTCTACAAATCCTGTCTCTGTGGAAACGAGAAGTTGTCCACAAGATGATGGCCCAGGACCAATCTGCATGAGCCCCGAACATGTTGGCCACCACCCGCTGTGGGCTGGGCAGGAATGGGGCAAGCCTGGCAAAGGTTCAGTAGCCATACTGTGCCAAAGGCTTGATGTGGCAGGAGGTGACAGGACAAAGTATTGGCGTGTGCCAGTTGGGCGCCAGCCCTCTTAGCTGTCAGAACTGGTCTTGGAAAAAAACCACAGCCCTTGGGTATACTTTGTTAGGAGGCATTTTTACTGTGAAAACAGCTGCCTCTCCCTTCAGGCTTCCTTCCTCTGACTGAACACGCCAGAGGGGAAGGTCAAGGGCAGGCAGGAGAACAAGGACAAAGGAATAAGGTGTGGATGGTACACAGAGCCATGTTCTAATCCTAGCTCACTAACTTCCTGCATAGACAAAACAAACAACAAAACGAGGAGAGGGGAAAAAGCTGGAAGAAATGCAAATGAACGGAGCTTCAATAACAAAACAATGAACAGACGTAAGATTCTTGGGGTGACCTTGCCTGTGAATGAATGAATAGATAGATAGATTTAATCTTCACCCAAGGATATGTTTTTATGGATTTTCAGAGAGAGGGAGAGAGAGACTTTGATCGGTTGCCTCCTGCACACACCCCAATAGGGTATTGTACCCACAACCTAGGTATGTGCTCTGACCAGGGGTCAAACCTGCAACTTCTGGGTGGATGGGTCGATGTTCCAACCAACTGAGCCACCAGGCCAGGGCCTGTGAATGACCTTGGAGAGGGTCCTGATTCACACTGTGTATAAAAAACACTAGGCTCATTTTCCCACCTAAAAGCGAGGGTCAGCAGCAATACTACATTGAGATGTCCGGAAAGTGAAAGTGACTGTTCATAAAGAGGAAAAGAGGGGTTGTGGACATGTATGTTGGCATTTTTTAAAACTGAAGATGATGTGGCCGGTGGAGATGGGCTAGATGCTTGGTCTCTGGATGATCTTTCCTGAGCTCATGCTTCTCCTCCAGAATAGGAGTTCCTCGTGCTGCAGAGTGTGAGGCCCCTGGCCTGCTGAGGTGTTGGAGTGTAAACATACCCCTACCAGGACACGCGGCCCCTTCCTTTTGCCTTCTGAAGTACAACATCGGCCCTAGGCAGCTGTCCCCTATTCCTTTGATACCTTAGCAATGATTTGGCTAAACAGGAGCACCTACTACGTTCCAGGCACTGTCTAGGCACTGAGAGGGGGCTTCCCTGTAACATGCCCATGACTGTGCTCCTCAGGCCATTTCCACCTGAAGATATTGGTACACTGATTGCAGGTGCCATCTTTTCATGCTATAAGACACCCATGTTCTCCTGGACCAGGGGTGGGGAATCTTCCTTCTGCCGAGGGTCATTTGGATACTTATAATGTTACTCACAGGCCATACACGATTGCCAACTTAAAAACCAGCCTGCTATGTTCGGTCAAGCATTTAATTAACTCACCCCTCATGCCTTGACAGGGCCAGACCAAATGATTTCCCCGATGGCCAGACATTCCCCATCCCTCTCCTAGATACAGTTGACATCCCAACACACCACAGCTTTCTCTCGGAAGCACGTTTTAAGTCCGAGAAAGGGAACCCAGGAGGGAAACCCTGATGTTTGGTGAAGGACCCTCTGGCCCTGGTGCTGATGAATGTCCTTCCAACACATTCCTGCGGAGCCTTTGTTGGCACCACCTGCGCGCACTAATCTCTGCCTTGTCCAGGCGCGAGAGCTGGTGGTGGAGCTACAGTTTATGTTGAGGGAACAGATTAATACCATTTGCCCCAACCTGCCTGTGACTGCCCCCTCTGGTTGGCAGTACTCAGAGGAAAAAACTCAATCTACCCAAGCTCCCCAGCAAGCAGGAGTCCCGAGAATCATGCCAGGATCTCATACCAAAGTGGAACCCATCTATTCCAGCCCCTGGGACTTCCTCAGTTCAGCCCCTGACTTGAAACGGAAGGTGAGTGGAATGTCAAGATCAGAGCTCAGGACTCTGGAGGCCTCTCTCTGGCTAGGTTCCAGATCAGAATGGATCACTGTCCAGTCACAGTGCTTCTAACACAGCGGTTTTCAACCTGTGGGTTGCGACCCCCTTGGCGGTCGAACAACCCTTTCACAGGGGTCCTCAAACTTTTTAAACGGGGGGCCAGTTCACTGTCCCTCAGATGGTTGGAGGGCCGGACTATAGTTTAAAAAAATAACTATGAACAAATTTCTATGCACACTGCACATATCTTATTTTGAAGTAAAAAAACAAAAACGGGAACAAATACAATATTTGTATTTGCATGTGGCCCGTGGTCCGTAGTTTGAGGACCCCTGCCTAAGACCATCCTCCATATCAGATATTTACATTAACGATTCATAACAGTAGCAACATTAGAGTTGTGAAGTAGCAACAAAAATAATTTTATGGCTGGGTCACAACATGAGGAACTGTATTTAAAGGGCCAGAAGGTTGAGAACCACTGTTCTAACACGTGGCACCTCCCTTAAAGCACACAGTCCATTCATTCTGCCTCGCACGGGAGTCGAGGGGACCGGGCGCTGTGTGATGTGAGGGTCCACGTCTCCAGCACATGGCTCCCACAGCAAAGGCCCTCTGTGTGGAGTTGGCATGAAAAGTGCTATTTCCCATATACAGGTTTGTCCTGTCTTTAGAGGATTAACCCACGATAAAGCTTTATGTGAACACAAATTTGCTGGATGTCAGCAAGGCAGCACCACACTGAGGTCGGGAACACCCACTCTGAGATGGATAAGCCTCTCTGTGGTCATTGCCTTGGGAACTATGACATAGCTATTATCATTTCTTAGACATTGAGGGGGTAAAATACCGGGCTTGACCTGCATTCGTTTACTTTGGTGCCAGTTGATTTTTCTGACTATCTAAAAACCTACTCACATTCAGATGGGATTTGGGAACTGGGAGCATCCTAATCTGTAAATTTTAGCAAAAAAAGAAATTTCTCCCCAAATCTTATTCCTCAGAAGGAGCTCAAGGGAGCAGATAAATTCTGTAGCTTAAATACATGGTTAGTAGAATTTATAGAAGGAAGGACAGGCAAACATTCTTCTCCATGTCACCTTTAACACATCCCGCAACTGTGAGAGTTTGTTTTATTTTATTTATTTTATCCTCACCCCAAGGATATATTTCATCGATGAGAGAGAAAGATGATAGGTAGATAGATAGATAGATAGAGATATCAATTGGTTGCCTCCCATTTACAGCCCAATTTGGGACCGAATCCAGAACCCAGGTATGTGCCCTGACCAGGAATTGAGCCCACAGCCTTTTGGTGTACAGGACAACGCTCCAACCAACTGAGCCACTCTGTTAGGGCCCCACAACTGTGAGTTTGAATCTATTGCCATTGTAACGGTTGAATTTTCAAGATCAGAGGCTTCAGCACCATGGTCAGAGCCAGAGATAACAAATTTGGGCCTGAAGTAAATGCTCTCTATAGGAGCAAAATAAGGGGAATCTTTACCTGAAGAATAAACAACAACAACAAGATACCACTATGCACCTATTAGAATGGCCAAAATTCAGGACACTGACAACACCAAATGCTGATGAAAATGTAGAGTGACAGTATCTCTCATTTATTGCTGGTAGAAATGCAAAATAGTACCAACACAGTTTGGCAGTTTCTTACAAAACTAAACATACCCCTACCATATAGTCCACCAATTACACTTCTTGGTATTTATACAAAGGAGTTGAAAAGTTACCTCCACAGAGAAACCTGCACATGATGCTTATAGCAGCTTTATGTATAACTAGAGGCCTGGTACACGACATTCATGCACTGGACGGGGGGTGGATTCTTCAGCCCGGACTGCACCCTCTCGCAGTCCGGGACACCTTGGGGGATTTCCACCTGCCAGCATTCGGACATCCCCCCGAGGGGTCCTTAGCGCAGCCGCAGAGGCGGGAAAGACTCCCGCTACCATCGCTGGGCTCACCAGCTGTGAGCCCAGCTTCTGGCTGAGTGGCACTCCCCCTGTGGGAGCACACTCACCACCAGGGGGCAGCTCCTGTGTTGAGCGTCTGCCCCCTAGTGGTCAATGCGTGTCATAGCAACTGGTCGTTCTGCCATTTGGTCAATTTGCATGTTGGCCTTTTATTATATAGGATTGCCAAAATTTGGAAGCAGCCAAGATGTCTTTCAGTAGATGAGTGAATAAATAAACTGTCGTATGTCCAGACAATGGAATACTATTCGGCACCAAAGATATGAGGTACCAAGTCATGAAAAGATATGGAGGAAACTTAAATACGTATTAGTGAAAGAAACCAATCTGAAAAGGCTACATACTGTGTGATTCCAACTATAGGACATTCTGGAAAAGGCAAAACTGTGGAGACACTAAAAAGATGAGTGGTTGCCACAGGCTAGTGGGGAGGGAGGGATGACTAGGCAGAGCACAAAGGATTTGTAGGGCAGTGAAATTACTCTGCATGATATTGCAATGAGGGATACATGTCATTATACACTTGTCCAAACTGATGGAATGTCCAACACCAAGATGAACACCGATGTAAATGGTAGACTCTGTAGGTCCATTAATTGTAACCATACACCACTCTGGGGGTGGCTATTGATAACAAGAGAAGCTATGGATGTGTGAGGTCGGGGGTTATGGGACACCTCTGAACCCCCCTCTCACTTTTTCTGTAAATCTAAAACTGCTCTAAAGAAATAGTCTCAGGTCAGCCAGAGAAAGGACCCTAGAACCCCCAACGCCCGTCTATGATAGGTACCCCTCTGTCTTCAGCTGATGCTTTACCCAGGACCCGGATCCACAACCCTGTGTCTCAATATGAACTTATGCCATCAAGCGTCTTTTTTGCTTTGGAGATAAGCGCTTTCCCGCTATTGATTTTTGGTTTCTGCTACTCTGTAAAATGAATAGAGTCCTGGTGTCCCTTAGCTGTGTCAACCCAAATGTCTGAGAGCTCCTACAAGACGAAGGTAGGGGACTGGCCTCAAAGGCCCTGAACGAAGATCTCCTGGTTCCAGAATCACTCCTGTGCCCCTCCCAGTGGCTCTTCTAAAATGAAAAGCTAAACCTATGCAAGTATGGACAAACAGGATGCAGGTGGTCCTGGAGGGAAAGTGGGGAAAGGAACTAACATCTCCTGAGCATCCCTTATGGGCCAAGTGTGAACTGGAAACTGCCTCGTGCCATCCCCACAGCAGCCTGATGCAGATAAGAATTGCTCTCTGGCTCCGTTTCACAAGAACATGTGCACAGACATGGATGCGCCGCTCAGGCGTGGCGAAGGAAACGTTTGTGGCTCATGCTCTGTGTGCCTCACGTCCCATTATCCACGCATTTCCCAAGAGGTGCGTGCATTAATTTCACGTACGCACGGTGTTGTCTCAGATCAGAGAGCACATCACTCAAGGCTTTGTTTTTCTTATTTCAAAAAGTTTAGAATCCAGCCCTAGCCGGTTTGGCTCAGTGGATGGAGCGTTGGCCTGCAGACTGAAGGGTCCTGGGTTCGGTTCCAGTCAAGGGCACATGTCTGGGTTGTGAGCTTGATCCCCAGTGGTGGGTGTGCAGGAGGCAGCTGATCAATGGTTCTCTCTCATCATTGATGTTTCTCTCTCTCTCCCCCTCTCCTTTCCTCTCTGAAATCAATAAAATATATATATATTTTTAAAAAGTTTAGAATCTAGCAAAGTTAGAAGTAAAAGGAACACTTGGTCATTGATGACTAACTGCTTCTCTGATGTATACTTGAAGCATGTATGAAATTGAAACTGCAGTAAATATTACAAAGCGACAGGAACACACATATGCACACCCTTCCTTCTTTATGCCCCAGTGGGAATACACAGCAGTTGCAGTCTCTGGAACAGGGTGTCCCTGGGGACAGATCAATTATTACATTCTACAGCTCAGGACTATTAGTTAATTCCTGATAGCTGAGTGCCTAGGTACTTTCTTCAAGATACCTTTCAAATCCCTCCTTTTAATTTTTCTTGAAAGTTCCAAAACTAGGTGCTTCTTTTATGGAGCAGTCTCATTGCTGTGGAATCCAATGTATGTGCTACTTTCAGGTCCAAATATCCTCCTTCCTGTTTAATTTGCAACATTCCCATGACTCATCTTTCGGTTAGGACACCACACCTTTTTTGGTCCCACCCACACATAGTGCTAAGTGTCTTCAACTTTGGAAAAAAAAGGATTCATGAGTTATATTAATAATATGAGGCACTAACAGCTATTTGTCCTACAAACACAAAGCAATAAATGAAACATTAGTTTGTTTAAGCCCCGAGTGCTTCTCTGCCATTCCTTGCAGCCTATACTTAAAATTTTTTTCTGCACTTTTATGGCATGAGGCATGCTGGAAAACTCATCATAAAATAGCATGTGCCTAGTTAAATATTTGTTGGTTCTCGCATTTTCAATTCTTTTTGAATTAGTAAAAAGAGGCAAAGAGAAGTGAAACCTAGATAGTTAGTGAGTACTGTAAGATGAATGAAACAGTGCAAAGCAATGAAATAAGGAAACTCTGTATCCATGTTTTTTCTGCATGTCCTGTGTGTTTTTCCGTTTTTTTTTCTTGCCATCCTATATAATAAAAGCCTAATATGCTAAGTGTCCAGTCATCCGTCCAGCCAATCAAAGAGTAATATGCTAATGATATGCTAAGGCCACTCAACTGCTCGCTATGACATGCACTGACCACCAGAGGGCAGATGCTCTGACCTGTAGGTTAGCTTGCTGCTGGGGTCTGGCCAATCGGAATTGAGCGAGACAGGCTGAACATGCCATGGAGCCCTCCCATGCTCCCTCCCTGGCTGGTCAACCTCCTGCGTCCCTCCCTGGCCCCGATCATGCATGGTGGGGTCCCTCGGCCTGGCTTGCACCCTATTGCAATCCAGGACCCCTTGGGGGATGTCAGAGAGCTGGTTTCAGCCCAATCCCACAGGCCTGGACCAGGGACCCCACTGGTGCACAAATTCGTTCACCAGGCCTCTAGTTGGTTTATAATTTCATACCATGGTGGTTGGAAAGATGCTCGATATGATTTCAGTCTTCTTAAATTTATTGAGGTTTGTTTTGTAGCCTAGCATGGGGTCAATCCTGGAAAAATGTTCCATGTGCACTTGAAAAGAACATATATTCTGCTGCTTTGGGGTGAAATGCTCTGATAACATCAATTAAATCCATCTGGTCTAGTGTGTCATTTAAGGCTGTTGTTTCCTTATTAACTTTCTATCTGGAAGATCATGCCATTGATGTCAAAGGGATGTTACAGTCCTCTACTATGACTATATTACTGTCAAACTCTCCCTTTATGTCTATCAATATTTGCTTTACATATTTAGGTGATCCTGTGTTGGGTGCATAAATGTTTGCAGGGGTTATATCCTCTTGTTGGGTTGATCCCTTTATGTAATGTCTTTCTTTGTCTCTTATTATAGCCTTTGTTTTAAAGTCTATTTTGTCTGATATAAGTATTGCTACTTCTGCTTATTTTCTTTTTTTTTTTATTGCTTAAAGTATTACAAAGGGTACTACATATGTGTCCTTCCCCCCCCACCCCCCCACCCTTGACAATCCCCTGGCCTCCCCTACCCCCCAGTGTCTTATGTCCATTGGTTATGCTTATATGCATGCATACAAGTCCTTCGGTTGATCTCTTATCCCTCTCCCTCCTGCCCCCCAACCCTCCCCGGCCTTCCCGCTGCAGTTTGACAATCTGTTTGAGGCAGCTCTGCCTCTGTATCTATTATTGTTCAAAAGTTTATAATGGTCTCTATTATCCATGAATGAGTGAGATCATGTGGTATTTTTCCTTCATTGACTGGCTTATTTCACTTAGCATAATGCTCTCCAGTTCCATCCATGACGTTGCAAATGGTAAGAGTTCCTTCTTTTTTACAGCAGCATAGTATTCCATCGTGTAGATGTACCACAGTTTTCTAATCCATTCATCTACAGATGGGCACTTAGGCTGTTTCCAGATCTTAGCTATGGTGAATTGTGCTGCTATGAACATAGGGGTGCATATATCCTTTCTGATTGGTGTTTCTGGTTTCTTGGGATATATTCCTTGAAGTGGGATCACAGGGTCAAATGGGAGTTCCATTTTTAGTTTTTTGAGGAAACTCCATACTGTCTTCCATAGTGGCTGCACCAGTCTGCATTCCCACCAGCAGTGCACGAGTGTTCTCTTTTCTCCACATCCTCTCCAGCACTTGTCGTTTGTTGATTTGTTGATGATAGCCAGTCTGACAGGTGTGAGATGGTACCTCTTTGTTGTTTTGATTTGCATCTCTTGGATGATTAGTGACTTTGAGCATGTTTTCATATGTCTCTTGGCTTTCTGAGTGTCCTCTTTTGAAAGGTGTCTATTTAGGTCCTTTGCCCATTTTTTGATTGGATTGTTTATCTTCCTTTTGTTAACTTGTATGAGTACCCTATAAATTTTGGAGATTAGGTCCTTATCAGATATGACATTGGCAAATATGTTTCCCCACGCAGTGGGTTTTCTTGTTGTTTTGTTGATGGTTTCTTTTGCTGTGCAGAAGCTTTTTATTTTGATGTAGTCCCATTTGTCTATTTTCTCTTTAGTTTCAAGTGCCCTAGGAGCTGTATCAGTGAAGAAATTGCTTCAGCATATGTCTGAGATTTTGTTGCCTTTGGATTCTTCTAGAATTTTTATGGTTTCCCATCGTACATTTAAGTCCTTTATCCATTTTGAGTTTATTTTTGTGTACGGTGTAAGTTGGTGGTCTAGTTTCATTTTCTTGCATATATCTGTCCAATTTTCCCAACACCATTTATTGAAGAGTCTATCTTGACTCCATTGTATGTTCTTGCCTCCTTTGTCAAATATTAATTGAGCATATTGGTTTGGGCCAATTTCTGGGCTCTCTATTCTATTCCATTGATCTATATGTCTGTTCTTGTGCCAGTACCAGGCAGTTTTGAGAACAGTGGCTTTGTAATACAGCTTGATATCTGGTATTGAGATCCCACCTACTTTGTTCTTTCTCAGGATTGCTGCAGCTATTCGGGGTCTTTTTTTATTCCAGATGAATTTTTGGAGAGTTCGTTCTTGATCTGTGAAGTATGCCATTGGTATTTTAATGGGGAGTGCGCTGAATTTATAGATTGCTTTGGGTAGTATGGACATTTTAATGATGTTGATTCTACCAATCCATGAACACGGTATGTTCTTCCATCTGTTTATGTCTTCCTCTATCTCTTTTTTCAACCTCCTGTAGTTTTCTGAGTAGAGGTCTTTTACCTCTTTAGTTAAGTTTATTCCTAGGTAGCTTAATTTTTTTGGTGTGATGGTAAATGGGATTGTTTTTATAATCTCTTTCTGAAAGTTCACTATTCGTGTATAGAAATGCCTCAGATTTCTTGGGGTTAATTTTGTATCCTGCCACATTGCCAAATTCATGTATTAAGTCTAGTAGTTTTTTGATGGAGTTTCTCGGGTTTTGTATGTATAATATCATGTCGTCTGCAAATAAGGACAGTTTTACTTCCTCTTTTCCAGTTTGGATGCCTTTTATTTCTACTTCTTGTCTAATTGCAATGGCTAATACTTCCAGTACTATGTTGAACAGGAGTAGTGAGAGTGGGCATCCCTGTCTTGTTCCTGTTCCTAGGGGAAATGGTGTTAGTTTTTGTCCATTGAGTATGATGTTGGCTGTGGGCCTGTCATATATGGCTTTTATTATGTTGAGGTATGATCCTTCTACTCCCACCTTGCTGAGAGTTTTTATCAAAAATGGGTGTTGGATTTTGTCAAATGCTTTTTCTGCATCAATTGATATGACCATGTGGTTTGTTTCTTTCAATTTGTTTATGTGATGTATCACGTTTATTGATTTGTGGATATTGTACCATCCTTGCATCCCTGGGATGAATCCTACTTGGTCATGGTGTATCATCTTTCTGATGTACTGCTGGATCCAATTTGCTAAGATTTTGTTGAGGATTTTGGCATCTATGTTCATGAGGGATATTGGCCTGTAATTCTCTTTCATTGTGTTGTCTTTACCTGGTTTTGGTATTGGGGTGATGCTGGCTTCATAGAATGAGCTTGGAAGTGTTCCTTCCTCTTGAATTTTTTGTAGTAGTCTGAGGAGGATAGGTTTTAGTTCTTCCTTGAATGTTTGGTAAAACTCCCCTGTGAAGCCGTCTGGTCCTGGACTTTTGTTTGCTGGAAGCTTTCTGATGACTGCTTCGATTTCTTTCATCGTTATTGGCCTATTGAGATTTTTAGATTCTTCCTGATTGAGTTTTGGAATGTTGTATTTTTCTAGGAACTTGTCCATTTTCTCCAGGTTGTCTAGTTTGTTGGAGTAGAGCTGTCCATAGTATTTTTTAACAATCATTTGTATTTCTGTGGGGTCTGTTGTTATTTTGCCTCTATCGTTTCTGATTTTGTTTATTTGGGTCCTCTCTCTTTGCTTCTTGGTGAGCCTGGCTAGAGGTTTGTCAATCTTGTTTATCTTTTCGAAGAACCAGCTCTTGGTTTCATTGATTTTCTGTATTGTTCTTTTTGGTCTCTATGTCATTTATTTCTGCTTTAATCTTTATTATCTCCTTCCTTCTGCTCACTCTGGGGTTTTCTTGTTGCTCTCTTTCTAATTCTTTGAGTTGTAGAGTTAGATGACTTACTACCATTTTTTCTTGTTTTTTGAGATAGGCCTGTAGAGCTATAAACTTCCCTCTCAGGACTGCTTTCATTGTGTCCCATAGGTTTTGGATTGTTGTGTTTTCATTTTCATTAGTTTCCAAGATGTTTTTAATTTCTTGTTTGACCTCATTATTAACCCAATCAATATTTAATAACATGCTATTCAGCTTCCAAGTGTTTGAGTATTTTGGGTTGTTTTTATTGTAGTTTATTTCTAATATTATGCCCTTGTGGTCTGAGAAGATGCTTGGTATGATTTCAATCTTCTTGAATTTGGGGAGACTTTGCTTGTGGCCCCATATGTGATCTATTTTTGAATCTGTCCCATGAGCATCTGAGTGGAATGTATATTCCGTGGCTTTGGGGTGAAGTGTTCCGAAGATGTCAATTAAGTCCATCTGATCTAGTGAGTCATTTAGGATTGCTGTTTCTTTGCTGATTGTTTGTCTAGAGGATTTATCCAGTGATGTCAATGGTGTATTAAAGTCCCCTACTATGATCGTACTGTTGTCGATCTCTCCTTTGATATCTTCCAGGAGTTTTTTTTATGTATTTGGGTGCTCCTGCATTGGGTGCATATATGTTTACCAGGGTTATATCTTCTTGTTGTATTGATCCCTTTAATATTATGAAGTGGACTTCCTTATCTCTTGTTATTGCCTTCACTTTGAGGTCTATTTTGTCCAATGTAAGTATTGCTACCCCAGCTTTCTTTTCATTTCCATTTGCCTGAAAGATATTTTTCCATCCCTTCACTTTCAGTCTGTGTGAGTCCCTTCTAATGAGGTGGGTCTCTTGTAGACAGCAAATGTATGGGTCATGATTTTTTATCCATTCAGCCACTCGATGTCTTTTGGTTGAAGCATTTAGTCCGTTTACAATTAAAGTTATTATTGAAAGGTACTTGTTTGTAGCCATTTATTTTTTTGTGTGGCTCACTTCTGCTTATTTTCATTTCCATTTGCATGAAATATCTTTTTTCATCCCTTTACGTTCAGTCTGTGCTGTGCGTGTCTTTCTATCTGAAGTGGGTCTCTTGTATATGGCATATATATAGGTCTTGTTTTCTTATCCATTCAGGTACCCTGTCTTTTGATTGGAACATTTAATCCATTTACATTAAAGTGATTATTGATAAGTATGTATTTATTGCCATTTCACTATACACATTTAGGTACCTTTTTTCTTCTTTCTTCTTCTTCTTAAAGAAGTCCCTTTAACATATCTTGTAAAACTGTTTTGGTGGTGGTGAACTCCTTTAGCTTTTGCTTGTATAGAAAGCTTTTGATTTCTTCAATTTTAAACAACAGCTTTGCTGGGTAGAGTAGTCTTGATTGTAGGTCCTTAGAATATTTTGTACCAGTACCTTCTGGCCTGAAGTGTTTCTGTTGAGAAAACAGCTGACAATCTTATGGCGCTCACCGTAGGTAACTGCCTTTCTCTTGCTGCTTCTAAGGTTCTTTCTTTGTCTTTAATCTTTGCCATTTTATTTTATTTTATTATTTTCTTAATTCTCACCCAACGATATTTTTCCATTGATTTTTAGAGAGAGTGGAAGAGAGGGTAAGACAGAGAGAAATACTGATGTGAGAGAAACACATTGATTGATTGTCTCCTGTATGAGCCCCAACCAGAGCCCAGCTGGGGAGGAGCCTGCCCTTGACCAGAATCAAACCGGGGATCCTTCAGTCTGCAGGCCAATGCTCTACCCACTGTGCCAAGCCAGCTAGGGCGTAACCTTTGCCATTTTAATTTAAGTGTCTTAGTGTAGTTTTTTGGGGGTTCATCTTGTTTAGGACTCTCTGCCCTTCCTGGACTTGTGTGTCCTTTTTCCTTCACAAAGTTAGGGAAGTTTTCAGCCATTATTTCTTCAAATAGGTTCTCAGTCCCCTGTTCTCTCCTCCTCCTCCTCCTCCTCCTCTTCCTCCTCCTCCTCCTCCTCCTTCCTCCCCCATGATGCAAATGTTATTATGCTTCATGTTGTCCAAGAGGCCCCTTTTTTCTTTTCCTGCTCTTATTGGTTGTTTTCTGCTACCTTGTCTTCCAAACCACTGATTCGATCCTCTGCTTCATCTACTCTACTTTTGGTTCCTTCTAGTGTACGCTCCATTTCAGATATTGTATTCTTCATTTCTGTTTTTGTTTGTTTGTTTGTTTCTTTTGTTAATCCTCACCTGAGGATATTTTTCCATTGATTTTTAGGGAGAGTGGAAGAGAGGGAAAGACAGAAAGGAACATTGATGTGAGAGAGACACATCGATTGGTTGCCTCCTGCATGTGCCCTGACCAGGGCCTGGTCAGGAAGACGCCTGCAACTGAGGTACATGACCTTGACCAGAATCAAACCCAGGACCCTTTGGTCTGCAGTCCGAAGCTCTATCCACTGAGCAAAACTGGTTAGGGCTCTGTCTGTTTTTTAATGGTTTCTCTGTACATTTTTATGCTTACTATCTCTTTGTTTAACTTCTCACTGAGTTTATCCATTCTCCTAAGTTCCTTGAACATTCTTATAACCATTGTTTTAAACTCTATCTCATAGATTGCTTGCCTTTATTTCATTTAGTTCTTTTTCTGGAAATTTCTCCTGTTCTTTCATTTGGGGCACATTTCTTTATCTCTCCATTTTGACTGTCTCTCTGTATTTGTCTCTGTGTTTTAGGTAGATCTGCTACATCTTCCAGTCTTGTTATGGTGGCCTTATGTAGTAGGTGGCCTGTAGGGCTCAGTAGCACAGTCTTACGTTTTTCTGGATAGTAGAAATTTCTGAATAAGTTCCCAGCATTCACCCAATTTGATGCTACTATAAAAAATAATGTACATAAAATCCACATGAAAATAATTCTTGTGGCAAGTATCTCCCTCTTTTCCCAGCCTCACAGAGTAGCAATTTCATTGAGAGGAAAAGAGAAAATATATCCCCCACTGAAAATACTTATCTAATACATGAATGACCCTTGACAGTTCTGGTCAATGATCCTAACAAAAGTCTTCTAGGTATTTATGTGGAAAGCTCTTGTGTTCCTGAACCAGACACTGTTTCTTCTTCCTGCCTTGAGTGTTGATGCAAAGCCTGGCACTACAGCAGTCATCTTGCAACCATGAGGGGATGAGCATGAGAATAATAGCCTACAGGCTAAAGATAACAGAGAAATGTGGTGGGAATCTGGATCCAGGACAGCATATGCCTCCTTCACCAGCCCCGGACTTCTTATTGCTTGAAATAAACATCCACCACACTTGTTTAAGCCACTGTTTATGTGATTCTTGGTTGCTTGCAGCCAACTGCAATAATAATCAATACAACCTTGTACACATCTTAACTTCTGTTTCTAAATCCCCAAATTAAAGGATATATTTCTCTTAAATTCAGGGAGAAGCTAAGTAGCCACATTCCCTAATTTTGGAGCTCTATAATAAACTGTTGTACTCATTGCAATCAACTAGAGATAAATGCCAGAATTCATGTAAAAAAATGAAACAAATATATAAGTAGTTACATATAAATGGTTGCTGGGTCTCAGAAGGAAAGACAATTATGTTTAAAAATCAATGGGCCCTAGCCAGTTTGGCTCAGTAGATAGAGTGTCAGCCCGAAAACTGAAAGGTCCCGGATTTGATTCCATTCCAGGGCACATACTGCTGTTGCAGGCTCGATCCTGGTCCTGGTTGGGGTGCATGTGGGAGGCAACCAATTAATGTGTCTCTCTCACATCAATGTTTCTCTCTGTGTGTCTCTCACTCTCCTTTCCACTCTCTGTAAAAATCAGTGGAAAAATATCCCCACGTGAGGATTAACAACAATAACAACAAAGATCAATGGACTTATGCCCTTTACACTGGCAAAAAACCATTGTTTGACAACACCAGCGTCGGCGAGGTTGTGGGGAAATGGGATCGCGCACATACCACTGCTGAGTGGATGACCCGGTGCAACTACTACTTTGGAAAGCAGCTGTCCACATCTAGTCAGGACGATGAACATACCCCATGACCCAGAAAGTCTTATGCATGTGCCCAAGATATATGCAGATGAATGTTTGCCGTGGCACTGTTTCATGACAATGAAAACTTGGAAATAATGTAGGTAAGTGGATAAAACATGGTGATTCTATCTTATGATATTAAAATGAAAAAACAAAAGCAAAACCCAGATCTACACATGAACATGCATAGATTTAGTGCTATGCTACATCCAGTCAAAAGTTGATTATTAACATTTCAGAAATTTTCAAGCTGACTGATGGTGCATCGATAGCTTGAGATCAGCCATGTGAGAAGTGTTTACAACATGGAAATGAGCAAGAGCCACATATCACTTCCCTCTTCCCATCCCCCAACAAGAGCTGGTAGGTCAATATTTGCCAGCACATGCCTGGATAGATTTCAAAAAGAGTGTTTATTTAAAAGAGGCCAGTTCTAGAATAATAACCATATGGTAGCATACATTTAAAGCTGAAAAATGTAAAGAAATGCATACATTTATAATATTTATCAATAATAATAAAATGTAGTCTAGAAGGATAAATGCCAATTTTTTAATAATAGGTGTGGTAAAAGGGTAAGAGGGCTTGAACTTTTTATCTGTTATGCTCTATTTTTATTTTAAGGTATTGAAAGCCACAAAAGAAAATGTTAATTTTTGTCAATTATGGGTAGTAAGTATAAAAATGTTTATTCTCTGTTGATTGCTAGTGGATGGCTATAAACAAAAGATGGATAGGAAGTATTGGTGAGAATGTGGAGGACTCAGAACGTCGGTGCATTGCTGGTGGGGATGTAAATGGTACAGCCACTCTGGAAAATAGTTTGGTAGTTCCTCCAAAAGTTAAACATAAAGTGACCGTATGACCCAGAAATCCCACCTGGCAGTCTATAGACAAGAGAAATGAGAGCACATAGCCTCAGAAAAGATTGTATGTGAATATTCATAGCAGCATATTCATATAGCCAAAAAGCAACAATAAACCATGAACCATCTGATGAAAGGATACCAAACTGTGCTATGTCCAAACAGTGGGGTATTATTCAGCCACAAAAAGAAATGAAGAACTGCTGTATACTGTAACATGGACAAACTTTGACAACGTTGTACTAAGAAAATAAGGCAAACACAAAAGGCCACAGGTTGTATGCTTCCATTTACACGGACTGAATACTTGCTTCCAGATCCACCCCAGGGAACTTGCAAATGAGAAAACTGAACTCAGCATTTCCTCCACGCAGTGCAGAGCCATGCCCACCCCTGAGCTGTCTCATGTTTTCCACGGCTATGGGCTCAATTGTGCTCCCCCACCCCCACCCCTCACACACACACAAATATGTTGGAATCTCAAATCCCAATACCCCAGATTGTGACTATTTGGAGAAAGAGCATTTAAAGAGGAAATTAAGATGAGGTCATTAGGGGGCCTAATCTAATATGACTGGTGTCCTTGTGAGGAGAGGAGATTAGAAGGACTCAGCCAGGCACAGAGGGAAGACAGTCATCTACAAGCCAAGGAGCGTGGCCTCAGAAGAAACCAACCCAATGGACACCTGACACCTTGATCTCAGACTTGTAGCCGCCAGAATTGTGGGAAGATAAATTTCTGTTGTGTAAGTCCTCCAGTTTGTAGTACTTATGGTAACCCTAGATGTTGGGTGAGTCTGTTTGTTAATTTTTTAAAAAAAATATGTTTTTATTGATTTTAGAGAGGAAGGAAGAGGAAGAGAGAGAGAAACATAGATATGAGAAACATTGATCGGCTGCCTCCTGCATGCCCCCTGTTGGGGACTGAACCTGGAAACCTGGGCATGTGCCTGACAGGGAATCAAACCAGTGACCTTTTGGTGCTTGAGATGATGCCCAGCCAACTAAGCCACTTCCGCCAGGACTCTGCTCATTAATTTTATGTGGTCACTGGGCTAGGCTATGATGCCTAGTTGTTGGATCATAAGGCTAGATGTGCTGTGAAGGTATTTTTTATATGTGATTGACATTTAGATCAATAGACTTTGAGTAAAGCAGATTATCCTCTCTTATGTGGCTGGGCCTCATCTTACCTGTTCACAACCTTAAAAGATAAAGAAAGTCTGACTCTAGACTGTCTTTGAACTCAAGACTGCACCATCAACTCTCACCAGAATTTCCAGCCTGCCTTCCCTGCAGACACCAGACTTGCCCACAATCACATGAGCTGATTCCTTAAACTAAATCCATACACATGCACTCGTACACCTATGCACATCCTATTAGCGCTGATTCTCTGGAGAACTGACTAACACAGTAACTAAGGACTGATATTCCTGTACTTAACTCCTTATTCTTACACTTGTTCTGTGCAAACTATGCATTTACTTATTGCTAAATTTGTGAATGGGAGAGTTAGTCAAATACTTGCAAATCAGTCCATCAGTGTTCTGTTCATTCGTGCTTTAATGATGACATTGAGCTTTGCTAGATGTCAGCAGGGAGCAGGGAGGAATGAAGAGACATCATTCATCCAGACGCCTCACAATTCACACCCACGGTGCATTGACAGCCAGTAAATTCCAATAGAATGACAAATTATGGTTATAAGTTTAAAGCTCTCGTTGTTATGAGCATCCTGCTTTTGCCTTTTGATCCTGCCTAATCTTGTTCTACCCTGTCATTTACTGCCTCACTTCTTTCCTCAGAAATGGCAAGTTTTCTTTCTGCTCTGTTAAGTATATACCCTGAGCTGCTAATCCAGTGAGCGGTCCGCTACAGATGTGGAGGATTTGGCCAGGAGGAGGAACAAAGACGAGAGACATGAAAGCGTCAGGGAAGTCTGGGCAATGTCGGGAGCAGGAGTGCCTGGAGGGTGGGCAGGTGGCAGGGAATGACCCCCTGCTCACCCATAACCAGGAGCACTTACCTGTGAGACCAGCTGACAGAAGGTGACCTGACGGATCAAGAATTAAAGCCAGCGGAGCTACGCAGGTTGTGCTTGAGATTGGCTTTCTGGCCACCTCGCCAGAAAAGCAGCTGCCCACACGTTTTCCTCCCCTAAAACCCCTGTGAATTTCTCCATTTGAAGAGGCTTCCTATGGAGGTGGCCTGAATGTGGAGACAAACAAGAGGCGTCCCAGCCCTGATGAAGAGTGTCCTGCGTGGTAGGGCAGAACCAGTGAGGGGCTGGAGGCAGCCCACAAGGTGGACACCAGAGCACTGCTCCCCATAGCACTGGGAAGCAGCACTGTCCAATAGGACTTCTGCAGTGGGGGAAGTATTTCACATCTGCCCCATCCAGCATGGTAGCAACTAGCCACCTGTGGCCACTCGGCACTTGAAATGTTGCCAATGAGATAAGCAACTGAATTTTAAATTTAATGTGATTAAAATGTCCAACCTCACATGTGGCTAGTGGCTCCCACATTGGATAACGCGGCCACGTGATCTTCCTGACACAATGCTTGATGTGTCTCCCAACATTTGGGAACTCACCGGTCCTCTTGCTACTGACTGCTCCAGATTTAAATTATTAGCAATCTGAAGAGTTGGGTGAGAATGATGGCGCCTCCTAAAGACCTAGTGGGGAGCTCACCTGCTGAGCAAGAGCTAATCTGGTAAACGGTGGATTAGAGTGCGTTTTTCAGGAAACACTATTTTTTATCTTCACCAAGTGTGCATAACTCAAGAAACAGAGTTAATACTTTAAAATAATTTTGCTTGAATTTTTGGTAGATTTGGAAGAAAAAGACATCCCCCCCCCCCCCAGCACATGCCTCCCCCCTCTCCCCCCTGAGCTGTTAGGGAACTTTCTACATAGGAGAAAAATAACATTTGTCGAGCTTGTCTTAGAAGAATTTCTGCTCAAGTGATTAGAAATGAGATGAACTTGGAGTGTAGAAATATCTCATATTTGACATGATGGCAGGAGAATTTTGAGCAAGTAAATCATTTGGCATTTGGTCCCCAGCCTGAGTGTGCACATGCAACCCCATCAACTCATATTAGAAGGGGTATGTTCTTTGCTGGGAAATGTCCTGGGCTAAACCATAAACTCAGGTTCTGGGGCAGGAACTCTGCTGCCCTCCTGAATGACTAGGAGCCACTGGGGGGGCTGGGGGGGGAATGCTTTCTTGGGGTTTTTTTGAGGAAAAAGACTGTAACCATTATAAACATAAATTATTTTAACAAATGCAAAGTATCCCTCAATGTAAATGAGAACAAAGATGTTGCTTATCGATTTCCATTTTGAGGGTGGAATTAAACATTATTTGAGTATGGAGGTGGTTCAATAGTGCCGTTATAACTGGGTCTTTAAAAGAGAAAAGGAGAGAGCCGATGACCTGCTGCTCCCATACTGCTGCCATTATTGGAATATCCTCTCCTATGTGATTTTTAAAAAAGAGGGAATTCACAAAATGATCTCAAGGCAAGAAAGTACTGCTCAGTTTCACACACCAGCTTTTAAGAGAATTATTACAGATGGAGAGGGAAGTGAGTGGCTGCAGTATATACTGTGACCAGCTTTCAGGTAATACTTGTGACCTGAGTCATTTCTGAGAAATAAGTAAACAAATTCTTTTACTTTGACTGTTGGATTCTATTGATCAAGTCCATCTGCTTTTACCCACTGGAATAGATGGTCACCCTGAGTCAGCCTGAGTAATCAGAGTTAATGTGTTTGATGTCCTTCCCATTTGTTTTCACTTCATCCTCTGTATCTACCCCAATTTTTTCTCCTTCCCTCAGAGCTGCTTGAGCC
Source organism: Myotis nattereri (assembly GCF_964212035.1). Classification (NCBI taxonomy): domain Eukaryota; kingdom Metazoa; phylum Chordata; class Mammalia; order Chiroptera; family Vespertilionidae; genus Myotis; species Myotis nattereri. Next base: position 22,702,261 of record NC_138086.1, on the reverse strand, counting down.
CATGAGTACCAGCCTTAATCCTAAAAGCAAGAAGGAAATTTCCATGTTAGGAGAGAAACTTCACTAAGAATAAGGAGCAACAATTTATTGCTCAAATTGAGATGTTAAAGAATGAAAGGGGATCCTTTTTTGTTGCTGTTAATCCTCACCCAAATATACATTTTCCATTGATTGTTTTTTCTACAGAGAGTGGAAGGGACAGGGTGAAGGGAGAGACAGAGAGAGAAATATCAGTTTGAGAGAGACACATTGATTTGTTGCCTCCCACACGTGCCCTAAATGGGACTGAGAATCGAACCTGCAACCCTTCAGTGTATGGGCTGATGTTCTAACCACTGAGAAACACCAGCTAGGGCTAAAGGGGACCCTTTTAATAATGGTGCTGGGGCAACAAGTATGCACTGATCACCCTAACGAAGTAAACAAAAAATGTAAAGGCAGTCAACCTCATTAGTTATCAATGCAAAAACAAAATGAGACCATCATACACCCACCAGATAGGCAAAAACAAAAAAGAGCAATGATACCACATGTTGGTAGAGATATGGAACAACTGGGACTCTTACTGTTGGGAGTACAATTTACAATCACTTTAGAAACCATTTGAGGGAGGAACCAAGATGGCAGCATTGGTAAATGTGGTACTTGAATCCTCCTACAACTATAGCAAAATTACAACTAAAATACAGAACTACCATCATTCAGACCACCTGAAACCTGGCTAAATGGAAGAGCTACTGATAGAAGGCGAGGAACAGGCTGATCCAACAGCCACATGTGGCATGTTTTTAATCGGGAGGGGTATTTTGGCTGAGGAGGCCTCCCATGAGGAGCAAGGGGTCCCAGCTCCACACCAGAACTGTCAGCCCAGTGTTTCAGTGCCGGGAAGAGAAGTCCCTATAACTTTGGGCTATAAAAACCAATGAAGATTTTTGGCTAGGTGACACAGAGGCAGTCAGAGACCTAGGCAATTCCTCTTAAAGGGCCCATGCATGGACTTACTCAGACTCACTCCCTCTGAGCTCCCACACTAGGACATACAGGGAGGAACTAAATTGTCTGGTATCAGGGCAAGGACTGGGAGGCAGCTTTCTCCCAGACAAACGTGCTGGCAGAGGTCATTATTTCACTGCTGAGATCTCCTCCCCCCCACACACACCTCACAGAGCTGATTAACAGGCACCATATCAGAGTCTCCATCAACCTTGCCCGCACGTATGCCCTGTCCTGTTGATTCCCTGAGATCCTGCCCCACCCCTGCCTGCACCAATTTTCAGTCCCACCCAAGCTATTTGTAGTGGCTATTCCATATGAATGGCCTATCCTGATTCAGGCTTCCTAAAATCTCTCAAACAAGTAGCAGCTGGCCTCAACATACCCCATACTTCTTGATAAGTGGCCCCAGGCCCGGCATGAGCAGCAGCTTGCCAAGGTTCACAGCTTGGCCTCTCCTAGGCACCTTCAAGCTCAACACAAATAGCAGCCATCTGCAGACTGCCCTGTAGCTTGTGCCAGGTGGCCCCAGGCAGTGGATGACTTGTACTTCCTGAGATGCCCCAGAGCCTGTACACCTGGTGGACAGCGTCAGACCATGACAGATTACAACTCTACCACATCCATGAGTGACACACTCAAGGGGTGGACTCAGTGAGCCCCAAGTCTCACTGAAGCAAGTCCGGCTTCATAGCAATGTCTCCTGCACAGCAGCTCTTCTGCTGTAGTCACAACTGGTCCTCACAGCTAATTGACCTGGGGGTCAATTCCTCCCAGTGATGCCAGCAGCAGTTAAGGCTCAACTACAAAAGGACAGTGCACACAGCCCACACAGGGATGCACCTAGAGTGCCATGCTCAGGTAACTGGGGAGGCTGAACCACTGGGCCCTACAGGAAACTTACTATACATAGGCCACTCGACCAATCCAGGAGAAATATCAGCTCTACATAGGAACAAACATGGGGAAGCTGCCAAAATGCAGAGACAAAGAAACATGTCACAAAAGAAAGACTAGATGAAAACTCCAGAAAAGGAACTAAATGAAATGGAAGCAAGCAAACTACCAGATACAGAGTTCAAAACAATGGTGATAAGGATGCTCAGGGAGCTTAATGAGAGCTTCAAAAAACTTAATGAGAATGTCAAGGAACTTAGTGAGAATTTCAAGGAACTTAGTGCAAATATCAACGACATGAAAAAGGACCAGTTAGAAATGAAGGATACACTAACTGAAATGAAGAATAATTTACAGGGATTCAACAGTAGAGCAGAGGATGCCGAGAATCGAATAGGCAATTTGGAATATGAGGGAGCAAAAAACACCCAATCAGAAGAGAGAAAAAAGAATCCAAAAATATGAAAATTGTGTAAGAAGTATCAAGTGTACAAACATTCACATCATATGGGTACCGGAAGGAGAAGAAAAGGAGCAAGAAGTTGAAAACCTATTTGAATAAATTATGACATAAAACTTCCCCTACCTAGTGAAAGAAATAGACTTACAAGTCCAGGAAGCACAGAGAACCCCAAACAAGATGAACCCAAAGAGGCCCATTCCAAGATACATCATAATTAAAATGCCAAAGGTTAAAGACAGAGAATGATAAAAGCAGCAAGAGCAAAGCAGTTAATTACCTACAAGGGAGTGCTCATACAACAGTCAGCTGATTTCTCAACAGACACTTTGTAGGCCAGAAGAGAGTGGCAAGAAATATTCAAGTGATGAAAAGCAAGGACCTACAACCAAGATTACTCTACCCAGCAAAGCTATCATTTACAATTGAAGGTCAAATAAAGAGCTTCCCAGGCAAGAAAAAGCTAAAGGAGTTCATCACCACCAAACCAATATTACATGAAATGTTGAAGGGTCTTCTTTAAAAAGAAGAAGAAAATAAAAAAGATAAAAAATATGAACAGTAAAATGGCAACATGTACATATCTATTAATAATGGAACCTAAAAATAAAAATTAACAAACAAGGAATCTAATGAACAAAATAAACTGACGAATAAAATAGAACCAGAGGCAAGGAAACATGGAACAGACTGATGAATCTCAGAGGGATGAGAGGGGTGTGGGGGAGATTAACCAAAGATCTTATATGCATATATGCATTACCTATGGACACAGACAATAGGATGGTGAAGGCTGGGATGGGGTGGGATCTGGGTAAAAGAGGGCAATTTGCTAGTTGCTTTCAGATGTGGTGTTCTATTTTATGGTGTTGTTATCTGGGATTTTATCTGTCTTAGTATTGGAAAAGAGGGGACATCTGCAATACTTTCAACAATAAAGATTTAAAAATAGAAACCATTTGACATTATCTAATGAAGGTGAATACACAGGTATCCTACAATTCAGCAATTTCACACCCACAAGATATATACTGGAAGATTCATAGAAACATTGCTTTTAAAAGCCTAAACCTGGAAACAACACAAATATATCTCAACAAATATGCCTTCTTTATCCATTCATCTATTGATGGACACTTAGATTGTCTCCATATCTTGGCTACTGTGAATAAGGCTGCAATGAACATGGAGTTGCACATCTCTTTTCAGATTAGTGTTTTGGTCAGATTAAATACAGTCATACATGACAGCATTTTGGTCAACAATTAACCATTTCGTACACCAAAGTGGTCTTGAGATGATAACTTTCTGCTCCCTTCTCTCTCTCTTCTCCTTCTGGAAACCCAGTTATTCTAATATTTGTCCTTTTGATGGAATCCCATAGATCATGTAGGCTTTCTTTGTTCTTTTTTTCTTTATTTGCCTCTACCTGGGTTATTTCAAAATTCCTATCCTCTAGCTCACTCGGTCTATCTTCTATTTGCTCTACTCCTGCATTCTCTCTTACATTTTTCGGTTCATTCTCTGAGTTTTTCAGCTCCACAATCTCACTTTGGTGTATATGTATACACACACACACACACACACACACACACACACACACACACTCTAGGGGCCCAGTGCACGAATTCGTGCACCTTGAAAGGAACTGTGGCCCACGAAGCTGTGGTGGGCACAGGGGCCCATTCTCCATGCCCCTGCCTGACCCCTCCCACCACAGCCACCAGTCTCCTGTCTGCTGGCAGTCCTGATCCTGCCTTCACCACTCACACCCATTGATGATGCGGAGCGATTGGGACTAGTGCCGTCAGTGAGTGCGAGCAGCAGCTGCTGCCCCGATCGTCCATCAGGAGCAGGGGGAGGTGGAGAAGCCCTGAGAGGTGATTGGGGTCAGGGCTGGGCACCAGCTGCGGGTGTGAGTGGGGTCAGCACTAGCAGCAGGTGTGAGCACCAAGCGGGACCATGGCACGTGGGAGCAAAGAATTTTCAGTAACCACCAGATGCTTGCCCCGATGACAGTGACCGGCACCCCACCTTGATCTGGCGCCCGTGCTCACCTGCTCCACCATCCCGCCACAGCTGATGCCCGCCATGTTCCATGTACACGCCCCCTGGTGGTCAGCACAACTCATAGCGACCAGTTGTTTGGTTGTTCCGCTGTTCGGTCTATTTGCATATTAAAGCCTTTTATTATATAGGATATATATTTTTTATTGATTTCAGAGAGGAAAGGAGAGGGAGAGAGAGAAACATCAATGATGAGAGAGAACCATCAATCGGCTGCCTCCTACATGCCCCCTACTGGGGATTAAGCCCGCAACCTGGGCACGTGCCCCTGACCGGAACTGAACCCAGGACTCCTCAGTCCACAGGCCAATGCTCTAACCACTGAGCCAAACCAGCTAGGGCTTTGGTTCTTCTTTTTTAATGATTTCTATCTTTTGTGGGAAATTTTCATTTTGATCTTTTTTTTTTTCTTTAAATTTTGACGTCTTGGTTTTATGAGGGTTCTTGTGGCTTGTTGAGTTTCTTTAAAACTTTCATTTTGAATCCCACTAGATCACAAAACCCCATGCCTGTGAGCTTGGTTACTGAAAAATTGTTATTTTGTGAAGGAAGGCATGTTTCCTTGGTCATGTTCCTGGTAGTTTTGCATTGTTGCTTTTGCATTTGAAGAAGCAGATGCCTCAAGTCTTTGCTAGTTCCTTTCAGATGTGGTGTTCTATTTGATGGGGTTGTCATCTGGGCTTCTGTCTGTCTCAGTACTGGTACACCTGTTTCACTCTTCTTGCTTCCTTGTGTGGCAGGATTCTGTAGCTTTTATGCCTCCTCTAGTTTTTACTGGCTACTAGAAACCTTTCCAGCAGGTGGTGCTGGCTCGAGTTTGTGGTTTCTCCCTTGCAGACACTGTGGCCTGCTTTCTGAGTGTCAGAGGCTTGCTTTCATCACTGCGTCTGGAGTGCACACAGGGGTCTCAGTGGAGTTGGGGAGCGTGGGTTTAGCACTTGGGGCACTGCAGGAGCCCACGGATCTGGTGGTGAGGTCCCTGGGTGCGGTACTCTCAGAGGCTCCTGGGGGGACTTGCTGTGAGTGCAATCAGCAGGAAAGGTGTCCCTTACCTGCCTCTTTCCTGATTTCCCACAGTCATGGAGGTCCCACCTCAGTACTCTGGGTGCTGTTGGAGAGAAATGGGTTTGTCCCACACACCTGGCATAACCGGATACTCCCTGCTACCCCTTTCCCCTGAAGGAGATGTTGCCATCACTGGGTAGATCAGCCCAGTGCAGTATTTCCTTGCAGGGAAGGTGGTGGAGCTGGGAAAGTTTCTCTTACTGCCTCCTTTTGTTGCTACCAAACTTTTTCTTTTAATTTCCCTAGAACGGCATGCTGCTACCTCCGCAGGAAGGCTGGACTTATGCAAGGTCTCTCTCATGCATGGGTATCGGCACTGTCCAGTTTTTTCCCTCCAACCCCAGCAAGTTGGTTCCTGCCTCCCCTGGTTCTACAGTCCAAGCCGAGGTCTATCTGCCTGTTACTGATGCACAGGTAGGTGCGATTCCTCCTGGGTCCTCTGGTGTATAATGCTGGAGCCCACAGCTCCCACAATGGCACTTTTGTTCATGGATGGATATCTACTGTGTTCTTACAAAGGGGATAAAAGCGAGGGATGTCTTATGCCACCATGATTCAGGCATCACTGCCCCATTCTTTATGTTTCATAACTAGGAACACATGGTGTAAACAAAATAGTGTGAGGATAGCTGTTACAGCTGCTCACCTGCTGGGCACATAGTAGGACTGTACTTCCTGGCCCTTTGTGGGTTGGGTGGGGGCCAGAGCATGTCCAAGTTATAGAACGAACGTGCGCAGAACTTAGAGTTTGTTAAGAGGCCGTCATGGGTGGGTTTAGGACAATGACATGATATGGGTCACCTTTTAAAGGGATAATTTTTGGTGCTGTGTAGAGGATGTATTGTTGAGAGCAAGTGTGGAACCTCAGAGTCCAATGAGAGAGCTAGTCATGGTGAGGGATGATGGTGACATGAACTTCAGTGGTAACAGGCAAAATAGATAGAAGTGGGAGTTTCTGGAGTGCGTTTTGTAGGTGCATCCGAAAGGACTTTCAGGAGGGCGGAAAATGGGTTGAAGGAGAGAGGGATGGCAGATGACCCTGACGGTTTTGGTTGAACAACTGAATATATGGTGTCGCTATTTACTGATATTGGGCAAATGAAGAAGTAACAAGTTTGAAAAGAGGGAATGGAGCTAATTTTTTCTATATTAGCTTTAGGTATCCATGCACATGTTAAATAAGCCACTAGATAGACAACCCAAAGCTGGCGATGTACATTTTGGGGAGTCACTAGCATATAAATGATATTTAATTCAGAGGACTAGATTAGATCATCTAGAGCAGTGGTTCTCAACCTTCTGGCCCTTTAAGTACAGTTCCTCATGTTGTGACCCAACCATAAAATTATTTTCATTGCTACTTCATAACTGTAATGTTGCTACTATTATGAATAATAATGTAAATATCTGATATGCAGGATGGTCTTAGGTGACCCCTGTGAAAGGGTCGTTCGACCGCCAAAGGGGTTGCAACCCACAGGTTGAGAACCGCTGATCTAGAGAAAACACAGGTAGAAAAAAGATGTGGAGATAGGAGATAAACCAGGCAAGTATGTGATCATTGAAGTCAAAAGAAGAAAGTGTGTTTTGAATGCCGTTGAGGGATTGAACGAAATATTAAAGCAATGATCGTATGTGACAAATGGAGGTGATTGGCAGCTTTGACAAGGGAAGTTTCAGTGGAGTTGGGGAGGGGGGACAGATTTGAGAAGGAAGTGGAAGAAAATGAAGGAAGGGAATGAAGGGAACTTTCCTGATTAGTTTCACTTTGAAGGGGAACAAAAATGGGATAGAGCTCGGAGGGGACATGTGGGAAAAGCAGATGTTGTTTCTTTTCTTTTGTGATAAGAGACACACTAGAGCAGCCGTGGGCAAACTACGGCCCACAGGCCGGATCCGGCCCGTTTGAAATGAATAAAACTAAAAAAAAAAAAAAAAAAAAGACCGTACCCTTTTATGTAATGATGTTTACTTTGAATTTATATTAGTTCACACAAACACTCCATCCATGCTTTTGTTCCGGCCCTCCGGTCCAGTTTAAGAACCCATTGTGGCCCTCGAGTCAAAAAGTTTGCCCACCCCTGCACTAGAGTGAGGAAGAAGCTGCCAATGCAGAGGATGAAGAGGTTAACTCAAAGGGGCACAATGGGAGGGTCACCTTCACCAGAAGAGAGCCCTCCATCCCAGATGGCAGAGGCAGGAAGATGTTGGTTTTAATGATGCAACTATGGGAGAGTTGTGGCTGTTTTCATTGACTTAGGAACAAAATAAGTGGAATAATAGCTGGTGGAACCAAATAAAGACTCCGCATAGCGAAAGGATTCTCATGAAACAATAAATGAATGACAAGCAATCAACCCCTATACAGTTCTTGGTTAACACCAAGACTTAAGGGTAACTAATGAATTCTTTAAACCTGTGAGTGGGCAATAAAGTTTACAAACAAGGGGGAAGGGCAGGCTGCACTTCTGGTCCAGCTACGATGGAATAGCTAATATCAGCTGAAGTCTCCTCCTGAAAACAACTATAAACGATGCACAATGTGCCCTGGCTGGTGTTGCTCAGTGCTTAGAGCATTAGCCCGAACACCAAAGGGTCGCAGGTTCCATTCAGGGTCAAGGGCACATACCTGGGTTGCAGGTTCAATCCCAAACTCAGTCGGGGAGCGTGTGGGAGGCAACCTATCAATGTATCTCTTTCACATCAACAACAAAAGATATACTATGTACATTGAAAAACAGTTGAAAATATTTGGAGAGCATGTGACTCAGGCAGGATTTCCAGGACTATGATACCTGAGACAAGGGAAACACGATGAGGGGGACTTCTTCACATTTACCCTGGATTTTTCCTTGAAGGCATTTTCTATTTCACAATAAACCAGGGGACTGGAATCTTGGTAGAGAGCAGCAGATAGAATTTAGTAATGTTTTTTGAATTCTGAGATGACACAATTATGTATGTAGACAATTCAAAAGAATCAATAGATAAACTGTTATAATTAACTAGAGGCCCGGTGTACAAAATTCGTGCACTTGGGGGAGAGGAGTCCCTCAGCCTGGCCTGTGCCCTCTTGCAGTCCGGGAGCCCCCAGGGGATGTCCGCCTGCCGGCTTAGGCCCACTCCCCTAAGCTGGCAGTCAGATATCTTTAACGCTGCTGCAGAGGCGGGAGAGGCTTCTGCCACTGCCTGCATCTGCACTTGCCAGCCGTGAGCCCGGCTTCTGGCTGAGCGGTGCTCCTCCTCTGGGAGCACACTGACCACCAGGGGGCAGTTCCTGTGTTGAGTGGGATCAGGCCAAACTGGCTCTCTGATATCCCCCAAGAGGTCGCAGATTGCTAGAGGGTGCAGGCCAGGCGAGGGACTCTACCAGTGCATGATAGGGGCTGGGGAGGGACACGGGAGGTTGGCCAGCCAGGGAGGGACTGCAGGAGGGCTCCAAGGCGTGTCTGGCCCATCTCGCTCAGTCCTGATCAGCTGGACCCCAGCAGCAAGCTAACCTACCGGTCAGAGCATCTGCCCCCTGGTGGTCAGTGCATGTCATAGCGAGCAGTTGAGCAGCCTTAGTGTATCATTAGCATATTAGTCTTTGATTGGTTGAATGAATGACCGGACAACCAGACACTTAGCATATTAGGCTTTTTTTTATATAGGATAAGTGCATTAGCAAGGTCACTCAATGCAAGATTAATATAAAAAAGTCAACTGCACTTTTACACACCATCAACAAAAATTTAGACAATGGAATTTTTTTTTGTTATTAAACCTCACCCAAGGATATTTATTTTTTTCCACTGATTTTTAGAGAGAGTGGAAGGGAGGGGCAGAGACGATGAGAACATTGATGTGAGAGAGACACATCGATTGGTTGCCTCCTGCATGCATGGGGCCAGGGATCAAGCCTGCAACCAAGGCTGGAATTGAACCTGGAACTCTTCAGTCCATGGGCTCTATCCAGTGAGCCAAACTGGCTAGGGCTAGACAATGGAATTTTAAAAAACCAGGCTGGCCTCCTATTCTGCCACAATATGAGATATCAGAAAATCAGGGAACACTGTCTAACTAGTTTTGAGGGATATGTTCGTGATCTGGCAGATTTTCTTCTTCTTTGAGGCAACAGAGAGACATTCTTCGACAAGCAAGGTTGTGCTAGTTTTAATGGTGAAACTAAGCAGAGTGCTCCTTCACTGTGGCTCTTTTCCACTAAAAATTATTTGGTGTTGGGCGTCAGCTGCCTGCCGATGAGTCAAGATGAAGAATTCACGAATGATAAAGGCATAGTTTGAAAAAACTGGCAGTGAGCATCAAGTGATTTGAGAACAAGTAGCTGTAAGATACTCTTAAGTGTATTTATAAAATACACTTTTTAGGCATATGTACAAAGTATAATTTTAGAATAATAAATGGATAAAAATAGTTGGTAGGTCATTCTCAAATGTGACATCATTTCATTCCTGAGTTTGTCATTAGCGAATTCTAGGCTTAAGTATATATTTAGGTTTTATTGAGGTACTAGAGGCCCAGCGCGCGCAAAATCATGCACGAGTAGCTCGCTTCCGCTTGCCTCAGCTGGCCGCCCTGCCCATCGCCACTCATAGCTCATGCCCCACCCTTCGCCGCTCTTAGCTCTCCACCGCTAGTAGATCGCCCCCGCCCCGTCCCGCCTGCTGGGAGAGCCGCTGCTCATTTGGTCATGATGGCGTTACGGCATCACGACCACAGGCCTTTTATTATTATAGATAATATCTATAATAATAAAAGCATAATATGCAAATCAACCAAACAGCGGAATGACCCTCTGGACGACCTTCCGGATGAAGCTGGGGCTGTGAGGGCCAAGGCAGCAGCCAGGGCAGTGGCTGTGAGGGCCGAGGCAGCAGCCGGGGTGGCAGCTGCAAGGGCTGAGGCAGCTGGGGTTGCGAGGGCCTACCCTTGCACAGATTTCAATTTCGTGCATTGGGCCTCTAGTGCATATAAACACATGCATATCATAAGTGTACAGCTTACTGAATTGTCTCTAAGTCAACACACCTTTGAAACCATCACAGACATCAATAAATAAGAAATAAAACATTATTAGCACCCCAGGAAGTTAAGCATATTTTTTAAAATTAAAAGCAATAATTAGTAGAATAAAATCAAAGATACTAACCTATCCCCCTACCAGTATTATTAAATAAACTACAGTTCTCCAAATCAACAGAAGAGGGCGCCCATGAACTGTGAAATATAGTAAGCTTTCTAAATTCCTATTATTGCTAGTCCAAGAAAAAACAGAACATTTCTAAATGAATGGGAAATTGCAGGTAGCACCCAAACAAAGCCAGTATATAAAAGGAATATAAAGATAAAAGCACGTCAGCCGATAAAAATTTCCTCCCAAAAATGAAGCAGAAGGAAATGGATGCACAATAACCAATCTGAATTACACATAAACTTTCGCAGATATGAAAAACACCTAATGTCACAAATTCAAAACTCATAACATAAATATTACCCCCCACCCCCCAAAAAAAGAAACGAAGAAAGAAAACCAAGGTGATCTGAAATGAGAGTCTCACAGTAATGGAGCAAGAGCTTCTGTGGACCAACCCTCCTGCCTATAACCACCATCAAGTCTCATCCAAATATAACAACAACAACAACAACAGGAAGCAGACATTGGAGGGGATTCGCACTTACGAGAAGAGACCAGTACTGGGTACATTTTCCATGCTGATGGCTTTTAGCCTGAGGGCAGCCCGCAGCCCTTTTCCCTGGGTGACAAAAACTTGGATAGAAGCCCACAATCTTACCATTGTGGGTTTCTATCCAAGAATCAAAGGGCAGAATTTGAGGCAGACATAAAGATGGGACTTGTTATGTGTGGAGTTGTGTCTCCCCGAGTCCTTATGTTGAAGTCCTCACCCCCAGTACCTCAGAATGTCCCCTTATTTGGAAACAGGGGTGCTCAGATAGACCGAGTGAAGACGAAGTCATAACTGGAGTGGGGGGGAGTCCCCATCCAACAGGACCAGCATCCTATTGAAGGGGAAACATGGACACAGACATGTACACAAGGACAGCATCATGTGAAGATTGGAAGTTAGTTGCCAGAACAAATTTTCAAACATTTCCAGGAAGGAAAGAACATTTTAAATGAGTGAGGAACGCACACCACACAGAGAAAGGAATATATTAGAAAACAAAATGCACAGTAAAAATAACATTAAAATAGATATTAAATCAAGCCTGTCCCTCATTTCAGTACATGCAAGTGGAAACTCGCTTATGAAAAGAGATTTTCAGGTTGATGCACACAGCTGTGCTGTATCCAGGAGGTACACCCACATCAAAGTGGTTCAGGATGAATAAAATCGAGAGATTAGAAAAGATAGCCGGCAAACGAAGCAATAGGAAAGCAGAGATTGTGATATGATTCAGAACACAGAGTGTGGACAAAAGGCCTTCAGTGAGACAGCAGGATACTTGATAATGCCAGGAGCCACAATGCACAGCGATAATCCATCAGTTGTGAATGTAGAGTGTGTGATACACATAACAAAGAAGCCACCTTTATAAATCAGAAACCTAAGGATAAACACGAAGGAATAAACAAAACTAAACAAAAGCCACAAGACATCACTTTTAGTCCAACACAGGACACATCAAAAGGACAAAAAAATAGGAAAGATTATAGAAAAGCTAACCAGCATAATCAATACATAGAAAGAATATTTATATATTCATACTAACAGAGTCTGCCTGAAAGGCATGCTTCTGCTTTCCATCTGAGGGTCAGAACGCCACGGAGCCTGCTGTCATAAGCTAAATGTTGGAGTGTCGTCCCCTCCCCCCGCCCCCGCCTCCAAATTCATAGGTTAAAGCCCAAACCTCCTTGCGATGGTATTCAGAGAGGAAGCCTTCAGAGGCGATTAGGTTGAGATGAGATGATGGAATTAGGGTCCTTAGAAGAAGAGCAACCAGATCTCTCTCTCTCTCTCTCTCTCTCTCTCTCTCTCTCTCTCTCTCTCTCTCAAGACAGGAAGAGGGAGCTCATCAGAACCACAGCACCAACCCTGCCGGCACTCTGATCTCCGACTCCCGGCCTCAGGACTGTGAGAGAATAAATGTGTGGAAGCCGCCGGCCTGTCGTGCTTTGTTACGGCTGCCTAAGCTAACCAGTAACAGACTTTGGTACCAGAAGCCGGTGCTTCTGCAACAAATACCTACAAATGTGGACGTGGCTTTGGAACTGGGAGGTGGGTAGAGGCTGGGAGAGTTTTGAAGTGCCTGCTAGAAATATGGGTGTTAGGGACACTTCTGGTGAGGACTCAGGTGCAAATGAGAAACACGTTATGGGAAAGTGGCAGAGAACTCGGCTGAACCGTGTCCCAGCGTTTTGTGGGAGGCAGAACGGCGAGCAATGAAGTTGGCTATTTAGCTGAGAAAAGAGCATTTTAAATGGTCGAGTGTTGAAGGAGCAGCCTGGTCCCTCCCGACTGCTTGCCGCATCAATTTTCACCTTTTTCATCTGATGGCACACAAACCAATTACTAAAATCCTGTGGCACACCAAAAATATAGCTTTGCCCATCGGACAAAGCAAAAGGTATCATTTTGATTCATTCACACCAGACCGCTATTGTTGTGATGGCGGTTGTCATTTTTTTAATTTGACAATTTTAAGGGTGAAGGGGTCAGTGCCCCCGACTAAATGGTCAGGTCTGGCATGTTTTAGAAGTTCTCGCAGCACCCCGGTTAAAATAGCTGGCTTAGAGTCAAATGAGAGGAGAGACAAATAGAAGAAATTGTTAAACATAAAGGAGCCAGACTGGAGATCTGGAGAATTCTCAGCCTGTCTATATTGCAAAAAAAAAATGAGAACGCTTGTTTTGAAAAAGAACAGTAAGCGTGTGGCTGAACAACTGCTTGGTAAAGAGACCCTGGGTGCAGCTCATCGCCATCTCCATGGAAGTCAGAAACAGAGACGGTTACGCCCGCACAGATGTTGTCAGGTTAAACTAAAGGGGAAGAGAAAGCCGGACAGGATGAAGGAAGGTGGTCGGATTTCTTAGATTCTGTAAGATGGGTTCATAGAGCCATTTGGCTGCAAACCTCCATGTTTGTGGACAAGATATAACTTTAGAGGAAGCGAGGTGAAGGCTTTCAGGAACTCTACTGTTGTTGCAATGCCTTTGTAACTCCAAAAGTATTGCAAAATAAAAAATTTTTAAAAAGTCAATGAAGACAGACCACAGAGTGGGAGAAAATGTCACATATGTAAAGAGCTTGTATCCAGCATTTATGAAGAACTCCTACAATCCTATAAAGTAATGAGGTAATATGCAAATTGACCATTGCGCCCTCGCACAAGATGGCCACCCCCATGTGGGTGAAAAATGGCCACCACAAGATGGCCGGCAGGGGAGGGCAATTGGGGGCAACCGAGCCTGTAGGGGAGGGCAGTTGGGGGCAATCAGGCCGGCAGGAGAGCAGTTAGGTGTTGATCAGGCTGGCAGGGGAGTGGTTAGGGGGTGATTAGGCTGGCAGGCAGAAGCAGTTAGGGGCGATCAGGCAGGCAGGCAGGTGAGTGGTTGGGAGCCAGCAGTTCCAAGTTGTGAGAGGGATATCCGACTGCCAGTTTAGGCCCAATCCCACAGGGATCAAGCCTAGACTGGCAGTCAGACATCCCCCTAGGGATCCCAGATTGGAGAGGGTGCAGGTTGGGCTGAGGGACACACCCCCAAGCACGAATTTCATGCACCGGGCCACTAGTTCCATAATAAAAGACCAAGACTCCAAATAAAAAGGGAGACATTATTTGGAAGCACCTTCACAAAGGAAGATGGAGAAATGGCTAGAAAACACATGAAAGGGTACTCAACATCATCACTCATCAGGAAATGTAAGTGGAAGCCACAGCAAGACACCACTTGACACCAATTAGAACCCTGGTGAGCATCTGAAACAAAGGGTACTCTCATTAATCGCCCATGGACGTGCCAAACCATACAACCTCTTGGGGAAACGTGTGGCAGTTTCTTATAAAGTTCAATATCTGCCTCGTATAGGGCCCCACAATCCCATACCTAAATCCATCCCCAAGATAAATGAGAATCTATCCTCACAAAATGACTTAGACACAAATATCTACAGCAGCTTTAGTCACAATTCCCCAAATCTGAAACGAACCCAAACGCCTAACAGGAGAATGGATAAACTGTGATGTGGCTGCACAGGGGACTCCTACTCAGCAATAAAAAGGAAGAGGCTACTGATGCCACAAGAGCATGGGTGAGTCTCAGACACGTGCTAAATATACACTTACATGAAGCTTGAAAGCAGCCATCTAATCTCTGGTAATCCTATATAATAAAAGGGTAATAGGCAAATTGACCCTAACGGCAGAACAACCAGGAACAACCAGTCGCTATGACTCGCACTAACCACCAGGGGGCAGAAGCTCAATGCAGGAGCTGCCCCCTGGTGGTCAGTGTGCTCCCACAGGGGGAGCACCGCTCAGCCACAAGCCAGGCTGAAGGCTGCGAGTGCAGCGGCGGAGCATCTCCCACCTCCGTGGCAGTCGGACATTCCCTAAGGGCTACTGGACTGCAAGAGGGTGCAGGCTAGGCTGAGGGACCTCCCCCACCCCAGTGCACAAATTTTCATGCACCGAGCCTCTAGTAAAATCGTAACAGCAGCTGCCTCTGGCAGGGAAGGATGTGCTGGGAAGTGGCACAAGGGAATTTGGGGTGTTATGAAAATGTTTTCCATCTTCATTTGGGTGTTTGTTTCCTGGGTTTGTACTGAGTAGGAAAGAGGCCAGCCTCGGGCTCCTGGCTTCCTCCTGTGTGTATTTCTGCTCTCACACTCTTCCCACATTCACACTTCACTCCTGACACTTCTGGGAACAAAAGTGGGGGAGTTTTCCCCACACCAGGCAATTCTCTGGGACACCAGCTGGGGCTCCACAGTTTAACTCCATTCTGACACTATCAGATCCCACTGGTTCTGCGAGGCTGTTCCCACCCCATTGTCCATGCCAGTCACAAGGAGTGGGCCCCCAGGTCGTCCACACACTGTTGGGCGTGGCTACACATGGGAGGTTCCCCCAGCCCCTTCTCTTGATTGGTTAGTTGGCTAGAGCAGCTCACAGCACTCTGGGAACACTTACTTGCGTTTACCAGTGCATTAGGATAAGGTAAAGGATACAGGTGGACAGGCAGGTAGGAGACGCATTGGGTGAGGCATGGGTGAGTCCTGGGCACAGGAGTTCTGTCCCCGTGGAGTTGGGCTGTGTCACTCTTCTCGGTGTGGATGTGTTTACAAGCTGGAATGTCTCTGAACCCCATGCAATTGGGGTTTTTACGGAGGTTTCCTCGTGCAGCATAATCAATTACTCCCTTCATTCCCAGGCCCTGCCCCTTCTCTGGAGGATGGGATGGGTGGGGCTGAATATTCCAAGCTTCTAATCATGGCTTGGTCTCTCTGATGACCAGCCCCCATCTACTGAGAGTCACCTCCATAGGGCAAGATGCTCCTAGTGCTCTTATCACTTAGGAAATTACAAGGTTTTCAGGGGCCCTGTGTTAGGAACTGGGAGCAGAAACCAATACACACACACACACACACACACACACATATTCATTCTATTACATCATATATACTTTTGGCAGAAGTCATTGAAATATATCATTAATATCTCTGCATATGACTCTATATAAACTATATCTTAGTAAAAATGAGCAAAAAGCCATGGTGGGTTTGGCTCAGTGGTTAGAGTGTTGGCCCATGGACTGAAGGATCTTGGATTCAATTCTTGGTCAAGGACATTTGCCTCAGTTGCAGGCTTGATCCCTGGCCCGGGACAGGGTGCATGTGGGAGGGAACCAATAAATGTCTCTCTCACATTGATATTTCTCTCTCTCTCTCTCTCTCTCTCTCTCTCTCTCTCTCTCTCCTCCCTTCCCCCCCCCCCTTCCTTCCTCACTTCCACTCTCTCTAAAAATCAATGGAAAAATATCTTCAGGTGAGAATTTTTAAACAATGAATTTAAAAAAAGCAAATTCATAGAACTGAAACTTAAATGCCAAAATAATTTCTCTGATTATTAAATAAGTCCAAGTTTTAAATGTTTTCTCTCTGCTGCCCTTCTGCTCTGGTTATCAGAGAGAGCATCTCCAATCAGCCACCTGTCTGGGTCCTTGGGGCCTGAAATGTATGTCAATTTGGAGTTCTGTTGTTACCAAGAGAACACAAATTCACCAATGTAAAATTAGATGGGAGTGAGAACATTTATTGTAAATGTTAAAATAGCCATAGCCAAATTTTAAAATTGTAAAAAGCTGACAAATACCACAAACACTGCAAATCTAATCTAATATTTTAATTAATTTATTGCTTGAAAAGCCTCTATGATAATTTTCCATTTGTATGTTTTCCATTCATCTCCATACTCTTTGATTGCCTGTTTATATGACAGTTATTTTGTAATATTGTGTTCTATATAAAGAAAAGAAAGATATTTCACTGTTGTAGCATGGTTTTATATGTTTATTATATGTATTTATTATATGCTAGAGGCCCGGTGCATGAAATTCGTGCACGGGTAGGGTCCCTATGCCTGGCTGGTGATCAGGGCTGGCCGGGGCCTTCCTTCGTTCCACACTGCCCCCTGGTAGTCAGCGCATGTCATAGCGAGTGATCAAACTCCCAGTCTCCTGGTCAAGCTCCCGAGGGGACAATTTACACATTAGGCTTTTGTATATATAGATGTATATTTTATTATTGTTTTTAAGGATGCAGAAAGGTGCAACTTTGTCCGCAGAAGTTTGGAGTTGTAGGTTCATGCTCTGGAAATATTCTTTTGTGCGATTCCCATAGAAATGTACAATGTTTTTATAGTTAGGTATGCTGCATTATCAAATATATTTCTGATTAAAGAGCAGTTCTTTTTTGACGAGGATCTTGGAAAACCAAATCCTGCACTATCGTGCCTCACAATGCAAGAATCCCCTGTGGCCCAGCCTCTGCTCCCCTACATCCCAGACCTTGTTCTTCCACCACGACCGACATAGGTGGATGCCGGGCGTGCATTGCTATTGCAGTAGGATCACTGGCCCCACCTTCCTCTTCAGTTGGGTGAGTGGGCTCCTCAGGTGACAATGTTCTCAGAAGTGAGTCCACGTGCCCAGTAATAACTCTATAGGTAGAAATGACTGTGAATCACGTAGAGATAATCTATTAACTCCAAACTAAACGTATCCCCAGCTCCACTTTGCTGTAGCCAGATCCAAGTCATGCTCGGGCCACCCAGCAGGGCTGGATCTGAGGAGGAAGATGACCAAGGGAACGTTGACTGTGGTTAAAATCATGCATTTTGGCAATTTTACAGAAACATATGACCATTTGGACACGGTGCTGGGCCTCTTCCCGGGAACTGGGGAAGGGCTATGCGAGTGGGTGGTCCTGAAGCTTGTTTTCATTAACTTTGTTCATGTAAATCAGTTTCCACTTATAATTCTTTGCTGGTTGGACACATCTTGAGAGCCCTGTCTCATTCTAATTATGCAGAAACCTCAGCTGTTTACTTTTCCTCCAAAAGAAGTCATATGTTTGTGTTTGATTTCTGTTTGATGAGCAAGTTGTCCAGTTTCTACACAAGATGATCCTAAATTTAAACAGCAATTCATCCATCAGAGGATATCAAAGGAAGAAAGCCCAAGTGGAGCTCCGGCGAATGCACTAACTTGAACCACAGCGCCCCCTGGGGGAACTGGGAATATAACCATTTTGAGGGCATTAGGTTTTGTTCACTATCTCCCATTATGGTGAGAGTCAAAAAGGTGAAATAACTAGACAGAAACTTCAAAAGGTATATTGAGAAGGATATAGGGACAGAAGCTGGAAAAATTCACTCAGACTTTCTGTGAAAAATCCAGATGAAAGACTGGAGTCAGTTACTTTCTCCAAGAGAAAGATAAGTTAGTTGTACCCTCATGGGTAGAGAATTTAGACCCTCTGGCCCATTCAAATCCTTTTCTGGAGCAAAGATATAATAGATATGTACATAAATTAATGAATAATACATAAATAAAAATCTGAAAACCCCCCTCAGTTCTACTCAGCTCTATTCTACTCTGAGAGGTGGTAGGTTATAACAGAAAGTAAACCAGGAGTCGCACCTGGGGTCTAGTCTCTGCTCTGCCGCTCACTGTCTTTGTGACTGTGGGTTAGCCAGTTAACCTCTCTGAGTCTCGGTGTCTCATTTGTAAAATATTAGTTATAGGTCTACCCCTCAGGTTGTGATAATTAGGTGAGATAATCCATGGAGAGCTGTGGAATAGTGCCTGATACATAAATGTTCAATATATGTTAACTATTATAATGGTTGCTGTTAGATGGTTTAAAATCCTTGTTCTGTCACTTACTAGCTGTGAAACCATGAGCAATTATGTAACTTTTCCAAGACTCGGTGTCCTCATGAATTATATGCAACTCTATAGGATTTCTACTAAAATTGGAGGTAATGTATCTGTGTTTAATATAGTTGAGATTCTTAAAAGTGGAAGCTGTTATACGTGTGAGCAGACAGCTCAGTAAGAAATAATGGTGTATCAGAAAAGGATTTCCAAACCACATCACTCTTGTTCAGATAGAACATCGTTTAGAACGGAAAAGGAGCAGTGCAATGTAGCCTGGAGGGGCCAGTGAAAGGAGGTACGTGCACACATGTTAGCAGCTGCATCGACTTAAAGGTATTTGACATGGGAGAAGATGGAGAGAGTAACAGGACACACAGTTTTGAAGGCATATGTGATAGCCAGCCTCCAAGAGAGCCCCCCGAATGCTCTGTCTCCTGGTAGTCACACCCTTGTGTCCCTTCCCACACGTTGGTCTCTGTAACCAATAGAGTACGGCAGAAGTATGTCACTTTTTATATTGAGATATAATGCACATTTATAAGAATCATCCATTTAAAGTGTGTGATCAATGGGCAGAGAAGGGAGTTACTATGCTGGCTGGGGTGGTCGATTCTGACTATTGGGAAATTGGACTACTATTACCCAGCAAAGATGAGGAAGAGAATGTCTAAAACACAGGAACTCTCCTAGGGCATCTCTTAGTATCACCAGGCCCTGTGGTTAAGGTCCATGGAAACTAAACAGCCCAATCCAAGCAGGACTACTAATGGTCCAGACCTTCAGGAATGAAGGTTTGAGTCATCCCTGCAGGGAAGGAACCACGGCTAGCTGAGGTGCTTGCAGGAGCAGAGGGCATACAGAAGGGCAAATAGAAATACTAGCTATGAACACATAGCAGTTACAGAAATGAGTATTTTGTTCTTGTTTTGTTGTGAATATGTTTGTGTGCGTGTGTATCATGTAACATAAGAAGGATACGATGGATATATTGATTTTATGTCATAGTATTTAAGCATTTTTTTTCTGAAAAAATTCCCAGCTTTACTGACATACTAGTAAGAATGACCTAGAACACTGTGTGAGTCAAACATCGTTAACTTCACATCACAGTATTTAAGTAACGGTATCAAGGAGAAGAGAAACATCGTCCAAGGAGTCTCTGTCCTCTTCTGGGGGAAGGTGGGTGTGTTTTCAGTTGTACACAGGATAATTGTACCATTTTAGGCAGAAATATGACCTTGGTATTCTATTTATTGGCGACTAAGTGTGTTTTAAGGAGGTGAAGGGTGGATTTGTGATGGTTAATTTCATATGTCTCTTAGTCTGGGTCATGGTGACCCGATATTTGGTCAAACATTATTCTGGATGTTGCTGTGAGGGTGTTTTTGGGTGAGATTAACAGTTAAATCAGTAGACTTTGAAGAAAGCAGCTTAATCTCCATAATGGGAGTGCCTTTCTCCAATCAGTTGAATACCTTCTTAGAACAAAGTCTGACCTCCCCTCGGCGAGGAGAAAATCTGCCAGCAGGACGACTTTGGACTTGAACTACAATATTGGCTCTTCCCTGGGTCTCCAGCCTGCTGGCCCACCCTACGGATTTTGGACTTATCAGCCCCCATAGCTGTGTGAGTCAATTCCTTAAAATCAGTCTCTCTCTCTCTCATGCAACTATCACCACTACGTAATTCCAGAACACCCGATCCCCCCAAAAAGCCCTGTACCCATTAACAATCTCTTCTCATTTGCTGGTCTCCCCAGTCACCGGCACCACTAATTTACTTTCTTGCCATTAGATGGATATACCATGTTTTGTGTATCCACTCATCAGCTGGTAGGGTCATTTCTACCTTTCAGCTAATATACATAGGGCTGCTATGAACTTAATTTATTTTTATTCTTTGTTCAGCTACTACTAGCCAGCAGTATTGTGCTACAATTGGAAGCTGTAAGGTTGCTATTTTTACTTTGGATTGAGGTTTCCTTTGTGGCCTGCTATGTGATTCATTTTAGAAAACTGTCACCAGCCCTTGAAAACAAGATACATGCTTGGCATGCAGTTTTACATATCTCAATTAGGCATGCCTAATTAGTTCTCTTATTGACTTTTTTTAATGATCTGAGCTGTATTTGACTGAAAGCAGAGGTTAGGTAAGTCTCAAGTTGGCAGTTTCAGGGTCAAGAATGGGAATACCCAGGAGTGTGGGTATGGGTTTGTTTTTGTAAATATATAATTAAATGGCATTTTTATTATTGTACTGACTTATGCAAATATCAGCCATCTAATTTTAGCATATGCCCATCAGCCCAAAAAGTTCCCTTACGCCTCCTTGCAGTAAATCCTCACTTCTACTAAACCGTGTTCAGTCTCCACAGAATTGCCTTTCTCGACACTTCATTTAAATGGAATCATAAATACGTTATCCATTGTGTCGGTGTTTTTTCACTTTGCAGAATGTTTTTGAGATTTTTAGATTAACCCATGTTGTGGCATTTATCTGTAGCTCATTCCCTTCCTGAATAATATAAGAATATACTACATTTTGTGTATCTATTCACCAGTGGATTGATGTTTGGATTGTTCCCAGATTTTGTCTGTTATGAATCATGCTGCTGTGAGCATGCACTTAAAAATCTTTGTGTGGACATATATTTCCATTGATTGTGCACAGATAGCTAGGAGTAGAGCTGCTCCACTGTATGTTAAGTTTATACCTAACTTTTTAAGAAACTGTTTTCCAAAGTGGCTATGCCATTTTACATTCCCTTTGGCTAGCAAGGTATGAGTATGTCACCCACATCCCCACTGACACTTGGTATTGTTTTATTTGTCAGTGATGGTATTCTACAAGGTGTGTCGTAGTAGTCTTACTGTGGCTTTAATGTCCACTTCCCTAAGGTGTTGGGCATGTCTTCATGGGCTTCTTAGCCAGTCATACGTCTTCTTTGGTGATATATGAATACAAATCTAATGGCTAGTATTTAATTTTACTGTTTGTCTTATTACTGAGCCATAGGAGTTCTTTATTCTGGATACAGGACCTTTGTCAGATGTGCAAATGTATTTCCCAGTTTATGTTTTGATTTTTCATTTTATTAATGCTGTCTGTTGAAGAGCAAGAATTTTAAGTTTTGATGAATCAGTTTGATTAATTTGTTATGTTATAGGTCATGGTTGGGTATCATGTTTAAGAAATCCTTGCTTAATCCAGGTCACAAAGTTTTCTTCAATATGTTCTTCCAGAATTTTATAATTTTAACTCTTACATTTAAGTGTATGATCTATTTCAAGTTGACTTTTGTGTACTGTGGGTTAAGGATATCCACCTCCCCCACCCAGGACCGTTTGTTGTTGAAAAGACTGTTCTTTCCCACATTGAACTGCCAGGACCGCTCGTTGAAAATGAATTGGCCTAAATATAAGGATCTAGTTCTTAATTCTGACTCTCAATTCAGCTGCATTGGTATCTATATACTTACACTATGACATCTATGTACTTACACTCAAATGACCCAAGCTGTACCTTTATAGTCAGTTTTTAAATCAGGTACACAAATCCTTCACTGTCCTTACTTTTCAAAAATGTTTTGGTTATTTCACATCCTTTGCATTCCAAGTATATTTTGGAAACAACTTGTCAATTTCTGTTAGAATGCATGCTGGGATTTAAATATGGATTACATTGAACCTATAGATTATTTGGGGGATAATTGCCACCTGTTAATATTAAGTCTTCCAATCACAAGCATGGAATGTCTTCCCACTTACTTCGCTCTTCCTTAACAATGCTTTCTAATTTTTGGTGTCTTTGTCCTTTTTGTTTGTTTACTTTTTGTTAATTCTCACCCAAGGATATTTTTCCCATTGATTTGTAGAGAGTAGGAGGGAAGAGAGAGAGAGAGAGAAACATATGAGAGAGACACATCGATTGGTTGCCTCCCCCATGAGCCAGATGGAACGTACAACCCAGGCACATGCCTTTGACTGGGTGGAAATTGAACCCAAGACCCTTTGGTGCCTGGGCAGATGTTCTAACCACTTAGCACACTGGCCAGGGCCATGTACTTCTCTTATTAATTACATTAGCTTCTAAGCATTTTGTTCACTTTAATGCTATAATGAAAAGAATTATTTTCTTGATTTCATTTTTGGATTGTTTGTTGCTGATATATAGAAAGAAATACAATTGATTTTTATCTTTATCTTCTATCCTGCCAACATGCTAAACTCATGTATTAATTCTAGTAAATTTTTTATTGACTCTTTAGAACTTCTCCACATATCATCCTGTATCCAAGCTTATACCATCTGGGGGGAAAGTCTAACTTCTTCCTCGGCCTGTCTGCCTTTATTTTTCTGGCCTTCCTGCATTTCTCCAGTGCAGTGTTGAATGGGGTGGTGAGAACAGTTATCCTTGCCTTCTTGTTATTCGAGGGAAACAGTCTTTCATCATTACGAATAATGTTGGCTGTGAGTTTTTGTAGATGCCTGTTTCACAAAGTTGAGGAAGTTCCCTTCTATTTCTACTTTGTTGAGAGTTTTTACCACGCACAGTTTTGGGCTGTTGTCAAATGCTTTTTCTGTTTCTATTAAGAGGATTATGTGGGCTTTATCCTTTATTCTATTAGTATGGTGTATTACATTAATTGGTTTTTGAATGTTAAATCAACCGTGCATACTTGGGATAAATCACACCTGGTCGTGGTGTATAATCCTTTTTACAGGTGGTTGGATTTGATGTGCTAATATTTTGTTAAGGAGTTTTGTGTTTGTGTTAATTAGGGATATGACCTATAGTTTTCTTTTCTTCACATGTTTGGTGCTTGTTTTTAGCTTTGTTATTGAAGTAATACCAGACTCAGAATGAGTTGGAAAGTGCTCCTTCTCCTCTCTTTGCAGAAAGTGTTTATGTGGGATTGACATTATTTTTTTCTTTAGACAGTTGATAAAATACCCACTGAAGCTATCTAGGCCTGAGCTTTTCTCTGTAGAATTTTAATTACAGATAATTATCTTTATTATAGGTCTCTTTAGACTATTTATTTTTTAGTCAATTTTGGTAATTTGTGTCTTTCTAGGAATTTATCCATTTCATCTAAGTTCTAGTTGTTGGTACAAAGTTGTCCATAGCATTCCCTTATATTCCTTATTATTTTTGTAGGGTATATATTGATGTTCTCTTTTTATTTATGATATTGGTAATTTTTGTCTCTTTTCCTTTTTTTCTTGGTCAATTTAGCTAAAGTTTATCAATTTTATTGAGCTTTTCAAAGAACTTTGTATCTACTGACTTTTTCTATTATTTTTCTGTTTTCTATTTCACTGAGATCTTTATTGTATCCTTCCTTATGCATGGTTTAGGTTTGCTTTCTTCTTTTTTTATTTATTAAAATGGAAACTTAGATTATTGATTTGAGGTTTTCCTTTTTAATATAGGCGCTTAAAGCTAAAGATTTTCTCTAAGCACTGCTTTACATATGCCCCATCTCTATATATAAAACCCTAAGCAACCGGTCAACTGGTCGACTGGTAGACCGTTTAACCAGTTGCTATGATGCGCACTGACCACCAGAGGGCAGATGCCCAACGCAGGAGCTGCCTCCTGGTGGTCAGTGTACTCCCACAGTGGGAGTGCCGCTCAGCTGACCAATGGGCGCCCTCTCCTGCCTCCACGGCAGCACTACTGAGCTAAGGCGGCAGGCACGGCGGGGCCAGGATGAGCAGGAATGGTGTGGTGCACGGCCCGGGCTCGGGCTCCTCCCAGGCTGCCTGCCAGTTTGCACACTGTTACATCCCCCGAGGGGTCCCGGATTGTGAGAGGGCGCAGTCGAGGCTAAGGGACCCCACCAGTGCATGAATCCATGCACTGGGCCTCTAGTGTTAATATGTTTTCATTTTCATCAAGTTCAAAATATTTTAGAATTCCAATCGTGAGTTCTTCTTTGACCCATGGGTTATTTAGAAGTGTTTTACTTAAATTCCAATGATTTTGGTACTTCCCCAATTTTTTTCTGTTGATTTCTAATTTAGCTCCATTGTAATCAGGTATAGTTTGAATGATTGAAATCTTTTTAAATCTATTGAGACTGTTTTAGGACTAGTATAAGATCTAGGCTGAAGAATATCCTGTGTGTCTTGAAAGAATGTGTTTTCTGTTGTTGCAGGGTAGAGTGTCACATAAAATGTTAGAGTAAGTTGGTTAATAGTGTTGTTAAAGTCTTCTATATCCTGGCTAATTTTCTATTTAGTTCTATCAATTAATTGAGAGGTGAGTAATGAAGTTCAATCTATAATTGTTAAACTATCCATTGCTCCTTTCAATTCTGTCAACTTTTGCCTCAATATTTTGGGGCTCTGTCTTATATACATATACTTTTATAATTGTTATATCTTCCTAATCTTTGGGTCTTTTTACCATTACAAAATTTCCCTTTTGGTTTCTAGCAATATTTGGAGTCTTATCATCCATGTTCTGTGATGTTAATATGCTATTCCAGTTTTCTTGTGATGACTGTTTGCATACGACAGTGATCCCCCCGTATCTACAGGGGGTGCATTCCAAGACCCTCCAGTGGATGCCCAAAACTGTGGGTAGCACCAAACCCTATATATACTATGTTTTTTTCTTATACATACGTACCTATGATAAAGTTTAATTTATAGATTAGGTGCAGTAAGAAATTAACAACAATAACTAATAATAAAGTAGAACAATTATAATAGTATGCTAGAATAAAAGGTATGTGAATGTGGTCTCTCTCACTTGCTCTCATTCTCTCTCAAAATATCTTATTGTGCTGTGCTCACCCTTGTGTAATGATGTGAGGTGATAAAAATCCTATGTGAGGAGGTGGTGTGAGGGGAATGAGACATGGTGAAGTGAAATAAGGGTGACTGGAAGGCTAGCACTGCGATACCGCGACAGTCCATCTGATAACGAGCAGGCTATTCAGTGACGAACAGGAGGGAGCATCTACTGTGCAGAGACGCTGGACAAAGGGATGAGTCAAAGCAGGGCAAAGCAGGATGCCTGAGATTTCATCACGCTACTTAGAACGGCACGCAATTTACAACGTATTGTTCATTTCCGAAACTCCATTTAATCGTTTCAGACGACAGCTGATTGCAGGTAGTGGAACTTGTGGAAAGCAAGACTGTGGGTGAGGGGAGACGACTGTGTCTCGTTTTCCCTTACTTTACTTTAAACTCATTGTGTCTTTGAATCTTGAAATGTGGTTTTGTCGTCAGAGCACGATGGGATCTTGTTTTTTATCTATTCTGACAATATCTGCCTTTTTAATGTATTTTTAAATTTTTCCCACCTGAGGATATTTTCTCCATTGCTTTTTGAAGAGACTGGAAGGAAGGGGGAGAGAAAGAGAAACATCAATGTGCGATACACACGTTGATTGATTGCCTCCCCAACGTGCCCCTGTGAACCTGCAACCCAAGTCTGTGCTCTTGACCAAATCAAACCCGTGATGCCCTTGGTACTTGAGCCAACACACTAACTGCTGAGCCAAACCGGCCAGGGCAATATCTGCCTTTTGATTGAAATGCGTAGTTCATTCACACTCAGTATAATTATTGATATGGTTGGATTCACACCTGATATTTTTGTATCTGTTTTCTGTCTAAATTATTTTGTTATTCCGTTCCTTACTGTCTTCTTAAATATTAAACAAAAATTTTAGTCACCATTTAAATTGCTCTGTTGATTACTTTAACTAATACATTTTGAATTGTCTTCTTAGTGTTTTTTCTAGGGTTGGCAATATTCATCTGAATTGATCACTGCTTACTTCAGATTAATCCTCATGAAATTCTGGAAAAGCACAGAAACTTTATTACACTATAGCTCCATTTCCCATTCCCTCCTCCCAACTGTACATCTATAGTTGCCATTTATATATGTATATTTAGTATATTTATATAGCTTATATATAGAGATAGCATATAAATGTGCTATTACATCTATGTATGTGGTAAACCATTAATGCAGTATTAATTTTTGCTTTAACCAATGTTATATCTTTTAAATAAGGGAAGAAAGAAAAAATTATTTAGAGTCATCCACAGATTAATCACTTTTTGCGGTCTTCATTCCCTTCTTTGGATTTGAACTTCTGCCTCATATCATTTC
Organism: Myotis nattereri; assembly: GCF_964212035.1. NCBI lineage: Eukaryota > Metazoa > Chordata > Mammalia > Chiroptera > Vespertilionidae > Myotis > Myotis nattereri. Next base: position 22,675,232 of record NC_138086.1, on the reverse strand, counting down.
TTTTTAGCATGAAGGCCTTCTTTTAATATTAGTGTAAAGTTGGTCTAAGATAAATTCTCTTAACCTCTGTATATCTGGGAATCTCACTATATTTCATTTCATTTTTCGGACCGTGTGATGGTTAATTTTGAGTCAGCTTGACAGTGACATGGTGTGCCCAGAATAAATATTACTGCTGGGTCTGTCTGTGAGGGTGTTTCCAGATGAAATGAGCCCTTGAATCTACAGAATCAGTAAGATAGATTGCCCTCCCAGTGTGGGTGGGCCTCATCCAATCTGCTGAGAGCCAGAAAGGAGCGAAGGCAGAGGAAGGAAGAGCGCACCGCTCGGTCTTCCTGTCTGCCTGCTGAGCTGGGACATCGGTCTTCTCCTGCCCGGGGCAGAGCCTTACACCATCAGCTCCCCTGGTTCTGAGGCCTTTGGATTCGGACTGGAATTATCCCACTGGCTCTCCCGGGCCTCTGTCTTGCAGAGGGTAGACTGTAGGACTTCTCGGCCTCCATAATTGAGTGAGCTAGTTTCTCATAATAAATCTCTTGCTAGATAGATAGATACTCTCCCTTCTCTTTCACACACACACACACACACACACACACACACACACACCATGTACAATGTACCATTTCAATAAGTTTCTTTCATATCTAGTAAGTACCCAAATGGAATGATCGTGCTTACCAGAAACTAACAGAACTATCAGAATCCACCAACACAACTTAAACGTAAAACAAGCAGAGTGGTATTTTTTGTTTTATTTTTTAAAGGATCTTATAGTACAAATGGCTATCACAGTAGCTAAGTTCTTTTCACCAGACAGACCCATTTAGACCTTTTCAAAACAGCACCTCTTTTTCTTGGTATTGCCAGCTGAGATGTGTAGTGGGGAGAATTTCTTGACTAGAGAACTGGCTGGCCTGGCTCAGTGGTGAGAGCATTGGCCAGTGCACCTAAGGGTCAGGGGTTCAATTTCTGGTCAAGGACACGTACCTGGGTTTTGGGTTTAGTCCCAGCCCCAGTCATCCAGTCAGGGTGCCTACAGGAGGCAACCAGTTGTTGTGTCTCTCTCACATCAGTGTTTCTCTCTCTCTCTCTCTCTCTCTCTCTCTCTCTCTCTCTCTCTCTCTCTCTCGTCCCTTTATCCCTCCCTTCCACTCTCTCTAAAAATAATGGCATATGAAAACAATTCAAACCCATGGACATAGACAATTGTGTGGTGAAGGCCTGGGGTGGGGCAGAAACCAGGTGGAGGGGGACAATAGGGGTAATCTGTTATACCCTCAACAATAAAGATAAATAATGGTTTTTAAAACATATATATTTTATTGATTTTTTACAGAAAGGAAGGGAGAGGGCTAGAGAGTTAGAAACATCAATGTGAGAGAAACATCCATCGATCAGCTGCCTCCTGCACACCCCCTACTGGGGATGTGCCTGCAACCAAGGTACATGCCCTTGACCGGAATCAAACCTGGGACCCTTCAGTCCACAGGCTGACGCTCTATCCACTGAGCCAAACCGGTTAGGGCAAGATAAATAATGTTTTTTTAAAAAATCAATGGAAAAATAGCCCCAGGCGAGGGAATTAACAGCATAGAGAAATAATTGAAGAGTTGGTCTGGCACTGATGTAACAGAAACCATACTGCCCTCAGATTTACAGATATATTATTAAAAATTTACTTAAAAGACCTGGGAAATACCTTCTTTTAAGGGAAAGATTTCAAATATGTGTTTCATGCATAATCCTATGTTTTCTGAATGTTGACATCAGTGTACTTTAAGGTTCAAAACTTCATGTAAACATTTCCAGACAGCAAAGCTGGGTGATGTAGACTTGACTTTTAGATACCAGCAAAGTGCCTGCATTCAGATCATACCAATTCAAACTCAACCTGAATCCATGTATTTCATAAACTCGCTCTACCTGATATAAATAGAATGCCAGGCAGCAGTGAAATTTCCCTATTATTTTTCCTCTTTTTGTTTCATTTACAGAGAGTGTCTTTTTTTTTTTTTCTGTAGGCACATATTTTTAAGTGTTTTGCTCAGCAAGGGAAGCTCACACTGCCAGCATGAGTGTATTTCAAATCTGCAGGCAGATGCTTTTATATGTGTAGGAAGGAATTAGCTAATAATCACATCAAGGAAGAGAATCTGGGTAGATATGTCCGGACTGACTGTGAGCACAGTGGCTGCATGAAAAGCACCAGGGCTCTTCATGGGTAAGGAGGAAATCTCATTATCTCAAGTCAAATTGTAGCGGAAGCAATTTGGAGGAGTATTGTTTCCAGTAAAAAGTGCCTTGGCTGCCTGGCTGGTGTGGCTCAGTGGCTGAGCATCGAACCATGAACCAAGAAGTTGCTGGTTCCATTCCCGGTCAGGGCAAATGCCTGGGTTGCAGACTGGATCCCCCAGTAGGGGGTGTGCAGGAGGCAGTCAATTGATGTTTCTCTCATTGATGTTTCTATGAATCTCTCCCTCTTCCTTCCTCTCTCTAAAATTAATTAAATTTTTTTAAATTTTAAATAAATTACCTGCTAGAGTATCGAAGGCTCATTGGTGTTGATGCTGCCCCCATACCTGCGTGCCACTATTGTGCTTATACTACATGGTTTCAACTTTAGGACTCCCTCTCCACCTGCCAATGGCCACCATGATGGCGATTTAAAGCAATATTTTTTTAAAATATATTTTTATTGATGTCAGAGAGGAAGGGAGAGGGAGAGAGAGAGAGAGAGAGAGAGAGAGAGAGAGAGAGAGAGAGAGAAACATCAATGATGAGAGAGAATCATTGACTGGCTGCCTCCTGCATGCCCCACACCAGGGATGAAGCCAGCAACCCATGCATGACCTCCCAGTGCCTAGGTCAATGCTCAACCACTGAACCACACCAGCGGGCAAAAGCAGTATTTTTTAAGTAGCTCAAATAAATCTAATTCCAAGCAGTCTGACTAGAACACCTCTGAGACACATGTCCGAATTCATGTAGGTTGGTCCATGGGCCCAGCTGTGGACATTTAACCCGTTCCCAAGGTGGAACAATCTGAGTCAGGTTGAGAACCTGGGTCCCTTCCTAGTCTCCTCTGGCTGTGAGCTGACTTCGAATGTAAACACCCCTTAAGGGTTTGTGATCTGTTAAAACGTATGAGTTATTTCTTTGCTTCGTTTTTTTCTTCTTCTTAATTTTCTAATATGTTCAAGAATAACTCCAATGTGGTGTTAAACCCAGTTATATTAGAATAGTAAATTATTTTCCCAATGAAAATAAGTAAGGAGAGAGAAAAAGAGGGCTAGGCCCTCAGTCGGGGACTGGCCCACGGGGTAGGGCAAAGGAAGGGAAGTAGAGCTTTGCAGACAGGGAGACAAACAAAAGGACTCAGAGCTAGACTCAGGCAGGCAGCAACCGGCTGGGCAGGGAACCCTAGATGAGGCTAGGTGGGAGCAGTGATGTCACCTCAGACCTGGGGCCTGATGTGGCAGTTCTCAATTAGGTCCTCCCGGGGGCAGGAACTGGAACTGGAACTGGAACTTTGAAATAATTGGATATTGCCAGAATTCCTTGAAAGGACCAATCAGAAGCTAGCAAGGTATGTGAATACCCCTAGACAAAGAGCTTCAGTGGTAACCTGCTTTGGGCTTATATCAAAGCAAGATAGCCATCAATCTGGAGGCTTCAAAAAACAAACAAACAAAAAAAACCAACCCCACAAAAACAGAAAATTAAAAAAATCTGGAGGCTTCTGAAACCAAAGACTTCCTTGTGGCAGGAAGTCTTCTTATCTCTCAAAATACTTTGTTTCCACCAACCATTTTTGTCGGTGAATCCATTTTTCAGTTTTGTGAGGCAAAGAACTCGGACCCTATCATTGAATTTTGGTTTCAGAAGCCTCCAGATTTTTTTAATTTTCTGTTTTTGTGGGGTTGTTTTTTTTGTTTGTTTGTTTGTTTTTTGAAGCCTCCAGATTGATGGGTATCTTGCTTTGATATAAGTCCATCTACTGTTGTAACAGCATAACCAGTTTTATTTGAAATATGTCTTTTCTTAGTTCCTCCTGCACTTTGAGAGGGGTAAGGAAGTATGAAAGCTGCTAAACACTAAAACTTATTTATTTGATTTACTGCCTCATCCATTCTCTCTGACAATGGAAATAGACCATCTCCAGTAGGGAACTGGGTTGCTGAGATTTGTTTTTGTACATACAAACCAATTAGCTCTTTATAAGAATTTGCATCTATATATCTGGAAAGTATATGTAATCACTACTTTGGGAAATTGAATAAAACCCATTTAAAAAGTTTAGGAAAGGGCCTAAGAGTCCCACAACTGGCTTCCCAGGATTCTTTACATTGTGAACACAAAATAAGGCATGCGAGATACAAGTTTTGAGAAAGGTGCTTAATATTGAGGGCAAACAAATGTTTTTGGCTGAATTATTCTCTCTCCTTTTCTCACCAGCAGCAAAGAGCACCCACATAAGATGTAAAACAGAGAAGGATAATCTGAAGGGCCACCAGACCTCCATCTGTCATCTGATCAGACCACTTACTATTCTGGTTCTCAAAGTGTGGTCCCTGGGCCAGCAGCATCAGCATCATCTGGGAACTTGTTAGAAATGCAAACACCTCAGACCTACTTCTGCTGTGTGTTCCAACACCGACAAACAATTCTCCAATTCTCAGTGGACACTGACTGTGTGTCCTATAAATTTAACTGAATTCTAACACCATCTACTGAGGTTAAGAGCGAAATCCCATGCAACTGCCCCCATTTCAGATACCAATCACAAGTCTAGGTTGTTACTGTGCTTCTGACCAATCAGGGTTCCCAGAGCCCCCTCCTTAGGTTCGATAATTCACTAGAATGACTCACGGAGCTGAGGGAAACATTTACTTACAGTTACTAATTTATTATGAAGGATGTTATAAAGGGTAGAGATGAAGAGCCAGATGAAGAGGTACAGAGGCAGAGCCATGTGGAAGCTTCTGTCCCCATAGAGTTGGGGTGCACCCCCCCAGCATATGGATGAGTTCACCCACCCAGAAGCTCCTCAAATTTTGTTGAACAGTTTGTTTCAAGCCTAGTCTCCACCTGCCCCATTTCCCATGGCTTGGTGGGTGGATGTGAACATTCCAGCCATCTAATCTCTTGGTCTTCCTGATGACCAGCCCCATTCTGAGGTTATATAGAGGCCCCATCTTGTTGCCTCATTAGCAAACCTCTGATGTGCTTTAAGGGGGCTCCTTTTGAATAATAAAAGATGCTACTATCACTCAGGAAATTCCAAGGTTTGGGGGAGCTCTGCACTAGAAACCAGGGACAAAGACAGAAGTATTTCTTCTTATACCACATACTGAATCAGAAACTCTGGGGACAGGACCCAGCAGTGCCTGTCCTAACACGTTCTCTAGGGCAACCATGATACACATTAAGGTTCAAGTACCACCACTTTATGATACTTTTTTGCTGATTCTGGGATCTGGTATTTGCCACATCTCAAAGAGAGAGCAGTGGGAAAAGCAGGCTCAATAAGAAAACCACTTAAAGAGAGGAAATAACAAAAGAAATAAAGGATTGAAGGCCATTGCCTTGGCTACAGAATCAGCTAATGCGTTTTATTTTCAGATCTCATCAGTTATTTTTTTATTTATTTCTTTTCAATCCCAATATCATGGAATTAGATGTTATTGTGCGAAAAAGGGCTGATACCCATAATGCAATAGAACAGCACACAAGCAGGCCTCTGGGCTGACGGGCTGGTGCCCATGTTGTGCAAGGCTTTAAATCCATCTCGCCCAAGGGGGGGTGGTAGAGAACACAACATCCAGAGCAACTGCTGCCTTCGCTTCACTCACAGTTAATGAAAGTCCGGATGAAAGATACAATATGAAAGTATCAGGGCAGGATCCCAGTAGAAAGAAGGATGTACTCCGAATGGTTCCAATGAAGAGACCAGAGTGAGGGGGCAATTTCAGAAGTTTGGGCAGAGTTGAGGAAACAAAGGAAGCAGGGCCAGGGACTCAGAGACTAGCAAGTGCACAGAGCCACTAAGATCCCTGGGCTGGAAGAGACATGGAGAGAAAATAGTGTCAGTGGGGAAGAAGCTCACCAATAAGAATTATTTCTATGGAAGGATCCAGGTGTGCTGTTAAAGAACAAAATTCAACATAATAAATTTGAAGATCTAATGGCTTTATTTGTTAATATATATTTTTAATTGATTTCAGAGAGAGGAAGGGAGTGGGAGAGGGAGAGGGAGATAGAAACATCAACAATGAGAAAGAATCATTGAGGAGCTACCTCCTGCATGCCCCTGACTGGGGATGGAGCCCACAACTCAGACATGTGCCCTGACCAGGAATCAAACTGGGACTGTCTGGTTTGTGGGTTGACATTCAACCACCGCGCCACATCGGCCGGGCTCTAAAGGCGTTATTAAGTGATGCACAAGTCCCATCTGGCAACTAGAAGGGCCTCCAAAGGGTTGTATAACATGGAGGAATTTGTATAGGCAGAAGGTTGTGGCAGGTAAGTTTTTAGCAAAAGAAAAGAAAGGATGATTTCTAGGCCAGGCCATATTTCAGGGGGAAAGGGAAGGCAGGAGTTATATCATGCAGATTACTAGGTACCTCACTCGTATTGATCAGCAAATTCCAGGCTGAGTGGTTTAAAATTCCACTCCTGGAAGAGGCTGAGACTGTTACCATCATAATTAGCTAGTTATTAATTTTAATAATAGGAAAGGAGCAAAGAAGAAGCCAGACATTATAAGCATGGTCATCTGGGCAGCTCCATTGGGAAGCTGCAATTTCCCACTCCCCAGGGACTCACCGGTCCATTCCGTGCAGATCATTGAGGCCAGGGGTCCAACGGAGGGAGGAATGGATGCGTGTACAGTGAAGCTGGGATGATGCAGGGGAAGTGCTTGCCTGTCAGTCTAGCCTGGGGAGCCATGGATTGCCCAGAGGGGTGGAGCCACTACAAGTGTGAGAAATCCTGAAGGATTCATTGTTAAGCTCCTAAAATCCCCAAAACACAGAATTCTCTCTCTCTCGTTCCTCTTGCTTCACTCCTGCTTCCTACCACTCACCCATACTTCCTCCATAGCCATGAGGCCCTAGAAGCTGCATGGCCCACAGCCATGCCGACCCCACACGCAATAGGCTGCCACTGGGGCCACAAGCGAAGCTAGCCAGATGCTGGGCAGGACCGTGCAGATAGGGAAGAGAGGCGCTGCGCAGTGGCTTTAATCCTAGCTCTGCTGAAGGCAAAATGGGACTTTTTCCTTGGCGGGACGGAGAGAGGTTGGACCTCAGAAACCCAGGGGTTTAATTCCACAGAAAGAAGGTTTCTTCACCCTCCCATGGGGGCCTCAGGAAATTCTTTTCCCCGTGCACCCTAAGAAGCCCACTTCCACCACCAACAGGTGGGGACGGGGAGAGTACCCCATCAATAACAAAATGACAGCTAGGTTAGTTATTAAGTTTTGGTTTGGTGATGTGGCTTAGCAAAAGTGACTCTGTTTGACCTCTTGGGTTTTTTTTTTTTTAATTCCAAAGCATGGAAGGATTTATCTGTCCTGTTCGCCAATCTCCTGCCTCTTATATGCTAACATCAGCCAGAAGCCAACAGCAAGAGAGCTTGTTGATGTAAACCACAGGGTCCAGCTCAGCTCATGGCAAAACAGAGGAAAGTGGGAATGAATGGGTGGGGTGAGGTAATAGAGAATAATGAGGGGAACAGACAAATTGGGACTTTGAAGCGTTGACTCTCATTTAACTCTATTTTTATTCTCTTTAGAAGAATTTCTTTTTCACATATATTTTTATTGATTTCAGAGAGCAAGGGAGAGGGAGAGAGAGAGAGAGAAAATCAATGATGAGAGAGAATCATTGATCAGCTGCCTTCTGCATGCCCCACACTGGGGATAGAGCCCGCAACCTGGGCATGTGCCCTGACTGGGAATTGAACCGTGACCTCCTGGTTCATAGGTCAATGCTCAACCACTGAGCCATGCTGGCTGGGTCATTATTTCTTTTTTATGATAGTTAATGTCATTATTGAGCTCCATTTTTATAAGACCTTTACCTAAATATTTATTGTCTCAATGTTGTATTAACTGTAAAGATATCAGGAACTATGACCAAATTAATAACAGTAAATTTCAGAGATTTTTATAATTTTGATCCAGTAATGTCATTGGAACAATTTATGTAGGTAAATAGTTTTAAAATATTGTTTATAGTCTACAAGAACATTCAAAAGACATTAGCATATTTTAATTAACACATTTTAGTAGCATAATTATCTTTAAATTATATTTTGTTATCCTACTAATAGCTTTACAAGTAATTTTCAGACACATTTGAAATTCTGCCCAGAGGATTTGATTAGATATGCAACAACCAAAGAATTTAGCAACATCTATAGAACGTTTTGTGTAAATATCCAAATTTCTAAAGCACATTAAGCTCCAGTTTTGGATTCTGTGGGTGAATGCATAATCAGTGGAGAAGGAGGGACACAAAGCCACCTTATGACAGTTACCTGGGCTTTATGGATAAGAACCAGTGGTGTGCAGCGGCTGGCTTACAGTGAACCACGGCAGCCATTCTGTGCACCTCCCACCCCCACATGCAGTGATTTCACACTGATAACTGGGAATCTGCCATGATGGGAGTGTTTTATAATGAGACACAATTTATCACTCTGACTCTGGTCTTGCCCTCCCTCTGTGGAATGTCTCCATTCCTCACAGAAATCAACAGAGGTACAAATAAGGCCTGCCTGCCTTCCTTCCTTCCTTCCTCCCTCCCTCCCTCCCTCCCTCCCTCCCTCCCTTCCTTCCTTTCTTCCTTCCTTCCTTCCCGCCTGCCTGCCTCTCTCCCCCATCCACCCTCCTTCCCATGCTTTCCTCCTTTCTCATTACTTATTTATTTGAGGAGTCACTGTGGTCTACCAGGCATTCAGCTTCTCTCTTGGACCTGGTTGAGTCCTATAATTTAGGCTTTGCTGTCTGTGATCTGCTGGCGATAGCACTTGCCCATATGGTTCTCAGGATGTAACTATTACAAATTACCTTTTTATTTAGGGCTTATAATACTGGAAGTTTTCATCTTGGCTATACGGTTAGCATCTGCATGGCGGTGGGGGAGAGGCCGCCTTCTGGGGCCCGCAGGGTGCGCTACTCCAGGCCTTCACACTACCCGCGTCAGGGACAAGAGGCCTTTTTGAGGACTCCTCCTCCTCTCGCTTTCAGCACAGCTGTTTCACCCACCTTCTCCCTGTCTCTGTAAGTGTCCCTTACAGCTTGCCTAGGCCTCTCCGGGGTCCTGGTGCCCACTGTCCTGATTTTTCTCATTGTAATAGTATGTACTTCTCCTTTGATTATTGCGATACCTTTACCTTCTCCTTATGTGTCCCACATGCCATTGCGTCGGCTCCAATTCCTATGAATGAGTGAGGCCCACAATGCCCTGTCCTCAACGGCCCTGCTCAGCTCCTGCAGACTCAGGTCTAGGGTTCTTTTATGGAGTCGGTCCATCTGGTATTTGGTCCTCCTCTCTCCCTGCTGCCTCCTCTTCCCCCAGCATTGCTGTCTTTTCCAAAGACCCTGCCTTCTCGTGATGTGCCCGATGTAGGACAGCCTCCCTCTTGTCGTTTTGCTTCAGGTTTAACTTACTCTGGGACCCACTTGTTTGTCTTTCTGGCGGTTCAGGGTGTCCACAGAGGTCTCCGCCAAGACCATAGTTTAAATGAGTCCATTTTTTTCTGTCAGTTGTCTTCACTACTCAACTCTCACATCTGTACATAGTCATTGGGACCATGAGGGAGGGGACGATCTTAGCCTTGGTCTCCAGTGACACCTCTTTGCTCTTCCCCTTACGTAGTCCTTTTGTTAACAGAAGGAGGTGGAACAAAACCCCCTCCCCCTCCCCCTCCCCCTCCCCTCAATCGCTCAGTTCAGAAGCTATATAAATGGGTGGCAACCAGCCAAGATCACAAGTTAACCTAAACCATAATTTTTCTCCTAATACTTGAAACCTTGGCAAGTTCTGGGCATCCTGCCAGATGCTTTTCATCCCAGGCTATGAAGGCCATCTCCAAGTAAATACAAGTGTGCCTGAAATAGAAAAGTCTGCTCTTTAAATCTTTAATGACATTTTCTTTATGCCATTATAATTTACCATCCCTGGTAGCTATGGAGCACCTTGACAATGATGATGTTTGTATTCAACACTTTTTAATTCACATTTAACCCAAATATTATGCTGTTTTACCAGACTCAGCAGGCACACAGGAGTTTCAAGAATAAATCACTCTCTGTACACCTAGCCCAGAGGAGGTCTGTGTCAGTCTGAGCAAGCCCCCACCTTCTCTGCAGGCTAGTTTCCCTGTTTGCAAAATGGGAACCACAGTGGCGCTCACCAGCAAGGCTCAGATTAGACCCAAAATAAAGGTTTTACAGAACAAGCATCCACACATATCAATCATCAGCTTCATTATTATTGTCCGTGTGGAAGTCCTCAGTCTCCTTTCATCTCAATTGTTTTTAATCCTCACCCAAGGATATGTTTTTATTAATTTTTAGAGAGAAAGTGTGTGTGTGTGAGAGAGAGAGAGAGAGAGAGAGAGAGAGAGAGAGAGAGAAACATAGGTGTGAGAAAGAAACATCTATCAGTTTCCTCCTGTAGTGCCCCAACCAGGGATCAAATCCAAAACCTAGGTATGTGCCCTGATCAGGAATCAAACCTGAAACTTTTTGGTGTCCGGGAGGAAGCTCCAACCAACTGAACCACCGGGCCAGGGCTCATGTCAACGTTAACTTCCTTCGAGTAATAGGATCTTTCTGAGTTCAAACTAGAACTCAATCATTAATCTCATTTAAAAATTTTTCTGCCTTTACTAGTTTAGATTTTTGTTTTGTTTTGCCTTTGTCAAGAAAAAGAACATAAAGGGACAAGACAAGTTATTAAATGTGCCATTCTTTTCGTATGACTGTGTGGTGCAGGGCTAGCATGAATGTGAAAAGTTGCTTGTGGGCACTGTCCATTCTGCTTTTTCTAGGTAGAATTCCAAACATATTGAAGAAATTTCCATCTGAGAGGATTGGGGGAGACCCGTGGGACCAAGGTGGGATTGAGAGAAACAGAGCCACGGAAAGGATTGCATAACGAGACACAATTTATCACTCTGGTTCTGGTCTTGCCCTCCCTCTGTGGAATTGTCTCCATTCCTTACAGCAAAATAATGTAAAAGGTCTGGTGTAATCAGAGAGAACTTTCAAAGCAGAATGTGCAGGGACGGGGAGGGAGGGGGTTTCTCTAACAGGGGAATGCAAGTCATTAGTGATACCTCATCCAATATCCAATTTGTTATCCTGCAAAATGTAGCAGATTATGTCGTAAATATTTAAAATTCCTCTAAGGGTTCATTTACTTAACAACAAATAAGAAAAACAAATTAATATGAAGAGTTTCCCCAGACATTTAAGCATTGGTTGCAACTTAAATTTTTCAGATGTAATAGATTGGATTCTTGTAAATGCTTTAAAGCCTCGTGAGAGTAGACACGGAGCAACACAATCATTTAAAACAGATGGGCACATGTACGCTGCCACTGGTTAGAAACGTGTTAGTGCCGTGACTTAGAATTTCCTTGATCTTTTTATTCCAACAGGGAGATTTGTATCATTAAGGCCTGGAGTGTTTCTCACCTAAACGCTCATCCTCTCAGATCTAAAACTTTGGCATTCATCCAATTTCACTTGCCAGGTTAGGGTTCTTAATCACTTTAGGCCTTTTTCTGCTTTAATGCTGAGATGAGGATTACTAGTTCATCTATATTTTTGTTGTAAGTAATGCATGCGGTTACAGAGTAATGGAAGGTCTGGGCTTCCTAAGCCTTTCAGATAGAAGGAGATTTGCCTGAATCTAATAATCCAGGTAAGGAGAGTTATAATTTAGAATGATCCCGGATAAAGAAATACCAATTAGCCAAGTCTAAATTGCAGCGTGATTGTGCCGGTGTCTCATACTTAAGGCCCTTATTCTGGTTCTTTCCTTAATCTTTCTTCCTCCCCAAATCAAACTCTATTAAGTATGTAATTCCTGACCCCGAGCGTGATTAGACTATAAAAGTGTTGGAGCGTGCTATGGAACAACTTCCTCACGTCACCACGAAGACTGGGCTGCAAAGTCACCGTGTTAGCGTTCTTGTTCCTGGAAAGGACCGACACTCTTGGGAAATTTGGGCATACATGTACCTGTCTTGAGCCTATAGAGATCACCTTGCCGGACTCAAATGCAATGGCCTATTTGAAGCTGAGGGGATTCTCCAGAATGCAAATGAGCCAGGTGTGCCTCTCAGAAACTATAAGAACAACCAGAGACTAAAAATGACCGGGATTGCAGGGTCTGGATGGACGCTGGTGCCGGACACGTCCCTCTGGCTGACTGACCCAGACGGAGCCTTTAACTGCTGACCATGCGTGTGTGGTGAACTCCTCACCGCCAGCTGCTGGAGTTCAGACTGCACTCAATCTGGGGTTTTTACAAGGAGCAGTTGATTGATCTATTATTCTTACATGGAGGTTTCTCTCTCTCTGCCTCTCCCCTCCTCTCTAAAATCAATAACACATTTAAAAAAAACAAAAAGTCAATGATGTGGAACATGTGAACAGAAAACCAGTAACAGGCGTTGAATGTGTTAGGGAGGCCCAAAGTATCTGAACAGTATTCTAAAGACAGAGACCAGAGAAGATGGAGGAAGGAAATTCTTAAAAACCACCAAACACACACAACAGGAAACCGCTTCCCAGGACAGAGGCTGTCAGGCTTCATATTGGAAGGGCTCACCAGGTTCCCACGTGCTTACCACGAAAATAGGACCCGGTCCAAACGGGGCATTAATCTAACCTGGCATCCCCTTAGGGAATACAGTCAGTCATATTGAAATAGCTATGTACGGCGCCAGGTGGGTAATAGACTTGCCAAGTATCACTTAATAAGTTATATAAATGTCTAACCACTATGCTGTATACTTGAGGCTAATATCATATTAAATGTCAGCTGTAATCGGAAAAAAATAAATCAAAATAAATAAACTGACATCCCTTACTCTGCCCTTCCTCTCCAGACTCTATGGCCTCTCTGGGTTTTCAAAATAATCTCCCAGCACACACAGGAAGTCGAACAATAAAGACAATATTTTCAAACTATCCCAAAACTCTACTGCTGCCGCATTGAAAGATGCCTTTGAAACACTGATAGACTAGTTCAGTTTCCTTCGAAAAACAGCAAATTGAAAATGAAATGAGGTGTTAGGTAGATAGATGGACAGACGGACGGAAGCCTTGAAAATATACGCAGAAGATGGTGGGAGCAGAACTGAAGGCATATGTGGCTGAAACCCAGATACACTTTTGTTGACTTAGCCATGCAGAGGGGAGCACCAGAGAAAACCAGTCAACAACATACCAACTCCTGGGACAGAGGCTGGAGAACTGGGCATTTCTGAAATAAAGCCTGTGGTTACTTTAAACTTTGCCACCACAAGTAACTTTCATCACGTCTCCAAGATGTTCTCAGAAGTCGCTGTTAACTGAAACCATCACCCTGGCTTAATATTTGCATTATAGTTACTACTGTCTGGCATTTCCTGTTTATTGCTTTCTTTGGGTGGTGTTGTGGGGTCCACACAAGCTGAGACTTGGTGTGTTCTGTCCATCTCTCAACCCTTACTGCTTAAAACTATGCCTGGCACGTTATAGGTGCACTGCTAATGTTGAATGAATGAATCAAGGAATGAATCGAGGAATCAATGAACAAATGAGCGAAGCTTCCTTCAGTGCAGTTTGTGCCTGTCGCAGTTGGTGTTGATAATCAGGCCTCTCCAGGATGCTGGTCCTCAGCCCAGATTCACGGTGAACTTCTAAAGCAGTGGTTCTCAGCCTTCCTAATGCTGCGACCCTTTAATACAGGTCCTCATGTTGTGGTGACTCCCAACCATAAAATTATTTTCGTTGCTACTTCATAACTGTAATTTTGCTACTGTTATGAATCGAAATGTAAATATCTGATATGCAGGATGTATTTAGGCGACCCCTGTGAAAGGGTCGTTCGACCCCCAAGGGGTCGCGACCCACAGGTTGAGAACCGCTGTAAAGGGAGGTTCAACAGAGTGCGGAACCTCAGGGGGAAGGTGGGGAGGGCGGGAAGGTGGGGAGGGCGGGAACTGATCAACCAAAGACCTTGCGTGCATATACGTATAACCCATGGACACAGTCAATAGGGTGATAAAGGTGGGGGGCGGGGAGGGAGCGCTTGGAGGGCTAGAAGGGGTCAATGGGGAAACCAAAGGGATATATGTAATACTTTAAAAAATAAAGATTAAAAATAAAAAGAAACAGATAATTTTATCAAAGAAAAATAAAGAGGGCTTCTTTCAAACGAAGTTGTTCCTATTGTTGGCAACTGCGTTAGCGCAGGTGTAGAAAGTGAATGTGGGCACCCTGGCCAGAGTGGCTCCGTTGGTTGAGCGTCGTCCTGTGCACTGAAAGGTTGCCAAGTCCCAGTTAGGGGACGTACCTGGGTTGCAGGTTTGATCCCCAGTTGGCCAATGTTTCTTTCTCTCTCACGTTCCCTTCCTCTCTCTAAGCATGTCCTTGGGTGAAGATTAAAAAAAGAAAAGAAAGAGGAAAAGTGGGCAGATTGTTTGCTGTGATAAAACAGAAATGTCCTTCAGTGGAGAATGGAGAAATGCGAGGACGTGAGGAGGCGAAAAATGATCCTGTTCTCTTTCCCTCTGGAGAGGGAATTCTTTTTCTTTTTAAGGAAAAATCACAATTTAAAGCCCACATCGAGCTTCACTAGAGAATGCGACTGAAATGTGAGGCCGCAGGTGGGCTTTCTCCTTCCGCCCTCTGCTCTCCAAGGGGCCCACCTGGGGCTTCCGCCTCCCGCTGGCAGCAGCAGAGGCCCCTGGGGGGTTACTGCTGGCAGCCGGCCAAGTGCTGGCGTCCCCCAGGGCCAGCCACACTGACCAAAGCCCAGAAGGGTGTGGCCACTTGTGTCTAGTTTCTTCTCCTCTCATCAGTCAGTTAAATGGCTCCTACCCAGGGGATGAAACCATTCATCCTGTCACACCCCGGGAGTGGAAATTCCCTCCTGAAACATGAGGGAGGGGAATTCGATTTCTCACCAGATAAATCCTTCGCGGAACACCCAATGTTATAGCACACATCCACTTACAAGAACAGCATCCGACCTACTCATACCGATGTGGGAAACTGATATAGGGTTAAGCCTCGGACTGACCTGCTGGCAAAGTCACAAACAATTCCCAGCTTAGAGGGTACAGTCCTCTTAGCATAATTAGGCTTGACCTTATAACACTCCCTAGATCTTATCTGGGAAGCTAATGGGCTGAGGAAGTGCAGGAAGTACCATGGTGTAAACAAGTGAAACTCACAAGAACAAAAACAAGTGAAACTCACAAGAACAGTGTAACTTTGGTAACCACCACCTTGTTTACTGCTCACTATAAAAAGCTTGGTGAGGCCTGAGCACAGTGGAAGTCCTTCCTCTTGAGTTGGGCTCTCTCGCCTGGTCCCCCAATATTCCTAAATTATTCTCGTGTCTTTTCTATTTCATTTGTTGTGCGGCTCCTCTTCCAGACCCGAACCCTGAACCACGCAGGACGTGGAGGGGAACACTTACGACACATACCGACACAAATGCTCCAAAGGATATTAAAAGTGGAGGGAGAATTGCAATGTTACCTCATTTTTGTAAAAATATATGATTAATTCTAGTCCATGTTAGCACAAGAGTAAACAGGGCAAAAAGGAGGACTATGCATCAAACTCAGTGATGGTTATCTTTTGGGGAGAACCACAGGGGATGTTTATTGTATATTATGGTTGTGATAATATCTGAGGTTTATATAATGGGAAGACACTTATTCTATAATCAAAATAGTAATAATAATGAGTAGCAAAAGGGAATTAAAATGAAAAGAAGATTTTTCTTTTTTTCTCCCTAACATTGCCTTAGAGACAAAGAGTAAGAGTCAAACCACATAGGAACCAGCACACAGGGCGGTGATGGCAGACCTATGACACGCGTGCCAGAGGTGACACGCAAACTCATTTTTTTGGTTGATTTTTCTTTGTTAAATGGCATTTAAATATATAAAATAAATATCAAAAATATAAATCTTTGTTTCACTATGGTTACAAATATCAAAAAATTTCTATATGTGACATGGCCCTAGAGTTAAGTTAGGGTTTTTCAAAATGCTGACACGCCGAGCTCAAAAGGTTTTCCATCACTGACACAGTGATGGGGGGTCCTGGCCACCCTGGGCTTTGGCAGCAGGAGGACCAAGGCCCAAATACCAATGCTGTCTTGTCCTCAGTGTCTGAATTTGGGCAAATTACTCAATCACTAAACTTTGTCAAAACTCATAAACTGCACAGTCAAAATGAGTGCCTTTTATTATAGACTAGAGGCCCGGTGCACAAAAATTTGTGCACTGGCCGGGGGGGGGGGGGGTGGCGGGGGGGTCCCTCAGCCCCACTTGTGCCCTCTCACAGTCTGGGACCCCTTGGGAGATAACGACCTGCTGGCTTAGGCCTGCTCCCAGGTGGCAGAGGGCAGGCCCAATCCCTAGGTGCAGCCCCTGGTCAGGCTCAGAGCAGGGCTGATTGGGGAGTTGGGGCGCCGACCCCTGTCACACTCAAGGCAGGGTCAATGGGGAGGTTGGGGCACTGCCCCCTGTCACACACAGAGCAGGGCCAATCAGGGGGTTGGGGAGCTCCCCCCTGTCACACACAGAGTAGGGCCGATAGGGGAGTTGGGGCACCGCACCCTGTCACACACAGAGCAGGGCCAATCAGGGGGTTGGGAGCTCCCCTCTATCAGGCACAGAGCAGGGATGATCAGGGTGTTGGGGCGCCTTCCCCTGTCACGAACAGAGCAGGGCAGATAGGGAGGTTGTGGCCCTGCCCCCTGTCACACACAGAGCCGCAGGGTGATCAGGGGGTTTGGGCGCTGCCCCTGTCATGCTGCTCCAGGGGCCAGGAGGCCTCACAGCTCCGCTGATCCCAGTGCTGGGAGGCCTCGCGGCTCTGCTTGACACCGGGGCAGTGAGGCCTCGCTGCTCCACTGATCCTGGTGGTGGGAGGCCTCACGGCTCTGCTGATCCCGGGTTCATGAGGCCTTGCGGCTCCGCTGATCCCGGTGCTGGGAGGCATATTACCCTTTTACTATATAGGATAGAGGCCTGGTGCACGGGTGGGGACCGGCTGGTTTGCCCTGAAGGGTATCCCAGATCAGGGTAGGGGTCCCACTTGGGTGCCTGGCCAGCCTGGATGAGGGGCTGATGGCTGTTTGCAGCTGGTCACACCCCCTTCAGGTTGGGGGTCCCCACTGGGGTGCCTGGCCAGTCTGGGTGAGGGGCTGAGGGCCGTTTTCAGGCTGGCGGGTGACTGAAGCTCCTAACCCCTCCTTTTTTTCTTTTCTTTTTTTATTCTGGGATTTATTTACCTTCTATGGCTGTCACTGGAGCTGAGAGCCAGCTTTAGCTCTGAGGCTCAGCTCCAGCTCTGAGACCTCAGCTGCTGAAAGCAGGGTTCTGGGTTTGTTTGGGTTCTATAATTGTAACACTGTTGCGACTCCAGCTCGGCCGGGTGGCTGAAAGCATGGGGATTGTTTAGCTTCTATACTTGCAGCATTGTTTCTTAGAATGCAAGCTGAGAGCCCAGCAGCGGCAGGCGGGGAACCTCGGCTTCCTCTTTCACTGGAGCAAACAAGCCTTCTGTTCGCTTCAGCTGCCTGGCTGCCGGCTGCCATCTTGGTTGGCAGTTAATTTGCATATCGCCCTGATTAGCCAATGGGAAGTGTGTCAGAGATACGGTTAATTACCATGTATGTCTATTATCAGATAGGATTAGAGGCCTGGTGCATGAAATTCATGCACGGGGGTTAGGGGGGTGTCCCTCAGCCTGGCCTGCACGCTCTCCAATCCGGTACCACTTGGGGGATGTCCAACTGCTGGTTTAGGCCCAATCCTGCAGGGATCGGGCCTAAACAGGCAGTCAGACAGCCCTCTTACAATCTGGGACCACTGGCTCCTAACCACTCACCTGCCTGCCTGCCTCATCACCCCTAACCCCTCTGCCTGCCCACCTGATCACCTCTAACGGCCTCTGCCTGCCTGCCGGATCGCCCCTAACCGCTCTCCCCTGCTGACCTGATCGCCCCTAACCACCTCTGCCTTGGCCCTGCCACTGTGGCTTTGTCCAAATGGATGTCCGGAAGACGTCCGGTCTTTCCAGTCTAATTAGCATATTACCCTTTTTATTAGTATGATAAATTCCGTCTCTATAAAGTTGATTTTATTTAAAACAAAACAAAACAAAGGAAGTCAAATCACATCACTCTTCCACTCAAAACCTTGCCATGATCTTCATTTCACTCAGAGTAAAAGCCTGCAAGACCCTTCACAGCCTGCACTTTCTTTGTTACCGTCTGACCTCATTTCCCATCACAGCCATCAGCACTCCAACCACTGTGGCCTCCTCAGTGTGCCCCAAACAAACCAGCATGCCCCCTCAGAGGCTTTGCACTGGCTGTTCCTTCTGCCTGGAATGCTGTCCCCCAGGAGCCACATATACCCTCTTCTTATTTCTGTGAGCAAATTCCACCTTTTCAGTGAGATCCATCCTGACAATCCTATTTAAAATTGCACCCTTTTCCATTCCGGACATCTTTTATTCATTCTCATCAATGTGCTGATCATTGCCTAGCTGCTGGTGGGATCATAAGTTGATTTGGCCACTTGCAGGGACAATTTGGCATTGTATTTTGAAATACAGATGGGCTTGTCCTACAACTCAGTAACCACACTCCTCTGTTTTGTCCTGGAGAAACACCTGCATGTATGCACGAGGAGGTATGTATTAGCATGTTCATTGCAGTGGAGTCTAAAATAGTGAAAAGTGGAAATAATTTAAAAGTCCATCAGTGAGAAGCTGGATAAATATATCAAAATGTATTTGTACTATGACCCTAGCCAGTTTTTCTCAGTGGTTAAAGCATCAGCCCTCTGACTAAAGGCTCTCAGGTTCAATTCCCATCAAAGGCACATGCCTCGGTTGCAGGCTGTCCCTGGTAGGGGTGCATGCGGGAGGCAACCATTCGATGTGTCTCTCTCACATCAATGTTTCTCTCTGCTTCTCTACCCCCCCCCTACTCTAAAAATCACTGGGAAAAGTGTCCTTGGGTGAGGATTAACCAAAAAAATGATGTATTTGTTCCATGAAGTACTGTACTGTTCAGCATTTAAGTAGAATTAAGTATATGTACTAACAGAGCTGGATCTCAAAGACATACTGTTGAGTGGAGGAAATTAAAAATTTTATCTAAAAATCAAAGAAGAATGGGTATAACTATAAAGTGTAGCACCAAGGAGCTCTGTGGTGAAGGAACAGTTCTGTATCTGGATTGTAATGGTGATTAGAAGATTTCATATGTGATACAATTACCTGAACTACACAATACGCACCTGAGTGCATGTAAAACTGGTGAAATCTGAGTAAATTCTGTGGATTCTACCAATGTAAGGTGCTGGAGGTTTTTAAAAAATATATATTTTTATTGATTTCAGAGGGGAAGGGAGAGGGAGAGAGAGAGATAAAAAAACATCAGTGATGAGAGAGAATGAATCATCAGTTGGCTGCCTCCCACACACCCCTTACTAGGGATCAAGCCTGCAACCTGGGCACGTGCCCTGACTGGGACCTTCTGGTTCATAGGTCAATTGTGACCTTCTGGTTCATAGGTCAATCCCTGAGCCACCCTGGCCAGGCAGTGTCCTGGTTTTGATAGTGTACTAGAGTTATATGAGATACTACCTCTGAGAGATGCTGGGCAAAGGGTATTCAAGGTCTCTTGTATTATTTGTGCAACTTCCTGTGAATCTATAATTATTTTAAAACAAAAAATGTTATAAGATATAAAACATAAATGTTGATGTATTGGAAGACTCAATTCGATGATATCAATTGTCCCTAAATTGGCTAGTCAATGCAATCTCAAAAAATTTTTAAAAAGTAACTTGACAGCCCTAGCCTGTTTAGCTCAGTGGATAGAGCATCGGCCTGCAGATTAAAGGGTCCCAGGTTCAACTCTGGCCAAGGGCACATGCCTAGATTGCGGGCTCGATCCCCCCCAGTAGGGGGCATGCAGGAGGCAGCCAATCAATGATGTTTCTATCTATCTCTCTCCCTTCCTCTCTGAAATCAATTATATATATATATATATATATATATATATATATATATATATATATATATACACACACACACACACACACACACACACACACATTAGGGGCCCGGTGCACGAAATTCGTGCACTGGGTGTGTGTGTGGCGAGGGGGGGTGTCCCTCAGCCCAGCCTGCCCCCTCTCACATACTGGGAGCCCTCAGGCGTTGACCTCCATCACCCTCCAATTGCAGGATTGGCCCCTTGCCCAGGCCTGACGCCTCTGACAGAGGCATCAGGCCTGGGCAGGGGACCCCCAGACCCCTCGGATTGCTGGCTCTGCCCCTTGCCCAGGCCTGATGCCTCAGCCAGAGGCGTAGACCCCCATGACGCTCCGATCGCCTGATCGGCCCCTTGCCCAGGCCTGACGCCTCCACCAGAGGTGTCAGGCTTGGACAGGGGACCCCCATCTCCCCCTGATCACTGGCTCTGACCCCCGCCCAGGCCTGAGGCCTCTGGCCCAGGAATCATGCCTGGGCAGGGGACCCCCATCTCCCTCTGATCACTTGCTCCAACCCCCGCCCAAGCCTGATGCCTCTGACCCAGGCTTCAGGCCTGGGCAAGGGGACCATCATATCCCCCCAATCCCCGGCTCCGCCCCGCACCCAGGCCTGATGCCTCGGCCAGAGGAGTTGACCCTCATCACCCTCCGATCACCAATCACCGGATCGGCCCCTTGACCAGGCCTGAGGCCTCTGGCAGAGGTGTCAGGCCTGGGCAGGGGACCCCCAGTTCCCCGCGGTTGCAGGCTCCGCCCCTGCCCAGGCCTAACGCCTCTGGCCTAGGCGTCTGGCCCGGGCAGCGGGGACCCGCAGTGGCAGCGGTCCCGCGATCGTGGGCTTCGCTTTAGGCCCAGGCAAGGGACCCCTAGCTCCTGGGACTGCCAGCTTCGACCCTGCCCAGCTCCCATCGCTGGCTCCACCCCTACTTCCTGCTATCACTGGCCAGGGCGGCAAAGGCACCTGATTCTCCGATCATGGCTGGGGGGCAGGGCAAAGGCGGCCCCAAGGCCGCCTTTGCCCTGCCCCCCAGCTCTTAGCTCCCCCCTGGGTTTCCGATCACTGTCAGTGGCAGGGGGCTTCTTCCTGCTTTCCCTTTCGCCTCCCTGCATTGTGCCTACATATGCAAATTAACCGCCATCTTGTTGGCAGTTAACTGCCAATCTTAGTTGGCAGTTAACTGCCAATCTTAGTTGTCAGTTAATTTGCATATAGCCCTGATTAGCCAATGAAAAGGGTATCGCCGTACGCCAATTACCATTTTTCTCTTTTATTAGTATATATATATATATATATATATATATATATATATATATATATAAAGTAACTTGACAAACTGGTTTCACAATTTACATGGAAATGCATAAAAACTAGAATCACAAAAACATTCTTGAAGAAGAACAGAGGAGGAGAACTTGCTCTACCAGACATTAAGATTTATTACGACTATGGTAAAAAGAAAGTATGGTATTGCCACAAGAATAAGAAAAGTGACCAATGGAACAGAAAGAGCTTCCAGGGGTAGGGGTAGGGACCCATGAATGGAAGAACACTTGACTAATGACTATCTTTGTAAAATAGAGGGAAAAGATGGACTTTTCAATAAAAGGTGCTGGAAAATCTGGGTATTTATATATAATAAAACTGGATCTTTAGCACACACCTAACACAAAGATCAACAGAACCACCATAAAATGTTTCAGTGAGCAATCAGGAACACATTGAAAGCAAATGAAAAAAAAAAATAACAGGCTCAGAAAAATATATAAAGAAGAATTAAATGCCAATTTTATGACAGAAAAATACAATCACCTAAAATTTAAAATTCAGTGGATGGGCTTAATAGCAGAATGGGGGGCGGGGGGGACGAAGGGAAAATCAGTGAAATTGAAACAGAGAATTCTACCAAATGTTTAAAAAAGAATTAGCACTAATTCTACAAGTCTTCTCCAAGAATTAGAAGAGGAGGATATTTTTCTTAACTCAAATTATGAGGCCACTATTACCTGATATCAAACCTTCACAGACAGCATGCACACATAAACATACTAGTACACAGAAAGCTACAAACTAATATCACCCTTAAAAATGGGTGTAATTTTTTAAACAATATATTAGCAAATAGAATTATATGCCATGACCAATTAGGGTTTATTCCAAGGGGCTGGTTTAATAATTGAAAATCAATCAATGTACCCCACCATATTAATAGGCTAAAGAAGAAAATTCACATCATATCAGTTAATACAGAAAAATATTTGACAAAATTCAATACCCACCCATGGTAAAAACTCTCAGAAAGCTAGAAATGGAGGAAAATTTCCTTGACTTGATAAAGGTCATATACAAAAAATACCTATAGATGACATTATACTTAACTAGAGGCCTGGTGCACAAAATTCATGCACTCGGAGGCAGGGGGTCCCTCAGCTGGGCCTGCACCTTCTCAGAGTCTGGGAGCCCTTGGGGGATGTCCGACTGACGGCCTAAGCTGTCAGTTGGACATCCTTAGCGATGCCGTAGAGGCAGGAGAGGCTCCTGCCACCACTGCTGCACTCGCTAACCATGAGTGTAGCTTCTGGCTGAGCAGTGCTCCCCCTATGGGTGCATACTGACCACCAGGGGTCAGCTTCTGCATTGAGATCTGCCCACTGGTGGTCAGTGTGTGTCAGCTCCCCCAGGCCAGGGTTCCAGTGTCAGGAAGACAAGTTCCCATAACTTCTGGCTCTAAAAGCCACTGAGGATTGTGGTTGAGTGATAAGAAGGGCTTCTGGAGCCCGAGGCAGTTCCACTTAAAGGGCCCATGTATGAACTTACTTGGACTTGCTCCTTTTGTGCTCCAGTGCTGGGGCAACAGCTCAAATGCCACAATAGACATTTGGAAGGAACTGAATTGTCTGACATCAGGACAAGACCTGGAGGGGCAGTTTTCTGCCAGACAAAAGTGCTGGCAGAGGCCATTGTTTATTTTCTGAGACACCCTCCCATAGAGGTGGGCACCATATCTGAGTCTCCATCAACCTGGCTCACTCTTCACCCCATCATGGTGATTCCCTGAGATCCTGGCCCACCCAAGCCATTTCCAGTAATTTTTTTCATACAAACTTCCTTGGCTCCTACTGCAGACTTTCTTAAAATCTCTCAAAGGTTCACAAATGGCAAACAAGCATTGTATGGCCTTGGCGTGTCCCATACCTCTTGCTAAGTGGCCCCAGGCCCAGCATTAGAAGCAGCCAGCCTGGGCTCACAGCTTGGCATCTCCTGGGCACCTCCAATCCCAGCACAAGTAGAAGCCATCTGCAAATTGCTCTGTAGCTTGTGCCAGGTGGCACCAGGCAGGGCACAGAGAGCAGCTGACCTTGCACCTCTCAGAAGGCCCCAGAGCCAGTGCACTTGGTGGGCAGCTTTAGAACATGCCAACTTACAACCTTATCACCTCCACGAGCAACACTGAAGGGGTGGACTCAGTGAGCACCAAAGTCTCACTAAAGCAAGTTCCCCCACTGTATTAGCAGCCAGTTTTCACAACTGGTCAGCCAGGGATCAATCCCTCCCAGTAAGGCCAACATCAATTAAGATTCAACTACAACAGGACAATGCACACAGCTCACATAGGGGCACACCTAGAGTACTCAGCTTGGGCGACTGGGCAGGCTGAGTCACTGGGTCCTACAGGACACCAACTACACAAGGCCACTAAACCAAGTACTGGAGATGTAGCAACTCTACCTAATACAAAGAAACAAACTTAGGTAAGCTGCCAAAATGTGTAGACAAAGAAACAAGTCCTAAATGAAAGAAGAGGAGAAATTTCCAAAAAAATAACTAAATGAAATGGAGGCAAGCAAACTATCAGATACAAAGGTCAAAACAATGATTATAAGAATGCTCTGGATAATAGAGACCATTATAAACTTTTGAACAATAATAGATACAGAGGCAGAGCTGCCTCAAACAGATTGTCAAACTGCAGCGGGAAGGCCGGGGAGGGTTGGGGGGCAGGAGGTAGGGGGGTAAGAGATCAACTAAAGGACTTGTATACATGCATATAAGCATAACCAATGGACATAAGACACTGGGGGATAGGGGAGGCTAGGGGACTGTCTAGGGCGGGGGGATAAAATGGACACATATGTAATACCCTTTGTAATATTTTAAGCAAAAAAAAAAAAAATGCTCAACGGCCCAGCCAGTGTGGTTCAGTTGGTTGAGTGTCATCCCATGCACTCAACCAACAGTTTCCATAAGACTGTCAGCTGATTTTTCAGTTCCTTGTCTGGGCACATGCCCGGGTTGCAGGCTTGATCCGCAGTAGAGGGCATGCAGAAGGCAGCCAATCAATGTTTCTCTCATTGATGTTTCTATCTTCCTCTTTCTCTAAAATCAGTTAAAAAATTTCTTTAAAGAATACTCAAGGAACTTAGTGAGAACTTCAACAGCATGAAGAAGAACATAAAAACCATAATGAAGAACCAGTCAGAAATGAATGATACACTAACTGAAATGAATAATAATTTACAGGGAATCAATAGTAGAGTAAAAGACACTGAGAATCAAATCAGCAATTTGGAAGATAAGGAAGCAAAAAACACCCAATCAGAACAGCAAAAAGAAAAAGGAATCCCAAAAAAGGAAGATAATATAAGGAGCATCTGCGATAACTTCAAGTGTACCAACAGTTGCATTATGGGCATCTCAGAGGAAGAGAGAGAACAAGAAATTGAAAAAATTATTTGAAAAAATGACAGAAAATTTCCCTAACCTGGTGAAGGAATAGACATATAAGTCCAGGTAGCACAAAGAATCCCAAACAAGATACACCCAAAATGGCCCACACCAAGACACATCATAATTAAAATGCAAATGGTTAAAGACAAAGAGAGAATGTTAAAAGCAGCAAGAGAAAAGCCATTAGTTACCTACATGGGAGTTTCCATGAGACTGTCAGCTGATTTTCAACAGAAACTTTGCAGGCCAGAAGGGAGTGGCATGACATGTTCAAAGTGATGAAAAGTAAGGAACTATAATCAAAATTACTCTACCCAGCACAGAATAAAAGGGTAGATAAAGAGCTTCCCAGACAAGAAAAAGCTAAAGGAGTTCATCACCACCAAACCAGTATTACATAAAACGTTGAAGTGTCTTCTTTAAGACGAAGAAAACAAAAATATTTAAAAAATATGAACAACAGCCCAGCCAGAGTGGCTCAGTGATTGAGCATCGACCTATGAACCAGGAGCTCATGGTTCAATTCCCAGTCAGGGCACATGCCCGGGTTGTGGGCTCGATACCCAGTAGGGGGCATGCAGGAGGCAGCTGATCCATGATTCTCTCTCATCATTGATGTTTCTATCTCTCTCTCTCCTTCTCCCTTCCCCTCTGAAATCAATGAAAATATATATATTTAAAATATGAACAGTAATGGCAATAAATACATATCTATCAACAATTGAACTTAAAAAAACAAAATAAATGAACAAGTCAAACAAAAACAAACTCATAGATACATTATGACGGTTGCCAGTGGGAGGGGAGTTGGGCTGATGGGTAAAAATGGTGAAGGGATTAACAAGTACAAATCAGTTGTTACAGAATAGTCATGGGGATGTAAAATTCAGCACAGGGAATATAGTCAATAATATTCTAATAACTATGTATTGTGTCAGATGGGTATGAGATTTATTGGGATGATCAGTTAGTAAGTTATTTAACAGCTAATCACTGGGGCGTATACCTGAAACTAATATAATCAACTATAATTGGAAAAATAAAAAATAATTATATGGTAAACTGATGCGTGGATGGACCTGGAGAGCATTATGCTAAGTGAAATAAGGCAGCCAGAGAAAGACAAGTACCATGTGATGTCACTCATATGTGGAATGTTATAAACAAAACTAGAGGCCCAGCGTGTAACTGAAATTGCACGAGGAGAAGCCCCTCCTCCTGCTATGGGAGGAGGCACCCTGCGGGGGGCTGGGACCCAAGCCTGATGGTGCAGCACCAGCTGCCACAGGAGTCAGGCCAGATGGGCCCGTCAGGAGGCTGGAATGGCACTGCAGGGGGCCGGGACCCGCACCTGACTCGCAGCATCTCCCAGGTCCTCCCCCCGCTGTGTCCGCTTTGGAGCCGCCCGAGCCACCAGGCCAACTCAAGGCAGGCTCCCCTGCCTCTGTCTCATCTCTGCTCCGGGCCTCACCTGTGTATGCAACCTCCTCCTGTCTGGTCGTGACCTATTACAGAGTCCGGCCTAATTTGTATATTACCTCTTTATAATATAGACTAGAGGCCCGGTGCACAAAAATTTGTGCACTCGGGGGTGGAGGGGGGGTCCCTCAGCCCGGCCTGTGCCCTCTCACAGTCTGGGACCCCTTGGGAGATAACAACCTGCTGGCTTAGGCCTGCTCCTGGGTGGCAGAGGGCAGGCCCAATCCCTAGGTGCAGCCCCTGGTTGGGCTCAGAGCAGGGCTGATTGGGGAGTTGGGGCGCCGCCCCCTGTCATGCACAGAGCAGGGCGGATTGGGAGGTTGTGATGCCACCCTCAGTCACGCTCAGGGTAGGGCTGATTGGGGGGTTGGGGCACCACCCCCTGTCACACTCAAGGCAGGGTCGATGGGGAGGTTGCGGCACCACCCCCGTCACACACAGAGCAGGGCCAATCAGGGGGTTGGGGCTCTGTACCCTGTCACACACAGAGTAGGGTCAATCAGGGGGTTGGGGAGCTCCCCCTGTCATGCACAGAGCAGGGCCGATCAGGGGGTTGGGGCATCGCAGCCTGTCACACACAGAGCCTCATGGCCATCAGGGGGTTGGGGAGCTCCCCCCTATCAGGCACAGAGCAGGGCTGATCAGGGGGTTGGGGCGCCATCCCCTGTCACGAACAGAGCAGGGCGGATAGGGAGGTTGGGGCCCCGCCCCCTGTCACACACAGAGCCGCAGGGCAATCAGGGGGTTTGGGCACTGCCCCCTGTCACGCTGATCCCGGTGCTGGGAGGCCTCGCGGCTCCGCTGATCCCGGTGCTGGGAAGCATATTACCCTTTTACTATATAGGATAGAGGCCCGGTGCATGGGTGGGGGCTGGCTGGTTTTCCCTGAAGGGTGTCCTGGATCAGGGTGGGGGTTCCCACTGGGGTGCCTGGCCAGTCTGGGTGAGGGGCTGAGGGCTGTTTTCAGGCTGGCGGGTGACTGAAGCTCCCAACTGCTCCTTTTTTTCTTTTTAGTCTGGGCCAGCTTTAGCTCTGAGGCTCGGCTCCAGCTCTTAGGCCTCTGCTGCTGAAAGTAGGTATCTGGTTTGTTTGGGTTCTATAATCGAAACACTGTTTCAACTCCAGCTCTGAGATCCCGGCTGGCTGAAAGCTGGTTTCTGGGGTTTTGTTTAGCTTCTATATTTGTAACAATGTTTCAAACTGCAAGCTCAGAGGTCGGCAGCAGCAGGCGGGGAACGTTGCAGTCCTCCATCACTGAAGCAAGCAAGCCTCATGTTCGCTTCAAGCTGCCTGGCTGCCAGCCTCCATTTTGGCTGGCAGTTAATTTGCATATCGCCCTGATTAGCCAATGGGAAGGGTAGCAGACGTACGGCTAATTACCATGTTTCTCTTTTATTAGATAGGATGATGTAATAGGCAAAATAGTGACAGCCTCATAGCGAGCAGGCTGACAGCTGCTGTGGGTGAGGACTGGGGTTGGGGGGGGGGGGTTGGGGGAATTGAGCAAAAGTAGAAAAAACTTGATGAAAGAACTAAAATAAATACATTGCCCTAACTGGTTTGGCTCAGTGGATAGAGCGTTGGCCTGCAGACTGAAGGGTACCAGGTTCGATTCCGGTCAAGGGCATGTATCTTGGTTGCGGGCACATCCCCAGTAGGGGGTGTGCAGGAGGCAGCTAGTCAATGTTTCTCTCTCATTGATGTTTCTAACTCTCTAGCCCTCTCCCTTCCTCTCTGTAAAAAATCAATAAAATATATTTTAATAAAATAAAATAAATGCATTAATTAAATAAAGTAAACTGAATGGCCCTGGCTGGGTAGCTCAGTTGGTTAGAACATCATCCCAATACACCAAAGTTGTGGGTAGAAGCAACCAATGAATGCATAAATAAGTGGAACAGCAAATCGATGTTTCTCTCTCTTCCCCACCCCTTCCTCCTCTCTCAAATCAATAAATACACACGTTTTAAAAAGTAAACTGATTATGGACTTAAAAAGGGAATTAATACCCAGAATATATAAAGAAATTCTAAAACTCAAAAACAAAAATAAAAATAGGCAAAGGACTTGGATAAATTTCCTCCAAAGAAGAAATACAAATGGCCAATAAATGCACAAAGAATGCTCAACATCGTTAATCGTTGGGGAAACGCAAATAAAGCTACAATGAGATACCACCTCACTCTCACCAGGATGATCGTTATCAAAAACACACACTCAGCAGAAAAGAAGTGTTGGCAACAATGTGGAGAAATCAGGGCCCTTGTGCACTGTTGGTGGGAACGTGAAATGGGACAACTGCTATGGAAAACACTATGGTGGTTCCTCAAAAAAATAAAATTAGAATTACCATCTGATTCAGTCATTCTACTTCTGGGTGAATACCCCAAAAACCTGAAAGCAGGGTCTCGCAGAGATATTTGTACATCCATGTTCGCTGCAGAATGCATTATTCACAATAGCTAAAATGTGGAAACAACGCAAGTGCCCATCAGTGAATGAATGGACAAACAAATGTGGTATATACATACAACGGAATATTATCGCTTTAAAAAGGAAGGAAATTCTGCAATATGCTACAACATAGATGAACCTTGAGGATATTATGCTAAATAAGCCAGTCACAAAATGATAAACGCTGTGTGATTCCACTTATAAGAAATACTTACACTTTTTTATTTAGAGTAGTCAAAATCATGGAGACAGAAAGTAGAATTGTGGTTGCCAGGGTCTGTAGGGTGGGGGGAAATGGGCAGTTGTTGTTTAACGGGTATAGAGTTTGGTGAACAAGAGTTATGGAGATGGATAGTGGTGATGGTTTTACATTATGAATGTATTTGATACCACTGAAGTGTACACGAAAAAATAGTTAAGATGGTAAATTTTAGGTTATGTGCATGGTACCACAATGAAAAAAAATGAAAACAAAAAACCAAATCATTCAATTAGCAAAAGGCTCACAGTTTAGAGCGGTCTAATTAAAGTGGTTCAGAGAAATAAAGGGCACCATCAGATACTTTCAAAAACAACAACAGCAACAATGCTACACTTAAAGGTGAAAAAAGTAAAGAACAAGACAGGGATCCCGATATTACTGAATATAGCTATGGATGTTCCTCCCAATGCAGTCAGAAAATTAAAAGAGATTATTTATTGGGAAGGTGGTAGTAAAATAATCATGATTTCAGATGCGATTGCCCATATAAAAACCCAAAGGAATCAACTAAAATAAAAGATTAAAATTCAGACATCAATAAGATTGCAAAATATTTAAAAATCAGTTGCATTTCTATGCCCACACCCATAATAATTCATTAGAAAAATAATGAGTTGAGAAAGACCCAATTGCTAATTCAATAAAACTACAAAATACCTAGAAATAAACCTTTAAATTGAAGTGCTGGACACAAAGGAAAATTATAACATTCGATTGAAGATTATAACATTTAAAAGAAGATCCAAAAAAAAAAATAAAAAAATAAAAATAAAAAAAAAATAAAAGAAGATCCAAACAAATGGAGAGACCTACAATATTTCTAGATGGACTTTTAATTTTATATTATAAATCTATAAACTCTCTCCAAATAAATCTCTATATTTCCCACAATTTAAATACCAATTAATTTTTTAAACTGAACAAAATTATTCTAGAGTTCTTCTGGGGGAAAAAAGTAAGTGGGAAAATAGTCAATTCTATTTTGAAAAAAGAGTAATGTTGCATTAGTAAAAATAACTTCAAAATGCATTAACTTCTTTAGTGGCAGATTGCAAATGGCAATTACATTTGCAACGTGGCAGATTACAATCGCTGTTAAAAAATAAATTATGCATTAAAAGGGGCTTCGAGTAGCTCTAGTAAATATTGTCCCTGGCTGATGGAATAATGGGTAATTCTTTTTAGCTCATTTGCAGCTTATAAATTTATTATAATAAACATATATTAATCGTGCAAAGGAGGGAAAAAGCAATGTTTATTTTATGAAAACTAAATCACATCTTTACTTTTAACCCCATCCTTCCTGATTGAGGCTAGATGACTGACTACACTTGGTTATTTCGGTTATTGCAGATATAGCATATCATATTTTTTTTACTTTCTCTTCCAGTCTTGTGAGCTTTTTGTAAACGAGGCTGTGTCTTTTATCTCCACATTTCTAATAAAAATCCTCAATACACCTTTGTTGACAATAAATACTGTATATAAATAAGGAAGTTTGCAACTCTGTCTATCACCACTAGAGGGTACTACATCCCCACCAAGATAATGCTGGGATTTATGGATTTTTTTTTTTTTTTTTTAACAAGGCAGTTCAAAGCTGAGAAACCTTCCAAAAGGCATTATCCAATTTAAAGCATTACTAACAGTGAGGTATTTATTCTGTAATGTCCCAGCTTATCCAAACTCATTGTACTTCACATCTGCTCCATTCAGTCTGACACTGATCAAAAGTGGTTTTTTTGCTTATGAGGTTTCAGCCTGTGCCTGCGTCTTGCCGCCACAAGAGCGTAAGCTCGTGTTTAAGCTAATTTCTCTCTCATTAGGCAGCTCAGTTCTAATCAGTCAAGGTGTACAAAAATATTTATTTAATTGAATTAAACGCTTCGCATTCTCCCATGAATCAGGTGCCGCTCGAAGAAAATCTAGTAAGCACGATTTCAAACGTACAGAACACAAAAATCGCGTGATGGTTACAAGAACAGCCTCAGCTGTGCAGGTTTCAACACAAAGTTACAATAGAAAGCCTCTCCGACTGCACTGGGAATACCCTCTTGCTTTTAGAATTAAGATGGTAGCCCCTTTTACAAGGGACAGTGATGATCTAAGTAAGGACAGGCTGTTGCCGATCAGACTCGAGGGGTGTTCAGAGAGGGGTGTGGCTGGAATGTGTTTGATGTTTAAAGGCGGGGGGGGGGGGGGAGGGGGGGGCGCTGGGGGAATCTACCTCGTTGCCGAGCCGCTGCGTTCTAGGGGCTGTCACACGGGCGGGGCGTAGAGAGAAAGGCAGGAACGGGCAGGAGCTTCTCAGTGGGTCTCCAGCAGAGTCCATGAGAGGCATGATGGCTGCTGGAGCTCAAACCCCAGCTCCCCGCTTGCTCATTGTGTGACCTTGCACATGTTACTCAGCCTCTCAGTGCCTCCGTTGCTCCGTATGCAAAATGGCGATGATAATTCGAACCTATTGCATAGGAGTCTTATGAGGATTAAATGAGATATCCTATGAAAAGTGCTTGGAATAGCGCCTGGTACACAGCAAATGAGCAAAACATTCGCTAGACCTCATAAGCTCATTCAACAAATTGCACGGAAAAACTTCAACAAATAGTGGGTGGCAGAGAGTAGTCACTCTGTAAGTGCATGCTGTTACTGTTATGTGAGAGAAGAGACCCAGACAGTGTGTGTGTGTGTGTATATACACGCACACACACACACATACATATATATGCACACACATATACATATATACACACACATATACATACACACACATATACATATCTATACACGCATATACATATACACACATATACATATATGTATGTGTGTATACACACATATATACACATATATACATATATGTATATATGTGTGTATATACACATATACATCTATACACACATCTATACACACCTGTACATATATACACACATATACATATATGTATGTGTGTGTGTGTGTGTGTGTGTGTGTATATATATATATATATATATATATATATATATATATATATATTAATCCCCATGGAAGGTATGTTCCCAGCCCATGTGTGTGGTCAGGAGCCCGCCTAGAGCTTGATAACACCAGCTATGCTGATGACCCTGGTTCCTCTATTCTGATTCACTTCAGTATGTCACCTTTGAGAGTAAACATTTTGCTAAAGAGAAAATGTACTGGTGAGTTAGTACTGATATGACTAATATGCTACACTTTATTAGTTTAAGATACAGAATAAGGTCACATTTCCTTTAGTGTTCAATTTGTTGAGCCTTTAAGCCCTTCCTGAGCAGATTAATAGAAATTAAGACTTTCCTGGGGTCTCTCCTCATAAATATTCTTAAGGAAACAGGGTTCACCCAATTCAATCCACAGGTATTTATGAAGCCCTGCTATGTGCTGGGCACTGTTCAAGGCGTTGTAGTTAAAGCAGCGAACAAACAGTCCCCCCAAATCCTTGCTTTCCTGGGGCTTACATTCTAGTGGGGGACAAATGATAATTAAGGAGTGAGTTCAATACTATCATAGCCAGACAGTGATACGTACTAAAGAGAAAACTAGAGCAAGTGAGAGGGGTCCATGGGGAGGTAAGGGGGAGGGGGTGTAATTTTACTGATATGTTGTTGTGTTTTAGTTCCCCTTCCCTCCCCCCCTCCCCTTTGGCAACCATCAGCACTATATCTATGGGTCTGTTTCTGTTTTGTATTGTTTATTTATTTATTTAGGTTTTTTTAGATCCCACATATGAGTGAGATCATATATTTGTCTTCCTCTGTCTGATATATTTCACTTAGCATAATACCCTCTAGGTCCATGGTCGGCACACTGCGCTCGCGAGCCACATGCGGCTCTTTGGCCCCTTGAGTGTGGCTCTTCCACAAAATACCACAAAATACTATGGGCGGGCGCGCACATACAGTGTGATTGAAACTTCATGGCCCCTGTGCAGAAGTCGGTATTTTGTGGGAGAGCCACACTCAAGGGGCCAAAGAGCCACATGTGGCTCGCGAGCCGCAGTTTGCCGAGCTGCAGTTTGCCGACCACTGCTCTAGGTCCATCCATGTTGTCACAAATGGCAAGAGTTCATTCTTTCTTTTTTTATTGCTAAACAATATTTCATTTCGTGTGTGTGTGTGTGTGTGTGTATAACATCTTTGCTATCCATTCATCTGTTGATAGACATCTAGGTTGCTTCTATATCTCAGCTCTTATTAGCAATGTTGCAGTGAACATAGGGTGCCTACATCTTTCTGAATTAGTGCTTTTGTTTTCTTCAGATAAATACCCAGAAGTGGAATTGCTGGGTCATGGGGAAGCCCTGGTTTTAATTTTTTGACAAGTCTATACTGTTTTCTATAGTGGCTGGAGGTGATGTGAGTTTAGAGACCAGGGAACCCCAGACCTGAAGGAGATGGGAGTGGCATCTGTTGGTCTAAGAGCCAATTAACCCCATGACTCATCGCTGTGACTTTTAGGGATTCAAATGTTCCCCTATCGATGGGGTCAATCTCCACAGCTGCTGACCCCAGGCCATCTCCCCTGATGAACTCATGGGCATCAGGGATACACCTCCGCTGGCTGCCTGGACCACCTCTTTCACAGGCAGGTGCACCCTCCTAACCTGGGCATCCAGGAACGCCCCCATCCCTGCCGCTGTTGCCTCTGACAAAGACCATGGAGGCAGGTGGCTCTTTGGCCTCCCCACACCTCTGAGTGGGCCCACAATCACAGATGAGGCCTCCCTCTCTTGTTCACAACCACAGAATTAGCTGCTTCCTAACATGACAGGCAGAAAGGTCTTCATGGCCCTTACTGACAAGCTCCAGATAAAAGAGTCCAACGCCAGTCCAGTTCCTGGGATCTGCAGTATTCCCTCCCAGCCACAGCACCTGCTCTCCAGGGGGTTCGGATCCAGAGGTCAGCCAGCCTTTTCTCTAAAGGGCCAGTTACTAAACATTTTAGGTTTGTCAGCCACATAGGTTTCTGTCCCATAGTCTTCTTTTGTTTTACAACCTGTTAAAAGGTCTTTTTAAAAAAGTTCCTTGCCTGTGAGCTGTACAAAACAGGCCACAGTTCATAGTTTGGTGACTCCCGTTCCATTCCATTTGTCAGTTACCACATTAAAATGAATGTCTGTTGGCTCATTTAGCATTAATAGGATACAGTCAGCTACTGCATCAGATATTGTATCATTTGCAAGACCTGATGCATCATGGGCACTCAATTTGCTGCAGGGTGAAAAAAAAATATTATTTAAACAGCAGGTGCCCAGTTCCTCTTCTGGAGAGAACTGTCCTCCCTGAAGAGACTGTGATAGACCCCCTGGGACACAGAGGTGACTGCAGGGGCCTGGCTGGGAGGGAGACGGTGATGCAGGGCGTGACAGTGCTCTGCAGGAGCCGTTCAGGAACAAATGAACGCTGGGGAAAGAGTAGAAGGGAGGAAGAGCGGAGGGTGACACCATGCCGGTGACTGAAGCCATAGGAATTGTGGGCAGAGTCACAGTCCTGTGGCAGAGTGGCCAAAGACTTTAAAAAAAAAAAAATCAGCACGGCTTTCTAATATTCCATTTCTAGGCATTTGTCTTGCTGTAATATAAACACCTTCTAAAACCCAAACCTCCTGTTTGTGGCTTCTTTTTTCTTCACAAGGAAGAGTGTGGCTAGCCTCAAGCAGCAGGATTTATTGGGAGATGGGGACCAGATCAACGAAGTGAAGGAAATGTCACAGAGCCAGGCTTGGAGACCAGCACTGCTGACCTAGCTAGTCTGTCCCTCCCACATGCAGAGCGGCCCCTCCCCTCCAGGGGCCGGCTGGCTTGGCCACGTGCCCACTGCATCTGCTTCCATTAGGGGAGGGGTAGCTCCCCAAAGCAGATCAGGGTGCTGTGACCAGGACAAGGGTCAGTTGGACAGGCAAAACAACAGATGTCTGCTACCTCAGCTGCACACAGCACTTCCTGTGAGTGGTATTTGGGGAATGGGGAGAGGGGGCAGGGACCCGCATTCTGGTCTGTGCAGTAGACAGAAGAAAACAGCTGCGGAAGGTGAGAGCTCAGCGGAGACAGGAGCTCTGAACTAAAGGTGACCCTGAGAAGGGAGCCCCCAGAAATCCACATGTATCTCAGGGAGGTCATTGGAATTTCCCCAGGATGTTGGAAGGGGCTTGAAGCAACTTTATGAAAAATCTAGATTATTTCCACTGTTTCCCTCACTCCATCCCATAACCTGTGGCTCTACTGAACTTGCATCATTTAAGGGCCAGACCTGACATATGGGGCAGGGGGGCAGGGACAGGGACAACACTTCAGAGCTAATTGTCTGAGCAGAGCAGCCAGACAACTTCGTCCATTTAAAACAGAAAGGGCCCCATTATCTAACAACCCTTGCATCAGAAAGTCCTTCAATATATGGAGCCTAGGGTTTTGGAATTAAGTGTCCTCTGAGAGTCACCTTTCACTGACTCATCTCCCTGCCCATAGGGGTTCTACGCCAGAGGCTCTCAAGGTGTGGTCCCAGACCAGCAGGGCAGCAGCAACCTGGGAACTTGTTAAAAATGCTAATTATTTAAGGCCACACCCCCAACCTACTGGGTCAGAAATTGGGGTGGGAGGTGGGAGGGAAGGAGCCCTCTAGGTAATTCTACTGCAAGTTCACCTTTGAGATCTATGGGATTTGCCTAAAGTTACAGATAGTGGAAGAAGAAAGAGATTTCCAGCCCAGGTGTCTTCCTGTCTCATTCGAATCTCTCTACTGGAACTTGGCCATTCCCTTCCTGTGTGCACGAAGTAACCCTGCCTCTGTGCCCCAGAGGTGTAGATTCCTACACTCTGGCCCTAGAACTATGCCACTGTTGCAAAGACTTACTTTTCCTGTTTCCACAAAGTCAACCCTGACTCTAGTTTAGTCTTTCCCAGTTACTTCCTCTGAAGGTCTGAGGACATCATCACCAGTGTCCAATTTCTTCCTCAACCATTCTCTTGCCAATAACTTCGGTTCCCCTGTCCTTACTGATACTGGTTCTAGGACATCTCTTAAATGTCGGTGCTTCAAGGTCATTCAGAGAAGGACGTAAGGACATTTTCTGACCTCGTGACGCTGTCCAGAATTGTGGAAGCAGCAAGGATCCACCTCAAGCTCAGTCCAAAGGAGCACATGTTGACCACAGCTTATATAAATGGAGCCACTTCTTCCCCTGCAACATTTTCTCAATTTCCTCCTAGTTTATTCCCTTCCCAGCACCATAACAACCCAATCCCCACGAGAATCTGTGAAGGTGTGATAGGAGAGACAGAAAGAGTAAGCCTTCCCATGAGGCCTCCAAGACCAGAGGAATCCATGATCTTATTCTCCTCATTGGATTTGGCCACCTTGGGACCTTCAGGACTTCCCCATGATCACCTACATGCTTCTAGGTCAGTCATGGCGAACCTTTTGAGCTCGGCGTGTCAGCATTTTGAAAAACCCTAACTTAACTCTGGTGCCGTGTCACATATAGAAATTTTTTTAATATTTGCAACCATAGTAAAACAAAGATTTATATTTTTGATATTTATTTTATATATTTAAATGCCATTTAACAAAGAAAAATCAACCAAAAAAATGAGTTCGCGTGTCACCTCTGACACGCGGGTCATAGGTTCGCCATCACTCTTCTAGGTCAATCGGGGGCCCTCCTAATATCTTGGAACTCCTCATGGGCTATCCCACAACATCAATAAGGGGGCCAAATACTAAAATCACATCAACCATAAGGGAAGAGTGAGGGCTCACTATGGTAGATGCCTGTCTCAGGAGAAATGATTATGAGCTATCACCAAGCCGCCCTGCTAAGGGAATCGAGAAATCAAGGCTATTAGAGGCTGAGGAACCAGGGTTGGGGTCTGGGGGGGGGGGGGGGGAATACCAGCCAAAACTGGATTAAAGGTGGAGCTCTCCAGCGCTCAGGCTGAGTGCCCAATGTCGTGTCCTTGCACGTGGTCAGGGTCCTGCTGTAGGACGGCTTCCGAATGTTTGTCCTTCCTCCACTACACACCCACAAGGGACAGCCTGATACTGTGATCCTCCCAGTCATTTTTATATGTAAAAAGTTAAAACAAAATTAAGATCATATCATATATGTAATATATAATGATTTTCCTTTGAGAATTTATCTGTTAACATATTTTCATGTCATTGTATATTTTTCTACATTTGGCAATTTATTGCCCACATGGGGTTGCACAGGAAAGAAGTAGGTATCATGATAGATCCAGCTACTTCTCTATTTGAAGGCAGTTATGTTCTTTTTTTTTTTTTGAAATATATTTTTTATTGATTTTTTACAGAGAGGAAGGGAGAGAGATAGAAACATCGATGAGAGAGAAACATCGATCAGCTGCCTGATGCACATCTCCTACTGGGGATATGCCTGCAACCCAGGTACATGCCCTTGACCGGAATCGAACCTGGGACCCTTTAGTCCGCAGGCCGACGCTCTATCCACTGAGCCAAACCGGTTTCGGCCAGTTATGTTCTTGACTGTAGGGCCTTCGTTGTGCATTCTATCTTTGAGCAATATAAAATAATTCTATGTGGTCCATTTAATATTCTGGTCCTGGATTCTATTTGCATAATGTTAATATTAGCACATAGGATGGGTTCCCTTGGCTTGTATTTGTCTCTGAGACTTTTGTCCCTCCCATTGCTTTTCAACTTTCTCTGTCATCTTCATTTCATGTTATACACACACACACACACACACACACACACTCATTTTATAAACAGCTTGTGGCTAATTTTTTTACACTTAATCTGAGATTTTTTTGTCTTTTGATAGTGATGTTAAAGCCACTCACTTCTATGTTACAAAAATTACACCTAGTTTTTGTTTTGTCCATTTGTTGTTCTATTTTTAATGCTTCTACTTCTTTTTCTTACTATAGTGATCAGGTTTTCTCTTTCTTTTTCCCACTTATGATTTGGAAATTACAATACCTTTTTTTCTATCTGGGTTTACTTAATCTAAATGTATAGCTATATTTCAACTACACTTCTTATTTCTTTCTCTTTTTTCCAATTTGAAACATGCTGGCTTTTTATAATTAAACTGATGCTGCATCCTTCTCACTGGATACATTAGGAGATATAGAATGGCAATATGCCTTTTCCTTTATTCTTACCTGAGGATATTTTTTATTAATTTTAGAAAGAGAAGAAAGGGGGGGGGGAGAGAGAGAGCAAGCTGGGAATAGAATCGGCACCCTAGGTATGTGCCCTGACCAGAATGGAACCTGCTACCTATTTTGTGTAGGGAAGGATGTTCAACCAACCAACTGAGCCACCTGGTGGGCTGTATTATGTCTTTATTCCCTGCGATATTAACTTTGCTTACAGAAAAGGTGGTGTTATTTCTTTAATTTTTAATAATTATACAAGTAAAACATAAATATGACTACATTTTAAAAGTTTAAATAAGACCAAAGGATGCAAAATGAAAAGCGACAGTTTCCCCAGTCTCATTGCTCACCCCATGGAGAACTACCGCCGTAACGCTGATGTGTATTTATTCAGACCTACACATGTATGTGTGTTTGTGTGTGTAGATTTGCAGGTTTTAAAAAGCACAAATAGGATCAATGTGCATTACTACATGCTCTTTTCATTTAATAATGTGTTCCTTTGTATAAATAGATGCAGTATTTGATCACTACTTACCCCTGTGTCATTTGTCATAATAGCCCATGATATGAATTTGCCTAATTTATTTAACCAACCCTCTGCTCACAGATGTTCAAATTGGTTCCCATTTTTCACAACTAGAAGCAATGCTCTAATAAAACGTTCTTTTATATACATATCTGTGCACCTGCGCAAGTACTGATATAGTATTAATACCTAGGAGTGAAATTACTGAGTCAAAAAAAGATACACATTTACATTTTTATAGCTATGGCCAAATTATCCTTCAAACCTTGTATCATTATACACTCCCAAAACTCAGTGGGAGTACCTGTGGCCTCACGTTTTTTACTAATGCTGGGCTTTAACGATCTTTACAATTTTGCCTATCTGATGGCTGAAAATGATAGGATAGTGTTAGTATTGCTTTAAGTCATAGCTCACCGAATGACAAGAGGCTGTGAATTTTTTCATGTTCATTGATCATTTGGGTCTTTCTGTGAATTCCCTGTATTTTACCCTGTACTTCATATACTTTGCCCATTCATCTGTTATATTATTTATCTCTCTTCATATTAATCTGCAGGCACTTTGTCTTATGGGTCTTAATCTTTGGTCTGTTATATATGCTGAAAATATATATTCACCTCGTCTGTGGCCTGATTTTTAAATTTGTTTAAGGTAACGTTTGTCCTACAAAAGTTAATATTTTGTAATGATCAGTTCTTTTCCTTCATAGTTCTGGGTGTCATGTCTTTCTTCCCTACTGCACCATTATTTTTACAGTTATTTTTAATTCACATTTTAATATTTATATACAGTAAAATTCTTTCCTTGTAGCATACCACTCTGAGTTTTAGCAAATTCATGTGGCCATGTAACTACCACTACAAACAAGATATGAAACAGTTCGATAAACTCCCAAATCCATTCATGCCCTTCTTCTCACACCAACCCATAGCAAAATTTTCAAAATTTTCTCATATAAATTGAATCATAAAGTGTGCAGCATTTTATCTGAGGCCTTTCACTTAGCACAGTGGTCAGCAAACTGCGGCTCGCGAGCCACATGCAGCTCTTTGGCCCCTTGAGTGTGGCTCTTCCACAAAATACCAAGTGCGGGCGCGCACGCACAATGCGATTGAAACTTCGTGGCCCATGCGCAGAAGTCGGTATTTTTGTGGAAGAGCCACACTCAAGGGGCCAAAGAGCCGCATGTGGCTCGCGAACTGCAGTTTGCCGACCACTGACGTGGCATAATGCATATGGCACTCATCCATGCTGTGCATATCAGCAGTTCTTTTTACTGCTGGGTAGTATCCAGTGCAGGGAAGTAACTCAATTTGTTGATCTATTCATCAGCCAAAGGGCACTTAGGTTGTTTCTAATTTTTGGCTATTGTGAATAAAAACCTTATGAACATTCACATAAAAATGAATATAAGTTCTCCTCGCTCTTGGCTAAATGCCTAGGAGAGGGAATGCTGAATCATATAGTGTGTGTGTTTAACTTTATAAGCTATCAATCTGTCTTTCAAAGTGACTGTACTATTTTGCTTTCCTACTCGCAATGTATTAGAGTTCCAGCTGTTCTGCACTTACTGTTGTCAGGTTTTTAAAAAACATTCTAATCAGTGTACAGTGGTACCACATTGTAGTTTTAATTTGCATTTCCCTAGCAACTAATGATGTTGAGCACCTTTTGGGGCACTTATTTGCCATTGTTTGTCTTCTTTGGTGAAGTGTCTGTTCACATCTTTTGTCTGCTTTTTTAAAATGGAGTTCTTCATTTTGTAGTATTGAATTTGAAAAGTTCTTTTATTTCTTCGATAGAAATCCTTTGTCAGATATGTAATATGCAAATATACCTCCTGATCTGTGGCTTAGTTACTCACTCTTGAATTTTTTTATTTTTCAATTGCATTTTACATTCAATATTATATTTGTTTCAGGTGCACACTATGCTGTATATAACTTATGAAGTGATTATATAACTTATGAAGTGATTCCTTGACAAGTCTAGTACCTGACACCACAATTTCTCATTTTTTAACAGTGTCATTTGCAGAGAAATTTTCAATTTTGATGTTCAACTCACAATTTCTTTCTGTTATAGATCATGCTGTTGATACCATATCTAAGAAATCTTTGCCTCACCCACCCAACTTCACAAAGTTCTTTTTGTAGACGTTTTATAGTTCTAGGTTTTACATTTAGGTCTATGGTTCATTTTGAGTTAATTTACATAAGATGAAAGGTATAAATTGAGGTTCAATTTTTTACATATGGGCATCCAATTGTTTGAGCACCATCCATTGAAAATACTATCCTTTGTCCATTGAATTGTGTTTGCGACTTTGTCAAAAGCAAATTTGCTATTTGATCTATTTCTTGAATCTCTCTTCTATTGCATTAATCCTGTGTCTGTCTTTTATCAGTACCACACTGTTCTTATCACTAGTTTTCAACTTTTGAAATCAGATCGTATGACTTCCCCAACTTGGTTCTTCTTTCCCAAAATGGTTTTAGTTACTTTAGTTCCTTGGTCTTCTATCTATTTTAGATACGCTACCTAATAAAAAAATAACAATCCCCCCCCCCAAAAATAAAATAACAATCCTACCGAGATTTTTTATTAAGATTGCATTGAATCTATATATCAGTTTTTTTGGGAGAACTGACA
Organism: Myotis nattereri; assembly: GCF_964212035.1. Taxonomy (NCBI): domain Eukaryota; kingdom Metazoa; phylum Chordata; class Mammalia; order Chiroptera; family Vespertilionidae; genus Myotis; species Myotis nattereri. The sequence continues at coordinate 22,633,645 of NC_138086.1, read as the reverse complement.
CCTTCCCAATATTGAATCTTCCAACCCATGGAGACCTTCTGTCTCTCCATTGATTTAGGTATTTGCTGCCTTTCATCAGGGATTTATAGTTTTAAGTACAAAGAAAATGCGTATTTCGTTAAACTTATATTAAATATTTCATTTTGGGGTACTGTTTTTGATGGTAATACTGTTTTTGATGGTAATACTCTTCTTAAATTTTGATTCCTATTTGTTCATTGTTAGTATGTAGAAATTCTATTGATTACTGTATCCTGCAACCTTATTAAAATTACTCTTTCGTTCTGGTAACATTTTGGTATTTGTTAAAATTTTCTAAATAGATAATCTTGTTTGAGAAGAACCTTGTTTTTTCCTTTCTAAGTTGTATGCCCTTTTTTGCCTTATTGCCCTCGCTAAAAAACCTTCAGGGCAGCATAATACTGAATAGAAGTGGGAGCGTGAACATCCTTGGCTTGTTTACAGTCTGAGGAAAATAATTTGGTCTTTCATCATTGAGTATAATAAAGGCTTTTTTTTTTTTTGTAGATGCCCATCCTCAAATTAAGGACATTCCTTTCTATTGCTAGTTTACTAGGTGTTTTTAATCATGAGTAATCTTGAATTTTGTCAAATATGTATTCTATATTTATTGAGATGATTATCTCAGTACTTTAAATTTTACTTTTGTGCTAATTCACCAAAAATTTACTTTTTACATTGTATGTGGAAATGATGGAACTTTATTCCCCCCAAATGATTAATTGTTGAAACCCTTTAATAAATTGTCTACCATTTCCCCACTGATTTGAGATGTCACTTTTGTAATATATTGAACTCCCACAAATATGTCTGTTTCTGGACCGTGTTTTTTGTTCCATCACTTTATTGATCTATTCTTATGCCAGAGTACACTGAATCAATTAGTAAAGCTTAATAATATGTTTTCATTTGCTAAAAATATTATTCCTGCTATTTTTCTCTTCCAGATGAATTTGAGTCAGCTTAACAAATTCTATACAGAAATTTGTTGATATATTGTTTGGGATAGCATTAAATTTATAAATTTTGGGGAATAATTGTCATTTTACAGCACTGAGCTTTTCTGTTAGAAAACAGTATATATTTCTCCATGCATTCAGACCTTTATTTGTGAATTTCAATTCCACTGCATACCTTCTTTCATGATGGTCTTTATACAGGGGTGGACAAAAGTAGGTTTACAGTTATAATACAAATAAATAATACAATAATTAATAGATAATAATGCAAGAATAAACCGTTTCATGCACTCATGACTGTAAACCTACTTTTGCCCGCCCCTGTATAGTCACCTTATCAATATCTTACTAGTTCTAAAGTTTCTCAGACACTTTTTCCTGGATTTTTTCCAGGTAGATGGAACTATCATCTGCCCAAAGTGACAGTTTTGTATCTTTCTCTCTAATATTTATATATCTTATTTGTTGCCACCATATTTTTTTTTCATTATTTGCATTGAATGGGGTATCTACTTCAATGCTAAATGGTAGTGGTAGAGTGTACCATGGTATTGTTCCTAATTCTAATGGGAATGCTTCAAATCTTTCATGATTAAGTATTTGTGTTTATAGATTTTTTATGGGGACATCTTTTTGAATGTAGGACACTTTCTTCTATGACCTGTTTACTAAGATTTCCTTTTTAAATTTGTTCCTTGCATTTTATTAACTATCTTGGAGGGCACCTTTTGAGATAACCATCATTTTTCTCTTCAGAGAACACAATGAATCTATCAATGGTATTTTTCTACTTTCCAACTACTCTTCCTTTCCTGGGATAGCTCATTCTGGTCATGATGCAGTATTTTTTTTTTAATACCCTGCTAGATTTGATAGGTTAACAATTTATTTGGAAATTTTGTATTTATATTCATAAGAGAGATTAATTCTTCTTTTGAGTCCTATGTTAGTCTAATTTCAGAACTAGGGTAATTGTTACTGCTTAGATAAACTGGAAAGCTTTCAATCTGCTTTGTAGACTAGAAACCACTTATATAATATGGGAAATATCTGCTCCTTAGTTTTGGTAGATCCAGATTGCAAAAGTACTTAGGTCTGGTGCTTTTTTTTTTTAGATTTTAAATTATTTTTTCCATTTATTTTTAGATAATGGTCCATAGTTTTTCTCCTTCTTATTGAATCAACTTTGGTGATTTGTACTTTTATGGATCAAACATTTCATCCTAAATTTTAATTGCATTTATTTGAAGTTATACATAGTAATCATTCAGCTTTTCCCACTTTTCTTGTTCCTCACATTATTTTTTTTTATTATTGATTTGAGGGATGGAGGGAAGGAAGGAGAGAGGGAAGGAGAGAGAGAGAAAGAGAGAGAGAGAGAGAGAGAGAGAGAGAGAGAGAGAGAGAGAGAGATAGATCGGTATGTTGTTCCACTTATATGTGCATTAATTGGCTGATTCTTTTATGTGCCCTAACTAGGGATTGAATCCACACGTTGGTGTATTGGGACCATGCTCTAACCAGCTGAGCTACCTGGTGAGGGCCATTCCTTACATTACTTATATCTCCTTTGTTTCTTAATCTGATTCACCAAGAATTCATCTGTTTTATTCTTCTTGACAAAGAAGTAGTTCAGTAATTGGTTTTAGTAATGAAGCCAATTTTTTTTTTTATTTCATTGATTTCTACTTTTATTCTTATTCTCCTTTTATTTCTTTGGGTTTATTTTTCTGGTTCTTTTTCTAGTTCTAAGTCAAATGCTTGTTTATTTTCACAATTTCTGTTTTCTACAAGCACTTAAAGCTGTAAATCTTTCCATTTGTACCACTTTGGCAGCACTCATAGATCTTGAAATGTAGGGTGCTCATTTGTTCATTTCTAAGGAGTTTGTAATTTCAATTTTAATTCCTCTTGAATCCAAGTTAATTAGAGGTGTGCTTTCTCATTTTCAAGAGGATCAAGAGGTTTTTTTGTCCGTAATTTTTCTATTTTTTGTTGTTAAATAATAATTTTATGTACGTGGTCAGTGAATGGAAGTTGTATAATTTCCACTTTATGAGGATCTGTTGAATTTTCCTTTGTAAATATCCCATGTAAATTTAAAATATGTAAACATATACGTATATATACTATCCATTATTTCTTGAGAATAAACCTTACCAATGTTAATTAAGTCTTCTATATCCTTATATTTTTGTACTTGAAATGTTAATTTGGTTTTCTTTGTTACATCTGTTTCTATTACTTAATGTTAAATTCCTGGGTCATTTTGTTTTAAATATTTTAGGTAAACAGCATAGAGCTCTTATGGTTTGGGGTCTTTCTTTTTCAAGGGGCTCAGACTGTCATTTCACAGGGTTAGTAAATCCATTCACATTGTGATTACTGACACTTTGCACTAATTCTTGCATCATATTTTGTGTATTCTGTTTACTTTGTTACTGTCTCTCCTTTCCCATTGTGTTGAATTAATGACAGTTTCCTATTTAACTTTTTTTCTTGGAATGGTTAGGTAGTTACACATCCTATTTCCATGTTTCCAGTGGTTCCTCTAACTTTAAGTGCGTGCTTAACCTTGTCTTACAGAATCAATATCTCCCACTACTGACCATAACCGGCTTCTCTCTGAGCAAGTCAAGAACCTTCACGTGCTTTTGCTTTTCTCCTTTGGCCCTGCTACCTCCCAAGTAATGATCTCTGGGGATTTTAACTCCAGCTCGCTCTCTCTCTCTCTCGCTCTCTCTCTCTCTCTCTCTCTCCCCACTCTCCTCAGTCAATAACAATTTTAAATTTCACCATGAGTTTTGCTGCTTTGTCACCAGATTTTGTGTCCCTCATGCCTTCCTCCTTGATTCATTTTCCATTTTCCTGAAATACATTGTTTAGTTATTCCTCCTGAGAGGGTGCTTGAATGGCATCTTTTCTGAACCCTCACATTTCTGAGAGCATTTTTATTTTGCTCTCACACTTGAATGATATGTTCGCCTGGGTACAGAACTCTAAGTTCAAAATAATTTTCGCTCAGAACCTTGAAAGCCATTGTCTCCCTGATTCCGCTGCTGCTGGAGAGGACCTTCCCTTCCTGCCGGCTGCACCCCCCCCACTGCTCTCCTGGTCGGGCCCAGGAGCAGAACAAACAGGAAGTCCACCTGAACATCCCTACGCTGTTTCCTCATTCCATGCCACTTCTTCATCACGCGTTCATTTAAGAAATCTTTTTTGTGCATGTAATGTTCCAGGCTCTGTACTGAGATTTTTTTTTTTAAGAAAGAAAAGATTTCATACACAAAGAAAAGTGTAGAGAATAACAGAGTACACAGGAGTGCAGTCACCACCCATATTGACAAATCTTATCTTTTGCCTTATTTGCTTCAGGATTTTAAAAAAAAGAAGCAAAACACCAAAGAATCTGTTGAAATCCCATCCTTTTTCCTCCCACACCAGAGATAACTGCTGAACAAAAAGTGGTGCTTATCACACTCCTTAACAGAGTAGACTTTCAATATATAGATATGTTAGGCTATATGTGGATGAATACTATCTGGACAAACAATACATAACAATGAATACAGTGCTCACTACATGCCTAGATGCGCTCTTATCATATCGCATATGTGAACCGCTTCTCACGGAACCCACTATTATTGTTCCCTTTTTGTAAGTGAGGAGACGTGACTTAATCGAGGTCACACAGCCGGCGACCCACTCAGCGATGGCACCTGAACTGGGCAGCCTGGCTGCTTAGTTTGTGCTATTAACAACGATAATGGGCTAACCTAGCACTAATCCCCGTGTATCTAAACTTCGTGTAAATGGCATCGTGTTTGACACATTTTTCTAAAATCTTGGACTTTTTTTCCCCTACTCTATTTTATTGAGCAGAAAACATCCATGCCTCGTCCTTTATTTTTACTCCTGTATAGTAATGCCTTGTGTTTTTATGAATATTTCGATTGCTTTAAACATTTGCAGCAAATCTTGCACTGAACACATGTGTAGCTGTCGCCTCCTGGGGCCAAGGACAAGAATTTCTCAAAGATACACACTAAGGCGTGAAATTTCTGAATCACAGGGTATGTACATCATCATCTTTGCAAATCATTCAAATGGCTGCATCAGTTTATATTCCCTTCACGTGAAACGTGAGGGGCTTATGTCTCGTGCTGGGATTTGGATCTGGCTTGTTGGACTCCACACATATTGCTGAACTACTGGGCCATTATACTGCAGAAGTTTCTGTCACCCACGCTTTTGTCTTCTTACAGACACCTCAGTGAGGCCTTTGCTCTCCGTCTCATTATGTAAAAATATGTTTACTGATTATATACTATGTGCTCATTCTTCCTGTCAGTGGTTATTTTTTAAAGCCACAACACGGCACACACTGAAAGGTATTTTAAATTAGTCAAGTAAAGCTCGCCTGCTTTTCATACGATCCGTTTACTTAGCCTTGGAAATTAACATGAGACTGAGTGTAACATGGAAGAAGTTCAGCTGGATCTAAAAAAACCTGACCACTAAGAACACAGGAGTTTGTTTTGTGTTTTGTTTTTTTTTTCAAGAATTGAATCTAAAGCATTATATTTAAGTTACTAGATTAGTTTTAAAAATACTTAGATACTACCTTATCATCATTATACTAAAAATTATTAAATGATTATATAGAACTTTTTGAGGAACTCTACCAACAGTTAGAATTCCTGTCCTCCAGGAAGATACATATAAAAACATACAATTCAGTTAGGGATGTAGGTTAACTTCAAGCTGTAAAAGCTTCAGACTCATAGATCCCACGGCCTATACAGCCTCTCCACCTAGGTGTCTGAAATACACCTTAAAGTGTCCAAAACCAAACTCCCACGTTCCACCACCTATATCCTGCTTCTTCTAAAGTCTTTCTTATCTCGCCCTAGCCAGTTTGGCTCAGTGGGTAGAGCATTGGCCTGTAGATGGAAGGGTCACAGGTTTGATTCCGGTCAAGGGCACGTACAGTGGTTCCAGACTCGATCCCCAGCCCAGGTAGGGGTGCATGCGGGAGGCAACCAATTGATGTTTCTCTCTGTGTGTCTCTCCCTCTCCCTTCCACTCTCTCTAAAAATCAATGGAAAAGAATCCTCAGGTAAGGATTAATAGAAAACAAAACAGAACAAAATAATAAAGTCTTTCTTATCTCGAAGTAAAAAGTATATTCTTCTAGTGGTTGGGTTGAACTTCTTGGAGAAATTCATGACTCCTCACCTTCCCTTCTGCCTCACGTGCAACACATCAGCAAGCAGATACCTCACTCTCACTGCACAGGAAACCCAGACCTGACCACTTCACACCACCTTCGTTGCTACCACAATGATCTGTCATTGCACCATCACCTTTTGTTTGGACTCTGCAGTGGCTAACTAACTGGTCTGCTTCTACTCTTGCCCATGCTCTAGTCCAGGGGTCCTCAAACTACGGCCCGCGGGCCACATGCAAATACAAATATTGTATTTGTTCCCATTTTGTTTTTTTACTTCAAAATAAGATATGTGCAGTGTGCATAGGAATTTGTTCATAGTTGTTTTTTTTTTAAATTATAGTCCGGCCCTCCAACGGTCTGAGGGACAGTGAACTGGCCCCCTGTTTAAAAAGTTTGAGCACCCCTGCTCTAAAAAGTAATTCAGATCATGCCACAGCTCAAATCCTCCCTAACACTTCCCATTTCACTCTGTACATTGGTTTACAAAACCCTACATGACCTGCCTCCCACTGGCTCAGATCCCCGAATCCATTCATCTATTTCCATTCATTTACTCTATGTTAGCCTTGTGTTGGCCGGAAAATGGCTCACCAAAGAGGTCCACATCATAATACCCAGAATTAATGAAGATGTTACATTATTACAGTAGTTTTGACCAGGAGATGGTGGTGGTTTGGGTTTGGGTTAGGGCATAAGCAGGGAAAATGAGAAAAGTGAGTGGTCAAAATATAGTTTAAAGGTAGAATTAACCAACCAGAAAGATGAATTAAATGTGGGTGCTGATGGAGAGGGAGCTGTCAAGAATGACACCCAGTTTGCTGGCTTGAGCAACAGGATGAGTGAAAAGTGTTATTTACCGAGACAGAAAGAATGTAGATTTGGGATTAACAACCAATAATTTGGCTTTTGAATATATTAAGTTTGCGATATCTATGAGACATCCCAGGAAGGGTGGGGTGTTACCAAGTAGTCAGATGGATAAGGCTACCTGGCCTCTCTGGAAAATAGATCTAGGGGGAAGAATTATCATTTCATAAGCTGTTAGTATAGAGGTGTACTGAAGCCATGGAAATGTTAAAAATTACCTAGAGAGACTGGGTAGAATTGAGAGAAGAGGCATTGTGTAGAATTCCATAGAACTTTACATTTGAAAGGTCGAAGAAGGAAAAATGAGCAATTAAAACTGAGAAGGAACAATGAGAAAGATGAAAGAAAGCCCCCAAAGAATGCAGTATTAGAGAAGCCAAATAAAGAGAATGTTTCAAGGATTACTGGACTGCTTTGAGAGTGCTAGTAATTGGAGGACTAGATTAGGCAATATGATCAATGTGATCTTTCTTTTCTTTTGAAGAAATTGTTTTATTGTGGTAAAAATACCTACCATAAAACTTACAATTTTAACCATCTTGGGGTGTGTAGTTCAGTGGCATTAAGTACATTCGCAGTGTTGTGCATCAATGTTGATCTTTTTTTAAAAAAATACATATTTTATTGATTTTTATAGAGAGGAAGGGAGAGGGATAGAGAGTCAGAAACATCGATGAAAGAGAAACATCGATCAGCTGCCTCCTGCACACCTCCTACTGGGGATGTGCCCGCAACCAAGGTACATGCCCTTGACCGGAATTGAACCTGGGACCTTTCAGTCCGCAGGCCGACGCTCTATCCATTGAGCCAAACCGGTAACGGCTCAATGTTGATCTTAACAAGAAGAATCTCTGTAGCAAAGTGAGAGCTAAGTATTGGAACAATTTTATTAATTCATGGGAGTAAGGAAATGGCACCAGAGGATACAGAACATATTCAGCCTTTGAGAAATTTGGCTTGAAGGGGGAATATGGCTATATGTCAGTAGCTACAGGAGAATGGACGATAGAGAGGTGTGTTTTTTTTTTAAAAAAATATTGGCGATATTAGTCCATTATTAAATGTTGATTTAAATTATTCTATAGGGAAGGAAAGGAGATCCTGGAGAGAGAGGAGATATGTTGTGGATTGTGTACCCTGAGAAAGCAGGAAGTAATGGGGCTAGAACTCATGAGAATGGACTGGTCTTTGCCAAAAGCTGGGAGGGAGATTGGCAGAGGTGGAAACAGGTTTGCAGTATTTCTGGGAATGCTGAATGTCTATTTGAGAGTAATCATGAGTAAACACTGATACTAATCTGTCCGTTGACACATTCCTGTTCATTTGTTCTATATACATTAATGGAGTGCCTACTACATGGCTCATTCGAACCACTTTTGGCCAAAGGGGGTGGACAGGTCAGCCTCTCCAGGCCTCCAGGAGCATCTCTTCGATGCCGCTCCACAAGCTTCCGAATGAGCTTGGGAGAAATGTTATTTCTGTAACGTTTACTTCAAGGCCACAGTATGCACTGCATGGAGAAATCACCCTTATTCTACTTTCCATTATGCCTCCAGAGCTGGTTCCTGAGCGATTACACAATGTGCACTGGTTACAGAATAGCTCAGGTGATTGAACACCAGCTGTACAGAGACCCCAAAGCCTTCTCACCAACTTGAACAACTGACGCCCAGTCCATTATCCAGTGAAGTCCTTGATCTCCCCCAAAACAATAAACAGTAAAAAAAAAACCCTCCCTTTCCAGAGAAACTACCGATGGATGAGGTATCTCCTCTGCAATGTCCTCCAATTCTGCTTCTCCGCCAGGGGACCTCTCAGGAGGTCCTCTCAGCAGTGGGACGGGGTGTCTTCCACGGGCACAGGAACCTCTCCTTCAACAACCTCCAAACCAGCATGTGTGTTCCAGCCTCCGATCTCTCCTCTGCATTGCTTTTCCAAAATTCAAGAGAACCATCGGATGGTGGTCTTAGACTATTTGCAATATCAGCACCACATCCACAAATTAAGAAAAACGTAAAGCAATTCCTACACGATGGTATAAACTCCATGAGGTCAGGAAGTTGTTGTTTTTTTTGTTCACTAATGTCATTTCTGCTGCCTGGAAGAGTGCTTGGTATACTGAAGGCTATCGGTGTGAATTGGCTGAATGAATGAAATATTTAGAACCAGATGCCAACTCTATGGCAGAACATTAGCAACATAAAGTTTCCAGATCCTACTAACATTGCTTGAAAATTGCTTGTGTTTCTTGGTAGCATGCACCTTAAACCTCCTTTACTTCAGAAAGAGCTTCCCGTAGGTAATTATCTACACAAAGGTAAATATTATCTTTTCTGCGCTGTTGATAGGAAGGATCCTGTCATCCAGAGAAAAGACCCTTCTGAAAATTTCGTGTTTAAGAAATCGCGGTGGAATTATGAAGTATTTAGAACTGAATGACAACAAAAGCACTATTTTGAAAACTTGATACAGATAAAGAAGGGAAATTTCTCTTCAAAATAAATGTATAGCCCTATATTATCTTTTAAAAAATAAGAAAGATTGGGAAGGATTTAACTGGAAAAGCTTTTTTTAAAAAAAAACAACAAAAAAACCCCGAATAAATGCTCAACTCAGTATAAGTGTGAGAGATTAATAAAAATACAGAAATTAAACATACATATTTAAAAAGAAACAAAGATGCTCTACAAAAGCTGGCTATTTGAAAAGACTATAGACAAACCTCTGTAAAGACAAAATAGAGAATTTACACGTAAAATATAAAGAATGAGAAGTAGGATATAATTATAGACGCTGTAGAAAATTTCTAAATAATAAGAGAATGCTATGAACCATATACCAAAATTTTAAAGGCTTAAATATAATATTTAATTTGTAATGAAAAATGTAAATTATCAAAAATTACCCCAAAAGAAATACAAAACACAAGTAAATGAATAACCATGAGAGAAACTGAATTTTCAAAATATGATCATTTCACAGATGAGATTTACCAACATTAAAAAACAAATCATACAAACTCTTATAGAATATAGAAAAAGGGAACTTTCCAAGTGTATTTTATGAGGGGAACATGTACAAAAATCTGGCTAGCCTCAGAGAAACGAGGAGTAAAACTTGGTGGAAGAAATATCAATAACTTAATATATGCGGATGACACTACCTTACTGGCAGAAAATAGCAACGATTTGAAACAATTTTTGATGAAACTAAAGGAAGAAAGTGCCAAAGCATAACTGCATTTGAATATCAAGAAGACAAGAATCGTGAAACAAAGACATTGAAATTGTTAAAGATTTTGCTTGCCCTGGTTCAGTCATCATTTCCAATGGGGACTGCAACCAAGAAAACAAGAGAAGGCTGAGGGCCAGAAGGGCAGCAATGCAACAATTAGGAAAGATCAGAGATGTGTCATTCGCGACCAAGGGCTAAGATCATCCACACCCTCAGATTTCCAATTACTATGCGCGGATGAGAAAGTTAGACAGCAAAGACGGCTGGTAAGAAAAGAAAAATGGATTCAGTTCAAATGTGGTCTTGGAGGAGAGCGCTAAGAGACTCGGGGACTGCTAGAAAGATGAACAAGTGGGTCCCACACCTGGAACATCACTGGACGCAAAACGACAAAATGGAAGCTGTCCTACTTCGGGCACATCACCAGAAGGCAGGGTTCTTTGGAAAAGACACCAATGCTGGCGAAAATAAAAGGCAGCAGGAAAAGAGGAGGACCCAATAGGAAATGGACTGACTCCATAACAGAAGCCATAGGCATGAGTGTACAGGAGCTGAGCAGGGCTCTTGAGGACAGGACAGTGTGGGCACCACTTCTTCACAGTGTCGACGTCGACTCAATGGCACTTAACAACAACAATAACCTTGATACTAAACATGCACAAAAGCAGTGCAAGAAAAGAATATTATAAGCCAATATCATTTATGAACATAGACGCTAAAAATAGGAAGCATCCACAAACTGCCTGAAGCTTTGTATTAAAAATAAACATACAAACAGCAAACAAGGGTTATCTCAGAATCCGAGGATATAGCCACACTGGGAAAAAAATCAAAGTGACCCATTACATTAACACATCAAAGACAAAACCTATAATCATCTCAATACTTTTAGAAAAAAGCTCTTAATTAAATTCCTTATTCATTTCATGATTTTTAAAAAATATAAATTTTATTGATTTTTTTACAGAGAGGAATAGAGAGTTAGAAACATCAATGAGAGAGAAATATCGATCAGCTGCCTCCTGCACACCCCCTACTGGGGATGTGCCCACAACCAAGGTACATGCCCTTGACTGGAATCGAACCTGGGACCCTTCAGTCAGCAGGCCAACGCTCTATCCACTGAGCCAAACAGGTTAGGGCCATTTCATGATTTTAAAATATTCCTACTTTAAACTCAACTGGGATAGAAGGGAATTCCTTAACCTGGTAAAGGGTTTCTACCAAAACTTTACAACAATAATCATAAATAATGATACCACATTAGAAGCATTCTCAATGAGCTAGAAATAGGAAAACAATTCTTGGTCTCACCCTTAATATTTGATGTTATATTGGAGGTCCCAGCCCATCCATTGAGATAAGAAAGGGGAAAAGTATCAAGAGTGTTATTTACAGATGGTATGATTATCTACATGAAAATACAAAGGAATCTGCAAATAAATTATTCAGCAGGTTTGCTAAAGCAAGATTATTCCAAAATCAATAAATTTCCAAATAGCAAAAATAACCATTTAAAAACTTTAAAAAGAATCCAACTTATAGCAACAAAAGCTGTAAGGAAACTAGGAATAAATCTAACAAAGAAGCACAAGAGTTTCATTAACAAATCATAAAATGTTACCGAAGGACATGAAGAAATCTATTAATGTATTGAATGACTCAATTCTATAAAGATGTCACATCTCCCAAAATTTAACCCTATAAGTTTAACTCAATAAAATACCGAAGAAGTTTTTCAGTGGGAGTTGAAAAACTGATGCTAAAGTTAGTATGGAAGAGTAGAAATCCAAATATAGCCAATATGATTTTTTAAATGAACAAAAGAGGAAAATGACCTTCCAGACATGAAGACTTATTATAAAGCCATAATAATTAAAACAGTGTGGTATTAGTTCAGAATTGATTTGCTTGGTGGAGAAGGATAAAGTAGAAACATGTCCACAAATACGTAGAAATTTAATTTTCAGTCATGGTGGCATTACACATTAATGTGGGGATGAAAGGCTGTTCAGAAAATTGAGGCAGAACAATAGGTTTTCCATGTGGGGGAGAGAAGGAGTAAAAGTAATTCCTATTTTACACCACTGGAAAAAAAAAGTCCCAGATGGATCAACTTTACAAGTGTAGAAAGCAAAACTTTACAGCATTAAGGGGGGGGGGGGGGGAATAGGAGGCTCTCTTCATGGCATCAGGTACAGAAGAGAGTTCTTTAATAAGACACACAAGTGACACAAACTATAAAGAAAGAGATCAGTGACTCTGACTACATTTTGAATTTTCTATAGTGCAGAACACATCAAAAGCAGTTAAGAGAGGAGTCTCAGACTGAGACAATATAATGTTTATATGCATGAACCCCTACAACTCAAGAGAAAAAAAGATGAAAATATTCACAGCCCATTGGAAAAATGGGTGACTGTGAGAAAGCAAATCACAGACTCAGAAACCTTAATAGCCAATAAAATGCTCAACTCACTAGCAGTGAGGGAAATTCAAATAAAACAATGAAATACTGAGTCTTTAAAAAATCAAATAGTCAGAAATAAGAAAACTTTGAATCTAGAAAGTATTGAAGGTCAAGTGAGGGAAACAACTCACATACACTGCTGATGGGGATGTAAATTCAAAAAAACATTTGGCAGTCTCTGATAAAACTGAAAATGTGTGAGCAGGCTAGCAATTCCCCATCTAGACTCCCCACAGAGAAATCCTCACATATGTGTATGGGACACATGTACACGTATGTTCATACTAGCACTGCCCATGATACCAAAATATTGGCAGCAGCTTAAATATTCATCAATAGGGGAATGAATGAACAGGGCATATTCATATGCATGGACTTATAATATAGCAATTAAAATGAATGGATTGGATGTGTATTTATCACCATGGAGAGAAAGAACAGAAACATACCTTGAAGGGAAAAAAAAGTCACAGAATAGGTACAGTCTAACACCACACATGTGCATTTTAAAAAATCAAACAAAGCAATGTTCTGTGTTTTCATGGGTTAATTTGTTGTAAAAGTGTAAAACCTAGATTGTAAAGTTATATACCAAATTCAGGATAGTGTTCACCTTTGGAGTAAAGGGTGGAAAATGATTTTGGAGAGGAGTACTGAGAGATTTCAATTTTATCAGAAATGTTAAATAGCTCCATTTAAAAAATAGACCTGAAACAGATATGGCAAAATGCTAACATTTACCAATTTTATGAGATAGGTAAATGGGTGCTTGTAATATTCTCTCTGCATTTTAAAATACCTTTACATTTTTCTAAATAATAAAATTAAAAGAAAAGCAGCTAGTAAAGAATTCTGTCTCTGATAGAATTTTTCTATGTGTAGATTAAGAGTTAACTGTCTACAATTTTAAGGCAAGCAACTTTACAATAATCTGTTTCAGAGGGGAACAGCCACAAAAATAATAAAGCTGACAATAATATAAAACTACTGAAATGAATAGATTCTATAGGTATCAGTATGGATAGTTCTCAAAATCATGCTGAGGGGAAAAAAGTAAGTTGCAAAATAATATGTACACTACTGTAGCATTTATAAAGAAAATTTAAAATGCATAAGCATAGGTATAGATTTACATATAAATATATATAGGTAATTAGGTAATAAAGTATAATAACAAATGCTGGAAGAATACACACATTATAATACTGATTACCTAGGGAAGGAGGGAGAATGGTGAATGGGACTGAGGAGGGAAAATAAAGTGACATTCAACCCTATCTTCTTTAATATAAATAAAAAACCTGAAGCAAATATGACAATTACTTCACATTTGATTATTCTAGGAAGTAAATACCTAAAGCTATATTATTCTTGATGTATATGTATTTTAATTGTCAAAAGAAAAGGCACGGAAGAATTGCAAACAAAATGCACATAATTCAATGTATCAGTAAAGCTTGTGTACGTTAAAATCCCTGCTATGACCATTTTTACAAATCATCCTGTTTGCTTTTCTATGTTTTTTCAATTTTTAAATATCAGAGAAGGAAAATAAATGAAAGCAGTGAATAAATATAAGAATATCTATAACCTGTGTCTGATTATATTAAAAAGAAAAGCCTCCACAATCACAAAACACCATTTGAGCAATTCTATACCATTTGCTGCATTTTCTTATTTTTAATTTTTGCCAAAATAAAAATAAAAGATGTTGTCTAATTAGAAACGTGTCTTTCTATGACTAAAATTGTGGGAGTCCATTTTAATGTGTTTATCTCGCTACTAGTCTGTAATTTATATTTCAGCGTGGAAATCTGTTCCTATGCCTGTGACAGGTTAATGCAGTTTAAACATGCATTTTTCTTTCGTTGGCTGAATAGTTAAATCGTTACTCAAAGGATTCTAAGTTTCAATTTCAACCATGAGAGGATTCTTTGCTTTTTCAAGGTTAAAAATGTTTCTGATTCAAAACGCTATTAATTAATGGCTACGCAGTGGATCTATTTGGGGATTTGGTACCGACCCGGGATTAACAGCGGGACTGTTAAATGAGAAAACTTTTTTGATGCAGACTTCGGGAGATTTTAAATCTGGTCTGACAGCGGTGGACGGAACTGAAATGCAATTCCAGCCCGCTTCGCTAACGATCGTCATTATGCATCGAAAGACAGGTCAGGTATTAGCATTTTTTCCCTTAAAAAAATAGAAAGAAAAAAAAAAACTTTCGCGGACTCCGCCGGACACCCAGCTGGCGGAGGACCAGCGGGCGCGGGGGGGGGGCGAAGCCGGCAGGCTGCCCAGAAGTTACGATCGGAGAGTTTTCTCTTTATGAAAATTACCTGGCTCGCCAGCAGAGGCAAGAACGCGAAGACAAGATAATTTCCTAGGCTGTTAAAAAGGACTCGGGCCGGCGGGCCGCGCGCTCCGAGGGGGTGTCCTGTGGACCGGGGCGGGTCCCGCCGCCCCCGCGGGCTCCGGTGCGTCAGGGGCGCGTCAAGCGGGGCGGGCTCCGCGCGGGCGGCAGCAGCGGCGGCGGCGGGCGGCGGGCGGCGGGCGGCGCGCACCGGGCCTCCTGCTTCTCGCTCCGAGGCTGCGGGACGGACGCTCCGGAGAACTCGCTCGCTCGCAGCCGGCTGCGCTCAGACCGCGCTCGCCGGCGGCCCGGCGGTGCCAGCATGTCAGCAGCCGTGGCGTGTCTGGACTACTTCGCTGCCGAATGCTTGGTGTCCATGTCCGCGGGCGCCGTGGTCCACCGCCGCCCGCAGGACCCCGAGGGCGCGGGAGAAGCCGCCGGCTCGGAGGTGGGTGCGGCGGCGCCGCCGGAGTCCTCTCTGCCGGGTGCGGGACCACCGGGACCCGCGTCGGTCCCCCTGCTTCCCCAGGTCCCCGCCCCCAGCCCCGGCGCGTGCGGCGCCGCGCCCCACCTGCTGGCTGCCAGCGTCTTGGCTGACTTGAGCGGCGGCGCCGGGGAGGGCTTCGGGGAGAGCTCGGGGGAAGCTCCGCGCGCCTCGTCGGGCTCCTCCGGCCCCACCCCGTGCTCGGGGCCCCCCCTGTGCCTCGAGCCGGCCCTGGCCTCCGACCCGGCCGAAGTTTCCTGGCCCGAGCACTTCTCCGGCGCGCTCGAGGTCCCCGAAGCACCTGACGGCTCCGGAGCGCCTGCCGTCCTGGATGCGGGCTCCGGCGCGACCCCTGGCGTGGGACCGGCCCCTGCCACGGGTCCAGGTCCCCGTCGGAGGCCAGTCACACCTGCAGCCAAGCGCCACCGCTGCCCGTTCCCGGGCTGCAACAAAGCCTATTACAAGTCGTCACATCTGAAGTCCCACCAGCGCACCCACACGGGGGAGCGCCCCTTCTCCTGCGACTGGCTCGACTGCGACAAGAAGTTCACGCGCTCCGACGAGCTTGCCCGCCACTACCGGACACACACGGGCGAGAAGCGCTTCTCCTGCCCGCTCTGCCCCAAGCAGTTCTCCCGGAGCGACCACTTGACCAAGCATGCCCGCCGCCACCCAGCCTATCATCCCGACATGATCGAGTACCGGGGGCGTCGTCGCACACCCCGCGTCCACGCGCAACCTGCCAGCCTGGTGGACAGCTCCGGCTCCGTCCCCGACCAGGCGTCCAGCCTTACCGCCAGCCTGTCTGACAGTCATTGCTGCTAGTCGTCCCCCGCCAGGACGACCCCCCAGCCATACTATCCCTGCCTTCTTTCTGCCCAACCTTCTTCCCCACCGTGTCGTGCTACCAAGGCACAGACTGGTTCCTCCGCTCTGAGGGTGGGTCCAGACTGGCATGCTGGACCCTGGGGAGGGCCTGGGGGCCTGAAAAGAGCAGGAATTCCTGCACCACGTAGATCATCCTGAAAGGGGGAGGGTTGCCTCCAGGCAACCCCTGGGAACTGATGAGAAGGGATGAACCCCCCCAGTACTCTCCAGTGTCCTGAAGATTCTCCCTTCCCTGGAAGCAGAGATGTGAAACTGGAATTCTCAGGTGCCTGAGGAGCTCCCGGTCTGGAAGGACTCTGGTGTCTTACCCACCCACCAGGGCGGACCTTGAAGCGTGTATCAGGGGTGGCAGTCTTGGCAGTGTCCAGGACTGGGATGGTGAGAGGCCTTTGGAAACAGAAATGATTTCTATTTCTGTAAACAGCAATGTTTACTAATTTATTTTTAGTATCTTTTACACAGGGATCCCAGGTTGATGGGAGGTTGGAGTCCTCCACTCCCCAGTTGCCCCAGCGACCTCTGCTAGGAGAGGCCCTGCTAGAGTCCATGTGGATGTGTGGCTGGGGGATGCTTCTTGGTGTCTGGGGAATGGCGTGCGCCCGCTTTGCAGGTCCTGTTGCTTGGTTTAGAACCCTGCACTTTCGTGGTAGCCTTTCTTCCCATTTGGATTCCTCAGTGGGGAGGGTAACTTCTTGGCTCACGCTCATGTGAGATTGGTTTAAAATTTGGGGAAGCGACCAGAAAAGCACCAGAAATCAAGGGGTGGTCCAGGCTAGTGCCCCCTTCTCCCAGAGGGTGAACCCAAATGACTTTGGGTGAGATAGATCCACAACAACATTCAGGGAAATAGGGCATGTGGTTCTGGCTGCCCACTCCAAGTAATCTCAGGTGTTGTGGTAGATTACGTTCATTTCTTAATGGCTAACTAGGGGGTTCTTTCTTTTGGGATCTGTACATTTTTGTTTCAGCAACAGGTGAGTTGGTAGTTTGAGGAGGGGAAGGTGAGAGTGGCTTCTTCCAAAGAGCTGGCTGCCCTGGATTTGGGGAAGGAAAAGCCAGGTGAAAGCTATTATCAAATAAAAGGACCCTTTCCCCCCGCCCCCGACCCTTGGAATCCCTCCAAGTTACACCCTCAGGACCCCTCTTTCCTAGTGCAGACGTGAGCATCAACAGTATTTATTTTTTCTATGTATATCTCTGCTGCTATGATGAAATTGTCTGCCACTTTGCTTCTGTGTGTGTGTGTGTGAATGTGTATACGTGTGACCCTTTCGTTAGAGATGGGGCTGGAAGGCATTTCCTGCTCTGGTAAGGTTCTCCTCGGCCCCCTCCTGAAAGTCTTGTAATAGTCTGTCAGTCACGCTTGTGGAGGATGCCATAATCTCAAAGAGCTATAACAGGCATCTAGTTAACAAACTGCTTTCCGCTGTTTTGCAGATGAAGACACTGAAACCTAGATAAGCTCAAAGTCACTTGCTAAATTGCTGGCAAAAGCCATGGCTAGACGTTAGGTACCTGCTTTCTAAGTGATTCCCTCACGCTTGGTTATCCTACCTGCTTTCTCTCTGGGCCCTTAGTCAAAGGACCCCTCTCTCCTTTCCTGCCACCAGATCCCCGCCCTCCCTATTCTCTATCACTTCTGTGTTCCTTCAAATGTTTGGTCCCTGCTGAATCCTTTGCTTATTGTGTTTAACCTGAAAGCCCTTTTCTTAGCAGGTTGAGTTCGTTCCCTCCTTCCACATCATGTGGACTTAAAGTGGGAATGACTCTGGCATCTTGGGAGATATTTTGTCTGTTGACTTGGCAGGTTAATTTTCAATGCCAATTCTATTCTCTTTCTGGTTCTGGGTGTTCCTGCTCCCTCGAGAGAGAGAGTGAGTGATATGAACCTGACATGGCGACTCTACTAAGTGCTCCTGTACTAAGTGAGGGAAAAGTCCTTCAGAAGGACCCGAAGGCTGTGGCCTGTGACTCTGAAGATGTTTATTGTTTCCTGATGTGGACTAAGCAGGGAAGGTGGCTCTCTCCTTGGGTTACGAATGGGAAAAGGAGGCTTCCAACTGCGGAGGTGGGTTTTGGTGGCGGGAAGAGTCCTCGCTTTGCTCTGTTTGTCTCCTCAGCTGGAACTGGATAGGAAGGGCACGCCAGGCCCCCTTGAGGACTATGATGTTCCCTTTCAGTAGAAGATCTGCCATTGGGTAGGTGGACCGATGAAGCTAACAGGAGAGACTCCCGCTGACTGTTCTGGAATCTGGCTCAAAAAGTTTGGCTTTTCCGACTACCCTTTGATAAATAACTTTTCATTCTCAAGCTCCCAAGTAGTGTCCTTTTTTGGGGGTTTCTATCTTGGGGGCTTTTGTCTGGGGATGGCTTCTCACAATCTAAACGCGGCATGTCTGTCTTTGGTCATATCATCCTGAACGCACCCAATCTCGTCTAAATGTGGCATGTCTTTCAGAGACTCCTCCTAGGACTTGCAGTGGTGGAGAAGAAAATACCCAGAACACTACAGTAGCCACATAATGGAGGCAAGATTCATAGGCTGGTCTTTCTTAGTTTGGGGTACTGCTGTAACCCTTTTCACTCCAGTGGCCAAACAGTTCTTGAGGAGCAGTTATTAGTGAAATGACCTGGAATGGGTTTCCTAGTTTTAGTGGTGTTTCTATTGCTTCTTTTTGTTAATCAGATGGAGTTTAGCGAGTGAATGTATCTGGGGATTGGTTGGGGTCAGCCTGAACCTCTGGGCCCTTATTCTACCCCTGCCATCCTGAGTTCTAATGTAGGGATGATCTAGTAGCAGAATGTATTAATAACACTCTTCCTGATATCTGGGTTGGGAACTGGGAATGAATTCCAGGTCATACCAAGGGTGTGAAAGAATTGGATCCCCTACCGTTGTTGGGAGGGGGTGAAAGGTACAGGCCTTCTCCCACCCATGGAGACAAGAATCTGTCATTTGCCCCCATTTCCCCTTTTTTCTCCAAGTAAGGAACCATATTGGAATATCACTCATGGCCTCTGTCTCTACCTCTTATTCACTTCTCCCAAAGGAATATTGTGTCCTCTGGCAGAGACATAGGAAAGAGAGTCATTGTACACACACACACACACACACACACACACACACACTCTCTCTCTTGGCTCTCTCCTCTCTTTTGAACCCTTTTGCCTGTAATGTGTATGCATTCCACTCAGATCCAGCTTTTATATGCACCTGCTGAGGCCCAGGCCTACCTTCCAGAGGCAGGTGTGAAGAGCACTTCTCTCTGTCTCCACTTTTGGAGCATCCACACCCCTTTGCAGCTCTCCAGGTAAGTGTTTCCTTCGTTTATTCTCCGTGGGGTGGGTAATCCCAATACCAGGAATGGGGAAGGGTGGGAGAGGCATTGGTGGGATGGTATTAGAAAGCCCAATTTTGTTTATAGATACAGATTCATCCACAAAATACTGATACGTTAATACTTGTTTGTCTGATTCCTCTATTTATTATTCAGTTGGTTGAGAACCTAGAGGGGGATGGAATATGATTAACTTTCTCTCTCGTAAGCCCCAACACATGCAAATATGCATTGGCTATTAATTCCTGAGGAAATAGGCACTCTGGCTGGAATTAGGAGACCAAGATAAGATGGATGAGGATGGGATATACTAGATGTCCCAGCTTTAGTGATCTTAAGCCTTTTAGTTCTTTGGCCTTTCCAAGTTATAGCAGCTTACAGTAGCTAGTGTACACAGACAAGTCACTATTTTTAGAGGTACTGGACATAGGACTTTGCAAAAGTAGGCTACATAGGCTACTCTGGCTGATCTTGGTTCATATGATTTAGTTGAGACAGGTTTGCTACAGAAGGGAAAGGTGCTACTGAATGGAAAAATTTGTGCTGCCTTTATTCTCAGGCAGAATTATAGACAAGGACTTTTAAGGTGCGATGGCACAAGTTTCACGTGTACTTCGCAAGTTTGTAAGACTCTAGCCCTTCTACTGTGCTGGGGATGAGCAGGTGGCATTAGGTCAGTCATACCCAATTGGTTCCCTTTTGTCTTCATTTGAATTGCATCCTTTTATAAGGCCAATGAGAGACCGATGGGAGGGGCTAAGTTCCTTCATTCACATGGGTTATCAGAGTCACCTTCTATTTACACTGAGTGGCCAGATTATTATGACCACCCTATCAGTATAATGAAGTTATGCAAATAATAATAATAAAATTAGTTATGCAAATAATAATAATAAAACCTTGAGAGTATTTACTTAGGAAGTTTTCAATATTCAGTATTTTTGGAAGTGTCAATGAAGTACTGATGAGGTGGTCATAATAATCTGGCCACTCAGTGTATATGCCAAATTGGTGCCAGATGTGTTGACTATATAAGACTCCCAGTGGAATTTCAGGGACTCGGGCTCTGTGTTTAATTTCAGAGGAGTGGTGGATTTTAATCCAAACTAGAATATGAGGGATGCAAATATTTGTTATATTGGAGTTTGAGGTAGAGAGAAGCAACACTATTAAAATCCCCAAAGCTAAGAAGAGTATTCAAAAGGGTTGTGTCTGGATTCTTCTTTCCCTACAAATCAGGTCTATTCAGGAAGTCAAGTAGCAGCCATATTTGTTCCAAATATACATTTAGATTTTGAAGTCAAAATGGAAGAAGTGGGAAGGTGAAAAATGAATAAAGGAAGACAGGCTGATTAAGCTGAAGAAAGAGAAGGATTTCTTTAGAAGAACGGTTGCGTTCTTAAATGACAGAATTGATAATACCAATGGGAAAATAAGAAAGACCAGGAGCCAACCAATCTTAAAGTAGGGATTATAATAGAGAGTGGTGGTTTAGTCATTACAAAGTTAGAGGAGGTGATTGAAACCTGAAGAGATATAACAGGAGAATGGGAGCAAACTCTAATATAGAAAACAAATACCCACCTTCACCAGGGACCTCAGATCCAAGGAAATATAGACAGGTACCTACCTGAATCTGCATAGGACACAGCGGAAAATCATCCCTTTATTGTTGAGCTAGGTAAACTAGAAGGTTACAGAAAATGTAGATACACTTGCAACATTTTAGTTTAGTCTCAGTGATATAACCATTGTAAATGGGAATATCAATATGGCTTGGAGAATGTACAGAGTTAGGTCTCTACGGGAAAGCACAGGTAGATGAGACATGTAAAATATATCAGAGTAATTAATCAAATTAATAGAAATTAGGAAGAAAGCATGGTCAACTCAACTGGTTCCAAAATATGTACAGATGCTCCTCTACTTATGATGGGGTTACATCCCAACAAACCCATTATAACTTGAAAATATTGTCAGTCGAAAATGCATTAATACCCCCAAACTACCAAACATCATAGCTTAGCCCAGCCTAACTTAAATTTTCTAGGAACAGTTAAATTAGCCTTTAGTTGGGCAAAATCATCTAACACAAAGCCTATTTTATAATAAAGTGTTGAATATCTGATATAATTTATGTATTTAGGGCTTGCCATCTTCATGCTGGGTAATTATGCTGTTTCATTTCAAGAGTAATTGTCTTCCTCTCCTTTTTCTCACCAGAAGCAGGAGATACAGATGGTCATTTTATAGGCATGGATATAAAAACATAAAACAATTCCCCAAAAATCCTGGCAACACAGTCTATGTAGAGTATTGGTTGTTTACCCTCATGATCAAGTGGCTGACAGGGAGCTGTGGCTCATTGCCACTGCCCAGCATCACGAGAAAGTATTGTCCTGCATATCGCTAGCCCTGAAAAAGATCAAAATTCAAAGTACAGTTGCTATCTAATGTGTGTCACTTTTGTACCAACATAAAATCATAAGTAGAACCACTGTAAGTTGGGGGCCATCTGTATTTGTTAAAACTCAGCACCAATTTGTGATTTAATTTAAAAACATTTTAGCAAACTAATAACAGTCTCAACACACTCCAGGCAGGAAGTTACATAAAAATACAACAAAAACAGAACCCAAAATCCATGCATTGGGTAATGTAAAAGCAAATCTCTACATAATCAAATTAAAGGGACAATGACAAAAATTTAGAACTGAATGAAAACCAAAAGCACTACATAACAAAACTTTTGTGATGCAAGCAAATGGAACTGGGTAAGGAAGTGGGGTTTATAGCCTTAAAATTTTTATTTTTTTTTAAATGGAAGTGAATGAATTAAGTTTTCAACTCCAGAAGAAAAGGAAAATGAAAGAAAGCAGGAAGAAGTATTACCACAGACCATGCATTTTCTTAGGGAAGATCTTGCCAAGGGGGTAAAAATTGGTTCTTAATGATTTTTTTTATTTTGATTTTATTTTTTTTAAATATATTTTATTGATTTTTTTACAGAGAGGAAGGGAGAGAGATAGAGAGTTAGAAACATCGATGAGAGAGAAACATCAATCAGCTGCCTCCTGCACATCTCCTACTGGGGATGTGCCCGCAACCCAGGTACATGCCCTTGACTGGAATCAAACCTGGGACCTTTCAGTCTGCAGGCCGACGCTCTATCCACTGAGCCAAACCGGTTTCGGCTGATTTTTTTTTTTTTAAATGTTAGATATCACAACGGCCGTGGCCCTCCAGAAGGGCCTGTTTATACTACATAAACAGATAGACACTTATATGTGTGGTTTAAGATTTTGGAAGGGGTGGGGGGAGAGGGGTAGTGATTAGCTGGGGGAAAAAGTTGAAAAAGTCACCTAAAGGGGAGATAATAAAAAAGGGTTAAAAAACACTGCCATGGATAAAAGGAGAAATTAGAGAAAGAGAAAAAAAATAGAGTTAGTCAAAACTTTTAAAAAGCCTAATAAAAATAGATTGTTTTAGCAAATATGATTAAGAAGAACAAGAGAAGGTACACAAAAGTTATCAGAAATAAAAAAGGACATAAACTCTTAACACTTGATCAGTTCTTTAAATTATGAAAGAATAATACAAACAACTTTATATCAGTAGAATTGAAAAAGATACGGATAATTTTATCGGAAAATATAAAATTTCAAAATGCTCTAAGAAGATGTAGAAAATCTGAATGGACACTGTAGTCAAAGATCTATCTCCCCAAAAGGCACTGGGTCTAGGCGGTTATATAGGCAAGTTCTCTAAACTTTCAAGAAAGAGGTAACATTCATCTTTTATAAGTTGTATCAAATCATATAAAAGATAGAAAATTAACCAATTTATATTATATAGTTAAGCTAACCTTAATATCAAAACAAAAGGAAAAAAATATAGCACTTTTATCTATAAAGATGGGTGTAAAAAATCCCAAGTAAAATACTATAAATTTTAATTCCGCAGTGAATAAGAAGAACAATTAATCATGATCATGTGAAGTTTATCTCAGGAATGCAAGATTAATTCAATAATAGAGATCTATCTATATAACTCATTGTATTAACCAAAGAAAGAAGAAAATCAATTACTTTCTTATCTACCATCAATCAGAAATTGTAATAGACTGATTCCATATAGAGTAGCAATAAAAAGTAAAGAAGCTTTATAGATGAAACTATAAAACTTTTACTGAATGACCAAAAAAGAAAATATGACTAAGTGGAGATAAATAATATGTCTGTGGATGATAAAGCTCAATACTATAAAGATATCCATCCTTTTCTCAAATTTATATATTTAATGAAATGAAAACTGAAAACCTCCACAATTTTCCAATGCACGCCCCACCCCAAATATTTTTCATGAAACTTTAGAAAATATTACAGAAGGTCAAGGGCGGGATGGGGGTGAGCAGGAGGAAAGAAGGGAGGATGACTTTACCAGAGAGCAAATATTACAAAGCTATTGTCATTAAAACGGTGTGGCATAGTGCAGAGATAAACAAATAGGTATATGGAATTGAATAAAGACCTGAGAAATAGACCTATGAATACAGAAGAATTTGGCATATAAGAAAGATGGCACTTTACATCAGTGGGGGGGTGGGGGGGCAGGGCGGGGAGAAGACAGACTAGAAAAGAAATACTATTGAGACAATTGGCTTTCATGAGAAAACAAAGCAACAAAATAAAACAGCATTTCTATGTCAATTCTTTCAGAAAAAAATAAATTCCATATAGTAAAGACTAAAACATTTTTAAGCTATAAAAAGTATTAGTAAAAAAAAATCTGGAAAATCTATCATCATTGGATAAGGAAGACATTCTTGTTTAGGATACAAACATTTTTAAAATAAAATTTTAAAGATGAAAAAAACAGATTTGACTGCACCAAAATTATAAAATGTTTTACATCTGAAAATGTAAACAAAATTAAATATCAAGCTACACTCTGAAAAAAATATTTAACAGACATAAAGTTAATATCCAGAATATATAGAGAACCAAAAATTAAAGAGGTAAGGATCAATAAAAGTGGTTGAATGATAGTAACAGACAATTTAAAGAAAGAATTGAGAGATAGTGGATCTTTATACATATGTAACGCCTTCATGTATATATTCATACATTGCTGGTGTGAGTTTAAAAATATTTAAAAATATTTTAAAGGATGGGTAAATATTATTGGTTAAAAAACAAAAGCAGGTGGTAGGGTAGGACATGATATACCAGGCAAAAGTTAATTAAAGCAAGCAGGTGTGACAAAGTCAAAATATCAGAGTCAAAATAAAATTCAAAGTAAAACACATTAGTGGGACAAACATTGATTATTTTATGTGGAGAAAATGTATAGAACACAAAGAACCTAAAATGATCAAGAACCCAATTTTTGCCCATATATAGGGTGGGCAAAAGTAGGTTTACAGTTGTGAGTACGAGAAAGTTTATTTTTGCATTATTATTTATTAATTATCATGTTATTTTCCATATGAACAACTGTAGGCCCACTTTTGCCCCATCCTGTATTTGGGATGTGAGCTCAGGAGCTCTAGTGCCTATTTCCTTCCCCTGTCCCTTACTAGAAACTCAGTGACTGATTCCCATTTTCTAAGCTCATTGTAGGAGGTAGGGGTGGGTATGCAAACAAATGTTAAAGCACACAGGAACCTAGCTCATCGAAATTCCCTCAGGATAATCCCCACCCCCACCCCCCACCTCCCCAACCCCTTCCTTCTCTCTCGTCCTTCAACTTACCCTTTTTTCCCCCACAGTAGCTCTTGATCAAGAGCTTGACTCAGAATGCTAGTTCCCTTTCAAAATAGTTTACCGAAGGAGAAGAAAAGAAAAACAGTCAAAAATGTATGAACACTTACAGGATGGTAGCATCCTGTACCACCTGTTGCTAACTGCATCTTATTAACAAGCTCCCACTCCTGTTAATGACAGAGGAAAAATTTAAATGTGTCCACTCTCTCCCGGGGCTTCCTTCTCCCAAGGGTCTCTCTCCCATTCCTTCCCACGTGGCTTCCGAACGCCAAGAGCTTACATATCCTCGTGATGGCAGCCAGGGAAGCCATCTCAGGGCTGTGTGCTGTGCTGTCCTCTGGGTCTTCACTCATTTTGCACGTGGTGCAGCTGTTTTGGGGATCTCTGGGCACATAGTGTTTGCACCCAATGAGATGCAGCAGGTCCTGTCTGGTTCTTTTGCCTGCCTTTCTCATGCTCACCGCTGGAGCCTGTGGTCCTCCCATAGCCTCTCATTATGCGTTCTCTGCTGAATGTGACTTTCTCACCCCAAACGCAGACCTATTCTGGACCTTGGGTTCCCTCAGCACAGCTATACCCTTTTACCAAGGGATGAAAACTATTCTGTTTCCCTCCATACCACACCAAGGCCACGGGGATCTGGGTGCAGACACAGGTCCATCTACCAAGGCACCTCAACCGTTCCAGAATTACTTTTTGAATGGCACCGCGTTGCCGTGGCACCGGCTGAGCATGGAGTGGAAGTGGAGGACCAGCCCAGAAGTTCCAGGTTCTACCTCAACTTATCTGGGGTTCCTGATGTCCTGTCCATCTTACCCTTCTGAGTCAGTCCCAACGAATGAGGGTCTTGACGTGTTCCTTCTCGGGGATCTAAGCACCAGGTAGGTCTAGTGTCTACCCCTCTGGCCATACCCCTATCCTTGGCTTTTCCAACTGGAAGGACACTTCCCTTCCTCCCTCAGTAGGTGGCAACTTCCACCATTGTCTCCAAGTTTGTTCTGCCTGTTCATGATAGTAAAACTTTGTGCCCAGGCTACATGCCTTGCTCTTAATATTTTAGCGGGCTTGGAAATGAGAGCTTTCTTTACTTTCCCAGTGAAGCTTTCAAGACTGTTGTTTAGTTCAAGGTTTCAGAGCTGCACTAGAGTCATTATTTACCTTTCCACTCCTGCTGCAACAGTGATGGTGTTCTCTGAGGCAAATGGGTGCCTCTGGTTAAAAAGGGAATAGTCACATGGAGGAAAAATAGGAAAAAAATCACATTAATGTTTTTCAAAACATATCTCTCTCACACCAATTTTTAGTCTGGTTAAAAATTAAGTTGTTAGTTTGAAGGTAGAACTAAGAGCAGGTTCCTCCTGCCCCCCCCCCAATTAATTGGGTCCTTACAAGAGAACACTCCTATCAGATGAAACTAAAACAAAAGGGAACTTTTACAGACCTCTAGAAACAGGAAAAACCCAGGGAAAAGGAAAGATTACAGCTATTACTGCTCCAAGAAGGCACAAGAAGATGGCAGAGAAGGTATCAGCAGCACTGTCAACCTGCTAAGTCCCCAAGGAGTTCTAGGTCCACTAGTTCCGTCAAGGGAGGGACAACAACTCGGTCAATGGGTTCCAGCAGGGTTCAGCAATGGGTTGGACTGAAGTGCATCTACCAGCACAGAGGCGGTGCTAGAGGCTTTCCTTCCAGGGCCATGTGTCCTTGTGGCTTTTACCTGTAAGAACCAGGTTTCATGGGCCAGGACATAGATTTCAACAAGTATTTATTGAGCACTTACAATGTGTCAGGCACTGTTACTGGTACTTGGGATACATAAGTGAATAAAACAAAGATCCCTGCCCTTCTGATTTTATATACCAGCAGAAGGGACATAGAAAATAATAAGTAAATTATATAGTATGTTAGGTAATAAAAGAGGGAATTAATTGAAAGTAAAGCAGGTTAAGTGGGATCAGGAGTGCTAGGTGGAAGTATGGGTTAGATTAGGGTGATCAAATAGGGTGATCTGGATAGGTTTCATTGTGCAAATAAGGTATGAAGAAAGACTGGAAGGAGGTGAAGAAATTAGCCAGGAAATACCTGGGGGAAAGTGTTTAGGCAGAGGGAACAACTAAAGAAACAACCCTATCAGATGAGATCAAGATACAAAAAGGAGACCACCATGGCTGGAACAGAGCTATGAAGGAAGTGGGGATGCCAGATCAGATGGACCTTATATGCCATTGTAATGATGTTGGCTCTTTATCTGGGTAAAATGGAGAGTGACTTAGGATTTTGAGCAGAAGTATATGATATGATCTACCTTATGTTTAAGTTCTGACTGCTATGTTTGAGGGGTTTAAACAAGGAGCTATGTTAGGAGGTAATTTTATTAATCTAGGTAAGAGATGATGGTGGCTTATACCAGATGGATGGTGACGGGGTTGGCTATGGTGAGTGAGAGAACGATAAGAGTCAAAGTGACTTAGAATTCTTTGGCCGGAGCAGCTGGGAGGATGGAGTTGCCATTGACGGGGATAAGGAAGGCTCTAAGTGGGGGCAGGTTTGTAGGGGAAGATCAAGTGTCCAATTTTGGATATGTTGAGTTTTAGATATATGTTAGACATCCCAGTGAAACATTTTAGTAGACAATGAGATAGGTCTGGAATTTGAGAGAGACATCTGGGCTAGAGATAACAATGTGGGAATATATTTAAAGCTCAAAGTCCGAATCAGATCAACAAGAAAGTGAATGCAGAAGAAGACGAGAAGAAAAGCTAGTGATTCTTTGGGCACTCCTACATGAAGAACGAGGGATCTGAAGAGGAACCAGAAAGGAGACTGAGAAGGTGTGACTAAGGAAGGAAGGAAGCGAAGAATGATGTCTTAGCCCTGGCCGGTTTGACCCAGTGGATAGAGCCTTGGCCTGCAGACTAAAGAGTCCCAGATTCGATTCCAGTCAAGGGCACGTACCTTGATTGCAGGCTCCTCCCCAGCCCGGGCTCTGGTCAGGGCTCATGCAGGAGGCAACCAATTGATGTGTTTCTCTCACATCGATGTTTCTCTCTGTCTTTCCCTCTCTCTTCCACTCTCTAAAAATCAATGGAAAAATATCCTCGGGTGAGGATTAAAAAAAAAAAAAAAAAAAGCATTATGTTTTAGCAGCCTAGTAAGGAAAGAATTCAAAAAGAGAGTGGTCCACTTTGTCAGACACTCATGTTGAGTCAATAAGGATGAAGGCTGGGGAGCTGGCCATTGGCTCTAGCCATCAGCAATCATTGGTGACTTTGATAAGAACAATCGTAGTGGAGTGATAGGAGTAAATTGCAATGGATTTAGGAAAGAACAGTTAGAAAGAACCCAGAGACTATGAGTATAGGGCACTTTTTTAAAAAATTTTTTTAAGAAAGAGAGTGAGAGTGAGAGAGAAACATCAAATTGTAGTTCCCCTTATTTTTGAATTTATTGATTGATTCTTGTATATGCCCTGACTGGGGATTGAATAGAGTACATTTTGAGACATTCTTCTGCAAGTGGGAGCCAAAAAAATTAAAAAATGGAATGGAAATTGATAGGGGAAAAAATGGGGCCCAGAAAAAGTGATTGCTTTTTATTTTAAGGTAGGAAAAACCAGCCTGTTTATATGCTAGTGAAAATTATCCACGAGGGAGTAAAAAGTTGCTAATGCAAGACAGAGATGGGGGAGAATTGCAGGTGTGAGATCCTTGAGGGGGCAAGGGCAGTAGGATCTAGTGCAGAAGTAGAGGGATTGATTTTTAGCTAGGGGGATGGCTATTTCATCTGTGAAGCAGTTGGAGTCTCAGATCTCTTCCCCTGTAAGGTCTGCTCCACATTATAATGGCCCCTTAGTTACTGAATTACTAGTACAAAATCTTCGATGGGGTATTTGCTTCCCTGATGAGTTTCTAGTATGGAAAGTTAATGGGAAACATTTACCGAGAGATTTGAGGTATTAAATTCTGAGTTTCAAATCATATCTATTTACCTTTTTCCTTGGATTGCTAATATCTCAGAATTTCCCAGCACCATTTTTAAGGCTGAATGGGGCATTTTTATCTCCTTTATAACTGGAATGACTGAGACAAACAGGGTCTTCTGGTCCATTTGGGCAACACGTTGGCCATTAGCTATATACTAATGTCCTTTCAACAGGCAACCTTGCCTTATTGCCCAGGAAGCCTTGCCCATGAATGCAGTCCTAGTCAGAGTCTGCGATCAGGTCTGGCCCATCCTGATGTAGTTCCTCTGTTAGACAGGTAGTGTTGTCCCGGAGTCCTAGGAAATAGGGCTCCTTCCCATCTCCCCAAGTGTTTCTACAGCTCACACAGGATGCTTTTCTCGGGCAACCATCAGCCTAATGGGTTTTGGGTCATAGACAATGTCACAGTGATATTCCCTGGAATATTTATGTGATTCCTTCTTCTTCACTGTAGCTGTTTTAGGGATAGCATTTAAAGGGTCTCAGCATCTACTCTATATTTCGATGCAGACATAAAGCACTTCATTGGCTAAGGAATAGTAGGTCAGCCTTCCTGATATTGCCCAGAATACCAAATCTAGTTAAACAAGAGCTGAAAGTTGCTTTTTGCCAGGGCTGTAATTAGGCTGACAGTGCCAATATGCATATCCAGAGGTTCTGAGACCATTTCCCTCTCTCTCTCTCTCTCTCTCTCTCTCTCTCTCATACACACACACACACACCCTCTACATTCTGCGAGAGCTCTAGGAGGCACGTCACCTAACCAGGAAGCCTTCAGCCTTCAGGGACAGAGGCCAGTCAGGGTAATGGAGACCTCAAGCCCAGAATGACAGTACCTTTCCTGTGTACTGACGTTAGTGCTTCTGCTTCTTGGATTTCCCACTTGAGAATGCCCCAAGGTAGAAGTCTGATGGGTGACTAAGTCGATAAACTGAAATGAGATGCTGGTAACTAGATAAAGCACTGATTCTCCTTCTTGGAAAAAAGGCACCTTCAGGGGAAAATCCATCTGACAAAAGACATTTAATGCTCAGAAGTCAGAAAGGGCACCAAGACCCTGGAGCTGGATTGCGCAAATACCTCTAAATGGGCTCCTGATAGAAACGTCATTGATACAATTCTGCAAGAAATTCTGAGGGCAAGGAAACACCAAGGGCAAGGCCTTGCCACACCACAAAGTGTTACAAGTCAGGAGAATTCAAGCAACCGTAGTTAAGTATGCTGAGAGTGTGCTGCTTAGTATCATGAGGGGAGAGGGTGCTGCTGGTTGGTGGACAGAGATCTAAAGGAAAGCACTGGCCGCAGCAGTGGCAGCAAATAACGGTGGTGGATGCTATATATCTGAGCCAAGTTAAAGACCCACACAATATCTCTGAGAGTCATCTGTGGCCAATCACTTTTTAAGAGAACATATGGGAGAATTAAAGTGATACGTGGTAGGAAAATGACCTCTCCTGAAGGCTATGAGGCACAGTTGATGAATTTTCCTTTAGAGCCACACAGCAGCAAACATTGCCATGTCATTTAGAGTCCCAGCAAGAAACAGATGGCATTCAAATTGGGTAAATAGAGGAGCGTTTCATAAAGGCACTACCTTCTACGGTGTGAGTAGAGATTAAGCAAGGGATAGTTCACTATCCTGCAGCTAGTAACTTGGGGTGCCATTACCACTCCTGGACTTGAAGGGCAAGGAGAGGGGCTTAGCAACAGGTTACCAGAGCCTGAAGGGAGAGCCACGTGGAGAGGATGACAGGTGCAATGTTCTAGTTAAGGGATAAAGCCAGCTTGTAGAAAACCTTCTTGAGGGAATCAAGAAAAAATTACCCGGGTCTCATTCTCCTCCTTCCCACATTTTTTTCTTCTTTGCTCATCATTGTCCAAAAGTGCGCTCAATGGTTAGAGTGTCAGCCCAGGAACCGAAGGGTTGAAGGTTTGAATCCTGGTCCAGGGAATGTACCTGGATGTGTTTTGCTCCTCGTCCTGGGTCAGGGTGCATGCGGGAGGCAACCAGTCGATGTGTTTCTCTCACATTGATGTCTCTGTCTCTCTGTCTCTCTCTGCCTCTGTCTCTATCTCCCCGTACTCCCTTCCACTCTCTCTGAAAAGCAATGGGAAACATATCCTCATGTGAAGATTAACAGCACAAAAAAAGAGTATCTTGACTGAGTCAGTCTTCTGAGGATGAAAAGGAGGAGAGAAAGGTAGAGAGTGGATATTGAAGTATGGCAGAAGATATCCAGGAAAACATCAATAATTTTGGAGGGTTGGAGGAATGCGAATTGTCCTTTTTCATATAAAAATATAATTTCAAACTTTTTCAGATTACAGAACAAAATATCTGCTATTCGCTCAAAACAAGAGACTACATATGATGTCTATATCTAAGTTAACTTTCCCCAAAAAGAGCAATAGTGTTGTGGGGTTAGCATGGCCAATAAGATCAATTAAAGGCTTTAATGCTCTTTTAATCTGATGATAGAGCAAGAGCAATAAACTTCCACTGTAGAACATTTAGAAACAGATAAACCAAAAGGAGAGAATAAAACTGTCTTGTAATCCCAAATTCTAGTGCTAATCACTGCTAATATCATGGGATGTATTTTCTTAAATTTCTTAGTGATATATTTCATACACATTTGTATATATTTAACTTTTTATTTTGTCATAATTTTAGACTATACACGAAATTGCCACATGCCCTTCCCAGTGATCCTCCAAATGTTAACTTTTCACCACATTTTCTTTATTCATATCCCTCTGTATATATGTGTGTGTATATACACACACAGAAATATTACATGCACAAATATAATTTTTATCTTTTTCCTAAATCATTTGATAGTACTCAACTTTAAAATTTTAACAGAGACAGTTATATAAACCATGAATATTCCCAAGTATAATAGGAAATCCTCAAAGTTAATAAGAGCGTAATAACGATAACAGAACCTTTATTAAGGAATTTCTATCAGAGCAGAACAGAGTTAGCAACTGTTCATCCTCAGACCTTTGTAAGAACCTGGGGGGGCTTCCTGCAATCCTGAGACCTTCTGTGAAGGGTCCTGGGTGACAGAAGCCTACCCATGATCCCGAGGCCCTTTAAACTGAGCTAGCCTAGGAAATCAGGTGGCCATTAAAAAACTCAGAAAGGCATATCAGAAAGTCACCAATAAGGGGATGTCTTGAGACACTGAGCCAGATAATGGGCAGCCAAGCAACTAAGGCTCCATTCCAAAGACATTGTGGCTTGGCTTCCCATCTCATTTAGAGTGCAGATTACTAGTATTATTGCGGAGAAGTCAATTCCAAGTGTCCAGTGGAGATGCTTAGAATACAAGGTATAGAATTAGTCATCCCAGCCAGAGTATAAACAATCTCTCCCACAGTGGAATCTCTAGGGAGTGAAGAGAAATTAAGGCCTTCTGTTACCTGTCAGGTGTTGATTTTAGCAGAATAATGTGTTGGGCTGGATTTAATCATTTTTGCAGCATAACACATCACCTTAAGTCTTGGCATAAAATAAAGCCAGATGCTAAAATGCCTTCCTAGATTGCTTTCCAAGTTGAGTTGGTTCCCCTGAGGTGTACAGTTGAAAATATCAGATTGTCCATGCTTCTAAAAGCTAAACAGCAAGAGGCTTAGCAACAGGGCCAAGCCCTGCAGAGCGGCATTGAGCTGGATGTCAGTAGACAGGAGCCAAGAAAGTCCAATTCAGGCTTACCAAGGCGCAGGGCACACCCCTCCTGACTTGGCCTTGTTTTAAAAGCGCAATTGCATGATTTTCCTTAGAAACTGAGACTTACGGGTTTCGATTAATTTAGAGACTGTCTCCTGACCAAAAAGAGAAAGAGCCATTTTAACACAGCACTTCCTCGCAGAGTGATTTTCTTGAGGATTCCTACAATATCCTGCGAGGGAGGCTGGCAGTTGGCACTCCAGGTGAATGTCTTTGTAACCAACGCACCACCAAGGGATGTGCCCTGTGCTTTGAGATCAGAGGAGAAAATGGAGGAGAG
The DNA here is from genome assembly GCF_964212035.1 of Myotis nattereri. Classification (NCBI taxonomy): domain Eukaryota; kingdom Metazoa; phylum Chordata; class Mammalia; order Chiroptera; family Vespertilionidae; genus Myotis; species Myotis nattereri. Next base: position 22,600,035 of record NC_138086.1, on the reverse strand, counting down.
ATGGAATGGTGAGGGCTTCCAAGGAAGAGAGGAGGCCAGGACTCCTCCCTCACCCCATCCCCAGTTCCTAAAAGGAACAGCAAGTGGGTCCTCCAAATGCCTTGGGGCCCAAGAATTAGCTGAAGGGGGGGGGGGAGACTGCGGATGTCAGTCTTGCCAGGACAGCACCTGCTTCCCACTGTGCCATGGACAGTGAGCCAAAGAGAGACATAAACAACCTCTTCGTGGGCAACCCAGAAGGTTTCTACCTTTGCTATCCCTCCTCCCTCTCCATCAGCAGGGAGAGAGCCTGACTCCCTCCACATTAAGCCACAATAAACTAGGGGTGAATAAGGGGTTTAAGGAAGACTTTAAAACCAAATATAGCATTTAAAATTTGGGATGAGCATTAAGGACTTCATAATGAACTGAAAATGACTGTTCAAGTAGATGAATCACTAGACATCTCTATGAAGGAAGTTTGAAAAGAGAACAGATAATAGCAGTCATTAAAAAAAAATTTTCATTTCATACCTAACAGTTGAGATTCTTCTCTAAGATAATTACGTTACACTCATCTCCTCCCTTTCCTAAGACCTCTGGGTTCTACCCATTCTACTCTCTCTGATTTTGCCCCCTTAGTAGAGCAACAAACTTATCAAGGATTAAATGCACACCAGCCAGTATTATAACCGTTTAAATCTACAGCGTGTCCCAAAAGATGTATACACACTTTAACAGCTGATAACTCAATTTTGAAAATGAAATGTATTTTAATAAACGCTGCCATTATAATTATTCAAAGTATGTACATACATTGGGTGGGGCACCCTATATTTTCCCAGTGGCATGAGGAGCCCCAAATGGCCAGGAGGTGGTCTCAGACTCTAATTCAGTGGGACCACTATGGATCTCTTGGTGGAAACATTCCTCCCGTTGGTATTGGGAGCTTTAATAAGCAAAGCACAGCCTGGCCAGCGTGGCTCAGTGGTTGAGCGTCGACCTATGAATCAGGAGGTTATGGTTCAATTCCCGGTCAGGGCACATGCCTGGGTTGCAAGGTCTATCCCCAGAGAATGGTGTGCAGGGGGCAGCCAATCAATGATTCTCTCTCATCATTGATGTTTCTGTCTCTCCCTCCCTCTCCCTTCCTCTCTGAAATCAATAAAAATATGTTTTTAAAAATAAGCAAAGCACAAAGCAGTAGAGAGGGACATAAAAACTTCACAAGTGATAGACGAATCCCACGTCAACATTTACTCTGACCCACTCATTCTGGCTTTGGAAGAAATGGACCATGTATAGTCCTGGTTGCCCTATTAAGCATCCCATCTTGCAAGTGTTGTCTCTCAGCTGATACCAAAGTTGAGTCTTCGAAAGCCTTTCTTTCAAGTGACTTCTGGGTGATGCAGTATAAGGTAAAGTCAGTGGGTCCCAAGGACATACAGTAATCAACTTTTGTTCTGCTTCTTTTATGAAAGAGAGAATTTCTTGGTCAAAAACAATGTTTTATGATATATTGTGTTTGTGAAACAACACTAAATCCCAAAATGATGCTTATGGTAGAGAAAGGGCAGGGAGAAAAACAAACTTTTATCCGAGTGTTTATTCCAAGTGGGGAAAAAGCAGTCCCATCCATGATTGAAGGGACTTGGTATCACTCATCCACCGCCATTCACCTGACTCTGAGGGTTCAGGGGTCCTTACTGCTCACAGGTTGATAACCTGAGAAAGAAAAAAAAATCCATGTTATTGAACCTGTGCATCAACTCCAACTCTTCCACTATTTCACTTTGTTCATGGGCCAGTGAAACAAGCAGTGCTGGGAAAGAGACCAGTTCACATCTATAGGATAGATCGTGTTATCTGCCGGTAACTCAGCCTTCTCAGCAGTAGGAGCCTTTTGGTGAGCAGCCACAGGGAACACATTCTTACACTGGGTTTACTCTCAGCAGTTCATTCATTCATTCTCCTTCACTCAGGGTCCCAGCAGAAAGATATGGCACACACAAATTAAGATGGTTCATGAAGGAAAAGAGGGCTGCTTACAAAGGTGTAGGCAGCATGTAGGGAAACCACAGAGGACAGCGCTAAGACCCTAGTGCTATTACCACACCTGGACCCAAAAAGCAGGACCCCTTGAGGAAAGCTGTGACATTCATTTGAGATAACCCAATCGGGCGTCAGGGGAATACATCCTTTTACTTCAATCTCCTTCTTCCGTCTCATCTCCTGCTGGGGTTCTTTTACCAAACCCAGCCAGAAGCCAGAAGACAAAGGATGCAGACAAGCAGCTCAGCCTCCCAGGGCTGAGGACAAGAAATGGACAGACAGGTGGACACTAGTGAAGAATGGGCCCAGAGAGGCACACAACAGTTACCCAGCACACATTTCTTTAAAAATAGTGCTCCTACTATGTGACAAACGCTATTCCAGATGTTGGGGACAGAGCAATACACACCCCCCTCCCCAAATGCTTAACTTCATGGAGCTCATAAAATGCATACATAGTATACATAGTATATATATGCCTAGTATAAATATGTAGTATATTACATATTTACAAATAATAATGAGAAGTTAAAGCAGGGAAGGAATATAGAAAGTATTGGCTGACAAGGACTAATCACATTCTTAAATAAGATGACAGAGGAGGCTTCAGAGAAAGCCTGAGGAAGGTCAGGAAGTGAAACTGTAGATATCTGGGAAAAGCAAACCATGCACAGGGAATCGCAAGTGGAGAGGCTCTGAGATGTGAGTATACAACGTATTTGAGGAACAGAGAGAAGGCTATTGGGTGAAGTAGAATGAACAAGAGGGATGGTATTAAGAGATTATATCAGAGAGGTGAAAGAGGGAGGCAGGGTGGAGGCCACACGACCCTATAAGACTTTGGAGAGCATTTCTGGAATTTGGCTTTTCCTCTGAGTGAGATGGGAACCCACTGGAGGATTTGAACAGAGGAGCAGCATGAGCTGACATGTTGTTGCCCCTTTATTCTGGCTTTTGTGTTGAGATAGACTGACATGGAAAGGAGGATCCAGGTTAAGAGAATGGGACCAGTTAGGAGGATATGGCAATAATCCAGTCAAGGGACAATGATGCCTTAGACCAGCGGTTCTCAACCTGTGGGTTGCGACCCCTTTGGGGGTCAAACGACCCTTTCACAGGGGTCGCCTAAGACCATCGGAAAACACATATATAATTACATATTGTTTTTGTGATTAATCACTATGCTTTAATTATGTTCAATTTGTAACAGTGAAAATACATCCTGCATATCAGATATTTACATTACAGTTCATAACAGTAGCAAATTACAGTTATGAAGTAGCAACGAAAATAATTTTATGGTTGGGGGTCACCACAACATGAGAAACTGTACTAAAGAGTCGCGGCATTAGGAAGGTTGAGAACCACTGCCTTAGACCATGATGGTAGCAGGGATAGTGAATGGAAAAGGTGGCAGGGTTTGCTGAAGGATTGAATGTGGATGTGAGACAAAGGGAGAAGGTTGATGCCATGGTTTTTTGGCTATTGGGAAGAAAGTAATTGATATTTACTGAGATAGGACAGAATGCAAGAAGTCTACATTTAGTGTATATTGCACTGGGTGGATATGAGGAGCTCAGTTTTGGACAAGTTGTTTGACATTCAAGTACAGATGTGAAGGTAATAGGTAGATATGAGTCAGGATTTGAGGAGAGAGGGGGAGACTTAAATATGCATTGGACAGTGTAGTGCCATGGAAACCAAGGAGTTGTGATCAGCCATGACAAGTGCTACTGAGAGTGTAAATAAGATTTGACCTAAAATTACTGTTGGGGCCCTAGCCGGTTTGGCTCAGTGGATAGAGCATCGGCCTGTGGACTGAAGGGTTCCGGGTTCGATTCTGGTCAAGGGCACATACCTCAGTTGCCGGCTCGATCACCAGCCATGGTTGGAGCACATGTGGGAGGCAGCCAAATGATGTGTCGCTCTCACATCAATGTTTCTCTCTCTCTGTCTCTCCTTCTCTCTTCCACTCTCTCTAAAAATCAATGGAAAAAAATATCCTCGGGTGAGGATTAACAAAATAATAGTAATTACCATTGGTAGAAGCAATGCAGAAATTTTGGAGATGGTAGGTATAGACAAACCTTTCCAGGAATTTTGCTATAAAGATAAGGAGAGAGAAGTGGGGTCATAATAAGGTTTTAAAGACAGAAGATACTAAAAATCTTATTCCCAAACCTCATTGTCCCTAATACTTCCATCTTGAACAATTAAAATGTACCTCAGATATTGAAGTCTGAGCCTATATTAAAAAATCTATCAACAAAATTCACAACTAAAATCAAAGAAAATCCAAATAAACAGAATTTTATCCTCTTAAGTGGTACACCATGAAAGTATACTTATTTTGGGAAAAATCTAATAAAAGATATAAAGAGGATCTAAATAGATAAAATTGTCAGGCTTTGTTTGGTACAACTTTATAGTACAATAATGTTTTCCTAAATTGTACTATAATTTTAAGTAATCCAATTGAAAATTCCAGTTGGACATTTTGAGGAAGATGATAGCTTAACTCTTAAATATGAATAAAAGTCAGTTTAAAAGCATTAAACCTTAAAAAAAAAAAAAGAGTGTATAGAGGTGGACTCTGCCCTAACTGATATTAACAGAATATTGGCTCTTTATACCTTATATTAACAAGTTTTTGCTCAAGAACAAACAAATAGGCAGTGGAATAGAGAAGTTAGAGACAACATTTATGTATCAGAACTTTAAAAAAAATTTTTTTTTGTTAATTCTTACTAGAGGATATTTTTTCCATTACTTTTCCGAGAGAATGGAAAGGAGGAAGAAGTGGGAGAGAAGGAGAGAGAGAGAGAGAGACATTGATGTGAGAGAGACACATCAACTGGTTGTCTCCCACATGACCGGGTCAGGGGTCGACTGAACCTACAACCCTTTGGTGCATGGACCAACACTAATCACTGAGCCACATTGGCCAGGCCATGTATCAGAATTTAACGTATACTAAAGCAGGCACCAAAAATTCATTGAAAAGTGAAGATGATGTTGAGGAAACTGGCTCACTATGTGGATTATTAGCTAATCCTATATAATAAAACCCTAATATGCAAATTGACTGAACAGGGGGACAACTGGTCGCTATGACGTGCACTGACCACCAGGGGGCAGATGCTCAAAGCAGGAGCTGCCCCCTGGTGGTCAGTGCGCTCCCACAGGGGGAACACCGCTCAGCCAGAAGCCAGGCTCACGGCTGGTAAGCACAGCAGCAGTGGCGGGAGCCTTTCCGCCTCCGCTGCAGGTGGGCAGAAAGGAATGAGGGGTCCAGGACTGGGAGAGCCCAGAACTGCAAGAGGGATGTCTAACTGCTGGCTTAGGCGGACATCCCCAAAGGGGTCCCAGACTGCAAGAGGGCACAGGCTGGGCTGAGGGGAACTCCCCCCCCACCACCCAGTGCACGAATTTTGTGCATCGAGCCTCTAGTAATACAATAATACAATATAACATCATCAGTATATTGAGAAATATAAATCCTTACCTAACATCAAATACAGAGGGAGATTCTAGAATCTAGATGGATTAAAGATTTGAATTTGGTGGGGGGAGGGGGAGAGACTTACAGAAGAAAAATTAGAGAATATCTTTGAGGAGTAGGAATGGCATTTAAAAACAACCAAACACCGTAGGAAACATACACTATAAGGCAAAATTTTGATGAATTTGGTTATATCAAAATTAAATCTTTTCAAAATCATAATGAGGTACTACTTCACACCCACTGGAATGGCTCCAATTTTTTAAAAAAGAAAAAGAACAAGTTTTGGCAAGGATGTGGAGAACATTAAAAACATTAAAACCCTGGAGAACATTGAAACCCTTATACATTGCTGGTGGTTCAGCTACTATGGAAAACAGTTTGGTGGTTCTTTAAAAAGTTGAACATGCCTGGCTGGTGTTGAGCATCAACCTATGAACCAGGAGGTCATGGTTCGATTCCCAATCAGGGCACATATACAGGTTGAGGGCTCGATCCCCAGTGGGAGGGTGGGGTGTGCAGGAAACAGCCGATCAATGATTCTCATTATTGAGGTTTCTATCTCTCTCTCCCTCTACCTTCCTCTCTGAAATTAATAAAAATATTTTTTAAAGTTAAACATAGAATTAACATATGATCCCACAATTCCATTCCTATGTATATACCCCAAATATTTAAAAACAGTTTCTGAAACAAGTGCATGTACACACATGTTTATAGCAACACTATTCATAATAGCCAAAGGTGGAAATAGCACAAATGTCCATTGATGGAAGAATGGATAAACAAATTGTGGTATACCCATACAGTGGAATATTATTCAGCCATAAAAATGAAATAGTGGTACATGCTATAACAGGGATGGACCTCCAAAACATTATGCTAAGTGAAAGAAGCCAGATACATATTTTATGATTCCATTTATATAAAACTAGAGATCCGGTGCATGAAATTCATGCACGGGGCAGGGGATATCCCCTCAGCCCGGCCTGCACCCTCTCCAATCCAGGACCCCTTAGGTGATGTCCAACTGGGATCAGGCCTAAACTGGCAGTCGGACATCCTTCTCACAATCCGGGGCCACTGGCTCCTAACTGCTCACCTGCCTGCCTGCCTGATTGCTCCTAACTTCCCCCCCTGCCAGCCTGGTCACCCCCAACTTCCCCCCTGCCAGCCTGGTCACCCCTAACTGCCTCTCCCACCAGCCTGGTGGCCTCTTACTGCCCTCTGCCGGCCTGGTTGCCCCCAATTGTCCCCCCTGCTGGCCTGGTCACCCCCAACTGACCCCCCCCCCCTGCTTGCATGGTTGCCCCACACAGCCTGCTGCTAAGTTGTTTGGTTGGCCCTCACTAACACCCCGGTTGGCCTGGTTGCCCCACACAGCCTGTTCGGTCATCCATTCGGTTGTTTCGGTTGTGACAGTCCTTAGGCTTTTATATATATAGATATCCAGAATAGAAAAATCCATAGAGGTGGAATAGACTGATGGTTGCCAAAGGCTGGAGGGTAGAGTGGTTGGGGAGAAACTGCTTAATGTGGAAGGGATTTTATTTTGGAGTGATGGAAATGTTTTGGAACTAGACAGGGTGATAATAGTACAATACTGAGAATGATCTACATGTCACTGAATTGCTCACTTTTAAATGATTAATTAAAAAGTCTTGGTGGAGATACTAAAAAAAAAGAAAAAGAAAAAGAAAGCTTTCTAGCCCAGGGAAAAAATTAATAGACATATAATAGAATTAAAGAAAATTACTTATACAATTTAAAATTGAGGGTTGATATTTGGAATATACAAAAGATATTTGCAAATTTACAAGAAAAAGACAGCACCAAAGCAATACCCAATAAAACAGTGAGCAAAAGATATAAACCAGCATTTGTAGAAGAAACCAAAAGTTGAAATAGTTATGAAGAAATGCTCACCCTCGTTAATAATCAGAGAAGTTCAAATTCAAACAATAGCAAGATATTAATTTACATCCATTAGATAGGAAATAACTAAAAGTTAAGTGATACTAAGTGTGGTGGGGGTGGGGGGTGGGGGGATGTAACTTAGGTCATGTTCCCCTGAGATGTGGATTCATTTGCAAGTCATTTATTAAGGAAGTCGTCCCAGGATAGAGTGGTAAGAGAGTGGGGGACATAGGACAGAAAACCAGAGGAAACCAAACAAAGATGTATTTCAGGCAGAGTCCTAGCATCAACTGGCTCCTGTGGGGGGAAATTACACCTCAGTCTGAGCCATTTTAAGGTGTCGACATAGGAAACACCCAAACCTGTAGGGAAATTTTGAGTTTATTTGAGCCAAACTGATAATTGCCAGGAAACAAAATCTCAATGGATTGAGAAAATGCTCCAGAATGGCAGTTTTTGCAATTACATTACAATTATACATTACAATTAAAAGGAGGGTTACATGAAATTCATTGGTGTTAGATTAGGGAGGTGAGAGAAAGCACAGGTTGGGGGGGGGATTGGATATAGGGGAAAATGGAGAGAAATATTTATTTTACATTAGTGGGTACAGGTTATTAATGATGAACATTTACAGCACATAGAGATGGTATGCAGGAACAAGGTAAGGGGCTCTGTGGTCTCAGGTTCTGGTGGGAGACTGCTCCCCGAGGGGTCTAGAAAGGGAGATTACTGCCATTCCAAAGGTATGTTTCATTGATGCAAAAAGACAACAGACAGGCTCAGTTAAGGTGAAGACTGACCTTGGTCAGGGAAGATACTGGCTTAGGACATGACTACCTGCCATGACTGGCTTTTAGTCAGGAAGTTTTCATTTCAGACTATCCTCTGCGTTACTTTAGGTCACCCATTGCCTGCAGGATGCCCTGGAGGAGCCTAACCCCCCAGGCACTCCTATTCGCTGGGCTAAGTTGTTCCAACAGCCCAAGGGCAATCCTCTAAAGATTTTAAGGCTGGCCAGAAGCAAATCCTGCAGAAACTAGGAGATGAATCCACAGGGGCAGAAAAAGAAATCTTTGAAATGGGCAGAGCAAGAATAGTGTCTGCAACTTGGTGTGAGCGCACAGGAACCTCCGGGAACTACTGGTGGGAAGAGGGACTAAGGACGCCATTGTGGAGGTCAACATTTCTTAGACGGATGTTATTAGACATATGCATATCATATGACTCGGTATTTTTATTTTTGGACATATTCACAAAGAAATTGTGACTTGCATATGTCCACAAAGACATGGTTTTTGTTTCGTTTTTTTTCAAAACCAGAGGAGTCACTAATGTGATCCTGTTAACAAGATGTCACTCAGGCCCCTTCCATCATCCTCACCTTTGAGCATCATTGTCTCTCCTGAATCATAAGAACCAAGTGATAGAACTGCTTGTTTGCAGCATAAAGAAACATTTTGCTTTGGGATCCACTCACATTTGGCAGTTTTTCAAGAGTTACCTGTTGAATTTTTCAAGGCACCACACTTACAAGGGTCATTTGTTGCCTCCAGGTACTGTGCATTTTTCTTGGTCAGTCCTTTACTTAGGAGGAGATGTCCTCAGATATTTTCAAGTTGGTTCCCTTAGAACAGCGGTTCTCAACCTGTGGGTCGCGACCCCGTTGGCGGTCAAACTACCCTTTCACAGGGGTCACCTAAGACCACCCTGCATATCAGATATTTACATTATGATTCATAACAGTAGCAACATTATAGTTATGAAGTAGCAACGAAAATAATTTTATGGTTGGGTCACAACATGAGGAACTGTATTTAAAGGGCCAGAAGGTTAAGAACCACTGCCTTAGAAGCTATATTGATGTAAAATCCCTCAGATTTCCCACTTCCTGGCACCCATGTATTTTACCAAGGCTTTTAGGCTACTTCCTGGATAAGCATAATTTTCTTTGGTGAGAGGGTCAGGATCCTTTTATCAGGCAGGGTTCAATCTGAAAAGTAGGAACCATGCTTGGTGTTTCAAACAAAGGGTATTTGATGAAGGTAGTTGGTTACTCAATTATTGAAACACCGAATAAGCAAATGATGAGAGGTTGAGGGAGCTCAGAGATTAATATCTTTAGGAAGAAGCTACCACCCCTAAAGGTAGGGGAACAAAGTGGAAGACATGATGTTACCAGAACCTAGAGAAGAGGACACTTTAGCACTAGTGTGTAGAAAGCTGAGGGAGTGTAGATAGCCAGATCACTGAGTATGGTGGGCTTGGCTGCTACTTGCATCTTGATGCGGCATGGTGAGGCTATTGCAGGGAATTCTCTCTTTTTTGTTTGTTTTGTTTGTTTTGTTTTGTTAATCCTCACCCGAGGAAATTTTTTCCATTGATTTTTAGAAAGTGGAAGCGGGGGCGGGGGGATGGGGGAGGGAGAGAAACAGAGATGAAGAGAAATAGAGAGAGAGAGACATCCATGTGCGATACATTGCCTCCCACACATGCCCCAACGGGGGCCTGGGATCAAGCCTGCAACCCAGGCACATGCCTTTGACTGGGAATAAAACCCAAGGCCCTTCCTTGCCAGGCCTACGCTCTAAGGGCTGGAGAAACACTGGCCAGAGAATTGCTGGGAATTCTTGAAGAAGCTGGAGGTTGTAGCTGGCGGGTATGCAAACTCAAACTGGAAAGTGAAAGAGACTTCCCTTCTCCTGAAAGTGCCTCTAATTGGCAGAGCCTAACCAGAAGCTAGCTAGCCAAGGGAACCTGGAAAATCAAGTTTGTAGAGTCCAGTCCCAGCAGCATAGGTAAATGCCTGACACACTTGCAGCAGGATGTTGAGGGCACATGGCTGTCTCTGCCAGATGAAAGCAAACAGGTGCTAGTATTTTGTATCCTTGCCCAGGTGACCCAGTACCTGCCTACATCCACCTGGGCAGCTCTAAGCTGCTGTTATAGGCTCTACTTTGCAGGCAGACTCTTGGCCATCACCTATAACAGAGAGATATGATGGCATAGGAGGCGAAGTACATAGAAGGAGGAGATTTAAAAAGAGAAAAAAGAAAGTGAAGACACTCTCTTCTTTCTCCTGCACCCCTGTGTTTACAGCCATTCTGTGTTTTTACATTTTAGGTCTAGATGAACAGTACATGGCTGGATTTTAAAAATCCAACCTGAGATCGTCTGTCCCATAAGTGAGCTTTCTCTATTTATATTTATTCTGAATATTGTTTTATTTTTACTTATTTCTGCTATTTTATTTTGTATTTTCAATTTACCATGTTTTTGTTTTCACTTTTACTCTTCTTCCCGTATCGACTTATATTGCCTCAATTTTTCTCTGTTCCCTTCTTTTTATTTGAAAATTTTAAATTTATTTTTGGGCATCTTCCACTTAAGTCAATAATCCTTTCCTGAAAACCAGATGTTCTGTAGAAAAAAGTTAAGCAGGAGTATTTCCTATAATTTTAAATGGAAATATTATAATAGGTTATATGTCAACAAAATTCTCCCAATCAAGTTCTTAAAACATAACTAAAACACCTATCATTAACAAATCATTATGACAGAAAGAAAAATGCTTAGAAATTGCTTTCTGATCAGAAGTAATCAATATAATTGTTAACAGTTGGTTTGATGCAATAATTTGGTCTCTGAGCACCAGCAACATCTGTAATGCATATTCTTTTGCCAATACTTGTGCTTTAAAAAATGGCTACATATGATTTCAGCATTCTGCTAATTGTATTTGGAATGTAAATCAAGCTATTACTTGCATACCTTTAAAATACATATTTTTAAGTTGTATTGGGTTTTGTGGGCATGAACATATAAATTTTTCTTAGATAAATAATGGGTGGGAAACATTTGTATTGAGATATATACTGCTATAAAACTGGTATTTAAAAGCAAGGAAACATTCACATTATTAATAAGCAAGATATTGTGTAGGATAGATCTACATATTTTTCTAGAAATTACCCTTAAATTTTTAACATGGAATTTTTATAAAATTAAAAAATCTATTATACTTTTGAACAGATGGAGTTTAAAAGGAAGACTATTTACCTCTAAATTCTCCCCTACCATTTTCCCTACTATTGACCAGTATTTTGGTTCCATCCATCTTGTTTTCTTGGTAACTATTCATTTTGATAGAATTTAAAGCTTAGAGAAAAGTTGCAAGAATAGTATTTACCCTTAACCCAGACTAAACAATTGTGTACATTTTGCCCCATTTGCTTTACCACTGGTTTTCAGAAATTTGAGCATAATATGTATGCCTCAGTGCTGGTTTTTTTGTTGTTGTTTGTTTATCCTACTTTGGGTTTGTTGAGCCTCTTGAATCTGTTGATTGATCATTTTTTTTCAAATTTGGAAACTTTGGGGTCATTGTCTCTTCAACTATCCACCCCTGCCCTCTTAACCACAGCCTCCAATTACACATAGGTTAGATCATTTGATATTGTCCTACAAACCAATGTGGCTTTATTCATTTTTCATAGCCATTTTTCTCTTTATGCTTTAGTTTGGATAGTTTCTTTTATTATGTCAAAATATTACTTACATTTTCTTCCTCAGTGTCTATTCTGCTATTAAGCCCTTCAGTGAAATTAGATATTGTATTTTTTTCTATAAAACATGTTAGACTCACTAAATGAGGTCATAAAAAGGCATACAAGGGTTTCCAAATATTAAAACAGTAATGTCACTGAATGTTTGAATTGTGTGAATTGAAGTATCTGACTAAAGAGTTTTTAAAGAGGATGATGTATTTCTCTTCCATGTTTGGATATTCCCCCATATTTATTGAGGTTTTGATTTGGTTAAGGTTTTAATCTGATATAGTGCACGTCTATATTTTTTTCTTTTTATATGTTGAGTTATGAAACTTCCTAGGAAAATTTCCAAAGTGTTTATAGACCAACATAAACTCTCTTAGATCTCCTGAATAGTATTTGTAGACCAAGTCTAGGAACTTGTCAAATGGACTCTCTCCCCAGAGATTAAAGTCTCAGGTGAAGATTAAAGTCTGTCTGTGTTGAGGAGCTGCCTAAGGCTATGTAGTAAGAAAGAAGGAGGAGGACTACTCTCTACCCCAACCTCCAGCATATTACCAACACTCAGAGATGTCTGGACATATACAGGATAAAGAGGGCAAGTGTTAGAGAAATGACTGGACTCCTTGTAGATTCAATTATATAAAGCTCAAATGTTGAGTTAGTCACTATTTAGAGGTTATTTTTTTTATATTCTAAATTATGAATTTGAACATCCAAAATATGTGCAATAATGTAATAACTATTAATTTGGCCAGCTTTCCAATACCTATTTAGCTATACTGCTTCCCTCAAATCCAAATCAATATACTTTTCCTTTTAGCTCATGTTTAAACTGGCCTTCAAACTCAAAATTTTTCTGTATCTGCTTATGGATTCCTGAGTTATCCTTTCCCAAAGCTTTTACTCTTATAATCATGGAAGATGGTATTGTTTCATTCTTATAAGCAGAGAAGTCCCTCAATTGTTCTTATTAAGGACTTTCTATCAGTTACCATCAGAGGGCGACTTTCAGTAATTTCCTGGGTCAAGGCTCCCTCTTGGGGTGTAATTACAAATTGCTCCCTAATGTTATCCCTTTCCTCTTCCATTAAATCTCTCTGGGACCCAATCATTTTCCCAGACCTACTGTCATTAACACATCTCCCCAACCCTTTCCTAGCCTCGTTTCCAAATGTAAAAGCAGTTAGGCCCAGATATAAAAGCAGAGGAACATTCTTCTTTTCTTCAATAGAAGACTAGTTTTGACATTTCGGATCTCGTATCTTCCCCTGAGTATCAATCTCTCGTCATTCATCTGTGCTACCTCCCTAGTTTGCCTTGTCATTTTTAAAGCTAACATTCTCAAGTCCTAGTTGCCTCTTCATTTGAAATACCCAGTAGGTTGGCCTTACCTGCTGATCAGGGCCCTCCCACTGTTTCCGGGACAGACTGACGTCCTCGGTAAGGCACACCAGATGCAGGTTCTCTATAGTGAATTTTCACCTTTTGAGGTGGTATTGTTTCATTCTTCTTATAAGCAGAGGCCTCTTTCTCTTTGCACAGTCATTGCTACAACGCTATGGCATTCACAAACGTGATTGGGTCCTAACTAACGGACACGTTGGGGCCAAACTGAGAGGGCAGAGCAGAAGGTGGGTCGGTAGGAAATTGCCTCAGAGGGGCTGTGGATAAGCCATGTAAGTCCCTTGATATTGGTTCCACACTGATTTTCCCTTGCACTTAGTCTTTCCCCTTTAAGAATATTATTAAAAGGGAGAAAACTTGGGATGGCTATCTAGCATCAGCAACAGCGCCTAGCACTAATAAATTAAACCTAAAAACCGCACATAGTCTACATGGACCTCTTCAGTTATTCATTCAATCAACAAACATTTGCTGGGTGTCTACCAAGTACTGCTGTTCCAGGCACTGGGGATATGTAGCGGTGAACAAAGCATGAAAAATCCTTGCCATGTTGGAACATATATTCTCATGAAGGAGATGGACAATAAATAAATAAATTCAGGTCAATCTAAGGGCTTTGAAGACTAATCGAGCATAAAAAGAGGTAGGATGTGACTGGGAGAGAGTACTTATTTGAGGTGGCTCTGGAAGTTCTTTCTTATACGGTGACAGTTGCCCAGAGAAATGACAGAAGTGAGGAAGGAAGCTGTAGGAATTCTTGGTGAAGAATGTTCTGGACAATGGAATTAACAAAAGCCCTGAAAGGACTTCTTGCTATTCCCTGAACCTTAGCATGTTAAGGAATAGCAAGAGTCTCTGACGTGATGGAGAGACTGGCAGGCAACAAAGGTAGGGAGGGGCAGGGAGAACCACACGGGCCCTCGTACAGTATGAAAGGAGTTTGAATTGTATTCTAAATGACATAGGAAGGTATTGACAGGTTTTGAGCAGGAAAATTCTGTGACTTTTTTTTTGACACTAAAAATATTTATCTACAGAATACATTTGCCTCTTTCTCTCCCTTCCTGTGTGACTTTTACACTGTCTCTGGGCCTACTTAGGTGTTCACGAAAAGCAGGCCCAGCTTGCAAACTCAGGGAGATGGCGTACCTAGGCTATAATTCACAGACTCTTCTGTAGGACCTGCGAAAGATCATTTAGAATTCTTTCTGATAAAAATGCCTATCATTTCTTAGGGGAAATAGAGCTGATAAGAACTGCCAACGTGCAGTCTAATCTCTGCCTGACATATTATTGTTCCTTCCTTAATATTATTTCCCGTATTCCCCTCACCCACAAAGATGAGTCCGCTCAAAGAAAGCTACAGTTGTGTTTAGGCAGCCCCAAGTGGAAGCAAGTTTGGCTTGGGCCAGGGTGGTTGAGAAGCAGTCACATTTGAAATAAATTTGGAAGATGGAATCAATAGGACTTGATGATGGACAAGTCAGATGTGTAGTTGAGGTGACAAGAGAAATCAAGGATAATGCCAAAGTTTTTTGTCTGAAAAACAATATTAACAGCAATGTCACTTACTGATGATAGGAAAGACTGAAGGAGGAGTGGACTTGAAGGGGAGGGAGAATCAAGAATTATTTTGTACGTGTCAAGTCTGAGATGCCTGTTGGACATTCGGAAGCAGATACAGACCACAGTTGTATATCCTCCAACCCAAATGTAAGCTGCAAGAGGACAGGGCTTTCTGTCTGTTTTATTTACATCTGTATCCTCTGAACATGGAAGAAGGCCCAGCAGGTGTTGAGTAAATATTTGCTGAATGAATGAACAAATACATGAATAAATAAAAGCCCGAGGCTTTTGTTGTTTGAAATCCTGGCTTGTCGCCCTTGTTGAGGAGAATGATAAAAAGCAAACTGTGACAAACACACACACACACACACACACACACACACACAAACACCACACCATTTGTAAATGCCTAAAATACTGAGAGAAGCAGGGTTCGAAGAGATCTTCCCTCTGTCAGGACTCAAACCCAAATTTCTAGATTGACCTGCCACATGGAAGAAAGGAGAACAAAGATACTAAAAGGCCAGAGCCTGAACAGGGGAGTGAGCCAAACCCATTTATGGGACCCTTTCATTTATAGGATCTCCCTAAAGAACAAAGAAACCCAAAGAGGGATATAAATTTCCTTCCTGAGGGAAAGCAAAGTGGGAAGGAAGAAAGGCAGAGGCTACCTCAAGAGCATCCTCCCCACCCTCAATCCCCATTCCCCTAAACCTACGAATATTGATGTTTGTAAAGCTTCGGCTGGTATTGAAATTCAGTATGTGGTTTGGTATGATAAAGTGAAGTATAAAAAGATAAGTATAGTTTGGTATGAGCATGCCTTATCCTATGTCGCTGTTGCTGGCTTTCACAACAGGCAAAGACTGGTGATATGTAGAAATGGAAGGACCAAGAAATTTTACAAAGTGAGAGAGTGAGGGAAGCTTCTTGGTTTCAGCCTCTCCGAGATGCTAGTTGCCCATGGTCTACCTTTCGTGGGTGGACTAAATTGTGACACTCGACGTCTCCATTGTGACACTATGTCTCCCACATCAGGTGGAATTCTATAATATTACAAATCTTCTTTCTTGGAGAGAGGCATCCAAAATTGATCTATTTCCTAAACCATTTTCTTACAGTAGGGTCTTTGATGCTTGGACTTAAAAGCTAAGAGTCTGTGGCCTTGTTCTCTGGTTTCATTAAGCTAGATCGGGGGCAAGGCTCTCTAGGGAGATGAGAGAATGAAACCTGTCACTGGGGGCTGAGGAGGTGCCATGAACGGAAAGCACATCTTTTGCTCCTTCGTGTATCCTTCCATCATATTTGATATATTTAAACCAAGCATGTCAAACTCAAAGGCTAACACGGGCCATATAAACAAGGTTTAAGTTTATGCGGGCCGCAAAAAACCCCAAAAGCTTCAATTTTCATAGAAAGATAGTCTTATTTTGATAGAGACACACTGAATACAAAGGGCTGAAATAAATGAGTAATCATTAACATAAAATAATAGAACAGAGCATTTTAATAAAAATTAATATTTTTTCTTGAACATTAACTTACCAGACACTGAATAACTGCACAAATTCATAAGCGTAATGCAAATAAACCTATTTTTCTTGTTCTCCGAAAGCAAAATATTTCCTGTTGTGCACACCAAACAAGTCAGTCCAAGATTAATGGCGTGGCCATTGGCTGCTAAAATGTTTGCTGCTAGTATTAGTGGAGAGAAACGGTGCACCTGCACGTAAGGCACATAAGGGAAATGAATGCAACATGTTTATAGTAATCAGTCATTAGCGAATGTTGTAGTTTGTTATTAATAATTATGTGTAACAGGATATTGTAAAAAGTAAGTTACGAAATTTTTATTAAAACGTTTCTTCCATACCGTTATATTCACGGGGCCGCAAAAATATCCATTGTTGGCCACTTGCGGCCCGTGGGCCAAGAGTTTGACATGCTTGATTTTGACATTTGCTGTGGTGGGCACCTCCAGTCCCCCGGTTTTTCCTGAGACTGCTTTCCATCCCTTACTGTCCATCTTGTGTATTTAAAAACCTTAATCTATTTTCCTTTTTGTTTCTCCTTCAGTCCCCATATTCCTGACACTTCCAGTGCTAAACCCGTTAAGTTCGGCATTGAGAGACAGTGCTTTCATGTGAACAGATAGCCCCATATTTTTAACAGACAGATTGACAAACAAATTTTGTGGCCTTGAATTTCTCAGATTTCCAATCTCCTGCTCTTTCTTATATTTATCTATTTCTGGCAGTCTTTCTAAGCTCTCTATTTATGCCAGAGTGGCTATTACTTATGCTACATTCATTAGCTCTGAAAATCAATTTCCATTCATTCATCGCTGAATAATGCTAGTTCTGTTCAGATTTGGTGTTGTCAACAGATGAGATAAATGAATCTATAAATCCTGGCCCCACTCTGCCCACGGATGGCAGGCAGGTTACTAGCAAAGCTCTCTTCTCAGTCTCCAGTTTCTAGCAAGCTTTCATTTTTGCTCTGCTAAGGAGACAACTTTCTTAACCCCCCATTTCCTGGTCTCTGGTGTCTGAACCAATATAGAACATTAGCTATAGCTGCTGCTAGGACGTTGAAGGATTTGAGGTACCAAACATACCTCCTCCCCCTACAGGTTCTGAAGCAAATAATAAAACCATTCAAGAATCAGATAAGTTCAAAATATCAAGGGTTGTTTGTCTTTTGTTGTTGTTAGAAGTTGGTTTGGAGACTGTGGCTGGGGCCTGAATATAAATGTGGCTTCCGAATACATCCCCCCAGTCACTGATAAACAATAGGCCGCCTCCCCGCCACCTCCCCCCCCCGAAAAAAAAGAAAGAGCCTCCCCAGATAACTTACCACATGTTGCTGACAGGTGGTTTGAGAAAGGAAGAGCCCAAATGGGATAAGTTGCCTTGCCCAGCACTCTACACCACCACTTTTTCATTGCAGAAGGAAAGAAGGGAGCACACCAATGCTGCCAATGGGGCAGAAGTTTCTATTTCATATAGACGTTTCTACTTCCAAAGTCAGCGATAAAGGGAGAAAGGGACTCCACACGGAGTTCTTCCTGCTTTGGGCCCTCACTTACTGCTCTTGCTTCTAAGGTCACATTTCCCAGAATGCACTGTGCCACCACTAGCACCTGCATCCTTCCCACCCAGCTGTTACCTGGGGTATAAGGTCTCCATCTGGACATGGAAAGTTGTGGAAGTGAAGGGATGAGGGAAAACCATTCATAAGTCCTACTGTAGACCAGAATCCAAAAGGGAGTAGAAAGTGATGATCAATCTAGTTTTGGCTGATGTAGCGTCCACCCGCCACCCCCATGTCAAAAAAGAAGACAGTCAGTGAGTGAGTGATGCATTCATATTGCCTTACCAGATGGTCTATGTTCAAGCAAATCTTGGCTCTGCCATGAACTTAAGCCTGGTTGGTTTTTTCATTCTAGTTGCATTTGCCTTAGAGTTGGTTGCGCTGGATTGTTTAAGAAGCTTTGGTAACTTGTGTGAATTTATAAAAATCATTTTCTATGCTTTCAAAAGTTGCAGTGTAGATGCTTTAAGGTAGAGGCTCTCCCCCCTTTTCCATGCTACTGTCCTGTGATTTCTGTGGCTGCTTTCTCCTGGTTCTCCTCTATCCTCTGGCCACTCCTTCCCAGTGTTCTTCATACCGTCCACTCATGACGCTCTTCCTTTGGCGTCTACAGCCTCTGGGGACCTGTGCTATGCCTTGGCCCCTGTCCAGCTCACCCTTTCTCCTGCTTGATCTCATCTACACCAATGGCTTCAACTAGCATATATTCCTGAGGCGAACTTCCAATACATAATTCTATCCCAAACCTCTCTCGAGCATATTTTAAACCATTGACTAGACAGTGTTCCCATTTGCACCTCATACTCAACCAACCAAAACAAAAATCTTTTATCCCCCAAACTTGGTCCATCTCCTTTATTCTTTCATTTGGTAAATTGCACCTCCATTCTCTCAGGTTACCAAACTTTTAAAAAAGTGGTTATAATCATTAGTTCATGGATCTAATTGATTACCAAGTCTTATTCATTATGACAACTTTCAAATATCCCTTTTTAAACCTCTCTTTACTGCCAACACCTTGCGTTGGAGCCTAGATCAGTTTAAGATTTTTTGTTGTTGCAAACAATAGAAATGAACTCGGACGAGTTTAAAGTGGAAAAAATGGAGGTGGATTTATTTGAAAGGGTATTGGGAAAGCTCACAGAATTGGAAGGAAAACTGAATGACCGTGCTTCAGGGTAGATGAGATCTGGGGCAACTCTGGGGACCTCAGTGAGTTGAGCTCAGTCTTTATGCCTGAGATACTACATGTGGTAACTTGGCTACAATCGTCTTTCATCTCTGTGTGTCTTTGTCAAACTTCCAAATTCTTAGTAGAGAGAATTTGGTTGATCATCTTTGAATAAGCCATCCAGGACTAGATGACAGGGATGAGTGGCACAAGTTTATAAGCATTGGAGGTCCTTATAGTTTCTCAATCCTTTCTCAGTTCTGCCATAGCCTTCTCAAAGGCCTCTGCACCTTTCCAATCTATACTTCTTGCATCTTCCCAATCTATATATTTCTAAAATATTTAGTGTTCACTGCATCTCCTTAGTTAAAATTCCTTGATAGCGTTTCATTCCTCATAGAATAACTTCTAAGCTTCTATCAGGGATTTCACTCTTAGATTTGAACCCTAGCTATCTCTCCAGCCTCATCTCTTGCTACCGTTCTGTTAAATCTTATGTTCCAAGCATATTGCAGTTATTTGCAATTCCCCTAAACAAGCCATGCTTGATTCTAGTCTCATGTTTTTGCTCCCTCTTTCTTAAATGCCCACTTTCTCTTTTCTTTACCTGGTTAACTCACACTCATCTTTCAAGGCTCAGTTTAGGCATTAGTTCCAAATCTCTTCTAGTCTCTTCTCATCTGGGCTAAGTGGCCTTCCTCTGTGCTCTGACAGCATCCTGAATTTATCTGCAACACTAGAGGCCTGATGCACGAAATTCGTGCAAGGGGCTCAGCCCTCCAGCCCCAGCTGCTTCAGCTGGCCCTCGCAGCCCCTCACAGCCGTGGCTGGCCTCACAGGCCTGGCTTCATCCGGAAGGTCATCCAGATGGTCGTCTGGAAGGTCATCTGGGTGATCATTCTGCTGTTTGGTCTAATTAGCATATTAGCTCTTTATTATATAGGATAGGCATTGCAATCTGTTCCATTATACTCTTTCCTTGTCCCTCTTCCTGGCTAAACTGTGAGATCTTGGAGGTCAGTGACTATATCCAATTTATGTTTGGTTTCTATTAGCTAGGGTGGACTTTAATGCATCATAAATGTTCAGTTCAATATATTGAAATAAGCAAATACTGGTTTTTGAATGCCTAGTACACACACACACACACACACACACACACACACACACACACATATATATATATATATATATATATATATATATATATATATATTTTACATTTCTACTGTTAAGGAGCTTACTCCTAGGAGGTAAACAATACCTATACATAAGAAAAGTATAGGTAGAACTACAAGATACTGTATCATTTCATGCACACACACACAAAAAAATGACTGTAAGCTAGAATTTTGTATTTAATTGATCTGGAAAGTCTTCTCTAAAGAGGAAAGACCTGAATAGTAACATAAAGAAAGAAAGAAAGAAAATTCAAATTCTTTGAAGAGGGTGGGAGAGTGTTTTAAGTATGGGGAGGAAGAGAAAAAGGCTCACTGTGTTTAAGGAACAGGGTGAAAACATTGTCCAAGGTAGAGGTTGATTAAGGTATGGTGAAAGGAGCCCTGGCCAGTTGAGGAATTCTTAGAGCATCAGGGTAGGGCTAAAGGGTTGAGGTTCGATTCCCAGTCAAGGGCATGTACCTGGGTTGCAGGTTACCCAGAAGGCTGGAGAGATGGGGGAGGCAACCAATTGATGTGTCTCTCTTACAACGATGTCTCTCTTTCTCTCTCTCTCTCTTTCTCTCCACTCCCCTCCTTCCCTTCCACTCTCTAGAAATCAATGGGAAAAATATATCCACAGGTGAGGATTAAAAAAAGAAGAAGATATGGTGAAAAGGTCAGTGTGTGTGTGTGTGTGTGTGTGTGTGTGTGTGTGTGTGAAAGTCAGAGGTTAGGGGAAAAAATTTGGAGCAGATTCTGTTTGTCTTTGTGCTTTTCATCTTCTGATTCCAACATAGAACACCTCAGCATTCTAGATTGCCTGTTCATCACAAATTCCCAGTGTCTCCTCCAGAATCAAGAAGAGAATAATTCAGATATTTTCAAAATAGAAAGTTTCCATATCAAGGCTTTTCCCCCTCCTCCCTGAAGTAAGATTTCCTGGTGTCATTTGAGGTATTGTACACCACATCTTTCCATTCTTATTTTTGACATAGTTTCTGTGATTTTTTTCATACCCTGAGTTGCAGACAAGCAGCATAAGATTTGTGCCCTCCAATTTGATGGCTCCTATTTGTTTTCATTTTAATGTAAACAGGAACTGGAAAAACTAAATGTGAGTAAAGGGTGAAAAGCTCATTAGCCTATTTCCCTCGAAGTTTCACAGTTTAGTTCAGTCTAGTCATAAACTTTAGACAATCATTTTTAGGGTTTCTGTCTAGATGATCAAACTAGATATGACCCCAGATAATCACCTTTGACACTATCAACACTAACATAGATCTTTCCTCCAAACCCATAGACTTTCTAGGAGCTTCAGTTGATAGTTCTACTTAATTGTCAAGGCCCCCAAATTTGATCCCATCCTACCTAAAACAAGAAAAACAAGTAATTTCCCAGTTAGGCTACTTCACAAACCATCCCGCAAGGCCCAGCTCAATCTCCATATCCTTTCAGAAACATCTTCCCCCTAGGCACCCTCTCTTTTCTCTAAATGGTGGGTTCTAAATCCTCAACTCTTTCCTTCCATTTGTAATTATCAAAATGTGGCAACTCCCTGGATAAACATGGTTGTATTGAAAGGGGATGTCTGCTCCTCCAACTCTCCCCTGTTACTGACACATGAATTAATTTTATTTCAGGTCTTTATGTAGATAAATTTCACCAGCATCATAGAATTGGAATGTCACCTTGACAGCATTTGGTTAACTCTCTCCACTTTTATAGCTGAGGAAGTTGAAGCCCCGAGAGATTTTCCATTCCTGTTTCAGATTTAACCATCACTTTCTCCTCCCATTAGTCTTCTCTTGTTTCCCATACAGGATCAAGAATGGGGCTGGCACACAGTGTGTGCTAAGGAAACAGTGTTTGTGTTGAATTGAACCCCTACAGAACGTGGACCATTCAGAGGCACTGAGTTTGGCGTCTGGGTGATTAATTACTTTGGGTTGGCCCATTTAGCAGTGAACAGCAATGGACCGAAGAAGACTTACCAAGTGCGTAGTCTTGTTTGCCCAACTAAGTTATAAATACCATCTTATAGGAACTTATTTTGTAGCTGATAGTACTTCGAACAGTTCTAGCCACACAGTAAACCTTCATTAGAAATGCTTCAATTGGCTGACTGTCCTCAGATAGAAAACCAGATCTTGGTCTGGGTTTCATGCAGCAACTGGAGAAGTTTTGCCAAAAGAAAAGCACCAGGCTGTCCCAGACAGACACGGCTGGGCCGAGGAAGCATGTTTCACACAGCTCTATGCCTTAAACTGTCCTTGAAGAAAAATATCTGGAATCCAGTGCTACCTTTTAGATACCAAAGATTTATTTTTCAAGTGGTACAATAAAAATTGTAATATATTATTAGGTAACTTAAGGAAATAGGACACATCAAAAGGGCACAAACTTTAAGATGTTAAGTGGGGATGAATGCATTTTGGTCTGACCACAATGTATCATCTGCTCTCCTTCAGACTATTTTTTTAAAATATATGTATTTTTCTTGATTTCAGAGAAGAAGGGAAAAGGAGAGAGGAAGAGAGAAGCATCAATAAGAAAGAATCATTGTTTGGCAGCTTCATGCAAACCACACGCTGGGGATCCAGCCTGAAACCCAGGTATGTGGCCTGATCTGGAATCAAACCATGACTTCCTGGTTCATGGATCAGGTTCAGCTGTTGAGCCACATTGGCCTGAGGTGGAAGCAAGCCATCCTGAATGGGATTGCTCCTGGATTTGGGTTTATTTGTACCATGCTGTAGTCAGTTGACCCACCAACAACATAGCTTGACTATTTCTACTTTTCTTATTTTGGCCCTTATTCTACTACCCTCATTTTTAAAGGAGAGAGATCTAGTTGAAGTAGTTGCAGGATCTTACTTAATTTGAACTAGATAACCCCCCAAATGGAACTGTCTCCAAGAAGGGAACCATCTACTTATTTTGGTTATTAACCCAACCTTACTGCTGAGCATCTTTTACTATGTTCAGGAAGTAAGGGTTTAATAGGAATCAGTCAAGGAATAAAAAATACTTTATTACTAAAGATTGCAACTACTAAGAAAAAAGAAAAAAACAAACAAAAAATACAAAGATTGCAACTTCTGTCCCTTGCCCTCTTTCCCACAAAGGCGGGTGGTATCTGTCTGTGTACGTGAAAGAGCAGAGTATGAGAATGTTTACTATTGATTATTATTTTTACTACCCCACTTCTAGGACGAGAAACTTAGATATGGTTAGGAACATAAGGGAGCCCATAATCCAAGCTTGAGCATTAAAAATTGGAAATTTATTTGTGAAGTTCCACTAACTAGATTCCTTCTTATGCAGTCATTGGCTAATCATTGGTGCAGGCAGAACCATTTCCATGGGGAGAGGCAAGTAGGCCTTCAAAATTGAAGTAGGTCATCTTCAAGGGTATGCTGAGGGTCCAGCCACCTAAAAGAAGTTCCTTAATCAGTCTACTAGAGCACTTCCTTTAGTGATCTAAAACTCCTATTTTAGAAGAAATTAACTCATCAGATGTCTCCAAGAGGTCCCACCTGCTTAACTCTTCAATCTGAGATTCTGTTTCTTCTCCCCCAACCCCTCCACCCCACCCCCACCTCCCTCTGGGACACAGGCTGGATAATGAATCCTATTCTTTACTATCCATAGTTTTTTCAGTTAGTGATCACCTCAATTGGGCTCTTCTAAGTCAGGCTCCCAACTTTGTTAAGGAGATTGAAAACATGCGGAGGCCAGTCCTCTGAGCAACTGGATGTTCTGCCTCTTTTTCAGCTCCTCAAATGAAAAATCAAAGGCTCCAGGAACTAATGCAGTTAAACCTGAGAAAGGAAATGCGGATGGTGATGAGGTAAGGAAGAGAATTTGCAAATGTTCATTTGTAATCTTTCTTTGGAGTAGCTTAGAATATTTTATAAGCTGTGTCTCACAAACTTCCTGTTGAAAAGCAAAAAAAAAAACAAAAAAAAAAACGTCAAGAGTCATATAGCAAGGTTAATTGATCCAATTTTATGCAAGGTAAACAGAGACATAGAAAAGAGAAGAGATAGGACACAACAGCAATAAATCAGGGCGCAAAACCAGGGATCTTAGGGCGTGAGTGTTAAACCCCGATTTACCTAGAATTCACGGCCACTTCCTTTTTTTAAAATATATACACTGAGTGGCAAGATTATTATGACCACCTGATGTTTGTAGGCAAATTAGCTATAATTTCACATTGAAGTTGCTAGAGGGCCAGCCCATTATAAATAGGGAAGCAGGTTGTTTACCACGACAGTAGAAGTGATTTTTTTTTCTGAAGATATGGGTAAACAACACGATTTAACAGCCTTTGAACTTTGTGTGTGTGTGGGAGGGGGGAGGGACACACACATACACACACACACACACAGTGGCCAGATTATTATGATCACCTGACCTTTGTAGGCAAATTAGCTGCATCATATGGGATATGGAAGCCACAGGACTACTCGAACACCTTTGCTGTCTGCAGTTACCAGGATAAAACGTCTCCAATTTGCACAGGAACTCAAGGATCGGGCAGTCGAGCATTTGTAAAAAAGTCATGTGGCCCGATGAATCACGTTTCCAGTTGCATCATGCAGATGGCAGAGTGAGAATTTGGGGAAACAGCATGAAAGCATGCACCCCACATGCATGAGTACAACCCTTCAAGCTGGTGGGGGCAGTGTTATGGTTTGGGGCACGTTTTCCTGGCATGATTTGGGCCCTTTAATTCGTGTGGAACAATGTCTGAATAGCACAACATACCTAAGTATCGTTGCTGATCAAGTTTATCCTATCATGTTGATGGGGTATCCCAATGGAAATGGCTTCTTCCAACAAGACAATGTGCCATGCCACAGTGCTCGTATTGTGCAGGAGTGGTTTCACGAACATGAGGGAGACTTTACCTTGCTTAGGTGGCCCCCACAATCACCAGATCTCAATCCAATTGAGCATTTGTGGGACGAAGTTAAAAGAGCCATCAGGCAGCTGGTTCCACAACCATCCAATCTCACAGAACTGGACAGTGCTATTCATCAGGCATGGTGTCAGATTCCTTGCATCGCCTTTTAACATCTCGTGGAGTCAATACCAAGAAGAATTGCAGCAGTATTGAAGGCAAAAGGTGGCCCAACGAAGTACTAATGGGGTGGTCATAATAATCTGGCCACTCAGTGTGTGTGTGTGTGTGTGTGTGTGTGTGTGTGTGTGTGTGTATGTATATCTATGTATCTATATATCTATATGTATCTATATATCTCTCTCTATATCTATATATCTCTCTCTATATCTATATATATATATATCTCCCATGTTCAAAGGCTGTCAAATCGCATTGTTTACCCATATCTTCAGGGGGAAAAAATCACTTCTACTGTTGTGGTAAACAACCTGCTTCCCTATTTATACTGATCTGGCCCTCTAGCAACTTCAGTGCGAAATTATAGCTAATTTGCCTACAAACGTCAGGTAGTCATAATAATCTGGCCACTCAGTGTGTGTGTGTGTTTGTGTGTGTGTGTATATATATATATATATATATTTCAGGGAAGAAAGGAGAGGGAGAGAAACATCACTGATGAGAGGGAATCATTGACTGGCTGTCCTCTGCATGCCCTATACTGGGGATCGAGTCTGCAACCCAGGCATGTGCTCTGACCAGAAATTGAACTGTGACTTTCTGGTTCATAGGTTGGTGCTCAACCATGCTGGCTGGGCACATGGCCGCCTCTTGCAGCAAAAGTTTGGTTGCATCCCCAGGTTTATTCTATTTAAGTGATTTTTTTCAGGACAACGTTTATTTTATTGGCCAGAGATACTGTTATTCAACATAAAACTAAAACATATTCCAATTTGGACACTCTTGTGGGTTTTGTGAACTACTGGAGACTAATTTGGAACAGAGATGCACTATCTCAGAAAAATTCAGGAGTGAAAACATATTTTTTAAAATTTATTTATTTGAGAGAAAGAGAGAGAGGAAGGGAGAGAGAGAGAGAGAGAGAGAGAGAGAGAGAGAGAGAGAGAGAAACTTCAATTTGTTGTCCCAGTTATTAATTCATTCATTGGTTGATTGTTGTATATACCCTGACTGGGGATTGAACCCACGACTTTGGTGTATCCAGACAAAGCTCTAACCAACTGAGATACCCAGCCAGGGCTAAACCATCTTGCTCAGAGACCTTCCCCACTATAATTCACTTTCCCCCCATTTATTTATTTAGAAAGAGAGAGAGTGGAAGGGAGGGAGACAGGGAGGAAGAGAGAGAGAGAAACATCGATGTGAAAGAGACATTGATTGGTTGCCTGCAACCCAGGTATGTGCCCTTGACTGGGAATCAAACCCCTGACCCTTCAGTGTGTGGGTTGATGCTCTAAACACTGAGCAACATCAGCCAGGACTATAACTAATGTTTTAAAAAAACCTTTACATCTTCCCCCGAAAACAAGCCTTTACATCTTCCCCCGAAATACATTTTTCTGAGACTTCTATATGATTCTAAGTATGTATTTTATATAGCATATCTGTGAAGCAGGTTTTTCACAATATGCTTTTGTTTCGAACAAAGGGACTTCAGTTTTCCAAAAGGTAATAAAATTAAATTATTGCATCTTTGTATTTGTCCCATGTTTCACCCCACCCTCCCAAAGCGATGTGTGGAGTGACTCTGCGAGACCTCCTCCCTGTCCTTCCCAACACCCTGCAATTGCCAGCTCCTGACATTTTCTTTCTGGAGCATAATAATGGCCTGTCCTCATCCCACATCGGCCCCTTTCTTACTACTTTCCTCTTCTCTGTTCACCTGATTGCTTTATTCGCCCTTTCAAGTGCGTGTTCCCTTTCTTCTGTACCCCATCTTACCACATCACCTTCTTGGGGACGCGGCAATCTTTAGGGCCCAAATACAGGATTATGCTCCCTCCCTCTTGTTCTGATTTCTGATTTTGCTAAGCCTGAAGGAGGGAACTCAGCTTTTTTCGCTTTGGATTCTCATCCCGTTGATTTACTCATCCTTAGGTAACTTAGGGCTAAGCTTGAGACTGGGCCACTACCAGGCAGGACACTAAATCTGCCCATCACCAGCCCTACCACCAGCCAAAAAATACTAAGTGGCAGACAGAAGTCTTACCGAACATTCAGTTATTTTTGGTAACATGTTGGGAAGAATTACATGCCACAGAAACATTCAGAAATGCAAAATGTTGTTTCTCCCTTCCTCTGTGAGCCTATCGGCTCCCGGCTCAGTTGGCAGCAATCCCCAGGGCTCCTTTCATTCACAACCTTTAAGCCGTCGGTTCTCAACCTGTGGGTCGAGACCCCTTTGGGGGTCGAACGACCCTTTCACAGGGGCCGCCTAAGACCATCGGAAAACACATATATAATCGGAAAACATATATTGTTTTTGTGATTAATCACTATGCTTTAATTATGTTCAATTTGTAACAATGAAAATACAGCCTGCCTATCAGATATTTACATGACGATTCATCACAGTAGCAAAATTACAGTTATGAAGTAGCAACGAAAATAATTTTATGGTTGGGGGTCACCACACCATGAGGAACTGTATTAAAGGGTCGCGGCATTAGGAAGGTTGAGAACCCCTGCCCTAAGCTATCGCCCTTTTGTGACTTCCTTTTCTCCTTAAAGAGGTGGAAAGCAAGTTACATGTTGATTTTCACCTGATTTCACTGCCAAAGAAATGAAAAGGCAGAAGAAGGAGGTGTGATCCCATGGAGTGTCTGGTCCCCGTCTGCCCTTTAATGCTGCCTTTGTCTGCTTCACCTCCTAACAGCTTGACCTGCCCTTTCATAAAGCTGGTCCCATGTCCATGGACAAGCTTCCCGGTCAGGCTGTCTCAGAACGCAGCTCTCCACGCTGTGGCTCTCATTCCAGAAACCCGGGGTGCAAACCACGAAGTACAGTGTTCCCTTTCGTTCGTTTGAAGCAGCCGCCACATTTTAGTGAGAGTCAGGAATGGGATATTGTTTAGGGTCCTGCCGCTAGAAACCACTAATTTCGATTACTGTCTCTAGGTTTCTTATGCAGCCGGGCAATCAAAATTTGTTCCAGAGAACCTTCGGTATTACACAGTCCATCCAAAATTGGTAGGTGGAAAAGCTTTCCCCTGTGCCTACCCCCTCTCCTCCCCCCCCCCCGAGATCCCTAAGAGCAAGTCTCAGCAGTGGGGTGCAGGCTGGAGACAGAATATCCATAGGCCTTTAAGTGCTGCCACCTCTGTGACTGCACAGGCTGCCGGGTCCGGGAGGCAGAGCTGCCCTGGGACACTGGCTAGAGGCAGTGCAGAGAAAGGCCACGGCGAGGGAGGGGGAAGGTACTGGGAAGAAGGTGGTCCCTGTAGCTGAAATAGTCTTTTTAAGTTATTAATAATCAGAAGGTGTTTCCTTCTTTCCCTCTCCCTTCCTCCCTGTCCCCCTGTTGACAGAAAAGCAAATTTAGTGGAACTGCCTCTGCCCCCACCCACATCTTAAGTGACATGCTGTCTTTTGTGACTGCTTTTCCTTTTAAAACGTTGTGCTTATTATGCATGGTAATGCGGTTGTGCC
Organism: Myotis nattereri; assembly: GCF_964212035.1. Taxonomy (NCBI): domain Eukaryota; kingdom Metazoa; phylum Chordata; class Mammalia; order Chiroptera; family Vespertilionidae; genus Myotis; species Myotis nattereri. The sequence continues at coordinate 22,571,061 of NC_138086.1, read as the reverse complement.
TGTGGGAAAACGTTCGTGAGTGAGAATGTTGGTGTCGCCCCCACCCTCCAAACTCCTTGACAGGAGATTGGGTCCCTGGCAGTTTCTAGCCTCTGCCTCTCAGAGAGCTAGAGAAGACCAGCGAGATCTCACGGAGAAACCTCTCTGCCCCATTGTATTGAACAGATTCTGTTACACCCTTTCAGAAGAATTAAGTCGTCTTTCTTGATTGCGGAAAGCTTTCCATGTCATTTCCGCAGCCCCTCAGGCAATGTGTGGGGAATACTCTGAGGGCAGAAAGGGCCAGTGAGCGCCAGACGTTTTCTGATAAACTTACTTCAGAGCAGATTTGTCCAGCCCCTGTCCAGCCTCTGTCCCTACCCTACAGAGGCAGAAGATTAGCCAATGGATTTATTAATCTTCTCTTGATCTAATCCCTTTGTCTCTCTGGAAACCTTTCTGTCCGTCTGCTCAGAGCCGGTACTATGAGCCTTTGAAGCCCACCACACTGCAGAAATGTGTGACTCGAAACAGGAAAATGTTAAGCTTCATGCTCAAAGTCGCAGAGTATGATCAAGATAAGACCATACTTATAATGACCAACAACCCACTTCCCTCAATAGAGCAACAAGGAAAGGACACCGAACCACATTACTTTTCCAAGGAGGTACTGCTCAAGGTAATGGCACCTGCAGAAGTTTCCTGGCACCCTAAGTAAGGGCCCTGGAGAATGAGGCATTAGCTTGAAGAAGGAAGCTAACGTCACATGGCATTCAGGAGCCAACCTCTTCCCTCTAATTCTTTGCCATGTGCTGCACCAAACAGAATCTGTAGTGCCTGGAAATACTGAGAGAAAGAGCTGGACAAGTTTGGGTCATGAAACTTTATTGCACAGAGAAAGGAGAGTCTTAATTTGAGATTGTTTCTCCTTAGCCAAAGATACTTAGTTTGTCGTTAACAAAGTGTAAATTAGCCATTGGCTTTCAAGTTGAATATAAAATAGCAAAGGATAAACTGAAAAATGAAGACTAAGGAACAGGAATGAGTACCTAAATGGGAAAGGAGTAAAGGGTCATACTTTTTACCTGTTGCTTGTGGGTGTCAGGAGAAGGGAAGAGGAACAGAGCAGGGAATTCACTATCACAGTATCCAGACATTTGGGACTCTCTTATATACTAAAAAAGTTCAAATCCAATCTGGTAACCAATCAGTGAACATACACTAATCTAAGAACTAAAATATAAAGATGATTACTAGTATAGGGCAGTTTCTATCTTGAAGGAACTTGGAGTCTCACAGGAGAGACAGATCAGTAAATGAGTCATTATAATATACCAAGATACATGAATCATAAGAGAATATACAAGCTACAGAACTCACAGTAGTTCTGTTGAGAGAAAAGGAGTAATCAGAGAGGCTTTACAGAAGAGATGACCCCTGACAAAGACCAGGAGAATATTCCAATCAGAGGGGAGGGCAAAGCCATGGAGACATGAGCAAGCGAGGCACATTTAGGGAGTTGTAAGAGAGTAAATGGCAGAGATAAAAGGATATAATCAAATATCCTTTTTTTTTTTTTGAGATTGGGAGAAAGAGACAAAAATCAGAAAAATTAGTTATGATGTTACTACAATCATCAAGGTAAGAGATGCTGAGGATTTGAACTAAATCAATAGCAGAAGAAGTGAAGAAAATCAGTTTAAGGAATCAGGATCTAACAAAGATCTTGATAGCCCTGCCTAGGTAGCTCAGTTGGTTAGAGTGTCCCAATATACCAAGGTTGTGGGTTCGGTCCCATGTCAGGGCACATACAAGAAGCAACCAATGAATTCATAAATAAGTGGAACAACAAATCAATGTCTTTCTTTCTCTAAAGTCAATTAATAAAAACAAATCTTGATAGTCTTGAGAGAGGGCCTAATAGAACAAGAAGAAATTAAATGAAATAAATGAAAGTACAAACAAAAGAATATAGTTAAATTTGAAGCTGGGGGTGGAATTACTCAAGACAAATTCTTATAATAGAGTGTAGTGAATGTGGAATTAGTATTTCCTTAGTTGCTACATGAATGTCAGTGAGAGATTTCTTTTCAAATAGAAGATAAAATACTAGTATCCAAAGTTATATGCTGACAAAGGAGTTAATTAACTAATATCTTGCCTATGGTGTCTCTTGCTCTTTTTAAAATTATTTATTTATTTATTTATTTTTAAATTATCAGGAATCAAACCCACCACCTTTGTTGTGGCCCCACCCCATAACAAAGAAACAGAATTTCCGGAGGATGAGGCCCAGAAATCAGGAATTTAAAAAGATTCCCAGGTGATTCTAATGTGCAGCCAAGGTTGAGAACCACTGCCCTAAGAGGTCTTATTTTGTGTAACTAGACTTGGTCCTCTACTCCTAGCTAGGACCAGAAAAGCACACCAGACGCAGGAAATTAAAATTCATAATAGTGACCTGTGGTGGTCACTACCAAAAAAAAAAAATCAACCAAAAATGAAACCAACCAACTTACCAACAACCCAAATCCCTCAGTTATTCAGATTCTTGTTTACAGGCATCTGAACTAGAAAAGGAAAATATTGAGGCAGTGGGAATGGAAGCTGAAAGGACATAGAGAAGCCATAAAGAAGATAGTCTAGCCCAGCCAGCATGGCTCAGTGATTGAGTGTTGACCTATGAACCAGGAGATCACAGTTCGATTATATTCCCAGTCAGGGCACATGCCCGAATTGTGGGCTCAATCCTCAGTGGGGAACATGCAGGAGGAAACCAGTCAATGATACTCTGTCATCATTGATGTTTCTCTCCCTCTCGCTCTCTCTCTCTCTCTCTCTCTCTCACCCTCTCCCTCTCTAAAATCAATTTAAAAAAATTAAAGCCCTAGCCAGTTTGGCTCAGTGGATAGAGTGCCGGCCTGCTGACTGAAGGGTCCCGGGTTTGATTCTAGTCAAGGGCATGTGCCTGGGTTGCAGGCTTGATCCCCAGTAGGGGTTGTGCAGGAGGCAGCCAATCAATGATTCTCTTTCATCATTGATGTTTCTATTTCTCTTTCCCTCTCCCTTCCTCTCTGAAATCAATAAAAATACATTTTAAACAATTAAAAAATAAAGAAGATAGTATAGAGACAATAAGAATAGAAAAGGGGCAGGTTGAAATCATAGGGGAATATAAATGAACTAGAGGCCTGGTGCACAAAATTTGTGCATGGGTAGGGTCCCTAGGCCTGGTCAGAGATCAGGGCTGATTGGGGCCTTCCAGCTGCTGGCTGGGGCCTTCCTTCCCTGGCTGCCAGCTGGGGCCTTCCTTCATTCCGTGCCGCCCCCTGGTGGTCAGCACATGTCATAGCGAGTGATCTGATCGAACTCCCGGTCATCCGGTTGAACTCCCAAGGGGGCAATTTGCATATTAGGCTTATATTATATATATAGAAGCTATAGATAGAAAAATGGTATAAAGGTATAAGGGTAAGGAGTGAACAGAGAGGAGGAAGCAGGCAGGAAGAAGTAGGAAAGACATTAATAATATGATGTAGAATCAAGATACATAAACTCAATGCAGTGGTGTTACTTAACTAGTGCTATCTTGGATTCAAAATAACTTCTTAATTCTTGTTTTTCTGCTATGAGATCTAACTCTGTTCAGGTTCTGCTCTTTTTGTGGCCAAATTGTTAGCTATGTCTTTACTTCCTAGGCACATGTGCTCTTACAATAAAACTCCTATTAGGCGAGGTAACTTGGATGGATGGATGCCTGTTCCTCAAAAGATGGTATTTGAGAACTAGAGGCCCGGTGCATGAAATTTGTGCACGGATGTGGTCCCTAGACCTGACCGGCAATCAAAGCATGAGTGTCTGGCGTGGAAGGGCAGGACCCAGCTGACCTCTGGGCCCTGGGCAGCATCTCGGCCCCTGGGTGCTCCCCTCTGCCTGAGTCATCAAGCCCCTGCCCGGCCCTCTCAGTGCCTGGGAGCTAGGTGGCAGCCCCGCCCCCTGCTGCGGCTGATCGCTGTCTGTGAGGTGATCAGTGGGGCGATCAGGCCCCTGCCCAGCTCCCTCAGTGCCTGGAAGCCAGGTAGTGGCCCAGCCCCCGCCCCACCACCGTTGTTCACTGTCTGCAGGTTGACTGGCAGGGCGATCAGGCCCCGCTCACACCCACCTTAGCCTGGCGCTGCCTGATCACCTGCTCCACCATCCTGCCGCAGTCCTGCTCTCATCAGGGCCCATCAGGGCCGGTAGCACCTCCACTGCCGCCTGCTGCCAGCACCACATTGCTAACACCCGCTATGTTCCTTGCTGCCCCCTGATGGTCAGCGCATATCATAGCAAGCGATTGAACTCCCCATAGAACTCCTGGTCAAGAGGACAATTTGTGTATTAGCCTTTTATTATATAGGACTAGAGGCCCGGTGCACAAAAATGTGTGCACTCAGGGGGGAGGGGTGGGTCCCTCAGCCCGGCCTGTGCCCTCTCGCAGTCTGGGACCCCTCGGGAGATAACGACCTGCTGGCTTAGGCCTGCTCCCGGGTGGCAGAAGGCAGGCCCAATCCCTAGGTGCAGCCCCTGGTCGGGCTCAGAGCAGGGCCAATTGGGGAGTTGGGGCGCCACCCCCTGTCATGCACAGAGCAGGGCAGATCGGGAGGTTGCGATGCCACCCTCAGTCATGCTCAGGGTAGGACCTATTGGGGAGTTGGGGCACCGCCCCCTATCACACTCAAGGCAGGGTCGATGGGGAGGTTGCGGTGCTACCCCCTGTCACACACAGAGCAGAGCCGATCAGGGGGTTGGGGAGCTCCCCCCTGTCACTCACAGAGTAGGGCCAATAGGGGAGTTGGCGCACCACCCCCTGTCACATACAGAGCAGCAGGGCCAATCAGGGGGTTGGGGCGCCGCCACTGTCACACTCAGGGCAGGGCCGATGGGGAGGTTATGGCTCTACCCCATCACATACAGAGCAGGGCCCGTGGGGTGGGGGGGTTGGGGCGCCACACCCTGTCACACACACAGCCACAGGGCGATCAGAGGTTGGGGAGCTCCCCCCTATCAGGCACAGAGCAGGGCGGATCAGGGGGTTGGGGCGCCTTCCCCTGTCACAAACAGAGCAGGGCCAATAGGGAGGTTGTGGCCCCGCCCCCTGTCACACAGAGCCGCAGGGTGATCTGGAGGTTTGGGCACTCCCCCCTGTCACGCTGATCCCGGTGCCGGGAGGCCTCTCAGCTCCGCTGATCCCGGTGCTGGGAGGCATATTACCCTTTCACTGTATAGAATAGAGGCCTGGTGCATGGGTGGGGGCTGCCTGGTTTGCCCTGAAGGGTGTCCTGGATATGGGTGGGGGTCCCCACTGGGGTGCCTGGCCAGCCTGGATGAGGGGATGATGGCTGTTTGCAGCTGGTCATACACTCTTCAGGGTGGGGGTCCCCACTGGGGTGCCTGGCCAGTCTGGGTGAGGGGCTGAGGGCTGTTTTCAGGCTGGGACTGAAGCTCCCAACTGATCCTTTTTTTCATATATATATATATATATATATATATATATATATTTTTTTTTTTTTTAATTCTGGGCCAGCCTTAGCTCTGAGGCTTGGCTCCAGCTCTGAGGCCTCAGCTGCTGAAAGCAGGTATCTGGTTTGTTTAGGTTCTATAATCGAAACTCTGTATCAACTCCAGCTCTGAGATCCCAGCCGGCTAAAAGCTGGTTTCTGGGGTTTTGTTTAGCTTCTATATTTGTTACAATGTTTCTTAAACTGCAAGCTCAGAGGCCGGCAAGGCAGGCGGGGAACGTTGGAGTCCTCCGTCACTGAAGCCAGCAAGCCTCATGTTCAGTTTAAGCTGCCTGGCTGCCGGCCGCCATCTTGGCTGGCAGTTAATTTGCATATCTCCCTGATTAGCCAATGGGAAGGGTAGCGGTCATACGCCAATTACCATGTTTCTCTTTTATTAGATAGGATGAGTACAGAATTAAAAGGCCATATTCAGCAGCATGTATTTTTTTTAAAAAAAGAGGTTTTAAAATTCTGAAAGAAAAAGCTCAATATATATCAATTAAGTAGTTTGGTCATTCATTCACTTTTTCATTCATTCAACAAATATTTGTTGAACACCTACTATGTGCCAAGCACTGTTATGGGTAATAAGGATATATCGGTGACTAAAGTAAAGTTCACCCAAATGAAGTTTAATTCTAGTGAGGTAGACACACAGATCATAAGCAATCATACGGTTAATGTAAACATGTGATAAATGCCAAGACAAAGCAGGATAAAGGAATTGAGCAGGATGGGTGTGAGTGGTGATTTTAGATAGTGTAGTTTAGATAGTAATTTGAATAGTAGGCTCTTAGAAGAGTTGATGACATCTTACACTTTATTGGGGTGATGGGACATGTCCTGCAATTGTGATATCTCATATTGTTTTCATTTCAGATTGCTGCACATTGGGAAGAATATTAATTGTAACTTTCTCAAATGAGTTATAATGAGATAAATCAGGAGAGTAGGAACCCCAAGCCATGTCATATAAAGAAAATTTCAAAATATTGGCAATGTTGAGCCTGAATGAGACAGAGAGATAGCTTAGGAGAAACTTGATGGATTTTTTCAAATTCTTTAAGAACTCTGTGGAAGAGACACTGCATTTGTTCTATTAGGACTATAAGTTAGAAGTTACAGCTATCAGCTAATCAAAGATGAAATAGGTTGGGTTTTTAAAAAATATATTTTTATTGATTTCAGAGAGGAAGGAAGACGGGGAGAGAGATAGAAACATCAATGATTAGAAAGAATCATTGATCGGCTGCCTCCTGCATGCCCCTACTGGGGATCAAGCCCACAATCCAGGCATGTGCCCTGGCCAGGAATCAAACCATGACCTCCTGGTTCATAGGTTGATGCTCAACCATTGAGCCATAACTAGCAGGCTAGGTTGGTGTTTTAGGTATAGGAAGATTGACCATTTGATAGAGATAGTGTGTAGGTGAAATGAGTGTCAGATAAATGGTTAGACCAGATGACTTTTACTATCCTTTCTGAAAGTCTTTGACTCCGTGACCTCTAAGAATGACATTATTACATCACAAAACATTGCATTTGGTGGCCTCTTCACTTCAGAGAATAGAATGTGAATGAGGTAGCCATTTCTGAGAAAGGAAGGTAGAGTCCTATGAATTTTTCCCCCAACTTATTATCAAATGTTTGATTTACTAAGCAATTCACTAATTGAATCCTTCTCAAAACTGGGTAAATTCTTCCACTGCTCTCTTCAAAGGGTCAGGGGGCAAGTTCAATCAAGTACTAAGGAAACTGGCAAAGCGTTGGACAAGTCATCTGGCAAGGAAATAAACATGCGTTAGCCCACTCAGAACTGCTTCTTCATTTTTTGGTTTCTGAGTGCCTGCTTCCTTCTCTGACAGGTTTGGTCAGATTGTGTTGGGGGACTGGAACTTAGTCCCAGAACTTTAAGTCCCAAGGTCCTTGGTTGACTCCCTTACTCTCCTTTCCTCTGCTGCAGGAAATTTATCAGCACAAACCCACTGAGACCTACGTACCCCCATTGCCTCAGAAAAAAAGGTTAATGCCTAAGCTGAAGCCAGTCTTCCCTGTGACGCTGTTGAAGGATGCAAAATCCAAACAAGAACAACTGTTTAGGTGAAGTCCTGGCTGCTGCTGTTCTCTTTTTCTTTCCCATCACTTCCTTATTCATGTTACCATGTCTTTTCAATACAATTTAATACTTTTTGCTTGTTAGGGTATAGAAAGGTACAACTGTATGTTAATAACACACAATCCCCAGTATCTTTTACACCCTAAGAGAAACTCCTTCAGAGCTAAGATTTTTCACTAAGAAGGATTTTCAAGAGTGAAGAAAAAAATAGCCAAAGGTCTATGATTTGAGGAAACAGGAAAAAATCTGCTCCCACCCCCCTCAGTGCATGATAAGGGCTATAGCATAGGAACACTGTGCTATGAGATTTTATTTGAAACTAGTTCTATGAGCAACCTATATCCCGTTTGGAGAGGAGAGAGGAGATTCTGAGCTTCCTTAGAAGGTTTACAGGCTAGGTTCTAGAAGCCTCCCTTTCATGAACAGTAGTCCTACTCTGTACCAAGGTACACCTGTCGTCGCCTTCTCTCCTCCCCTGGAATCTGTGAGCGTAGTGACTGGTTCCACTAACACCCAACCCTGGAATTTACTAAATGAGCTTTCTTTGTTAAGGTTTTCCACCAAGAATGATTTCAAGAGTGAAGGGAAGTATTCAACCGTCTGCAGTTTGAGGGAGCAGAAAAATATGTTTCCTCAGCTCACCTTTGCTCAAGTCGATGGAAGAGATAAGAAAGATGGTAAGCACCTCTCTTTCAAAGCAGTGGCCTACAGGACTGAGATGTGGGCAGGAGGGGCAACCTATGAAGATGAGATTTAAGGGCAAATCGCCATCTCTCATGGAGGTTCTGGAGACTATTTTTCGTTGTAGCACAGAAGCTAAGAACTGATAGAGGCTCAAGGGGTGCTAGGTTTTGAATTCTGCTTAAATCTTCAAATTTCAAGATGCCATAGCACAGTGCTTCCCAAACTGCCTCACCTACCGCTTTAAAAGTTCTGGTATATAAGTTATTTCCCCTATTATTTATTTAATGATTTTTTTCTTGTCCTAATTAATACCATATCATTAACATGGGTTTGATATACTAATTACATAGGTTTTTTCCCCTGACATTTAATCAAATTCATAATAATTAAAATTTTAAATGTTTATGTATCACCTAAAACTACCCAGCAGTATACATATCACACGTGAGAAAAACTGTTCTAGAAGGGCCAAAGGATAAGTCAGTCTGTCAGTCTCAGAGGTCCAGGAGTGTCTTCCCGAATGAGGCAGGACATTGGGGGGGGGGGGGGGGGGAGGGGAGGTTGAGATAAGGTTGCATGGAATGGAAGAAGGTATAATGAGAATGCTCCTTACAAATGATCATTCATTTAAGAACGTTTATTTGGGCCGTTATGAAGGGCCTGGGTTATATGAAGGGCTTGGGTTTTCTCCACTAGGCAGCTGGGATCCATTGAAGAATTTCAGAGCACTCAATAGACAGTTGAGACTCAAAACCAACACACTTCGGGAAAAGGCTAAGAGGTATAAGAATATACAAGTGACTGTACCTTATAAGAATTACATGAATATCAATGTGGTTGTGGATGGAATCATTTGAGAGGGGCAAGGCTAAACGGGGAAGACCCTAAACGGGCAGTGCTTTAAACTGGGTTTTGAGGAAGGTAAGGAATCCAGAGCTATAAACAAGGTCGGGAACGGTAGTCCGTGCTCTTACTAAGAGTAAAGACCACTTGACTCTCCCTCCCAGTGGGTCGATGTCATGCCTCATGTTCAGTGTCCTTCTGGACCCTCGGGAGAGCCACACTCATAAGGTACCCCGTGTTTTGTTGCAGTCTCCAAGAAGTCGGAAAGGGCCATGCCGACCGGGAAGAAGGAATGGGAGCCGCTAACCCTTGCATCGCTCCTGAACATGAAGCCCACCAAAACCGCGCCCGGGCAAAGTGCCTTCCGCAACGGGAGGGTCAAGCAGTGGTTTCTAAACAAGACCTTGGTCATTACGTAAAAATAAACCCTTCGGGCCGATAGGCCAGAGAAGACGCTGTCCAGGGCATGTCAACCCAATAAAACCACATGCTGCCCACTGCAGGCATGGGCTGCCTCGTCGCTGAAAGGTGGGCCGGGGGTTCCGACCCGTCGCTGCAGCAGCGATCACCACGCGGCCGGGACCCGGCGCCTGGCCCCGCCCCCGCCGGCTGGGGGAAGACGAGAGGGCGTGGCCACGGCCCCAGGGGACCCGAGCGGTCGCGACAGCCGGGGAGGGCGGGCCTTCTCCCCGAGTGACGCGTCGGCGGCCCAACCCGCGCCAGAGCGCGGGGCCCGCCTTCCTGCAGCCTCTTCCGCTCGGCTGCGGCGCCTGGGAAGGTTGCGGTGGGTCTGGGCGCTGGGAAGTCGTCCAAGATGCTTAAAAAATTCGACAAGAAGGACGAGGAGTCTGGTACGCGCTGGGCTTCTCACGCCCACCCCCCGCCGCGGGGGGTCCCTTCCCCCGCCCGCCCGTCGCACCTGCTCGGGGGACTGCAGACTGGGGGCGTGGGCGCCGGTGTGCCGGGGGCCGTTCCAGCGGGGCCGGCCCCTAGCCCCTCCCCCGGCGCCGGACCCTCCCCCAGCCCGGCCGCGCAGGCGCCCCCGCGCCGCACCAGCCCGCTCGGCGGCCCCGCCCACGCCCCCTCCCCTCCGCCCCGCCCCCGCCCCCTCCCCTCCTCCGGGCGCCGCCGCTCGCAGCCGGCTCCGCCCCGCCCGCCTAGGGTGGGCTGCTCGCTGCGGCGGCGGGAGCCGGGGAGGTGGCGGAGGAAGGGAATGTGTGTGCAAGAGTAAGAGGCGAGGGGTGCTGGGCGTGCGAGGCCCAGAGCGAGTCTCGGGTCCCCCGGAGCGTGTGTGTGTGTGTGTGTGTGTGTGTGAACTTGGAGGTGCCTTGAGCCTCACATTCTTCCCGGGGGTCTTTACACGGTCTGCTTCCCAGAGGTCCTACCTGGCGCATGGTACATGGACCTTTTCCTGAGTCCCAAAGTGAGTTGGCGCTGATAGCTTGGCCCCGAGCAGAAGAGGGAGATAACTAAGCCACCTTACAAACAAACAAAACAAAACTCGGTGTTTGATAGCTGCTCTCATAGAGGGTTGGGTTAGTGAAACCTCCACGGCCCCTTCCACCTTTCAGTGTATATGATGATCTGCTAGACTCTTCTTTTCTGCCTCACAGTGAATGTTAGAAACACACAAAGTTGTGCTCGCCTTTAGGGCACGCCAAAGGGCCCAACCATGATCTCATTCATCTTGGTCGTGTGGACATGACAGATACTTGTATAATATTCATATAAGAAGCGGGCAGGGCAAAGAAGACACTCATTTTGGGCAGGGTTCCTGCAGAAGTACAAGGTCTTACAAGAAAGCAATGACAGGCGGCGTTTCCGAATAAAAATGATTATATTTAGTTTATATGCATAGTAGTGATGATGATCACTGTGATATAGCCAAGTGGTCGCTACCAAACATTCAGTATCCGGTAGAAAGTAAGTTTGTGCAGGGCAGCTATTAAAGATATGTTTTGTTTTATGCTGTAGGTAGTGGCTCCAACCCTTTTCGGCATCTGGAGAAGAGTACTGTCTTACAGGAGGTATGGCTTGGAAATACATGGTGTTTCTTCTTTTCCATTCCATTTTAGAATGGTGGGCAGAGAGCCCCTGGAATGCTGAGATCCAAAATAAGAATTAAGGAATATAACTGAGTTCAGAGAATATAGACTTGGGGGAAAAGGAAAAGGGTTTGCTTGTCAGAGGAGAAAGAAATGCGAAAAACATTCAGACTGTGCTACATGTTGAGAATTATGTATTTAATCCTCATGGAGGATGTGTCCATTGATTTTTAGAGAAAGAAAGAGAGAAGCATTGATCTGAGAAACATCGATCGGTTGCCTCCCGTACAGGCCCCACTGGGAATTGGAAACCACAGCATTTTGGTGTACAGGATAACACGCCAACCAACTTAGCCACCTGGCCTGGGCCACATGTTGAGAATTTTAAATAAAATGCCAGAAGAGGTGTGTAGTAAAAGGTTATTGAAGGAAGTTATAGATATTAAACTCATTATATTCAGGTGATGTCAATAAATATTGTGATTCTTAACAGAGATTACAAAGTTGAAGCAGAATATCTAAGGGAAAGACAGTATAAAATGGGAAATCAAGGTCACATTTAATAAGTTATCATATCATTATAAATGGAAAACTATAGTTAGTTAACATTACTTGTATATTGTTATGAATATACATAATAGTCTTTATTTTATTAAGGTTGATTTTCTGTAATCTGAGATAGAAAAAGTAAAAGATATATATAACAATGATTTCTTTTGTTTCCAGGCTCGTCTATTCAATGAAACACCCATCAATCCAAGAAGATGTTTGCATATTCTTACAAAGATTATCTACTTACTGAACCAGGTAAATTATTTTAGTTTTTTCAGAGTCGTGGCCTGGAATAGAAATACATAACATGTAGTAAAGTACTTTCTGGTAAGTATAATTATTTTTTAAAAACTCACTTATTTAAAAAAATGAACAATGTTTGATTAATAGAATAATATGTAAAACTTCTTGAGGACAAGGTCTGTGACATACTTTTATGCATGAAGTACTAAATCAGCAAAGCACATAGTAGATGCTCAACATTGATTTGAATTTAACAAGTGTTAGTTAATGTTAAAACATGTTGTTTAGAATGGTTCAGAGGTCTTTATGTCCCTCTAAAAATATAGTGCAGAACCTTAGACATATTCTAGATAGATATTGTACCCTTTTTGGGGTCTGGGTGGGTATATAGTGATGTTTTAAAGCTTTACATTTAATATTCAAATTTTATATTTATTATCCCTACTCCACCATTACAATTATGTGATTCTTCCTTAATGTCCTTTTCTATAAATGGGGATTACAATAATATCTGTTTTATGAAGTGGTAGTGATTAACTGAGATAATAAGTATAAAGCATTGAGAATAGTCCTGGATACATAGTAAGCATTCAGGAATAGTTTTCATTCAGTCATTCAGCAAATGTTTATTACTAATCTGCTGTCCTAGGCACTGTTTTAGACACTGGGATATAACTGACAAAACCAACAAAAATATTTGCCCTAAATGAAATAACTTCTATTTGCCATTATTATTACTAATTTAAATTTTAAATGTTTTTTTTTTTTTTCTTGTTGACTTAAAACATTTCATAAAATTTCAGGGCCTTAGAAAATGTGATTTTGTTTCTTACACACACACACACATACACACACACATACACACACACCCTCACACTCTCAGATGGTTTATATATGGTGCTAAGAAGACTGTGGTTTCCAATTCAATTCCATGAGAATATTTTATCTTTACTATGCTTCATGACTGACGACTTCATCTAGAGACATAATAAAGTTTTGTATGCACATGGAGATTGAGCAATGAGTACATACTTTTGTTGTTGTTGTTAATCCTCACCTGAAGATATTTTTTCCATTTATTGTAGAGAGAGTGGAAGCGAAGATATTATTTTCCATTGATTTTTTTTTTTTTTTTAGAGAGAGTGGAAGGGAAGGGAAAGAAAGGGGTGGGTGGGGGAGAGAGAGTGAGAGAGACATTGATGTGAGAGAGACATTGATTGGTTGCCCCCTGCATACGCCCCGGCTGGGGCCAGGGATGAAACCCGCAACTCAGATACCTGCTCTTGACTGAGAATCAAACCCAGGACCCCTTGGTATGCGTGCTGACCCACTAACCACTGAGTCAAACCAGCCAGGGCCAAGTAGATACTTTTAAATAAAGTTCACAAAGCCATATCCCTCTGTGGTATCATATTGGAAACATTTAAGGCACAGTTAGTTTGATTTAACTTTTTATAACACACGTTGTGTCCAAGTTACCTGAACCCATTATATAAGCAGAGCTTTGAGTAGTTGTTGTTGGTTCAGAGTAGCATATACCTTTGTATTGGCCAATAGCTCTTTGATGGGCAACTCATGTTGAAACATTTAATTATCTTGATAAGGAACTTACCAAGCACAGGCTGATACATAAACAGGTTTGGGAGTCTTAGTTTTTTCTTTTGCCTAGATCTTGGGGGAGCTTGGTGGAAAAATTCTTTTGAATTTCTACCAGAGTTAACATATTTATATGTTTTCTGAGTTTCAAGTCAAGTAGGCACTCAAGTTTTACCAATATGACTGAAAAGTGCCTGGCCTTCTAGGTATTCAGGAAGCAGGTATGAAAGTAAGAGGGAAAATCCTTTACTCATGAGCAAGTTGGATATTCTGATTAAAGCGATTGTAAACTATTATACTTCATCTTTCATCCGAAGCTTTCAAAGTGTTTCATCAAAATAGGCTTATTCTTAGACTCATGACAAATAGAGTGAAGATTACTTATATTCTGTGTAAAATTCAATGTTCTGAAAGTGATTGGGCCTGACATTTTATCGGATGGCTTTAATGAAGATATTACATTGACATGGTAATGTTTCAGGTACCCTGTGATCTGCAGTGTTTTGACTATAAGTGAAATAGGTTATTTAATACCTTGTTACACACAAAAAATGTGGTTCTCTTTTATTTTTTTAAATATGTTTTTATTGATTTCAGAGAGGACAAGAGAGGGAGAGGGAGAGATAGAAACATCAATGATGAGAGAGAACCATTGATTGGCTGCCTCCTGCATGCCCTCCACTGGGGATTGAGCCCGCAACCTGGGTATATGCCCTTGAGCAGAATTGAACCCAGGACCCTTCAGTCCGCAGGCTGATGCTCTATCCACTGAGCCAAACTAGCTAGGGCCCTAATAGTTTTTCACAGTTCAATATTTATTATGTTCCAATGAGAATGACAGGCTTTGTGATGGGCATTGGATTATAGAAAGGTATTGGGTATGATCTCTGCTTGTAGGAAGTGTAATAATAACATTGCAATCTGATTAGGGACTCAACTTGCCATCATCTCTACCTCCTTGTAAATCACAGTTCTTCAGGGATATTAAAACAGTTCCTGCTGTAAAGTTAGAGACCACTATTCTAGAACTTTTATAGCACGCTGTGTGGTACTGAATTATTTTAAGTAAGGAGCAGATCAATGGCTATGTCAGAAAAAGCAAAAAGGCCACTGTTTACAAACAGATTTTTTTTCCTGCATTCTAAAAGAATTTTGCAGAAATAAAGAGAAAAATCCTTAATTATTGTTTTCAATTTTACTTAGGGGGAACACTTTGGAACTGTAGAAGCCACAGAAGCCTTCTTTGCCATGACTCGATTGTTTCAGTCTAATGATGTAAGTCCTTTTATTTTTATCCCTTTAGGCTGAAAAAGCTGCTTTTATTTGTATTCCTTGGGGAACTCAGAGTGCTCCAAATTAGGGAAGGTTGCTTGAAATGTTTAAAATTACTTTAAAATTGTTTATTTTCCTAAAATGTTCATGAAAGGACCTATGAAAATGGAAGAATGAAGTCTATAGTATAAAGCTGCTCACCCACGGGTCTACCATGCAGTCATAAAGGCTGTCACTACCCAGCTTCTGGCATGACACTGCCGAAGTGAACTGACTGGCATGGGAGTCAGACACAGAGCTTCCACAGCTCTGCATTCTCAGTCAAGTTTCTGGTGGGTCTGGGGTTGCCGTTGGTTAGCAAGGCTGGCAGTTGAGAAGAGCTGGGTGCAGAGTGGGAAAGAGGATATGGAGTGGGCGGGAAGAAGAGTGAGGACAAACGAGAGCTGCCAGAGCCTCCTCGTCTGTCTCATTACCTTAGACCACCCGACTTTCAGAGCACAGTGGCTGCTGCTCTCCTCCTGTCTTCTGTGGCACGTATTTCTCTTTGCCCAGCTCTAGCGCAGAACCATACAGGGAAGGGGATTCTGGAATATGTACTTTCCACCTTTCTGGTGACATAAGTTGTCCAAATCTTGGCAGTCCATTTGGGAGGTATTGCATATCATCACTGGCCACGTTTTTTGTCTGACCCCCCAGGGCCTTCTGGGATTTGAGGCTGGTTGTATGTCTGGATGATGAGAAGTTTTGGGGTGGGTCCTCCGGAACACCCGCAGTCCCTTGTAAGGCAACTATCTCAGGGGAGGCCATTACACATTCTTCAGGCAAAGGGAGATGATTTTCCTCAGACAGAGGATGGAGAACTACTTGCACTTGCAAAGGAGGCTTGGTGGAATTTAAGGGTTCAAGGTACTCAACTGCATCAGAGTCTGCCCATATATCTCCATTCCAATTTTCAGGGCCCCAACTCCTTCCCAGTCAAGGTCCTAACTTTTTTTTTTTTTAATATATTTTATTGATTTTTCATAGAGAGGAAGGGAGAGGGATAGACAGTTAGAAACATCGATGAGAGAGAAACATCGGCCAGCTGCCTCCTGCACACCTCCCTACTGGGGATGTGCCCGCAACCAAGGTACATGCCCTTGACCGGAATCGAACCTGGGACCTTTCAGTCCGCAGGCCAACGCTCTACTCACTGAGCCAAACCGGTTTGGCTCAAGGTCCTAACATTAACATAAGATGCCCTACAAGGGTGTGAATTGAATTTGCATTGTAATTTGGCCTGCAGAGTATGCCTTTCAGCAATCTCAGCCCTGTGTCCATATGACATAGGTTTCTTATTAAAGCAACATAGAACATTTCTAGTCACTTACCCAGACCTTGAGCTGTGAATTTAAAACTCTGAGCTCATTTTCTTTTACCAAGTTCTTCAGTGTTCTTAGAAGCAACTAACCCATTATACAACTCATTTTTACAAAAATGTTCTATGGCAACAACTACTGGGTCAAAGCCTTGTCTTTTATAGGTTCCTTGTTATGCTTATCTGAGGTGGTAATTTAAGTATTTTGCCACTGCATGCCATAGACTGCTAGTGTCCCCTTTACCACTGGAAACAGGGTCATTAATGGCTTTTATCAACTCAGAGAAGCAATTTAAGGTTCATATCCTTAAGGTCCTATTTCCCTTTAACCACTCCCTGTACCAAAAATTCAGTGTTTAATCAGGAAAGCAGAACTACCGTGACTATTATAGAACTAGTGGCCTGGTGCACAGGGCAGTGGGGGGGCGGGGGTTGTCCCTCAGCCTGGCCTGCACCCTCTCCAATCTGGGACCCTCGGGAGATGTCCGACTGCCGGTTTAGGACATCCCTCTCGCAATCCAGGACCGCTGGCTCCTAACCGCTCACCTGCCTGCTGGCCTGCTTGCCCCCAACTGCCCCCCATCACCAGTCTGCTCACCCCCAACTGCCCTCCCCCTGCCAGACTGATTGCCCCCAACTGCCCCCCCTTGCTGGCCTGCTTGCCCCCACTGCCCCCCCACCAGCCTGCTCGCCCCCAACTGCCCCCCCCCCCCGCTGGCCTGATCGCCCCCAGCTTTCCCCCTGCCAGCCTACTTGCTCCCAGTTGCCCCCCTGCCAGCCTGCTTGCCCCCAACTGCTCCCCCTGCTGGCCTGCTCACCTCCAACTGCCCTCCCCTCCTGGCCTGATGGCTCCTAACCGCCTCTGCCTAGGCCCTGCCACCATGGCTTTGTCTGGAAGGACATCTGGAAGGTCTCCTGGAAGCTCTCCCGGTCTAATCAGCATATTACCCTTTTTTTAGTATAGATTGTTATTAGAGGAACTAGAGGCCTGGTGCACAAAAATGTGTGCACTTGGGGGGAAGGGGGTGTCCCTCAGCCTGGCCTGTGCCGTCTCGCAGTCTGGGACCCCTCGGGAGATAACGCCCTGCTGGCTTAGGCCTGCTCCCGGGTGGCAAAGGGCAGGCCCAATCCCTAGGTGCAGCCCCTGGTTGGGCTCAGAGCAGGGCCGATTGGGGTGTTGGGGCGCTGCCCCCTGTCATACACAGAGCAGGGCGGATCGGGAGGTTGCAATGCCACCCCCAGTCACGCTCAGGGTAGGGCCGAATGGGGGGTTAGGGCACCTCCCCCTGTCACATTCAAGGCAGGGTCGATGGGGAGGTTGCGGCGCCACCCCCTATTACGCACAGAGCAGGGCCAATCCGGGGGTTGGGGCGCTGCCCCCTGTCACACATAGAGCAGGGCCCATCAGGGGGGTTGGGGCTCCTTACCCTGTCACGCACAGAGCAGGGTCGATCAGGGGGTTGGGGAGCTCCCCCCTGTCACGCACCGAGCAGGGCCCATCAGGGGGTTGAGGAGCTCCCCGCTGTCACTCAGAGAGTAGGGCTGATAGGGGAGTTGGGGCGCCGCCCCCTGTCACACACACAGCAGGGCGGGTCCGGGGGTTGCGACGCCGCAACTGTCACACTCAGGGCAGGGCCAATGGGGAGGTTATGGCTCTACCCCATCACACACAGATCAGGGCCGTGGGGGGGCGGGGGTGGGGGTTGTGGCGCCACCCTCTATCACCCACAGAGCAGGGCCGATCAGGGGGTTGGGGAGCTCCCCCCTGTCATGCACAGAGCAGGGCGGATCAGGGGGTTGGGGAGCTCCCCCCTGTCACACACAGAGCAGGGCCCATCAGGGGGTTGAGGAGCTCCCCGCTGTCACTCAGAGAGTAGGGCTGATAGGCGAGTTGGGGCGCCGCCCCCTGTCACACACACAGCAGGGCGGATCAGGGGGTTGTGACGCTGCAACTGTCACACTCAGGGCAGGGCCGATGGGGAGGTTATGGCTCTACCCTGTCACACACAGAGCAGGGCCTGTGGGGGGCGGGGGGGGGGGGCGGGTTGGGGCGCCTCACCCTGTCACACACAGAGCAGGGCCGATCAGGGGGTTGGGGCGCCGCACCCTGTCACACACACAGCCACAGGGCGATCAGAGGTTGGGGAGCTCCCCTGTATCAGGCACAGAGCAGGGCGGATCAGGGGGTTGGGGTGCCTTCCCCTGTCACAAACAGAGCAGGGCAGATAGGGAGGTTGTGGCCCCGCCCCCTGTCACACACAGAGCTGCAGGGCGATCAGGGGGTTTGGGCGCTGTCCCCTGTCACGCTGATCCCGGTGCCGGGAGGCCTCTCGGCTCTGCTGATCCCGGTGCTGGGAGGCCTCTCAGCTCCGCTGATCCCGGTGCTGGGAGGCATATTACCCTTTTACTATATAGGGTAGAGGCCTGGTGCATGGGTGGGGCTGGCTGGTTTGCCCTGAAGGGTGTCCTGGATCAGGGTGGGGGTCCCCACTGGGGTGCCTGGCCAGCCTGGGTGAGGAGCTGAGGGCTATTTGCAGCTGGTCATACACCCTTCAGGGTGGGGGTCCCCACTGGGGTGCCTGGACAGTCTGGCTGAGGGGCTGAGGGCTGTTTTCAGGCTGGCGGGTTCCGGAAGCTCCCAACCGCTCCTTTTTTTCTTTTTTCTTTTTTTTTAATTCTGGGCCAGCTTTAGCTCTGAGGCTCCAGCTCTTAGGCCTCCACTGCTGAAAGTAGGTATCTGGTTTGTTTCGGTTCGAAACAATGTATAACTCCAGCTCTGAGATATATTTGTTACAATGTTTCAAACTGCAGGCTCAGAGGCCTGCAAGGCAGGCGGGGGAACGTTGGTTTCCTCCATCACTGAAGCAAGCAAGCCTCATGTTAGTTTCAAACTGCCTGGCTGCCGGCCGCCATCTTGGATGACAGTTAATTTGCATATCACCCTGATTAGCCAATGGGAAGGGTAGCGGTTGTACACCAATTACCATGTTTCTCTTTTATTAGATAGGATTAGAATGCTAGGCATTTCAAGCTATTGGAGTAGAGCCAAGGAGAAGGACTATTATAAAAGTTATGGAAAAAGAACCCACTGAAAGGATGAACATATTTGCCATTGATACCTCTGATAAGGGGTAAATATCCAAAATTTATAAAGAACTTATAAAGCTCAACACCAAAAAACCCAAACAATCCAATTTAAAAATGGGCAAAAGACACGAATAAACACTTCTCCAATGAGGACATACAGATGGCCAATAGGCATATGAAAAGATGTTCAACATCACTAATCATCAGAGAGATGCAAATTAAAACTACAATGAGATATCACCTCACACCTGTTAGAATGGCTATCATTAATAAGTCAGCGAACAACAAATGTTGACCAGGATGTTTGAATGTGGAGAAAAGGGAACCCTTGTGCACTGTTAGTGGGAATGCAAACTGGTGCTGTGAACAGTATGAGTTTTCTTAAAAAAGGAACTGCCTTTTGACTCAGTGATCCCACTGCTGGGAATATATCCTAAGAATCCTGAAACACCAATCAGAAAAAATATATGCACCCCTATGTTCATTGCAGTATTATTTATAATAGCCAAGATTTGGAAGCAGCCCAAGTGACCTTGAGTAGATGAGTGGATAAAAAAGCTGTGGTAGCTCTCACATTGAATCACTCAGGCCCTACTTTTGTCTTCTCTTTCTCTCTTTTTAGCCTTCCTCTCCCACTTTTAAGGACTCTGATATCATTTTGTTAGGCCTGCCTGGATAATCAAGGATATTCTCCCCATCTCAAAGTCAGCTGATTAGCAACCTTAGTTCCATCTGCAACCTTAACTCCCTCTTGCCATTGACCATATATATCCACAGGTTTGAACAGTAGATGTAGACACTTTTGTGGGCTGTTATTCTGAAGGAGAGGGGGCGTTGTGGGTTGGTGAGTGATTGAATGAGTGAGTGAGTGGGTGAGTGAGAACACCTACAAACCAGTGAAAAGATTGTTCTAAGCTGCACAGTAGCTTAACAGGTTATGTAAAAGTAGCAAGATTTTTTAAAATGACCAAATACGTTTTTACTTGAGGAGAAGGGACATGTGTAATCCCTGACTCCACTTTTGATCGGAAGAGTGAGATAATAAAAGTTGAGTTTATGGAAGACTAATCAGGAAACAGAGCACCATATGCTTCAGAGAAAGCGGAGACTGGAGGTAGCAAGACCCAAAGAGGAGGCAGTTGTGAAGAGACTTGAGTATTAGGGATAATGGTCTGAATTAAAGAGAGAAAGAGATAAATGTGAGAGACATGTCAGAAAATGACAGAATGATGATGAGGAATAAAGAAGAGACAGGAATCAACGATGTTGACAAGATTGTGAGCCCAAGAGATTAATGAAGAAACCAAGAAGTGGGAAGTGGAGCCAGTGTTCACCTAGGAAAGACATAAGCTTGAGAACACAAGATCACTAGGTAGAAAAGTTCAGTTTTATCCAACCAGACCGAGTTTAAATAAGGAAACAGGACAGGAAACCATTATCTTAAAAAAAAAAAAGCTGTGGTACATTTACACAATGGAATACTACTCTGCTGTAAAAAGGAAGAAAATTTAAATCTTTGTCACAGCATGGATGGAGCTGGACAACTTTATGTTAAGTGAAATAAGGCAGTCAGAGAAAGACAAGTACAGTATGATTTCACTCATATGTGGAATCTAATGAACAAACTGGACTTCCAAGCAAAATAGAGACAAACTCACAGATAGAGAGCAGGCAGACAGCTCTGGTGTGTGAGAAGGTGTGTGTGTGTGTATGGGGGGGGTGGTAAGGGGGGGAGGTGGAGGGATTGAACAAAAAAGACAAAGAGAGAACTCATGGACATGGACTACAAGTGTAGTGAAGGGGGGTGGAGGGAGTAGAGGTGGAAGAGGGCATAGAGGGGCTAAAAGGTGGTGAAAAAAAATAAAATAAAATAAACAATTATAAATAACCCCCCAAAAGGTATGGAGGGCCGTTGCTTCTTTGTGGCTGTGAATATGTGGGGCAAGTATCTGGTGGTGGGTCTGTGGTTGCTGTGGCTCAGAAGACGGGCAGTTGGGAGGAGGAGCTGGATATGGAGCAGGGAAGAGGTTGCAGAGCAGGGAAGAAACAGAGTGAGGACAAACTTGAAGCCTCCAGCACAGAGGTTGTATTAAAAAAGAAGGCATGACAGAGTGTTCTAGGGAATGAATTGCGGAAATGTGGGATTGTTTGACAGGACAGATGGCCCTTGAAGTTAGTGGTCATGGTTTAAAGTATTACCAGGTAGCATGGTGAATTTTTTCTCCAGTTACAGGCTTCAGGTTAAGGCATGGAATGGTTAGGGTTGGGATTTTGCCAAGTTAGTAAACAGAGAGAGGTGCAAAAAAGTTGAAAAATTGTATTGACTGTGAAATCTGTGTTTGGTTAGGAGGCAAGTAAGAAGAACAGGGACTGATTGAAAAAGTAAAACATTGATAGGATCAGGGTATAGGTCCTGATGGAATGAAAAGAGTGGTTGGAGTCAGGAGTGGTGGTTGGAGAGTGAAATGCTTGGAAATGAAATTATGAAAGGGATACCCTTATTGATAAAGTGGGTGATGGCAATAGGAAGAAGGACAGGATTATTGGAGAAGAAGTGGTCAATTCCGCAGAGTGAGCAGAGTTTTAAAATTGTCTGTTTTGGCATTAAATTCACCAATAATTATTAGTGGGGTAATATTGGAGATAGTGATAGTGAACAAGGCAATAATATTTTTTAAATGTAAGGGAAGTAACCAGCATCTATATATGCAACCAGGAATGGTGGGAGGGGATAAAGTCCAATGGCATAAGCTTTGAAGCCAGACCTTTTTAAGGGAAGGATTTACAGTGAAAGAAAGCAATACAGTAATTTTGAAAAGGCAGTGAGGATCGACTTGGACAGCTTCCCCACCCCTAGGTGTGGTGGATGAGGGTTATAGGAGAGAAAACTACCATTTGAGAGGTCTGCAGGGGAATCTCAGGGGAGAGCCAGGTTTTAGAGAAAAGATGGGACACTTCAGAGAAGAGTTAGGATCGAAGGAATTTTGCTGGAGAACATGGTGGAGGGGTTTGGGATTTGTGGAAGAGTAGAAGCTGGACTCAGATCAGGTGCTGTACCCAAATGCATGGTGGTGAGTAATGACCAGGATATGTTAGGGGTTTTTTTGGGTAATGACTGAGGTAAATAATCATGAATAGCACAATGCAGTTCATTCAGATGGTCCCTTAGGCAGAATATGAAATTGAGAGCATGACTTATTAGGGGGAAGGAGAGTTGAGGATTTTGCCAGGAGCACGTGGGGCACCTTCCTTTCCCAGAGGCTAATTACTATCTTGAGCATGGTATCCTCCTGTCCATGTGTATATAAATGGATTACATCTGGGTGAATCCATAATCTAAACAATATTTTTTTGTGTTTTCTAAAATGATATATAAATAGTATCATCTTCATAATATTTTGCAATTTAAAACATTACTATGTTTTTAGGATCTACCCCCTTGCTACATGTACTTCTGCTTTGTTCAGTGTCACTAAACAAAGGAATGGAATCCCAGTGTGTGAATGTACACTATTCCTATTTATTTATCCATCTCCCATAGATATTTGAGTTGTTTCCATTTTTTGCTATTACAAATGATGTTACACATAATGTTTATGAACATGTCTTCTGGTGTACACGGTGAGAATTTTTTCTGGGGGAGATAGTCTCCAAGTAGAATTTCTAGACAGTGTTAGCTATTTGATCGTGTCAAATTGATCTTTAAAGGGTTATACTAATGTACACAGACTGCTCCAAATCCCCACCTCCTCCTGATAATAGTTTTTTACTGTAAGACCTAAAGTATTTGTCATTTAAAAGAGTGATTTTTCAACCCTTTTCATCTTCTGGCACACACAAACTCATTACTAAAATTCTGCAGGACACCAAGAAATATATTTTTTGCCGATCTGACAAAAAAATAGGTATAATTTTGATTCATTCACACCAGACGGCTATCATTGTGTTGGCTGTTGTCCTTTTTTTTATTGGACAATCTAAGGAAAAAGAGATCGGTGCCCCTGACTAAAGAGTCAAGTATTGCATGTTGGTTTTTAATCCCCATCCCAGGATATGTTTACTGATTTTAGAGAGGAAGGAAGGGAGGGAGGGAGGGAAAAAAAGAAACAGAAACATCGATCAGTTGCTTCCTGTACGAGCCCCAACAGGGAATTGAACCTGCTACCGTTTGGTATACAGGCCGATGCTCCAACCAACTGAGCACCTGGCCATGGCAGGTATTGCATGTTTTAAAAATTCTTGTGGCACACTAATTGAAAATCATTGATTTAGAAGAATGTGAGCCTTAGCCCCGTGGTTGGCAAACTGGCTCGCGAGCCACATGCGGCTCTTTGGCCCCTTGGGCGTAGCTCTTCCTAAGCCTTAGGAGTAGTACCCTAATTAAGTTAATAACAATGTACCTACCTATATAGTTTAAGTTTAAAAAATTTGGCTCTCAAAAGAAATTTCAATTGTACTGTTGATATTTGGCTCTGTTGACTGATGAGTTTGCCGACCACTGCCCTAGCCAGTTTGGCTAAGTGGTTAGAGCATTGGCCCATGGACTGAAGGGTCACTGTTTCCAGTCCATTCAAGGTCACATACCTCGGTTGTAGGCTCCAGCCCCGCTTCGGGGAGGAAGCAGTCGAGACACACTGATGTTTCTCTCTCTCAATCTCTCTAAAAATCAATGGGGAAAAAGTTCTCGGGTGAGGGTTAACAAAAAACAAACAACAACAACAAAAAAAGAAGAAAAATAGAAGAATGCGAAATGGCATCTCTTTGTGGTTTTAATTTACATTTTCATGATGACTATTAAATTTGAAACTCTTTCATATGTTTAGTGACTATTTTATTTTCCTTCTCTGTGAATTATCTGTTCATATTCTTTGCTTATTTATAATCCTTCTGTGGTTTTGTAAGTTTAAAATTTATTTTTATATTAAAAAATCAGTTTATTGAGTATAACTTGTATATAATTTTAAGTATACAATTCATTGAGTTTGGACCAATGTATAGAGTCATGGAACCATCACCACTGTTATGATACAGAAATGTTTCATCGCCCCATAGTGTGGCCCCATATCCCTTAGTTGTCTCTCTTCTCCCTCACTCAACCCCTAGCACCTGGCAATCACTGAATGACTTTCTGACAACATAGTTTTGCATTTTCTAGACTTTTGTTTAAATTTAATCATATAGTATATAGTCTTTTATGTCTTGGTTGTTGTTTTAGCTTAGCTTATGAATTTTGAGATTAATTCAAGTTTTTGTGTGTTTCAGTAGTTTGTTCATTGTTATTGCTGAGTAGTATTCCATTGTAGGGAGGTACTCTAATTTATCCATTCACAAGTTAATGGGTTGTTTCAGTTTATGGATATTACAAACAAAGCTGCTAAAACATTCAAGTACAAGTCTTTGTGTGGATGGGCCTGTGCTTTTATTTTGTTTGGTTAATATCTAGAAGTGGCATTGTTGGATTGGCATTAATTATGAAAGTAGTAAGCATATATATGTTTAGTGGCCATTTTACTTTCCTTCTCTGTGAATTGTGTTCATATTCTTTGCTTATTTATATTCCTCCTATTGATTTGTAAGTTTAAAATTTATTAAGCATGTATTAAGCAAATACATGTTTTTCGCCACCTTTATATCTTCTTGGGTGAAGTGTCTGTTCAAATCTTTTAATCAGGTTGTTTGTTTTCTTATTGGGTTGTACAGTTCTTTATATTCTCTGGATAAAAGATCTTTATCAGGTGTTTTGTAAGTATTTCCTTCCTGTGTGTGGCTTGCCTTTTGACTCACTTATCATTGTAGTTTTATTTTTTTTTAAGTATAATTTATATATAGTAAAATTCACCCTTTTTAGGATGAAGTTTTATGAGTTTTTACAAATGCATATAATAGCATTTCCACCACCACAATCAAGACTTAGAACATTTTCATCACTCTAACAAGTTCCCTCCTGCCTCTTATCTGTTATTCCTCTTATCCTCAGCCCTGGGCAACCAGTAATATCTCTTTTTACTTGAAGTTTTTTCCCCTTTCTCGGAAGTCATGACAATGATGTCATACTGTGTGATGCTTTTTGAGTCTTCTTTTCAGTCACTTAGCATTAATGAATTTGAGATTGATCCATGTTCTTATTTGTATCAGTAGTTTACTCCTTTTTATTTCATTGTAGTATTTTGTACCTAAGTTTATCTGTTTACCAATTGAAGGATCTTTGGTTTGTTACCAGTTTTTGTTACCAGGTTATGAATAAAGTTGCTATAAACATTCATATACAAGTTTTTGAACAGAAGTTTTTATTTCTCTTGGGTAATACATAGGAGTAGGATTGCTGGGTCAGATAATAGGTATAAGTATACTTAACTTTGTAAGAAAGTACTAACCCATTTTCCAAAGTGATTGGCATTCCCACCATGACTGTATAGTAAGTTCTAGTTGCTCTGCATTCTGGCCAGCACTTGGTATTATCTTTTTTTGTTTTGTTTTTAATCTCAGCCATTCTGAGAGTTGTGTAGTGGTACCTCATTGTAGTTTTATTTTGAATTTTCCTAATGACGCTCAAGCATATTTTCATGTGCTTTATTTGTCTTCATATATATTCCATCGTGAAGGATCTGTGCATACCTTTTGCCCATTTTTAATAATTTGGTTGTATATTTTCTTATTGTTGAATTTTGAGAGGTCAGATTTCATTGTATGGATGTACCTAAGTTTATCTGTTTATCAGTTGAAGGATCTTTGGTTTGTTACCAGTTTTTGTTACTAGGTTATGAATAAAACTTGAGGCCCAGTGCATGAAATTTGTGCACGGGTACCGTCCTTAGGCTCTGCTAGTTTGTATCTTGGAATTTTTTCATTTCATCTAAATTGCTGAACTTTGTTGGCATAAAATTGTTTAAAATATGTATTCCCGTACTCTTTTGATGTTTGTATGATTTATAGTGATATCTCTTCTTTTATTCTGATATTGGTAAATTGTATCTACTCTCTTTTATTTTTGGAAAATTTGTCTATATGTTTATAAACTTATTGGTTTCTTAACAGAACCAGCTTTTGTTTCATTGATTTGTCTCTGTTGTTTTTCTCTTCCAAACTAAGTGTGCAAAAAACTAGAATGCTAAAAAATCAAACCAGAGGAAGGGGAAAAAAAAGAAAAGTACAAATCATGTAATAGATGGTAGATAGATCATCATTATCTACATTAAATGTAAGTGAAGAACACAAAATTATTTTTAAAAATCTATATTGAGTCATAAAGCAAGACAGCACATTTCAAAGGAATGAAATTATATAGACTGTGTTCTATAATTACAGTGGATTAGTGTTGGACATGATAAAGGAGTAACAAGGTAATTCACAATATTTGGTATGGTTTTTTTTTGTTTGGTTGTTTTTTACCATATGTTTTGATATTAGGAACACATTTCTGTTCTGCTTCCAGCCATGATGAAGTAGAGGGTCTAGATTTACCCTGCTACCATTAATACTTAGAAAATCAAACAAAATATATTAACCAGTAGTTTTCAGGCATTGAATTAATAGGTATCCCAGGACTGCACTCTAAAGAAAAAGGAAAATAAGGTGAGCCCTTGGCGTACAGTAGCTCACTGCCCAGAGGCAGATTACAGGCCTCAAGTCAGGAAGAGCATACCGAGTTGAGAAGACGTGGAGTTGGAGAGGCTAAGAAAGCTCAAATTTGAAGGGCAGAGTAAGAGAGGAGAGGGAGGGAGGGAAGAAAGACAGGCAGGAGATAGTTTCAATAATTTACTGAGGGCCCCCCTTTATTTTTTGGATAAGAACTGATCTGTGCATATGTAAAAGGAAACTACTCAAGGCCAAAGGAAGAATCACCAGAATACCAGGCTAAGAATAGTTCATATTCCCCCCGAGTGAGAGTGGAAAGACCTTGTCATCTGGTATAGTTCTCAGGAAGACATCACCTCAGTAATCTATCTATCTATATAAAAGGCTAATATGCAAAGTGTTCCTACGGGAGTTCGACCAGGAGACCGGGAGTTCGATTGCTCGCTATGATGTGCACTGATGACCAGGGGGCGGCGTGGAATGAAGGAAGTCCCCGGCTGGCAGCTGGCAACCAGGGAAGGGAGGCCCTGGCCGGCAGCTGGAAGGCCCCGATCAGCCCTGATCACCTCTTAGGCCTAGGGACCCTACCAGTGCATGAATTTCATGCACCAGGCCTCTAGTGGGAATATATTAGCCTTAGACTAAAGCTTTAACACATTGTTTGTGGGTAGTTTTTATCGTGCGCTAACAGGTGGCGCGGGCCATTTTTGCTAATTTTTTGCGCAAATGGCAGCGTTCAGTAAAATTACGATAACTTTAGTTTTACATATTTTTTTCAATGAAACTTTTTGTGATTTACTATAAAATGTATACTGAATTATTTTTCTTAGAATCACACTCAATGCGTGGCGAGGCAGAGAATTGTGTGAAGGGATGACTCTACGCAGTTGAATAGATTACCGTTATACCTGGAAGTACATACATAATTCACCATTGTATGTGTTAGAAATCCAAATTTTGTCCTTTGGAATTCGTATATCTGCATGTTAGCATCCCTTTAGAGCAATAAAACAGTATAAAAATAAACATATTTATACGTTACCCGCATTCTACCGCTAGTCTATAAAAAACGTATTAATACGTGTCCTGCACTCTACTACCAGTCAACGTAAAACGTATAAATACGTTTCCCGCATACAATGTGTTAAACTTCTTGCAAGCCTGAAACGTGAAAAACATCCCAGGTAACAACTTCATAATAAGTAACAATATATACAATATTATGTAAAATATACAGCAAAATTCAGCGCCTAACAACATAAACTTCACAATGTATAGCATGCAATAAAAAATTATTCATAATCTGGAGAAAAATGCATCAACACACACGAACCCAGAAATAATAAAGACGATGGATGTGCAGGTAATGACGTTAAAATAGCTATTCTAGATACGGTCTAGATCAGCGGTTGCCAACCTTTCGGACCTCACGGACCACCGGTTAGTGACTGCTGGTCTAGATGCTTAAGAATGTTTAGAAAGACATAACAAGAATGAGAAGCAAAATAAGACATCTAGAGACACTCAGAAATTTTTAAAAAGCTATCTATATATTTATCATTGGGTTAAATACACTGCATTGGGTTAATAGCATAAAGACTACAGGAGGAAAAATCAGTGAGTTTGAAGATAGAAACTGTCCGAAATGAAACAGAAAAGAGACTGAATAAAAATAAACAGAACAGCAGCAACAACATGTGGAATAATAGTTTCGAAGTTCTATTTAGCGTTTAGCCTAGAAATTGCAACATGGACTTTTGACTTATCAAAAGTCTAATATTCATCTTTACCTTTTACCTGTTCGTGGACATTTGAGAACCTTAGGATGCTTCGTACTTAATATATTTGTGAGTATATAAACAGTGTATGTCATAACCTCGGTTTCTGTTCCTGCACATTTACTCATCCCTTTACCACTTTTCAATAAAGGATTTTATTTTATTTTTTAGCAGTTATAGGTTCACAGCAAAATTAAGAGGAAGGTACAGAGATTTTCCATATACTCCCTGTCCCCTCACATGCACAGCCTCCCCATTATCAACATTCCCCAAAGTGGTACATTTGTTACAATTGACTAACCTATATTGATACAGTAATACCTCTGTATAACAGACTAATTTGGGAGAGGGGGGTGTCCATTAAAGCTGAAAGTCTATATATAATAAAGTAGGTTTTCTGAATGCATATATTAAAAAATTAACAAATTAGTTTACCTGTTTTTTACTTATGTAGATATGTTCGTGTAGTTAAAATTATGAATGAAAAGTTTAATTTCACAGAAGTTTTCTGTATGTATTACTGTAATACATATAGGAGTTTTCTATATGTATTACTGTTTAACTTTATACTGAATAGGTCTAGCAAATGAATGCATTCACCAGTCACCGAGAGTAAACAAGTGCACACGCCTGGGCATGGCTTAGTGCATGTGGGAACATCCGCCCACACGTGTTCATAAAACTGCTGCAGAAAGTCCCGCCAGGGAACAACAGGACCAGTTACTGAGTGCAGTGCGGTGTGATCACATGCTTATCACTCACCTGAACATTGTTTACGAGTGATGACACTTGGATTTAAATATGTAGACTAGAGTTGTCAATACTTATTTATGTTGGTGAAATTACTGCAGTGTTTTTCCCAACATATGGCCTATTCACTAAAATTTGTTAAAAGTAACAGTGAATTAATAACAAAAAATAACCTGTTAATTTAGTTATAAGCAAATCTCAGTTACAAGCATTTAAAAATTGACAGGGTGTTCATTTTCACATAGGACATACAGACTAGAAATTTTATCCATTAAATCCGAAGTCCGTTAAATTGAGGTCTGCAAAATTAAGGGTTTTCTGTACCTCATAGTGACCCAGAGTCCATAGTTTATGTTGGTGTTCAGTCTTGGTGTATGTATATTCTATAGGTTTTGACATCCATAGAATGTATAATGATATCCATTTATTATGAAAATATCACACAGTATTTTCACTACCCTAAAAATCCTTTGTACTCCACTTAACTCCCCCCTAACTCCATTCCCTCCCCACCAATACCCAGCAATTATGGATCTTTTTACTGTCTCCATAAGTTTGCCTTTTTAGAATACCATATAGTTGGATTTATACAACATACAGTATAGCCTTTTCAGATTGGCTTCTTTCACTTGTTAATTAATATGCATTTAAGTTTCCTCCATATCTTCTCATGGCTTGATAGCTCATTTATTTTTAATGCTGAATCATATTCTATTGTCTGGATGTAGCACAGTTTATCCACTCATCTACTAAAGGACATTGGTTCCTTTCAACTTCTGGCAGGTATGAATGTAAAGCCGCTGTAAACATCCTTGTGCAGATTTTTACGTGGACATAAGTTTTCAACTCTTTTGGGTAAATATCAAGAGGCACTATTGCTGGATCATATGGTAATAGTATACTTAGTTTGTAAGAAACCATCAAAACATCTTCTAAAGTGACTACTATTTTTGTGTCCACCCTCAGTGAATGAGAGTTCTTGTTGTCATTTGCTGTTGTCAGTGCTCAGATTCTGGCCATTCTATTAGGAGTATTATTGGTATCTCATTTTAATTTGCCTTTCCCTGATGACATATGTGGAGCATCTTTTTATATACTTACCACCCATATATCTTCCTAAGTGAGGTGTCTGTTAAGATCTTTGGTCCATTTTTAAATCAGGTCGTTTTCTTATTTTTTGACTTGTAAGATTTTTTTAAAACATATATTTTTATTGATTTCAGAGAGGAATGAAGAGAAAGAGAGAGAAAAACATCAATGATGAGAGAGAATAATTGATTGGCTGCCTCTTGCACATCCCCCACTGGGGATCAAGCCCGCACGCCGGGCATGTGCCCTGACTGGGAATTGAACCGTCATGACTTCTGGTTCATAGGTCAGTGCTCAAGCACTGAGCTATGCTGGGGCAGGCAAAGATTTTTTTAAAATATCTTTTGGATAACAGTCCCTTCTCTGATATGTGTTCTGAAAGTATTTTCTTCCAGTCTGTGGCTTGTTGGTACTCTTGAATACTGTCTTTTGCACAAAAGTTTTTAATTTTAATAAAGGCCAGCTTATCAATTATTTCTATTATGATCATTCCTTGAGTATATTATACTGGTATTTAAAAAGTCATCTCCATACCCCGAGTTATCTAGGTTTTCTTCTAAGTTTTACAGTTTTGCATTTTATATTTAGGTCTGTGATCCATTTGAAGTTAATTTTTGTGAATGGTGTAAGGTTAGTCTAGATTTAATTTTTTGCATGTGGCTGTCCAGTTATTTCAGTACCATTTGTTGAAGAGTTTGTCTTTGTGCCAGTGTATGGCCTTTTCTCTTAAGCCAAAGATCTGTTGACTATATTTATGTGGGTGTATCTCTGGGTGGTCTATTATATTCCATTGATCAATTTGTCTATTCTTTTGCCAATACCACACTGTCTTGTTACTATTTACCACTTTTTTCTTTCTACTCTTCATTTCTTGCTATATTTCTGAATTATTATCTAGAATAATTTTCCCTGTGCCTGAAGAATATACCTTCTTAGACTTTATTTTATGCTAGTAGGGTCCTGGCCTTGTATTTCTGCAGCTAGGAGTTGTTTGTTTTTCCATTTGTGGCACCTATGAATTGCCTTTTATTTTGTCCTTGGCTACATATTTAAACTTTTTGTTCCTATTTTATTTAGCATCTCTGTATATTTGTTTAGGCAATATGTTTTAGTAGGTATGAGCCCAACTTTGTCAATACTTTGTATTGTCACTTAAAAAATTTTAGTCATTTCGTTGGGTATTTGAAATGTGGTTTTAATTTTTTTGTATCTTCAGTTTTATTCTCCTTCATGGTAGATTTTTATTTTTATATTCAGCTCTGAAGTTTTTATTCTTATTTTCTGTTTTCTTCTCCTAGTAGTTTCACATGGGATATCTGCCTTGTACTGGCTTTCTCTTTTTAGGAGGTTTTTTTTTTTGTGTGTGTGTTTAATCACCGTGAGAACCCTCACACTCTTGTTCCTTTTTCTTTTTGGGCTCAGTAGTCTCCACTAGATTCTTTCTATAGCTTAAACTCTGAGTCTGGGTCTGATGTATTTGAGTTTCACTACTTATAGACATTTGAAGTTACTTGGTAGAGAATGAGGCTAGATAGGCCAGAGGAACCAATGCTCATAGTGTATGGATAAATCAGAGATCCAGGTGAGGAGAAAGGTAGACAAAATTTTATTATTGTTAGCTTAACATGTATTTTAGATCCAGGTATCTAGAAATGTTAATAGTTGAAAATGAGAGTTAGTTATACAACCACAGATACTTTAAGGAAAACATCTGAATATGATGAACTAAGGAAAATGCAGAGTCCGCCCATCCCTTTATATTTTTATTTTTAAAGAATTTAAAAAATACACTTTCCGGGACAAGTTTTTAATAGGTGAAATAAGCCACTCAGAGAAAGACAAGTACCACATAATCTCACTTATATGAGGAATCTAAAGAACAGAATGAACTGATGAACAAAATAGGACCAGAAGCATGGATACGTGGAACAGACTGACAGATCTCAGAGGGGAAGAGGATGAGGAGGACGGGAATTGATCAACCAAAGAATATATCTGCGTATATGTATAACCCATGGACACAGACAATAGTGTGGTGAAGACCCAGGGGGGCGGGGGCAGGACGAAGGAAGGCAAAGGGAGGGAGGATGGGGACACATGCAATAGAGTCAACGATAAAAAGAAAATCTTAAGTCCTTGGACTCACACTGCCCAAGTCCAACTTTGGGTCTCTTTACATAAAAATCCAGATAATTAACTGAAATTTTGAGTTTTCATCTAGGTGTTTTCCAGTGTCAGTGCAGCAACTACTGGTGTTTAGGATATAGTTTGTATTCTGAGTATTTTCTTATCCAGATACTTTTGAAAGGACTTTTTTGGGTGAATGAGAATCTTTTTAAGAAAAACTTTCTAAATATATCTACTTGGTGTTCTCATTTCAAACATTTTAGAAAGCTATTTTCTTAGGAATAACCTGTTGCCTTTTATAAATAATTTCAGCAAATATTGAGAAGAATGTGCTACCTTACCATCAAAGAAATGGCTAACATCTCTGAGGATGTCATCATTGTCACAAGCAGGTAAGTGAATGGTCAAAACCTAGGGTGGAATACTTATTTATTTAGTGGGAATGCTTGTTGTTCTCTTGATATTAATTTTACTTGTTTGACTGTAAGAAAGTCAATAGGATTTTAAAAGAATATCTCAAAGCATTCTTTTCTGAAATGTGTTGTCATGTAAAAACCATCCCTATCTGATAACATGATAGATATGATTAAATTTTAAATGTTTTAAAATATATGTAAACAAAACTAAGGAGTTGTGTTACACTGAAATAAAACATTTACCTCAGAATATTTACAATAGAAAGAACTCCTCTACTTGAAAAAATTCCAAGTGATAATTCATAAAATAACCAATATAAAGGTTCAAAATATCTTTAGTCGTTTTCAGAAAATGTAACCAGAAAATGTAAATTAACTCGAGAATGAGTTACGATATTTTTACTCCTCAAATTGGCAAAAGAAAAAAGACAATCATTACTTGTAAGGGAGACTATTTTGTATATAGAAAGAAGGTAGAAAAATAAATTGATTCAGTTTCTCTAAAAAGCAGTTTGGCAACTTTTGTTGAACGCTTGAAAGGGTTTATCCCTTTGACCCAGTAATGCCACATCTATGCAACAATGTTCAGAAAATAATCAGAGAGCACCGAAAGACATATATACAGTGATGTTCACTGCAACACTGTTTACATTGGCAAAAAGGATAAAACAACTTAAATGCCTACCATTGTTAATATTTACTTAATCATATTTCATAATCTGATTTTTAATTTTTTGAAAATATTTTTGAAACATTTTTTTTTTATTTCAGAGAGGAAGGGAGAGAGAGAGATAGATTGAAACATCAATGATGAGAAAGAATCATTGATTGGCCTCCTCCTGCACGCCCCACACTGGGCATCGAGCCCACAACTCAGGCATGTGCCCTTACCGGGAATTGAACCATGGCCTCCTGGTCCATTGTTTGATGCTCAACCACTGAGCCACGCCAGCTGGGCTGAAGTATCTTTAGTGATGTGGAAAAGTCCTCAGTAAAGGGCTGGATGAGAGTTGGATTCAAGTCTGCGTATTCCATATAGTCTCACTTAAAAACAATATTTTATATATGTACATAAAACATGTGGATGGAAATACACTGATATATTATTATCAGGAGGTTATTTCTGCATATTTGGGGTTGTGGCTATTTATTTTCTTTAAACTTTTGATCATTTCCAAATGTCCTAGAATGAGTATGTATAATTTAGAGTTCTAAAATATGTAACAGATGCTATTTAAAAAATAATTGCCTTCTTAATTATAACTCACTTAAGTGAATATGGCTTTGGTAAAACAAAATAAATTTTGGAGGAGGGTGCTTATGTTTAACCAGCAGTTGTGTTGAATGTAGTTTCAATTTCCAGAGCTTTCAGCTGGAAGCTGAAAGGCAGTGTAAATAGTCACTGAAACAGAATAGGCTAGAGTAGCTGGTGTTGGTTCAGTAGTTCGACAGTGGCAGGGCTGGTGTCTCTTGAATTCTCATGGATATTCTCACATTATTGCAAAATAGATACCTGAATTACTGGAAGTGCACCATTCAAGGTGGGTGGGGTACTGGGAAGGGGGCCAGGGAGGGCAGCACCATCTGGCTGCCTCTTTTATCAGTTTTATGCAATAGCTTTTCCCAAGGCAATTTTTAGATTTCATTTGGCACAGCTGTATTATATGACCATCCTTAGGCGTTCAGGAAAGTGAGTATTTAGTTTTTATAGCCCAAGTATTAGGGGCAGGCAAGGAAGAACGGGTTGGAAATAGATACCGGGTTAGCCAATGAACAGTGTCTGCCACAAGAAAGACATAGAAAATCTTCACTAGATCAGCTAGCTTCACTAAATATTGGAAAAATTGAAAATAGATTAGTCAACTATTGATTGAGAGTTTTTTGTTTGTTTAATTGCTAATATTCCCTCTGAATCTTATTAGGCTGCCTTAAATTATGGTTTTTTGTTCATTTTAAGTGATTAGTAAATGTGGTAGGTAGACTAATAATGCCCCTCCCCCACTCAAAGATGGCCCCGTTCTGATTCCCAAAACCTGTGACTGTGTTACATCACGTGGCAGAAGGGAGTGAAAGTTGCTGATCAGCAGGTAGGGAGAGTATCCTGGATTATCCAGATGGGCCCAATATAAGGCTAAGGGTCCTTAAAAGGGGAAGAGGGAGGCAGGAGGAAGGGTCATAGGGAGATGTGTTGTCGGAAGCCAGGCCAGAGAGATGCAATCTTGCTGGATTTGGAGATGGAGGAAGTGGGCCGTGAGCCAAGGACTTTTGTTTCAGACGGAAAAGGTAAGGAATGGACTCACCCCCACAGCCTCCAGAAAGGAATGCAGCCCTGCTGACACCTTGATTTTAGCCCAGTGCGACCTATTTTGGACTTCTGACTTACAGAGCTGAAAGATAAAGAAATGAATGTCTTAAGCCTTTAAGTTTGTGGTAATTTGTTACAGCAGCAATAGAAAACCAGTAGAGTCTTGCAATATAGAAGTGTATCAAGTTAGTATGTTGTGTACCTTAAATTTACATAATGTTATATGTCAGTTATATCTCAAAGCTAGAAAAATGAGAAAAGAAAACTAATAGAGATTTTGGTACCCGGAAGTGGAGTGCTGCTTGTTAGATAACAAATATCTAAAAATGTAGAAGTGGCTTTGGAATTGAGCAGTGAGCAGCTGCTGGAAATATTTTGAAGAGCATGATAGAAAAAGCCGCTATTGACTTGAACAGATCGTTACTAGAAATGTGGATGTCAATGACTCTGCTACAGAGAAGTGACATAGAGTAGTGACTGTCCGAATAAATATGGGCCTTGCCCTGACTGGTGTCTCAGTGGTTAGAGCACTGGCCCGCATACCCAAGGGCTTTGGGTTTGGTTCTGGCAAGGGCATGTACCTGGGTTGCCGGTTCATTCCTTGCCCCAGTGGGGTGCATGTGGGAGGCAACCAGTCCATGTGTCTCTTTCACAGCAATGTTTTCCCTCTCTCTCTTCCCCCTCCTCTTTCCCTCCCTTCCACTCTATCTAAAAGCAATGGAAAAATATCCTTAGGTGAGGATTAAAAAATAATAATAAATAAAATAAAATATGGGCCTTAAAGGTGCTGCTATTGGAAGCTCAGAAGAAAATGGGGAAGATGATACAAACTGGAGGAAAGGGGATCCTTGTTATGTAGTGACAGAAAGTTGGTGGAATTGTGTCCTGCAGTTATGTGGCAAGCAGGACTTCTAATCAATGAATTTAACTAAGATTTCCAGACAGTGTTGAGGTGCAGCCTGGTTTCTTTTGTGACAGTAAATTTGAGAGTAGAGAAATTTTAGAGAGACCTGTTAAACAAGAACCAGGAGTTCTTTACAAAAAAAAAATAATAATTGTACAGTAAACCCTCAATTTTGTGAACCTTGATTTAACGGACTTTGAATTTAATGCTCAAAATTTCTGGTCCGTGTGTCATAAATGAAAAGTAACACCCTTTTAATTTTTTGTTGCTATTGTTAATCCTCACCCAAGGATATTTTTTTCATTGATTTTTAGAGAGGGGAAGGGAGGGGAGGAGGAGGGAGGAAGGAAACAGGGAGGGAGTAGGCCGGGATCAAACCTACAACCGAGGTACATGCCCTTGACCTGGAATCGAACCTGAGACCCTTTGTGTGTGGGCTGACACTGTAACTATGGAGCAACACCAGCCAGGGCCACCTGTTAATGATAAAATGCTATTAACCAAGATTTGCTTATAATTAAGTTAACAGGTTAGTTTGTTATTAATTCACTGTTACATTTTTTAAAATTCACTTATTTTTAACAAATTTTAGCGAATAGGCCATATGCTGGAAAAAACACTGTAGTAATTTCGCTGACAAAAATAAATATTACATATCTCCCCCTCTAATCTACACATTGAAATCCAAGAGTCGCTGCTCACAAACAATGTTTGGTGAACGATTAGCACATGATCACTGCATCGGGGGTGGTGATTGGTCCTGTTGTTCCCTGGGGTGACTTTCTGCAGCAGTTTTAACACGTGTGAGCCGATGTTCCACGTGCGCTAAGCCACGCCCCAGCCGTGTGCACCTGTTGACTCTTGATGTGAATGCATGTGTTTGTTAGACCTACTCAGTATAAAGTTAAAATGACTGTAATATAGCAAACCTTTCTGTGAAATTAAACTTTTCATACATACTTAAATTTTAATTACACAATCATGTCATGTCTATATAAGTGAAAACAGGTAAATGAACTAATTTGTCAATTTTTTAACATATACATTTGGAAAACCTACTTTTTTATATAACCGACTTTGGCTTTAATGGACACCTCCTTGCCTGAGTCTGTTATACAGTGGGGCCTTGACTATACGAGTGTCCCGACTAACGAGTTTTTTGAGATACCAGCTGCCTTTCGGCTGATTTTTTGCATTGAGTTGATAGAGTAATTTGAGTTAATGAGCTCAGTCTCGGAACGAATTAAACTGTAAGTCAAGGCCCCACTGTATCGAGGTTTTATACACCTGAAACTAATACAATGTTATATGTCAATTATACCTTTTTAAAAAAAGGAACCAGGAGTTCTTAATTTTGGAAATTCTTAGCCTACCAAAATGGCAAAGGATGCTAAAATAAAGATCCAGTAGGAAAACATGCTGTAGAGAAAAAGTCAAAGGGGTTACTCTATAGTCTTTTTGCTAAAACCTCAGAAAGATTGAAAGGTCAGAGTACTCACTTATACAAAACACTCTGAAGAGATCAAGGGTGGGACTCTGATTCCCTCAGCTTCTAAGGAGAAGCCAAAAATAGAGGCGGGAATATCCAGACAAGATCTCTGAGGGGGCCTCTTGTCTAATGGAGGGCGCATATGGTAGTCCCACAGGCTCTTGAGAGTCTTCGAGCAGCAACACTGCCAGTTTGAACTAAAAGGAACAGAGAGAGGACAAAGTGAAAGAAGGCTGTCAGAGCCCCAAATCTGCAAGCAG
This sequence comes from Myotis nattereri, assembly GCF_964212035.1. NCBI lineage: Eukaryota > Metazoa > Chordata > Mammalia > Chiroptera > Vespertilionidae > Myotis > Myotis nattereri. Next base: position 22,533,051 of record NC_138086.1, on the reverse strand, counting down.
GAAACATGCTGCCCGCTGTAAACTGGAAGGGTGGCTCTGAGGGCAGAAGCGCAGGCCCATTGGTTGAGCTGGGGAGTATAGAGAATTCTGCCTAGGACTTGAGCCCTTTTCCAGTTTGCCTGTCTCGATTTCAAATTTGCATGGACCAGTGACTCTTCTTCCTCCATTTCTCTCTTTTTGAACAGGAATGGTTATATCTGTTATCCTATGGCAGTCCCACTCTTGTATTGGGAGCCAAGAACATCTAGTTTTATAGGCTCACAGGTGGAGAGGAATTTTGCCTCAGGACAGATGGATTATATCCAGAGTCTCACCCATACCTCATTTGGTTGATTTTGATGATATAATTGGGACTTCTGAGTGAAATTTAGGTGAGATTTGGACTTTGCATGGATGCTGTTGTCAACCTAAGAAACATCCAAACTTGTAAGAATTTTTATGAGCTTATTTGAGCCAAACTGATGACAATTGCCAGGAAGCAAAACCTCAATGGATTGAGAAAATGCTCTGGAAAATGGCAGTTTTGCACCTTATCTTATACATTACAGTAAAAGGAGGAGGTATAAGTGGGTTACATGAAATCCACTGGTAATAGATTAGGGAGTTGGGAGAAAGCTTGGGGGTGAGGTGGATGGGCAAACCACAGGAATTGGATAAAAAGTAAAATAATAGACACATATTTCTCTTATATAGGTGGGTACAGGGTGGTTAACAATCAACATGATAACAGTAACAATGAGGGGATGCATGGTCCCTGCTCTGGTGTGGTAGTTGTGCTTTGGAATGGGGGGGTTAGGGGGAAGGGCATTATTTTGTAATTCCAAAGGCATGGTATCAGGTATGTTATCCTAGATGCAAAAAGACAACAGACAGGCTCAGTTAAGGTGAAGATTGACATTTGTTAGGGAAAAATACTGCCCTAGGACATGACTACCCACCTTGAACTGCTTTTAGTCAGAAAGTTTTAATTTCAGACCATCCTGTGTAGTTACTTTAGGTCTCTGAGTTTGTAAGGCGGCCACGCAGGCCTCCTTTGAGTCTGCCAGGTTTAGTATGTGGCCCCTTTTGGTCCACATGTCCCTCTTTTGATTATAAATCCAAAGGATGCATTGATGACCAACCTTGTGTTTGGATAATGAGGTCCCAGGGTGCTAGGAAGGCTTATTCCTAGGAAGTCTCAGAATCAGCATCTGTCTTGCTGAATGATGGACCATTGGGGATAGGGCAAGACAGGAACCTTGGATGGAAGTCAAGGCCAAATTTTCTCAAAAGTGAAAAGTAGATAAATGGGAAGCATTCAGGTCTTAAGGGCCTTTATTAAGGGTCATTTCTAACCTATAAGCTATCATGATCCAAGTGTTGTTGCCTAATTTTCCTATCTATTTTGCATCTAGTATAGCATTCACTTATAGTTTGAGGACATACCTTACATCTCTCCAGTTTTCATAATCTGACCATGAGATGGATTCCTATTTACTGTGACCCATCTATTTCCATTGGAAGCACTTGTGTGCTGTTGTTGATCTGACTTCCACTAGTTCTGCAATTGGAAGCTGTAACCTTAAGTTGTAATCAGAACCAAGACTGTAGGAACACAATGCTATAAATTACAATTACCATTTAAAATTTCAGAGGCCGAGAGGACAGTAAGAGTTTCAAGATTTCCTGTGCTTCAGTAGTAGTTATAGAGGGCCATGTTTTTATGCCATTTTAGCTTCTACCTGAATTAATATAGTAGTCTTTGTTGGGTTAAGGGGTAAGTATATTCTCATAATTAGATTCTGGAATTTATATGTAAAATTTCTTCCTTATATTGTTTTTCACTAACTTTCTACAATTGCCCTCTGCTTAGTTTGTCTCTTTTTATTCCTTCAAAAATATCCAGCTTATTAGGACAAACTATTTTAACTTCTCTTAAAAATATACACATCCTTTTCCTTCTTTTTGCAATAGCATTTCTTCTAAATTCCAAAAGAGAAGCTATATAAAAAAGAGTATTATAACACCTTCAGCAATTATTAACAGTTGGGCTATATACACAAGGTTTGAGAAAAGCCTAAAGAACAAATATAATATTATTAATATTAGCAGACAGGTAAATACATTCAAACAAATGAAATTCAACATCAATTTGTAGGTATACCTTGCCGTGTCCATGTCTTGGGATAGCTGTCGATTTTTGATGTTGTCAATTTCTCATCCTGGAGAAATCTTTAAATCTCCACTGTAGGAAGAGGCAAGTGTCAGAGACAGGGGCAGATGTCCATTTGTGGTTAAGCACCGGATAAGGTCCCTTCCAATAATGTTGGAGAGAGTTTTTGGTTAATGTCTTTCCAATGGACATGGGTGTAAGTCGTGGTCTTTGAAGTCTTCATCTCCCAGGAGTGCACTGTGGAATGAATGTTACTAATTTATCAGTTTCTATAAGCTGGTTAATGAGCCCTTGATAATACAGAATGTCTTCTTTTAGTAAAGTTGATTCATATGTCCCTTCATCTTGATTCATAGGGCAGCTAGTGGACTATTTCATAAAGAGAAAGACTATGTTTATCAAAAGAAGTAGATTTCAGGTTGAGTATCAGTATAGGGAGAGCTTTTGGCCACGGGAGATTAAAAGTTTCTGAAAATTTATCTAGTTGAGTTTTAATTGTACCATTTGTATTGTAGTAGTTATAGAGGGCCATGTTGAGGGAGAATTGAGGGTGATAGGCACAATAAAATATTATAGAATAGGCCACCTGTTACAAATTGATTGCATTATTTGACCAGTATAATGAGTCCCTCCGTCACTGTAACTCAGAGGGAATTCCCCAATTGGGAATTAATTTTTTTCTAATAATTTACCTATCATTAAGGCTGTGGTTCTCTTGCCAGGGAATGTCTCAACGCATACAAATAATAGCTAACACATATTTCTGTTCTTTAGATGGTGGCATTTGGATAAAATTCAATTACCATACTTAAAATGGATCTAAAGGAAGTGGGAAATGTCCTTGGAACCTGTGGAATGATTTCTCGGGGTTATATTTGGATAAATAGAATATGTGCTGTACAGTTTTTGAGTTACAGTAGCAGTAATATTTTTTACTTTGTGAAATTATTTTTTTCAAGACCCAGTGTTTTAGCTTATGTACATATTAAAGTATACGTAATTAAACCACTATATGTGAGATTGTTTTCTGACTGGGTCCAAGTTGTATCTGTTTGCCTGAGACAAAGGTTCTCCCTTTTAATTGTCATATTCTCTTTTCTTCGGCAACTGTCCATTCGAACTATAAGATTTTTCGTTTTTTAAATTAATTTAATAGGAAGTAAGGTGAGTCTCAGGTCTGGATAATTTGGCTGTTTAATGCTGCCGATCTAGCTGTAGCATTAGCTAGTAATTTCCTTTTGTTTCCATGGTGCCAGCTATTTAGAATAGCTGGAATTTGGATAACTGCTAATTGTTTCAATTTCTGTATGACATCTAATAATTTTACAACCTATTTTCAATTCTTTATGGGCTGCCCTGAGGAAATTAAGAAACCTTGGTACTTCAACAATATTCTAAAGTTGTGAGCTACACCAAAGGCATAGCTACTATAGGTGTAAATATTGGCTATTTGATCTTTGGCCAATTGACAAGTTCAAGTTGTAACAATTAATTCAGCTTGCTGGGCAGATTTTTTTTAGGTAGTTATTTCATGTCTAGCTTGGTAACATACCTGTTTATCTTTCAGAGATCCATTTGTAAGCCAGATTAAGTCAGCACTATCAAGGAGTTTCCTATAAACCATTCCTATGAATAAGAAGGTGACCAGTAAGCAAAACACTTTCATGGATGTCTTCATCCTGTAAAGAAAGTAGCATAGTTGCTGGGTTGATTGTAACATCAAGTTCAAGTAAAATAGGTGCAGGTGGCAAGAGTCAGTCGGCTGACAGAATATTGGGTATGATAAGAATTTAGTGGAGTTCAACACAATCCTATATAATAAAAAGCTAATATGCAAATTGACCAAAAAGCAGAATGACCAGTTGCTATGACATGCACTGACCACCAGGGCGTAGATGCTCAACACAGGAGATGCCACCTGGTGGTCAGAGCGCTCCCACAGGGGGAATGCCGCTCTGCCAGAAGCCCTGAGCAGGGCTCATGGCTGGCAAGAGCAGCGGTGGTGGCAGGAGCCTCTCCCATCTCTGCTGAGCTAAGGAGCAGGGAGCGGGCCTAAGCTGGCAGTTGGACATTCCCTGAGGGCTCCTGGACTGCAGGAGGGTGCAGGCCAGGCTGAGATACCTCCACAACCCCGAGTGCATGAATCTCATGCACCGGGCCTCTAGTGAGAAATATAAACAAAAGAGAGCCCACAATTATCTTTTCTGTTTGCTTAACAACATGTCTATAGAAGAGATGGCTGTTATGCAGGGAGGGAGCCCTTTGGCTACTGAGTCTAATTGCTGACTATAATAGCCTGTAGTTCTATGATAATCTGTATATTTTTAATTTTTTAAAAAAGTATTTGCTTTATTTTTAATGTGTGTTTTTTTAAATTGATTTCAAAGAGATAGAAACATTTAATGATGAGAGAGATAACTGTTCAGCTGCCTTCTGCATGCCCCCTACTGGGGATAGAGCCCGCAACCCAGGCATATGCCCCAATTGGAAATCAAACCGTGATCTTCTGGTTCACTGGTCAACACTCAACCACTGAGCCACACCGACTGGGCCTATATATTTTTTAGTTAAAACTCCTTTATTTTCATGTATAAAAGGTTGGAAAGTTTATAATTAAGGTGTCCCAGAGTGGAAGCTTTAGATGATTCTTTAGAGATTTTATAGCTTGTTTCCCTTCTGGGTTCCACTGAATTGGGTGAGGTCAATTTGACTTTAATAGACATATAGAGGCTGGGCCATTAATGAAAAATTTGGAACCCAATTGTGACAATATCCAGTCTAACCCAGGAATTCTCTAAGCTGCTTTCTTGGTTTTGGAAGAGGAAAAAATAGAATTCCTCTGAATCTTTCAGGGTTAATTAGTAGCCCATTTTTAGAGATGAGATGGCCAAGGTATTTTACTTGAGATAAGCAGAATTGAAGCTTATCCTTTGAGACCTTATGCCCTTTTATAGCTAGCTATTGTTATAGAAAAATTGTGTCCTTTTTCCAGTCTAGTAATGTCCTAGAGCATACAAGTAAATTATTCACATACTAGAGGCCCCATGCAAGAATTTGTGCACAGGTGGGATCCTTCGGCCTGGCCGTCAATCGGGGCTGATTGGGGCTGGCCGGCTGGCGGGGGGAGGGACTGTGGGAGGCTGGCTGTGGGAGTGCACTGACCACCAGGGAGCAGCTTCTGCATTGAGCATCTGCCCTCTGGTGGTCAGTGCACATCATAGCTACCAGCCGGTCGTCCGGTCATAACGGTCGCTAGGCTTTTATATATATAGATTGGATTAGAGTGAAATCTTGTAAAATCTCTAGAAAAAAATTTAACATCATTTAAGTAAGCTTTTAGTATCTAAGAGAAATAGTTGGGACTTTGTATATCTCTAAGGCATTACTGTTTAAGTAAACTTGTAATCTTCCCAGGTAAAAGCAAAGACGTAATGACTATCTTTTTCTGCTGGAATGCTGAAAAAGGCACCACACAAATCTATTACTGAAAGCTATTGGCAGTCCACAGGAATAGCTGATAATAGGTTATTGAATTTGGAACCACAGGATGTTTGGGAATAATTGTTTTATTTATAGCTATGAGATTTTGTACTAATCTCCCTTCTTTGAGTTTCCTTATTGGAAGGAAAGGAAAATTACAGGGGCTCTTGCATGGAATTGTAAGCCCCTTTAAAAAAGTAATCTTGTATATTGGGCTGACTTCCAGCTTGTGCATAAAGAATATTGGTGATTGGAAAAGGCCTGTAGTTGCATTGGAATGTCCTGTAACAAGCAGTCAGTTCCTCTTGTGAGGGAGGTTTCTTTAAAATCATTTTTTTCCCCAATTGGTTCAGTACCTGATTTATTGACTTCTAAATACATTTCACCCTTCTGGAGAAAGGGTAGTGGGCATCATTGGTTTCAAGAAAATCTTGCCCTCTCAGGTGAATTGAGGCAGATTTGATCAGCAATATATGTATATTTCTCTTACATTCACTAGTTAGAAGGGGACAGGTTCTCCCTTCCTCTCTGAAATCAATAAAAAAAGAAAAAAACACACATTGGTAATTAGATATCCCTACCATTTGCACAGAAGCTTTACTCTAACGTAGGTGTGGTTAAGAACAGATAAAATAGCCCCAGTATTTGAAGTACCTTAGTAATTTCCCCCCCTTTTTTGGTAGATTTTAATTTTTCTTAAACTATCAGTAAAGAGAAGGGGAAAACATCCTCAGAGCAAATCTGTACTTGTTTTTCTCTCTTTTTAAATTTTCTCTTTATAAATCCTATTTCAGCTTCCTATAGTTCTTTTTAAGGTGGCCTGGCTTTATACAGATTCCTCTATAGTTTCCTAGCAGACTGTATTTATCAATTCTGTTGCCAGAAACCAGTAGGTATATTAATCGGAATAGGTCAGAATAGCCAGGATTACATGTTCTAAACAGTTAAATTAAATTCCTTTACAAACCCATCAGTGTCCTGGAGAAAATCGGGGAACAGTTGCTGGTTCCTCTCTGCCTGAGACCAGATTTTCTGCAAAGGGAGCTGCTAGAATCCCTGGATTATCCTTGTCTGAATTCCTATTCTCATTTTCCCTTAGGTCAGTGGAGAGTGATAGTGCAGGAGATACAGAGGAGATAGAAGGGAAGGAGGAAGGGAGGAGAAGGGTAAGTCAGGACAAGGAAGCTCAGAGAGCAAATATAGTGGAGCTGTGGAAGGTGGAAGAATGAGAAGTTAGCATTTATTAGCTTCAGAAGCCTTCTTTAGTTTAGAGCCAGTCTCTAAAATTTCTTATTTTAAAAATAATATCTATGCTCTTCCTAGAAGTTTTCAGTTTCCTAATCAAGATATGTTTTCCATTCATTCAGTTTAATTATAGAGCCAGCATTTTCTAATTTTGCATGCAAAAATTAAGTGCTGAAAGAAAACTTGCATTTTTGGCCATTTTAAATTGATATCATTTCTAGTTAAATATTCTGATTTCTGTTAAGTATTTGCAAGTAAAGGCTTCCTACGAGGTGTATTAATGGAGTCTGGGGTTTGAGAGTTTCTGGCCTTTTGGTTTTTTGTTTGTTTAATCCTCACATGAGGATATGTTTTTATTTATTTTAGAGAGGTATGAGAGAGAAATATCGGTTGGTTGTCTGAACAACTGGGGATTGAAAACACAACCTGGGTATGTGCCCTAACCAGGAATTGAACCCATGATCTTTTGGTGTATGGAATGATGCTCCAACCAACTGAGCCACATTGGCCAAGGCATTATTTTGGGAGCTGTAGAGTCTGAACAAATCTCTAGGGATAGTGAGTAGTGCAAGCATGTCAAACTTGGGGCCCGCAAAGAATATTTTTGCAGCCCAGCCAATATAACAGTATGTAAGAAAAAGTTTTAATAAAAATTTCGTAACTTAATTTTTACAATATCCTGTTATACATAATTATTAATAATGAACTACAACATTTGCTAATAACTGATTACTATAATTGTGTTGCATTCATTTCCTTTACCCACCTTCCATGCTGGCACACCATTTCTCTCCACTAATACTAGCAGCAAATATTTTAGCAGCCGATTGCCATGTCATTAGTCTTGTACTAACTTGTTTGGTGTGTGCAACAGGAAATATTTCGCTTTTAGAGAACAAGAAAAATAGGTTTATTTGCATTATGCTTATGAATTTGTGCAGTTATTCAGTGTCTGGTAAATTAGTGTTCAATAAGAAATACTATTTTTTATTAAAATGTTCTATTATTTTATGTTAACGATGACTCATTTATTTCAGCCCTTTGTATTCAGCATGTCTCTATCGAAATAAACCTGCGTTTCTGTGAAAATTGAAGCTTTTGTTTATTTGCGGTCCACAGAAACTTAAACCTTGTTTATTTGGTTCGTGTTAGCCTTTGAGTTTGACATGCTTGGTGTAGTGGGTCTAAGTGTGCTGCTTGTTGGTTGAGTTCCACAGGGCTCTCACCTCTTGAGTTACATCAAACCTCTTAGTGCTTTTGTTTCTCCCCCAGCTGTCTAATACAGCTGTGAGGACTCAGAGTGCTAGGTGACCAACCTGGACAAGCGCAACCCTGGACAAGTCAATTGTTTAATTACAGTTGAGTTGGAATTCCCTATGGGGCTTCTGCATGTCATGGGTAATGCCCCCTGACACCTCTACAAAGATTCTTAGTCAACTAAGAATATCCGAGATTCAGGCTGGAGTGAGTATGTGCCCCTTATCTTCAGAGCAGAACAAGTTCAGGCTCTCATTTGTCAGCAAAAGGTTTTTGTTCAGACTTTCAGAAAGCAATTCCAATGGAAAAACCAAAGTTAAAAATCAGCCACCTATTTTTCCTTCAGTCCTGCCTTTGCCTGGGTCCTCTCAACCCTTAACTTTTTAGTTCCACATTGAGGATTTAAAAGAAAGAAAAATAAAAGGCAGCTCAAGTAAAATCTGGGCCTCTTACTTTAAGACAAGGAGGTCTGGAATTCCAAGCAGAACTCACCCAAGTCCACCCGATGCAAAACTAGGAGCTGGTAGATCACAATGGGCCCGTGCTGGTACCTAGTTGAGTCTAGCTCAGGGGTGGGCAAACTTTTTGACTCGAGGGCCACAATGGGTTCTTAAACTGGACCGGAGGGCCGGAACAAAAGCATGGATGGAGTGTTTGTGTGAACTAATATAAATTCAAAGTAAACATCATTACATAAAAGGGTACGGTCTTTTTTTTTTTTTTTTTTTTTTAGTTTTATTCATTTCAAACGGGCCGGATCTGGCCCGCGGGCCGTAGTTTGCCCATGGCTGGTCTAGCTGGTCCTGGGTGGGCTTCTTCGGAATCCTACACCAAGTGAATGTCAACATAAGAAAAATCCAAACCTGTAATAATTTTTGTGAGTTTATTTGAGCCAAACTGACAGTTATTGCCAGGGAGAAACACCTCAACAGATTGAGAAAATACTCCAGAAAATGGCAGTTTTGCACCTTATTTTATACATAACAATCATAAAAGGAGGCGTGAGTGGGTTACATGGAATCCATTGGTGATAGATTAGGGAGGTGGAAGAAAGGAAAGTGGTGGAGGAGGTGCCTCTGGAATTGGATAAAATGTAAAATGAGAGACATTTCTTTTCCATAGATGGGTACAGGATAGTCAGCAATCAACAACTCCATAACGGTAACAATGAGGGGATGTGTGGTCTCTGCCCTGGTATGGTGGTTGTGCTTTGAGGAATACGGAGGGGGAAGGAAACCACTTTGTAATTCCAAAGGCATGTTATCCTAGATGCAAAAAGAGACAGGCTCAGTTAAGGTGAATACTGCCCTAGCCGGTGTTTTGCTCAGTAGTTAAGAGCATCAGCCCCAGGACTGAAGGGTGGTGGGATCAGTTCTGATCAAGGGCACATTCCTTGGTTGCAGGCTGGATCCTGAACTGGGTTGGAGTTTATGTGAGAGGCTGTCAATCGATGTGTTCTCTCACAACGATGTTTCTCTGTCTTTCCCCTTCCCTTCCACTCTAAAAAAAAAAAAAAGGTGAAGATTGATCTTTGTTAGGGTAAAATACTGCCCTAGGACATGACTACCCATCATGAATTGCTTTTAGTTAGAAAGTTTTAATTTCAGACCATCCTATGTAGTTACTTTAGATCTTTGTAAGGCTACCACTGAAGTCTCCCCTGAGCTTGTCAGGTTTAGTATGTGACCCCTTTTCATCCACACTGTAATAGGTTGAGATTTGGGAGATTCTGGGGATGGGGTGAATATGTATGTACGGGTTAATTTTGCCTATGAGAGGAATGTAGCCCTACTGACACAATGATTTTATTTTGGCCCTGTGAGACCTATGTTGGACTTCTAGCCCATAGAACTATAAAATAAAGCATTTTTGTTGTTTTTAGACACTGATCGTAGTCATTTGTTACAGCAGATGTAGAAAACTAATATAGTTGATGGCGTTAGTTTGGTAAGAAACCAAGGAAATTAAGAAAGCCTGAAGACATGCCCTTCACAACTGAATATATATAGATGGCCAATAAGCACATGGAAATGTACTTAATATAAATAATTACGAGGGAAATGCAAATTAAAACCTCAGTAAGATATTATTCTATACCCACTAAAATGATTAAAATAACAAAGCCTGGCAATACCAAAATCAAAAAGCCTGCATCACTATCAGGTATATGGAACAGTTGAAACACTCATACATTGTAGATGGGAATGTAGTGTTGACGTAAGAACATTCAAACTGTGTAGAGAATTTTTGTAAGTTTATTTAAGCCAAACTGATGACATATGCGGGGGAGCATGATTGTAAACACTCCAGAGCTGTAATTTTCAATCTTTTCCATCTCATGGCACACATAAACGACTAAAATTCTGTGCCACACCAAAAAATATACTTTTGTCCACCTGACAATAAAAATAGGTGTAATTTAAAGAAAAAGGGTATAATTTTGATTCATTGACACTGGACAGCTATTGTGTTGGCTGTTGTCATTTTTTTGAGGATCTAAAGGCAAAGAGGTCAGTGCCCCTGACTAAATAATCAAGTATTGCGTGTTTTGAAAATTCTTGTGCCATACCAGTTGAAAAATCACTGCTGGAGAGAATAACAGTCTTGCGGTTTCTTTTATGCATTTGGAATTAAGGTGGGAAGGTAATGAAGATTACATCAGGACCGTATAAGGTCCCTGAAACCATTTGGTCTGGCTCTGCCAAGACAACCACAAGTGGGACTCGAAATTCAATAAATCTAGGAGCTTTTTTCATAGCAACATAAATTTATATTAAGTGAATTATATTAAGCCAATGATGTTATAAATACCCAAATGGTCCTTGGCAGAAAAAAGGTTCCCCACCGCTAGAGTACAGGAAGGTGGGAGAAAGCAAGGTGGAGATTAGATTACAGGACAGTTTTTAAGATTATGTGCTCTCTTGTGGGTGGTTAGGCTTATTTTAAAGATGTGTTAACCTAGATGCACAATGGCCAGGCTTGCTTAAAGCAAAGATAAATCTTTTTTTTTCCCCCCAGAGAGAGGAAGGGAGAGGGAGAGAAAAACATCAATGATGAGAGAAAAATCATCGACCAGCTGCTTCCTGCATGTCCTCCACTGGAGATCTAGCCTGACACCTGGGCATGTGCCCTGTCTGGGAATCAAACCATGATCTCCTGGTTCATGAGTCAATGCTCAACCACTGAGCCACAGGCAAGAAAAACCTTTTATTAGAAAGTTACATGCCTGGAGCATGACTACTCACCATGACCTGCCCAGTTAGGAATTTACAATCAGATAATCCTATGAGGTTAATTTTCATAGAACCTCCTCCTTTTTGTCCACAGTAGAATGGTACAATTGTCTTAGAAAAACTTTACCCATTTCTTAAAGTTAAACATATACCTGCTCTGTGACCAGCAATCCCATTGCTAGATTTTACACAATAAAAATAAAAATATATGGTCACAGAAAAGACTATAAGCAGATTATTTAGCATCTTTATTTGTGATTTTCTTAAACGGGAAACAGCCCAAAAGTTCATCAACAGGTTAATGGGTAAACAAATTGTGGTATATTAATACAGCGGACTACTCCTTGGCAATAAAAAGGAACAAATTGCTTATTTGGGCAACAACACGAATACATTTCTAAACATTATGTTGGAACAAAAGAAAACCGGTGATTCTATTTATGTGATTCGAAGACCAGCCAAAACTCAGCTGTGGTGATAGAAACCAGAAGTCTAGTGCGTTGGGGGGAATTGACTGGAAGTAGGCCTGAGAGAGTTTTCTGAGATGCTGGAATTGCTCAGTGTTTTATTTTGAGTGGAGGTTACATGAGTGATCCCAATTGCTAAAAACATCTGAGCACGTAAGCTGTGCATTTTTAATTATGTATAAAGTATAACATTTAAAAACAAACTAACACATGAGCTTTGGTTAAAGATGGTCATCTGTATTGACAGTGTGGTCATCCCACTTTACCCCGCTCTGATGAGACAACCCAGGAAAGATGTACCTGAAGATTGCTTAGAATTCCGGAATTGAGTCCTGAGGAAGGATCTCACTCACATTAGGGAGTAGCAGTGGCCCGTGGGCTGGGGCTTGGGTATCAGTATGTGATAGGTTCCATCCCTAGTCTCAGAAAATCCAATGACCAGTTCATAAACCATAATTTAGGAGGAAATATATTGGTTGTAGAAACTGTTGTCTGGCAGGCAGTTTTGAAATCAATTGCTGGGATACTGTGAGGATTTGGGTAGGGGGAGGGCAATATTCTGAGGTTCCTGAGGGAATAAGAAGCTAAGTTCATCCACTTACTTGGAAAGAGATATTCCAGCCTGAAACAGCTTTTCTACTTGAATGGTGGCCAGCTTTCTGGGCTTCCCTTAGCGCAGTCAAGTTAAAGACATAAAGTTAACCATCATAGTGGGTTTAATGGGTGTTGAGAACCTTTCTGTATGCTGCTTCCCTTCCCTCTCATGCCCTGATTTATTTGGGTTAATAATACCTATTCTCTTTTAAAATGAAATTGTGGAAGATTTTCAGAGAAATGATGATGAATATGATGCCAAGTCTTAAAACTTCCTTCTCAAAGCCTAATAAAATGAGTAACTATGAATAAAAGGGAAAGCTGGGGGCCTTATAATTCTAGCTGAGATGGAGTAAGGACACTGCAGGCTAACTCTCCCATGATTACCAGAAATCGTCTGGATCAAAGTACAAAAAGCAGATATCTAAGGCCCCTGAAAAGTGTATACAGTAATAGCAGGTGAATTTGGGGAGAGAAAACAGTAATTAATGAATAACCAATATGGTAACAGTGAGTTTCATGGTTATTTTTCCTCTTCATACTCTGGGTTTGACCCAAGGGCAGGCTAAACAGGGGAACTGTCTATTGACAGGGTCAACAAAGACAGACAGAAGCCCATCTCTGTGGCCTGAGCACCAGCTTAAAGAAAGGCCCCTAAAAGCTGAAGAGCATGGGGGAGAATCCTTGTTTGTTTTAGTTTCTGTTTACTTTCGGGTCCTGCCCTGAGGCCAGCCCCAATTGTGAAACAACTTTACTGTGGTCTGAGCAGTGTTGCAGACACCTAAAAACTGTGAGATAAAATCTGTCCCTAAGGAAAGGGAACCTTTGTGTGAAGAGTGGGGAGAAATTTTTTGGTCTTCTACTTCTATGTCTTGAGGACCTACTTGCACAGAATTGTGCAGATGCACAGGGAGCTAAAACTGAGAGAATCCCATATTCCTGACTAGAAGAACTGTGAAAAGGAGTCCTTGAGAGACAGAGTGTGGGAGCAATGACGTGCACGAAAGATCAGGCAGAATTTGTCGTCTGAAGCTAACTGGGTGGATTGCTTGCTGAAACAAAAGGCAACATTCCTCAGAGACTTTTAACAGGACCCAGTCTCCTGACAATATTAAAAATGTCCAGCTATAATCCAGTATTAGTCAACCAGGAAAGACTGACCAATTCTCAAGAGAAAAGGTAATCAAGTAGATGCCAACCCCCAAATTACCTAGATTTGGGGATAAAAACTTGAAAGCAGCTAGTGCAGCCATGCTCCATAAAGGTGAACACTGTTGAGATGAATAGAAAGTAATTCTTAGCATAGTTATATGTAAAAAGAACTAAATGAAAATTTTAGAAATGACAAAGTAGGATATGTGAAATAAAATTCATTGGCTGGCCTCAGTAACAGAATGGCTTTGTCAGAGGAAAGGGTCCGTGAGCTTGAAGATAATTCCATGAATTAGTTCCAACTGAGAACAAAGAGGAAAAAGTAAAATAAGCCTCCTGTTTGCTTTTTGTTTTTTAAACATATTTTATTGATTTCAGAGAGAAAGGAAGAGGGAGAGAGAGATAGAAACATCAGTGATGAGAGAGAATCATTGATTGGCTGCCTCCTGCATGCCCCTCACTGGGGATGGAACCTGCAACCCAGGTACATGCCCTTTACCAGGATCGAACCTGGGACCCTTCAGTCCACAGGCCAACACTCTATCCACTGAGTCAAACCAGCTAGGACAGCCTCCTATTTTTAAAAGCTCTTTTGCTGGGCATAGCATTCTGGATTGACAGGTTTGTCTGCTTTCTTTCACTCCTGTAAAGTTGTATTGATTGTTCTAGGGATCATTCTAGTATCATTTCCCTTCAGCCTGAAACAATTTAATATTTCCTTAGAAATATTTCATTTAATTGTGATGAATACTCTTCGTTTACCTTCATCTGAGGAAGTCTTTATTTGACTTTCACTCCTAAAAAATATTTTTAGTAGCTATGGAATTCTGGGTTGTCAGTTTCTTTTTTTTTTTTTAAACATATTTTATTGATTTTTTACAAAGAGGAAGAGAGAGGAATAGAGAGCCAGAAACATTGATGAGAGAGAAACATCGATCAGCTGCCCCCTGCACACCCTCCCACTGGGGATGTGCCCACAACCAAGGCACATGCCCCTGACCGGAATCGAACCCGGGACCCCCCAGTCCGCAGGCAGACGCTCTATCCACTGAGCCAAACCAGTCAGGGCAGTTTCTTTTGTTTTAGCATTAAAAAGTTGGTGTCCCATTCATTGTCTTCTGACATCTGTGTTTCCTGATGAAAAATCTATAGTATTTTCAGATAAGTTCCCCTATTTGTAATGTGTCATTTTTTCCTACTGCGTTCAAGAGTTTTCCTTTATTTTTGGTTTTCAGCAGTTTTGTTAGGTACTTGGGTGTGGAATTCTTTGAGTTTGTTTTGTATATGATTCACTAAGTTGCTTGAAACTAGAAAGTTATGTCTTTCTCCAAATTTAGAAGTTTTCAAACATTATTTATTCAAAAAGTTTATTTTTGGCACCAATCTCCTTTCTCCTCTTCTTCAGGTATTCCAATGACATTGATCTATTCCCATAGGACATAAAATTAACATACAAAAATCAGTAGCCTTCATGTAAACAAACAACACACAGAACCTCACTACAACAACACATAAGATTAAACACTTAGGAATAATTTTGACAATAAATGCACAAAACTTATATGAAGTAAAAAAAATTTAAGCCCTGAAAGACTCAAAGTATATTTGAACAAATGTAAAGATACCTGCTGCTTTTGAATAGGTCAACATTATAAAGATTTTAATCCTCCCTAAATTAATTTATAAATTCAGTGTAATCCCAGTAAAAAAAAAAAAGACTCTATTATGGATTTAGAAAGTTTGATACTAAAATTCATGTGGAAAAGCAAGCAGGTTGGAGAAAACTGGAAAAGGAAAACCATGGGGGAGGGATTAATTCTCCCAGCCTGTAAATATTAAGGCCTGTAAAGTTAAAACAGAATGGTGGTACTGATACATGAGTAGACAGATACACCAATGGAATAAAACGTGTGATGACTTTGTAATGTTTCACCTCTGCCATGCTGATCTGCATTTTCCAGAATTCTCTGATACAAATGGAAAGTACAGAATTAAACCCAAATATACATGGAAATTTAGTATATGACAAAGGTGGCCTCTCTCTCTCTACTCACTGGGGTAAACTTGTATTTTTCAATACATGATTCTGGGACAACTGAATAGCCGCTTGGAAAAGTTAAAATCAGATCCATATTTTACATCATACACATGAATAAGCTCTAAATGGATAAGGAATATAAATAAAAAAGTAAAACCATGCAATTACTAGAAGAAAACATGAGTGTATTCCTCTTTAATGATGGTGTAGGGCAATGGTCGGCAAACTGCGGCTCACGAGCCACATGCGGCTCTTTGGCCCCTTGAGTGTGGCTCTTACACAAAATACTGACTTCTGCGCATGGGCCACGAAGTTTCAGTCGCACTGTATGTGCGCACCCGCACGTGGTATTTTGTGGGAGAGCCACACTCAAGGGGCCAAAGAGCCGCATGTGGCTCGCGAGCCGCAGTTTGCCAACCACTGGTGTAGGGAAAGGCTTTGTTAATTATGACTAAATTCCAGGAACAATGAAAGAAAAGACTGATAAATTTGATTATATAATTTTTTTAAAATTACATGGGAAACCACTGTAAAATATAGGACGAATAAGGGGCTTGCATTAGTCCAAGTTGTGGTACCCAGTTATTCTTAATTTATTGCCATGGTGCTCTATACGACATTGCCATGTATTTCATGGCAGAAGCGGCATGACGGTGGCTCAAGACTAGGAGATCCAATAGTTTTACCATGTTCTGCTTCTAGGAGCAGACACCCCAGTGCAGTGATGGGATAGCCTACTGAATACTCACTGAGGTAGTAGGCTGCAGATAGGACCCTGTTAGGTTGGGGAATTCTCTTCCAGGATGCAGGCCAGGCTATGGTACTGTCACCAATAGATACATTTGGTTACTTAAAAATATATAGATATCTAAAATTAAAAAATAATCTGCCAATCGGAAAGATTCTCAAGTTATGTTACTAAGTAAAAAAGGAAGGTACCAGAAGAGTGGGGACCCCATTAGCATGCATTTTAATAAATCTCTGTGGTTTTCCATATATTTTTAAAACTGTGGTACTATAGGCTAGGGTGCATGAGGGGAGACTTAGACCTGATATTTTTTACCTTTATGAATATTTTGAAAGTGTATCTGTTACATAAATGAAATACTTTTATAATTGAAAAAAGAATGAAATTGAAGGACTAACAGTTATTCACAACTCTCTTCTTGGTGTCCTAATGGAGTACGTTGGAGGTGTGGCCATGAGGGGAGCTGAGCAAGGGAGAGGGATAGTCATGTTAGGGGTAGTGTCAGTGCACGAGGATGAGTGAAGGAAGGGTAATAGGGTGAATAATGTAAAGGCCAAATACCTCTTTAAAGTATAAACATAGAATTTAGTAGCTCAGTCCACACTACTCTGGCCTGTTTTTGAAATGAGGCAGAAAAGTCTAAAGTCATTGACAATTGTTATTTTAGAAAGCCATGGCTGGAGAGAGTGACCTCATCATTTCAGTCAGTTCAATTACTTTTTTAAGTTTTTAATTTATTGATTTGAGAGAGAGAGAAATAAAAGAAACATTGATTTGTTGTTCCACTTGTTTGTACATTCATTGGTCAGTTCTTGTATGTGCCCTGACCAGATGTTAAACCTGGATCCTTCGTGTATCAGGACGATTCTCTAACCAACTGAGCTACCCACTGTGTCAGTGTCCCCTCTGCCATATGAGGGCCAGTGTCTTTTAAAGTGTTACGTCTGATAATGGTGGGTTTTTAGGATTTGGGGAGATTTCAGCCCAGGGCTCTGAATAATATCTCATCTTTATTTTTTATTTAAAAAATATTTTTATTGATTTCAGAGAGGAAGGGAGAGGGAGAGAGAGACAGAAACATCAGTACCAATGATGAGAGAGAATCATTGGTTGGCTGCCTACTGCATGCCCTACACTGGGGATCGAGCCTGCAATCTGGGCATATGCCCTGACCAGGAATCAAACCGTGACCTCCTGGTTCATAGGTCAGTGCTAAACCACTGAGCCACGCCGGCTGAGCATCTTTATTTTTTTATGCCAATTGTCAGTATCTAAAATATGGTTTATGTGGTTATTATCTCTCTGTTACTGCTAGAATATAAGCTCCATGAAGACAAAGTCTTTGTTTAGCTCGCTGCTGTCTTCTACCCAATAATTTTAATGTTTATCCAAGAAGACACTCAATAAATATTTGTTGAATCAATAGCTGTGTTGAGATAGTTATGGGGTTAAGTGGAATTAGCTAAGGCTGGACTCCACAAGAGGGAAGACTTGACTCTAATTGATTTCACAGTAACTAATTTGATTTTTCTTAGTCTCACCAAGGACATGACAGGAAAGGAAGATGTGTACCGGGGCCCGGCCATCAGGGCTCTCTGCAGAATCACTGACGTAAGTTCTTGTTTTGCTGGGGTGTTGAGCGGGAGGGCGGGGGAGGGGGGGCGGTGTGTGGTGGTGGTGTCACTGTTTATCTGCAGGAGGCCATGTAATTGAGTAGGATTCCCTAGTCTGGCTCTGTGAATCTTCAGTACAGGCACACCACCTCGTTTTACTGTGCTTCACAGATACTGCATTTTTTTTTTTAGACATAATGCTATTCTTACACACTTAATGACTACAGTGTAGTGTAAACATAACTTTTATATACTCTGGGAAACCAAAAGAATTCATGTGACTTGCTTTATTGTGGTACTTGCATTATTGCGTGGCCTGGAACCTGCAGTATCTCTGAGATATGTCTGTGTAAGAGAAACAGGACCACCAGAAAGGCTTTTGTGGTTCCAGGCTTCTTTTCTTTCAAATGTTTTTTTTCCTTTTGTTTATTTAGAGTAGTCTATTTCTTTCTCTGTTTGCCCTCATAGACTTTTGTTATAGCCAGGGCACATTGCTTACAGGAAACAAAAAAACATTTGAATTTAGCTTTAAAAAGAAGTGTTCTTACAAAATATAGAGCGCTCAGAATTTGAGGTACAACTTAGAACCAGAAGCCAGCGCAAGTAAGGAACCCAGCGGCAAGATTTCTTAGATACTCACTGTTATGATCCATCATTTGCCAGACTCAAGCCTCATCATTCAAATAGTTCAGGAAGACAACCTGGTTAGTCATCAGCCAGCCCAGTAGCTTGTATACACCTATATCTGACTCAGTCTGTTACATCTGGAGAGATGAGGGTACATAGTGTGCTAGGATGTCCATTTCTTGGAACTGTGAGTAGGAAAGGTTAAAATGGAGGGCAGGCTGGGCACTGATAAACAAATAATATTTCAGGTATACTAATGCATGGGTATATGTTTGTAATCCTCTCAAGTTTTAAAACTTGAGCAGGATCAAATGGTAAATCTGGATTCTAGAAGGAATAATAGAAATGCTTTAATATTTTAATAAAACAGTTACTCAGCTATTTTATTGTGGTTATTTTTGTTTTTAGCATTAAGTGGGTGACATAAGACTTGATGATAACAGTGCTAGCAAAAGGACTCTCTTCTAAAAATCTCTTTCAGTCTGTTTACATATCTTCATGGGCCAGCACCTTTCCAGTGCTAAGCTTTCTTCCAGTTAAATTAAAAAGAACTCTATTTTCAGAGGATTTTGTATTGAGAGCTCACTATAGTAGTATATCAAACATTTAATTATGTATATAAAATAATCAGATTACACTTGATTTGTAAGACTCTCTGGGATCCATATAAAACAGATCCCCTTCACATAGAGCAGTGGTTCTCAACCTTCTGGCCCTTTAAATACAGTTCCTCATGTTGTGACCCAACCATAAAATTATTTTCATTGCTACTTCATAACTGTAATGTTGCTACTGTTATGAATCGTAATGTAAATATCTGATGTGCAGGATGGTCTTAGGCGACCCCTGTGAAAGGGTTGTTCGACCCCCAAAGGGGTCGCGACCCACAGGTTGAGAACCGCTGACATAGAGGAATTTTCAGGATTTTAAAAGCACCTTTCGTCCTCGTCTAGGAGTTTCCTTTACAACATCCTTGGTAGGTTGAACCCTGCTTATGTGTTTCCTCAAATTGGAGCTCTCCACTTTGAGACAGTTTATTTCATTGTTGAATAGTTATTTGTCTTCCTTACATATAGATGTCCCTTCTTGAAGCTCCCACTGGGATGTCTGGGTTCTGCTGGATGGGCTATGATTGCTCTATTATATGCTAATCCTTTTTAATGCAGTCTAAGTATTTACACAGAAACTAATATATGACTGGTTTTCGTAAATTATTTTGAAGTGGTAATATAGTGTGAAAATGTTTTGCTTCAACAACTTTTCTCTCTGAATTTTATTAGGGAACATTGCTGCAGGCCATTGAAAGATACATGAAGCAGGCCATTGTGGATAGAGTCCCCAGTGTATCCAGCTCAGCATTGGTGTCTTCCTTAGTAAGTGAGCAAGACAGTGGCTGCCTAGTTCTTGCGCATGGTCCAGTTTCTAGTTGCAAAAGCGAAGTGATTCTCTCACAAGTGAAACATTAAAAAAATATGTGTATATCTCTATTACTTTATCCAAGAATGTTTTGTCTGCCAGGGGAGCATTGAGCTATTAAAATGGGCAGTTCAAAACGTGAAATTGTCATGGGCTTATAAGGTTTTGGTAATCAGAAAGTTATGTTTTACACATAATAAAGATGGGAAGTATGGGTCAGGGAAAGACAGGGAAGAAACTGAGGGTTGATCTCTCTTATTTTTTTTTTTTAAATACTTATTTTAAGTGGGGGGGGGGGGGGAGAGAGAGAGAGAGAGAGAGAGAGAGAGAGAGAGAGAGAGAGAGAGATATTAATTTGAACCTGCAACCTTGGCCTAGAAGATGATGCTCTAATCCACTGAGCTACCCAGTCAAGGCTCTCAATCTCTTTTTTTTTTAAATCTTCTGTTATGACCTGCACTTTTACCTCTTGCCTCTTGATTCTCTACTTTCCTTCACAGTGTCCTTCAATCCAAAGTCTCCTGTCCCACTTCAAAAATTTTCTCCCAGGAAGTAGCCTGTTCTTTTTCTTTTTTATCAAAACAAAATTTATTACTTACAATCTATCGCACTGCATTTAATTAACATTGATTACTAATGTGTAAATGGATTTAATCATCTGAATCACAGGAGTTACCTGGTTCTGGCATATAATTGACCAAGAGAATATAGTGGCTCTCTGATTTTTTCTTCTAGGTGAGTTTCCTAGAAGTAGAACTTATAATGTTAACATTATTAAAGCACTATCCATCCCTTCCTGTCCCTCCCCTCTCCTTACTTCCTTTTACACATCTCTCTGGGCCCACAGGCATATGTTACTCACCTTTCTAGGGAATCTTGGAGAAAGTACTTTTGGTTTCATTACTTGCCTCAGGAGTAGAGATTTGAAATAGACTTATGAAGCTACAAAGTTGTTTCTTTTCTTTTTTTTAAATGTCTTTTGGAAAAGGAACTCATGCTTCTAAACTTCCAGTGACCATGCCTTATCTATTCTCATTTTTTTCTGCCCTTAGCACCTGATGAAGATAAGCTATGATGTAGTTAAGCGCTGGGTCAATGAAGCCCAAGAAGCTGCTACAAGTGACAATATTATGGTCCAGGTATGGATATTGAATTATTTTAGCTTCTGTCTCAAGATCAGCTTTCTTTAACCCTACATTGCAAGGGCAATTTATTGATTCCAAAAAATGAGTATTAGCTAAAGGCTAATATTAAGCAGCCTGTAGTGCATATTCTCAAGTAGGTATCCCACTAATTATGATTACTACCATAGGCCCTGCTAGAGTTCAATTGGAGCTGTAAGAAGGTTAGAGAAAGCTTCTTATATTTAGTAGCAGTTTGAAAGGCTCATTCCAAAGGTCCTTCACAGTGCATTTCAATCCTTTATTTGAAAAGTAAATTGTGAAGAAGGATGTTCAATTCCAGGCTTTTCAGGCCTTGATTATAGTAAACATTATAACAACAGTAAAGAGTAATTTTTACATTGTGAAACTTTAGTACCATTTTGTTGGAAATATCTCCTTTTGATATTCATTAGGCTGTTCCTAATTAAAAGGAACAAGGTTAAATCCTTAACTGGCAATTTTATGTAAAGTACCCCATTTGTGTTTGAGAGGGTACTTATTTATCCCCTTTCTGTGTTTATAACTTCTCATATTATTAGCATACTCAGTTATGAGGAAACACAGTAGTTATTTTTCTCATGGGAAATATTCTCACTCTCCTAATTCCATTATTGTGCCTTTACACAAAGTGCCGTAATTCGTGCACCCCTAAAGCCTTCTTCAGGAGATGTGATCCCTTAACTTCTGACATGGTCACAGGTCATTTAAAGCCACTCGAAGGCCTGCCACACTGGTAAAGACATGGACCTGACACCTTTGTACTAAGGATGAGTGGGGCAAGGCTGACCTGCCAGATGTACCCTCAGATTGTATGTTACCTTCTTAAGACTTCTCCAATCTAAATTTACACTTTCTGGGGATAAATTTGAAACTCCTATCCTTTCAGTCTTTCCTGTGTTTGATTCAAAGTGAAAAAGCTATACTATCTGTATACTTTTGACCTGAGAATCTTTTGATTAAAAATCTAGTTCCATACGATTCTACTTTCATGTAATTTTGTCTTCTTCCTACTCAGTTTCATGTACGATTCTACTTTCATGTAATTTTGTCTTCTTCCTACTCAGTTTTATGTATGTTACATTCTTTTTCTTATTCTTTAGTACCATGCATTGGGAGTCCTGTATCACCTTAAAAAGAATGATCGCCTTGCTGTTTCTAAGATGTTAAATAAGTTTACAAAATCCGGTCTCAAATCACAATTTGCTTACTGCATGCTGATCCGAATTGCCAGTCGCTTACTAAAAGAAAATGAAGAGGGGTAAGTGTCTTCATCTAAACTTAAGTAATTTTTCCTTTGCTGGTAAATATGCCTCAGAATTTATTTCCTTAATGAATATTTTTTGGGCATTGCTGACTTTACAGATTTTATATTTTCTGGATTAAAAAAAAATCATGGAATTCCAAGTAAAACAACTTCTAAAAAAATTTAATATATGCTCTGGTATATGTATTTAATAGATTATGATTATTAATAGTATAATAACACATTGACCCGAAACAAAAAATCCTTAAGTGTGGGAACTGGAAGTAACATTAAGAATCTTTTTTATCCTTTTTATTTTTATAAAAGAGACTATTGAAGTATTGTATTTCATTATTTATTTAAATTATTTAAAGGGCAAGAGGGAGAAAAATAGAATTACATATGTAAGGTTCTTATATTTTTCATGAAGCAGTATTATTTGATGGTAGTCTGTGGTAATATAAGGATAAGTACTGTGATCTCTTGAGTACCCACTAAAAACACCTGAAAGATATAAGGTAAATGTTAACAGAGAAGATAAGATAGAATATCCAAAAATATTCAGTTGAGCTTCCTACAGTGGTGGAGTAGCTTGGTCATATTAGCCCTCTTGCAAATAATGATTATATAATCAGCATAAAACTATTACTCCCCCAAAAAAAACAAAAACAAAAACAACAAACACACGAAAAAACAAGAAACCCCACAACTATTTGGAAGTACTAGTGATTCACGAAAAGGAGGCAAAAACTGGAGGGAAGTTGATGCCTGGACAGCCGAAGCTATACTGGGTGAGATTTGGGTATTTCTGGGTAGTCTCCTAGGGCAGTTCCCAATTCCCAGGTGGGATCACAGGAAGATATAGTATTTACTGGACAGAGGGGTCAGAACACAGTTTGAGATTAGAAGAGTGATGAAAACTTAGGGTGGAAAACCTGGAAAGGAAGGAACCACAAATGGGTGAGCCTCAAAATCAACTTTAATCTACAAAAATCGTTGGTTGGCCCATGAACTGTGCACATAACAGGGGAAGACTGTAGGAAACCTGGGGAACAGTAGGAGCTCTGAGCTGAAAGAACTCAGTGGAGAATTCAGTTGCAGCTCACTCTGGAGGAAATAAAGTTTGGAGTTTGAGCCAGGTTGACTGCCTGGTAGAGAAACATCATGCATTCTGGAGTCTTTACCTCGTGTCGTTCACAGTGTCTGTAGTCATGTACCACACAATGCTGTTTTGGTCAATGATGGACCAGATACGATGGATTATAATAAAGCTGAAAATTTCCTATTGCCTAGTGATGTCGTAGCTGTCATAATGTGATAGCACCACACATTACTTGCATGCTTGTGGTGATGCTGATGTAAACAAACCTACTACATTGCCAGTCATGTAAAAGTATAGCACATACAATTATGTACAGCGCCTATTATTTGACAATGATATTAAACAGCTATGTTACTGGTTCATGTATTTACTATACTTTTTATTGTTAGTTTTGGAGGCACTTTTTCTACTTATAAAGAAGTAAGTTTGCAGTAAAACAGTATGTTATGTTATGCAGCAGCAGCTCATTTTTATGTGTCTCTTGATTGTATTATTTTCTCTTGTGCTTGATTTAATTTGATGTTATTTTGTTCATCATGGCCGCTAAGCATACAGAATCCACTACTATTGTTGCCAGTAAGAGGTTATGTTGAGTGGTTGACCTAGAGATGACATTGAAAGTGATTGAAGATGTGAAGGTGGGAAGTCAGTGATGGTTATTGCTCATCCGTCAGGCATGTCCCTTCTATATAATAAAAGCCCAGCAACCATTAAGATGGAATGACCAGTCGACCAGTTGCTGTGATGCTCATTGACCACCAGGGGTCAGGCGCTCAATGCAGGAGGAGGGGAGGGAGGTGCAACGAGGCCTGGAGGTGCATGCTATCGCCCAGGGATCCCAGGAACTGCAAGCCCGGAGCTTGCTTTCCAATAAAAAAATAAACTGAAAAAACAAACAAAAAAACGGCCCAATGCCGCCACCCTGGGAAGAACGGCTCCAGGAGGGAAAGGCTTCCCCAGACCCCACCTAGCCTAGCTGGTGTGTCGCGGGCTCGCAAGGACTCACCTGTGACATGCAGGAAGAGCAGCCCCTCTGACTCTGAAGCCGGTCGCACCAACAGCTGCTCCCTGCCCAGCTCCACGGTGAACTCAGCGCTGCTGGGCTGCCTCGGCTCTGACTTCCAGCTTCTGGCTTCCTGCCTGCCCCTTTGTATACTACATGTGTTTGGAGGCGTGGCTTCAGCCTCCCGGGCCAGTAGTGCCACAGCACAGCCAGAGAGTGGCAGGTCATGGCCAGCAGGGCTACCTGGGCATTGATTTGGCCTCTGACTGACAGCCATGTGCAGTTACACTGTGTGTTTATATTTGTAGGGAAGCAGGGCAGCCCACTTCTGCCACTCGCCTCACCTTCTAGGTTAAGAAAGGCTGGCTGATCTCCGTGTTTCTCCTATCCAGAATCAAAACCTCTTGGGGATGAATGATCCCAGCAATGGCTCCACCACACACTTGGTGTGACTGTCACAGACATTCCCAGTCATTACAGCCCATTCCTCAGCCCCCAGTGCCCTGCTCCACCCACTGCCACTCCTCACCTGTCACTTCCTGAAGACCACCTGATGTTGTCCTATTAGAAATGTGAGCAAGATCTCAAATGCCCCCCTGGCAATAGCTCCCTTGCCTTACCTTTCTTCCTCTAAAAACCTTGCATTTTAAAAATATATATTTGGTTGATTTCAGAGAGGGAAATAGAGATAGGAACATCAATGATGACAGAGAATCATTGATTGCCTGCCTCCTGCACGTTCCAAAGTGGGGATCGAAACCTCCCCCGGTCCCTCCTCCCATCCCTCCCCTGGCCAGCAGGCCCCCGGTGGCGCTGTGGCACCAAGGGAAGGAGGAGGGGAGAGGCTGGGAACCACAGGGTGGTGGGGTGCTGAGGGCAGTGTCGGAGTCTGGCGTCTGTTCCTTCTGCGCCCGGCCCAGCAGTAGTAACCTCCTCTCCTGACCCCGCCGGGGCCTTTGGGCCCCAATCAGCCTGGTCCGGATTGCCTGCCAGGTCTAGGTACCCCACCCGTGCATGAATTTCGTGCACCAGGCCTCTAGTCCTATATAATAAAAGCCTAATATGCAAATCAACCAAACGGCGGAATGACCAGTGGTTGCTATGATGCACACTGACCACCAGGAGGCAGACACTCAATGCAGGAGCTGCCCCCAGCCTGCAGGCCTGAGGCCAGCCAAGGCGGTTGCCAATGGGGGCCCCCCAATTGCCCTGCCAGTTTCCCCAAAGAGGGAGGCGACCTGCGGTGGGGGAGAGGCCGGCGAGTGGCCAGCTCCAGGCCGGCTAAGGCCGGTGCCAGTGGGGGCCCCACAATTGCCCCACCAGTCGCCCCACAGATCAGCCTTCATTGCCAGCCAGGTCTAGGGTCCTTACCCATGCATGAATTTTGTACATCGGGCCTCTAGTTCCACTATAAGAAGAACAGGAACAGTGTCTTGGCTGGTTTGGCTCAGTGGATAGAGTGTCGGCATGCAGACTGAAGGGTCGTGGGTTCATTTCAGGTCGAGGGCACATACCTCAGTTGCAGGCTCAGTCCCTGGCTTCAGTCAGGGCACGTGTGGAAGGCAACCAATTGATGTGTCTCACATTGATGTTTATCTCTCTGTCTTTCCCTCTCCCTTCCACTCTCTGTAAAAATCAATGGAAGTGTATTCTTGGGTAAGGATTAACAAAAAAACAAAAAACAAGAACAGTGACAGACGCTGTTAAATGATTGCTTTATTGAAGGCAATGGGAATAACAAAAAATGTCAGATGTGGAGAAACTTCTAATGACCTGGATTAAAAGCTAGACATAGAAGTGTACTCCTCTCAGCATCATGATAATCATGGCCAAAGCAAAAAAAATCCGTGATGTTGAAAGAAAAGGCTGGACATGACTATCGCGTTGAATTTACCACTAGCTCTGGGTGGTTTAAACCAGTGGTTGCTAACCTTTCAGACCTCACGGTCCACCAGTGGTCCACAGTCCACTGGCTGGCGACTGCTGGTTTAAATGATTAAGAATGGTTGTTCATTCCATAATGTGAAAGTGAGTGGTGAGTCTGCAAGTGCTGATGTGAAGGCAGCTAAAGAATTTTGGAAAATTCTAGATAAGCTGGTTGTGGAGGAAAGTGACTTTCCAGAGCAAATATTCAATATGGATGAAACCTCTCTGTTCTGGAAACGGATGCCTGAAAGGAGTTTCATCCATAGGAGACCAAGTCAGTGCCAGGTTTCAAGGCTTTTAAGGACAGGATAACAGTCTTGCTCGGGGCAGTGTCGCAGGCTGCAAAGGGAAATCCTGGATGATCTGGCACAGTGAGAACCCCAGTGCCCTCAAGCATGTCAGTAAGCACACACTGCAAGCATACTACAGGGGCACTAAGAAGTCATAGATGACCCAGCTCTTCTTACAAGATATTCTCCTGAATTGCTGTGCCAGTGAAATGGAGAGGTACTGTTTAGAGAATAACATACCTTTCAAGATTTTGCTTATTGGACCTGGGATCCAAACCTTTTGGCTGTATTACATAGCATGCCAGCAGCAGGACTCTCCATGTGAGCTTCCATGGGTGGGGAGTACCAGTCCCTCTGCTGGCATGATGGGAAGGAGCTGAGTCCAAGCGTTGTGGTTGACTAGAATTGATTGCCTTATACCAAGCATGTCAAACTCAAAGGTAACACAGGCCAAATAACCAAGTTTTAAGTTTCTGTGGGCCGCAAAAACACACACAAACAAAACCTTCAATTTTCATAGAAACATAAGTTTATTTCGATGGAGACATGCTGAATACAAAGGGCTGAAATAAATGAGTCATCGTTAACATAAAATAATAGAACATTTTAGTAAAAATATTTTTTCTTGAACATTAACTTACCAGACACTGAATAACTGCACAAATTCATAAGCATAATGCAAATAAACCTACTTTTCTTGTTCTCCAAAAGCGAAATATTTTCCGCTGCACACACCAAACAATTTAGTACAAGACTAATGACATGGCAATCAGCTGCTAAAATATTCGCTGCTAGTATTAGTGGAGAGAAATGGTGTGCCTGCACGTAAGGGAAATGAATGCAACACGATTATAGTAATCAGTCATTAGCGAATGTTGTAGTTTGTTATTAATAATCCTATATAATAAAAGCCTAATATGCAAATCAACTGAACAGGAGAACAACTGGTCGCTATGATGCGCACTGATCACCAGGGGGCGGACGCTCACGCAGGAGCTGCCCCCAGCCTGTAGGCCCCGACTGGCAGTGGCAGTGGGGGGCGGGGCCAGTGAGTGGGCAGCGCCAGGCCAGCCAAGGTGAGTGCCAGCAAGGGCCCCCCATTCGCCCTGCTGATCACCCCACAGATCAGCCCTGATTGCCGGCCAGGCCTAGGGACTCTACCCGTGCACAAATTTCGTGCACCAGGCCTATAGTTATGTGTAACAGGATATTGTAGAAATTAAGTTACGAAATTTTTATTAAAATGTTTCTTACATACTATTGTATTGGCTGGGCCGCAAAAATATTTGTTGTGGGCTGCATGTGGCCTGCGAGTTTGACATGCTTGCCTTACATATTTGGTTGAGTCCAGTTGTTTTGAGGTTCATAGGAATCCAACTTCTTTTTTGGTAGCCAGCTGATCAGTTTTGGATAAAATTATCCTTATCCCTCACTGGTTAAACTCACTTGTTAATTCTCAGAATTTCTCTGGCAATTCTTTTTGGTTTTGTATGTATGTTATCATAGATGGCATTTCAAAAAATTTATTTTTTATTATAAACTTCTCTTTTAGTATTGTATTGCCTTTACCACAGCCCATAACTTTTGGTATGTCATGTTTTTGTTTGTCTCATGGTATTTTCTAATTTCCCTTTTGATTTCTTCTTTGACCCATTGGTGGTTCAACAATGTGCTGTTGTTTAATTTCCACATATTTGTAAATTTTCTAGTTTTCCTCCTGTTAATTGATTTCTAGTTTCATTCCATTGTGGTTGAAAAAGATACTTGGTATGATTTAAATCTTAAATGTATTAAGACTTGTTTTGTGTGGCCTAATGTGATTTTTATCCTGGAAAATGTTCTGTGTGCACTTAAGAATGGAATGTTCTGTGTGTAGGTCCATTTGATCATAGTGTTTCAGTTCATGAACAGAGACCGTTTCTTCATTTATTTAGACTTCACAGCAGGGTTTTGTAGTTTTCACTGTAAAAGTCCTGAATTATTTTTATTAAATTTATTTCTAAGTATTTTATTCGTTCTGATGCTATAAAAATAGAATTGCATTAATTTTGTTTTGGATTTATTGTTGGCAATAAATAGAAATACAGTTGTCTTGCATGTTGGTTTTGTATCCTGTAACCTTTGTATGGTCATTTACTTCTGTGTATGTGTGTTTCTTGGGATTTTCTGTGTACGGAATCATGTTGTTTGTGAAAAAGAGTTTTCTTCCTTTCCAACCGGGATATCTTTAATTAATTTCTTCCTCTCCTTCTTTTCCTCTCCCTTTCCCTCCACTCTAACATGAATTGATTTTTTGTTAAACCAATTTTGCATTCCAGGGATAAATACCACTTAATTATGGTACATAATTCTTTTTACATATTGCTAGATTCAGTTTGTTGATATTTTGTTAGGAGTTTTGTGTCTGTGTCAGGAGGGATATTGATTTGCAGTTTTTACATGAAAATTTGTTTTTGTTCGGGTAATATTGGCATCGCAACATTAGTTAGGAAGCAGTGTGCCCACCTTATTTTCTAAAAGAGTTTGTGAGGGATTGGTATTATTTCTTTACATATTTGATAGAATTAACCAATGAAGTCATTGGGACCTATGCTTTTCTTTGAGGGAAGATTTTAAATAACTAACTCATAGGTCTATTTAGATTTTGTATTTCTTCGTGAATCAGTTTTGGTAGTTTGGTATTTCTGGGAACTTGTCCATTTCATCTATGTTATTTCATTTGTTGGCATATAGTTTATTATATGCCTTTATAATAATTTCAATTCCTTTATGGTCAGTAATTTGTGTTGTTTCTTGGTTGGTCTAGTTCAGTGGTCGGCAGCCTCATTAGTCAACAGAGCCAAATATCAACAGTACAACGATTGAAATTTCTTTTGAGAGCCAAATTTTTTAAACTTAAACTATATAGGTAGGTACATTGTTATTAATCTAATTAGGGTACTCCTAAGCTGGCCTTTGCTAAAAACGTCCTCAATCTGATTGAGGTACGTTCGCTGAGGTTGACCCCTTCCAACTCTCCAATCCACACTGGTCTTGTATACTTGTTTCGTCTTTCTCCTTTCGTTCATCCTTTCTAGATGTCCAAACCATCTCAACATACCTTTCTCAATCCTCGACACTACATCTTCTTTCACTCCACAACGTTCCCTAAAATTAACTTAATAAACTTTACTTAAAGTTTTAAGTCAACTTCGCACTGTACGTGCGTGCCCGCACGTGGTATTTTGTGGAAGAGCCACACTCAAGGGGCCAAAGAGCTGCATGTGGCTTGCAAGCCGCGGTTTGCCGACCACTGATCTAGTTGAACATTTGTCAATTTTGTTGATCTTTTCAAAGAACTAACTTTGGGTTTTATTGATTTTTAAAAATTATATTTCTTCATTCTAGTCCACTAATCTTTGCACTGATCTTTTAAAATGAAATTTGTTGGGGTGACATTGGTTAATAACATTTAAGTGTAAAGTGTACAATTCTCTAATATGTCATCTGTATATTGCATTGCATGCTCACCACCTACAGTCTAGTCTCCCTCCATCACCGTATATTTGGCCCCCTTTACCCTCTTCATTCTCCCCAAGCCCCTCTTTTTTTCTGGTAACCTTCTGTTGACTGCCTATGAGTCAGTTTGCTTTATTTTGTTCATTTGTAGCTTTCTGTTTTGTAATCCACACATAAATGAAATTATATAAAATCCATATTATTTCCATATGACTTACTTTGCTTGGCATGATACTCTGAAGATTCATCTATGTTGTCCCAAATAACAGTATTTCATCCTTTCTTATGGCTGAGTAGTATTCCATTGCATATATGTACCACATCTTTATTCTATCATCCATCAAAAAACACTTAGGCCCAGCTGGTGTGGCTCAGTGGTTGAGCGTCAACCCATGCACCAAGATGTTGGTTCTGGTCACATCCCTGGGTTGTGGCTTGTTCCCCAGTGTGGGGCGTGCACGAGGCAGCTGATCAATTTTTCTCTTTCCCTCTTCCTTCCTCTCTCAAATCAATAAAAACATGTTAAAAAAAAAGAAAAAGAAAAATGGGGAAGGAACACTTCTCAACACATTAAAAAAAACAACAACCCCATTTAAGTTGCTTCCATGTCTTGGCTACTGTGCATAATTCTGCAATGAACATATGGGTGCATATATCTTTATGAATAAATGTTTTCAAAATTTTCAGGTAGATACCCAGAAGGGGGATGCTGGGTCATATGGTATCTCTATTCTTAATTTTTTGAGGAACCTCCATACTGTTTTACATAGAGGATGACCTAATTTACATTCCCAATAGCAGTGTATGAGGGTTCCTTTTTTGCCTCATCTTCTCCAACACTTTTTATTTCTTGCCTTATTGATTAAAGCCATTCTAACAGGTGTGAAGTATTTCATTGTGGTTTTAATTTCCCTGTAGCTAGTGAGGTTGAGCATCTTTTCAGTTATGTTAGCCATTTGTATATCTTTGTGGGAAAAGTGTCTGTTCAGGTCCTCTGCCCATTTTAAAAATAAGATTGTTGGGTTTTTGTTTTTTAGTTCTTTATGTATTTTGAATAAAACCCCTTATAGGAGGTATTGTTTTTAAATATCTTGTCCTATTCAGTTGGTTGCCTTTTTGATTGTTCTTCTTAGATTTTTATTTTTACACATTCTTGTGACATTTCTCTTTGTAGGGAACAGAGGTTAGCAAGGTAAGCCTTTTAGATGAGTCCATTCTCAATGTACATTTTAAACAAACAATATTGAGACAGCCAGTGGGAAGGTGAGAAACATTCCACAAATATGGTTATGTCTAAACAACAATAAATAGGAAAAGACAGTGTCCTCACCCCATCCAACCAAAAAGTTGGTTTCCCTCGTCTCCAGGGTTTTGAAGGACACAGAGCTGTGGGATGACCTGTCACAGCTGCCTCTGGGTGGCCCAGAGACTAGATAACCATCCACAGCTCATGATTCTGTATAGGTAAATACTCTCGCGGGGTATTTCTCAAAGATGTGCATTCTAACAGGGAGATAAGAATGAAGATCTAAGATCTTTATTTTCCAAAAGAGAAGTGGATCCGCCTTTTTGTTTTATTGTTTCTTCTGCTGTGCAGAACCTTTTTAGTTTGATATAGTCCTATTCACTTATTTTTGCTTTTATTTCCCTTGCCTCTGGGATCAAGTTCAATCCTCTTAGACCAAGGTCCATAAGTTGAATACCCATGTTTTTGTCAATGTATTTTATTGACTGAGATCTTATATTAATGTCTTTAGTCATTTTTGAGTTATCTTTTGTGTATGATGTCATATAGCAGTCTTGATGTGGCTTTCCAGTTTTCCCATCACCACTTATTTTTTTTATTATTTTTTTTTATTGCTTTAAGTATTACAAAGAGTGTTGCATATGTCTCCTTTTTTTTCCCCCGCCCTTGACAATCCCCTGGCCTCCCCTACCCCCCAGTGTCTTATGTCCATTGGTTATGCTTATATGCATGCATACAAGTCCTTCGGTTGATCTCTTACCCACCCCCCTCCTGCCCTTCCACCCTCCCCAGCCTTCCTGCTGTAGTTTGACAGTCTGTTCCAGGCAGCTCTGCCTCTGTATCTATTTTTGTTCATAAGTTTATAATGGTCTTTATTATCCAGAAATGAGTGAGATCATGTGATATTTTTCCTTCGTTGACTGGCTTATTTCACTTAGCATAATACTCTCCAGTTCCATCCATGCCGTTGCAAATGGTAAGAGTTCTGCTATGAACATAGGGGTGCATGTATCCTTTCTGACTGGTGTTTCTGATTTCTTGGGATATATTCCTAGAAGTGGGATCACAGGGTCAAATGGGAGTTCCATTTTTAGTTTTTTGAGGAAACTCCATACTGTCTTCCGTAGTGGCTGCACCAGTCTGCATTCCCACCAGCAGTGCACAAGTGTTCCTTATTTTCCACATCCTCTCCAGCACTTGTCATTGGTTGAATTGTTGATGATAGCCGTTCTGACAGGTGTGAGATGGTACCGCATGGTTGTTTTGATTTGCATCTCTCGGATGATTAGCGACTTTGAGCATGTTTTCATATGTCTTTTGGCTTTCTGAATGTCCTCTTTTAAAAGGTGTCTATTTAGGTCCTTTGCCCATTTTTTGATTGGATTGTTTATCTTCCTTTTATTAAGTTGTATGAGTTCCCTATAAATGTTGGAGGTTAAACCCTTATCACTGATAACATTGGCAAATATGTTCTCCCATGTAGTGGGCTTTCTTGTTGTTTTGTTGATGGTTTCTTTTGCTGTGCCAAAACTCTTTATTTTGATGCAGTCCCATTTGTTTATTTTCTCTTTAGTTTCCAATGCCCTAGGAGCTGTATCGGTGAAGAAATTGCTTCGGCATATGTCTGAGATTTTGTTGCCTTTGGATTCTTCTAGTATTTTTATGGTTTCCCGTCGTATATTTAAGTCCTTTATCCATTTTGAGTTTATTTTTGTGTATGGTGTAAGTTGTTGGTCTAGTTTCATTTTCTTGCATGTATCTGTCCAATTTTCCCAACACCATTTATTGAAGAGACTATCTTGACTCCATTGTATGTTCTTGCCTCCTTTGTCAAATATTAATTGAGCGTATTGGTTGGGGCTGATTACTGGGCTCTCTATTCTATTCCATTGATCTATATGTCTGTTCTTGTGCCAGTACCAGGCAGTTTTGAGAACAGTGGCTTTGTAATACAGCTTGATGTCTGGTATTGAGATACCACCTACTTTGTTCTTTCTCAGGATCGCTGCAGCTATTCGGGGTCGTTTTTTATTCCAGATGAATTTTTGAAGAGTTTGTTCTAGGTCTGTGAAATATGCCATTGGTATTTTAATGGGAAGTGCGTTGAATTTATAGATTGCTTTGGGCAGTATGGACATTTTAATGATGTTGATTCTACCAATCCAAGAAGAACATGGTATGTTCTTCCATCTCTTTATGTCTTCCTCTATCTCTTTTTTCAACGTTCTGTAGTTTTCTGAGTAGAGGTCTTTTACCTCTTTAGTTAAGTTTATTCCTAGGTATCTTAATTTTTTTGATGCGATGGTAAATGGGATTGCTTTTTTAGTCTCTCTTTCTGCAAATTCACTATTGGTGTATAGAAATGCCATAGATTTCTTGGCGTTAATTTTGTATCCTGCTACATTGCCGAATTCTTTTATTAAGCCTAATAGTTTTTTGATGGAGTCTTTAGGGTTTTTTAAGCATAATATCATATCATCTGCAAATAAGGACAGTTTTACTTCTTCTTTTCCAATTTGGATGCCTTTTATTTCTTCTTCTTGTCTAATTGCAATGGCTAATACTTCCAGGACTATGTCGAACAGGAGTGGTGAGAGTGGGCATCCCTGTCTTGTTCCTGTTCTTAGGGGAAATGGTGTTAGTTTTTGTCCATTGAGTATGATGTTGGCTGTGGGTTTGTCATATATGGCTTTTATTATGTTGAGGTATGATCCTTCAATTCCCACCTTGCTGAGAGTTTTTATCAAAAATGGGTGTTGAATTTTGTCAGATGCTTTTTCTGCATCAATTAATATGACTATGTGGTTTTTTTCTTTCAATTTGTTTATGTGATGTATCACGTTTATTGATTTGCGGATATTGTACCATCTTTGCATCCCTGGGATAAATCCTACTTGGTCTTGGTGTATGATCTTTCTGATGTACTGCTGGATCCGATTTGCTAGAATTTTGTTGAGGATTTTGGCATCTATGTTCATGAGGGATATTGGCCTGTAATTCTCTTTCATTGTGTTGTCTTTACCTGGTTTTGGTATTGGGGTGATGCTGGCTTCATAGAATGAGCTTGGAAGTGTTCCTTCCTCTTGGATTTTTTGCAGTAGTCTGAGGAGGATAGGTTTTAGTTCTTCCTTGAATGTTTGGTAAAACTCGCCTGTGAAGCCGTCTGGACCTGGGCTTTTGTTTGCTGGAAGCTTTTTGATGACTGCTTTAATTTCTTCCATAGTTATTGGCCTATTGAGATTTTTAGATTCTTCCTGATTAAGTTTTGGAATGTTGTATTTTTCTAGGAATATGTCCATTTCCTCCAGGTTGTCTAGTTTGTTGGAGTAGAGTTGTCCATAGTATTTCTTAACAATCATTTGTATTTCTGTGGGATCTGTTGTTATTTCACCTCTATCATTTCTGATTTTGTTTATTTGGGTCCTTTCTCTTTGCTTCTTGGTGAGCCTGGCTAGAGGTTTGTACAATCTTGTTTATCCTTTCAAAGAACCAGCTCTTGGTTTCATTGATTTTCTGTATTGATTTTTTGGTCTCTATGTCATTTATTTCTGCTCTAATCTTTATTATCTCCTTCCTTCTGCTCACTCTGGGGTTTTCTTGTTGCTGTCTTTCTAATTCTTTGAGCTGTAGATTTAGATGATTTACTACCATTTTTTCTTGTTTTTTGAGGTAGGCCTGTAGAGCTATAAACTTCCCTCTCAGGACTGCTTTCATTGTGTCCCATAAGTTTTGGATTGTTGTGTTTTCATTGTCATTAGTTTCCAGGATGTTTTTAATTTCTACTTTGATCTCACTGGTAACCCAATCATTATTTAGTAACATGCTATTCAGCTTCCAAGTGTTTGAGTTTTTTGGATTGTTTTTATTGTGGTTTATTTCTAATATTATGCCTTTGTGATCTTAGAAGATGCTTGGTATGATTTCAATCTTCTTGTATTTGGGGATACTTTGCTTGTGACCCAATATGTGGTCTATTTTTGAAGATGTCCCATGTGCACTTGAGAAGAACATATATTCTGTGGCTTTGGGGTGAAATGTTCTGAAGATGTCAATTAAGTCCATCTGATCTAGTGAGTCATTTAGGATTGCTGTTTCTTTGCTGATTTTTTGTCTAGAGGGTTTATCCAGTGATGTCAGTGGTGTGTTTAAGTCCCCTACTATGATTGTGTTGTTGTTGATCTCTCCCTTGTTATTTTCCAATAGTTTTTTTATGTATTTGGGTGCTCCTGCATTGGGTGCATATGTTTATCAGGGTTATATCCTCTTGTTGTATTGATACCTTTAATATTATGAAGTGGCCTTCCTTATCTCTTGTTTTGGCCTTCACTTTGAGGTCTATTTTGTCCGATATAAGTATTGCTACCCCAGTTTTTTTTCATTTCCATTTGCCTGAAAGATATTTTTCCATCCCTTCACTTTCAGTCTGTGTGAGTCCCTTTTTCTGAGGTGGGTCTCTTCTAGACAGCATATATATGGGTCATGTCTTTTTATCCATTCAGCCACTCGATGTCTTTTGATTGGAGTGTTTAGTCCATTTACATTTAAAGTTATTATTGAAAGGTACATGCTTGGATTCATTTCTATTTTTGTGCCTGTGGTCTTTCTTACCTTTATATTTCTTCTTTTTACAGCATTCCTTTTAGCATTTCTTGCATTGCTGGCTTGGTAGTGATAAACTCCCTTAGCCTTTTTTTTTGTCTGCAAAGCTCCTGATTTCCCCTTCAATTTTGATTGATAGTCTTGCTGGATAGAGTATTCTTGGATTCAGTCCTTTGCTTTGCAACACTTTGTATACCTCCTTCCATTCCCTTCTAGCTTGATGTGTTTCTGTTGAGAAATCATTTGATAATCTGATGGGGGATCCTTTGTAGGTAACTCTCTGTTTCTCTCTTGCAGCCTTGAAGATTGTCTCTTTGTCTGGTACATTTGCCATTGTTATTATGACGTGTCTTGGTGTGGGTCTTTTGGGGTTCATCTTGCTTGGGACTCCCTGTACTTGTGTAACTTTTTTCTTCCCCATATCTGGGAAGTTTTCTGTCATTATTTCTTCAAATAGATTTTCTAATCCTTGCTGCTCTTCTTGTCCTTCTTGCATCCCTATTATGCATATGTTACTTTTTTTTAATGTTGTCCCAAAGCTCCCTTAGGCTCTCCTCCTGCTTTTTAATTTTTTTCTTCAGTTGCTGTTCAGATTGAGCTTGTTTCTCTGCCTTATCTTCTAACTCACTAATTCGGTCCTCTGCTTCTTCTAGTCTGCTGTTGAAACTTTCCATGGTGTTTTTGATTGTAGCTATGTCACTTTTCATTTCTTCCTGATTCTTGCATAGGTTGTTGATTTTCTCATCCATCCGGTGAATGAATTGTACAACCATTATTCTGAATTCTTTTTCTGTCATGTTGCATGCTTCAACTTAAGTAATTTCCTTTCTTGGCGACTCCTCATTGTCTTTCCTCTGGGTTTTGTGTTGTCTCTTCATTCTGATTATCTCCCGATGGTTCAAATGTCGAGTTGCATGGGCCTGGGCCGCGTGCAGTGGGAGCCTCACACCACCCTAGTGTCACTGAAGAGCTCTGACACTAAGATGTGCTGTTGTTGTGGGTTGGTGGAAACCAGGCTCGCTCAGAGTCAGAGTTGCCAGCGCTCAGTGTGGCTTCGTGTGCGCCCTTAGAATCAGGGACCCTGCCTGCACCATGCTGAAACAGAGACCCCCTCTGGAGCATGTTGAAAATCAGCTCCCCCTAGCGTGTGCCAGGAGTCAGAGTTCCCCAAGAATCCAGTATCAGAGTCTCTGTTGCTTCGGCAACCTTGCATTGAGAATCAGGGTCCCTGTGTGCCCTTGCACCAAGAATTGGAGTCACTGGCTCTTAGTCTGAATGCACAGGGAGTCAGGGATCTCAAGCGCAGGTGATAAGAAACACAGTCAAGTCACTGGTGCTTGGTGCTGCCTTCTGCCCAGAGAATCGGGGTCCCTGGGCCTGTGCTACGCGGGACAACTTCCTGGTGTTTGCGAAATTGCTCCCAGCCCAGGACTCCTGCTGGCACTATGTGGGACCAGTTCCAAGGTGCTTGTGCACTTCCAGGCTAAAGTTCCTGTGGCAGCACTGAGGCCTGGGCAAGGGGTGGGTCTATCAGTTAGTTACTCTGGCGCTGCCGGCAAGCCTGCAGGGAGGGGGATGGGCTCTGTTACTCACGGATCTGCGGTGGGGATTTCCGAACTTTTGGTGTCCACAGGTCTGTAGCTGTGGTCACAGGTCTCTGTCCCCAGTGGCTGCAGGGTCCTGGTATGCGTCTGAGATCAGACTGGGTGGTGCTGAGGCTAGGATCCTAGTCTCAAGCAGCTCTGTTTCCCAAGATGGCGTGATCGCTGTGCCCGTGCTGGCAGCCCAGGAGTGTCTGCGCTGAGAGCGGGGCTCCGCCGCCTAAGACTGCCCGGTTTAGCAGCCCCTTAGAAGACCTGCAGAATCTAACTGTCCCTAGCTCATACACACACACCACACACATCCACATGCTCCTCTATCACTTCCTTGCGCTCTCACACTCTCTCCCTCCCTACCTTCCTGCCAGTCGCCATTTTTTTCTCCCCAATTTATTTCTTGTTGTTGACTTATAATTTTTTCTTTTTGTTGACTTATATTTTAATTTCATTATGGTTGGGGAACATACTTTGATGATTTCTGTCCTTCTGAATGTATTGAAATGTGTTTTATGGTTGGCATTTGATCTATCCTTGACAACTGTCCATATGCACTTGAAAATTGTATATTTATGGTACAGTCATTGGGTTGAATGTTCTAGATTGAGTTGGCTGATTATGTTTTTCAGATCTTCTATATCCTTGATGATTTTCTGTCCAGTTGTTCTATATGTATAGATATCTCCAACTGTTATTGTTAAATGATCTATAATCTACTTTCATTTTGTCAAGTTTTGATTCATGTATTTTGATGCTCTGATGTTAAATTTGTGTATGTAGTTATCATTGTTATGCCATACTGATACATTGACCTCTTTCTCATTATGAAATGTCTTTTTATCTCTTGTAATATTTTTGTCTTAAATTCTATTTTGTCTGATGTTAATATGGCCACTCCTGATCTCTTATGGTTACTGTTTGTATGATATCTTTTCCTTTCACCCTATTTGTATCTTTGAATCTACTGTGAGTTACTTCTAGATAGTATGTAATTGGATTTTACTTTGATTGGGATGTTTAGTTGTATTTATCCTTGCCATTTTTTGTTTGTTCTATGTAAGTCTCTTTTTTGTTTCTCTCTTCCTCTTTGCCTACTTTCTTTTGTGTTAAGTAAACATTTTCAGCATATCCTTTTAATTTCTCTCTGAATATTTTTACTTTTTAGCCATTTTTTCTTAGTCATTACTCTAGGGATTAGAATATACATTTTAATTTTCTACTTCAGATTAATACTAACTTAATTCTAGTAAAATAGAATATTCGCTTTAATATAGTTGCATTTTCTCCCTGCTCTTGTTTGCTATTATTGTCATGTATATTACATGTGTATGTGTAATAAATCCAACAATGTAGTATTATAATTATTGCTTCATACAATTTTATGTATTTTTAAAACAGTTAAGAGAAATGAAAATAAAGAGATCAACCAAAGGACTTGTATGCGTGCATATAAGCATAACCAATGGACATAAGACACTGGCGGATAGGGGAGGTCAGGGGATTGTCAAGGGCGGGGGAAAAAAAGGGACACATATGTAATACCCTTTGTAATACTGTAAGCAATAAAAAAAAAAGAGAAATGAAAATAATGTATCTATATTATCTTTTATATCACTTTATGTATTTACCATTTCTAGTCTCTTTATTTCTTCTTGATTATTCATATCATTGTTTAGAATCAATAGTTCAGTCTAAATCAGGCCTACTAGCAGTGCATTCTCATTGTTTATCTGGGGATGTCCTTTTTCAGCCTTCATTTTTGCAGGATAGTTTTGCTGGATATAGAATTCTTGTATTTTTATTTCAGCACTTTGAATTTGACATTCTACTACCCTCTCGTCCGTCATTTTAGGTGAAATGTCAGCCATTAATTGTATTAATGCTCCTCTATTCAAGGTGATCAGTAGCTTTTATCTTGCTGCTGTCAGAATTTTCTTTGTTGTATGTTTTTACCAGTTTGTGTCTATCTCTGTGGGATCCTTTTGTATTTATGCTGCTTGGGATTTGTTGAGCTTCTTAAGTTCAAGGATTAATGGTTTTCATCAAGTTTAGGAAGTTTTTAGCCACTATTTCTTCAGATATTCCTTTTGCCCTTTTGTCTCTCTCCTTTCCTTCTGAGACTCCTATTGTGCAAATGTTGCTACACATGGTCATATTCCACAGGTCTCTAAACCTTTGTTCTTTTTCTTCATTCTTTTAAAAAAAAATTTCCTCAGCTGGGTTATCTCAGGTTAACCATCTTCAAGTTTATGGTTCTTTCTACTGCCAGTGCAAATCAACCATTAAACTGCAGATTTGAATTTCTGACTCCAGTTATTATACTTTCCAAATCCAGAATTTCTATTTGGTTCCTTTTAAGAACTCATTTCTATCTCTATCTTAATATTCTTTTTGGTGAGGCATGATTGTCATGCCTTTAATTCCCTTTTATTCTGTAGACATGGTTTCCTTTACTTCTTTCAACGTACAGTGGGGCCTTGACTTATGAGTGTCCCGACTAACCAAGTTTTTCGAGATACGAGCCATCTCTCGGCCGATTTTTTGCTTTGAGTTGCGAGCTAAAATTCGGGTTACGAGCCAGCTTCAGATACCCCACCGCTAGTTGGCACAGCGGTGAACGCCACAGTGAACGCCACAACATCAGCCCATCATCACGTGTCTCACTCGGTGAAAATTGATTTGACATACGAGTAATTTGAATTACAAGCTCTGTCACGGAACGAATTAAA
The DNA here is from genome assembly GCF_964212035.1 of Myotis nattereri. Classification (NCBI taxonomy): domain Eukaryota; kingdom Metazoa; phylum Chordata; class Mammalia; order Chiroptera; family Vespertilionidae; genus Myotis; species Myotis nattereri. Next base: position 22,492,635 of record NC_138086.1, on the reverse strand, counting down.
CTCGTAAGTCAAGGCCCCACTGTATTTATATTAGTTGACCTGAAATCTTTGCATGGTAAATCCAGCATGTAGGCTTCCTCAGGAATAATGTTCATTGACCATTTCACTCCCCCCCCCCCCCCCCCCCGCCTCCAGTACATGGGCTATATTTTGCTATTTCTGTGTATCATAAATTTTTGTCAAATATTGGATATTTTAAATTATTTGATGTGAAAATTCGGGTGTTCAGATTTCCCCTTTCCCTATGCTCAGAGTTTGTTATTGTTGCTGTTTGTCGTTGTTGTTTGTTTACTGACTTTCCTGGGCTAATTCTGCAGCTTTTATTCTTGATCATGTATAGTCTTTATGATCATTGAAGTCTTTGCTTGGTTAGCTGAGTCGTCAGATAATGATTTGACATATTTTCTTAAATGCTTTAAACCACCATGTCTTTCACCCTTTTCCAGTGGGCATTCTGTGTGTTGGGGCATGCCTTCCATGCTCTTGCAGTTTATAACTCTGCCTTAGGCTTCACTTCCTGCTTGCTCAGAACCTCAAAGTCAAGCATAGGTGAGAAATTAGGGCTCTGTCAATCTTTCCTGGGCATCTGCACAGCCTTCCACATGCTCATGGCCTTTTAGATCCCCAGGAATATGTCAGAAATTATCAAAGCCCACTATGGACATCTCATGCCTCAGATTTTCCTTTAAGTTTTTTGTGTGCAGATTTTTGTTTGTCCCAACTGGAATCACTGCCTCTGGCAAATACAATGTTAAACAATTGCCACTGGTTTTGCAGGACAAACTCCCCGGGGATATAGGGCTGTTTTCAGTAAATGAGCTATGAGTCAGATAAAATAAAGATTAGCTCCATGAATGGGACTTTTCTAGGGAACACTCCTCTGATCAAATAGTGACAGTTCTTGGGGGCAGGGCTTTTGAGGGAGCTCCAAACACATTTGCCTCCTCCAGTGGCTGCTGGGCTTCTGGCTTTTTTAGCTATGAGGATTGTTGCAAGCTTTTGCTAATTTCTAGAGTGCTGAAAAAGTTGATTTTGAAAATTTATGCCAGCGTTCTTATTGTTTTTTATGGAGGAATGGGTTTTCAGAAGTCCTTCATCCATAATTCTAAAAGTGCTTTTCAGTCTGTCTGTTTTCAACTACTGTGCATATTGCCTCTGATGTTTTTGGTATCTAATGATGGTCTATTTATATTTACTGACAGCCATGAAAGTCCATTCTTTGATTTCATTGAGAGCTGCTTGCGAAATAAACATGAAATGGTTATTTATGAAGCTGCTTCAGCTATCATTCATCTTCCTAACTGTACTGCAAGGGAGCTGGCACCTGCTGTTTCAGGTTGGTTATATATTCGATAGCTGGTTTTTGTTTCTATTCTTATGTTTGTTTTAAGCACCAAAGGTCTTCAGGATAGGTCTTAGGAATGATTTTTGAATCTTAGCTCTGTATATGTAGATGCCTTTGCATTCTGATATGTAGATGATTATTTTAGTTGCTTTATTTCTTTTTGTGAAGTTTCCCCATATAAAAAATTTAAAAATAACTTTAATGCCTTCAGTTCTTTGTAATGTTTAAAAAACCCATTTGCTCTTACAACTATAAATATTACTACCACTCATATACTGATGGGTATATTAATCCTTTTAGAAAAAAGAATAAACTTTGTATTCTCTATTTAAAGTTTTTATACCTCAACAAAATGTGCTTTTTCTATTTTTGATGACACATTTTTCATGTGAAATTTTGATGCTGTAATCAAATTTCCTTATGCATATTTTGAATATGATTGTTCATGAACTATATTTTCAAATATATGCTCTATGATGAAATGAGCTATAGTCAGTGATCTTTTTTCTTTTTTAGTTCTTCAGTTGTTTTGTAGCTCTCCGAAGCCAGCTTTGAGATATGCAGCTGTGAGAACCTTGAACAAGGTAGGTCATTTATATCAATGTTTGATTGAGAAACATTAATTGTGAAGTGTTTGGCTTTCTCTCCAAGGTTAGTAAATATAATTTATTAGCTTTAGTTCTGTAGTATCTCACTTGTATTTGTGGTCTTAGATATGGCCATTTTCACTATCATTCAACTAAAGATTGTAATTCATTTCTGACTTTTAGGCACTTTATAGTGCCATATTGTCCAATATGATGACCTTTAGCGTAAGTGGCTGTTTCCATTTAAATTAAAATTAAATTAAAAATTCAGTTCCTTAGTTACTAGTCACACCTCAAGTGCTCAGGAGCCATATGTGGTTAGTGACTATGCCATTGGATGGTGTGGATATAGAACATTTCTATCATTGCAGAAAGTTCTCTTGGATATGCTGGTCTATAGTAGCCACATCCAATAGAAACAAAATGGAGTCACATACGAAAATTTAAATTTTATAATAAACACATGAAAAAATTTTTTAAAGATGAGATTAATTTTAATAACACATTTTATTTAACCTAATATATATAAAATGGCATATTAACATGTAATCAGTATAGCATTTGAAAAGATATATTTTGCCTTTTAGTTTTTTCATTCTAAATCTTACACATCTAATGTTTTTTCTTAAATATTTACAGTATATCTCAATTTGAACTAGCCACATTTCAAATGCTTAGTAGTCACATGTGGCTTTTGACTACCATGTAGCATGGTTCTAGAGGCTGCATTACAGAATACGTTAAATAACCATAAACATTTTAAAGGAAAGTTTAATATAGTAGACGACTTGTCATAAGGTGGTGAGTGATTGGTTATGGGTTAATTATGTGAATAATTGGAGGACAGAGAAGTTTAGAGCAGTCAAGGAATAGCAATGTGAATTGTATTCAAAGAGTTGGTATAGGTCCACATTCCTTCATCTGTGACCTTGGAGCCAGATCTGTCTCGGAATTCTGTATTTTGTGAAATTTAGAAAGGTTCTATGATGCTATATCTTATATACTAACCCCATTGAGCCTGGAGCTGTAACCACCATTAGACACATTAAAATTTCTGTATGATAATATGATTATCCTTGGTAAGTGGAATAAATTAAGACTTAATTAGTTTTACAGTAGTTTGGGTCATATTTTACGGTTAAGTGAATTTTGAGGCAATACTTTGCTGTTTTCAAATTTTTTTATTGCTATAGGCAGAGAGGTAAATGGCACCTACAAAAAGAAACAGAAGAATGGCAGACATGTTTTAGTGACCATGAGCAATCCAGTTTGGATGGAATCTGTTTGCTTAAATACAGAATTGTTTTCTAAGTGATAAGATATTAACAGTCTTTGAGCAGTATTTACCACGTGAGGTCCTATTTTCAGAGAACCTAACATCCGGTTGAATGGGTATCAATGTGCACAGGTACTATAAGGAAAAACAGGCCAACTGTAATAAAAGACAGACTGTAATATTGGGAAGAAAAAGTGCTATCCCGTTCTTTGACTATGATTGTTAATCATTCATCAAATGATATATCACACCTTTTTAATTGGAAACATTCTTTTTGAAACAATTTTAACCTATATTGTCCCATTCAGTTTTTAAAAAGCCACTTACCTTAAATTTTAATTTCTATTTTTCTCTTCTTTTTTTAAAAAAATTCTGGTTTTTATCAATAGAAATTTGCTTAATATTTTTCTTGCCCTTCCACAAGGTGGCAATGAAGCACCCCTCTGCTGTGACTGCCTGCAATCTGGACTTAGAAAACTTGATCACAGACTCAAATAGAAGCATTGCTACCCTGGCCATTACTACACTTCTCAAAACAGGAAGTGAGAGCAGTGTGGACAGACTAATGAAGCAGATATCTTCTTTTGTATCTGAAATTTCAGATGAGTTCAAGGTAAGAATATGATCATCTTTTCTTCCAATCTCTATGGCTTGCCTGTTTCTTAACAATATCTTTTGATGAGCAAAAGTTTTAAATATTTATGAAGTCTAATTTATTAATTTTTTTTGTTTCATAGTTATTGCTTTCTGTGTCCTGAGAAACCTTTGGCTACCTACTTCTACATCTTAACGATATTTTCTTATGTTTTATTCTTAATATTTTGTGGTTTTAGCTTTTATATTTTGATCTGTGATCTAACTTGAATTGATATTTGTGTATTATGTTTGATAAGTTCAGTATTTTCCCATGCCAATATTCAGTCATTCCAGCATCATTTGTTGAAAAGACACATTGACATGCTTGGACATCTTTGTCTGAAAAGCAGATAACCATAGACTTGTAGGTATATTTCTGGGCTCCTTATCATATTCCATTGATCTATTTATCAGTACTATGCCAATACCCACTGTATTTTATTATAGTTTTATGGGTACCTCTTCAATGTCAAGTAGTGAAGTAATGTGGTCTTTAAACTTTGTCCTTCTTTTTAATAATCTGGTTTCTTTGCATTTCCATATAAAATTTAGAAACATTTTATAATTTCTATAAAACAAAGCCTGTTAGGATTATGATTGGAGTTGTGTTGAATCTATAAATTAATTTGGGAAGAAATGACATTTTAACAGTATTAATTCTTCTAGTTCATGAATATAGTATACCTTCCTGTTTATTTAGGTCTTTATTCTGAGTAGTGTTTTGTAGCATTAATTCTAGAGATCTTGCACGTCTTTTGTTGAATTTATATCTGAATATTTTATGCTTATGACTCTATCTTATTAAAATTTCTATTTCATTGTTTGCTACCAGTATGTTAAAAAACCTCTCTCTCTCTCCCTCCCTCCCCCCCCCTACTTTCCCATAACTTGATATCCTTGTAAAGCACCCTTATCAGTTCTAGTAGTTGCTCTATACATTCCTTAGGATTGTCTATATAAATAATCATGTCATCTGTTAATAGAGACAGTTTTACTTTTTCACTTCCAATCCAAAAGCTTTTCTTTTCTTTTTCTTGCCTTATTGAAATGGCTAGGAGTTCCAGTATAGTGTTGAATAGAACTTGTGAAAATGTGTTAGAGATAATCAGAAGAATAATAAATTTCAGCTAGAAGAACTAAAATAGAAAGACCTTATTCTTTTGTTGTATTTCTCAAAGAATATAATTGACCCTGTTTACTCTGTTATAGGATAAATCTAGTCTTTGAAACAACAAGCCTCGCCTGTATGTTTAAGCAGACATTTTGAATCTTTGGGAAACCTATGAAGGTCATTTTGTACTATTGCTTATTGAATGAATCTCCTGTGCTTGAGCATTTAGAGTTTGCAGTATTTTGCAATTACAAAGAACGCTGCAGTGAATAACCTTGTGCATTTGTTTCCTTGAAATGTTAGCGGTGTATCTTTAGGGTAAATCCCTAGAAGCCCATATGCTAGGTTGAAGGGTAAATAAATCGGTAGTTTTGTAGAGAAAGCTAAGCTCTACCAGCACTGTATGAGTGTCAGTTTTCCCTTAGTCTCACCAATGGAATGTGTTACGTTTTGACGTTTGGCCTGATTGATATAGTTTTAATTTGGATTTATTTTGTTATGAGGGAAGTTGAACATCTTTTCTTATATTTTAGGATCATTTAATATTTCTTTTTAAGTGTTGTCTGCTCATATATTTTCCCCATTTTTATAGGTGTCTACAGCGCCTTCTTAGCTTACAGTAAATAAAGTATGCTTAGTAGCTAAAGTTATAAAGATGAATGTCCTTATTCCTCCAATTGTTTTCTCTTGTCTAGTTGCATTAGCTAATAACTCCGTAGTAATGTTGAATAATAGTCGATAGTGGCATCCTTATATTATTTCTGACTTTGATGGGAATGCCTCTTGGTGTTCTCTATTTAGTAATATAGTGACATTAGGATTGAGGTGTGAGTGTGTAAAATGGGACTGTCTACCCATTTCTATTTTTCTTTCAAGAATTTTTATTAGTAATAGGTGTTGGATATTTATCAAAGTCTTTTCAGCATCTATGGATATAATCCTATGATTTTTCTTTACTGACTCATTAATATGTGCATTATATTAACTAATCTTCTTATGTTGAACCATTATTGCATTCTTGGTATAAATCCCATTTCATGATGAAATATTATTTTATTACTGTAGTGTTGGAGTTGTTAGCTAATCTATCACTTAGAATTTTTGCATCAATATTTATAAATGAATTCCATCTAAAATTTTTTGTTTTGCATGTATTACATCTTTATTACGTTTTGGTATGATTGCTTCATAAAAAAAAAACTGGATGTTTGCTGTGGCCGGGTGGCTCAGTTGATTGGAGCATCATCCGGTACACCAAAAGGTTGTGGGTTCAACTCCTGGTTAAGGCACATACCTAGGTTGTGGGTTTGATCCCTGGGAGGGTGCATACAAGAGGCAACTGATTGATTTGTTTTTCTTCATTTTCTATGTTCTGAAATGATGTGTATAGATTGGGACTATCTGGTTGTTGAGAAACAATTCCCAATTCTCCAGGAGTTTCTTGTATTTCTGCACATCTTGCAAGTTAGGCACTAACTGCCCTTTGTTTCCTACTATCCTAGCTTAGTTCCCTTTGTGTAGTGCAAGGTATCTTCCAACCTTAGAAAATATAGTGTCTTCCTGTACGGGGCATATTTCAATACAGCTCTAAAAGACAAAGCTACTGTTCCCTGTAGAGCAGCGGTTCTCAACCTGTGGGTCGCGACCCCTTTGGCGGTCGAACGACCCTTTCACAGGGGTCGCCTAAGACCATCCTGCATATCAGATATTTACATGACGATTCATAACAGTAGCAACATGACAGTGATGAAGTAGCAACGAAAATAATGTTATGGTTGGGTCACCACATGAGGAACTGTATTTAAAGGGCCAGAGGGTTGAGAACCACTGCTGTAGAGCAAAAAGCAAACATGCTCACTGTCCAGTATAAGAAAAATAATGTTTCCCTTCAGAACAAAAGACCGGCATGCTTCTTGCCCATTGTAAAACGCTCAAGTGCCTTACCTCGGTGTCCTTCTCCTGCAACGCAATGGTCTGCGGGTCTCAGTGCTATCTGCCCCTTTTTGCATTGCCCTGTGGGGCTTGGGGCTCAGGAAACTGGTTCCAAATACTGGTATGGTAGCTACTGCTGTTGCAATGAGTAATTTACTGTCTTTCATCTCTGATCCTGGAGTCTCATGTTTTCTACTAGCATTAATGAAATTGTGGCAGACTCACTTGTTGGCTTGCAAGTAATGTAATATCTCACACCCTTCTCACTTGACACTGGTCTTTAAAGTTGTGGTAAAATTATTCTAGAAACCATTTTGTAAAGTAGTTCTATGGTAACTTCCTATTTCTTCTATGGAAATCAGTCTGTTCAAGCTTTTAATCTTTACTGTTCACTTTAAAATTTTTATGTGCTTATTTATTTGGAGCAAAGGAATGGGGTCTTTTGAATGAACTTTTTATTTTCCCTTGAGGTCTCTTGGCTTATCTTTCATGAAGAACCATTGCAATTTTGAATAACTACAGCGCCTTCTTAGCTTACAGTAAATAAAGTATGCTTAGTAGCTAAAGTTATAAAGATGAATGTCCTTTCTGTGTTGGTCTTTTTATGGGTGGTAGTAGTACAGTCATTATAAAGGTGAATGGCCTTTCTGTTTGTTTTTCTGCAGGTGGTGGTTGTACAGGCAATTAGTGCTCTCTGTCAGAAATACCCACGAAAGCATGGCGTCATGATGACTTTCCTCTCCAACATGCTCCGAGACGATGTAGGTGGACTAGTTTGTAAATCATAGGAAGTTGCTCTCTTAAATTCTTACGATTCCCATTAAATGTCATAGTATTTAAAGCAGCATGTGTCTCTCAAATAGTGTGCTTACTTCTGGTTGCTGACTTATCATTACTAAACATGCTATTGCTCTAGCTTTCCCTGCAGAAAAAAACACTTCTGTTTCTTTCATAAAGGAAGGGAAGGGAAAGTTTAATATTATAAGCATAAGCCTTGGAGTATAAGCATTTCTCCAAAAAGCATCCTCAGAACGAATGGGAGTTTTCTCTTTTGCCAGGGAGGCTTTGAATATAAACGGGCCATTGTGGACTGCATCATCAGCATTGTGGAAGAGAACCCTGAGGCTAAAGAAGCAGGTCTAGCCCACCTCTGTGAATTCATTGAGGACTGTGAGCACACTGTTCTGGCTACAAAGATTCTACACTTGCTGGGCAAAGAGGGCCCCAGAACGCCTGCTCCCTCCAAGTATATCCGCTTTATTTTCAATAGAGTCGTACTGGAAAATGAGGCTGTTAGAGCTGGTAAGTCATTGGAACACTGATAATGGTGTAACTGCTGATCTTTTTAAATGTGTAACTCAAGGGGTGGTGATGAAATTGGAAAATTTCTACTTGATGGTGGGATCCTTCCTATACTTCCCGTGTCTGATAAACTTGAAATAGCCACTCATGAACTTATTTCCCATTTCCTCTTCAACTCACTATAATCTAGCTCTCTTCCTTAAAAATCCTCTGAAGCTATTTAAAAAATATATCACTTACAAGCAAGTTAGAAAATCAAGTTAAATACTCTAATGTTTTTATCTTTGTTCACCTCTCAGTCAGTTTAATGTACTATTGACTAAACTCTCCCTTGGCTTCCACAATAGCCTGCATCTTTCCATCACTCCTCAGTCTTATTTATAGAGCTTCTCTTTCATTCCCTAAAATAATAGTTTTCTAAGGGGTTTGTCTTCTTACCATACACACTTATTCTGGTGATCATTTTCAGAGCTCTATTCATAGGCGGTGACATTGCAGTCATGTCTCTTTCCTGAACTTTTATGTCCAACTATCTAAGGCACTTATAATTCAACTTAAAACTAAACTCACCCAAACCTTTATCATCCATTCCTTTGCACAGGCAGAAACTTATTCTTTTGTTTTATAATCTCCACCTGTTCTTTGGCAAAATTCTATCAATTCTGACTCTTTAATATTTCTTTGTTCTCTTTTTCCTTTATTTTCATGGGTGCTGCTTTAGGCTCTCCTTCATTTCCAGTGCCAACTAGTGTGACTGCTCCCACTCTCATACAGATCCAGTCTGTACTCCACACTCTGCTACAAAAATGGACTTTGCATTTAAAATCTGCTTATAAGTTTAGTGTAGCGTACTCTGCTGCAAATACACAAATTCATGCTGTGTTTAACATCCTATGTAATAAAAGGGTAATATGCAAATTGTCCCCTTGACTGGGAGTTCGACCGGAGTTCGACCAGGAGGCAGGGCCAGCCTGCCAACTGCCACGGCCCCTCCCCCTGGCCTGTCCCGCCCCCTTTCACTCCCCACCCACATCCCCTCCCCCCAGCCATTCACAAATTCGTGCACCAGGCCTCTAGTCTATACTAATAATCTATACTAATAAAAAGGTAATATGTTAATTAGACCAGACATCTTCCGGACATCCTTCCAGACAAAGCCATGGTGGCGGGGCTGAGGCAGAGGCAGTTAGGGGCGATCAGGCCAGCAGGGGAGAGCAGTTAGGGGGATCAGGTCAGCAGGGGAGAGCAGTTAGGGCGGTCAGGCAGGCAGGGGAGCAGTTAGGGGTGGTCAGGCAGGCAGGGGAGCAGTTAGGGGCATCAGGCAAGCAGGAAGAGTGGTTATGGGCAATCAGGCAAGCAGGCAGAGTGGTTAGGGGTGATCAGGCAGGCAGGTTGGTAAGCAGTTAGGAGCCAGAGGTCCCGGATTGTGAGAGGGCTGTCCGACTGTGTCCCCTCCCCAAAGCCATGCCTAAATTTATGCACCAGGTCTCTAGTCTATATTAATAATCTATACTAATAAAAGGGTAATATGCTAATTAGACCAGACATCTTCCAGACGTCCTTCCGGACAAAGCCATAGTGGCGGGGATAAGGCAGAGGGAGTTAGGAGCGATCAGGGCAGCAAGAGAGAGCAGTTAGGTTAGGGGCAATCAGGCCGGGAGGGGAGAGCAGTTAGGGCAGTGATTCTCAACCTGTGGGTCATGATCCCTTAGGCGGTCGAACGACCCTTTTACAGGGGTCACCTAAGACCATCCTGCATATCAGATATTTACATTACGATTCATAACAGTAGCAACATTAAAGTTATGAAGTAGCAACGAAAATAATTTTATGGTTGGGTCACAACATGAGGAACTGTATTTAAAGGGCCAGAAGGTTGAGAACCACTGAGTTAGGGGGATCCCTGTGGGATCGGCCTAAACCGTCAGTTGGACATCCCCTGAGGGGTCCTGGATTCGAGAAGGTGCAGGCCGGGCTGAGGAACGCCCCCCCCATCCCCATGCATGAATTTTGTGCACTGGGGCTCTAGTCCTTTAATAATAACAGAGGCTAAACCACAACCTATTTTTGTTTTATTTCTAGTCTCACTTGTCTCCTCCTGCTCTCAAACATGGGATCCTATTCTTCAGCCTTCCTCACCTGTGTCTAGTTCCAATATGACATTATGCTTTCTTCTCTGGACTGAGGGTCTTTGCACTTGTCATTCTCTCTGTCTTTGATACTATTTTCCTTCCATTTCCCTTTGGTTAATGTTACTTCTTCAATATTTAGCTCTACTTTTCTTCACCAATTCTGACTTGTTTCTTTCTCTGTATTCACTTATCTTCCTGGATATGGTTCTATCATGGACTTATTGTGCTGTGTTGTAATCATCTTTTTACTTACCTGTCATTCCCACTAGACTACAACTCCTTTATGTCAGGGGCTATTTCTTCTGTCTTTCTTTCCCCAGCACCTATCACAGTTCCTTGCAAAAGTTATGTGAGCAATAAATCTTTATTGGATTAAGTGAATTTTAATAATAGAGCATCTATTTATGCTTGGAGTTGGTTGTTTGAGATTATAGCCTAATTATATCAGTATGATATATAAGAGGTTGTAGTGGGAATGGAGGAGTGCTCATAAAAAGAAATTGATATGATTTTTCCTACAATGCATGGAGGATTTTCCTATTCATAGCTCTCTTGGGCCTACAGATTTCTGTTTATGCTTAAATGGATCAAAGAAATAAGATCAAGACACAATAAAACAATAAGAGAGTTTATTCCCTCTGAACATGGGTAAACTTTTCTAACTTTTTGAATGATTATTACTTAATGCAAGAAACCAATATTTACGTTGCTTCATTTTATGCTTCATTAAAGCTGCTGTGAGTGCTTTGGCTAAATTTGGGGCTCAGAATGAGAATCTCCTCCCAAGCATCCTTGTACTCTTACAAAGGTGAGTAAAAGAATGCCATTTTTTTGGAGCTTTTTTTTTTTTTAAATAAGAACTGCCATATGGCTGAATAGAGTTCCTCATTGTACCATATCAAATGCATTACAGGACCTAAGAATAGAGCTGATGGAGTAAGTGAGGGGCAAATGGCATTTTTGTTCTCTTCTAGTAATTTTGTGTATGCTAAATACTTATAAAATTTGATTTTGAATTTCTCTTTGTGTGAGTTTGAGAAAGTGACTTAAAGGTGTATGCCTCAATTTGTATATTAGGGGCTAACTTCAAAGTGATTCACTAAGTAGAGTTGCAAATTTCAGCTTCTCATGGTCTCTCTGACTCCCCTATTTGATGAGGAAAAGACTTGATGTGAGCAAAAACTGTGATTATATCTTATTAAAAGATAAAAATTACAAACCAAAGGCTGGTTGGTTTAAATGAACAATGCTTGGATTTTGAGGGCTTTTTAATATCCTTAGAAAGCCTAACATTCCCATTTTTTAATAAACCAGTTTTTTGTTTTTTGTTTTTTAATATGTTTTATTGATTTTCTACAGAGAGGAAGGGGGAGGGATAGAGAGTTAGAAACATCGATGAGAGAGAAACATTGATCAGCCACCTCCTGCATACCCCCCACTGGGGATGTGCCCGCAACCAAGGTACATGCCCTTGACTGGAATCGAACCTGGGACCCTTGAGTCCGCAGGCCGACGCTCTATCCACTGAGCCAAACCGGTTCTGGCCCCATTTTTTTAATTATAAAGAAGCCTAAGTCTTTATCAGGATCATGTGGTTGCAGACCCAAGAAAAACTCCAAACTGCTATCTTATGTTATTGAGTTCTTCCTAATTATTTTTTTAATTCTTTATTATTATTATTTTTTAAAGTATATTTTATTGACTTTTTAGAAAGGAAGGGAGAGGCATAGAGAGTAAGAAACATCAATGAGAGAGAAACATCGATCAGCTGCCTCCTGCACACCCCCTACTGGGGATGTGCCCGCAACCAAGGTACATGCCCTTGAGCTGAATTGAACCTGGGACCTTTCAGTCCACAGGCTGACGCTCTATCCACTGAGCCAAACCGGTCAGGGCAATTCTTTATTATTGAAAGTATTTCATATGTCTCTCCCCGCTCCCCCTATTGTCTTCTCCCAGCCTGCCCCTGCCCCCGAGTCCCAGCCTTCACCCCCCCCCCATTGTCTTTATCCATTGGTTATGCTTATATGCATACAACTTCTTTGGTTGATCTCTTCCCCCCAAGTTCTCCCCTCACCCGCCACCCTCCCCTACTTTCCCTCTGAGGTTTGAGGGTCTGTTCGCTGCTTCTATGTCTGTATCTATTTTTGTTTGTCAGTTTATGTTGTTCATTATATTCCACAAATGAGTGAGATCATGTGATACTTATCCTTCTCTTCCTAATTATTTTAATACCTATTTATATAGTGCTTATTTACCAATTGGGAGCAATACTCAAGATTTATGGTGATTTTAGGATACACTGTTGGCTGTTGTTGAGTTCTTTTTTTTTAAAAATATATTTTATTGATTTTTCACAGAGAGGTAGGGAGAGAGATAGAGTTAGAAACATCGATGAGAGAGAAACATCGATCAGCTGCCTCCTGCACACTCCCACTGGGGATGTGCCTGCAACCCAGGTACATGCCCTTGACCGGAATCGAACCTGGGACCCCTCAGTCCGCATGCCGACGCTCTATCCACTGAGCCAAACCGGTTTCGGCTGTTGAGTTCTTTTATAATAAAGGTAGTGTCAGCCCTAACCAGTTTGGCTCAGTATATAGAGCATCGGCCTGCAGACTGAAGGGTCCCAGCTTTGATTCTGGTCAAGGGCATGTACCTTGGTTGCGGGCACATCCCCAGTAGGAGGTGTGCAGGAGGCAGATGATTGATGTTTCTCTCTCATCGATGTTTCTAACTCGCTATCTCTCTCCCTTCCTCTCTGTAGAAATCAATAAAATATATATTTTTTAAAAAGGTGGTATCACATGGCCTGGTTGTGTTCTTTGGATGTGATGGTAAAGCTCTTGGGAATCTTTAGGGTGCTGTGTGACATGCCTATTTGTATCCCCTGGACAGGTGTATGATGGATACCGATGATGAGGTCCGAGACAGAGCTACTTTCTATCTGAATGTGCTGCAGCAGAAGCAGATGGCATTGAATGCTACATATATCTTCAATGGTCAGTGAGAGCCACGGATATAGACAAATATACTTTTGGTATCTTGGAAGCATGTCTTAAGATGATTTGCATATGAGCTGACTTTACTAGGAAAAATGCTTCTTTTATGTTTTTGACTGCACTTCCATTTCTAGGGAAATCTAAAGTATGTAAAAACCCAAAGAATATTGCTTGCTCCTGATGCTTTTTGAGCTCATTCTTGAATGGGTTTACCTTTTCTCCCTTTTCTTATGCTACTAGAGGCTTGGTTCATGAAATTTGTGCACTGCTGGGGAGGTGGTTGTCCCTCAGCCCAGCCTGCATCCTCTTGCAGTCTGGGAGCCCTCAGGAGATGTCCAACTACTGGCTAAGGCCTACTCCCTGGGGTTGGGCCTAAGCTGGCAGTCGGACATCCCTCTCGCAGTCCAGGAGCCCTCGCTCCTTACTGCCTGCTCGCTGCTCCTTAGTGCTGCCATGGAGGCGGAAGAGGCTCCTGCCACTGTGCTCACCAGACATGAACCCGGCTTCTGGTTTAGCTGCACTCTCCCTGTGTGAGTGCACTGACCACCAGGGGGCAGCTCTTGCATTAAGCGTCTGCCCCCTGGTGGTCAGTCTGCATCATAGCGACCCGTAGTTCTGGTCATTCTGCCATAACGGTCACTTAGGCTTTTATTAGATCATTGTTCCCACATGGCTAAGTTGCTCTTTTTTATGGAAGGTACTTATATTTTGTTGAAAATGTTTATGCTCTGCTCCCATGCTTCCTTGGATGAAATTATAAGAAACTTTTATATAATAGCCTTTACTTTTAATGTCTTATGTTATAAAGTCTGTGGTTATATTTTCCCCTCCTTCAGAAAGAGTAGATAAACAGTGTAAATCTGGGCCTATCTGGATCCTAGTATTGGCAAGAAGTTATAATGCTGAGATTTCTCTGTTTCATAGGTCTGACAGTGTCTATACCAGGGATGGAAAAAGCTTTACATCAGTATACATTAGAGCCTTCAGAAAAGCCCTTCGACATGAAATCTATTCCTCTTGCTATGGCTCCTGCCTTTGAACAGAAAGCAGGTAATGGGACGACTTCACTCTGTTAGTGTTTCTATATTTAAGTAGTGTTATTAGCATATTTTCTCTAATACATCCTTAGTTTGCTTAATTGTCACTCTGCATTTCTAAATCTTTTTAGAAGAATGGTGGATGATGTTTTTAATTAGCTTTTAAGTTATTTTCCTGGTTTTCACATAAAAGCTCAAATATGAAGTGTGACCAGATTGAAAGTTTTTATTTTTCCATGCTTAGTATTGCAGAATCTGAAGTTAGCTGTCACTGTGTGTCTCAGAGCTGCAATTGGGCTGTCACCTCCTGTTTTTATTTTCTGAAGTTGGTAATTTCTTAATTTTACTATTGGAGGTTTGTCTTGAAAGAATGTATGGGACAGGATCATAAAAAAATGTTCCCAAGGGATAGCTAACTATAAAATTAAAAAAGAAGGAAGGAAGGGAGGGAGGGAGGGTGGAAAGGAGGGAGAGAGGGAGGGAGGGAGGGAGGGAGGGAGGGAGGGAGGAAGGAAGGAAGGAAGGAAGGAAGAATGTTTAATGGTCAGACTGAGAAAGAATGATCTTAACTTTGAACCTTTTCAGTTTTTCTATTGATACTATACAAGTAATTTTTCCTATTTGAATCATGAGAAGACTTGTTTTATAAATAGTTCCTTCTTTTGAGAATATTTTTTTTGTACATTCTTGCCCATTTAAAGCAAATACTATATTTTAGGGCTTACTTTATTATATAACAAAATATGTTCACTAAGTAAATTTTAATTTGAACATCTCACTAAAAAAAGGTGACAGAAGCCTACTGGTGTTTTTAGCAGTGGCTTCTTTTATGTGTGTTAGAAGCTTCTGCCCTGATGTCTTTCTGTCTGCATTTTCAGCTTGATAATGGGAGGAAAGCTCACTTGATTGCTCATATCTGTCTTTTTAGAAATCACACTTGTGGCTACTAAGTCAGAGAAGTTGGCTCCTTCCAGGCAAGACATTTTCCAAGGTATGGTAAATTGATGGGTAGAAGTAATAGTCTGCACCCTAGGCATTATAAATATAATGAAATGCACTACTTTCATTCAGTTTGAGGAATTCCCAGTGCAGGAAATCTTTGTGTGGCTGAATATTTGTTGTTATAGGTTATAGTTGTTGTTATAGATTATAGTTGCTGGGGCTACCTAAAGTTCATGGAAAATTACAATTGCCGAAGCTAATGTGCTAACTGGGGATGTTGTTCTTCATATCCTAGGTAACAGGGAACTCAAATTCTAAGAAATTAGGAATATAAGGTTTTTTTGCTTTTAGTAATTGAGTATATAAACTCTTAAAATATTAATTTATTAAAGCTTGGGGATATATCAGAGTTTAATTATTATCTAGGTGATGGAAACTTAAAACATCATGAGCATCTAGCATAATGTCCTCCTAGATTATTCTCATTTTGGGTCATCTTCTCATTTTGTTTTCTTCCTTATTTTTTTTCTTGATAGAACAATTGGCTGCTATTCCTGAGTTTATGAATCTGGGACCCTTGTTCAGGTCTTCTGAGCCTGTTCAGCTTACAGAAGCAGAGACCGAATACTTTGTTCGTTGTGTCAAGCACATGTTTACCAATCACATTGTGTTCCAGGTGAGATAAGTTCCCTACCCAGCCCCTATGGGAGCTTACTAGGCTTGGAGACCAGTATTAACTCCCCTGTAATTTGTGATTCTAGTAGTTCTTTTTATAGAGAAGGAAAGGAACTTAGCAGCATTTCTGGTTTTCCTTCCTATGGCTACAGAGATGCCTTTGTATGATGGGTTAAAAACTAAAAGAACTTAAAAATAAAATATCTGGAAAAGTTTCACAACATAAAGTATAAGCTGCTAAAAAATAATCACCATTTAACATAAGGATAAAAGCTTAGCTTCTAAGAATCAATTGAAATCCATTAAACATCTGCCATCTTGTTTGGTAGAACTAAGTCGCAGGAAAGAGAGAAAAAACGAGTGAATAATATAAACCCCAAAGCTTCAAGGATAAGGCTGTCCCTATTACCTAAAGAAAAACCTTAGGAGGAGACCTACAGCACTATTTGGGGAGGAAAGGCATAGTGAATTCCAGAACTGAGTTATGGGTTATGGGTGGGAAGGGACAACTTGCTTGCAAACCGTTCTTATCCTTCATAATGTTTTTCTGTTTGCTGACTTTTCAGTTTGATTGTACCAACACTCTCAATGACCAGCTACTGGAGAAAGTGACAGTGCAGGTGGAACCGTCAGATTCCTATGAAGTGCTGTGTTGTATCCCAGTCCCCAGCCTCACTTATAATCAACCAGGAATATGTTACACTCTTGTCCGTTTGCCTGATGATGACTCTTCAGCAGGTACTAACCCGCAGAGGGGAAGAGACACTTACATGATTAAGAATGCATTACCACTTGAGCTCCTAAATGTCTGGACACATGTTTGGGGTTCAAGAATATGGTTCTTTTCTAGAATTAAATGTAATGATAGTGATGATGTATTCATAGTTATATAATTAGTGCTGCAGAAATATTATTTATAACTAAATCTCTAAGTAGAATTTGCTGGATATTTAATCTTAAAAAAGAAACTGAATGTGTAGAGGGGCAGCCCCAGAAGTACGTCAGGCTTTCTGGTAGAACAGTGTAACCACTGATGAGGGTTCATCTGTCTGATGTCTCCTGTAAGGAGCACGGCCCACTTCTCCCTGGTGTTTCTTTCCAGGACATCGTAAGGGCTTTTTATTAGTAGATCCATGGCATTTTAAAATATATTGTCTTTGAGGGTCTGCCGGCGGTCGCCAACCTTTCGGACCACCGATTGGCGACCGCTGCTATACCACAGTACTGGCATCTGAGAGTATGTCTCAGCCCAGTAAATGTCTTAATCAGCATTTGTGTATCCACATGGGAGAAAGGCTTTGTAATTCTTTCCTTGATTCATGTGGAGTCTGGGTAGGAGTGGGGACGGTAGCTTCTAGTGCCCATAATAGTATTTACAGGTTCAGGGACTTGAGGTCTTCTGACCTACCTCTTGTGAATGTCTAGTGTGTGTTGTACTTGATATATTTTCCCCACCTGAGTGCTTCTTCTCTTTCCATATTCACTAAGGAGTATTCACAATGGTTACCTGGTTTTCACAGAAATAAGCACACACATTGCATTTATGTTTTGAAAAACTTTTATTAGTAGTACTGGAAAAAACATTACTTCTAGTACAGGAAAATACAATGTTTACTACTAGTACAGGAAAAACAATTTTTACTACTAGTACAGGAAAAACAATTTTTACTACTGATACAGGGAAAAAATTTTACTACTAGTACAGGAATAAAACAGATAATAGTTAACAAATATTGAGGAAGGTACAGAGTTACAAGAAATCGTAAAAGTACTAGTGAATTGTTATCTCTGGTCATCATTCAGTTACATTAGGGGCTTAACCTGCCTCCTTTTAGCCCCTTTCCAAGCTCCCTTTTTAGATGTTGTTTCTGGGAACCCCTGCCCAATCATATCTCTGTTGGATGATAGACCAGGCTACTCACTCTAGCACGAGGTAGATTCAAATTGGCACTGTTGCGGGGTCTGAATCCCAGGTTGTTCCCTCTGACCCCTGGGTGCAGCCACCCTGGATCCATAACCCGCTGGGTTAGGAAGGCACTTTCCTATCTGGCCTCTAGGATTTCTCCTTCAAGCTTGAGGCCATCCAACTTTAACCTTTCATTACCTCCCTTATCCCTTAATGAGGTTTCTCTTGTTCCATTCCCTTTTAGCTTCACTTTCTTTCCTGGTCTATTCCCCTCTAGTTAGACTTTTCTAAAGTATGTCCACCAGCCAGAAACGTAGCTGACTGTATCTTATGTAAAGGTAGTTTTATTTACTCTTGTTCCAAACCAGTATCTGGGCCCAGTCTTAAAGTAGCCCCGTGGCTTCTGCCACCATCCTGGGATAATCTGCACTTTTATCAGTTTTCTCAAGTGGCCTCCTCTACTTGTTTTATAATTCTTCCTCCTGTGGTGCTTCTCACCAGGTTTCTGCTTTTTTAAGAAAAGTCATTACTTCTCCACTTAATTTTAAAGGGAAGCAAAATGCTTGAACCCATTGAATAATCAAGCTTTTCCCAAGTGAGAACACTAGCTCTTCCCTTTCCAGGTTCACTTGGATAACTGATAACTTAGGTGCCTCACAGACCCCAGTGAATGTATTAACAGAAGACAGTAAATACAGTTTTACAATATCAAAATACATAAGACAACAGTATTGAAATTACAGCAATCACATATAGTTCAGGAGGAAATAACAACAACACCACCAACAACAACAACAATAGAAACTTTTATACTAAGAGAGTAGGTACAGGGGAGGTTTTCTGACCCCTCTGTAGTGAGGGGTTAATTTCTTTTTAAAAAAGTATATCTTACAAATTAGCCCAGAGGTTTCAACCTTTGATCTGCTGGCTTCAGGCTCTTTTGCTTAATGCTTTTTCCATATTTTATTAATAAAAATTTGGCATTTGGAGAAATTTTTTTTCCTATTAAATTCAAAGGGTTTGCTGATTTGGTGCTAAAAGTCAGTTATAAACATTTGTCATCCCATCTTGGAGAAAAGTCTCAGCACTTGGACTTTTCAAACTGCTTTATATTTGACCCATCATCTACCTGCTTAAACGCAAATTCCTTTCTATTCCTTTGTTTTTGTCAGAAATTCTAAAATTTTTAATCTATGGCCAATCCAAAGTCTTTGCTGTACAATGAATAGAAGTAAAATACCAGGACATAGATGGTAATAAAAGTCTTTTACCCATTCGTTCTTTTTCCCATTGCAAATATTCCAAATTTTACCAATCACCTGAATATCTACACATCACCTCTACTTTGTCTCATCTCAGAAAATATATTTTCCTTATACTCACAAGGGGAAAACATAAATTATATAGATCATGATTTCCTTCAACTTGAAAATTATATAGCACAGTAGAAAGGAATATAGGTTTTAGAGCTACACAAATTGGGATTTGAATTCTGACTCTGATCCATATAGACTGTGTAACCATGGACAAGCTATTTGATCTCTATAAGCCTTTCAGGATTGTTGAAACGATGAAATATCATTAAATAAGGTCGTTACCATAGTGCCAGGCATGTAGTAAATACTCAATAAACAGAAGCTATTTTTGTTTCAGTTCTGGAACTATCTACTTTCTTCCTTTATCCTCTTTAAAAAGTAAGTCTTCCACAGTTGAAGAGACACACACCCTCTAACCTCCTCCAAAAAATTATTCAATTATTCTTGTCTTTGCTGTATCTTTAAACTTTCCCATTCTCCCGTACTTTATAACTGTACAAAAAATCTACACCGTCTGAAAAATGTGCTTTAACCCAACGTCAAGATAGCACCTTAACTCCTTCCCTTGATTTATGGGAAATTTGTGAAAAGATTAAGTCTCAATTCAATTAGTCCTACTTTTATATTCTAGCCCCTAACAATTACTGTTTTAATAAAAAATTTTAAGAAAAGCCTTTCAGGCAGCATTCTTTCTTAGCAACTTTTCTCATTCAGAAACTTTTTCTTCTGAATAGCTATTGCATCAGTAACACCAAATTTAAATAACTCATTTAAAAAGTCTTCAACAGAAAATACACATACTAACAAAAAATTTCATAGTATATCAATATGAATTGTTTTTCTCTGTTTTTCATTAGGGATGCTGCCTCCCAATTAAAAATTCATAACTCTTTCATATATACTTCAGTTCTCGACTTTCTGCCTACCCTTTTTTAAACCTCCACCTTAATTTGAGCTACCATAGGAATGTGATGGACACTGAATTTTTTTCTGAATCTGTAGTCGCTCTTCATTATTTGTTGTTCAGGTTTAACCATATTAACTCCTGACACTCGGTATTAAATCTACAACTTCAATTAAGTAATTGATCTCAGGATATTTTTTTCCTTTGACTCATCTCCATCTTCTCACTGGGATCCATATTAATGAACCTTGATAAAATTTACATTCTTTATAGCTAAAGCACATAATTTGAATTTTTACTTAGATTATAAAAAGGATAGAACGCTACTTTTATCACCACTTCCGCTGACTTTATAACTAGAATTTGTATCAGTCTAGCCTTATATCAGTATTCCTCCAATATGACAAATTATGAGACTAAACAAGATTCCAGGATTGAAAACTCATTATTCACCTTTCCATTCATCTTGTAACCAATCATCCTTTCATCAAAAAAAATGGAATTACTAAAATTCCCTCTATACATTCAACCTGTCACCATCTGGCCTTAGTATTGACACTGTACCTGTTACCTCCTAGCTTCAGACAATGGCAATCAGATTTCAACTGAACAGGTGAGTATTGCATCCCTTCTCTTTCTCACACAGCAGTCATATCAGTACAAGATGCAAATTCTGCAGTGTAGTCAGCCAACACAGCCAGGCATTCTTACAGCCATTACAGCTCATCAAGTACTCCCTTCTCATATCAGCCCACACATTAAGAGTCCTTAGCTACCAGACCAAACCTTGGTGCTACACTCCGTACTCACTCAAGGTGAAGCCAAGGGTGCCACCCTCTATCCTTCCAGGTGATTTCTCGGCTACATCCCTTTGCTTGCTGTCTGCCTGGTCCAGGGTCCCTTAGCCCCATTCTGACATGCTTGAGTCTCATACCTCCACCTCCTCACCTGCTCATGCTTCGCCTCTCTGCCCAGCTCTCCTCTCTGCCCCTTCCACCCAGTGATTCTCACCCGAGGGTGCATGACCCCCCAAGGAGGCCTATCAGCAACATCTTTGGGGTGTGTTTTTGTGTTTTCTTTTGAATTTTTTTGGTTTTGTTGTTTCAAGCAGTGTACTGCTCCCCCTTCAGATGGTGTGATAGGCCTCCCTTGGGGGTCATGCCCACCCCCCCCTCGGGTGAAACTCACCCCCCCCCCCCCGGGAAGAATCACTGCTGTGGAAGCCCAACCTGACTCCTGGGCTGCACTCACCCTTGGGTCTCTAGCCTTCTACTGGTTGCCATTGACACATTTTCCTGAAAGATCCCAGCATTCCCACCATTCTCTCACTGTCCCGACACTGTCCTCCTGCAACTGCCCGACTCCCTTCCAATACCAATCTGCAAAACACAATTATTTATCTGTAGCCACCATCACAATTCCAACACACACACACACACACACACACACACACACACACACACTCACCCATGCGTAAACTACTCCTCCCTCCCTTCTGTTATGACTCTGGTGCCTTCTGGAAGTACCTTTGTCCCAGGACAAGGACTTTCTGAGCTCTTGCTATTCTGCCATTTCTCAATGTTATCCCTCTACTCACACCCCTGGCATGATCCTTCCACAGAGCCCCTGTGGTCCTCTCAAGTGCTGGTGTGTTTTCCACCAACCAGACTTTTATCCTCCCCCTATCCTGGGGATACTCTCCACTGGGCTCTCTGGATGGATTCTCTGATCTTGCCTTCCTGCTCTTTAACCTGCCTTCATTATGCCCACCACTTGACAAGGATTCAGTGCTCAATCTCCATTAAAGGAATTGGGTGTTCCCGTGCTTGGAATTGGTTCCCTTCACCCAACACCTTCCGAAATCCTATGAATCATAAGGCAGAGCTCCTCTCCATCCCTAGCACACCAGAAATGCCTACAGACTCCACCCCTGATCCCACCTCTCCCTGCCTCCATGCTCCACCCTCTGCTTGACCCTCAATATCCCATCCTACTTCCCCTATGACTTGCTGGTCAGGTGAAGGATTGATTGGTCCTTCCATGACCTGTGCTCCTTTCTTCACTTGCAATACTCCTTCCCCCATTGGCCGCTCTCTCATCCCCAAGAGGGGTCTGTTGACTCCAACTGTTGTCCCCTGTTCCTTACCTTTGGGAGTCCACCATTATGAGATTGTGGTGGCTTACCTGGCCTTCTCTGTAACCTCACCTCCTCTCGCCTAGCCCTGCGCTGACGGGGTTGTCCCCAGGCTTTTCCATTGCCCACTTCTCTACACCTGGTTGTCCTCTGACCTCATCCCACCAGGCCGGCATTGCTCTTTGGCCTTACCCACTCTGTGACCTTCAGCCTGCGTGGGCTCCTGCCCGCCCTTGAGCCACCCATGGGAGGAAAGTACCTGCCTTCCCCTAGTCGCCACCCAGGTTTCGTTCTTTACCATTCTTTGGGTGCAGTTCATTCGTCCCCTGTCCTTTCTCACTCTTTTGTGCCCTTGGAATTTGGCCCCTCTCCTACACTCTCCCACACGCCGAATGTGCTCACCTCAAGTCCTACCTCTTGGGCCTGGGTTCATCATCTTTCTTGCTTTGCTTCTCTACTGCATAGGTAGCAAGAAAACTGTCCTTCCTCAGCCAGGTGACATTTCTGCAGTCACAGACGGTACCTCTTCTTGCCGATGCCCATGGTGCTCTGTGTGCTCGTTACCTCATTCCTCACCTTCTGCACACCCCACTGCCGTCTCCTTGGCCCTCATATGCTCTCCTGCATCTGCCCGCTTGCCTACGCCCTCTCCTCACAGCCTGTGAACCTGGACTGTGATTTCCTCCAGGGACACGCGAACCTCGGTACTGGTTACCTTTCCTGATTCCATTGGGACCCCTTTGTTGCACAGTCTTGGGGCACAGCCCTTGGGGAGCCTCTTCCTCTGATTCCCCTACCTCTTCCTTATCAGTCTGGGTCAGTGGCTCCCACCGTTCACAGTGGGGCAATTTGGATTTAACGGGGGCGATTTCAAACGAGTTGTTAAGAGTGAATTTCTTGCATTTCTGAAGCTTCTAGGAGCTTCATATACTAGTAGAGTAGAGAACGATCTTTTGTGACATATTCATCACTTAAGTTCTCTGTTATACGTTTCGTTTTTATTTTTTTTGTTGTTTTTTTCTCCTTTAAAGTATTACAAATACTAGTACATCTGTGTCCCTCTCCCCCCAACTGACCTTCCCCAAGCCTCCCCTACCCCCCGGCATCTGTTATATGTTGAAAAGTTTATTTGCTATTTTTTGATATCACTTCAATTGTTATTTTGGGGCAATTTCTGGGTTATTTCTTCCCCAGTATGTCAACTGTCTGTTGTTGTTTGCTTTTTCTCTTTCATGGATGCCATCTTGTTTGGAAGGTTGTTTAGACCAAGTTAGTGGCCTTTTAGGTGTCCTCCACATGAATCGGAGTTCACTTTTTGAATAATGGGAATTATATGCCACGGGCCGGGGAAGCATCAGGATTTTAGAGATGCTTAGGTGGGGCATGGGCAAAAACAGGTTGGGAGCCACTGCTCTGGGTCTTTGGCCTTCAGCCCTCCCTCTTGCCCCTGTGCCTGCTCAGCCATGCCTGACACCTTGGCGCTCGGTCTCGCTCTGCACAGAGCCCTGGGTCTTGCTGTCCGCCCCTCTCTTCTCCTTGCTCTGCCAGCCATCGTCTCTCTGCCAGATCATCTCCAGTCCCAGCTGGGCCTTGCTTCTGCTCTACAGCCCTTCAGGTGCTCTCTGATCACATCAGTCCACCCTAAATTTCCCCGTTGGTCGCTCCTGTCTCCCTCAGCCCTCCTCCTCAAGAGGCCTCAGTGCCAGGACCAAACCTTGGTGCTCTGCTCCCTACTCACTCCAGGTGAAGCCCAGGGTGCCACCCTCTATCCTTCCAGGTGATTTCTCGGCTACATCCCTTTGCTTGCTGTCTGCCTGGTCCAGGGTCCCTTAGCCCCATTCTGACATGCTTGAGTCTCATACCTCCACCTCCTCACCTGCTCATGCTTCGCCTCTCTGCCCAGCTCTCCTCTCTGCCCCTTCCACCCAGTGATTCTCACCCGTGGGTGCATGACCCCCCAAGGAGGCCTATCAGCAACATCTTTGGGGTGTGTTTTTGTGTTTTCTTTTGAATTTTTTTGGTTTTGTTGTTTCAAGCAGTGTACTGCTCCCCCTTCAGATGGTGTGATAGGCCTCCCTTGGGGGTCATGCCCACCCCCCCCTCGGGTGAAACTCACCCCCCCCTCACCCCCGGGAAGAATCACTGCTGTGGAAGCCCAACCTGACTCCTGGGCTGCACTCACCCTTGGGCCTCGAGCCTTCTACTGTTTGCCATTGACACATTTTCCTGCAAGATCCCAGCATTCGCACCATTCTCTCACTGTCCCGACACTGTCCTCCTGCAACTGCCCGACTCCCTTCCAACCCCAATCTGCAAAACACCATTATTTATCTGTAGCCACCACCACAATTCCAAAACACACACACACACACGCACACACACTCACCCACGTGTAAGCTACTCCTTCCTCCCTATCTTAACGACTCTGGTGCCTTGTGGAAGTACCTTTGTCCCAGGACCTGGACGTTCTTAGCTCTTGTTCTTATCCCTTTTCTGGATGTTATCCCTCCTCTCACACCCCTGGCATGATCCTTCCACAGAGCCCCTGTGGTCCTCTCAAGTGCTGGTGTGTTTTCCGCCTACCAGACTTTTGCCTTCGCCTATCCTGCTAGGGCTACTCTCCAGTGGGCTCTCTGGGTGGATTCCCTGGTCTTGCCCTCCTGCTCCTTAGTTGTCCTCATCATGCCCACCACTTGACACGGAATCAGCCCACAATGTGCATTAAAGGAGTTGAGGATTCCCGTGCATGGAGCTTGGCTCCCTTCACCCAACCCCATCCCAATCCATGTCCTCCTCTCCAACCCTGGCACACCAGAAACGCCTCCAGACTCAACCCCCGATCCCACCTCTCCCTGCCTCCATGCTCCACCCTCTGCTTGACCCTCAATGTCCCATCCTACTTACCCTATGACTTGCTAGTCAGATGAAGGATTAATTGGTCCTTCCATGACCTGTGCTGGTCTCTTCACTTACACTCCTCCTCCCCCCATTGCCCACTCTCTCATCCCCAAGAGGGGTCTGCTGACTCCAACTGCTGTCCCCTGTTCCTTGCCTTTGGGGGTCCACCATTATGAGATGGTGGTGGCTTACCTGGCCTTCTCTGTAACCTCACCTCCTCTCGCCTAGCCCTGCGCTGACGAGGTTGTCCCCAGGCTTTTCCATTGCCCACTTCTCCACACCTGGTTGTCCTCTGACCTCATCCCACCGGGCCTTACCCACTCTGTGCCCTTCAGCCTGCGTGGGCTCCTGCCCGCCCTTGAGCCACCCATGGGAGGAAAGTACCTGCCTTCCCCTAGTCGCCACCCAGGTTTCGTTCTTTACCATTCTTTGGGTGCAGTTCATTCGTCCCCTGCCCTTTCTCACTCTTTTGTGCCCTTGGAATTTGGCCCCTCTCCTACACTCTCCCACACGCCGAATGTGCTCACCTCAAGTCCTACCTCTTGGGCCTGGGTTCATCATCTTTCTTGCTTTGCTTCTCTACTGCATAGGTAGCAAGAAAACTGTCCTTCCTCAGCCAGGTGACATTTCTGCAGTCACAGACGGTACCTCTTCTTGCCGATGCCCATGGTGCTCTGTGTGCTCGTTACCTCATTCCTCACCTTCTGCACACCCCACTGCCGTCTCCTTGGCCCTCATATGCTCTCCTGCATCTGCCCGCTTGCCTACGCCCTCTCCTCACAGCCTGTGAACCTGGACTGTGATTTCCTCCAGTGACACGCGAACTTCGGTACTGGTTACCTTTCCTGATTCCATTGGGACCCCTTTGTTGCACAGTCTTGGGGCACAGCCCTTGGGGAGCCTCTTCCTCTGATTCCCCTACCTCTTCCTTATCAGTCTGGGTCAGTGGCTCCCACCGTTCACAGTGGGGCAATTTGGATTTAACGGGGGCGATTTCAAACGAGTTGTTAAGAGTGAATTTCTTGCATTTCTGAAGCTTCTAGGAGCTTCATATACTAGTAGAGTAGAGAACGATCTTTTGTGACATATTCATCACTTAAGTTCTCTGTTATACGTTTCGTTTTTATTTTTTTTTTTGTATTTTTCTCCTTTAAAGTATTACAAATACTAGTACATCTGTGTCCCTCTCCCCCCAACTGACCTTCCCTCAGCCTTCCCTACCCCCAGGCATCTGTTATATGTTGAAAAGTTTATTTGCTATTTTTTGATATCACTTCAATTGTTATTTTGGGGCAATTTCTGGGTTATTTCTTCCCCAGTATGTCAACTGTCTGTTGTTGTTTGCTTTTTCTCTTTCATGGATGCCATCTTGTTTGGAAGGTTGTTTAGACCAAGTTAGTGGCCTTTTAGGTGTCCTCCACATGAATCGGAGTTCACTTTTTGAATAATGGGAATTATATGCCACGGGCCGGGGAAGCATCAGGATTTTAGAGATGCTTAGGTGGGGCATGGGCAAAAACAGGTTGGGAGCCACTGCTCTGGGTCTTTGGCCTTCAGCCCTCCCTCTTGCCCCTGTGCCTGCTCAGCCATGCCTGACACCTTGGCGCTCGGTCTCGCTCTGCACAGAGCCCTGGGTCTTGCTGTCCGCCCCTCTCTTCTCCTTCCTCTGCCAGCCATCGTCTCTCTGCCAGATCATCTCCAGTCCCAGCTGGGCCTTGCTTCTGCTCTACAGCCCTTCAGGTGCTCTCTGATCACATCAGTCCACCCTAAATTTCCCCGTTGGTCGCTCCTGTCTCCCTCAGCCCTCCTCCTCAAGAGGCCTCAGTGCCAGGACCAAACCTTGGTGCTCTGCTCCCTACTCACTCCAGGTGAAGCCCAGGGTGCCACCCTCTATCCTTCCAGGTGATTTCTCGGCTACATCCCTTTGCTTGCTGTCTGCCTGGTCCAGGGTCCCTTAGCCCCATTCTGACATGCTTGAGTCTCATACCTCCACCTCCTCACCTGCTCATGCTTCGCCTCTCTGCCCAGCTCTCCTCTCTGCCCCTTCCACCCAGTGATTCTCACCCGAGGGTGCATGACCCCCCAAGGAGGCCTATCAGCAACATCTTTGGGGTGTGTTTTTGTGTTTTCTTTTGAATTTTTTTGGTTTTGTTGTTTCAAGCAGTGTACTGCTCCCCCTTCAGATGGTGTGATAGGCCTCCCTTGGGGGTCATGCCCACCCCCCCCTCGGGTGAAACTCACCCCCCCCTCACCCCCGGGAAGAATCACTGCTGTGGAAGCCCAACCTGACTCCTGGGCTGCACTCACCCTTGGGTCTCTAGCCTTCTACTGGTTGCCATTGACACATTTTCCTGCAAGATCCCAGCATTCCCACCATTCTCTCACTGTCTCGACACTGTCCTCCTGCAACTGCCCGACTCCCTTCCAATACCAATCTGCAAAACACAATTATTTATCTGTAGCCACCATCACAATTCCAACACACACACACACAGACACACACACACACACACTCACCCATGCGTAAACTACTCCTCCCTCCCTTCTGTTATGACTCTGGTGCCTTCTGGAAGTACCTTTGTCCCAGGACAAGGACTTTCTCAGCTCTTGCTATTCTGCCATTTCTCAATGTTATCCCTCTACTCACACCCCTGGCATGATCCTTCCACAGAGCCCCTGTGGTCCTCTCAAGTGCTGGTGTGTTTTCCACCAACCAGACTTTTATCCTCCCCCTATCCTGGGGATACTCTCCACTGGGCTCTCTGGATGGATTCTCTGATCTTGCCTTCCTGCTCTTTAACCTGCCTTCATTATGCCCACCACTTGACAAGGATTCAGTGCTCAATCTCCATTAAAGGAATTGGGTGTTCCCGTGCTTGGAATTGGTTCCCTTCACCCAACACCTTCCGAAATCCTATGGATCATAAGGCAGAGCTCCTCTCCATCCCTAGCACACCAGAAATGCCTACAGACTCCACCCCTGATCCCACCTCTCCCTGCCTCCATGCTCCACCCTCTGCTTGACCCTCAATATCCCATCCTACTTCCCCTATGACTTGCTGGTCAGGTGAAGGATTGATTGGTCCTTCCATGACCTGTGCTCCTTTCTTCACTTGCAATACTCCTTCCCCCATTGGCCGCTCTCTCATCCCCAAGAGGGGTCTGTTGACTCCAACTGTTGTCCCCTGTTCCTTACCTTTGGGAGTCCACCATTATGAGATTGTGGTGGCTTACCTGGCCTTCTCTGTAACCTCACCTCCTCTCGCCTAGCCCTGCGCTGACGGGGTTGTCCCCAGGCTTTTCCATTGCCCACTTCTCTACACCTGGTTGTCCTCTGACCTCATCCCACCAGGCCGGCATTGCTCTTTGGCCTTACCCACTCTGTGACCTTCAGCCTGCGTGGGCTCCTGCCCGCCCTTGAGCCACCCATGGGAGGAAAGTACCTGCCTTCCCCTAGTCGCCACCCAGGTTTCGTTCTTTACCATTCTTTGGGTGCAGTTCATTCGTCCCCTGTCTTTTCTCAGTCTTTTGTGCCCTTGGAATTTGGCCCCTCTCCTACACTCTCCCACACGCCGAATGTGCTCACCTCAAGTCCTACCTCTTGGGCCTGGGTTCATCATCTTTCTTGCTTTGCTTCTCTACTGCATAGGTAGCAAGAAAACTGTCCTTCCTCAGCCAGGTGACATTTCTGCAGTCACAGACGGTACCTCTTCTTGCCGATGCCCATGGTGCTCTGTGTGCTCGTTACCTCATTCCTCACCTTCTGCACACCCCACTGCCGTCTCCTTGGCCCTCATATGCTCTCCTGCATCTGCCCGCTTGCCTACGCCCTCTCCTCACAGCCTGTGAACCTGGACTGTGATTTCCTCCAGGGACACGCGAACCTCGGTACTGGTTACCTTTCCTGATTCCATTGGGACCCCTTTGTTGCACAGTCTTGGGGCACAGCCCTTGGGGAGCCTCTTCCTCTGATTCCCCTACCTCTTCCTTATCAGTCTGGGTCAGTGGCTCCCACCGTTCACAGTGGGGCAATTTGGATTTAACGGGGGCGATTTCAAACGAGTTGTTAAGAGTGAATTTCTTGCATTTCTGAAGCTTCTAGGAGCTTCATATACTAGTAGAGTAGAGAACGATCTTTTGTGACATATTCATCACTTAAGTTCTCTGTTATACGTTTCGTTTTTATTTTTTTTTTGTATTTTTCTCCTTTAAAGTATTACAAATACTAGTACATCTGTGTCCCTCTCCCCCCAACTGACCTTCCCCAAGCCTCCCCTACCCCCCGGCATCTGTTATATGTTGAAAAGTTTATTTGCTATTTTTTGATATCACTTCAATTGTTATTTTGGGGCAATTTCTGGGTTATTTCTTCCCCAGTATGTCAACTGTCTGTTGTTGTTTGCTTTTTCTCTTTCATGGATGCCATCTTGTTTGGAAGGTTGTTTAGACCAAGTTAGTGGCCTTTTAGGTGTCCTCCACATGAATCGGAGTTCACTTTTTGAATAATGGGAATTATATGCCACGGGCCGGGGAAGCATCAGGATTTTAGAGATGCTTAGGTGGGGCATGGGCAAAAACAGGTTGGGAGCCACTGCTCTGGGTCTTTGGCCTTCAGCCCTCCCTCTTGCCCCTGTGCCTGCTCAGCCATGCCTGACACCTTGGCGCTCGGTCTCGCTCTGCACAGAGCCCTGGGTCTTGCTGTCCGCCCCTCTCTTCTCCTTGCTCTGCCAGCCATCGTCTCTCTGCCAGATCATCTCCAGTCCCAGCTGGGCCTTGCTTCTGCTCTAGAGCCCTTCAGGTGCTCTCTGATCACATCAGTCCACCCTAAATTTCCCCGTTGGTCGCTCCTGTCTCCCTCAGCCCTCCTCCTCAAGAGGCCTCAGTGCCAGGACCAAACCTTGGTGCTCTGCTCCCTACTCACTCCAGGTGAAGCCCAGGGTGCCACCCTCTATCCTTCCAGGTGATTTCTCGGCTACATCCCTTTGCTTGCTGTCTGCCTGGTCCAGGGTCCCTTAGCCCCATTCTGACATGCTTGAGTCTCATACCTCCACCTCCTCACCTGCTCATGCTTCGCCTCTCTGCCCAGCTCTCCTCTCTGCCCCTTCCACCCAGTGATTCTCACCCGAGGGTGCATGACCCCCCAAGGAGGCCTATCAGCAACATCTTTGGGGTGTGTTTTTGTGTTTTCTTTTGAATTTTTTTGGTTTTGTTGTTTCAAGCAGTGTACTGCTCCCCCTTCAGATGGTGTGATAGGCCTCCCTTGGGGGTCATGCCCACCCCCCCCTCGGGTGAAACTCACCCCCCCCTCACCCCCGGGAAGAATCACTGCTGTGGAAGCCCAACCTGACTCCTGGGCTGCACTCACCCTTGGGTCTCTAGCCTTCTACTGGTTGCCATTGACACATTTTCCTGCAAGATCCCAGCATTCCCACCATTCTCTCACTGTCTCGACACTGTCCTCCTGCAACTGCCCGACTCCCTTCCAATACCAATCTGCAAAACACAATTATTTATCTGTAGCCACCATCACAATTCCAACACACACACACACAGACACACACACACACACACTCACCCATGCGTAAACTACTCCTCCCTCCCTTCTGTTATGACTCTGGTGCCTTCTGGAAGTACCTTTGTCCCAGGACAAGGACTTTCTCAGCTCTTGCTATTCTGCCATTTCTCAATGTTATCCCTCTACTCACACCCCTGGCATGATCCTTCCACAGAGCCCCTGTGGTCCTCTCAAGTGCTGGTGTGTTTTCCACCAACCAGACTTTTATCCTCCCCCTATCCTGGGGATACTCTCCACTGGGCTCTCTGGATGGATTCTCTGATCTTGCCTTCCTGCTCTTTAACCTGCCTTCATTATGCCCACCACTTGACAAGGATTCAGTGCTCAATCTCCATTAAAGGAATTGGGTGTTCCCGTGCTTGGAATTGGTTCCCTTCACCCAACACCTTCCGAAATCCTATGGATCATAAGGCAGAGCTCCTCTCCATCCCTAGCACACCAGAAATGCCTACAGACTCCACCCCTGATCCCACCTCTCCCTGCCTCCATGCTCCACCCTCTGCTTGACCCTCAATATCCCATCCTACTTCCCCTATGACTTGCTGGTCAGGTGAAGGATTGATTGGTCCTTCCATGACCTGTGCTCCTTTCTTCACTTGCAATACTCCTTCCCCCATTGGCCGCTCTCTCATCCCCAAGAGGGGTCTGTTGACTCCAACTGTTGTCCCCTGTTCCTTACCTTTGGGAGTCCACCATTATGAGATTGTGGTGGCTTACCTGGCCTTCTCTGTAACCTCACCTCCTCTCGCCTAGCCCTGCGCTGACGGGGTTGTCCCCAGGCTTTTCCATTGCCCACTTCTCTACACCTGGTTGTCCTCTGACCTCATCCCACCAGGCCGGCATTGCTCTTTGGCCTTACCCACTCTGTGACCTTCAGCCTGCGTGGGCTCCTGCCCGCCCTTGAGCCACCCATGGGAGGAAAGTACCTGCCTTCCCCTAGTCGCCACCCAGGTTTCATTCTTTACCATTCTTTGGGTGCAGTTCATTCGTCCCCTGTCCTTTCTCAGTCTTTGGTGCCCTTGGAATTTGGCCCCTCTCCTACACTCTCCCACACGCCGAATGTGCTCACCTCAAGTCCTACCTCTTGGGCCTGGGTTCATCATCTTTCTTGCTTTGCTTCTCTACTGCATAGGTAGCAAGAAAACTGTCCTTCCTCAGCCAGGTGACATTTCTGCAGTCACAGACGGTACCTCTTCTTGCCGATGCCCATGGTGCTCTGTGTGCTCGTTACCTCATTCCTCACCTTCTGCACACCCCACTGCCGTCTCCTTGGCCCTCATATGCTCTCCTGCATCTGCCCGCTTGCCTACGCCCTCTCCTCACAGCCTGTGAACCTGGACTGTGATTTCCTCCAGGGACACGCGAACCTCGGTACTGGTTACCTTTCCTGATTCCATTGGGACCCCTTTGTTGCACAGTCTTGGGGCACAGCCCTTGGGGAGCCTCTTCCTCTGATTCCCCTACCTCTTCCTTATCAGTCTGGGTCAGTGGCTCCCACCGTTCACAGTGGGGCAATTTGGATTTAACGGGGGCGATTTCAAACGAGTTGTTAAGAGTGAATTTCTTGCATTTCTGAAGCTTCTAGGAGCTTCATATACTAGTAGAGTAGAGAACGATCTTTTGTGACATATTCATCACTTAAGTTCTCTGTTATACGTTTCGTTTTTATTTTTTTTTTGTATTTTTCTCCTTTAAAGTATTACAAATACTAGTACATCTGTGTCCCTCTCCCCCCAACTGACCTTCCCCAAGCCTCCCCTACCCCCCGGCATCTGTTATATGTTGAAAAGTTTATTTGCTATTTTTTGATATCACTTCAATTGTTATTTTGGGGCAATTTCTGGGTTATTTCTTCCCCAGTATGTCAACTGTCTGTTGTTGTTTGCTTTTTCTCTTTCATGGATGCCATCTTGTTTGGAAGGTTGTTTAGACCAAGTTAGTGGCCTTTTAGGTGTCCTCCACATGAATCGGAGTTCACTTTTTGAATAATGGGAATTATATGCCACGGGCCGGGGAAGCATCAGGATTTTAGAGATGCTTAGGTGGGGCATGGGCAAAAACAGGTTGGGAGCCACTGCTCTGGGTCTTTGGCCTTCAGCCCTCCCTCTTGCCCCTGTGCCTGCTCAGCCATGCCTGACACCTTGGCGCTCGGTCTCGCTCTGCACAGAGCCCTGGGTCTTGCTGTCCGCCCCTCTCTTCTCCTTGCTCTGCCAGCCATCGTCTCTCTGCCAGATCATCTCCAGTCCCAGCTGGGCCTTGCTTCTGCTCTACAGCCCTTCAGGTGCTCTCTGATCACATCAGTCCACCCTAAATTTCCCCGTTGGTCGCTCCTGTCTCCCTCAGCCCTCCTCCTCAAGAGGCCTCAGTGCCAGGACCAAACCTTGGTGCTCTGCTCCCTACTCACTCCAGGTGAAGCCCAGGGTGCCACCCTCTATCCTTCCAGGTGATTTCTCGGCTACATCCCTTTGCTTGCTGTCTGCCTGGTCCAGGGTCCCTTAGCCCCATTCTGACATGCTTGAGTCTCATACCTCCACCTCCTCACCTGCTCATGCTTCGCCTCTCTGCCCAGCTCTCCTCTCTGCCCCTTCCACCCAGTGATTCTCACCCGTGGGTGCATGACCCCCCAAGGAGGCCTATCAGCAACATCTTTGGGGTGTGTTTTTGTGTTTTCTTTTGAATTTTTTTGGTTTTGTTGTTTCAAGCAGTGTACTGCTCCCCTTCAGATGGTGTGATAGGCCTCCCTTGGGGGTCATGCCCACCCCCCCCTCGGGTGAAACTCACCCCCCCCCCCCGGGAAGAATCACTGCTGTGGAAGCCCAACCTGACTCCTGGGCTGCACTCACCCTTGGGTCTCTAGCCTTCTACTGGTTGCCATTGACACATTTTCCTGAAAGATCCCAGCATTCCCACCATTCTCTCACTGTCCCGACACTGTCCTCCTGCAACTGCCCGACTCCCTTCCAATACCAATCTGCAAAACACAATTATTTATCTGTAGCCACCATCACAATTCCAACACACACACACACAGACACACACACACACACACACACACTCACCCATGCGTAAACTACTCCTCCCTCCCTTCTGTTATGACTCTGGTGCCTTCTGGAAGTACCTTTGTCCCAGGACAAGGACTTTCTCAGCTCTTGCTATTCTGCCATTTCTCAATGTTATCCCTCTACTCACACCCCTGGCATGATCCTTCCACAGAGCCCCTGTGGTCCTCTCAAGTGCTGGTGTGTTTTCCACCAACCAGACTTTTATCCTCCCCCTATCCTGGGGATACTCTCCACTGGGCTCTCTGGATGGATTCTCTGATCTTGCCTTCCTGCTCTTTAACCTGCCTTCATTATGCCCACCACTTGACAAGGATTCAGTGCTCAATCTCCATTAAAGGAATTGGGTGTTCCCGTGCTTGGAATTGGTTCCCTTCACCCAACACCTTCCGAAATCCTATGGATCATAAGGCAGAGCTCCTCTCCATCCCTAGCACACCAGAAATGCCTACAGACTCCACCCCTGATCCCACCTCTCCCTGCCTCCATGCTCCACCCTCTGCTTGACCCTCAATATCCCATCCTACTTCCCCTATGACTTGCTGGTCAGGTGAAGGATTGATTGGTCCTTCCATGACCTGTGCTCCTTTCTTCACTTGCAATACTCCTTCCCCCATTGGCCGCTCTCTCATCCCCAAGAGGGGTCTGTTGACTCCAACTGTTGTCCCCTGTTCCTTACCTTTGGGAGTCCACCATTATGAGATTGTGGTGGCTTACCTGGCCTTCTCTGTAACCTCACCTCCTCTCGCCTAGCCCTGCGCTGACGGGGTTGTCCCCAGGCTTTTCCATTGCCCACTTCTCTACACCTGGTTGTCCTCTGACCTCATCCCACCAGGCCGGCATTGCTCTTTGGCCTTACCCACTCTGTGACCTTCAGCCTGCGTGGGCTCCTGCCCGCCCTTGAGCCACCCATGGGAGGAAAGTACCTGCCTTCCCCTAGTCGCCACCCAGGTTTCGTTCTTTACCATTCTTTGGGTGCAGTTCATTCGTCCCCTGTCCTTTCTCAGTCTTTTGTGCCCTTGGAATTTGGCCCCTCTCCTACACTCTCCCACACGCCGAATGTGCTCACCTCAAGTCCTACCTCTTGGGCCTGGGTTCATCATCTTTCTTGCTTTGCTTCTCTACTGCATAGGTAGCAAGAAAACTGTCCTTCCTCAGCCAGGTGACATTTCTGCAGTCACAGACGGTACCTCTTCTTGCCGATGCCCATGGTGCTCTGTGTGCTCGTTACCTCATTCCTCACCTTCTGCACACCCCACTGCCGTCTCCTTGGCCCTCATATGCTCTCCTGCATCTGCCCGCTTGCCTACGCCCTCTCCTCACAGCCTGTGAACCTGGACTGTGATTTCCTCCAGGGACACGCGAACCTCGGTACTGGTTACCTTTCCTGATTCCATTGGGACCCCTTTGTTGCACAGTCTTGGGGCACAGCCCTTGGGGAGCCTCTTCCTCTGATTCCCCTACCTCTTCCTTATCAGTCTGGGTCAGTGGCTCCCACCGTTCACAGTGGGGCAATTTGGATTTAACGGGGGCGATTTCAAACGAGTTGTTAAGAGTGAATTTCGTGCATTTCTGAAGCTTCTAGGAGCTTCATATATTAGTAGAGTAGAGAACGATCTTTTGTGACATATTCATCACTTAAGTTCTCTGTTATACGTTTCGTTTTTATTTTTTTTTGTATTTTTCTCCTTTAAAGTATTACAAATACTAGTACATCTGTGTCCCTCTCCCCCCAACTGACCTTCCCCAAGCCTCCCCTACCCCCCGGCATCTGTTATATGTTGAAAAGTTTATTTGCTATTTTTTGATATCACTTCAATTGTTATTTTGGGGCAATTTCTGGGTTATTTCTTCCCCAGTATGTCAACTGTCTGTTGTTGTTTGCTTTTTCTCTTTCATGGATGCCATCTTGTTTGGAAGGTTGTTTAGACCAAGTTAGTGGCCTTTTAGGTGTCCTCCACATGAATCGGAGTTCACTTTTTGAATAATGGGAATTATATGCCACGGGCCGGGGAAGCATCAGGATTTTAGAGATGCTTAGGTGGGGCATGGGCAAAAACAGGTTGGGAGCCACTGCTCTGGGTCTTTGGCCTTCAGCCCTCCCTCTTGCCCCTGTGCCTGCTCAGCCATGCCTGACACCTTGGCGCTCGGTCTCGCTCTGCACAGAGCCCTGGGTCTTGCTGTCCGCCCCTCTCTTCTCCTTGCTCTGCCAGCCATCGTCTCTCTGCCAGATCATCTCCAGTCCCAGCTGGGCCTTGCTTCTGCTCTACAGCCCTTCAGGTGCTCTCTGATCACATCAGTCCACCCTAAATTTCCCCGTTGGTCGCTCCTGTCTCCCTCAGCCCTCCTCCTCAAGAGGCCTCAGTGCCAGGACCAAACCTTGGTGCTCTGCTCCCTACTCACTCCAGGTGAAGCCCAGGGTGCCACCCTCTATCCTTCCAGGTGATTTCTCGGCTACATCCCTTTGCTTGCTGTCTGCCTGGTCCAGGGTCCCTTAGCCCCATTCTGACATGCTTGAGTCTCATACCTCCACCTCCTCACCTGCTCATGCTTCGCCTCTCTGCCCAGCTCTCCTCTCTGCCCCTTCCACCCAGTGATTCTCACCCGTGGGTGCATGACCCCCCAAGGAGGCCTATCAGCAACATCTTTGGGGTGTGTTTTTGTGTTTTCTTTTGAATTTTTTTGGTTTTGTTGTTTCAAGCAGTGTACTGCTCCCCCTTCAGATGGTGTGATAGGCCTCCCTTGGGGGTCATGCCCACCCCCCCCTCGGGTGAAACTCACCCCCCCCTCCCACCCCCGGGAAGAATCACTGCTGTGGAAGCCCAACCTGACTCCTGGGCTGCACTCACCCTTGGGCCTCGAGCCTTCTACTGTTTGCCATTGACACATTTTCCTGCAAGATCCCAGCATTCGCACCATTCTCTCACTGTCCCGACACTGTCCTCCTGAAACTGCCCGACTCCCTTCCAACCCCAATCTGCAAAACACCATTATTTATATGTAGCCACCACCACAATTCCAAAACACACACACACACACGCACACACACTCACCCACGTGTAAGCTACTCCTTCCTCCCTATCTTAACGACTCTGGTGCCTTGTGGAAGTACCTTTGTCCCAGGACCTGGACGTTCTCAGCTCTTGCTCTTATCCCTTTTCTGGATGTTATCCCTCCTCTCACACCCCTGGCACGATCCTTCCACAGAGCCCCTGTGGTCCTCTCAAGTGCTGGTGTGTTTTCCGCCAACCAGACTTTGGCCTTCGCCTATCCTGCTAGGGCTACTCTCCAGTGGGCTCTCTGGGTGGATTCCCTGGTCTTGCCCTCCTGCTCCTTAGTTGTCCTCATCATGCCCACCACTTGACACGGAATCAGCCCACAATGTGCATTAAAGGAGTTGAGGATTCCCGTGCATGGAGCTTGGCTCCCTTCACCCAACCCCATCCCAATCCATGTCCTCCTCTCCAACCCTGGCACACCAGAAACGCCTCCAGACTCAACCCCCGATCCCACCTCTCCCTGCCTCCATGCTCCACCCTCTGCTTGACCCTCAATGTCCCATCCTACTTCCCCTTTGACTTGCTAGTCAGATGAAGGATTAATTGGTCCTTCCATGACCTGTGCTGGTCTCTTCACTTACACTCCTCCTCCCCCCATTGCCCGCTCTCTCATCCCCAAGAGGGGTCTGCTGACTCCAACTGCTGTCCCCTGATCCTTACCTTTGGGGGTCCACCATTATGAGATGGTGGTGGCTTACCTGGCCTTCTCTGTAACCTCACCTCCTCTCGCCTAGCCCTGCGCTGACGAGGTTGTCCCCAGGCTTTTCCATTGCCCACTTCTCCACACCTGGTTGTCCTCTGACCTCATCCCACCGGGCCTTACCCACTCTGTGCCCTTCAGCCTGCGTGGGCTCCTGCCCGCCCTTGAGCCACCCATGGGAGGAAAGTACCTGCCTTCCCCTAGTCGCCACCCAGGTTTCGTTCTTTACCATTCTTTGGGTGCAGTTCATTCGTCCCCTGTCCTTTCTCACTCTTTTGTGCCCTTGGAATTTGGCCCCTCTCCTACACTCTCCCACACGCCGAATGTGCTCACCTCAAGTCCTACCTCTTGGGCCTGGGTTCATCATCTTTCTTGCTTTGCTTCTCTACTGCATAGGTAGCAAGAAAACTGTCCTTCCTCAGCCAGGTGACATTTCTGCAGTCACAGACGGTACCTCTTCTTGCTGATGCCCATGGTGCTCTGTGTGCTCGTTACCTCATTCCTCACCTTCTGCACACCCCACTGCCGTCTCCTTGGCCCTCATATGCTCTCCTGCATCTGCCCGCTTGCCTACGCCCTCTCCTCACAGCCTGTGAACCTGGACTGTGATTTCCTCCAGGGACACGCGAACCTCGGTACTGGTTACCTTTCCTGATTCCATTGGGACCCCTTTGTTGCACAGTCTTGGGGCACAGCCCTTGGGGAGCCTCTTCCTCTGATTCCCCTACCTCTTCCTTATCAGTCTGGGTCAGTGGCTCCCACCGTTCACAGTGGGGCAATTTGGATTTAACGGGGGCGATTTCAAACGAGTTGTTAAGAGTGAATTTCTTGCATTTCTGAAGCTTCTAGGAGCTTCATATACTAGTAGAGTAGAGAACGATCTTTTGTGACATATTCATCACTTAAGTTCTCTGTTATACGTTTCGTTTTTATTTTTTTTTTGTATTTTTCTCCTTAAAAGTATTACAAATACTAGTACATCTGTGTCCCTCTCCCCCCAACTGACCTTCCCTCAGCCTTCCCTACCCCCAGGCATCTGTTATATGTTGAAAAGTTTATTTGCTATTTTTTGATATCACTTCAATTGTTATTTTGGGGCAATTTCTGGGTTATTTCTTCCCCAGTATGTCAACTGTCTGTTGTTGTTTGCTTTTTCTCTTTCATGGATGCCATCTTGTTTGGAAGGTTGTTTAGACCAAGTTAGTGGCCTTTTAGGTGTCCTCCACATGAATCGGAGTTCACTTTTTGAATAATGGGAATTATATGCCACGGGCCGGGGAAGCATCAGGATTTTAGAGATGCTTAGGTGGGGCATGGGCAAAAACAGGTTGGGAGCCACTGCTCTGGGTCTTTGGCCTTCAGCCCTCCCTCTTGCCCCTGTGCCTGCTCAGCCATGCCTGACACCTTGGCGCTCGAT
Source organism: Myotis nattereri (assembly GCF_964212035.1). Lineage (NCBI taxonomy): Eukaryota > Metazoa > Chordata > Mammalia > Chiroptera > Vespertilionidae > Myotis > Myotis nattereri. The sequence goes on along the minus strand of NC_138086.1, from coordinate 22,453,690 downwards.
CTCGCTCTGCACAGAGCCCTGGGTCTTGCTGTCCGCCCCTCTCTTCTCCTTGCTCTGCCAGCCATCGTCTCTCTGCCAGATCATCTCCAGTCCCAGCTGGGCCTTGCTTCTGCTCTACAGCCCTTCAGGTGCTCTCTGATCACATCAGTCCACCCTAAATTTCCCCGTTGGTCGCTCCTGTCTCCCTCAGCCCTCCTCCTCAAGAGGCCTCAGTGCCAGGACCAAACCTTGGTGCTCTGCTCCCTACTCACTCCAGGTGAAGCCCAGGGTGCCACCCTCTATCCTTCCAGGTGATTTCTCGGCTACATCCCTTTGCTTGCTGTCTGCCTGGTCCAGGGTCCCTTAGCCCCATTCTGACATGCTTGAGTCTCATACCTCCACCTCCTCACCTGCTCATGCTTCGCCTCTCTGCCCAGCTCTCCTCTCTGCCCCTTCCACCCAGTGATTCTCACCCGTGGGTGCATGACCCCCCAAGGAGGCCTATCAGCAACATCTTTGGGGTGTGTTTTTGTGTTTTCTTTTGAATTTTTTTGGTTTTGTTGTTTCAAGCAGTGTACTGCTCCCTCTTCAGATGGTGTGATAGGCCTCCCTTGGGGGTCATGCCCACCCCCCCCTCGGGTGAAACTCACCAACTCCCCCCCCCCGGGAAGAATCACTGCTGTGGAAGCCCAACCTGACTCCTGGGCTGCACTCACCCTTGGGCCTCTAGCCTTCTACTGGTTGCCATTGACACATTTTCCTGCAAGATCCCAGCATTCGCACCATTCTCTCACTGTCCCGACACTGTCCTCCTGCAACTGCCCGACTCCCTTCCAACCCCAATCTGCAAAACACCATTATTTATCTGTAGCCACCACCACAATTCCGAAACACACACACACACACACGCACGCACATACACACACACACACACTCACCCACGTGTAAACTACTCCTTCCTCCCTATCTTTACGACTCTGGTGCCTTGTGGAAGTACCTTTGTCCCAGGACCTGGACGTTCTCAGCTCTTGCTCTTCTCCCTTTTCTGGATGTTATCCCTCCTCTCATACCCCCTGGCATGATCCTTCCACAGAGCCCCTGTGGTCCTCTCAAGTGCTGGTGTGTTTTCCGCCAACCAGACTTTTGCCTTCGCCTATCCTGCTAGGGCTACTCTCCAGTGGGCTCTCTGGGTGGATTCCCTGGTCTTGCCCTCCTGCTCCTTAGTTGTCCTCATCATGCCCACCACTTGACACGGAATCAGCCCACAATGTGCATTAAAGGAGTTGAGGATTCCCGTGCATGGAGCTTGGCTCCCTTCACCCAACCCCATCCCAATCCATGTCCTCCTCTCCAACCCTGGCACACCAGAAACGCCTCCAGACTCGACCCCCGATCCCACCTCTCCCTGCCTCCATGCTCCACCCTCTGCTTGACCCTCAATGTCCCATCCTACTTCCCCTTTGACTTGCTAGTCAGATGAAGGATTAATTGGTCCTTCCATGACCTGTGCTGGTCTCTTCACTTACACTCCTCCTCCCCCCATTGCCCGCTCTCTCATCCCCAAGAGAGGTCTGTTGACTCCAACTGTTGTCCCCTGTTCCTTACCTTTGGGGGTCCACCATTATGAGATTGTGGTGGCTTACCTGGCCTTCTCTGTAACCTCACCTCCTCACGCCTAGCCCTGCGCTGACGGGGTTGTCCCCAGGCTTTTCCATTGCCCACTTATCCACACCTGGTTGTCCTCTGACCTCATCCCACCGGGCCTTACCCACTCTGTGCCCTTCAACATGCGTGGGCTCCTGCCCGCCCTTGAGCCACCCATGGGAGGAAAGTACCTGCCTTCCCCTAGTCGCCACCCAGGTTTCGTTCTTTACCATTCTTTGGGTGCAGTTCATTCGTCCCCTGTCCTTTCTCAGTCTTTTGTGCCCTTGGAATTTGGCCCCTCTCCTACACTCTCCCACACGCCGAATGTGCTCACCTCAAGTCCTACCTCTTGGGCCTGGGTTCATCATCTTTCTTGCTTTGCTTCTCTACTGCATAGGTAGCAAGAAAACTGTCCTTCCTTAGCCAGGTGACATTTCTGCAGTCACAGACGGTACCTCTTCTTGCCGATGCCCATGGTGCTCTGTGTGCTCGTTACCTCATTCCTCACCTTCTGCACACCCCACTGCCGTCTCCTTGGCCCTCATATACTCTCCTGCATCTGCCCGCTTGCCTACGCCCTCTCCTCACAGCCTGTAAACCTGGACTGTGATTTCCTCCAGGGACACGCGAAATTCGGTACTGGTTACCGTTCCTGATTCCATTGGGACCCCTTTGTTGCACAGTCTTGGGGCACAGCCCTTGGGGAGCCTCTTCCTCTGATTCCCCTACCTCTTCCTTATCAGTCTGGGTCAGTGGCTCCCACCGTTCACAGTGGGGCAATTTGGATTTAACGGGGGCGATTTCAAACGAGTTGATAAGAGTGAATTTCTTGCATTTCTGAAGCTTCTAGGAGCTTCATATACTAGTAGAGTAGAGAACGATCTTTTGTGACATATTCATCACTTAAGTTCTCTGTTATACGTTTCGTTTTTATTTTTTTTTTTGTATTTTTCTCCTTTAAAGTATTACAAATACTAGTACATCTGTGTCCCTCTCCCCCCAACTGACCTTCCCTCAGCCTTCCCTACCCCCAGGCATCTGTTATATGTTGAAAAGTTTATTTGCTATTTTTTGATATCACTTCAATTGTTATTTTGGGGCAATTTCTGGGTTATTTCTTCCCCAGTATGTCAACTGTCTGTTGTTGTTTGCTTTTTCTCTTTCATGGATTCCATCTTGTTTGGAAGGTTGTTTAGACCAAGTTAGTGGCCTTTTAGGTGTCCTCCACATGAATCGGAGTTCACTTTTTGAATAATGGGAATTATATGCCACGGGCCGGGGAAGCATCAGGATTTTAGAGATGCTTAGGTGGGGCATGGGCAAAAACAGGTTGGGAGCCACTGCTCTGGGTCTTTGGCCTTCAGCCCTCCCTCTTGCCCCTGTGCCTGCTCAGCCATGCCTGACACCTTGGCGCTCGGTCTCGCTCTGCACAGAGCCCTGGGTCTTGCTGTCCGCCCCTCTCTTCTCCTTGCTCTGCCAGCCATCGTCTCTCTGCCAGATCATGTCCAGTCCCAGCTGGGCCTTGCTTCTGCTCTAGAGCCCTTCAGGTGCTCTCTGATCACATCAGTCCACCCTAAATTTCCCCGTTGGTCGCTCCTGTCTCCCTCAGCCCTCCTCCTCAAGAGGCCTCAGTGCCAGGACCAAACCTTGGTGCTCTGCTCCCTACTCACTCCAGGTGAAGCCCAGGGTGCCACCCTCTATCCTTCCAGGTGATTTCTCGGCTACATCCCTTTGCTTGCTGTCTGCCTGGTCCAGGGTCCCTTAGCCCCATTCTGACATGCTTGAGTCTCATACCTCCACCTCCTCACCTGCTCATGCTTCGCCTCTCTGCCCAGCTCTCCTCTCTGCGCCTTCCACCCAGTGATTCTCACCCGAGGGTGCATGACCCCCCAAGGAGGCCTATCAGCAACATCTTTGGGGTGTGTTTTTGTGTTTTCTTTTGAATTTTTTTGGTTTTGTTGTTTCAAGCAGTGTACTGCTCCCCCTTCAGATGGTGTGATAGGCCTCCCTTGGGGGTCATGCCCACCCCCCCCTCGGGTGAAACTCACCCCCCCACCCCCGGGAAGAATCACTGCTGTGGAAGCCCAACCTGACTCCTGGGCTGCACTCACCCTTGGGCCTCGAGCCTTCTACTGTTTGCCATTGACACATTTTCCTGCAAGATCCCAGCATTCGCACCATTCTCTCACTGTCCCGACACTGCCCTCCTGCAACTGCCCGACTCCCTTCCAACCCCAATCTGCAAAACACCATTATTTATCTGTAGCCACTACCACAATTCCAAAACACACACACACACACGCACACACACTCACCCACGTGTAAGCTACTCCTTCCTCCCTATCTTAACGACTCTGGTGCCTTGTGGAAGTACCTTTGTCCCAGGACCTGGACGTTCTCAGCTCTTGCTCTTCTCCCTTTTCTGGATGTTATCCCTCCTCTCACACCCCTGGCATGATCCTTCCACAGAGCCCCTGTGGTCCTCTCAAGTGCTGGTGTGTTTTCCGCCAACCAGACTTTGGCCTTCGCCTATCCTGCTAGGGCTACTCTTCAGTGGGCTCTCTGGGTGGATTCCCTGGTCTTGCCCTCCTGCTCCTTAGTTGTCCTCATCATGCCCACCACTTGACACGGAATCAGCCCACGATGTGCATTAAAGGAGTTGAGGATTCCCGTGCATGGAGCTTGGCTCCCTTCACCCAACCCCATCCCAATCCATGTCCTCCTCTCCAACCCTGGCACACCAGAAACGCCTCCAGACTCGACCCCCGATCCCACCTCTCCCTGCCTCCATGCTCCACCCTCTGCTTGACCCTCAATGTCCCATCCTACTTCCCCTTTGACTTGCTAGTCAGATGAAGGATTAATTGGTCCTTCCATGACCTGTGCTGGTCTCTTCACTTACACTCCTCCTCCCCCCATTGCCCACTCTCTCATCCCCAAGAGGGGTCTGCTGACTCCAACTGCTGTCCCCTGTTCCTTACCTTTGGGGGTCCACCATTATGAGATGGTGGTTGCTTACCTGGCCTTCTCTGTAACCTCACCTCCTCTCGCCTAGCCCTGTGCTGACGAGGTTGTCCCCAGGCTTTTCCATTGCCCACTTCTCCACACCTGGTTGTCCTCTGACCTCATCCCACCAGGCCGGCATTGCTCTTTGGCCTTACCCACTCTGTGCCCTTCAGCCTGCGTGGGCTCCTGCCCGCCCTTGAGCCACCCATGGGAGGAAAGTACCTGCCTTCCCCTAGTCGCCACCCAGGTTTCGTTCTTTACCATTCTTTGGGTGCAGTTCATTCGTCCCCTGTCCTTTCTCAGTCTTTTGTGCCCTTGGAATTTGGCCCCTCTCCTACACTCTCCCACACGCCGAATGTGCTCACCTCAAGTCCTACCTCTTGGGCCTGGGTTCATCATCTTTCTTGCTTTGCTTCTCTACTGCATAGGTAGCAAGAAAACTGTCCTTCCTCAGCCAGGTGACATTTCTGCAGTCACAGACGGTACCTCTTCTTGCCGATGCCCATGGTGCTCTGTGTGCTCGTTACCTCATTCCTCACCTTCTGCACACCCCACTGCCGTCTCCTTGGCCCTCATATACTCTCCTGCATCTGCCCGCTTGCCTACGCCCTCTCCTCACAGCCTGTGAACCTGGACTGTGATTTCCTCCAGGGACACGCGAACCTCGGTACTGGTTACCTTTCCTGATTCCATTGGGACCCCTTTGTTGCACAGTCTTGGGGCACAGCCCTTGGGGAGCCTCTTCCTCTGATTCCCCTACCTCTTCCTTATCAGTCTGGGTCAGTGGCTCCCACCGTTCACAGTGGGGCAATTTGGATTTAACGGGGGCGATTTCAAACGAGTTGTTAAGAGTGAATTTCTTGCATTTCTGAAGCTTCTAGGAGCTTCATATACTAGTAGAGTAGAGAACGATCTTTTGTGACATATTCATCACTTAAGTTCTCTGTTATACGTTTCGTTTTTATTTTTTTTTGTTGTTTTTTTCTCCTTTAAAGTATTACAAATACTAGTACATCTGTGTCCCTCTCCCCCCAACTGACCTTCCCCAAGCCTCCCCTACCCCCCGGCATCTGTTATATGTTGAAAAGTTTATTTGCTATTTTTTGATATCACTTCAATTGTTATTTTGGGGCAATTTCTGGGTTATTTCTTCCCCAGTATGTCAACTGTCTGTTGTTGTTTGCTTTTTCTCTTTCATGGATGCCATCTTGTTTGGAAGGTTGTTTAGACCAAGTTAGTGGCCTTTTAGGTGTCCTCCACATGAATCGGAGTTCACTTTTTGAATAATGGGAATTATATGCCACGGGCCGGGGAAGCATCAGGATTTTAGAGATGCTTAGGTGGGGCATGGGCAAAAACAGGTTGGGAGCCACTGCTCTGGGTCTTTGGCCTTCAGCCCTCCCTCTTGCCCCTGTGCCTGCTCAGCCATGCCTGACACCTTGGCGCTCGGTTTCGCTCTGCACAGAGCCCTGGGTCTTGCTGTCCGCCCCTCTCTTCTCCTTGCTCTGCCAGCCATCGTCTCTCTGCCAGATCATCTCCAGTCCCAGCTGGGCCTTGCTTCTGCTCTACAGCCAGCCCTTCAGGTGCTCTCTGATCACATCAGTCCACCCTAAATTTCCCCGTTGGTCGCTCCTGTCTCCCTCAGCCGTCCTCCTCAAGAGGCCTCAGTGCCAGGACCAAACCTTGGTGCTCTGCTCCCTACTCACTCCAGGTGAAGCCCAGGGTGCCACCCTCTATCCTTCCAGGTGATTTCTCGGCTACATCCCTTTGCTTGCTGTCTGCCTGCTCCAGGGTCCCTTAGCCCCATTCTGACATGCTTGAGTCTCATACCTCCACCTCCTCACCTGCTCATGCTTCGCCTCTCTGCCCAGCTCTCCTCTCCGCCCCTTCCACCCAGTGATTCTCACCCGTGGGTGCATGACCCCCCAAGGAGGCCTATCAGCAACATCTTTGGGGTGTGTTTTTGTGTTTTCTTTTGAATTTTTTTGGTTTTGTTGTTTCAAGCAGTGTACTGCTCCCCCTTCAGATGGTGTGATAGGCCTCCCTTGGGGGTCATGCCCGCCACCCCTAGGGTGAAACTCACCCCCCCCCCCGGGAAGAATCACTGCTGTGGAAGCCCAACCTGACTCCTCGGCTGCACTCACCCTTGGGCCTTGAGCCTTCTACTGGTTGCCATTGACACATTTTCCTGCAAGATCCCAGCATTCGCACCATTCTCTCACTGTCCCGACACTGTCCTCCTGCAACTTCCTGACTCCCTTCCAACCCCAATCTGCAAAACACCATTATTTATCTGTAGCCACCACCACAATTCCGAAACACACACACACACACACACGCACGCACATACACACACACACACACTCACCCGCGTGTAAGCTACTCCTTCCACCCTATCTTTACGACTCTGGTGCCTTGTGGAAGTACCTTTGTCCCAGGACCTGGACGTTCTCAGCTCTTGCTCTTCTCCCTTTTCTGGATGTTATCCCTCCTCTCACACCCCTGGCATGATCCTTCCACAGAGCCCCTGTGGTCCTCTCAAGTGCTTGTGTGTTTTCCACCAACCAGACTTTGGCCTTCGCCTATCCTGCTAGGGCTACTCTCCAGTGGGCTCTCTGGGTGGATTCCCTGGTCTTGCCCTCCTGCTCCTTAGTTGTCCTCATCATGCCCACCACTTGACACGGAATCAGCCCACAATGTGCATTAAAGGAGTTGAGGATTCCCGTGCATGGAGCTTGGCTCCCTTCACCCAACCCCATCCCAATCCATGTCCTCCTCTCCAACCCTGGCACACCAGAAACGCCTCCAGACTCAACCCCCGATCCCACCTCTCCCTGCCTCCATGCTCCACCCTCTGCTTGACCCTCAATGTCCCATCCTACTTCCCCTTTGACTTGCTAGTCAGATGAAGGATTAATTGGTCCTTCCATGACCTGTGCTGGTCTCTTCACTTACACTCCTCCTCCTCCCAATTGCCCGCTCTCTCATCCCCAAGAGGGGTCTGCTGACTCCAACTGCTGTCCCCTGTTCCTTACCTTTGGGGGTCCACCATTATGAGATGGTGGTGGCTTACCTGGCCTTCTCTGTAACCTCACCTCCTCTCGCCTAGCCCTGCGCTGACGGGGTTGTCCCCAGGCTTTTCCATGGGCCACTTCTCCACACCTCGTCGTCCTCTGACCTCATCCCACCGGGCCTTACCCACTCTGTGCCCTTCAGCCTGCGTGGGCTCCTGCCCGCCCTTGAGCCACCCATGGGAGGAAAGTACCTGCCTTCCCCTAGTCGCCACCCAGGTTTCGTTCTTTACCATTCTTTGGGTGCAGTTCATTCGTCCCCTGTCCTTTCTCACTCTTTTGTGCCCTTGGAATTTGGCCCCTCTCCTACACTCTCCCACACGCCGAATGTGCTCACCTCAAGTCCTACCTCTTGGGCCTGGGTTCATCATCTTTCTTGCTTTGCTTCTCTACTGCATAGGTAGCAAGAAAACTGTCCTTCCTCAGCCAGGTGACATTTCTGCAGTCACAGACGGTACCTCTTCTTGCCGATGCCCACGGTGCTCTGTGTGCTCGTTACCTCATTCCTCACCTTCTGCACACCCCACTGCCGTCTCCTTGGCCCTCATATTCTCTCCTGCATCTGCCCGCTTGCCTACGCCCTCTCCTCACATCCTGTGAACCTGGACTGTGATTTCCTCCAGGTACACGCGAACCTCGGTACTGGTTACCTTTCCTGATTCCATTGGGACCCCTTTGTTGCACAGTCTTGGGGCACAGCCCTTGGGGAGCCTCTTCCTCTGATTCCCCTACCTCTTCCTTATCAGTCTGGGTCAGTGGCTCCCACCGTGCACAGTGGGGCAATTTGGATTTAACGGGGGCGATTTCAAACGAGTTGTTAAGAGTGAATTTCTTGCATTTCTGAAGCTTCTAGGAGCTTCATATACTAGTAGAGTAGAGAACGATCTTTTGTGACATATTCATCACTTAAGTTCTCTGTTATACGTTCGTTTTTATTTTTTTTGGGTATTTTTCTCCTTTAAAGTATTACAAATACTAGTACATCTGTGTCCCTCTCCCCCCAACTGACCTTCCCTCAGCCTTCCCTACCCCCAGGCATCTGTTATATGTTGAAAAGTTTATTTGCTATTTTTTGATATCACTTCAATTGTTATTTTGGGGCAATTTCTGGGTTATTTCTTCCCCAGTATGTCAACTGTCTGTTGTTGTTTGCTTTTTCTCTTTCATGGATGCCATCTTGTTTGGAAGGTTGTTTAGACCAAGTTAGTGGCCTTTTAGGTGTCCTCCACATGAATCGGAGTTCACTTTTTGAATAATGGGAATTATATGCCACGGGCCGGGGAAGCATCAGGATTTTAGAGATGCTTAGGTGGGGCATGGGCAAAAACAGGTTGGGAGCCACTGCTCTGGGTCTTTGGCCTTCAGCCCTCCCTCTTGCCCCTGTGCCTGCTCAGCCATGCCTGACACCTTGGCGCTTGGTCTCGCTCTGCACAGAGCCCTGGGTCTTGCTGTCCGCCCCTCTCTTCTCCTTGCTCTGCCAGCCATCGTCTCTCTGCCAGATCATCTCCAGTCCCAGCTGGGCCTTGCTTCTGCTCTACAGCCAGCCCTTCAGGTGCTCTCTGATCACATCAGTCCACCCTAAATTTCCCCGTTGGTCGCTCCTGTCTCGCTCAGCCCTCCTCCTCAAGAGGCCTCAGTGCCAGGACCAAACCTTGGTGCTCTGCTCCCTACTCACTCCAGGTGAAGCCCAGGGTGCCACCCTCTATCCTTCCAGGTGATTTCTCGGCTACATCCCTTTGCTTGCTGTCTGCCTGCTCCAGGGTCCCTTAGCCCCATTCTGACATGCTTGGGTCTCATACCTCCACCTCCTCACCTGCTCATGCTTCGCCTCTCTGCCCAGCTCTCCTCTCTGCGCCTTCCACCCAGTGATTCTCACCCGAGGGTGCATGACCCCCCAAGGAGGCCTATCAGCAACATCTTTGGGGTGTGTTTTTGTGTTTTCTTTTGAATTTTTTTGGTTTTGTTGTTTCAAGCAGTGTACTGCTCCCCCTTCAGATGGTGTGATAGGCCTCCCTTGGGGGTCATGCCCACCCACCCCCCTCGGGTGAAACTCACCCCCCCCCCCGGGAAGAATCACTGCTGTGGAAGTCCCACTTGACTCCTGGGCTGCACTCACCCTTGGGCCTCGAGCCTTCTACTGGTTGCCATTGACACATTTTCCTGCAAGATCCCAGCATTCGCACCATTCTCTCACTGTCCCGACACTGTCCTCCTGCAACTGCCCGACTCCCTTCCAACCCCAATCTGCAAAACACCATTATTTATCTGTAGCCACCACCACAATTCCAAAACACACACACACACACACACACACGCACACACACACACACACACACACACACTCACCTATGCGTAAGCTACTCCTTCCTCCCTATCTTAACGACTCTGGTGCCTTGTGGAAGTACCTTTGTCCCAGGACCTGGACGTTCTCAGCTCTTGCTCTTCTCCCTTTTCTGGATGTTATCCCTCCTCTCACACCCCTGGCATGATCCTTCCACAGAGCCCCTGTGGTCCTCTCAAGTGCTGGTGTGTTTTCCGCCTACCCGACTTTGACCTTCGCCTATCCTGCTAGGGCTACTCTCCAGTGGGCTCTCTGGGTGGATTCCCTGGTCTTGCCCTCCTGCTCCTTAGTTGTCCTCATCATGCCCACCACTTGACACGGAATCAGCCCACGATGTGCATTAAAGGAGTTGAGGATTCCCGTGCATGGAGCTTGGCTCCCTTCACCCAACCCCATCCCAATCCATGTCCTCCTCTCCAACCCTGGCACACCAGAAACGCCTCCAGACTCGACCCCCGTTCCCACCTCTCCCTGCCTCCATGCTCCACCCTCTGCTTGACCCTCAATGTCCCATCCTACTTCCCCTTTGACTTGCTAGTCAGATGAAGGATTAATTGGTCCTTCCATGACCTGTGCTGGTCTCTTCACTTACAGTCCTCCTCCCCCCATTGCCCACTCTCTCATCCCCAAGAGGGGTCTGCTGACTCCAACTGCTGTCCCCTGTTCCTTACCTTTGGGGGTCCAGCATTATGAGATGGTGGTGGCTTACCTGGCCTTCTCTGTAACCTCACCTCCTCTCGCCTAGCCCTGTGCTGACGAGGTTGTCCCCAGGCTTTTCCATTGCCCACTTCTCCACACCTGGTTGTCCTCTGACCTCATCCCACCAGGCTGGCATTGCTCTTTGGCCTTACCCACTCTGTGCCCTTCAGCCTGCGTGGGCTCCTGCCCGCCCTTGAGCCACCCATGGGAGGAAAGTACCTGCCTTCCCCTAGTCGCCACCCAGGTTTCGTTCTTTACCATTCTTTGGGTGCAGTTCATTCGTCCCCTGTCCTTTATCACTCTTTTGGGCCCTTGGAATTTGGCCCCTCTCCTCCACTCTCCCACACGCCGAATGTGCTCACCTCAAGTCCTACCTCTTGGGCCTGGGTTCATCATCTTTCTTGCTTTGCTTCTCTACTGCATCGGTAGCAAGAAAACTGTCCTTCCTCAGCCAGGTGACATTTCTGCAGTCACAGACGGTACCTCTTCTTGCCGATGCCCATGGTGCCCTGTGTGCTCGTTACCTCATTCCTCACCTTCTGCACACCCCACTGCCGTCTCCTTGGCCCTCATATTCTCTCCTGCATCTGCCCACTTGCCTACGCCCTCTCCTCACAGCCTGTGAACCTGGACTGTGATTTCCTCCAGGGACACGCGAACCTCGGTACTGGTTACCTTTCCTGATTCCATTGGGACCCCTTTGTTGCACAGTCTTGGGGCACAGCCCTTGGGGAGCCTCTTCCTCTGATTCCCCTACCTCTTCCTTTTCAGTCCGGGTCAGTGGCTCCCACCGTTCACAGTGGGGCAATTTGGATTTAACGGGGGCGATTTCAAACGAGTTGATAAGAGTGAATTTCTTGCATTTCTGAAGCTTCTAGGAGCTTCATATACTAGTAGAGTAGAGAACGATCTTTTGTGACATATTCATCACTTAAGTTCTCTGTTATACGTTTCGTTTTTATTTTTTTTGTTGTTTTTTTCTCCTTTAAAGTATTACAAATACTAGTACATCTGTGTCCCTCTCCCCCCAACTGACCTTCCCCAGGCCTCCCCTACCCCCCGGCATCTGTTATATGTTTAAAAGTTTATTTGCTATTTTTTGATATCACTTCAATTGTTATTTTGGGGCAATTTATGGGTTATTTCTTCCCCAGTATGTCAACTGTCTGTTGTTGTTTGCTTTTTCTCTTTCATGGATGCCATCTTGTTTGGAAGGTTGTTTAGACCAAGTTAGTGGCCTTTTAGGTGTCCTCCACATGAATCGGAGTTCACTTTTTGAATAATGGGAATTATATGCCACGGGCCGGGGAAGCATCAGGATTTTAGAGATGCTTAGGTGGGGCATGGGCAAAAACAGGTTGGGAGCCACTGCTCTGGGTCTTTGGCCTTCAGCCCTCCCTCTTGCCCCTGTGCCTGCTCAGCCATGCCTGACACCTTGGCGCTCGGTCTCGCTCTGCACAGAGCCCTGGGTCTTGCTGTCCGCCCCTCTCTTCTCCTTGCTCTGCCAGCCATCGTCTCTCTGCCAGATCATCTCCAGTCCCAGCTGGGCCTTGCCTCTGCTCTACAGCCCTTCAGGTGCTCTCTGATCACATCAGTCCACCCTAAATTTCCCCGTTGGTCGCTCCTGTCTCACTCAGCCCTCCTCCTCAAGAGGCCTCAGTGCCAGGACCAAACCTTGGTGCTCTGCTCCCTACTCACTCCAGGTGAAGCCCAGGATGCCACCCTCTATCCTTCCAGGTGATTTCTCGGCTACATCCCTTTGCTTGCTGTCTGCCTGCTCCAGGGTCCCTTAGCCCCATTCTGACATGCTTGAGTCTCATACCTCCACCTCCTCACCTGCTCATGCTTCGCCTCTCTGCCCAGCTCTCCACTCTGCGCCTTCCACCCAGTGATTCTCACCCGAGGGTGCATGACCCCCCAAGGAGGCCTATCAGCAACATCTTTGGGGTGTGTTTTTGTGTTTTCTTTTGAATTTTTTTGGTTTTGTTGTTTCAAGCAGTGTACTGCTCCCCCTTCAGATGGTGTGATAGGCCTCCCTTGGGGGTCATGCCCACCCACCCCCCTCGGGTGAAACTCACCCCCCCCACCCCCGGGAAGAATCACTGCTGTGGAAGCCCCACCTGACTCCTGGGCTGCACTCACCCTTGGGCCTCTAGCCTTCTACTGGTTGCCATTGACACATTTTCCTGCAAGATCCCAGCGTTTGCACCATTCTCTCACTGTCCCGACACTGTCCTCCTGCAACTGCCCGACTCCCTTCCAATCCCAGTCTGCAAAACACCATTATTTATCTGTAGCCACCACCACAATTCCAAAACACACACACACACACACACACACACACACACACGCGCACACACACACACACACTCACCCACGCGTAAGCTACTCCTTCCTCCCTATCTTAACGACTCTGGTGCCTTGTGGAAGTACCTTTTTCCCAGGACCTGGACGTTCTCAGCTCTTGCTCGTCTCCCTTTTCTGGATGTTATCCCTCCTCTCACACCCCTGGCATGATCCTTCCACAGAGCCCCTGTGGTCCTCTCAAGTGCTGGTGTGTCTTCCGCCAACCAGACTTTGGCCTTCGCCTATCCTGCTAGGGCTACTCTCCAGTGGGCTCTCTGGGTGGATTCCGTGGTCTTGCCCTCCTGCTCCTTAGTTGTCCTCATCATGCCCACCACTTGACACGGAATCAGCCCACAATGTGCATTAAAGGAGTTGAGGATTCCCGTGCATGGAGATTGGCTCCCTTCACCCAACCCCATCCCAATCCATGTCCTCCTCTCCAACCCTGGCACACCAGAAACGCCTCCAGACTCTACCCCCGATCCCACCTCTCCCTGCCTCCATGCTCCACCCTCTGCTTGACCCTCAATGTCCCTTCCTACTTCCCCTATGACTTGCTAGTCAGATGAAGGATTAATTGGTCCTTCCATGACCTGTGCTGGTCTCTTCACTTACACTCCTCCTCCCCCCATTGCCCGCTCTCTCATCCCCAAGAGGGGTCTGCTGACTCCAACTGCTGTCCCCTGTTCCTTACCTTTGGGGGTCCACCATTATGAGATGGTGGTGGCTTACCTGGCCTTCTCTGTAACCTCACCTCCTCTCGCCTAGCCCTGCGCTGACGGGGTTGTCCCCAGGATTTTCCATGGGCCACTTCTCCGCACCTCGTTGTCCTCTGACCTCATCCCACCGGGCCTTACCCACTCTGTGCCCTTCAGCCTGCGTGGGCTCCTGCTCGCCCTTGAGCCACCCATGGGAGGAAAGTACCTGCCTTCCCCTAGTCGCCACCCAGGTTTTGTTCTTTACCATTCTTTGGGTGCAGTTCATTTGTCCCCTGTCCTTTCTCACTCTTTTGTGCCCTTGGAATTTGGCCCCTCTCCTACACTCTCCCACATGCCGAATGTGCTCACCTCAAGTCCTACGTCTTGGGCCTGGGTTCATCATCTTTCTTGCTTTGCTTCTCTACTGCATAGGTAGCAAGAAAACTGTCCTTCCTCATCAGGTGACATTTCTGCAGTCACAGACGGTACCTCTTCTTGCTGATGCCCATGGTGCTCTGTGTGCTCGTTACCTCATTCCTCACCTTCTGCACACCCCACTGCCGTCTCCTTGGCCCTCATATTCTCTCCTGCATCTGCCCGCTTGCCTACGCCCTCTCCTCACAGCCTGTGAACCTGGACTGTGATTTCCTCCAGGGACACGCGAACCTCGGTACTGGTTACCTTTCCTGATTCCATTGGGACCCCTTTGTTGCACATTCTTGGGGCACAGCCCTTGGGGAGCCTCTTCCTCTGATTCCCCTACCTCTTCCTTATCAGTCTGGGTCAGTGGCTCCCACCGTTCACAGTGGGGCAATTTGGATTTAACGGGGGCGATTTCAAACGAGTTGATAAGAGTGAATTTCTTGCATTTCTGAAGCTTCTAGGAGCTTCATATACTAGTAGAGTAGAGAACGATCTTTTGTGACATATTCATCACTTAAGTTCTCTGTTATACGTTTCGTTTTTATTTTTTTTTGTTGTTTTTTTCTCCTTTAAAGTATTACAAATACTAGTACATCTGTGTCCCTCTCCCCCCAACTGACCTTCCCTCAGCCTTCCCTACCCCCCGGCATCTGTTATATGTTTAAAAGTTTATTTGCTATTTTTTGATATCACTTCAATTGTTATTTTGGGGCAATTTCTGGGTTATTTCTTCCCCAGTATGTCAACTGTCTGTTGTTGTTTGCTTTTTCTCTTTCATGGATGCCATCTTGTTTGGAAGGTTGTTTAGACCAAGTTAGTGGCCTTTTAGGTGTCCTCCACATGAATCGGAGTTCACTTTTTGAATAATGGGAATTATATGCCACGGGCCGGGGAAGCATCAGGATTTTAGAGATGCTTAGGTGGGGCATGGGCAAAAACAGGTTGGGAGCCACTGCTCTGGGTCTTTGGCCTTCAGCCCTCCCTCTTGCCCCTGTGCCTGCTCAGCCATGCCTGACACCTTGGCGCTCGGTCTCACTCTGCACAGAGCCCTGGGTCTTGCTGTCCGCCCCTCTCTTCTCCTTGCTCTACCAGCCATCGTCTCTCTGCCAGATCATCTCCAGTCCCAGCTGGGCCTTGCTTCTGCTCTACAGCCCTTCAGGTGCTCTCTGATCACATCAGTCCACCCTAAATTTCCCCGTTGGTCGCTCCTGTCTCGCTCAGCCCTCCTCCTCAAGAGGCCTCAGTGCCAGGACCAAACCTTGGTGCTCTGCTCCCTACTCACTCCAGGTGAAGCCCAGGGTGCCACCCTCTATCCTTCCAGGTGATTTCTCGGCTACATCCCTTTGCTTGCTGTCTGCCTGCTCCAGGGTCCCTTAGCCCCATTCTGACATGCTTGAGTCTCATACCTCCACCTCCTCACCTGCTCATGCTTCGCCTCTCTGCCCAGCTCTCCACTCTGCGCCTTCCACCCAGTGATTCTCACCCGAGGGTGCATGACCCCCCAAGGAGGCCTATCAGCAACATCTTTGGGGTGTGTTTTTGTGTTTTCTTTTGAATTTTTTTGGTTTTGTTGTTTCAAGCAGTGTACTGCTCCCCCTTCAGATGGTGTGGTAGGCCTCCCTTGGGGGTCATGCCCACCCACCCCCCTCGGGTGAAACTCACCCCCCCCACCCCCGGGAAGAATCACTGCTGTGGAAGCCCAACCTGACTCCTGGGCTGCACTCACCCTTGGGCCTCTAGCCTTCTACTGGTTGCCATTGACACATTTTCCTGCAAGATCCCAGCATTCGCACCATTCTCTCACTGTCCCGACACTGTCCTCCTGCAACTGCCCGACTCCCTTCCAACCCCAATCTGCAAAACACCATTATTTATCTGTAGCCACCACCACAATTCCAAAACACACACACACACACACACACGCACACTCACCCACGCGTAAGCTACTCCTTCCTCCCTATCTTAACGACTCTGGTGCCTTGTGGAAGTACCTTTGTCCCAGGACCTAGACGTTCTCAGCTCTTGCTCTTCTCCCTTTTCTGGATGTTATCCCTCCTCTCACACCCCTGGCATGATCCTTCCACAGAGCCCCTGTGGTCCTCTCAAGTGCTGGTGTGTTTTCCGCCAACCAGACTTTGGCCTTCGCCTATCCTGCTAGGGCTACTCTCCAGTGGGCTCTCTGGGTGGATTCCCTGGTCTTGCCCTCCTGCTCCTTAGTTGTCCTCATCATGCCCACCACTTGACACGGAATCAGCCCACAATGTGCATTAAAGGAGTTGAGGATTCCCGTGCATGGAGCTTGGCTCCCTTCACCCAACCCCATCCCAATCCATGTCCTCCTCTCCAACCCTGGCACACCAGAAACGCCTCCAGACTCTACCCCCGATCCCACCTCTCCCTGCCTCCATGCTCCACCCTCTGCTTGACCCTCAATGTCCCTTCCTACTTCCCCTATGACTTGCTAGTCAGATGAAGGATTAATTGGTCCTTCCATGACCTGTGCTGGTCTCTTCACTTACACTCCTCCTCCCCCCATTGCCCGCTCTCTCATCCCCAAGAGGGGTCTGCTGACTCCAACTGCTGTCCCCTGTTCCTTACCTTTGGGGGTCCACCATTATGAGATGGTGGTGGCTTACCTGGCCTTCTCTGTAACCTCACCTCCTCTCGCCTAGCCCTGCGCTGACGGGGTTGTCCCCAGGCTTTTCCATGGGCCACTTCTCCGCACCTCGTTGTCCTCTGACCTCATCCCACCGGGCCTTACCCACTCTGTGCCCTTCAGCTTGCGTGGGCTCCTGCTCGCCCTTGAGCCACCCATGGGAGGAAAGTACCTGCCTTCCCCTAGTCGCCACCCAGGTTTTGTTCTTTACCATTCTTTGGGTGCAGTTCATTCGTCCCCTGTCCTTTCTCACTCTTTTGTGCCCTTGGAATTTGGCCCCTCTCCTACACTCTCCCACATGCCGAATGTGCTCACCTCAAGTCCTACGTCTTGGGCCTGGGTTCATCATCTTTCTTGCTTTGCTTCTCTACTGCATAGGTAGCAAGAAAACTGTCCTTCCTCATCAGGTGACATTTCTGCAGTCACAGACGGTACCTCTTCTTGCTGATGCCCATGGTGCTCTGTGTGCTCGTTACCTCATTCCTCACCTTCTGCACACCCCACTGCCGTCTCCTTGGCCCTCATATTCTCTCCTGCATCTGCCCGCTTGCCTACGCCCTCTCCTCACAGCCTGTGAACCTGGACTGTGATTTCCTCCAGGGACACGCGAACCTCGGTACTGGTTACCTTTCCTGATTCCATTGGGACCCCTTTGTTGCACATTCTTGGGGCACAGCCCTTGGGGAGCCTCTTCCTCTGATTCCCCTACCTCTTCCTTATCAGTCTGGGTCAGTGGCTCCCACCGTTCACAGTGGGGCAATTTGGATTTAACGGGGGCGATTTCAAACGAGTTGATAAGAGTGAATTTCTTGCATTTCTGAAGCTTCTAGGAGCTTCATATACTAGTAGAGTAGAGAACGATCTTTTGTGACATATTCATCACTTAAGTTCTCTGTTATACGTTTCGTTTTTATTTTTTTTGTTGTTTTTTTCTCCTTTAAAGTATTACAAATACTAGTACATCTGTGTCCCTCTCCCCCCAACTGACCTTCCCTCAGCCTTCCCTACCCCCCGGCATCTGTTATATGTTTAAAAGTTTATTTGCTATTTTTTGATATCACTTCAATTGTTATTTTGGGGCAATTTCTGGGTTATTTCTTCCCCAGTATGTCAACTGTCTGTTGTTGTTTGCTTTTTCTCTTTCATGGATGCCATCTTGTTTGGAAGGTTGTTTAGACCAAGTTAGTGGCCTTTTAGGTGTCCTCCACATGAATCGGAGTTCACTTTTTGAATAATGGGAATTATATGCCACGGGCCGGGGAAGCATCAGGATTTTAGAGATGCTTAGGTGGGGCATGGGCAAAAACAGGTTGGGAGCCACTGCTCTGGGTCTTTGGCCTTCAGCCCTCCCTCTTGCCCCTGTGCCTGCTCAGCCATGCCTGACACCTTGGCGCTCGGTCTCACTCTGCACAGAGCCCTGGGTCTTGCTGTCCGCCCCTCTCTTCTCCTTGCTCTACCAGCCATCGTCTCTCTGCCAGATCATCTCCAGTCCCAGCTGGGCCTTGCTTCTGCTCTACAGCCCTTCAGGTGCTCTCTGATCACATCAGTCCACCCTAAATTTCCCCGTTGGTCGCTCCTGTCTCGCTCAGCCCTCCTCCTCAAGAGGCCTCAGTGCCAGGACCAAACCTTGGTGCTCTGCTCCCTACTCACTCCAGGTGAAGCCCAGGGTGCCACCCTCTATCCTTCCAGGTGATTTCTCGGCTACATCCCTTTGCTTGCTGTCTGCCTGCTCCAGGGTCCCTTAGCCCCATTCTGACATGCTTGAGTCTCATACCTCCACCTCCTCACCTGCTCATGCTTCGCCTCTCTGCCCAGCTCTCCACTCTGCGCCTTCCACCCAGTGATTCTCACCCGAGGGTGCATGACCCCCCAAGGAGGCCTATCAGCAACATCTTTGGGGTGTGTTTTTGTGTTTTCTTTTGAATTTTTTTGGTTTTGTTGTTTCAAGCAGTGTACTGCTCCCCCTTCAGATGGTGTGGTAGGCCTCCCTTGGGGGTCATGCCCACCCACCCCCCTCGGGTGAAACTCACCCCCCCCACCCCCGGGAAGAATCACTGCTGTGGAAGCCCAACCTGACTCCTGGGCTGCACTCACCCTTGGGCCTCTAGCCTTCTACTGGTTGCCATTGACACATTTTCCTGCAAGATCCCAGCATTCGCACCATTCTCTCACTGTCCCGACACTGTCCTCCTGAAACTGCCCGACTCCCTTCCAACCCCAATCTGCAAAACACCATTATTTATCTGTAGCCACCACCACAATTCCAAAACACACACACACACACACACACGCACACTCACCCACGCGTAAGCTACTCCTTCCTCCCTATCTTAACGACTCTGGTGCCTTGTGGAAGTACCTTTGTCCCAGGACCTGGACGTTCTCAGCTCTTGCTCTTCTCCCTTTTCTGGATGTTATCCCTCCTCTCACACCCCTGGCATGATCCTTCCACAGAGCCCCTGTGGTCCTCTCAAGTGCTGGTGTGTTTTCCGCCAACCAGACTTTGGCCTTCGCCTATCCTGCTAGGGCTACTCTCCAGTGGGCTCTCTGGGTGGATTCCCTGGTCTTGCCCTCCTGCTCCTTAGTTGTCCTCATCATGCCCACCACTTGACACGGAATCAGCCCACAATGTGCATTAAAGGAGTTGAGGATTCCCGTGCATGGAGCTTGGCTCCCTTCACCCAACCCCATCCCAATCCATGTCCTCCTCTCCAACCCTGGCACACCAGAAACGCCTCCTGACTCGACCCCCGATCCCACCTCTCCCTGCCTCCATGCTCCACCCTCTGCTTGACCCTCAATGTCCCTTCCTACTTCCCCTATGACTTGCTAGTCAGATGAAGGATTAATTGGTCCTTCCATGACCTGTGCTGGTCTCTTCACTTACACTCCTCCTCCCCACATTGCCCGCTCTCTCATCCCCAAGAGGGGTCTGCTGACTCCAACTGCTGTCCCCTGTTCCTTACCTTTGGGGGTCCAGCATTATGAGATGGTGGTGGCTTACCTGGCCTTCTCTGTAACCTCACCTCCTCTCGCCTAGCCCTGCGCTGACGGGGTTGTCCCCAGGCTTTTCCATGGGCCACTTCTCCGCACCTCGTTGTCCTCTGACCTCATCCCACCGGGCCTTACCCACTCTGTGCCCTTCAGCCTGCGTGGGCTCCTGCTCGCCCTTGAGCCACCCATGGGAGGAAAGTACCTGCCTTCCCCTAGTCGCCACCCAGGTTTTGTTCTTTACCATTCTTTGGGTGCAGTTCATTCGTCCCCTGTCCTTTCTCACTCTTTTGTGCCCTTGGAATTTGGCCCCTCTCCTACACTCTCCCACATGCCGAATGTGCTCACCTCAAGTCCTACGTCTTGGGCCTGGGTTCATCATCTTTCTTGCTTTGCTTCTCTACTGCATAGGTAGCAAGAAAACTTCCTTCCTCATCAGGTGACATTTCTGCAGTCACAGACGGTACCTCTTCTTGCTGATGCCCATGGTGCTCTGTGTGCTCGTTACCTCATTCCTCACCTTCTGCACACCCCACTGCCGTCTCCTTGGCCCTCATATTCTCTCCTGCATCTGCCCGCTTGCCTACGCCCTCTCCTCACAGCCTGTGAACCTGGACTGTGATTTCCTCCAGGGACACGCGAACCTCGGTACTGGTTACCTTTCCTGATTCCATTGGGACCCCTTTGTTGCACATTCTTGGGGCACAGCCCTTGGGGAGCCTCTTCCTCTGATTCCCCTACCTCTTCCTTATCAGTCTGGGTCAGTGGCTCCCACCGTTCACAGTGGGGCAATTTGGATTTAACGGGGGCGATTTCAAACGAGTTGATAAGAGTGAATTTCTTGCATTTCTGAAGCTTCTAGGAGCTTCATATACTAGTAGAGTAGAGAACGATCTTTTGTGACATATTCATCACTTAAGTTCTCTGTTATACGTTTCGTTTTTATTTTTTGTTGTTGTTTTTTTCTCCTTTAAAGTATTACAAATACTAGTACATCTGTGTCCCTCTCCCCCCAACTGACCTTCCCTCAGCCTTCCCTACCCCCCGGCATCTGTTATATGTTTAAAAGTTTATTTGCTATTTTTTGATATCACTTCAATTGTTATTTTGGGGCAATTTCTGGGTTATTTCTTCCCCAGTATGTCAACTGTCTGTTGTTGTTTGCTTTTTCTCTTTCATGGATGCCATCTTGTTTGGAAGGTTGTTTAGACCAAGTTAGTGGCCTTTTAGGTGTCCTCCACATGAATCGGAGTTCACTTTTTGAATAATGGGAATTATATGCCACGGGCCGGGGAAGCATCAGGATTTTAGAGATGCTTAGGTGGGGCATGGGCAAAAACAGGTTGGGAGCCACTGCTCTGGGTCTTTGGCCTTCAGCCCTCCCTCTTGCCCCTGTGCCTGCTCAGCCATGCCTGACACCTTGGCGCTCGGTCTCACTCTGCACAGAGCCCTGGGTCTTGCTGTCCGCCCCTCTCTTCTCCTTGCTCTACCAGCCATCGTCTCTCTGCCAGATCATCTCCAGTCCCAGCTGGGCCTTGCTTCTGCTCTACAGCCCTTCAGGTGCTCTCTGATCACATCAGTCCACCCTAAATTTCCCCGTTGGTCGCTCCTGTCTCGCTCAGCCCTCCTCCTCAAGAGGCCTCAGTGCCAGGACCAAACCTTGGTGCTCTGCTCCCTACTCACTCCAGGTGAAGCCCAGGGTGCCACCCTCTATCCTTCCAGGTGATTTCTCGGCTACATCCCTTTGCTTGCTGTCTGCCTGCTCCAGGGTCCCTTAGCCCCATTCTGACATGCTTGAGTCTCATACCTCCACCTCCTCACCTGCTCATGCTTCGCCTCTCTGCCCAGCTCTCCACTCTGCGCCTTCCACCCAGTGATTCTCACCCGAGGGTGCATGACCCCCCAAGGAGGCCTATCAGCAACATCTTTGGGGTGTGTTTTTGTGTTTTCTTTTGAATTTTTTTGGTTTTGTTGTTTCAAGCAGTGTACTGCTCCCCCTTCAGATGGTGTGGTAGGCCTCCCTTGGGGGTCATGCCCACCCACCCCCCTCGGGTGAAACTCACCCCCCCCACCCCCGGGAAGAATCACTGCTGTGGAAGCCCAACCTGACTCCTGGGCTGCACTCACCCTTGGGCCTCTAGCCTTCTACTGGTTGCCATTGACACATTTTCCTGCAAGATCCCAGCATTCGCACCATTCTCTCACTGTCCCGACACTGTCCTCCTGCAACTGCCCGACTCCCTTCCAACCCCAATCTGCAAAACACCATTATTTATCTGTAGCCACCACCACAATTCCAAAACACACACACACACACACACACGCACACTCACCCACCCGTAAGCTACTCCTTCCTCCCTATCTTAACGACTCTGGTGCCTTGTGGAAGTACCTTTGTCCTAGGACCTGGACGTTCTCAGCTCTTGCTCTTCTCCCTTTTCTGGATGTTATCCCTCCTCTCACACCCCTGGCATGATCCTTCCACAGAGCCCCTGTGGTCCTCTCAAGTGCTGGTGTGTTTTCCGCCAACCAGACTTTGGCCTTCGCCTATCCTGCTAGGGCTACTCTCCAGTGGGCTCTCTGGGTGGATTCCCTGGTCTTGCCCTCCTGCTCCTTAGTTGTCCTCATCATGCCCACCACTTGACACGGAATCAGCCCACAATGTGCATTAAAGGAGTTGAGGATTCCCGTGCATGGAGCTTGGCTCCCTTCACCCAACCCCATCCCAATCCATGTCCTCCTCTCCAACCCTGGCACACCAGAAACGCCTCCTGACTCGACCCCCGATCCCACCTCTCCCTGCCTCCATGCTCCACCCTCTGCTTGACCCTCAATGTCCCATCCTACTTCCCCTTTGACTTGCTAGTCAGATGAAGGATTAATTGGTCCTTCCATGACCTGTGCTGGTCTCTTCACTTACACTCCTCCTCCCCCCATTGCCCACTCTCTCATCCCCAAGAGGGGTCTGCTGACTCCAACTGCTGTCCCCTGTTCCTTACCTTTGGGGGTCCAGCATTATGAGATGGTGGTGGCTTACCTGGCCTTCTCTGTAACCTCACCTCCTCTCGCCTAGCCCTGCGCTGACGGGGTTGTCCCCAGGCTTTTCCATGGGCCACTTCTCCACACCTCGTCGTCCTCTGACCTCATCCCACCGGGCCTTACCCACTCTGTGCCCTTCAGCCTGCGTGGGCTCCTGCCCGCCCTTGAGCCACCCATGGGAGGAAAGTACCTGCCTTCCCCTAGTCGCCACCCAGGTTTTGTTCTTTACCATTCTTTGGGTGCATTTCATTCGTCCCCTGTCCTTTCTCACTCTTTTGTGCCCTTTAAATTTGGCCCCTCTCCTACACTCTCCCACACGCCGAATGTGCTCACCTCAAGTCCTACGTCTTGGGCCTGGGTTCATCATCTTTCTTGCTTTGCTTCTCTACTGCATAGGTAGCAAGAAAACTGTCCTTCCTCATCAGGTGACATTTCTGCAGTCACAGACGGTACCTCTTCTTGCTGATGCCCATGGTGCTCTGTGTGCTCGTTACCTCATTCCTCACCTTCTGCACACCCCACTGCCGTCTCCTTGGCCCTCATATTCTCTCCTGCATCTGCCCGCTTGCCTACGGCCTCTCCTCACAGCCTGTGAACCTGGACTGTGATTTCCTCCAGGGACACGCGAACCTCGGTACTGGTTACCTTTCCTGATTCCATTGGGACCCCTTTGTTGCACAGTCTTGGGGCACAGCCCTTGGGGAGCCTCTTCCTCTGATTCCCCTACCTCTTCCTTATCAGTCTGGGTCAGTGGCTCCCACCGTTCACAGTGGGGCAATTTGGATTTAACGGGGGCGATTTCAAACGAGTTGATAAGAGTGAATTTCTTGCATTTCTGAAGCTTCTAGGAGCTTCATATACTAGTAGAGTAGAGAACGATCTTTTGTGACATATTCATCACTTAAGTTCTCTGTTATACGTTTCGTTTTTATTTTTTTTGTTGTTTTTTTCTCCTTTAAAGTATTACAAATACTAGTACATCTGTGTCCCTCTCCCCCCAACTGACCTTCCCTCAGCCTTCCCTACCCCCCGGCATCTGTTATATGTTTAAAAGTTTATTTGCTATTTTTTGATATCACTTCAATTGTTATTTTGGGGCAATTTCTGGGTTATTTCTTCCCCAGTATGTCAACTGTCTGTTGTTGTTTGCTTTTTCTCTTTCATGGATGCCATCTTGTTTGGAAGGTTGTTTAGACCAAGTTAGTGGCCTTTTAGGTGTCCTCCACATGAATCGGAGTTCACTTTTTGAATAATGGGAATTATATGCCACGGGCCGGGGAAGCATCAGGATTTTAGAGATGCTTAGGTGGGGCATGGGCAAAAACAGGTTGGGAGCCACTGCTCTGGGTCTTTGGCCTTCAGCCCTCCCTCTTGCCCCTGTGCCTGCTCAGCCATGCCTGACACCTTGGCGCTCGGTCTCACTCTGCACAGAGCCCTGGGTCTTGCTGTCCGCCCCTCTCTTCTCCTTGCTCTACCAGCCATCGTCTCTCTGCCAGATCATCTCCAGTCCCAGCTGGGCCTTGCTTCTGCTCTACAGCCCTTCAGGTGCTCTCTGATCACATCAGTCCACCCCAAATTTCCCCGTTGGTCGCTCCTGTCTCGCTCAGCCCTCCTCCTCAAGAGGCCTCAGTGCCAGGACCAAACCTTGGTGCTCTGCTCCCTACTCACTCCAGGTGAAGCCCAGGGTGCCACCCTCTATCCTTGCAGGTGATTTCTCAGCTACATCCCTTTGCTTGCTGTCTGCCTGGTCCAGGGTCCCTTAGCCCCATTCTGACATGCTTGAGTCTCATACCTCCACCTCCTCACCTGCTCATGCTTCGCCTCTCTGCCCAGCTCTCCACTCTGCGCCTTCCACCCAGTGATTCTCACCCGAGGGTGCATGACCCCCCAAGGAGGCCTATCAGCAACATCTTTGGGGTGTGTTTTTGTGTTTTCTTTTGAATTTTTTTGGTTTTGTTGTTTCAAGCAGTGTACTGCTCCCCCTTCAGATGGTGTGATAGGCCTCCCTTGGGGGTCATGCCCACCCACCCCCCTCGGGTGAAACTCACCCCCCCCCACCCCCGGGAAGAATCACTGCTGTGGAAGCCCAACCTGACTCCTGGGCTGCACTCACCCTTGGGCCTCTAGCCTTCTACTGGTTGCCATTGACACATTTTCCTGCAAGATCCCAGCATTCGCACCATTCTCTCACTGTCCCGACACTGTCCTCCTACAACTGCCCGACTCCCTTCCAACCCCAATCTGCAAAACACCATTATTTATCTGTAGCCACCACCACAATTCCAAAACACACACACACACACACACCCGCACACACACACTCACACACAGACACACACTCAGCCACGCGTAAGCTACTCCTTCCTCCCTATCTTTACGAATCTGGTGCCTTGTGGAAGTACCTTTGTCCCAGGACCTGGACGTTCTCAGCTCTTGCTCTTCTCCCTTTTCTGGATGTTATCCCTCCTCTCACACCCCTGGCATGATCCTTCCACAGAGCCCCTGTGGTCCTCTCAAGTGCTGGTGTGTTTTCCGCCAACCAGACTTTGGCCTTCGCCTATCCTGCTAGGGCTACTCTCCAGTGGGCTCTCTGGGTGGATTCCCTGGTCTTGCCCTCCTGCTCCTTAGTTGTCCGCATCATGCCCAACACTTGACACGGAATCAGCCCACAATGTGCATTAAAGGAGTTGAGGATTCCCGTGCATGGAGCTTGGCTCCCTTCACCCAACCCCATCCCAATCCATGTCCTCCTCTCCAACCCTGGCACACCAGAAACGCCTCCAGACTCGACCCCCGATCCCACCTCTCCCTGCCTCCATGCTCCACCCTCTGCTTGACCCTCAATGTCCCATCCTACTTCCCCTATGACTTGCTAGTCAGATGAAGGATTAATTGGTCCTTCCATGACCTGTGCTGGTCTCTTCACTTATACTCCTCCTCCCCCCATTGCCCGCTCTCTCATCCCCAAGAGGGGTCTGCTGACTCCAACTGCTGTCCCCTGTTCCTTACCTTTGGGGGTCCACCATTATGAGATGGTGGTGGCTTACCTGGCCTTCTCTGTAACCTCACCTCCTCTCGCCTAGCCCTGCGCTGACGCGGTTGTCTCAGGCTTTTCCATGGGCCACTTCTCCACACCTCGTCGTCCTCTGACCTCATCCCACCGGGCCTTACCCACTCTGTGCCCTTCAGCCTGCGTGGGCTCCTGCCCGCCCTTGAGCCACCCATGGGAGGAAAGTACCTGCCTTCCCCTAGTCGCCACCCAGGTTTCGTTCTTTACCATTCTTTGGGTGCAGTTCATTCGTCCCCTGTCCTTTCTCACTCTTTTGTGCCCTTGGAATTTGGCCCCTCTCCTACACTCTCCCACACGCCGAATGTGCTCACCTCAAGTCCTACCTCTTGGGCCTGGGTTCATCATCTTTCTTGCTTTGCTTCTCTACTGCATAGGTAGCAAGAAAACTGTCCTTCCTCAGCCAGGTGACATTTCTGCAGTCACAGACGGTACCTCTTCTTGCCGATGCCCATGGTGCTCTGTGTGCTCGTTACCTCATTCCTCACCTTCTGCACACCCCACTGCCGTCTCCTTGGCCCTCATATGCTCTCCTGCATCTGCCCGCTTGCCTACGCCCTCTCCTCACAGCCTGTGAACCTGGACTGTGATTTCCTCTAGGGACACGCGAACCTTGGTACTGGTTACCTTTCCTGATTCCATTGGGACCCCTTTGTTGCACAGTCTTGGGGCACAGCCCTTGGGGAGCCTCTTCCTCTGATTCCCCTACCTCTTCCTTTTCAGTCTGGGTCAGTGGCTCCCACCGTTCACAGTGGGGCAATTTGGATTTAACGGGGGCGATTTCAAACGAGTTGATAAGAGTGAATTTCTTGCATTTCTGAAGCTTCTAGGAGCTTCATATACTAGTAGAGTAGAGAACGATCTTTTGTGACATATTCATCACTTAAGTTCTCTGTTATACGTTTCGTTTTTATTTTTTTTGTTGTTTTTTTCTCCTTTAAAGTATTACAAATACTAGTACATCTGTGTCCCTCTCCCCCCAACTGACCTTCCCCAAGCCTCCCCAACCCCCAGGCATCTCTTATATGTTTAAAAGTTTATTTGCTATTTTTTGATATCACTTCAATTGTTATTTTGGGGCAATTTCTGGGTTATTTCTTCCCCAATATGTCAACTGTCTGTTGTTGTTTGCTTTTTCTCTTTCATGGATGCCATCTTGTTTGGAAGGTTGTTTAGACCAAGTTAGTGGCCTTTTAGGTGTCCTCCACATGAATCGGAGTTCACTTTTTGAATAATGGGAATTATATGCCACGGGCCGGGGAAGCATCAGGATTTTAGAGATGCTTAGGTGGGGCATGGGCAAAAACAGGTTGGGAGCCACTGCTCTGGGTCTTTGGCCTTCAGCCCTCCCTCTTGCCCCTGTGCCTGCTCAGCCATGCCTGACACCTTGGCGCTCGGTCTCGCTCTGCACAGAGCCCTGGGTCTTGCTGTCCGCCCCTCTCTTCTCCTTCCTCTGCCAGCCATCGTCTCTCTGCCAGATCATCTCCAGCCCCAGCTGGGCCTTGCTTCTGCTCTACAGCCCTTCAGGTGCTCTCTGATCACATCAGTCCACCCTAAATTTCCCCGTTGGTCGCTCCTGTCTCGCTCAGCCCTCCTCCTCAAGAGGCCTCAGTGCCAGGACCAAACCTTGGTGCTCTGCTCCCTACTCACTCCAGGTGAAGCCCAGGGTGCCACCCTCTATCCTTCCAGGTGATTTCTCGGCTACATCCCTTTGCTTGCTGTCTGCCTGGTCCAGGGTCCCTTAGCCCCATTCTGACATGCTTGAGTCTCATACCTCCACCTCCTCACCTGCTCATGCTTCGCCGCTCTGCCCAGCTCTCCACTCTGCCCCTTCCACCCAGTGATTCTCACCCGAGGGTGCATGACCCCCCAAGGAGGCCTATCAGCAACATCTTTGGGGTGTGTTTTTGTGTTTTCTTTTGAATTTTTTTGGTTTTGTTGTCTCAAGCAGTGTACTGCTCCCCCTTCAGATGGTGTGATAGGCCTCCCTTGGGGGTCATGCCCACCCACCCCCCTCGTGTGAAACTCACCC
This sequence comes from Myotis nattereri, assembly GCF_964212035.1. NCBI lineage: Eukaryota > Metazoa > Chordata > Mammalia > Chiroptera > Vespertilionidae > Myotis > Myotis nattereri. The sequence continues at coordinate 22,425,698 of NC_138086.1, read as the reverse complement.
CCCCCAACCCCCGGGAAGAATCACTGCTGTGGAAGCCCCACCTAACTCCTGGGCTGCACTCACCCTTGGGCCTCTAGCCTTCTACTGGTTGCCATTGACACATTTTCCTGCAAGATCCCAGCATTCGCACCATTCTCTCACTGTCCCGACACTGCCCTCCTGCAACTGCCCGACTCCCTTCCAACCCCAATCTGCAAAACACCATTATTTATCTGTAGCCACCACCACAATTCCAAAACACACACACACACACACACGCACACACACACACACACACACACACACACTCACCCACGCGTAAGCTACTCCTTCCTCCCTATCTTAACGACTCTGGTGCCTTGTGGAAGTACCTTTTTCCCAGGACCTGGACGTTCTCAGCTCTTGCTCTTCTCGCTTTTCTGGATGTTATCCCTCCTCTCACACCCCTGGCACAATCCTTCCACAGAGCCCCTGTGGTCCTCTCAAGTGCTGGTGTGTTTTCCACCAACCAGACTTTGGCCTTCGCCTTTCCTGCTAGGGCTACTCTCCAGTGGGCTCTCTGGGTAGATTCCCTGGTCTTGCCCTCCTGCTCCTTAGTTGTCCTCATCATGCCCAACACTTGACACGGAATCAGCCCACAATGTGCATTAAAGGAGTTGAGGATTCCCGTGCATGGAGCTTGGCTCCCTTCACCCAACCCCATCCCAATCCATGTCCTCCTCTCCAACCCTGGCACACCAGAAACGCTTCCAGACTCTACCCCCGATCCCACCTCTCCCTGCCTCCATGCTCCACCCTCTGCTTGACCCTCAGTGTCCCATCCTACTTCCCCTATGACTTGCTCTTCAGATGAAGGATTGATTGGTCCTTCCATGACCTGTGCTGGTCTCTTCACTTACACTCCTCCTCCCCCCATTGCCCACTCTCTCATCCCCAAGAGGGATCTGCTGACTCCAACTGCTGTCCCCTGTTCCTTACCTTTGGGGGTCCACCATTATGAGATGGTGGTGGCTTACCTGGCCTTCTCTGTAACCTCACCTCCTCTCGCCTAGCCCTGCGCTGACGGGGTTGTCCCCAGGCTTTTCCATGGCCCATTTCTCCACACCTGGTCGTCCTCTGACCTCACCCTAACGGGCAGGCATTGCTCTTTGGCCTTACCCACTCTGTGCCCTTCAGCCTGCGTGGGCTCCTGCCCGCCCTTGAGCCACCCATGGGAGGAAAGTACCTGCCTTCCCCTAGTCGCCACCCAGGTTTTGTTCTTTACCATTCTTTGGGTGCAGTTCATTCGTCCCCTGTCCTTTCTCACTCTTTTGTGCCCTTGGAATTTGGCCCCTCTCCTACACTCTCCCACACGCCGAATGTGCTCACCTCAAGTCCTACCTCTTGGGCCTGGGTTCATCATCTTTCTTGCTTTGCTTCTCTACTGCATAGGTAGCAAGAAAACTGTCCTTCCTCAGCCAGGTGACATTTCTGCAGTCACAGACGGTACCTCTTCTTGCCGATGCCCATGGTGCTCTGTGTGCTCGTTACCTCATTCCTCACCTTCTGCACACCCCACTGCCGTCTCCTTGACCCTCATATTCTCTCCTGCATCTGCCCGCTTGCCTACGCCCTCTCCTCACAGCCTGTGAACCTGCACTGTGATTTCCTCCAGGGACACGCGAACCTCGGTACTGGTTACCTTTCCTGATTCCATTGGGACCCCTTTGTTGCACAGTCTTGGGGCACAGCCCTTGGGGAGCCTCTTCCTCTGATTCCCCTACCTCTTCCTTTTCAGTCTGGGTCAGTGGCTCCCACCGTTCACAGTGGGGCAATTTGGATTTAACGGGGGCGATTTCAAACGAGTTGATAAGAGTGAATTTCTTGCATTTCTGAAGCTTCTAGGAGCTTCATATACTAGTAGAGTAGAGAACGATCTTTTGTGACATATTCATCACTTAAGTTCTCTGTTATACGTTTCGTTTTTATTTTTTTTTGTTGTTTTTTTCTCCTTTAAAGTATTACAAATACTAGTACATCTGTGTCCCTCTCCCCCCAACTGACCTTCCCCAAGCCTCCCCTACCCCCCGGCATCTGTTATATGTTTAAAAGTTTATTTGCTATTTTTTGATATCACTTCAATTGTTATTTTGGGGCAATTTCTGGGTTATTTCTTCCCCAGTATGTCAACTGTCTGTTGTTGTTTGCTTTTTCTCTTTCATGGATGCCATCTTGTTTGGAAGGTTGTTTAGACCAAGTTAGTGGCCTTTTAGGTGTCCTCCACATGAATCGGAGTTCACTTTTTGAATAATGGGAATTATATGCCACGGGCCGGGGAAGCATCAGGATTTTAGAGATGCTTAGGTGGGGCATGGGCAAAAACAGGTTGGGAGCCACTGCTCTGGGTCTTTGGCCTTCAGCCCTCCCTCTTGCCCCTGTGCCTGCTCAGCCATGCCTGACACCTTGGCGCTCGGTCTCGCTCTGCACAGAGCCCTGGGTCTTGCTGTCCGCCCCTCTCTTCTCCTTCCTCTGCCAGCCACCGTCTCTCTGCCAGATCATCTCCAGTCCCAGCTGGGCCTTGCTTCTGCTCTACAGCCCTTCAGGTGCTCTCTGATCACATCAGTCCACCCTAAATTTCCCCGTTGGTCGCTCCTGTCTCGCTCAGCCCTCCTCCTCAAGAGGCCTCAGTGCCAGGACCAAACCTTGGTGCTCTGCTCCCTACTCACTCCAGGTGAAGCCCAGGGTGCCACCCTCTATCCTTCCAGGTGATTTCTTGGCTACATCCCTTTGCTTGCTGTCTGCCTGGTCCAGGGTCCCTTAGCCCCATTCTGACATGCTTGAGTCTCATACCTCCACCTCCTCACCTGCTCATGCTTCGCCGCTCTGCCCAGCTCTCCACTCTGCCCCTTCCACCCAGTGATTCTCACCCGAGGGTGCATGACCCCCCAAGGAGGCCTATCAGCAACATCTTTGGGGTGTGTTTTTGTGTTTTCTTTTGAATTTTTTTGGTTTTGTTGTTTCAAGCAGTGTACTGCTCCCCCTTCAGATGGTGTGATAGGCCTCCCTTGGGGGTCATGCCCACCCACCCCCCTCGGGTGAAACTCACCCCCCCCCACCCCCGGGAAGAATCACTGCTGTGGAAGCCCCACCTAACTCCTGGGCTGCACTCACCCTTGGGCCTCTAGCCTTCTACTGGTTGCCATTGACACATTTTCCTGCAAGATCCCAGCATTCGCACCATTCTCTCACTGTCCCGACACTGCCCTCCTGCAACTGCCCGACTCCCTTCCAACCCCAATCTGCAAAACACCATTATTTATCTGTAGCCACCACCACAATTCCAAAACACACACACACACACACACGCACACACACACACACACACACACTCACCCACGCGTAAGCTACTCCTTCCTCCCTATTTTAACGACTCTGGTGCCTTGTGGAAGTACCTTTGTCCCAGGACCTGGACGTTCTCACCTCTTGCTCTTCTCCCTTTTCTGGATGTTATCCCTCCTCTCACACCCCTGGCATGATCCTTCCACAGAGACCCTGTGGTCCTCTCAAGTGCTGGTGTGTTTTCCGCCAACCAGACTTTGGCCTTCGCCTATCCTGCTAGGGCTACTCTCCAGTGGGCTCTCTGGGTGGATTCCCTGGTCTTGCCCTCCTGCTCCTTAGTTGTCCTCATCATGCCCACCACTTGACACGGAATCAGCCCACGATGTGCATTAAAGGAGTTGAGGATTCCCGTGCATGGAGCTTGGCTCCCTTCACCCAACCCCATCCCAATCCATGTCCTCCTCTCCAACCCTGGCACACCAGAAACGCTTCCAGACTCTACCCCCGATCCCACCTCTCCCTGCCTCCATGCTCCACCCTCTGCTTGACCCTCCGTGTCCCATCCTACTTCCCCTATGACTTGCTCTTCAGATGAAGGATTGATTGGTCCTTCCATGACCTGTGCTGGTCTCTTCACTTACACTCCTCCTCCCCCCATTGCCCACTCTCTCATCCCCAAGAGGGATCTGCTGACTCCAACTGCTGTCCCCTGTTCCTTACCTTTGGGGGTCCACCATTATGAGATGGTGGTGGCTTACCTGGCCTTCTCTGTAACCTCACCTCCTCTCGCCTAGCCCTGCGCTGACGGGGTTGTCCCCAGGCTTTTCCATGGCCCATTTCTCCACACCTGGTCGTCCTCTGACCTCACCCTAACGGGCAGGCATTGCTCTTTGGCCTTACCCACTCTGTGCCCTTCAGCCTGCGTGGGCTCCTGCCCGCCCTTGAGCCACCCATGGGAGGAAAGTACCTGCCTTCCCCTAGTCGCCACCCAGGTTTTGTTCTTTACCATTCTTTGGGTGCAGTTCATTCGTCCCCTGTCCTTTCTCACTCTTTTGTGCCCTTGGAATTTGGCCCCTCTCCTACACTCTCCCACACGCCGAATGTGCTCACCTCAAGTCCTACCTCTTGGGCCTGGGTTCATCATCTTTCTTGCTTTGCTTCTCTACTGCATAGGTAGCAAGAAAACTGTCCTTCCTCAGCCAGGTGACATTTCTGCAGTCACAGACGGTACCTCTTCTTGCCGATGCCCATGGTGCTCTGTGTGCTCGTTACCTCATTCCTCACCTTCTGCACACCCCACTGCCGTCTCCTTGACCCTCATATTCTCTCCTGCATCTGCCCGCTTGCCTACGCCCTCTCCTCACAGCCTGTGAACCTGCACTGTGATTTCCTCCAGGGACACGCGAACCTCGGTACTGGTTACCTTTCCTGATTCCATTGGGACCCCTTTGTTGCACAGTCTTGGGGCACAGCCCTTGGGGAGCCTCTTCCTCTGATTCCCCTACCTCTTCCTTTTCAGTCTGGGTCAGTGGCTCCCACCGTTCACAGTGGGGCAATTTGGATTTAACGGGGGCGATTTCAAACGAGTTGATAAGAGTGAATTTCTTGCATTTCTGAAGCTTCTAGGAGCTTCATATACTAGTAGAGTAGAGAACGATCTTTTGTGACATATTCATCACTTAAGTTCTCTGTTATACGTTTCGTTTTTATTTTTGTTGTTGTTTTTTTCTCCTTTAAAGTATTACAAATACTAGTACATCTGTGTCCCTCTCCCCCCAACTGACCTTCCCCAAGCCTCCCCTACCCCCCGGCATCTGTTATATGTTTAAAAGTTTATTTGCTATTTTTTGATATCACTTCAATTGTTATTTTGGGGCAATTTCTGGGTTATTTCTTCCCCAGTATGTCAACTGTCTGTTGTTGTTTGCTTTTTCTCTTTCATGGATGCCATCTTGTTTGGAAGGTTGTTTAGACCAAGTTAGTGGCCTTTTAGGTGTCCTCCACATGAATCGGAGTTCACTTTTTGAATAATGGGAATTATATGCCACGGGCCGGGGAAGCATCAGGATTTTAGAGATGCTTAGGTGGGGCATGGGCAAAAACAGGTTGGGAGCCACTGCTCTGGGTCTTTGGCCTTCAGCCCTCCCTCTTGCCCCTGTGCCTGCTCAGCCATGCCTGACACCTTGGCGCTCGGTCTCGCTCTGCACAGAGCCCTGGGTCTTGCTGTCCGCCCCTCTCTTCTCCTTGCTCTGCCAGCCATCGTCTCTCTGCCAGATCATCTCCAGTCCCAGCTGGGCCTTGCTTCTGCTCTACAGCCCTTCAGGTGCTCTCTGATCACATCAGTCCACCCTAAATTTCCCCGTTGGTCGCTCCTGTCTCGCTCAGCCCTCCTCCTCAAGAGGCCTCAGTGCCAGGACCAAACCTTGGTGCTCTGCTCCCTACTCACTCCAGGTGAAGCCCAGGGTGCCACCCTCTATCCTTCCAGGTGATTTCTTGGCTACATCCCTTTGCTTGCTGTCTGCCTGGTCCAGGGTCCCTTAGCCCCATTCTGACATGCTTGAGTCTCATACCTCCACCTCCTCACCTGCTCATGCTTCGCCGCTCTGCCCAGCTCTCCACTCTGCCCCTTCCACCCAGTGATTCTCACCCGAGGGTGCATGACCCCCCAAGGAGGCCTATCAGCAACATCTTTGGGGTGTGTTTTTGTGTTTTCTTTTGAATTTTTTTGGTTTTGTTGTTTCAAGCAGTGTACTGCTCCCCCTTCAGATGGTGTGATAGGCCTCCCTTGGGGGTCATGCCCACCCACCCCCCTCGGGTGAAACTCACCCCCCCCCACCCCCGGGAAGAATCACTGCTGTGGAAGCCCCACCTAACTCCTGGGCTGCACTCACCCTTGGGCCTCTAGCCTTCTACTGGTTGCCATTGACACATTTTCCTGCAAGATCCCAGCATTCGCACCATTCTCTCACTGTCCCGACACTGCCCTCCTGCAACTGCCCGACTCCCTTCCAACCCCAATCTGCAAAACACCATTATTTATCTGTAGCCACCACCACAATTCCAAAACACACACACACACACACACGCACACACACACACACACACACACTCACCCACGCGTAAGCTACTCCTTCCTCCCTATTTTAACGACTCTGGTGCCTTGTGGAAGTACCTTTGTCCCAGGACCTGGACGTTCTCAGCTCTTGCTCTTCTCCCTTTTCTGGATGTTATCCCTCCTCTCACACCCCTGGCATGATCCTTCCACAGAGACCCTGTGGTCCTCTCAAGTGCTGGTGTGTTTTCCGCCAACCAGACTTTGGCCTTCGCCTATCCTGCTAGGGCTACTCTCCAGTGGGCTCTCTGGGTGGATTCCCTGGTCTTGCCCTCCTGCTCCTTAGTTGTCCTCATCATGCCCACCACTTGACACGGAATCAGCCCACAATGTGCATTAAAGGAGTTGAGGATTCCCGTGCATGGAGCTTGGCTCCCTTCACCCAACCCCATCCCAATCCATGTCCTCCTCTCCAACCCTGGCACACCAGAAACGCCTCCAGACTCGACCCCCGATCCCACCTCTCCCTGCCTCCATGCTCCACCCTCTGCTTGACCCTCAATGTCCCATCCTACTTCCCCTATGACTTGCTAGTCAGATGAAGGATTAATTGGTCCTTCCATGACCTGTGCTGGTCTCTTCACTTACACTCCTCCTCCCCCCATTGCCCGCTCTCTCATCCCCAAGAGGGGTCTGCTGACTCCAACTGCTGTCCCCTGTTCCTTACCTTTGGGGGTCCACCATTATGAGATGGTGGTGGCTTACCTGGCCTTCTCTGTAACCTCACCTCCTCTCGCCTAGCCCTGCGCTGACGGGGTTGTCCCCAGGCTTTTCCATGGCCCACTTCTCCACACCTGGTCGTCCTCTGACCTCACCCCAACGGGCAGGCATTGCTCTTTGGCCTTACCCATTCTGTGCCCTTCAGCCTGCGTGGGCTCCTGCCCGCCCTTGAGCCACCCATGGGAGGAAAGTACCTGCCTTCCCCTAGTCGCCACCCAGGTTTCGTTCTTTACCATTCTTTGGGTGCAGTTCATTCGTCCCCTGTCCTTTCTCACTCTTTTGTGCCCTTGGAATTTGGCCCCTCTCCTACACTCTCCCACACGCCGAATGTGCTCACCTCAAGTCCTACCTCTTGGGCCTGGGTTCATCATCTTTCTTGCTTTGCTTCTCTACTGCATAGGTAGCAAGAAAACTGTCCTTCCTCAGCCAGGTGACATTTCTGCAGTCACAGACGGTACCTCTTCTTGCCGATGCCCATGGTGCTCTGTGTGCTCGTTACCTCATTCCTCACCTTCTGCACACCCCACTGCCGTCTCCTTGACCCTCATATTCTCTCCTGCATCTGCCCGCTTGCCTACGCCCTCTCCTCACAGCCTGTGAACCTGGACTGTGATTTCCTCCAGGGACACGCGAACCTCGGTACTGGTTACCTTTCCTGATTCCATTGGGACCCCTTTGTTGCACAGTCTTGGGGCACAGCCCTTGGGGAGCCTCTTCCTCTGATTCCCCTACCTCTTCCTTTTCAGTCCGGGTCAGTGGCTCCCACCGTTCACAGTGGGGCAATTTGGATTTAACGGGGGCGATTTCAAACGAGTTGATAAGAGTGAATTTCTTGCATTTCTGAAGCTTCTAGGAGCTTCATATACTAGTAGAGTAGAGAACGATATTTTGTGACATATTCATCACTTAAGTTCTCTGTTATACGTTTCGTTTTTATTTTTTTTGTTGTTTTTTTCTCCTTTAAAGTATTACAAATACTAGTACATCTGTGTCCCTCTCCCCCCAACTGACCTTCCCCAAGCCTCCCCTACCCCCCGGCATCTGTTATATGTTGAAAAGTTTATTTGCTATTTTTTGATATCACTTCAATTGTTATTTTGGGGCAATTTCTGGGTTATTTCTTCCCCAGTATGTCAACTGTCTGTTGTTGTTTGCTTTTTCTCTTTCATGGATGCCATCTTGTTTGGAAGGTTGTTTAGACCAAGTTAGTGGCCTTTTAGGTGTCCTCCACATGAATCGGAGTTCACTTTTTGAATAATGGGAATTATATGCCACGGGCCGGGGAAGCATCAGGATTTTAGAGATGCTTAGGTGGGGCATGGGCAAAAACAGGTTGGGAGCCACTGCTCTGGGTCTTTGGCCTTCAGCCCTCCCTCTTGCCCCTGTGCCTGCTCAGCCATGCCTGACACCTTGGCGCTCGGTCTCGCTCTGCACAGAGCCCTGGGTCTTGCTGTCCGCCCCTCTCTTCTCCTTGCTCTGCCAGCCATCGTCTCTCTGCCAGATCATCTCCAGTCCCAGCTGGGCCTTGCTTCTGCTCTACAGCCCTTCAGGTGCTCTCTGATCACATCAGTCCACCCTAAATTTCCCCGTTGGTCGCTCCTGTCTCCCTCAGCCCTCCTCCTCAAGAGGCCTCAGTGCCAGGACCAAACCTTGGTGCTCTGCTCCCTACTCACTCCAGGTGAAGCCCAGGGTGCCACCCTCTATCCTTCCAGGTGATTTCTTGGCTACATCCCTTTGCTTGCTGTCTCCCTGCTCCAGGGTCCCTTATCCCCATTCTGACATGCTTGAGTCTCATACCTCCACCTCCTCACCTGCTCATGCTTCGCCGCTCTGCCCAGCTCTCCACTCTGCCCCTTCCACCCAGTGATTCTCACCCGAGGGTGCATGACCCCCCAAGGAGGCCTATCAGCAACATCTTTGGGGTGTGTTTTTGTGTTTTCTTTTGAATTTTTTTGGTTTTGTTGTTTCAAGCAGTGTACTGCTCCCCCTTCAGATGGTGTGATAGGCCTCCCTTGGGGGTCATGCCCACCCACCCCCCTCGGGTGAAACTCACCCCCCCCACCCCCGGGAAGAATCACTGCTGTGGAAGCCCCACCTGACTCCTGGGCTGCACTCACCCTTGGGCCTCTAGCCTTCTACTGGTTGCCATTGACACATTTTCCTGCAAGATCCCAGCATTCGCACCATTCTCTCACTGTCCCGACACTGCCCTCCTGCAACTGCCCGACTCCCTTCCAACCCCAATCTGCAAAACACCATTATTTATCTGTAGCCACCACCACAATTCCAAAACACACACACACACACACACACGCACACACACACACACACACACTCACCCACGCGTAAGCTACTCCTTCCTCCTTATCTTAACGACTCTGGTGCCTTGTGGAAGTACCTTTGTCCCAGGACCTGGACGTTCTCAGCTCTTGCTCTTCTCCCTTTTCTGGATGTTATCCCTCCTCTCACACCCCTGGCATGATCCTTCCACAGAGACCCTGTGGTCCTCTCAAGTGCTGGTGTGTTTTCCGCCAACCAGACTTTGGCCTTCGCCTATCCTGCTAGGGCTACTCTCCAGTGGGCTCTCTGGGTGGATTCCCTGGTCTTGCCCTCCTGCTCCTTAGTTGTCCTCATCATGCCCACCACTTGACACGGAATCAGCCCACAATGTGCATTAAAGGAGTTGAGGATTCCCGTGCATGGAGCTTGGCTCCCTTCACCCAACCCCATCCCAATCCATGTCCTCCTCTCCAACCCTGGCACACCAGAAACGCCTCCAGACTCGACCCCCGATCCCACCTCTCCCTGCCTCCATGCTCCACCCTCTGCTTGACCCTCAATGTCCCATCCTACTTCCCCTATGACTTGCTAGTCAGATGAAGGATTAATTGGTCCTTCCATGACCTGTGCTGGTCTCTTCACTTACACTCCTCCTCCCCCCATTGCCCGCTCTCTCATCCCCAAGAGGGGTCTGCTGACTCCAACTGCTGTCCCCTGTTCCTTACCTTTGGGGGTCCACCATTATGAGATGGTGGTGGCTTACCTGGCCTTCTCTGTAACCTCACCTCCTCTCGCCTAGCCCTGCGCTGACGGGGTTGTCCCCAGGCTTTTCCATGGCCCACTTCTCCACACCTGGTCGTCCTCTGACCTCACCCCAACGGGCAGGCATTGCTCTTTGGCCTTACCCATTCTGTGCCCTTCAGCCTGTGTGGGCTCCTGCCCGCCCTTGAGCCACCCATGGGAGGAAAGTACCTGCCTTCCCCTAGTCGCCACCCAGGTTTCGTTCTTTACCATTCTTTGGGTGCAGTTCATTCGTCCCCTGTCCTTTCTCACTCTTTTGTGCCCTTGGAATTTGGCCCCTCTCCTACACTCTCCCACACGCCGAATGTGCTCACCTCAAGTCCTACCTCTTGGGCCTGGGTTCATCATCTTTCTTGCTTTGCTTCTCTACTGCATAGGTAGCAAGAAAACTGTCCTTCCTCAGCCAGGTGACATTTCTGCAGTCACAGACGGTACCTCTTCTTGCCGATGCCCATGGTGCTCTGTGTGCTCGTTACCTCATTCCTCACCTTCTGCACACCCCACTGCCGTCTCCTTGACCCTCATATTCTCTCCTGCATCTGCCCGCTTGCCTACGCCCTCTCCTCACAGCCTGTGAACCTGGACTGTGATTTCCTCCAGGGACACGCGAACCTCGGTACTGGTTACCTTTCCTGATTCCATTGGGACCCCTTTGTTGCACAGTCTTGGGGCACAGCCCTTGGGGAGCCTCTTCCTCTGATTCCCCTACCTCTTCCTTTTCAGTCCGGGTCAGTGGCTCCCACCGTTCACAGTGGGGCAATTTGGATTTAACGGGGGCGATTTCAAACGAGTTGATAAGAGTGAATTTCTTGCATTTCTGAAGCTTCTAGGAGCTTCATATACTAGTAGAGTAGAGAACGATCTTTTGTGACATATTCATCACTTAAGTTCTCTGTTATACGTTTCGTTTTTATTTTTTTTGTTGTTTTTTTCTCCTTTAAAGTATTACAAATACTAGTACATCTGTGTCCCTCTCCCCCCAACTGACCTTCCCCAAGCCTCCCCTACCCCCCGGCATCTGTTATATGTTTAAAAGTTTATTTGCTATTTTTTGATATCACTTCAATTGTTATTTTGGGGCAATTTATGGGTTATTTCTTCCCCAGTATGTCAACTGTCTGTTGTTGTTTGCTTTTTCTCTTTCATGGATGCCATCTTGTTTGGAAGGTTGTTTAGACCAAGTTAGTGGCCTTTTAGGTGTCCTCCACATGAATCGGAGTTCACTTTTTGAATAATGGGAATTATATGCCACGGGCCGGGGAAGCATCAGGATTTTAGAGATGCTTAGGTGGGGCATGGGCAAAAACAGGTTGGGAGCCACTGCTCTGGGTCTTTGGCCTTCAGCCCTCCCTCTTGCCCCTGTGCCTGCTCAGCCATGCCTGACACCTTGGCGCTCGGTCTCGCTCTGCACAGAGCCCTGGGTCTTGCTGTCCGCCCCTCTCTTCTCCTTCCTCTGCCAGCCATCGTCTCTCTGCCAGATCATCTCCAGTCCCAGCTGGGCCTTGCTTCTGCTCTACAGCCCTTCACGTGCTCTCTGATCACATCAGTCCACCCTAAATTTCCCCGTTGGTCGCTCCTGTCTCCCTCAGCCCTCCTCCTCAAGAGGCCCCAGTGCCAGGACCAAACCTTGGTGCTCTCCTCCCTACTCACTCCAGGTGAAGCCCAGGGTGCCACCCTCTATCCTTCCAGGTGATTTCTTGGCTACATCCCTTTGCTTGCTGTCTGCCTGGTCCAGGGTCCCTTAGCCCCATTCTGACATGCTTGAGTCTCATACCTCCACCTCCTCACCTGCTCATGCTTCGCCGCTCTGCCCAGCTCTCCACTCTGCCCCTTCCACCCAGTGATTCTCACCCGACGGTGCATGACCCCCCAAGGAGGCCTATCAGCAACATCTTTGGGGTGTGTTTTTGTGTTTTCTTTTGAATTTTTTTGGTTTTGTTGTTTCAAGCAGTGTACTGCTCCCCCTTCAGATGGTGTGATAGGCCTCCCTTGGGGGTCATGCCCACCCACCCCCCTCGGGTGAAACTCACCCCCCCCACCCCCGGGAAGAATCACTGCTGTGGAAGCCCCACCTAACTCCTGGGCTGCACTCACCCTTGGGCCTCTAGCCTTCTACTGGTTGCCATTGACACATTTTCCTGCAAGATCCCAGCATTCGCACCATTCTCTCACTGTCCCGACACTGCCCTCCTGCAACTGCCCGACTCCCTTCCAACCCCAATCTGCAAAACACCATTATTTATCTGTAGCCACCACCACAATTCCAAAACACACACACACACACACACGCACACACACACACACACACTCACCCACGCGTAAGCTACTCCTTCCTCCCTATCTTAACGACTCTGGTGCCTTGTGGAAGTACCTTTGTCCCAGGACCTGGACGTTCTCAGCTCTTGCTCTTCTCCCTTTTCTGGATGTTATCCCTCCTCTCACACCCCTGGCACGATCCTTCCACAGAGCCCCTGTGGTCCTCTCAAGTGCTGGTGTGTTTTCCACCAACCAGACTTTGGCCTTCGCCTGTCCTGCTAGGGCTACTCTCCAGTGGGCTCTCTGGGTGGATTCCCTGGTCTTGCCCTCCTGCTCCTTAGTTGTCCTCATCATGCCCACCACTTGACACGGAATCAGCCCACAATGTGCATTAAAGGAGTTGAGGATTCCCGTGCATGGAGCTTGGCTCCCTTCACCCAACCCCATCCCAATCCATGTCCTCCTCTCCAACCCTGGCACACCAGAAACGCTTCCAGACTCGACCCCCGATCCCACCTCTCCCTGCCTCCATGCTCCACCCTCTGCTTGACCCTCAATGTCCCATCCTACTTCCCCTATGACTTGCTAGTCAGATGAAGGATTAATTGGTCCTTCCATGACCTGTGCTGGTCTCTTCACTTACACTCCTCCTCCCCCCATTGCCCACTCTCTCATCCCCAAGAGGGGTCTGCTGACTCCAACTGCTGTCCCCTGTTCAATACCTTTGGGGGTCCACCATTATGAGATGGTGGTGGCTTACCTGGCCTTCTCTGTAACCTCACCTCCTCTCGCCTAGCCCTGCGCTGACGGGGTTGTCCCCAGGCTTTTCCATGGCCCACTTCTCCACACCTGGTCGTCCTCTGACCTCACCCCAACGGGCAGGCATTGCTCTTTGGCCTTACCCACTCTGTGCCCTTCAGCCTGCGTGGGCTCCTGCCCGCCCTTGAGCCACCCATGGGAGGAAAGTACCTGCCTTCCCCTAGTCGCCACCCAGGTTTCGTTCTTTACCATTCTTTGGGTGCAGTTCATTCGTCCCCTGTCCTTTCTCACTCTTTTGTGCCCTTGGAATTTGGCCCCTCTCCTACACTCTCCCACACGCCGAATGTGCTCACCTCAAGTCCTACCTCTTGGGCCTGGGTTCATCATCTTTCTTGCTTTGCTTCTCTACTGCATAGGTAGCAAGAAAACTGTCCTTCCTCAGCCAGGTGACATTTCTGCAGTCACAGACGGTACCTCTTCTTGCTGATGCCCATGATGCTCTGTGTGCTCGTTACCTCATTCCTCACCTTCTGCACACCCACTGCCGTCTCCTTGGCCCTCATATGCTCTCCTGCATCTGCCCGCTTGCCTACGCCCTCTCCTCACAGCCTGTGAACCTGGACTGTGATTTCCTCCAGGGACACGCGAACCTCGGTACTGGTTACCTTTCCTGATTCCATTGGGACCCCTTTGTTGCACAGTCTTGGGGCACAGCCCTTGGGGAGCCTCTTCCTCTGATTCCCCTACCTCTTCCTTTTCAGTCCGGGTCAGTGGCTCCCACCGTTCACAGTGGGGCAATTTGGATTTAACGGGGGCGATTTCAAACGAGTTGATAAGAGTGAATTTCTTGCATTTCTGAAGCTTCTAGGAGCTTCATATACTAGTAGAGTAGAGAACGATCTTTTGTGACATATTCATCACTTAAGTTCTCTGTTATACGTTTCGTTTTTATTTTTTTTGTTGTTTTTTTCTCCTTTAAAGTATTACAAATACTAGTACATCTGTGTCCCTCTCCCCCCAACTGACCTTCCCCAAGCCTCCCCTACCCCCCGGCATCTGTTATATGTTTAAAAGTTTATTTGCTATTTTTTGATATCACTTCAATTGTTATTTTGGGGCAATTTCTGGGTTATTTCTTCCCCAGTATGTCAACTGTCTGTTGTTGTTTGCTTTTTCTCTTTCATGGATGCCATCTTGTTTGGAAGGTTGTTTAGACCAAGTTAGTGGCCTTTTAGGTGTCCTCCACATGAATCGGAGTTCACTTTTTGAATAATGGGAATTATATGCCACGGGCCGGGGAAGCATCAGGATTTTAGAGATGCTTAGGTGGGGCATGGGCAAAAACAGGTTGGGAGCCACTGCTCTGGGTCTTTGGCCTTCAGCCCTCCCTCTTGCCCCTGTGCCTGCTCAGCCATGCCTGACACCTTGGCGCTCGGTCTCACTCTGCACAGAGCCCTGGGTCTTGCTGTCCGCCCCTCTCTTCTCCTTGCTCTGCCAGCCATCGTCTCTCTGCCAGATCATCTCCAGTCCCAGCTGGGCCTTGCTTCTGCTCTACAGCCCTTCAGGTGCTCTCTGATCACATCAGTCCACCCTAAATTTCCCCGTTGGTCGCTCCTGTCTCCCTCAGCCCTCCTCCTCAAGAGGCCTCAGTGCCAGGACCAAACCTTGGTGCTCTGCTCCCTACTCACTCCAGGTGAAGCCTAGGGTGCCACCCTCTATCCTTCCAGGTGATTTCTCGGCTACATCCCTTTGCTTGCTGTCTGCCTGCTCCAGGGTCCCTTAGCCCCATTCTGACATGCTTGAGTCTCATACCTCCACCTCCTCACCTGCTCATGCTTCGCCGCTCTGCCCAGCTCTCCACTCTGCCCCTTCCACCCAGTGATTCTCACCCGAGGGTGCATGACCCCCCAAGGAGGCCTATCAGCAACATCTTTGGGGTGTGTTTTTGTGTTTTCTTTTGAATTTTTTTGGTTTTGTTGTTTCAAGCAGTGTACTGCTCCCCCTTCAGATGGTGTGATAGGCCTCCCTTGGGGGTCATGCCCACCCACCCCCCTCGGGTGAAACTCACCCCCCCCTCACCCCCGGGAAGAATCACTGCTGTGGAAGCCCCACCTAACTCCTGGGCTGCACTCACCCTTGGGCCTCTAGCCTTCTACTGGTTGCCATTGACACATTTTCCTGCAAGATCCCAGCATTCGCACCATTCTCTCACTGTCCCGACACTGCCCTCCTGCAACTGCCCGACTCCCTTCCAACCCCAATCTGCAAAACACCATTATTTATCTGTAGCCACCACCACAATTCCAAAACACACACACACACACACGCACACACACACACACACACACACACTCACCCACGCGTAAGCTACTCCTTCCTCCCTATCTTAACGACTCTGGTGCCTTGTGGAAGTACCTTTTTCCCAGGACCTGGACGTTCTCAGCTCTTGCTCTTCTCGCTTTTCTGAATGTTATCCCTCCTCTCACACCCCTGGCACGATCCTTCCACAGAGCCCCTGTGGTCCTCTCAAGTGCTGGTGTGTTTTCCACCAACCAGACTTTGGCCTTCGCCTATCCTGCTAGGGCTACTCTCCAGTGGGCTCTCTGGGTGGATTCCCTGGTCTTGCCCTCCTGCTCCTTAGTTGTCCTCATCATGCCCACCACTTGACACGGAATCAGCCCACAATGTGCATTAAAGGAGTTGAGGATTCCCGTGCATGGAGCTTGGCTCCCTTCACCCAACCCCATCCCAATCCATGTCCTCCTCTCCAACCCTGGCACACCAGAAACGCTTCCAGACTCGACCCCCGATCCCACCTCTCCCTGCCTCCATGCTCCACCCTCTGCTTGACCCTCAATGTCCCATCCTACTTCCCCTTTGACTTGCTAGTCAGATGAAGGATTAATTGGTCCTTCCATGACCTGTGCTGGTCTCTTCACTTAAACTCCTCCTCCCCCCATTTCCCGCTCTCTCATCCCCAAGAGGGGTCTGCTGACTCCAACTGCTGTCCCCTGTTCCTTACCTTTGGGGGTCCACCATTATGAGATGGTGGTGGCTTACCTGGCCTTCTCTGTAACCTCACCTCCTCTCGCCTAGCCCTGCGCTGACGGGGTTGTCCCCAGGCTTTTCCATGGGCCACTTCTCCACACCTGGTTGTCCTCTGACCTCACCCCAACGGGCAGGCATTGCTCTTTGGCCTTACCCACTCTGTGCCCTTCAGCCTGCGTGGGCTCCTGCCCGCCCTTGAGCCACCCATGGGAGGAAAGTACCTGCCTTCCCCTAGTCGCCACCCAGGTTTCGTTCTTTACCATTCTTTGGGTGCAGTTCATTCGTCCCCTGTCCTTTCTCACTCTTTTGTGCCCTTGGAATTTGGCCCCTCTCCTACATTCTCCCACACGCCGAATGTGCTCACCTCAAGTCCTACCTCTTGGGCCTGGGTTCATCATCTTTCTTGCTTTGCTTCTCTACTGCATAGGTAGCAAGAAAACTGTCCTTCCTCAGCCAGGTGACATTTCTGCAGTCACAGACGGTACCTCTTCTTGCTGATGCCCATGGTGCTCTGTGTGCTCGTTACCTCATTCCTCACCTTCTGCACACCCCACTGCCGTCTCCTTGGCCCTCATATGCTCTCCTGCATCTGCCCGCTTGCCTACGCCCTCTCCTCACAGCCTGTGAACCTGGACTGTGATTTCCTCCAGGGACACGTGAACCTCGGTACTGGTTACCTTTCCTGATTCCATTGGGACCCCTTTGTTGCACAGTCTTGGGGCACAGCCCTTGGGGAGCCTCTTCCTCTGATTCCCCTACCTCTTCCTTTTCAGTCCGGGTCAGTGGCTCCCACCGTTCACAGTGGGGCAATTTGGATTTAACGGGGGCGATTTCAAACGAGTTGATTAGAGTGAATTTCTTGCATTTCTGAAGCTTCTAGGAGCTTCATATACTAGTAGAGTAGAGAACGATCTTTTGTGACATATTCATCACTTAAGTTCTCTGTTATACGTTTCGTTTTTATTTTTTTTGTTGTTTTTTTCTCCTTTAAAGTATTACAAATACTAGTACATCTGTGTCCCTCTCCCCCCAACTGACCTTCCCCAAGCCTCCCCTACCCCCCGGCATCTGTTATATGTTGAAAAGTTTATTTGCTATTTTTTGATATCACTTCAATTGTTATTTTGGGGCAATTTCTGGGTTATTTCTTCCCCAGTATGTCAACTGTCTGTTGTTGTTTGCTTTTTCTCTTTCATGGATGCCATCTTGTTTGGAAGGTTGTTTAGACCAAGTTAGTGGCCTTTTAGGTGTCCTCCACATGAATCGGAGTTCACTTTTTGAATAATGGGAATTATATGCCACGGGCCGGGGAAGCATCAGGATTTTAGAGATGCTTAGGTGGGGCATGGGCAAAAACAGGTTGGGAGCCACTGCTCTGGGTCTTTGGCCTTCAGCCCTCCCTCTTGCCCCTGTGCCTGCTCAGCCATGCCTGACACCTTGGCGCTCGGTCTCGCTCTGCACAGAGCCCTGGGTCTTGCTGTCCGCCCCTCTCTTCTCCTTGCTCTGCCAGCCATCGTCTCTCTGCCAGATCATCTCCAGTCCCAGCTGGGCCTTGCTTCTGCTCTACAGCCCTTCAGGTGCTCTCTGATCACATCAGTCCACCCTAAATTTCCCCGTTGGTCGCTCCTGTCTCCCTCAGCCCTCCTCCTCAAGAGGCCTCAGTGCCAGGACCAAACCTTGGTGCTCTGCTCCCTACTCACTCCAGGTGAAGCCCAGGGTGCCACCCTCTATCCTTCCAGGTGATTTCTCGGCTACATCCCTTTGCTTGCTGTCTGCCTGCTCCAGGGTCCCTTAGCCCCATTCTGACATGCTTGAGTCTCATACCTCCACCTCCTCACCTGCTCATGATTCGCCGCTCTGCCCAGCTCTCCACTCTGCCCCTTCCACCCAGTGATTCTCACCCGAGGGTGCATGACCCCCCAAGGAGGCCTATCAGCAACATCTTTGGGGTGTGTTTTTGTGTTTTCTTTTGAATTTTTTTGGTTTTGTTGTTTCAAGCAGTGTACTGCTCCCCCTTCAGATGGTGTGATAGGCCTCCCTTGGGGGTCATGCCCACCCACCCCCCTCGGGTGAAACTCACCCCCCCCTCAACCCCGGGAAGAATCACTGCTGTGGAAGCCCCACCTAACTCCTGGGCTGCACTCACCCTTGGGCCTCTAGCCTTCTACTGGTTGCCATTGACACATTTTCCTGCAAGATCCCAGCATTCGCACCATTCTCTCACTGTCCCGACACTGCCCTCCTGCAACTGCCCGACTCCCTTCCAACCCCAATCTGCAAAACACCATTATTTATCTGTAGCCACCACCACAATTCCAAAACACACACACACACACACACGCACACACACACACACACACTCACCCATGCGTAAGCTACTCCTTCCTCCCTATCTTAACGACTCTGGTGCCTTGTGGAAGTACCTTTGTCCCAGGACCTGGACGTTCTCAGCTCTTGCTCTTCTCCCTTTTCTGGATGTTATCCCTCCTCTCACACCCCTGGCACGATCCTTCCACAGAGCCCCTGTGGTCCTCTCAAGTGCTGGTGTGTTTTCCACCAACCAGACTTTGGCCTTCGCCTTTCCTGCTAGGGCTACTCTCCAGTGGGCTCTCTGGGTGGATTCCCTGGTCTTGCCCTCCTGCTCCTTAGTTGTCCTCATCATGCCCACCACTTGACACGGAATCAGCCCACAATGTGCATTAAAGGAGTTGAGGATTCCCGTGCATGGAGCTTGGCTCCCTTCACCCAACCCCATCCCAATCCATGTCCTCCTCTCCAACCCTGGCACACCAGAAACGCTTCCAGACTCGACCCCTGATCCCACCTCTTCCTGCCTCCATGCTCCACCCTCTGCTTGACCCTCAATGTCCCATCCTACTTCCCCTATGGCTTGCTAGTCAGATGAAGGATTAATTGGTCCTTCCATGACCTGTGCTGGTCTCTTCACTTACACTCCTCCTCCCCCCATTGCCCACTCTCTCATCCCCAAGAGGGGTCTGCTGACTCCAACTGCTGTCCCCTGTTCCTTACCTTTGGGGGTCCAGCATTATGAGATGGTGGTGGCTTACCTGGCCTTCTCTGTAACCTCACCTCCTCTCGCCTAGCCCTGCGCTGACGGGGTTGTCCCCAGGCTTTTCCATGGGCCACTTCTCCACACCTGGTCGTCCTCTGACCTCATCCCACCGGGCCGGCATTCCTCTTTGGCCTTACCCACTCTGTGACCTTCAGCCTGCGTGGGCTCCTGCCCGCCCTTGAGCCACCCATGGGAGGAAAGTACCTGCCTTCCCTAGTCGCCACCCAGGTTTTGTTCTTTACCATTCTTTGGGTGCAGTTCATTCGTCCCCTGTCCTTTCTCACTCTTTTGTGCCCTTGGAATTTGGCCCCTCTCCTACACTCTCCCACACGCCGAATGTGCTCACCTCAAGTCCTACCTCTTGGGCCTGGGTTCATCATCTTTCTTGCTTTGCTTCTCTACTGCATAGGTAGCAAGAAAACTGTCCTTCCTCAGCCAGGTGACATTTCTGCAGTCACAGACTGTACCTCTTCTTGCCGATGTCCATGGTGCTCTGTGTGCTCGTTACCTCATTCCTCACCTTCTGCACACCCCACTGCCATCTCCTTGGCCCTCATATGCTCTCCTGCATCTGCCCGCTTGCCTACGCCCTCTCCTCACAGCCTGTGAACCTGGACTGTGATTTCCTCCAGGGACACGCGAACCTCGGTACTGGTTACCTTTCCTGATTCCATTGGGACCCCTTTGTTGCACAGTCTTGGGGCACAGCCCTTGGGGAGCCTCTTCCTCTGATTCCCCTACCTCTTCCTTTTCAGTCTGGGTGAGTGGCTCCCACCGTTCACAGTGGGGCAATTTGGATTTAACGGGGGCGATTTCAAACGAGTTGATAAGAGTGAATTTCTTGCATTTCTGAAGCTTCTAGGAGCTTCATATACTAGTAGAGTAGAGAACAATCTTTTGTGACATATTCATCACTTAAGTTCTCTGTTATACGTTTCGTTTTTATTTTTTTTGTTGTTTTTTTCTCCTTTAAAGTATTACAAATACTAGTACATCTGTGTCCCTCTCCCCCCAACTGACCTTCCCCAAGCCTCCCCTACCCCCCGGCTTCTGTTATATGTTTAAAAGTTTATTTGCTATTTTTTGATATCACTTCAATTGTTATTTTGGGGCAATTTCTGGGTTATTTCTTCCCCAGTATGTCAACTGTCTGTTGTTGTTTGCTTTTTCTCTTTCATGGATGCCATCTTGGTTGGAAGGTTGTTTAGACCAAGTTAGTGGCCTTTTAGGTGTCCTCCACATGAATCGGAGTTCACTTTTTGAATAATGGGAATTATATGCCACGGGCCGGGGAAGCATCAGGATTTTAGAGATGCTTAGGTGGGGCATGGGCAAAAACAGGTTGGGAGCCACTGCTCTGGGTCTTTGGCCTTCAGCCCTCCCTCTTGCCCCTGTGCCTGCTCAGCCATGCCTGACACCTTGGCGCTCGGTCTCGCTCTGCACAGAGCCCTGGGTCTTGCTGTCCGCCCCTCTCTTCTCCTTGCTCTGCCAGCCATCGTCTCTCTGCCAGATCATCTCCAGTCCCAGCTGGGCCTTGCTTCTGCTCTACAGCCCTTCAGGTACTCTCTGATCACATCAGTCCACCCTAAATTTCCCCGTTGGTCGCTCCTGTCTCGCTCAGCCCTCCTCCTCAAGAGGCCTCAGTGCCAGGACCAAACCTTGGTGCTCTGCTCCCTACTCACTCCAGGTGAAGCCCAGGGTGCCACCCTCTATCCTTCCAGGTGATTTCTCGGCTACATCCCTTTGCTTGCTGTCTGCCTGCTCCAGGGTCCCTTAGCCCCATTCTGACATGCTTGAGTCTCATACCTCCACCTCCTCACCTGCTCATGATTCGCCGCTCTGCCCAGCTCTCCACTCTGCCCCTTCCACCCAGTGATTCTCACCCGAGGGTGCATGACCCCCCAAGGAGGCCTATCAGCAACATCTTTGGGGTGTGTTTTTGTGTTTTCTTTTGAATTTTTTTGGTTTTGTTGTTTCAAGCAGTGTACTGCTCCCCCTTCAGATGGTGTGATAGGCCTCCCTTGGGGGTCATGCCCACCCACCCCTCTCGGGTGAAACTCACCCCCCCCACCCCCGGGAAGAATCACTGCTGTGGAAGCCCCACCTAACTCCTGGGCTGCACTCACCCTTGGGCCTCTAGCCTTCTACTGGTTGCCATTGACACATTTTCCTGCAAGATCCCAGCATTCGCACCATTCTCTCACTGTCCCGACACTGCCCTCCTGCAACTGCCCGACTCCCTTCCAACCCCAATCTGCAAAACACCATTATTTATCTGTAGCCACCATCACAATTCCAAAACACACACACACACACACACACACACACACACACTCACCCACCCGTAAGCTACTCCTTCCTCCCTATCTTAACGACTCTGGTGCCTTGTGGAAGTACCTTTTTCCCAGGACCTGGACGTTCTCAGCTCTTGCTCTTCTCCCTTTTCTGGATGTTATCCCTCCTCTCACACCCCTGGCACGATCCTTCCACAGAGCCCCTGTGGTCCTCTCAAGTGCTGGTGTGTTTTCCACCAACCAGACTTTGGCCTTCGCCTATCCTGCTAGGGCTACTCTCCAGTGGGCTCTCTGGGTGGATTCCCTGGTCTTGCCCTCCTGCTCCTTAGTTGTCCTCATCATGCCCACCACTTGACACGGAATCAGCCCACAATGTGCATTAAAGGAGTTGAGGATTCCCGTGCATGGAGCTTGGCTCCCTTCACCCAACCCCATCCCAATCCATGTCCTCCTCTCCAACCCTGGCACACCAGAAACGCCTCCAGACTCGACCCCCGATCCCACCTCTCCCTGCCTCCATGCTCCACCCTCTGCTTGACCCTCAATGTCCCATCCTACTTCCCCTATGACTTGCTAGTCAGATGAAGGATTAATTGGTCCTTCCATGACCTGTGCTGGTCTCTTCACTTACACTCCTCCTCCCCCCATTGCCCGCTCTCTCATCCCCAAGAGGGGTCTGCTAACTCCAACTGCTGTCCCCTGTTCAATACCTTTGGGGGTCCACCATTATGAGATGGTGGTGGCTTACCTGGCCTTCTCTGTAACCTCACCTCCTCTCGCCTAGCCCTGCGCTGACGGGGTTGTCCCCAGGCTTTTCCATGGCCCACTTCTCCACACCTGGTCGTCCTCTGACCTCACCCCAACGGGCAGGCATTGCTCTTTGGCCTTACCCACTCTGTGCCCTTCAGCCTGCGTGGGCTCCTGCCCGCCCTTGAGCCACCCATGGGAGGAAAGTACCTGCCTTCCCCTAGTCGCCACCCAGGTTTCGTTCTTTACCATTCTTTGGGTGCAGTTCATTCGTCCCCTGTCCTTTCTCACTCTTTTGTGCCCTTGGAATTTGGCCCCTCTCCTACACTCTCCCACACGCCGAATGTGCTCACCTCAAGTCCTACCTCTTGGGCCTGGGTTCATCATCTTTCTTGCTTTGCTTCTCTACTGCATAGGTAGGAAGAAAACTGTCCTTCCTCAGCCAGGTGACATTTCTGCAGTCACAGACGGTACCTCTTCTTGCTGATGCCCATGATGCTCTGTGTGCTCGTTACCTCATTCCTCACCTTCTGCACACCCCACTGCCGTCTCCTTGGCCCTCATATGCTCTCCTGCATCTGCCCGCTTGCCTACGCCCTCTCCTCACAGCCTGTGAACCTGGACTGTGATTTCCTCCAGGGACACGCGAACCTCGGTACTGGTTACCTTTCCTGATTCCATTGGGACCCCTTTGTTGCACAGTCTTGGGGCACAGCCCTTGGGGAGCCTCTTCCTCTGATTCCCCTACCTCTTCCTTTTCAGTCCGGGTCAGTGGCTCCCACCGTTCACAGTGGGGCAATTTGGATTTAACGGGGGCGATTTCAAACGAGTTGATAAGAGTGAATTTCTTGCATTTCTGAAGCTTCTAGGAGCTTCATATACTAGTAGAGTAGAGAACGATCTTTTGTGACATATTCATCACTTAAGTTCTCTGTTATACGTTTCGTTTTTATTTTTTTTGTTGTTTTTTTCTCCTTTAAAGTATTACAAATACTAGTACATCTGTGTCCCTCTCCCCCCAACTGACCTTCCCCAAGCCTCCCCTACCCCCCGGCATCTGTTATATGTTTAAAAGTTTATTTGCTATTTTTTGATATCACTTCAATTGTTATTTTGGGGCAATTTCTGGGTTATTTCTTCCCCAGTATGTCAACTGTCTGTTGTTGTTTGCTTTTTCTCTTTCATGGATGCCATCTTGGTTGGAAGGTTGTTTAGACCAAGTTAGTGGCCTTTTAGGTGTCCTCCACATGAATCGGAGTTCACTTTTTGAATAATGGGAATTATATGCCACGGGCCGGGGAAGCATCAGGATTTTAGAGATGCTTAGGTGGGGCATGGGCAAAAACAGGTTGGGAGCCACTGCTCTGGGTCTTTGGCCTTCAGCCCTCCCTCTTGCCCCTGTGCCTGCTCAGCCATGCCTGACACCTTGGCGCTCGGTCTCGCTCTGCACAGAGCCCTGGGTCTTGCTGTCCGCCCCTCTCTTCTCCTTGCTCTGCCAGCCATCGTCTCTCTGCCAGATCATCTCCAGTCCCAGCTGGGCCTTGCTTCTGCTCTACAGCCCTTCAGGTGCTCTCTGATCACATCAGTCCACCCTAAATTTCCCCGTTGGTCGCTCCTGTCTCCCTCAGCCCTCCTCCTCAAGAGGCCTCAGTGCCAGGACCAAACCTTGGTGCTCTGCTCCCTACTCACTCCAGGTGAAGCCCAGGGTGACACCCTCTATCCTTCCAGGTGATTTCTTGGCTACATCCCTTTGCTTGCTGTCTGCCTGGTCCAGGGTCCCTTAGCCCCATTCTGACATGCTTGAGTCTCATACCTTCACCTCCTCACCTGCTCATGCTTCGCCGCTCTGCCCAGCTCTCCACTCTGCCCCTTCCACCCAGTGATTCTCACCCGAGGGTGCATGACCCCCCAAGGAGGCCTATCAGCAACATCTTTGGGGTGTTTTTTTGTGTTTTCTTTTGAATTTTTTTGGTTTTGTTGTTTCAAGCAGTGTACTGCTCCCCCTTCAGATGGTGTGATAGGCCTCCCTTGGGGGTCATGCCCACCCACCCCCCTCGGGTGAAACTCACCCCCCCCCACCCCCGGGAAGAATCACTGCTGTGGAAGCCCCACCTAACTCCTGGGCTGCACTCACCCTTGGGCCTCTAGCCTTCTACTGGTTGCCATTGACACATTTTCCTGCAAGATCCCAGCATTCGCACCATTCTCTCACTGTCCCGACACTGCCCTCCTGCAACTGCCCGACTCCCTTCCAACCCCAATCTGCAAAACACCATTATTTATCTGTAGCCACCACCACAATTCCAAAACACACACACACACGCGCGCACACACACACACACACACACACTCACCCACGCGTAAGCTACTCCTTCCTCCCTATCTTAACGACTCTGGTGCCTTGTGGAAGTACCTTTTTCCCAGGACCTGGACGTTCTCAGCTCTTGCTCTTCTCCCTTTTCTGGATGTTATCCCTCCTCTCACACCCCTGGCACGATCCTTCCACAGAGCCCCTGTGGTCCTCTCAAGTGCTGGTGTGTTTTCCACCAACCAGACTTTGGCCTTCGCCTATCCTGCTAGGGCTACTCTCCAGTGGGCTCTCTGGGTGGATTCCCTGGTCTTGCCCTCCTGCTCCTTAGTTGTCCTCATCATGCCCACCACTTGACACGGAATCAGCCCACAATGTGCATTAAAGGAGTTGAGGATTCCCGTGCATGGAGCTTGGCTCCCTTCACCCAACCCCATCCCAATCCATGTCCTCCTCTCCAACCCTGGCACACCAGAAACGCCTCCAGACTCGACCCCCGATCCCACCTCTCCCTGCCTCCATGCTCCACCCTCTGCTTGACCCTCAATGTCCCATCCTACTTCCCCTATGACTTGCTAGTCAGATGAAGGATTAATTGGTCCTTCCATGACCTGTGCTGGTCTCTTCACTTACACTCCTCCTCCCCCCATTGCCCACTCTCTCATCCCCAAGAGGGGTCTGCTGACTCCAACTGCTGTCCCCTGTTCAATACCTTTGGGGGTCCACCATTATGAGATGGTGGTGGCTTACCTGGCCTTCTCTGTAACCTCACCTCCTCTCGCCTAGCCCTGCGCTGACGGGGTTGTCCCCAGGCTTTTCCATGGCCCACTTCTCCACACCTGGACGTCCTCTGACCTCACCACAACGGGCAGGCATTGCTCTTTGGCCTTACCCACTCTGTGCCCTTCAGCCTGCGTGGGCTCCTGCCCGCCCTTGAGCCACCCATGGGAGGAAAGTACCTGCCTTCCCCTAGTCGCCACCCAGGTTTCGTTCTTTACCATTCTTTGGGTGCAGTTCATTCGTCCCCTGTCCTTTCTCACTCTTTTGTGCCCTTGGAATTTGGCCCCTCTCCTACACTCTCCCACACGCCGAATGTGCTCACCTCAAGTCTTACCTCTTGGGCCTGGGTTCATCATCTTTCTTGCTTTGCTTCTCTACTGCATAGGTAGCAAGAAAACTGTCCTTCCTCAGCCAGGTGACATTTCTGCAGTCACAGACGGTACCTCTTCTTGCTGATGCCCATGATGCTCTGTGTGCTCGTTACCTCATTCCTCACCTTCTGCACACCCACTGCCGTCTCCTTGGCCCTCATATGCTCTCCTGCATCTGCCCGCTTGCCTACGCCCTCTCCTCACAGCCTGTGAACCTGGACTGTGATTTCCTCCAGGGACACGTGAACCTCGGTACTGGTTACCTTTCCTGATTCCATTGGGACCCCTTTGTTGCACAGTCTTGGGGCACAGCCCTTGGGGAGCCTCTTCCTCTGATTCCCCTAGCTCTTCCTTTTCTGTCCGGGTCAGTGGCTCCCACCGTTCACAGTGGGGCAATTTGGATTTAACGGGGGCGATTTCAAACGAGTTGATAAGAGTGAATTTCTTGCATTTCTGAAGCTTCTAGGAGCTTCATATACTAGTAGAGTAGAGAACGATCTTTTGTGACATATTCATCACTTAAGTTCTCTGTTATACGTTTCGTTTTTATTTTTTTTGTTGTTTTTTTCTCCTTTAAAGTATTACAAATACTAGTACATCTGTGTCCCTCTCCCCCCAACTGACCTTCCCCAAGCCTCCCCTACCCCCCGGCATCTGTTATATGTTTAAAAGTTTATTTGCTATTTTTTGATATCACTTCAATTGTTATTTTGGGGCAATTTCTGGGTTATTTCTTCCCCAGTATGTCAACTGTCTGTTGTTGTTTGCTTTTTCTCTTTCATGGATGCCATCTTGTTTGGAAGGTTGTTTAGACCAAGTTAGTGGCCTTTTAGGTGTCCTCCACATGAATCGGAGTTCACTTTTTGAATAATGGGAATTATATGCCACGGGCCGGGGAAGCATCAGGATTTTAGAGATGCTTAGGTGGGGCATGGGCAAAAACAGGTTGGGAGCCACTGCTCTGGGTCTTTGGCCTTCAGCCCTCCCTCTTGCCCCTGTGCCTGCTCAGCCATGCCTGACACCTTGGCGCTCGGTCTCGCTCTGCACAGAGCCCTGGGTCTTGCTGTCCGCCCCTCTCTTCTCCTTGCTCTGCCAGCCATCGTCTCTCTGCCAGATCATCTCCAGTCCCAGCTGGGCCTTGCTTCTGCTCTACAGCCCTTCAGGTGCTCTCTGATCACATCAGTCCACCCTAAATTTCCCCGTTGGTCGCTCCTGTCTCCCTCAGCCCTCCTCCTCAAGAGGCCTCAGTGCCAGGACCAAACCTTGGTGCTCTGCTCCCTACTCACTCCAGGTGAAGCCTAGGGTGCCACCCTCTATCCTTCCAGGTGATTTCTCGGCTACATCCCTTTGCTTGCTGTCTGCCTGCTCCAGGGTCCCTTAGCCCCATTCTGACATGCTTGAGTCTCATACCTCCACCTCCTCACCTGCTCATGCTTCGCCGCTCTGCCCAGCTCTCCACTCTGCCCCTTCCACCCAGTGATTCTCACCCGAGGGTGCATGACCCCCCAAGGAGGCCTATCAGCAACATCTTTGGGGTGTGTTTTTGTGTTTTCTTTTGAATTTTTTTGGTTTTGTTGTTTCAAGCAGTGTACTGCTCCCCCTTCAGATGGTGTGATAGGCCTCCCTTGGGGGTCATGCCCACCCACCCCCCTCGGGTGAAACTCACCCCCCCCCTCACCCCCGGGAAGAATCACTGCTGTGGAAGCCCCACCTAA
The DNA here is from genome assembly GCF_964212035.1 of Myotis nattereri. Lineage (NCBI taxonomy): Eukaryota > Metazoa > Chordata > Mammalia > Chiroptera > Vespertilionidae > Myotis > Myotis nattereri. Next base: position 22,398,137 of record NC_138086.1, on the reverse strand, counting down.
CTCCTGGGCTGCACTCACCCTTGGGCCTCTAGCCTTCTACTGGTTGCCATTGACACATTTTCCTGCAAGATCCCAGCATTCGCACCATTCTCTCACTGTCCCGACACTGCCCTCCTGCAACTGCCCGACTCCCTTCCAACCCCAATCTGCAAAACACCATTATTTATCTGTAGCCACCACCACAATTCCAAAACACACACACACACACACGCACACACACACACACACACACACACACTCACCCACGCGTAAGCTACTCCTTCCTCCCTATCTTAACGACTCTGGTGCCTTGTGGAAGTACCTTTTTCCCAGGACCTGGACGTTCTCAGCTCTTGCTCTTCTCGCTTTTCTGAATGTTATCCCTCCTCTCACACCCCTGGCACGATCCTTCCACAGAGCCCCTATGGTCCTCTCAAGTGCTGGTGTGTTTTCCACCAACCAGACTTTGGCCTTCGCCTATCCTGCTAGGGCTACTCTCCAGTGGGCTCTCTGGGTGGATTCCCTGGTCTTGCCCTCCTGCTCCTTAGTTGTCCTCATCATGCCCACCACTTGACATGGAATCAGCCCACAATGTGCATTAAAGGAGTTGAGGATTCCCGTGCATGGAGCTTGGCTCCCTTCACCCAACCCCATCCCAATCCATGTCCTCCTCTCCAACCCTGGCACACCAGAAACGCTTCGAGACTCGACCCCCGATCCCACCTCTCCCTGCCTCCATGCTCCACCCTCTGCTTGACCCTCAATGTCCCATCCTACTTCCCCTTTGACTTGCTAGTCAGATGAAGGATTAATTGGTCCTTCCATGACCTGTGCTGGTCTCTTCACTTAAACTCCTCCTCCCCCCATTGCCCGCTCTCTCATCCCCAAGAGGGGTCTGCTGACTCCAACTGCTGTCCCCTGTTCCTTACCTTTGGGGGTCCACCATTATGAGATGGTGGTGGCTTACCTGGCCTTCTCTGTAACCTCACCTCCTCTCGCCTAGCCCTGCGCTGACGGGGTTGTCCCCAGGCTTTTCCATGGGCCACTTCTCCACACCTGGTTGTCCTCTGACCTCACCCCAACGGGCAGGCATTGCTCTTTGGCCTTACCCACTCTGTGCCCTTCAGCCTGCGTGGGCTCCTGCCCGCCCTTGAGCCACCCATGGGAGGAAAGTACCTGCCTTCCCCTAGTCGCCACCCAGGTTTTGTTCTTTACCATTCTTTGGGTGCAGTTCATTCGTCCCCTGTCCTTTCTCACTCTTTTGTGCCCTTGGAATTTGGCCCCTCTCCTACACTCTCCCACACGCCGAATGTGCTCACCTCAAGTCCTACCTCTTGGGCCTGGGTTCATCATCTTTCTTGCTTTGCTTCTCTACTGCATAGGTAGCAAGAAAACTGTCCTTCCTCAGCCAGGTGACATTTCTGCAGTCACAGACGGTACCTCTTCTTGCTGATGCCCATGGTGCTCTGTGTGCTCGTTACCTCATTCCTCACCTTCTGCACACCCCACTGCCGTCTCCTTGGCCCTCATATGCTCTCCTGCATCTGCCCGCTTGCCTACGCCCTCTCCTCACAGCCTGTGAACCTGGACTGTGATTTCCTCCAGGGACACGTGAACCTCGGTACTGGTTACCTTTCCTGATTCCATTGGGACCCCTTTGTTGCACAGTCTTGGGGCACAGCCCTTGGGGAGCCTCTTCCTCTGATTCCCCTACCTCTTCCTTTTCAGTCCGGGTCAGTGGCTCCCACCGTTCACAGTGGGGCAATTTGGATTTAACGGGGGCGATTTCAAACGAGTTGATTAGAGTGAATTTCTTGCATTTCTGAAGCTTCTAGGAGCTTCATATACTAGTAGAGTAGAGAACGATCTTTTGTGACATATTCATCACTTAAGTTCTCTGTTATACGTTTCGTTTTTATTTTTTTTGTTGTTTTTTTCTCCTTTAAAGTATTACAAATACTAGTACATCTGTGTCCCTCTCCCCCCAACTGACCTTCCCCAAGCCTCCCCTACCCCCCGGCATCTGTTATATGTTGAAAAGTTTATTTGCTATTTTTTGATATCACTTCAATTGTTATTTTGGGGCAATTTCTGGGTTATTTCTTCCCCAGTATGTCAACTGTCTGTTGTTTGCTTTTTCTCTTTCATGGATGCCATCTTGTTTGGAAGGTTGTTTAGACCAAGTTAGTGGCCTTTTAGGTGTCCTCCACATGAATCGGAGTTCACTTTTTGAATAATGGGAATTATATGCCACGGGCCGGGGAAGCATCAGGATTTTAGAGATGCTTAGGTGGGGCATGGGCAAAAACAGGTTGGGAGCCACTGCTCTGGGTCTTTGGCCTTCAGCCCTCCCTCTTGCCCCTGTGCCTGCTCAGCCATGCCTGACACCTTGGCGCTCGGTCTCGCTCTGCACAGAGCCCTGGGTCTTGCTGTCCGCCCCTCTCTTCTCCTTGCTCTGCCAGCCATCGTCTCTCTGCCAGATCATCTCCAGTCCCAGCTGGGCCTTGCTTCTGCTCTACAGCCCTTCAGGTGCTCTCTGATCACATCAGTCCACCCTAAATTTCCCCGTTGGTCGCTCCTGTCTCCCTCAGCCCTCCTCCTCAAGAGGCCTCAGTGCCAGGACCAAACCTTGGTGCTCTGCTCCCTACTCACTCCAGGTGAAGCCTAGGGTGCCACCCTCTATCCTTCCAGGTGATTTCTCGGCTACATCCCTTTGCTTGCTGTCTGCCTGCTCCAGGGTCCCTTAGCCCCATTCTGACATGCTTGAGTCTCATACCTCCACCTCCTCACCTGCTCATGCTTCGCCGCTCTGCCCAGCTCTCCACTCTGCCCCTTCCACCCAGTGATTCTCACCCGAGGGTGCATGACCCCCCAAGGAGGCCTATCAGCAACATCTTTGGGGTGTGTTTTTGTGTTTTCTTTTGAATTTTTTTGGTTTTGTTGTTTCAAGCAGTGTACTGCTCCCCCTTCAGATGGTGTGATAGGCCTCCCTTGGGGGTCATGCCCACCCACCTCCCTCGGGTGAAACTCACCCCCCCCTCAACCCCGGGAAGAATCACTGCTGTGGAAGCCCCACCTAACTCCTGGGCTGCACTCACCCTTGGGCCTCTAGCCTTCTACTGGTTGCCATTGACACATTTTCCTGCAAGATCCCAGCATTCGCACCATTCTCTCACTGTCCCGACACTGCCCTCCTGCAACTGCCCGACTCCCTTCCAACCCCAATCTGCAAAACACCATTATTTATCTGTAGCCACCACCACAATTCCAAAACACACACACACACACACACGCACACACACACACACACACTCACCCATGCGTAAGCTACTCCTTCCTCCCTATCTTAACGACTCTGGTGCCTTGTGGAAGTACCTTTGTCCCAGGACCTGGACGTTCTCAGCTCTTGCTCTTCTCCCTTTTCTGGATGTTATCCCTCCTCTCACACCCCTGGCACGATCCTTCCACAGAGCCCCTGTGGTCCTCTCAAGTGCTGGTGTGTTTTCCACCAACCAGACTTTGGCCTTCGCCTTTCCTGCTAGGGCTACTCTCCAGTGGGCTCTCTGGGTGGATTCCCTGGTCTTGCCCTCCTGCTCCTTAGTTGTCCTCATCATGCCCACCACTTGACACGGAATCAGCCCACAATGTGCATTAAAGGAGTTGAGGATTCCCGTGCATGGAGCTTGGCTCCCTTCACCCAACCCCATCCCAATCCATGTCCTCCTCTCCAACCCTGGCACACCAGAAACGCTTCCAGACTCGACCCCTGATCCCACCTCTTCCTGCCTCCATGCTCCACCCTCTGCTTGACCCTCAATGTCCCATCCTACTTCCCCTATGGCTTGCTAGTCAGATGAAGGATTAATTGGTCCTTCCATGACCTGTGCTGGTCTCTTCACTTACACTCCTCCTCCCCCCATTGCCCACTCTCTCATCCCCAAGAGGGGTCTGCTGACTCCAACTGCTGTCCCCTGTTCCTTACCTTTGGGGGTCCAGCATTATGAGATGGTGGTGGCTTACCTGGCCTTCTCTGTAACCTCACCTCCTCTCGCCTAGCCCTGCGCTGACGGGGTTGTCCCCAGGCTTTTCCATGGGCCACTTCTCCACACCTGGTCGTCCTCTGACCTCATCCCACCGGGCCGGCATTCCTCTTTGGCCTTACCCACTCTGTGACCTTCAGCCTGCGTGGGCTCCTGCCCGCCCTTGAGCCACCCATGGGAGGAAAGTACCTGCCTTCCCCTAGTCGCCACCCAGGTTTTGTTCTTTACCATTCTTTGGGTGCAGTTCATTCGTCCCCTGTCCTTTCTCACTCTTTTGTGCCCTTGGAATTTGGCCCCTCTCCTACACTCTCCCACACGCCGAATGTGCTCACCTCAAGTCCTACCTCTTGGGCCTGGGTTCATCATCTTTCTTGCTTTGCTTCTCTACTGCATAGGTAGCAAGAAAACTGTCCTTCCTCAGCCAGGTGACATTTCTGCAGTCACAGACTGTACCTCTTCTTGCCGATGCCCATGGTGCTCTGTGTGCTCGTTACCTCATTCCTCACCTTCTGCACACCCCACTGCCATCTCCTTGGCCCTCATATGCTCTCCTGCATCTGCCCGCTTGCCTACGCCCTCTCCTCACAGCCTGTGAACCTGGACTGTGATTTCCTCCTGGGACACGCGAACCTCGGTACTGGTTACCTTTCCTGATTCCATTGGGACCCCTTTGTTGCACAGTCTTGGGGCACAGCCCTTGGGGAGCCTCTTCCTCTGATTCCCCTACCTCTTCCTTTTCAGTCTGGGTGAGTGGCTCCCACCGTTCACAGTGGGGCAATTTGGATTTAACGGGGGCGATTTCAAACGAGTTGATAAGAGTGAATTTCTTGCTTTTCTGAAGCTTCTAGGAGCTTCATATACTAGTAGAGTAGAGAACAATCTTTTGTGACATATTCATCACTTAAGTTCTCTGTTATACGTTTCGTTTTTATTTTTTTTGTTGTTTTTTTCTCCTTTAAAGTATTACAAATACTAGTACATCTGTGTCCCTCTCCCCCCAACTGACCTTCCCCAAGCCTCCCCTACCCCCCGGCTTCTGTTATATGTTGAAAAGTTTATTTGCTATTTTTTGATATCACTTCAATTGTTATTTTGGGGCAATTTCTGGGTTATTTCTTCCCCAGTATGTCAACTGTCTGTTGTTGTTTGCTTTTTCTCTTTCATGGATGCCATCTTGTTTGGAAGGTTGTTTAGACCAAGTTAGTGGCCTTTTAGGTGTCCTCCACATGAATCGGAGTTCACTTTTTGAATAATGGGAATTATATGCCACGGGCCGGGGAAGCATCAGGATTTTAGAGATGCTTAGGTGGGGCATGGGCAAAAACAGGTTGGGAGCCACTGCTCTGGGTCTTTGGCCTTCAGCCCTCCCTCTTGCCCCTGTGCCTGCTCAGCCATGCCTGACACCTTGGCGCTCGGTCTCGCTCTGCACAGAGCCCTGGGTCTTGCTGTCCGCCCCTCTCTTCTCCTTGCTCTGCCAGCCATCGTCTCTCTGCCAGATCATCTCCAGTCCCAGCTGGGCCTTGCTTCTGCTCTACAGCCCTTCAGGTGCTCTCTGATCACATCAGTCCACCCTAAATTTCCCCGTTGGTCGCTCCTGTCTCGCTCAGCCCTCCTCCTCAAGAGGCCTCAGTGCCAGGACCAAACCTTGGTGCTCTGCTCCCTACTCACTCCAGGTGAAGCCCAGGGTGCCACCCTCTATCCTTCCAGGTGATTTCTCGGCTACATCCCTTTGCTTGCTGTCTGCCTGCTCCAGGGTCCCTTAGCCCCATTCTGACATGCTTGAGTCTCATACCTCCACCTCCTCACCTGCTCATGCTTCGCCGCTCTGCCCAGCTCTCCACTCTGCCCCTTCCACCCAGTGATTCTCACCCGAGGGTGCATGACCCCCCAAGGAGTCCTATCAGCAACATCTTTGGGGTGTGTTTTTGTGTTTTCTTTTGAATTTTTTTGGTTTTGTTGTTTCAAGCAGTGTACTGCTCCCCCTTCAGATGGTGTGATAGGCCTCCCTTGGGGGTCATGCCCACCCACCCCTCTCGGGTGAAACTCACCCCCCCCACCCCCGGGAAGAATCACTGCTGTGGAAGCCCCACCTAACTCCTGGGCTGCACTCACCCTTGGGCCTCTAGCCTTCTACTGGTTGCCATTGACACATTTTCCTGCAAGATCCCAGCATTCGCACCATTCTCTCACTGTCCCGACACTGCCCTCCTGCAACTGCCCGACTCCCTTCCAACCCCAATCTGCAAAACACCATTATTTATCTGTAGCCACCATCACAATTCCAAAACACACACACACACACACACACACACACACACACACTCACCCACCCGTAAGCTACTCCTTCCTCCCTATCTTAACGACTCTGGTGCCTTGTGGAAGTACCTTTTTCCCAGGACCTGGACGTTCTCAGCTCTTGCTCTTCTCCCTTTTCTGGATGTTATCCCTCCTCTCACACCCCTGGCACGATCCTTCCACAGAGCCCCTGTGGTCCTCTCAAGTGCTGGTGTGTTTTCCACCAACCAGACTTTGGCCTTCGCCTTTCCTGCTAGGGCTACTCTCCAGTGGGCTCTCTGGGTGGATTCCCTGGTCTTGCCCTCCTGCTCCTTAGTTGTCCTCATCATGCCCACCACTTGACACGGAATCAGCCCACAATGTGCATTAAAGGAGTTGAGGATTCCCGTGCATGGAGCTTGGCTCCCTTCACCCAACCCCATCCCAATCCATGTCCTCCTCTCCAACCCTGGCACACCAGAAACGCTTCCAGACTCGACCCCTGATCCCACCTCTTCCTGCCTCCATGCTCCACCCTCTGCTTGACCCTCAATGTCCCATCCTACTTCCCCTATGGCTTGCTAGTCAGATGAAGGATTAATTGGTCCTTCCATGACCTGTGCTGGTCTCTTCACTTACACTCCTCCTCCCCCCATTGCCCACTCTCTCATCCCCAAGAGGGGTCTGCTGACTCCAACTGCTGTCCCCTGTTCCTTACCTTTGGGGGTCCAGCATTATGAGATGGTGGTGGCTTACCTGGCCTTCTCTGTAACCTCACCTCCTCTCGCCTAGCCCTGCGCTGACGGGGTTGTCCCCAGGCTTTTCCATGGGCCACTTCTCCACACCTGGTCGTCCTCTGACCTCATCCCACCGGGCCGGCATTCCTCTTTGGCCTTACCCACTCTGTGACCTTCAGCCTGCGTGGGCTCCTGCCCGCCCTTGAGCCACCCATGGGAGGAAAGTACCTGCCTTCCCCTAGTCGCCACCCAGGTTTTGTTCTTTACCATTCTTTGGGTGCAGTTCATTCGTCCCCTGTCCTTTCTCACTCTTTTGTGCCCTTGGAATTTGGCCCCTCTCCTACACTCTCCCACACGCCGAATGTGCTCACCTCAAGTCCTACCTCTTGGGCCTGGGTTCATCATCTTTCTTGCTTTGCTTCTCTACTGCATAGGTAGCAAGAAAACTGTCCTTCCTCAGCCAGGTGACATTTCTGCAGTCACAGACTGTACCTCTTCTTGCCGATGTCCATGGTGCTCTGTGTGCTCGTTACCTCATTCCTCACCTTCTGCACACCCCACTGCCATCTCCTTGGCCCTCATATGCTCTCCTGCATCTGCCCGCTTGCCTACGCCCTCTCCTCACAGCCTGTGAACCTGGACTGTGATTTCCTCCTGGGACACGCGAACCTCGGTACTGGTTACCTTTCCTGATTCCATTGGGACCCCTTTGTTGCACAGTCTTGGGGCACAGCCCTTGGGGAGCCTCTTCCTCTGATTCCCCTACCTCTTCCTTTTCAGTCTGGGTGAGTGGCTCCCACCATTCACAGTGGTTCAATTTGGATTTAACGGGGGCGATTTCAAACGAGTTGATAAGAGTGAATTTCTTGCATTTCTGAAGCTTCTAGGAGCTTCATATACTAGTAGAGTAGAGAACAATCTTTTGTGACATATTCATCACTTAAGTTCTCTGTTATACGTTTCGTTTTTATTTTTTTTGTTGTTTTTTTCTCCTTTAAAGTATTACAAATACTAGTACATCTGTGTCCCTCTCCCCCCAACTGACCTTCCCCAAGCCTCCCCTACCCCCCGGTATCAGTTATATGTTGAAAAGTTTATTTGCTATTTTTTGATATCACTTCAATTGTTATTTTGGGGCAATTTCTGGGTTATTTCTTCCCCAGTATGTCAACTGTCTGTTGTTGTTTGCTTTTTCTCTTTCATGGATGCCATCTTGTTTGGAAGGTTGTTTAGACCAAGTTAGTGGCCTTTTAGGTGTCCTCCACATGAATCGGAGTTCACTTTTTGAATAATGGGAATTATATGCCACGGGCCGGGGAAGCATCAGGATTTTAGAGATGCTTAGGTGGGGCATGGGCAAAAACAGGTTGGGAGCCACTGCTCTGGGTCTTTGGCCTTCAGCCCTCCCTCTTGCCCCTGTGCCTGCTCAGCCATGCCTGACACCTTGGCGCTCGGTCTCGCTCTGCACAGAGCCCTGGGTCTTGCTGTCCGCCCCTCTCTTCTCCTTGCTCTGCCAGCCATCGTCTCTCTGCCAGATCATCTCCAGTCCCAGCTGGGCCTTGCTTCTGCTCTACAGCCCTTCAGGTGCTCTCTGATCACATCAGTCCACCCTAAATTTCCCCGTTGGTCGCTCCTGTCTCGCTCAGCCCTCCTCCTCAAGAGGCCTCAGTGCCAGGACCAAACCTTGGTGCTCTGCTCCCTACTCACTCCAGGTGAAGCCCAGGGTGCCACCCTCTATCCTTCCAGGTGATTTCTCGGCTACATCCCTTTGCTTGCTGTCTGCCTGCTCCAGGGTCCCTTAGCCCCATTCTGACATGCTTGAGTCTCATACCTCCACCTCCTCACCTGCTCATGCTTCGCCGCTCTGCCCAGCTCTCCACTCTGCCCCTTCCACCCAGTGATTCTCACCCGAGGGTGCATGACCCCCCAAGGAGTCCTATCAGCAACATCTTTGGGGTGTGTTTTTGTGTTTTCTTTTGAATTTTTTTGGTTTTGTTGTTTCAAGCAGTGTACTGCTCCCCCTTCAGATGGTGTGATAGGCCTCCCTTGGGGGTCATGCCCACCCACCCCTCTCGGGTGAAACTCACCCCCCCCACCCCCGGGAAGAATCACTGCTGTGGAAGCCCCACCTAACTCCTGGGCTGCACTCACCCTTGGGCCTCTAGCCTTCTACTGGTTGCCATTGACACATTTTCCTGCAAGATCCCAGCATTCGCACCATTCTCTCACTGTCCCGACACTGCCCTCCTGCAACTGCCCGACTCCCTTCCAACCCCAATCTGCAAAACACCATTATTTATCTGTAGCCACCATCACAATTCCAAAACACACACACACACACACACACACACACACACACACTCACCCACCCGTAAGCTACTCCTTCCTCCCTATCTTAACGACTCTGGTGCCTTGTGGAAGTACCTTTTTCCCAGGACCTGGACGTTCTCAGCTCTTGCTCTTCTCCCTTTTCTGGATGTTATCCCTCCTCTCACACCCCTGGCACGATCCTTCCACAGAGCCCCTGTGGTCCTCTCAAGTGCTGGTGTGTTTTCCACCAACCAGACTTTGGCCTTCGCCTTTCCTGCTAGGGCTACTCTCCAGTGGGCTCTCTGGGTGGATTCCCTGGTCTTGCCCTCCTGCTCCTTAGTTGTCCTCATCATGCCCACCACTTGACACGGAATCAGCCCACAATGTGCATTAAAGGAGTTGAGGATTCCCGTGCATGGAGCTTGGCTCCCTTCACCCAACCCCATCCCAATCCATGTCCTCCTCTCCAACCCTGGCACACCAGAAACGCTTCCAGACTCGACCCCTGATCCCACCTCTTCCTGCCTCCATGCTCCACCCTCTGCTTGACCCTCAATGTCCCATCCTACTTCCCCTATGGCTTGCTAGTCAGATGAAGGATTAATTGGTCCTTCCATGACCTGTGCTGGTCTCTTCACTTACACTCCTCCTCCCCCCATTGCCCACTCTCTCATCCCCAAGAGGGGTCTGCTGACTCCAACTGCTGTCCCCTGTTCCTTACCTTTGGGGGTCCAGCATTATGAGATGGTGGTGGCTTACCTGGCCTTCTCTGTAACCTCACCTCCTCTCGCCTAGCCCTGCGCTGACGGGGTTGTCCCCAGGCTTTTCCATGGGCCACTTCTCCACACCTGGTCGTCCTCTGACCTCATCCCACCGGGCCGGCATTCCTCTTTGGCCTTACCCACTCTGTGACCTTCAGCCTGCGTGGGCTCCTGCCCGCCCTTGAGCCACCCATGGGAGGAAAGTACCTGCCTTCCCCTAGTCGCCACCCAGGTTTTGTTCTTTACCATTCTTTGGGTGCAGTTCATTCGTCCCCTGTCCTTTCTCACTCTTTTGTGCCCTTGGAATTTGGCCCCTCTCCTACACTCTCCCACACGCCGAATGTGCTCACCTCAAGTCCTACCTCTTGGGCCTGGGTTCATCATCTTTCTTGCTTTGCTTCTCTACTGCATAGGTAGCAAGAAAACTGTCCTTCCTCAGCCAGGTGACATTTCTGCAGTCACAGACTGTACCTCTTCTTGCCGATGTCCATGGTGCTCTGTGTGCTCGTTACCTCATTCCTCACCTTCTGCACACCCCACTGCCATCTCCTTGGCCCTCATATGCTCTCCTGCATCTGCCCGCTTGCCTACGCCCTCTCCTCACAGCCTGTGAACCTGGACTGTGATTTCCTCCTGGGACACGCGAACCTCGGTACTGGTTACCTTTCCTGATTCCATTGGGACCCCTTTGTTGCACAGTCTTGGGGCACAGCCCTTGGGGAGCCTCTTCCTCTGATTCCCCTACCTCTTCCTTTTCAGTCTGGGTGAGTGGCTCCCACCATTCACAGTGGTTCAATTTGGATTTAACGGGGGCGATTTCAAACGAGTTGATAAGAGTGAATTTCTTGCATTTCTGAAGCTTCTAGGAGCTTCATATACTAGTAGAGTAGAGAACAATCTTTTGTGACATATTCATCACTTAAGTTCTCTGTTATACGTTTCGTTTTTATTTTTTTTGTTGTTTTTTTCTCCTTTAAAGTATTACAAATACTAGTACATCTGTGTCCCTCTCCCCCCAACTGACCTTCCCCAAGCCTCCCCTACCCCCCGGTATCAGTTATATGTTGAAAAGTTTATTTGCTATTTTTTGATATCACTTCAATTGTTATTTTGGGGCAATTTCTGGGTTATTTCTTCCCCAGTATGTCAACTGTCTGTTGTTGTTTGCTTTTTCTCTTTCATGGATGCCATCTTGTTTGGAAGGTTGTTTAGACCAAGTTAGTGGCCTTTTAGGTGTCCTCCACATGAATCGGAGTTCACTTTTTGAATAATGGGAATTATATGCCACGGGCCGGGGAAGCATCAGGATTTTAGAGATGCTTAGGTGGGGCATGGGCAAAAACAGGTTGGGAGCCACTGCTCTGGGTCTTTGGCCTTCAGCCCTCCCTCTTGCCCCTGTGCCTGCTCAGCCATGCCTGACACCTTGGCGCTCGGTCTCGCTCTGCACAGAGCCCTGGGTCTTGCTGTCCGCCCCTCTCTTCTCCTTGCTCTGCCAGCCATCGTCTCTCTGCCAGATCATCTCCAGTCCCAGCTGGGCCTTGCTTCTGCTCTACAGCCCTTCAGGTGCTCTCTGATCACATCAGTCCACCCTAAATTTCCCCGTTGGTCGCTCCTGTCTCCCTCAGCCCTCCTCCTCAAGAGGCCTCAGTGCCAGGACCAAACCTTGGTGCTCTGCTCCCTACTCACTCCAGGTGAAGCCCAGGGTGCCACCCTCTATCCTTCCAGGTGATTTCTCGGCTACATCCCTTTGCTTGCTGTCTGCCTGCTCCAGGGTCCCTTAGCCCCATTCTGACATGCTTGAGTCTCATACCTCCACCTCCTCACCTGCTCATGCTTCGCCGCTCTGCCCAGCTCTCCACTCTGCCCCTTCCACCCAGTGATTCTCACCCGAGGGTGCATGACCCCCCAAGGAGGCCTATCAGCAACATCTTTGGGGTGTGTTTTTGTGTTTTCTTTTGAATTTTTTTGGTTTTGTTGTTTCAAGCAGTGTACTGCTCCCCCTTCAGATGGTGTGATAGGCCTCCCTTGGGGGTCATGCCCACCCACCCCTCTCGGGTGAAACTCACCCCCCCCACCCCCGGGAAGAATCACTGCTGTGGAAGCCCCACCTAACTCCTGGGCTGCACTCACCCTTGGGCCTCTAGCCTTCTACTGGTTGCCATTGACACATTTTCCTGCAAGATCCCAGCATTCGCACCATTCTCTCACTGTCCCGACACTGCCCTCCTGCAACTGCCCGACTCCCTTCCAACCCCAATCTGCAAAACACCATTATTTATCTGTAGCCACCATCACAATTCCAAAACACACACACACACACACACACACACACACACACACACTCACCCACCCGTAAGCTACTCCTTCCTCCCTATCTTAACGACTCTGGTGCCTTGTGGAAGTACCTTTTTCCCAGGACCTGGACGTTCTCAGCTCTTGCTCTTCTCCCTTTTCTGGATGTTATCCCTCCTCTCACACCCCTGGCACGATCCTTCCACAGAGCCCCTGTGGTCCTCTCAAGTGCTGGTGTGTTTTCCACCAACCAGACTTTGGCCTTCGCCTATCCTGCTAGGGCTACTCTCCAGTGGGCTCTCTGGGTGGATTCCCTGGTCTTGCCCTCCTGCTCCTTAGTTGTCCTCATCATGCCCACCACTTGACACGGAATCAGCCCACAATGTGCATTAAAGGAGTTGAGGATTCCCGTGCATGGAGCTTGGCTCCCTTCACCCAACCCCATCCCAATCCATGTCCTCCTCTCCAACCCTGGCACACCAGAAACGCCTCCAGACTCGACCCCCGATCCCACCTCTCCCTGCCTCCATGCTCCACCCTCTGCTTGACCCTCAATGTCCCATCCTACTTCCCCTATGACTTGCTAGTCAGATGAAGGATTAATTGGTCCTTCCATGACCTGTGCTGGTCTCTTCACTTACACTCCTCCTCCCCCCATTGCCCGCTCTCTCATCCCCAAGAGGGGTCTGCTGACTCCAACTGCTGTCCCCTGTTCAATACCTTTGGGGGTCCACCATTATGAGATGGTGGTGGCTTACCTGGCCTTCTCTGTAACCTCACCTCCTCTCGCCTAGCCCTGCGCTGACGGGGTTGTCCCCAGGCTTTTCCATGGCCCACTTCTCCACACCTGGTCGTCCTCTGACCTCACCCCAACGGGCAGGCATTGCTCTTTGGCCTTACCCACTCTGTGCCCTTCAGCCTGCGTGGGCTCCTGCCCGCCCTTGAGCCACCCATGGGAGGAAAGTACCTGCCTTCCCCTAGTCGCCACCCAGGTTTCGTTCTTTACCATTCTTTGGGTGCAGTTCATTCGTCCCCTGTCCTTTCTCACTCTTTTGTGCCCTTGGAATTTGGCCCCTCTCCTACACTCTCCCACACGCCGAATGTGCTCACCTCAAGTCCTACCTCTTGGGCCTGGGTTCATCATCTTTCTTGTTTTGCTTCTCTACTGCATAGGTAGCAAGAAAACTGTCCTTCCTCAGCCAGGTGACATTTCTGCAGTCACAGACGGTACCTCTTCTTGCCGATGCCCATGGTGCTCTGTGTGCTCCTTACCTCATTCCTCACCTTCTGCACACCTCACTGCCGTCTCCTTGGCCCTCATATGCTCTCCTGCATCTGCCCGCTTGCCTACGCCCTCTCCTCACAGCCTGTGAACCTGGACTGTGATTTCCTCCAGGGACACGCGAACCTCGGTACTGGTTACCTTTCCTGATTCCATTGGGACCCCTTTGTTGCACAGTCTTGGGGCACAGCCCTTGGGGAGCCTCTTCCTCTGATTCCCCTACCTCTTCCTTTTCAGTCCGGGTCAGTGGCTCCCACCGTTCACAGTGGGGCAATTTGGATTTAACGGGGGCGATTTCAAACGAGTTGATAAGAGTGAATTTCTTGCATTTCTGAAGCTTCTAGGAGCTTCATATACTAGTAGAGTAGAGAACGATCTTTTGTGACATATTCATCACTTAAGTTCTCTGTTATACGTTTCGTTTTTATTTTTTTTGTTGTTTTTTTCTCCTTTAAAGTATTACAAATACTAGTACATCTGTGTCCCTCTCCCCCCAACTGACCTTCCCCAAGCCTCCCCTACCCCCCGGCATCTGTTATATGTTGAAAAGTTTATTTGCTATTTTTTGATATCACTTCAATTGTTATTTTGGGGCAATTTCTGGGTTATTTCTTCCCCAGTATGTCAACTGTCTGTTGTTGTTTGCTTTTTCTCTTTCATGGATGCCATCTTGTTTGGAAGGTTGTTTAGACCAAGTTAGTGGCCTTTTAGGTGTCCTCCACATGAATCGGAGTTCACTTTTTGAATAATGGGAATTATATGCCACGGGCCGGGGAAGCATCAGGATTTTAGAGATGCTTAGGTGGGGCATGGGCAAAAACAGGTTGGGAGCCACTGCTCTGGGTCTTTGGCCTTCAGCCCTCCCTCTTGCCCCTGTGCCTGCTCAGCCATGCCTGACACCTTGGCGCTCGGTCTCGCTCTGCACAGAGCCCTGGGTCTTGCTGTCCGCCCCTCTCTTCTCCTTGCTCTGCCAGCCATCGTCTCTCTGCCAGATCATCTCCAGTCCCAGCTGGGCCTTGCTTCTGCTCTACAGCCCTTCAGGTGCTCTCTGATCACATCAGTCCACCCTAAATTTCCCCGTTGGTCGCTCCTGTCTCCCTCAGCCCTCCTCCTCAAGAGGCCTCAGTGCCAGGACCAAACCTTGGTGCTCTGCTCCCTACTCACTCCAGGTGTAGCCCAGGGTGCCACCCTCTATCCTTCCAGGTGATTTCTCGGCTACATCCCTTTGCTTGCTGTCTGCCTGCTCCAGGGTCCCTTAGCCCCATTCTGACATGCTTGAGTCTCATACCTCCACCTCCTCACCTGCTCATGCTTCGCCGCTCTGCCCAGCTCTCCACTCTGCCCCTTCCACCCAGTGATTCTCACCCGAGGGTGCATGACCCCCCAAGGAGGCCTATCAGCAACATCTTTGGGGTGTGTTTTTGTGTTTTCTTTTGAATTTTTTTGGTTTTGTTGTTTCAAGCAGTGTACTGCTCCCCCTTCAGATGGTGTGATAGGCCTCCCTTGGGGGTCATGCCCACCCACCCCTCTCGGGTGAAACTCACCCCCCCCCCACCCCCGGGAAGAATCACTGCTGTGGAAGCCCCACCTAACTCCTGGGCTGCACTCACCCTTGGGCCTCTAGCCTTCTACTGGTTGCCATTGACACATTTTCCTGCAAGATCCCAGCATTCGCACCATTCTCTCACTGTCCCGACACTGCCCTCCTGCAACTGCCCGACTCCCTTCCAACCCCAATCTGCAAAACACCATTATTTATCTGTAGCCACCATCACAATTCCAAAACACACACACACACACACACACACACACACACACACACACTCACCCACCCGTAAGCTACTCCTTCCTCCCTATCTTAACGACTCTGGTGCCTTGTGGAAGTACCTTTTTCCCAGGACCTGGACGTTCTCAGCTCTTGCTCTTCTCCCTTTTCTGGATGTTATCCCTCCTCTCACACCCCTGGCACGATCCTTCCACAGAGCCCCTGTGGTCCTCTCAAGTGCTGGTGTGTTTTCCACCAACCAGACTTTGGCCTTCGCCTATCCTGCTAGGGCTACTCTCCAGTGGGCTCTCTGGGTGGATTCCCTGGTCTTGCCCTCCTGCTCCTTAGTTGTCCTCATCATGCCCACCACTTGACACGGAATCAGCCCACAATGTGCATTAAAGGAGTTGAGGATTCCCGTGCATGGAGCTTGGCTCCCTTCACCCAACCCCATCCCAATCCATGTCCTCCTCTCCAACCCTGGCACACCAGAAACGCCTCCAGACTCGACCCCCGATCCCACCTCTCCCTGCCTCCATGCTCCACCCTCTGCTTGACCCTCAATGTCCCATCCTACTTCCCCTATGACTTGCTAGTCAGATGAAGGATTAATTGGTCCTTCCATGACCTGTGCTGGTCTCTTCACTTACACTCCTCCTCCCCCCATTGCCCGCTCTCTCATCCCCAAGAGGGGTCTGCTGACTCCAACTGCTGTCCCCTGTTCAATACCTTTGGGGGTCCACCATTATGAGATGGTGGTGGCTTACCTGGCCTTCTCTGTAACCTCACCTCCTCTCGCCTAGCCCTGCGCTGACGGGGTTGTCCCCAGGCTTTTCCATGGCCCACTTCTCCACACCTGGTCGTCCTCTGACCTCACCCCAACGGGCAGGCATTGCTCTTTGGCCTTACCCATTCTGTGCCCTTCAGCCTCTGTGGGCTCCTGCCCGCCCTTGAGCCACCCATGGGAGGAAAGTACCTGCCTTCCCCTAGTCGCCACCCAGGTTTCGTTCTTTACCATTCTTTGGGTGCAGTTCATTCGTCCCCTGTCCTTTCTCACTCTTTTGTGCCCTTGGAATTTGGCCCCTCTCCTACACTCTCCCACACGCCGAATGTGCTCACCTCAAGTCCTACCTCTTGGGCCTGGGTTCATCATCTTTCTTGCTTTGCTTCTCTACTGCATAGGTAGCAAGAAAACTGTCCTTTCTCAGCCAGGTGACATTTCTGCAGTCACAGACGGTACCTCTTCTTGCCGATGCCCATGGTGCTCTGTGTGCTCCTTACCTCATTCCTCACCTTCTGCACACCCCACTGCCGTCTCCTTGACCCTCATATTCTCTCCTGCATCTGCCCGCTTGCCTACGCCCTCTCCTCACAGCCTGTGAACCTGGACTGTGATTTCCTCCAGGGACACGCGAACCTCGGTACTGGTTACCTTTCCTGATTCCATTGGGACCCCTTTGTTGCACAGTCTTGGGGCACAGCCCTTGGGGAGCCTCTTCCTCTGATTCCCCTACCTCTTCCTTTTCAGTCCGGGTCAGTGGCTCCCACCGTTCACAGTGGGGCAATTTGGATTTAACGGGGGCGATTTCAAACGAGTTGATAAGAGTGAATTTCTTGCATTTCTGAAGCTTCTAGGAGCTTCATATACTAGTAGAGTAGAGAACGATCTTTTGTGACATATTCATCACTTAAGTTCTCTGTTATACGTTTCGTTTTTATTTTTTTTGTTGTTTTTTCTCCTTTAAAGTATTACAAATACTAGTACATCTGTGTCCCTCTCCCCCCAACTGACCTTCCCCAAGCCTCCCCTACCCCCCGGCATCTGTTATATGTTGAAAAGTTTATTTGCTATATTTGATATCACTTCAATTGTTATTTTGGGGCAATTTCTGGGTTATTTCTTCCCCAGTATGTCAACTGTCTGTTGTTGTTTGCTTTTTCTCTTTCATGGATGCCATCTTGTTTGGAAGGTTGTTTAGACCAAGTTAGTGGCCTTTTAGGTGTCCTCCACATGAATCGGAGTTCACTTTTTGAATAATGGGAATTATATGCCACGGGCCGGGGAAGCATCAGGATTTTAGAGATGCTTAGGTGGGGCATGGGCAAAAACAGGTTGGGAGCCACTGCTCTGGGTCTTTGGCCTTCAGCCCTCCCTCTTGCCCCTGTGCCTGCTCAGCCATGCCTGACACCTTGGCGCTCGGTCTCGCTCTGCACAGAGCCCTGGGTCTTGCTGTCCGCCCCTCTCTTCTCCTTGCTCTGCCAGCCATCGTCTCTCTGCCAGATCATCTCCAGTCCCAGCTGGGCCTTGCTTCTGCTCTACAGCCCTTCAGGTGCTCTCTGATCACATCAGTCCACCCTAAATTTCCCCGTTGGTCGCTCCTGTCTCCCTCAGCCCTCCTCCTCAAGAGGCCTCAGTGCCAGGACCAAACCTTGGTGCTCTGCTCCCTACTCACTCCAGGTGAAGCCCAGGGTGCCACCCTCTATCCTTCCAGGTGATTTCTCGGCTACATCCCTTTGCTTGCTGTCTGCCTGCTCCAGGGTCCCTTAGCCCCATTCTGACATGCTTGAGTCTCATACCTCCACCTCCTCACCTGCTCATGCTTCGCCGCTCTGCCCAGCTCTCCACTCTGCCCCTTCCACCCAGTGATTCTCACCCGAGGGTGCATGACCCCCCAAGGAGGCCTATCAGCAACATCTTTGGGGTGTGTTTTTGTGTTTTCTTTTGAATTTTTTTGGTTTTGTTGTTTCAAGCAGTGTACTGCTCCCCCTTCAGATGGTGTGATAGGCCTCCCTTGGGGGTCATGCCCACCCACCCCTCTCGGGTGAAACTCACCCCCCCCCACCCCCGGGAAGAATCACTGCTGTGGAAGCCCCACCTAACTCCTGGGCTGCACTCACCCTTGGGCCTCTAGCCTTCTACTGGTTGCCATTGACACATTTTCCTGCAAGATCCCAGCATTCGCACCATTCTCTCACTGTCCCGACACTGCCCTCCTGCAACTGCCCGACTCCCTTCCAACCCCAATCTGCAAAACACCATTATTTATCTGTAGCCACCATCACAATTCCAAAACACACACACACACACACACACACACACACACACTCACCCACCCGTAAGCTACTCCTTCCTCCCTATCTTAACGACTCTGGTGCCTTGTGGAAGTACCTTTTTCCCAGGACCTGGACGTTCTCAGCTCTTGCTCTTCTCCCTTTTCTGGATGTTATCCCTCCTCTCACACCCCTGGCACGATCCTTCCACAGAGCCCCTGTGGTCCTCTCAAGTGCTGGTGTGTTTTCCACCAACCAGACTTTGGCCTTCGCCTATCCTGCTAGGGCTACTCTCCAGTGGGCTCTCTGGGTGGATTCCCTGGTCTTGCCCTCCTGCTCCTTAGTTGTCCTCATCATGCCCACCACTTGACACGGAATCAGCCCACAATGTGCATTAAAGGAGTTGAGGATTCCCGTGCATGGAGCTTGGCTCCCTTCACCCAACCCCATCCCAATCCATGTCCTCCTCTCCAACCCTGGCACACCAGAAACGCCTCCAGACTCGACCCCCGATCCCACCTCTCCCTGCCTCCATGCTCCACCCTCTGCTTGACCCTCAATGTCCCATCCTACTTCCCCTATGACTTGCTAGTCAGATGAAGGATTAATTGGTCCTTCCATGACCTGTGCTGGTCTCTTCACTTACACTCCTCCTCCCCCCATTGCCCGCTCTCTCATCCCCAAGAGGGGTCTGCTGACTCCAACTGCTGTCCCCTGTTCAATACCTTTGGGGGTCCACCATTATGAGATGGTGGTGGCTTACCTGGCCTTCTCTGTAACCTCACCTCCTCTCGCCTAGCCCTGCGCTGACGGGGTTGTCCCCAGGCTTTTCCATGGCCCACTTCTCCACACCTGGTCGTCCTCGGACCTCACCCCAACGGGCAGGCATTGCTCTTTGGCCTTACCTATTCTGTGCCCTTCAGCCTCTGTGGGCTCCTGCCCGCCCTTGAGCCACCCATGGGAGGAAAGTACCTGCCTTCCCCTAGTCGCCACCCAGGTTTTGTTCTTTACCATTCTTTGGGTGCAGTTCATTCGTCCCCTGTCCTTTCTCACTCTTTTGTGCCCTTGGAATTTGGCCCCTCTCCTACACTCTCCCACACGCCGAATGTGCTCACCTCAAGTCCTACCTCTTGGGCCTGGGTTCATCATCTTTCTTGCTTTGCTTCTCTACTGCATAGGTAGCAAGAAAACTGTCCTTCCTCAGCCAGGTGACATTTCTGCAGTCACAGACGGTACCTCTTCTTGCCGATGCCCATGGTGCTCTGTGTGCTCCTTACCTCATTCCTCACCTTCTGCACACCCCACTGCCGTCTCCTTGACCCTCATATTCTCTCCTGCATCTGCCCGCTTGCCTACGCCCTCTCCTCACAGCCTGTGAACCTGGACTGTGATTTCCTCCAGGGACACGCGAACCTCGGTACTGGTTACCTTTCCTGATTCCATTGGGACCCCTTTGTTGCACAGTCTTGGGGCACAGCCCTTGGGGAGCCTCTTCCTCTGATTCCCCTACCTCTTCCTTTTCAGTCCGGGTCAGTGGCTCCCACCGTTCACAGTGGGGCAATTTGGATTTAACGGGGGCGATTTCAAACGAGTTGATAAGAGTGAATTTCTTGCATTTCTGAAGCTTCTAGGAGCTTCATATACTAGTAGAGTAGAGAACGATCTTTTGTGACATATTCATCACTTAAGTTCTCTGTTATACGTTTCGTTTTTATTTTTTTTGTTGTTTTTTTCTCCTTTAAAGTATTACAAATACTAGTACATCTGTGTCCCTCTCCCCCCAACTGACCTTCCCCAAGCCTCCCCTACCCCCCGGCATCTGTTATATGTTGAAAAGTTTATTTGCTATATTTGATATCACTTCAATTGTTATTTTGGGGCAATTTCTGGGTTATTTCTTCCCCAGTATGTCAACTGTCTGTTGTTGTTTGCTTTTTCTCTTTCATGGATGCCATCTTGTTTGGAAGGTTGTTTAGACCAAGTTAGTGGCCTTTTAGGTGTCCTCCACATGAATCGGAGTTCACTTTTTGAATAATGGGAATTATATGCCACGGGCCGGGGAAGCATCAGGATTTTAGAGATGCTTAGGTGGGGCATGGGCAAAAACAGGTTGGGAGCCACTGCTCTGGGTCTTTGGCCTTCAGCCCTCCCTCTTGCCCCTGTGCCTGCTCAGCCATGCCTGACACCTTGGCGCTCGGTCTCGCTCTGCACAGAGCCCTGGGTCTTGCTGTCCGCCCCTCTCTTCTCCTTCCTCTGCCAGCCATCGTCTCTCTGCCAGATCATCTCCAGTCCCAGATGGGCCTTGCTTCTGCTCTACAGCCCTTCACGTGCTCTCTGACCACATCAGTCCACCCTAAATTTCCCCGTTGGTCGCTCCTGTCTCCCTCAGCCCTCCTCCTCAAGAGGCCCCAGTGCCAGGACCAAACCTTGGTGCTCTGCTCCCTACTCACTCCAGGTGAAGCCCAGGGTGCCACCCTCTATCCTTCCAGGTGATTTCTTGGCTACATCCCTTTGCTTGCTGTCTGCCTTGTCCAGGGTCCCTTAGCCCCATTCTGACATGCTTGAGTCTCATACCTCCACCTCCTCACCTGCTCATGCTTCGCCGCTCTGCCCAGCTCTCCACTCTGCCCCTTCCACCCAGTGATTCTCACCCGAGGGTGCATGACCCCCCAAGGAGGCCTATCAGCAACATCTTTGGCGTGTGTTTTTGTGTTTTCTTTTGAATTTTTTTGGTTTTGTTGTTTCAAGCAGTGTACTGCTCCCCCTTCAGATGGTGTGATAGGCCTCCCTTGGGGGTCATGCCCACCCACCCCCCTCGGGTGAAACTCACCCCCCCCACCCCCGGGAAGAATCACTGCTGTGGAAGCCCCACCTAACTCCTGGGCTGCACTCACCCTTGGGCCTCTAGCCTTCTACTGGTTGCCATTGACACATTTTCCTGCAAGATCCCAGCATTCGCACCATTCTCTCACTGTCCCGACACTGCCCTCCTGCAACTGCCCGACTCCCTTCCAACCCCAATCTGCAAAACACCATTATTTATCTGTAGCCACCACCACAATTCCAAAACACACACACACACACACACACGCACACACACACACACACACACACTCACCCACGCGTAAGCTACTCCTTCCTCCCTATCTTAACGACTCTGGTGCCTTGTGGAAGTACCTTTGTCCCAGGACCTGGACGTTCTCAGCTCTTGCTCTTCTCCCTTTTCTGGATGTTATCCCTCCTCTCACACCCCTGGCACGATCCTTCCACAGAGCCCCTGTGGTCCTCTCAAGTGCTGGTGTGTTTTCCACCAACCAGACTTTGGCCTTCGCCTTTCCTGCTAGGGCTACTCTCCAGTGGGCTCTCTGGGTGGATTCCCTGGTCTTGCCCTCCTGCTCCTTAGTTGTCCTCATCATGCCCACCACTTGACACGGAATCAGCCCACAATGTGCATTAAAGGAGTTGAGGATTCCCGTGCATGGAGCTTGGCTCCCTTCACCCAACCCCATCCCAATCCATGTCCTCCTCTCCAACCCTGGCACACCAGAAACGCCTCCAGACTCGACCCCCGATCCCACCTCTCCCTGCCTCCATGCTCCACCCTCTGCTTGACCCTCAATGTCCCATCCTACTTCCCCTATGACTTGCTAGTCAGATGAAGGATTAATTGGTCCTTCCATGACCTGTGCTGGTCTCTTCACTTACACTCCTCCTCCCCCCATTGCCCACTCTCTCATCCCCAAGAGGGGTCTGCTGACTCCAACTGCTGTCCCCTGTTCCTTACCTTTGGGGGTCCACCATTATGAGATGGTGGTGGCTTACCTGGCCTTCTCTGTAACCTCACCTCCTCTCGCCTAGCCCTGCGCTGACGGGGTTGTCCCCAGGCTTTTCCATGGCCCACTTCTCCACACCTGTTCGTCCTCTGACCTCACCCCAACGGGCAGGCATTGCTCTTTGGCCTTACCCATTCTGTGCTCTTCAGCCTCTGTGGGCTCCTGCCCGCCCTTGAGCCACCCATGGGAGGAAAGTACCTGCCTTCCCCTAGTCGCCACCCAGGTTTCGTTCTTTACCATTCTTTGGGTGCAGTTCATTCGTCCCCTGTCCTTTCTCACTCTTTTGTGCCCTTGGAATTTGGCCCCTCTCCTACACTCTCCCACACGCCGAATGTGCTCACCTCAAGTCCTACCTCTTGGGCCTGGGTTCATCATCTTTCTTGCTTTGCTTCTCTACTGCATAGGTAGCAAGAAAACTGTCCTTCCTCAGCCAGGTGACATTTCTGCAGTCACAGACGGTACCTCTTCTTGCTGATGCCCATGATGCTCTGTGTGCTCGTTACCTCATTCCTCACCTTCTGCACACCTCACTGCCGTCTCCTTGGCCCTCATATGCTCTCCTGCATCTGCCCGCTTGCCTACGCCCTCTCCTCACAGCCTGTGAACCTGGACTGTGATTTCCTCCAGGGACACGCGAACCTCGGTACTGGTTACCTTTCCTGATTCCATTGGGACCCCTTTGTTGCACAGTCTTGGGGCACAGCCCTTGGGGAGCCTCTTCCTCTGATTCCCCTACCTCTTCCTTTTCAGTCCGGGTCAGTGGCTCCCACCGTTCACAGTGGGGCAATTTGGATTTAACGTGGGCGATTTCAAACGAGTTGATAAGAGTGAATTTCTTGCATTTCTGAAGCTTCTAGGAGCTTCATATACTAGTAGAGTAGAGAACGATCTTTTGTGACATATTCATCACTTAAGTTCTCTGTTATACGTTTCGTTTTTATTTTTTTTGTTGTTTTTTTCTCCTTTAAAGTATTACAAATACTAGTACATCTGTGTCCCTCTCCCCCCAACTGACCTTCCCCAAGCCTCCCCTACCCCCCGGCATCTGTTATATGTTGAAAAGTTTATTTGCTATTTTTTGATATCACTTCAATTGTTATTTTGGGGCAATTTCTGGGTTATTTCTTCCCCAGTATGTCAACTGTCTGTTGTTGTTTGCTTTTTCTCTTTCATGGATGCCATCTTGTTTGGAAGGTTGTTTAGACCAAGTTAGTGGCCTTTTAGGTGTCCTCCACATGAATCGGAGTTCACTTTTTGAATAATGGGAATTATATGCCACGGGCCGGGGAAGCATCAGGATTTTAGAGATGCTTAGGTGGGGCATGGGCAAAAACAGGTTGGGAGCCACTGCTCTGGGTCTTTGGCCTTCAGCCCTCCCTCTTGCCCCTGTGCCTGCTCAGCCATGCCTGACACCTTGGCGCTCGGTCTCGCTCTGCACAGAGCCCTGGGTCTTGCTGTCCGCCCCTCTCTTCTCCTTGCTCTGCCAGCCATCGTCTCTCTGCCAGATCATCTCCAGTCCCAGCTGGGCCTTGCTTCTGCTCTACAGCCCTTCAGGTGCTCTCTGATCACATCAGTCCACCCTAAATTTCCCCGTTGGTCGCTCCTGTCTCCCTCAGCCCTCCTCCTCAAGAGGCCTCAGTGCCAGGACCAAACCTTGGTGCTCTGCTCCCTACTCACTCCAGGTGAAGCCCAGGGTGCCACCCTCTATCCTTCCAGGTGATTTCTCGGCTACATCCCTTTGCTTGCTGTCTGCCTGCTCCAGGGTCCCTTAGCCCCATTCTGACATGCTTGAGTCTCATACCTCCACCTCCTCACCTGCTCATGCTTCGCCGCTCTGCCCAGCTCTCCACTCTGCCCCTTCCACCCAGTGATTCTCACCCGAGGGTGCATGACCCCCCAAGGAGGCCTATCAGCAACATCTTTGGGGTGTGTTTTTGTGTTTTCTTTTGAATTTTTTTGGTTTTGTTGTTTCAAGCAGTGTACTGCTCCCCCTTCAGATGGTGTGATAGGCCTCCCTTGGGGGTCATGCCCACCCACCCCTCTCGGGTGAAACTCACCCCCCCCCACCCCCGGGAAGAATCACTGCTGTGGAAGCCCCACCTAACTCCTGGGCTGCACTCACCCTTGGGCCTCTAGCCTTCTACTGGTTGCCATTGACACATTTTCCTGCAAGATCCCAGCATTCGCACCATTCTCTCACTGTCCCGACACTGCCCTCCTGCAACTGCCCGACTCCCTTCCAACCCCAATCTGCAAAACACCATTATTTATCTGTAGCCACCATCACAATTCCAAAACACACACACACACACACACACACACACACACACTCACCCACCCGTAAGCTACTCCTTCCTCCCTATCTTAACGACTCTGGTGCCTTGTGGAAGTACCTTTTTCCCAGGACCTGGACGTTCTCAGCTCTTGCTCTTCTCCCTTTTCTGGATGTTATCCCTCCTCTCACACCCCTGGCACGATCCTTCCACAGAGCCCCTGTGGTCCTCTCAAGTGCTGGTGTGTTTTCCACCAACCAGACTTTGGCCTTCGCCTATCCTGCTAGGGCTACTCTCCAGTGGGCTCTCTGGGTGGATTCCCTGGTCTTGCCCTCCTGCTCCTTAGTTGTCCTCATCATGCCCACCACTTGACACGGAATCAGCCCACAATGTGCATTAAAGGAGTTGAGGATTCCCGTGCATGGAGCTTGGCTCCCTTCACCCAACCCCATCCCAATCCATGTCCTCCTCTCCAACCCTGGCACACCAGAAACGCCTCCAGACTCGACCCCCGATCCCACCTCTCCCTGCCTCCATGCTCCACCCTCTGCTTGACCCTCAATGTCCCATCCTACTTCCCCTATGACTTGCTAGTCAGATGAAGGATTAATTGGTCCTTCCATGACCTGTGCTGGTCTCTTCACTTACACTCCTCCTCCCCCCATTGCCCGCTCTCTCATCCCCAAGAGGGGTCTGCTGACTCCAACTGCTGTCCCCTGTTCAATACCTTTGGGGGTCCACCATTATGAGATGGTGGTGGCTTACCTGGCCTTCTCTGTAACCTCACCTCCTCTCGCCTAGCCCTGCGCTGACGGGGTTGTCCCCAGGCTTTTCCATGGCCCACTTCTCCACACCTGGTCGTCCTCTGACCTCACCCCAACGGGCAGGCATTGCTCTTTGGCCTTACCCATTCTGTGCCCTTCAGCCTCTGTGGGCTCCTGCCCGCCCTTGAGCCACCCATGGGAGGAAAGTACCTGCCTTCCCCTAGTCGCCACCCAGGTTTCGTTCTTTACCATTCTTTGGGTGCAGTTCATTCGTCCCCTGTCCTTTCTCACTCTTTTGTGCCCTTGGAATTTGGCCCCTCTCCTACACTCTCCCACACGCCGAATGTGCTCACCTCAAGTCCTACCTCTTGGGCCTGGGTTCATCATCTTTCTTGCTTTGCTTCTCTACTGCATAGGTAGGAAGAAAACTGTCCTTCCTCAGCCAGGTGACATTTCTGCAGTCACAGACGGTACCTCTTCTTGCCGATGCCCATGGTGCTCTGTGTGCTCCTTACCTCATTCCTCACCTTCTGCACACCCCACTGCCGTCTCCTTGACCCTCATATTCTCTCCTGCATCTGCCCGCTTGCCTACGCCCTCTCCTCACAGCCTGTGAACCTGGACTGTGATTTCCTCCAGGGACACGCGAACCTCGGTACTGGTTACCTTTCCTGATTCCATTGGGACCCCTTTGTTGCACAGTCTTGGGGCACAGCCCTTGGGGAGCCTCTTCCTCTGATTCCCCTACCTCTTCCTTTTCAGTCCGGGTCAGTGGCTCCCACCGTTCACAGTGGGGCAATTTGGATTTAACGGGGGCGATTTCAAACGAGTTGATAAGAGTGAATTTCTTGCATTTCTGAAGCTTCTAGGAGCTTCATATACTAGTAGAGTAGAGAACGATCTTTTGTGACATATTCATCACTTAAGTTCTCTGTTATACGTTTCGTTTTTATTTTTTTTGTTGTTTTTTTCTCCTTTAAAGTATTACAAATACTAGTACATCTGTGTCCCTCTCCCCCCAACTGACCTTCCCCAAGCCTCCCCTACCCCCCGGCATCTGTTATATGTTGAAAAGTTTATTTGCTATATTTGATATCACTTCAATTGTTATTTTGGGGCAATTTCTGGGTTATTTCTTCCCCAGTATGTCAACTGTCTGTTGTTGTTTGCTTTTTCTCTTTCATGGATGCCATCTTGTTTGGAAGGTTGTTTAGACCAAGTTAGTGGCCTTTTAGGTGTCCTCCACATGAATCGGAGTTCACTTTTTGAATAATGGGAATTATATGCCACGGGCCGGGGAAGCATCAGGATTTTAGAGATGCTTAGGTGGGGCATGGGCAAAAACAGGTTGGGAGCCACTGCTCTGGGTCTTTGGCCTTCAGCCCTCCCTCTTGCCCCTGTGCCTGCTCAGCCATGCCTGACACCTTGGCGCTCGGTCTCGCTCTGCACAGAGCCCTGGGTCTTGCTGTCCGCCCCTCTCTTCGCCTTCCTCTGCCAGCCATCGTCTCTCTGCCAGATCATCTCCAGTCCCAGATGGGCCTTGCTTCTGCTCTACAGCCCTTCACGTGCTCTCTGATCACATCAGTCCACCCTAAATTTCCCCGTTGGTCGCTCCTGTCTCCCTCAGCCCTCCTCCTCAAGAGGCCCCAGTGCCAGGACCAAACCTTGGTGCTCTGCTCCCTACTCACTCCAGGTGAAGCCCAGGGTGCCACCCTCTATCCTTCCAGGTGATTTCTTGGCTACATCCCTTTGCTTGCTGTCTGCCTGGTCCAGGGTCCCTTAGCCCCATTCTGACATGCTTGAGTCTCATACCTCCACCTCCTCACCTGCTCATGCTTCGCCGCTCTGCCCAGCTCTCCACTCTGCCCCTTCCACCCAGTGATTCTCACCCGAGGGTGCATGACCCCCCAAGGAGGCCTATCAGCAACATCTTTGGGGTGTGTTTTTGTGTTTTCTTTTGAATTTTTTTGGTTTTGTTGTTTCAAGCAGTGTACTGCTCCCCCTTCAGATGGTGTGATAGGCCTCCCTTGGGGGTCATGCCCACCCACCCCCCTCGGGTGAAACTCACCCCCCCCACCCCCGGGAAGAATCACTGCTGTGGAAGCCCCACCTAACTCCTGGGCTGCACTCACCCTTGGGCCTCTAGCCTTCTACTGGTTGCCATTGACACATTTTCCTGCAAGATCCCAGCATTCGCACCATTCTCTCACTGTCCCGACACTGCCCTCCTGCAACTGCCCGACTCCCTTCCAACCCCAATCTGCAAAACACCATTATTTATCTGTAGCCACCACCACAATTCCAAAACACACACACACACACACACACGCACACACACACACACACACACACTCACCCACGCGTAAGCTACTCCTTCCTCCCTATCTTAACGACTCTGGTGCCTTGTGGAATTACCTTTGTCCCAGGACCTGGACGTTCTCAGCTCTTGCTCTTCTCCCTTTTCTGGATGTTATCCCTCCTCTCACACCCCTGGCACGATCCTTCCACAGAGCCCCTGTGGTCCTCTCAAGTGCTGGTGTGTTTTCCACCAACCAGACTTTGGCCTTCGCCTTTCCTGCTAGGGCTACTCTCCAGTGGGCTCTCTGGGTGGATTCCCTGGTCTTGCCCTCCTGCTCCTTAGTTGTCCTCATCATGCCCACCACTTGACACGGAATCAGCCCACAATGTGCATTAAAGGAGTTGAGGATTCCCGTGCATGGAGCTTGGCTCCCTTCACCCAACCCCATCCCAATCCATGTCCTCCTCTCCAACCCTGGCACACCAGAAACGCCTCCAGACTCGACCCCCGATCCCACCTCTCCCTGCCTCCATGCTCCACCCTCTGCTTGACCCTCAATGTCCCATCCTACTTCCCCTATGACTTGCTAGTCAGATGAAGGATTAATTGGTCCTTCCATGACCTGTGCTGGTCTCTTCACTTACACTCCTCCTCCCCCCATTGCCCGCTCTCTCATCCCCAAGAGGGGTCTGCTGACTCCAACTGCTGTCCCCTGTTCAATACCTTTGGGGGTCCACCATTATGAGATGGTGGTGGCTTACCTGGCCTTCTCTGTAACCTCACCTCCTCTCGCCTAGCCCTGCGCTGACGGGGTTGTCCCCAGGCTTTTCCATGGCCCACTTCTCCACACCTGGTCGTCCTCTGACCTCACCCCAACGGGCAGGCATTGCTCTTT
This sequence comes from Myotis nattereri, assembly GCF_964212035.1. NCBI lineage: Eukaryota > Metazoa > Chordata > Mammalia > Chiroptera > Vespertilionidae > Myotis > Myotis nattereri. The sequence continues at coordinate 22,369,582 of NC_138086.1, read as the reverse complement.
GGCCTTACCCATTCTGTGCCCTTCAGCCTCTGTGGGCTCCTGCCCGCCCTTGAGCCACCCATGGGAGGAAAGTACCTGCCTTCCCCTAGTCGCCACCCAGGTTTCGTTCTTTACCATTCTTTGGGTGCAGTTCATTCGTCCCCTGTCCTTTCTCACTCTTTTGTGCCCTTGGAATTTGGCCCCTCTCCTACACTCTCCCACACGCCGAATGTGCTCACCTCAAGTCCTACCTCTTGGGCCTGGGTTCATCATCTTTCTTGCTTTGCTTCTCTACTGCATAGGTAGGAAGAAAACTGTCCTTCCTCAGCCAGGTGACATTTCTGCAGTCACAGACGGTACCTCTTCTTGCCGATGCCCATGGTGCTCTGTGTGCTCCTTACCTCATTCCTCACCTTCTGCACACCCCACTGCCGTCTCCTTGACCCTCATATTCTCTCCTGCATCTGCCCGCTTGCCTACGCCCTCTCCTCACAGCCTGTGAACCTGGACTGTGATTTCCTCCAGGGACACGCAAACCTCGGTACTGGTTACCTTTCCTGATTCCATTGGGACCCCTTTGTTGCACAGTCTTGGGGCACAGCCCTTGGGGAGCCTCTTCCTCTGATTCCCCTACCTCTTCCTTTTCAGTCCGGGTCAGTGGCTCCCACCGTTCACAGTGGGGCAATTTGGATTTAACGGGGGCGATTTCAAACGAGTTGATAAGAGTGAATTTCTTGCATTTCTGAAGCTTCTAGGAGCTTCATATACTAGTAGAGTAGAGAACGATCTTTTGTGACATATTCATCACTTAAGTTCTCTGTTATACGTTTCGTTTTTATTTTTTTTGTTGTTTTTTTCTCCTTTAAAGTATTACAAATACTAGTACATCTGTGTCCCTCTCCCCCCAACTGACCTTCCCCAAGCCTCCCCTACCCCCCGGCATCTGTTATATGTTGAAAAGTTTATTTGCTATATTTGATATCACTTCAATTGTTATTTTGGGGCAATTTCTGGGTTATTTCTTCCCCAGTATGTCAACTGTCTGTTGTTGTTTGCTTTTTCTCTTTCATGGATGCCATCTTGTTTGGAAGGTTGTTTAGACCAAGTTAGTGGCCTTTTAGGTGTCCTCCACATGAATCGGAGTTCACTTTTTGAATAATGGGAATTATATGCCACGGGCCGGGGAAGCATCAGGATTTTAGAGATGCTTAGGTGGGGCATGGGCAAAAACAGGTTGGGAGCCACTGCTCTGGGTCTTTGGCCTTCAGCCCTCCCTCTTGCCCCTGTGCCTGCTCAGCCATGCCTGACACCTTGGCGCTCGGTCTCGCTCTGCACAGAGCCCTGGGTCTTGCTGTCCGCCCCTCTCTTCGCCTTCCTCTGCCAGCCATCGTCTCTCTGCCAGATCATCTCCAGTCCCAGATGGGCCTTGCTTCTGCTCTACAGCCCTTCACGTGCTCTCTGATCACATCAGTCCACCCTAAATTTCCCCGTTGGTCGCTCCTGTCTCCCTCAGCCCTCCTCCTCAAGAGGCCCCAGTGCCAGGACCAAACCTTGGTGCTCTGCTCCCTACTCACTCCAGGTGAAGCCCAGGGTGCCACCCTCTATCCTTCCAGGTGATTTCTTGGCTACATCCCTTTGCTTGCTGTCTGCCTGGTCCAGGGTCCCTTAGCCCCATTCTGACATGCTTGAGTCTCATACCTCCACCTCCTCACCTGCTCATGCTTCGCCGCTCTGCCCAGCTCTCCACTCTGCCCCTTCCACCCAGTGATTCTCACCCGAGGGTGCATGACCCCCCAAGGAGGCCTATCAGCAACATCTTTGGGGTGTGTTTTTGTGTTTTCTTTTGAATTTTTTTGGTTTTGTTGTTTCAAGCAGTGTACTGCTCCCCCTTCAGATGGTGTGATAGGCCTCCCTTGGGGGTCATGCCCACCCACCCCCCTCGGGTGAAACTCACCCCCCCCACCCCCGGGAAGAATCACTGCTGTGGAAGCCCCACCTAACTCCTGGGCTGCACTCACCCTTGGGCCTCTAGCCTTCTACTGGTTGCCATTGACACATTTTCCTGCAAGATCCCAGCATTCGCACCATTCTCTCACTGTCCCGACACTGCCCTCCTGCAACTGCCCGACTCCCTTCCAACCCCAATCTGCAAAACACCATTATTTATCTGTAGCCACCACCACAATTCCAAAACACACACACACACACACACACGCACACACACACACACACACACACTCACCCACGCGTAAGCTACTCCTTCCTCCCTATCTTAACGACTCTGGTGCCTTGTGGAAGTACCTTTGTCCCAGGACCTGGACGTTCTCAGCTCTTGCTCTTCTCCCTTTTCTGGATGTTATCCCTCCTCTCACACCCCTGGCACGATCCTTCCACAGAGCCCCTGTGGTCCTCTCAAGTGCTGGTGTGTTTTCCACCAACCAGACTTTGGCCTTCGCCTTTCCTGCTAGGGCTACTCTCCAGTGGGCTCTCTGGGTGGATTCCCTGGTCTTGCCCTCCTGCTCCTTAGTTGTCCTCATCATGCCCACCACTTGACACGGAATCAGCCCACAATGTGCATTAAAGGAGTTGAGGATTCCCGTGCATGGAGCTTGGCTCCCTTCACCCAACCCCATCCCAATCCATGTCCTCCTCTCCAACCCTGGCACACCAGAAACGCCTCCAGACTCGACCCCCGATCCCACCTCTCCCTGCCTCCATGCTCCACCCTCTGCTTGACCCTCAATGTCCCATCCTACTTCCCCTATGACTTGCTAGTCAGATGAAGGATTAATTGGTCCTTCCATGACCTGTGCTGGTCTCTTCACTTACACTCCTCCTCCCCCCATTGCCCGCTCTCTCATCCCCAAGAGGGGTCTGCTGACTCCAACTGCTGTCCCCTGTTCAATACCTTTGGGGGTCCACCATTATGAGATGGTGGTGGCTTACCTGGCCTTCTCTGTAACCTCACCTCCTCTCGCCTAGCCCTGCGCTGACGGGGTTGTCCCCAGGCTTTTCCATGGCCCACTTCTCCACACCTGGTCGTCCTCTGACCTCACCCCAACGGGCAGGCATTGCTCTTTGGCCTTACCCATTCTGTGCCCTTCAGCCTCTGTGGGCTCCTGCCCGCCCTTGAGCCACCCATGGGAGGAAAGTACCTGCCTTCCCCTAGTCGCCACCCAGGTTTCGTTCTTTACCATTCTTTGGGTGCAGTTCATTCGTCCCCTGTCCTTTCTCACTCTTTTGTGCCCTTGGAATTTGGCCCCTCTCCTACACTCTCCCACACGCCGAATGTGCTCACCTCAAGTCCTACCTCTTGGGCCTGGGTTCATCATCTTTCTTGCTTTGCTTCTCTACTGCATAGGTAGGAAGAAAACTGTCCTTCCTCAGCCAGGTGACATTTCTGCAGTCACAGACGGTACCTCTTCTTGCCGATGCCCATGGTGCTCTGTGTGCTCCTTACCTCATTCCTCACCTTCTGCACACCCCACTGCCGTCTCCTTGACCCTCATATTCTCTCCTGCATCTGCCCGCTTGCCTACGCCCTCTCCTCACAGCCTGTGAACCTGGACTGTGATTTCCTCCAGGGACACGCGAACCTCGGTACTGGTTACCTTTCCTGATTCCATTGGGACCCCTTTGTTGCACAGTCTTGGGGCACAGCCCTTGGGGAGCCTCTTCCTCTGATTCCCCTACCTCTTCCTTTTCAGTCCGGGTCAGTGGCTCCCACCGTTCACAGTGGGGCAATTTGGATTTAACGGGGGCGATTTCAAACGAGTTGATAAGAGTGAATTTCTTGCATTTCTGAAGCTTCTAGGAGCTTCATATACTAGTAGAGTAGAGAACGATCTTTTGTGACATATTCATCACTTAAGTTCTCTGTTATACGTTTCGTTTTTATTTTTTTTGTTGTTTTTTTCTCCTTTAAAGTATTACAAATACTAGTACATCTGTGTCCCTCTCCCCCCAACTGACCTTCCCCAAGCCTCCCCTACCCCCCGGCATCTGTTATATGTTGAAAAGTTTATTTGCTATATTTGATATCACTTCAATTGTTATTTTGGGGCAATTTCTGGGTTATTTCTTCCCCAGTATGTCAACTGTCTGTTGTTGTTTGCTTTTTCTCTTTCATGGATGCCATCTTGTTTGGAAGGTTGTTTAGACCAAGTTAGTGGCCTTTTAGGTGTCCTCCACATGAATCGGAGTTCACTTTTTGAATAATGGGAATTATATGCCACGGGCCGGGGAAGCATCAGGATTTTAGAGATGCTTAGGTGGGGCATGGGCAAAAACAGGTTGGGAGCCACTGCTCTGGGTCTTTGGCCTTCAGCCCTCCCTCTTGCCCCTGTGCCTGCTCAGCCATGCCTGACACCTTGGCGCTCGGTCTCGCTCTGCACAGAGCCCTGGGTCTTGCTGTCCGCCCCTCTCTTCGCCTTCCTCTGCCAGCCATCGTCTCTCTGCCAGATCATCTCCAGTCCCAGCTGGGCCTTGCTTCTGCTCTACAGCCCTTCACGTGCTCTCTGATCACATCAGTCCACCCTAATTTTCCCCGTTGGTCGCTCCTGTCTCCCTCAGCCCTCCTCCTCAAGAGGCCCCAGTGCCAGGACCAAACCTTGGTGCTCTGCTCCCTACTCACTCCAGGTGAAGCCCAGGGTGCCACCCTCTATCCTTCCAGGTGATTTCTTGGCTACATCCCTTTGCTTGCTGTCTGCCTGGTCCAGGGTCCCTTAGCCCCATTCTGACATGCTTGAGTCTCATACCTCCACCTCCTCACCTGCTCATGCTTCGCCGCTCTGCCCAGCTCTCCACTCTGCCCCTTCCACCCAGTGATTCTCACCCGAGGGTGCATGACCCCCCAAGGAGGCCTATCAGCAACATCTTTGGGGTGTGTTTTTGTGTTTTCTTTTGAATTTTTTTGGTTTTGTTGTTTCAAGCAGTGTACTGCTCCCCCTTCAGATGGTGTGATAGGCCTCCCTTGGGGGTCATGCCCACCCACCCCCCTCGGGTGAAACTCACCCCCCCCACCCCCGGGAAGAATCACTGCTGTGGAAGCCCCACCTAACTCCTGGGCTGCACTCACCCTTGGGCCTCTAGCCTTCTACTGGTTGCCATTGACACATTTTCCTGCAAGATCCCAGCATTCGCACCATTCTCTCACTGTCCCGACACTGCCCTCCTGCAACTGCCCGACTCCCTTCCAACCCCAATCTGCAAAACACCATTATTTATCTGTAGCCACCACCACAATTCCAAAACACACACACACACACACACACGCACACACACACACACACACACACTCACCCACGCGTAAGCTACTCCTTCCTCCCTATCTTAACGACTCTGGTGCCTTGTGGAAGTACCTTTGTCCCAGGACCTGGACGTTCTCAGCTCTTGCTCTTCTCCCTTTTCTGGATGTTATCCCTCCTTTCACACCCCTGGCACGATCCTTCCACAGAGCCCCTGTGGTCCTCTCAAGTGCTGGTGTGTTTTCCACCAACCAGACTTTGGCCTTCGCCTTTCCTGCTAGGGCTACTCTCCAGTGGGCTCTCTGGGTGGATTCCCTGGTCTTGCCCTCCTGCTCCTTAGTTGTCCTCATCATGCCCACCACTTGACACGGAATCAGCCCACAATGTGCATTAAAGGAGTTGAGGATTCCCGTGCATGGAGCTTGGCTCCCTTCACCCAACCCCATCCCAATCCATGTCCTCCTCTCCAACCCTGGCACACCAGAAACGCCTCCAGACTCGACCCCCGATCCCACCTCTCCCTGCCTCCATGCTCCACCCTCTGCTTGACCCTCAATGTCCCATCCTACTTCCCCTATGACTTGCTAGTCAGATGAAGGATTAATTGGTCCTTCCATGACCTGTGCTGGTCTCTTCACTTACACTCCTCCTCCCCCCATTGCCCACTCTCTCATCCCCAAGAGGGGTCTGCTGACTCCAACTGCTGTCCCCTGTTCCTTACCTTTGGGGGTCCACCATTATGAGATGGTGGTGGCTTACCTGGCCTTCTCTGTAACCTCACCTCCTCTCGCCTAGCCCTGCGCTGACGGGGTTGTCCCCAGGCTTTTCCATGGCCCACTTCTCCACACCTGGTCGTCCTCTGACCTCACCCCAACGGGCAGGCATTGCTCTTTGGCCTTACCCATTCTGTGCCCTTCAGCCTCTGTGGGCTCCTGCCCGCCCTTGAGCCACCCATGGGAGGAAAGTACCTGCCTTCCCCTAGTCGCCACCCAGGTTTCGTTCTTTACCATTCTTTGGGTGCAGTTCATTCGTCCCCTGTCCTTTCTCACTCTTTTGTGCCCTTGGAATTTGGCCCCTCTCCTACACTCTCCCACACGCCGAATGTGCTCACCTCAAGTCCTACCTCTTGGGCCTGGGTTCATCATCTTTCTTGCTTTGCTTCTCTACTGCATAGGTAGCAAGAAAACTGTCCTTCCTCAGCCAGGTGACATTTCTGCAGTCACAGACGGTACCTCTTCTTGCTGATGCCCATGATGCTCTGTGTGCTCGTTACCTCATTCCTCACCTTCTGCACACCTCACTGCCGTCTCCTTGGCCCTCATATGCTCTCCTGCATCTGCCCGCTTGCCTACGCCCTCTCCTCACAGCCTGTGAACCTGGACTGTGATTTCCTCCAGGGACACGCGAACCTCGGTACTGGTTACCTTTCCTGATTCCATTGGGACCCCTTTGTTGCACAGTCTTGGGGCACAGCCCTTGGGGAGCCTCTTCCTCTGATTCCCCTACCTCTTCCTTTTCAGTCCGGGTCAGTGGCTCCCACCGTTCACAGTGGGGCAATTTGGATTTAACGGGGGCGATTTCAAACGAGTTGATAAGAGTGAATTTCTTGCATTTCTGAAGCTTCTAGGAGCTTCATATACTAGTAGAGTAGAGAACGATCTTTTGTGACATATTCATCACTTAAGTTCTCTGTTATACGTTTCGTTTTTATTTTTTTTGTTGTTTTTTTCTCCTTTAAAGTATTACAAATACTAGTACATCTGTGTCCCTCTCCCCCCAACTGACCTTCCCCAAGCCTCCCCTACCCCCCGGCATCTGTTATATGTTGAAAAGTTTATTTGCTATTTTTTGATATCACTTCAATTGTTATTTTGGGGCAATTTCTGGGTTATTTCTTCCCCAGTATGTCAACTGTCTGTTGTTGTTTGCTTTTTCTCTTTCATGGATGCCATCTTGTTTGGAAGGTTGTTTAGACCAAGTTAGTGGCCTTTTAGGTGTCCTCCACATGAATCAGAGTTCACTTTTTGAATAATGGGAATTATATGCCACGGGCCGGGGAAGCATCAGGATTTTAGAGATGCTTAGGTGGGGCATGGGCAAAAACAGGTTGGGAGCCACTGCTCTGGGTCTTTGGCCTTCAGCCCTCCCTCTTGCCCCTGTGCCTGCTCAGCCATGCCTGACACCTTGGCGCTTGGTCTCGCTCTGCACAGAGCCCTGGGTCTTGCTGTCCGCCCCTCTCTTCTCCTTCCTCTGCCAGCCATCGTCTCTCTGCCAGATCATCTCCAGTCCCAGCTGGGCCTTGCTTCTGCTCTACAGCCCTTCACGTGCTCTCTGATCACATCAGTCCACCCTAAATTTCCCCGTTGGTCGCTCCTGTCTCGCTCAGCCCTCCTCCTCAAGAGGCCCCAGTGCCAGGACCAAACCTTGGTGCTCTGCTCCCTACTCACTCCAGGTGAAGCCCAGGGTGCCACCCTCTATCCTTCCAGGTGATTTCTTGGCTACATCCCTTTGCTTGCTGTCTGCCTGGTCCAGGGTCCCTTAGCCCCATTCTGACATGCTTGAGTCTCATACCTCCACCTCCTCACCTGCTCATGCTTCGCCGCTCTGCCCAGCTCTCCACTCTGCCCCTTCCACCCAGTGATTCTCACCCGAGGGTGCATGACCCCCCAAGGAGGCCTATCAGCAACATCTTTGGGGTGTGTTTTTGTGTTTTCTTTTGAATTTTTTTGGTTTTGTTGTTTCAAGCAGTGTACTGCTCCCCCTTCAGATGGTGTGATAGGCCTCCCTTGGGGGTCATGCCCACCCACCCCCCTCGGGTGAAACTCACCCCCCCCACCCCCGGGAAGAATCACTGCTGTGGAAGCCCCACCTAACTCCTGGGCTGCACTCACCCTTGGGCCTCTAGCCTTCTACTGGTTGCCATTGACACATTTTCCTGCAAGATCCCAGCATTCGCACCATTCTCTCACTGTCCCGACACTGCCCTCCTGCAACTGCCCGACTCCCTTCCAACCCCAATCTGCAAAACACCATTATTTATCTGTAGCCACCACCACAATTCCAAAACACACACACACACACACACGCACACACACACACACACACACTCACCCACGCGTAAGCTACTCCTTCCTCCCTATCTTAACGACTCTGGTGCCTTGTGGAAGTACCTTTGTCCCAGGACCTGGACGTTCTCCGCTCTTGCTCTTCTCCCTTTTCTGGATGTTATCCCTCCTCTCACACCCCTGGCACGATCCTTCCACAGAGCCCCTGTGGTCCTCTCAAGTGCTGGTGTGTTTTCCACCAACCAGACTTTGGCCTTCGCCTTTCCTGCTAGGGCTACTCTCCAGTGGGCTCTCTGGGTGGATTCCCTGGTCTTGCCCTCCTGCTCCTTAGTTGTCCTCATCATCCCCACCACTTGACACGGAATCAGCCCACAATGTGCATTAAAGGAGTTGAGGATTCCCGTGCATGGAGCTTGGCTCCCTTCACCCAACCCCATCCCAATCCATGTCCTCCTCTCCAACCCTGGCACACCAGAAACGCCTCCAGACTCGACCCCCGATCCCACCTCTCCCTGCCTCCATGCTCCACCCTCTGCTTGACCCTCAATGTCCCATCCTACTTCCCCTATGACTTGCTAGTCAGATGAAGGATTAATTGGTCCTTCCATGACCTGTGCTGGTCTCTTCACTTACACTCCTCCTCCCCCCATTGCCCACTCTCTCATCCCCAAGAGGGGTCTGCTGACTCCAACTGCTGTCCCCTGTTCCTTACCTTTGGGGGTCCAGCATTATGAGATGGTGGTGGCTTACCTGGCCTTCTCTGTAACCTCACCTCCTCTCGCCTAGCCCTGCGCTGACGGGGTTGTCCCCAGGCTTTTCCATGGGCCACTTCTCCACACCTGGTCATCCTCTGACCTCATCCCACCGGGCCAGCATTCCTCTTTGGCCTTACCCACTCTGTGACCTTCAGCCTGCGTGGGCTCCTGCCCGCCCTTGAGCCACCCATGGGAGGAAAGTACCTGCCTTCCCCTAGTCGCCACCCAGGTTTTGTTCTTTACCATTCTTTGGGTGCAGTTCATTCGTCCCCAGTCCTTTCTCACTCTTTTGTGCCCTTGGAATTTGGCCCCTCTCCTACACTCTCCCACACGCCGAATGTGCTCACCTCAAGTCCTACCTCTTGGGCCTGGGTTCATCATCTTTCTTGCTTTGCTTCTCTACTGCATAGGTAGCAAGAAAACTGTCCTTCCTCAGCCAGGTGACATTTCTGCAGTCACAGACGGTACCTCTTCTTGCCGATGCCCATGGTGCTCTGTGTGCTCGTTACCTCATTCCTCACCTTCTGCACACCCCACTGCCATCTCCTTGGCCCTCATATGCTCTCCTGCATCTGCCCGCTTGCCTACGCCCTCTCCTCACAGCCTGTGAACCTGGACTGTGATTTCCTCCAGGGACACGCGAACCTCGGTACTGGTTACCTTTCCTGATTCCATTGGGACCCCTTTGTTGCACAGTCTTGGGGCACAGCCCTTGGGGAGCCTCTTCCTCTGATTCCCCTACCTCTTCCTTTTCAGTCTGGGTCAGTGGCTCCCACCGTTCACAGTGGGGCAATTTGGATTTAACGGGGGCGATTTCAAACGAGTTGATAAGAGTGAATTTCTTGCATTTCTGAAGCTTCTAGGAGCTTCATATACTAGTAGAGTAGAGAACGATCTTTTGTGACATATTCATCACTTAAGTTCTCTGTTATACGTTTCGTTTTTATTTTTTTTGTTGTTTTTTTCTCCTTTAAAGTATTACAAATACTAGTACATCTGTGTCCCTCTCCCCCCAACTGACCTTCCCCAAGCCTCCCCTACCCCCCGGCATCTGTTATATGTTGAAAAGTTTATTTGCTATTTTTTGATATCACTTCAATTGTTATTTTGGGGCAATTTCTGGGTTATTTCTTCCCCAGTATGTCAACTGTCTGTTGTTGTTTGCTTTTTCTCTTTCATGGATGCCATCTTGTTTGGAAGGTTGTTTAGACCAAGTTAGTGGCCTTTTAGGTGTCCTCCACATGAATCGGAGTTCACTTTTTGAATAATGGGAATTATATGCCACGGGCCGGGGAAGCATCAGGATTTTAGAGATGCTTAGGTGGGGCATGGGCAAAAACAGGTTGGGAGCCACTGCTCTGGGTCTTTGGCCTTCAGCCCTCCCTCTTGCCCCTGTGCCTGCTCAGCCATGCCTGACACCTTGGCGCTCGGTCTCGCTCTGCACAGAGCCCTGGGTCTTGCTGTCCGCCCCTCTCTTCTCCTTGCTCTGCCAGCCATCGTCTCTCTGCCAGATCATCTCCAGTCCCAGCTGGGCCTTGCTTCTGCTCTACAGCCCTTCAGGTGCTCTCTGATCACATCAGTCCACCCTAAATTTCCCCGTTGGTCGCTCCTGTCTCCCTCAGCCCTCCTCCTCAAGAGGCCTCAGTGCCAGGACCAAACCTTGGTGCTCTGCTCCCTACTCACTCCAGGTGAAGCCTAGGGTGCCACCCTCTATCCTTCCAGGTGATTTCTCGGCTACATCCCTTTGCTTGCTGTCTGCCTGCTCCAGGGTCCCTTAGCCCCATTCTGACATGCTTGAGTCTCATACCTCCACCTCCTCACCTGCTCATGCTTCGCCGCTCTGCCCAGCTCTCCACTCTGCCCCTTCCACCCAGTGATTCTCACCCGAGGGTGCATGACCCCCCAAGGAGGCCTATCAGCAACATCTTTGGGGTGTGTTTTTGTGTTTTCTTTTGAATTTTTTTGGTTTTGTTGTTTCAAGCAGTGTACTGCTCCCCCTTCAGATGGTGTGATAGGCCTCCCTTGGGGGTCATGCCCACCCACCCCCCTCGGGTGAAACTCACCACCCCCCCACCCCCGGGAAGAATCACTGCTGTGGAAGCCCCACCTAACTCCTGGGCTGCACTCACCCTTGGGCCTCTAGCCTTCTACTGGTTGCCATTGACACATTTTCCTGCAAGATCCCAGCATTCGCACCATTCTCTCACTGTCCCGACACTGCCCTCCTGCAACTGCCCGACTCCCTTCCAACCCCAATCTGCAAAACACCATTATTTATCTGTAGCCACCACCACAATTCCAAAACACACACACACACACGCGCACACACACACACACTCACCCACCCGTAAGCTACTCCTTCCTCCCTATCTTAACGACTCTGGTGCCTTGTGGAAGTACCTTTTTCCCAGGACCTGGACGTTCTCAGCTCTTGCTCTTCTCCCTTTTCTGGATGTTATCCCTCCTCTCACACCCCTGGCACGATCCTTCCACAGAGCCCCTGTGGTCCTCTCAAGTGCTGGTGTGTTTTCCACCAACCAGACTTTGGCCTTCGCCTATCCTGCTAGGGCTACTCTCCAGTGGGCTCTCTGGGTGGATTCCCTGGTCTTGCCCTCCTGCTCCTTAGTTGTCCTCATCATGCCCACCACTTGACACGGAATCAGCCCACAATGTGCATTAAAGAAGTTGAGGATTCCCGTGCATGGAGCTTGGCTCCCTTCACCCAACCCCATCCCAATCCATGTCCTCCTCTCCAACCCTGGCACACCAGAAACGCCTCCAGACTCGACCCCCGATCCCACCTCTCCCTGCCTCCATGCTCCACCCTCTGCTTGACCCTCAATGTCCCATCCTACTTCCCCTATGACTTGCTAGTCAGATGAAGGATTAATTGGTCCTTCCATGACCTGTGCTGGTCTCTTCACTTACACTCCTCCTCCCCCCATTGCCCGCTCTCTCATCCCCAAGAGGGGTCTGCTGACTCCAACTGCTGTCCCCTGTTCAATACCTTTGGGGGTCCACCATTATGAGATGGTGGTGGCTTACCTGGCCTTCTCTGTAACCTCACCTCCTCTCGCCTAGCCCTGCGCTGACGGGGTTGTCCCCAGGCTTTTCCATGGCCCACTTCTCCACACCTGGTCGTCCTCTGACCTCACCCCAACGGGCAGGCATTGCTCTTTGGCCTTACCCACTCTGTGCCCTTCAGCCTGCGTGGGCTCCTGCCCGCCCTTGAGCCACCCATGGGAGGAAAGTACCTGCCTTCCCCTAGTCGCCACCCAGGTTTCGTTCTTTACCATTCTTTGGGTGCAGTTCATTCGTCCCCTGTCCTTTCTCACTCTTTTGTGCCCTTGGAATTTGGCCCCTCTCCTACACTCTCCCACACGCCGAATGTGCTCACCTCAAGTCCTACCTCTTGGGCCTGGGTTCATCATCTTTCTTGCTTTGCTTCTCTACTGCATAGGTAGGAAGAAAACTGTCCTTCCTCAGCCAGGTGACATTTCTGCAGTCACAGACGGTACCTCTTCTTGCTGATGCCCATGATGCTCTGTGTGCTCGTTACCTCATTCCTCACCTTCTGCACACCTCACTGCCGTCTCCTTGGCCCTCATATGCTCTCCTGCATCTGCCCGCTTGCCTACGCCCTCTCCTCACAGCCTGTGAACCTGGACTGTGATTTCCTCCAGGGACACGCGAACCTCGGTACTGGTTACCTTTCCTGATTCCATTGGGACCCCTTTGTTGCACAGTCTTGGGGCACAGCCCTTGGGGAGCCTCTTCCTCTGATTCCCCTACCTCTTCCTTTTCAGTCCGGGTCAGTGGCTCCCACCGTTCACAGTGGGGCAATTTGGATTTAACGGGGGCGATTTCAAACGAGTTGATAAGAGTGAATTTCTTGCATTTCTGAAGCTTCTAGGAGCTTCATATACTAGTAGAGTAGAGAACGATCTTTTGTGACATATTCATCACTTAAGTTCTCTGTTATACGTTTCGTTTTTATTTTTTTTGTTGTTTTTTTCTCCTTTAAAGTATTACAAATACTAGTACATCTGTGTCCCTCTCCCCCCAACTGACCTTCCCCAAGCCTCCCCTACCCCCCGGCATCTGTTATATGTTGAAAAGTTTATTTGCTATTTTTTGATATCACTTCAATTGTTATTTTGGGGCAATTTCTGGGTTATTTCTTCCCCAGTATGTCAACTGTCTGTTGTTTGCTTTTTCTCTTTCATGGATGCCATCTTGTTTGGAAGGTTGTTTAGACCAAGTTAGTGGCCTTTTAGGTGTCCTCCACATGAATCGGAGTTCACTTTTTGAATAATGGGAATTATATGCCACGGGCCGGGGAAGCATCAGGATTTTAGAGATGCTTAGGTGGGGCATGGGCAAAAACAGGTTGGGAGCCACTGCTCTGGGTCTTTGGCCTTCAGCCCTCCCTCTTGCCCCTGTGCCTGCTCAGCCATGCCTGACACCTTGGCGCTCGGTCTCGCTCTGCACAGAGCCCTGGGTCTTGCTGTCCGCCCCTCTCTTCTCCTTGCTCTGCCAGCCATCGTCTCTCTGCCAGATCATCTCCAGTCCCAGCTGGGCCTTGCTTCTGCTCTACAGCCCTTCAGGTGCTCTCTGATCACATCAGTCCACCCTAAATTTCCCCGTTGGTCGCTCCTGTCTCCCTCAGCCCTCCTCCTCAAGAGGCCTCAGTGCCAGGACCAAACCTTGGTGCTCTGCTCCCTACTCACTCCAGGTGAAGCCCAGGGTGCCACCCTCTATCCTTCCAGGTGATTTCTCGGCTACATCCCTTTGCTTGCTGTCTGCCTGCTCCAGAGTCCCTTAGCCCCATTCTGACATGCTTGAGTCTCATACCTCCACCTCCTCACCTGCTCATGCTTCGCCGCTCTGCCCAGCTCTCCACTCTGCGCCTTCCACCCAGTGATTCTCACCCGAGGGTGCATGACCCCCCAAGGAGGCCTATCAGCAACATCTTTGGGGTGTGTTTTTGTGTTTTCTTTTGAATTTTTTTGGTTTTGTTGTTTCAAGCAGTGTACTGCTCCCCCTTCAGATGGTGTGATAGGCCTCCCTTGGGGGTCATGCCCACCCACCCCCCTCAGGTGAAACTCAACCCCCCCACCCCCGGGAAGAATCACTGCTGTGGAAGCCCCACCTAACTCCTGGGCTGCACTCACCCTTGGGCCTCTAGCCTTCTACTGGTTGCCATTGACACATTTTCCTGCAAGATCCCAGCATTCGCACCATTCTCTCACTGTCCCGACACTGCCCTCCTGCAACTGCCCGACTCCCTTCCAACCCCAATCTGCAAAACACCATTATTTATCTGTAGCCACCACCACAATTCCAAAACACACACACACACACACACACACACACACACACTCACCCACGCGTAAGCTACTCCTTCCTCCCTATCTTAACGACTCTGGTGCCTTGTGGAAGTACCTTTTTCCCAGGACCTGGATGTTCTCAGCTCTTGATCTTCTCGCTTTTCTGGATGTTATCCCTCCTCTCACACCCCTGGCACGATCCTTCCACAGAGCCCCTGTGGTCCTCTCAAGTGCTGGTGTGTTTTCCACCAACCAGACTTTGGCCTTCGCCTATCCTGCTAGGGCTACTCTCCAGTGGGCTCTCTGGGTGGATTCCCTGGTCTTGCCCTCCTGCTCCTTAGTTGTCCTCATCATGCCCACCACTTGACACGGAATCAGCCCACAATGTGCATTAAAGGAGTTGAGGATTCCCGTGCATGGAGCTTGGCTCCCTTCACCCAACCCCATCCCAATCCATGTCCTCCTCTCCAACCCTGGCACACCAGAAACGCCTCCAGACTCGACCCCCGATCCCACCTCTCCCTGCCTCCATGCTCCACCCTCTGCTTGACCCTCAATGTCCCATCCTACTTCCCCTATGACTTGCTAGTCACATGAAGGATTAATTGGTCCTTCCATGACCTGTGCTGGTCTCTTCACTTACACTCCTCCTCCCCCCATTGCCCGCTCTCTCATCCCCAAGAAGGGTCTGCTGACTCCAACTGCTGTCCCCTGTTCCTTACCTTTGGGGGTCCACCATTATGAGATGGTGGTGGCTTACCTGGCCTTCTCTGTAACCTCACCTCCTCTCGCCTAGCCCTGCGCTGACGGGGTTGTCCCCAGGCTTTTCCATGGGCCACTTCTCCACACCTGGTTGTCCTCTGACCTCATCCTACCAGGCCTTACCCACTCTGTGACCTTCAGCCTGCGTGGGCTCCTGCCCGCCCTTGAGCCACCCATGGGAGGAAAGTACCTGCCTTCCCCTAGTCGCCACCCAGGTTTCGTTCTTTACCATTCTTTGGGTGCAGTTCATTCGTCCCCTGTCCTTTCTCACTCTTTTGTGCCCTTGGAATTTGGCCCCTCTCCTACACTCTCCCACATGCCGAATGTGCTCACCTCAAGTCCTACCTCTTGGGCCTGGGTTCATCATCTTTCTTGCTTTGCTTCTCTACTGCATAGGTAGCAAGAAAACTGTCCTTCCTCAGCCAGGTGACATTTCTGCAGTCACAGACGGTACCTCTTCTTGCCGATGCCCATGGTGCTCTGTGTGCTCGTTACCTCATTCCTCACCTTCTGCACACCCCACTGCCGTCTCCTTGGCCCTCATATGCTTTCCTGCATCTGCCCGCTTGCCTACGCCTTCTCCTCACAGCCTGTGAACCTGGACTGTGATTTCCTCCAGGGACACGCGAACCTCGGTACTGGTTACCTTTCCTGATTCCATTGGGACCCCTTTGTTGCACAGTCTTGGGGCACAGCCCTTGGGGAGCCTCTTCCTCTGATTCCCCTACCTCTTCCTTTTCAGTCCGGGTCAGTGGCTCGCACCGTTCACAGTGGGGCAATTTGGATTTAACGGGGGCCATTTCAAACGAGTTGATAAGAGTGAATTTCTTGCATTTCTGAAGCTTCTAGGAGCTTCATATACTAGTAGAGTAGAGAACGATCTTTTGTGACATATTCATCACTTAAGTTCTCTGTTATATGTTTCGTTTTTATTTTTTTTGTTGTTTTTTTCTCCTTTAAAGTATTACAAATACTAGTACATCTGTGTCCCTCTCCCCGCAACTGACCTTCCCCAAGCCTCCCCTACCCCCCGGCATCTGTTATATGTTTAAAAGTTTATTTGCTATTTTTTGATATCACTTCAATTGTTATTTTGGGGCAATTTCTGGGTTATTTCTTCCCCAGTATGTCAACTGTCTGTTGTTGTTTGCTTTTTCTCTTTCATGGATGCCATCTTGTTTGGAAGGTTGTTTAGACCAAGTTAGTGGCCTTTTAGGTGTCCTCCACATGAATCGGAGTTCACTTTTTGAATAATGGGAATTATATGCCACGGGCCGGGGAAGCATCAGGATTTTAGAGATGCTTAGGTGGGGCATGGGCAAAAACAGGTTGGGAGCCACTGCTCTGGGTCTTTGGCCTTCAGCCCTCCCTCTTGCCCCTGTGCCTGCTCAGCCATGCCTGACACCTTGGCGCTCGGTCTCGCTCTGCACAGAGCCCTGGGTCTTGCTGTCCGCCCCTCTCTTCTCCTTGCTCTGCCAGCCATCGTCTCTCTGCCAGATCATCTCCAGTCCCAGCTGGGCCTTGCTTCTGCTCTACAGCCCTTCAGGTGCTCTCTGATCACATCAGTCCACCCTAAATTTCCCCGTTGGTCGCTCCTGTCTCCCTCAGCCCTCCTCCTCAAGAGGCCTCAGTGCCAGGACCAAACCTTGGTGCTCTGCTCCCTACTCACTCCAGGTGAAGCCCAGGGTGCCACCCTCTATCCTTCCAGGTGATTTCTCGGCTACATCCCTTTGCTTGCTGTCTGCCTGGTCCAGGGTCCCTTAGCCCCATTCTGACATGCTTGAGTCTCATACCTTCACCTCCTCACCTGCTCATGCTTCGCCGCTCTGCCCAGCTCTCCACTCTGCCCCTTCCACCCAGTGATTCTCACCCGAGGGTGCATGACCCCCCAAGGAGGCCTATCAGCAACATCTTTGGGGTGTTTTTTTGTGTTTTCTTTTGAATTTTTTTGGTTTTGTTGTTTCAAGCAGTGTACTGCTCCCCCTTCAGATGGTGTGATAGGCCTCCCTTGGGGGTCATGCCCACCCACCCCCCTCGGGTGAAACTCACCCCCCCCCCACCCCCGGGAAGAATCACTGCTGTGGAAGCCCCACCTAACTCCTGGGCTTCACTCACCCTTGGGCCTCTAGCCTTCTACTGGTTGCCATTGACACATTTTCCTGCAAGATCCCAGCATTCGCACCATTCTCTCACTGTCCCGACACTGCCCTCCTGCAACTGCCCGACTCCCTTCCAACCCCAATCTGCAAAACACCATTATTTATCTGTAGCCACCACCACAATTCCAAAACACACACACACACACGCGCACACACACACACACACACACACACTCACCCACGCGTAAGCTACTCCTTCCTCCCTATCTTAACGACTCTGGTGCCTTGTGGAAGTACCTTTTTCCCAGGACCTGGACGTTCTCAGCTCTTGCTCTTCTCCCTTTTCTGGATGTTATCCCTCCTCTCACACCCCTGGCACGATCCTTCCACAGAGCCCCTGTGGTCCTCTCAAGTGCTGGTGTGTTTTCCACCAAGCAGACTTTGGCCTTCGCCTATCCTGCTAGGGCTACTCTCCAGTGGGCTCTCTGGGTGGATTCCCTGGTCTTGCCCTCCTGCTCCTTAGTTGTCCTCATCATGCCCACCACTTGACACGGAATCAGCCCACAATGTGCATTAAAGGAGTTGAGGATTCCCGTGCATGGAGCTTGGCTCCCTTCACCCAACCCCATCCCAATCCATGTCCTCCTCTCCAACCCTGGCACACCAGAAACGCTTCCAGAATCGACCCCCGATCCCACCTCTCCCTGCCTCCATGCTCCACCCTCTGCTTGACCCTCAATGTCCCATCCTACTTCCCCTATGACTTGCTAGTCAGATGAAGGATTAATTGGTCCTTCCATGACCTGTGCTGGTCTCTTCACTTACACTCCTCCTCCCCCCATTGCCCGCTCTCTCATCCCCAAGAGGGGTCTGCTGACTCCAACTGCTGTCCCCTGTTCCTTACCTTTGGGGGTCCACCATTATGAGATGGTGGTGGCTTACCTGGCCTTCTCTGTAACCTCACCTCCTCTCGCCTAGCCCTGCGCTGACGGGGTTGTCCCCAGGCTTTTCCATGGGCCACTTCTCCACACCTGGTTGTCCTCTGACCTCACCCCAACGGGCAGGCATTGCTCTTTGGCCTTACCCACTCTGTGCCCTTCAGCCTGCGTGGGCTCCTGCCCGCCCTTGAGCCACCCATGGGAGGAAAGTACCTGCCTTCCCCTAGTCGCCACCCAGGTTTCGTTCTTTACCATTCTTTGGGTGCAGTTCATTCGTCCCCTGTCCTTTCTCACTCTTTTGTGCCCTTGGAATTTGGCCCCTCTCCTACATTCTCCCACACGCCGAATGTGCTCACCTCAAGTCCTACCTCTTGGGCCTGGGTTCATCATCTTTCTTGCTTTGCTTCTCTACTGCATAGGTAGCAAGAAAACTGTCCTTCCTCAGCCAGGTGACATTTCTGCAGTCACAGACGGTACCTCTTCTTGCCGATGCCCATGGTGCTCTGTGTGCTCGTTACCTCATTCCTCACCTTCTGCACACCCCACTGCCGTCTCCTTGGCCCTCATATGCTCTCCTGCATCTGCCCGCTTGCCTACGCCCTCTCCTCACAGCCTGTGAACCTGGACTGTGATTTCCTCCAGGGACACGTGAACCTCGGTACTGGTTACCTTTCCTGATTCCATTGGGACCCCTTTGTTGCACAGTCTTGGGGCACAGCCCTTGGGGAGCCTCTTCCTCTGATTCCCCTACCTCTTCCTTTTCAGTCCGGGTCAGTGGCTCCCACCGTTCACAGTGGGGCAATTTGGATTTAACGGGGGCGATTTCAAACGAGTTGATTAGAGTGAATTTCTTGCATTTCTGAAGCTTCTAGGAGCTTCATATACTAGTAGAGTAGAGAACGATCTTTTGTGACATATTCATCACTTAAGTTCTCTGTTATACGTTTCGTTTTTATTTTTTTGTTGTTGTTTTTTTCTCCTTTAAAGTATTACAAATACTAGTACATCTGTGTCCCTCTCCCCGCAACTGACCTTCCCCAAGCCTCCCCTACCCCCCGGCATCTGTTATATGTTTAAAAGTTTATTTGCTATTTTTTGATATCACTTCAATTGTTATTTTGGGGCAATTTCTGGGTTATTTCTTCCCCAGTATGTCAACTGTCTGTTGTTGTTTGCTTTTTCTCTTTCATGGATGCCATCTTGTTTGGAAGGTTGTTTAGACCAAGTTAGTGGCCTTTTAGGTGTCCTCCACATGAATCGGAGTTCACTTTTTGAATAATGGGAATTATATGCCACGGGCCGGGGAAGCATCAGGATTTTAGAGATGCTTAGGTGGGGCATGGGCAAAAACAGGTTGGGAGCCACTGCTCTGGGTCTTTGGCCTTCAGCCCTCCCTCTTGCCCCTGTGCCTGCTCAGCCATGCCTGACACCTTGGCGCTCGGTCTCGCTCTGCACAGAGCCCTGGGTCTTGCTGTCCGCCCCTCTCTTCTCCTTGCTCTGCCAGCCATCGTCTCTCTGCCAGATCATCTCCAGTCCCAGCTGGGCCTTGCTTCTGCTCTACAGCCCTTCAGGTGCTCTCTGATCACATCAGTCCACCCTAAATTTCCCCGTTGGTCGCTCCTGTCTCCCTCAGCCCTCCTCCTCAAGAGGCCTCAGTGCCAGGACCAAACCTTGGTGCTCTGCTCCCTACTCACTCCAGGTGAAGCCCAGGGTGCCACCCTCTATCCTTCCAGGTGATTTCTCGGCTACATCCCTTTGCTTGCTGTCTGCCTGCTCCAGGGTCCCTTAGCCCCATTCTGACATGCTTGAGTCTCATACCTTCACCTCCTCACCTGCTCATGCTTCGCCGCTCTGCCCAGCTCTCCACTCTGCCCCTTCCACCCAGTGATTCTCACCCGAGGGTGCATGACCCCCCAAGGAGGCCTATCAGCAACATCTTTGGGGTGTGTTTTTGTGTTTTCTTTTGAATTTTTTTGGTTTTGTTGTTTCAAGCAGTGTACTGCTCCCCCTTCAGATGGTGTGATAGGCCTCCCTTGGGGGTCATGCCCACCCACCCCCCTCGGGTGAAACTCACCACCCCCCCACCCCCGGGAAGAATCACTGCTGTGGAAGCCCCACCTAACTCCTGGGCTGCACTCACCCTTGGGCCTCTAGCCTTCTACTGGTTGCCATTGACACATTTTCCTGCAAGATCCCAGCATTCGCACCATTCTCTCACTGTCCCGACACTGCCCTCCTGCAACTGCCCGACTCCCTTCCAACCCCAATCTGCAAAACACCATTATTTATCTGTAGCCACCACCACAATTCCAAAACACACACACACACACGCGCACACACACACACACACACACTCACCCACGCGTAAGCTACTCCTTCCTCCCTATCTTAACGACTCTGGTGCCTTGTGGAAGTACCTTTTTCCCAGGACCTGGACGTTCTCAGCTCTTGCTCTTCTCCCTTTTCTGGATGTTATCCCTCCTCTCACACCCCTGGCACGATCCTTCCACAGAGCCCCTGTGGTCCTCTCAAGTGCTGGTGTGTTTTCCACCAACCAGACTTTGGCCTTCGCCTATCCTGCTAGGGCTACTCTCCAGTGGGCTCTCTGGGTGGATTCCCTGGTCTTGCCCTCCTGCTCCTTAGTTGTCCTCATCATGCCCACCACTTGACACGGAATCAGCCCACAATGTGCATTAAAGGAGTTGAGGATTCCCGTGCATGGAGCTTGGCTCCCTTCACCCAACCCCATCCCAATCCATGTCCTCCTCTCCAACCCTGGCACACCAGAAACGCTTCCAGAATCGACCCCCGATCCCACCTCTCCCTGCCTCCATGCTCCACCCTCTGCTTGACCCTCAATGTCCCATCCTACTTCCCCTATGACTTGCTAGTCAGATGAAGGATTAATTGGTCCTTCCATGACCTGTGCTGGTCTCTTCACTTACACTCCTCCTCCCCCCATTGCCTACTCTCTCATCCCCAAGAGGGGTCTGTTGACTCCAACTGTTGTCCCCTGTTCCTTACCTTTGGGGGTCCACCATTATGAGATGGTGGTGGCTTACCTGGCCTTCTCTGTAACCTCACCTCCTCTCGCCTAGCCCTGCGCTGACGGGGTTGTCCCCAGGCTTTTCCATGGCCCACTTCTCCACACCTGGTCGTCCTCTGACCTCACCCCAACGGGCAGGCATTGCTCTTTGGCCTTACCCACTCTGTGCCCTTCAGCCTGCGTGGGCTCCTGCCCGCCCTTGAGCCACCCATGGGAGGAAAGTACCTGCCTTCCCCTAGTCGCCACCCAGGTTTCGTTCTTTACCATTCTTTGGGTGCAGTTCATTCGTCCCCTGTCCTTTCTCACTCTTTTGTGCCCTTGGAATTTGGCCCCTCTCCTACACTCTCCCACACGCCGAATGTGCTCACCTCAAGTCCTACCTCTTGGGCCTGGGTTCATCATCTTTCTTGCTTTGCTTCTCTACTGCATAGGTAGCAAGAAAACTGTCCTTCCTCAGCCAGGTGACATTTCTGCAGTCACAGACGGTACCTCTTCTTGCCGATGCCCATGGTGCTCTGTGTGCTCGTTACCTCATTCCTCACCTTCTGCACACCCCACTGCCGTCTCCTTGGCCCTCATATGCTCTCCTGCATCTGCCCGCTTGCCTACGCCCTCTCCTCACAGCCTGTGAACCTGGACTGTGATTTCCTCCAGGGACACGCGAACCTCGGTACTGGTTACCTTTCCTGATTCCATTGGGACCCCTTTGTTGCACAGTCTTGGGGCACAGCCCTTGGGGAGCCTCTTCCTCTGATTCCCCTACCTCTTCCTTTTCAGTCTGGGTCAGTGGCTCCCACCGTTCACAGTGGGGCAATTTGGATTTAACGGGGGCGATTTCAAACGAGTTGATAAGAGTGAATTTCTTGCATTTCTGAAGCTTCTAGGAGCTTCATATACTAGTAGAGTAGAGAACGATCTTTTGTGACATATTCATCACTTAAGTTCTCTGTTATACGTTTCGTTTTTATTTTTTTTGTTGTTTTTTTCTCCTTTAAAGTATTACAAATACTAGTACATCTGTGTCCCTCTCCCCCCAACTGACCTTCCCCAAGCCTCCCCTACCCCCCGGCATCTGTTATATGTTGAAAAGTTTATTTGCTATTTTTTGATATCACTTCAATTGTTATTTTGGGGCAATTTCTGGGTTATTTCTTCCCCAGTATGTCAACTGTCTGTTGTTGTTTGCTTTTTCTCTTTCATGGATGCCATCTTGTTTGGAAGGTTGTTTAGACCAAGTTAGTGGCCTTTTAGGTGTCCTCCACATGAATCGGAGTTCACTTTTTGAATAATGGGAATTATATGCCACGGGCCGGGGAAGCATCAGGATTTTAGAGATGCTTAGGTGGGGCATGGGCAAAAACAGGTTGGGAGCCACTGCTCTGGGTCTTTGGCCTTCAGCCCTCCCTCTTGCCCCTGTGCCTGCTCAGCCATGCCTGACACCTTGGCGCTCGGTCTCGCTCTGCACAGAGCCCTGGGTCTTGCTGTCCGCCCCTCTCTTCTCCTTGCTCTGCCAGCCATCGTCTCTCTGCCAGATCATCTCCAGTCCCAGCTGGGCCTTGCTTCTGCTCTACAGCCCTTCAGGTGCTCTCTGATCACATCAGTCCACCCTAAATTTCCCCGTTGGTCGCTCCTGTCTCCCTCAGCCCTCCTCCTCAAGAGGCCTCAGTGCCAGGACCAAACCTTGGTGCTCTGCTCCCTACTCACTCCAGGTGAAGCCTAGGGTGCCACCCTCTATCCTTCCAGGTGATTTCTCGGCTACATCCCTTTGCTTGCTGTCTGCCTGCTCCAGGGTCCCTTAGCCCCATTCTGACATGCTTGAGTCTCATACCTCCACCTCCTCACCTGCTCATGCTTCGCCGCTCTGCCCAGCTCTCCACTCTGCCCCTTCCACCCAGTGATTCTCACCCGAGGGTGCATGACCCCCCAAGGAGGCCTATCAGCAACATCTTTGGGGTGTGTTTTTGTGTTTTCTTTTGAATTTTTTTGGTTTTGTTGTTTCAAGCAGTGTACTGCTCCCCCTTCAGATGGTGTGATAGGCCTCCCTTGGGGGTCATGCCCACCCACCCCCCTCGGGTGAAACTCACCCCCCCCCACCCCCGGGAAGAATCACTGCTGTGGAAGCCCCACCTAACTCCTGGGCTTCACTCACCCTTGGGCCTCTAGCCTTCTACTGGTTGCCATTGACACATTTTCCTGCAAGATCCCAGCATTCGCACCATTCTCTCACTGTCCCGACACTGCCCTCCTGCAACTGCCCGACTCCCTTCCAACCCCAATCTGCAAAACACCATTATTTATCTGTAGCCACCACCACAATTCCAAAACACACACACACACACGCGCACACACACACACACACACACACACTCACCCACGCGTAAGCTACTCCTTCCTCCCTATCTTAACGACTCTGGTGCCTTGTGGAAGTACCTTTTTCCCAGGACCTGGACGTTCTCAGCTCTTGCTCTTCTCCCTTTTCTGGATGTTATCCCTCCTCTCACACCCCTGGCACGATCCTTCCACAGAGCCCCTGTGGTCCTCTCAAGTGCTGGTGTGTTTTCCACCAAGCAGACTTTGGCCTTCGCCTATCCTGCTAGGGCTACTCTCCAGTGGGCTCTCTGGGTGGATTCCCTGGTCTTGCCCTCCTGCTCCTTAGTTGTCCTCATCATGCCCACCACTTGACACGGAATCAGCCCACAATGTGCATTAAAGGAGTTGAGGATTCCCGTGCATGGAGCTTGGCTCCCTTCACCCAACCCCATCCCAATCCATGTCCTCCTCTCCAACCCTGGCACACCAGAAACGCTTCCAGAATCGACCCCCGATCCCACCTCTCCCTGCCTCCATGCTCCACCCTCTGCTTGACCCTCAATGTCCCATCCTACTTCCCCTATGACTTGCTAGTCAGATGAAGGATTAATTGGTCCTTCCATGACCTGTGCTGGTCTCTTCACTTACACTCCTCCTCCCCCCATTGCCCGCTCTCTCATCCCCAAGAGGGGTCTGCTGACTCCAACTGCTGTCCCCTGTTCCTTACCTTTGGGGGTCCACCATTATGAGATGGTGGTGGCTTACCTGGCCTTCTCTGTAACCTCACCTCCTCTCGCCTAGCCCTGCGCTGACGGGGTTGTCCCCAGGCTTTTCCATGGGCCACTTCTCCACACCTGGTTGTCCTCTGACCTCACCCCAACGGGCAGGCATTGCTCTTTGGCCTTACCCACTCTGTGCCCTTCAGCCTGCGTGGGCTCCTGCCCGCCCTTGAGCCACCCATGGGAGGAAAGTACCTGCCTTCCCCTAGTCGCCACCCAGGTTTCGTTCTTTACCATTCTTTGGGTGCAGTTCATTCGTCCCCTGTCCTTTCTCACTCTTTTGTGCCCTTGGAATTTGGCCCCTCTCCTACATTCTCCCACACGCCGAATGTGCTCACCTCAAGTCCTACCTCTTGGGCCTGGGTTCATCATCTTTCTTGCTTTGCTTCTCTACTGCATAGGTAGCAAGAAAACTGTCCTTCCTCAGCCAGGTGACATTTCTGCAGTCACAGACGGTACCTCTTCTTGCCGATGCCCATGGTGCTCTGTGTGCTCGTTACCTCATTCCTCACCTTCTGCACACCCCACTGCCGTCTCCTTGGCCCTCATATGCTCTCCTGCATCTGCCCGCTTGCCTACGCCCTCTCCTCACAGCCTGTGAACCTGGACTGTGATTTCCTCCAGGGACACGTGAACCTCGGTACTGGTTACCTTTCCTGATTCCATTGGGACCCCTTTGTTGCACAGTCTTGGGGCACAGCCCTTGGGGAGCCTCTTCCTCTGATTCCCCTACCTCTTCCTTTTCAGTCCGGGTCAGTGGCTCCCACCGTTCACAGTGGGGCAATTTGGATTTAACGGGGGCGATTTCAAACGAGTTGATTAGAGTGAATTTCTTGCATTTCTGAAGCTTCTAGGAGCTTCATATACTAGTAGAGTAGAGAACGATCTTTTGTGACATATTCATCACTTAAGTTCTCTGTTATACGTTTCGTTTTTATTTTTTTGTTGTTGTTTTTTTCTCCTTTAAAGTATTACAAATACTAGTACATCTGTGTCCCTCTCCCCGCAACTGACCTTCCCCAAGCCTCCCCTACCCCCCGGCATCTGTTATATGTTTAAAAGTTTATTTGCTATTTTTTGATATCACTTCAATTGTTATTTTGGGGCAATTTCTGGGTTATTTCTTCCCCAGTATGTCAACTGTCTGTTGTTGTTTGCTTTTTCTCTTTCATGGATGCCATCTTGTTTGGAAGGTTGTTTAGACCAAGTTAGTGGCCTTTTAGGTGTCCTCCACATGAATCGGAGTTCACTTTTTGAATAATGGGAATTATATGCCACGGGCCGGGGAAGCATCAGGATTTTAGAGATGCTTAGGTGGGGCATGGGCAAAAACAGGTTGGGAGCCACTGCTCTGGGTCTTTGGCCTTCAGCCCTCCCTCTTGCCCCTGTGCCTGCTCAGCCATGCCTGACACCTTGGCGCTCGGTCTCGCTCTGCACAGAGCCCTGGGTCTTGCTGTCCGCCCCTCTCTTCTCCTTGCTCTGCCAGCCATCGTCTCTCTGCCAGATCATCTCCAGTCCCAGCTGGGCCTTGCTTCTGCTCTACAGCCCTTCAGGTGCTCTCTGATCACATCAGTCCACCCTAAATTTCCCCGTTGGTCGCTCCTGTCTCCCTCAGCCCTCCTCCTCAAGAGGCCTCAGTGCCAGGACCAAACCTTGGTGCTCTGCTCCCTACTCACTCCAGGTGAAGCCCAGGGTGCCACCCTCTATCCTTCCAGGTGATTTCTCGGCTACATCCCTTTGCTTGCTGTCTGCCTGCTCCAGGGTCCCTTAGCCCCATTCTGACATGCTTGAGTCTCATACCTTCACCTCCTCACCTGCTCATGCTTCGCCGCTCTGCCCAGCTCTCCACTCTGCCCCTTCCACCCAGTGATTCTCACCCGAGGGTGCATGACCCCCCAAGGAGGCCTATCAGCAACATCTTTGGGGTGTGTTTTTGTGTTTTCTTTTGAATTTTTTTGGTTTTGTTGTTTCAAGCAGTGTACTGCTCCCCCTTCAGATGGTGTGATAGGCCTCCCTTGGGGGTCATGCCCACCCACCCCCCTCGGGTGAAACTCACCACCCCCCCACCCCCGGGAAGAATCACTGCTGTGGAAGCCCCACCTAACTCCTGGGCTGCACTCACCCTTGGGCCTCTAGCCTTCTACTGGTTGCCATTGACACATTTTCCTGCAAGATCCCAGCATTCGCACCATTCTCTCACTGTCCCGACACTGCCCTCCTGCAACTGCCCGACTCCCTTCCAACCCCAATCTGCAAAACACCATTATTTATCTGTAGCCACCACCACAATTCCAAAACACACACACACACACGCGCACACACACACACACACACACTCACCCACGCGTAAGCTACTCCTTCCTCCCTATCTTAACGACTCTGGTGCCTTGTGGAAGTACCTTTTTCCCAGGACCTGGACGTTCTCAGCTCTTGCTCTTCTCCCTTTTCTGGATGTTATCCCTCCTCTCACACCCCTGGCACGATCCTTCCACAGAGCCCCTGTGGTCCTCTCAAGTGCTGGTGTGTTTTCCACCAACCAGACTTTGGCCTTCGCCTATCCTGCTAGGGCTACTCTCCAGTGGGCTCTCTGGGTGGATTCCCTGGTCTTGCCCTCCTGCTCCTTAGTTGTCCTCATCATGCCCACCACTTGACACGGAATCAGCCCACAATGTGCATTAAAGGAGTTGAGGATTCCCGTGCATGGAGCTTGGCTCCCTTCACCCAACCCCATCCCAATCCATGTCCTCCTCTCCAACCCTGGCACACCAGAAACGCTTCCAGAATCGACCCCCGATCCCACCTCTCCCTGCCTCCATGCTCCACCCTCTGCTTGACCCTCAATGTCCCATCCTACTTCCCCTATGACTTGCTAGTCAGATGAAGGATTAATTGGTCCTTCCATGACCTGTGCTGGTCTCTTCACTTACACTCCTCCTCCCCCCATTGCCTACTCTCTCATCCCCAAGAGGGGTCTGTTGACTCCAACTGTTGTCCCCTGTTCCTTACCTTTGGGGGTCCACCATTATGAGATGGTGGTGGCTTACCTGGCCTTCTCTGTAACCTCACCTCCTCTCGCCTAGCCCTGCGCTGACGGGGTTGTCCCCAGGCTTTTCCATGGCCCACTTCTCCACACCTGGTCGTCCTCTGACCTCACCCCAACGGGCAGGCATTGCTCTTTGGCCTTACCCACTCTGTGCCCTTCAGCCTGCGTGGGCTCCTGCCCGCCCTTGAGCCACCCATGGGAGGAAAGTACCTGCCTTCCCCTAGTCGCCACCCAGGTTTCGTTCTTTACCATTCTTTGGGTGCAGTTCATTCGTCCCCTGTCCTTTCTCACTCTTTTGTGCCCTTGGAATTTGGCCCCTCTCCTACACTCTCCCACACGCCGAATGTGCTCACCTCAAGTCCTACCTCTTGGGCCTGGGTTCATCATCTTTCTTGCTTTGCTTCTCTACTGCATAGGTAGCAAGAAAACTGTCCTTCCTCAGCCAGGTGACATTTCTGCAGTCACAGACGGTACCTCTTCTTGCCGATGCCCATGGTGCTCTGTGTGCTCGTTACCTCATTCCTCACCTTCTGCACACCCCACTGCCGTCTCCTTGGCCCTCATATGCTCTCCTGCATCTGCCCGCTTGCCTACGCCCTCTCCTCACAGCCTGTGAACCTGGACTGTGATTTCCTCCAGGGACACGCGAACCTCGGTACTGGTTACCTTTCCTGATTCCATTGGGACCCCTTTGTTGCACAGTCTTGGGGCACAGCCCTTGGGGAGCCTCTTCCTCTGATTCCCCTACCTCTTCCTTTTCAGTCTGGGTCAGTGGCTCCCACCGTTCACAGTGGGGCAATTTGGATTTAACGGGGGCGATTTCAAACGAGTTGATAAGAGTGAATTTCTTGCATTTCTGAAGCTTCTAGGAGCTTCATATACTAGTAGAGTAGAGAACGATCTTTTGTGACATATTCATCACTTAAGTTCTCTGTTATACGTTTCGTTTTTATTTTTTTTGTTGTTTTTTTCTCCTTTAAAGTATTACAAATACTAGTACATCTGTGTCCCTCTCCCCCCAACTGACCTTCCCCAAGCCTCCCCTACCCCCCGGCATCTGTTATATGTTGAAAAGTTTATTTGCTATTTTTTGATATCACTTCAATTGTTATTTTGGGGCAATTTCTGGGTTATTTCTTCCCCAGTATGTCAACTGTCTGTTGTTGTTTGCTTTTTCTCTTTCATGGATGCCATCTTGTTTGGAAGGTTGTTTAGACCAAGTTAGTGGCCTTTTAGGTGTCCTCCACATGAATCGGAGTTCACTTTTTGAATAATGGGAATTATATGCCACGGGCCGGGGAAGCATCAGGATTTTAGAGATGCTTAGGTGGGGCATGGGCAAAAACAGGTTGGGAGCCACTGCTCTGGGTCTTTGGCCTTCAGCCCTCCCTCTTGCCCCTGTGCCTGCTCAGCCATGCCTGACACCTTGGCGCTCGGTCTCGCTCTGCACAGAGCCCTGGGTCTTGCTGTCCGCCCCTCTCTTCTCCTTGCTCTGCCAGCCATCGTCTCTCTGCCAGATCATCTCCAGTCCCAGCTGGGCCTTGCTTCTGCTCTACAGCCCTTCAGGTGCTCTCTGATCACATCAGTCCACCCTAAATTTCCCCGTTGGTCGCTCCTGTCTCCCTCAGCCCTCCTCCTCAAGAGGCCTCAGTGCCAGGACCAAACCTTGGTGCTCTGCTCCCTACTCACTCCAGGTGAAGCCTAGGGTGCCACCCTCTATCCTTCCAGGTGATTTCTCGGCTACATCCCTTTGCTTGCTGTCTGCCTGCTCCAGGGTCCCTTAGCCCCATTCTGACATGCTTGAGTCTCATACCTCCACCTCCTCACCTGCTCATGCTTCGCCGCTCTGCCCAGCTCTCCACTCTGCCCCTTCCACCCAGTGATTCTCACCCGAGGGTGCATGACCCCCCAAGGAGGCCTATCAGCAACATCTTTGGGGTGTGTTTTTGTGTTTTCTTTTGAATTTTTTTGGTTTTGTTGTTTCAAGCAGTGTACTGCTCCCCCTTCAGATGGTGTGATAGGCCTCCCTTGGGGGTCATGCCCACCCACCCCCCTCGGGTGAAACTCACCCCCCCCCCACCCCCGGGAAGAATCACTGCTGTGGAAGCCCCACCTAACTCCTGGGCTGCACTCACCCTTGGGCCTCTAGCCTTCTACTGGTTGCCATTGACACATTTTCCTGCAAGATCCCAGCATTCGCACCATTCTCTCACTGTCCCGACACTGCCCTCCTGCAACTGCCCTACTCCCTTCCAACCCCAATCTGCAAAACACCATTATTTATCTGTAGCCACCACCACAATTCCAAAACACACACACACACACGCGCACACAAACACACACACACACACTCACCCACGCGTAAGCTACTCCTTCCTCCCTATCTTAACGACTCTGGTGCCTTGTGGAAGTACCTTTTTCCCAGGGCCTGGACGTTCTCAGCTCTTGCTCTTCTCCCTTTTCTGGATGTTATCCCTCCTCTCACACCCCTGGCACGATCCTTCCACAGAGCCCCTGTGGTCCTCTCAAGTGCTGGTGTGTTTTCCACCAACCAGACTTTGGCCTTCGCCTATCCTGCTAGGGCTACTCTCCAGTGGGCTCTCTGGGTGGATTCCCTGGTCTTGCCCTCCTGCTCCTTAGTTGTCCTCATCATGCCCACCACTTGACACGGAATCAGCCCACAATGTGCATTAAAGGAGTTGAGGATTCCCGTGCATGGAGCTTGGCTCCCTTCACCCAACCCCATCCCAATCCATGTCCTCCTCTCCAACCCTGGCACACCAGAAACGCTTCCAGAATCGACCCCCGATCCCACCTCTCCCTGCCTCCATGCTCCACCCTCTGCTTGACCCTCAATGTCCCATCCTACTTCCCCTTTGACTTGCTAGTCAGATGAAGGATTAATTGGTCCTTCCATGACCTGTGCTGGTCTCTTCACTTACACTCCTCCTCCCCCCATTGCCCACTCTCTCATCCCCAAGAGGGGTCTGCTGACTCCAACTGCTGTCCCCTGTTCCTTACCTTTGGGGGTCCACCATTATGAGATGGTGGTGGCTTACCTGGCCTTCTCTGTAACCTCACCTCCTCTCGCCTAGCCCTGCGCTGACGGGGTTGTCCCCAGGCTTTTCCATGGGCCACTTCTCCACACCTGGTTGTCCTCTGACCTCACCCCAACGGGCAGGCATTGCTCTTTGGCCTTACCCACTCTGTGCCCTTCAGCCTGCGTGGGCTCCTGCCCGCCCTTGAGCCACCCATGGGAGGAAAGTACCTGCCTTCCCCTAGTCGCCACCCAGGTTTCGTTCTTTACCATTCTTTGGGTACAGTTCATTCGTCCCCTGTCCTTTCTCACTCTTTTGTGCCCTTGGAATTTGGCCCCTCTCCTACACTCTCCCACACGCCGAATGTGCTCACCTCAAGTCCTACCTCTTGGGCCTGGGTTCATCATCTTTCTTGCTTTGCTTCTCTACTGCATAGGTAGCAAGAAAACTGTCCTTCCTCAGCCAGGTGACATTTCTGCAGTCACAGACGGTACCTCTTCTTGCCGATGCCCATGGTGCTCTGTGTGCTCGTTACCTCATTCCTCACCTTCTGCACACCCCACTGCCGTCTCCTTGGCCCTCATATGCTCTCCTGCATCTGCCCGCTTGCCTACGCCCTCTCCTCACAGCCTGTGAACCTGGACTGTGATTTCCTCCAGGGACACGCGAACCTCGGTACTGGTTACCTTTCCTGATTCCATTGGGACCCCTTTGTTGCACAGTCTTGGGGCACAGCCCTTGGGGAGCCTCTTCCTCTGATTCCCCTACCTCTTCCTTATCAGTCTGGGTCAGTGGCTCCCACCGTTCACAGTGGGGCAATTTGGATTTAACGGGGGCGATTTCAAACGAGTTGATAAGAGTGAATTTCTTGCATTTCTGAAGCTTCTAGGAGCTTCATATACTAGTAGAGTAGAGAACGATCTTTTGTGACATATTCATCACTTAAGTTCTCTGTTATACGTTTCGTTTTTATTTTTTTTGTTGTTTTTTTCTCCTTTAAAGTATTACAAATACTAGTACATCTGTGTCCCTCTCCCCCCAACTGACCTTCCCCAAGCCTCCCCTACCCCCCGGCATCTGTTATATGTTTAAAAGTTTATTTGCTATTTTTTGATATCACTTCAATTGTTATTTTGGGGCAATTTCTGGGTTGTTTCTTCCCCAGTATGTCAACTGTCTGTTGTTGTTTGCTTTTTCTCTTTCATGGATGCCATCTTGTTTGGAAGGTTGTTTAGACCAAGTTAGTGGCCTTTTAGGTGTCCTCCACATGAATCGGAGTTCACTTTTTGAATAATGGGAATTATATGCCACGGGCCGGGGAAGCATCAGGATTTTAGAGATGCTTAGGTGGGGCATGGGCAAAAACAGGTTGGGAGCCACTGCTCTGGGTCTTTGGCCTTCAGCCCTCCCTCTTGCCCCTGTGCCTGCTCAGCCATGCCTGACACCTTGGCGCTCGGTCTCGCTCTGCACAGAGCCCTGGGTCTTGCTGTCCGCCCCTCTCTTCTCCTTGCTCTGCCAGCCATCGTCTCTCTGCCAGATCATCTCCAGTCCCAGCTGGGCCTTGCTTCTGCTCTACAGCCCTTCAGGTGCTCTCTGATCACATCAGTCCACCCTAAATTTCCCCGTTGGTCGCTCCTGTCTCCCTCAGCCCTCCTCCTCAAGAGGCCTCAGTGCCAGGACCAAACCTTGGTGCTCTGCTCCCTACTCACTCCAGGTGAAGCCTAGGGTGCCACCCTCTATCCTTCCAGGTGATTTCTCGGCTACATCCCTTTGCTTGCTGTCTGCCTGCTCCAGGGTCCCTTAGCCCCATTCTGACATGCTTGAGTCTCATACCTCCACCTCCTCACCTGCTCATGCTTCGCCGCTCTGCCCAGCTCTCCACTCTGCCCCTTCCACCCAGTGATTCTCACCCGAGGGTGCATGACCCCCCAAGGAGGCCTATCAGCAACATCTTTGGGGTGTGTTTTTGTGTTTTCTTTTGAATTTTTTTGGTTTTGTTGTTTCAAGCAGTGTACTGCTCCCCCTTCAGATGGTGTGATAGGCCTCCCTTGGGGGTCATGCCCACCCACCCCCCTCGGGTGAAACTCACCCCCCCCCACCCCCGGGAAGAATCACTGCTGTGGAAGCCCCACCTAACTCCTGGGCTGCACTCACCCTTGGGCCTCTAGCCTTCTACTGGTTGCCATTGACACATTTTCCTGCAAGATCCCAGCATTCGCACCATTCTCTCACTGTCCCGACACTGCCCTCCTGCAACTGCCCGACTCCCTTCCAACCCCAATCTGCAAAACACCATTATTTATCTGTAGCCACCACCACAATTCCAAAACACACACACACACACACGCACACACACACACACACACACACACTCACCCACGCGTAAGCTACTCCTTCCTCCCTATCTTAACGACTCTGGTGCCTTGTGGAAGTACCTTTTTCCCAGGACCTGAACGTTCTCAGCTCTTGCTCTTCTCGCTTTTCTGGATGTTATCCCTCCTCTCACACCCCTGGCACGATCCTTCCACAGAGCCCCTGTGGTCCTCTCAAGTGCTGGTGTGTTTTCCGCCAACCAGACTTTGGCCTTCGCCTATCCTGCTAGGGCTACTCTCCAGTGGGCTCTCTGGGTGGATTCCCTGGTCTTGCCCTCCTGCTCCTTAGTTGTCCTCATCATGCCCACCACTTGACACGGAATCAGCCCACAATGTGCATTAAAGGAGTTGAGGATTCCCGTGCATGGAGCTTGGCTCCCTTCACCCAACCCCATCCCAATCCATGTCCTCCTCTCCAACCCTGGCACACCAGAAACGCCTCCAGACTCGACCCCCGATCCCACCTCTCCCTGCCTCCATGCTCCACCCTCTGCTTGACCCTCAATGTCCCATCCTACTTCCCCTATGACTTGCTAGTCACATGAAGGATTAATTGGTCCTTCCATGACCTGTGCTGGTCTCTTCACTTACACTCCTCCTCCCCCCATTGCCCACTCTCTCATCCCCAAGAGGGGTCTGCTGACTCCAACTGCTGTCCCCTGTTCCTTACCTTTGGGGGTCCACCATTATGAGATGGTGGTGGCTTACCTGGCCTTCTCTGTAACCTCACCTCCTCTCGCCTAGCCCTGCGCTGACGGGGTTGTCCCCAGGCTTTTCCATGGGCCACTTCTCCACACCTGGTTGTCCTCTGACCTCACCCCAACGGGCAGGCATTGCTCTTTGGCCTTACCCACTCTGTGCCCTTCAGCCTGCGTGGGCTCCTGCCCGCCCTTGAGCCACCCATGGGAGGAAAGTACCTGCCTTCCCCTAGTCGCCACCCAGGTTTCGTTCTTTACCATTCTTTGGGTGCAGTTCATTCGTCCCCTGTCCTTTCTCACTCTTTTGTGCCCTTGGAATTTGGCCCCTCTCCTACATTCTCCCACACGCCGAATGTGCTCACCTCAAGTCCTACCTCTTGGGCCTGGGTTCATCATCTTTCTTGCTTTGCTTCTCTACTGCATAGGTAGCAAGAAAACTGTCCTTCCTCAGCCAGGTGACATTTCTGCAGTCACAGACGGTACCTCTTCTTGCCGATGCCCATGGTGCTCTGTGTGCTCGTTACCTCATTCCTCACCTTCTGCACACCCCACTGCCGTCTCCTTGGCCCTCATATGCTCTCCTGCATCTGCCCGCTTGCCTACGCCCTCTCCTCACAGCCTGTGAACCTGGACTGTGATTTCCTCCAGGGACACGTGAACCTCGGTACTGGTTACCTTTCCTGATTCCATTGGGACCCCTTTGTTGCACAGTCTTGGGGCACAGCCCTTGGGGAGCCTCTTCCTCTGATTCCCCTACCTCTTCCTTTTCAGTCCGGGTCAGTGGCTCCCACCGTTCACAGTGGGGCAATTTGGATTTAACGGGGGCGATTTCAAACGAGTTGATTAGAGTGAATTTCTTGCATTTCTGAAGCTTCTAGGAGCTTCATATACTAGTAGAGTAGAGAACGATCTTTTGTGACATATTCATCACTTAAGTTCTCTGTTATACGTTTCGTTTTTATTTTTTTGTTGTTGTTTTTTTCTCCTTTAAAGTATTACAAATACTAGTACATCTGTGTCCCTCTCCCCGCAACTGACCTTCCCCAAGCCTCCCCTACCCCCCGGCATCTGTTATATGTTTAAAAGTTTATTTGCTATTTTTTGATATCACTTCAATTGTTATTTTGGGGCAATTTCTGGGTTATTTCTTCCCCAGTATGTCAACTGTCTGTTGTTGTTTGCTTTTTCTCTTTCATGGATGCCATCTTGTTTGGAAGGTTGTTTAGACCAAGTTAGTGGCCTTTTAGGTGTCCTCCACATGAATCGGAGTTCACTTTTTGAATAATGGGAATTATATGCCACGGGCCGGGGAAGCATCAGGATTTTAGAGATGCTTAGGTGGGGCATGGGCAAAAACAGGTTGGGAGCCACTGCTCTGGGTCTTTGGCCTTCAGCCCTCCCTCTTGCCCCTGTGCCTGCTCAGCCATGCCTGACACCTTGGCGCTCGGTCTCGCTCTGCACAGAGCCCTGGGTCTTGCTGTCCGCCCCTCTCTTCTCCTTGCTCTGCCAGCCATCGTCTCTCTGCCAGATCATCTCCAGTCCCAGCTGGGCCTTGCTTCTGCTCTACAGCCCTTCAGGTGCTCTCTGATCACATCAGTCCACCCTAAATTTCCCCGTTGGTCGCTCCTGTCTCCCTCAGCCCTCCTCCTCAAGAGGCCTCAGTGCCAGGACCAAACCTTGGTGCTCTGCTCCCTACTCACTCCAGGTGAAGCCCAGGGTGCCACCCTCTATCCTTCCAGGTGATTTCTCGGCTACATCCCTTTGCTTGCTGTCTGCCTGGTCCAGGGTCCCTTAGCCCCATTCTGACATGCTTGAGTCTCATACCTTCACCTCCTCACCTGCTCATGCTTCGCCGCTCTGCCCAGCTCTCCACTCTGCCCCTTCCACCCAGTGATTCTCACCCGAGGGTGCATGACCCCCCAAGGAGGCCTATCAGCAACATCTTTGGGGTGTGTTTTTGTGTTTTCTTTTGAATTTTTTTGGTTTTGTTGTTTCAAGCAGTGTACTGCTCCCCCTTCAGATGGTGTGATAGGCCTCCCTTGGGGGTCATGCCCACCCACCCCCCTCGGGTGAAACTCACCCACCCCCACCCCCGGGAAGAATCACTGCTGTGGAAGCCCCACCTAACTCCTGGGCTGCACTCACCCTTGGGCCTCTAGCCTTCTACTGGTTGCCATTGACACATTTTCCTGCAAGATCCCAGCATTCGCACCATTCTCTCACTGTCCCGACACTGCCCTCCTGCAACTGCCCGACTCCCTTCCAACCCCAATCTGCAAAACACCATTATTTATCTGTAGCCACCACCACAATTCCAAAACACACACACACACACGCGCACACACACACACACACACACACTCACCCACGCGTAAGCTACTCCTTCCTCCCTATCTTAACGACTCTGGTGCCTTGTGGAAGTACCTTTTTCCCAGGACCTGGACGTTCTCAGCTCTTGCTCTTCTCCCTTTTCTGGATGTTATCCCTCCTCTCACACCCCTGGCATGATCCTTCCACAGAGCCCCTGTGGTCCTCTCAAGTGCTGGTGTGTTTTCCACCAACCAGACTTTGGCCTTCGCCTATCCTGCTAGGGCTACTCTCCAGTGGGCTCTCTGGGTGGATTCCCTGGTCTTGCCCTCCTGCTCCTTAGTTGTCCTCATCATGCCCACCACTTGACACGGAATCAGCCCACAATGTGCATTAAAGGAGTTGAGGATTCCCGTGCATGGAGCTTGGCTCCCTTCACCCAACCCCATCCCAATCCATGTCCTCCTCTCCAACCCTGGCACACCAGAAACGCTTCCAGACTCGACCCCCGATCCCACCTCTCCCTGCCTCCATGCTCCACCCTCTGCTTGACCCTCAATGTCCCATCCTACTTCCCCTATGACTTGCTAGTCAGATGAAGGATTAATTGGTCCTTCCATGACCTGTGCTGGTCTCTTCACTTACACTCCTCCTCCCCCCATTGCCCACTCTCTCATCCCCAAGAGGGGTCTGTTGACTCCAACTGTTGTCCCCTGTTCCTTACCTTTGGGGGTCCACCATTATGAGATGGTGGTGGCTTACCTGGCCTTCTCTGTAACCTCACCTCCTCTCGCCTAGCCCTGCGCTGACGGGGTTGTCCCCAGGCTTTTCCATGGGCCACTTCTCCACACCTGGTCGTCCTCTGACCTCACCCCAACGGGCAGGCATTGCTCTTTGGCCTTACCCACTCTGTGCCCTTCAGCCTGCGTGGGCTCCTGCCCGCCCTTGAGCCACCCATGGGAGGAAAGTACCTGCCTTCCCCTAGTCGCCACCCAGGTTTCGTTCTTTACCATTCTTTGGGTGCAGTTCATTCGTCCCCTGTCCTTTCTCACTCTTTTGTGCCCTTGGAATTTGGCCCCTCTCCTACACTCTCCCACACGCCGAATGTGCTCACCTCAAGTCCTACCTCTTGGGCCTGGGTTCATCATCTTTCTTGCTTTGCTTCTCTACTGCATAGGTAGCAAGAAAACTGTCCTTCCTCAGCCAGGTGACATTTCTGCAGTCACAGACGGTACCTCTTCTTGCCGATGCCCATGGTGCTCTGTGTGCTCGTTACCTCATTCCTCACCTTCTGCACACCCCACTGCCGTCTCCTTGGCCCTCATATGCTCTCCTGCATCTGCCCGCTTGCCTACGCCCTCTCCTCACAGCCTGTGAACCTGGACTGTGATTTCCTCCAGGGACACGCGAACCTCGGTACTGGTTACCTTTCCTGATTCCATTGGGACCCCTTTGTTGCACAGTCTTGGGGCACAGCCCTTGGGGAGCCTCTTCCTCTGATTCCCCTACCTCTTCCTTTTCAGTCTGGGTCAGTGGCTCCCGCCGTTCACAGTGGGGCAATTTGGATTTAACGGGGGCGATTTCAAACGAGTTGATAAGAGTGAATTTCTTGCATTTCTGAAGCTTCTAGGAGCTTCATATACTAGTAGAGTAGAGAACGATCTTTTGTGACATATTCATCACTTAAGTTCTCTGTTATACGTTTCGTTTTTATTTTTTTTGTTGTTTTTTTCTCCTTTAAAGTATTACAAATACTAGTACATCTGTGTCCCTCTCCCCCCAACTGACCTTCCCCAAGCCTCCCCTACCCCCCGGCATCTGTTATATGTTGAAAAGTTTATTTGCTATTTTTTGATATCACTTCAATTGTTATTTTGGGGCAATTTCTGGGTTATTTCTTCCCCAGTATGTCAACTGTCTGTTGTTGTTTGCTTTTTCTCTTTCATGGATGCCATCTTGTTTGGAAGGTTGTTTAGACCAAGTTAGTGGCCTTTTAGGTGTCCTCCACATGAATCGGAGTTCACTTTTTGAATAATGGGAATTATATGCCACGGGCCGGGGAAGCATCAGGATTTTAGAGATGCTTAGGTGGGGCATGGGCAAAAACAGGTTGGGAGCCACTGCTCTGGGTCTTTGGCCTTCAGCCCTCCCTCTTGCCCCTGTGCCTGCTCAGCCATGCCTGACACCTTGGCGCTCGGTCTCGCTCTGCACAGAGCCCTGGGTCTTGCTGTCCGCCCCTCTCTTCTCCTTGCTCTGCCAGCCATCGTCTCTCTGCCAGATCATCTCCAGTCCCAGCTGGGCCTTGCTTCTGCTCTACAGCCCTTCAGGTGCTCTCTGATCACATCAGTCCACCCTAAATTTCCCCGTTGGTCGCTCCTGTCTCCCTCAGCCCTCCTCCTCAAGAGGCCTCAGTGCCAGGACCAAACCTTGGTGCTCTGCTCCCTACTCACTCCAGGTGAAGCCTAGGGTGCCACCCTCTATCCTTCCAGGTGATTTCTCGGCTACATCCCTTTGCTTGCTGTCTGCCTGCTCCAGGGTCCCTTAGCCCCATTCTGACATGCTTGAGTCTCATACCTCCACCTCCTCACCTGCTCATGCTTCGCCGCTCTGCCCAGCTCTCCACTCTGCCCCTTCCACCCAGTGATTCTCACCCGAGGGTGCATGACCCCCCAAGGAGGCCTATCAGCAACATCTTTGGGGTGTGTTTTTGTGTTTTCTTTTGAATTTTTTTGGTTTTGTTGTTTCAAGCAGTGTACTGCTCCCCCTTCAGATGGTGTGATAGGCCTCCCTTGGGGGTCATGCCCACCCACCCCCCTCGGGTGAAACTCACCCCCCCCCACCCCCGGGAAGAATCACTGCTGTGGAAGCCCCACCTAACTCCTGGGCTGCACTCACCCTTGGGCCTCTAGCCTTCTACTGGTTGCCATTGACACATTTTCCTGCAAGATCCCAGCATTCGCACCATTCTCTCACTGTCCCGACACTGCCCTCCTGCAACTGCCCGACTCCCTTCCAACCCCAATCTGCAAAACACCATTATTTATCTGTAGCCACCACCACAATTCCAAAACACACACACACACACACGCACACACACACACACACACACACACACACACTCACCCACGGGTAAGCTACTCCTTCCTCCCTATCTTAACGACTCTGGTGCCTTGTGGAAGTACCTTTGTCCCAGGACCTGGACGTTCTCAGCTCTTGCTCTTCTCCCTTTTCTGGATGTTATCCCTCCTCTTACACCCCTGGCATGATCCTTCCACAGAGTCCCTGTGGTCCTCTCAAGTGCTGGTGTGTTTTCCGCCAACCAGACTTTGGCCTTCGCCTATCCTGCTAGGGCTACTCTCCAGTGGGCTCTCTGGGTGGATTCCCTGGTCTTGCCCTCCTGCTCCTTAGTTGTCCTCATCATGCCCACCACTTGACACGGAATCAGCCCACAATGTGCATTAAAGAAGTTGAGGATTCCCGTGCATGGAGCTTGGCTCCCTTCACCCAACCCCATCCCAATCCATGTCCTCCTCTCCAACCCTCGCACACCAGAAACGCTTCCAGAATCGACCCCCGATCCCACCTCTCCCTGCCTCCATGCTCCACCCTCTGCTTGACCCTCAATGTCCCATCCTACTTCCCCTATGACTTGCTAGTCAGATGAAGGATTAATTGGTCCTTCCATGACCTGTGCTGGTCTCTTCACTTACACTCCTCCTCCCCCCATTGCCCGCTCTCTCATCCCCAAGAGGGGTCTGCTGACTCCAACTGCTGTCCCCTGTTCCTTACCTTTGGGGGTCCAGCATTATGAGATGGTGGTGGCTTACCTGGCCTTCTCTGTAACCTCACCTCCTCTCGCCTAGCCCTGCGCTGACGGGGTTGTCCCCAGGCTTTTCCATGGGCCACTTCTCCACACCTGGTTGTCCTCTGACCTCACCCCAACGGGCAGGCATTGCTCTTTGGCCTTACCCACTCTGTGCCCTTCAGCCTGCGTGGGCTCCTGCCCGCCCTTGAGCCACCCATGGGAGGAAAGTACCTGCCTTCCCCTAGTCGCCACCCAGGTTTCGTTCTTTACCATTCTTTGGGTGCAGTTCATTCGTCCCCTGTCCTTTCTCACTCTTTTGTGCCCTTGGAATTTGGCCCCTCTCCTACATTCTCCCACACGCCGAATGTGCTCACCTCAAGTCCTACCTCTTGGGCCTGGGTTCATCATCTTTCTTGCTTTGCTTCTCTACTGCATAGGTAGCAAGAAAACTGTCCTTCCTCAGCCAGGTGACATTTCTGCAGTCACAGACGGTACCTCTTCTTGCTGATGCCCATGGTGCTCTGTGTGCTCGTTACCTCATTCCTCACCTTCTGCACACCCCACTGCCGTCTCCTTGGCCCTCATATGCTCTCCTGCATCTGCCCGCTTGCCTACGCCCTCTCCTCACAGCCTGTGAACCTGGACTGTGATTTCCTCCAGGGACACGTGAACCTCGGTACTGGTTACCTTTCCTGATTCCATTGGGACCCCTTTGTTGCACAGTCTTGGGGCACAGCCCTTGGGGAGCCTCTTCCTCTGATTCCCCTACCTCTTCCTTTTCAGTCCGGGTCAGTGGCTCCCACCGTTCACAGTGGGGCAATTTGGATTTAACGGGGGCGATTTCAAACGAGTTGATAAGAGTGAATTTCTTGCATTTCTGAAGCTTCTAGGAGCTTCATATACTAGTAGAGTAGAGAACGATCTTTTGTGACATATTCATCACTTAAGTTCTCTGTTATACGTTTCGTTTTTATTTTTTTTGTTGTTTTTTTCTCCTTTAAAGTATTACAAATACTAGTACATCTGTGTCCCTCTCCCCCCAACTGACCTTCCCCAAGCCTCCCCTACCCCCCGGCATCTGTTATATGTTTAAAAGTTTATTTGCTATTTTTTGATATCACTTCAATTGTTATTTTGGGGCAATTTCTGGGTTATTTCTTCCCCAGTATGTCAACTGTCTGTTGTTGTTTGCTTTTTCTCTTTCATGGATGCCATCTTGTTTGGAAGGTTGTTTAGACCAAGTTAGTGGCCTTTTAGGTGTCCTCCACATGAATCGGAGTTCACTTTTTGAATAATGGGAATTATATGCCACGGGCCGGGGAAGCATCAGGATTTTAGAGATGCTTAGGTGGGGCATGGGCAAAAACAGGTTGGGAGCCACTGCTCTGGGTCTTTGGCCTTCAGCCCTCCCTCTTGCCCCTGTGCCTGCTCAGCCATGCCTGACACCTTGGCGCTCGGTCTCGCTCTGCACAGAGCCCTGGGTCTTGCTGTCCGCCCCTCTCTTCTCCTTGCTCTGCCAGCCATCGTCTCTCTGCCAGATCATCTCCAGTCCCAGCTGGGCCTTGCTTCTGCTCTACAGCCCTTCAGGTGCTCTCTGATCACATCAGTCCACCCTAAATTTCCCCATTGGTCGCTCCTGTCTCCCTCAGCCCTCCTCCTCAAGAGGCCTCAGTGCCAGGACCAAACCTTGGTGCTCTGCTCCCTACTCACTCCAGGTGAAGCCCAGGGTGCCACCCTCTATCCTTCCAGGTGATTTCTCGGCTACATCCCTTTGCTTGCTGTCTGCCTGGTCCAGGGTCCCTTAGCCCCATTCTGACATGCTTGAGTCTCATACCTTCACCTCCTCACCTGCTCATGCTTCGCCGCTCTGCCCAGCTCTCCACTCTGCCCCTTCCACCCAGTGATTCTCACCCGAGGGTGCATGACCCCCCAAGGAGACCTATCAGCAACATCTTTGGGGTGTGTTTTTGTGTTTTCTTTTGAATTTTTTTGGTTTTGTTGTTTCAAGCAGTGTACTGCTCCCCCTTCAGATGGTGTGATAGGCCTCCCTTGGGGGTCATGCCCACCCACCCCCCTCGGGTGAAACTCACCCCCCCCCCCACCCCCGGGAAGAATCACTGCTGTGGAAGCCCCACCTAACTCCTGGGCTGCACTCACCCTTGGGCCTCTAGCCTTCTACTGGTTGCCATTGACACATTTTCCTGCAAGATCCCAGCATTCGCACCATTCTCTCACTGTCCCGACACTGCCCTCCTGCAACTGCCCGACTCCCTTCCAACCCCAATCTGCAAAACACCATTATTTATCTGTAGCCACCACCACAATTCCAAAACACACACACACACACGCGCACACACACACACACACACACTCACCCACACGTAAGCTACTCCTTCCTCCCTATCTTAACGACTCTGGTGCCTTGTGGAAGTACCTTTTTCCCAGGACCTGGACGTTCTCAGCTCTTGCTCTTCTCCCTTTTCTGGATGTTATCCCTCCTCTCACACCCCTGGCACGATCCTTCCACAGAGCCCCTGTGGTCCTCTCAAGTGCTGGTGTGTTTTCCACCAACCAGACTTTGGCCTTCGCCTATCCTGCTAGGGCTACTCTCCAGTGGGCTCTCTGGGTGGATTCCCTGGTCTTGCCCTCCTGCTCCTTAGTTGTCCTCATCATGCCCACCACTTGACACGGAATCAGCCCACAATGTGCATTAAAGGAGTTGAGGATTCCCGTGCATGGAGCTTGGCTCCCTTCACCCAACCCCATCCCAATCCATGTCCTCCTCTCCATCCCTGGCACACCAGAAACGCTTCCAGACTCGACCCCCGATCCCACCTCTCCCTGCCTCCATGCTCCACCCTCTGCTTGACCCTCAATGTCCCATCCTACTTCCCCTATGACTTGCTAGTCAGATGAAGGATTAATTGGTCCTTCCATGACCTGTGCTGGTCTCTTCACTTACACTCCTCCTCCCCCCATTGCCCACTCTCTCATCCCCAAGAGGGGTCTGCTGACTCCAACTGCTGTCCCCTGTTCCTTACCTTTGGGGGTCCACCATTATGAGATGGTGGTGGCTTACCTGGCCTTCTCTGTAACCTCACCTCCTCTCGCCTAGCCCTGCGCTGACAGGGTTGTCCCCAGGCTTTTCCATGGCCCACTTCTCCACACCTGGTCGTCCTCTGACCTCACCCCAACGGGCAGGCATTGCTCTTTGGCCTTACCCACTCTGTGCCCTTCAGCCTGCTTGGGCTCCTGCCCGCCCTTGAGCCACCCATGGGAGGAAAGTACCTGCCTTCCCCTAGTCGCCACCCAGGTTTCGTTCTTTACCATTCTTTGGGTGCAGTTCATTCGTCCCCTGTCCTTTCTCACTCTTTTGTGCCCTTGGAATTTGGCCCCTCTCCTACACTCTCCCACACGCCGAATGTACTCACCTCAAGTCCTACCTCTTGGGCCTGGGTTCATCATCTTTCTTGCTTTGCTTCTCTACTGCATAGGTAGCAAGAAAACTGTCCTTCCTCAGCCAGGTGACATTTCTGCAGTCACAGACGGTACCTCTTCTTGCTGATGCCCATGATGCTCTGTGTGCTCGTTACCTCATTCCTCACCTTCTGCACACCCCACTGCCGTCTCCTTGGCCCTCATATGCTCTCCTGCATCTGCCCGCTTGCCTACGCCCTCTCCTCACAGCCTGTGAACCTGGACTGTGATTTCCTCCAGGGACACGTGAACCTCGGTACTGGTTACCTTTCCTGATTCCATTGGGACCCCTTTGTTGCACAGTCTTGGGGCACAGCCCTTGGGGAGCCTCTTCCTCTGATTCCCCTACCTCTTCCTTTTCAGTCCGGGTCAGTGGCTCCCACCGTTCACAGTGGGGCAATTTGGATTTAACGGGGGCGATTTCAAACGAGTTGATTAGAGTGAATTTCTTGCATTTCTGAAGCTTCTAGGAGCTTCATATACTAGTAGAGTAGAGAACGATCTTTTGTGACATATTCATCACTTAAGTTCTCTGTTATACGTTTCGTTTTTATTTTTTTTGTTGTTTTTT
Organism: Myotis nattereri; assembly: GCF_964212035.1. Lineage (NCBI taxonomy): Eukaryota > Metazoa > Chordata > Mammalia > Chiroptera > Vespertilionidae > Myotis > Myotis nattereri. The sequence continues at coordinate 22,325,962 of NC_138086.1, read as the reverse complement.
TCTCCTTTAAAGTATTACAAATACTAGTACATCTGTGTCCCTCTCCCCCCAACTGACCTTCCCCAAGCCTCCCCTACCCCCCGGCATCTGTTATATGTTTAAAAGTTTATTTGCTATTTTTTGATATCACTTCAATTGTTATTTTGGGGCAATTTCTGGGTTATTTCTTCCCCAGTATGTCAACTGTCTGTTGTTGTTTGCTTTTTCTCTTTCATGGATGCCATCTTGTTTGGAAGGTTGTTTAGACCAAGTTAGTGGCCTTTTAGGTGTCCTCCACATGAATCGGAGTTCACTTTTTGAATAATGGGAATTATATGCCACGGGCCGGGGAAGCATCAGGATTTTAGAGATGCTTAGGTGGGGCATGGGCAAAAACAGGTTGGGAGCCACTGCTCTGGGTCTTTGGCCTTCAGCCCTCCCTCTTGCCCCTGTGCCTGCTCAGCCATGCCTGACACCTTGGCGCTCGGTCTCGCTCTGCACAGAGCCCTGGGTCTTGCTGTCCGCCCCTCTCTTCTCCTTGCTCTGCCAGCCATCGTCTCTCTGCCAGATCATCTCCAGTCCCAGCTGGGCCTTGCTTCTGCTCTACAGCCCTTCAGGTGCTCTCTGATCACATCAGTCCACCCTAAATTTCCCCGTTGGTCGCTCCTGTCTCCCTCAGCCCTCCTCCTCAAGAGGCCTCAGTGCCAGGACCAAACCTTGGTGCTCTGCTCCCTACTCACTCCAGGTGAAGCCTAGGGTGCCACCCTCTATCCTTCCAGGTGATTTCTCGGCTACATCCCTTTGCTTGCTGTCTGCCTGCTCCAGGGTCCCTTAGCCCCATTCTGACATGCTTGAGTCTCATACCTCCACCTCCTCACCTGCTCATGCTTCGCCGCTCTGCCCAGCTCTCCACTCTGCCCCTTCCACCCAGTGATTCTCACCCGAGGGTGCATGACCCCCCAAGGAGGCCTATCAGCAACATCTTTGGGGTGTGTTTTTGTGTTTTCTTTTGAATTTTTTTGGTTTTGTTGTTTCAAGCAGTGTACTGCTCCCCCTTCAGATGGTGTGATAGGCCTCCCTTGGGGGTCATGCCCACCCACCCCCCTCGGGTGAAACTCACCCCCCCCCACCCCCGGGAAGAATCACTGCTGTGGAAGCCCCACCTAACTCCTGGGCTGCACTCACCCTTGGGCCTCTAGCCTTCTACTGGTTGCCATTGACACATTTTCCTGCAAGATCCCAGCATTCGCACCATTCTCTCACTGTCCCGACACTGCCCTCCTGCAACTGCCCGACTCCCTTCCAACCCCAATCTGCAAAACACCATTATTTATCTGTAGCCACCACCACAATTCCAAAACACACACACACACACACGCACACACACACACACACACACACACTCACCCACGCGTAAGCTACTCCTTCCTCCCTATCTTAACGACTCTGGTGCCTTGTGGAAGTACCTTTTTCCCAGGACCTGAACGTTCTCAGCTCTTGCTCTTCTCGCTTTTCTGGATGTTATCCCTCCTCTCACACCCCTGGCACGATCCTTCCACAGAGCCCCTGTGGTCCTCTCAAGTGCTGGTGTGTTTTCCGCCAACCAGACTTTGGCCTTCGCCTATCCTGCTAGGGCTACTCTCCAGTGGGCTCTCTGGGTGGATTCCCTGGTCTTGCCCTCCTGCTCCTTAGTTGTCCTCATCATGCCCACCACTTGACACGGAATCAGCCCACAATGTGCATTAAAGGAGTTGAGGATTCCCGTGCATGGAGCTTGGCTCCCTTCACCCAACCCCATCCCAATCCATGTCCTCCTCTCCAACCCTGGCACACCAGAAACGCCTCCAGACTCGACCCCCGATCCCACCTCTCCCTGCCTCCATGCTCCACCCTCTGCTTGACCCTCAATGTCCCATCCTACTTCCCCTATGACTTGCTAGTCACATGAAGGATTAATTGGTCCTTCCATGACCTGTGCTGGTCTCTTCACTTACACTCCTCCTCCCCCCATTGCCCACTCTCTCATCCCCAAGAGGGGTCTGCTGACTCCAACTGCTGTCCCCTGTTCCTTACCTTTGGGGGTCCACCATTATGAGATGGTGGTGGCTTACCTGGCCTTCTCTGTAACCTCACCTCCTCTCGCCTAGCCCTGCGCTGACGGGGTTGTCCCCAGGCTTTTCCATGGGCCACTTCTCCACACCTGGTTGTCCTCTGACCTCACCCCAACGGGCAGGCATTGCTCTTTGGCCTTACCCACTCTGTGCCCTTCAGCCTGCGTGGGCTCCTGCCCGCCCTTGAGCCACCCATGGGAGGAAAGTACCTGCCTTCCCCTAGTCGCCACCCAGGTTTCGTTCTTTACCATTCTTTGGGTGCAGTTCATTCGTCCCCTGTCCTTTCTCACTCTTTTGTGCCCTTGGAATTTGGCCCCTCTCCTACATTCTCCCACACGCCGAATGTGCTCACCTCAAGTCCTACCTCTTGGGCCTGGGTTCATCATCTTTCTTGCTTTGCTTCTCTACTGCATAGGTAGCAAGAAAACTGTCCTTCCTCAGCCAGGTGACATTTCTGCAGTCACAGACGGTACCTCTTCTTGCCGATGCCCATGGTGCTCTGTGTGCTCGTTACCTCATTCCTCACCTTCTGCACACCCCACTGCCGTCTCCTTGGCCCTCATATGCTCTCCTGCATCTGCCCGCTTGCCTACGCCCTCTCCTCACAGCCTGTGAACCTGGACTGTGATTTCCTCCAGGGACACGTGAACCTCGGTACTGGTTACCTTTCCTGATTCCATTGGGACCCCTTTGTTGCACAGTCTTGGGGCACAGCCCTTGGGGAGCCTCTTCCTCTGATTCCCCTACCTCTTCCTTTTCAGTCCGGGTCAGTGGCTCCCACCGTTCACAGTGGGGCAATTTGGATTTAACGGGGGCGATTTCAAACGAGTTGATTAGAGTGAATTTCTTGCATTTCTGAAGCTTCTAGGAGCTTCATATACTAGTAGAGTAGAGAACGATCTTTTGTGACATATTCATCACTTAAGTTCTCTGTTATACGTTTCGTTTTTATTTTTTTGTTGTTGTTTTTTTCTCCTTTAAAGTATTACAAATACTAGTACATCTGTGTCCCTCTCCCCGCAACTGACCTTCCCCAAGCCTCCCCTACCCCCCGGCATCTGTTATATGTTTAAAAGTTTATTTGCTATTTTTTGATATCACTTCAATTGTTATTTTGGGGCAATTTCTGGGTTATTTCTTCCCCAGTATGTCAACTGTCTGTTGTTGTTTGCTTTTTCTCTTTCATGGATGCCATCTTGTTTGGAAGGTTGTTTAGACCAAGTTAGTGGCCTTTTAGGTGTCCTCCACATGAATCGGAGTTCACTTTTTGAATAATGGGAATTATATGCCACGGGCCGGGGAAGCATCAGGATTTTAGAGATGCTTAGGTGGGGCATGGGCAAAAACAGGTTGGGAGCCACTGCTCTGGGTCTTTGGCCTTCAGCCCTCCCTCTTGCCCCTGTGCCTGCTCAGCCATGCCTGACACCTTGGCGCTCGGTCTCGCTCTGCACAGAGCCCTGGGTCTTGCTGTCCGCCCCTCTCTTCTCCTTGCTCTGCCAGCCATCGTCTCTCTGCCAGATCATCTCCAGTCCCAGCTGGGCCTTGCTTCTGCTCTACAGCCCTTCAGGTGCTCTCTGATCACATCAGTCCACCCTAAATTTCCCCGTTGGTCGCTCCTGTCTCCCTCAGCCCTCCTCCTCAAGAGGCCTCAGTGCCAGGACCAAACCTTGGTGCTCTGCTCCCTACTCACTCCAGGTGAAGCCCAGGGTGCCACCCTCTATCCTTCCAGGTGATTTCTCGGCTACATCCCTTTGCTTGCTGTCTGCCTGGTCCAGGGTCCCTTAGCCCCATTCTGACATGCTTGAGTCTCATACCTTCACCTCCTCACCTGCTCATGCTTCGCCGCTCTGCCCAGCTCTCCACTCTGCCCCTTCCACCCAGTGATTCTCACCCGAGGGTGCATGACCCCCCAAGGAGGCCTATCAGCAACATCTTTGGGGTGTGTTTTTGTGTTTTCTTTTGAATTTTTTTGGTTTTGTTGTTTCAAGCAGTGTACTGCTCCCCCTTCAGATGGTGTGATAGGCCTCCCTTGGGGGTCATGCCCACCCACCCCCCTCGGGTGAAACTCACCCACCCCCACCCCCGGGAAGAATCACTGCTGTGGAAGCCCCACCTAACTCCTGGGCTGCACTCACCCTTGGGCCTCTAGCCTTCTACTGGTTGCCATTGACACATTTTCCTGCAAGATCCCAGCATTCGCACCATTCTCTCACTGTCCCGACACTGCCCTCCTGCAACTGCCCGACTCCCTTCCAACCCCAATCTGCAAAACACCATTATTTATCTGTAGCCACCACCACAATTCCAAAACACACACACACACACGCGCACACACACACACACACACACACTCACCCACGCGTAAGCTACTCCTTCCTCCCTATCTTAACGACTCTGGTGCCTTGTGGAAGTACCTTTTTCCCAGGACCTGGACGTTCTCAGCTCTTGCTCTTCTCCCTTTTCTGGATGTTATCCCTCCTCTCACACCCCTGGCATGATCCTTCCACAGAGCCCCTGTGGTCCTCTCAAGTGCTGGTGTGTTTTCCACCAACCAGACTTTGGCCTTCGCCTATCCTGCTAGGGCTACTCTCCAGTGGGCTCTCTGGGTGGATTCCCTGGTCTTGCCCTCCTGCTCCTTAGTTGTCCTCATCATGCCCACCACTTGACACGGAATCAGCCCACAATGTGCATTAAAGGAGTTGAGGATTCCCGTGCATGGAGCTTGGCTCCCTTCACCCAACCCCATCCCAATCCATGTCCTCCTCTCCAACCCTGGCACACCAGAAACGCTTCCAGACTCGACCCCCGATCCCACCTCTCCCTGCCTCCATGCTCCACCCTCTGCTTGACCCTCAATGTCCCATCCTACTTCCCCTATGACTTGCTAGTCAGATGAAGGATTAATTGGTCCTTCCATGACCTGTGCTGGTCTCTTCACTTACACTCCTCCTCCCCCCATTGCCCACTCTCTCATCCCCAAGTGGGGTCTGTTGACTCCAACTGTTGTCCCCTGTTCCTTACCTTTGGGGGTCCACCATTATGAGATGGTGGTGGCTTACCTGGCCTTCTCTGTAACCTCACCTCCTCTCGCCTAGCCCTGCGCTGACGGGGTTGTCCCCAGGCTTTTCCATGGGCCACTTCTCCACACCTGGTCGTCCTCTGACCTCACCCCAACGGGCAGGCATTGCTCTTTGGCCTTACCCACTCTGTGCCCTTCAGCCTGCGTGGGCTCCTGCCCGCCCTTGAGCCACCCATGGGAGGAAAGTACCTGCCTTCCCCTAGTCGCCACCCAGGTTTCGTTCTTTACCATTCTTTGGGTGCAGTTCATTCGTCCCCTGTCCTTTCTCACTCTTTTGTGCCCTTGGAATTTGGCCCCTCTCCTACACTCTCCCACACGCCGAATGTGCTCACCTCAAGTCCTACCTCTTGGGCCTGGGTTCATCATCTTTCTTGCTTTGCTTCTCTACTGCATAGGTAGCAAGAAAACTGTCCTTCCTCAGCCAGGTGACATTTCTGCAGTCACAGACGGTACCTCTTCTTGCCGATGCCCATGGTGCTCTGTGTGCTCGTTACCTCATTCCTCACCTTCTGCACACCCCACTGCCGTCTCCTTGGCCCTCATATGCTCTCCTGCATCTGCCCGCTTGCCTACGCCCTCTCCTCACAGCCTGTGAACCTGGACTGTGATTTCCTCCAGGGACACGCGAACCTCGGTACTGGTTACCTTTCCTGATTCCATTGGGACCCCTTTGTTGCACAGTCTTGGGGCACAGCCCTTGGGGAGCCTCTTCCTCTGATTCCCCTACCTCTTCCTTTTCAGTCTGGGTCAGTGGCTCCCGCCGTTCACAGTGGGGCAATTTGGATTTAACGGGGGCGATTTCAAACGAGTTGATAAGAGTGAATTTCTTGCATTTCTGAAGCTTCTAGGAGCTTCATATACTAGTAGAGTAGAGAACGATCTTTTGTGACATATTCATCACTTAAGTTCTCTGTTATACGTTTCGTTTTTATTTTTTTTGTTGTTTTTTTCTCCTTTAAAGTATTACAAATACTAGTACATCTGTGTCCCTCTCCCCCCAACTGACCTTCCCCAAGCCTCCCCTACCCCCCGGCATCTGTTATATGTTGAAAAGTTTATTTGCTATTTTTTGATATCACTTCAATTGTTATTTTGGGGCAATTTCTGGGTTATTTCTTCCCCAGTATGTCAACTGTCTGTTGTTGTTTGCTTTTTCTCTTTCATGGATGCCATCTTGTTTGGAAGGTTGTTTAGACCAAGTTAGTGGCCTTTTAGGTGTCCTCCACATGAATCGGAGTTCACTTTTTGAATAATGGGAATTATATGCCACGGGCCGGGGAAGCATCAGGATTTTAGAGATGCTTAGGTGGGGCATGGGCAAAAACAGGTTGGGAGCCACTGCTCTGGGTCTTTGGCCTTCAGCCCTCCCTCTTGCCCCTGTGCCTGCTCAGCCATGCCTGACACCTTGGCGCTCGGTCTCGCTCTGCACAGAGCCCTGGGTCTTGCTGTCCGCCCCTCTCTTCTCCTTGCTCTGCCAGCCATCGTCTCTCTGCCAGATCATCTCCAGTCCCAGCTGGGCCTTGCTTCTGCTCTACAGCCCTTCAGGTGCTCTCTGATCACATCAGTCCACCCTAAATTTCCCCGTTGGTCGCTCCTGTCTCCCTCAGCCCTCCTCCTCAAGAGGCCTCAGTGCCAGGACCAAACCTTGGTGCTCTGCTCCCTACTCACTCCAGGTGAAGCCTAGGGTGCCACCCTCTATCCTTCCAGGTGATTTCTCGGCTACATCCCTTTGCTTGCTGTCTGCCTGCTCCAGGGTCCCTTAGCCCCATTCTGACATGCTTGAGTCTCATACCTCCACCTCCTCACCTGCTCATGCTTCGCCGCTCTGCCCAGCTCTCCACTCTGCCCCTTCCACCCAGTGATTCTCACCCGAGGGTGCATGACCCCCCAAGGAGGCCTATCAGCAACATCTTTGGGGTGTGTTTTTGTGTTTTCTTTTGAATTTTTTTGGTTTTGTTGTTTCAAGCAGTGTACTGCTCCCCCTTCAGATGGTGTGATAGGCCTCCCTTGGGGGTCATGCCCACCCACCCCCCTCGGGTGAAACTCACCCCCCCCCACCCCCGGGAAGAATCACTGCTGTGGAAGCCCCACCTAACTCCTGGGCTGCACTCACCCTTGGGCCTCTAGCCTTCTACTGGTTGCCATTGACACATTTTCCTGCAAGATCCCAGCATTCGCACCATTCTCTCACTGTCCCGACACTGCCCTCCTGCAACTGCCCGACTCCCTTCCAACCCCAATCTGCAAAACACCATTATTTATCTGTAGCCACCACCACAATTCCAAAACACACACACACACACACGCACACACACACACACACACACACACACACTCACCCACGGGTAAGCTACTCCTTCCTCCCTATCTTAACGACTCTGGTGCCTTGTGGAAGTACCTTTGTCCCAGGACCTGGACGTTCTCAGCTCTTGCTCTTCTCCCTTTTCTGGATGTTATCCCTCCTCTTACACCCCTGGCATGATCCTTCCACAGAGTCCCTGTGGTCCTCTCAAGTGCTGGTGTGTTTTCCGCCAACCAGACTTTGGCCTTCGCCTATCCTGCTAGGGCTACTCTCCAGTGGGCTCTCTGGGTGGATTCCCTGGTCTTGCCCTCCTGCTCCTTAGTTGTCCTCATCATGCCCACCACTTGACACGGAATCAGCCCACAATGTGCATTAAAGAAGTTGAGGATTCCCGTGCATGGAGCTTGGCTCCCTTCACCCAACCCCATCCCAATCCATGTCCTCCTCTCCAACCCTCGCACACCAGAAACGCTTCCAGAATCGACCCCCGATCCCACCTCTCCCTGCCTCCATGCTCCACCCTCTGCTTGACCCTCAATGTCCCATCCTACTTCCCCTATGACTTGCTAGTCAGATGAAGGATTAATTGGTCCTTCCATGACCTGTGCTGGTCTCTTCACTTACACTCCTCCTCCCCCCATTGCCCGCTCTCTCATCCCCAAGAGGGGTCTGCTGACTCCAACTGCTGTCCCCTGTTCCTTACCTTTGGGGGTCCAGCATTATGAGATGGTGGTGGCTTACCTGGCCTTCTCTGTAACCTCACCTCCTCTCGCCTAGCCCTGCGCTGACGGGGTTGTCCCCAGGCTTTTCCATGGGCCACTTCTCCACACCTGGTTGTCCTCTGACCTCACCCCAACGGGCAGGCATTGCTCTTTGGCCTTACCCACTCTGTGCCCTTCAGCCTGCGTGGGCTCCTGCCCGCCCTTGAGCCACCCATGGGAGGAAAGTACCTGCCTTCCCCTAGTCGCCACCCAGGTTTCGTTCTTTACCATTCTTTGGGTGCAGTTCATTCGTCCCCTGTCCTTTCTCACTCTTTTGTGCCCTTGGAATTTGGCCCCTCTCCTACATTCTCCCACACGCCGAATGTGCTCACCTCAAGTCCTACCTCTTGGGCCTGGGTTCATCATCTTTCTTGCTTTGCTTCTCTACTGCATAGGTAGCAAGAAAACTGTCCTTCCTCAGCCAGGTGACATTTCTGCAGTCACAGACGGTACCTCTTCTTGCTGATGCCCATGGTGCTCTGTGTGCTCGTTACCTCATTCCTCACCTTCTGCACACCCCACTGCCGTCTCCTTGGCCCTCATATGCTCTCCTGCATCTGCCCGCTTGCCTACGCCCTCTCCTCACAGCCTGTGAACCTGGACTGTGATTTCCTCCAGGGACACGTGAACCTCGGTACTGGTTACCTTTCCTGATTCCATTGGGACCCCTTTGTTGCACAGTCTTGGGGCACAGCCCTTGGGGAGCCTCTTCCTCTGATTCCCCTACCTCTTCCTTTTCAGTCCGGGTCAGTGGCTCCCACCGTTCACAGTGGGGCAATTTGGATTTAACGGGGGCGATTTCAAACGAGTTGATAAGAGTGAATTTCTTGCATTTCTGAAGCTTCTAGGAGCTTCATATACTAGTAGAGTAGAGAACGATCTTTTGTGACATATTCATCACTTAAGTTCTCTGTTATACGTTTCGTTTTTATTTTTTTTGTTGTTTTTTTCTCCTTTAAAGTATTACAAATACTAGTACATCTGTGTCCCTCTCCCCCCAACTGACCTTCCCCAAGCCTCCCCTACCCCCCGGCATCTGTTATATGTTTAAAAGTTTATTTGCTATTTTTTGATATCACTTCAATTGTTATTTTGGGGCAATTTCTGGGTTATTTCTTCCCCAGTATGTCAACTGTCTGTTGTTGTTTGCTTTTTCTCTTTCATGGATGCCATCTTGTTTGGAAGGTTGTTTAGACCAAGTTAGTGGCCTTTTAGGTGTCCTCCACATGAATCGGAGTTCACTTTTTGAATAATGGGAATTATATGCCACGGGCCGGGGAAGCATCAGGATTTTAGAGATGCTTAGGTGGGGCATGGGCAAAAACAGGTTGGGAGCCACTGCTCTGGGTCTTTGGCCTTCAGCCCTCCCTCTTGCCCCTGTGCCTGCTCAGCCATGCCTGACACCTTGGCGCTCGGTCTCGCTCTGCACAGAGCCCTGGGTCTTGCTGTCCGCCCCTCTCTTCTCCTTGCTCTGCCAGCCATCGTCTCTCTGCCAGATCATCTCCAGTCCCAGCTGGGCCTTGCTTCTGCTCTACAGCCCTTCAGGTGCTCTCTGATCACATCAGTCCACCCTAAATTTCCCCATTGGTCGCTCCTGTCTCCCTCAGCCCTCCTCCTCAAGAGGCCTCAGTGCCAGGACCAAACCTTGGTGCTCTGCTCCCTACTCACTCCAGGTGAAGCCCAGGGTGCCACCCTCTATCCTTCCAGGTGATTTCTCGGCTACATCCCTTTGCTTGCTGTCTGCCTGGTCCAGGGTCCCTTAGCCCCATTCTGACATGCTTGAGTCTCATACCTTCACCTCCTCACCTGCTCATGCTTCGCCGCTCTGCCCAGCTCTCCACTCTGCCCCTTCCACCCAGTGATTCTCACCCGAGGGTGCATGACCCCCCAAGGAGACCTATCAGCAACATCTTTGGGGTGTGTTTTTGTGTTTTCTTTTGAATTTTTTTGGTTTTGTTGTTTCAAGCAGTGTACTGCTCCCCCTTCAGATGGTGTGATAGGCCTCCCTTGGGGGTCATGCCCACCCACCCCCCTCGGGTGAAACTCACCCCCCCCCCACCCCCGGGAAGAATCACTGCTGTGGAAGCCCCACCTAACTCCTGGGCTGCACTCACCCTTGGGCCTCTAGCCTTCTACTGGTTGCCATTGACACATTTTCCTGCAAGATCCCAGCATTCGCACCATTCTCTCACTGTCCCGACACTGCCCTCCTGCAACTGCCCGACTCCCTTCCAACCCCAATCTGCAAAACACCATTATTTATCTGTAGCCACCACCACAATTCCAAAACACACACACACACACGCGCACACACACACACACACACACTCACCCACACGTAAGCTACTCCTTCCTCCCTATCTTAACGACTCTGGTGCCTTGTGGAAGTACCTTTTTCCCAGGACCTGGACGTTCTCAGCTCTTGCTCTTCTCCCTTTTCTGGATGTTATCCCTCCTCTCACACCCCTGGCACGATCCTTCCACAGAGCCCCTGTGGTCCTCTCAAGTGCTGGTGTGTTTTCCACCAACCAGACTTTGGCCTTCGCCTATCCTGCTAGGGCTACTCTCCAGTGGGCTCTCTGGGTGGATTCCCTGGTCTTGCCCTCCTGCTCCTTAGTTGTCCTCATCATGCCCACCACTTGACACGGAATCAGCCCACAATGTGCATTAAAGGAGTTGAGGATTCCCGTGCATGGAGCTTGGCTCCCTTCACCCAACCCCATCCCAATCCATGTCCTCCTCTCCATCCCTGGCACACCAGAAACGCTTCCAGACTCGACCCCCGATCCCACCTCTCCCTGCCTCCATGCTCCACCCTCTGCTTGACCCTCAATGTCCCATCCTACTTCCCCTATGACTTGCTAGTCAGATGAAGGATTAATTGGTCCTTCCATGACCTGTGCTGGTCTCTTCACTTACACTCCTCCTCCCCCCATTGCCCACTCTCTCATCCCCAAGAGGGGTCTGCTGACTCCAACTGCTGTCCCCTGTTCCTTACCTTTGGGGGTCCACCATTATGAGATGGTGGTGGCTTACCTGGCCTTCTCTGTAACCTCACCTCCTCTCGCCTAGCCCTGCGCTGACAGGGTTGTCCCCAGGCTTTTCCATGGCCCACTTCTCCACACCTGGTCGTCCTCTGACCTCACCCCAACGGGCAGGCATTGCTCTTTGGCCTTACCCACTCTGTGCCCTTCAGCCTGCTTGGGCTCCTGCCCGCCCTTGAGCCACCCATGGGAGGAAAGTACCTGCCTTCCCCTAGTCGCCACCCAGGTTTCGTTCTTTACCATTCTTTGGGTGCAGTTCATTCGTCCCCTGTCCTTTCTCACTCTTTTGTGCCCTTGGAATTTGGCCCCTCTCCTACACTCTCCCACACGCCGAATGTACTCACCTCAAGTCCTACCTCTTGGGCCTGGGTTCATCATCTTTCTTGCTTTGCTTCTCTACTGCATAGGTAGCAAGAAAACTGTCCTTCCTCAGCCAGGTGACATTTCTGCAGTCACAGACGGTACCTCTTCTTGCTGATGCCCATGATGCTCTGTGTGCTCGTTACCTCATTCCTCACCTTCTGCACACCCCACTGCCGTCTCCTTGGCCCTCATATGCTCTCCTGCATCTGCCCGCTTGCCTACGCCCTCTCCTCACAGCCTGTGAACCTGGACTGTGATTTCCTCCAGGGACACGTGAACCTCGGTACTGGTTACCTTTCCTGATTCCATTGGGACCCCTTTGTTGCACAGTCTTGGGGCACAGCCCTTGGGGAGCCTCTTCCTCTGATTCCCCTACCTCTTCCTTTTCAGTCCGGGTCAGTGGCTCCCACCGTTCACAGTGGGGCAATTTGGATTTAACGGGGGCGATTTCAAACGAGTTGATTAGAGTGAATTTCTTGCATTTCTGAAGCTTCTAGGAGCTTCATATACTAGTAGAGTAGAGAACGATCTTTTGTGACATATTCATCACTTAAGTTCTCTGTTATACGTTTCGTTTTTATTTTTTTTGTTGTTTTTTTCTCCTTTAAAGTATTACAAATACTAGTACATCTGTGTCCCTCTCCCCCCAACTGACCTTCCCCAAGCCTCCCCTACCCCCCGGCATCTGTTATATGTTTAAAAGTTTATTTGCTATTTTTTGATATCACTTCAATTGTTATTTTGGGGCAATTTCTGGGTTGTTTCTTCCCCAGTATGTCAACTGTCTGTTGTTGTTTGCTTTTTCTCTTTCATGGATGCCATCTTGTTTGGAAGGTTGTTTAGACCAAGTTAGTGGCCTTTTAGGTGTCCTCCACATGAATCGGAGTTCACTTTTTGAATAATGGGAATTATATGCCACGGGCCGGGGAAGCATCAGGATTTTAGAGATGCTTAGGTGGGGCATGGGCAAAAACAGGTTGGGAGCCACTGCTCTGGGTCTTTGGCCTTCAGCCCTCCCTCTTGCCCCTGTGCCTGCTCAGCCATGCCTGACACCTTGGCGCTCGGTCTCGCTCTGCACAGAGCCCTGGGTCTTGCTGTCCGCCCCTCTCTTCTCCTTGCTCTGCCAGCCATCGTCTCTCTGCCAGATCATCTCCAGTCCCAGCTGGGCCTTGCTTCTGCTCTACAGCCCTTCAGGTGCTCTCTGATCACATCAGTCCACCCTAAATTTCCCCGTTGGTCGCTCCTGTCTCCCTCAGCCCTCCTCCTCAAGAGGCCTCAGTGCCAGGACCAAACCTTGGTGCTCTGCTCCCTACTCACTCCAGGTGAAGCCTAGGGTGCCACCCTCTATCCTTCCAGGTGATTTCTCGGCTACATCCCTTTGCTTGCTGTCTGCCTGCTCCAGGGTCCCTTAGCCCCATTCTGACATGCTTGAGTCTCATACCTCCACCTCCTCACCTGCTCATGCTTCGCCGCTCTGCCCAGCTCTCCACTCTGCCCCTTCCACCCAGTGATTCTCACCCGAGGGTGCATGACCCCCCAAGGAGGCCTATCAGCAACATCTTTGGGGTGTGTTTTTGTGTTTTCTTTTGAATTTTTTTGGTTTTGTTGTTTCAAGCAGTGTACTGCTCCCCCTTCAGATGGTGTGATAGGCCTCCCTTGGGGGTCATGCCCACCCACCCCCCTCGGGTGAAACTCACCCCCCCCCCACCCCCGGGAAGAATCACTGCTGTGGAAGCCCCACCTAACTCCTGGGCTGCACTCACCCTTGGGCCTCTAGCCTTCTACTGGTTGCCATTGACACATTTTCCTGCAAGATCCCAGCATTCGCACCATTCTCTCACTGTCCCGACACTGCCCTCCTGCAACTGCCCGACTCCCTTCCAACCCCAATCTGCAAAACACCATTATTTATCTGTAGCCACCACCACAATTCCAAAACACACACACACACACACGCACACACACACACACACACACACTCACCCACGCGTAAGCTACTCCTTCCTCCCTATCTTAACGACTCTGGTGCCTTGTGGAAGTACCTTTTTCCCAGGACCTGGACGTTCTCAGCTCTTGCTCTTCTCGCTTTTCTGGATGTTATCCCTCCTCTCACACCCCTGGCATGATCCTTCCACAGAGCCCCTATGGTCCTCTCAAGTGCTGGTGTGTTTTCCACCAACCAGACTTTGGCCTTCGCCTATCCTGCTAGGGCTACTCTCCAGTGGGCTCTCTGGGTGGATTCCCTGGTCTTGCCCTCCTGCTCCTTAGTTGTCCTCATCATGCCCACCACTTGACACGGAATCAGCCCACAATGTGCATTAAAGGAGTTGAGGATTCCCGTGCATGGAGCTTGGCTCCCTTCACCCAACCCCATCCCAATCCATGTCCTCCTCTCCAACCCTGGCACACCAGAAACGCTTCCAGAATCGACCCCCGATCCCACCTCTCCCTGCCTCCATGCTCCACCCTCTGCTTGACCCTCAATGTCCCATCCTACTTCCCCTTTGACTTGCTAGTCAGATGAAGGATTAATTGGTCCTTCCATGACCTGTGCTGGTCTCTTCACTTACACTCCTCCTCCCCCCATTGCCCACTCTCTAATCCCCAAGAGGGGTCTGCTGACTCCAACTGCTGTCCCCTGTTCCTTACCTTTGGGGGTCCACCATTATGAGATGGTGGTGGCTTACCTGGCCTTCTCTGTAACCTCACCTCCTCTCGCCTAGCCCTGCGCTGACGGGGTTGTCCCCAGGCTTTTCCATGGGCCACTTCTCCACACCTGGTTGTCCTCTGACCTCACCCCAACGGGCAGGCATTGCTCTTTGGCCTTACCCACTCTGTGCCCTTCAGCCTGCGTGGGCTCCTGCCCGCCCTTGAGCCACCCATGGGAGGAAAGTACCTGCCTTCCCCTAGTCGCCACCCAGGTTTCGTTCTTTACCATTCTTTGGGTGCAGTTCATTCGTCCCCTGTCCTTTCTCACTCTTTTGTGCCCTTGGAATTTGGCCCCTCTCCTACATTCTCCCACACGCCGAATGTGCTCACCTCAAGTCCTACCTCTTGGGCCTGGGTTCATCATCTTTCTTGCTTTGCTTCTCTACTGCATAGGTAGCAAGAAAACTGTCCTTCCTCAGCCAGGTGACATTTCTGCAGTCACAGACGGTACCTCTTCTTGCTGATGCCCATGGTGCTCTGTGTGCTCGTTACCTCATTCCTCACCTTCTGCACACCCCACTGCCGTCTCCTTGGCCCTCATATGCTCTCCTGCATCTGCCCGCTTGCCTACGCCCTCTCCTCACAGCCTGTGAACCTGGACTGTGATTTCCTCCAGGGACACGCGAACCTCGGTACTGGTTACCTTTCCTGATTCCATTGGGACCCCTTTGTTGCACAGTCTTGGGGCACAGCCCTTGGGGAGCCTCTTCCTCTGATTCCCCTACCTCTTCCTTTTCAGTCCGGGTCAGTGGCTCCCACCGTTCACAGTGGGGCAATTTGGATTTAACGGGGGCGATTTCAAACGAGTTGATTAGAGTGAATTTCTTGCATTTCTGAAGCTTCTAGGAGCTTCATATACTAGTAGAGTAGAGAACGATCTTTTGTGACATATTCATCACTTAAGTTCTCTGTTATACGTTTCGTTTTTATTTTTTTTGTTGTTTTTTTCTCCTTTAAAGTATTACAAATACTAGTACATCTGTGTCCCTCTCCCCCCAACTGACCTTCCCCAAGCCTCCCCTACCCCCCGGCATCTGTTATATGTTTAAAAGTTTATTTGCTATTTTTTGATATCACTTCAATTGTTATTTTGGGGCAATTTCTGGGTTATTTCTTCCCCAGTATGTCAACTGTCTGTTGTTGTTTGCTTTTTCTCTTTCATGGATGCCATCTTGTTTGGAAGGTTGTTTAGACCAAGTTAGTGGCCTTTTAGGTGTCCTCCACATGAATCGGAGTTCACTTTTTGAATAATGGGAATTATATGCCACGGGCCGGGGAAGCATCAGGATTTTAGAGATGCTTAGGTGGGGCATGGGCAAAAACAGGTTGGGAGCCACTGCTCTGGGTCTTTGGCCTTCAGCCCTCCCTCTTGCCCCTGTGCCTGCTCAGCCATGCCTGACACCTTGGCGCTCGGTCTCGCTCTGCACAGAGCCCTGGGTCTTGCTGTCCGCCCCTCTCTTCTCCTTGCTCTGCCAGCCATCGTCTCTCTGCCAGATCATCTCCAGTCCCAGCTGGGCCTTGCTTCTGCTCTACAGCCCTTCAGGTGCTCTCTGATCACATCAGTCCACCCTAAATTTCCCCGTTGGTCGCTCCTGTCTCCCTCAGCCCTCCTCCTCAAGAGGCCTCAGTGCCAGGACCAAACCTTGGTGCTCTGCTCCCTACTCACTCCAGGTGAAGCCTAGGGTGCCACCCTCTATCCTTCCAGGTGATTTCTCGGCTACATCCCTTTGCTTGCTGTCTGCCTGCTCCAGGGTCCCTTAGCCCCATTCTGACATGCTTGAGTCTCATACCTCCACCTCCTCACCTGCTCATGCTTCGCCGCTCTGCCCAGCTCTCCACTCTGCCCCTTCCACCCAGTGATTCTCACCCGAGGGTGCATGACCCCCCAAGGAGGCCTATCAGCAACATCTTTGGGGTGTGTTTTTGTGTTTTCTTTTGAATTTTTTTGGTTTTGTTGTTTCAAGCAGTGTACTGCTCCCCCTTCAGATGGTGTGATAGGCCTCCCTTGGGGGTCATGCCCACCCACCCCCCTCGGGTGAAACTCACCCCCCCCCACCCCCGGGAAGAATCACTGCTGTGGAAGCCCCACCTAACTCCTGGGCTGCACTCACCCTTGGGCCTCTAGCCTTCTACTGGTTGCCATTGACACATTTTCCTGCAAGATCCCAGCATTCGCACCATTCTCTCACTGTCCCGACACTGCCCTCCTGCAACTGCCCGACTCCCTTCCAACCCCAATCTGCAAAACACCATTATTTATCTGTAGCCACCACCACAATTCCAAAACACACACACACACACACGCACACACACACACACACACACTCACCCACGCGTAAGCTACTCCTTCCTCCCTATCTTAACGACTCTGGTGCCTTGTGGAAGTACCTTTTTCCCAGGACCTGGACGTTCTCAGCTCTTGCTCTTTTCGCTTTTCTGGATGTTATCCCTCCTCTCACACCCCTGGCACGATCCTTCCACAGAGCCCCTATGGTCCTCTCAAGTGCTGGTGTGTTTTCCACCAACCAGACTTTGGCCTTCGCCTTTCCTGCTAGGGCTACTCTCCAGTGGGCTCTCTGGGTGGATTCCCTGGTCTTGCCCTCCTGCTCCTTAGTTGTCCTCATCATGCCCACCACTTGACACGGAATCAGCCCACAATGTGCATTAAAGGAGTTGAGCATTCCCGTGCATGGAGCTTGGCTCCCTTCACCCAACCCCATCCCAATCCATGTCCTCCTCTCCAACCCTGGCACACCAGAAACGCCTCCAGACTCGACTCCCTATCCCACCTCTCCCTGCCTCCATGCTCCACCCTCTGCTTGACCCTCAATGTCCCATCCTACTTCCCCTATGACTTGCTAGTCAGATGAAGGATTAATTGGTCCTTCCATGACCTGTGCTGGTCTCTACACTTACACTCCTCCTCCCCCCATTGCCCACTCTCTCATCCCCAAGAGGGGTCTGCTGACTCCAACTGCTGTCCCCTGTTCAATACCTTTGGGGGTCCACCATTATGAGATGGTGGTGGCTTACCTGACCTTCTCTGTAACCTCACCTCCTCTCGCCTAGCCCTGCGCTGACAGGGTTGTCCCCAGGCTTTTCCATGGGCCACTTCTCCACACCTCGTCGTCCTCTGACCTCATCCCACCAGGCCGGCATTGCTCTTTGGCCTTACCCACTCTGTGATATTCAGCCTGGGTGGGATCCTGCCCGCCCTAGAGCCACCCATGGGAGGAAAGTACCTGCCTTCCCCTAGTTGCCACCCAGGTTCGTTCTTTACCATTCTTTGGGTGCAGTTCATTCGTCCCCTGCCCTTTCTCACTCTTTTGTGCCCTTGGAATTTGGCCCCTCTCCTACACTCTCCCACACGCCGAATGTGCTCACCTCAAGTCCTACCTCTTGGGCCTGGGTTCATCATCTTTCTTGCTTTGCTTCTCTACTGCATAGGTAGCAAGAAAACTGTCCTTCCTCAGCCAGGTGACATTTCTGCAGTCATAGACGGTACCTCTTCTTGCCGATGCCCATGGTGCTCTGTGTGCTCGTTACCTCTTTCCTCACCTTCTGCACACCCCACTGCCGTCTCCTTGGCCCTCATATTCTCTCCTGCATCTGCCCGCTTGCCTACGCCCTCTCCTCACAGCCTGTGAACCTGGACTGTGATTTCCTCCAGGGACATGCGAACCTCGGTACTGGTTACCTTTCCTGATTCCATTGGGACCCCTTTGTTGCACAGTCTTGGGGCACAGCCCTTGGGGAGCCTCTTCCTCTGATTCCCCTACCTCTTCCTTATCAGTCTGGGTCAGTGGCTCCCACCGTTCACAGTGGGGCAATTTGGATTTAACGGGGGCGATTTCAAACGAGTTGATAAGAGTGAATTTCTTGCATTTCTGAAGCTTCTAGGAGCTTCATATACTAGTAGAGTAGAGAACGATCTTTTGTGACATATTCATCACTTAAGTTCTCTGTTATACGTTTCGTTTTTATTTTTTTTGTTGTTTTTTTCTCCTTTAAAGTATTACAAATACTAGTACATCTGTGTCCCTCTCCCCCCAACTGACCTTCCCCAAGCCTCCCCTACCCCCCGGTATCAGTTATATGTTTAAAAGTTTATTTGCTATTTTTTGACATCACTTCAATTGTTATTTTGGGGCAATTTCTGGGTTATTTCTTCCCCAGTATGTCAACTGTCTGTTGTTGTTTGCTTTTTCTCTTTCATGGATGCCATCTTGTTTGGAAGGTTGTTTAGACCAAGTTAGTGGCCTTTTAGGTGTCCTCCACATGAATCGGAGTTCACTTTTTGAATAATGGGAATTATATGCCACGGGCCGGGGAAGCATCAGGATTTTAGAGATGCTTAGGTGGGGCATGGGCAAAAACAGGTTGGGAGCCACTGCTCTGGGTCTTTGGCCTTCAGCCCTCCCTCTTGCCCCTGTGCCTGCTCAGCCATGCCTGACACCTTGGCGCTCGGTCTCGCTCTGCACAGAGCCCTGGGTCTTGCTGTCCGCCCCTCTCTTCTCCTTGCTCTGCCAGCCATCGTCTCTCTGCCAGATCATCTCCAGTCCCAGCTGGGCCTTGCTTCTGCTCTACAGCCCTTCAGGTGCTCTCTGATCACATCAGTCCACCCTAAATTTCCCCGTTGGTCGCTCCTGTCTCGCTCAGCCCTCCTCCTCAAGAGGCCTCAGTGCCAGGACCAAACCTTGGTGCTCTGCTCCCTACTCACTCCAGGTGAAGCCCAGGGTGCCACCCTCTATCCTTCCAGGTGATTTCTCGGCTACATCCCTTTGCTTGCTGTCTGCCTGCTCCAGGGTCCCTTAGCCCCATTCTGACATGCTTGAGTCTCATACCTCCACCTCCTCACCTACTCATGCTTCGCCTCTGTACCCAGCTCTCCTCTCTGCCCCTTCCACCCAGTGATTCTCACCCGAGGGTGCATGACCCCCCAAGAGGTCTATCAGCAACATCTTTGGGGTGTGTTTTTGTGTTTTCTTTTGAATTTTTTTGGTTTTGTTGTTTCAAGCAGTGTACTGCTCCCCCTTCAGATGGTCTGATAGGCCTCCCTTGGGGGTCATGCCCACCCCCCCCCCTCGGGTGAAACTCACCCCCCCCCACCCCCGGGAAGAATCACTGCTGTGGAAGCCCCACCTGACTCCTGGGCTGCACTCACCCTTGGGCCTCTAGCCTTCTACTGGTTGCCATTGACACATTTTCCTGCAAGATCCCAGCATTCGCACCATTCTCTCACTGTCCCGACACTGTCCTCCTGCAACTGCCCGACTCCCTTCCAACCCCAATCTGCAAAACACCATTATTTATCTGTAGCCACCACCACAATTCCAAAACAGACACACACACGCACACAAACACACACACTCACACACACACACTCACCCACGCATAAGCTACTCCCTCTCCCTATCTTCACGACTCTGGTGCCTTGTGGAAGTACCTTTGTCCCAGGACCTGGATGTTCTCAGCTCTTGCTCTTCTCCCTTTTCTGGATGTTTTCCCTCCTCTCACACCCCTGGCATGATCCTTCCACAGAGCCCCTGTGGTCCTCTCAAGTGCTGGTGTGTTTTCCACCAACCAGACTTTGGCCTTCGCCTATCCTGCTAGGGCTACTCTCCAGTGGGCTCTCTGGGTGCATTCCCTGGTCTTGCCCTCCTGCTCCTTAGTTGTCCTCATCATGCCCACCACTTGACACGGAATCAGCACACAATGTGCATTAAAGGAGTTGAGGATTCCCGTGCATGGAGCTTGGCTCCCTTCACCCAACCCCATCCCAATCCATGTCCTCCTCTCCAACCCTGGCACACCAGAAACGCCTCCAGACTCGACCCCCGATCCCACCTCTCCCTGCCTTCATGCTCCACCCTCTGCTTGACCCTCAATGTCCCATCCTACTTCCCCTATGACTTGCTAGTCACATGAAGGATTGATTGGTCCTTCCATGACCTGTGCTGGTCTCTTCACTTACACTCCTCCTCCCCCCATTGCCCGCTCTCTCATCCCCAAGAGGGGTCTGCTGACTCCAACTGCTGTCCCCTGTTCCTTACCTTTGGGGGTCCACCATTATGAGATGGTGGTGGCTTACCTGACCTTCTCTGTAACCTCACCTCCTCTCGCCTAGCCCTGCGCTGACAGGGTTGTCCCCAGGCTTTTCCATGGGCCACTTCTCCACACCTCGTCGTCCTCTGACCTCATCCCACCAGGCCGGCATTGCTCTTTGGCCTTACCCACTCTGTGATATTCAGCCTGGGTGGGAATCTGCCCGCCCTAGAGCCACCCATGGGAGGAAAGTACCTGCCTTCCCCTAGTCGCCACCCAGGTTCGTTCTTTACCATTCTTTGGGTGCAGTTCATTCGTCCCCTGCCCTTTCTCACTCTTTTGTGCCCTTGGAATTTGGCCCCTCTCCTACATTCTCCCACACGCCGAATGTGCTCACCTCAAGTCCTACCTCTTGGGCCTGGGTTCATCATCTTTCTTGCTTTGCTTCTCTACTGCATAGGTAGCAAGAAAACTGTCCTTCCTCAGCCAGGTGACATTTCTGCAGTCATAGACGGTACCTCTTCTTGCCGATGCCCATGGTGCTCTGTGTGCTCGTTACCTCTTTCCTCACCTTCTGCACACCCCACTGCCGTCTCCTTGGCCCTCATATTCTCTCCTGCATCTGCCCGCTTGCCTACGCCCTCTCCTCACAGCCTGTGAAACTGGACTGTGATTTCCTCCAGGGACACGCGAACCTCGGTACTGGTTACCTTTCCTGATTCCATTGGGACCCCTTTGTTGCACAGTCTTGGGGCACAGCCCTTGGGGAGCCTCTTCCTCTGATTCCCCTACCTCTTCCTTATCAGTCTGGGTCAGTGGCTCCCACCGTTCACAGTGGGGCAATTTGGATTTAACGGGGGCGATTTCAAACGAGTTGATAAGAGTGAATTTCTTGCATTTCTGAAGCTTCTAGGAGCTTCATATACTAGTAGAGTAGAGAACGATCTTTTGTGACATATTCATCACTTAAGTTCTCTGTTATACGTTTCGTTTTTATTTTTTTTGTTGTTTTTTTCTCCTTTAAAGTATTACAAATACTAGTACATCTGTGTCCCTCTCCCCCCAACTGACCTTCCCCAAGCCTCCCCTACCCCCCGGTATCAGTTATATGTTTAAAAGTTTATTTGCTATTTTTTGATATCACTTCAATTGTTATTTTGGGGCAATTTCTGGGTTATTTCTTCCCCAGTATGTCAACTGTCTGTTGTTGTTTGCTTTTTCTCTTTCATGGATGCCATCTTGTTTGGAAGGTTGTTTAGACCAAGTTAGTGGCCTTTTAGGTGTCCTCCACATGAATCGGAGTTCACTTTTTGAATAATGGGAATTATATGCCACGGGCCGGGGAAGCATCAGGATTTTAGAGATGCTTAGGTGGGGCATGGGCAAAAACAGGTTGGGAGCCACTGCTCTGGGTCTTTGGCCTTCAGCCCTCCCTCTTGCCCCTGTGCCTGCTCAGCCATGCCTGACACCTTGGCGCTCGGTCTCGCTCTGCACAGAGCCCTGGGTCTTGCTGTCCGCCCCTCTCTTCTCCTTCCTCTGCCAGCCATCGTCTCTCTGCCAGATCATCTCCAGTCCCAGCTGGGCCTTGCTTCTGCTCTACAGCCCTTCAGGTGCTCTCTGATCACATCAGTCCACCCTAAATTTCCCCGTTAGTCGCTCCTGTCTCGCTCAGCCCTCCTCCTCAAGAGGCCTCAGTGCCAGGACCAAACCTTGGTGCTCTGCTCCCTACTCACTCCAGGTGAAGCCCAGGGTGCCACCCTCTATCCTTCCAGGTGATTTCTCGGCTACATCCCTTTGCTTGCTGTCTGCCTGCTCCAGGGTCCCTTAGCCCCATTCTGACATGCTTGAGTCTCATACCTCCACCTCCTCACCTGCTCATGCTTCGCCTCTGTACCCAGCTCTCCTCTCTGCCCCTTCCACCCAGTGATTCTCACCCGAGGGTGCATGACCCCCCAAGAGGTCTATCAGCAACATCTTTGGGGTGTGTTTTTGTGTTTTCTTTTGAATTTTTTTGGTTTTGTTGTTTCAAGCAGTGTACTGCTCCCCCTTCAGATGGTCTGATAGGCCTCCCTTGGGGGTCATGCCCACCCCCCCCCTCGGGTGAACCTCACCCCCCCCACCCCCGGGAAGAATCACTGCTGTGGAAGCCCCACCTGACTCCTGGGCTGCACTCACCCTTGGGCCTCTAGCCTTCTACTGGTTGCCATTGACCCATTTTCCTGCAAGATCCCAGCATTCGCACCATTCTCTCACTGTCCCGACACTGTCCTCCTGCAACTGCCCGACTCCCTTCCAACCCCAATCTGCAAAACACCATTATTTATCTGTAGCCACCACCACAATTCCAAAACAGACACACACACGCACACAAACACACACACTCACACACACACACTCACCCACGCATAAGCTACTCCCTCTCCCTATCTTCACGACTCTGGTGCCTTGTGGAAGTACCTTTGTCCCAGGACCTGGATATTCTCAGCTCTTGCTCTTCTCCCTTTTCTGGATGTTTTCCCTCCTCTCACACCCCTGGCATGATCCTTCCACAGAGCCCCTGTGGTCCTCTCAAGTGCTGGTGTGTTTTCCGCCAACCAGACTTTGGCCTTCGCCTATCCTGCTAGGGCTACTCTCCAGTGGGCTCTCTGGGTGCATTCCCTGGTCTTGCCCTCCTGCTCCTTAGTTGTCCTCATCATGCCCACCACTTGACACGGAATCAGCCCACAATGTGCATTAAAGGAGTTGAGCATTCCCGTGCATGGAGCTTGGCTCCCTTCACCCAACCCCATCCCAATCCATGTCCTCCTCTCCAACCCTGGCACACCAGAAACGCCTCCAGACTCGACCCCCGATCCCACCTCTCCCTGCCTCCATGCTCCACCCTCTGCTTGACCCTCAGTGTCCCATCCTACTTCCCCTATGACTTGCTAGTCAGATGAAGGATTGATTGGTCCTTCCATGACCTGTGCTGGTCTCTTCACTTACACTCCTCCTCCCCCCATTGCCCGCTCTCTCATCCCCAAGAGGGGTCTGCTGACTCCAACTGCTGTCCTCTGTTCAATACCTTTGGGGGTCCACCATTATGAGATGGTGGTGGCTTACCTGACCTTCTCTGTAACCTCACCTCCTCTCGCCTAGCCCTGCGCTGACAGGGTTGTCCCCAGGCTTTTCCATGGGCCACTTCTCCACACCTCGTCGTCCTCTGACCTCATCCCACCAGGCCAGCATTGCTCTTTGGCCTTACCCACTCTGTGATATTCAGCCTGGGTGGGATCCTGCCCGCCCTAGAGCCACCCATGGGAGGAAAGTACCTGCCTTCCCCTAGTCGCCACCCAGGTTCGTTCTTTACCATTCTTTGGGTGCAGTTCATTCGTCCCCTGCCCTTTCTCACTCTTTTGTGCCCTTGGAATTTGGCCCCTCTCCTACACTCTCCCACACGCCGAATGTGCTCACCTCAAGTCCTACCTCTTGGGCCTGGGTTCATCATCTTTCTTGCTTTGCTTCTCTACTGCATAGGTAGCAAGAAAACTGTCCTTCCTCAGCCAGGTGACATTTCTGCAGTCATAGACGGTACCTCTTCTTGCCGATGCCCATGGTGCTCTGTGTGCTCATTACCTCATTCCTCACCTTCTGCACACCCCACTGCCGTCTCCTTGGCCCTCATATACTCTCCTGCATCTGCCCGCTTGCCTACGCCCTCTCCTCACAGCCTGTGAACCTGGACTGTGATTTCCTCCAGGGACATGCGAACCTCGGTACTGGTTACCTTTCCTGATTCCATTGGGACCCCTTTGTTGCACAGTCTTGGGGCACAGCCCTTGGGGAGCCTCTTCCTCTGATTCCCCTACCTCTTCCTTATCAGTCTGGGTCAGTGGCTCCCACCGTTCACAGTGGGGCAATTTGGATTTAAAGGGGGCGATTTCAAACGAGTTGATAAGAGTGTGTTTCTTGCATTTGTGAAGCTTCTAGGAGCTTCATATACTAGTAGAGTAGAGAACGATCTTTTGTGACATATTCATCACCTAAGTTCTCTGTTATACTTTTCGTTTTATGTTTTGTTTGTTTTTTTTCACATTTCAAGTAATACAAAGACTACTACATCTGTGTCCTTTTCCCCCCAGTTGACCTTCCCCCAGCCTCTCTACCCCCGGCATCTGTTATATGTTTAAAATTTTTATGCTATTTTTTGATATCACTTCAGTTGTTATTTTGGGGCAATTTCTGGGTTATTTCTTCCCCAGTATGTCAACTGTCTGTTGTTGTTTGCTTTTTCTCTTTCATGGATGCCATCTTGTTTGGAAGGTTGTTTAGACCAAGTTAGTGGCCTTTTAGGTGTCCTCCACATGAATCGGAGTTCACTTTTTGAATAATGGGAATTATATGCCACGGGCCGGGGAAGCATCAGGATTTTAGAGATGCTTAGGTGGGGCATGGGCAAAAACAGGTTGGGAGCCACTGCTCTGGGTCTTTGGCCTTCAGCCCTCCCTCTTGCCCCTGTGCCTGCTCAGCCATGCCTGACACCTTGGCGCTCGGTCTCGCTCTGCACAGAGCCCTGGGTCTTGCTGTCCGCCCCTCTCTTCTTCTTCCTCTGCCAGCCATCGTCTCTCTGCCAGATCATCTCCAGTCCCAGCTGGGCCTTGCTTCTGCTCTACAGCCCTTCACGTGCTCTCTGATCACATCAGTCCACTCTAAATTTCCCCGTTGTTCGCTCCTGTCTCCCTCAGCCCTCCTCCTCAAGAGGCCTCAGTGCCAGGACCAAAACTTGGTGCTCTGCTCCCTACTAATTCAAGTGAATCCCAGGGTTCCACCCTCTATCCTTCCAGGTGATTTCTCGGCTACATCCATTTTCTCGCTTTCTCCCTGGTTCTGGATCTTTTAACCCCATTCTGACATTCCTGACTTTCATGCAACCACCCCACTCTCTTCCAAACCCTGTTGTGCAAAGCACCATCATTAGCTCATGCCACCACCACAATCCCAACACACACACTTAAGTTACTCCTTCCTCCCTCCCATTGTGGCTCTTATATATTTGGAAATATCTTTGCCCCAGAATCTGGTCTTTCTCAGCACTTGATATTGTCCCTTTCTCTATCCATCCTCCCACACCACTGGCGTATTTCTCCCAGATCCCTTTTTATGACTTCTTCCAACCGGACCTTTCCCCTTCCTTCTTATTGCAATTTCTCTCCTTGGTTTTCTCTGCTTTGGGTCCCTGGTCTTTCCCTCAACTGTTCCACTCTTGCAATAACCCTGGCATGATCCTTCTATGCTTCTTCTGTGGTCCTTTTGAGTCTTCTCTTTTTTCCCCCTCAACCCGACCTTTCCCTTTCCTCTTTCCTATAGATCCTCTTCTTGCGTCCCCTCTCTTTTTGCCTTCCCCCTCCTCAACCTGTTATCATCACTCCAAACACTTGATGTGGAATCAGTCCACAATCTCCATTAACTCCCATGCATGGAGATTGGCTCCCGTTTCCCAATCTCTTCTGAAATCCCAAGGTCAATCTGCTGGCGTGCACTCAACCTTGCCCACCTCCTGTTTTCCAGTGGTTTCCTCTGACAGTTGTTCCTTGAAGATTCCATTCTTGCCCGCCCCCCCCCCCACATACACACACACACACACACACACACACACACACACTATCCCAGCACTGTTTTCTTGTAAGCACCACACTCCCTTCCATATATTCTGCCACCTGACATTTCAAAACTCCCAGTCTGCTTTAGAGCATTGTTTTTTTACTTTGGACACTCTCATACTCGTCCTGCCATCCCCTTTTTTTGACTCTCAGTTATTGTATTAATATCTTCATTCTGAGTTTTGTTTTTCTTGGCCATAATAGTCCTCACTTCCCTATTCTCCTATCAACCAGACCTTTCCCTTCTCCCCTTTCCTGGAGGTACTCTCCTGTGTCCTCTCTGGGTGGATTCACTGGTCTTTCCTACCCCCTCATCCTGTTGCCCTCACTCCCAATAGTTGAGATGGAATCAGTCCACAAGCTCAGATAAAGAAGTTGGTTTCCTTGGTGCCTAAAGTTTGGCTCATATAGTCCCATCCCCACCCTAGTGCCCATTGATTCCTACCCCTCCCTCCTGTCCAACCCCATCTTACCCAATCCCCACCCTAAAGCCCGGCTATTCCCCTCCCTACCTCCCTCCCCTTCCCCACCACCCACCCCATCCCGTGCTCCCACCCCATCCCCTGCTCCCACCCCATCCCCTGCTCCCACCCCATCCCCTCCTCCCACCCCAATCCCGCCGGATCCGGATTAAGTAGTATAGAGCCTGGCCAAAAAGTTTACCTTTGTCCCAACTTACAAGGCTTTATGAGCTTCCACTGTTCCCTGCCCCTGCTATCCTTGTTACTATGTCACTGCTCACAATGTTTGGCCCAGAAGTTTGAACTTTCCTCTGGTTCTCTCCTCTGAGATCTGCCAGGTGCCTACTCTGCCACCTTTCTCTTCTCCTTGGTCCTCCACTATCTTCAGTCCACTGTGGTCCACTCTCCATCCTCCCTGAATGCCTCGCATCACCTCGTCTGTCTCTGAGCGGTGACCCTTCACTAGCAGGGCATCAAAGCCCCAGATGGACATCATTCCCATGACCTTTCCTCAAGCTGTGCATATTTTCCTTTCATCCCAGGAAGTCACCCTGTCTCTTCTCTTTGGCTCATGCATCTCAAAGCTTCCTAATGTTTTTTATCATCAGTTCTCCTTAAGGATGTGCTTCCACCTGTGACCTGCTGTCACCATTTATACTCTTTCCACCCCTTAGCCATGCCACCTTCTCTCCTGCTGTCTCTCATCTAGTCCTCCACTGCCTCCAACCACTGCCTTCCCTTTATGCTACCTTTAGCTTGACCTTGCCCTGTCTCACTTGTCTTCCTCTTTCTCTCCCTTTAATCAAGATATTGCCCGCAGGACTAGACCCACACTTCCTCCTCTTCTTCCTTCCCTCACCTCCACTGCTTCCATCTTGCCTCCATCGGGCCTGATTGCACCTATGCCCATCACCCTTGCTCACCCCCTACCCTTGGACAAGGTTTGGATCCTCCCTTGGCCCTCTTACCCTCTAGGTCACATTCTCCTTACAACACCCATGTGCAGATTTTAAACCTTACTCTCACTCTTCATCTCATACTGCACTTCCCCCTCTGTTGTCCCTCAACCTCTTTAACAAGAGCCCCCATCCCAAGCCCCCATCCCACCCCTTGCTCTCTCCTGCTATGCCTCATTGCTACCCATATTCTTGGATTAGACCTATGACACCCCACTGATTTGAAAGTCCCCATCCCTCTCTACTTCCCTATCTGGAATCTCTCCAACACATGCTAGAATTCTCCTTTCCAGCCTCCCTTGAACAGCACAGCATGGATTCCATGATGGTTGTAAAATGTCACCTCCTTCTTGATTCCTGTCTGCTGCTCCTCCATTTCTAAGCATATTTGCTACACACACACTGGACTCCATCAATGTGAGTCTGTCCAGACGTCCTTGAGATTAACTGCCAATGGTTTGTGCAGTGTGCCCCATTTCCTCACCACTACCATTGTAGCCCTCTCCCCACTTGCTCCTGATGACCCTCTATCTTCAAATGCCCAAGTTATGTGGCCTCAGTCTGCTGTGCTCTATCCTATATCAGGTCTCAATACCCCACATGCCGCTTTTCTTTCCCCTGGGGTTCTGAAGATGCCCCCAGATTGGCAGTTCTTCGGTCTGCCTTCCCATTTCCTGCCTCCCATTAATGACCCTGAGTGCCTTACATATTCATAAGATTCTCTCCCCTCTCCTGAAATGCCTGCCCCTTTCTCTTCCCTAAGATAACTCACTCTGCTCATCTCCTGATCATGGCTCCCAAGACTCCACTGTGTCTCTGTTCCTAGGTGTGGACTGAATCTTGCTTTACACATCCTCTGCTTTATCGCTCACTGTCATCTTCAATAAACCCCTCAGCTTTATCTTCAATTTTCCATCCTACTTTCCCCACAACCTGCTTAACCTGGGATGGATTCATGTTTTTTCCTTGATACTGGCTCCCTCTGACCTGCCCTAATATTATTCCTGTTGCAAAGTGCTGTACAGAATCCATCTTCTGTCTCAATTCACCCCAAGCATCCTACCTTTTCCAGTCCACCATTTTGGATAAGGTCCTTACCTATCTAAACTCCTATCTTAGCTTCTACATTTCACCATCCCCTGACTTACAGGGTTGTCCCTAATGGTTTCAGTGGGCCACTACCTCTACACCTCACCCACTCTCCTGTTTCTCATTAACCTCTACACACTGTCCTCTTTCTCCTGCATGAGCTTCTTCATACCCTTGGTCCACTCATGGGAGTAGAGTTTCTGGGTTCCCCACTTTCTCTCCCTCCTTCAGGTACTTTATAATCCCTCTCTTAGTACAGTGTGTTCCCTAATCTTCTCAAGCCTATTCTGCCCTAGCTGCAAGGTGCCATCTCCTGCCCTTTCTCACTGTTTTGTCTCCTTAGAACATGGCCCCTCTAATACACTCTCCCACAGTCCGAATGTGCTCACCTGATGTCCTACCTCTTGGGCCTGGGTTCATCATCTTTCCTGCTTTGCTTCTCTACTGCATACGTAGCAAGAGAACTGTCCTTCCTCAGCCAGGTGACATTTCTGCAGCCACAGACTGTACATCTCCTGGCTGATGCCCATGGTGCTCTGTGTGCTCGTTATCTCATTCCTCCTCACCTTCTGCACACCCCACTGCCATCTCCTTGGCCCTCATATGCTCTCCTGCATCTGCCCGCTTGCCTACGCCCTCTCCTCACAGCCTGTGACCCTGGACTATGATTTCCTCCAGGGACTCACAAACCTCTTTCCCCGTAACCTTTCCTGTTTCCACTGAGACCCCTTTGTTGTATGCTCTTGGGACACAGCCCTTGGGGAGCTTCGTCCTCTGATTCTCTTATCTCTTCCTTATCACTCTAGGACTTTTACCTTCACCCCTCCCTCTTGCCCCCACCCCCAGCCCGCCTGCTAACCCACACTGGACACCATGGTCCTCAGTCTCAACCTGCGCAGAGGCCTAAGTACTGCTGTCCACCACTCCTTCTCTCCTTCCTCTGGCAGCCTTCGTCTCTCTCTTCCCCTAGATGATCTTCAGTGTGGGCTCCAGTCCCAGCTGGGCCTTCTTTGTGCTCCACAGCCTGTCAGGTGCTCTCTGCTCATTATCAGCCCAACTCAACTTGCCCTGTTCATCACTCCATCTCCCTCAGCCCTCCTCCTCAAGAGGCCTCAGTTCCAAGACCAAACCTTGGTGCTCCACTCCGTACTCACTCCAGGTGAATACCAACACCCTCTCTGTATCCTTCCAGGTGATTTCTCGGCTACATCCATTTGCTCATTGTCTGCCTGGTCCAGGGTCCTTTAACCCCATTCTGACATTCCCAACTCTGATGCCTCCACCTCTCCCAGTCAGGCGCTCATCTGCTCATGCTTTGCCTCTCTGCCCAGCTCTCCTCTCTGCCTTTTCCACCCAGTGATTCTCACCCAAGGGTGCATGACCCCCAAGGCAGCCTATCAGCAACATCTTTGAGGTGTGTTTTTGTGTTTTCTGTTGGGACTTTTTGTTTTGTTTTGTTTTTTTGTTGTTTTGAGCAGAGCATTGCTCCCCCTTCAGATGGTGTGATAGGCCTACCTTGGGAGTCATGCCCCCCGCTCGAGTGAAATTCACCCCCTTTTCCCCGGGAAGAATCACTGCTGTGGAAACCCAACCTGACTCCTGGGCTGCACTCACCCTTGGGCCTCTCACGTTTCATACTTGACTGTTGATATTTGCTCCTAAAGGATCCCAGCATTCAATCCCACTCTTGAATTCTCCTGACACTATCCTATTGGTAACACCACATTCCCTTCCATATTTATTCTTTCATACCCTGCATACCCCAAACCCCAGTCTGTATCACAGCATTTTTTTCACCCCTCTTTTCTAATAGCCCTCATGCCCTACACTCTTGATGACTTTTACGAATTGTGACAATATCTTGGGTCCAAATCTTGTCATTCTTGGCCCCAGTGGTCCTCAAACCCCTCTGTGTTTCCTGCCAACCAGACCTTCCCTCCCCACTTTGGAGTAACTCTCCTGTGCCCCCCCCTGTGTGGATTCTCTGGTCTTCTCCACCCTTTCCTCAACCCATAGTAATCACCCCCACCACTTGACATGGAATCAGTCCACAAACTCATTAAAGACGGTTTCCTCAGAGCCTGTAGTTTGGCTCATATTTCCCACCTACCCCAATCCCCATTGATCCCTACTCTGCCCTCCCATTTAACCCC
The DNA here is from genome assembly GCF_964212035.1 of Myotis nattereri. Lineage (NCBI taxonomy): Eukaryota > Metazoa > Chordata > Mammalia > Chiroptera > Vespertilionidae > Myotis > Myotis nattereri. Next base: position 22,295,271 of record NC_138086.1, on the reverse strand, counting down.
ATTAAACCCAACCCAACCCTGTCCTGCTCCTCAATGTAGCTCCCACCCCACCTCTCCCACACACCCCCATCCCTGCCTCCCACCCTAACCCAGAGTCCAGCCCCAACCCAGCCTCCCACCCCCACCCCACCCTACCCCTGCGGATCCGTATTATTAAAGAGCCTGGCGGAAAAGTTCTCCCCTTGCCACAACATCAAGGTCACAAGAGCAGCTGCTTTTGTGCACTCATTGCTAGCCACCCCTTTTCCACTCCTCCTCTTCCCCATACTGGTGTTCATGCTGGCTCACACCGAAATTCTGAACTTCCTTCTGGTTCGTTCATCTGAGATCTTCCAGGGTGCCTACTCTGCCACTTCCCTTTTCTCCTTGATCCCCCTGTTGGTGTCCAAACTGTCTCCCTTCAACTCGGTTCCACTCTCGGTCTCTCCTGGATGCCTCCTATCACTTTGTCTGTATCTGGGAGGTGACCCTTCGCTAGCGCAGCATGAAGGCCCCATTGGACATCCCTTCCTGCTACTGTTCCTCACACAACATAGTTCCCTTTTCCTACTAGGTCTATGGAAAATGTCTTCTCTTCTCTAGGGCTTGTGCATCTCAAAAGCCTGTAGTACTTATCATTTAGTCATATTGTGTCCTCCCTTCACAGGGGTGTACTCCCTCCTCTGACTAGTTCTCACCACTTACTCTCTCTATCCCCCACAGGCCACACTCTCTCCTGAAACCATCTGCTGTCACCCATTAGGTCCTTTCACTGGTCCAAGCACTGTCTTCCCTTCAGGCTCCCTTTTCTCTAGCCTTACCCTGTCTCACTTTTCTTCCTCTTCCCTCTTCCCTTGCCCAGAGGACTTTACAGTCAGTTCTGCCACACCCTCCTCCTCTTCCTTCCCTCGCCTCCATTGCTTTCATTTCTCCTCCCTTAGGCCCCTTATGCATCCCTTGCTATCACCCTTGACCTCCATTCTCTGTGGACACTTACCGAAACCCCACCCCCCACCCCTTGCCCTCTTTCCCTCTTGGCCACGATCCCCTCACAAGATCCATGTCACAGTTTAGACCCTTCCCTTGTTCTCCATCACATTCCTACTTGCCCCCTATGTTGTCCACTGGATTCAGCTTCCAACAAGAGCCTGTCCCCAACCCCTGCTGTCCCAGCCTTTGCTCTGTCCCTCTGTGCCTCTTTACTGTCCACATTATCTCCTCAGACTGGACCTGTAACACAGCTTTTAAAGTTCCCACATTCTTCCCTACTTCTATGTGGATTCTTTCAACTGCAAGTAGACCTCCACACATTATTGCCCCTGGTACAGTAGATGCATGCATCAGGTGCTCATTGCGAAATGCCACCCCTGCCTTCATTTCCATTAGCTCCTCCACCATTTTTATGCATATCTGCTAAACAGCAGTATTGTCCATCCACAGGAGTCTCGCTCAAAGTCCCTGAGGCAAAGTATCTGCTTTCTCCACATCCACTCCCTCCTTCCTGTTCCTAGCCATCCCTTCCAGCACAGGATCCTCTCACCAAGCCTCTCCTTCACTGAGAGGCAGCACCATCTGCCCATTCTCACTATTCTGGCCCATTGGACCACATACCCCTTAACACACTCTCCTAGTGTTCAAATAGAACACCTGGGTTCAGAGCCTCTCCTACTTTGCTTCTGTGCTGCATACATGGCCAAGGCCCTGTCTTACCCGGGCCATGTGACATTCTTTCAGCTACTGTCTGTGAGTCTTCTGGCTGGATTCAGTAGTCTGCTCTGCTGTGTGCTCCCTTCTTGATCCCCCCCCCCCAATATTCATTCCAACTCAGTCGTCATTGCTTCAGACATACTGTACTGAATCCCCACACTCCATGCACCAACTCCAGCTCATAACCTGTGGAACAGTTGTGGTTTCCTTCTGGGACCCACAAATGTCACTCCCCATTAACATTTCATGTTTCCATTCAGACCACTTTGTTGCACACTCTTTGGACACAGCTCTTGGAAGCCTCCTCTGACTCTCCTACCTTTTTCTTGTCACCACAAGACTTTTGCCTTCAATCCTCCCTCTTGTTTCAGCACCTACCAACCCCACACCTGACACCAAGGCACTCGGTCTCGAATTGCATAGAGTCCTTTGTACTGCTCTTCTTTCTCTCCTTCCTTTCCCAGAAGTCATCTCTCTCCCAGATGCTCTCCTTCAGTATCTCCTGTCCTGCCTCACCTTGCCTTTAGGTGGACATCCCTGCTCTCTGCTCACATCCACACATCCCCAATTCCATTCACTAGCCACTACCAAGTGACTCAGCCCTGCTCCTCAAGTATCCTTGGAACATCATGTTGGTGCTCCAATCCCTAATCCCAACCCACCCCCCCAGCTGCCTTCACGGCTACATCCATTTGGGCTACATCCATTTGTTCGCTGTCTGCTTGGTCCAGGGTCCTTTGTCCCCATTCTGACATTCTTAACTCTGATACCTCCCCGTCCCCCACTCAGGCGCTCATCTGCTCATGCTTCACCTCTCTGCCCAGCTCTCCTCTCTGTCCCTTTCACCCAGTGATTCTCACCGGAGGGTGCATGACCCCCAAGGCGGCCTATCAGCAACATCTCTAGGGTGTGTTTTTGTGTTTTCTTTTTGAATTTTGTTGGTTTTGTAGTATTGAGCAGAGCACTGCTCCCTCCTCAGATGGTGTGATAGGCCTCCCTTGGGGGCCATGCCCACTGCCCCCCTCAGGTGAAATTCACCCCCTTTCCCCCAGGAAGAATCACTGCTGTGGAAGCCCAACCTGACCCCCTGAATGAGCATTCCCTCTTCGTGCCTCTTACCCTTCCATCAGTTGCCACTGACATTTTTTCCTCAAATTCGCTGCATTGGCCCCCACTCTCACATTGTCCTGGCACTGTCCTCATAGAACCATCACGTTCCCTTTCGTATTTACTCTTTGATACCCAACATGCCCCAAACCTAGGGTCTGCATTAGAACATTGCTCTTTACACACACACACACACACACACACACACACACACACACACATCCTGATACTCCTCCTGCCCCACCCCTTTATGACTTAAATTGTGACAATATCTTTGATCCAAACCTGATCCTTCTTCATACTTCCCCTAAGTTACCCCTCCTTTTTTTCAGGTCCATGACTCTGTCCTCCTGCAGAGTTTTCTTCCTGTGGTCCTCACATCCCTTTGTTCCCCTCCCCCGCTCCCTGCAACCACTTTCCTGTGTCCTCGCTGGTGGACTCCCCCACACTCTCTGTAACCTTTAGTCATCACCCCCAACACAACTTGGAATCAGTCTACAAGCTCAGTAAAAGAAGATGGTTTCTCTGAGCCTGGAGTTTGGCTCATGTTTCCCATCCCCACCCCAAAACTTATCAATCCCAACCCTGCCCTCCCATCAAACCAAACCTATATCCAAATCTGGATGGACCCTTTCCTCACCCATCACCTCCTCCCACCCCATCCCCACCAGATCCATAGTAAAGAGCCTGGCCAGAAGGTTCTATCCTTACTACAGCATTCAGAGCTGCAGAATCATCCACTGTTCACTGGCCTTGCTAGCCACCCTTTTTCTGCTCCTCCTTCCCTATGCCACTGCTTGCACTGGCTGGCCTCAAAAGTTCTGAACTTCCTTCTGGTTGGCACCTCTGAATCTCAGGATGCCTCCTCTGCCATATCCCTCTTCCCTTCGCTCCCCTTGTTGGTGTCCAGCCTGTCTCCCTTCCACTACACTCTACTCTCCATCTTTTCTTGGGTACCTCCCATCACCTTGTCTTTCTCTGGAATTGACCCTCCCATGTTGCTACATCAAAGCCATTTGGACATTCCTTCATGTGACTATTCCATCCATTTCTTCACTTTCCCACATTGGCCCAAGGAAGGCACCTGCCTCTTTTCTAGGGCTTACAGATCTCAAAGCTCCCTAATGCCTGTCATTTATCTACACAGGGTTGTGCTCCCTCCTATGACTTGCTGTCACTGCTCACACTCTTTCCATCCCCTCATCATACTGTGTTCTTTCTGAAACCATCTGCTGCCACTCATCAGGTCCTTTCACTGCTCTAGCCATCACCTTCCTGTTATGATCATTATTCCTTAGCCTTGTCCCATCCTACTTTTCTCTTACCTTTTAATCAAGCCTTTGCCCACAGAACAACACAGCCAACCCCTTAACTTCCTACTCTTCTTTCTTCCCTCAGCTCCACTGCTCCCATTTCTCCTCCCTCGGGACCCAGAATGCACCCCTGCCATTTGCCCTTGACTTCCCACCCTCCATAGACACTGTCCAAATCCACTCTTTGCTCTCTTTCTCTCGGCTACACTCCCCTCACAAAACCCAGATTTTAAGACCCTCCTCTCATTCTCCATCCCATTTTGCCTTGCCCCTTCTGCTTTTCACCTAGTCTAGCCTGAACATGAAACCCCACCATCCAACCCCTGACATCCTCCCTTTGCTTTATCCCTCTGTGCCCCTTTGCTACCCGCATTCTTTTCTCTGACTAAACCTATTACACTGCACTGCTTTTGAAAGTTCCCATCCTTCCGTACTTCCCTTGCAGAGTCTCTCCACCACATCCTAGACCACCATCCTGCCCAGCCTCCCTGGAATAGTGAATTGTGGATTTGGTAATCATTGTGAAATGTCACCTCCCCTCCTCCCCATCTTCTCCCCTCCCCTCCCATTTTCTTGTGTCTTTGTTACCTACACACTGGAGTTCATCTCAATCCCTGAGGTTACCTGCCATGGTTTCTGTGCAAGGTCAGTCTTAATGTGCAACGCAGCCTGTTTCTCCTCTTTCACATCAGTCATTGTGGCCCCTTTCCCCATGTGCTCTTGAAGGCCTCTATTCTTCAAATGCCCAGGCTATTACTTCTCAGCTCTGCTCCTTAGTCTGATCTCAATACCTCACATGCCACCACTGTTGCCCTGAGTTTCTCTGATGTCCCCAGATGAGAGCTTTTAAGGCCACCTTCCCATTTTCTGTGGTGCCCCCGTTACTGACACCAAGACCCTCCCATGTTTGTGACGTTCTCTCCCTTTGTCCCTGCTGTTTGTCCATTTCCTTCCCTTCCACTTTCCTGACCATCTCCCTCACCACCTGCCAATAATCCCATGAATTCACTTGTCTTTTCCTTAACATCTGCTTCCCTCTTCACTTGTGCTCATGCTGCCCCGGTTGCCAGCTTCTTCGCCCCCAGCATACTGTACTGAATCCATCTGCCATCTGAAGTAACTCCTAAGCACTCTACCTTATCAAGTCTACCATTCTGGAGACAGTTGCTTCTCTGGGCTTCACTCTTACCTTTCATCTTCTCACCCTGCCATTCCCTGACAGAGTTATCCCCACGTTTTCCACAGGCCACGATCTCTACACCTCATCCTCTGGCTCCTCCCACCTTCCCCAAGTGCCTTGATTGCTTTACCAGCACTGTGTTCTTCCTCCTACATGGGCTTCCTCATGCCCTTGTTCCACTTTTGTGAGACAAATACCTAAATTCTCCATGTCTATTCCCTCTTTTGGGCTCTTAGCTATCCCTCTCTTGACTCATTGGTCCCCTGAACCTCTCAATAAATCTCTCCTGCCCTGGATGCAAGTCGCCATCACCTGCCCTTTCTCACTGCCTTGTCCTGTTGGAACATGGCCCTAGCACACTCTCCTAGAGTTCGAGTCTGCTCACCTGATCTTGACCTCCTGGGCCTGGGTTCATCCTCTCTCCTGCTTTGATGCTCTACTGCATACAGAGCAAAGGAACTGTCCTACCTGAGCCATGTGACAATCTTTCAGCCACTACCCATGAATTCACAAGCTGCTCCCACTCCTCATCCCAATTCAGCAGCCATTGCCTCAGATATACTGAATCCTCATGCTCTACCCACCAACCCCTGCTCACACCCTGTGGTTTACTACTGGGACCTGCAGACTTCACTCCCTGTAACCGTCCATGTTGCCATTCAGACCACTTTGTTGTATACTTTCTGACACAGCTCCCAGGGAGCTTCTGGCTTTGACTCTCTTATCTTATTCCCCTTACCACAGAACTTTTGCCTTCAGCTCTCCCTCTTGCACCTCTACCTGCCAACCCTACACCTGATACCAAGGCACTCAGTCTCAACTTGCACAGAGCCCTAGGTACTGCCGTCCACCCCTTCTCTCCTCCTCCCTACAGGCATTCATTCTCTTCCAGATGACTTCCTTCAGTACTGTCTTCCGTTCCATCTGCCCCTTCCATCTGTCCTGCATGGAGCTCTCTGCTCATATCCACACAAACCAACTCCCTTCACCATTCCCATCTCTCCCAGCCTTACATCTCAGGCATACACTTTTTCAAGACCACTGTGTTGGCTCTTCACTCCCTATGAATTAATGGTGAATCCCAGCCCACCCACCACATTTCTCCTCTGCTACATCCATTTGCTCACTACCTGCCTGGTCCAGGGTCCTTTGTCCCCATTCTGACATTCTTGACTCTCATGCCTCCACCTCCACCACTCAGGCGCTCATCTGCTCATGCTTCGCCTCTCTGCCCAGCTCTCCACTCTGCGCCTTCCACCCAGTGATTCTCACCTGAGGGTGCATGACCCCCCCAAGGAGGCCTATCAGTAACATCTTTGGGGTGTGTTTTTGTGTTTTCTTTTGAATTTTTTTGGTTTTGTTGTTTCAAGCAGTGTACTGCTCCCCCTTCAGATGGTGTGATAGGCCTCCCTTGGGGGTCATTCCCTCCCCCCACCCCTCGGGTGAAACTCACCCCCCCCCCACCCCCGGGAAGAATCACTGCTGTGGAAGCCCAACCTGACTCCTGGGCTGCACTCACCCTTGGGCCTCTAGCCTTCTACTGGTTGCCATTGACACATTTTCCTGAAAGATCCCAGCATTCGCACCATTCTCTCACTGTCCCGACACTGTCCTCCTGGACCCACCACATTCCCTTCCCTTTTTACTCTTTCCTACCTGAAATGCCCCAAACCCCAGTCCAGATGAGGACATTCCATCTCATTGTTTTTTCCCTCAGGGACTCCTTTAGTCCTATGTGTAACTCTAGTTTCACATATCCATTCTTTCTCTTCTCTGCCATATTCAACCCCCTGCTCATCTCACCCCATTCCATAACTGGTTCTGCACCATCTTTCTGAAAAAGTTAGAAGTCCTTTCTAGTTATGGGTGCGCACTTTTCAGTTCCATCCCATGGTACCCTTTTCCTCACGTCAAGTCTTCTTGATCTTTTCTTAAACGTTTTTGCCTCCTTTGTTTGGAATTGGATTAAATATACAGGTCAACCTACCTTTTCCACTTTGCCTTTTTCTCCACCCCAGGGCATATAGCTGCCTTCTGTCTTATTTCCATCCTGCCTTCACTTTCCTCAATACCTTTGGCTCATTTTCAGTCCTCTGTCCATTTCCTTGCTTTATTCACTACTTGTATTGCCCTCAAATTCCTAGGTCTCCTTTTTGTGAAGCTGATTTACCCTGTATTTACTCTAGTTACTCTGAGATAAGTAACTAGAACTACCTTACCATACAGTGCTCTTTTTACTTAGTTTCTCTCATTTGTATTCTTTCTTGTTCCATTGGATACAATTATAGTGCCAAACCTTGTTTTTCAGTATGTTGTTCCTCACATGATCTTTCCTATCATTTTTTGTCCCCTCTCCTCTTTTTTATTAACCATTTAAATAGTATGCATCATTCTCATAAGCTAACTAATACCTTCTTCTTTGGATCCTCTTTTTGTTCTACATCCATTGCTCAATGTATTTCTTCTTTCCTACATATTTTACTGAATTGCTTTCGTCTTCTCTTTATTCCTTGGTAGGATCCCTGAAGCTTACCTTGTTTTACATCCACTTTACTGACCCTGTCTAACCTTTCTTTCTATTGACTGCTCTCACCCATGGGAATGGACTTTTCTGGATACTGGCCCTCTTAAGTCTCATATTTAGTTATCATTTTATCTGCCCCTTTTCTTCCTTTAAGAACTGCCTTACCACACAGTTCTCTTATTGATTCAACGGTTGTATAAGCAATTTCCATTATCCTTTGTTTACAATATGCCAAATAACAATTTTTGTTAATAAACACTTATATGGCAATATCTTGAATTTTAAAAAGCCCTCAACCATCTCTCTTTAAAAAAAAAAAACCAACATATTTTCAACCATCACAAACATACTATTATAAAAACTTTTAAGTATTTCTTATAATAGAAACCATTTTAAAGGACTACATAATTTAACATATAATTCATTCGTGTTCATGTTTATATATGTTACAAAATGATCCCATACTATAAGACTGTGATTTCATTCTCCTTTTACAATGCAAGAAATAATGATAGGTTTTTCAAGATAAATTAATGCATATACATTTTTTAAAATGAAATCTAGAAATAAGAAAGGTTTGAGAAATATTTACTTACCGATTGGCGAATTGCTTGCGTTGTCCCATGCGTGTTGTGGGGAAGATGACAGATATAATGCACAATACATTTAAAAACCTTGAGTATATGAAGTAAGCCTACCAGTAGAAGAGCAATGACCACAGCAAACATATACCATCCCAAACAGTCTTGTGTACAAACTTAAAGCTTTTGCTAACCCAAGAATGCTAACTCACTATAAAAGTTTCCCAAGCACATGGTGATATATGGATACAAACTTTTCATGTTAATAAGCCTTTTAATAATGTGAGTAAAAGCTGGGGATACCTGCATTCCTCATTCTGGTCTCAGTAATATTTGCTATTTGACACCTTGCAGATTGCAAACCTGGCCTAATTCATACATCCCCTCTCCAGCCATCATCTCCTCTCCCTTTCCCTTTCCTATGTGGTTTTTTAAAAAAATATATAAACCTTTTCAGTTGTTTCTCTCACTTTCAGCCAGTTCTAACATGATTCCTTAAACTCTCAGCAAGTTTAATGCCTTTCCTTGTTGAACATCTTGCACAACTGTACACCCTGCACCATACTCCCTCTCCTTCCTTAGATGTCAGTCTTAATGTTTTTCTCCTTTTCCTTCTCTTTTTAAAGTGCATGTCTCAATCGTTTCTCTCACATATTTTCATTTTGAGCAAACTTAACATCATTTTTCAAAAAGTTCTTGTTAATTTCCTTTGATTATCTGCTCTGTCATATATATTGGCATCTGTAATATTTTCAGCTTCCCTCTCTGATCATAGTGAGAGATACATTATTCTTCTCTTGGGTGTGCTCTGCAGTGGTTCTCAACCTTCCTAATGCCACGACCCTTTAATACAGTTCCTTATGTTGTGGTGACCCCCAATTTCATTGTTACAAATTGAACATAATTAAAGCATAGTGATTAATCACATAAACAATATGTAATTATATATGTGTTTTCCGATGGTCTTAGGTGACCTCTGTGAAAGGGTCGTTCGACCCCCAAAGGGGTCGCGACCCACAGGTTGAGAACCACTGCTCTAGAGGTACACTCCCTTAATGGCACCCACCACTTCTTACCAAATACAGCTCTTCCTCTCACCAGATAAATTACCCACCCACACTCTCTAGATGTTCAAACCATTGTCCTTCAGGTTGCTATCAATGGCTTTTCATCAAGATTTATTCTTGCCCTGGCCGGGTGGCTCATTGGTTGGAGCATAGTCCTGTATACCAAAACGTGCCAGGTTCAATTCCCGGTCAGGGCACATACCAAGGTTGTCAGTGGGATCCCCGGTCGGGATATGTACAGGAGGCAACTGATGGATCTCTCTCTCTCTCTCTCTCTCTCTCTCTCGCTCTCGCTCTCGCTCTCTCTCTCTTTCCATCTTCCCTCTATCCCTTCATTTCTCTCTTTAAAAAAAAAAATCAATAAAAACATCTTTAGGTGAGGAGTAAAAAAAAAAAATGTATCCTCATCTTCCCCCTTTAACTGTTCTTATCAACCAAGCCCTTTAATTAAATTTTTCCATCCCACAAAATTCATAGTCACTACCCTACTTCTTTATATCTTAACTTTATGCTGTATTTGATTGCGGATTTTTTAAAGAAATAAAATACTGCACATATAATTGGACTTCCTCTGTACCATTTCAGAATCATTTACCTCTCTCCCTAAAGAAAATAACACTATATAATTTGATACTTATCCTCATACATATTTCTATATGCATAAATAATATGTATATAAATTCTTTAAAAAATGTTTCCTCATCCAGACTTCCAGAGCTCATCTACTTTCTAAATTCAGTCGTACTGTTATATGCACCACCCACTGCAGTCTTCAACACCAAGCATGTAACCCTAACCCCTTCAGAGATCTTACAGATTTCTCCATTTCAGTTGTTTTTAACCCACATCTTAATTGCCTTTTTGCCACTCTGACAACTGAGAACCCTGCTCTAATTCATGCAGTGCTCCATTACTTAGATTAATTACTCTTCTTTCTTATTCTGTTATCTCTGCCACATCTTATCTATCTCAGCTACTATCATTTTATCATTGCAGTGGATACAGTATTTTTCTCCTTAGGTTTACTTCTCTGATGATTCCCAGCCATTTCTCCAGAAACAGATGATCTTTTCTATAGACAGACTGCTTGCCCATGCTCCTGATGTACTTCAAGTTTGCTAGTAAAGTCTTTTTAGTAGAATTCATCTTGCTAAAACTCCCTTAAACTTTCCTATTAACCAAGTTTTAATTAAAAATTGTTATCCATCGCAATGCCTATTCCTATCTAGGTCCGTGAAGCTCTGTCAGATACACCACTCATTGCCACTGGGCTTCCCCATCCAATCTGACCCGTGTCAAGGTCACCATTCTGGGTTCTTTATTATACACCTGAGCTGCATTGTTGCCAATCCATTTACTCTTAAGTCTTCTCTGATTCATACAGCGGTCCTCTGCTCAGCTAACAAACTCTCCTCCTTATTCCACTGTAACCTTGGTCTGTGTGATGCCATAACCCGCCAGTTAATATCTGCCATCCTTAAAATCATCCCTTCCTATCTGTAGGAATCTGCACTTGGCTTTTTGTCTCCTTTCCTCCTTGTCCTTCCTTTCCCCCTGGAGAAACTTACTACCTTCTCTTCCGTGTCCCTCCTGTCAGCCACCCCCCTACATACGTATCATTATTACTGTTGTCTCTCCTGGTTAGATACTCCCCTCATGTTGGGCACTCACTGCTTAGCCCTCTGCCATCTCCCTTGCTCCCAACATCCTTTACTGCGTTTGTGCGCACTCTCAGTTCAGCATAAGCCTCCATAGGCTCCTGCCACTGGCCTCCCTCTTATGTCCATCCCACTCCGCCTGTTTCTGGCCTTCCACTATATTGACCACACCCATGACTTCCAGTATTTTCCCAACAAGGTGTCCTGGACAGCGAAACCTCATACTCCCATTCTTACTTTGCTACATTTTTACCTCACTCACTCTCCTTGTTACTGCGTAACTCTGACAAATCTCCAACTCCGTTTCCTAATGTTCCCATTTAGCCCTCCTGCACGGCATGGTCTGCACCCACCCTAAGTCACACATCCCCTTTCCTTCAGTAGTTTCCATCTTTTGCTCTCTCTTTCTTTGCTATTGCTATTTTTTATACGAGTTTCCTGAGTTGCTTCTCTCATTTTCCACCAACACTAATGTTACCTTAATTTTTTAGTGCATCTTTAATGTCCCTCTTATAGAACATTGTTCTTTCCAGTTTTCCTTTGGAGATTTCCCCCATATGTCTTAACCTTTCATAGTGATGAAAACTTACTGTTTTTGAGGTTCCCTCTCCTTCTGATCCTCACTCTCTCCCTCATTCAAAACCAATTTTCTACTCTCAGTGGTTCTCAACCTTCCTAATGCCGCGACCCTTTCATACAGTTCCTCATGTTGTGGTGACCCCAAACCATAATTATTTTTGTTGCTACTTCATAACTGTAATTTTGCTACTGTTACGAATCGTAATGTAAGTATCTGATATGCAGGCTGTATTTTCATTGTTTGCGACCCACAGGTTGAGAACCGCTGCTTAGACAAGCCTTTCCCTTAGCTAAGTCCTTTTCCATCATAATCTTTGGCCAAAGTATGGTGCCGTATATCTCCAGTTAGGATCAGTGGCATCTTCTGTGTCAGTATTAAATGATACGTCCTCAACTGGCAGCAGCTCTGCTTTTGCTATTTTACTCCTCTTCCTTTGTTTTGCCTTATAAATACTGTACCTTATTTTCAGCATCCCTCCTTCATTCAGAGACTATGTATGTACATATCATTCCCATAAACTGAGTCGTCTCTACTGGACATTGCCACCTTGTGTTCAGCGCTGACTGTTCAGACTGTGTGGACTGGAGTACAGGGCCATCTCTGTAGCTTCTCTGTCCTCCCTCCCCCACAGCGTCCGGAACAGTTCTCCTTCATAACCTCGGTTCTTATGTACCCACAGTCCCTCCCTCCTCTCGATAATCTGAACTCATCCTCCTAAAGCTCCTACTCCCCTGTGTCCCAGTATTCCTCATTCTAGCACTCTTTAATGCCCTTCCCATTGGCCATGTTACTCTCCTGCAAGTTCCCCGCCCTAACTTACCTAAGCCTCCATTTTCTCCTTTTCTACTAGCCTTCCTTTTAAAATTTAGTTGAACTGGTATACAGCATGATATTAATTATATCCTTTCCTACATGTCTCCTTGGTGACTTCTCTAATTCTCAGCTAATCTTAATGTTAGCTGCAAAGCTAATAGTAATGCTCCTCTGAGCTTTAACCTCCCCTCTTCCATCTTTTGGCCCAAGTGTGGGCCTTCCCCTTCCAGGCAATACCTGCCCTTCTTCAAATGACCTTCTAATCTGGAGACAGCTGTCATGTTGCTCTCCCATTCCCTTCTCCTTGTTAACTCTCCTGCCCTAAAGAAATACGCTGCCTTATCCAAAGCCTCCTTTCTGTTAGCTGCCATGTACATTTCATTCCAGGGGACTCAGTTTCCTCCTGAACATATAATATTAGCTAGCAAAGATTTGTATCAGAACTACTCTTAGCCTGCCTTCCTCTAAAGCAGTGCTGCTCAAACTGCAGCTGATGAAAACAGACTGTTGTGCCCCACCCCAAGTTTCTGATTCATTAGGTCTGATGGGGCTGAAGTATTTCTATTTCTAACAAATTCCTAGGTGATGATGATAGAACATGTTTCAAGAAGCTCTGCTCTAAACTTTCCCTTCAACCAAGACCTTGAATTAAAAATTGCCCACCAAGGCATCAAGAGTGAGACTACTGTTAACTCTCATTCCATTTCAGTCCTTTATTCTCTCCTGTGTACACACCAGTCACTACATTCTGGCCTTACCTATATATATAAAAGGCTAATATGCAAAATGTCCCCTCGGGAGTTCGACCATGAAGACCGGGAGCTCTATCACTCACTATGATGTGCACTGACCACCAGGGGGGCAGTGCGGAACATAGCTGGCGACTAGCAGCGGCAGCGGGGTGCTGAGGGAGCAAAGGAAGGAGGAGGCAGAGAGGCGGGGAACCTGATCAGCCCTGATCACTGCCCAAGCCTAGGGACCCTACCCATGCACGAATTTTGTACACCAGGCCTCTAGTACCTACATATTTGACCAGTTAGGTCCATCCTCATATCTGACAGGATTCCCCATTCTGGGGACCTTTATGGGCATGTGGTTTTTCTTATTGCCATGCCACCTACTCAGAATTGTTCTCCAGTCCACATAGTGCCCCTCTGAGCTTTTAACCTCTCCTCTTCCATGTCTTTTGGCCCAAGAGTGGGGCCTTCCCCCACCAGTCAATACCTGCCGTTCTTCAAATGACCTTCTAATCTGGTGGCAGCTCTCCATTCCCTTCCCCTTGTTACCTCTCTTGCCCTAAAGAAATACGCTGCCTTATCTGAAGCCTCCTTTCTGTTAGCTGCCATGTGCATTTCATTCCAGTGACTCAGTCTCCTCCTGGACAGCACTCCCTAGCCAGGTTCTCTGCCCAGTGACTGTCTCTCACTTCAGAAAATCTTCACAGGACAGAGTAAATTCTAAGGATACTTTTAATGTGGTCTTTGCATGATGAACATTGTATCGCCCTTTGGTGGTTTGCCCTCCAACATCTTAATTACATATAGTATAATTTCATCTGTCATCTGAACAAGAGATGAAGTTCTAACAGAAAGGAGGCAGCTAACTAAAAGGGGGCTTCAGTTGGTTCATCAGTGCTACAGACACATCACTCAGTTATCCTGGTGTCTTTAAAGTTACTACCCTAGCTTTATATCACAGTTCATTTTAATCCATCTCCTTCTAATCCTCCTAATTAAAACTTCCTTTTACTTTTCAGGCTTCAGTTTTTTCCCATTGTATATATATTGCTTTTCCAAGTGTGGCATTAAGACCCAACATTTGACCAAATAGACTCATCATAAGATCTTACAAGATTGCCCATTCTGGGAAACTCTATTCCTCATCTTATCTGCCCATGCCATTCCACCTACTCTCAACACTTTTCATGTAGTACTCACTTTGCATAGTTCCCAGTCTCTCTCTCATTTAATCATGATCTTTGGTATAAGTATGGTGCCTTATCCTTCCTGCCAGTACTGCCAATCTTCAAAATAAGCCATCTCTTCCTCAGGCTCTTCTACTCTTCTCCTTGATTGACCCTACAGAAGCACCTGTTACCTACACAGCTGCTTATTTTTTCAGCTACCCTCTTTGTCATTTCTTGTGGATTCAGTAGTCTTCCCTTTCATGTTTCCTCCACATGAAATACATTTGCTCTCCCAATTCAATCCAGGATTCCTGCCACTGGCCATCACTGAAACCCATCCCATTTAGACCGTTCAGCCTTTCGCTGTATTGGTCACACTTATTATTTGAAATAAGATTCCCACATGGACTCCTTCAAACAATAGTTCTTCAGTCACTTCCTTTTCACATTCTCTCCCCTTTGGTTTTAATCTAGCTTAGCTCACATCTCTCTAACAGCCAACTCTACCATTTTCCAGTGCTCCTCATTCTGGCCCTCTGTTACGCCCTTCCCTGCTCACACCTGATATTCTGCACCCCAGCTTAAATCCTCTGTCTTCTCTCCATTCTTAGATTCTAGCCTCCGTCATCTTCTCTCTCCATGATATTTTCATACAAGTCTCTCTAGGAAATGTCTTTGACTTTCAGCCAATCCTCACATGGCAGGACAACTTCTGAGAGCAACCAGCTTTAATGACATACTATGCAGTAAACTGGGATAACTTAACTACCCGCCATCCCTTCACTTACCAGCTCTCTGCAGGAGGAATGGATGCACAGCACTTCAGCTGTCCCTTCCTCAGAGTCCCCCCCCCCCCCAATACTGTCATCTACGTGGACATACTGTCACCCACACCCTCTAAGCAAGTCAAGCCTCCTCTCTCTAGAGCAGCGGTTCTCAACCTGTGGGTCGCAACCCCTTTAGGGATCAAACGACCCTTTCACAGGGGTCGCCTAAGACCATCGGAAAACACATATATAATTACATATTGTTTTTGTGATTAATCACTATGCTTTAATTATGTTCAATTTGTAACAATGAAAATACATCCTATATATCAGATATTTATATTACGATGCATAACAGTAGCAAAATTACAGTTATGAAGTAGCAATGACAATAATTTTATGGTTGGGGGTCACCACAACATGAGGAACTGTATTAAAGGGTCGCGGCATTAGCAAGGTTGAGAACCACTGCTCTAAAGCTTCCAGCAACCACTCTATCAGCATTCATCTTAGTCAGCTTCCTTATAAACTTTCCTGTCACCCAAGTCCTTTAATTAACAATTTCCTTCCAGATTGGTGCTTCAAGAGCTAGTCTATGACTGCCTCCTACTCATGTTCTTGATCCTATCCTTACTCTTTCTTTATATTTCTCATTACAATATGATCTTTACACCCAAAAGGTGACCAATTAGACCTGTTTTGACTCTGACAGGGTTCCCCATTCTAGATCTCTACTCCACACCTGCCTTGTGGGCCCTCCACCATATAGTATTTCCTTTTCTTTGCTTCATCTCTTTTCTTTCTTACTGCCGCATGACTTGTGGCCCAGGAATGCTGTCTTCTTCCAGTTGATGTCTGTCATTCCTTAGTGACCATGTTTTGTCTGAGGGCAACTTTAATGTTGCTCTCCTACCCCTCTCCTTGTCCCCTATATTTGTGCTAGAGAAACACCTTATCTTCAGCATCCCTCCTGCCATGTGTGTAGCATCCCCTGGATTCAGCACTCCTTCCTGGTAGGTATAGCTAGACTCCTCACTTTTGGCACAAATTGCTCCATCGCTTTCATCTCCCTTGATTCCCTACACACTACATACATGCATGTCCTTCCTAGTTCAGCCCCGACCTGCATGGACTGGTGCAGATCTATCCCTTTTACACGCTTTCTGATTTCTGCCCCATGGGCCACATCCTGTTGTTTAATTATTCTTCCAACAAAGCTTTCTGGAACCTCCTTTTCTTATTTAGAAATAGTCTTCCCTCCAGTGGCTGAGACCTGGCAACTCCCGCCATTTGCCACATCGCGGGTTCTGTATCCCAGCCTAATTCACACACCTCTCCCCTTACTTAGCTTCCAGCACCCATCTCTTCTACACTGCAGTGCTCTTTCCATACCAGTCTCCTCAGCAGTCCTCTCATTTCAGCCAGTTATCACAAGAACAGCCTCATCTCTGAGGACAGTTTTAATGTGGATCTTCAGGGCATCCTTCTCTTACTCCCATCATCTGCCTGGCTTTGTTTGTGTGGCAAAGGGTTCGAGTTGTTCTCTTGCCACGGAAAGGTCCCTTCCCACCCCCTTCTCCTCATCACCCAGTGTCAGTCATCCTTTCTAGCAATACTGACAGATTGCTACCAATGGTTTTTACTGGATTTCACCTTAGATTCCCTGCGACCTCATTGTATCAACAAAATCATTTCATTAAAAATTTGCCACTCAAGTTTCAGGAACGTCTCTACTGATAGCATTCCTATTTGCTTCCTTATTCAGTGCCTCCTTATCACTTACTTACACATAGCATCTTCTGTCTTTACTTGCACATAAAATTCAGCCAGTTTGCCAAAGCTGTGATCTACCGTTGTTCCTGCTTATTTCCTTATTCCTCTTCCTCATTTGTCTGTATCCTCCCTGCTTAATTGAAACCAAACAGGGGTTCATATGATCTTGTATTACTAATGTCTATCCTGCTTCTCCATTCTTTTTTTTAACATATTTTTATTGATTTCAGAGAGAGAGGGAGAGATAGAAATAACACTGATGAGAGAGAATCATTGATCAGGGTAAGAATCGAACTGTGACCTCCTGGTTCATAGGTCGGTGCTCAACCACTGAGCCACAACAGGTTGGGCCTGCCTCTCCATTCTTATTGGATCTTTACCTTTGTCCCTACCATAATCCCCTCTCTCTCCTTTCATTGTTTTAAATACCTCAACTGACCCAGTCCAGGTTTGTGTTAACTTCCACCTTTTTCTTTCTTCTTCCTGCTTCCTTGGCAGTAAATTCTAGCTTAATATAACCACGATCATTCTTCCATCAATCTCCTATTGTATCAAAATAGATTCTGTAGCCCTAGCCGGTTTGGCTCAGTGGATAAGAGTGTCAACCTGTAGACCGAAGGGTCCTGGGTTCGACTCAGGTCAAGGGCATGTACCTTGGTTGCAGGCTCCTCCCTGGCCTGAGTTCTGGTCAGGGTTCGTGCAAGAGGCAACCAATCAATGTGTTTCTCTCACATTGGTGTTTCTTTCTGTCTTGCCCTGTCTCTTCCACTCTCCCTAAAAATCAATGGGGAAAAATATCCTCCGGTGAGGATTAACAACAACAAAAAATTGATTCTGTAGTCTTGAAAGGTAAACTCTATATGGGTCAACTCACTACCATCATTTTCAATGTATTCCACTAAATTCGTTTGTTCTCTGAATTCAGACCTATGCTTCATAGGACTGCCTCAGCTCACCAGAACCTATTGGAAAATATCTAGTCTCCTAGGCATTTCAAATATATCCCTAAACAGTCTCTCTTCTCGGCACCTGTTCATTAGCATATCTCTTACTATTTCCAGGTACCCTTGCCTTTCTGGCCTCTTTCCTTTAGCTCATGTACCTTGCTCTGCTCACTGAAGCTCTTTCACGTCTCTTGAGATCCAATTAATTCACCCATACTTAATCCCCTCCTTCGGGCAGTTCAGAAAGGCCACTTTTCATGAAGTTCACTTTCCAAAAATGTGCCCCTACCTCCATTTCTTATTACTTCCACCAGTTATCTCAAAACATAATTACCCACTTGCTTTTGCATTTAAGACACGACTTTACCAATACTAGCACCTCCTTGCTGACCTATTCACTGCAGGTTGAAAGTTGACAATAAAGCAAGTTCACTCTGGTGATCTGTGGACCCACAATCTAAAAACAGTATTATCTGTTGATATTTAGACTATTGTGCTTTGTGTTAATGATCAGTGTGCTTTTTACTATCCATATTTTTTTGCTTTGTCAGCTGCTAAAGTCGTGGTTCTTACATTTCCCACATGTAGTCCCCTTTGACAGGCATGGCAGAAACCTCCCAAAGTAGCTCCCCTGCTGCTTTCTTTATACCAATACAGAAGTAGCGTTTTGCCAATGTCGTCATTTTTGTACTATTCTAACCCACAGCGGGGAATGGATTTTAAAATTATACTTTGTGAGGCTGCCTTTTAACCAGCACACAGGCTGCTTTCGAGAACTTCTACCCTGGAAACAGTGGTGTGTGCTTCCCTGGATGATACAGAACTCAGTGCCAAGTGCAGACGTGCTCCCTCCGCTACGAGGGGAGCTTTGTGCTTGCGCTGCCCACTGACACTGGCCTGCCTGCTCTTTCTCCTCCAGTTGCCGGCACGTTTAGCTGCACCATGAAGTTTACTGTCCGCGACTGTGACCCTGACACTGGGGTTCCAGCTGAGGAGGGGTATGACGACGAGTACGTGGTGAGTGTCCCCTGCCCAGAGACACCTGGACACCCTTGCACACTGACTTCTGCCTGAAGAGAACATTTTTCTAGGAACATCTGACATGAACCTAAGGGGTTTTCTTTTCTCACATTACAACTGTGTAGGCCAGGACTAACCCTCCTCACGGTGGGAGTGTGTCGTGCCTAAGGGAAGCGAGACTGACCACTTCCTGATTAAAACAACTCGCCCTTTTCTATGTCTTTATATTAGGGGTAATTGCAAGATGAAAATAAGTACATGATTTTCTTTGAGATCAATGAGCTTTATTTAAAGTGTTGGGGTTTGTTTTGTTGAGCAGCTTTTAATTTGCTTATAATTTAGCTACATCATGGACTGAATAACTTCATAGAATGCAGGCAAAATGTGAAGAAATATCAACCTGTTAGTGAATGCTAAGTTCAGAAGGCCCTGGGTGGCTTGAACTTGATGGTTAGGTGTGGCCACATGACTGCTTTGTACCTCAAGGGTGTAGATGTTGATCTGAATATAGCTTTAGCCATATTTTCTTGCTTTTCTTTGCTAAGGCCTACATCGTTAGACTTATCCAGACTACAGGACTGAACTAGTTGGTGATGGTTTTTCCTAGGCTCCTGCAAAGGATGTATCTCAGAATGATAAAACCCTTTCCCTTAGCCCCTCCCACTTTGTCCTGTACTGAAAGGACTGTCGCTTACTGACCCCTGCGTGTGCCCACTAGCTGGAAGATCTTGAGGTGACTGTGTCTGACCACATTCAGAAAGTTCTGAAGCCCAACTTTGCTGCTGCCTGGGAAGAAGTAGGAGATACTTTTGAGAAACAGGAGACCTTTGCCCTCAGTTCTACCAAAACTCTTCAAGGTGAGAACACTTTGCTCTCCATGTATTGCCTGACAGCAGTGTAAAACCTAAAGGAATATGTATCATTCCAGAAGAACGCTTTGGTTTAATGCTGCATAAACTAAGTCACTTGAAAGGCCAGGACCCTGTCATCTAATCGAGTCAGCCAGTTCCTAGTCCAGTGGCCCCCACCCACACACCACCCTCTCGCCCCAGCGCCCAGTGCGTAGTGGTGCAGAGGCAGCCCCGTGCTGGCCTTTCCTGATACTGTTGCATCAATCTTGCCAACACAGAAGCTGTCAACAACATCATTACGTTTCTGGGCATGCAGCCATGTGAAAGGTCAGAGAAAGTCCCCGAGAACAAGAATTCCCATTCCCTCTACCTGGCAGGTAAGGAATTTTATCGGATTTCCCCTTTATTTTGTTGCAGAGTTTAATAGGAAGGGCTATGCATGGGCACTTCATGCCCTGCCACTGTCCCATTGTATGCGTTACCATGTGGAGCCCTGTCACAGTGAGCAGTCTCTCTTAGCTGTTTAATTTGCATGCTGTGCTTCGTTTGTTCTTTAAAGATGTATGTTTGGCCTAAAACACTCACTCAAATCTCTCCCGTGGATACTAGTGCCACTACCTCCCCCATTTGAGTACTACAACCCAGTATTCTTGAATACCTTCTATGTACCTGGTATCATGGGAATATAAAAGGTTATTTCAAATTTGTATGTAGGAAGCAGCTCCTACCATAAACACAGATCTCTAGAAAAGCTAAACTAAAATAATAGAAAGGAAATGCAAGCAGAGCATGATAAATTTCACTAGTCAGAGTTTGTTTTGAGTTCTCAATATGGTTTTCCTCACTTTGTTCTCAGGTGTATACAGAGGTGGCTATGATTTATTGGTGAGGGCCAAGCTGGCCTTAGCGGATGGAGTGACCATGCAGGTGACTGTCAGAAGCAAAGAGGAAACACCTGTGGACGTTATCTTGGCTTCTGTTGGATAAGTTTTTACTGGGCAAGATGAAGCTGATGTACTTCACTGTCAGTGGGCTTTTACGCTAGTGGCATGATTTTCCCAGAATCCTGCTTTTAAAGATTAATGATTCTGGAGAAGCAAATTAAATGTTTGGCCCTGAGCCAGCAGATCAAGCAAACGTCTGTCTTTGTGCATGTCTTTTTTTTTTTTTGTCTTTTTTCCTTTTTGTTCCATTGGTCGACTTTGGTGTGATAGTACAGCTTCGGGTGAACATGTAAAGCAAATACTATCCTATACCCCAGCTGCTCAACTTCATTATATTCTTTAATGTAATGTGTCTGAAAGCTCCTGGCAATGTTGGAAAACTTTATCCCGGAGGGGTGGTGGGGAGGGGAAGGCAGAGTCCACTTTTGTCAAAATTCATTTTATTAATAGAAAATAAACACTTATTCCACTTTCAATTGTTATACTTGAGGTTGCTAATTTTTAAAAAAAGAATTTAAAATAATCACCTAATCCTACTTTGACTAAAACAATGAAACTGTGATTTTAAAAAAAGTATTCAGCACCTTTTGCTCACAGGCC
Organism: Myotis nattereri; assembly: GCF_964212035.1. Classification (NCBI taxonomy): domain Eukaryota; kingdom Metazoa; phylum Chordata; class Mammalia; order Chiroptera; family Vespertilionidae; genus Myotis; species Myotis nattereri. Next base: position 22,273,957 of record NC_138086.1, on the reverse strand, counting down.
TTTCAGAATTTGTTCTTAAAGTTTCTGGAACTTTCCTGTCTGTAAAGTACAGGAATGGCAGAGCTACATGAGGAAGCTTCTCTGGCACAACCAGTGAGAAGTAAGCACTCGTAACAAAAGGAATCCGTGTGCACTCAGCGTGGGCACTGGGACTGCACAACGCTCCCCTCCCCTCCCCGTTAGCTCAGGAGGGATGTGCTTCGAAGCAATGAGGTATGAAGAAGCAGACTGTTATTCGCTGTTAGAACTGGGTCTTTCCAGCCAATAACAGTAAATCTCTGGCACAGATGCGGTTGGTCTTTGATGTCCTATGACTTTTAGGAAATTTTTTTGTTTGGATTTAGTTCAATTTATACAGAAGTCAAATATGTTTAATAAGGTTCACTACTCTGCCAGAGTGAGTGTCTGCTGGTGTAGTACCCTAAAATAGATATAACACGTGTCAGTAAATCATAGTCTTAAAGTACACTTAGAATACTGCATTATGTAAAGCTGCATTATTTAAAGCAAAATCTATTTTAACAAAAAGTCTATAATTAGATGCAGCTGACGAAACTAAGCCAAAGTTATGACAGGGGAGACTTACTCTCTCCTGAAGCTGCTTAGAAAACAAAAAAAGCACGTGCCTTTAAAGCCACTCAAGGAGAGGGAAGCAGCCATCCTCTCCTCATTCTTTACTACAAGATTCCAATTGGGGCTGAGCCAAAAATTACACTTCTAAGTATTTCAGAAAAGTCTTATGCAAAAGAATGTGTGTATCTGCATCCGTGAGTAGCAGTGCTCATCAGACTTTCCTAATAACACAAAGGCCAGTCCATACACTTGATCAGATGTCAAAGGAATGGGAGGTGGACTATCAGGTCACCCTCAGTCAGAGCCTCTACTGGCTTTGTCCTATATGCTGTTCACCAATGTGAGTCAGGTGGACCTTTGTGAGAGAAGTGTTTGGTGGCCAGGACCTCTTTGGGGCATTGCTTTCTAAATGGAATACACAACAGATAAGGGAGTAGGGGGAGTAATACAGGGAAACTACTCTTTCCAGCTCAGAAGGAGTTGATGAAGCCCATATATGCATTCAAGAAGCCCATGGGATCCTCTAGCTGTGGGTAGTGGCTAATGTGGTCATCCAGAATCGACACTGTGGACCGCGGCAGCGTTTTCCTAGTGGAAGAGAACAGCATGTAGGTGAACTTGAGGCTGGAGGGAGGGGGGGGAGGTAAGCCAGTGGGCAGCCCTAGTAAATGTCCCTGCGGACATACCACACTGGAAGGAACCAACAAAGAGCTTATTCAGCTTCTATTCTGGAATTGTGTCTTAGGCAGGTAAGCTTGCCAATTCCATTTATGACATATACAGACTAGGTTTTACATGTTCATAATCCAACAGACAACAACTTAAAAATAACACACTTTTGCAATACATGTCAAAGCAGGGTGACTTCGAGCTCCTTAGAGAAGCGTGAGGCATCAAATAAGTGGACCACTGTCCAGGTAAGGATAACAAAAGACCTTCCTTCACCGCGAGAGGAGATGAGAGAGGGTATTTTGTTGAAAATTAAATGCAAGCTATTTACTACTGGATCATTTCTACTAGGCCATATGAAGGATGGAACATTCTTATGGAACAAAATCAGTCAAGATTTCATATTCCAACCTTCTGAGTAAGTACCTAGAGCAGTGATGGTGAACCTCCGACACGCATGTCAGAGGTGACACGCGAACTCATTTTTTTGGTTGAGTTTTCTTTGTTAAATAGCATTTAAATATATAAAATAAATATCAAAAATATGTCTTTGTTTTACTATAGTTGCAAATACCAAAAAATTTCTATATATGACACGGCATCAGAGTTAAGTTAGGGTTTTTCAAAATGCTGACATGCCAAGCTCAAAAGGTTCGCCATCACTAACCTAGAGAAAATGACAACCAGTGACGAGGCGCTTTTCCTGTGAGCTCCTCTCCATCTCTCCCTGCAGATGCCCAGCTGAAGCTTTGCAATGAGACTACAGCAAACATTTTTTATCAACTTTACGCACTTCCATTCCTTAGTTCACATGATAGCGTTTTCTTACCTGTCCACCTAGGAATATGTAGCATATGTGTATACAGTAAAAACAGGTGTGTAACTCAAGAGAATGTATAACAACTATACATACATATATATATATATGCATAACTCAAGAGAATGATTAACCATTTCCTGACTTTACATTTATGTGAGAATAAGATTCCTCAGCTCATCCTTTATCATACGTTTCCTGGATGCACAGCCACTGAGGCCAGAGCACTGTCAGGAGGAGGAACTAACAATACGAAGCCCCTGAGGGAGGCTCACCTGTACAGCTCCAAAAACTCCGGATAGGGATGCACCGGGTCAAAAGGCCCGTAGATAAAATGAACTGGGAAAGAGAAAAGGAACTCGTTACCAACAGTTTACACATCTCTTCTCCCCCAGGCCAAAATTACCCCTCCAGAACAAATTTTCATTAAAAAAATTATGATAAACATCTAGCTGCTTTCAATAAGTAGGTTATAAGAAAGTTCTGGGGATAAGCTGACAACTGAGTCCATTTGGGACATTTTCTCTGTACACAGTGGCCATTCAGCCCTGAGCAGCATTCTCTCTCCCTCACTCCAGGATATTATTGTTCTTAAAGTCTCTCTCTTAGCAATAAATGACCCCTGACATTTGAAATCCACCGGTTTTTGAACGCTATTTTTATACGTGAGACACAGCACTGATTTTTTTTCTTTTTAAATGTGTTAAGAATTAAGAGGTAAATGAGCAGAACCACCTATAAGCTCTTGATTAGTAATTCAAACAGCCTTCTGTCCCAGAATTCAGCATTTAACGTGATAGTCACTGGCAATGCACAGCAGGAAACCAATCTAACTCCCACTCTAGGCCGTGCTATGGTAGTTACCTTAGCAATAGTATCTCAGTGCTTTATATACTTCACTCTACAGCATGGCACCGATGTTCCAGATGTTGGAGAGGGTCACCAGATTAAATAAAGCATGACCGGCTGCGTTTCAGATAATGACTTTTTAAAATATATTTTTATTGGTTTCAGAGAGGAAGAGAGCAACATCAATGAGAATCATTGATTGGCTGCCTTCTGTACGCCCCCCTACTGGGGACCGAGCCTGCAACCCAGGCATGTGCCCTGAAAGGTCAACACTCAACCACTGCGCCATACTGGCTGGGCTGATTTTTTTTTTTTTCCATATCAGTATGTACCACGTATTGCACAGCACATACTTTTCCTTAAAAAAAAGAAGTGTGTGGGGGGGAGGGGGGGAGGACTTGTTGATCTGCAATTCAAATTTAGTTTTGTGTCTTTATTTTATTTTTACTTGCTAAATCAGGCAATTAGTTTAACCCTAGTTCCTCAGTTTTCCTATCAAGGTGTAATATAGAAATACTCACTGGGAATAGTTACAGAGGCAAGAGCTCCCACCCAGCGTCTTCTGAACTTCTTCCTCTGATTAATGTACTGTAAGAGACTATAGGACAGGTAAATTAGCAAGAGAACAGGAAACGTTTATGGTTAGAGGGGTGCAAAGGCCTGACATGAGCCTCAAGGAACCCAGTATGTGTTTTAATCCAGGAGCAACTTGGCACGCCTGGGATTAGCCAGCTGAATTTACTCATTTCGGTTAACCTCCATGTAGCTGCAGCAGTCATGCCTACAACCAATGTAAGAATTAATGTTTCTTGGTGTTCGTCAAACAGGAAATGGGATGGAGGAAGGCTGGGAGTTAGCTTGGGTTATGTGTAATGAAAGCCCAGGTTCAGATTGTGCCTCTACCACTAATTAGTTCTGTAACTCAAAGGTCTAACACACATCTTTTGACCCATTTCCTCCTCTTTAAAAATAAGAGAACTGAACTACACAATCGCTAAATTGACATCTACTTCTAATGTTCTAAGTGTAAAAGTTCCTAAGCACAAAGTTTCATTCTCTGCATTTCATCTGACCACAGATAAAACTGAGAATTTCTCCTACAATGACAAGCTGCCATGGCCACATTTTAGAACTCAAACTCATATATTCTCGTTATTCTGCCTAGAAACTCCAGGAATTATTTCTAACAGGCGATAGTTGAGTTTCGTAAGTGCTTTTACATTTTGGAGAAGTATGTGGAAATTTTAAAAGAAGGGGTTTTTTTTGCAATTTTTTATAGTAAGACAAATCTTTGGGATCCCATTGGGGTGGGAGGGAAGAATGGCTCTCTCTCCCTCACAATTCCCAGCACAGCCATCAGTTAAAGCCGTGGAAGCTCCACTGACCTAGCTGGTCAAAGGACAGCCTTATCTCGAGTAGTTATGGACATCACCACCTCTGGCCCCTCCGTGAAAGCAGTATCTGAACCAAGGCGTGGGAAGTCTTGGTACAAGACAACGCCATCTCCCTCCAGTCCCCGTTGCTACAGAAAAGATATGGAAAAGGAAGAGACTGGTACTCCGAGGAAGGCACTAAATGCCTTTCATAACTGTGATCAGACATGGTGAAGCATTTACTATTAACGAAAAGTCCGAAGAAGGATTTGCCAAAGCCAATCGGCAATGACAACTGAATCAGCGTCTGCTTCGCCTCAGGGCTCACCCTATGACGGATTTCTTTCCTCAGAGAAAGTACAGAGCATGACTGTTTTGGGCGCACCTCACAAGTCATAGCCAGCCTTCTCCTGAGACAGTACAGCCAGCCAGGAACAGAACAAGCAACCCCACATACTCCCCAAAAAAGCCTCTTGGGAAGCCAAAGCAGAAGCGTTATTTCTTACCTGTCGACAATTAAGTTCCCGTCATTGTGGCGTATCGTTGCCCACATGTCCCACAGCTCATTCTCTGAGGGTCGGGTGTATGGCCCGAAGACAGGGGGGACAAGACTGAAAGAGTCAAAAAAAAAAAAGTGTAAGAAGAATTCAGAATGTCAAATATGATTGGAACCTCAAAACCATGTAGTCTGACCCTTAACTGATTTATGAATTCCTTCTATTCCTTCCTTGGCAAGTGTGACCAACACCTTTACTTTAAAATAGCAAACCCTAGGATTTGGCCCAGAATTGTAATGGCAGCAGCTTTGTTCCCAGGCTGCAGGAAATCAGTCTTTGACAATGACTTACCCTCGAGAGAATACAAAGAAGTTCAGCATTCGTGTGAGGATGGGTGACAGCAGGCCTCCATCTTTGAGAATCTATAGGTAAATAAGTAAAAATCAAGAATCCAGAGAGAGAGAGAACATAGTCAGGACAAAGGGTTTTATACTAAGAACTTAAAAAAAAAAAAAAAAAAAAAGACTTTAGCCAAATCTCCTCCTGAAAGGCTTGGCCATTGGCTTTTAGTTTTTTGTTTTGCCAACCCACATTCTCTCATGGAAAGCAAACTGTTTCTAATTCCCTTTAAGATTCCATTTCTGCACGTCACTAAATCCCCAAGACATTTGATATCTTCAACTTCAGACTGAGGTCCCAATTTGTCAACCATCATGCTGATGACACAAATCTTTGAGATACTGTATTTCTCCAAATACCATTGATCTCTAATTCTCATAAGAAGGGAAAAACTAACTTCTAATGTAAACTGATGAGAAGGATTTTATCTGCGGCCTTTTACAACAGAAATGGCCCTTACGAAGGTCCCAGCATTGTTTATGTTAGTATCAATCTAAAGAGCTACGATGTAGTCAGTGGAGGAGCCAACCTTATGGAGCAGGAGCGGGTGGTGAGTCTCGGGAAATATACCTGTAGGAAAAGAAGAGACTTCTGTTAGTCATTTTCCAGCAACTTTAAGGCAAACATCGGTCCCTTATTGGAGACTATCTACCCTACTCACTGTCACCTTTGGGGCCTTCACTGCTAAAAAACTAATTATAAATAAATTAGTATTGTCATCCTAATTCCTTCCCCATGGAATTCTAGGTTTAACAGGTCAAAGAAAGTATATCCCACTGGGATTACTTTCAGATTGTAAAGGTAGAGAAACGGGGAAAATGATGTACACGGTCGTCCATACTGCCTCAGAACACAGTGTTGTTAATGACTGGGGCAGAAAAAGAAACCAGGGATTCTTCAGGAAGTGTGGGTCCTTACACACACACACACATCTAGGCCCTGGCGGAGTAGCTCAGTTGGTTAGAACGTCATCTCCGTATGCCATCGGGTCACATACAAGAATCAACCAATGAATGCATAAATGAATGAAACAACAAATTGATGTTTCTGTCAAATCAATTTTTTTAAAAAGCACATATTACAACACAGCTTTTTATTAACTGAATATCACTATCATTAATTTCCTTTGTAATCCTAATATATATATATATTTTTTTAAACATTATTTTGAGAAAGGGTCATTATATCTCATTTGACCACCAAAGTGATTTATGCCGTAAAAAAGGTAAAGACCCCCTCGTTAAACTGTCTGTTGGCAATAATACCATCCGAGTGCCATTTAGTGTCACTGATATCAAAATGTGGCCCTCGTCCCCTTCCACCCACTGCCCAGGCAATTACCTCCATTGGACAGACAGAGACTCTTTATGGTCAGCCGACCAGAGCGATTCTGCTTGAACCTAGAAACAGGAGGCAGATGCATCTGAGTGAGTGGGCAAGCGCCAACGCAGCGGCTGAAGACAAACTTCCGAAAGGCAAAAGGGCTAGAAAGACCCCAGGAACAATGGACTTTCCCCAGCATCTTAAATGAGTGGCACGGCTTCACTGACCTGTAGAGAAGCTCCTGAGCCACGATGTCTCCGTAATCATGAGACAGAAGGTTGACCCTGCGGTTCTGAAGCCCCAGGTGCTGCAAGAGCGCCTCCACGATGCTGGCCTGCTCGAAGATGGAGTAGTGGTGCGGTCTCTAGGGGAAGGAAGCCCAGACACACAGGAGGAAGTCATGAGTGCCGATCTGTCTGCCGGCCTGACCCCTCCATCGCACCCACCCGTCCCTCAACCCTGGTCCCATCCAGAAGCTGCTTACCGGTTTGTCGCTGAAGCCAAAGCCTAAGAAATCGAGGGCAATCACTCGATGAAACCGATGTGTGAGACCTTCCCAGATCTACGAGAAAGAAAGGGATGATTTGGTCTCTCTGATCCTGCCCGTCCCCTCCAACCTACAGCAGCGAAAGGGTTTCATCCCTTTCTCAGCTTAACAAACAGACTTCAGTAAAGGGAAAGCCCACCATAGGCTATGAAACCACCATAGGCCCGCAGATGATCCTCTTACAAAGGGCTTTATTCCTAATAATCAATCTCTATTGAGGGAGGCACTCCTGCATTTTTAACTTGGCGATGAGCCCTCCCAGATTGCCAAACGGTTTTTTACTCCCTTTTCATTTACTCCCAGTAAATGAAAAATAGTTCTACATTTAATCCTATTTTATTAAGCAATTCAAATATGCAAGCGCCTTTCAGTGCTGATAACAAAATCCTTGATTTTGGACTTTTAAAGATGTAGTAGGACCTAGAAAGTCTGATTTCCTTACCTTGTACCAATCATAGCTGGATGTTGGAAAGCCATGTAAAAGCACGACTATCTCAGGACTTCCGACCACGCCGAAAGAGTCTGGGGAGAAGGAGAGAGATGGGTCAGGCCAACTCCCTATAAAGATAACCTTGAAGATAATAAAATCTACGCAATGTGATATAAAGGACAAGAAATCCTGTTCAAGTTAATTAATTTTAAAAATAGAGTTCTTTTTAAAATGCAAGCTTATCGCTTTAGGTAAAAATAGGCATTTGATTTTTCAAAATCTTAAATATTTAAGAAATATAAATATTAAGATATTATTTTTATTAAAAAATATTTTAAAAATACAAATAGGACACTTTATATGAAAATACTTAAAAAGAGTCTGCTTAATTTCACCAATTTTTTTAAGTATTTCTCCCATTATTGGGTATTATGTAAATTGCTTTTCACATTAAAAAGTAAACTTTCACAGTTGAGCATATATGATCACAATATATAAACTACAGATTCTTTGTACCCTATCATTAATGACCTCACAAAATTCTCTAAAATACAGCAACTCTTCCTCAACCTTGTGAGAACCTTAGTTTACACTGTTTGTCCCGCACTTTTATTTCCCAGAGAGGAGATAAATATCAAAATCCAGTATCAAAAGCATCATGCTCAAACTATTGCAAAATTCGAACTATAAAAAAGGATTGACCAATATAAATAGGAACAGTTCTTAATAAACATCTTTTAAATTAGCCAAACATTTAAATAGTAGAACACCTTGCTGATACTAGATTAAAACTGATATATCCATATACTGCCAATGGCATGAGGATTTGAAAATAAGGTTTGCAAAATAATTTAGTTAGAAGCAATTTAAAATTTTATATATTTTATCCTATATGTCTTATTCTTTAAATCCATGTAAGTAAAATCATTCTATTTACAAGTAGTATAGTTTGAAAATATAAGGAAAAAATAAACACATATATAAAAATTTCCCTTCAACATTAACTAAAACATTGAAAAATTGGAAACAACCTAAATGACGAAAATAAAGAAAATTATATACTTACTTAGCTGATGATAGCAACTGAGAGGAGGTCAGGAGCAATAATGAAAAACGGTTTATGACAAACATTTTTCGTTATTGCTCTTGACCCCCGCCCAAAAGAAATCTCTCCCAATCTTGTTTTTCAGGTTAGTTACCTATAAAATGAGGTTAATGGCACCTATCTCCAATTACTGTTATAGAGATTAAATGAATTAGTATTGAAAATATAATTCAATGCCTAGCATATGGTAATGACTTGATAAGTAGCAGTCATAACAATAATTATCATTAGCATATTAATTTATACAAAGGTATAAGACTTAAATCATAGTTAGTTATGCATATAACAATCTTGATAGTAAACAAAATGAAATCAGGAATTAGCAGGGGGGAGACAACTAATGGTAGCTTTATCTATGAATACTGTATATATTACCCGACACTAGGGGCGCTCCAAAGAAAAAAAACCTATCAATACAAATCAGCTACAAAAAATTATAGTAAAAGGTCAGTTCTTCAGAGATTGGAATCTCAATTTTACCACCCGCGCCCTCCTAGCAGTTTTCTTTGCATTTCCCGTTTCCCTGCTATCACGGGGTTTCGCCCACTCCTTCAAGCACATTTCCTGGAAAAATGGGGTTTCCCTCCCCATCACTGAGGGCCGATAGAGACCAATTGACACAAAATAAGGAACTAAGTGGGACCCCGGGGGCCTGTATGCGCAGGGGGTCCAACCGCCCTGTTCTTACCTTGGTAGAAGATGCGCAGTCCCTTGTAGGTGAAATATTTGCCTGACAACTTCCATGAGTGAAGAGCAGGGGACAACTTGGGGGGCGGGATGTATAGATAGGCCGCAAGCAGGGGTATTGCCAGAAGCCCCACATGCACCCACCACTCCCTCATCCTGTGGGAAAATCAGAGACCAGGCGTAAGCAGTCAGGTGACCCTGTACACGCGCCTACAAGCCCACCCTGGCAAGACAGGGTGAGACTGCTGTACCACGCGGTGACGCTCTCGCCCTCATGAACCACGGCGGAAATGTTTCCAAGAAGAGCGTAAGTGCACCTCTGCCTGCTATGGCAGTCACCATACTTGCTCACCATTCTAATTTCCAGGAGGGAAAATATATTTTTAATATGTAATCGTCCTCCTCTTCTCCCCATTTTAATCACTCAGCCCCTGCCTTGTGCTGTTCTCAAGACCTGCCGGAGAGGTTTTTATGTAAAATAAAAGGGAGAGTTCTAAGTGCCGTGGCGCACCTTGTCATTGGCTTTGGGGGGGGGGGGGGGATTTCCCTCACATGCAGTCAAAAGCTCTACCACCACCATATATATTTTTAACTAACGTTTTAAAATATATATGTATAGTAATATAGTACATGTCCTTCAGCAGAAAGTTGCTCTTGATTTGTTAGTATTTGACCCCAATGCAACCCTGTTGAATACTACTATCGGGGTTCATGTGGAGAAACTGCTTGGGGTAAAGAGGCGGTGAAATAAGAAGATAGGTGCCCTGCCTATTCCAACATAAGCAGCTTTGCGTGACCCTAAGTATCTAATCTCTTGAGAGGTGAGGGCAGCAGATTATATGTCTGCTTTTCTTGAGGAAGCTTCCATTTATTGAATTTCTTAGGATTCCCCTTTCCCCTCCTCCCCTTCCCCCCCCCCCAAAAAAAAGGCGGAACTCATACCCAACATCTGGGAATTGATTTTGTCACCTGGAGGAGAGCATGGTTTGCGCACCCAACCTTCCCAAGCCCTGGACTTCAAAGGTCAACTTGTCCATAAGGACAATGAGCGCTAAACAGGAATTAGAAACAGTTTCTCCTGTTTCTATCTTATCAGGGAAAGAATTATCAGTAGAATGGAAGTGCTCTCAAAATAGCCAGAATGGAAATACCTTCTAAAACTAAAAAAAAATAATAATAATAAAAAATCCAGAGCTATAAATAAGAAATTAATTGACGAAGCTCTCGTGGAAATGGCTTTGTGTCTGTACACACGCCCTTTCACCATATTGCAGGTAATCTGGCCACAATCCCTACCCATCACAAAATATATTTTTACTCTAAAATAAATAAGCCTGTGGTTCCAACAGGTAAAAACAAACAACAAAAAAATCTTTTAGGTGTCATTACGGCAATTCCCGCCACACCAAAGTACCTGTCCCCCCCCCCCCCCCAAAAAAAAAAAAAAAAATCCGGTCAGTGGCTTGGTTCTACCTTCCTTTCAAGGTAATACTAGAAACCGTTTTTTAAATGCCTGGAAGGTGATGATTGCATCTCGGTTTTCACCACACAGCAGGAGTAGGGTGCGTCCCCGCATCTCTTTGAAAGATGAGATGACAAAAAGCATTAGGTTTAGGCTGTCCATCCCTCAGAGCTATTATCTGTGCCACACTCCCGCTCATACATTTTTCAGGGTCGCGTTTCGTCACGCCTCCTCCCCCGCTTCCCTCCTTCATTCAGGTCCCAGCAGCCGGGTATCTGCAATGACTCAGCAGCGAGCCAGGGAGGGGCTACCCGAGGAGCGGGCGGGAGGAGCACCCCCACCCAGTGGGGGGCGGGGGACGGCTACGCACGCTGCTCCTCAGCACCCCCACCCTCCACGCCTTGCCGCCTCCTCAACGCCAAGAAAACCAAGAAGCTGCATCTCGGGAAGCCGTTTTCCGTCGTCATCACCTCAGTAAAAATGCCCCTAATGACGTCGTAGGGTTTTTTAGGAGGGAAGCAGCCTCGCAGTCAGTAAGCAAAATGAATCAAACGTTTTTAACCAACATCTCCGTTATTTTATGAGCCATAAGGCAAGAGAATAAATTTGGCAAACCATAGTACAAACCTTCTGGGAATTCATCAACCATTCCCAGCCTTGATTTCTTCATCTTGTAAATAGGAAAAATTACGTTTACCACCACCAAACCCCACCGTAGGGCATCGCGTGAGGCTAGGAGCGCCTTTGCAACCCCGTGCGAACAATCCATGCGTAACACGACGATTGGGTCACCTCGCCGTTCTCACTTAGCTTTTTGTTACTGAAAATCTCAAAATTCTTACGCTCGGGGATAACAAACTCGGGCAAATCCCAGTCACCCCTATGCGGTACCTAACACCTCGGCGACCCCAGGCACTGGAAATCGTCAACTGCGCCACGGCCATCCCGGAGCCTTGCAATTACGAGCCGCGCCAGGGTGCTACCTGCTGCTAAAACCCCAAACCGCGCCAAGGGAAAGCCCGCGCCTGGAAATCCTATTGCGCCACAACAATACCTGGGGCTTGAACGCCGGATAGCATCACGGCAACGGCAGCGTCTCGAAATTCTGAATCACGCCAAGGAGATGCGGGGTTCTAAAAACCCTCAACTGCGTCAGGGTGATGTCGGGTGTTAAAATCTTAAATCGCACCAGGATGAAACCGGCTCTGGAATCCCGAAATCACGGGGTCTACAAATCCTAAATCGCGCCAGGGCGACGGCGGGGTCTAACAATCTGAAAATGCGCCAGGATGACGCCGAGTCTAGAAATCCTAAATCGCGCCAAGGCGACGGCGGGGTCTAGAAATTTTAAATCGCGCCAGGGCGATGGCGTGGTCTAAAAATCCTAAATCGCGCCAAGGCGACGGCGGGGTCTAGAAGTCCTAAATCGCGCAAGGGCGATGCCCGGATCTAAAAATCCTAAAATGCACCAGGGCGACGCCGTGTCTAGAAATCCTAAATCGCGCCAATGCAACGTGGGTGTCTAAAAACCCTAAATCGCGCCAGGGCGATGCCGAGGTCTAAAAATCTTAAATCGCGCCAGGGTTCTAGAAATCCTACATCAGATAGACCCCAAGTTCTACGTGCGTAAGAGACATCCCCTCCCAAGTAGATGGAGCAGGAGGGTCCCCCACCCAGCCTCCCGTGGGGTTTTCCCTCCGCCGCGCAAGTAGCGGACCCGCCGCCCCAGCTCGGAAACAGAGTCCCTACCCGTTAGCCAGCGCCCCGGCGCCGATCCCAACCACACCCCCTCGCCGGGCGCGCACCCACCTGGGGAGGCGATCTCGGCGCACCATGGCTGTGTCTTATCCCATGCCGCACGGCACGCCGAGCCGGAGCACGGGTGCCGGAGCCGGACAGACCCTGCCCGCGAGGGCGGCGCGGGCCGCGGCAAGAGGCGAAGAACGGCCACCCGACCGCGGCAAGCAGCGCACGGCCACCCGGGCGCGCTGCGGCAATGCGCGAGGTGCGACTGCCGCAGAGGAGGCGCCAGGATGTGCTGGTTGCCGCGGCAGCGCGGAGCCAGTGGGCGCCGGCTTTTAGAGCCCACCCACGCCCCGCCCCTCGCCGCCCACCGCGCCGCAGTGCCCCGCCCACCGCAGCGGCTGCAGACACCGCGCGTCACTCTCCCAGAGGCTCCTCTAGGGGGCACCTTCAGTGTGTGGGCCCCCACTGCTGGCACACAGCCCCCGCAACACTGGGCTCCAGGTTCTGCAACAGAAGTCCTCCTCTGGCGAGTTAATGCCGCAGGAAAAGCTTAACAGAGCCCTGAAATCCTCACCTTCCCCTTTGACCACCCGGTGGGCCCCCCAACCCCAGAGATGGCTGATCGACCTCAGGTGTGGCATCCGCTCCGTCTGGCGCCATGCCCGGGGCGTGGGCTCTGAACTACACGAGTGTCCGATTCGAAGCAGCGGTCCACAGGTGCTCGAAACGTCCCAGATCCCTAAGAATGGGTAACCACTACGGCACAAACAAGTGGCTAGGGAATGACAAGATCTACGCAGCGACCACCAGGAAAATCGCCTGATTCACGGGGCGGCCGCTGCGGAGCAAAAAGGTCACAACCAGCGAACATCTGAGTCTCTCGCTCCGCCACTGGGCACAACACAGGCCTCATGCTAGAGCCGGGTCGCAGCCCGCCCGCGGCACCCACCCCCAGCAAAGGATCCGTTCTGCGCCAGAATGAATGACCATCACGGTTGTGAGACGAAAGCTCCCCTTTATGTAAGACTGGATTCACAACGCAAGGGCCCCAGTGTCACAGAAAAGTAGGAAGGATTATTTTTGTCCTCAACCATAATCCTTTCAAAAGTCGTTACTACGCCTCTGACAAGGAAAGGGTAGAGAATCACAGTGTCTGTGTTCATTTTCTGGTTGTAAATTGGAATTCGGAGGAACGCACGAGGGCTGCAAGCGAGACAGGCAGCCCGAGCAGTGCCGGCTCCCTCCAGCGGGGGCGCTGCAGGCCTCTCCTCACTCGCGCCTGCCTGCCGCTCCTCAGCCCAGAGCGCAGGCAAGCGCGGATGGCAAAGGCCGGTCCAATGGAGCCCACCCAGTCCCAACTGCACCAGGGGGCCGAGGGCCACCAACCACACCCCGGAGAAACCGCCAACCATGAGCATGCCATCAAAAGGTGTGGCCCAATCCAGGGTACGCCTCCGCTGGTGCCCGATGAGGAGGGTCATGCAACGAATGCTCATTTAGCACCTACAGTGCGCTGAGAGCCAGAGCTATGCGCAAATAGGAATGAGAACGGTCCCTGCCCCGGAGCCAGAGGCCGACCATCCGTGGGGAAGCTAGGCAAGAACCGATGCTGCTACATTTTCCCTTTAATTTCTTGGCCACCACATTTTGTGACAGGTTGGCCCCCTCCCCCTAACATGTAAGGCCCTCAAAGGCCGAGTCCAAGTATTATTCACCTTTTGTATCCCCGGAGCCCGCCACAGTGCCGGTCACAAAGCAGGCCCCTAATAAATACTGCATGAGTAAGTACAAGAATTTGAGGGCGCACAGAGGAGGAAGTAATTAAGGGGAGTGGGAGGGGGAGGGTTGTCTTGAATGATGAATAGACATTTAGCAGACAGACAAAGGACATTCCAGCCAGAGGAGACGGCATTCGCAAAGCACCGGAGGCGCCGGACCGCTCGACCTTTGGGGGAACGCTGCCAGTCCTTTGGGCTGGGGCGCTGACCGGCAAAAAATTGGGCTAGAAAGAGTATTTCATCCTAAGACGTTTGGAATTTGTCCTAAAGAAAATGAAAAGCCACCGATGGATTTAAACCCTTTATGGCCTTAATTGGTTACTTAACAAAATTTAAATGAGTCCCTTTACAAATGGAGGATTACCTATTTTAACTAACCACCACCTTTAAAGGACTGAATTACTTTGTAAAAATTTAAATAGGCCCTTTCAACGGAGCAAAAGCTTTCCTATTTTAACTAGGACGACAATAGCAACGACCTTTGCATTATATTTTTTTCATATTTCTGGTCAATGGAATCTGTGAATCCTACAAACAATTCTGCACTTTCATTCGCACCACACCAGCAGCACCCCGCATCCAAGATGAAGGCAATTTTGTAGCTAATGGACCGAGTGCTCACAAAAGATCTGATTCTGAACGTAAGTGAACTTATCCACCCACACAGAACAAATGGCAAGACTGGAGGGAGATCCGGGAAGGAAGGGCGGGAGAGGGGACCGAGGGAAGCGCTTGAAGACCACAGGAACTCTCAGTCTAATGCGCAAGAAAAACCCTCGTGGACAGAGTAGCTCGGAAAAACTTCCTTGGAAAGGAGGGAGTGAGGCTGGGGAGGACTTCTAACTGGGACTTGAGGGGGAAAACAGTCCCGTTGGGAAGAACCGCCAGTGCAGAAGCGGGAAAGGCAGAGGGTACTATAGGAGATCAGCTCAGCTAAAGCTGGGAATTTGCTTTGAAAACCATCGATGGAGAAAAAGTTAGCGGTAAGGCTTTAGGAGCCAAAGAGTTAATGGTTTCTGTAAAAGTGCCTGACATTTCCAGGGAGAAGCTTCCTCCAACCGGGGCAGGATCTGGCCCCAGGTATGAAACCCTTGGCGCGCCTGAGAAAACACACAGCCATACATCAATCCCAAGTCAGCCTCCGGCTTGTTCTCCCTGCACCCTCTCGGTTGTTGGCTCCCGGGGCCACACTTGGCCGACATCACATGAAGCAGTATTCCCTCCACCGGTAGCTTATCATCCATTCCTGTCACATTCCAATGCTGACAGTCCCACAAAATAAGACCTCGAATTTGTGCAAAATTTAGTGTAGAGAGCTGAGCGTTTATAAGCTCGCTGATGTACCACAGCGGTATGAGGTCAGCGGGGCTGATACCAGGAGTTCAATAATCATATTTTTCTCGCCCCAGTTTGAGATGCAAAATATGGTAAACACAAGGATATTTATGGAGACAACAGGACAGAACAGGAACTGCCACTTTCAAGAGCCATAATTACCCATTCAAATAAACTAAAGAAATTCAAAATGGGGAAAACTTGGTTGAACAGCAACACGTGCTAAAGAGACAGGGTTTTAGTTGACCGTGAGTCTGTGATATGGTTCCCAAAAAAGCCACTGTAGATTGTAGATTATAATTATAGAGGTAGGTAGCCGGCATAAGCTAGTCCTACTCTATTCTGCTAGTTAGATCTCACAGAAAGTATTTATTCTGCCCTACGGAACAAACCTGGAGACACATACACAAACGGGAATTTGTTCAGAGAGGATAAATTAAAATGTATTGCAAATTATGTCACGGAAGGTGTAAAAGCATCTTTTAAGCTCCTACAATAGCATGGGTCTTTACCCAATTTATCCCGAATCCTCACAATAACTCGCCTAGCTGAGCATTTCATTCACATTTTTCAGGGAAAGATACAGCAGCTCACAGCACGAAGTGTGAGCATGTGAAGGGACTGGGAACTGAGCGCAGATGTGTCTGGCTTCAAAGCTGGCATTCTTTCCGCTACCCCACACTGTCTCCCTGTTTAAAATAACTGTACATGTTTCGTTGGAAGAAAAGAAGCCTTGTGGAGTGAGTGGAAGAAGGAAATGTGTTAGCAGTCCTCAAATATTTGTGGAAGCAGCATTAGACATTTTACTCTGTATGGCTCCAATGAGTGCAAATTGTACAGAAACAGATGTCGATTCAACATAAAGAATTTTCCAAGTCAGGGCTGTCTAGATCAGTGATGGCGAACCTTTTGAGCTCGGCATGTCAGCATTTTGAAAAACCCTAACTTAACTCTGGTGCTGTGTCACATATAGAAATTTTTTGATATTTGCAACCATAGTAAAACAAAGATTTATATTTTTGATATTTATTTTATATATTTAAGTGCCATTTAACAAAGAAAAATCAACCAAAAAAAAATGAGTTCGCGTGTCACCTCTGACACGCGTGTCATAGGTTCGCCATCACTGGTCTAGAGAGACTGGGTGGGTCAGCCATTTGGGGACATGACAAGTTCCCTGTCACGAAGGCAGCGGTTCTCAACCTGTGGGTCGCGACCCCTTTGGGGGTCGAACGACCCTTTCACAGGGGTCGCCTAAATACATCCTGCATATCAGATATTTATATTACGATTCATAACAGTAGCAAAATTACAGTTATGAAGTAGCAACGAAAATAATGTTATGGTTGGGGGTCACCACAACATGAGGAACTGTATTAAAGGGCCGCGGCATTAGGAAGGTTGAGAGCCACTGCTCTAAGGGCAGGGTAGCCCTGCGGCAGGTATGCGTGCTCTAGATGAGTGCATGCATGACCTTTACGGTATCTTCTCATCTGATAGAAACTAAGGCTCAGAGAGGAGCTGGAACTTGGCCAGGGTCAAATCTACAACTAGATCTTCTCTGGTTGTGCCTCAGCTCAGAGCTCTTTGGGCAACATGCCGTTTCATGCTGGAAGCAAGACAAATTGAAAACAAGTATTACTACAATCACATCAACCTCCCTCTCAACCAAATTTAACCAAAATATCCCCAAACTGACTGGTGTCTTTGCTCCTCTTCAGGCTCATTTTACGGTTAAAAGTCTTTGGCTGCCCTGGCCGGTGTGCACAACGGTTAGAGCATCATCCATGACCTGAAGGATCGTGGGTTTGATTCCTGGTCAAGGGCACATACCTGGGTTTCAGGTTCAATCCCCGGCCCTGGTCAGAGTGCGTGCAGGAAGCAACCAACCTCTCTCTCTTTCTCTCCCTCTCCGTCCTCCTTCCCTTCCACTATGTCTAGAAAAATCAGTGGAAAAAAATATCCTCGGGTGAGGATTAACAAAAAATAAAATAAGTCTTTGGCTGCAAAAAGTGCAAAAGATGAGAGAAGCAACAGTCCATTAACCAGCTAAAATGAACCCAAGTGACAGACAGCCACGTCCCTAGATTACAGCATAAAGGGGAACCACTAAGGTATCTTTACACTCTGCATTCCCGGCACATCCCAGAAGCCCACACCTGGTGCTATGCCACTATTCCACACCTAGCGGACATGTTACACACTCATACGCAGAAATGAGTTGAAGGATTCGAAATAAAATCACATCTTGTATTTGTATAGCTCTTTATTTTTCACATATATTATCTCATCTGATGCTCACCACAGTCCTCTAAGGAAAACAGCTACTTTCTTTAAAACAGACAAGCAATTTCCTAGCTGCCTGGGGCACACAACTCACTTAAAAAAATAAATAAATAAAACTTTCCAAATTAGATTATTCTTCCAGCCTGGATGAGTCAACCCAGAAGCAGGTGTTTCGATTTTCCTGGATGGCTGTCAGCATCACCTCGCGCTCCGCCCCCATGCCCTCCGGGGCTCCCACCCACCCTATGGCGCAGTGCTTCCTCCCGGATCTCATCGCTACCACTCGGTGGGCACCGCCCGCACTTGCTGCCCCAACTCCCAGAAAAAACACCTCCCCTCCGCCCCACCAAGTAGGAAGGCTCAGCCTCCCAGGAACTCAGTCCCGGAAGGGGTGACAAGCCCACTAACAGGATGATCTCACGCTTGTAGGGGAGTCGAGCCCGGAGAAGGTCAGAGGACTTTCGCGTTCTCCTGAGCCGGAGGTTCTGGGAGATGAGGACCCAGGGCCTCGCCCGCGTGGCCCTCACACTTCGTGCACCACCCACGAACCCCGCGTGGTCCTCACGCCCAGCACATCCGCAGGCCCTCCTGGGCCATCAGCGCGCCAAGCGTGGCCCCAGGACCGGGGTGGTCCATGCAGACTATCCACACAGCCCAAGTGCGGCCAGACCCACGCTTCTGGCGGCCCGGAGGGTGATGCGCTCCCAGCCAGTCTCTTACCTGACTCAGGTGAGACCTGGGCTACAAGACTCCAGGGCTGGGGAAACCAGTTGCGCTTGCGCAGTGCAGAGCCAGAGGTGGCAGGCCTCACCCCAGTGCCCTGCGCTGACCCTGCCAGGCCACCGCACACCTGCCCTGAGCTAGAGCGCCCGCCCCCTGGCTCGCAGGCCCATCATCCAGAGTCCCAGGGGTGCAGCTGCCTGCTCCCCGCCAGGCGTCAGCGCCACCTATTGCAAAGGGCATGAAATGGCAAGGTAGGCAGTGCCTTAGTGGAGAATCTGGATAATGGAGAATACACTGTTAGGCGGCCCAATCCGAGTGCTTTTAAGTGACGGAGGGCCAGAGAAGTGTCATTTTGAGCGTTAACTACGTAGAGATCTTTGGTGAGCCTTTCCTATCTCAGCCATTCCCCTAACTTCATAGTTACCCTAAAGATGCCAAACCCACATCTTTAGCCCTACCCTCCACCCTAAACCTAAAATCTCTATTTACCTTCCTTCTGTTCATCTTCCCTAGTCTCTAACCACCTCCCACTCCACAAACTGACTTGACACCCCTTGCCCAGAACCTGTGCTTCCTTCTACATTCTCTATCTTCGTTAATGGCATTACCATCGTCCCTGCTGTCCTGCACGATCACCAATACCTGGGGCATAATGGGATGAGGCTAAAAAGCCAAGCAGCCATGGGCACAAGTCCCAGAAAGTTCCCTCCTTCCCCCTCCTTTTCATCTGACCTCCCAGCATCTCCTACATTATCGTAGTCCCCTCGTACCCACTACTTTTATCCTATTCAGGCCTCACTCTCTCTCACCTCATTGGTCTCCACCATCACACCTTCCTAATCCGTCATCCACACACCTGCCAAAGAGATTTCTCTAACGTGCACATTGCTCACATCTTTCTTCTGAGCACTCTTTACTGACTCCCCATTGCCAAGGCTAACGTTCAGCTCTTTAGCTCGGCATGCACAACATTTCAAAATCGGGTCCTTGCCATCCCCTAGAATTTTCTTTCTTACCACCGGACCTTGCCCACCCACCCCCCCCCCAAAAAAAAACTTCATAATCGAACCAAAAGTTACTGATTGTAGTTCTTCCTCAAACACCATGTGCTTTCCTTGTCCCCTGCCTTTACACATATTCTTTTCCCCTAGCAATGACCTCCTTCCCCGCTTTGGCTGCCTAAAAAAAAATCATTTCTTAAAACTCAGCTTAGTTATCACATCCTCTTGCAGCCTTTTCTGAAGCCCCCCCCCCCACCCCGTGCTGTCTGTCCCTTGCACACAGTGCAGCAGTGCACTCACCGCCCTGGACGGTGGTGATGTTTGCAGGTCTGTCATGTCTCTCCCACCGTATTGCTGAGCTCCTTGAGGACGGGGCAGCATCTTATTCATGTCGGAGTCCCTTGTGCCCATCCAGCATGTCATAACAATGATAAGAATGAATAAAGCGCACATTTGTTGATCATTATGTGCCAGACTCGGCGCTAATATGTACATTACATTATTTAATTCTCGTTCACTCTATATAAAAAAAGAACTATTATTATTATTATTCCAATTTTATCAATGAGAAAACCAAGGCATTGAAAGGTGACGGATTTTGCCCAAGGTTGCCGAACTGGTAAATTGTGGAGCCAGGATCTGAACCCAGGTCTGTCTGTTCATGTTTATTCATCAAAAAGGCTTGTAAAATTAAGATATTTGAAAAATCACAGCTCACTTGTTTAAAAGTATTAATGCTTACAGAATTCATTTAATTTTTAAAGGGAAAATGCATAACTGTTCTGCTCAAGTGGATGGAAACAGAGTTCTAATTTAAACTTACGGTTTAGAAGGCGAAATAGGAAAATTATATTCTCTTGTTTCTGTTCTTATTATATGAATGTTAGGAATATTTTTGCTGAGAGACTGATATCTTGTAAAGCAATAACAAGTAGGTTTTTTCAAAACCCCTTCTGGATAAGTGGGGGAAGAGAGAGATGGTGAAAGAATCACCATAGAATGTTCAAGAAGTTGCCAGAGGTTGGGATACCAAGATATCACGAATGCTGCGTGTGAGGTCTAGATGAGTTGGTACGTATAAACCTCTTAGAAGAGTGCCTGGCCCACAGGAATCACTACGTTAATCCTGTTGCTGCTGCTGTTGTTAAGAACTTCAATAGCTCACAATCCAGCTGTAGAGATAAACAAACAAGCTGATAACAAGCCATGTGACCAAAGAATAATAACAGCTTAACAAGAGTGTATGGAAGTTCCCCTGGGGGACGGGTATCTGTCACGGAATAAGGGGGTGCAGGGAACAAGATAGCACCCAGAGGTCACATGACTGAGGAATGAGTACATTGTTAGAACCAGAGAAACATTATCTCATTTCTGCAGAAACAAATCTTATATTTGGGCTCTATTCCTTAGGCCAGGGGTCCTCAAACTATGGCCCGCAGGCCACATGCAAATACAAATATTGTGTTTGTTCCCGTTTTGTTTTTTTACTTCAAAATAAGATATGTGCAGTGTGCATAGGAATTTGTTCCAGTTTTGTTTTGTTTTAAACTATAGTCCGGCCCCCCAACGGTCTGAGGGACAGTGAACTGTTTAAAAAGTTTGAGGACCCCTGCCTTAGGCCCTCTATGTTTAAAGCTCCTCACTATTCCACACATTCGGTTGCCTCTGGCATAGCCATGGGGCCTTGGCCACTGGGCAAAGGAGCAAGACTTGCACCCGAGATGACATGAGAGTGGGAATGGGTGGGGGCAGAGGTGATTGAACTTTAGGATAGTGAGGGCCAGCACTCAAAGGAAGTTCCAGCCCCACCCAGAAGTCCAACTGGGATCATCCATAAGATTCTCGGAAGGGAAAACACATTCCCAGCCCCCAGGCTGCAGAGGAGAAACAGTTGGGCACAGACTGGGTGATGTCGGCACTGAGCGAGAGGGGAGGGCTCGGCAGCAGAGGCCCTGGTCCAACTTGGCAGGCGCTACCCAAGAACGCCCACCTTTTCCTCCAAACCCGTGCCAGGTGTCTAGCACACTAACCCAGTGTTTCCCAAGCCAAGCGGCACGGAAGGCTGCTTAAAAGTCTGCATTCTTTACCACAGGCCATTAACTTTACATGTAGGCAAAACATATTTATGGTCCTCCGCGCTTCAATAAACACAGTGAAGAAACTTTCCGTGGATAGTTCACCCTGGACCAGTGAAATGAGAGCGGCTATTCTGATAGGAATAATTAATGAGACACATGGGGGGGGGGGAGGTGAACATTAAACAGACGAACACTGTTGGTAGAAAAAAAATATATACATTTTTTGGAGGGTACTCTGGTATGAGCTATCAGAATTGACCAGACAATTCTACTTTGCCAAATTCATCCTATATGTATATTCCCTGATACATGTCCAAAGAGGAACAATGCTGCATTATTTGCGGAAAATTTTTAACTGAAAAAGCTAAATGTCCAGTTATAGGGTGCTAGTTATGAGGCAAAGCTTCTTGATGTACATGAAAAACAAGATTCAAAACAGTATATATATTCTAATTCTACTTGTGTAGAAACACAGCCAGTTACCTAAATATCTCTGTTTATCTTTACAGTATTGATATATTTGTATATATGTTAGAAATGCATGGAAAGATCCTGATACGGTAAATTGGCTGGGAACAAATTTGGCCTACAGGGAAATTTGTTGATTGTTTGTTTTAAATTTAAATTTGAATGCCTCTTAGGAAGGGCCCTCTACTATTATCTTTATTCCCTAGAACTTACACCCTGCCCTCCCCTCAATTGTTACAGGCCTGGCCCCTAAATGTAAGTGGGAAGAGAAATGGACAAGGGTAGGGGTAGCTGGAGGGATGTTTTTAGTGCTTACATCCACTTTTATATTATAGCAAACATGACTCTGATGACTTAAGGGAGGGTCGGGTGGGGTCTGACATCTTTCTGTGTGGGAAAGAAGAGCGACTGGATAAATAAGAATCTTGAAAGCAGCAGCACTGATTTGGAAGCTATTGCGATAGTCCAGATAAGGAGCAAGGAGGGTCCGAGCTCTCCAGGATCAGCAAGGATGAACTGTGAAGCCCAGATTGGAAACTTCATCTCAAATCCCTTATCGTACACTGAAGTCAAAGGAATGCACGGCCTCTTCTTTCTCCTTCCTTCTTTCCCCATCACAAGTAATGGCCGCTGGCTTACTGCAGGGCGCCTCACTGGGCAGGGCTGGGCTGTGCCTGGAGCAATCCGACTCTGCTCACAGCCCTCCCGGAGAGTCCCCTTCTCCAGTGCGTGCAAGCTCGTGTCTTTCTCTTCACTGTGTTGGCGCCAGCTGTATAGGAAACAGGGCCGTCCACACCAGAGGTAGAGCAGAAACTGGGAGGTCCCCGGACAAAGTCTATCAGATAGTACTGTCCTGCCTCTTGTCTACCTGGTAGGATCAGTGGTTTCCACAGTTCCCTTTGAGATATTAGAAACCTTACAGTCTGCAAATAAGAGTAAAGCTTTACCTTAAAATAAGAACAAGGAAAACTTCCAAATGAAACATTCCCTTGTTTCTTGGCAGCAGCTGAAAGACAGCATGGTGTGAGCCCTGGATGCCATACTACGCTCTTTCATCTCCTGGAAATCCTTCAGTTGAATGAAATTATTTATTTGAAAAGGTTTCATTTAATTTCGGCTGGTATTTCAGAGGCTTTCTCTTCTGTGAGCTGAACAGTGGGGAATAGGGCATGGTACTAAATTGGGAAAATTAGGTCATGAATAAAGTCAAACCCATGATTTACTCACCTTTTTGGCAGGTTTAATCCAGAGAGAGAGACAGAGAGAGAGAGAGATGGGGAAATAAAATGTGGTATATGCATATAATAAAATATTATTTGGCAATAAAAAAGATTGAGGTTCTAATATGTGATACAACATGGAGGAGCCTTGAAAATATTATACTAAGTGAATGAAGCCAGACACAAAAGACCACATATTGTATGATTTCATTTCTGCAAAATGTTCAGTACAGGCAGATCTACGATAGAGACTGAAAGTAGCTTAGTGCTTGCCTAGGGGTAAGGAAGGAATGGGGGAAGGGGAGTGATTGTTTAATGGGTATAGAGTTTGGGGAAGTGGTGAGCATATTTTAAAATTGATGGTGATTGCCTTGTTTAG
The DNA here is from genome assembly GCF_964212035.1 of Myotis nattereri. Classification (NCBI taxonomy): domain Eukaryota; kingdom Metazoa; phylum Chordata; class Mammalia; order Chiroptera; family Vespertilionidae; genus Myotis; species Myotis nattereri. The sequence continues at coordinate 22,250,212 of NC_138086.1, read as the reverse complement.
TTTTGCTCAGTGGATAGAGTGTTGGCCTGTGGACTGAAGGGTCAGAGGTTCGATTCCAGTCAAGGGCACATGCTCAGGTTTCAGGCTTGACCCCAGTGGGGGGCATGCGGGAGGCAGCTGATCAATGATTCTCTCTCATTATTGATGTTTCTATCTCTCTCTCCCTCTCCCTTCATCTCTGAAATCAATAAAAAAAATGTATATTTTTAAAAATTGATGGTGATGGTTACCTAACTGTAAATAAGTCTAAAAATCATTTATGTATAATTTAAACAGGTAAATCATATGGTATACTAATTATATTTCAATAAAGTTATTAAAAAATAAAAGGAAGAAAAGATGTGTACTAAGAAAACATTAATTTAAAAAGCTGATGTGGCTTAAAACATTAAAAAAAAGATTTTGGAACAAGAAATATTACTATGGATAAAGAAGAATTTTGCAATGAAAAGGGGATCAATTCATTTTTTTTTAATCCTAAATCCGTATGCATATATAGAACTTCAAAATAACTGAAGCAAAAACTGATGGAACTGAGAGAAGTAGACAAATCCACAATTATAACTGGGGATTATACTCCTCTCTCAATAATTTATAGAGGAAATAAACAGAAAATGAGAAAATAAAACACTTGAACAACACAATCAACTTGAACTAATTGCCATTTAAAGAAAACTCCACACAACAAAAGTAGAACAAACAGTCTTCTACATGGAATATTCACCAAGGTAGATCATATTCTGGACCATTAAACAGGTTTCTCTCAATAAATTTAAAAGGATTGAACTCATATGACATTTGTCCTTAAATGAAATGAAATTTTAAATCAATAACAGAAAAAATATATGAAAATCCTCAAATATTTGGAAATTAAACAATAAACTTCTAAATAATCGATGGGTCAACTAATAAACCACAAGAGAAATTATTAAACATTGGAATAGAATAGAAATAAAAACACAACATATCAACATTTGTGTGGTACAGCTAAAGCTATGCTAAGAAGGAAATTTATAGCAATGAATGCTTATATTCAACAAGAAGAAAGGTCTCAAATAAAAAATGATCTTCCACCTTAAGAAACTATTTTCAAAAAGAGCAAAGAAAACCCAAGTAAATACAAGGAATAATAAAGGGCAGAATGAGTAAAATAGAAAATGGAAAAGCTATAGAGAAAATTAATGAAAATAAAAGCTAATTCTTTGAAAAAATCAATAAAATGAGTGAAATGCTAGGCAGAATAATTGGGGAAAAAAAGAAAGACAAAACTTACAATGTCAGGAATAAAAGAAAAGAGAATACAGGTCCTCAGACATTAAAAAGATAAAAAAGGAATATATATATTATGTGCAACTTCATGCCAATACTAAATCCAACAACTTCAATGAAATAGACAAATGCCTCAAAAAATTGAAATTATCAAAAATAATTTAAGAAGAAAAAGATAAACCGAATGTCCCTACATCTACCAAGTAAATTGGACTCATGATTAAACACTTTTCCCAAAGAAAACTCTAAGCCTGGATTACTTCACTGGTGAATGACACCAAATATTTCAGGAAGAAATAATCCCAATTTTACAAAGTCTTCTGGAAATAGAAGGGAAGGGGATGCCAGCATTACTCTGGCCAAAACCAAACAAAGGCATTACAGAAAGAGAAAACTGCACACTAGTATTTTCATAAACATGGATGCAGAAATTATTAACTAATTTTTGGCAAAGTGAATCTAACAATATATAAAATGGATACATCATGACTAAATGGAATTTATCCCAGAAATATAAAATTGTTTAAACATCAAAAATCAATCAGTGTAATTCATCACATTAACAGACTAAAAAAGAAAAACCATCTCAATGAATGCAGAAAGCTTTTGACAAAATTCAAATCCCAGACTTTGTAAAAACTCTTAGCAGCCGAAACTGGTTTGGCTCAGTGGATAGAGCGTCGGCTTGCGGACTGAAAGGTCCCAGGTTCGATTCCGGTCAAGGGCATGTACATGGGTTGCGGGCACATCCCCAGTAGGAGATGTGCAGGAGGCAGCTGATCGATGTTTCTCTCTCATCGATGTTTCTAACTCTCTATCTCTCTCCCTTCCTCTCTGTAAAAAATCAATAAAATATATTTTAAAAAAAATAAAAATAAATCATTAAAAAAAAAACAAAACAAAAAAAACCTCTTAGCAAACTAGGAATAAAGGAGAACTTCCTCAACCCCCCACCCCCCACCCCCCAAAAAAGACATTGATGAGAATGATACAGCTAACATTATCCTAATGCCTTCCCTCTGAGTATCGGGGATAAAGCAAAGCTGTCTGCTCTCCACATTTCTGTTCAGTCTTATACTGGAGGCCCTAGTCAGTGAAATAATGCAAGAAAAAGAAGTAAAAGTTATACATATTGGGAGGAAAAGAAAAACAGCCTCTATTTTTATACATGACCGTGTACGTTGAAAAACCTAAAAAAAAAATCTAACAAAAAACTACCAGAACAAGAAGTGAGTTTAGTAAGATTGGAGAATACAAGATTAATATACAAAATCAATCTTATGTCTATTTATTATTCATGAACAATTAGAAATTGATTTTGAAACAATATCATTTACTGTAACATCCAAAAATATGAACTATTTGGGAATAAATTAAATATTACAAGATCTGTACCCTGAAAACAATACTGAGGAAAAATAAGGAAAATCTAAATAAGTGAAGACTTATGTCATGTTTATGGATTAGAAGACCCAATATTGTTAAAAGATCAGTTCTCCCCAAATTGATCTATAGATCTGACACAATTACCATAAAAAGCCAAACAGGCTTTTTAAAAAAATTTTCTTTCTTTAGAAAATAAGAAGCTGATTTTACAGTTTGTATAGAAATGCAAAGGGCCTAAGATTGCCAAGAAATTCTTTTTACATGAAGAACACAGAGAACTTACACTATCTTATTTCAAGACCTATTATAAAGCTGTAGTAATCAAGGCAAGGTGATGTAAATGTAAAAATATACATGTACAGCAACATAAGAGAATAGAGAGTCTAGAAATAGACCCACATATGTCTGGTCATAATTTTTACTTTCAATAAAGTTGCCAGAGCAATTCAGTAGTGAAATGATAATATTTTCAGAAAATAGTATTGGAACAAACGGATATCCATATGCCAAACACACACACACACACACACACACACACACACGGGGAAAATACCCTGGATTCTCACCTCACATCATTTACAAAATTTAATGCAAAATGAACCATAGCCCACATTAAAAACATATTCAAAATGGATTACAGATACAAACATTATGGGAACGATAACTGTAATAGTTCTGGAAGAAACTGTAAGAGAAACTCCTAGTGGGCTTTTGTTCAGCAAAGATTTCCTAACTAGGACATAAGAATATAAAATATAAACAGGAAAAATGATCATTTGGACTTTATCAAAATCACTGTGATAAAAATGAAAAGGTAAGCCAAAGACCGAAAGTACTCATAATATATATAACTTATAAAAGACTTCATCAAACATATGTAAAGAATCCTGCAAGTCAATAAAAAGACAACCCAACTTTAAAATGAGCAACAGATTTAAACGGACACTTCACCAAAGAGATGTGAAAGGCACATAAGCACAATAAAAGATGCCTATCATCATTCATCATTAGGAAGTTGCAAACTGCAGTCACTTTAAACATGCTAAGTGACTGAAAATAAAAATACTGACAATACCAAGTTTCCACAAAGACAGTTTCTAAGGAGAAGACACCAGAAAAGCCCTGAGCCAACTTTTAATGATCCCCCTGGGGATACATGTCCTTCCCAGAGCACAGGGACTCTGACGGCCAGGTCTAGGTCACAGGACCATATCCAGAGCTGAGCAGGGGCAAGGTGGTCTCATCCCCACCCTGAAGAGTGGTCCCCAAGAGGAGATAAAAGGAAAAGGAACTGATCTCAGAATAAAGGCAGGTTGGTGGGTGAGAGCAGCAGATAACTACTGCAATGTACTGCTTTGGGAACTAGGGAGAAAAAGGTTTGTTTTTAATCTTCAGGATAACTGAGCCCAAGAGTGTAAAGGGGGAGAGTGGCATTTCCTTCCTACTGTTAGGAACAGAATGTCTGTCCCCCCCACCCACACCCCCCAAAATTCATGTGTTGAAACCCTAACTCCTAATGTGAAGGTATTAGGAGGTAGGGCCTTTAGGAGGTGATTAGAGTAGATGAGGCCATGAGAGTGGAGTCTTCTTGTTGGAATGAGTTTCCTTATAAGAAGAAAGGACTAGAGCAGGGGTGGGCAACCCCTGGCACACGTGCCAAACATGGCACGCCAGTAACTTTTGCTGGCACGCGAAACCCTCTCTTATAATCTTCCATTTACAATTGTGAATCTTTGTTCTCAGTGATGAATTTTGCTAAGTCTCGTAATAGGAGTAGCCTGACGGATGAAAGTAGTAGCTCGTGCATCTCTCTGAAGGTCACGAAATATAAACCTGATGTAAAATCTCTGTCATCAGTGACGCAGCAGCAAAAGCCCCACTGATAATATCAAACGGAGTCATAAAGTTTTCTGTCGGACTATCAGTGTACATGCATACATTAAAAAATAAGTGTTGCCAAAACCGGTTTGGCTCAGTGGATAGAGCATCGGCCTGTGGACTGAAAGATCCCAGGTTCAATTCTGGTCAAGGGCATGTACCTTGGTTGTGGTCACATCCCCAGTGGGAGATGTGCAGGAGGCAGCTGATCGATGTTTCTCATCGATGTTTCTAACTCTCTATCTCTCTCCCTTCCGCTCTGTAAAAAATCAATAAAATATATATATAAAAAAATAAGTGTATTTTTCATTATCATATACTGTGTTTTTGTCGCGCGAATGAATTTTATTATTTCTTCAAGGTTCTTCACATATGTACACCTTAAGAGATATCAAGTAGGCGTAACATGTTCTCAAAAAATTAGGGTTGGCACGCAGAAGAATTTTGAGTAGGAGATTTTGCTGGTTTTGGCACGCACTCACAAAAAGGTTGCCCACCCCTGGCCTAGAGCTTTCTCTTTCTCCACTGTATGCGGAAACAGTGAGAAGGAGGCTACCTACAAGCCAAGAAACAGGCCCTCCCCAGAAACTGAATCTGCTGTCACCTTGGTCTTGGGCTTCCCAGCCTCCAGACCTGTAAATAAATAAATAAATAAATGCTTGTTGTTTAAGCCACTCAGTCTATAGTATTTGTTATAGCAGCCAGCGTTGACTAAGACACCCACATAGCATTCTCTTGTTACTGGCAATGTGAGTTCTCGGTTCTTGAGTTCGGCAAGGAAAGAATTCAGAGTCAAGAATCTAGCACAAGAGGAAGTTTATTTAGCATGCAGAGTGCAAGTACAGTCAAAGAGAAGATTCGACCAGGCTGCTCAGACAGCTGCCTTGGCCTTTTAGAAAGAAAGGCAGAAGTGAGCCAGTGGGCTACATGGACTCTGGAAACAGGTTTAGGGTGTTAGCCCAGGACCAGCTGCCACTGCCTGCTGCTCTGCTGGTTGCAAATTTCATGAGAACCCTTAGAGCTTAGAAGAAAGGAAGCAAAGATACACGCCTGAAGAAAGAAGGTGCAGGCATGCTCTACAGCAGTGGTTCTCAACCTTCCTAATGCCGCGACCCTTTCATATAGTTCCTCATGTTGTGGTGACCCCCAACCATAAAATTATTGTCGTTGCTACTTCATAACTGTAATTTTGCTACTGTTATGAATCATAATGTAAATATCTGATATGCAGGATGTATTTTCATTGTTACAAATTAAACATGATTAAAGCATAGTGATTAACCACAAAAACAATATGTAATGATATATGTGTTTTCCGATGGTCTTAAGCGACCCCTGTGAAAGGGTCGTTCGACCCCCAAAGGGGTTGCGACCCACAGGTTGAGAACCACTGCTCTAGAGAGAGGGTGTGCACTAGGTCCTTTGTCTTAAGGATTTGTATTTTTTTTTTTTCCTAAAAGCAGGAATTTTACAGGAGGTCTCAGGGGGAGGATATCAATAGAATATTCATCAGCGTACCAGGTGTGTCCTTTCAGGGTTAGTCTCTACTGATTGGTCAGCACTAGGGTGGGGGGAGGGTCGTTAGTCCTTGCTGCTGGTACTGATATCAGCCATGGCATCACTTTGCTGCTTTTCGGGGCCTGGAGCTGAAACACACCTGAGGCCTAGATGTTATCTCTAGTTTGACCAGAACTCTGTCTCTGTGGTCAATAGACCCAAGGTTTTATTTCTAAGATGATTTGATGCAGATCAGAACATCATTGTCCCGAGGGAGGCCTTAATGCCTAAGGGAGTGGTCCTGCAAGGGAGGAGGAGGTGGGCACGTCAGGGGGTCGCATGAGGCCAGTTTGAATCAGCCGTTGGTCTGTTTCCCCGTTCCTCTTGCAGAGAAATTTTCATGGCTTCTTACGATGCTGCCTCACTCGGAGATAGACGGGAGAGGAGCGAAGGAAGATGCCATCCAGGGAACCCTATCCTGGCCAAAACAGAAGTAAGGTATAGAAAGGGGTGGAGGTAAGATTGGCCTTGGAGGGGATTGGTGTAGCCCCTTGAGGGAAACAGCATAGGAAGTTGACTAAGGATTCAAAAAAGGATTTCAAAGTCAAGCTGAGGTGGGTTCCATTGCGCCAGTGACCATCTGGACTATGGGGAGGACTGAGCCCTCACGTTCACTTCCATGCACCACTTACACTCGATCTGCAGGGTAAAGATACTGCATGTCCGAAGTGTTAGAACAATTTTGCTTGATGGTAAATAATTTCAAGCACTTTTATATTGATACAAATAGGAATGCATTATGAAGTAGAATGCAAGAATGACATGAATTGCAAAGATAAAATACCAATTTCTTGTTTGTCACAACTCCCCCAGGCTGCCTCTCACTCTCTCCTTCATGTGAACTCATCTCCTCTGCCATTGGAAACGCCCTGGTGGAAATCTGAGAAATATTTCTTTAAGGAATAAGGCCTGGGGATAAGGGATGTTCTTGGGATTTTTACAATGTCCAGATACTTTGCCAGAAGAGGAAACTAGGCGAGGATTTATAATCGAAAGATAGGGGATGTTGAGGACAGTGCTAACATCTGGAGAGTTTGGCAGAACTGATGTAAGGATATGCATTAGGGACTGAAGTTCAGGGCTACTCACGCAAACCCTAGGAGCAGCTGCATTCCTGGGTAACATCTCATGTGGAAAGTATGGGGTCCTGCGCTGGCTTGGGGTCTGGATTAGTGTCTCTTGGTAGGAGTAGGAATCCAGTGTTCTTGGAGACACAGATTCATTTCTGGGGTCAGAGGAAGTTCATCTCAAAACAACAAATTCTAGTGAGCCAGCTTTTAGCTTCGGAATTAGTGGAGGAGAGGGATGGAGCCCAGAGGTTTTGAGTTCCCAGGTTTTATAAAATATGGGAAATCAACAAAGGGTCATAAAAATAAGAAGACATTTTAACACAGAAAAAGGAAGAAGGACATAATGGAAATGACAGCCCTTCCTCCAGAAAAGGACCAATAGTTGGCACCTGCCCCCCCTCCCCACACACACACACCCCACCACTACCCCCACCCCCACCCTTCATCACAAAGCAGACAAAAACTTTATCACAGATCTCATCATTCTGAGGAACTGGGCACCAGTGAGGGACAGGATGGGTCCTACTTTTCATGCATTTTGGATGCTATGCAAATGACCTCCAGGAGGACTTAATTAAAAGACAGAGAGATCAGCTAACGTGACTGTGGTATTCCTATTGCAATACAGGGTGTCCCCCGAAACGGTATACATGCTATGTCTGTAGATTCTATTACATTTTTGAAAATGGAATGTATTTTAATGAACACTGCCTTTATCATGACTCAAAGTCTGTATACATTTTGGGGGGACACCCTGTACATAAATGTATCAAACCTACACATTATACACAACGTTATATGTCAGTCCCATCTCTTTTTTTTAAAAAAAAAAAAAGAAAAAGACAGAAGAAAGAGCAGCTCCTGGCAATCAGCTGGACTTCTACGGCCTGACTGCAGGACAGCAGCCGCTGCGGCTCCTGGCTGTCCTGGGCGGGGGTCGCTGAAACCCTAATCAGTACATCTCAGCTCTCACGGTAGATTTTAGAGGAAGGGGAGCGAGGAGGGGTGGGTGGATGGGAGAATTAAATTGGCAATACAGTCTCTTGGACTGAGGAGGATGAAGAAATTAAATGATTACAAACCCAAAGGCCAAACAAAAGAAGAAGAGCCGGGGGCGGGAGGGGACAATCAGCCTAAACCTGGAGCATATGTTCTGGAAATCCAATTTGCACATGGAGAGTGGAGGGGCCCCTGCCGAGGCGGGCAGGGGCTGAGGACTTGCTGGTGAACAGAGGGCCGTTGCCCTGGAGACCGTCTTAGCAAATAGGAAAATAACAGGGGCTTAAGGGAGAAAGGGAAATGGGGCCCTGCTTAGGACGGTTGAAATCTTAGAAACCAGACCAGGACATGGAAGGAATGCATTTAAAGAGACAAGTACAGATTTCACTGCTTTGAAAACTGACGATAGGAAGAAGGAAGCCACCTTGGTTGTTTCTGGGTTAGTCTGGGTCATCAGACACAAGAGGTTTAATAGAGGGGAAGAGGGAACTTTTTTAGGAGCAGAGATTGGGGTACACTTGCCTATCTCCTAGCCTCTGTCCCAGAGGGCACTATAAAATGTGCTGTCAGAGAGCCCCTGACAGAGAAACAACAGTAAAACTAAATCCAGGGACCTGCCTCCTCCGTGTCCACGATAATAACGTGAGGTGGCAGATTTAAGAGAGGGACGTCCAGAGCTATTAGCATGAAACCCGCAGACGGACCGGCTGATTTCAAGGGAAGGCAATGGTTCGGGGGACGTGGCTTGAGCACCTGTGGCCAGGAGTTTCTGCGTTAGCACTCGGTGAAAGCTGGTCTGGACAGTCCTCTGCACGATGTCTATGTGTTTTGGTACTAACTTTGACACTCCGAAGGGCGGGACTAGAGGAGGGGCTCCCACCGGAGGACCGGGAGCAGGAGGAGCCCAGGAGATAGGCCAAAGGGCTTAGCCTAAGGGGACAACTGGGAGAACCAGGGTGAGCACAGATGGGCCCTGGGCAATTGCTGAGAAGGGACTCAAACAACGGTTCTCAAAGTGTGTTCCCCTGAGCAGCAGCACCAGCACCACCTGGGATTTGGCAAAAATGCTAAAGCTTGCCCTAACCGGTTTGGCTCAGTGGATAGAGAGCGTCGGCCTGCAGACTGAAAGGTCCCAGGTTCGATTCCGGCCAAGGGCATGTACCTTGGTTGCAGGCACATCCCGGTAGGGGGTGTGCAGGAGGCAGCTGATCGATGTTTCTAACTCTTTATCCCTCTCCCTTCCTCTCTGTAAAAAATCAATAAAATATATTTTTTTTAAAAAAAAAGAAAGAAAAGAAAATGCTAAAGCTCAGTCCTCCTGAGTCTGCAGTTTTTGCAATGGGGCCTAGCCATCTGCATTGCAACAAACAAAGTGAGAGCGGTGCACACCACCCTTTGAGAACAATCCTACTAAGACATCCCTAACTTGCCTTTAATGGCTGCTGAGTGCAAACTTGCGAGGGAGCGGGCTCCCCTAAAACCTTCGGGTCAGCTTAGACAGGTGGGTACATGGTGGGACACACTGAAGGGAAGTCTCGAGAAGCCACATCTGGGCTTGACATCGGTGTCACACCGACGGTGGGAGAGATTTTATGCAAAATTACCCCGCTCACAGAAGAGAGATACACAAGACGAGTTTACGCAACAGGACGTTGGAAAGAATCAGAATTCGCTAATAATCTCTTCCCATCGGAGAACTAAGTCTGGAATAACTACAGGTTTGTAATAGAAAAATTGGTGAACCCGGTAAGAGAAAACAAACACAGATGACCCTGTGATCTTAATATTGAACAGATCTACAGATGAGAAGGCCCTAGGAGTTGGGAAAGGAACATTTCCAGCTTGGAGAGATCAGGTAGTAAAGCAACAAGAAGCTTTAGGCATCAGGAACAAAAAACATGCAGAAATAATTAGATGGGGTCAGGGCACTAATGGAGAAGACGGTGAATGACTGTAATTTTCAGAGCTGTGAAGCCATAAATTGCACTGGGAGGACTGCCTGCTATTAGTGTAGCACTCTCTGCTCTCAAGATGAAGCAGCTGAAGGCTGTCGAATTGGTGAAAATTATTCCTGGAAAAAAGAAAGAAAATTGAATATGAAAGATAAGACGTCTTCTGGTACCTCTCGAAAGAGATGGGGGCCCACAGCCTCTGGATATGGGGGCCTGGGCCATCTTCAGAGGTAAGACTATTTTCATGTTTTTGTAATCCAAGGATGGAGCTTTGAAGCTGAAAACTCAAGAGCACTGAAAAAATAAGCAGGCTCCCAATTCTTGCTACCACTAAAATTCTGTGTTTTGTTTTGTTAATTCTTACCCAAGGATATTTTTTCCATTGATTTTTTTTTTAAGAGAGTGGAAGGGACTTGTGTGTGTGGAGAGAGAGAGAGAGAGAGAGAGAGAGAGAGAGAGAGAGAGAGAGAGAGAGAAGGAGAGAGAATATCACTGACGTGAAAAGATACATTGATTGGTTGCCTCCCACATGTGCTCCAACCAGGGCTGGCAATTTAACCCAGGTATGTGCCCCTGACCAGGAATCAAACTCAAGACCCTTCGGTGTGCACTAACCACTGAGTACTGGCTAGGACTAAACTTCTGGTTTTACAGAGAGGCAAGGGAAGGGCCGAGCCTGTGAGGCAGCGACTCCGCTATACAAAGTGTACAGAGGGAACAGAAGCTGTTGCTCTGGAAAGTGTCTTAGTTTTGGGAAAGACAGATGGCAAACAAGGAAATAACAGCGACTTAAGGAAAGAATCATAAGACCTAGTTCCCTCTCCAAGTTCTAACTCCGTAAGCTGCTTGTGCAGCAATAAGAAATAAAAGATAAGATATAGAGTCCAAATGAGGGAGGATCAAGCCACTAGGAAATCCAAGAATGAGAACTAGGCAAGTGGGTAAGCCAGAGGTGGACGACGGCCAGCGACCAAGTCCATTTCAAAGCTTTCCTCTGGCCTCTCTCCTATTTTTTTTCTTTGCTTAGTTTTTAACAGCTGTATTGAAATATAACTGGTGTACCATAAGCCACAAACGTTTAAAGCATATCACTGCATACATTTTGACATAGGTACACACCCCTGAAATCATCACCATAAGCAAGGTAAGGATTATCAATATTTCATTACCCCCAACATTTCCTCTGCCCCTCTGTAATCCATTTCTCTTTCCCTTCCCGACCTCCTCTCGGCCATTGCCATCCCAAGCAATCACTGATCTGATTTTTGTCAATTTGTTAGACTTTTCTAGAATTTCATGTACATGGAACTGTGCAGCATGTACTCCCTTTTGGATGACTTCTTTCACTCAACATAATGATTTTGAGATCCATCCAAGCTGCTATGTACATCGACACTTCGTTTTGTTCTTTAATTGTTAAACAGTATTCCATTATGTGGAATCAATGATATAGCCATCAATGATCAATTCATTTATTCATTTATCTAGTCATCTGTAGATGGTCATTTGGGTTGTTTCCATTTGGGAATATGATAAATTAAGCTATTCTGAACATTCATGTGCAAGGCTTTGTATGGCTATGTTTCTCAAGTAAATGCTGATGATATATTATTTGATTTGGGTTTAATTTGCTTAAATTATTAAGAATTTTTGTGACTGTGTTCATGAAAGATATTAGCATCTAGTTTGCTTTTCTTACAATGCCTTTGTCCAGTCCTGGTATTAAGGTAAGCCTGGCCTAATAAGATGAGTTGAGAAATGTTTCTTCCTCTGTTTTCTGGAAATTTTTGTATAGAATTGGTACTTTTCTCCCTTAAACTGTTGGTAGAATTTTTAACTAAAGCTATCTTGGCCTGGAGGGGTTTTTGTTGGTTAGTAAGTTTCTTGGGGAAGGGAGGTTTTTACAAATTCAACTTCTTTCATAGATACAGGATTATTCAGGTTGCCTCTTTCTTTCTGAGAAAGCTTTGGTAGTTTGTATCATTGTCAAATCTATTGGTGTACATTTTTTCACAAATCTTCTTATCCTTTTAATGCCTGTTGGAACTATAGTGATATCCCCTCATTTATTCTTGATATGGATAACTTGTGTCTTTTCTTTTATTCAGGATCAGTGCGGCCACAGAGTTATTTATTTAATAAATGTTCCCAGAGAACCGGCTTTTAACTGTCTCCAAGAATGAGCTCTTAAGCAGTTTCTAGGACCTTGAAACATGAATTAATACCTTATCACAAAAGGGTTGCAGAGCCATGTCTCAGGTACTCACTTAGTGAAACTAAAGTAACTCAGGTTATCAAGGAATTGTGCTTGAATATAAATGTATCATCCATCACTGTACAGAGGTCCCGGCAGGATCCACAGAGCTAGCTTTCCTGATACCAAGAAATTCAATCCTTCCCTGGGAGTCAAAAATCTACAGGTGTTCTTAACCCAGTGTGAGAGTTCTGCAGACCGTGATTTTCTAGGTGCTTTGTGGGTCCTCTGCCCCTAAGAGCCAAAGATGAGCATGGCCAACTAAGGAAAAAGGAAGAAGATGAAAATGACCGATACTAGGAATACAAAACAGACCCTCACCAATATAAAGAATAATGAAGCAATGTTAAAAACAACTCTAGTGCTCACTTCGGCAGCACATATACTAAAATTGGAACGATAGAGAGATGATTAGCATGGCCCCTGCACAAGGATGACACAAATTCGTGAAGTGTTCCATATTAAAAAAATAAAATAAAATAAAATAAATAAACCTCTAGCCCTAGCTGGTTTGGCTCAGTGGATAGAGCATTGGCCCATGAACTGAAGGGCCCTGAGTTTGATTCCAGTCAAGGTTGCAGGCTTCTTCGGGAGGCAACCAATCTATTTGTCTCTCTCACATCGATGTTTTTCTCTCTCTCTTTCTCCCTCCCTTCCACTCTAAAAATCAATGGAAAAATATCCTCAGGTGATGATTAACAATAACAAAAAAATGCCTCAACATTCAAAAGCTTTGATAAAAAGACCAATTCCATGAAAAACACAAATTATCAAAACTCACTACAGAAGGAAGAGATAAAAATATTTTGGATAGCCTTGTATCTATTAAAGGAATTAAATTTGTGGTAAAACCCTTTCCCCATCCGCACCCCACCCCCCAAATAAACCTTCATGGCAAAGTGGTTTCTCTGTTAATTCTATTAAATATTTAAGGGAGAAATAACACTAACTCCTTACATTCTCTTACCCAAAATATAAAAGGAAGGAACACTTCCCAACTTACTTTGTGAGACCAGCATCCCTAAATACAAAAATCAGAAAAAGACATTTAAGAAAAGAAAACTCTGGCCCAGCCAGTGTGGCTCAGTGGTTGAGCATCAAGCTATGAACCAGGAGGTCAGTGTTCGATTCCCGGTCAGGGCATATGCCTGAGTTGCAGGCTCAATCCCCAGTGTGGGGCATGCAGGAGGCAGCCAATCAATGATTCTCTCTCATTATTGATGTTTCTATCTCCCTTTCCCTCTCCCTTCCTCTCTCTGAAATCAACAAAAAATATATTTAAAAAACAACTGTAGACTAATATCTCCCATGAATTGGGAAAAAAGGAATGCTATGATGACCCTTGTGGTACTGGTTTGGAGTTCAAGGCATCAGTATGAACTTGTGTATGCGTTATATATATGAACTCATGTCTCTGAGATATATATGTATGTGTCGATGCAGAAACAATTATAGATGTATGTATGAGTTAGTATACATACATGTAATACCTAGCTCTGTCTGCTGGGAGGGCCTAAAAGCAGTGACATCCAATAGTAAAAAAATCCTTTTTAAAATATTAACAAATTGAATCCAACATTATATAAAAATAAAAATACATATGACTACATGGGGTTCATATTAGGGATGCAAGCCTAGACCAATATTCAATAGTCAATCAATATAATGGTCACTATAATTATCAATACTATATTTTATATTTGAAAGTTTTTAAGTAAGCAGGCCTTAGATGTTATCATCACACAATTATAATTTTTTGAAGGGATGAAGACACTAACTAACCTTATTGTGGTAATCATCTTGCAGTATATACATATTTCTAATCATCATACTGTACACCTTAAATTTAAATATGTCAATAATACCTCAATAAAGTTGGGAAGAAAAATTGATCATATAATTCATTGGTTAAATGAGAAAAATCATGACAATACCAGTAGATACAGAAAAAGCTTTTGACAAAATTCAGTATCAATTCATGATTTAAAAAAAAAAAAAAACCCTCTCATGAAACTAGGAATAGAAGGAAAGTTCTTTAACCTACAGCTAATGTTATAGTTAATGGTGAGAGATTAAACACTTTCTAAGATCTGGGCCAGGCAAGATGTCCTCTTTATCGCTCCTATTCAACACTGTACTTGAACTCCTAGCTAGTACTATAAAGTAAGAAAAAGAAATTTAAAAGCACATATGGTAAAAAGAAATAAATAAACTATCTTTAGTCATAGGCAACATGTAGAAAAATCCCACAAAATCTACAAAGAAAAGTCTCCTAGAACTAAAAAGTGAATTTAGTAAGACACAAGATTAACATACAGAAGTTAATTATGTTCCTATAAACAAGCAATGGACAATTGAAAACCGAAATTAACACAAAACAAAACAATACCATTCACAATAGTGCCACTTCACAAGGGACTTATATATAAATCTAACAAAACATATACAATGTCTATATGTGGAAAACTGAAAAAAAATTGATAAAAGAAATTAAAGCAGCTCAGTAAATGGAAAGATAGAGCATATTCATGGACTGGAAGACTCACTATTGTTAAGGCATTAAATCTACCAAATATGGTTTATAGAGTCAATGCAATCCCAATCAAAACCCCAGCCAATTTTTTTGTATATTTTTATAAGTTTATTCCAAAATTCATATGGAAAGGCAAAGGAATTAGAACAGCCAAACAATTTTTGAAAAAGAACACATCACCATATTTCAGGACTTACTATTATGCTCACGCTACAGCAATCATGTCAGCTGTAGATTAGCCGGAATCTTGGAGAAATCCCAGGATGGAGTGTGACAAATAAATCTAACAGTATTGCAAATACGTGACATAGCCACACTTAAGTGTGTGTGGAGAAAGGAGCTGACCTACGTAACTTTGAAAACTGCATTTGACTGGAAGTTTTAAGGATAAGGATAAAAGAAACCATACAAAAAAACTGTATTCCACTGTAAATTTGTTTCTTATTGGAGTCCAGGTTCACAATTCTTTTACAGGGATATAGGGGATGAATAATTAAGTAAGTGGATGATGGATGATGGTAGCCTGGTTTCTCATTACTGGAGAGGGAAGTGACAGGAAAAAAAGGAATGCTATAATGACCCTTGTGGTACTGGTTTGGAGTTCAAGGCATCAGTATGAACTTGTGTATGTGTTATATATATGAACTCATGTCTCTGAGATATATATGTATGTGTCGATGCAGAAACAATTATAGATATATGTATGTATACTAACTCATACATACAATACCTAGCTCTGTCTGCTGGGAGGGCCTAAAAGCAGTGACATCCAATAGTAATGAACAAACTCAGTGCCCACATTTTCATTTCTATAACCCATTTTTAAATTAAATTAAATTTAAATGAAACCGGCATCTTGGAGAAAAGACTGATTCTTAGACTGTGGTGAGGAAAATACAAGGAAGAAGCATCTTGTAGTACCAGAAAGTAAGACAGTGCTCAAAAACAAAGCAATGGCACATGTCATGGGTCATAGGAACTATCCTGAAAGATGTTGCAATTCGAGCAACAAAATAAGTACCAGTGCTGGATTATAACCCAAAATACAAAGTAAATATACATGAGTTCACTTACATAAATAAATGATTCATTGAATTCTTAATGAGTGAAATTAAAGTGAAAAAATGAATCTTCTCTAGATAAGAATTCCTAATAATATAGAGAGATACAGATACTCTTCACTCCACCAGGCGAAATTTAATTCCTTCCTCCCTTGACTTAGTCTACTTTCCAAAGTATAAAGTATGGAAAGGGAGAAATATTACCTATACCGTGGAGAATTCTTGCAGATACCATCTGAACCAAATGATCAAGGCAACATCACCAGTGATATTATGTGCGTATCATGAACCTATTAATAGGATGTAGTGAGAAGGGTACCTCGCCTCTGTGGCCTTCCTTCCAAAAACCCAGGACTATGAGAAAAACATCAGAAAAAAAACAAATTGAAGAACAGCGTATAAAATATCTGACCAGTACTCGTCAAAATTGCCAAGGTCATGGAAGACAAGGAAAGACTGAGGAACTGTCACTAGCCAGAGGAGACGAAGGACGCGTGGTCGCCAGCTGCAGCGTGGTGCCCTGAAGAGGGTCCTAGAACAGAAGGGGGACACTGATGGAAAGTTCTGGAGTTGAGTTAGTGAAAACAAACCAATGTTGCTTCTTAGTTTTGACAAATGTACAATAATAGAGCAAATGCTAAGAGACTCAGGTGAATTCTCCGTTATCTTTGTAACTACTCTGTAAATCGAAACTTATTCCAAACTAAAAAGGTTATTGTTTTAAATGAAGGTAAAATAGAGTCATTTTCGGACAAACACAAAGCTGAAATAATGTGCCTCTGGCATTACTGAACTGTAAGAAATGTTCATGAAATGTTTCACTCTGAAGAAAAATGTTACCTGAAGGAAAATTATTCCTTCTTGAAAGATCCTCAGATACACACATACACACACACACACACACACACACACACACGCATCAGAAATGGCAAGTACATGGTTAACATAAATAAATTTTCTCACTTTTATCATTTCTTTAAAGTATAATTGACTTGTTAAATTAAAATATTAAGAATGTATGGTGATATTTATATAGAGAGAGCATAAAATTATGACAACAAGAACACAAATGACCGACAGCTTCTATAGAAGTATACAGTTGCAAACTTAATATTAAATACAATATTATTTGAAGGTGCAATGTAATAGCTTAAAGATAGATATTATAAGACACAGGAAAACCAAAGAAAAATAAAACAAAGAGCCATACCTAGCAATGCAACAAAGGAAATAAAATGAAATGCTAAAAAATACACAATTAAAGCAAAAGACAGCGGGAAAGGAGGGAAAAAAGAACAAAAATCAGATGAAACAAATAGAAAAGGAATTACAAGATGGTAGCCATAAGCCAGACCATATACTAGTATGTAATTAAATAAAAACACTCAATTACAAGGCAGAGATTGTCAGAGTGATTTACAAAATAAGGCCCAACTATACATTGACTACAAGAAACATGCTTGCTATATAAAGAAACAGACTAAAATAAGAATATGGAAAGAGACATAACATGCAAACCCTAATCATAAGAAGTCTGGAGTGACTGGATAATGTAAGAGAAAGTAGACTTCAGAATAAGGAATATTGGCAGCGAAAAAGAAGTACTGTATCAGTTTTCTATAGCTGCATAGCAAATTACCACAAGCCTGACAGCTTAAAGCAGCACCATGGACCGGTTCGAATTCCATGCACGAGGAGTCTGGCGTGGCGTGACTGGGTAGCACAAGACTGAAATCAGTCAGGTTGGGTTTCCATCTCGAAGCTCTGGGAAAATAACCTGCTTTCAAGCCCACTCTTGTTGGAAGAATTCAATCCCTTGTGATTGAATCATTGAGTTCCCCTTTCTTTGCTGGCTGTCAGCACACTGAACCCTCATGCTTCAAATTTGTGACTCCCCTTCCTCGACCAGCTGTAGAAAACTCCGTTTTCATGTGATTAGGTCAGGCTGACCCAGATAATGCCCCCAGTGTAAGGTTAATAGTGCCAATACAGCGTAACCTAATCCTGGGAGTAAAATCCATCGTATTAATCGTCCTAGAGATTATCCAGGTAATGTATACAAGAGGGGAAGGGAATATTGTGGGTTGTCTTGGAATTCTTCCTGCCATAAGGAGATTACATAATGATCAAACAGTCAATTCATCTAGACATAGCAAAACTAAATGTGTTTACATCTAATAACGAAGTGTCGAGATATACGAGGCAAAAACGAATGGAACTAAAAGAAGAATTATATACAAATTTCGTAGTTATTGCTGGAAATTTCAGTCTTTCTTTCTCAGTAATTGATAGCACAGACAGACAGAAAATTAGTTCAGATAGAGAAGATTTGAACAACACTATTAACCAAATTGACTTCATTAACATTTGTGGAGCACTACTCCCAGTGATTTTAGAGTAGCCTTTCTTTTCAAGTCCATGTGATACAATCACCACTATAAACTATATGTTGGGCCTGGCTGGTGGTGGCTCAGTTGGTTGAGCATCGTTCTGTGCACCAGGATGTGGCTGGTTTGATTCCAGCACCTAAAGGTTGCAGGTTCAATTCCAGGGCAGGAGGCAGCCATTTGATGTTCTGCTCTCACATTAATGTTTCTATTTCTCCTTTCCTCTCCCTCTAAAAATCAATAAAACTATTATATGTATATAATATGCTAATTTGACCAGACAGCCAAACAACCTTCCGGGCATCCTTCCGGGGCTGTGAGGTCTGAGGCAAGCTGCCGTGGCTGCTAGGGCCAAGCCCCTTGCACGAATTTTCATGCATCAGGTTTCTAGCATGTGTGTATGTGTATGTGTGTGTGTGGGTGTGTGTGTGTGTTTCAACAAGAACAAGTTGCAACAAGTGCAAAAGGATGGAAATCATACAGAGTATATTTTCTGAGTGCAAAGGCATCTAAGTACAACTCAAGAAAACTGCAATAGCAACTCTGCCATGACATGGAGACACTCCAACTTTATGTTTGAATGTCAGCATGACCGTAATCCTTTGATATGATCAAAGAAGAATTAATTACTCACATAAAAGTGAAAGTTCCAAGGTGAGTGGTGGGGAGGATTGCTTACTCTGGGGAAAGTCCAAAATAGAAAAAGTGAACAGTAAGTGTGCAACGTTTTATGAAAGGGAAGCCCTGCCAGTATAAAATTTGAAAGAGAATCCACCCAGCATGAAACTTCAGGGACAGCAAGAGGGCACATGTGCTTGTGGGGCCTATGGGTGGGTAAGCTTTGTCAGGATGTTGCAGGAGGCAGCAAACACAGGCAGACAAGAGGCTTAGAGTTGTCTCACACCAAATCAAATGTCAGTGGGAGTTTTATAAAGTAATTTTATATGTCTATCATAACCCCAAATCAAAGGAAATTAAACAACACACTTATAAATAACTTATGGGTCAAAGATGAAATCACAAGAGAAATTGTACGTATTCTGAACTGAATGACAATGAAAATACAGTACATTAAAATTTCTGGGATGCAGCTAACTCAGTGCTTATAGAGAAACTTTTACCTTCGAAAAGAGAAAGATCTAAAATCAATGACCTAAGTTTCCATCTCAAAAAAACTGGAATAAGAGAGCAAAGTAAGTCCATGATCCATAAAAGGAAAGAAATAATGAACATAAGAGCAGAAATTAACAAAAGAGATAGATGATGGGAAAATTAACAAAGTAACTTCTTTGAAAGTTTTAACAAAACTGACAAACCTTTAGCTTGACTGATTCAGAAATAAAGAACATAAATAACCAATATCAGAAATGACAGGTGTGATCATCACAGATCCTACAACATTAAAAGGATAATAAAATAATATTTTGAATAAATTTATGCCAATATATTTGACAACCTAGATGAAATGTAGAAAATTCTTGAAAAATACAATTAATAATCACTGATACCCTAGAAAAGCAAGTATTCACAACACATATATCAAAGGACTTACATCCAGAATATATACATATATATGTGTGAGTGTGTGTGTATATATATATATATATAATCTTACAAACAATAAGAAAACAAATTACCCAATATAAAATGGCCAAAGGATTTAAAGTGTTTTTCACAAAAAAGATTTATAATTAGCTGATAAGCACATAAAAAGATATACAATGTAAGTAGCCATCAAGGCATTGCAAATTAAAACTATAATAATTTACCACTACACACTGACTAGAATATTATAACTTTAAAAAGTGATAATTCTAAGTGCCGGAGGAGATGTGGAGAAATTTGAACTCACATATTGTGGGTGGAAATGTAAAATGGTGCGACCACTTTAGAAAACAGTTTGGCAGTGCCTTATAAACACACACTTACTATACACTCAACAATTCTACACCTATTTACCCAAGAAAAATAAAAACATATGCTCACACAAAAGCTTCTATATGAATAGTCTTAGCAGCTTTATGCATAATAGCTAAAATCTGAAAACAAACCAAATGTCAAATAACAGGTAAACAAATACACAAACTGTAGCATATCCACACTCAACAGTAAAAAGGAACTGATACCTACAGCAATATAAAAAAAAATCTCAAAAAACAGTATGATGGACAAAAGAACCATGCCATATGATTCCATTTAATGAAATTCTACAAAATGCTAGTCTAATCACAGTGGAAGAAAGTAGATCGGTGGTGGCCTAAGACAAGAGTAAGGCGTAATCTCTGGACTGAGGCATGGGGGAACTTTTAAGGGTAATGGAATTGATTGCAGGTGTGGTTACATGAATATATGCATTGTTAAAATTCACTGACTTGTATGCTTAAAATAGGTGCATTTTATTGCATGTAAATGACAACTCAATAAAACTGAGTAAAAAATATATAAATTAGACAATTTTGTAGGTTCTGTAATAATATCTTTTAAGCACTTCTTCCCCCAGCTGAATCTTATCCAATCTTGGCTAATACTGTGCACCTGCCAACATGCCCCACACCTAATCACCAACTCTGATTTGAAAAAAACAGCATCGTCAACACCACAGGCCAATGCCTGCCTGATTGCCGGTGAGGCTCAGACATCACCCTTGATTTCTGATTTCTAGGTTGAAGGATTTCTTTCGTGGAAAGAGTTTACCTGGCAGTGGCAATCAAACTGGATTCTGGGATTTGTTGCATTTTATGTTCTCAGCGAGCAGCATCCAGATATTTGCCCTAGGCAAGAATTCCTGTCTGGTGCTCCTATCCTCCAAAAACTTCAAGAAGCTATGAAAGGTGCCGTCAGCCCTCAACCCAGAGGCATCCACAGGAGACTCCACCGCAGCCAAATTTCACATTTAACAGCCACGCTGAGTTCCAGGAACCGGCTCTCACTTAATCCCTAGGCAGCAAGACAGCCCCTGTGCTTCCAAACCTGGGCACTTACCTCAGTCCAGGCAGCCAAGGTGAGTCTCCTCTGCAAGTTCCAAGAAGCTTTGGCCAAGCCACAGGCACCAGAGAGAACATTTTATACGGCTTCCTCAGCACCACCAATCCCAAGGCATACCTTGGGCCCAAGCAGCCCGAGAGAGGACGACCATGCGGCTGCTCTCACCAGGGAGAAGTGGGGAATGTCTGCGCGAGCCTGGCTAGCAATTCCCTGGCTGGCCAAAGCAGGTGGGAGAAGGATCTAATGATTGCCTCGTGGTAACTCAGGAGGAGTCAGCTGGCACCAAGAATTCACCCAAGATGGTGGGTAAGAAGTAGCTGGGAGACTGCGGTGGAAACCTCCATGCTGTAGCTGGGAGCCATGCTCAGGCACTTCAACCATTTATTCCCAGGTCCAGGTTTGGTCCCAGACTGGTGCCCCAGGTTTTCTGCTCTTATCGCAGGCCCTGGGTCCTGTGCCGGCTCCCTCGCCTCCTGCTGCTGTCAGTAATTAGGGCCATCGAATCTGTCAGCCAAACTGGGATAGGTTTGAAAGTGGGAAGTGGCTGCTATTCATTGTTACACTGTGAGACAGGTATAAACTGCGGTTGTCCCAGGAAAACCAGGACTTATGGCAGGGGTGGGCAACCTTTTTGTGAGTGCGTGCCAAAACCAGCAAAATCTCTGACTCAAAATTCTTCTGCGTGCCAACCCTAATTTTTTGAGAACTTGTTATGCCTACTTGATATCTCTTAAGGTGTACGTATGTGAAGAACCTTGAAGAAATAATAAAATTCATTCGAGCGACAAAAACACAGTATATGATGATGAAAAATAATTTATTTTTTAATGTATACATGTACACTGATAGTCCAACAGAAAACTTTATGTTTCCGTTTGATATTATCAGTGGGACTTTTGCTGCTGCATCACTGATGACAGAGATTTTACATCAGGTTTATATTTTGTGACCTTCAGAGATAGGCACGAGCTACTACTTTCATCCGTCAGGCTACTCCTATTACGAGACTTAACAAAATTCATCAGTGAGAACAAAGATTCACAAGCGTATGTGGATGAAAACATGGAGAATAATCCTGTTGCAAAGTTTTTCAAAGAGAAAAAATTTTCTGGAATGGCATTCCAAGTCCTCAATAGTTCGTTTTCGGCACTATTGAAATTGCTCTTCCCCTCTCTCGTCAATCCATGTCTATGGTCTTTAAGATAACTTGTTATGTAAAATTATTTATTTATATAAGATGCACCTACACTGAATTTATCTGAAAAATAAAAAAGTCGATATTAAGAAAAAAATTGTAAATGGAAGATTATAAGAGAGGGTTTCATGTGCCAGCAAAAGTTACTGGCGTGCCATGTTTGGCACGCGTGCCAGGGGTTGCCCACCCCTGACTTATGGCCACTGTCACAATGACCCCTCCCTTCCAAGGGGTTCTCGGTTCTCTCTTTCCAAAGCAACTGGAGAGTCACTGCCTCCACACCGTTCTCTTTGCCCCCCGCCTTCCCACAAAAACGCAGACAGGCTTTTCATTTTAAAGCCTTTATTTCTAGTCAGCAGAGACAAATTGACAATGATAACTGAAAAAAACCAGTAAGGGAAAGTTAAAAGAATATAAAGTTCCTAACTAAAAGTCCCTCATCTGAACAGTCAAATTCACTGAGATGGCAAACTAAAATTTCATGGCCTTTAGTTTTAGATTTTATTCTTTTTCTGACTGTAAATGAGCACTTATTGTAGACACATCACATGTGCATTGTGAAAATTAGGAAATGTAGACAAACCCAAAATACAAAATAATACCCTACATGGCCGTCACCAAGAGATTATCACGCTAAGTGATATTAGCAAAAATAGTGGACTTAGAACTTCCAAATACGCTCATCCATAACAGCAATGGAAAGAAAAAAAAAGAAGCAAATATCAGAATCAAGTTTACCAGAATTCTGGAAAGTGAACAAAGATCTAAAGATCTTTTTTTAAAAAATCTGAATCTTAGTAAAACTATATGTTTTGGGGAAATTTAAATTGCCCTATTCCCCAAGTACCTATTTCTAGCTCCTGGAAGCCTTGAAAACCAACAGCCCACAATTATAGTGAAAGCCAGCAGCCTGGCACCAAGAATTCACCCAAGATGGTGGGTAAGAAGTAGCTGAGAAACTGCGGTGGAACCCTCCATGCTGTAGCTGGGAGCCATGCTCAGGCCCTTCAGCCATTTATTCCCAGGTCCAGGTTTGGTCCCAGACTGGCTGCCCAGGTTATCTGCTCTCATCGCAGGCCCTGGGTCCTGTGCTGGCTCCCTCGCCTCCTGCTGCTGCCAGTAATTAGGGCCATCGAATCTGTCAGCTAAACTGGGATACTTTTGAAAGTGGAAAGTGGGTGCTGCAGGGAGGACAGAATGGAAGTGGAGCTCTGCAGAGCCGTATTTACAAAGAATTGTCAGTATTTGTCCTATCTGGTGGGTCCCGGTAGAGCCCATTCGCAAGGCTGGCTTTATTTGACTGACTCAGGATTCTTCCCATGCAAACACCTTTTCCCCAGAACATTTGTCTAAAACAATTAGAGGTGCCCTGGCTGGTGTGGCTCAGTTGGTTGGAGCAATGTCCCGTGCACTGAAGGATTGTGGGTTCAATTCCCTGTCAAGGCATATTATACCTGGGTTGCAGGTTTGATCCCTGGTTGGGGCATGTGTGGGAGGCAGCCAATAGATGTTTCTCTCTCACATCAATTTCTCTCTCCCTCTCTCTCTCTCTCTCTCTCTCTCTCTCTCTCTCTCTCTCTCCACCCCTACCGCCCCCCCTAGAATCAATAGAAGGGATGTATCCTCAGGTGAGGAATAATAATAATAATAATGAGTTAATAAAACAATTAGAGGTAATTGTTTAACCTCACAGCTGTCTGAGTCATTGGATAATAGTTGGGGCAAATAATAGGAATAGACTTATTAAAAAACTTTTAAAAAAAATTGGGAATAAAATGTCCATAGGGGCTTTAAGAAGAACTGCATATTCCTGGGAATCTAGGAGGCCCCTGCATATGTGGGGCTGTGCTCATGGCCAGGGCTGTGTGCATAATCAGCAAAAACCTCAAGAGCTCACTTTACCCCTTGCGCCTCTGCACAAGCAGGAAATGAAGGTTATAGAAGAATTTTCAACCACGTGGCCGAGTGTTGAAGTTGTGCCCCAACATACATACTGAACTGCTCTGCAAACACTGGGAGACTGATTGGTTCCGAGCATTTAAGGAAATCTCTGTCCTATTATTAGCTGACCACTAAGCTATCAGAACAGACACTTCAGTGGTCACATAAACAGAGTTCAGACCTTACAGCATTTGTTCAGAAAAGTCACTAAACAAACAGCAATAGTAATGACAAACCCTGGGGAGGAGAGAGGATCTGCTTATAGGTTATATTCCAGATGGCCAGTCTGAATTCTAGATTACAATATTATATTATTAAAATATTCCGTTTTCAGGAAAAAATATTGTAACACATGAAAAGAAATAAGGTATATGGTCAATACATGGGGAGGAGAGGGGAGTAATCAATACAAACTCTCTAGGAAGCCAAGATGTTGCACTACAAGGACAAAGATATAAATTCCCTATTATAAATATGCTCAAGGATTAAAAGAAAACCATGTCTTAAAAACAACTATAGGAAAGTATGAGAACAATGTCTCGTCAAATAGAAAATATTCATAAAGAGGTAGACATTATATTTTTTTAAAGGAACTAAACAAGAATTCTGTAGTTGAAAAGTACTGTAATGAAAATTTAAAATTAATGAGAGGGGCTCTAAAATAAATTTGAGCAGGCAAAAAAATTTTTTTTAATTTTTATTACTGATTTTTTAGAGAGAGAGAGGAACGGGTGAGGGGACAGAAAGAGAGAGAGAGACAGAGAAACATCGATTTGTTGTTCCACTTGTGTATGCATTCATTGGTTGCTTCTTGTATGTGCCTTGACAGGAGATCAAACCCACAACCATGACATATGGGGAAGATGCTCTAACCAATTGAATTACTGGGCCAGGGCAGAAAGAATTTGCAAACTTGAAAATTGTGCTCATGGCCAGAGCTGTGTGCATAATCAGCACACAGTTTGAGCTTACTCAGTTGGAGAATAGAAAGAAAAAATAAAGAAAAATGAAACGAATCTCAGAGACCTGAGGGGCCATTAACAATTCAACAATAGCTGGAAACTTCAATAGCCCACTTTCCATAATGGGTAAAACAACCAAACAGATCAGCAAGGAAATAGAAGACAACACCATTAACCAACTAGATCTAACAGACATGTATAGAACACTCCACCCAACATCATATTACACAGCCTTCTCAAATGTACATGGAACATTTTCCATAATAAATATACATTAGGCCATAAAATAAGTCAATAAATTTAAAAGGATTGAAATCATACAAAATATGTTCTCTAACCAAAATGGACTGATATTATAAATCACCAATGGAAGAAAATTTGGGCAATTCACAAATTTATGGAAATTAAACAATTTACTCCTAAATATCCACCAGGTCAAAAAAACTGGCCCAAGGGAAATTCAAAAATACCTTGAGATGAATGAAAACACAACATACTGAACCTTATGAGATGCCTCAAAAGCAGTGCTTATATGAAAAGGTACAGCTTTAAATAGGTATATTTAAAAAGAAAAAAAGTTTCATGTAAATAATATAACCCTACATGCTAAGAAACTAGAAAAGAAGAGCAATCTGACCCAAAGCAAACACAAAGACAGAAACAGTAAAGATTAGAGCTGAAATAAATGAGATAGAAAATAGGAAAACAATAGGGAAAATATACTAGTGATGAACAATTCAAAAATAAAATTAAGGAAACAATTTTATTTATAACTAGTAGCCCGGTGCCTGAAATTCATGCACATTAAAAGGGAATTAATTGCCCTAACCGGTTTGGCTCGGTGGATAGAGCATCAGCCTGCGGACTCAAGGGTCCCAGGTTGGATTCCAGTCAAGGGCATGTACCTTGGTTGTGGGCACATCCCCAGTGGGGAGTGTGCAGGATGCAGCTGATCGATGTTTCTCTCTCATCGATGTTTCTAACTCTCTATCCCTCTTCCTTCCTCTCTGTAAAAAATCAATAAAATATATTTTTTTTTAAAAAGGGAATTAATTAGCGGAGATATTTTAATATTGCTATTTGCCCTTTCTCTATAATAGAAGTGTGAGAGATGAAAGGAAATTAGTAAAATATATATGAAAATAATATATAAATTTATTAATAAATAAACAGTAACAAAAGGATATAACAACAGAGGCATGATATAAAAATGACAAAAACATGATATGAAAACAACAAAAACATGATATTAAAACAACAGAAACATGATATAAAAACAACAGTGATGCAAACAATGACCAATAAAGTAATTAAACTTATTCTAATATCTCCCTGTGCACCACTTTAAGAATGAAAACACTTTCAGAATGCTTGACTAATTTCTCTTGTGATGAAGTATTTAGAACTTTAACTGTAACGTCACATGCTCTTCAAACTCGAGAGAAAGCAACATATAACTGACCATGTGCGAAAATGGGTTCAGGTAGGAATACGCCTACTTTGTCTAGAGTTTGTCCTTGTGATTTATTAATAGCCATCACAAATGCTGGTATCACGGGAAACCGTTGTTGAATCAATTTAAATGGGAGGCCAGTGTCAGATGGGGACAAATTAATTCTTGGAATCAGAACAACCTCTCCCTCTGCAGATCCTGTTAATACTTCAACTTTGATAATGTTAGGTCGTAAGCTTTTGATAATAAATCTGGTACCATTACAAAGACCCCATTTACTATTGAGATTTCTCAATAGCATGATGATTGCACCCACTTTCAATTTTAATTTATGACACAGCATTCCCGAAGGAGTAATACTATTAAGAAATTCGATGGGAAAATTTTCCTTTTCAGCATCATCTGTGGAATCAATGGAATCATCACTCAAATATGTGTGAAAATCTCCATAGAGTATATCCAAATTTTCTTCATTTAATTTTTGAACATGCTCATTTTTTGGACAAAGAATTGCACGTTTAGATATATTTTTAATATTATCTATAGCAGTGGTTCTCAACCTTGGCTGCACATTAGAATCACCTGGGAATCTTTTAAAAATCCTGATTCCTGGGCCTCATCCTCCGGAAATTGTTTCTTTGTTATGGGGTGGGGCCACAACATTAGTAACAAAGAAACAGAATTTCTGGAGGATGAGGTCCAGAAATCAGGGTTTTAAAAAGATTCCCAGGTGATTCTAATGTGAAGCCAAGGTTGAGAACCACTGATCTATAGAAATAGTATTTCCAAAGGTAGCTTCAATAATAGATCCATTACAAATCATTTCACTTCCACACTCTGCTTCGTGGGCGGGTTCCTGCCTGAAACCTCACCCTCCAGGAAACAGCTGGGGGAGGGCGCAGCCGTTTCCAAGACGACCCCTGCAGGACTGACTTCCTTCCAGTTGGTCACGGTTCTGGCTGTGATGATACACCCAGGGTTTTTATACACGTAGATAGCATCAAAAAATACTTAAGAATGAATTTAACAAAAGAAGTGCAAGACCTGTACAGTGAAAACTATAAAAACATTGTTGAAACAAATTAAAGAAGACTTAAGTAAATAGAGGGGCATCTTGTGTTAATGGGTTGGAAGATTATTGTTGTTAAGATGGCAACACACTCCAAATTGATCTACAGATTCAGCGCAATCCCTATCAAAATCCCAAAATACCATATTTTGCACAAATTGACAAAGTGATCCTAAAATTCAAATGGAAATGCAAGGAGCTCAGAAGAACCAATTTGGAAAAGAGGAACAATTCCTAATTTCAAAACTTACTACCAAGCTACTATTTTCAAGACTGTGTGATTCTGCCAAAAGGAAATACATATAGATGAATAGAATAGAATTGAGAGTACAGAACAATCTATTGTGATCAACTGATTTTTGAGAAGGGTGCCAAGGCAATTCAGTGGAGAAAAATTAGTCCTTTCAACAAATGTTTCTGGGGCAACTGGTTACCCACCTGCAAAAGAATGAAATTGGGTCCTTACTCATACTATATACATAATACCTACTCACATACATATCACATACCATATACAAAATGGATCAAAGGCCTAACTGTATGAACTAAAACGCTTAGAAGAAAGTATAGAAATAAATTTCATGAATTTAGATTAGGCATGCTTTCTTAGATGTGACACCACAGGCACAAGCCGCAAAACGAAAAAATATATAAGTTGAACTTCATCAAAATTAAAAACGTTTGTGCTTCAAAGCACATTTTTTTAAGAAAGTAAAAAAAAACAAAAACCCACAGAATGTGGGAAAATGTAGGGTATCACCCCAAAAATGTATACACACACTTTGCCTATTATGAATATTGCATATACATGGAATCATACCATATGTGGCCTTTTGTGTCTAACTTCATTCACTTAACATAATGTTTTCAAAGTTCATCCATATAAACATTTACAAAGGCAGTGTTTATTCAAATACATTTCATTTTCAAAATTGTGCTATCCACTGTTAAAGTATGTATACATTTTGGGGGGACACCCTGTATTTGCAAATCACATGTGTGACAAGGGTCTAGTATCCAGACTATATAAAATAACTCCTACAGATCAGCAATAAAATGACAAATAACCGAATTTTTAAATTGGCAAGGGATTTGAATAGACATTTCTATGAAGATTTACAAATAACCAATAAATAAGTACATGAAAAGAGGCTCAACATCATTAGCTATCAGGGAAATGCAATCAAAACCACAATCAAATACCACTTAACACACAGTAGAACAACTCTAATTTAAAAAAAAATTTTTTTTTAAACCATGCAGCCCAGCTAGCATGGCTCAGTGGTTGAGCGTCGACCTATGAACCAGGAGGTCACAGTTCAATTCCAGGTCAAGGCACATGC
The DNA here is from genome assembly GCF_964212035.1 of Myotis nattereri. Lineage (NCBI taxonomy): Eukaryota > Metazoa > Chordata > Mammalia > Chiroptera > Vespertilionidae > Myotis > Myotis nattereri. The sequence continues at coordinate 22,220,918 of NC_138086.1, read as the reverse complement.
CCGGGTTGTGGGTTCAATCCCCTGTGTAGGTCATGTAGGAGGTAGCCAATCAATGATTCTCTCTCATCATTGATGTTTCTGTCTCTCTCTTCCTCTCCCTTCCTCTCTGAAATCAATAAAAATATATTAAAACAACTTAAAAAAAACATGCACAGTAACTAGCATTGGCAAAGGTATGGAGAAGTTAGAACCCTCCTACATTGCTGGTGGTAATGTAAAATGGTACAGCCCCTTTGGAAAACAGTTCAGTAGTTCCTCAAAAAGATAAACATGAAGTTACCATGTGACCAACAATTCTGTCCCTAGGTATATATAAAAAGCATTGGAAACATGTTCACACAAAAACTTGCACACCAATGTTCATAATAGCCAAAAGGCTATAGCAACCCAAGTATTCTTCAACTGATGAATACATAAGCAAAATGTGGTATACCCAAAAATGGAATACTATTCAGTCATAAAAAGAGATGAAGCACTGATGCATGTCACAATATGGATGAACTTTAAAAACATTATGTTAAGTGGATTAAGCTAGATACCAAAGGCCACATATGGTATGACTCCATGTATATGCAGTATTCGTAATAGGCAAATTCATAGAGACAGAAGGTAGATTATTGCTTGCCAGGTGTGGGGAAAGGGGCATTTAGGGAGTGACCAGTGATGGATATGAGCTTCTTTTTGAGGTGATGAAAACTTAAGTATATAGAGATGATAGTGGCACAACCTTGTGACTATAATAAAATCCTCTGAATTGTACACTCTAAAAGGATGAATTTTATGGTATGTGAATAATATCTCAAAAATGAGAACCACTCCTGATAATATATTCATGCCTCTTTGGATCTTTCTATGTTTATATGTAATATGTAATGTTTTAACCAAAATGACATATCACTAAATGTGCTTTTTGAAACCTTCTTTCTCAGTCATCTTGCCATTTCTGTAAGTTTCATTTCAACTAATACTCAATCCATATTCAAATGTCTCCATTTGTTTGAAAAATGTTCTTTAGAGCTATTTTGCTCAAATCAGTGTCCAGTCCAGGATCATACATTACATCTTCTTTCCTGTTGTTGTTGTTGTTATTGGGGGGGTTTTCTTTCTTTTTGTTTTAAGTATAGCTGACATACAGTAATATATTAGTTTTAGATGACATTTATATCCTTAACATGTGATCACCACAGTAAGTCTAATGTACATCTTGTTTTGATGTACCTTAAGCCTCTTTTTAAAATTTTAATTGATTGATAGATTTGAGAGAGAGAGGAAAACATCCATTTTTTTGTTCCGCTTATATATGCATTCATTAGTTGATTCTTGTATGTGCCCTGACTGGGGATCAAACCGATAACCTTGGGTTATCCGGATGATGCTCTAATCAACTCAGCTACCCAGCCAGGGCTTATGTCTCTTTTCTAATTTAAGTATAGTTGGCATACAGTCTTATATTAATTTCAAGTGTACAATATAGTGATTCAACTTTTTTATACCTTACAATGCGATCACTAATTCTCATAATCATTTATCACCGTGCAAATTTATCTATATAATATCATTAACCATATTCCCCTTCATCTTTCCACCACCCTTATCCCCCTCCTCTCTGGCAACCATCCCTTTGGTCTCTGCTTCTATGGGCCTGTTTTTGTTTTGTTTTGTTTGTTTGTTTGTTTGTTTGTTTGTTTTCTCTTTTTCATAACACTGGCTGTTGAAGAAGGCCAGGTCCGTTGTCTTGCAGAATATGCTACCCTCTGAATTTGTTTGATTGCTTCCTCCACCTCCTGTTTTTCCTATAAAATACAAGTGATATCTAAACTATATATCTGAGTTAAGCATATTTGACTAGAGCATATTGTAGGCTTTCCTGTACACACTATCCTGGGTCACATCAGAGGACACATAACATCTGGTTGACTCTCTCTTAGCAACACCATGATTGATCCCAGGATATGAGACCTATCAGCCTGGCCCCGGGTTCGTTTTGCACCTGGCCCCTGGAAAGCTATCCGTGCTGTGTTGCTTTAACACTCTGCAAGTATCAGCTCCCCAACCATCACTCAGCAAACAGCTTTTAACAAACTGAAGCACCTTGTCTGCAGAAATATTTTCATTAGTTTCCAAATGATTGTTTTCCTCATTGTCTGATTCTTTCTACATTTATTTATTTGCAGGCCTTCTGGCAGAGCTTTTCCTCATCAGCGAGGGCTATTTGCTTACCCTGAAATACAGTTCCTACTAGAAAGGAAGGATAAAAGCTTAATTCCTTTTATTTAATTACAAATTTTCAGGGTTTTTTTTAAAAAAAATTAAGGTAGGGTTCACCAACCCCATCTTCCTTCCCTGTATTTTCTATGGCTCTTCATTTCCACCTGAAAATGCATTCAATGCTTTTCTCCAGTCCAGCATTGATTCATTTCCATTAACTTAGCCCAGCTGTGGGCAAACTACGGCTCGTGGGCCGGATCCAGCCCGTTTGAAATGAATAAAACTAAAAAAAAAAAAAGACCGTACCCTTTTATGTAATGATGTTTACTTTGAATTTATATTAGTTCACACAAACGCTCCATCCATGCTTTTGTTCCGGCCCTCCGGTCCAGTTTAAGAACCCATTGTGGCCCTCGAGTCAAAAAGTTTGCCCACCCCTGACTTAGCCCCTAACTTTTCCTAGAACTCAAAACAGCCTATTAAGACCAAACACCCCACACAATACTCATAGGACTACCCAAATCATTAGTTGAGGCCTTAGGACCTACAGAAATTTGTCTAAACAACCATTTCAAAGACCAACTCAACCAGGTAGAGGCTGGTCTCCTCCTTCTGTTCTACTTGAGGCTGAGCCCTCGCCAGACTCATCTCAACTCCCACCTCATTCTCCGAAAGCATTGTTCCTAATCTGCGAGGTTTGGACATGGTTACTAACGTAAATAAACACATCAGCAAGGAATCAGCAAGGTGTGGGAATATGAGAACTACACCAATAGCAGAGGCCAGATTTCTGAAAAGGAAGGTAAGTCTGGGGGAAAGACCTGCACAACAGCACCAACGGTGGGCCCAAGGCCCTTCTCTCTGTAAGATGGACTCAAGGCTGGAGGGCTATGGCTGCCTCGTGAAACTTTGTCCTCAGCCCCTGCTGAGGGAGGTGCCAACAAAGAGGAACAGAAGTGCGTGCAGGCTCGGTGGGAGCTGGGAGAACGAGCACCTCGGCCGCCCCTGGGGTGTATGAACTGACTGATGTATAAACCAGAACACACATGCATTCATATACAAAAAGGCCACCCCTTGCCAAATGGACCAGATGTTCATGCTGACTGGTCAGCGTATTCTCTCCTGTTGGGAAAACCTACATGGGAAGCCAAATTATAATCAAGAGGTTGTTTGTGAGCATGAAATCAGAACAAAGGGAGGGAACCGGAGCTCTGTGGCACCCATAGGGACAGAGGGTGGACTGCATATTCGTGTCAATGGTCAAAAAACTCTTTTCCTTGACAGGGCTGGAGACATAATGACAAATGTTTGTTCCTTGGCTCCACTTTTCAGCACTCCCTACAGACCACCCCCCTCCCCCTTCTGCTCACATATTCTTTCTTCAGCTGTTAGGGCCATTGATTGGGTTACAGCTTTCCTCCACATTCCGTCATGCCTTGATTAAATTTCCAGGCAACGCTACATCCTGTTGCTTAGGATGACATTTGCAGACATTTAATCACATCTATTATGTAGATTTCACTAGTTTCATAATCATAGGATAATATTTATTTATCCGTTTGGGGGATACCTCACCATTCTACCCTATGTTCTGATATTCTAAACAGAAGGAAAAAAAGGTCGCAATGACCAGTGTGATAAAGGGGTCGATTTCCGTTGTTTTGGTCTTCCTCGTGCCTTCGTGAGCACTGTCACAGGACTGGACTCATTTGACAAACATGTACTGTGTGCATACCATATGGCAGGCACCGTACTAGGCTCTGGGAATATAAAGGGTGAGCATGGCAGTGAAGGAAGCAGACAAAGAAACCACCCATCACAGTACAGTGTGGTAGACACGGGGCGCCATGAAGACATTTAAAAGAGCAGAAGTCTGGAATGGGGTAGGGGTGACTTGAGGAAGGCTGCCAGGAAGAGGTGATTGTCTTCGTTATCTCAAAGGATGAGAGTAAAGGCAGCCAGGCGAAGAGTGGGAAAACTACTTTTCCTCACAGGCACAGAGACTCACGGGCAAGAGACAAGATAGCTTGCTATTCTGCACCTCAGAACGGCTAGAGCACTTGCAATGCTATGTTGAGAGGCTGAGCTGAAGTGGTAGGCAGAGAACAGAATGCCAAAGGTTTTGTGTGTCATGCTGAAGAATTTAGGCTTTGACCACAAGACTACAGAGAAGCACTGAAAAGTTCTAAAGTCTACTTTGTCTAAAATTAAATATAGCCAGTCTAGCTTTTGCTTTGTTCTTATGGTGGGGTAAAATATACGTAACATGAAGTTTACCATTATAAATGTTTCTAAGTATGTATATACCATACTTTGTTTATCCATTCATCAGTTGATGAACACTGGGGTTATTCCCACATTTTAGTTAGTGTAAATAATGCTGCTATGAATATTGGTATATAAGTATCTGTTGGAGCCCCTGCTTTCAATTTTCATGGATATATATATATATATATATATATATATATTAATTCTATGTTTATGCTTTTGAGAAACCACTAACTGTTTTCCATAGCATGGGCACCCTTTACATTCCTACCAGCAATGCCAAGGTTCCAATTTCTCTCCGTCTTCACCAACGCTGTTTCTGGCGGTGGTGCTTACTGTGTTTCCATAACAGCCAACCTACTGTGCGTGAAGTGGTGGCACGTTGTGGTTTTGACTTGCGTTTCTCTAATGAACATCTATTCATGGGCTTATTGGCCATTTGTATATCTTCTTTAGAAAAATTACTATTCAAGTCCTTTGCAAATTATTTGAATTGGGTTTTTGTTGTTGTTGAGTTTTAGGAGTTCTTTATACATTCTGGGTAACAATTCCGTATCAGATGTGTGATTTGCAAATATTTTCCCTCATTCTGCAGGTTATCTTTTCACTCTCTTGATAAGGCCCTTCAAAACACACACGTCTTTAATTTTGATTGAAGTCCCATTTATTATTTCTGTTGTTGCTGCCTGAGCTTTGGGTGTTACATTTAAGAAATAATTGCCGAGCAGGAGGCCTGCTCCTAAGGGTTGTTTAGATCACATTTTCTTTTCCTTTAAGTCCCTTTAGTTGACATACTCCAGGCTGGTTCTTTGGAGACGCGGCAGCAGGCTCTGAAAAGGCTGCCATGTTATTATTTTTTCACACCGTCAACAAATTCCAGGACAGCCTGCTCTGCCCTTTCTTCATTAAAGCCTCAGCACCCCAGTTGGATGAAGGCTCTGACATTGACTCTGAACCCGATTTGCCACTAAAGAGGAAACAGCGCAGGAGCCGAACCACTTTTACAGCAGAACAGCTTGAAGAACTGGAGCGCACTGCTGAGAGAACCCACTGCCCTGAGATGTGCACCAGGAGAGAATGGGCACAGGGAGCAAAGCTCACGGAGGCCTGGGCACAGGTCTGGTTTAGCAACTGCTGTGCAAGATGCAGGGAGCAAGCTGGGGGTCAGTCAACTGATGGCTTTCAACCACCTCATGGGGGAGGGGGAGGTCCCCTCCACGTCCCTGCCCACCTTGCCGACATGCCAGCTGTGGGAGAGCTGGTACCAGCCCACCGCTATTCCACAAGGTTTGGAGGAAAGGAGTCAAAGCGTATCTCCCAATAGCCTTCCCTGCCGCTGAGTCTAAGGAAGACGCGATGACACTGTTGCTGTTTGTACGTTAATGACATTATGTCAGGTTGTCCTGAATGTACCAGACACATTTCAGAAACAGAGTTTGTTCTGGGACATAATCTAAATCTCTCCAGATAAATTGTGTTGTAACATGATCCTATTTTAGTATTTGAAAGCAAAACAATGAAACCAAACAACCTTTCTTTAAAAATAATGCGATTTGCTTTGCTTTAGTTAAAAATTTTACCTCTGCCTTTGTACTCCAGTGGAAAAGTGACTGACGCTCTATGATGGGTACTAGGTGCAGTGGTAACTGAGGGAAGATGAGCTTTGATAAAGTCACTATTTGCTGGCACAGGGAGGTGAATGGGATAAATAAGACAAAATTACTTTGGATTATAAAAGATTGCATTCCAGGTGTTTGAAACCTTACTACCGCACTCATACTTAGATGCTCTGAAAGTGTATTTGCAAGAAATTTGAGACCTGCAACTCTCACGTCACTTAATTCTTATGTTGATTAATAACATTCACTACCCAAATTGACTTGTTAGCATTGTTAGCGTGACTTCGGAATTCCTATTCTGGGTGAGTTTGCCATGAAAGTATATAAATAAGTTATGAACTTGCACACAGGTGCGGAGATAGTCATATGCTCAGAAATGCAGTTGGAAATGAACATTGGGTCTGGCAGTAGGTGCTCTTGGTGGCTTGGTGACTGTGAACTTTTGCACTGAACTTTCTGTGTTGGTCTACAGAGGAACGTGATGGCTGATTATCTTGTTCACTGCAGCTGTGTCAGATCCCGGTAGGACTGTTCCTGGACCCCAGCCGCTGCCCCCCTACCTCCCCCCCCCTCCCCAAACACTATACACCAAGGCACTCTTCCTTCAAACCTGGGCAGCAATTCTGCCCACTGTCTCCCCCAGCACCAGGCAGGGATTTTTCCAGCTACACAGACAGCTTTGTGCCTCGGCCCGGGCCCTCCAACCCCCATGAACGCGGCCATTGGCAATGGCCTTTCAGCTCAGGTCAGTCCGCGTTTCCAGACAGCCGGTTTGCTGTATACTAGAACCCAAGAGTCAATCCCTGAGGAGTGGTATAATGAATTGCCAAATGTAAACCGTCATGTATTATTTATACAAGCCACATGATTTCAGTTTCCTAGTTTCCTTTCTCTCCAACCTTCCCATGGGCTGCATCAAAAGTTGGAGCTTAGACTTAAAATTAAAGTGATTTATAATGTAATCATGGAGAGTTTATGTTTATACTTAGTTGTCAAGGTACTTGTCATCTCTCCTCTCAGTTCTGATCTTGAGTAAGAAACGCACACACATTTTTTTAAGATGGTGTTTGGTCAGCAAAAGCAACTATAAAACACCAGGTTTTATAAAACAATCGAAAGGAAGCAAACATTGTATGGGGAGAGACCCAGCTGATGAGTACAGAACTCTGGAATAAATGAGGCATAAACACATGAATTAGAATTACTGCTTTTTGGGACTGTAGAGAGATATGAATGTTGTAATTGTTTTTCTAATTTGCATTGGACAATGAGCTTTTCTTGAAAGATCATATTATTAATAAATTGCCTTGATAATTTTAAGAAAAATAATAGCCAATTCCAGTGTCATGAAGATTTTTCCCTATGTTTCTTCTAAGAGTTTTATCTCTTACATTTAGGTTTCTTATCTACGTTGAGATCATTTTTGTATATGGTGTAAGGTTCAACTTCATTATTTCGTATGTGTATAGCTAGTTTTCCCAACACCATTTGTTGAATCGACTTTACTCTCTCTCCAGCTTTCTTTCATTTAGTGTTTGCAGTTTTCGACATTCATTTACGTTTACCCAATCAGTATTTTTATATTTAAAGTATATTTCTTATAGATAACAAATAGTTGGTTTTCTTTATCCAATCTAACAAGCTTTGCCCTTTTTTTTTATCATTATTGTTGAGAGTATTACATACGTCCTCCCCTTCCTTTTGCCTTTTAACTGAGGTGTTTACACCAGAAGTTGGCAAACGTTTTTTGTAAAGGGACCGATAGTAAATATTTTAGGCTTTGTAAGCCATCCAGTCTCTGTTGCAACTGCTCAATTCTGCCATTGGAGTCAGAAAAAAGCCATAGACAATACATTAATCAATGGGCGTGCTATGTTCCAACAAAACATTTCTTTTAGCTTAAAATAACTATCTCATTATTTTTCACAATTCTTTCAATTGATTGAGACTCAACTGGATGCTTTTCACTTATTTGGTTTTTTTCTTTTTATTCTTCATTTTCTAAAATTGAGACATAATTGATATATAACATTATCTTAGTTTGATGTATATACATAATGATTCGATTCCAATAAAACGTATTTTACAAAAACAGACTGCAAGCTAGATTTGAGCTGAGAACCATAATTTATGCCCCTGGTTTAGACCATTTTTACTTAACTATTTATATGGTTTAATTTAATCTGAACATCTGGCTATTCTTTTCTATTTGTCCTATTTAGTCTTTATTCTTTTTTGTGTGACTTCTTTGGAATAACAGAGTATTTTTATTAACTCATTTTATCCCTACTATTCGCTTATTAGTTATGACTATTTTTTTTAAGTAGTTGCTCTAGGATTTACTAGTATAATATAAATACTAAATTTATTATAGTCTACCTTGAAATAATTTCCCACTTCATGTATTGTTTAAGAATCAATTTTGTCTCCTAACCTTTGTGTTATTATCATGCGTTTCAATTCTACGTGTTATAAATTCTATAATACATTATTATTATTTGTACGGAGACAGTAAATTTTCTTTTAAAGAGAATAAAAATCAAAAGAAAATGTCCTTTATATTTGCCCTCATTTAATCATTTCCATTGCTCTTCATTTGTGTATGTCAAAACTCCCACTAATATCATACTCTTTCTGCCAAAAAACTTACTGTACCATTTTGTGTAATATGAGTTTATTGGCCATGAATTCCTTCAGCTTTTGTTTGTCTGGAAAAGTCTATATAATGATAATTTTAAAACGATATTTACACCCTGGCCTGTGTTTCACAATGGTTAGAGCATCAGGCCCTCCCCCCCATACACATACACACACACACAGACACACACACACCAAAAGGTCCCAAGTTCAATTCCCGGTCAAGGGCACATACTTGGAGAGGCTGCAGGATGGTTGAGACTTTGGGCTCAAGCCATGAGCCCAAAACTCTAGCCTAAGTGGGAGGCAGAAAAAGGTTAGACCTCACGCTTAGGCTAGGGCAGTGATGGCGAACCTATGACACGCGTGTCAGAGGTGACACGCGAACTCATTTTTTTGGTTGATTTTTCTTTGTTAAATGGCATTTAAATATATAAAATAAATATCAAAAATATAAGTCTTTGTTTTACTATGGTTGTAAATATCAAAAAGTTTCTATATGTGACACGGCACCAGAGTTAAGTTAGGGCTTTTCAAAACGCTGACACACCGAGCTCAGAAGGTTCGCCATCACTGGGCTAGAGGTTAGTGTGCTCCTCCCTTGGACACATTCAACCACCCGGTAGAATGACACCAAATTGTTACCAGAGCCACAGAGACTTTATCCCAGAGTGGAGCCTGGGGATCTGTGGGTTCACTGCCTCAGCTGCTCTTCCATTTCTGGGGTGCAGAGGAAGGACCCCAGGACAGGACTGAATTGGGCGATGTTTGCTTAAGCATCTGAGTTTGTGTCACTTAGGAAATGAAGGTAAACGAAGCCAAGGAAGGGAGCCGAGGCCCACCTTTGAGAAGCAACAGCTTGAGACAGGTCTGAGGGGCGGCTCCTGGGCTCTGACCAGGAAACCAGGCTGAGAGCTGAGCATGAGGCGATGAGGAGCTAATGGGATGGCGTGCGCTGGAGAAGATGGATTCAGGATGAAGAGGGTCCAAAGGTTTCTAGGCTCAGAAGAGGGCCAGACTGCTTGACACGCAAACATTCACTGACCAATCACAGTAGTCTAAAACACTAGCTATCCTTAAACCAGCCACACTTACCCAACTGGGACTCCCACCAACTCTGCAGAAACTAAAAGCGTTTGGAACACATACAGGGTTAAAAAGAAGACATCACACAAATGCAAGTTCACAAGAGCCCTTCCAACTTCATGAAAAATGAGATTAATCAGTGGAAGTATGAACTTTTAAAGAAAAGAATCAGAATTTCTTCTCTTACAAACAAAGCTCGAACCTCTTAGCAATTACAACTCTGATTGCAAGGATCTTACTCAAGTGCTTGAAGAGTCTTTTTACTGCCAAGAACGAGCGAACTGCACTTCAAATAGTGGAATTACACAGAATTCAGCTCAGGTCTAAATGGGCCCAGATAAATGTCATAGACCATTTTCAGACTGAAATAAGAATGTGGTTTTTGGTTTCTTAGGGGGTGGATGTTTTTGTTAAGGTATGCAATTAATTCATAGTCACTTAAGAAAATCTGCAAACTACAGAAAAGTGTAAAAAAGAAAACAAATATGCATAATCCATAGATTGATTTACATTTTAAATATTTTCAAAACAATATTTTTGTAGGTACTGCTTCCCCCGGCCCCTCACAAATCAGGTTATATTAAATTAAAAATTGTTTCCAGCTCTAACCGGTTTGGCTCGGTGGATAGAGCGTCGGCCTGCAGACTCAAGGGTCCCAGGTTCGATTCTGGTCAAGGGCATGTACCTTGGTTGCAGGCACAACCCCAGTGGGGAGTGTGCAGGAGGCAGCTGATCGATGTTTCTCTCTCATCGATGTTTCTAACTCTCTATCCCTCTCCCTTCCTCTCAGTAAAAAAATCAATAAAATATATTTTAAAAAATAAAATAAATAAAAATAAATAAAAATAAAAATTGTTTCCAGCTATTTCCATTTACTCCATCAGGAACAATTTTCCATTGCCTTAATTATTCCTTAAAACATACTTTTAAATATTATTCCATAATGTTACATGTTATGGATATGCCACCATTTATTTTAATCATTTTTAACTGATGATCAATTAGGTTATTTCAATTTTTTAACCTTTTAAATACAATTCCAGTAAATATCCGTGGCTGTAATCTTTGTGCATCTCTCTGATTATTTCCTTAGGAGGAATTCTCAGACTATTAAGATTTGAGAGCTTCTCCATACTCACTTTCAAATTACTTTTCAAAATGGTCTCACTTCTTTTTACTCACCTTAACAATGTGTGAGCATGGCACTGAGCGTTATCATTAGAAAAAAGAGAGAGAGAAAACAAAAAATCTGCTTGTTAGTTGAAAAATGGCATCTAGCTGTTTGGTTTTGTCTTTCATATGTTTATCGAATGTTTTTCTTCTATGAACCATCTTTTTGTGCCATTTACTGTTTTTTATATTTGGATTAAGCAACTTGCTTTAATTTTGATGCAATTTTGCTGTAGCAAATCCAAAGGGGATCCTAAAAAGAAACTCATGAAGCTAAAGGCCTTTTGATTTATAGCTTTAAGCTTTCCAAGGATTCCGAGGCAAAATGTAAAGGAAATTGGAGGTTTTTCTAGAGCACAGTCTCTCAAGGTGTGGCCCTTGGACTCTATGCATCAGAACCAAGGAGTGAGAGAGAGCGGCCGCAGGTATTTAAATCACAGATTCCGAAACCCCACTGCAGGCACACACAGTCGGCATCTCTGACAGTTGGGCCCAAGAACCCACATTTCTATAAATTCCAGGCATGTTCAATTTTTCTTGAACTCGATTAATGAATTATCACTCATCTATTCAGTCCTCCAAGTTAGAAAAATTACAGCTACCCCATTCCTTGCATCCCTTACCTCTTCTCATGTATACAATAATTTTACCAACAACTGTCTTTAAATTTATTTTCTGCTCCTTCTCACCACCTCTTAGTTTTGTTCCTTATGATCGCCCTCTCTTCTTTCCCTTCTACTATTTATCCTACCCTACCCTTACAGTACTCTGGGTAAGGATAAGCATACATTCTTAGTAATGTGTCCACAAGTTTCTACTTATTATGCAAAAGGTTCTAGATAAATATCCTCCCCACTGCTCCCCTTCCAATTTTTTGCAAGCCTTGAACTCTTCCTTATTCTAGTTGGAGGACTGGAGAACACGAGAGAAGTTCTGACAAAACTCAGTAAGAAGCTTGAAAAGGCAAGAGACAGCTACAGGCAGTGTAAGCTCCTAGGGTCACCCACCTGTGACAACACGATTCAAGGTGTGGCCCTCAGGGTGGCATGCCCAAGTGTTTGAGAAGACAGGGCCTGTGAGGCCATACTGTTGAATGGGTCATCTACACAGATCCTAAAATAGCTCACATGGACGCTGTTATTCACAGAGAGCCAGGAATATGAACAGTTCAGAGTAACATTTCTCCCGTCCCTGAAAAAACAACTTAGAGCAAAGAACAAAGAGTTACTGTGTTGTTCCTCCCATGTAAAAGGAAACAATAATTTTGATGGATTTGGTGGGACATTGGGGAGCCAAGTCAAACTGTGTGTGATTGTTTTATAAAGGTGCTAGGACTTAATTTTCAGATCTGGAATAAGAACAGGTGGTGGCTGATGGCAGGAGTCACAATGGTTTCCATGACAACGGGATTGGGTTTTAGTCATCCTCCCATCCTCCACAAAACCTTCTGCAGCTTTTCTCATAAGGTGCTTATTAAATATTTGTTAAATGAATCATGAATCACAGGATGGTGTGTGTACTTTGCAATTAAGGCTGCCGTTCTCTAGCTAGCTAAAAGCTTTTAAAGCAACACTAATTACTGTATTTACACGTTATTTTGCATAATTTGCATATTAACTTAACCTGAAAATAATAAGCTACAGATTTCCACCCCTGCTGAACAGTCCTGTCCCTTATCTGTTCCCTATGGTGGAAGTAGCCCAGATGCTTGAAATGGCCTTATGGGTGGTGGTGGTGTGTGTGTCTTAAACCGTATTTGTTCTTCCACATTTGCTAGAACGCTTGTTTCCCTTACCAACACCATCTCCCTCCCCACTTTCCAGCCCCTGCTCCCCTTCTCCTCAAACCCCCCGCCCCCGCATCTGCGCAGTCGCCCCCGTGCAGGCGCCAGCCAGCCCCTCCCCCGCGCCCCTCTTCCCGCGCTACCGCTCCAGCCCGTGGGGCCCAGCCGAGAGCACAAAAGGCCTTGGCAGCCGGCGTCCCGCGTTGCCCATGGCAACCATTGGAGTAGCATCTCCTGCCTAGACCCTGCAAGGAGGTAGTAAACGGGGCCTCCATTGGCTGGCCGAGGAAGGCAAGCCAATCGGAGAAGAGTTTGTAGGGAGGCGGCTGAGCGGAGATTGTAGGGGTAGGAAGTTAGGGTTAGAGGCAACCGGTGAGGCTAGAACCCTGATCGTGGTCGGTTGGCGCCAATATGTCTGTCCGGAGGCACATTGGGAATCCTGAGGTGAGGGCCAGGTCCGGATCGGAGAGGCGGAGGGGGCGGGCGCACCGGAAAAGGCTCCACGTGGGCAGGGAAGAGCAGCCGGCGACTTCCGCCGCCCGCAAGGCGGGAAGCGGCCGGCGTGAGGAGGGGTCTGGAGGGGGAAAGGAGGCGGGGCGGCCGGGGGCGCGGAGCCCAGGCTTTCCTCCCGCGCTGGGCCCCCATCCCGCCCTTGCTCACCCCTTGCTCTCTGCACGCCGGTATTTGTTGCCGAGAGGAGCGAAGTGCATAACGAAAGACACAGCCCCTTCCCGCAAAGGGCTTGCAATCTAGGAGCGGCAGATACAAAACATGAGGAACGTGCCACTGCAGCCCAAACACTAAGGAACACCATCAAAAGCAGCTATCACGTCTCATTATGGCAGCGGTTCTCAACCTGTGGGTCGCGACCCCTTTGGGGGTCGAACGACCCTTTCACAGGGGTCGCCTAAGACCATCGGAAAACACATATATCATTACATATTGTTTTTGTGATTAATCACTATGCTTTAATTATGTTCAATTTGTAACAATGAAAATACATCCTGCTTATCAGATCTTTACATGACGATTCATAACAGTAGCAAGATTACAGTTATGAAGTAGCCACGACAATAATTTTGTGGTTGGGGGTCACCACAACATGAGGAACTGTATGAAAGGGTCGCGGCATCAGGAAGGTTGAGAACCACTGCCTTAGGGGGATACAGAAAGAGCAGCCATAAGCAGGCCAAGCCTTCTGGAAAGGGCGCAAACTATGACATTCGTCTTGCCCCCACCCCACAGCACCTTTTACTTTCTTGTCTGTTCAGCCCCTACTGCCCTGCTGCGTTTGTCTATTTAATTTCCACTCGTGTTCACTGGACTCCCACCTTGGAGTAGGAGCTAGAAATGCAAAGACAGTAAGTCAAGGCCTTGGTCCTGTAATGAGTTCAGTCGAGCGAGGGAGACTTGTAAACAGAATTGGATGCAATGTGGTTGGGGAACAACATGTAAGAGAGCCCAAGGGGACGATAGGCCCGCTCGGAGGGACAGAAGGGCGCTGGAGTGGCCGGAACCGGCCAGGGGATGCGCCAGGCGAAGAAGCACTGCAGGTGGGACAGCGAGCGCTTGGCAGAAGGTGTGAAACAGGCAGTGGGCAGGTCCCTGCAGAGCCCAGGCGGCAAGTCCGGAAGGGCCTTCTGTGCCTTGCTAAACTTCCTGGCCTTTCTTACTGCAATTTATTTTATTTTCATCTCATGGTGGATGCCTATGAGCGATGTTGACAACGTTGTGAGGCTGAGCTCAGGCTCTGCAGGTGAGTGCCAGGATGGATTCTGTATGACAGTGATGGCGGACCGATGACACGCGTGTCAGAGGTGACACGCGAACTCATTTTTTTGGGTTGATTTTTCTTTGTTAAATGGCATTTAAATATATAAAATAAATATCAAAAATATAAGTCTTTGTTTTACTATGGTTGCAAATATCAAAAAATTTCTATATGTGACACGGCACCAGAGTTAAGTTAGGGTTTTTCAAAATGCTGACACGCCGAGCTCAAAAGGTTCGCCATCACTGCTGAATGATCGCTACCACGGAGATGAGGGAGGGAGGTGTGGAGAGCGGCAGTCAGGCTGCCATATGTTTCTCTTGTCTGCCGGCCAGAATCCAGGAAGCCTTTTAAAGTAAAGAGTGATGTGATCTGATTTGCATTTCAGGCCGTGGTTGGGACACCTTGTGGAGAATGGATCTGAGGAGCCCAGGTCTGGGCCTGAGGAAACGGGTTGGGTGGTTATGATGTTATAAACCTAAGCAGCGGTTCTCAACCTGTGGGTCGCGAACAATGAAAATACATCCTGCATATCAGATTTTTACATGACGATTCATAACAGTAGCAAAATTACAGTTATGAAGTAGCAACGAAAATAATTTTATGGTTGGGGATCCCCACAACATGAGGAACTGTATGAAAGGGTCGCGGCATCAGGAAGGTTGAGAACCCCTGAAAGGCCACAGCATGAGGGACAGAATTGAGAGAAATATTTAGGGGGTAAAATCATCAAGACCTCATCATTCGTTTTGAGAAACGAGAGAGTGATGGACGGTAGGCTCCCAGCTTGGGCTCCTCATTGGTGCCGATGCCGTGCTAACGGGATCAGGAATGTGGGTGAAAGGACGGCAGGAGGAGCGGGGATGTGTGATGATACATTTGTGTCCTGAAGGAAGACGTCCAGCTTCCTCTCTTGTTTTAGCGGAGCACCGTTTCCTGTAGTTTCTTGGAAGTGCATAAGAAAGAAATATATATTTTTTATTTATGCCTAAGATGTTGGGCCTGTCTAAAAATGTTAGTCCGCTACCTTCACATGTACTTGCCTGAACGTCTGGTTGAGTATAGAATTGTTGGTTGGAACTCCATCCACATTTTGAAAACATTGCATTGTGATCTTCTAGCTTCCAGTGTTGCTGTGGGAGAAGTCCAAAGCCGTTCTGTTCCTTTGCATGGGACTTGATTTTTCCTCTCTGGAAACTTGTAGAATCTTCTACAGGGTTATGATCTTTCACAAAGGTATTCCTTGCTCTGTGTTCATCCATATTGTTCGGTACCAGAAACGTGTGTCTTTCTGTTCCATGAAGTTTTCTTGAATTATTTTGTTGTTGACTTTCTCCCTCCTGTTTTCTCCATCCTCTCTTTCTTGAATTCATTATTTTGTTGCTGCTTCTATATGACTGGGTCTCAGATTTTTAAAGATTGTATCTCCTTTGTTGTTGATGACATTATTACAGATGCCCCCCCCCCTCCATTTTTCCCCTCTTTGCCCACCACCACCCAGCCCCCTACCACCACTACTACCACCCCACCCTCCCCACCCTGGCCTTCACCACACTGTTGTCTTGTCCATTAGCTGTGCATATATGTTCTTTGGCTAACCACATCTTTGTCTTTTTGCTCTTTTTGGGAGATTTGTTTAACTTTATCTTCCAATCCTTCTATTGAGTTTTTAATCCTTAAGAGCTCTGTTTTGGACTCTGATATCCTTTATAAAAACTCTTGTTTTTATATAAATGCAGATTCACAGGAATTTGCAAAAATAGTACCAAGTAATCCCATATGCCCTTCACCCAGTTTCCCCCAATGATTATATTTTACATAAATATAGTACAATATTAAACCAGAAAATTGGTGTTTGTACTATGTGTGTATAGTTCTAGTCTTTTTATCACATTGTAGATTTAATATACTAGTAATCAAGATTTGCACGTGTGTAGATTTTGCAATCAAGATACAGAACTATCCCATTACTACAATATCTCCCTTATACTACCCCTTCCTCGTCACATCCACTTTCTCCCCCCTCATTATCCTAACCCCTGCCAACCACTAATGTGTTCTCCATTTCTTCAATTTGTAATTTTAAGAGTATTGCATAAATGGAATCAAGTAGTATGTGACCTTTTGAGATTGGCTTTTCCCCACTAGAATAATGCCCTTGAGATGCATCCAAGTTGTTGCTTGTAGCAATATCATTCCTTTTTATTGCTGATTAGTATTCTGTGGTTTGGATGTATAACAGTTTATTTAACCATTCAGCTATTGTGGGATATTTGGCTGCTTTCAGTTTGGGGCTATTACAAATAAAGATATGAACTTTTCAGTATAGTTCTTTGTGTGATGTTAATTTTCATTTCTCTGGGATAGGTGTCTAGGAGTACAGTTCTTGGGTTGTATGTAAGCTTACATACTGAGTATATACAACGATGGTATATACTGCATACTATATAGCCTAGGTATGTAGTAGGCTGTTCATCTAGATTTCACAATGACAAAATCGCCTGTGTATTTCTCAGAATGTATCCTCATTGTTAAGTGGCACATGACTGTACAAGTTCATGTGCGGATGTGTTTTCATTCCTCTAATAGTGTTTTTACATATTTTTCCCCTTCATAGCCTCAGTTTCCTCCATATTGCTATTTTCTTTTTGTTTTGTTGGAGATGTTTGTATTAGTAAGCTTGAGCTGCCATAACAGAATACCACACACCCAGTGGCTTATACAACAGAAATTTTTCCCTCATAGTTTGGGAGGCTGGGAAGGTTAAGGTCAAAGTGCTAGCCAATGTAGTTTCTGGTGAGAGCTCTCTTCTGGCTTGCAGATGTGCTCACATGACCTCTTCTTTCTGTGTGCAGGGATGGGAAAGGAGCAGGTTCTTTGGTGTTTCTCTTTATAAGAACATGTCCACCCTTATGACCTCATTTAACTTTACTTCCTAAAGGCTCTGTCTCCAAATACAGTTATATAGGGGATTGGGATTTCAATGTATGAATTTTGGGGGACACAATTCAGTCTGTATCAATGTTTTCAGTCTTCTTTTATCCCTACATTGTTAATTTATGTTTTCGTGTAGGAAACTTAAAATGTGATTGGACCCTGGCTGGTATGCTCAGTGGTTAGAGACAGGCTGCACACTGAAGGGTCCAGGTTCGATTCCTGGTCAAAGGCATGTAACCTGGGTTTCCTATTCGCTCCCACCCTCATGTGGGAGGCAACCAGCCAATGTGTCTCTCTCCCTCTCTTGCACTTTCTCCAAAAAACAATGGAAAAAATATTCTCTGGTGAGAATTGACAATAACAACACAAAATTAAAAATGTGATTGGTGCCCAGCCAGTGTAGCTCAGTGGTTGAGAATCAATCCATGAACCAGGAGGTCATGGTTCGATTCCCAGTCAGGGTACATGCTCAGGTGGCAGGCTCAATCCCCAGTAGGGGGAATGCAAGAGGCAGCCAATCAATAATTCTCCCTCATCATTGATGTTTCTATCTCTCTCTTCTTCTCTTTTCCTCTCTGAAATCAATAAAAATATATTTTTTTAAAAATAGAAAATAAAGATGGAGAAACTGAGTCTCAGTAAGTTGCTCAGGAGTGCACAGCCAGTAAGCAACTGTAACCCACCCACCACCCAGTCTGACACCCTAAAATGTTTCTAAACATTGACAGTTGTCCCTGGGGTGGGGGGAGAAAAGTGCACTTGTCTGAGAACCAGTTACCTATAGGATAACATCCGGGTTTCCTAGCGTGGATACAAGTCCGTTGTGATCTGTCCCTGTGTGTCTCTCCAACCGCATCTGACCCCATGTTGCCCCCTATGGCTGCCCTCAGAGAGCCTGTTATAATACCACAGACATGAACCTTCTCAGCCTCTCTGTCTCCCCTGTCGCTCCCACCCACTACTCCTTGAGTTTAGCTAATGGACTCAGCCCTCAGATTTCACCCTCAGGAAACACTTCTTTACTCTTGGTCTGGTTTAGGGGCTAATTTTACGTACTCCTGTCGCACCCTCAGCTTCTCTCTCCTTGTTTTTCGTGCCGTGTGGCATCTGTTCACTCGCCTTCCTTTCCAGCATCAGGCAGAGCTGGATGGCTGAGAATGTGTTTTTTACCTCTGTGTCCTCCGCACAGTGGTTTACTCCTAGAAGGCACCCAGTAAATGTCGACTGAATGAATGGTTGGCACCCAATACGGCTTTTTTGAATGAATGGTTTTCCTTGAAACAGCTTCTTTTTCAGTTCTTTCACTTTCCGCCATCCCATCCTGTTTATGTAATTGAAAAAAAGCCAGTTGGTCAGTAGGTCAAGAAACAGTCACCCCAAAGCAAGAATTTTAATGAAAAAAGTATGGCAGCTCCATAAAACCCACAGCGCTCTGCTTAGAGCGGAGCACAAATACTTTTACGTTGCGATTGGTGCTAGAAAGTCAGGAACAAGAAGTTGGACCAAAATAGGAAAATGAGAAGAAATACTACATTTTCCTGCTGCAGCGTATGGATTTCTCATTAGGCTGTGTAAGGGGAAACCGGGGGCGGGGGCTCCGTGACTGCAGCTGTCCGCACTCCCCCCATCATTCTGCTGCCACCACACCTGGTCCCCAGAGGCACCCTCACTTCTTAGCTATGTTGGCTTAGGTATGGACAAATCCCCTTAGTTCAGCAGAGACGAGCCTGGAATTTTTCAAAAGAAGCTTTGCTAGGCAACTAGGGAAAAAACAAAACAAAAGTAAAAACAGGAAATAGCATATAGAAATTATAAAAATACGGAGAGCAAAATAGAAAAAAAGAAAATTTCTAACCTAAGATAACTGAGTTCCAGTATTAGCTTTTCTTTTTTTAAAAAAAAAATACGTTTTTTTTTTTATCGATTTCAGAGGGGAAGGGAGAGGGAGATAGAAACACCAACGATGAGAGAGAATCCATAGATCGGCTGCCTCCTGCATGTCGCCACTGAGAATCAAGCCCGCAACCTGGGCATGTGCCCTTGACCAGAATCGAACCCAGGACCTTTTAGTCCCCAGGCCGATGCTCTATCCACTGAACCAAATTAGCAGGGCAAGTATTAGCTTTTCTTGACTCAATTTACCAGGCACATGTTTTCTGTTTTTTTTGTTTGTTTGTTTGCTTTTGGGTTTTTTGTTTTGTTTTGCTGTGGTATTGTCTGCCTCTGGGAACTTGTCCTAAAGTCCCTCTTTTTAGTCTTTGAATATTTTCTTTCACTTAAAAGTTTTCTCAAAAAAAAAAAAAAAGGAAGGAAAGAATCTTCTCCATCTTCATTTAGGAAGGAGGTGAAATTGGCATTAGAGTCCCTTTTTCTTCTAGACGGCAGGTGACTGATCAACTGGAGAAATCTTTCAGGGTAAAATAGTTCAGGGGTCCCACAAACACATCCATGGCGAAGGTTTTACTTACCTAGGGTGAAATGAAAAACAGGTAATGTCAGTGAGTTTTTTAATAATAGTAAAGGACCAATCTTTATTTTGAGGGTTTTTTTCTTTCTTTCTTTTCAAGTGTTAAAATAGCAGATGGTAGTTTTGAGTCATTAACTAAATGCTGTAGTTACCTACATTTTCAAGGGCAAGTGATACAGGTTTTAAAGTTTGATGTTCTCATCTAAGGAACCACCAGGTAGTTGTGATAATACAGTCCTCATTCTATATATTCATTTATTGATTGATTATTAAGTCCTGGGTGAATACAAATTTGAGTAAGTTATTGTCCCTGCCTTCAAGGAAATCCTAGCCTAGAGAAGAAGGCCGAGTTGTAAACAGTGGTACAGGGTGTCCATATTCTGGGAGGGAGGGAGAAAAGAAAGTGCCTAATTCCACCTGGGACAGCTTATAGAGGAAGTGAAGTTTTGTCTGAGAAAAGGCATCCTAGGCGGACATTTGCTGAGACTGGAGACCCAAATGAATGTGGCACATTTTGGGGAACACTCAGGCAACTTTAACTTGGCAACATGTGGGTGTGGCGGAAGATGAAGCTGGAAAGGTATATTACCCGGTTTAACTTCATATTCCACAGCTACCTATGACTGAACATACGGTTTTCATACTTGCAGGCCAGAAAAAAAGCCTGATCAAGCAAGCTATATTCTGTAATGTCCTTATTCATCAGCCTTTCCTCAGTCCATGGCTTTTGAAAATGTCACTAAAATTTAATGTGGGTCAGTATCCTGAGCTTGGATTCAGAGTTCACTGCCAGAGTACAGGACAAGGGAGACCCATGATAGGCATCTTTGCTGGCCATAAACTTACCCCAAGCCCGGATGTGCCCCAGCTGCACCGCGAGCAGCTGCCATCGTAGTGACATCTGTGGAGCCGCGGACTCCAGGCAGGCAGCAGGAGAGGCCTGCCAACCCGGTCCGGCCTGACAACATCTGGGCGCTGTGCTCAGGTCTGGGTCCATGTGCCCCCTTTTCAGGAGAGATGTGGATATAAGAGGGTCTCCAGAGGAGATGGCCTACAAGTCATCATACCAAGAGTAAAATTAAGAAGAACAAGAGAGCTGCCTTGAGTTGGTTTAACTGATTTCTTGAGGCAGAGGCGGGTGGCTTATCCTGGGTTGCAACAGTGGACTGGATGGAAATTAGGGACCAATTTTGGCTCAATGTCAGAAATGATTTTAAGAGCCTTTTTCCCGAGTCCTTTTTTTACATACTGCTATGAGATTATTTTGGCAAAATATGCAAATGTTTTGATAGAAACAAGACAGCCATCTTCACCTGTAGAGATGCTATAGCACATAAGTCCTATCTTGAAGAGATTGTTGGACCTCTTTCTACCGATAAATTCGATGAAATTGTAGTATTTGTTCTATTTTTTAAGTAACTGACTCTTTCCTAACTTTGCCACCCTTATCTTTACAGTACATTAACCCAATGTATTGTGAATTTTTAAATTTTTTTTTAGTATCTGACCAAAAGGATACCACAAAACCCAAAGTATCAGCATGTCAAGTCAAGACTGGACACCGGTGAGTAAAGATTAAAAAATTAAAACTTTAAAAATTCAAAAGCTTATTATTGACAAGAAGCAGCTAAAAGTTTCCCACTGTCTTGTTTGATGTCTTTCTGGGCTCAGGGACTTGTTTTTGATACCTGTTTTTCAGATTGTCAGCCACAATTCCATTCACAGGATTAGCTTATTATAAATTGAGAAATTGATGAAAACATTGTTCAGTAAGTTGCAGGGCTGAGGCTAATAAATATCAGATGGTCAGCTTCTATTTGGGGACACCTCAAGTATGTTTCTTTAGACTGGGAGTAATAGATTATACTTGTGTACCTTTGATCAATTTGGTATTTGCAGAGTTCCGGCTCCATGCAAAATTATGGCCTATGGGACTAGAAAGATGAGTGTGAATCGTGATTTTTTGCAATCAAAGAGCTTAGATTCAAGTGGAGGCAGACAGACTTGAATGAGTAACTGAAATACCAGACAAAATTAAATTAGTGCTGCAATTCAGGTAAAATGAAATTTGAGTGTATTACTGCTTATTTCCATGCTGTTAACATTTTTCACCAGGCCCCTTGTGGATTTGCAGCCTTGTGAGATTTTTGTTGTTTATTTGTTTAGTTTTTTTTCAAACTTTTAAAGCCTGCTGTGGAAAATCCATCCTATTAAGATGGTTTCGCTAGTAGATTGGGGCACTGCATGCCTTTAGAATACTGAACATTCCACCAGTAACCTGAAGACAACTGAGAAAATAAATTGGGATGTCAACTTTGTTTAAATCTCATTCATTTTGTCTTTGTCTTTTTCCAGTCTCCTTCAAAATCATTATCTCACACTGTACATGTTTCCTCACATAAAATAGAGTTAAATGCTTTAAATGAACCCATTTGCAGATACAATTTCTGGGGATCTTTCTTTCAAACATTTCCGTGCTGTACAGATATTTCCTTGCAAATATCCTGTTTGATGGGAGGTAAAAAAAATATTATCTGTTATTGAGAAGCAGGAAATTGTGGCACAGAGATCGTGTGATTTACATGAAGTTCAGTAAAGAAGCTAGGACAGGGATTTGTATGCAGGATGAGGAAGTGGATGTTGGAGAACTGGTGCAAAATCCTGTGTATTATTTCAGTCCTGTGAACTGTCCTAATTTTTCCCCAGAGCTGAGGCTTTTTTTCCCCCAAAAAATATATATTTGTGTGTAGCTTTATATCTTTGTCTATTAGAAATTGAACCGAAATTCCAATGAAAATCCATTTCTTTCTCCTCAGTTTCTCAATTCATAACCAAAATTTGACTCAGTATAATGATACCTGAAATTAATTTCAGTTTTTTAAATATCTTTTTTATAACACATAGTGATTACCTATATCCTTTTATATTCTGAGATTGTTGTTGTTGTTGTTGTTGTTGATCCTCACCTGAGGATATTTTTCCATTGATTTCTAGAGAGAGTGGAAGGAAGGGAGAGAGAGGGAGAGAGAGTGAGAGAGAGAGATGAGAGAGACACATCGATTGGTTGCCTCCCACACACCCCCCAACCAGGGCCTTAGATTGAACCTGCAACCCCGTTATGTACCCTTGACTGGAAATCGAACCCGAGACCCTTTGGTGGGTGGGCCGATGGTCTAAACACTGACCCACACCGGCCAAGGCTATCCTGACATTTTAAGCTAGTGTTTTGCTAATTAAACTTTCCATTTTGAGGTAATTATAGAGTCATATGGAATTATAAGAAATGATTTAGAGAGATTCCATGTATCCTTGACTCAGTTTCCCATGGTAACATCTTGGGAAATGATACTGCAAAATCACAACCATGATATTGACATTGATGTTTATAGACTAGATACAGAACATATCCATCACCACAAGGATCCTTCATGCTGCTCTTTTAAAGCCACTTCTGCTTTCCACCCTCACCTCCTCCCTAACCATGGCAACCACTAATCTGTTCTCCATTTCTAGAATTTTGTCCTTTCACAAATGCTGTATAAATGGAATCATACAATATGCAACTTTTCGGATTGGCTTTTTCGCTCAGCATAATTCTTTGGTGGTCTATCCAAGTTTTTGCATTTATTAGTAGTTTGTTCCTTCTTGTTGCTGAGTAGTTATACCATGGTATACTACAGTATAACCGTTGCTTGTTGAAGGAGGATTGGATCGTCTCCACCTTTTGACTATTACAAATAAAGTTGATGTATACATTTGTGAACAGATTTTTGTGTGAATATAAGTCTTCATTTCTCTGGGATAAATGCCCAGAAGTACAATTGCTGGGTTGTATGGTAGTTGCCGTTGTGTTTTTTTAAGAAACTGCCAAACTATTTTCCAGAGTGGCTGGACCATTTTATATTCCCACCAGCAATGTCTGAGTGATCCAATTTCTCCACATCCTTACCGGCATTTATTTGGTTTTTTACTTTAGCCATTCTGACAGATATGCAGGGGCATATCATTATGGCTGTGATTTGCATTTCCCTAATGGCTAATGATGTTGTGCATCTCTTCATGCACTGATTTACCATTGGTCTATCTTCTTCAGTGAAATGTGTGTTCCTGGCTTTTGCCTATGTTCTAACTGAATTGTTTGCTTTTTAATTGTTGAGTTTTGAGGGTTCCTTATGTATCCTGGCCAGTCCTTTGTTGGATACATGCTTTGCAAATACTTCCTCCCACCCTGTAGCCTGTCTTTTCATCCTCCTAACAGGGTCTTTAAAAAAGCTAAAGTTTTTAACTTGGGGAAAGTGCAGTTTTAATGTTTCCTTTTTGGGTCATGCTTTGCTGTCAAGTCTAAGAACTTTTTGCCTAGCCTAGATCCCAGAGAGCTTCTATTATGCTTTTTTTCTAAAAGTTATATAGCTTTAAGTTTTACATTTAAGTCCATGATACATTTTCAGGTAATTTCTGTGTGAGATATGTGGCTTAGAGTGAGATTAACGTTTTGCTCTGGATGCTCAGTTGCTCTAGCACCATTTGTTAAAAAGATGACCTTTCCTCCATTGAATTGCATGTTCATCTTTGTCAAAAACCGGTTGGGCATATTTATATGGATCTATTTCTGAGTTCTCCGTTCTGTTCCATTGACCTATATGTCTGTTCCTCTGCCAGCACCACACAGGCCTGATTACTGCAGCTACATCGTAAATTAGATACTTAAACTTGGTTGCTGATTACTCCCACTTTACTTTTCTTTACAAAATTATTGTAGCTATCTTAATTCCTTTGCTTTTCCATGTAAATTTTAGAATAATCTTGTTTACACCTACAATAATATTACTATGATTTTAATAGTAGTTGCATTAAACCTATGTATATTCATTTGGGGAGAATTGACATCTTGGTATGTTAAAATCTTCCAGTTCATTAATATACTATGTCTCTCCATTTATTTACACCTTCTTTGATTTAATTCATCAGCATTAAATAGTTTTCAGGATATAAATCCTGTACATGGTCTGTTACATTTACACCTAAGTATGTAATTTTTTGAACAATTGTAAATGGCCCTATATTTTAAATTCTGGTGTCTAAGTGTTTATTATGTTTATTTTGTATATTTATTTTGTATCCGGGACCTTGCAGAACTCACATTTTTTAGGTACAGGAGGCATTTCGGTATAAGTGTTTTTGGGGGAAACTGGGAAGGTTGTAGATTCCTTGGGCTTTCCTGTGTAGACAATCATGTCGTCTACTAAAGGAACAGTTTTATTTCTTCCTTTCCAGTCTGTACACTTTTCATTTTTTATTGCTGCCTTATCACGCTGGCTAGAAGTAACAGCACTATGTCACATAAAAGTGAAAAGAGTAGACATCCTTGTCTTTTCCCAGCCTTAGGGGAAAAGTATTTACTCTTTCATCATTAAGTGTAGTGTTAGCTATATTAGGTCAAGGAAATTGCCTCCTATGGCTGTTTTTCTGAGAGTTTCTATCATGAATGACTGTTGAATTTTACTAAATGCTTTTACTGCATCAATTAATATAATCATGTGATTGTTTTCCCTTTAACTTGTTAATATAGTGGATTTTCAATATTATACTAGTTTTGTATCCATGGGATAAATCTCACGTAGTCATAGTGTATAATTCTTTTTCTTTTTTAATATTTATTGTTGCAAATATTACATATGTCCCTTTTCTTCCCCTCATAGACTCCCTCCAGATCACCCCCACTCCCCACTCCAGGCCTTCAGCACCCTATTGTCTGTGTCCATGGGTTATGCATATATGTATACAAGGTCTTTGGTTGATTACCTCTCACCCATCTACCCTCCCTGCCTTCCCTCTGGGATTCCACACTCTGTTCCATGCTTTCATGTCTTTAGAAACACTCCATTCATCAGTTTATTTTGTTAATTAGATTCCACACATGAGTGAGATCATGTGATACCTGTCTTTCTCTGACTGACTTATTTCGCTCAGTCATACTCTCCAGGTCCCTCCATGCTGTCTCAAAGGGTAAGAGATTCTTCTTTTTTACTGCTGCATAGTATTCCATGTTATACATGTACCCACTTGTCCTCTGATGGGCACTTGGGCTGTTTCCAGGTCTTAGCTATTGTAAATTGTGCTGCTATGAACATAGGGGTGCATATATTCTTTCTACTGATATCAGGGAGAGGGAGAGAAGGATAGAAACATCAGTGATGAGAAAGAATTATTGATCAGCTGCCTCCTGCACTCCCTGTAATGGGGATCGAGCCAGCAACCCCGGGTATGTGCCCTCATCGCAAATCAAACTGTGACCTCCTGATTCATGGATCGACGTTCAACCACTGAGCCACACCAGCTCAACAATATGTGGTCTTTTATACCTGGCTTCTCTCGCTTAGCATCAGTGTTTCAAGGGTCAGTGTTGTTGTAGCATGTGTCAGTGCTTTATTCCATCCTATGGCCAAATAGTGTTTTGTGTAGCTAGTCCACATTTTGCTTATCCACTCATCAGTTAGTGGACATTCGGTTCATTTAGACTTTTTGGCCACAATGCTGCTATGAACATTAGGATACAAGTTTTTGTGTGAACATATGCTTTCAGTTCTCTAGGTTACATACCGAGGAGTTGAATAATGGGTCCTATGTTACCTCTGTGTTTACTTCTTTTAGGAACTGCCAAACTGTTTTCCAAAGCAGCTGCAATGCAGGAGGGCTCTGTTTTCTCCACATCCTCAAAAATGTTTTATTGTCCATCATTTTGATCACAGTCATGGTTGTAGGTGTGAAGTGTTATCTCATTGTGGTTTTGATTTGCATTTCCCTAATGACTAGTGATGTTGAGCACCTTTTTATGTGCTTATTAGCATTTGTATATCTCCTGTGGAAACGGGGCTATTCAAACCATTTGCCCATTTTTAAATTGTGGGTTATTTTTCTCTTAATTGTTGAGTTATAAGCGTTATTTTGTATTCTCTGGATTCTGGACCCTAATCAGAAATAGGATTTGCAAATATTTTCTCCCTTTTTGGGGGTCATCAAGGGTTTTTGTTGTATTTAGCTAGAGGAGTAGAGAAAAATACATCCACCTCATCTTCCTGTAAGTAAATGTCTCCCAAACTTGTTTTTAATGGCTTTGGAAGGACCAAAGTGTGCTTCATTGCTTAAAACTCAAAGTTTAGCCGAAACCGGTTTGGCTCAGTGAATAGAGCGTCGGCCTGCGGACTGAAAGGTCCCAGGTTCGATTCCGGTCAAGGGCATGTACCTGGCTTGCGGGCACATCCCCAGTAGGAGATGTGCAAGAGGCAGCTGCTCGATGTTTCTCTCTCATCGATGTTTCTAACTCTCTATCTCTCTCCCTTTCTCTCTGTAAAAAATCAATAAAATATATTTAAAAAAAAAACCTCAAAGTTTAGTTTAACTTAGTGTGGGAGAGTCGTTTTATTCTAGTGTTCAATTTCTTTTGTTGTTTCAAATTAAATTGTTTTAAAGACAATTTAGGGAAAAGGTTTTAATTTTTTTCTATGCGTTTTTATGACTTACCTCCCTGTGTATTCAGCATAGTGGCCTGTGTATTATATGCCAAGTATACTACAGATCCCTTTAGCCCTCTTGGGAGCCATCAGAGCCTGAGACAATGCAAACCCGTGTTCTGTCCAGATATTATCACCTATCTGTATGCCATAAGGTGAAAAGGGTGAGGACACCTGGTTAAGAAAACACAAGAGTGACCTTGTAGCCCAAGTGAGAGTACAGAATTCCCGTCTGTGGTATGTTTTTAAGCTCTGCCATCAGAGCCATAGAAACAGGCACAGGAATGAGTGAGCATTTCTCATTTCTAGGCTAAATAGGTAGGTCTTTCATCTTTCCTTACCAAACAATGAGTAATTCAGAGATAATCACAAGAAATCAAGGATTTCCTGATATCTCCTGTCTTCACCCAAATCGTTGGCTACTGAGTTCTTCAAAGACTGATGCCTTCTTCCTTGGTAAAGATTGTTTTTTATGTCTATACTCCTGATTCTACTTCTCTTATAAACTCAAACACCAGTGTATAGCCATGGCTGGGAATATCAGAATTATTTTGAACTTCAAATATTTCTTTTGTTCCATAGGTGCCTGGGTGTATCTTACCAGCTCCCCAGCATTGCCAGACTGTACCATGAATGGATTATGCTTCCGATGAAATCCCTGGCGGCGTTTTGTTCAGTTTCCACTGCAGGGTTCTCGTTTATTCTCAAGCACCCTCTCTGTGTTTCTGCTCTGCAGCACCGCAGGCTGATTAAGGAACACTTTCCAAGCCACAGGGCTCCCCCTTTGTTAGTCTCCTACACTCTTTCATTGCTTGTATTATCCCCTCATTTCACTCCATTTTCGGTCTAATTTCAAATTTCTTGAGCTCTCTAAAATTCTGTAGCCTTCTCCATTCAGTGTTTCCTAGCCTTATTTTTTTTTTATTCACCTTACTTTTATTATCTCTGCACAAACTAGTATTTTCTTTAGTCTACTTTTCCTGAATTTTTGCTAATAGCCTTGATCTGTAGCAGTCAAACTCATTACAGTCTAGGTACTCTTCATCTTTTTCAGTTTTTAATTCTGTTTCTTATGTCAAAGGAAGAAATGTATGTGAAAGCCTTTTACAAACCAGAAAGCACTATACACTCGTATAACTTATTGAGATTAACAAAGGACCACTGTGCCTCTTTTCACGCTTTCTGCTCCTTCTGAGCCAAAAGAACTTCTCCATAGAGGAGGGGAATATTGAAGAAAAATAAAGCAATGGAGTTGTCTCTTAGCAACCGGGTCTGCCTTATAAATCTTACTTTAGATTACTGCTGCTCAAAATCACTTGCTTTTCTTACTGGCTTAGTGCAAATAATGTTATTAAATTATCGGAAAAGAAAGGAAAAAATATACTGAATGAGTCGCTTAGTTCATCGACTCTGCTCTATCTTTGCATAACGCTGTTGATATAGTTGGGTTGTCTCTTTCTCTTGGTTCAAATTGAAAAAGTTTATAAATATATCTTTTGTTTTTACTTAAGTTGTAAAGTAAGTAGAAACTAAATACCACCTTATACATTTCTAGGTTACCTGACTCCTGAAACAATATGGGTCGTATAGGTAGTATATAACAGACACTGCGTATAAGTCAGGTTGTACATTTAAAGAAAAGCGGGTATACAAAACTCAAACCAGATTGTGGTATGATTATTTGCATTATAAAAATAACTCGTGAGGCTTCTTCAGGTATCTTTTAGTGCCTCCTGTGCTAAACAATGGGAGAGAGAGAGATTCTCTTCGTGTGTGTGTGTGTGTGTGTGTGTGTGTGTGTGTAAATAGTCCTTGGCTTCCCCAGTAATAAGGTAGATAAGACTTGCACACAAATAAGTCAGTGAAATGATAAATGCCTGTGAGTGGAAAGCCAAGTGCGGAGGATGGAAAAGTCCCTCCCAGCCTGGTGAGCTGTTATGATTACATGGACAAGGTGACATGTTCAAGAATCCAAGACTAACAGAGATTTTTGTCAAGTTTGGAATTAAGACAAGATTGAAGTGGTTGGCAAGATATTGGTGCCTTCAGCACTAGAACAAGGAGTTTAAATTTTAGGCAGTAAGCAATGGGGAGCCACTGACTTTTTTTTTCTTAAATCAAAATCTTGTCTAAGAAAATTTGTCGTGCAATAATTGTAATTTCAATTCTTTTTTTGTTGTTGTTGTTGTCTCATTATTTTATTTTCACCTTCAGCAAAAACTGAGTATGTCTTGTTGACTATCCTATCTAATATTCTGGGCTATATTTATTTATTTATTTATTTATTTATTATTATTATTAGTTAAGGTATTATAAATGTGTCTTCATCCCCCCCATTAACCCCCAACCTCCCCCCCCCACACACAAACTGTAATTTCAATTCTTTTAAAAACTGGTTTGCTGATATTCCTTTAGGCTCCTTACTCTTGGATAAAACAAAGATGTTTACAAGTTAATCAATTATAGAATTGTTTTATTTCTAGTCTCTTTAAAGGGTAGTCAAAAAACTATTTTCAGATGAAATAAGATCTGGTAAGATAAGCTAATTAGTTGGAGGGGTAGAATACTACTTTCCATACCTTCTGAAGTCGCTGTGAGGGAACTTTGTGTCGATCAGTCAGCCATCCTGCTGTCTCAGTTCTCCAACTGGGACAATGCAGAAATCCACCATTTTCTTTTTTTTTCTTCCTACGTGGATAGAATGAATATCTTTAGTGAAAACAGCTTCTTCTCAATGGCCCTCTTAGATTTGTTCTTAATTTTGCCAAACTTTTGTTTACCTGAGCGAAAGACTTTGTTTCCCTGCCTTTTCCTGTACTGGGAGAAACAAACAGTGGGAGTGACAGCTTGTTGTGAGGCACTGTTGGTACAAAGATGAATTGCTGTGTAAATACTCTGAAAATGTTGATGATTGACTGTTAGTGAAAATGCAGTGTGGCTTGTTTTGTTTTGTTTGTTAATCCTCACCCAAGGATATTTTTCCATTGATATTTAGAGTGAGAGGAAGGGAGGGAGAAAGACAGAGAGAGAAACATTGATGTGAGAGAGACAATAGATTGGTTGCCTCCCGCATGTGCCCCGATGGAGCCTGCAACCCAGCTATGTGCCCGTGACCGAAATCGAACCCGGGACCCTTCAGTCCACAGGCGATGCTCTATCCAAACCAGCAAGGGCAGGAAATGCAATGTTTTAATAATGAAGACTATAGAATAAGGTTGGCTATTATTTCCCATGCATAGCATGCCTTGGGGGATTTAGAGCATGAAATGCTTCCCACCTGCTTCTGTTAAGGAAGTAACACTTCCTACGTATTTACCTCACAGTTAAATCGTGTTTTTAAAACATTACAGCTAGAGAAGCAATGTGTTTTAGTGAGCCATATTAGATGAACAAAGGACCACTTTGTTAATCTAGTCATTCACTTGCTGTGTCGGGACAAGTCAAGACTCTTCCTTTGTGCCTTGGTATTCTGCTGAGACCGTCTGAAGCTGCCCTGGCCAAAAAAACCTGCATGCCAGCAACATGCGACTGCTGGGGACTTGGGGACACAGAACCAAAAGCTGTTATGTAAAATAGTTCAAGAATGAGATTGTGGGGTGCTGAGCAGCACACTGTTTGCCCTGTCGTCTTCCCCCACTGCGTTGACCACACCGGCTCCCACCTGAGTTCAGAGTCGCAGGGAGAGGGAGGGATATGTGTCTGGGGCGAATCATGGTTTCCACTCTGGAAAGCTGGTCACGTCTCGAGTCAGTCCAAGCCTGAAGAACCTAGAAAAGATCTTGTTTGATTCTAATCCTCCTCTTTGGTGCCATGTGAGTCTCTTCTGCGTCTCTTGAGAAGGCGCAGGCAATTCTGTCTCTGAGCTTTGGAGGAGAGACTCCGGCTCTAAGACTGCACACCGAGTCCAGATCCCAGAGAGTGTGTGTCTTCAGATGAAAAAAAAAAAATTTAGTTCAGCGGAATTTAATTTCATGATGAATGATAACAAATGACATAAGTTATCTTTGAAAATGAATTTTGGGTTTCAGAGCAAGACTTTTCTTTCTCTGCTTCTGACTTAACCATGAAGAGAAATTCAGAATAATCCTTAAAAACAGTAGTTCTTGCCATTAATTGAAAAGCATTTTGTTATCTGAAGTTGGGCTCCTCTCAAGGTTTAAAAGTTAGGAGCACAATTTTAGAAATAAATTATTTTGCATGTTTTCCCCTCTTTGCTATACCTTTTAGGTGCCAGATAGAGCTTGCTCTATTGACTCGAATCAAATGAAAGCATGTCCAGTGAAAATCACCTCTGGCTTGAGAACCAGACTGTAGTTCATTCAGAAACCAGAATGATCCTGGCCCAGTTTTAATGTACGAAAACTCTCCAGCCCACCTTGGCTGGAAGTTAGTATTATAGAACCAGGCTATAAAACGTGAGGGCCGGGGTCTCTCCACACTGTGGGAATCTGCTGTTATTTCTCAACAAATCAAATCCACCGTGAATTCCAGTGTACAGACTGTGTGGTCTAGTTCAGGCTGCAACATCAGCATGAATAGAGGAAGGCCAAGTTCAGGAAAGAGGGAAACCACAA
Organism: Myotis nattereri; assembly: GCF_964212035.1. Lineage (NCBI taxonomy): Eukaryota > Metazoa > Chordata > Mammalia > Chiroptera > Vespertilionidae > Myotis > Myotis nattereri. Next base: position 22,188,887 of record NC_138086.1, on the reverse strand, counting down.
GACTTAAGTGGGGAGGAAAGGGTTGCTTGGGTAGCCACAACGGCACATTTTGGACATTTGAAGATCATTGCCTCTCTTTCTCCTTTCTTTCTTTCTTCCACATAAAGATTATGGAGGGAGTAAAAGGAGGAAAGCCTTGACTCAAAAAGGAAAAAAATTACATAAAATGATCATCTTTACTGCCAGGGACTTCTTAATGTTTGTTGGGTGTGCACCCCAACTTAACACATTTTACCAAACATTTCCCATGATTCATCATCTTTTAATGATGCTGTATAATTCAAAAAAGATTATTACTATGCGTGGCCCATTTGCCTCCTGTTATTCTGTAAGAACAGGATAGGAAGGCTTAGGGAATACTTGCACTCCATTTTGTTTTCACAGTGTTACTAATTTCCTTCCATTAAAAACATATCTAAAATCTTTATTCTCGTTTTAGGTAACAGTATGACTAAATACATTGAGAAGCTAGAAGAGATCAAAAAAAGTAAGTAGCACTATTATTGATGGGCTGGCATAATGGGACCCTGTAGTAGTTCCATAAGTTGGTTATTAACAACCCTAATCGTGCTCTATAGCTGACACACACGGAGAGCTAGGGGAGTCCCCTGGCAGGTGGCTGGGGAGATGTGGGAAGCACAGTACCTTCCTGGTTAGCTGCTAGGATCGTGGCTTGTGGGTCGAGTTGTGCCTGACTTAGACCTCAGAGGAGGTGTTAATGTAGGAATGCAGCGTGAGCAGCGAGAACCTGCACTTTAGTTTCATTGTTCTACGGTCTTCTTAGCCTTTTTCAAGGTACTTAATCTTTCCTCCTTTCTCTATACCTGAGATAGGAGTAATAATGTCTTATTTCATAACACTCTTTTGAGTATAAATTAGTACTCATGAAAGCCTGGGAGATATGAGAAAGAGCTTATTCTTAAAGCGATGTTATACATTATAAATTCATTGCCGTCTGCTTTCTTTTAATTAAAAATCATATTTCATGAACATTCTTTTTAAAAACTAATCTTCTGCAAAGATATGCCACTAGTCACTGAGTGTTTTCCTCTTGTACAAAATCATAATTTTTCAGTCTGTGTCCAAAACAGATGTAAAATGTACACATCAAGGCCAGAATTAAAGAAGAAGCAGAAACATCTACGTCCTAAGACGGATTTGCGCCTATCTCCAGTGGAACACAGTGCGAGGGGAGTATTTAGCTAACGTGAGGGAAGAGGGACTCGCTCAGATAACAGTTCAGAAGTTGGCTCTGGTAACATACATCTTCTGGGAAGAGATTACTACAAATCCAGAATTCAGAGAACTTTGTTTTTACACAGCAGGCCTTTTAATTTAAATGATAATGTTTCTGTTCCTTTTGAATTGCTGAGAAACCCCAGATAATAGATGTGGACTCTGGAGCAGCTTTCTGCTGACTCTGCTGTTTGCCTGCGTGAGCTATAGGACTCCTGCTGGAGACATTTGTTTCCTGATGTGTAATGTCCCAGGGGCCTTTTATTTCCTTCTTATTCATTCTGTATATAGCTTATACATTATTTTGCACTTTATATTGTATACGTATGTATTTTAAGGATATATTAAAATTTTAAGCTATGAAAAAAATCTTGTTTACTCACCTGGGCTGCATTATTGTCGCCTTAGTTCATCCATGGCAGGACCGTCCGGCTGGCCTGCTTCGAATTCGGTGTGTAGTCTCTCTCACCTCCTATCCATTTGCAGCTGAGTAGAAAAGCTCACATGTCCACACCAGAATTTGTCCCCTAAACATGCCTTGTTCCACCCAGATTGCGGAAACCCGGTTTAAAACATTTCTTAAAAAACACAGTTTGGTTTCTTTAATATCTAAACTTTAAATGGAGCTTTTCTCCCCAAAGAAATGCCTCTGGAAGGGAGTCCTTGGAAATGCTTTTCTCTTTAGAAGTTGTGGGCTTCCTTTTCGTAAAACAGGAGGCTCCTCTCACCTGGTTTCACACACTTGGTGCTGACTCCCTGACTAGAATTACTTCAGATCCTGGTTTGGGATCTACATTTTGAACGATATTTCCTTCTCTTATCCCATTTTCTGTTGGAGATGTTCTTTTGGGTCAAAGGGAGGAGAATATTGCCTTGTTTCGTGACACCCTAGCCCCATCACTTTTCTCGGATTACCTCAGATGCCCTGTCTTTCTGTGAAATCACAAACCTTGTTCTGTTACTTCCTTTGATTTGTCTTCCACTGTGAGCCCAACTTCCCTTTGCTAATAACGTGTTTTAACAAAACCCTGAAAACGCAGAATTCCTTTGTAATCTGAATATTCTTTCAACTCTGCCTGGGGAGAACAGACACTCTGTGTCTATTGACCACTTACAAAGCGTATTCTTGGCTTCTGGTGGTTAGATGACACTAGTTGGACCCAGTGTGAAACATCCTAGATAGTTAGGTCTCTGTCCTTCCAGTAACTCGAGAGAGACAGGCTGAGCTTCCAGACTTACTGGAGAAGCAAAACTTGATAGCATATCTGAAACTCGGGTTCATTGTCTCCATCGCGGAGTTGGGAGAAGCTACCAGTAGCAGAAGCTCCATTCTTAAAGCTCTGTTCGCGAGGACAGGCTGACAGAGCTTTCCAAGCCATCCTTTTTATAAACTTTAAAACTTACTGTACAACGTCTAGTTTGATCTTTTTATCTCTGAGTAATAATGTCAGAAAGTCCTAGTGATGGCTGCTCTTCTAAACCAGAACCAGGTATGTAGAGCTGAGGCTCAAATGTGCAGTGGGATTGCTAGTGCGTGTGAGAGGGCACTAGAAGTGCCAATCATTAGAAGTCAGCTGGACCGGTGTTTTGTTTGAGGTAATTCAACAAAGTTAAAGGGGGTTTTAATGTACTTAGAATGTGAAGAATTGGAGAGTATTTCAAACTATGGGACTATACAGAAAGAATATCGGTAGATAAATGGCACGGTGCAAACTGCTTGAAAGCGCTTGACTATTTTCATTGTCTGGTGTATCACCATTTTGATTTAAATAAGTGACTTTTGGTGGACGGGTTGGTGGCGATTCAGTTGCACTTATTATTGCTTGTGGTCAGCCTATGTGAGTCTACATCCTGGTGGGTCTTAGAAGCTGGTTTGCATCTAGGTTTGTTACCTTGTATCCAGAAGAAGTTGTTCTAAGAATTTTCTAGAAATAATGGTCAGTTATACGCCAAATTGCTCTCTTTAAGACATTTTAGAACAGCAAAACTTTAATTCCCTGTAAGACAAGAATCTTGATGAAGTTTTTAAGGTAATATTTCCTGACTCTGAGTCATAAGGTGTTTGAAAAATCAAGCAAACATTATCCTCCGAAATAACTATCCGGTCTGTGCTGGTTTTTTGGAAAATTCATAGAAATGATTAGTACACCAGGTAAACAGTCTTAAATATCTTAATCCTTTCCTTTGTTGCTAGGAGTCTTGGCTTACGAGCCTTTGTGCAATGAAGGGCACAGTAATTACCCAGCTAACTGACCTTTAGTAATTCTGAAGTAATGACATAGTCTTTAAGGAGCCCTGGGCTCCAATATAAACACCTAAAAGAGGAAAGGAGTAAAGGGTAAGAGTGGGAGGAAGGTCAATGCTGAGAACTTCAGAATGGACAGTCACTTTCAGAAAAGTTTAAGGAAGCTAACTGTTAGCATGCCTCTCTGGGGCAGAGATTGGATAAAGTGATACTGGCTGAAATTTTTAAAAAACTGTTTAATGTGCTACATGGGATTATTATCACAATTACAGGGGTACCCTCATTGGAGGAGTTATGCCTCAGACTGTACAGATAGCACTTGAGTACATGTTGATGTTTTAGGTTGATTTTTTACTTTAATTGTGAAAAGCACATACCATAAAATGTACTCTCTTAACCATTGTTAAGTGTACCGTTCAGTAGTGCTAAGTATATTCGCTTTGTTGTACAGTAGATCTCCAGACCTTTTTCATCTTGCAAACCTGTTGAACAGGTTGCTTTTTATTGAAGTGGAGGTGAAGAGAAACTGACACAAAAGATGGTCACCAGCCGTCAGCACTCTGTGCCCAGCATTGTGCCTGGGGTTGGGGAGAAAGTGTTGTCCTGTGTCTCCAGCATAGTTTGTAACCTCCGGAAGGAACTCCTCTTTTCAGGTCAGGGTTGACCTGGGGCCACTCCGCCTAAGGGTCTCTGTCCTGTTTATAAAATGCAGATTTGTTTCCTTTTGTTCTGAAAATAGTTTAAAGCAGTTTACAAAAATGTGGTACAATATGGCCAAAGTACAGCCATAGCATGGTAACAGAAAAATGGTAGACTAATAACATAAAGGCAAGGGATAAAGTCTCTAGACACAAAGTGGTGGCTATTCAATTATAGGCTTTCTACTGGCCCAAGCAAAGGGGGGGGGGGGTGGGCGGGGGATGAAGAAATTATATAATACTGACCACTGTTAATTTTGAGGATATCATGAGGACTAAATGAGGTAAGGTATGTAAAAGCACATAAATAACTTGAGAAATATACCATATAACTTGGTGATTAGAAAGAATGAATACCTCTGAGGAAGCAAAATAAACCTAGAAAAATATTTGTGCTTTTCAGATTACAGATACAAAAAAGATGAGCTTTTCAAGAGACTAAAAGTTACCACCTTTGCCCAGCTGGTAAGTTTAATAATCTCCCACTGGAGTAAAACTTGTCTAATTTGTGCTGCTTTATGTGAGTATCTCTAAATTTGATTCTAGGTAATATTTGCAGGGGGTTTCTTCTTGTTTATTTATATTTTACCGGTGAGAGAATTAATTGGTATATGATGTGTATATTCATTGGAGGATGGTGTGAAATTTTTCTCTCTTCTTTGATAAGAATTTTATAAAGTAAAATGTGCATTCTACTTTTAAATCATCAAATTTGTGGTTTAGGTTTTGTTTTTTTTCCTTGTCCATTTAATTTAATATTTAGAATCTAGAGTTCTGGACTCTGGATTGTTTGGACATTTTTCTCTGTGTAAACCAGGTGATCGCCCTTCGATGACTGAGTTCTTTTTCCAAGCCTTTCTTGGGCTATTTTTTTACTTTGGGAAAGTCACTTTATCCTTTCATTTGAAAATTACGGACCAAGTGTCTCTCTGGTACCCAAACAAGAGTTCCATTGATGTAACTCAAGATGGATCTTGGGTCTTATGAGCTAAATTTTAAAAACTGCTTCAAAATCTATATGTAAGGCCCTAGCCAGTTTGGCTCAGTGGATAGAGCCTGCGGACTGAAGCGTCCCGGGTTGGCAACCAATCGAGTCGTCTCTTCTCACATTGACGTTTCTGTCTGTCTGTCTCTCCCTCTCCCTTCCACTCTCTCTAAAATGAAATAAAAAAAATCAATGGAAAAATACCCTCAGGTGAGGATAAAAAAAAAAATCTATATAGGTATACAATGCTATAATCAATGTACTCATAATTACATTTATTTCTTCCTTGCATGAAGAATTGCTGATACAATTTGTTATTATAAGTATTGCATTTTTAAGAAATAACATGTTAAAAAAGTGTAACATATGTAATACTTTCAACAATAAAGTTTTTTTTAAAAAAAGTAATAACATGTTATGTTGGAACCAGAATATACATCTGCGTGGTTTCATGTATATTGCTAGGTATTCTTATTCATATTTCTTGTCCTAAGTTACCCTTTTGGCCTTTGAAGCTTATTGTGCAGTGTCTTAAGTGAACCCTTTTCTTCTGGAAGGTCCTCTGCAGTGTAATGACCACTCCCGGAGTAAGGAGGCCGAGTGTTAGCCTCTAGTTGAGGACACTGACAGTTTCTTAAAACAAGAGATCTTTGATGTTCCCTATCTTTTGTAAAAGACAGGCTTGCCTCTGTTTAAAGACAAACAAACATAGACCCATCTCCACATTTCATTCCTTTTTCTCTCAGGTCATCCAGGTTGCTTCCTTGTCAGATCAAACACTGGAAGTGACAGCTGAGGAGATTCAAAGACTGGAAGGTAATGAGAATTGAGGCTGCGGGAAAGTCACGGATTGACCGTTTGACTGAAGCGCTCGCCCTCTGCAGCTGCGTTCGCAGCGACTTGGGGCTTTGATGTACCTGTTTGTAATTAGATTGTTGCTCTCTGAGAAATGCTATCTGCTGCTTTAATTGTTAATTCTTACCTCTTAAAAATAAAAAGCCATCTGGTTTTCTGGCTCTAGCATTTGTAGTTTTAAACGTTTTAGATGTGTTTGATATACTAATTACTTGTTTTCAGCAGGTATTTTTAGTGTTTTCTATGTATGTACAAGCCACAGAATTAGGTGCTATGAGACTACAAAGATGAATAAAACCCAGCTCTACATACGTGGAGTTTGTAATCACGGGTGCACATGTGTTTGCATGTTGGGTGAGGAGAACAATGGCAGAAACACAGAATCACTAACAGGGCAGAAATGTGTAATGGAGGACTGAAAGGAAGCTATCGTTTGTTGAATTCATGTATATTGCTAGGTACTTCACCTCGTGTTTTCTTATTTAATTTATTGCAAAAACTCTATAACAGCAGTTCCCAACCTGTGGGTCGCGACCCCGTTGACGGTCGAACGACCCTTTCACAGGGGTCGCCTAAGACCATCCTGCACATCAGATATTTACATGACGATTCATAACAGTAGCAACATTACAGTTATGAAGTAGCAACGCAAATAATTGTATGGTTGGGTCACAACATGAGGACTGTATTTAAAGGGCCAGAAGGCTGAGAACCACTGCTCTGAAAGAAGGTACTCCTTACAGATGGGAAGCCCAATCCCAGAGGTGCGGTGACTTGCTGAAGGTGATACAGTCAGTGTGTCTCCCATGGCAGCCACTGTCTGCTGTGGGAGTGCCGGGGGAGGGGAGGTATTTTCCAGTTAGAAAACAGGTAGACTTAAGGCTTCTGAACCAGCCCTTCCAGGTGAGGCTGTGGCTGGCCGAGGAGCGGCACCGAGAAGAAAAGGCTGAACACAGGCCGGGAGAAGGGAAAGGTCCCGGTGTGCCTGGGGAGTCACGCCATCCAGCCTGGCTGTGGTCTGAGGGAGGAATAGGTGCCTGGTAGGAGATAAGGCCAGAAAGACAGGTAGGCTCCAGATTTCCTTTCCTAAATGCCGAGTCGAACGAAATAAAACCTCTTCGTTGTACTCTCATGAAAGGCACACACAGAGCTAAGGTCTTTATTTTATCCTGAAGCGCTCAGCAATCAATGTGTGGCTGTTTATTGACGGAGAATGTGTTTTGTTAAGGTTGATGTAGGCCAGGAATTTGACTTCTGATTTCAAGACAAGTTTCTCAGGAAGTCTGAACACTGGGTTTGTGCAACTCAACTGTCATTTCCCTGGGCTTGTTTTTGTTAGCGAGGATAAAGGGAATCTGAAAAAGCCAGGAATTTATCTTTGACAGATGCCTCTCACACCGCAGAGAAAGAAGGGCTCTTTGTAATAGAGATAATTGAGTCTCCTCATACAAATACACCCAATTTTAACCTGGTTATATAAGTACCTGGATTGGGTCTTTTAATTCATTATAGAGATTGCAGCACCAGGACATATGGGCTCATGCAATTTTCTCTTCTGAGATGAATTTGCACAGGAAAATAGGCTCTTGTAAAATAGGACACCATAATGTGTGAGTAATATTAGTGTTTTTCTAGTGCTCCACACAGAATAATAACTCACTCAGGAATGCCTGTAGGACAGATTGTATCTGTTTGCATATTGACTATCTTTGAAGGATTACAAGATCTCCTTTCGTAATGTTTATTTTTTCCTGACTTAAAAGTATATTTTTAGAAAATTAGAAAACTGCAAAAAATATATAAAGAAAATTAAAATAACGAATAATCCCTGTTTTAAATTTTGTTGTCTATTCCCCCCCCCCATCTAACTCCCACCCAAATCCATACTCTTCATATATAGTTTTGTTTTATGCTGTTTCCCATTAACATTTTGTCATGCATACTTTCCCGTGTCATTACATAGACTCACAGAGCTTCAGTGTAAAGGTCGTGTGGTCATATAATGCCTACCCTTTGGACATACCATAGTTTATTTAATTATTCTCCTATTCCTGGGGCAGTACAGTTTTTCTAATTTTTCACTTTTATAAAATAATGCTGTGGTGTAAATACATAAGTGCTTGTGTGGTTCTGATTATTTCCTGGAGATGAATCGCTACAGATGAACAAAGGGTAGACCTGTTTTGGAGGCGCTCAATGCTGATTCCACAGCCTCTCCGGAAGGTTCTACCTCTGCAGCCCACCGAGTGCAGGAGAAGACATGTTTCTCCCCATCCGAGCCAGTGTTAGCATGGTTTTATTTTGAATGTCTCTGATAGTGACAGTGAGCTGTGGTGTGTGTGTGTGTGTGTGTGTGTGTGTGTGTGTGTGTGTGTTTATTGGTCATACATATTTCTTTCGAGGATATTACAAATCCTTTCCCATTTTTTTTCTAATGGAATATTCATCTTTTACTTACTGTTTTATGAAAGCGTTATGTAATTATGATATCTTTTTACTTTGGAAACCAATACAGCCTTGGAAATAAAGGAGAAAAATCTTTATTTGATGATTTGGAACAATTTCCAAGCTGTATTATCAAGTAAAAATAAAACAACAAAACGAAAGCCAAGGTGTAGAGCAGTATGAATAGTGTTCTCCTGGACATGTAAAAAGGGGAGGAAATAAAATATATGCAGAAGTATGTAGTTGTTTTATTTCTGGAAGGAGACATAAATATGTGAAGCTGGTTCCCTTGGGGGAGGAGGCCCGATGGCCGTGAATCTGGAATCGGAAGAAGGCTTCCTTTCCACATAAATTTATGTCGTTTGCATTTTTACCTTATACACATGAGCCTTTTTTCAATTGAGGAGCTAGTTAATTTTTTTAAACTCTGTAAATTAAGTATATTAACCTTTTCTCATCCATATATGTTACAGGTATTTTTCCTAATTTGTTATTCACCTTTTAATTTTCTTTGTGTTGATTTTGACATATATGAGATTTGCATTTTTACATGATTAAATCAGCCATTCATGTTATGTTTTGTTTTATTGCTTTAGATTCACAAATTCTAAAATAAGATAAATTATTTACCTCTATTTTCTCCTACCAGCTTGCTTGTTAGTTTTGTTTTTGTTTTAATATCAATCTATCTGTTACATATATAGGGTGTACCAAAAAGTGTATGCACACTTTACCAGCTGATCATCACTTAATTTTCAATTCTTTTCAGGTTTAACTGATTTGAAATAATGGGTGAAGCCAGACTAAGCTTTGAACAAAGAAAATATATCCTAAAGTGCCACTAGACTTTTTTTATGGGGATACATAAAAGAAAGTTTACGGTACAAAGCCGGCAATAGTTGACAAATTGAGGGCACACAAATACTGAACAAAATGATTCTTAATATTTGTGATTTTATTGCTTCATGTTATCAGCGGTGTCTCGACCAAAACGGTCATCAGTTTGAAAACAGGCATTGACACACAGAAAAGTATTCATTTCTGTAACTTTCTTTAAATTTTTTAAATGAACTATATGTTAATAAACACTGACTTTATGATCATTCAAAATGTGTATACTTTTTTGGAGGAGACACCCTGTATTTTGGTATATGATGTGAGAGGTCAGCTAAACTTGATTTTTCTAGATAGTTAACAGATGATTTCAGCAGCATTTATTCAGTAGTTTTCCTTTATCAACTGATTTGTGATGCCACCTTGAACATATATTAGCTTCTTATATATATTCTAGGGTTTGTTTCTGTGTTCTTTATTGTATTCTGTTGTTCTGGTGGTACTTCAGCATTGTTTTTATCATTTACCTTTTCAATATATGTTACTATTTGATGAGTCAGTTTCTCTAAATTTTTATATATGTATGTATAATTTTTTTTTCTTCTTATAGTTAAAATCCTTTTAAACTTTTTTTGTCCCATTGGGATTTGTATTAAGGCTAAAAAATAAATCCGGAAAGGATTAAATCATTTAACTTTTAGTCACCCAGTCAGGACTATTCAATGTATGCCACTCTCTTCATTCAGGTTAATGTCCCTAAGTTAATTTTTATAAGACCTATAAAGGACTTACAAGTTTTTACCAGATCTTTACATTTCTTAATTAGGTTTATTTTCTAGGTGAGTATGTTGTATATCTGTAATTGTTACTGTAAATGAGATCTTCATATTGTTTTCTAATTGGTATATAGGAAAAATATTTTGTTAGTATTTATGTTTTTATCTAACCACCTAATTATTTTCCTTATGCTTATAGGAATCCCTTGAAGTTGCTCAGTAAATTATATCATATCCAAATTAAGATCTCATTTCTATTTCTTCTCTAATTATACTGGTTATAACAGTAAATTCTCAGACTTTTTGATAATAATCTCCCTCCACACTATAACAATTATTGAGGGCCTCAGAAAGTTTTGGTTTATGTAAATTATACCTATTAATATTTAGGATATTAAGATTTTAAACAGGACTTAAAAATATTGACTCACTATTTCACCCATTATAAACATAAATAACATATTTTTATGAAAAATAGCTATATTTCTAAAATAAAAAAATTTTCTGAGAATGGAATTACTTACTTTTTTGGGTAAATCTCATTAATGTCTGATTTAATAGAAAACAGGTGATTCTCCTATCTTCTGTATTCAATGTGTTGCAATATGCTATTTGGGTTGAAGCATCTGAAGAAAATCTGGCGTCACACAGACCTAAAGATATAAACGGTAGAGTGTTTTAATAGTCCTTTCCATTATTGTGGATATTTTTCTTTGATACAACACCAAAACAACCACCGGTAGTTTCCTAAAGGTTAGTTATAATGTAGAATCTGAAACCATATTAATGAATTTTTCACACTCTGTTGCATTAAAAGCCATCGGTCTGTCTTGCGCTTTGAATGAATCTTTTATCCGTGTATGATTTTATAACATCATGCCTTGGGTCGTGCGAAAATTATTGGTTCACTGAGTTATGAAGATCTTCCTAATGTTGACAAATTTCATTACACAGCATAAAAACAAACAAACACATTCATCAATCTCACCGCCTATCTTATCAGAAAAGGCATTAAGTATGGAGAAACAGTCAAGGTCCCGATGGTACATGGCTTCCAAAATTGTGATTTTTATTCAAAATGTAATCATTGCAACAAATGCCATCAGTTGTTTTCCTTGAAATGACAAGTTCACTTTTCACTTAGATCATTTTTTTTAATGTCTGCCAAATGCACACGTCTAAGTAACCAGTTTTTCTCAGATTTTCTTCCAAGTAAAAATGGTGTTCATGGCAAAAGCAGCAATAATGAGACTAATGCTTTTCCTTGAGACAACCATGGGACTTGGGTATGTAGCAAACTGTCCGTATGCAATTCCCCATTTCATCACACAGAATATGAAAAAGGCGTGTACGTGAGGGTAAAATTTAATAAAGTTGTTCATTATTAGTGCGTCACCAGGGACGATTTTTAAGTGAGATTGCCATATTAACTGTGATTGCAGGTTGGTGCGAACAGGATGATTGCTAATAAAACTTAGCACCATGGCCCTGGCTCTTGCTAAGGCACTAGCAGTGTTAGCCACCATTTTATTTGCACCACCAGGGCAAATAACACAGTAAAAAAGACAAATAACATCTCAGCATCATTATGAAAACAATCTTTACCTTGTAGATCCCCTGAAAGGGCCTTGGGGACTCCTGGGGTCCACAGGTGGCATTTTGAGAACCTATATACCTAATTTGAGAATTTATAGAACAATTTAAATAAGGTGATGTGCGCTCCTTTTCTTGACCTAATTTCAGTGGCCCTGCCTGATAAGTAAATACAGATTCTATAATTAAATGTACTTATTTCTTTATTTGCATGTTTTAGACAATGATTCTGCGACTTCAGACCCTGATGCCGAAGTCACTGCCAGGACCAATGGGAAGGGGAGCCCCGATGAGCAGCCTCCGAGCCCTGTCCAGTTCATAAATAGCGTGGGAGCGGGGGACTCCAGTCGCTCGACACTCCAGAGGTACTCCAATCGGATCCGTGCTTCCCCTGCATCTTGCCTTCCTATCAGGCGAGAGACCGATTTAAGTGGCTTAATTACCTCAGGAACAGACTGGCAAGGTGAAGCCCCACATTCTCACCCAGCCCTCTACTTTCTCTCTGGGTGAGATCTGTGGGTCCTCGCCTTGGGGCCCAGTGAGATAAATGCCTCCCCCTGAGTCTTCCCACAGCATCCTCCGTCGGTGAATGTCAGAGTCTGTTGTTGGTTGAGCATTAATTTTCACACCTCGCTTCCACTCTTCTCGGCCCTCCCGTATGCACATTTGCTATCAGGACCTGGCTTTACAACTACTGTCTTTTGACTCAGAGAGCATGCTTCCCTTCGCCTTTTCTGTCTGTTGCCCCTTATAAGTACCCTGACTCGAATCAGAAGGAAAGTGGAGAGGCACACCCAGGGCTCTGCTATCACGTAGGTGCAAAGAGGAGTGAGAGCAGCCCTCGGTGTCGATCCTCCAGCTGCACGTGGCTGGTCCTTCTTCCATACACTGTGACGCCTCACTTTCCCACAAATATTAACTGTTGATTATAAGACAGTGCTAATTTTTGGCACATACTCATCCCTCCTACTGGTAAAATAGTCCAACTAGTGAAAGAATTGCTATCATCTATACCACTATTATTATTTTTATTAACTACTTTTGTGCAAGGACTCAAATTGCTTTCAAAACAAAATAGACCAACGAGACTACCATTGAGGATAGAATTTCTTCTCCTGTGGTTCAACAAAATATGCTCTACATGGCATGTAGTTATAATGCTTATCAGATTTAAATGCAGAATTGGACTTGCTGTGATGGGGAGGAACTATATACTGCATGTCAGTCTGTGGTTTGGCATACATGTCTTCATATTTGCCAGGAAAGTAATCACCTTCTCATAGCGACGCTCCACTCCTTGCCATTTTGTTCATAACACCTACTGCTCTTATTCCTTTGATCCATGTTTTAACCCCATTTTGCCTATAATATTAATATGGTGACCAATTTTAGTGATTTTATGACCTTAAAATAGAATTGTCAGTGGTGAACTCATTTTAATCTTAGCTTTTCCTGTGTCTGATTCAATGAGTGTCACCAAATCTAAAAGCCTCTTCAACCTCAACATCATAACCTATAAAATGGAAGTAAGTACACATAAGTACTAAAAACATTAAGGTTCAAAATCCAGATTGGATAGACTCAATGAATAAATTAAAGCGTTGCTGTTACTTTCCGTTACATATAGAGAGGCCTTCGTTTTTCCTGCCCCATCAGCCTCATTCTTTCCCCTTTTGCTCTGCTCTCTTACGCCCCTCAAAATTCCATTGGATTGATTGTTCGCCGCCTCTTTCCCTGAATGCGGCCCTGATTGCTGGAGGCGCACGCACCCTGCAGCTTCTCCCCCTCAGCCAGGCTAATGGCCTAGCGCACACTGTCGGGAGGTAAGTGGGGACCTGTGGGTCCTCGCCTTGGGGCCCAGTGAGATAAAATAGGAACCACAGGATCTTGTATTCAGAAGCAGAACTGAGACACTATACCCATTTTCCTTTTGCTTTGCAGTGTCTTTTGAAAAGACACTGAGCTCTCTCTCGCTATTCTGAAGAAAAGCATCTGACCTTTAAGACTAGTTGCTGCTGACCTACTTTTCCACTTGCAGCGTCATCAGTGGTGTTGGAGAACTGGACCTAGACAAAGGGCTGGCGAAGAAAGCAGAGCCCAGCAGCAGAGACACGCCGTACCCCGACTGCCCCTTCCTGCTGCTGGATGTGCGCGACAGAGACTCTTACCGGCAGTGCCACATCGTCGGAGGTAAGAGAGGGCGGCCCACAGTGCCTCCTCCCCCAGCGCCGCCCATTCGTGCATCCGGGCCCCCTGACCACATCCCACGGTCAACAGTTAAGGGACCATATGCTAGCCCGGTCCATGGTGAGTTGGCTTTCCCATAATGCTCTGAGACAGGCCGATGACGCGCTCCCATGGCTCAGGGCCCAGGGCTAACGTCAGATACAGTCTAGTGTCCTGTTTCTTTTCTTTCACAAAAGTTTTTAGGTTTATGGCTTGTTGATTTTGAAAATATATTTCTTTAAGCTCTTAGTGAGACTTTAGACCCACTGGGGGGCGGGGTCAAGTTGTACTAGGAAAGCTACAAACTTCCTAATTTTCCTTTCTTTACAGCTTACAGTTACCCAATTGCAACTCTGTCTAGAACAATGAACCCTTATTCAAATGATATTCTTGAATATGTATCCTTTGTTGCATTTAAAGGAGTTGGGTGAGGATGAGGTTTGTAATAATCAAACTTACCAGGAAAACTCTGTGAAGGACTTTTGATACACCACTTGATCTTAGCCAAAAGGCTGGGAAGCAATGTGTGCATGACTTTTTATAGTAATTAGCTTATTTTGGCATATTTTAGAATTTGGATTCTTAGCTGTTACTGAATATGCTGACTATGATTGCAGATGGTTCCAAGCCATACTGCACTGGGCTGAAGAACATCAGGTTAAAGTCTATGATCCATTAAGAGTTAGTCCTGTCCTGGCCGGTGTGGCTCAGTTGGTTGGGCATTGTCCTGTGCACCGAAAGGTTCCAGGTTCGATTCCCGGTCAGGGCATATCCCCAGTTGTGAGCTTGTTCCCTGGTGGGAGCAAGCAGTAGTTAGCCAATGGTTGTTTTGCTCTCACATTGATGTTTCTCTCTCTCTCTCTCTCTCTCTCTCTCCTTCTCTCCTTCTCTCACAAAAGAGTCCTAAGACGTTTTTCCCCCAGAAAGCTTTCCCAGGTAAAACTTAGGAAGTAAATTTTCTTCCTTCTATTTTATCTTTTTTCTTCTTAAAATTTTAATATTTTTGCTCATAAAAATCATACAAGTAGAAGCTAATTTAAATATTGAAATATGTGAGAAAAAGAAAATTAAAATCTTTGATAATCACCCATTTGATCAACTCTTATTACATTTTTTGTATATTTTACTCCAGACTGTCTTCTATGTATGTTTTAACAAAGTGGAAATCATGCTGTATATATAATTTAGCGTCTTGCTTTTTCCGCACTTGATATTACAGTTACTTTGTCACACTAACACACAGTCTTTATAAACTCCATTTTTGATATAGTGTAAATGTCTTCAGATGTACTATAATTTACTAAAATGTTCTGCTTTATTGTACTTTTTTTTTTTACTATTATAAACAAGGCTGCATTAGAGTATATTGAACATAAAAGTTTTTCTACTTCCTTGCCTGTAGAATGGACTTGTAATGATTATTCTCCAGGGTTGTGATGATAACAGAGCTAAAGGGTGTGTAGTGTACCTAGTGCATCTTGGATCAGGGTATTGTTAGTTTATAAGAGAAGAGAATACCGGCTTGAGCGGGTTCCATGACAGGAAGAAATCTAGTAACTGCCAGTGTGATGGGTAAAGGGAGGGCCCGTCTGGCACTCCCCTGAGTTCAGAAAGGTGAACTTAAACAGCCCTCTGTTCCTTGGGGGTTTCTTGTAGTCTGGAAGCATTAACTCAGTGTGGTCAAACCTTAACTCGTCCGACTCTTAGAAAAATGCTCACGGCAAGATCATCATTCTGTATGACGACGACGAGAGGCTGGCCAGCCAGGCGGCCACCACCATGTGCGAGCGGGGATTCGAAAACCTCTTCATGCTTTCCGGAGGTGAGCGAGCGGGGCTGTGTTCTGCTCCGAGCTTTAAAGGCTGAAATCGGGGCTCACAGTCCTTCACCCCCACATGATCCCCTCTTTCCTGGGAGAGGTCAGGATTTAGCACAGGCGTTCCTCAGACACACGCAGATCACCACTACCAAGCAAGTATCCCAGCAAAGCGAGTCATAACCTTTTTGCTGGTAGAGGGTCTTGCCTTCAGTTTGTAAAAAATAAAAATAAATAAAAATACATCTGTGAAGTGCAGTGAAACGCAGCGCAATAGACCCAGGGCTGCCTGTGCTTTGGAAAGAGAGAGCCGTGCGGCTGAAAGGAGGCAGTTCTGTGAAACCTCCCTGCGCTTTATCGGCGCATGTTTTAAATTCCTGAAATACTGACATTGCATCAGGGCTCTGTGAGAAAGCTTTGATGCTGAGCACTTACGCAGAAGGATTTCTGGGGGAATTCTCAGAATCCCACATAACAAGCGACATTTTCTGGTGTAATTTTCGTAATGGTGAAGCAGTGGAGAGAGATTTCGCGTCCTGGTGCCGGGCTCGACTTGGAAGCCAGGGATGAGGAGCCATGCAGGCTCCTTGGCAGGTTTCGCCTTGGCCTCACAGCGGTGACGCTGCTTCCTCTCTGATCTCCCACACCCAGGTCTCAAAGTCTTAGCTCAGAAATTCCCAGAAGGACTGATTACGGGTTCCCTGCCTGCGTCTTGCCAGCAAGCCCTTCCTCCTGGTTCTGCCCGGAAACGACCCAGCCCCAAAGTGCCACCCGCACCGGCTGAGAATAAGTGGAGATTTACCCCAGAAGACCTAAAACAGATAGAATATTACCTGGAAGAGGAGCAGGGTCCAACAGACAACCTCAGTAAGATCTTTTGACCTTTAGAGATAACACTTTCTGTCGAGCTTGAGATTTGTGATCCCTTGTAATATATTCAGAGTCTTCCAATATTTTGGAAGGGTACAGGAGCGATGCAGGGAGGGGGGCAAGTGGAGGTGATGGGAGATTGTGGCAAGAATTGGGCATTGTGCACAGAGAAGAGAGAAGAGACTTTATCGACGTGTGTGTCTCAGGCAGAGTTGAGAGGCCAACCTGACGCATCCAGATTCCTTCTTGGAAAGTCTCCATGTCCTTCTCTTGCTTCTAGGCACACAGACCACTTCAGGCCTTTCCTCTGCACACTGCTTCCTCTTCCCTGTCCTCTCATCGCTCCTGCTCAGGAACCAGCCTCCAAACTTCTCTGCCGAGAAGGAAGGCGGCACAGGCTAGCTTGGCTGGGTTGCCTTTCATCCCTGCCCTTTTCCCCACCGTTAAGTTGGTCACAAGGATAAACAGTAGGTTTTAGCCTTAAGTGAATGCTGAATAGGACTTGATTAGCTTCAAAGTGGTTGTAGCGGAAGACTTCATTCGTTTCAAAGTGTACTTGGCAGATTGTCCCTGGGACCATGCTTGCAGCTCTCTCCTTGCTTCCTTGCTCCCTCAGGCCGGCTGAGCCACGCTAACGCCTCGGCAAGAGACTCCAAGGTCCCCGGCAGCCGCAGCGCTCAGAACCTGTCCAGCGGGGGCCCTGCCAGCCACGCGAACCCCCGCTCTCAAGGCAGCGGCCACCTGCAAGGCAAACCCTGGAAGTAAAGACTCTGTCTGTCCCACTCAAATAAATGTTTTCTCTGCTTGTGGACCCCTGAGCAGTTCCCCAGCTGGTCCTTTTCAGACCAGGACACGCGTGATAGGCCCCTGCCCTCTTCCTCTCCAGCTCCAGAAGGGTTTGTACACGAACCAGAGGCAGCACAGGCTCGTGTCCACCCGTCATCCACACCATATTCACGTCTCTGGAACTGAGTAGGAAGAAAGGGTCTCTGGGGGTAGGGGTGGGGCGGGGGCTGGAGGGGGGGTTGGGGCGGGGGAGGCGGGCTGTCATGTTTGTAATAGGACCCAGCTTGTTTGGGTGTGTATCCCGTGCTATTGTGTAAATACTTCAGTCACATCTGGGGTGTTCTTCCCACCCAGTTCTTTTCCACTCACGTTCCTGGTTTCGTGGAGGCTGTCCAGAGAGGCCGTGCTGCCTGAGAAGCTGGCCCTGGGGTGCGGGTGACTCTTGGCTCCCAGCCTCCCCAGAGCCCCCAGGGGAGGGCCGCAGGTCGAGGCGCTCTTCCCAGCGCAGATATGGGCTCTGTGATGAGTTTGGAGGCTGGTTCCGCCAGCATCGCTCCATTTTAAGGTTCAGTGCAGCAGCTCTCACACTTCCTGGACGTTCCTCCTCGAGGCACGCTTCCCGGAGCCAGCGCCGGTGGTAGTGTGTGCTCGGTGCCTTCACCGGACACGGCCTCCCAGAAAGCCCGGCTGTCCGTGTGCAGGGCTGCCCCTCGCTGGTGTCTCTGTTAGGAATTTCCATCACCCAGCTCGGGCCCATCCCGCCTTAGATGGGCAGAAATCATGGCCACTTGTGCACATCAGCCCCGAGTGGGCCGCCGAGGGCACACAGGTGAGGGCGCCTCCATGGTCCTTTGTCAGAGCTGACAGCCCCTTAAGCCCTCGCTTAAAATACAGTATTAGTCTAATTGAGTAATTAGTGCAATTTCCTACTTACTTTTCATTCTCATGGCTGAGCTGTGATTAGGAGGTTGTGATTATAGATTCTGGTTTGGGCCAGAATTTTGAATCAGCATTAATTGAATTGCTAGATGACTGACATTCATTCCATTTAATTGGGGGAACAAAAGACCTCAGGTAAGGATGAGGAACTCTGAAATCATCGGGAAAAGGAAAAGAGCCTTGTTAATTTTTATGGTCTGTGATCTGTAGCTGCGATAAGGAACTGAGGAATAAATTGTGCTTTTTGTCATGGCAACCAGCTTCTGAAAAGCCAACTGAAAATTGCCTATCCTTAGGTGGTTACTGCTGCTGGGTAAGATTCGCCTTAACGGCACTTATTTTCTCACCGTCAAAAAAAAAAAGAAAAAGAAAAAAGTACCACAGTATTTCTAGCAAGGGGGCTGTGTTTGTAAGAGAAGTAAAGGTAATAAATATCGCATAGATCCATATGGAAAAGGAACTTTCCGATTCAGCCCAGTTCTGTTGCAGGATGTTTATTCCTCTCTACTTGATTTCCAAAGTGTAACATTTTCCAATGCTTTAGAAATCAAACAAACCAGCGACATTGTTCAGATGTCAAGCCATGCCCAGTTTTCCACAAGAGTCAAGAATCTTGTATAAAATCCAGCCAACGTACACATAGCTTTAATGAGGAGCCTGTCATGTTTCCCCATAAATTTATTGCCTGAGAACTAGTGCGGCCTGTTGCTAATGCCAAAATGCTCTGGCTTCTTATTTTCTTTACAACATACATTTTTTTTAATGCAAATTTTTCCACACTCAACTTTCCCCTAGCACGGACAAGATTTTCAGCCTTTTTGACACACATACATTTTTAAGAAGAAAAAAAACACACTGTTTTCTCTGTGACAAAGTTCTGGTTATGCCATTTTAAAGTTGACTAGTCAGGAGTTTAGGTTTCCGCACTCGATTCTATTTTAGAGTAAATGGTAGGCTCCCTGTCTTCCTATTCTGCATTCCCAGCACCCAACGACACTCGAGTGTTGGAAACTACTGTATATACGTGGAAAGTCAGGTTAGCCAAACCCGTCAGAACTGCTGTGCGTTTAGCCGAGCTGTCTGACAGGCTGTGTGTGTGTGTGTGTGTCGTTCCCTACAGTGCTTTGTCCTGTTGGTAAGGATTGCGAGTCACTGTTCCTAAAGACCCGTTCTGACGCTGCACTGCGGGTGTTAAGTGGCACTCGCAGCCTTTCCATGCTCCAGGTTTTGCTTTGAATGTTTGACTTTACTCGTTTCTGCATTAGGTTAACTGACATGTATTATTTAAGTGATCAGTGATATACTCTGTGCAATGATGAATGTTGAATATTAAAGTGCGTAGTTATTAATCTGTTGTTTGCTATTGATATGCTGACCTCTGCCAAATTCTCCCTTCCTCTCTGGTGAGATGATTTTGGGGAGCCATGTGAGACTGGGGATATTTGTATAAATAAATCAGGAACCATTCCGGTGAGAGCAGGGGACGTCAGCTCTCCAGTCAGAGGCCTGGGTGTCATGCTCAGACAGGGACTAATGGCCACCTTAAACACATGACGGCAGGGCTTTACTGCAGTGTTTCAGGGGTTGACAAGATGCCCTGGGCTCGCGACCCCCTAAATGGAGGGTGCTTTATCGGTGCACAGCTACAGCTCCATCTGCGCAGCGGTGAGGGCCCAAGTCTAAATAATACGTTCAATGCTATAAAGCAGCGGTTCTCAACCTGTGGGTCGCGACCCCTTTGGGGGTCGAACGACCCTTTCACAGGGGTCGCCTAAGACCATCGGAAAACACATATATAATTACATATTGTTTTTGTGATTAATCGCTATGCTTTAATTATGTTCAATTTGTAACAATGAAAATATATCCTGCATATCAGATGTTTACATGACGATTCATAACAGTAGCAAAATTACAGTTACGAAGTAGCCACGAAAATAATTTTATGGTTGGGGGTCACCACAACATGAGGAACTGTATTAAAGGGTCACGGCATGAGGAAGGTTGAGAACCACTGCTCTAAAGGGTTATGTATTTAAGAAAGAAAGAAGGGAAGGAAGGGGAGAGGCAAGGAGGCAAGAAGAGGGGCGGGAGGGAAAAGCTGCGTTACTCATTCAAAAACAAAAAGAACAATCTTGGGCTGTAATAATGTCAGATTTAATCTATTGAAAGGTAAAGAATGATTCAAATAACCTTAAAGTCATTTTATTTTTTCCCTTGAGTGGAAAGCCAGAACCAGCACAATCATATTGGACTTGGTGTAAATCAGAATGAAAAGAGGACAAACAATGCTCATTAGTTGCTGAGGGATTTTTCCTATGGTGCTATTGAGACCAGAAAAAAATTCTTTAGACTTTAGGCTACTCACCAAGAACACAGTCCAAAACAAAACCTCCTTTTCTCTAATTCCCTTCTGGAATATAAGGGGAATCAGAGTCCTAGACTAGGAAGAAATATGGAGGTAATTTTTCTTGTTTGGTTTTGGCTCCTGTCATGTTATTTATGGGTTATAGATTCTGTCTTTTGTGTTATCTGACTTTTTTAAGGGAGATAATTAATTTCTGTCCACCTGGATTTAAATCCGTGGCTCCCGTCTTGCTCTACTCTGAAGATAATCATGAAGAACCTTTCTTTTCCCAGTTCCAGAATGTTCTCAGTGTATTTTGTGTGCCTTTGTTTTCTTCACAATTCTTTTCCGAGATGTAACTCCATAATACTTTCTTTTTTTTCCCAAGGAACATCAGAAACATGGATTCTAATTCATCAGTTTGGTTATGTGAGCATGATGACATCCTTACATGCAGTTCAATTACTTTTTTGATTAGCAAATATATTTTCCTCATAAAAACAGTAAATAAAACAGGCTGTGCTTGCAAAGTATTCAAAATACATTTTGCTAGCAATGCTTTCCCACAATTGTAGTAATTATTGAAATTGTCTATTGTGGTGTTCTTAAATTGGTACACAGGTCAATTATAGCATAAAATATGTAACGGAAATTTCTCAGCATTGAATTCTGGCAGAACAGGATTCAGTGCATGGTTTTATGTGTTTACAAAACCCTGTTGGTCACGCCACCATCGCGATGGCCTCCCTCTCTGAGGCTGATCTTCTTTGTTCCAAACGCGGCCGCAGGTTCTTCTCACGTGTGCAGCATCCCCAGGCGCTTGGTAAAACGGGGGGCAGACAGAGGTCATTTACCAGGCGCTGTTACCTGGTGGGCTACATTTGTTTAATTATTTGAAATTGTATTTTGACTATAAGCTCCTAGAGGGTGAAAATCACCAACTAGATGACAGTGGCCCTTAATCAGGGTGTGTGACCAAGTGAATGGAACCTGTCAGGTCTGAAGTCTGGGATGTGAGGCCCATTGTGGGGCGACTCAATGCTGGCCCGCCATTCTGGACATCCGGAGAGCGCTTTCTCTTTCATCCCCTTGTGCACGTCCTGCTTTTGTGGGAGAGGCGTTCACAGCCCTGAGGTTTTTAGATCACCCTCTGCGGGAGGCCCCGGAGCTGTGAGGGCCGCATTATTCCCTGCTGTCTGCAGTCTGCCTTCAGCATTCACCAAATTTGGGTCCCACTCCATCCCCAGCTGAGAGTGAGCTATGTTTTCTCTCTTATTTCAAATCTTGAAGATGT
This sequence comes from Myotis nattereri, assembly GCF_964212035.1. Taxonomy (NCBI): domain Eukaryota; kingdom Metazoa; phylum Chordata; class Mammalia; order Chiroptera; family Vespertilionidae; genus Myotis; species Myotis nattereri. Next base: position 22,166,942 of record NC_138086.1, on the reverse strand, counting down.
CCAGACAGTCATCCTAGCAGACATTGAGGGAGAGCTGACTATGTGTCGGGCAGTGTTTCCAGAGTCTTCGTTTTATGTTTTGGCTCATTAGTTCTCACAGCAGTCCCGCGAGGTAGGCACTGTCATTTTCAGGTAGGGGACTGAGGGTGAGGTGGAAACGAAGCAACTCGCCCCGAGTCACTGAGCTAGAAGGTCGGGAGGACAGGACCAGCTGGAGGACTGTGGCTCCAGAGCAGGTCCATCAGCTGGGCACAATCACACTCTCCTCGCCAGGCCTCCGATTTACCGATGAGAATGTAACCTCCCCTGGCTGCTGGCTTCGCCGCCTCACCTGGGACTCCACAGGAAGCACCCCTCCTCCGCGGCGCAAAGGCGAGGGAAGTTCAGGAACCGACATCTGCTCCCGGGACTCTGTGTCTCTGCATTTCCGCCATCGGTGTCTGGGGACCCGTCCTGAAGACAGGTGTCCCAACGTTTCTGGGGTTTGTTTAGTTTCTTAGTGAACACCTACTGAGCTGTCACTTAAGGAATGAGTTACAAACTTTTCATTAGATTGTAGGCAGAAAATAGGCCGTTTTCCCAAGAAGTCCAACTGTTCATTCAATAAACCATATTGATACGATGTGTGCCTGGTCTTTTCTCTCCTTTGTGGTGATGTTTCTGATTGAGGTTGAGACAGAAATGATGTGAACTGGCTCCGGGCCTGAGGCCCGGGCGGGAGGAAGCAGCAGCAGCGCTCTGTGCCCCCTGAAGGGTGTTAGCAGAGACGTTCACTGCACTCTCCCGAAATGCAGCTGAGCCGCTGCCCGGGCTAAGCAGAAGACTTTTCATTTTCTTCTTTCAGTTTGGCAAGAAACTTCGGGCAGCGTCCGTCTCTGGGGCTGTTAAATGATGCTCGCGGTTTGCGTTCCCAGTTTAATGCGGATCCTGAAAGCTTTGGGGAGCATTCCTTACCCTTTGACGGTTGCTCAGAGTTCACGGGTGTCCTGTGCTTTTTTTCTCAGAGCTCCTCCTCCAGCCGGCCCATCTGAATGTTGCAGTTGGTCATATCAGCTTCCTGAAAGTAGCATCTGGGTCTTAGTGTGTTCACAGAAGGATGTTTCTGTCCTTAGAGTCCTGAGAGCAAGAGCCCATTTGCATCTTCAAATCCACCTAGTCCCACTCACCCTGGCAAAACAATTGCTGAGATGATGAATAGCCGGCACTGGGCGAGGGACCAGTGAGGTCATTTCTGGATTGCATTCAGTGGCATTTCAATTTTAACTTCAGGCCAAAGCCAGAAAGCTAGACGTGTGTGTGTGAGTGTTAGTTCAGAGACCACCCCAAGGGTTCTCACGGACCGCCAGTGGCTCACTGGCCATATATAATGGGCTAAGAAAAAAGTAAAATGAGTTCATTGAAAAATAAGGAATTGTGAAAAGTTTTAGAGACGAAGCATAATCAATTGCCCTCATCAGTTCCCCAGAAGCTAAGGGAACAGAATCTGAGCAGAAGGAGCTCTTGGGGATTTCCCTCTGAGCTGCGGCAGAGTGCTTCAGGGAATGGTCCCCAGCTGGAGGCATGAGTAACCCTTTCCCTTCCTAAAAACTGCTGCTTCCAGCTCTATCTGGAGTGTAAATTTTTCCAAAGATAAGACAATTGCATTGATCCGGGCAATTGATGGTGGAATATGATGCCAGAGTAGAAGAAATGACAAATTATAAAAAAGAATCTGGGCTCAAATGTATTACTTATTTTTTGTTGTTAATCCTCACTTGAGGATATTTTTTCCCTTGGTTTTTAGAGAGGGTGGAAGGGATGGAAGGAGGGGGAGAGAAGGGAGAGATTGAACATGCAACCCAAGCATGTGCCTGACCAGGAATCGAACCCATGACCCTTCGGTCCATGGGCCAACGCTCTAACCACTGAGCAACACCAGTCAGGGCTGGGCTCAAATGTAGATGGCTATTGACATGTTTGATGTTGATACTAGAGAACTTTATCCATGGGTTATATTGTGTGTTTGGAACAGCACCCCCCTGACCCCCATTATTAAAGTTCATTGCAAGAAAGTCAGAAAAGTTTAAAGAGGAAAACCACCACCACTACCCATTTAAAATATGTAATTCAGTGTTACAGTAAATTTGCAGAGTCGTGCAACCATACGCAGTCCTGTTTTAGAACATTTCCATGGCATGGCTGGCTTCTTCCACTTGGGATGTTGTGACCATTTTCCCACATCAACATAGACCGCAGTGGCTTCACGATACTCCGTGTATAAACCTGTCACATGCGCATCAATACTGTTATCTACTTAGGTTCTTTTTCTTTTTATTTAAATGTTTATTATTGCAACCATGTACATACATGTATTTGAAATTATCTGAATATTTTAATAAAATAAATTCTTCCAAGTGGACTTCTGGGTCAAAGGGGCGATGCATTGAAAACTTTTGCCCACATTGCCAATTTGCCCTCCAGGAAGGAGTGTAAATTTATCCTCCCACCAGTAGGATAAGACAGTCTTATTTCTTCAAACCCTTGTTGGTCTTTTTATTCTTTGTCAATCATGGGAGAAAATAATATATTTGTTTTTCTTTATTGGCCAAAAGATTTCTCAGAGGATCGGTATCTTTCATACATTTATTGGCTTTTTGTGTTTCTTCTTTTGGGAATTGCCTATTTTTCTTTTGAAATATTAGTCTATTTTTTGAACTGCTTTTACTTATAAGAGCTCTTTTCCCCTCAAGGTTATTAATGCTTTTTCATAGGTGGTACAATACTTTCTAAAATTATTGCTTCTTTAAGCTTTTGTGCTTTTATTTATAAAATAAAAAATTTTACCAATAGATTTTAAAAAATATGTATCTGCAAACAAAATGTAATGCTCTTCCTACATTTAAAATATAAAACAGGGGTCCTCAAACTTTTTAAACAGGGGGGGCAGTTCACTGTCCCTCAGACCGTTGGAGGGCCGGACGATAGTTTAAAAAAAAACTATGAACAAATTCCTAAGCACACAGCGGCGGCAAAACACCTGGCGGGCCGGATAAATGTGTTCGGCGGGCCGCATGTGGCCCGTGGGCCGTAGTTTGAGGAACCCTGATATAAAAGTATTAATGACTTCTGTGTCTCCATTTAACAGGCATTTATTAAGTCCCTACTATGTGCCAGGCACTTGGCCAACCAGTAGGGATTAAGTATTAACAAGAACAATGCAATCCCTGCCCTCATGGAATTTTCATTCTAGTGCTTCATCCTTTGTCTTTTCCATTTCCTTGACTCTTACTTGCTCAGAGCCTTACTTTCTAAACTACACCTTGGAGAATTCAAAATAACTTGCAAGCCTATACTAGACAGATTATAAAATTCATGAGTTCATTAGAAAAAGTGGAGAACATTCATTCCACAAATATATATTGGACATCTGTATATCAAATACTATTGATGGTTTTGGAAATTGAATGTCAAAATGTTTCCTACTATTAGGAAGCACAGTGTGTGTGTGTGTGTGTGTGTGTGTGTGTGTGTGTTTAATATATTTTTTTTTTATTTCAGAGAGGAAAGGAGAGGGAGAAAGAGATAGAAACATCAATGATGAGGGAGAATCATTGATCAGCTACCTTCTGCGTGCCCCCTAATGGGGATCAAGCACACAACCTGGGCATGTGCCCTGACCGGGAATTGAACTGTGACCTCCTGGTTCATAGGCTGACACTCAACCACTGAACCACACAGGCCAGGCAGGGAGCACAGTTTTAAATTAAGCAATTTGACCCCTTGAAATCTAAGTAATCCAGTTTTGTAAAATGACATATTTTCTTACAGTATTTTTTCACTTATGTCTTTATTAAACAAAAAGTTAGATCAGCTTTTCACTTGTGCAAATTGAACCATTAAAATGGGTTTCAACTTATCTTCATAGATTGAAGGAAAATGTTTCCCAAAAGATAACTTGAAGGAAGTGTTTAAAACTTTAGGTCATGTTTCTATAAAGGCTGAAACACTATTTTACCTTGCCTCCTATAAGTTTACATATATTGTATGTATAGTCAGTTTTATTCTTTTTTATTTTTTAATTTGGCAGCAAAAAACCCAAACACATATATTTAAAAAAAAAAAAACAACCTTCAAGATGAAAATTCCCCAAGGGTCCCTTAAAAAAAGGCATTTTACCTTTAGGCCATTTTATGTGGGAAAAGACAAGGCTGTTAAGTCAGTGGAGCTGCAAGCATTTTGACAACCCAACCCAGCTGGTACAGGAAGAGGCTGCCAGCCCCACCCCCTTCCCCACTGTGTGGGGAGCTACCAATCCATCCCACCCACTTCCCAGTGACTTCTGTAGGAAGCCATCTTGGTTGAAGAGATACTAGGGCCACGTGAAAGCATGGGCTTCATTTGGGATGTTGGAGTAACCCCCTGCTCCACAGTCACATCGTAAGAGATTTGAAGAAAACAATGTAGGTTCTTGCTTTGGAAAAAGATTGCGGTACCCTATATATTGTTGTGCTAGCCACTAAGGAGCTATCACAGCCATCAGAATCAGCAAGCCAAACGAGGGAAGGCAAGTTCTAGGCTCTGTGGAGGGCATGCAGAGGAGAGCCTTATGTTTGAGAACGTTTGTGAATGAATGTTCAGGAGTGGTGGTGGGTGGGACAGGAAAGGGTGTGGAGACCATGGACCAAAAGATCCTGGGAAGGCTGTGCAAAGGTAAGGGAAACTACTTCTGTCCCTAAAGGCAGTCTTCATGATAAACCACAATTAATAAAATGTCCTGGGCCCGGCTGGCATGGCTCAGTGGTTGAGCATCAACCACAAACCAGGAGGTCACAGTTCAATTCCCGGTCAGGGCACATGCCCAGGTTGAGGGCTCGATCCCCAGAGTGGGGCGTGCAGGAGGCAGCCGGCCAGTGATACGCTCTCATCATTGCTGTTTCTATCTCTCTATCCCTCTCCCTTCCTCTCTGAAATCAATACAAAAATATTTTTTTTAAAATGTCCTGGGATTGGTGTTCTTCATCTTCAGAAAATGATTCCGTTTAAGCTAATTGCTCCCTCCCAATTTCATTCAGGAGTGGGAGACCATATTTGCTTTACAGAAATTTGCTTTGCCTGGCTGCAACATCTATTTGGGGCAGCAGTGGCCACCCGATCATTCTCTTTCATACTAGAAGTTATTGCTGTTGTAGATGAATGGGTCCAACCAGCTAGACTATTGTGCGAGCGGAATTCCTCGCCACAGCAGGGTGCCAGGCATTTGGTTAGCAGCTGTGACTGCAGCTTGCTACTAAGGTATGAACAAATCACCCCACTGACGAGCTGAGCTCGGGGTGGTCTAATTAAAACAGATGCCACTTGGATACAAACTCACAGGACCTTGGAATGCGGGGGGGATTTCGGGGTCATCTAGTCCAACCACCCACACATGTGCAGCGAGGCCTGCAGGAACTAAATCACTCCTGCCCCAGCTTGAAAGAGCAGGCGCGCCACATGTGTTCCCATATGCACATCCCAAGAGTCTGTTCCATGCACACTCGAACTTTATTCGGTTGCCGGAGAGGCTAAAGGGGAGGGAGCGAAGGGCCAGTTCAGTAGGGGTGCTTCAGGGTGTGGTCCATGATGGTCTGGAGCGCCAGCCACGTCTCCTGGGCCGTGGGGACGATCTGGGAGGCGGGCAGCAGGAAGCCGTAGCGCCCGGTGTCGCGGAGCTCGAAGGTGTAGGAGTACTTGATGCCCTGGTTGTAGGTCCAGTCAATGGTGCCTCCACTGGCTCGGTCTGGGCAGCAACAGAAGCGGGAGAGCGAAGGTCAGTCACCTGGAAATACTGCAAGGGCCAGGCTGACGGTCCAAAGCCCGGAGCCCCTGCGGCGCTGATGGGGTCACCATCTACTCGGTGCCTGCTGTTGACCCAGCAGCCTGGCTTCCTCCCTAGTAACTCCCCAGAAGGTTCTCAGCCCAAGAGGCCCACCGAGGGGGGCCGGCAAGGCTTCTCCTCTCCCTGAGGATGCGGGAAAGTTCCCACGATCGCAAAAGCGCCACTGAGAACCGCTCTGTCCCCCAGGAGCCGTTTTGGTCAGGCCTCCAACTACTCCAGCTAACCACTTGGGTCGCCAGGATTTGCACCCTGGGCCCGTGGTCTGCAGGGGGAAAGTGCAAGGGCCAGAGTCAAAGCAAAACTTTCTTGTCTGTCTTTTCAGGAGAGACTTGGCCCAGATTTGCAGTTACCAAGCCCTTAGGAAGCTGCTTTCAAATTGGGCAGGGAGGAGGGGGGCGGCTGCGTATCTGAATTTAACCTGACAGCCTTGAATAAAGCAAAACCCTTAGACCTGGTGTTGAGACAGTTGCCAAAGAAGGCCTGGAGCCCAAAAGCAAGGCCAGCCCTGGGGAAGGTTGTGACCCACCAAACCCTGGGCCCGAGGGCGGGACGTATGTGAGACCTGCACGCCCCCCACCTCTGTCCCTGTGCCTGCTTTTCAGTGCTCCTGCCTCCGGTCAGCTGGTTAACCCGGTGCGTTCCCTCTGGGCCCCACAGATCTGCCTGCACCCCACCTGCCTCCACAATTCTGTGTTCTCACTCGGCTGCAGCCACCAGGGTCTCTGTGCTATCCCTGCTACTCCTACAACACGGGGCCAAACCACAAGGTAGGGCTTTTGTTCTAGAAGTTTCCTCTGTCTGGAAGCTCTTCCCCAGATAGATAGCCTCTGGGCTTCCTCCCTTATTTCCTTCAACACTTGTCCAAATTTCACTCTCTCATGGAGGCCTTCCCTTCAACTCACCCGCCCACTCCTACCCCCAGGTTCCCAGGTCCCCTCAACCTGTTCTAGTTTTCCTTTTACTCCCTAACATACTGTACCATTTACTCTTGGTCATTGTCAGTCTCCCTGGCTAGAATGTAAGGCTTCGTTTTGTTTTTAAATCTATGCTTACTTTATTCCCAAGCAGGTAAAACAAGGCCTAGTGCACAGTAAGTGCTCAAATATTTGTTGGGTAGCAGTGTTCCTACCACGGTCACTGTATAAGCAAGTGGGGAAAGAGTAGATGTATTCTCTAATTGAAGGACATTGCAGGGGATATTTTTTAAGTTGAATCTCTGGGTGATCTACGACTGCCAGCAGAACTCTCCACCTTCACTCTCCACGAAGCCAGACTTAACCCCAAGACAAGGGGACAAGAGTTCTCAGAGGAACCGACATGTTTGTTTGAAGGTGTCGAAGAAGGCAGAGAAAGGGCAGCACTGCCCACGGAGCCCGCAGTTATCAGGCGGGGTCAGGAGCCATTCTCCCTGCCCATGTCCCCAGATCTGGGCACCCTTGGCCAACTGAGCTCGCCCCACCCCCGCCCGGGGTCACACACAGAGACCATGCACCCACTTACAAATTGCTTTGATGATGCTGCCATACTTGAACTTGGTCCCATACAGGGAGGCCAGGGCCGTCACAGCAGACTTGGCCAGCTCATCCTGGAGAAAATGCCAAACAAAACCCATCATGGCCAGCAACACCAAGCCCCCAGAACAGCAGGGCCAGGGCAGCCAGGGGTGGCAGGGTGACCCGGGAACACGCACCCCGCAGAAGCAGGTCCCGAGCAGAGAACACAGGGCCTGCTAGGACCTGCAGGGCGGCTCTGGAGCTGGGACCCTCTGACCCTGCAGGATGTCTGCCTGGCACTTTCCCGCCCTTTGGTCACACTGTAGCTCCCAGCCTGAACTTGAGATTCAAGCTCCAAGTCGAGCCCCTCCTCTCAGCCTGCCACGTGACAGAAGTGACTCAACCACTCGATGCCTCCGTTTCCCAGACTGAAAGTAAGGCTGGTCTGTCTTGCCAGTCTCCCCCGTCAGGGGCCCGGGGGGAACAGGGTGTCAGGCAGGTGTAGGCCCTCGCGCCTTAAGCAGATCTGATGGAGGAAGCCCTAGGCCTGCTGCCCAGAGCTGCCTTTGGGATCGAAGGGCAAGCGGGGTGAGCGCGTACCAGCTCAGCCTGGTCCTGGGCGGGGTCTGTTGTGTAGCCATAGGGATAGAGGAGGAGCTGGGAGTAGCTGTGGATGGAGATGAAAGCCTTGATGTTCCCATGGCTCTTCACAAAGTCCACGATGGACTTGACCTCCGTTTCGGAATTGGCAAACTTGCCGTGGTAAGTCTCAGAGCAGGGGTTGCTGCTGGCTCCAGCCTCTGAGGAGGAGAGAGGGGGTAGTTGGCATTCCTTACAGCGAAGCCAAGTGTCCCTGCATGGGGTACGGGGTGAGGTGGATGTAGGAGGGCTCACCCCCACCCTCCGATGAAGGAAAGGCCAGAGGCCTTTTATAATCTGGGGGCCCACCTCTCCAGGCCGTGGGCAGAGATGATGGACCCGCCCAGGACGGGAGAAGGGCTCTCAAGCCAGACCCACTTCTGCATGAAGGGGCGGCCTGCAGACCCCTAGGGAGGCTTCAGATCTCAGTTCCATTGGGAAGAACTTTCTCGTTACAGACAAGGGACAAGCAAGCCTCAGAATGCCACCTCCCTCACAGCCTCAAAGAGGGGCTGACAGTCCCCCCCCCCACCCCACCAAGCCCTTGCTGCTGGGGCAGGACAGGGACGGGGGCAACAGGACAGCAGTGTAAGAAGGCATTCCCAGTTGCCCCATCCCTGCTCCCAGATCACCCTGGGCCTTACTCCCAAAGCCAGCGTCCCAGTTCCGGTTGGGGTCCACCCCAACACAGGAGGAGCCTGCCGTGATGGATCGAGTCTTGCGCCACAGGCGGTTCTGAGGAAGGAATCAGACACTAATCTGTTACCATCCCCGGCGCTCACAGGGTGCAACTCAAAGCACCCTGACCCGGAGCTTGGGTGTGGACAAGGCCTGGGGCCGGAAACCACTCTCGACTGGCTGTCGGGAGGAAGATGTATACTAGCAGAGGGGGCTCTTGGCTGAAGGAGGATGGAGGAGGAGACAGTGGGTGACATGTGGCCAGAAGTTTCTTCTGGTGGGAAGTGAAAAGGCCTGAGGTGCCCACCCCATTCACATCTGATTGGTAGCATGCTGTACCTGCCATAACAATGAAATAAAACCAGGAAGTAAGGTCTGAGGCAGTGGGTCTCCACTGGGGACAATTTTGTCCCCCCACAACTGGACATTTGGCAATGTTTGAAGACGTTTTTGGTGATCTCAGCTAGGGCGCTGCTACTGGCATCTCATGAGTACTCGTCAGGATGTGCTAAACACTCGGCACGACCAAGATGCCAAGAACGCCGAGGTTGAGAACCCTGGTCTGGGGGCAGGTCTGTTTGCCCTTCCCTTGACTCCTGGAGGTTGAGAATAGGGGTGAGTAACCTGGTCTCAGGAGGCAGAGGCCCACCCTGCTTTCCCCAAGAACAGGAGAAGGCATATACCTTGCTGTGGGTGAAGGCAAAGCCATCAGGGTTGGTGACAATCTCTAGGAAGATGTCCATCTTGTCAAGAATGGCGGTGAAGGCCGGGTTTTGGCCATAGTCCTGTGTGATCTGTGAGGGTTGGAAGGCAGAGAGGTGAGGGGGCCGGGTCAGGCGTCTGCCATGCTAGACAGTAGACACCTGCCCGCCCCGCCTCTGCAGTCACGGTACCTGGGTGGGAAGAGGAGGCCAGTATTCTATGGGCCTGGGGCACCAGTGCTCCACGGGGCCAGAGGCCCCCCCTCCCCCCCCCCCCCCCACACACACACAGCTCCCCGGGCTCACCTTCTTTGCAAACCAGATGCCGCTGGCCTGAGTGACCCACTCCCGGGAGTGGATGCCGGTGTCGATCCAGATGGCGGGGCGGTTGTTTCCCCCAGTGCTGAACTAAACGAGAAGAGCAGAGAGGTGGTCGGGCTGGGGCCTGGTCTCGCCCCGGGGTCAGAGGCCAGCTGCTCTCTGGGTATCACAGGTGGAGACTCTGTTTGTGGGGCTACCACTCAGGTGGGGCATAGGGGCGCGGCCTGGACAGAGACCCGCACAGAACTTGGCCTCCTGCCCTCAGCCCAAGCTTCCAGGCCCCACCCTGCTCCTCGCCATTGGAGGTCACAAAACATTGGTCTGGGTCACCCCAACTCCAGGCTACTTCCCACAATGTGAGACTTGATTGGAAACGCTTAGGTCACTTAAACGTTAAGATTGTGCATACAGATGCGCGCACACCTAGGCCAGCATGGATCTCCAGACCTTCCCACTGTTGGCACAGGGAGTCAGTGAACACGGTGTTCCCCGTGACCACAGGCTCCCCCTACACACGGATGTGGGTGCCCATTCTTGCATATGTGCCGTGTACACCACCTGCAGGAGCTCATTACCTTCAGCACGTAGATGGGACGGCCTTCATAGGTTTTGCCGATCTGGAGCTTGCTGACAAGCTGTGGGTGCTCAGCCACCAGCATGTCCATGAAGCCATAGATCTGAGAAGGGACAGGAGGGAAGGCCGGCTTTAATGGCTTCCAGGCACAGGGATGCCTCCCTTAACGTTCCAGTGAGCCCTGCAGTGTGGAAGGGCCACGGCCCAGACCACCAGGCCACATGGAGACAGGGCAGGTGCCACACACACCCAGGCTCTGCCAGCCTGACCAAGAGCTTGGTGCCTGTGGGCGTGGCCCAGAGGTCCCTCACCTCATCCAGGGTGTGGTAGGTGGCATAGTTAAAGGTGTCGGTGGAGGCGGCCCGGGCCTGGAAGGCGAACATCTGCTCCTCCTCCTCGTCCAGCAGCGACTGCACGTCCTCGATCATGATCGTGTACTCGATGCCATGGGCCTCCAGGAAGACTTTGACAGCCTGGAGGCTGGGGAAGGGCACTCGGACATCGATGGGGGAGCCAGGCTGGGCAGGGCCCCGCCAGAAGTCCAGCTGGGAAGGACAAGAGCCGGCACTGTCACAGCGGGCTGGGGAGGGGCCAGCCTGGGAAAGGGTTTGGTGGCAGAATTTCCCATACAATTGGGGCTGTCAGGGACAGAGGACGAAGGGAACCCCTGGACACAGGACAAAGTCCAGTACGATCAGAGAAATGGCCCAGGAAGCAGAGTCAGGTGAGGACATGGAGACAGCAAGGGGGGGGGGGAGGACTAGAACGGGGATCCCCCCTTTGCTCAGGTGCTCAAAGGCACCAAGATGCAGGAGGTTTAATCACTTCCTAACAGGGATCAGTCCCATGGCTCCTTTCTAGAAGGCTTGGGGGCGAGAGCCCAGGCTCCAGGGGTCGTGGGGGCCGAGGGTGGGCCCAGGTGGCCTGAGAGGCACCCTGGGCCTCAGGGAAGGCTCCTCTGTCCTCTGACCTGCAGGTGCTCCAGGTCCTCCAGCTCCGTCACCTTCTGGACCTGGGCTTCATCAGCCACAGAGATTCGGAGCACCTGGTGCCTGGGCAGAGGAGAAGGGGAGACTGAGGGTCCGAGAGCCCCTCCTGGCCATGCACACTCGCCGGTGGGAGGAGGGCAGCAGGCGGCCTAGAAACCAGGCTGGGCCTCAGCCCTCTGGGCTGAGCAGGGCGAAGCACAAGGGGTCTCAGCAATAGATGGTCTGGGCTCCTGCGAACCTTCCGGACACTGCTGATGTCCCCAGTCCCAGTGCAGACTCTGTGTCTCTCTCCAAAGCCAGCCAAGCCCCCTCCTGCCTCTTCTCCGGGAAATTCCTCCTCAGAGCTCAGGTATCCAGGGCTCAGGGGGCGGCCCTGGTCCCTTCTCAGCCCTGGTCCCTGGTCAGCCTGCCTCCCAGAGTGTGTCTGTCTGTCCATCTCCTCCAGACGGTGGCTGGAGGCTGAGCCCTCCCTACCTCCGCTCTTACCCCACGAAGTCCTCTTTGCCAAGGACAGCCCCCAGCAGGAGACTGAAAATCAGCAGCCCCTGCATGTTGAAGCCAGTTGGGAAGGTCAACTGAGAAGAGAGGATCTGGGGGCCTTTTAAACTCTCCCAGGACAGAGGTTTCCTGCCTGTGCCCGAGAGCTGGCCTCCCCCTGCACCTGGGTGCTGTCCCACGGGGAGGGAGCGGTGGGAGTTCCGAGCTCTGATACCTTCTCACCCTTCCTGATAAAGTGGCAGGGAACAGGGCAGCTGGAGAGATAAGGTGGGGCTCAATCCCTTGGCCATGAAGGGCCTGAAGGTCACTGGGGCTTAAGGCCCCCCAGCTGGGACCCTGCTCGCCCACAGCCCACGGTGCTGCACCCACAAGCCAGGCACCCACAGTTGTCCTGGGCAGCGGAGAAGGAGCCAGGACTTTGGAGGAGCCACACCAGCTGGGGCCTCTTGTGAAGCGCTCCCTGAGACCAGCTAGTTTGTTCTTGTGACAGAGCAGGCGGGACCCCGTACCCCACCCAGTTGCTGTACCTGCTGCTCCTCACCACGTTGGCTTTGTCCAGGGCTCCGCCTCCCCTGTGCAGGGCACACCCCCTCTGGGGTACAGCCCCTTGTAGGGCACTTCCCAGCCCCACTCCTATCAGCCTTGGGGCCCTGCGGGAGTCGGGCCTCAGCTGGGGCAGAAGCCCAATTCCTGCCAGCGTCTCCTCCACCACCCCCACCACAGGGCTCTGGGAGCAGGACTGCCCTGGATGGGAACTGTAAACAGATGTCATTTGAGCAGACGGTGTGGTGCTGGGAGCCAGGGCCAGGCGGTTGGGACTGCCCAGTGCCCAGAGGGCCCTGGAACTCACAAAGGGGAATTGGCTCTGGCTCTGGACTCTGATCTCATCGTGGAGACATCTACGGAAAATCCGCCCGGATCCACAGGGGCCCCAGCAGCTCCCGGCACCATCTGGGGGCCCGGCTCTATCTCAGAGCCTCCAACGTGGGTGCTGACGACAGCCTCAGTTGCCCTTCCTGGTTTCCATGTGCTCCCTCTGCCTCTCTGCCCCACCCCTACCTGCCAACCCTCCTGTGTCCAGGCAGAGTGACCCATTCTAGTAGCCCACGGCCTCCTCCTGAACCCAGACGATGAAATACTAACCCCCCACCCCCACCCCACCCCCAGGTCCTGCGCCTCCATGAAGACTGTTGTTTTCCACTCTACAGCCTCCAGGCCCAGGCAAGGCTCACTTCCTCCCTGAAGCTTCCTCTGGCTTCTTCCTCCAGCACTCATCTGCCCCTTCTCTGAAGTCGCATCCCTTTGTGCCGTCATCCTTCTGGGCCAGGCACTGTGCTCCACTGTGAGATGATGCCCAAGACCCCTGGTCCCCGATCTCAGGGAGCTCAGGGCCCAGCAGGGAAGACAGGAATAACCAACTCTCAGGTCCTCCAAGAAGCTGCCATCAAGACTAGACTAGACGTGCCAGGGAGTCATGGGGAGAAATGCCCAGGAAGGATAACGAGGAGGGATCAGAAGGCAGGAGCACCTTCACCAGATGTGGGGGCTGACACCTGGGGGCGGAGGGGGAAGGAGGGAGGGGAAAGGATGGAGGGGGAAGGACGGAGGGGTGGGCAGGAGGAGCTCAGACGGCAGCACAGTGCTGAGACCATGACAGCCAGGCTGTTGTGCCATCTGTGAGCCAACATGGTCTTCGGGCGAGTCCTGCATTCCTCAGGAAGGCTGGCCCTAGTGCCCGCTTTGCTGTCGCCAGCTGGGAACAGCCGTGGGAAGAGTGCCCTCCTCTCAGCTATGTCCCCTGCTGACTGGTCCCCGACCTCAGAGCTCTCGGTCTGGTGGGAAAGTGACCAACTAACATGCTGGTTCTCCGACAGGTCTTACAAGAAGCTGTCGCCAAAACAGAATTAGACACGCAGGAGACTTCCGGAGATGCTCCCCTCGCTGCGGGAGACCTGAGCAGGGGGTTCTCCGGGGTGTGGCCTGAAAAGCACCAGGGGGGCTATGGACTCGGCACTATGGGTCCACGCAGGAGGGTCCAGGGAAGACTTTACCAAGAAGGGGACATCTCATCTGCGTCTTCATGACAGGATTTTGCCAGGCCGGGAAGAGAAGGGATGCTTATCACACGAACTCACACTTACTCCTCCTTCCTTGTAGCTGGAGTGTTATTTCTATCCCCCCAGCCAGACTCTAAATGTGCTCAGATGAGGACCCGTCTCACCTGGTCCTCACAGTCTCATTTCAGTGCCCTGCGGTCTTCTCAGACTCTCCAATCTGCCCCCTCCAAAAAAGAAGGCTTGTGGAGGCCTTCCTTGGTCTGCATTATTTAAAAAATATATATGTATTTTTTTCTATGTCTAAATCTAACGCTGTCCTATAATTTTGACTCTGTTTTATGTACACTACACATGTGTGGGGTGTTGGCTAATGCTGAGGCCTTCTGTGAATTCCAGAAAAGACAAGCCCATGGGAAAAGGGAGGAGGGGTGGGAAAGGGCGCAGCCTCCGGAGAGGGCCTCCTGCAGCCTCCAGCCAGCCATCTAAGGTGTCCAAGAGTCATAGGATCTATTTTCTTGCAAAGTTGGGAAAGACTAACTCAATGCTGTAAACAAATAAGGGCCCTCACTGGCCGGAAGCTGAGGAATGGGGTCCCAGGTGGAGACTAGCCTAATTCCCCACGTCTTTGCCAAGCACCTCAGGAAGCTGAAAAGTGCCTCTTGGTAAAGACGTTTGCTAGAATGGGACGTGGGGCAGAGGGCCTCAGCTCTGCCTTCCCATTCCGCGGGCTGGTCTCGCATGGGTCCAAAGCAAGGCGGAGAGGAAGGCCACGGGGCTGGAAGCTGGGGGAATAGGCAGAGAACCAAGCCCTCTGAGCATGAGAAAGAAACCACCAGGCTGGCATCTAGGCTCAAGGACAGGTGGCCAGGCAAGTGCCTGAATGCAAATAGACGGAGGCCCGATGGAGGCCCACGGACTGGTGTTCACGGTGTCCCTCCCTTCTTCCTGGCCGAACAAACCCGGATTGTGTGCAGCCATCACCCCTCAGGGAAGTCACCCCCTTCCCAGCTCCGGGACTAAGTCGAAGAGCAGTCAAGTGACTGGTTTAGGGATGGGCATGTGACCTAGTTTTGCCAATGAGATGTGGGGGGGAGGTCAGCAAAGAAGTTTCTAGAAAACACTTCCTCACTCTTGAAAAAGACACACGTTTCTCTGCGTATTGTCCTTGTTACTAATTGGGGTTTCTGTTGTTTTTGTGAAAAACACTCCTGCCCTAGCTGGTTTGGCTCAGTGGATACAGTGTCAGCCTGCGGACTAAAAGGTCCCGGGTTCAATTCGGTCAAGGGCAGGTACCTTGGTTGCGGGGTCCTCCCCGGCCCAGGCCCTGGTGGGGGCTCATGCAGGAGGCCAGCAATTGGTGTGTCCAGTGCTTCTCTCTGTCTTGCCCTCTCTCTCCTTAAAAATCAGTGGAAAAATATCTTTGGGTGAGGATTAAACAAATTCATTAGTTAATCAATTAAAATGAAAAGCATTCCAAATGCTGTACTTAGTAAACCTTTAAGTGCTTGTACTGTCGGGAGACAATACAATTTTCAGTCTAGGGAACCTTTATGTGACATAGGAAAAGGCCCCCTCCCCTCTGGGCAGACACAGTCCCTCAGCCTCCCAGCAGAATGCCTTTGTCCGTGCACAAACTGGACAAGTACCCATGACAGCCCTGTGGCCAGAGAATGCCCAGGCGTGGTAAACAGAGGCTCTAAGACGCTGCTCAGAGACCCTCAAACCAAAACCTAGAGAATAGGCTGTTAAAGAGGCAGAAGAACCAGTCCCCCCGTGTCTAGATGAGGGAGCAAAGGGGCCAGTGGGCCAGGGAGATCCTCGCAGAGAGCACAGATGGGCGCAGTCAGAATGGCTGGACCCAGTAAAGCAGGAGACTTCCGCTGTCTTCCGTTGGCCAGTGTGTTTAACGTTGTGTGTGGCGCAGTTGTGTGTCTGGGAATTTAAGTCGATGAGAATTTAGAGCAGCCAAGAGGTGGACTGTAACAGACACCCCACTCTCGCCCTATGGTATCCTCCTCCTTCGGGTAACGGCACCTCCATTTCCCTACGCTGAGGCCATATGACTAGGAACGGACCCCGCCATACCCGCCCCAGCTCTAGGAATGAGCCAGCAAATTCCTTTCTTTCTCAAGCATTTTCAAGTTGGTTTTCTGTCCCATGTGACTGGGAAGATGCACAGCAACACAAGACACTCTCCAGCTTCGGAAGAGGAAGGGAGGATGGCAGCCTTCTAAAGCAGATTGCCACAAAGCCAGGCTGTGATCTCGGGCGGGGTCCTGCACACCCCGGGCCTCCGTTTCCTCGGTTATGAAACGAGGAGTTGGGCACCGTGATCTCCATGGTCCCTTCCAGCGGTGGCCCTTTGGTTCTAGGGCGTTTGTATTTCTGGTCGCAGCTGCGGTGACCCTCGGGGCGGGGCAGAGAGGCTTTCCCGGTTTGTGTGGAGCTGGCATAGGGCCACAGGGGCCCTATGGCCAACTTGCAAGGTCAGTGCTCCCAGGGCAGTGTCGGTCAGGAGGGGCCCCGTCCTGCTGAGGCTCAGTGGGGGGCTGGGGCTGGGGCTGCCTGGCAGGCTGGAAGGAGGAGGCTCTGGCAGGGTCCTCTGAGTTTTGCTTTCATAGCTGAGCGCCCAGAGCCTGTTGCTTGTTTTCTTTGAAGCTGCAGAACCGTCGATTTAAGGTGGCCAGCGGTGCTTGTCTCCAGAAGGGACCCGAAGGCTCTGGAGGAAGAGTCACCTGAAGAGAGAAGTGCTCCAGGGGAACGTCAAGTCGCAGCCCACATCCCAGAACAGAGATCTGGAAAGAGGACCTAAGCAGGAGTGGCCACCGGGGAAAAGGGGTTACGGGGGAGGGGAGGTTCGCTTCTTACTTTGCCTGAGAGAGAGAGTGGGGAGGGCTGTTCCTGGACTTGGGGGGCAGAATGGGCTGCCCCTGGGATGGGGGAGCAGGCGGAGGGTCGAGGGGAGCGAGCACTGTAGGGAGGGCGTCACAAAAGGACAGGGACCAACTCCGACGCCAGCGTCCGGGAGAAGGGTTTTATTTTCTGCACTGCCTTTCCCTTCTGTATTCCAAGTAGAATTTTGTGAAATGTTACCCTGTGGTCTCAGCTATGCTTTGGGGAGTTGGGGGAGGTGAACTGAGAGGCAGGAGTGGGGACGGAGAGCCACAGAGCTTAGCGAAGCTGGGTAGGGGAGAGCAGGAGGCCAACTCCAGACCTCAGGGTGGCAGGGGGAAGGAGGGAGGCCAAACAAGCCAAAAAATGGATTTGCAAACATGTCCTTGTTCCCAAGGATTGTCCCAGGTACTCAGGGAAGGAGAACCTCCAAAGGTTGCCCTTCGGGACACCACCCCCTCCCCGAAGACAATTATTTACACACACACTCTCGCACACACGTGCGTGCACACACACACGCTCACACACACACACACGTACACACGCTCACACACATGCACACACGCACACACATGCTCACACACTAACACACATGCACACGCTCACACACATGCTCACACACACATGCTCACACACATGCACACACGCACACACATGCTCACACACTAACACACATGCACACGCTCACACACATGCTCACATGCTCACACACGCACACACACGCCCACCCACATACACGTGCGCACATGCTCACACACACTCACACACATGCACACGCACGCACACGCTCACACTCACACACACGCTCTCACACACATGCACGCGCACACACGCTCACTCACACGCTCACACGCACACATGCACGCTCGTTGTGGTGTGGCCTCCCAGTCTGGGGAGCACTGACAGGCCCGTGGCGGGGATTCTCTCTCAGCTCGCACTAAATGGCTGCCTGGGCCTTCTTAGGTTTCTACAGATTTTTTTAAATAAAGAAGCCTTTTTAAATTAAAAATTTTTTGGTAAAGTCATTTTCTCTCTGGCTTTGTCTGGGGCTGTCAGAGGGGAGACAGAAGAGGCCGGGTGCCCCTCACGGGCCTCCTGGAGCCCGGCCACGGCCCCGACCCGGCCCCCGCCTGCCCGCACACAGGACTCTTTCACATTCCAAACCGCCGCCTGGTTTGTTTTTGTAAGAAAGCAGTAACCGCAGCACATTCACTGTGGTTCTTTATGGCTTTCCATATGTACAATCGCTCTTTCTCGCTTCAGTTTTTCCAGTGTTTTTTTCCTTTAAATAAATGCTCATAAATTCTACTGGTGAAAAGGATGAAAAAACATACCTGAAAGGAGCAGTTTGTTGGGAGGGAAAAAAACCACGAAGCTGGATGTAGAGAACTGAACCTTGTTTAGCATTCTATACGTAGGAAATAAATTTTTTTGAAAGTTAAGGTTTTATGAAAAAGAGATCATTCTGTAATATCTCTAAAACTTACGTGTCTAGGTCTTGAGCTTTCATTTGATCAACTTGACCGCCAGCCCTCGCCTCCCTGGGTTTGCTGCAGGGGCCCCGTCCTGGGAGGGAGACCCTGCCGGGGTGCGTGTGGGACCTTGAGTAAGTTGGATGATCCAGAGGCTCCCTGTTTTTATAACTACAAAACAAGGGCGCTGGACTAGCAGCATTTAAAGGAGCCTTTCATCTGGAGCAGTGGTTCTCAACCTTCTGGCCCTTTAAATACAGTTCCTCACGTTGTGACCCAACCATAACATTATTTTCGTTGCTACTTCATAACTGTAATGTTGCTACTGTTATGAATCGTAATGTAAATATCTGCTATGCAGGATGGTCTTAGGCGACCCCTGTGAAAGGGTCGTTGACCGCCAAAGGGGTCGCGACCCACAGGTTGAGAACCGGTGATCTGGCGAGTTCCACAGCTTATAATTAAGTCAGTCACTTGATAAACGAGAAAGAAACTGATTTGGAGGCCCCTTCAGAGCATCTGCGGCAGACTCTGCCGGCTGCCTTCCCCATACCCATTCTCCCCTTCCTCCTGACCAGCAGAACCCCAAGTTTCATTTGGGGAGCAAGATGCCCTTACACCTGGGCGTGGCCACCTGACACAGTCCCAGCCAATAAGATGTGAGTTTAAATCCATAGCTGGCTCACATTTTTTGCCCCTCACCTCTCCTGCCTGGACTTCAGTTATATGATGGAGGTAGTCTAGGGGTCAGAATGACAGCAGAGTGGCAACACAGATCAGGCCACAGGCATCCGGTCGCCAGTGCATGAAGGCGCCGCTGAACTAGAGGGAACGGCCCACTTCGGATGACTTCTTGTTCTGTGATAGAAAGAAGCCCCTGGTCTGGCTAACCCACCGTGAAGCGGCTTTCTGTCACATAATGCTAACTCTAGTCCTCATTTGTACGAGGAAGAGGAGGAGCAACAATCCTTCAGCAAATATTTAGTTCTACTATGTGCCTGAGTGAGGCCCTGAGTGAGGATGAAGAGCCCAGACATGGTCCCTGCTCTCCTAGAGTCGCAAATCAGTGGTGGAGACAAACAATAGCACAGAGACAAAGGCACCCATTAATTATTATCATTGCTACAGAGAAAACAAATAAGGCCTTGGAAAATAGAATAATAGATCTGCTTCCAGTGGGTGGGCCTGGAATAGGGGTCCTCAACTACGGCCCGCGGGCCACATGCAAATACAAATATTGTATTTGTTCCCATTTTGTTTTGTTTTTTTTTTGCTTCATAATAAGATACGTGCAGTGTGCATAGGAATTTGTTCATAGTTTTTTTTTAAACTATAGTCCGGCCCTCTAATGGTCTAAGGGACAGTGAACTGACCCCCGGTTTAAAAAGTTTGAGGACCCCTGGCCTAGGACTAGTGAGGAAAGGATATTGAAGGGGAAACCTTAAGAAGTGGCTGTTTGAAGAAAGAATGAGAAGAATATTCCAGACAGGAAGGACCCACCCATGCGAAGGCCTCTGGCTGGGACAGAGTGGAAGGAACTGAGAGGGAGCCGTGAACTTGGAGCTGGTGAGCGAGGTAGTGAAACAAGACGGGAGAGGCAGGCAGGGCCGGCCATGCCGCACCTGGGGAAGGTTGTATTTTAAGTCACTGGAGGATTTTTAGGAGAAAGTTGCATTCTAAGGAGATATCCATCCGAAAAGCAGTTTCAGCCCCAACTTTGGTGGGCTTTTGGCTGCACAGATCATGCCAACATGGCTGTGGACAAAAGGCTCCCAGCCCATCGTCCAAAGGGGCTTTGGGCATATGACTCAGGCTCACCTGAAGGCCAGTCCCAGGCTGGCACTCGGGGGCTGCGTGCCCTTTTGCCACTATCCTCTCTGAGCTTCCTCCGCTGAAAAGAAGGACAGGAATAGCCCTGCCTCTTAGAGCTGAGAGGAGGCCATGTGTCGAATCCTGTCGTGCATTGGGAACCATGCCTGGCACATAGTAAGTGCTAGAAACGGGTTTGTTGTTCTCACTGTCCCTGGGAATCCACCAGGGTCCAGATACTCCCGCCTCTAGGGCAGTGCGTCTCCAGCTCCGCGTCACCTGGGCCCCCTCCCCACAGAGTCTGGCTCCGCAGGTCTGGGGTGGCCCAAGAATTTGCATTTCCCACAAACTTCCAGGTGCTGCGGCCTGTGGTCTGCAGACCACACTGCTTTAGTCCAGGGCCATGCAGCCCTTTGGGAATATTTTGGAGGAGGATGACCTGCCTCGCGCTGTTGCAGCCACCTTCAGCCCTAATGGGCCATGCCGGGGGTCGGAGACCAAAGCCCCACCGCCCCTGGAAGATGCCAGCATGTTCCCTCTGGGAGGCAGGCGAGCAGGGATCAGCTTTTAAGGGACCTCTGACCTCCTGGGCAGATGGAAAAAAAATGCTGGACTGAGGAGTCCACCCCAAAGATTCCATTTCAGCCTGGGGGTGGAACACAAAAATATTCATGTTAAATGACTCCCCACGAACTCTGCTGCAGGTGTGGCCAAAGAGTGGTTTTGTGACGGGGATCTTGTTTTTAGGAAAACCCCAAGTTCAAATGTCCTTCAACAACTTTCCAGCCGTGTGGCCTTGAATGGTTTTTTTAAACCTCTCCAAATGGTGCTTTCCTTAACTGAAAAATGAGCTTATTAATACCAATAATATCCTCCCCGTGAGGATGAAATACAAATATTTATGCAGAGGGCATAAACGTTAAAGTCACAGACTCCAGTGTGCACAGGTATAACTCGCTTTATTTATCTGCAGTTTATATTCACTTAGCCCATGACCTCGTATTTCCACGAAGAGCAGAAAACTGCAGCTTTGAAATTCTAGATCGCTCACACAGCTTCCAGCTTGAAAAATCCTCCGTCTCTTTCGGGAAACTGCAGCCCGAATGGGGATTCTCTCCTCCTCTGTTGCTGGCTCATCCCCTGGAGATGCTCTGTGTCCTTCAGGAGTCCGTTGCCCTGACTTTCTCAGGTCTCCCACCTGGCACCTCTGGACCTGGGCTCCGGCCTCTCCCTGGGGCTTGGCCTTCTTGCCTCTACCTGGGCCTCCTTACCTGGACCCTTCTCGTCTATTTGCTCAGAGCTCTCCACAGCTGCGCCACTGAGGTGTCCCCAGCCGAATCCCTGGCTCTAATCATTTGCCCAGACCCCTTGCTCAACGATTATTTATCTACCGCTCACGTGCCGTGTTGGAATGGGCCTGACCTATAGTTTTAATCACCACTGATGTCCTCCTTCCATTAACTGGTCCAACCTCTGTTCTTTGACAGGTTGGATGAAAAGAGGGACTTGTCCTGATTTCACCCCACTTTCTTCCTTGTCGGTGATTTATAGTAAAACCCTGTGTTTTGCATCTTGCAGGGGCCAACCCAGGGATACCCACAACAACAACAAAAGTCTGGCCCTTATGAATAAAATGTCTTGCTTCCTGCTTCAGATTTACCCAAATCCATCCAGCTCTCCAGCTGGCCTCTTGCTTCTTGGGGGTACCTGCCCTTACCTGAAGGCAGGGCACATAGACCCATTACTCTGCTCCCCAGTGGTGGCGGCAGGGAAATCAAAAGGTATAAGGAAGCCTGAGGATGGGGGAGAGAAAGGGGTGATATTTTGTCTATACCCCTTTCTCTCCCTTAATAAAGTGTTTACTTAGCACATGGCCTGGCCTGAACTAACTGCTAAGTGCATGACCACCATGACGAAACGGGGAAGAGGAGGAGAAGGGACCTCTTCTCCCTGCATGTGCAGTGCTTTGCTGTGCTGGCTCTGAGAGGCTCTCACTCTGTGTTCCCAAGACTAGGGAAGCCTATGAGGGCGCCCAGGAGGAGCAGGTCACACCAGTGACTTGCTCAGTTTCATTTACCAGGTGAGTGGGATCTTACGGGGTGAGTGGGATCTTCTGAGTGGGGCCTCTGAATGTTCCCCTGCCCCCAACCAGCATGGGCAGTGAAGCAGGAGAGAAGAAGGCTGCCTCTCTGCGCCCACCTCTCCCCCAAGATGCTGGAAATGCCAGCACTGGAGATCCACTCTTAGATCAAACATTGTCCCCTCCGGGGTCACCTTGAGATGTACATACCACTAAGAGGACAATGTGTCTGTTAGCAGCTCCTAGGGCAGTGATGGCGAACCTTTTGAGCTCGGCGTGTCAGCATTTTGAAAAACCCTAACTTAACTCTGGTGCCGTGTCACATATAGAAATTTTTTTATATTTGCAACCATAGTAAAACAAAGACTTATATTTTTGATATTTATTTTATATATTTAAATGCCATTTAACAAAGAAAAATCAACCAAAAAAAATGAATTCGCGTGTCACCTCTGACACGCGTGTCATAGGTTCGCCATCACTGGCCTAGAGGGTGAGTTATCTGTCCTGGGTCCTGAGAACATTGCCAGAGAAGAAAAGGCAAGACCTCATCCTCCTGAATACCTGGGAAGAGAAGAGGCTTTTCGAGCTGTCACTGCCCCCTCCTCAATGCTGAGTCCCAACGGGGTGGTGGCCAATGCAAGAGGCCACCAAGCCTGTTAAACTTGGTTTATTTTCTAAGGGGTCGTGGCAGGGTTTGCAGGAAGGGGTGTATAATTTGGGGTTCAGGAGGAGCCCCAGGCCTTGGGGAGGAGGGTGACCTCTCCTGCTCTGCCCTCGATCATGCTGCTAGTAGGGGTGTCTCAGGATGTGCTTCAAGATGGTCCGAATTGCCATCCACGTCTCCTGGGCCGTGGGGATGATCTGTGTGGCCGGTAACAGGAAACCATAGCGCCCAGTGTCCCGGAGCTCAAAGCTGAAGGAGTACTTGATGCCACTGTCATAGGCCCAGTCGACGGTGATCCCACTGGCCACATCTGGATACAAAAGGGCAAGGAAATGCCCCCGAATGGAAGAACAGGGTGTGGCCACAAGGAAAGTGAGCCTAGAGGCCAAACCCCAACCCACCTCAGACCCACCAAGCCTCCCAACCCAGGCCTTAACTTGGGCCACACCCTGCTCACCCAGCCTGTTCTCTGCCCGGCAAACCTTAAGACTACTACTAGGCATGGGATCTTTGCCCTCCAGGAATGCTACAGAAAGCCAGGCATTGGGAGCTGTGCGCTAGTGAATGTAGTAAAGAAACAGCTCCGTGGTTAGGAAATCAGCTCTGGCCCAGCTAGACCTATGGCACTGCCGTGACCAGCCAGGCCCGCCAGACAGCCAAGAGCCTACACCTGCCCGCCCCGGGTGGATGTGGTGCCTGAAGAAGGCTCACTCACAGAGGGTGGTGCTGATGCTGCCGTAAAGGTACTTGATCCCGTGGACCTCGTACAGGGCCTGCACTGCTCTCTTGGCAAGATTGTACTGCAGGATGACATCCAGCGGGTGAGGCTGGGGCTCCCCACCCCCCACACCCTTACCAGCTGCTGAGAAGCAGGGAGTTGGGAGTCCTGGAAGTTGCATGTGTAAATGGCTCTTGTGAGAAGGGAACACAGACCCTCCAACTTTGGACGTGATCACACATGAGACTGAGCTCCCTCCTCCTCCCTACCATGAGGTCTCTTGTCCAGACCCTTGTTTCAGAGTGAGGGCCTGAGCCCTCTGGGAGTCTGCCAGATGCCTCCCCCAAGCCCTAAGTGGCCAATCTCACCAACTCCTCCTCGTTTGAAATAGGCTCCAGCGAGTGGCCATAAGGGTACATGAGCATCTGAGAGTAGCTGTGGATGGAAATCAGAGCCTTGATGTTCCCGTGGGCGGTGATGAAGTTCGCAACGGCAGACACCTCTGGCTCCGAGTGCGGGTAGGGCCCATGATACGTCTCTGAGCATGGGTTGTCCTTTGAACCATTTCCTGGAAGTCAAACAAAACCACCCAAAGGGTTCAGACTCCCCGGTTTCAGAAAGACACTGAGTGCTCACAAAATACCCATCTATTCTCTACATTTCCCAGCCTCCTTTGCAGTTTGGTTGAGACCATGTGACTACTCCTGACCATGATAATGTGTGCAGTAATGATGTGTCACTTCTAGTTCGAGGCTGTTAAGAGTAGGCATGACTTCTTCATACTTGCTTCTGATGGTGTGTGGTTGGAAGCAAAAAAACTCTAGATCAGCAGTTCTCAACCTGTGGGTCACGACCCCTTTGGGGGTCGAACGACCCTTTCACAGGGGTCGCCTAAGACCATCGGAAAACACATATATAATTACATATTGTTTTTGTGATTAATCACTATGCTTTAATTATGCTCAATTTGTAACAATGAAATTGGGGGTCACCACAACATGAGGAACTGTATTAAAGGGTCGCGGCATTAGGAAGGTTGAGAACCACTGACCTAGATGGAGGAAGTGTCCTGGATCCCTCCGTCACCATCGGAAGAGACCTGCCAAGGAGAGCCACTGCCCACATTGGACTTTGTGTGCATGAAAAACAAACTTTTGTTGTGTTGAGCCACTGGGATTTGGAGGGGTATTTGTTACTGCTGCACACTCTAATCTAACACCACACCGTGATTCAGCAATTCCTGTAAGGAGTTCCGTGGGTTTGTCTTTTGGGTAAGTCCTGACTGTGGTTCCATTAAAGAGGTGGGCCTGCCTCAGCCGTCACCTCCAGAGGAAACTCTAGGTCTCCAACCACAGCTTCCCCTACGAGCAATGACCCCTTTGAGCTGACCCTTCGTTGCCATCCTTCCATTGCCATGGGGAAGGCTTGGGTCAGTTGAAAGCTCAAACTCAGTGTCTGCTCAAGCTGTGCCACAGCTACAGCCCCAGGAGCCACATGGACTGGGGGCCAGGAAAAGAGAGAATAGATCTCCATAGTTACCCGAGGCTAATCTGGGAACCACAGATACAACAAGTCTTTGAAATTTCTTCTTGGGGTCCTAAATTCGGGGAGAGGGCACAGAGGAGCTGTGCCTCTATTTTGTTCACAAATTCAATTTGTCCCCATCTCCTCCTAGGTTCTTTGCCCCCCACCTCTTTCCCTCCTATTGTGTTTTCCTCCCTCCCAAAGAGCTATGTTGTGGAGGGCTGGGCTGGGCTGGTCAAGATTTGTGGGTAACAAACACATTTGGAAAGAACCATCACAGTTTCTCCTCTCGTTCGTCCCCCCTGAAATGACTACACATAAGCCTGGTCCAGAGGCCAAGGGTCGCTCCAATATCTGGAGGGTTCTGAGGGTGCCAGAGCACCTCTTTTGACCCCCAAGGGCCGAGGGCTGGCTGGAGAGCTGGGGGCTGGCCCATGGACCAGTTCAGATGCTGCTCTGAGACTGCAGCAAACTGCTCCTCCCCAAGAGTGCAGGTGAGGGCGGTGTGTGTGGGAGGGATGATCTACAGATTACTCATTATGCGGCAGTTAAATTAAGGTAATAATAAAACCATAAACAAAATCTTCCTGCCTGAGTCACCAACCCAGACACACTGTTATTCCTGGCCAGAGGCAATTCTGTCACCGGAAGCGCATCCCCTCTTGGCGCATCCCCTCTTGCTCTTCAGGTCCTCACCTGGGGTGGGGACCCAAGCTGGAAGGGATGTGCTTGCAGGGAGCCAGGGTGTGAGGAGCAGCCCCAGGCTGGAGTCCGCATGCTAACAGGGGCCCCGATTGTTGTGTCTCCCAGGAGCTTCTGCACCTGCTACACTTGATGAATGACAAATAGCAACAGATGAGCAGAGCGGGGGAGGCTGAGAGCTTTGTCTGCATTTGCAGCCCACGCATGGAAAGCCGTTCCCCTGCCAACGACCAGGTGGCTTTGCCCAAATATGGAGGAACACTTCAGGCCATTAGTTCTGGTTTGAGCTGAGCAGAATAAACTAATCTTCCCCTGACCAAATGGGAATGAGCTGCCTGCCTCTCTCTGCCGCTCACAAGGCCCTCTGCGCCTGCCTGTTTCACAAGTACCTGCTAATGGATTCATTAGCTATTTATTTTTCCTTCTCTAAAAATGTAATTTGTAGCAAGGGGAAATCTCTGGAAAGACATGGTAAATTATTAAAAGCAGCAATCTTTGAGTAGTGGGATTATGGGAGCTTTTTGTCCCCTCGGGGTATATATATATATATATATATATATATATATATATATATATTACATTGTGTGTATATTGATTTTTTTTTTCCTGTGGTGAAACAACAAACATTATTTTTTTTAAGAAGTAATTTGTCTTTCTAGCCAGTCCGTCTCAGGGTCTGTGGGTACACACTTCAGCCGGTCCCAAGGGACAGCATGGATGACTGCTTGGGGCAGGTGTCCGGCCATTTGGAGGTGGAAATGCCCAATTTTACACAGTTGTGTTCCCTTACACAGGCGGTTCCACACACAGCCTCAGATGTCAGGAAACCCCCACAGTGTGGACTGGGGGGCTTCTCCCTGGATGCTTCAGAGCTGCCCTTACTTTTCAATGAGAGCCGACTCAAAGAAGCCAGGTTTTCAAAGTGGCCGGCACCCGGATCTAGAATGTTCTATCTCTTTGCTTTAGCCACCCAACTGTGGATCTGTGCTTTTTTAAAAAATATATATATTTTATTGATTTTTTTACAGAGAGGAAGGGAGAGGGATAGAGAGTTAGAAACATCGATGAGAGAAACATCGATCAGCTGCCTCCTGCACTCCTCCTACTGGGGATGTGCCCGCAACCAAGGTACATGCCCTTGACCGGAATTGAACCTGGGACCTTTCAGTCTGCAGGCCGACGCCCTATCCACTGAGCCAAACCGGCTAAGGCTGGATCTGCTTTTTAACAGCAATGGCACTGTCTCCTGTGGAGCCAAACCCCAACCAACCCCCCAGCACGGTGCGGGTGCCACATCTGGGGGCCAAGGGCTGTGGCCATGCAACCTCTCCCCTGGACACTGTCCTAGCTAGAAGCAGCCTCCCACCCATTAAAGTGTTGGGTTCCCAGGTCCACATACTCGTCTCTGGGCTTTCTGGAGGCTTCAGTTTCCTCATCTGGTCCCCATGCACCTGGCATGGTAAGGGAAGAATCTGGAAGAATACCAGGGAACCGGGAGGAAGCTGCCCACCCCTCCCTGGACTCATACAGTCCGGCAGATAAACCCCGCCAGCAGCTCAGGGTTACAAAGTCATTGGGTCAAAAATAAAGAAATAAAAACAGGCTCAAGTAGTATTGATGATAAGGAATTGGCTTATTCTATATTTGAAGTATTGTTCCGGTCTCCCCAGAGGGCAAATTTCAGGGCGCAGCTCTCAGGAAATGAGTTTGGAGGCATTTTCTTGTGGCCTGCTCTCTTCAAGAAAGGCTCGAGGCATTTCAGGGGCATCATAAACTCTGAATTTTAAACAACCAGCAGGATTACCTGGTACCTCCTTAAGCCCTTCTCTGCGTATTTCGGATTTGGCCTTTGCAGTTACGCTGTTTCCATGTTTCTCATGAGGGCTTAGCACATGCGTACGTTTCCCACACGTGTGCAGCCTGTGCCCGTATCTCACAGCCAGCCCTAGGCACGTGCTCGCCTGTCCCTGGCCATGACTCACTTGTATGAGCTAACTACATTGCCTCCCTAGTCCAGGGTCACCATCATCTGACTGTGGGAGACACATCAAGGACCAAGTCCTTCTCCGGGCCCGCCCGAGGTCCGGCAGATACCCTACCTCCAAAGCCTGACCTCCAGTTCCTGTTCAGATCCACACCAATGCAGGCGATTCCGGGTTGGTTGGACTTGTTCTTCCGCCACAAGCGGTTCTGAGAAAGCCCAGGACGATGACCTCATTACTGAGCCCATTCCCTGGGTGGGAGCCCCTGGCATCCTGGCCTAGGAAGGAGGGTCTGGTGGGACAGGGAGGACAAAGTGAAGGTATCTCTGGGGCAGGAGCAGGGGGCATGGGGCTGGACCAAGGCTGCAGGTCAGACTCTTTGCGGTTAAAGCCAGGATGCAAGCGGGAGGTCGGAGGACAAGGGCTGCGGCTTCAGCCCTGAGCGGCCCACCTTCCTCGGTGAGACTCCGCAAGGAACCCGAGGGGCAGGCAGGCCCCAAGGGAACCTCAGCTCAGCTTCCCAAAGCAGAAGTGACCTTTCCCCCACCCCCCAGAGCCCCTGACCCCCTCCCTCCCAGGTGCCCTCACCATGCTGTGGGTAAAAGCAAAGCCGTCAGGGTTGGAGACGATCTCCAGGAAGATGTCCATGGTGTTCAATAGGCTTGTCAGGATGTAATCTCTGCCATAGTCACTGACAATCTGCAAGAAAAAAACACAGTGGGACGGGGTGAGGGGCGGAAGGCCCCGCTGGGCTCTCCTCCGAGGTGGGGCAGGACATTTGCACAGCCAGTGCTGCAGGCAGCGAGGACACCAGGCCATGAGGCACATCCTTCGTACAGAAGCAAAGGCTTGGGTTTTAAGCAAATAAAAGGCAGAGGCTAGATGGGAGAGCTGTGCTGCAAAAGACCAGCTGGCAGCTGCTCCAAAGGGCAGAGAGCACCCTGCGTTTTAAAAAACCAAGTATGATATTTCATCTGGAGGTGCCCTTAAATAGCCAAGCAGCCCCCGCCCCCTGCCCCAGCCCCCACCCTCCGTGCTGACCTGCTTGGCAGTCCAGATGCCGGTGGCATGGGTGATCCACTCCCGGGAGTGAATTCCAGTGTCGATCCAGATGGCCTGGCGCTCAGAACCTCCGGTGCTAAACTGGAGGAAAGCACCGAGACCCATACAAGTTTGAACTGAGGCAGCTACACGGCTGTCCCTGGGCTGCCGGGAAGGAGGCCCCGGATGTATCCTCACTGTCTGGGGTGATCCTAGAAGCCCGAGATGGGGGGCTGTGTGTGCAGGTTCCTGTGCGTGAGCCCATGAAGTGCACACGTGCTTGAATCCTGGCAGCACAGTACTGCTCCGGGAGAGCAGTGATCCGGCCAGAAGCACAGAATTGCCCCCGCCTGTAAGGATCGTAGACACTTCTGGTGCTTCTCCAACGTTAAAGGTACGAGACCTCCCCGGGCATCTTACAAAAATGCAGATTCTAATGCAGTATGTCTGGGGGGAGGGGTCCGACGTGGGGCATGTCTATCTAGCTCCTGCGGGTGCTGCGGCGACGGGTGCGGGTGTGAGGACCACACTTTGAGTAGCAAGGTTTCTGACAACTAAAGAAAGAACACGGAATGCCCTGGGGTGAGTCACCGCAGAGACAGACAAAGGCAGGTCTGAAGTTTGGGGAGATCCCTTGGCCTCAGAAGACCCCCCCGGGCACTGCAGAGAGCAGCAGCGCCTGTCTTCTCTGAGGCTGGATGTCAAATGCCCTGCACGGTCCATGCTCCTGAGGGCCCTTTGGGGCACGTGCTAAGAAATGCTTTCTGGCAGGTTCCACACTCTACTCTATCCTGCCTCCCTCCTGACCAAGGACACTGCCGCCGCTAAGTTTGCTCAAGCTCTGTGGCCAAGGGTCCTTGTGAAGGGCTGGGAGGTCCCCCCATAGACTCAGGTCTACCTGGGGGGCTGCCTGAGCCAGACAACTCAGTCATTTGTAAATGAGGCCTCGCTGTACGTACCTCTCTTCCCATTTAGCAGATGAAGTAACTGAGGAAACAGGAAGAAGGCTGACTCACCCACACTCATCCCCCAAATCCAGGGTGGGGCCTGCCACTCTGCCAGTCCACCTTCGTGGCCACCCTCCCACCAACTGCCTGACCCAGGACATGCCAGGCCACCACACTGTCACCTGCCCATGCCTACAAGGGCGGGTCCCTGATTACCGCAAACCCAAAGTTTATGGGTCACTTCAAGACAAGACAGGAGTATACACATCTTCTCTTTCCCTAAAACTTCCACCCAGCCCTGGCCAGTGTGGTTCAGCGCATTGGAGTGTTGTCCTGTGCACCGAAGAGTTTCATGTTCGATTCCCAATCGGGCCTCATGCGGGAGGCAACTGATTGATGTTTGTCTCTCACACTGATGTTTCTCTCTCTCTCTCTCTCTCTCTCTCTCTCTCTCTCTCTCTCTCTCTCTCTCTCTCCCCCCTCTCTCTGAAGTAAATGAACACATCCATCCTTGGGTGAGGATTTAAAAAAATAAATAAATAACAACCTCCTATCCAGTCACAACCCCACATGAGCTCAATCTTATGCCAGAGGCTCTCACTGTAGAGTCTAGTGGTCAACACTGCTAGCTTTTACCTTCAGGACAAGAATGGATCGATTTTCAAAGCTGTGGCCAATCTGAATTTTTGAGACAAGATCCGCATGCTCAGTGACGAAGCTGTCGATCCAGCTATATATCTGAAAGGAATGAAGTTTATCAGATGGGCAGTTAAGCAAGACGAGGGTGAACCCCAGGACCTCTCTGAATGGCCTCCTTCTCCCATCCCACCCTCCTTATTACTACTTTCCACCTCTCGTGAGGATCTGAACAAACCCACATCAAAAACTAAAAGAAGACAACCTCCAGGCTGAAGGCCAAAGGCTGTGGTGGGCCTGGGTTCTCGGGCCGCTCACCACCAGGCAGAGAAAAGACTTTGCCTGGAAGAACAGCATGTGCTGACCCTGCTCAGTGCCCCAGGGCCGGCCTGCAAGTCTCTCTCAGGACGGAAGTTTCTTTTGCTTCCATTCACCACATTTGGCAGATCGCATAGACCTGGCAATGTCTTTGGGCTTCCTTGCTCCTTTTGGATTCTAAGCCACTTGGAAGCAGGGTGGCTTATCTCTGATATCAGTCAACACTGATACGCTATGTTAATTTGTTCCCTTAGCCTTTCAATACATGTCATTGAGTTAACAAATATATGAAAGAACGTGGAGCCTCCATTACAGGCCTTGTGAAATGGGAAGAGTGAAGAAGAGGGTAATAAAGGGGGCCAATAATGTCACACCCTTCCTATGGAAATGGGAGCTGTGCCCTGAGTTCGTGTCTTCTGAGCTCTCCTTGCAGATCCTCCTTCATAGACAAGGCACAATCAGTCACACCTTCCCTAACGGGCTGTGACTGTGATTATGAAGGCAGCTCTGTTCTACAAAATGGCTCTCCAACACGCCTGGCCTCCCACCCTTTCTACACTCTAGTTCCCACTGCTGGGGCCGCTTAACACCAGGAGTGGTCGCGGTGAGGTCAGGGCCCCTGGACTCCTAGCCAGAGCTAGATAGGAAAGTGCCCCTACCTGCTCCATTCTGGCCAGTGGCGGGTCCTGCCTTAGTGTCCCACCTAGGAGGCCATCACTCTGGTCCAGGACCCGCCATGGGCTGACTGTTGAGCCGCGGTCCCCTCGATCTAAATCCTGGCTTCTGGATCTCGGAAGCTGCCTACCTACCGGACCTTCACCCAATGTCTGCTCCACACTCTCCAACTGCCAGTTCACCGTCTCCCATAGGCCCCAGGGTCCTTCACTAGCCTCTGCCAGAAGCTGGAGACCCTGAGGACCCCAAGGGAAGACAGGGGCCGGGGCTTGACCTAGCAGACCTACCTCCTCCAGGGTGTGGTAAGAGGAGTAACTGAAGCTGCTGGTGCTGCGCTCCAGCCGGCGGGATTTCGCCATGGCCTCTCTCTCCTGGTCCAGCAGCACCTAGGTGATGGGGACACATGTCGGGAGGGAAGGGGTGGGCTGGGTCAGGCATGCCCCTTCCGAGCCCGGCCTCAGGTGGCTGCGCACAAAGACAGCATCAACACAGGAGAATGAGCCCCCATGAGCATGAGCTGCGAGATAAGAGGAGACGCTGGGTTTCTAGGAGACCCTTCTGCTTGACAAGCTGGTGTTCATGATGCCATTTCCCAGACAAGCACAGGGCACGGAGCAGAGAGCCGTGTTCTAAGTCTGCCACTGCTACTCACTTGCTGTGGGACCTTAGCCTTCGCTTCCTTGGCGTGATCATTGGGACAGCAACAGCTGCCTTGCCCATCTCATGGGATAAAATGTAATCATGGATCTGGACGTGTTTTGGAAAAGATGCCCATGTTCTACTGCCAGCATCACCTTTGCCCTCTGTGAACATTCGGTTGAGTTAAGGCCTGCACTGAGCCATGAACACTGACCACTGGGGAGCAGAGCGCTCCCCAACATCCACTCTACCCCCAGGAAGTGGCCTAGACAATTGGTGTCCAAGCCATTTAGAAAGCCAGTCCAAAGCATTATGATTAAAGTGCCAACAGACTTTCACTCACCATCTTCACTGCCCCTTAATTATATCTAGATATAGATATAAATATAGGTATAGCCCTATCCACTGAGCGTGGATAGCGCATCAGCCTGAGGACCAAAGGGTCTCGGGTTCGATTTGGCAAACGGCTCGTACCTTGGTTGCAGGCTCCTCCCGCATCCCGGCCCTAGTCAGGGTTCATGCAGGAGGCAACCAATGGATGTGTTTCTCTCACATCGATGTTTCTGTCTTTCGCTCTCTCTTCTACTCTCCCTAAAAATCAATCGAAAAATATCCTCGGGTGAGGATTTAAAAAATATAGATAGATAGATAGATAGATAGATAGATAGATGATAGATAGATACAGATGATATAGAGATAGATATAGAGATACAGATCTGCACACGTAGATATACATGTATGTATATAGATATATCTTTGTGTCTGTGTGTGTGTATACACAGAGAGAGCAAACAAATATGTAAAATGTAAACAACAGGTGAAAAGTCCATCCTATTATACTTGCAATTAAAAAGCGTTTTAAATTAATGAGAGAACAACATCATGATCCAAGAACAGCAAGACACTAAAATGCTAAAAAGTATATGAAAACGCTAACAATGGCTGTTACGATAGAAGAATTAGGATTCGACACAATTTTTTTCTTTTCTCTGCTTTTGCATTTGGGCAACATCCTTATACCACTCCAATAAGTAAGATCTTCTACGTGAATAAATAATACTAAAACAAAAACAAAAAAGCCCTAGCGATGAAAATACCGTGGCAGCCACGGAGCCCTCAGGCCCAGGGCTGGAGAGCGCCCTCCCCGGACCTGCTGCACGCCAGGCACTGTGGCCCCAGTGGCTCGCTCACGACCTCGCTCAGGTTCACAGGTTAGGCTAGGACTGGAAACCCATGTTTGGGGCTCACTTTATTGCTTATTGAGCACCGACTACATTTGAGGCAATTGTACTTGCCGTGCTTCCTGGCGGGACTGGCTGGGCTGAGGACGGTGCCAGCTGGGCCAGGCCGGGGCTACCGGTTGAGTGAGAGGTGATGGGAGGGGTCCTGACCCTGGCTGGCACCAGCACCACCCTGGGAAGCCCTAACAAAAGGAATTTGTCTTCTTCACAGGAAATCAACGGACATCTCAGCAGCCCCCCCATGACCCATGTGTGCCGGGCACTGAGCCGGGCACTGCCAGCTGTGGGAGCAGCTGCAGGGGAGAGAGCAGGCCTGTCCAGGTCACCGGACTCAGGGCCCATCCGCCCCTGCTCGGGCCCCAGCAGAATAAAGTTAAAGAATGCATAAGTCAAACAAACAGAAAAAAGAATCCATAAGTCTAACTTTCTGGGGACTGGTGGAGGCCGGCGGTGGGGGAAGGAGCGGGACAGGAAGGAGAAATTGGAAAGAAAAGACCAGGGGCCCCCTCTTCCCACACAGCCCAGGGACACCCACAGGAAGACAGCTCCCACAGGCTGTGCTTTGTTCCACACAACAGCTTGGAGGCAAATGGGAAGTCGGCACCAAACTGCAAATATCTTTCCAAATACCCTCGCAGCCCTGTGAATGGATCTGACACCGCTCACACACTGGGAACGCTCAGCCGGGCCCCAATTCCAGGAACATTAATCTACCCTGGCCCGAAAGAGACACAGATGTTTGCTCCCCGCGCAGGGCCCAGGGAAGGGGATGGGAGGGCTAAGAATGCAGCCTTGCCACAGGCTCAGGAATGCCTAATTACAGCCCTGTCAGGCTGCTCTGAGAGGAAAGGGGGAGAGAGAGAAACCTCAGAAGGCAGCCATTTGCCTCCCTGGAAGCCAAGACCTGACAGGGAAAGTAATACCTCCGTGTGAATTAATTTATGACAGGAGTGAGGAAGGACGGGGGGCATTAAGCAGAGAACAGCACCTCCAGGAAGAGGGAGGGGAGGAGACGGAGGGCCCCCAAAAGTGAAGTTGACAGCGGAGGGAACTCACTGGGCAGCAGGGCTCGGACCACAGACAGGAAATGGACACAGCTCATAGAATCAGTGGGGCGGGGGGCGGGGAGGGGGGGGCGAGGGGAGAGGGGTGCTGACCCCGCGCTGTGACCACAGCAGTCCCTCTCCTCAAGGGCCCTGCCCTGCTCTTCCAGGCCTAACATTTGCAATAGCAGCTACACGGCGGATGGTAACTACAGTCCATGCCTATGGGGGGCTGGGGGGAAGGTAATAGAGTGAGGGTGTTAGAATGGACCCCCTGACAGGTCAAGGCTAAACTAGGCTAAACTGCCCAAAAGGCAGCTTAGAACACCACACAAACAACAACGACCACCTCTGAGGAGGCAGATGGCACAAGGGCGAAGGGTGCCGGGCCTGGAGCAGCTGTCTCGGATGAAATCCCGACGGTCTCACTGACTTGGGCAAGTGACTAATTGCTCTGTGTCTCCATTAAATGGGGGCATGTTAGCACATACTTTAGCAGATGTTCTCATGAACATTAGAAGGGTTAATACGCCTAAAATGCTTAGCACATCGCCTAACATGTAGAAAATCCTGGCTGTGCTAATGACCGTGACAATGACAGGACAACAAGAGTAGCTCTTGGGGTGACTCCAGGACTCTGTGATAGAGCAATCATTGCGAGGCATGACCAGGAAATCTGGATTCCTCCCGCGGGGAGTGGTGTGTGTAGGACTTGGGAAGGCAGAGCACTCTCATGAATGGTCGCTTGTGTGCGTCAGTGGGCACCTGCTCCCGCCGAGGATTAGTCCTTCTGTCCATGTCCCCCTAGTGCAGCCGGACTCTGCCTCTCCCTCCGGGCCTTACCCCTGATGGCCTCCTCCTTCCCTTGCCTTCTCCTGCACTCATCCCTACCTGTCCTCCTCTTCTCTTTATTTATTTACTATTTTTTAATCAATTTTTTAAAGCCTCACCTGAGGATATTTTTCCATTGATTTTTTAAAGAGAGGGAAAGAGAGAGGGAAAGACAGAGAGAAACATCAATGTGAGAGAAACACTTCGCTTGGTTGCCTCCTGCAGGCACCCCGAACCGAGGGAGGAGACTGCAACCAAGGTACATGCCCTTGACCGGAATCGAACTTGGGACCCTTCAGTCCACAGGCCAATGCTCTATCCACTGAGCCAAACCAGCTAGGGCCCTCCTCTCCTCTTTAGAGCTGCCCCCCACCCCCACCCCACCCCAGTCAACAGCATTTCTACTTTTGAATCTCTTCCAAACAAGTGTTTATTGAGCACACTGAACACTAAAGATATGGTAGTCTAGTAGGGGATACAGACAATAAACAAGATAAATAAGTCAATTACACAGGATAATAAAAGGCAGTAACTGCCAAGGAGAGAAGGAGTGAGGGAATTGGGGGAGTATGGAGAAGAAGGGTGCATTTTAAAATAAGGTGAAAGGGTGGCATGTGAATAAGATTTTGAAAGCAGTGAGGGAATAAGCCAGGCAGATAACTGCAGAAACAGCATTCCAATTATAAGGACCAGCATGGGCAAAGGCCCTGAGGTGTGAATCTAGTCAGGAAAGGGTCAGGCAAGTTTGAGGTACAGCAAGGAGGTCCGGGTGTCTGAAGCAGAGTGAGCAAGGGGGAAATAGTGAAGAGTGTGGGACTCAGATCATGAAGAACAGGAGGGTGGGGGTGGGAGGAACACCTGGCCCGTGAGCCATGTAAGGCAGAGAAATCATGTGGTCTGGTCCTACCAAGGCATTAGGGGTGAGTTATTTAAATGTTTGACCAAATCTAGCAGGCTAATTTTAAAAAGATATATTTTTATTGATTTCAGAGAGGAAGGGAGAGGGAGAGAGAGATAGAAACATCAATGATGAGAGAGAATCACTGATTGGCTGCCTCCTGTAGGCCCCACACTGGGAATCAAGCCCACAACCAGGGCATGTGCTCTGACCAGGAATCGAACCATGACCTCCTGGTTCATAGGCCGATGCTCAACCATTGAGCCATGCTGGCCAGGCAAGCCGGCTAATTTTTAAGTTGATAATTTCGTTTTAAGTTGATAATTTCGTTGAATGATGTTATCTAAATATCCAATATAAATATCCAATGGCCCTTGGCACAAAAAAGGTTCCCCACCCCTGATCGAGCCTTACAGCCATTTTAAGGACTTTGGCCTTTACTGTGAGTTGGGATGGCATTGAGGGTTTTAAACAGAGGAGTGATATAATCAGACTTGAATATTTTTAAAGGACCCGTGTGGTTGCTGTTTTAAAACCAGGCAATAAAGCCCTAGCCAGTTTGCTCAATGATTAGGGTGTCAGCCCTCAGATTGAAGGGTCAAGGGTTCAATTCCAGACCAGGGCACATACCTCAGTTGCAGGCTCCATCGTCGGCCCTGGTCCAGACCAGTGGGAGAGGCAACCAATCGGTGTGTCTCTCTGACATTGATATTTCTCTCTTTCTATCTCTCCCTTCCACTCTCTCTAAAAAGATCAATGAAGAAAATATTCTCAGGTGAAAATTAACAAAAACAAACAAACAAACAAAAGACTAGGCAATAAGGAGATAAAGGAGGGGACAGGGAGGCCAGTTAGAAGACTATCCCGGAGACAGCTGAAGGAGTGCTGGCCCAGGTGATAACATAGGGATTTGCTGATGGATTGGCTATGGGATGTGAGAAAGGAGTCAAGCGTGACTCTAACAATTGAAATAGAATTTACTGAGATGAGAAAGGCTGCAGAGAGCTCTCTGGGGGGCCTTGGAAGCTCGGTTTGGACCAGTGAAGTTTGAGATGCCAGCAAGGTATATGAGTCTGGAGTTCAGGTGAGGAATATGAGTCTGGAGTTCAGGGGAGGTATATGAGTCTGGAGTTCAGGTGAGGTATATGAGTCTGGAGTTCAGGTGAGGAATATGAGTCTGGAGTTCAGGTGAGGAATATGAGTCTGGAGTTCAGGGGAGGTATATGAGTCTGGAGTTCAGGTGAGGAATATGAGTCTGGAGTTCAGGGGAGGAATATGAGTCTGGAGTTCAGGGGAGGTATATGAGTCTGGAGTTCAGGTGAGGAATATGAGTCTGGAGTTCAGGTGAGGAATATGAGTCTGGAGTTCAGGGGAGGTATATGAGTCTGGAGTTCAGGTGAGGAATATGAGTCTGGAGTTCAGGTGAGGAATATGAGTCTGGAGTTCAGGGGAGGTATATGAGTCTGGAGTTCAGGTGAGGAATATGAGTCTGGAGTTCAGGGGAGGTATATGAGTCTGGAGTTCAGGTGAGGAATATGAGTCTGGAGTTCAGGGGAGGTATATGAGTCTGGAGTTCAGGTGAGGAATATGAGTCTGGAGTTCAGGGGAGGTATATGAGTCTGGAGTTCAGGGGAGGTATATGAGTCTGGAGTTCAGGGGAGGAATATGAGTCTGGAGTTCAGGTGAGGAATATGAGTCTGGAGTTCAGGTGAGGTATATGAGTCTGGCTGGGGCTGTGAATATGGGAGTATTCAGGAGGCTGATGGTACTCAATGCCATGATCCTTGGCCTCGAGGGGACAGAGAAGAGGTCAAAGGACAAAGCTGGGAAATAGGAAACCACCCTACAAAGGAGCAGCCGGTAAGATGGGCGACCCGACCCAGGCGGGTGCAGACTTCCAGTCTTGCCCTAAGGACGCAGAGAGACTGGGTGATAACTGGAGGTGGGGGAAACGGATCAAGGGAGGATTTTTTTTTAAGGTGGGATAAATAACTCTGTGTTTGTAAGCTGATGGGAGCGATTCAGTTGAGAGGGGGAATTGGTGAAGCAATATTGACACTAAATTGTGTTTTGCTCTAGCTGCTCAGAGCATGGGTGATTTTTGTTCTCTCCTTTATGCTTTTCCCTATTTCCCAAATTACCTAACATGAATATTTATTAATTTTGTAATCAGAAAAAAAGCCATTAAAATCCACAGAGCTGATTGCTCAAGTGAAGCTTTTCCACGGTGACTCATCTACAGGAAACAACAACAACAACCAAAGGGCTGACAAGAACGAGGAGGTGAAGAAAAATTAAATGCAAATAGAGCTCACTCAGCATCAGATAATTTCTTGCCTGGCCCACTGCAATTTCCTCACCACCCTTCCCCCCTCCCTGCTCCTGTCCCCAACTCAACATTGTCACTGTCAGAGGGATTTTTCTTCAATGCAAATCTGACCATGTCAGAGACCTCCACGGGCTCCCTCGCCGTTTGGGGGATAAAATCTTGACCTCTTCACCCCGCAGAGGATGCCCTTTGTGATCTGGACCGGCCTCATCGCCAATCTGGGGCCCCCTTCCCCTCCCAGTCCCCCTCTCTGCTCTTCAGCCACACCGTAATTACCGCCTTTTCAGAGCAACTTGCGGGGCCTCTTGTAGTCGCTCCCATAGCAACCTGCTCCACTCCCTCCGTGCACTCATCCACTCCATTGTAATCACTGCTTCACTCCCTCCGCTCCCCGCCCCCACCTCACTCAGCTCCCTGGATACAGACCAGCTCTCATCTTTGTATTTCCAGCACCTTGCCCGATACCCAGCACAGAGTACACACCGCTGTACCTGTGTGTTGAATGAATGAACCCGAATGAATGAACCCAACTCTTCTATCTCAAGCATCCCTCTGACCATGGGGATGTGGGGTGGGGGGACATGTCCCTCTTCAAATCTCTCCAGTGCCTCTGGCCAAAGCGAAGGCCTAGTTCTATCAAGCAAGCTCGCCCTCTTTCCTTTCCTTCTCCCATCAACTCATTCAGCCAGCATTTATTAAGCCCCAGCTAGGCGGCAGGTCCTGGCGTAGGTTCTGGGGCATAAAGATGGATACGGAGCATGGTCCCGGGCCTTGTGGGGCTCAGGGGAAGAGGTGTGTGTCCCTCTGGGCATGCTCTTCCAGAACCTACCAATAGAGCAATTCAGCAGACAGTTGTTGAGGGCCCACCACGCAGGAAACACTGTGCCAAAAACCGGGGCTGAGAAGATCCAGAAGACAGAAGAAATCAGGCCTCTGCGTTAATCGCTGGAACAGCAGACTGGAGGCCAGAAACCTGAGTGGTGCAAAGCCCTTCCCCTCCTGTTAGCGCCTCTGAGCTTTCCTCCTCCTGGACACCTTTTCCCTTCATCGCCACAAATCAACTCGGCACGGCAGCCTCCCCCACCCCAGCTCCCTCTAAGCCAAAACTGGATCTCACATCTGACAATCAGAGCTTGATGTGTTGCAGACAGAGCGAGTTGGTGAAAATCCTGCCTGGCTGGCTTAGGGCTGAGAGTCCAGGGCATTTTACTGAAAATGAGTAAAAATTCCCCCCAACCGCCCACCTCCAGGGACTCCAGAGCTGGGGACCACAGTGAGGGGAGGGGGTCGGCAGGAGGAGGTTACAGGCTGACAGAGAGAGGATGGACTAGCTTCAAAGGAGCTGGGGGAGGGGAAAGGGGGAAGGGGGAGGGAGGCAGGGCTCAGAGGTGCCTCTGGAGCTATTCCTGATGTGCAGAAACCAACAGGAACTTTTTAGAGACCTTTTCATATCTGTTTGCCAAATGCTGCGGGGTTTCCAGGATGGAGAGGGAGCAGGGAAATGCAAACTTCAAAACGCAGGCATGGGCTACAATGAGAACTAGGCGCGATTTCTTTTGATGTGGTGGCCTCTCTTGTCTGTGGGAGTTTCCCCATTTTTGTTTGTGGGGATTTAATTAGAGAAATAGCCCACCCCCCACATGTGGAGCGGGAAACAGATGTGCCTGATGAGGATAAAAGTCTTTGAATGGACCTAAGTGCCCCGGCCCTGTGCTCGCCTGGGAAAGGAATGCCGCCGAATGCGTTTATCCCCTGGCATGTGGTGTCAAGTGTGTGCGCCGCAGGAGACTCTGTTCCCACACTCGGGGGAGAGGAGATTAGCTGCCGCACCGCGTGTTTGGGAACGAACCTCCGGGGACACAATGCCACAGGTACCCCACAGCCTCTGCGGAGGGTGCCCAACACATCGCTGGAGGAGGGGGGCCCCTGGGAATATCCTCGAAGACAAAACAATTGAAATAGAATTCCATAGTGTTCAGAAAAGACACTGGAAGGGGCAGCCACCAGGGGGGCCTGGGGAGAAGGGGCGCCCAAGATGAAGTCTCTCTTTGCCCTACCCAAAGCTGTTCCCCCGGGACAGTGGTCGGCACACTCATTAGTCAACAGAGCCAAATATCAACAGGACGACGATTGAAATTTCTTTTGAGAGCCAAATTTTCTAAACTTAAACTATATAGGTAGGTACATTGTTATGAACTTAATTAGGGTACACCTAAGCTGGCCTTTGCTAAAAACGTCCTCAATCTGATTGAGGTACGTTCGCTGAGGTTGACCCCTTCCAACTCTCCCATCCACACTCGTCTTGAATACTTGTTTCGTCTGTCTCCTTTCGTTCATCCTCTCTCGATGTCCAAACCATCTCAACATACCTTTCTCAGTCCTCGACACTACATCTTTTTTCACTCCACAACGTTCCCTAAAATTAACTTAATGAACTTTACTTTTGTCACCAGCGCGCAATTTGCGGACACGACTAGCACTAACCACTGCACAACGAGACTGCTGGCTGACTGGCTCACTCAACTCGTGCATGAATCAAT
Organism: Myotis nattereri; assembly: GCF_964212035.1. NCBI lineage: Eukaryota > Metazoa > Chordata > Mammalia > Chiroptera > Vespertilionidae > Myotis > Myotis nattereri. The sequence goes on along the minus strand of NC_138086.1, from coordinate 22,126,154 downwards.
TGCACACACCTCCTCCCCCACCCCCATCCCCCCCACCCCTGGCCCCACCCCCCCCACCCCCCTCCCCCGCGCTGCGTATCCCCGGCCCGCCTGCACCGTGTCTCCCATCCTGGGACCGACCGACACCCCCCACTTCTTCTAATGCCACTTCTTCAAAATACACTCTCCCAGGCCGAAAACCGACTTCTGCACATGGGCCACGAAGTTTCAATCACACTGTACGTGTGTGCCCGCACGTGGTTTTCTGTGGAAGAGCCACACTCAAGGGGCCAAAGAGCCGCATGTGGCTCTCGAGCCGCGGTTTGCCGACCATGGCCCTGGGAGAATCTTGCCCGGGAGAGGGGCCTCGGACGGAGAGCCCTGCGGTGGAGGGGTGCAGGGAAGCCACAGCAGGGCTCACACGGGGCTCCTCTGGCATGAAGGGACTCCCTGGGGATGGCTGGGACACCACGGGGACCCGGAGGGGCAGTCGGGAAGCAAGGGGGGCCTCCAGAGCTGCCGCACAGAAGCCCGAGCTACTCCCTCCGGCTCCCTTCTCCACCTGAGCCCTGGTCTTCTTTCTCCACGTTGAGCCCGAACCAGAAAGGCAGCGCTGGGCGGGCCTCACCTGGATGTCCTTGATCATGACGCTGTAAGCGAGGCCGTGAGACTCCAGATAATCTTTGACGTCTTTCAGTTCAGAGAAAGGAACTCTCATGTCCACAGGGAGGCTGGGCCTGGCCGGGCCACGCCAGAAGTCCACCTTGTTCACAAACGAAAGAAAAACGGGGGCCTGTGTCCCCTGTCCGTACACACCACCCTGTAGGCGCCCTGGGAAACCAGGTGATCTCGTACAGAGAGGAAAGGGCCCGTTCCCTGATGAAGCCCTAAGGCCGAGCAGGAAGATGTGCAATAAAAGATCCCCAGGCCACTGAGTTTCTGTGCCTAAGTCGGGGCCCTTTCATCACCCAGGCTCACATGGCAACGCTGCCCCGGTCCCAGAGCCCAAAGCAGTTGTTACAAGAGAGACAGCTCGTCCTCTGGAACATGAACATGGACAAGAACATGGTCAGAAGATAGAGACCTCGCTGCCCCCAAACCTAAAAAAGTAGGAGAGGCCTCACCCGGAGTCCCAGGTCATCCGAATGCTGCGTCCATTTTTCAGTTTATAAAATAGACAGAATTACTATAAGGCGTCACGAGAGGGGGCTGGTAAGGGCACTCATACAAATCGGAACGAGGGCTCTGGGCCACATCCAGAAATAGCTGGTTGTTTCAACAGCCCTCAAACAGAGTCCTTCTATTACAGTCGTTGACGGAAATGTTTTCCATTGTGGAATACTCGCAGAGGACAAATGTTCTTGGAAACCAATGCTCATCTGACAGGGATGAGCCCAAATAAAACACAGGTTTGCCAAGCAAAGCCCTTCCAGTTCTTTCAATTGGCAAACAGATGTGCCCAGTCTGCGTGCTGCATGGCATCCCACCCAGAGACAGATGTGCCCCCCACCCCGTGTGACTTCAGGACATTTTAGCTGGATCCAGAGCGGCCCCCACAGGGTCCCCTCAGCGGCCCATCCAGGACAGAGGGGGAAGCCAACAAGAGCTGCCCAGCCTTCTGGGCAAGTGCTCCCAGCCTTTCCTGAAGAGGAGCCACCGTTGATTTTTCCATAGTTCTGTGATGTTTGGCAGAGCCATCAGAGAGCAGGTTTGGGGCAGGGGGCGGAGGATGGGGGGGGTGGGGGGCTGGGGAGGGGAACCAGGGAGCCAAAGGTGCAAGCCACTGTGAGAGAAGGGAGAGCATGTCCCCGAGCCCTGAGCAGTCCTCACCTTCTGGGGCTTCAGGCCCTCCAGGTCCCTGAGAAGGGAAAGCTGCATCTCATTTTGAGCCAGGATTCGAAGAACCTGGTCCCTGGAAAGACACGGGAGGGGCAGAGGGAGCGGCTGAGCGGGGTTCCTGGAAGGCTGTGCTGCTTACAGGAGGCAGCGTGGAGAAGACACCGGGCTGAGGGGGCCTGGTAGGCAGGCTGGGGGGCACTTGGCCACGTGAAGGCTGAAGGGCTGAGCAGAAGGGCTTGTAGCTCTGGGAAGCCTGCAAGTCCTCCATCCTGGGGCCAGCAATCTCTGCCAAGAACAGACCACTCAGTGGACCAAATAAACCCGTCTGTGCTACTAGTGAACCCAAGGACCAGACAGGGAAAGAAAGATGGGGAAGGAATGAGGGGGGTGGAGGAAGGTGCAAGAACAAGAGGACTGAGGGAGAAAGGAGTGGGGTTATAGGATACTGGGGTTACAGGGACAAACGATGGCCCAAGTGCTCTGCATACAGCTGTCCCAAGGCCGTGGTCTGTCTACACCTGTTGCCCAAACTTCTTTCTCCCAAGAGCTTGAGGACATGGAAGGGGAGGTCAGCCTCACTCTGCCTTCTGGGGAAACTGAGCTCCCTCCTGTCTTCCTGGGGGGAGTGGGAGGCAGTGGAACTGAGCAGCCTGCAGCGTGACCTCTAGGGTCTGAGGCCTGGGATGGTGTTGGCTTTTTCCCTGACTGGCTCTGAGACCGTGGACAATGGACCTGCTCTCTGAGCTTGTACCTTCCTCTCTAGTGCGGGGTCTTTGGGAGGTTGGAAAATCGTGTCCTTACTGGCCTGGTGTAGAATACTGGTGCTTGTGTTATTTAAAGGAGTATAATCCTACATCCATCTGTGGTAGGGGGTATAGTTTTTTGGGGGTTACTAACTTCTTTAAGAATCTGAGGAAAGCTATGCACCCTCCCCCAGAAAAAAAATACATACCCCCCAAATTATGTATGATTTCATGGGTTCTTAGAGCCCTAAAAGCTTAACCCAAGAGCCCCAGATTGAGAATTCTAGGTTTGGGGCGGGACAATAATACAGCCGTGTGTCCTACCCTTGAGCACAGCAGTGGGAGACTGCGGAGTTGGAAGTGGGTTCAGGGCGAGAACCGAAGTCCTGACTCTGGGTGCCTTGACCAGGTCCCAGCGGACGGCCACCTCCCCACTGGGACACCCAGCCCCCGGGCGCCTGGCAGTCCTCCCTTCTGCTACGGAGCAGCCACTCACCCTGTGAAATTCATTTGGCCCAAAGCTGCTGCCAGGATAAAGCTGCAGACCAGGAGCGTCCATCTGTCCACCGCGGGCAGCCCAGGGCCCCAGCCTCCTGCCCGGGCGCCCTGCATGCTTCCTCCTCCGGGCCTCAGGCCCAGCAGCACCTAGAGGCCGGCAGCCCCGGCCTGAGAATGGGTGTGAGGCTCTCTCTGGGGAGGCCCAGCCACACACTGGCGTTGGGAGAGCTACGGCCGCCCCTTCCCACTTCTGGGCAAATCCTCTCCTGGAGAGGGGGGAGGAAAGAGGGAAAGAGGAAGACAAGGCCCTTGGCTTTCTTTCTTCCCTGGAGGTTACTGGGCCAGCATGTTGTGAACGTCAAATCCACCATCTTGAAAGAAAGATAAGAGTAACTAGAGACCCAAGGAAATCACTCCTTTCCCCCCTCCTCACTTAATTCTTTCCTGTTTGCTCTCCTCCCTCCCCGTCCACTCACACTTTCCCTGGGCCATATCCTCCTTACACATAAGGGTGTGGGCGCCATTGAGAGAACTCTGGGTTTAGAGGCAAAGACGGGTGCTCACTTCCTGTCTAAAAGAGCTGGGGCAATTGACTTCATCTCTCTAAATCTCAGTTTACTCATCAGTCAAATGGGGTTAATAACACCTCCCTTCCCTACCTCACAGGGGTTCTGGCGGTGGGTTGGGGGGGGGTGCGGGGGGGGGGGCGTATTAGCAGAGACAACTTGGGTGAATTGGCTGGGCAAAGCCCTCAAAATGGAATGTATTATTATTTCAAAGACGCTAACTCTTAGTCACAACTGCATCTTAGGTCAGTGCTCCCATTGCAACGGAGAAGGGGAAGAGAAGAGAATGGAGAGGGGAACCAAGGAAACGTATTGCATGAGAAGGAATTCAGTGAAGAGTCCCTTTTCTCTGCCTTCAGGTGGTCCCCATTATGCTGGGGTAGGCAGTGAGTTTTCTGCTGGACAGGAAGGTCCCTGCAGTCATTATTATAGTTCTCAGCAGACAGCAGAGTCCGTTTCTCGGTCCTGCCAAAGCCCCGCACAGCCCCCTTTATGGTCCAGCAATACCAGAAACAAAGCAGAGGCCAGCACACACAGCAGTCATATTGGAAGCAGAGCCTGAAAGATGATGCCTGAATGGTAAACGATGAATCTAACAGAAAAGCCACAGGAGGCAGAGGAAAGGCAGAGACGGACGAAATCCAACAAAGTTGTTCAGCGGAGGATGTCAACAAAGGCCACTTAACTGTCCCCAGCCATTCTCAGCAGCCCCCCTCCCCATCTGTACCTTCCCCGAATGGCCAATTAACTGGCCATGTGTGCAGAGAGGGGAGCTCTTTTCCTGACAGAATGCCCTGCTCCCACACCCCGCTGGACCTACGCCATTATTTCGTGGGTCAGCTGCTCAGACATGCCAAGCTCTCCTAGAACCCTGGCTTTGGGAACTCTCAGACGGAAACATTAGCAAAGGGTTTAAGGGCCTAAAACAGAAAGCAATTACGCTTTCCACCCAAGTAACACTCGGCGTTAGTGAAAACCGGAATAAAAGGGTGTCTTCGTAAACAACAGCTCAGGGATTTAAAAGAAAAAGTGGGGATGGTGCTAGTCACCAAAAGTACCCAGCATCTTCTTGTTCAAACGCATCCCTTTAAGACACTAAAAACAAGACATCTATCTCTGTGCTTGGTTTGGGGCTGGAGAGAGAGAGAGCAAGAGCAAGAGAGAAAGAGAGAGAGAGACAGGAGCCGTTAAGAATTCGCCAGAATTCTGTGACAGCACTTCCAATAGAACTTTCTGTGATAATGGAAATGTTCTCTGTCTTCGCTGTCCAATAGGATAGCCATTAGCCACTAGCAGCTGAAGAACTGAATTTTTCATTTTAATTCATTTTAATAGCCACAAGTGGCAAAGGCTGCGGTATTCACAGCCCTAAAACACTGCCTCCAATGGCTGGATTTGAAGCAGAAACACACAGCTGTGTTTGATCTAATACCTAATATTGGTGTCTCCCTCAAAATTAATTACTCATCTAATCATTTATTTAATAAATGTCTACCTACTCTGTGCCAGGCACTTGCTAAAATCTGGGAATAAAATAGTCGTATAGACCTGGCCCTTAGATTTCTAATGGGGTAAGTAGAAAATTAATTTAAAATAAATATAACAAGAAAATCCACCCACCTGCAGGAGAAAATATAAAAAAAGAGTTCCCTGAATCCTTTCCTCCTAGAAGAATATACCTCGGATTTAGGATCATTTGCCTTCTGCTTAAAGGATACCTTCTAAAACATTCCTTGAGTGAAGTTCTCTCTTTTTATTTGTCTGAAAATCCTTTATTTTGCTGGGTTTCAATTCTAGGTTGATCATTATTTTTCTCTCAGCGTGTTGAAAACATCCCACTGTCTTCTGGCTCCCATGTTTTGCTGCCAAAAGGTCATCATTGGTCCATTTACTGCTCTTTAGTAGGTGAGCTTTTCTTATCCCTGGTTGTTTTGATGATCTCTTCATCATTGATGTTACGCAGTTTTATTTTTGTGTATTCTTCAGCTACACCACAGTGTGTCCAGGTATAGATTTCTTGAGTTTATTCTGCTTGAGATTCATCTGGACTCCTGTGTCTGGGGATGGCTCTCTTTCCACTATTTTCACAAATTTCTCAGTCGTAATTTTAAACTTTGCCTCTTTTTCATTCTATTACCTTCTGGAACGTTTTATTAGCTATGTTAGGTCTTCTCACCCTATCCAAATCTCTTAATCATTCTGCTATATTTCCACTTCATTGTATCTCTAGGCTACCTCCTGGACAATTTCTTTGTATCAAATATCTGTTTCATTATTATTATTATTGTTATTATTATTAAAATATCTGTTCCTTTATTCCAGTTAACTGATTCTCCCATCAGCTGAGTTTAATCTATAATTGAATCAATCTGCTGAATTTTAAATTCCAATTTCTTCAGTTCGTCAATTCTGAAACAATTCCCCCCACACACACATTTTAATACCTCTGAAATCAGGGTGTATCTTATAATGAGTGGCATCTTGCAATAATAATTGGCAGTGTTTCTGATGGCACATAACATTCTGGTGCATCTTACAGTCAATTGTGTTTTATAGTCAACACAATATGGTATTCATTTTCACAAGTTCTATTTGATTTTTTTTCAAGTCCAAATGACTTAAATTTCTTATCTATTTTAGAGCTCCTTGTTTGTTGCCTTAAATTTTTAAAAGATAATTATTTTATATTCTATGCCAGATAATTGCAAAATCTAAAGACGTTGCAAGTCTATTTCTGTGGTATATTGTTTCTGCTGGCTCTTACTCGTGCTGCCTTGTCTCCTGGCGCCATTCATCTGTGAGCCAGTCATTTTCTTTGGACCTTTATCTATAGGAAGCCTTGAGGCCTGGATCGAAGTGGAATTCTTCAGGGAGGATTTGCATTTACTTTTGTGAGTTGCCTGGGAGGCACTGCCAACCTGAGACCAGCCTAAATTAAATTATTTGCTCGAGTTTGGGGGGAGGGGGGTTACTACATAGTCAGCGCAAATTTAGATCACAAGCTCATGGGGCAGGGGCGGGCTACTTGTTATTGTGAAGTCTCAGGGGATATGTTCTTCCGGCTCACCTAAACCAAGGTTTTAAATCCTGGACAATGGCAGCATATTATTTGCAAGTGGGTCATCAGAGTTAGTGTTTTAAGGTCCTGGAATTGTTAGGAGAAAAGGCAGATACTGATAATTTTCTAGACGTTGATTGGTTTGCTATGTTCAAATTTGCCAGAATAAGAACTAAAAGACTACAAACAGATAGAAAGGATAAAGATGAAATGAGAAAAGCGGGTGGGGGGATAAAGGAAACGAAAATGAAAAAGAAAGGTTTAAGAAGGAATTTTTAAGAGTAGACAAGTAGAAAGGACATTTTTTAAAAAAAAAGAAACTCACCTACATCTATTTTCAATCGTACTAAATGTAAAAGAGCTTAGCTCTCCGGTGAAAGACAAAAAAATATCAGAATAGATTTTGTTTTATAAAACCTACCTATATGTATTCGCAAGAGATATGCCTAAAGAATAAGAACAAAGAGAAACTTAAAGTCAAAGATGGAAAATGGATATTCTAGGTAAATGCTAACCAAAAGAAAGCAGGTGTCGGTTTTTTAATATAAAATGAACTTTAAGGCAAAGGCATTATCAGAAAAAATAAGGGAGTCACTACATAATGATACTGCTTTCAACTTCCCAAGAATATTTAACATAGAAAAATGTTCGAGAATAATCTGACAGATAATGTGCAATCCTTCCAGAAGACAATTATAAAACTTTATTGAGAAATGCTAAGGTTCTAAACAAATCCAAAGATATACTATATTTTTGGATAAGAAAACTCAGTATCATAAAATTATACATTCTCCCCAAATAGATCTAGAGATTCAATGTGATTCCAGTTCAAAAGCCCAACAATCCCACAAAACTTCACAAGTTGATAAAAACATATCTGCAAACATAAAGATCCTAAGAAGAGTCAAGGCAATCCTGAAGAATAATTACGTGGGAGAGCTTCCTATACCAGACAGTAATATTTTTTAATATATTTTTATTGATCTCAGAGAGGAAGGGAGAAAAAGAGAGATAAAAGCACCAATGATGACAGAGAATCATTGATTGGCTGCCTCCTGCATGCTCCCTACTGGCGATCAAACCCGAAACCCAGCCATGTGCCCTTGACCAGAATCGAAACTGGGACCCATCAGTCCGCAGGCTGTCGCTCTACCTACTGAACCACACTAACTAGGGCAAGACATTTTTATTTTGTCTTGTTTTTTGTTAATCCTTACCTAAGGATGTTTTTTCCATTGGTTTTTAGAGAGAGTGGAAGTGAGGGAGGAAAGGGAAGAGAGAGAGAGAGAAACACTCATGTGAGAGACACACATCTATTGGTTGCCTCCTGCACACACCCCAACCAGGTAGATGCTCATGTTGGGAATAGAACCCAAGACCTTTCAGTGCCCACGCCAATTCTCTAACCACTTAACACCACTGGCCAGAGCAGTAAGACATATTATAAAGTTATAGTAATTTAGACAGCAGAAGACTGGCACGGATAAATAGAACATAGCACAGAAACAAACCCATGCACACTGGAAATTTTGTTTTGTGCAGACTTGACACAGCAGATCGTTATGGAGCAGTTCATTCAATAAATGTTGCTGGGACAGTTGTAGATCTATATGGAAAAAATGCAATTAGATCGCTATCACACCACATACCAAATTTTATTCTAGGTAGATTACAATATTTAAATATAAAATGCAAAGATTTATAACACACTCAGAAGACAATAGAGAATAGTTCTATGACATGGGGATAGGGAATCATTTTTCTAAATAAGACACAAAAGAAAAAAACATGAAGTTTCCCATAAAGGGAAAAATGGATGAACTCAAATACACTAAAATTAAGAACTTCTGTTCTTAAGACCCTTGACAGGGAGAAGAAAGCAAACCTCAAGCTGAGAGGACATATTTACAACACATAAAACCGGTCAACAATTAATTTGCATGACATACAAAGAACATCTGTGGATTCATTTTTTTTTAATGGGCAACAAACATGAAAGGCCGTTTCACAGAAGAGGACTCACAAATGATCTATAAACATATGCAAATTAGTCATTAATAATCAAGGGGGGGGGAACAAATGAAAACCACAATGAAATTACCACATCACACCACCAAATTGGCAAAAGTTAAAAAGTCAGTCTACACCCAGTGTTGGCAAAAACAGGGGGCAATAGAATTTCTCATCCCCCCTGGTGGAGCTTGATAAATTGACAAAATCACTTCGGAAAACAGTTGTGACGTAGTCAGGATAAAAATGGACCACACAGCCTATCCCCTGACAATCCCACTCCCGACAATCCCACTCCCAGCTCTGTGTTCCGGACTGGGACTCTTGCGCATGTGCACTAAGATACATGAACAAGCCTGGATTAATGGAGCTGGGATTGTATTCATACCGAATACAGCAGAGTAGAGAAAATGAATCCACCACAGCTACATGCATCCAGTAGATAAACCTCAAGACCATGATGTTGAATGAAGGAAACAAAATCAGGACACACATGGTATGTTTCCATTGATATGTGTGCAGAGACAGGTAAAATGAAACAATATATTGTTTAGGAATATGTACACACATGATAAATATGAGGACAAGGAAGGAAATTATTAGCACACATCAGTGGTTTTATCTGGGGAAGGGAAGGAGGTGCAATTGAGGACCAGGCGTCTAAGGTTGTGCTGTGTTCTTGTTCATAAGCTGAACGGTGGATAAAGAGTGTTCATTTTATTTTTAACAGGGATAGAAGTCTTATACTGGCTCTTGTGTATTTGATGCATGTCACAATAAAACATGTTAAAGGAAATAGGAGAAAGCTAAATTCTTGCTTTTTCATAGTGAAAAATCAATAGATTTGAAACCGGAAAAAATCAAGAAGTAGCAATGGAGACACCTTATCTAGGTTTATGGATGTGAATGTCAAGGCTAAAAGAACTCAATATGATTATTGCTGGAGAGCGAGACGCGGGAAGAAGGAAGGGGAGCAGGGCTGCTGATTTCTACAACGCCTTGCAGAAATAGATGGCCCTTTAAACCATTTAACTGTCTGACTGGTTAAAATAAAAACGAAGTTTAAAAAGCGGCATTTGATACCTGGGTGGTGGCCAGGGGCTGGGGGGTGGCGGGGAAACCATGAAAGGCCATTTCACAGAAAAGGATGAGTGTTCAACGGGGCCAGCGTTTCAGTCGGGGAAAACGAAAAGGTTCTGGAAATGAACGGTGCTGGTGGCTGTACAATAATGTGAATGTGATTAACATCACTAAACGGTACCCTTAAAATGATCAAAGTGGTCAAGTTGATGTTATATATACAAAAAAAATTAAAGCTCGAGAAAAGAGAGTGGCATCTGAGCTGAGTGAGGTGAAGTAGGAAGCAGTGAATTAGCTGGCGCGGGGTGAGGAGGTGACAGGAAACCTGATTCTGTTCCTGCCGGCCTTCTTTATTAAAGGGATTCATTCCCACTGCTGCTGGGGAACCACCCCGAGGGTCTCCAGAGATTGCATGAGGTGCTCCAATATTTGCAAATAAAACTCCCAAACTAAATTACGTTTAATTTCCAAAAGGCCCCTTTGGGTGCTCATGGAAATAAATATATCAAGTGTGATCTTAAATAAAGCACACACTGAGAGAAACAGGAGTGTCACCACTCACGGTGCTAAAGGATTCCTTGATTAACAGAGACTTACCGGTCTCTTAACATAGCCAGTGCCCACAGTCCATTCAAAATGTGATTTAATTAACAAAGATACAGGCTATCCCACCTTCCAGAAATATGCCAAACAGGTTCTTGCAAAGGAAATAAAGTAATGAAAACCGAAGGTGGGCTAATGATGCTCTGGACTAGAGTTTTAGGTGTTCTTCATCATTTAAAATCGTCATTCAAAAGCCTCCCCTTGACCCCCACCCCCGCAAGAAGCTCTACTAGCCACATCTCAACTAATCACATTTGGTGCCTCCCTCTACGTAGCAGCACACATTATATAGATTTTAAGTCTGCACAAGCATCAGTCTGACATGAAATAAACTCCTCAGGGCCTGGGACTATGTTATATTCACCCGTGTGGCCCCATAAACCCTGCGTACAGCCCAGGGCACTGCCCCGGACCTACTTAGTGATTGACCCCTCATTTGAATGACTGCCTAAGGCTTAGGGACCAAATCCTTGCTTCCTAGGCCTTCCCCCTTGTCTGCTTCACCAGCTCTGCCTCCGTCAGCTCAGAGCTCCTGAACCTTTGCTCTGTCCTCTCCTCATTTTTAGTTCTGGGACCTCACTCTCACCACCCACAGCCAGAGCGCTCACGTAGTGTCGTCTGTAAGTGCAGTCCTCCAACACCAGGGTCTTGCCTCCCCTTCCCATGGACAGGTGTCCAATCCCAAGCCTAGTCGCAGCCATTGATGACAGGCTGTTAGGCCAGCCTCTGCCACATGGCTACCTCCTCCTGGGCACCCAACCGGCCTCCTTCCAATTGCAATACACCACCCCCCGACCCACTGGTCTAGCCACCTCCTAAGGGAGCCCCAGCTCCAGCCCACCTCCACCCAGGCTCTGAGGAGAAGAGGGTTTGCCCGGTGACATGCCCTGGCCCTCAGCCTATAGCTCTCACTACCCTGTGGCGAAGGATCTGGCTACCGAGGACCACCACTCGGTGAAGTGTCCCAACCACAGTCCAAGAGGCAAAGGGTTGGTAGCCACCACCAAAGAGGCCACTTCCTACTCTTTGAAGGGAGGGTGCCTATAGGCCAAGGGTGGGCAACCTTTTTGTGAGTGCGTGCCAAAACCAGCAAAATCTCTGACTCAAAATTCTTCTGCGTGCCAACCCTAATTTTTTGAGAACTTGTTACGCCTACTTGCTATCTCTTAAGGTGTACGTATGTGAAGAACCTTGAAGAAGTAATAAAATTCATTCGAGCGACAAAAACACAGTATATGATGATGAAAAATACATTTATTTTTTAATGTATACATGAACACTGGTAGTCCGACAGAAAACTTTATGACTCCGTTTGATATTATCAGTGGGACTTTTGCTGCTGCTTCACTGATGACAGAGATTTTACATAAGGTTTATATTTCGTGACCTTCAGAGAGATGCACGAGCTACTACTTTCATCCATCAGGCTCTCCTATTATGAGACTTAACAAAATTCATCACTGAGAACAAAGATTCACAATTGTAAATGGAAGATTATAAGAGAGGGTTTCGCGTGCCAGCAAAAGTTACTGGCGTGCCATGTTTGGCACACGTGCCAGGGGTTGCCCACCCCTGCTATAGGCTAAATGATGTAGCTGCAGCCAGGGCCAGCCCCGTGGATGGGAGAGCCACCTGCCCAGCTCTGGGAGGCTCCTGTGAACCCCTATTGGAGGAGAGGCAAAGGTGACCCAGACACAAAGGTGACCCAGGGGCCAGCAAATTCTTTCTGGAAAGGGCCAAACAGTAACTAGTTTAGGCTTTGGGGGCGCATAAGGTAAGATAGAGCAAGCATTCTCAGCGAATAGTCTTTCTTACAGGGAGAAATAGAAAAATCATTCTTAGCTTTCAGGCTGTACAAAAATAGGTGGAGACTAGATTTGGTCTGTAGGCTGTAGTTTGCCTACCCCTGTCTAGTTGAAGAGGCAGGTGAATGAAACTATTAGAATCTACTAGAGAGCTCAAGGTAAGGCAGAGACCGGTTAGAAGCACGCTTCAATCAAATCCCGAGATCTCCAGAATGCTCAGTGCAGGGAAGGAGGCGTTCACTCCTATTAGGGATAAAGGAAGAAATTCTTAAGACTGCTGCTATCTATTTTTATCTCATCCTTTTATATTTCCATTTTTGTTTGTGTTTTATAAAATAGCCAATATGAGCACAATGATATTTATACAGAATTTATAAATGTATAATCACATGTGTCAGGTGTGACATGCTAAATTTTCTCATTGTAGGGGTGCAGTATGAAAAAATGTGAAGAATGCTGGCCTCATGATCTGCCACTGATTGGTTTTGGAAAGCTGTACGCCATCGTGCCTTTGTCTATACTGGTGCCTCTTCTCTTAAACAGTGTTGGGTAACAACATCTGACTTCTTAAATTAAAATTTATTTAAACCAATGTTGACAGCTATTGGAGAATGTTACCAACCTTGAAAACAATGTATTATGAGAAACATAAAAAAAAAAGCTACTTGAGCGCTGCTATGAGCAAGGTTCTGCCTGAGGACGCTGATGTCTCCTTGGGATTTGAAAACTTTGCTGCTCCTTCTGTCACATAGACTCAGAACCATCCTCCCCCAGGGCAGGCCTTCGGGGTAAGAACTTTGAGACTATGCCTTGCTGGATCCATGTTTACCCCAGGTCCTCCTTGGCGTGCATCAGTCACACAGTCACACTGCCTGTGCGTGCTGAACTCAGTCTCCGTACAACAGCAGACTTTGTGCAAAAGTGAAAGCTTTTGGCCTTACTTGATTCCACCTAAGCAGCGATGTTTGTGCATTTCCCCCACACTTTGTAAATATGGAAAACTGAAATTACTCGTGCCCATGATTAAACAAGTGAGATAAAGTTGATGCAACTGAGGTAGAGCTGGCAATAAACATTCTGGAAGCCAATAGCCTCACTTGGACATTCATTGGATTAATCCAGGTAACTAGGTATTGATCTAGTCTGGAGAAGAATAAAACTATAAAAGATGTTGTGAAGAACTCCGAAAGGTCCGAGATGTTACCCTGACTTCAAGCTAACAAACCAGCTTGCTACAGTGTCATGGATGCCAGCAGAAGACACAAAACTCCCGGGTCACAGACGAAGGACTTTATTCCTCATGGCGTTGGTGCCAGTTCTTTGAGCCCCATTGTCCACAGAGAAGGCCAGACAGCACCTGCACAGGCCGTAGGTTAACTTATAGGAGAGGAATGCTGAGTGCAGGGAACCTGAAACCTTTTATGATTTCCATCCTTTTAAATTTGTTTTTTGTGTTTGTTTGTTTTTACGGCCCAGAATGTGGTCTTTCTTAGTGAAAGGTCCATGAGAGCTTGAGAAAAACATGTATTCCTACTGTCATTGGATGGAGTGTTCCATAAATGTCAATTAGATCAAGTTGATTGATGGCGCTGTTCAGGTCAACTATATTCTTACTGATTTTCTGACTGCTTGACCTATAAGTTACTGGAAGAAAGGTGTTAAAGTCTCCAGCCAGGTAGTAGATTTATCTATTTCTCCTTGCATTTCTGTCATTTTTTTCCTTGTGTATTGTGACACTGTGTTGTTAAGTGTCTACATGTTAAGAATTGTTACATCTTCTTGGAGAATAAAATCCCTCATTATTATATAATGGTCCTCTTTCTCCCTAATCATTTTTCTTCTGTTTTGTCTAAAATTAAGCTAGCTACTACAATTTTATTTTTGATTAGTGTTAGCATGGAATAGCTTTCTCTATCCCTTCTCTTTTAACATATCTGAATCTTTATATTTAAACTGGGTTTCTTGTAAACAACTTAACAGTTGGCTCTTGTTTCTTTATCTGTTCTGACAATCTCTGTCTTACTCTTGTGTATTTAGAGCAGCGGTTCTCAACCTGTGGGTCAAAACCCCTTTGGGGGTCGAATGACCCTTTCACAGGGGTCGCCTAAGACCGTCCTGCATATCAGATATTTACATTACGATTCATAACAGTAACAAAATTACAGTTATGAAGTAGCAACGAAAATAATTTTATGGTTGGGGGTCACAACATGAGGAACTGTATGTAAAGGGCCAGACGGTTGAGAACCACTGATTTAGAGCATTCACATTTAAATGTATCACTGATATTCTTGGAGTAATATCTACTATGTTTGTAATTGTTTTGTATTTATTATACTTGTTCATTATTTCTTTGGTTGCTCCTCTTTTCCTGACTTCTCTGGTTTTATTTGAATATTTCCTACAATTATATTTTATCTTCTCTACTGGAATATCAAGTATAACTTTTAAAAAATTATTTTAGTAATTGCCCGAGAGTTTGCCATGAACATTTTTAACTATGTCCACCTTCAAATAACACTATACTACTTCACATGTAATTTTATACCAGAGTATTTCCAATTCTTTCTGCCTATCCCTTCTGACATTGCTTGAAATATATTTCATTTATTTATAAGCTATAATAATATAATACATTGTTACTTTAAAGTTATCTTTTAGAGCAATTTCTTCTTCTTCCCTTTCTTTACATAGAAACACATTTCTGACCTATATCATTTTCCTACTCTCTAAAGAACTTTTTTTTACTGCTGGTGATAAATACCCTCAGTTTTTGTTCATCTGAGAAAGTTTTTCTCCTTTACTCTTGAAGAATAATCTCACTGGATAAGAATTCCAGGTTGGTGGTTTTTTCCTTCCAGTTCTTTAAAATTTCACTCCACTCTCTTCCTGCTTGCATGGTTTCAACAAGAAGTCCTCTATAATTCTTATTCTTGTTTTTTCCATAGGTAAGGTGGTCTTTCCCCACCTCCGGATTCTTTCAAGATTTTCTGTCTTTACTTTTCTGCAGTTTGAATGTAACGATTATATTTATTATACTGGGCAGTAAGCAAATCTGCCCTTCATGCAAGAGGGAAACATTATCTCTGTCTGCTCAGGCTGTTTGTTGTTCTAACATTCTTGAAAAGATAATCTAGAGTAATCTGGTTGTGCAGAAATGTAAGTAAGAGGTCTATGGAGTCTTGTCTCCAGCTGATGTATAAATCATGGGGGGGCGGGGGAGGGGAGGAAGGGAGAGAGAAAGCACTAGAAATTAGGTTTAAAACAATGGTCCTCAGCCTTCGCTCTCCATTAGCATCACCTGAGCAGATCTTTACAAAACCAATGTCCAAAGATTCTGTTTTAATTGATCTGGGATGGAAATCAAGCATCACTAGTTTGCAAAAGTCCCCAGGTGATTCCAATGTATAGCCAGGGTAGAGAACCTGTCTTAAAGATAATGAGGTAGAGTGTAATTAGTAATATATATAGTTTAGCTCATTGCTTCACAAACTTTGATGAGCATGTGAATTACCTGGGAATCGTGTTCAACACAGACTCTGATTCCGTGGGTTTAAAATAGCGGTCGCCTACCGGTGGTCCATGAGGTCCAAAAGGTTGGCGGCCGCTGGCTAGAGCGAGGCCAGAGATTCTGTTTCTGACAAGCTCCCTGGTATAACCTGATGTTTTCATTCAACTTTAAGTAGAGCGGTTTTGCTCACTGGGAATATACTTCTCTTTATAATCTGTGTCCACTGCTAGACTTCGCCCTTCAGGCTTTCTACACATACATGTTCAGGCATTTATCATGTATGAAAGGAGAAGGCAGCCTGACTCTGAAAGACGGTTCTTGGGATAAGAGTGTAGCCCATCCTTTCCTGGGACCCTGGGTTTTGAGATCATGAGAAATGTGAGAGACACTTCATGGTGTTGAAGAACAGTCTTGGAACTCAGGGCCATTAAGTCCTAAGCAACAACTTTACTCTGGCTCAAATATTGATGATAGTAGCAGTTGGAGGAGTGTCCACAAATTTGGATCCAAGTGTCAGGGAAGTAAAATCCTGCCCTAGCCATTTTGGCTCAGTGGCTAGAGCGTCAGCCTGCAGACTGAAGAGTCCCAGGTTTGATTCTGGTCAAGGGCACATGCGCAGGTTGAGGGCTCGATCCCCAGTAGGGGGCTTGCAGGGGGCAGCCAATCAATGATTCTCTCATCATTGATGTTTCTATCTCTCTCTCCTCTCCTTTCCTCTCTGAAATAAATTAAAATATATATATATATATATTATTTAAAAAAAAAAAAAAGTAAAATCCTGATACTGTATTGCTGGAACAAAAGCTCTATCGAATTTGAGCAACTCAGGAAAACATCCTTCAACTTGTTATGATTTCTCTCTCCTTCTATTGGAACTAGCGGAAGTCATCTCTGGACCTGGCATAATTCCCAAAGGTCATGATACGTTGGCTTGTGAGACTGCAGAGTTGGCGCCTATAGCCTCCACCATGCTGCAGCCCTGGCACGAGTTGGAGAGGAGCACCCTCTTCCAGGGCCGGTGCTGTTCATTGCCAGATCTTCCCCAGCGTAGCGATTTGTCCACTTTCCAGTTTGAATGAATATCTTTCTGGCTCCACAAGTCCTGTATTTGTTTTCCAGAGTCATTGGGAAGGCTCCTAGACCTCCCGCCAGGCACCAGGGAGCCTGGAGGACATTGAGAAACGTGCCTGTTAAATATTAATCCTCTTGATGTCCTTAGGGGGAGAGATGGGGGAGGAAGATCCGATGCCTTCTTTGACATGCCTCCTAAACAAGTTAATACCTGTCCACCACCAGCTGCATCTGGAAGCATTTTAGAAATACCTCTCACTGATGAGATAGGTCATCAAAGGGCCTTGCATCTTGAACTTTCTCATCCAGATTTGCTGACACTGGAGCAGAAGGTCATTGCTTTCCCTGACCTCTGTGCTTCTCACGTCCATTGGAAAAGAACAATGCCAGGGCAAGGTACTGGGAGCCGAGGAGGGAGACTGCCTCGGCCAGTTAGCTCAGTGGAAAGAAGACACCGGGCTCCTTTGGGATCAGGTATGAAGGGGCGCCACTGCAGCTATTCAATCAGGGCCTGCCTGCTGCACCATCATGATGCATCATAATGTGCTTCAGTGCTGGGATGCAAAATAAACAAAACCTTGGCTTTGCCCTTGAGGGAATTACAAACTCAAACCCTGGGTTAATGGTTTTCTAAGGTTAGGCCAAGCTGTTTAAATACGCAAACAGAATATATCTATTTGTTTGTTGAGAGAAGTGGACATTTTGTCATCCAAGGTTCCCAGAGGCTAATAGTTAACGGTGGGGGTTTGTGGTTCTGTGGGTTATCTAATCCCCATGAAAGGGCATACGGTCCCCAAAGGATAGAAACAGTGCCTTTAGTCCATTTTAAATGTTTCGAAATAATTAAAACACTCTCCCAAATTATCCCTGGGTGACCATCTCCAGCACAGACCAGGAGGGGTTGGGCCCATCAGAATCACACGACGCCTCTCTCTCCGTTGGCAGTGGACATCAGCCAGCGCTGGCAGCCAGAGGGTGACCTGGCTGCTGTTTCCTGCCTAATCTCCCTCTCATCAATGAAAACTGGAAGCTTGGAGGTTTCAGAAGCCAGGCAAACAATGCAGGGCTGCAAACCCAGAGGAACTGGCGCGTTTTAAAGGCATTCACGTCCCAAATGGTGGCCTCTTTGCTTTCTCACCAACATTCTGTAGAGCGGCCTTGAGACCTCCCTTCACCGTTCCCATCCATGTGCACGTGGGCTGGCGTGTTCCTTCTCTTTACGACTTCGGTTCCTCGTCAGCTCAATAGGGATACAAATACCAGCCGCGCATATATCACCGGGTGGTTGTGATAATTTAATTATCCATTATCTATAAAAGCATTTTCAGACTATAAATCATTACAAAAATGCAAGCAATTTAACAAATATCAAGTCTTCCTTATCTCTGAAGGTTTAATTTATGCTCTGTCTCTCTTAGAATTGAGGGACATACGGGCCCATCTGTTTTCCAGAAATCCCCTGATAATATTTGTTGGAAAAAAGTACTCTTTTCCTGCTGCCCTAACTTGTTGAGTGTATGGCTTATGCAACTGTTAATTTGCTGCCCTGCAGCAAATCGAATCAACAAATATTTACTAGCTGCTGAGCCTGGCCTTGTAGGAAATACAGCAAATGATGAGATTCACTTTCTGCATTAAAGGAGCAAATTGCCCAGCTGCACCACAATTCTGGGTGTATTCTAGGGGAGAAAAACTCTGCCTGTGCTCTCGGGATGCCCCCAGTACACCTGGAGCTTTACTTCAAATATCAGAAACAGCTGGCGTTCATGATTTAAGGCTCAGTACAAATGGCAGAAAGAATTTCTTTTACAAGCTGTCTGGTTTGGCGAAATTCCAGAATTCATCAAACAGAAAGATAAGGAGGATGATGATAAAAGTGATTCTTCATAGTTGGTCTTAATACAGGGATACAAAAGGAATGTTATCTACATAGGACATTCCAGAGCTGGAACATACCCTCACGTTCACCCAAAACAGACTTACAGCAGGGCCTTCCCACCACCTGTAAAAATCAAAGATGACCCCACATGCCTGACACTGTTGTGCTTGGAAGTTGGACCTGTGAGGGTTTCAGGCATCCATTTCTACTTAACGTGGGAAAGCTTCCAGAGAAAGAACCCCAATATTCCAAACCCAAATACTAAAAATAATTTTAAATCCAACTCCTGATTTTCTGTGAACTGTTGAGATCTTTGACATTAGGTCTCATGAAAAGTTAAAAAAAAAAAAAAAGTCTTCCAATTAGGGGAAATGCCAATGACCTAATCCATAAATGAATTTCCACCATTTGGTGAGAATAAGAACTCCGGCAAACACAGTGCTTTTACTGCCAGGTATGGTGCTGAGCAGAGTAGCTTACTGATAAGCCATTGTAAATAACGTCATTATTCTCATTTTAAAAATGAGGAACCAGCCGAAGCCAGTTTTTCTCAGTGGTTAGAGTGTCAGACCAAGGACCAAAGGGTCTCAGGTTCAATTCCCGGTTAAGGGCATGTACCTCAATTGCAGGCTCTATCCCTGGCCCCCGGGTTGCACACGTGTGGGAGACAATCAATTGATGTGTCTCTCTCACATCAATGTTTCTCTCTCTCCCCCTCCTCACTCTCCTTCACTCTCTCTAAAAATCAATGGGAAAAAAATATCCTCAGGTAAGCATTAACAAAATATAATATAATATTTTATATATATGGAACCTGGGGCTCCCAAAGGTTACATTATAGTCCAAGCTCACATGGCTAAGTAAAGGAGTTGGGCTGCTTCCCTCTCCTCACCATCTGTAACCCAGAAGACAGAAGTGGATGTGGTCTGCCTTCCAGGAGGCTGACAGTTCAATGAATGGCTCCCTTTTTAAGTGGCAGCACATGGACAACACCCGATCCCATCCATAGCCATGGACCGTATCCTTCACCCTGTCTGCTACTTCACAAAGGTCTTCTTTTGAGTGTAAGGGCTGGAGACGGCTCAGCAACCCCCCTCCCCAGGACTACAAAAAAGAACTCAAAATGCTCTTTTCAATCATCACTGCTCACTGTGCTCTTAATAGTGGGAAATTCCATAGAGGCTGATTTCATACAAAGCCTCTTGAACTTAAATGTATTTCAGAAATTTAAGTCATGCTCATGAAGGTGTATGGCTCAGGTTTTCTCTTTTTCAGTGGGGCTTTCGCTTAGAAAATAGAACATATTTTTTGTCTTGGGCAAGAAATGTATTGCTCTTTAAATGTTCCACCAATATAGTGTGGATAATAACATCTAGCCCACCTTTCTCGTGTGGTTAGGGGGAGTATAAGAAGAATATGAAGAAGAAAGTTCAGAATAATATTATAATGTAAGTCCAAACGCCAACTTCTCTAACTTTCCCAGGCTAGAGGCCCGACCACCACCCAGCACTCTCCTTTCAGCTGCCACTTTTCTTTTTATTTAAAGCAGCTCTCATTACCCAAATTAAATTTTTAAATTTGTCTATTTGAGTATTTCCTGTCTCTCCAACTTCAATAAAATTCCATGCAAGAAGAAATTTTGTCTTTTTTTTTTTTTTTTACCATTGCATTGCCAGCATCTAAAATTGTTCTTGGCACACACTAGACACTCAATAAGGGCATGTTGAATAATAACACCCTTTTGTGTGAAAATCTGCATTTTTATAAACTTCCTTAAAATTGGATTTCCGGTCCATAGAAATAGATTAATCATAATCCTTGGTTCATGGCACGCTCATCGGTGATCCCTGTATAGCCCTCTTTGGCTACTTATTTTGCTGCTTAACTAGGGGTTTTAAAAAACAGAACCTGAAACAAAATCTAGGGTCCTTCATCTAACCATAGGGCCCTGACCTCCATCTCATCCCCCTGCCTATCCTCATCTGGGGTCATCATATTCAGAATCCCAGGTTCTTTGTTTCTTACTGTCTTAAGAAACATTCCCCTAGAACAGCCATGGGCAAACTACGGCCCGCGGGCCGGATCCGGCCCGTTTGAAATGAATAAAACTAAAAGAAAAAAAGACCGTACCCTTTTATGTAATGATGTTTACTTTGAATTTATATTAGTTCACACAAACACTCCATCCATGCTTTTGTTCCGGCCCCTCCGGTCCAGTTTAAGAACCCATTGTGGCCCTCAAGTCAAAAAGTTTGCCCACCCCTGCCCTAGAAGCAGAGCCTGGGATGATGGGATTCTTACTTAGGTGACTTACTGAAGGAGTGCTCAGAAGAAGGGGAGCTTGGGAAGCAGGGTGGTGCAGGGAAAAAGCCGGGCAAGTGTGTAGAAACAGCTGGAGACTGGATTCAGGGCGTGGGAGCACACGTTGCCCTACAGCATTGACCCACCTTGAGGCAAAAGACTAGCTCTTTTAGCTCCAAGTCAGTCAGTCATTGGCTGCCCTGTGGGGAGGTGATACAGGGAAAGCAGGTGCGCAGCCTCCTGGGTGAGGCAGCCCCAGTTGGCTAAGGGCCATTCTCCGGAGGAGGGAAGAGCCTTGAGCTGTTGGCAGCCAACACTCATAGCAACTAGGGATCAGTGCACTTGACCGGGAAAAGGGGCTCTGGGCGCTTTTCCTACACCTTGCTTCCCTCCTTATGCTGTTTTATCAAATTCTGTATACCTTCCTTAAAAGTATGTATAGACACACATTTTTCAGTTCTTTGGAACTTTCTAGAAAGAAAATCACACTAAATTTTGACTGTTGTGTAATATTTCAGTATGTGAAAATACCATACTTTATTCACCCATTCTCCCACTGGTGGACTTTTGAGTCATTTTGGGGTTGTTGCTATTAGGAACAGTGTTGCTATGAACATTCCCATGTGTGTTCCTGTCATATATGTGCAAGAATGGGGTGGGGGGGGCGGTGCCTGGGATAGAATAACTGGATCATAAGGTATGGACTCTGGAAGGTAATGCCAAACTGTTTTCCATAGTGCTTCTACTAATTCGCATGCTCACCAACAATGCATATATGAGCGCTATCATCCACACCCTCTCCCACATTTTTTACTTTTGTAAATTAAAGGAGCATAAAATGGCAATCTCATCATGGTCTTGATTTATATGTCCTCTATCAATAATCATTTCTTCGTATGTTTATCAGATATACCTGTTTCCTCTTATGTAACATGCTTGCTCCTATATTTTGGCCATTCTTCTATCGGATTATTTATAATGTTATTCATCTGTAGGAATCCTTTATCTGGCCTTTATCTGTTGTGTGTATTTTGAATACTGTGAATATCTTCTCCTACTTTGTAACTTTCTGTATGGTGTCTTTTAATAAACAGATGTTCTCAATATTATTATAGTTGCAGGTATTCTTTCTATGGATTTTTACACTTTGTTTAAGGACTCTAAAGGACAGTCTCCATCTTGGGGAGGGGGTGAGTGGGCACAAATGCAGCCAGGTTACAGGTGAGTCACAGAGGCAAGTACTGTCATGTCTAAGGAGGCACTGTCCGGTCGCAGGCAGCCCTGACCAGCCAGCACAAGCACCAGCTAGCTGGCTGGCAGGTGTGTTCTGGTTATAGAATTGGATATATTGTGTATTAGAGCTGGATACCATTAAAAATTCTAATCATAGACTGTAATTAACTTTCCTCGCTCTGATGGCCCGCTCACTAAACAACCTTCTGATTATAATTTGGCTTCCCATGTATGTTGCCTACAGGGAGAGAATGTACTGTTCAGGCTGACGTGAGGATCCAATTCACTAAATAGTTATATGCCGTAATGTAAATTAATAAATTCGTATGCTGGTTTTATCACATGCCTCATCTGAGCTCTGTAGGCGTGAGTCAGCATCCCTGAGTCTAATCAACACGGACACGGAATATCAAGCTTCTGAGCTGAAAAACGAAGAACTAGACTCACCACCAGAACGAAATCACCAAGGCAACGCTGCCCTGGGGGCCCCTCGACCTGATGGAGAAGGTCTTCCTACACGTCATGTGGTAAGAATAGAGATTAAAATGAACTTTTGACGTTCTAAAGAGCTGCATATTCAAACCCGTGGCTTGCTCCTATTCAGGTAAAGGTGAAGAAAAGGAGACAGTCATGAGACTCATATTGAATATTTATTGGCTTATGAGCACACACCAGATGCTGCACAAATCCTAGGCAGAAGGATAAGATTTACAGACATGTTTGAAAAAAGAAAAAAAAAGTGGGGGAGGTGCAGATGGAACACGCTAAGGCAGAATGGAACAAGTGGAGCCTGACTGATGAAGCCTGGCTTCACCGTGGTACTCATGGGCCAGGGTGCAAAATAGAAGACAAAAAAAGAAAGAAAGAAAGAAACACGAGGTACCAGAGCACAAGCAGGAATGTGCCAAGGCAGTGAGACTATCCAGGCCAGGGGAGTGATTTAGGACTTGTAGGGTGAGGGCAAGATCTTTGAAGTAAGTTCAAAGGCGAAGTGGAGGTGAGCCCATAGGACAGATGGGGATAATTTAGCAATAGTGCTATTAGATCAACACTTTATTCAGAGTGTCTGATGAGCAGTACCTATAGTGACACAGATGCCCTTCTGGGATCCCAGTGACACTGAATAATAAAAAGGATCTCATCAGAACTGTAGTATCTGGGAATTTGGGGCCCAGTGATGAGTAGTGACAACCTACTTTATATTCAGACCAAAAACTTAAAAACAAAAAGTGTGTGTGTGTGGGGGGGGGGGGGGGGGGTAAAGATGACCTATACTGATGACCATGCAGGATTTGTTTTTCAAAGAAAAATACGTTCAAGAAGTGAGATAAATTAAAGGAAGTTCGTTCTGTATCATCTTTGAGACCAATCGCATTGTCTCCCACAGCACCTGCCTCGGGGCCCCCACCAGAGCAAGGTCACAAGCTTGGCTAGACTGAATGAGGTTAGAGAGCCATCTCAGACACCCTTTTGTTCTAAAAATGAGGTAGAGACATGCCACCAGTGAGGGGTGATCCTAAGAGTGACCCAAGGAAAGGTAATAGAAAGGGTTCAGAGAAACAACAGGACAAAAATATGGCAAGTGACAGAAGCCCTTCTCTCAGGTGTGCCACCGTAATGTAGGGCCTCCAGGGAGGGGCACTGGAGAGGGGCTGGCCTCTGGCCTCTCCAAAGCCAGAGGGCTCTGGCACATGTGAAGGAACAATCTCCCTTTAATATGGCTTCAGCATGCGCACCAAATGGGGGATATATAAGTGCAGACAGAGCGGGCTCCTCATCTAGTAGAGGTGGTCTCGCACATGCTCCATGATGGTCTTCAGCCCCAGCCAGGTCTCCTCTGCAGTGGGAATGATCTGGTCGGCGGGCAGGAGGAAGCCATAGTGCCCAGTATCTCTTAACTCAAAAGTGAATGCATACTTGATGCCATTATCATACGCCCAGTCAACGCTGCTGCCACTAGCTTGATCTGCAGATCAGAAGAGAAAACACCTTTGAAGAGCAGTTTCTTTCAGGGTTAAGTGAGAAGGGGCCGGGAGTCCTGCCTGCCTGTGGTTCTTTAGGGACCCAGAGTTCTTTCTGCAAACCATTAGGCCTATGACACAGACATTGGCCTGATCCATATGTCTCAGGCTGTCTACACCATGAGGGTCTTCACTAGTCTCAAATGAAGAGATTTTAAATCCTCATCCCTCACTTGTCACTAATTCCATAGACTCCTGCAGGTCATGCAAAACCAATCTCTACTGAGACCGAGTATAGTAGACAACCTCCAAGACAGCCCCAATGATCCTTGTCCCCCAATAGTCACAGCCTTATATCAGTGATGGCGAACCTATGACACACATGTCAGAGGTGACACGCGAACTCATTTTTTTGGTTGATTTTTCTTTGTTAAATGGCATTTAAATATATAAAATAAATATCAAAAATATAAATCTTTGTTTTACTATGGTTGCAAATATCAGAAAATTTCTATATGTGAAACGGCACCAGAGTTAAGGTAGGGTTTTTCAAAATGCTGACATGCCGAGCTCAAAAGGTTCGCCATCACTGCCTTATATAGTGCCCCCTACACTGATTAGGGCTTACCTGACCTGTGTAACTAACAAAAGACTACAGAAATGAAGGTGGGGGCCATCGAGGCTAGGCCATAAAAGCTACTGTGGCTTTCACCTCGCTCTCTCTTGGACCACTTGCTCTGAGGAAAGCCAGCTGTCATGCTGTAAGGACACACAAGCTGCCCTAAAAGAGGTTCATGTGGTGAAGAACTGAGGCCTCCCAATAATCAGGCACCTGAGGGAGCCACGGAGGAAGCAACCTCCAGCCCAGTCCAGCCTTTAGATGACTGTAGCCTTGGAAGACATCTTGACCACAACCTCATGAGAGACCTCGAGCCAGACCCACCTAGTTACTCCACTCTTGAGTTCTTGACCCACAGAAACAGTTTAAAAAAATAAATGTGTCTTGCTCTAAGCTGCTAAGTTTTGGGATAACTTTTTACATAGCAAGAGATATCTGAAACCCAGGGAGAAAGCACGGCCCTTGGAACATCCCTCTGCCAAAAGCAAGAGACCCGTTTTCCTGCTGCTTCTCAGACTCCACCAGAGCAAAAATTGGGTAAGAGTGCAAAAGTGTAGACGGCATTGAATAAACTAAGTATGCCAATAGCAGCTATCACTTATTGCACATCCACCAGGAGCCAGTCATTATACTGGAAAGTGTATGTTTATGATCTCATTCAACCTTTAAAACCCCAATGAGAGTCGGGATTATTGTCCTTGTTTTTCAGATACAGAAACCCAGGCTTAGAATGGGCAATGTATCCAGGGAAATACAGATGGAAAATGGCAAGGGTAGACTTTAAACCCAAGTCCATCTAGTGATCGAGCCTATGCTTTCTTCAGCCTACTTCTAGTCCATGTGGTATGTTACATGCCAGGTAAATAAATACATGGGTCCTTTCATTTTTCCATTGTTCCTGAGGGATGCCATTTGTGATTGTTCTAGAGATGCTGGTTCCACTGAGTACCTGCTCCCTGAGAGGATGGGACATGCTCTCCTACACCCTCTGAAATCCTTGTGCGGTCTCCATAGCCTTTCTCCATCCTGAGAAAATGCTGAATAAAAAAACAGGCTGTGGCCCCAGAGGTGTCTAGAGGTTACTTACACAGCAAGCTCAACTATTTCAGAGCATTCAAAACTCAGGAAGGAGGCAAGAAGACCTCTACTGAGCAAAGCGATCGAGTTCATGAACTTCGCTTTATTTGGGTCCCTGTTCAAAGTCTATCTACTCTTTTTTTCTTTTCTTTAAACACAAATGGGATCATACTATTTACACTGTCCAGTACACTGTATTTCTTAGCTAACATTTAAGGTTATTCCCTATTAGCACATATAGGCCCACCTCATTCACTCCAGGACTGTTTCACTGATGAATGCACCAAATGTGCTTTTTTCCCAGCACTCGACTGATGGACAGGTAGATGCTTAGCAGTCTTTTGTGGGTTACCAGTCTTCTGTGACAATAAACAATGCTGTAATGGCCATCCTTAATACCCACAATCTAATGAGCCAAACCAGCCCAGAGAACTTGTTTCCAAGCCCTTAGTAGATCAAAATCAGTAAGAGGAAAGGAAAGGGCTCCTGGAGGCAGTTGGCCTGAAAGCAGTACAGTCTGACCAGAGGAAGGAGACATGAAAACTCTAAAAAGCAGACACAGAATTAAAGAGGCAAAACAGGCCGGGCCGTTTAACACAGGGATTAACTAGTCCGAAAGGGCACAGCAGGCCTTCAGGATATAACAACTGATATTCAGGAGGCCACTGAGTCATAAAGAAAGGAGCTTAGCCCTGGCTGGTGTGGCTCTGCTGGTTTTAGCGTCGTCCTAGAAACCAAAAGGTTTGATTCTGGGTTAGAGCGCATACCCAGGTTGTGGCTTCAATTTCCGGTTGTGGTGCATGTGGGAAGCAGTCAACCCATGTTACTCTATCTTTCTCTCCCTCCCTTCCTCTCTCTGAGATCAATTTAAAAAAAAAAAAAAGAAAAAAAAAGAAAGGAGCTTAAATCTCTTCTACATGATCTGTTTTAAAAGGCAAGAAAATGTGAATTCTGTTTTAAAATGATTTTCATCGATTTTAGAATAATTTTCATCTAAAATGGTAAACCCAAGAAAAAGTCCAGCTCTCAAAGGGCAAACGTCAACTATTTGTATAGCATATTCCATAGCCCTCGGAGTTCAAGTGTTATTATACAAAAATTAATTACATTTTTGGAAAGCAAGGAGGGCAGTCAAAGCCCATAATGAATACAGAAGATGGGCTCTTGAAAAGAGGTAGGAAATAATATGTCTCCTGGGCAACACTCAAAGGAGCCTTCCTCCTCTTCTGTTGGAGGCATCTGATGAATATCTCGTGATTTGGGCCCAGCTAAGCTGGGGAGAAGAATGCGTTTGATGTGAGAGGACAAGGCCACTCTTTAACCTGGTATTTGACCCAGAAGTCAGGATCCTGATGACCCACAAACATCTTTTGAGAGGTCCTCCTCAGAGAGTTCCTACCCAGTTTGTTTAGCTCTCTTTGGTCCAGGACTCGATTCTGACTAATTAAGCAGAGGATGGAGAAACTCCCTGATGTGTTTATTCTCTGAGGAGTTCCCATTTAACAACACTAATAATAATAAAGCATGAATAATTAATGAATTGTTGCTGCAATTAGCAACACAAACACCAACATCATGCTACCTGCCTTATGCAGCACTGTGACTTATGAAACACAGACGAGGGCTGAGATCAGAGGACCTTGGAGTTGAGATGAAGAATCTTCCCATAACTCTAGCTGGTTTGGCTCAGTGGATAGAGCGTCAGCCTGCAGACTGAAGGGTCCCGGGTTTGATTCAGTCAAGGGCACATGCCTGGGTTGTGGACTCAATCCCAGTAAGGGGCTTGTAGGAGGCAACCAATCAATAATTCTCTCTCATCATTGATGTTTCTATCTCTCTCCCTCTTCCTTCCTCTCTCAAATCAATCAATCAATCAATCAATCAATAAGAATCTTCCCAGAAGAGGAAGACTGAAGGGAACAGCTAGTGGAAAATAAAGCAGGTAGAATGGGAGTGTGGGTTACAGTACGGAAGAGGAAACAAATCCAGTATCAACAAATCTTCAGGGGCTCTGAGGGTGGATCAACTGTTGGAAACTACAGAGGAGGCATTAGCGGGGAAAAGGACACTAACTTAAAAGGGGTCAGAGCTGAGCTCCCCACATTTGTATGTTTATTTCCTATTTATAGCTGGTGTCTTGGAGAATGATCGTGTTCTTCAATTTTTTAATTTAGAAATCAGACTCACAAAACATAGGGACTGGAAGCAAGAGAGGAACAGAGTGAATTGTTCAGATGAAACACTCCAGTGAGAAACCAAAACAAAGGTATTTCCTCAAAATGAGGTTGAGGTTGTAGGTGTTGAGCCTCAAGACCATCTTCAGATTTGGGGTCTTGGTGTGTTTTTCCCCCCCTCTTTTTCTGGCTTGATGCTAACCACTGTTGGGAGGACAGCCTAACCCAGTTCCCACCCTGCCATGCTCCAACACATGTTCATTTCTGATAGCAAGGTGAAGGAGTCTCATCCACCGACTACTACCACCGGAGTCTGCCCATTCAAATGTGGGTTTCCATTGAAAATAGAATGATAGGGAGGACAAAAAGAAAATGGAATGGTGGGCTTGATGAATTTTTGATAAACCACGTCAGGATCTGTAATGGAAGAGAAGGAATGTAGACCACACCACCCCGGCAGGCAAGTCATCATGGGCACATGATAAATGGCATGAGACAGTAGGGATGATGTTGATGAGGATGACCGCCTGCAACAGCTATTACCACACAGGTTTGACATAACTTTAGTCTATTACTAACAACAAAGACAATCAGATTACAGTGGAGGAAGTCTAACTTGCTGCTCTTCTCCTGCTCCATCTCAAGTTTCCTCTCAAAGCCTTTTCTAAATAAAGAGTAAATACTTACAGACAGTGGTAGCGCTGGAGCCCACGCGGTACTGAGTTCCAGACAGGGAAGCCAGAGCTTCGGCCGCACGCCTCGCCACCTCGTCCTAGGAAGGGGAGTCAGCGGAATGAGAAAGAGTGGGTCCCGCAGTCTGACATTCCTCAGCTGTTCTGCACTGTAATGGTTTGGAAGATTCTCAGTTGCTCCCCCAATTTTCCCTTCTGGTCTCCTCTTCTTTCCCAATCAACTCAAGATAAGGCTGATTACAAAATGAGGGGAATTCCATCTCCCATCACACCCCAGTTCTTTACTACTAGTTTGGGGGAGGGGGTAAAGAAGGAGGTGAAAAAAGACGCATAGGCATTCTGAAAGCATGTGTATTATATACCCTCCAGCTCTCCAAAGACCTGGAGGGCTGCTCACCAGCCCATTGGGAATCTAGTTACAGGCACCACCATCTTCACCTATCCTAAGGGAAGGGAATGTCAAGTTCATGAACATGAGGTGAGGCCAAGTATGTTCAAGAGAAAACCTTCTAAGAGTTGGGTATTCCAGATTGAAGGTAGAGGTGGGGCTGCCATATATACACTGAGTGGCCAGGTTATTCTGACCACCCCATCAGTACTTCATTGACACTTCCAAAAATACTGAATATTGAAAACTTCCTAAGCAAATACTCTCAAGGTTTTATTATTATTATTATTATTTGCATAACTAGTTCACTTCATTGTACTGATGGGGTGGTCAGAATAATCTGGCCACTCAGTGTCGATGTGTTCTATGCGGAGTGCCTACTTGAGACCAGAATCTGCCCACACCAAGCCAGGAGCCCTGTGTCTGCTGGGAGGTTTATGGGCCAGCTATGGCCTGGGCAGAGGGGCATGTAGAAGCCGACCAGCACAGGGGGAGAGGCCTGCAGTCACTCTGCAGATGCCAGCCCAGCTCCATCAGTCCACCCTCCGTGCCTGTTCACATCCTAGGGTGAGTCACTGTATGAGACACAGAGCACCCCTACGCTGTGGCCTACACCCTACTTAAATTCCACCTTAACTGGAGTGAGGAGCACCTCCCCGTCGCCCAACACAATGCCACCCCAGCTCTTGGCAAGCAGCGGGTCTGCCGTAAGTTTTGGTCAGAACAACAAGTGAGAAGGAAAGACAAGGATCAGGTGTGGCTCTTGGAAGTCACAGCAAACACAGAAACAAGGGCACCATCTGCTTCCTATCCGCAGTAGGTCTGATGGGCAGGGAAAGAAGCCTGGGCCCTTAAAGAAATAAGCCCAGGCTCCCAGACTTTCCCTGTAAAGCTGTAGAGCAACCACCCTGGCAGCAGCCGAAGGTAAAGCAGGCCTGGGGCTGGGCGGAAAGCAGCCCATTACTCACCAGCTCATCGGCATCCGGGGCCTCCTTGGCTGTGTACGCATACGGATACATCAGCAGCTGCGAGTAGCTGTGCAGGTCGATGAAGCATTTGAAATCCCCGTGCTGTTGAATGAAATCTACCACCGATTTCACCTCTACTTCTGAGTTGGCGTGGGGTCCATGGTACACTTCGGAGCAAGGATTGCCACTGGCTCCCTTTCCTGTTGGGGGCAGCCCAAGCAGAAACATTAACCCAGAGGCCAAAAAGACAGAAATGAAGGATCCACAATCCAAAGGATGGACGGAAGGTATTGGCAATGGACAGGTCACTGTTAGATGCCCCTAGCCCATGGTGTGTGTATACTGAGGTGCAGGAGTGGAACGTCGGGGTGTTAGGTCTGCCACAGCTGAGAAAGAAAACTGGCAGGGCTCCTTTAAAAGGGTAGTTGACCTTGTGTTGTATCATTAACAATTGTCATGAATAATTAATATCACACTTGACAATGAGATGTAATTAATAAGTATTCTAGATAATTAATATGAATACCAATTAATAATGAAAATGACTCCATTTATTCTGGTGTCAACTTGTTCTCTTGGTTCAGATCTTAATGGCAACGCACTGCCAAAATAATCTATTGTTGTGGCTAAAATCTCTTGATTATTTGTCAGGTGTTGGAAACACTGTCTTCAATATTACTTCACAATATAGTTCCCTGAGGTATCCGGTGTGTAAAACCACTCCAGCTGCGGACTATCTGACCTAACTTTTTATCGGCTCCTTTCCCAGTCACATTATTTCCCCCCCACTGGTTGGTGTGGTATTTCTAGGCAAGTAAAAGAACTATATTAAGAACAAAACATCTGTGGGAGAGTGAAAGAGAACTATTTGGATTTGGAATTGTAAGGTGAGTTTAGATCCTAACTCAACCATAAACTCTTAAGATTGTCCACTATCTCATTTCGGATAATAAAATTCACTCACGAGGTCGGAAGAATTGTAAATAAAACAATCTTGGGGAAAGTACGTGATACACAGTTGGCAAGATTGTGAGAGTGGTTTTAAACAGTAGGAACTTACAACCCATGTCCTAATTCTTATTCTCTTTCCATCCCATATGTATATATCTAAGGATAGACCACAAGATCTTGTCTGTGCCCTGGCTGGTCTGGCTCACTGGATAGAGCGTCGGCCTGGGGACTAGAGGGTCCCGGGTTTGATTCCGGCCAAGGGCATGTACCTGGGTTGTGGGCACATCCCCAGTGGGGGGTGTGCAGGAGGCAGCTGATGGATGCTTCTCTCTCATCGATGTTTCTAACTCTCTATCCCTTTCCCTTCCTCTCTGTAAAAAATCAATAAAATATATTTTTTTTAAAAAAAGATCTTGTCTGTTACAGAAACATGCTTGCCCTGGTCAGTGTGGCTCAGCTGGTTGGAGGTCATCCTGCACACCGAAAGGTGGCGGGTTCGATTCACGTCAGGGCACATCCCAGGTTTCTGGTTCAATCCCTGGTCAGACCCATATGGGAGGCAACCGATCCATGTTTCTCTGTCTCTCTAAAATCAGTAATACTGATTTTTAAAAAACAACATATCCTCGGGTGAGGATTAAAAAACAAAGCAAAACCAAAAATAAAAGTGCTAACTGCTCTCTTTTGAGTCGCCTCCAAGACCCCTCCACCCACCCACCCAGTAACTCGCCCAGGACAAGCTGGGGCAGCCAGGGTATGAGGAAGAGGCATGGATGTGTATGTCTCAGACTGTGATGGTTTTTAGATATTAGTGTTCTCTCAGGAGGACAGGAATTGCTAAGTTGTTGCCTTTCAAAATCACACACACACAAAATTCCTTTTTAAACACAACCGAAAAATGAGACACAGAGGGGAGGGCGGAAGGGATTCGCCCGTCTCTCAGTGAATCAGCAATGGAGCCAGCCTGGAACCCGGCTCCCGCTCTGCCAGCTTGGAGCCCTGTGGACCAGGCCACCCAGGGGGTAGCAGGATTTGAACACCAGCTCCCCAACCTACCGGCAAAGCTGGCGTTCCAATTTCTATTTGGATCAACACCAATGCAGGGGCTTCCAGGATGTAGGGACCGTGTCTTCCTCCAAAGTCGGTTCTGAAAAATCCACCAAGGAAGGAACAAACATCCAGAAATAAGCCAGAGCACAAGCAAGGTGAAGGTTTTCTTTGGGGACCAAAGATGGAAATGGGCGTCATGGATGGGGCAAGCTGCGTACAGTTCTCTCTGGAGAATCATCAGGGCTCCTGTCCTCTCACCCCAAAAAGAAGAGGCTGAGCCCTTCTGGTTCTGAGAGAAAGACTCCCCCAAAATGCCCTCGTGAGAATTTTATAATGCAAGAACCAGGCTGACAGCACCTGAACCCACTGAATAACTTTTGGCTGCAGTAAAACTGGGACAAATGAACATTATGCACCTGAATGATCACTAGTATGATAGGAAGTGCACAACTATTGCATTCTTGCCGAAAAACTTAATCTGAATCCAACCAAGCCTCTAGCTCTGACTACCAGAAAACAGGGAATGCGGAAATAAGAGAACAAATTAAATGGCACACAAGAAGCCATCAGGCAGATTCAGAATGTGAAACATTCTACCGGACAATTTACTTGGTTTCTCTAAAAATTAATGATATTTTTTGAAAGATAAGTATGTGTGTGTTGCAGGGGTGGGAAGGTGGGGAGTAGTGCTACCTGTTATGGAATTATGAAGTCTGCAGAGCCATAACAACCAAGTGCAGGTATAGGCCCTTGGCCAGTGTGGCTCAGTTGGTTGGGCATCATCCCATGCACCAAAAGGTTGCCAGTTCAATTCCCGATTCCTGCAGGGCTGCAGGCTCCATCCCCAGTAGGGGGCAGGAAGGTGAGGAGCAGGAAGCAGCAGATCGATGTTGTTCTCACTTTGATGTATATCTCTCTCTCTCTCTCTCCCTCTCTCTAAAATTCAATTTTAAAAATCTTCTTTTATAATACAAGATCAGCCCTAGCTGGTTTGGCTCAGTAGATAGAGCATCAGCCTACACACTGAAGGGTTCCGGGTTCGGTTCCCGGTCAAGGGCAAATGCCTGCTTTGTGGGCTCAAGCCCCAGTAGGGAGCATGCAGGAGGCAGCCGATCAATGATCCTCTCTCATCATTAATGTTTCTATGTCTGTTTCCTCTCCCTTCCTCTTTGAAATCAATAAAAAATATATTTTTTTAAATGTAGGATCAAATCTCATTGATATCCTAATTGCAACAAATTGGCTTAATTTCCATTACTTTTTTTTTGTTGTTGTTAATCCTCACCCAAGGATTTTTTTCCATTGATTTTTAGGGAAAGCAGACGAGAGAGGGAAAGACAGAGAGAAATATCGAGGTGAAAGAAACGCATTGATTGGTTGCCTCCTGCATGAGCCCTGACAAGAGCCTGGGCCGCGGAGGAGTCTGCAACCGAGGTATGAGCTCTTGACCGGAATCGAACCCGGGACCTTTTGGTCCGCAGGCTGATGCTCTATCCACTGAGCCAAACCGGCTAGGGCTCCATTACTTTTTAATTTTTTTATTTTTATTTTTTTTAATATTTTTTAATTGATTTTTTACAGAGAGGAAGGGAGAGGGATAGAGAGCTAGAAACATCGATGAGAGAGAAACATCTATCAGCTGCCTCTTGCACACCCCCGACTGGGGATGTGCCCACAACCAAGGCACATGCCCTTGGCCGGAATCAAACCCAAGACCCTTCAGTCCACAGGCCGACGCTCTATCCACTGAGCCAAACTGGCTAGGGCTCCATTACTTTTTTAAAGGTGATAGTGGCAGGTGTGCTTTCTTTGTTTTAACTACATTAGCTAGAGATGTGTACTAAAGAAGTTTTGGGTGAAATAACCTGATGTCTAGGATTTGCTTTAAAATACATCAGGAAAAAAACGTGTGGGAGGGAAAGAAATGAAAAAGAGATTGGTAAGGTGTTGATAATTGTTCAAGATCTATGTAGGAAGTTCATTAGACTGTTCTCTCTAAGAAAAAACATTCCCTGGTGAGTCTCAGCTCAGAGAATGACTAGAAAATGAGACCCCAAGGGTGCTTATAACATGCACATGGTGGAAGTTTTCTCCAAGGTCATACAACTATTTAGTGGCAAAGCAAGGAATTCAGCAAACAAGTCTTAACTCCAAGCAGCCCACTTGGTATTACTCACTTCAGTGTGCGTGTGTACATATCCATCAGGATTGGCCACAGGCAACAAGAAAATATCCATTTTCTCCAAGATGGAGGTGATGGCTGGATCCTTCCCGTAATCAGAGACAATCTAAGCAGAGATAATAAATGTGTCAGCAAGGCCCTTGAAGGCTGGATTGTTAGGTCTGAGCCTGTGTATCTTCCCCAGATGCCCATCCACCCTCCGCAGCCTCCCTGTCACCATCGAAGACACGGCTCTCAGAGCACTTGAAAGCCTGGGGGAGCCTGGCTGCATGATGCCATCACCTGCAGGGGCCTGGGCTGCCTGGCTTATCCTCTTTCCAGGGGGTGGGACAGGGGAGCAGAGAGCCACACATCATGACAGTTCTTAGGAATCTGAGCCCCCATGCTAGGGGTAGGGCAGATGGCTCAAAGAGGGCTTCCCAGTGGGACATGGAGACAGCGTGAGGTCCCTGAGGGCCTGGGGGGCTGGCAAAGGGCTAAAGGCAAAGCTCATCTGAGTGCTGCTGCTGGCAAGGCCCTGCTCCCTTTCTGCGGGGCTGACTATGGGTCAGTGTTTCAGGGCCACCTCTGCAGCTCATTAGCTTGCCCTCTGCCACGAATGTACTCTTTAGCCACAGAGTCTTGACCAAGGGGCTCTGCCTTTTTGCGTCTCTGAAATGAAATGGCCCCCCCGGCCTACTGTGCCTTCCCACCTTATCCCCTGGGCCCAGCTTCATGGGAGGCTGCAGGGGCACCCCGGGCCCACCAGAATTCTCGCCTAATACCAGGGGACATGACCTTCCTCGCAGTCCACATGGCCGTGGCCTGTGAGATCCACTCCCGGGAATGAATGCCTGCGTTCAGCCAAATGGCCGGCCGCTGACTGCCTTTTCCAGTGCTGAACTGTGGAAGGAAAAAGAGACCAGAAAATGACCCTCCTGACCCCGTTCTCAGCCCACCTCGCCTCTCTGCAGCTCGCTCCTAGTCACTGAATCAATTTAAGACAATTCAGAGACCAAATGTTCCTGAGGTCACCATTTATTTATCAGTTGATCAGTGACTAGGGAACTTAATTGGCTGGCTGGCTGGCGGGCCCAGCCGCAGCTCCAGGGTTGGAAGCAAATGGGGAAGGGAAACAATTGCTATTGTGAACTAATGCCTGTATGATTAGAGATAATATTGTGTCTCCTGAAAAACCTCAAATGGTATCCCAACAGAGAGAGGCAAGAGTGCCTGAACCAGCCTGTTCTGGTTGATGCAATAAATGAATTCAGTTTTAAAAAAGAGGAAGAGGGGGTTCACTCTAGCTCTCTGTACATGGCACTAAATGAATTCTGGGTCTTGCCTTTTCATGCCCCCTTCCCTACCTGACAGAGCTCAGTGCTAATGAAGCCAGGGTCTCCATTAGATGGGCAAAAACTCTAAATTTGTGAAGGTTATTTTAGCAAACAGCTCGGGGCAGGTCTCCTCCTGCTGGTAATTTACCCATTGCTACAAACTGGGTTCTTTGGGGCTGATATGTAGCTAGAGGTTGACAAATTCTTAGCATCCTCAGTCGTTCACATTTTCAAATTCTTTTTTATTCATTTGGCTGGATTATTTATGTAATTTATGTTACTGCCATAAATTATCTACCTCCTCTGCCAAAATAGACCTGAATCTGTTGGAAATACCTAGAAATTCGGCTTTGTGCAGCCAAGGATCAGAGGCTGGGCTTAAAATTACATCAGCCCTAAAATTAGCTTCCTAGATTGCTTTTCAAATAAGTACTCCTAGAAGCAGGATGGAATTTGTAGAACTATCCCAATTTGTCTTGCTATTTACAGAAGGTGGGACTGAAGGAAGAAGACTGTGTGTAGTGAGAGCTTTCTAGAATACTAACCTCCTCCAGCCCCACGCCCACACCACAACCTCCGCCCGCCCCAAGACATCCCCTTAATCTTGCCTTTTAGCCGAAACCTGGAATGAGAATGCTCACGTAGGAGACTGCCTGTCTGACCAAATTTGAACCCTGATAGATGTCTTCTAACCTCACCCTCCTCCCTAAAGTCAAGGAGGTCCTAAGAAGCTGCCCCTGGCAGAGGCCTGATCGCTGGGTCCTGGGCACAAGGAACCAGGAGCTCGTGTCTAGCTCAGCCCTTCAAAGAACATGGGCCTTACCTTCAGTACATACATTGGCCGGCTTTCAAACGAATGCCCAATCTTCACCCTGCTCGCCAAGTCAGGAAAGTCTCCAGCAATGCTGTCCATCTCCTGGTAAATCTGAAGCGTGAGAAAGTGAACCGAGAGGCATTTTAAAAATGTGTTCCGCTCTGGGTAGGTATCTGTGAACTTTATGTTGATGATCTTAACGATCTCTTCCAGCCTCCTAACCATGAGGTTGACAACAGAATTGGCATGGAATGCTTATTCTTAAAGAACTGCCTCAAGAGTCCTTTTCTACAATTTTCTAGAAAATAGTACATTTGTGTCCATCCACAAAATTATAGTCCACTAAACTAGTCCACTGCTCCAATATTGGACCATACTGGACTGGATCAACAGCGCGGCCCAGTGTAGCCCAGGTTCTTGAAATCTCCAAACTTTTTTGATCACTTTCTCCATTAGTAAAAAAAGATATTAGCATGGCCCTAGCTGGCTTAGCTCAGTGAATAGAGTGTCGGCCCGCGAACTGTAAGGTCCTGGGTTCGATTCCCGTCAAGGGCACAGGCTCGGTTTGCGAGCTCGATCCCCAGTAGGGGGCATGTAGGAGGCAGCCAATCAATGAGTCTCTCTCATCATTGATGTTTCTATCTCTCTCTCCCTCTCCTTCCCTCTCTGAAATCAATAAAAATATATTTAAGAAATATATATTAGCATGCACTATACATATGTAGAAATATAAGAAGTGGTAATCATTTCTTCCTGCTTCCAGTGGACAGGCACTCAGTTTGGAGGTGATTCCTCGAAAGGCTTTAAGAGAACAAGTGAAGAGCTGTCGATTGTGGCTGGAATGAGTTAAATAGACTTCATCCATCTTAGTTGCTCAAACCTTTTGAGAGTCAAAAAAAAAGGAAATAAACAAATTCATATTTAGACCTTAAAACTGGAAGAAGGACTTTACAGAGGAGGAAAATGGGCAATCAACACATAGAATAAAATCAAGCTTAAAGGATTTATCAAGAGTTGCATTCACCGTGGCAAACTGAAGCAAGAAACCATCCCTCAAATACATAGGCAAGCCAGGTAAAATACAATGAAAATTATTCACAGCCAAGTTAAAAAGCCAGAAAAGGGGGAAACTGCAGGTGCCAGGAATGAAGAGGGAACAAGCTGACAGAGTGGGGGGCAGAGGATGAAGCCCACACATCTGCCTCAGCCGCTAAGGGTTTACAGCAAACCAGGAGTGGGAATAGAGGCCACAGGACGTGTGGTGTGGGGCAAGGAGCTAGAACTTGAGAGCTGGGAAATGGCAACTGGGCCATGAAAAGGGCCTGGAAACTCTATCCACTGACCCTAGAAAGTGGAGTGAAAGCAGGATGCCTACCCTGAGCCACAGAGGAAAGAGAGTCACCCAGGAAAAGTCAAACGGCCTCATGAGTCCAAACTGGAGGGGGAAAACTCGCCTGAGAAACTAACAAAAATAACAGCAACCCCAACACACACAAATGGCCTGAAACTAGAAACCCTGGCAGAAACAAACATGAAATCCCCACTAGAGACCTAAGACCTAAGTGGTTGTAGGAGATGAGCTCTTAAAAGCTGTTTTTAGAAGAAAAAAAAACAACTGAATCTGATCAAGCCAGGAGGAGATGATGGTACACCAATCCACAGTAAAAGGCCTCTCAGGGAACAAGAGATATCTGTAAAGCAGGTAACAGTGGCACCTAACTCCAGGGAACAAAAACCAAAAGCCAGCGAATGAGGAAGTGAGGCTCCCGCAGCAGGCAAGCGGGCGATGACGTTCCCAGGGTCTTGGTGACATTTGCAA
The DNA here is from genome assembly GCF_964212035.1 of Myotis nattereri. NCBI lineage: Eukaryota > Metazoa > Chordata > Mammalia > Chiroptera > Vespertilionidae > Myotis > Myotis nattereri. The sequence goes on along the minus strand of NC_138086.1, from coordinate 22,087,967 downwards.
CCGGTTAGCTCAGCTAGGGAGTGCCCGGTGTTGCTGAAGCTGACATCATGGGCTTAATCCCTGTTTGGACCTGAGCTCTGCTTTCGCTTGTGGCCCTGGTCTGAACTCCTAACTTAGTCCAGCTGTTGTGCAGATGTATGTCATTGGTCACAAGAAGGATCAAGGGGCAATGCAGTTGGAAGTGTACACAATAAACAAATCTACTGATAATCCTGGGAAGGAAGTGCAAACAGTTGGTCAGCCTTGAAATAATCCCTCACTAGAAGAAAAACAACTCAGAGTATACGCCCCATGACCAGCATGCCAGGGGCACCATCTTTGGATATAAAGAGCAACGTGCATTGAGGTATAGGAAGGCAAATACCAATTTAAATTGGCGTGTGATCCGAAGCTAGTAGTTTCCAGATTAAGGAAGAAAACACTGAGGCACATAAGAGAACTGTATTGTATGTGATGCAATTCCATTCTATTAGTTCTTCTTGATTCCTCGAGTTCCAATTAATCGTACTAAATTATTCTGCTCCAAGTTTTGCATGTGAAGGGTTGGCTTACCTTGAAAGTCAGTCATCTATATAAAGCGGTTTCTAACTAAACACAGCACCAAAATGCATTATGGAACAAATACATATTCTCAGTAGTCATGATAAATGAGTGGAAATACTTGGTTAACCTTGAAATCATCACTTTACCTATTTGCCTAGAATAAGTAACATTTTAACATAGGTGAATAAAATACAAGGATTATGATGGGGTACCAGAAGATTAATTTACAAGCACTGGAGGTGATTGCCATTATTTCATTAAGGGGTTGCTTTCTTTAAGGGGTTGTTAAGAGAAGAAGGATGCATGTGGGAGAAATTGTGGTTTGTCTTTTCACTATGCCCTTAGGTGCTGGTGAGCGTTAAACAACCCAAGAATCAGGAAGGAATCCAAGTGCACACATTTTAGCCCCACAGTGAAGGGATGCCATGCTGAGGATGAGTACCTCCTGGAAGTAAGGAAAGGGGTCACAAAACCCAGGAGAGCGATAACCTTGATCTTAACCTGCTCTGAAACACTTACAGCTTCCAGGGAATGATAGGCCCCGTAGTTGAAGTTATTACTGCTCCGTTCTTGCTCTTTGTTGTATTGCATTTCTTCATCTTCTTTATCTAAAAGGGCCTAAAACAGAGATGGCAACACGGTGAAGTGGTCCATTGGAGATGGAGATGCACGTTGTTTCTGCCATGTCGTGATTCATGAGCCGGCCAAGATGGCAGCACCTTTGGCACAAAGATCAAGCACCCCAAAAGCCAAGATGTAAAGGAGGTCGGATATCTTCCACGTATCTATAAAATCTTACTCTTTGGGGCCCATTGTACATCACCCCATTCAAAACTCACTCACTCCCTGGAAGCAATATATATGCTATTTTGTTACTCTATACTATGAATTCTCTAGACATCAGCCCGCATCTGGTATCCAGTGCCTCTGAAATACACAGCTTGGGAAACCATTCAGAAACAAAGAAATTCTTATAACCACTATACTTTGAAGGCTCCTGGCAGATGTCTATGACATGTGAGGATGATTAATAAGCTCACAGCTGCTCTCGCCATCAGGAAACTCCCGGGCCAAATCACCAATTAGTCCATAACCTACCTCGGTGAAGGGGAGAACACGAGCCAGACACCATCCTGCTGTTTAAATACAGGTCGTGAGACGGGTGCCTGGCTAGGGTGGTGGTGTTCCCTCTGCTGGGGGCTGTTGGTGACATTCCCCCTTTCTCAAAGGATGCTTTTTATGACTGGTCTCCAACACCCACCCTACTCTGTTCTTCCCTCCTGACTTCAAATAAGGAAAGGGAGAGACACTTAATACTTGTGGACATTTCTGACATACCAGGCGCTGGGCAACATTTTACATACACTTACTCACTTTTCTCAATAAATCCTACCAAGTAGTTATCACTATTAACATTTTACCAATGAAGAAATAGGCTCAAGAGATTAAAAACTTGTCCAAAGTCACAAAAATAGTAGTTGGCAAAATCAGGATTTGGATCCAGATCTGTCTGATTCCCCACCCTACCATGCCCCTCCTACCACAACATGCGGCTCTAACAAGTCAGTGCACTTTACTGCCATAAACCTCAATGTCTTCATCTGTAAAATGGAGAAAAATAAGACCAGAACTTGGAAATGTGCCTCAGGTCCACTCTGGCTGCTTTGTCAGGAGCCTTGGTCTACCCACCTGCAGGTCTTCAATTGTCACTGAGTAATCTAAGCCTTGGGACTTGAGGAAGAATTCGACTGGTTGCAGACTGACAGCCGGGACCAGGACATCCACAGGATGACCCAAGGAATGGGGAGATTTCCAGAAGTTGAGCTGAAGAGAACAGAGAGAAACCAGGTTAAAGGACAGTTCAGGTAAAAGGCATAATGAGTTAGCTCATTCTTCTAGAACAACTGCCAAAAGACAGGGTGATCCCTGAGGAGCTGGGTTCTGCCCAAGAAAGCAAACTTTGTCTATTTCACAACTGGATCTGGTCAGACCTGTCCAGCAGGCAATACCTGGCAAAGCCCAAGAAATATTAAGTCAATGGCAGATGGGAAGATGGAGCCCACGGCTGAGGCTTCCCACTTCCGAGCACCATTATGATGTGCGCCACTTCGCCCCTTCAACCCTCGCCATCTTGGAAATGCACATCGACCAGGACAGAAACGCCAGAAATGACGCCAGGGGTGCAAGTCTTCTCCCACCAAAATTAGAAGATACCCAAGAGGATTAGGAAGAATCAGGTACCTTCAAGTTGTCTGATTTCATTAGGTCGTTTAGTTTGCTGATCTCGTCTCCATTTCTGATGTTAATCCTAAAAACTTGATCTCTGAAGAAAAGAGAGAGAGAGAGAGAGAGAGAGAGAGAGAGAGAGAGAGAGACGCAAAAGATAATGGTGAGCTTTCAGCTGGCAAATAAGCCCCAGCCTCCTATCCCAGACATAATTGCGCCGAGTGAGAGGAAATGGTCTAGCCTTTGGTTATAATGTATAGCCATTAAAAACAAGACTACGTGGCTAATATGAAAAAGTGCTTATAGTATAACTTTAAGGGAAATATTAAGTGAAAGAGCAGGACACAGAATTGTATGTATGCCATGATCACAAGTATGGAAAAAGCAGATGCATTGGAAGAAAAACAGACAACGGAAATCTAGCAAATGCTGACAGTGCTTATGTTCGGGTCGTGGAATTATGGATGACTGACTTTTTCCCCCCTTGTATCTGTTTTCTGTAATGTGGTCATATTACTTTATAATGAAAAACATATATATTTTTGCAGAAAGGAATGTTCCTGAGTTGCACGCAAAGCTAACTCAAGACATAAAGAAGCAGTTCTTCACTGTCAGGGTGAAGACTGAAACTGGCCCGACGCACAATGCAGTGTGCAGAGGCTGTTTTGTTGAGTTTGGTTTTGTGAACCAATGTCTCCCCAATAAATTCAATCAAAAATAATTTTTAATTCAATTCCTTTTTTTTTTTTTTTTTTTTAAGAAAGAAACTCTGTCCCAAGGTCCATGCTGGAAAGAGCCAGAAAAGAGAACAGACCTCCCGTCCCTGAAGGGTTAGCTACTTTCCTCTTAGCAAAAGGGGGGAGACTGGGTGCTCTTTTGATCTCGTCCAGCTCCGGGACCCTATAAAAATTTGAATTAGATAAAGGCCAAGGTGCTGGGGCTGAACTTGGGATTCAATTTTCCTAAGGGGGCCCTGAGAGGGCCCAGAGGGAGCCGGCCGGCCCCGAGCCCCCCTCGGTCATTTGCCCTGCACTTGTTTCATGTACACCATTTAGCATCCACGACAGCAGCAGGGGTAGAGGCCCCCCGAAGTCCTGTGTGTGGGTGGGAGAAGGACGAGCCTGAAAAGCTGCCTTTGTGCTCTCAGCCAGCTCAAGTAGCCAGGGGAGCCATTAGGCCGTTGCTAGGTGACGGGCCGAATGAATCTGCACTCAACGCTGTCACATGCGTCATCCCTTTGACACGAATGAATGCAGGAAGCGCTGGTGGAGAGAGCTGTGGGCTGAAGGACCTGTTGACAGAGAAAATGGTTCTGTCACAGGGAGCTAAACGTGCAGCCTCACGTGGCAGCTCGGCATCTCCTCATCAGAAAGCCAGCTCAATCCAGATGGACTCTCAGGGTGTCACTTTGTTCTGTGAGGTTCTCCAGGATCTCTGGGAGGTCTAGTCCAGCCCAGGGAGGCATGGTCCATTGCAGGTGGCGGGTCTGGAGGAAATGCCAGTGCCAAAGGCCCACTTCCTCCCAACTCATCACAGGGTCCTGGGAGGTGGGCAGCTAATGGGGTCCCTGGGTGCTGCTGGGGCCAGAGAGGTGAAGCCACGGGCTGGGCAGCTCTCAGTGGGAACCCAACAGGCTTGCTAGGCGTGGGCCTGCAGCCCTGGGAGGATGAGGAGTCAAACCACCACTTCCCTGACACAGGCAGGCAGCCTCGCCAAAAGGGAAGGGTTTACATCAGAAGGGAAATCCTTCCTCCTGGCTGACTCCCAGGGCCCATCTGCCAAGCCCAGGCTCTGTCACAACCCACCCCCAACACTCCAGGAAAAGAACGTCTTAGAAGTGGTGTTCTAGAAAGTGCCTGTGCGCTGATACTGGCAAATTAGGCGTTTGTAAAATACAGCACTGACAAGAGCAATCACAAAGCAATGGGAGAGAAAAAGTACAGGAAGAGAGAAAGAGAGGAACATAAAAATAAAGAGCTCTCAGAACTATCGAAATCATGTTACACATTCACCCAGAGCATTTGTTTTACTTTTTCTAAAGTGGTTACTTCAGCACAGAACTTCCATACCCCTGGAAGTCCATGACAACGGGTCACAGCGAACCTCACTGGCGCTGCTGATTAAATTCGCAGCTCATTTCATCACGCCCGAGGCAGCCCAGCTACAGAGGTTAAAGACACACAGCTGTAGTATTCAGAGAGGCAGCAGGGAAGACGCGGACAAAAAAAGGGGGCTCTGCAATCTAACCAAACGTAACCTCAGAGAGTAATCTGATCAGCAATTCCTAACGGGCAAGTCCTGGTGGGTAGTCACGTCCCGATCTCTAACAGGCTTACCTTCACCTTAAGCAAACCTCGTCCATTGTTCTCCTGTATCCAGGTTAACCCACCTTTGAATGTCTCTGCTTCAGACCCTCAAGGGAGCACATAATCTTGTTAACTATCCTGTAATCCCTGCCTTCATGTAATCTTCCTTACCTCTCCTCCTTAATTCCAAATGTATAAAAGAAACTGCAAAAACTGCCATTTTCTGGAGCAATTGAGAGCTTGCTTCCCGGCATGTCATCCGTTCGGTTCAAATAAACTCAGAACAACTTATATGAAAATTCTCTACAGGTTTGGACATTTTTTACATCGACAAAGGGCTGGTAGGGTCCTTCCCCATCTATCTCTTCTCCACTTCTCCGTCCTATACCTTCTTGGCTCCAGCCTCAATTAAATCCTAAATTCACCATGTACTTTGCCCTTCTATGCCTTTGCACATGCTGTTCCCTCTGCCTAGACCAGTGATGGTGAACCTTTTGAGCTCGGCGTGTCAGCATTTTGAAAAACCCTAACTTAACTCTGGTGCCGTGTCACATATAGAAATTTTTTGATATTTGCAACCATAGTAAAGCAAAGATTTATATTTTTTTTCAAATATTTATATTTTTGATATTTATTTTATATATTTAAACGCCATTTAACAAAGAAAAATCAACCAAAAAAAAATGAGTTCGCGTGTCAAAGGTGACATAGGTTCGCCATCACTGGCCTACACCCTAGCCCTTTTCCTTAGTTACCTAGCAAGCTCCCACCCAGGCTTTCGGACAACTCCCGTCACCCATGAGGTTTTCCCTACCTAGCGTGATTGGGGGGGGGGGGGGGGAAGCTTGTTTAACATTATTCCCATAAACATAAGTCCATCAAAACCTGGAACGTAAGTGGGCGCCAGGTGAAGGGCAGCCTTTTTCTTGTCCTCGCTGTCCTCGTCTCTATTTGGAAAATGCCCTTCCCAGTGTGGGTGGCTGGACACAACCTATGTCCACCATCTGGAAATCCATTCAAAGACCTTAAGCTCATTCTAACTATGGAAGATTGGCCTGGAAAGGGAGATATGATGGGATCTGCAGGTTCACCCCTCTACTCCACACAGGTATTCTTGCAGCTCTTGCTAACTGTGGTCCATTCCGATACCCAGGGCTGTCCCTCTGTTGCCTACACGATGGCTGGTGATCCCCTCTCACTCTTTCACACTTGTCCCATGTTCTGGACAGTCAATAGTCCCCTCAGTGCTGAGCTTCTGTCCCTCCCCAGGCGGCCTGGTCTTTGTACCTTTCTTAGCTGCAGCCCCAGCCAGGCTTAGCATCTACTATGAATACTGATAGGCGGATGCCCAGAACTCTTAAATGCCTGCCAGCTACAGTTGATGCTGCAACTAGTTCGACAACTACTTCCTGTTCTCTGCCTGCCCCCCATCTCTAGGCATCTTGGCCACCGTCCCAACCTTAAAATGACTGGAGACCAAGACAGAAGACACCAGCAGAGGCAGGCTAGGGAAGTCGGTGAGTTGAGTAGAGAGAACAGAGCCTAGGGTGGAGGCTTTGAGTGGGCGGGGGACCATCATCTTCATCTCCTCGGCACTGTACCCTCTCTAAGCCAAACTGTGCTCTGGCTTCCTATCCACTCAAATGCTCAGAGGCCAGCTTTATTCTTGATCTAAATGTTCCCTTTCTGGGGCATGTCTATGGAAGGATTCCACTACCTTTGCTGGGTTCTGTACTATTGGGTGAGACCACGTTTGGGGTGAGCTCGGCACTAATGATTAAAACCATCTGCAGTGAGTCCAGGCACACTCTCTGTGCCCACTCCTGTGGTGAGGGCTCCAGGGCCCAGCCCAGCTGTCTCAACCCAGTGCCCTGTATTGTAAGAGAAGTCTGTATCCTGAGAAATAAAGCTTTTTCAGCCACCTGGATAGCTGCAGCAGGAGCCTAACAGCTCCAGGTGTCAGCCCGCTTGACAGCAAGTTAGTTATTACACGGAACAGGAACGGCCTGAGGAAAAGTCTCCCTACCTGGCCACCTGCTGGGCCTAACGCCTCGAAGCTATTTGGCAGTAGAGACCAGGTGTGAGCAGAAGTCATCACCATAAAAATTACTCCATTTCATGTAAGTACAGTGGTTCCCCTTTTTCCGGGGTTTTGCTTTTCCTGGTTCCAGTTACCCAAGAATGCCGTCTGAAATGATTAAATGAAAACCTTCAGAAATAAACAATTCATACATTTTCAATTACACGCCGTTCTGAGTACCTCACTTCATCTCTTCACATCATCTCACATCATCACAAGATGAAGGGTGAGTACAGCACAATAAAATCTTTTGAGAGGGAGAGACCACAGGCTCATAACTTTTATTACAGCGTATTGTTATAATTGTTCTATTCTATTGTTAGTTATTATTGTTAATCTCTTATTGTGCCTGATTTATAAATTAAACTGTGTCATAAGTATGTATGTATGTATGTATAAGAAAAAAAAACATAGAATATATATAGGATTTTGTACTGTCCGTGGTTTCAGGCATCCACTAGGGGTCTTGGAACACAACCCTCACAAATAAGGGGGGCCTAATGCAATTACCACAACAAACAACCCCAAAGTCCCTTTAGCCAGATAGCATAATAGAGTGAGCAGGTAGATATAGATAGATCAGTGAGAGATAGGATTCTATCTGATTACTTTGTGTTACAGCAAAGGGTATGGTTTTTGCATTCAGAGTTCCAGCTCCCCTGCTTACCAGCTAAGTGGCCTTGGGCGGGTTTCTTAATCTTCCTGAAGCTGACTTTTTTTCATGTTTAAATTAAGGAAAATAACACCCTTGCCTGTCAGAGTTGTTGTGTAATCCAAAAGATAAGGCACGCTAAAGCTTTTTGCAAATGGCAAAGCATTTATGCAGTAATGAGTTATTAGAATCCAATCTTCCAGCAGGGTACCATGGCATCCTTTCATCTCTCCTACCTCCCAAATGTCCTCTCCTTTGCAAACCACAGAGCATTATGTGTAGAGCATGTGTGTACACAGTGTACAGGTGTATCCTGGCGTGTCAATCTTCAGAGCTGTGGCTAGGCAAGACCTATCAAATCTCCATGTCCCAGCTGCTAACAAGAAAGCACCAGCTCTACTAAGCCTTCTCTGTTAACAGAGAGGTGAAACCAAGACACCTAAGACCTAGGCTTTCCCTTAAGCAGGACAGAAATTAGGAACAATTTCTGGTAACTCTTGTTAATTCATAATATAGCAGTAAGAAAGTAGGAGATGCCTGGAACTGACCGGACAAATAAGAACTAGGAAGAAAACTAGTTGGCAGGAGGCTAGGGAGCTAGGGAGGGCTGCAGAGACTACCCAGTCCTGATTTCACAGGTAAAATTGAGCCTGAGAGACAAGTCACTTGTCTAGGATGGCCGAGGGCAGAGCTGGGACTGGAGCCCAGAACTTTTTTCTCAATGCCAAACCGCCTGAAGTATCATCAGCCATTCATTTCCAAGTTCATTTGCCTCCCGTATCTCTGAACTAACCAAGCAGTAATAATAAGTCCACAGGGAACTTACCCAAAAAACTTCCCTCGACCACAGATGCTGGGCCCGATAAGGGCCCCAAAGAACAGTATCCACTTCATGTCCCAAAGGTGTCTGTCACACCGGGGCTGAGTCAAGCTGTATTTATAAGGAGTCTGAGGCAAACTCAGTTCTCAAAAATGCTAGTGTGATTCCCAAGCAGCCTTTCCACTCTAATGATAGGCAGGTGGGCCCTTACCCATGACTCTTCCATTCCTTTTGAGTGATAAAGGCCAGCCTCTATCACCGTGAATCAGGAACCTGCTCCTCGGGCTGGAAAACCCTGTGCCAAGGTACCATATTGCTCAACACTGTATTTAAATCGTGTTTTTTTAATAAATAGGAAGTCCCACAGTGCCAAATAGAATTTAGAGTCATAGGAGAGGCCAGGTTGTAAACCTACCACGGAGTTACCTCTAGAGTTGTTTTTTTAAAGTGAAGGGTTTCAAAGAAATCACAAGCCAGCTCCAAGACCACAGATTTGACAACCTGTCAGAGAATCCGCCAGAGCAGGTCATAGCAATGACAGTTCGTGGCCTCTGCTATGAATCTGACACATCATTCTTAGGACTCCAGGAAGAAAGTAGAATTATATGAGGTAGAGGGTATAGGAAGAATGTGTTAGTCTGAACAAATTGTTTTCCTTAGAGTCTGAGCTCAAGTGAAGTCTTAATAGTATTATTAAAAATAAAACTTTCTTACATTTGCTGGACTCTGAGTCTAGTGTCCTTTCCACCACGTCACAGCAGAAAAACGGAAAACACTTGTGATCTCCATGACTTCTTCTTGGGCTCTGAGGCCACTGAGTCTGTTCTGGGAACCCCAAATCCCACAAGCCTCCCCCATCCTATGATCTACACTTTCTGCACTTGCTAAGGGGAGTGGAGACAACCAACGGTCATGATTAGGACTGTTAAAAAATATTATTCTGACGTTTGTTAAAACTGTAAGGAAGATTTTATTCAAAATTATTGCAATAGGGGTCATGAAATAGAAGAGTAATTGTGTTCAACTCCGAATACAGTAAAGACAGCAGAGTGAGGAGTCAGTGGGTGGACAACTGCTAAGAGGAGACATCAAGGGTAGGGGGGATACTCGCTTAACCAACCTAACAGGATTCTTGCTAAAGGCAGGCCAAGGATTGAGACATCACAAGTGGATGATAAGGAACTTGATCAGATACCAAATACTGGGGGATGACTTCCTTAGCAGATTTCTTTGCTAAGACTGACTTAGGGCCCAGGATAAGTCTAGTCAAAAAGAAGACTCAGAACCCTAGCCAGTTTGGCTCAGTGGATAGAGTATCGGCCTGCATACTGAAGGGTCCTGGGTTCAATTTTGGTCAAGGGCACATACCTTGGTTGCAGGCTGCATCCCTGACCCTGGTCAGGGCACATGCAGGAGGCAACCAATCAATGTGTCTCTCTCATCATTGATGTTTCTATCTCTCTCTCTCCCTCTCTCTTCCTCTCTGAAATCAATTTTTTTAAAAAATATATATTTTTTAAAGGACTCAGAGAAGCCTATCTAAGGTTTGGTCAAGGAGGGTGTTTATCAGGAGCTGTGGGTCTGGGGTGCCCATCAGAGCTCTCTTACCCTTCCCACACTGAAAGGGAGCTCCTATTCCCACCCTGGTCCATCACAAAGACTGGGACTCTCCTTCACCAAGATAAATTTCAGCTTTAAAATTACCAAAGAGAGAACCTGAGACCTGAACCTGTGAGAAATGTGAGCTAAAGAATCAAGTGCCCAGAATTCCAGGAAAGCTGGAATTCACTTCCCACCCTTTTCTTCCAGAGAAAACCATCCACATGAAGAAAATCTAAACCCCTAATGGAAGTAAGTGTCTAAAGGGAAATTATAGGGCAACCAGAAAGGAGTGTCGTTGGCTTGGGTCCCCACCAGTTTCTATAGTGCAGCATCCCAGGAATGGAAAAGCAAATAATGGAACCAGATGACACAGTACCTACCACAGTGCTTGGAACAACGTACTTGCTTAATTAGTACTTCTTGAATACATGAACTCAAAAGTCCCTTTCCAGTTCTAAAACGCTGCTCTATTATGACGAAGGAGCTGGCACATACCACAATATGCATGAACCTTGAAAACATTATGCTAAGTGAACTACGCCAGTCACAAAAGGACAAATTCTATGTCATTTCATTTATATGTGGTACCTAGAATACTGGAGGGTCCTGGGTTCAATTCACAGAATAGGCAAATTCATAGAGACAGAAGTGGACTAAAGGTTCCCAGAGGCTGGAGGGAGGAAGGACAGGGAGTTATTGCTCAACCAGCGCAGAGTTTCTGTTTGGGATGATAAAAGAAGTTCTGGAGATGGATGGTGGTGATAATTGTACAACACTGTACAACGCCACTGAATTGTACACTTAGAAATGGTTAAAATGGTAAATTTTATGATTTGTATATGTTACCACATTTTTTAATGTTGAGAGGATATTGGGAGCATTTTGCTAAGAATATATTTTTTTTTAAAGATGAAGGAGTACAGCTCAGTGGTTTACTATATTTTAGGACAGCATAAATTGAAAGAACTAATTCTCCTAAATCAGGACTCGAAAAAGAAATAATCACTTCCGACTTTGTTTCAAACTGGAGAGCTTTTAATGGCGTTTATTACCCCAGAGCCCTAATAGGGATGGTCTCGCACGTGCTCCATGATTGTCTTCAAGCCAAGCCAGGTCTCTTCGGCTGTGGGTAAGATCTGGTTGGCGGGCAGCAGGAAGCCGTATCGACCCGTGTCTCTCAGTTCAAAGGCAAATGAGTATTTGATGCCAGAGTCATAGGCCCAGTCAATGCTTCCTCCACTGGCTTGGTCTGAAGAGCAAATGAGAATAAGTCCGGTTATGCTATTCCCACTGGCCTCTCACAGCTATGTAACCGCCAAGTTAAGTTCTACTATTATTAAAAAGGTAAGTTAGGCCCCTATCTGCAAGGACCTTCAGAGCAGGGATAGCTTAGTAGGGGGTCACCTTTATGAAAAATCACAAGATTCATTTGAAAAGCAAAAGGTGTTATGTAAATGGACACGATGCTTGGCCTCCCTCTGGTGTTCTGAAGGGCCTCTGGCTTCACCCACCCATTTGGAATCCTGCCTGCTCTCCTAATTCGCCTCTGCGACAACGTAGGGAGGCCACCCACTTCCTTCTTTAGAAAAGTGCTAGGTGTACACATTTTTTTCTCTTGAGAGAGGGGAGAGATTACAAATACAAGAAACAATTTGGTCCCTGCCCTCAGGGGATTTTCAGCTAAGGGTGGAACAGGCCTTGTTCTGATATAAAATAACATGCCCACTACCTGTGTGTGATGGTTTACCCAACAGAGTAGAGTGCACCTGTGTAATGTGTGGCCATGGACACGACAGATGAGGAAGGAAGTGGCATTAGCCAACAAAGAGTTGGGCAATCATAACTCAGAAGAGCTAAGTGATGATGGGTTCTGAGGCCTGGCCCAGGAAGGGCAAGTAGAGGTCAAATGAAGGAGATGGCTGAGGAAGAGATGGAAAAAGTCACCTAGTCCCTAAGAACAGGACTGGGCAAAGGGGAAGACCAGGGAGGCTGTACCAAGAACAGGACTCATGGTTAATATTGTGAATGAACACTGAACTCCTGTGACTAAAGTCTTTGTCTTCACTCATAACAGTTATGTAACCTGGTAAATAACAAATACCAAGTGGTTTCTGACTTGAACTGAACCTTCCTGGGTGCCAGAATTACTAACTTATGCCTTTGGTGTAGCTACATGACACAATCCCACTAAGAAGCCCATAGTGAATGCAATGCTAGCTTCAAATGGAATCCTAATTCTGCAAAACATTAGTTGGGTGACCTAAAGCATGTACTTATCTCATTGAGTCCAAAATGCTTCACCCGTCAAATGGAGATAAAAGTATTACTTATTTCACAGAGCAATGAGAATTAAATGGAAGAATATTATGTTTACAATTCCAACACTTTTTGAGTGCCTTACTAAATGTGATAGGCACTATGCTAAATTAGTTCTTTAATCACCACTTGAGTCACAAAGTAGATATTAGTATTATTTCCATTTTACAGATGAGAAAACAGGTTCAGAGAGATTACGTGAAGGAGCTGGGATAATGTATATAGAGTAGACATTCAATACAGGTTAGTTATTGTTATAACTATGATTACAAATAAATTATTAGGATCCTATTTTAAAAGTTGGGCCACATTAAGGAGAAGAGGTATCCAGGAGAGTAGTTCACCAGGAAACTAATAAGGAACATTTATACAGTGCCTGAGAATTAGTGAACACTTTTATTCTATATTCTATCCTTTGAGCCTCTCAACAATTCATTTTACAGATGAAGAAACCAAGGGAGGTCCTGGCTGGTATGCACAGTGGTTAGAGTGTTGGCCCACGCACCCAAGGGTCTCAGGTTCAATTCCCAGTCAAGGGCATGTACCTGGGTTGCAGGTTCCATTCCCAGCCCCAGGCAGAGCTCGAGCGGGAGGCAGCCAATGGATGTGTCTCTCTCACATTGATTTTCCCTCTTTCTTTCTCATTCTCTCCCTCCACCCTTCCTCCCTCCCTTCCTTTCTCTCTAAAAATCAATGGAGCCCTAGCCAATATGGCTCAGTGGATAGAGTGTCAGTCTGTGGACTGAAGGATCCTAGGTTCCATTCCGGTCAAGGGCACATGTCCAGGTTGTGGGCTCAGTCCCTAGTGGCAGCTGTGCAGGAGGCAGCCAATCAATGATTCTCTCTCATCATTGATGTTTCTATCTCTCTCTCCCTCTCCCTTTCTTTCTGAAATCAATCAATGAAAGAAAAAATCCTCAGGTGAGGATTAACACACACACAAATCAATAAACAAATAAACAAATAAATAAATATAAAAGAAACCAAGGGAAGATGAGTGACCTACCCAAGGTTACTTGGAGCTACAACTCAAACCCAGGTCCCTGTCCCCAAGGTGTGTGCTTCCCCCCTACACCTTTCTGAGACACAACTCAAGTAGCAAGTCCTCCTGGGCCTAACACCTATTGTGGTGCAGCTCCTCAGAGCCCTTTCCGAATGAGGAACTGCCTCACCCCCCACAGAGTCCAGCCACCTCTTGGGGGGAGTGAAGCAGGTGCTCACTCAGAGCTGCATACCACACTGGAGCAGGAAGCAACAAGTAGTTCATGGGGACCATTCCTAGAGGCAATGCTTGTCCAAACTGGAACGAGGCCAGGATCAAAGATAACAGAGGCAGCTCTGGGCACAGATCTAGCCAGAACTTGCTTGACCACTAATGGCCAGGTTCCAAAAAAAAAAAAAAAAATCAGACAGCAAACCCTATGCTTGTCTGATATTTGCTTATTAAAAATGTCTTCAATACCTGTGATCTTACCAAGAAAAACATACTAAAACTCAGTCTTCCAAAGTCTGCCTTACTTGTAAATACCTCAGCTACGGAGGGGGGAAACTAGATTCTTTGTATAATCTGGGGGCATATGATGCCATTCTGCTGACATTCCAAACTCCGGCCTCCACTCAAGCTGCCAGCCAGAGAAAGCATGCATTCCTCAGCCGTCAGTGGCCATGATGCCTTCCTCCCTACTGCCGTCACTCAGAAGGCTCTCCTCCCTGGAGGTTCCCCCACCAAAGGAGAGGACAATCCCACATGGAAGTGGTTGAAAAGGTCTGGGCAGCCCGGCCAGCGTGGCTCAGTGGTGGAACACTGACCTATGAACCAGGAGGTCACAGTTCGATTCCCGGTCAGGGCGCATGCCCAGGTTGCAGGCTCCATCCCCAGTGTGGGGCGTACAGCAGGCAGCCAATCCATGATTCTCTCTCATCATTGATATTTCTCTCTCTCTTTGTCTCCCTGCCTCTCTGAAATCAATAAGAATATTAAAAAAAAAAAGGTCTGGGCAACTCGGACCAGATCAATTTTCCAGAGAACAGCCTAAAAAACACAAAACAAGCTCCAAGCTGCTCATTCCCTTTGACTTGGAAATCTTGCCTTCGGAGTCCATACCAAAGCGCTCTAAGAGAAAAGGGAGTTTGTACCAACATGTTCCTAGTAGCGTCGCTTAGCAAAAAGCTGAAACAATCCAAAGACCCAGTCACTGGGATATAGCATTATAATGGAATAACAGATACCTAGTGTGGAAAAACATAAAATCACACAGGAAATAATGTTACCTTAAAAGAAGCTGGACACAAAACAGAACCCTGACACTGATTAAGACTTGTGGACCAAAAAGGGGCTATAAGGCAAGTAATCTCACGGCGTGATCTGATCATAAATTCCTAACCGGGCAAGTCGTGGTGGAGAGTCACGTCCCAGGCCTATAAAAGGCTTATCTGTGCCTGAAGGGGGCCATGTCCATTATTTCTGTGCATCTAGGTTAACTCGCTTTTGAAATGCCCCTTTTCAAACCCCTCCTTCTAAAAACGTGACCACCATCAAGAGAGCCCATAATGTTAATTATCCTGTCATCTGATTGCACCTTGTTTTCCCTCATCTTCATGCAATCTTCCTTACTTCCCCTCTTAATGCATAAAAGAAACTGCAAACTGTTATTTGCTGAATCATTTTTCTCAGTCTGTTGAGATTTTTTTTTCCCTTCATTATAAGAGAAAGTTCATTTAGAAAATTACAGAGGTAGTAGATGTGCCCTTATTGCTTAGGAGAGAGAAAAGCAGAGGTAAATGAGGAGGGGGGGGGGGGGTGAGCGGGGGAAGGAGAAGAAAGGCGAAGGCGAGCTACTGAGAGGGACAGTGCACTCTGTTGAGATCTTGTTTCCAGGTGTATCCTCTGTTGGGCTCACATAAATGATTGTAAAAATTCTCTACAGGTTTGGTAGTTCTTATATCTACAAACTAGATAAATATATGTGTGTTCATTGACAAAATCATCAATGAAATTGAAACAAAATAAAACTGTTGGTTATTGGATTATTTTGTATGAAGTTTTTAAACGCATCATAACAGAAAAAAGAAAATAATCGTAATCCGGGAAAAAAGAACTTTCACCATCCGAGATATTACCAGAGCAGTAGTTTGTGTACTTTCCATAAGTGTTCCAGGGAAGAGGAGTAAACGCCTCCTCCTCTGCTCTCCAAGACTCCGCGCGAGAGAAACCCACAGGCCCAAAGTGGCATCACTGTGCTAAAAGCCCATGATACCAAACCTAGATTTAATACCTGATCTAATTGCAGTTTCAGCCTCTCCCAGGAGTGACATTTTATACAAACCAGTTTGGAATTTCCTGATCTACACGAGTGAGGGAATCTGCCTGGTAAGACCCCCCCCCCCCCCCCCCGCCCCGCCACTTCCCCACCCCCCAAACCGCCTTCCCTTAAAGCAGCGGTTCTCAACCTGTGGGTCGCGACCCCTTTGGCGGTCGAACGTCCCTTTCACAGGGGTCGCCTAAGACCATCCTGCATATCAGATATTTACATTACGATTCATAACAGTAGCAACATTACAGTTATGAAGTAGCAACGAAAATAATTTTATGGTTGGGTCACAACATGAGGAACTGTATTTAAAGGGCCAGAAGGTTGAGAACCACTGCCTTAAAGGAAGGTGTCCTTGCCTGAAATAATCCACCCTTAACTCTTTCGTCCTATAAAAAACTTCCATCGCCCAGCCGGTGTGGCTTAGTGGTTAGACATAGACCTATGAACCAGGAGGTCACGGTTCGATTCCCGGTCAGGGCACATGCCCGGGTTGCAGGCTCAATCCCCAGTTAGGGGTGTGCAGGAGGCAGCGGATCAATGATTCTCATCATTGATGTTTCTATCTCTCTCTCCCTCTCCCTTCCTCTCTGAAATCAATAATAACATATTGGAAAAAAAACCTTCCATCTTGTACAACCCCCAGAGTGCCCTTCTAGCTGCTAGATGAGATGCTGCCGGATTCATGAATCACTTAATAAAGCCAATTAAGAACTTAAAATTTACTGGGTTGAATTTTGCTTTTTAATGACTCCCATTAAGAAAACCATGACTCACAAGTGTTCATTCCCAAAGATTTCTGCCACCACCCTCCTACAGATGTAACTATCTTTGCCCCCAGCATATCTGCAGACTCCCTCCTCTTGTTCAAGCTCAATCTACCCACCTCCACTTTGTCCCCTCCTTGCCCTTCTTCTCCCCAACTCTGGACAGTATTACATTGGTCACTTCCAATCTCTCCTGTATCTTTCACCTCTCTCTCTTAATCCTTCCCCACAGTCTCTTATCGCAAAAAGAAAAAAAAAAGCAAACCCTGGCAGGTTGCTCAGTGGTTAGAGCATCAAATCTTGGACCGAGGGGTTGTGGGTTCAATTCCTGGTCACAGGCATGTCCCTTGATTGCAGGTTCTCCAACCCCGTAGGGGCTCCTGTGGGAGGCAACCCATCCATGTGTCTCTCTTTCTTCCCCTCCTCCCTCCCTTCCACACTCTGGAAATCAATGGAAAAAATATCCTCTGGTGAGGTTTTTTTTTGGTTTTTTGGGGTTTTTTTTAAGAAAAGAAGGAATCCTTGATTCCAGAATCTCTTTCCCTTCACATCCAGGTTCCTCTAAAGCAGAGGTGAGGAACATCCGGCCCACAGGCCATATAAGGCCCTCGAAATCATTTGGTCTGGCTCTGCCAAAGCATTAGGGGTGAGTTAATTAAATGTTTGGCCAAATAAAGCAGGCTAATGTTTAAGTTGCTAATTTTGCATGGCCCTCGAATGGTGTTAAAAACATCCAAATGGTCCTTGGCAGAAAGAAGGCTCCCCACCCCTGCCCTAAAGAGTAGTGTCTACTCACCAGTCTCACCTCTCCCCACCCCTGTACTCCTCCAGCTACTCTCCCCACTCTTCATAAACTACTCTGCTTAAAGTCACCAATAGCTAGTGTAGGGGTTTAGAACAAGTTACCCCAAGATATGCCTGTGTGGTATGCAGGCTGTTCTGAGCTATAGGCAACCAGGACTCTGTGGGCTCGAGAGAAACTTCTGCCCTTTCCAAACTAACTACCTAGAAGAATTTGAATTAGGGGCCTTACCCATAATTAAAGATTATCAGAAATCATTTATTTTATTTTATTTTTTTACCTACCTATAGGACAGGGCAAATTTAATGAAGATCTATTCTTATTATTCTGACCATATATATACTAGTATACCTTATTTTCCCTTTCTGTCATTGGACCCCTCATGTACGTGGGGTTCCCATATACTAGTATATGCATGTAATTAAATTTTTTTCTTATTAATCTGTCTCATGTTTATTTACTTTTAAACCTCACCTGAGGATACGTTTTTAGAGAGAGAGAGAGAGAGAGAGAGAGAGAGAGAGAGAGAGAAGAAAGAGAAACATCAAAGTGAGAGAGAAACATCCATCAGTCACTTCCCATACACACCCCAACCAGGGATTGAACCGGCAACCTAGGTATGTGCCCTGACCAGGAATCGAACCTGCCACCTTTTTGGTGCATGGGATGATGCTCCAACCAAATGAGTCACCTGGCCAGTACTCATGTCTATTAAACCAGCTGAAAGAACCTTGAGGATAGAGGAAAATTTCTTCCTCCCCCACACTCATATTAAAAAGAGAGAACCACAGGCCCAAAATGGCATCACTTGTGCTAAAAGCCCATGATACCAAACCTAGATTTTAATACCTAACCTAATTGCAGTTTCAGCCTCTCCCAGGAGTGACATTTTACACAAATCAGTTTGGAATTTCCTGGTCCACACTAGTGAGTTAATCTGCCCTTTAAGACCCCCTTCCCCTAAGGCAGTGGTTCTCAACCTTCCTAATGCCGCGACCCTTTAATACAGTTCCTCATGTTGTGGTGACCCCCAACCATAAAATTATTGTTGTTGCTACTTCATAACTGTAATTTTGCTACTGTTATGAATTGTAATGTAAATATCTGATATGCAGGATGTATTTTCATTGTTACAAATTGAACATAATTAGAGCATAGTGATTAATCACAAAAACAATATGTAATTATAAATGTGTTTTCCGACAGTCTTAGGTGTCCCCTGTGAAAGGGTTGTTTGACCCCCAAAGGGTCTCAACCCACAGGTTGAGAACCGCTGCCCTAAGGGAAGGTGTCCTTGCCTGAAATAATCCACTTCTAACTTCTTGGTCCCACCCTCTTTCTGCCTATAAAAACCTTCCGTTTGTACAACCACCAGAGTGCCCTTCTAGTTGCTAGATGGGATGCTGTCCAATTCATGAATCGCTTTAAAAAGCCAATTACATCTTCAAATTTACTCAGTTGAATTTTGTTTTTTAACACTAGCGATGAAAATCCAATGGTAAATATTCTGTCCTTGTAATATTTGGCCTTTCTGTGGCCTTTGTCATTGTTAAACACTGCCACCTGTCCAACAATTGCTCCTTCCCCGTTTCCGAAACACAGGGTTGTCTGCCTCCTCTCTGCCCAGCTCTGCCGTGTCTCTCCCTCACTGCTCCCCTCTTCTGCCCGTCGCCTTGCTCCCCTCTTCCGCCCAGGGCTCTTCCCACTCCAAATGATCTTGCTCACCTCTACCCACCGTCCTCTCTATGTCCACTAACCCCAAATCTCTGCAAAATCTCAGGGCCATGTAGCCCAATACCTTCCGGACAGCCTCAAAATTTCCAGAACTCAATGCAGTCTCTTTCCAAGCCTACCCCTGTTTCATCTTCCGGGATGCCTCCCTCAGTTAATGGCACCATTCAATGTCCTTTGGTGAGAAACTCTCACTATCCAATAAATGGCAAAAACCTTTGGTTTTTACCTCCTAAATGCCTCTCTTCCATCCTCACTGCTCTGGTTGTGTGGTAGGCAGTTAGAGAGACATAGCAGAGCAAGGACAATGGGCAGGTACAGAAGGTCATCCATGTGGCAAGCCCCAGGTGCTTCACAACAGACAATCAATTCTAGGGTGAGACCTCGCCCCCAGGGTGACTTTCCCTCCCCTACCACATCACTGCTCTGGTCACTGCTGGTCGCTGGTCTTGCTGTTTGGACCCCCTGACCTCTCTAGAGATAACATCTAGGCCTAAGTTATATTTCAGCTCCAGGCCCAGATAAGCAACCAAACCAACCACCGCTGATGTCAGGACCAGCTGCATTGAATAATGACCCCCTGCCCTGTGCCTGCCAATCAGTCAGCCGAGATCACAACCCTGAAAGGACACACCTGGAAAACTGCTGACTATGCGCTTGAGATCTTCCCCTGGGACCTCCCCTAGTCTCCACCCTTAAACCCTTAGGACTGAGGACTCAGACGCTCTCCCTTCCTAGAGCACACCCATGCCTCTCCCTTTCCATTTCCCTTTCCATTTCCCTTTCCCTGCCCCATCTCTTCCCCTCCCCCTCCCCCTGCCCCAGGCACGTTACCATTAGCTTCCTCACTCCCAAGCTCCAAGCCCTTCCTTTACCTCCATAACTTGTTTCCTAAGCCCATCTTCTAGGAATTACTTCTACCTCTGTGATTTACCCAATAAATGTTCTCTTACAGTCTGAGTCCTGGCTCTGAATTCCTTCCTAGCCAAAACCCAAGTACCTAGGTTACTAAACCCAGATGTGGTCTGACTCCACCGGTCAGACACCTGGTGCTCTTTCAGCCCACAACAGTCGGGCCACCATCTCTCCCCCAAAACTTCCTACTCTTCCTGTGGCATGTTCCTACTTCCAGTCCATTATTACTTCATCCTCCACACTGCAGCTAATCTGTTTGACCTAAATTAAAACACAATGCCTCGACACTCACTGACCTGCTGAAAACTCTCCAGGGCTTCCAGAATCCTTTAGGTTAAAACCCGAACTCCTTAACATGGTACACAAAACCCTGAACTCCCCACTCCCCTTCTTACACTTTCATTCCTGTAGCCCCAAACCTGTAGTTCACAGAGCCCATCATAAAGTTCCATCCTTCTGTGCCTTGGCATGTGCTGTGAAGGAGCCAGAATGCCCCCTCCTTTTCCCCTTCACTAGGTCTCTGGTGATCAGTCTTCAAAACCCTGCCTTCTTGCCCAGCCGGTGTGGCTCAGTGGTTAAGCGTCGACCTATGAACCAGGAGGTCACGGTTTGATTCCCGGTCAAGGCACATGCCCAGGTTGCCGGCTTGATCCCCAGTGAGGGGCGTGCAGAGGGCAGCTGATCAATGATTCTCTCTCATCATTGACGTTTCTATCTCTCTCTCCCTCTCCCTCTCCCTTGCTCTCTGTAATCAATATATACATTTAAACCCTGCTTTCTTCCTGTATGAAGCCTTTCCTTACTCTTCCACTGTCAAATCCCTCCAACTTTCTAATACTTCTGCAGCATTTATAGCCTTCTATTTCACATATCATACCAAAGCTTATTGACTTCCTCTTTATCTTCCATATTAAACAGTGAGTTCTCTATGGGTTCATTATGCCTCCAGTACTTGGCATAATGATTAGCACTTACTAGATGCTTAATAAAAGGGTGAACAGAGTGGGTACTTATGAGAGGCGTTTGTTTCCAAAGGATCATGGACATAGGAGTACTAGGGAACTCCTGGCCATTCAACCGTAAGGTCCTGAGTTTCTGGCTGTGTCCATAAGAAACTGGAGGGATGCCTTTGGGGGACCCAGAATCTGCATGAGAGTGCACTGGGATTTCCCATAGCAATGCAGTTGTTTCTTGTTTTTATCCCAATCCACTTTGGGAGAGAGAGTTTAGGAAGTCTGGCCAAGAAAGGTACAATTAATAAAAGTGGCCCTAACCGGTTTGGCTCAGTGGATAGAGCATCGGCCTGTGGACTGAAAGGTCCCAGGTTCGATTCCGGCCAAGGGCATGTACCTTGGTTGTGGGCACATCCCCAATAGGAGGTGTGCAGGAGGCAACTGATCGATGTTTCTCTCTCATCGATGTTTCTAACTGTCTATCCCACTCCCTTCCTCTCTGTAAAAAATCAATAAAATATATTTTTTTTCTAATTTTAAAAAAATAAATAAATAAAAGTGATGACTTAGGACCAGGCCTCAATAAAGACCCATTTTCAGGCACAGATTCCAAAGGATGAGAGTGAGGGTGTAAGGATCAGTACAAGCAGAACAGAGAGCACACAACTCCAGTATTTAGAAAGTTCTTGGTTCTAAATATCACATAGTAAATATCTCATGGAGGAGATCTAGCCTTGCTGAGGGAAACTGGATAAGGCTGGGTTTCATGCATGAAGGCGTATGAATTTCACATCAGGGCATTTAAAGGCTTTGGCCCAAAATCACATGTGCCTGCTATCTTAGTGGATCATTTGTGAAAACACATGAGATACTTACAGATGACTGAGCAGATAGGTCCCACTTTGTACTTGGTGCCGTGCAGCTTTTGCAGCGACTGGGTAGCCTTTTGGGCCACTTCGTTCTACAGTGAGAGAAGCAAGGAAAGATGAATGGATAACACTTGTCTCTTGGAAGAACAGATGCCCAATAGCAGAATGTAGAATGGGACAGTTAACTGGACTCTCTGGTTAATTGAGGATTAAGCACAACACCCTTTTTGTTTCAACCATTTTCGATGAGAAGTAAGCACAGCTCATTTTTGTTGGCTTTTAAACTACTACATGATCGCTTCTCGGCCTTTTGGCTCAGATCAAGTGTAGTATATGTTCCTATCAGTTTAATAGCTGATACATCTTCTATTTTAAAAAAATACAAAATGAAGACCCCCTTCCCCCGATTATTTGATCATCCAGACGCTTACATTAATAATGACCAGGGTTATTACTCTGCCACAAGCTCTTCCTGTTCAGGGCTGTGGATGGAAATAGGGTGGGAGGAAGGGGCTCAACAGAATGTGTACTGACCCCAGGATGTACCCAGAAAGTTGATCCCCCCCGCCCCCCCCCCCCTCCGGATCCTTACATTGGCTTATTTCCCCATGATTGTCTCTTTTTCCAAGTAGAGCTCAGCAAAATATTTTCCATTATTTGAGGGTTCCAATTTTGACTGATTGAGGCTTTACTATCCTTGCTAGGGATAAGTGTAAGGTCTGAAACTTGGGTCCAGGAAAACAACTGTACAATTACCAGATGGGGGAAGCCTGGCTCGGCAGAATCCTCAGAGAGCCTGGGGGTTTCAGTTGTCAATAAGCCCAGCATGAGGCAACCGTACAGTGCTACTGCCAATTAACTGACCCTCGGCTGCAGAAGCAGAAGCGCGCAGTCTGGATGAGGGCAGTGATGGTCACACTCTGCTGTGCTGCTTAACCCACCGCACAAGTTTTGCATTCACTTCTGGGAGCTACTCTTGAAGAACACAGAAAAAAAACCAGCGTGTTTGGAAAATAGCAACCTGAATGGTATGGAAACTTGGGATCCTATTATGAGTGCTTGAAAGAACTGGGGGTATTTAGCAGAGATAAGGAAAAACCTGGGAGAAACAGGTTACTGGTCTTCAAGTAATGAATGGATTTGCCTCTCAAAGAGAAATAAACTTGTTCCATGGAGCCAGACGATAAATCAGGGCTGGCAGGTGAAAAACATAAGGAGGTGGTTTGGCTCTCTATTAGGAAAAATGCAAATAATCAAATGTGCCCCAAAATGGAATAGGCACCTTGAAGCCAGGAACCCATCTGGCAGAGATGTGAGCACCAGGTTTGGACCATTTAAAGTGATCTAGATCTACTAAAAATACCTTTTAGGTTCTTTTCAATCCTGACATTCTTTTTCCCCCAGTTCAACCCTGAGCGATAGATACACCATCAAAACCCTGAAACCTGCCCTACGGCGCTAAAATCCAACTGAGATGAAAGCTACACCTGAATCTGAATAATCTATGTCATTTCTGCCAGGAGCTATTGACAAGAATCTATTTGGAAATAAATCCACCAAAAGGTCACATCTCAAGGCTGATCTCTAGTATATGGGTTTCAAAATTCAAGCCTAAAAGCCAAATTGGAAATATTTGCACATTCTCTTCAGCTGAGGATAGTTCTTGCTCATTTCTAAGCAGCCCTCTGAGATGTTACCATCTGATATAAGGCTGCCACCAGTTTACCTATTCCTCAAACAGAAAAGATGATGGAAGATATCAAGTTAGGGAAGTGAGTGTTTAATGCCCAATATCATACATTAGAGTGCACCATAATGGCAGATCATGGAGCTGAAGACACCAGGAAGGTATCAGGCAAGGAGCTGGAAGAGAGCATAGAGCATCTCTGATTCTAGGTCCAAGTGGTTATTTTCTAAGCAACAGAAAGCACATCCTGGGAGCTTATGTTCAAATCAGGGTCCTCCACATCAAGATTAAGGCCATAATAATTTCATGAATTCTATTTCCAAAGGAAACTTAATTTAGGAAAGTCCACATCACAATCTTCTCAGTGGTTGGACATATTATGTCTCATTCATCTTTATAACCTATCACTAGTGCACTCCCATCTCAGTACCTAACTTTATGACTGAAACTTACTTGTCCACACAATGGATATTTGTGGTTGCGCTAAAATGACGTTTCAGAACTCACCAGCTCATCAAAGTCGTTTAACTTGGTACATTTATACCCATAGGGGAACATCAGCAGCTGGGAGTAGCTGTGGAGGGTAATGAAGGCCTTGACTTTTCCATGACTCTTGATGAAGTCCACTATGGATTTCACCTCAACTTCAGAGTTGGCACTGGGTCCATGGTATGAATCAGAGCAAGGACTCTTGCTGGCTCCAGGTCCTGATGTAAGAAACCCAGGAGAGAACAGTGAGCTGAACGGAGACACTGTACGAAGGCAGTTTCCACGCATCACTAAGTCCCTCCCCTGGAAATCAGAGCAAGAATGTTAGTCAGGAAGCAAGTGGTTCTGCACATAGCTTTCTTCTTTAAAACATGGTTCTATATGACAAAAAGAGCTATCAAATTAGCCCGTCTCCTCTCTGTGGGAGTTGTTGGAAGAAAGGCTAGATTTAATATTATAGATGGAATTCCTGCATTGGGTAGGAGTTGAGCAAGTTCATTTTCTGGGATCCCTTCCAATTCTTAGAGTCCAAGAGTAGAAGATTCTATGCATCTGTACTTCTAAGTCACAAAGCCACAAATGCAAAGAACCTCTGCCATCTTTTCTACGGTGAGGAAATCACAACTACATCTGACAACAAGGACACCTTGGGCTTTGATTTTCTCAGCAACTAGAGTAACTCATGACCTCTGAAGTGGGTCCACTGTGGCCTGGCCAGGACTATGACTGCTAGAGAAACGGATGGGATGGGTAGGAGCTGAGACTCCCCAGCGTCTCTAAGTGATATGGACAAAGATAAATCTAGCCTGTCACCCTTATTTTAGGATTCTTTTACAAGAACAACATTATTTTGGATCTGGTACTTTGATTTTTTTTTTCCTTACACTAACACACACACACACACACACTATGGTAAAATCGATGAATGGAGAAGTTGCCACTCATCCATATCCTATCACAATCCCCTAGTAGTTTTCTTTTGGTTCAATGAATCCCCCTCATTTATTTGTCTTACAAATATTCCATGATTGCCTTCTATGTTCCAGACACTGTGCTAGGTGTTAGGAAAACTGCAGTGAAAGAGATAGTTTCTCACCTCACTGCTATCATACCTAATAAGGGAAAAAAAACAAATTTCAATTCTGTGATAAAATATAAGGAGTTTTAACTGATGCCTGAATGCATAAAGGAGCAGCCAACCAGACTGCCACTGAACTCCGAACAATTAGAGCTGCACGTCAACAAAGCCAGAGCAGCACGTTAATATTTTCTCGTTTGAATCTATTTTGAAAATCAGTTTCTTAGTCTTATTTGGACTTTAGTTTTCTTTCTCGAAGCATCCATGGGTGATGTAATGCTTCTCTCCCTATAGATCCTAACCCCCTCTAGTGGTTGGTTCCGGGCTTCCGGAGGCCTCCCGCCATTGCGCAGCGTCCTACTCTGAGAGCTCAGCAGCTGAGCCCGGCTTCAGCTTGTGGGAAAACCAAGATGTGAGACAAAATATATTAAACGCTGCTCAGAACGCTGTGACAGCACGGCGAGCCTGCGAAGGGAATTTAGTTAAGTGTTTTCCAAATTGGTTTTTAAATGGCTTGCATCCTGAATGGGCTTAGCGGACTGACAGTCCTGCAGAGCCATGCAGAACGGCTAGCTGGCCAGACAAAGTCAGACCATTCCTGGAGGCAAGTCCCTGCGCTCACCTCCAAAACCTGCGTCCCAGTTCCGGTTAGGATCAACACCAACACAGCGGCTTCCAGACACTTTGGACCGGGTCTTTCGCCACATACGATTCTTTAAAATCCAACCAAAAGAGAAAAGGAAGGGGGTGGGATACGGTCATTCAGCCTGAGGAGCCGGTCTCTTTAGAATTCTGTTCATTTCCCTCCCTCCCTCCCTCCCGAAGGCCCCTGTGAAATGGCACGAATTCCCCTTGCACAGAGGTGTGGAGTAGTCCTCCCACCGAGTTCTGCTGGGGAATTTCAGTCCGTTTCACACAGAGAGAAGCAGACAGTCCCCCATCTCCTCAAATGAATACTGACCCGCCAAACCATGTTCCCTAGAACAGCAGTTCTATTCAATGTTAACAACAAACACAGAACAAAAAAAGTGGGGAGAAATCAAGGGTTCCATGACAGAATCGTTTGGGAAAATATAGGACTAAATTGGCTGATTTACTTTAGAACTTCTAACGGTTTTTTAATGCTGTATTTTTTTTTTATTTTTATTTTTTACGAAACTCCAAGAAAGGGATGTAGTGGGCGGTAGTTCCCAAACTTCTCTGTGGAACTTTTATTCATAGGGTATCTCATAAGATGAGTACTAGTATTTGTACGAGTTCCTTTTGAAACCTCGTTGAAAAATGCTATCACAGCCAGATCTCTCCAAAAATAAATTTGAAGCTCTCACTCATTTTGAACATACGTGGGGTCACGGTTGCCACAATGGCGTTTTGTAATGAGATTTTTACAGGGGGGAAAAGAGAAAGAACGACATAACTCCTTTTAGTAATACTCCAGAGATTCCTTCTACAGATTTTAAGTAAAATGTGAGATGTATTGTACTGCCTACCTAAATCCTACCACAAATCTAATTGTCAGCAGGTAACATCCGCCTCCACTCCTCTATCAATCCTGCCACAAAAACACAGAGATAATTGGAACAAATCTCCTAGGTGACTCACTGTGAACAATGAGCCCTAATAGCCCAGCCTAACAGCTGAAATGAGGCACTGGCGGAGGCAGTATGTGAAGCCACCGTGGGCTGTAATAAGAAGTGATTATAAATTCCACTGCTTGCCTCAATGCAGGGCCACTACGGAGAGATTAGGCATTCTGTTTACAGTGAGTCAAGGGCAGAGAGATTACTTTTATTTTGTTTTTCAAAGTCCCTACACCTCTCCTTAGGTTCTTGTTGTGAGGAGAGAAAAAGTCCAAGCTTACTTTGGTTTGAGAGAAGACATATCCATCGGGGTTTGTGACGGGCAGCAGGAAGATATCCATGGTGTCCAAGATGGAAGTGATGGATGCATCATTTCCATAATCAGAGGCAATCTGAGCAGAGGCAACAACATATATGTCAAGCTCACCCTTCCCGTTCACCGGGGAATACAGGATAGAATATTAAGGCAATGTGTTTTTTTCCACACATGAACTAGATATCACTGCTGGTCAATGAAAAGTCTCACCAGACTTCATCCAATTTCCTGCAGTGTTAATGTGTTTCATATGCCAGCGTCTACACTTTTATTTCTGGTCAGAAGTATTTATATTAAATAAAAATCAGATATTACTTATCCATTTTTCTAAAAAGCAGTAGAATCCTTCCTATTAATTCTGGTGAGGCATTTTGCAATGGTAGGCAATGGTGTACGTGGCTTATAGGGATCTATGAATCAAAGAAATGTTTGCAGTTTACCTTAATCACCACAGAGAGTAGCTTTCCAAAAGAACTCTCAACCAACATCAGATAACTTAAATATGCGGAGACTTTTCTAAAGACACTGAGAGGCAGTTAAATTCCATTTGGGGAATTAAATTTCTACTTGCAATCAATTGCAGTAGAGTTGAAGTTTCTGCTGGATTAAAATTTACTCATTTCCTGTGCTCAGCCATCCTAAAGCATTATTATTCAACTGTTAAATATCCATTTCATAATACCCTAAAGGTAACCGCATTTTAATTGAAGGGAAAAATGTATCAGTCAGTATGCACGTGGTTGCACATGCTTGAATGATCTGATGTGGATTGATTTCCTTTGCTCATGAATTAACATTCTGATTTATAGCGTGTCACTTTTGAATTACTTAGGAAATACCAGACGAGGTCACACCCAGCCTGGTGTCCTGACTCTAATTCCAATGAACCTGTGGAAGGAGAGGTATTGCTACACCCTGACTTCAAAATCAGATTTGGAAAATTGTCAGAGCCACCAAAAACCCTGAACGAATTCCACTTTGGATCTGTAGGTCAAAGTAAACTCTTCTAGCACCCGTTTATATTTCCCATCTGAGTCCCCTTCGTGGCTTCCTAGCTTTCTAGCACATCGTGCCCCAGCCCTGAGGATTCGAGGCAGCAAAGCAATTTTTCTCTTGTCTGTTCTTCGGCTGAAATCTGACTCCCCAGGGCCCTTCTTTTCTACCCTCTCCATCTCTTCTAGCTCGCTTTTCTTTTAGCAGGCACACAGCGGCCCACCAGAGGAAGGGTGCCAGGGTCCTGGCTGGAGCGATACCAAAAGAGGTTGAATGGCTCTGAGTCCTGCCCGCGTGACAAGAGAAGCAGCTGGGCTGAGAGCTTCAGCCGTTAGGACCACAGGGATTGTTGTGTGGTTAGTGGGTCCTGATCCCAGAAAAAAAAATAATAATAATGGAAGAACGTTAGGCAGAATCACCTTATTTGCTGTCCACAGAGCAGTAGCTTGTGTTACCCACTCTCGAGCGTGGATCCCGGCGTCCAGCCAGATGGCCGGCTTGTCTCCTCCGGTACTGAACTGCAAGAGAAGCGGGAAAGGGGACCGCTCCAGCGCTGCCGCCCCCGGCCCCTAGCGTTTACCGAGGGCCTTGTCTGTCCCTCTTCCTGTATTTGACGTGATTGAGGGAGAAGGAGGAGGTGTAGACAGTGATGCATCAATTAACTCTTCTCACTTAATGTGATTTTTTGGGTCCCCTTCCTTTAACATAAGCTCAGTGCAGGCTAAGGACAGCAAAGACTTTTTCCTTTTTCGTGTTTGTAAAAGATCATTACAGATCATGTAATGACATGAAAATATGTTCATTGTATGTTGCAAATTTTTTTTTAAAAAGGTGACAAAATAGTGTGATGCCATTTTTATTTTTTAAAAAGGCCAGTTCGTGTGTATGTGTGTATATGTACACATACAAACATATGAGATAAAGGGAAAGGGAGAGAAAAATGGAAGGATATGGAGCATCTAATAGCTATCATGGAGATGTTTTTCTCCCTCCCCCCCTTTTTTCTTCTTTTTTTTGTTTCTCTTCCAATTTTATGCAATGA
This sequence comes from Myotis nattereri, assembly GCF_964212035.1. Classification (NCBI taxonomy): domain Eukaryota; kingdom Metazoa; phylum Chordata; class Mammalia; order Chiroptera; family Vespertilionidae; genus Myotis; species Myotis nattereri. The sequence continues at coordinate 22,058,889 of NC_138086.1, read as the reverse complement.
TTGTATCATTTTTGCAATAAAAATGTTCATGATAACCTTTTGAGTCCTTCATAAAAACAGGATGGCAAGCTCTGAGGTGCGTCCCAGAGTTTAAATTTTATGATCTAAGTGGCTCAGTTTTATTGGGAGCAGTGGTTTTGCCAACTGGATCAGCAAATGGGGAGGAAAACATTATTTTTGCACCATCAATTTCTATGTCTGCGCAGCACTCTAAAACATAGCAGATACGGTAAATGAGAAATGCAAATCCTTGCTAAAAATTATATTTCACGGGTTTTGAGAGTTTTCTTTCAAGTGTTCCCTGCCTTTCCCTCCCAAGAACTCAAATGTTAAAAGCAGGGTAGTTAAAAAAACACATTCTCAACCACGAACCGCCCTGGAGAAGGGAAGCCAGGAAAAGCCGGGGGAGGGGTGGAGTAGGGAGAGGGCTGCGGGGGCTGCGGTTTCCTGACCCAGCAGCAGCAGAAACAGGCAAGAGGAAAATTTTTAAAAGAAGGTAGTGAATATTAGCAAATGTGCCCTAGTCCAGTGTCAATAAAGTAGGCAAACCACTCCTCTCGGGCCTGCTTTGAGAAAAGCAGTCTGGTGAAACCCATCTGTCCCGAGTCGGTTGGTTCTCAGCCATAACGTTTCCAAATTTAGCACTGAGTTGTGACATTCATTCTCTCTCTCTCTCTCTCTCTCTCTCTCAAAAAACTCTTTCTAGGAAATATGGGGAAATAATTTTCACTCTTTTTCAGGGCGAGGTGAAAAAACTTGAAATTTCCTCACTAAGTCTGTTAGAGGTTTCAGGTTGGAATACTTTTAAAAAATGCCTGTTTCTGGACCTTCGCCTTTGCGATTTGGTTGCCTGTCATCCTTCCGCACACAGCGGGAACTCCTTTTTTGTTTGTTTTTTTAATGCGGGAACTCTTCTTTTTAAATGTAGCTCTGGCTTGGGCGCTTTTTTTTTTTTTTTTAAATCTCTCGGCTTTAAAAAAGAGAGAGAGAGAGAGGAAAGAAAAAAGGGGGGGAGAGAAACACCGCACAGAACTGCTAGCTTGATTAAATACAGAATATCTCACCTATTCTCCCCGCCCCGTGTCCTGCACCTCCCCCATCCTCTCCAGACTCTGGGGCCCGCACCGCCGCCCCCTCCCTCGGTTGCTATTGGCGCCTGGGCCTCCGGGCCCCTGCAAGTGGATTTATCGAGATGAGAGCGTTAATTCACTCCTGCAGACCTGCGTCAGTTGGCGTAGGACAGAAAAAGAAAAAGAAAAAAGGGGGGACAGGTGTGGGCGGGAATGGGGAGGTGGATACTCAAAACCGGCAAGGACCGGTTGGAGGGCAGGCGGGGCGGAGGGAGGCTCCCGGGCAGCGCGGGAACGACGGCCGCCTGGGAGCCGCGGGTTCGAGCCTGGGGAGGAGACACCCCCCCCCCGCCCCCCTCTGCATCTGTGTACCTTGAGCACGTTCATGGGCCGTTTTTCGAAAGAATGGCCAATAGTCACTTTGCTCACTAGTCCCGGGTACTCGGCCACGAGGTTGTCCATTGCTTGGGAAATCTGAAATGTTTAAGATGAATAAATAGCCATTTGCAAGTGAATAATCTGATGCATCTATCAGCGGCTTTTCTCTCTCCCCATTCCCATTCCCCCAGGACAAAATGGACAGGGCAGCGGGCAGATGCCGCTGGATGGGGACGTTTGCATCCGAGCTGAGAGAGGGGCGCTGGGCATCTGCAGGGCTGGGGCCGGGCTGAGAGAGGGGCGCTGGGCATCTGCAGGGCTGGGGCCGGGCTGAGAGAGGGGCGCTGGCCATTTGCAGGGCTGGGGCCGGGCTGAGAGAGGGGCGCTGGGCATCTGCAGGGCTGGGGGCCGGGCTGAGAGAGGGGCGCTGGGCATCTGCAGGGCTGGGGCCGGGCTGAGAGAGGGGCGCTGGGCATCTGCAGGGCTGGGGCCGGGGAGCCATTTTGCGGCTGCGGCGCCGGCTTTTTTTCTGTTTTGTGCTTAAAACAAAATGGCCCTTTCCAGGCTTGCCTATGGCTTGCCTCGCCGGGCCCTGGAGTGCAGCTTCCCCAGGCGGAAGGCTGCTCCCCCTTACCCGCGGAGGAACACAAATGGTAGCGGTACCAAGAAATAAAAAGGTGGATTTAGAGGCGAGGCGAGCATTACGAAACGCAGCAGGGCTCGGTCAGGCCGCAGATGCGCTGGTCGCCAGCGACCTCGCCTCCTATTTGCGAAGCTGATTGAAATTCTGTGCGGCTGGGGCGCCCAAGCTGTGTCCATGGCCGGACTGAGGCGGGTCTGGGCGCGTCTGCAGAAGGAGCAGCAGGAAAGCAGCTCCTCCAGCTGCGGCCAGCATTTGCGCTCCGTAGGACAGACCCCAGTCTGCGAGGCCCGCAAAGGAGAGTGGCATCCCTCTCCTCCCTCCCTGTATCGATCCATAATCCCTTATCTGAAACCCTTAGGGGCCACACACATTTGCAAGTTAAGGGGTTTTGGTGGTGGCGGGGGAGAGCTGCAGGAAGGTGGGAAGCCTGCATTGTATATTATACACGTGGCATCGCTCCATATTCAAATGCCTTGATATTTCTGGCAGTGACACAAATGAGTAGCAAGTCAGTTCGGGTCAGATTTTGCCCCCAAATGGGTTTAGGTCACGTTTTGCTACTAAGTAAATTGGGGAGAGGGGGGGGGGGCTTTGTTCTCAGAGTTCTTTGCAATTTGTAATTCCTGATTTGGGGAGTCAGTACCTGCAAGATACCTCCTCTCTGGCTCTATCCTACTCCCCCACCTCTCCCCTTAAGCCCCCCCCGCAACCCCCACCTCCTCATCCCCTTCCTTCCATCCCTCACCCCCAAATCAATCCGGGCAAATAGACCCGAGAAAAGTTCTGTCGCAGAGACAAGACAACACTGTCCAGGTGCCGGGTGTCAGTGTGTGGCTGGGGGTAGGGAGCGCTCTTCACTCCTGCAAACCCGGGAAAGAAGCAGGGACTGCCGCTGTGAGGTAGGGAGCTGTGGGCAGCTTGGGAGACCCTGCCACGGCTGGAAGTCAGAGGTGTCAAGGTGTCCCCTGATTCTATCATCAGTGACAGCGTGAAGCACAGCTCTCAAATGGCTTGGTAGGCAGCGAGGGCTAGAAATCAGCAAGGGGCCTCGAGCCGAGAGGAGGAGCGGGGCAGGCTGTTTGCTCACTTAAGACACTCCTGGATGCTTCAAAAATAGTGGGGTGGCGCCTGAGACGGGCAGGGAGGGCTTCAGGTTCTGCCTTAAGGCAAGGGACACTTACTACTGGCTGTGAAACTCTAGGGAAACGTGGGAAAGCTAGGACATAGGAGAATAATTTCCATTAAATCAACCAAGCAGTCGTCTTGGTTTTGTTATCTGAGGAAAGAATGGCCCATTTCTCAGATGTTTGTTTTGAGACACCTACCTCTTCCAAGGTATGATAAGCTGCAAAGTTGAAGTTACCATTCCGTTCCCTTCTCTGATTGAATAACATTTCTTCATCCTCTTGGTCCAGCAGAACCTAAGACAAACCAGTTTTACCTCTGCTTACTTTACAGCAATGCATGTGCAGCTACAATTGTGAAGGAAATGTAACACTCCCGTCCCCAGTCCCAAGCTTTTCCTGTCCTATAGGCTCCCTTATTCTGGTAGCGCCCTGAAAGTGGACGGGGCATTCATGGGGCTCCTGGCCAGCCAGATGCTGCACATATAGAATGACAGCCAGTCCTGTGGTTGTCTTATATTTCATCCCACCTCTCTGGGAACCCAGGGAATATAGATGTAGATATGAACAAAACCAACTCCATCTCTGTGTCCCGGATTTCATTTCTTTTTTTTCTTTTTTTAAGTTTCCTGCTGTGACCTTTGACCAACTTCACAGTCCTTAGCAAGCATATCAAAGCTTTCTAATTGATGATTACCTGAGTTCCTTAAAATATAGCCATGATTATTTTTTTTTGTTAGAAACATCGGAATGGCATGACAACCAAGATGAGTATCAAACTGGCAACACTATCGATTATAAACTATTATCTCTCACAGCTGTTTCAACCTTTTTCACATTCTGGCCCACATAAACTAATCACCAAAATTCTGCGACACACCAAAGAATATATTTTTTGCCGATCTGACTAAAATAGGCATAATTTTGATGCGTTGACACTAGGCGGCTATTGTGTTGGCTGCTGTTCATTGTTTTGTTTGACAATCTAAGGGAAAAGAGGTCAGTGCCCCTGACTAAATGCACAGGTATTACATGTTTTAAGAAGTCCTGCTGCACATTGGTTGAAAATCACCGATCTAACACCAACCATTAGGAGGTATGGCCCCTGGAGCTACTACATTCTTTGCCCCTTTGTCCTGTCAATCATTAGTACCCGAATTATACTATTAAAAAGGACACACACATAAAGTACAGTAACAGGCCTGGTAGCAAAGAATAATTGGTACAAAACTGCTAGGCCATCCGTCTGTCTGCTCGGGCCCAATCTTCCCAAAAGTAAATTACCCTCTAAGTTCTGTTACAGTCTGTGGAGTTGACTGCTCCGTCTTTGGTTCACAGGGCCTACCCTCCAATTAAAAACTAGATGAAAGAAAAGGAAAAGAAAAAAATAATAAAATTAAAACTGGCCCAGCTGGATTGACTCAGTGGTTGAGCATCGACCTATAAACCAGAAGGGCACGGTTAGATTCCCAGTCAGGGCATATGCCTGAGTTACAGGCTCAATCCCCAGTGTGGGGCATGCAGGAGGCAGCCGATAGATGATTCTCTCTCATCATTGATGTTTCTCTCTCTCTTTCTCTCTCTTTCTTCTCTCTCTCTCTCTCTCTCTCTCTCTCTCTCTCTCCCTTCCTCTCTGAAATCAATAAAAATATTTTTTTAAAAACTAGACGAATAACATCTTACTTTTCCCTACTTTGACCAGTTTGCCTTTATATTTCATGCCAGAAACTCTCTTTTGCCCTTACCCTTAAGTTTTTGATTACCATACCCAATTTGTGTCAAAAGTAGAAGAGAGAATGACACTGCCTCCCTTCCCACTCTGCAGGGGTGGCCCAGACGGCAGGAAGGCACCCACGGGTCCCTTTGCTGGCAGAGAACCCAAAGATAAAGGAGGATGGTCCTTCAGTTCAAGTGCATCAGCAGGCCTCTGAAAGGATGGTCTCTGGGATAATTACCTGAACGTCGTCAATCATGATGGAATATGCAATGTCCTGGGACTCCAAGAAAATTTTGACTGCCTGGACACTGACAAAGGGAACTCGGACATGGGCTGTCTCTCCTGGGATGGTGGGTAATTTCCAGAAATCAAGCTGAAAGGGATAAAAGACCAAGGCAGTGAGTGGGGAATTCCAGGGAAAAGGACAGCTCAGCACTGACGGATTTCAAGAAATCAATTCATATCTACTTTATCTCAAGCCCACAAGACTGGAATCCTTGTAAAATCACTATGATAATGCGAGAAGGGTTTTTAAATAGCCAAGCATCCGCATATGAGCTATAACCCTCCCCCCCACCCCCCACTTCCCATGGCTAGATATTAAAATGGGCAGAAGGAACAGATTATTTAAAACTAAAAGACAGTTTTTTTTTTAACAGTTGACATTTAAGGGATCTAATTCATTTTATAACAGAATGTTAAGACTATGCATCATTTTAGGAGGTAAATAGTGCGTTAAAGGTTTTCAAAATTTTTCAAAGTAACTGGAAGCTCTCTTTTCATCCTTACAGTAAACCTGTGAGATAGAAGAATGGTTTGCTTATTCTCATTATACGGAATGGGAAAACGAGACACAGGAAACATGGGTGGCTTGCCCAGTGTCACAGAGCTGGGACAAGAGCCCAGGTTTTCTGTATCCCAGCTTCATGAGTTCGCATTCCACGCTGTCAGAGAAGATTAGATGCAGCCCAAAGTAAGAGATCTCAACCATCGTGTCTAACTGTGGAGGAGTCTCTAGGAAACAGAAACCCCCTCTAGGACAGATACCTGAAGATGTTCTTCAGCCTCCAGCTCCACCAGATTTTTTATTTGTTCTTCATTCCTTGGTATGATCTCAAGAACTTGATCTCTAAAGGATATTAACCACAGACATGACCTTAAAAGCAAAACCTGGACACGGTTTCCTGTTGCTTTCTGCTCCCATTAGTCTCCACGTGCCAGGAGGTTAATGCAGCAGTTAATAATCTTTTTGACAATCCAGAAACTGATGAACAGTACACTGACCCACATCCCCAGAATGAGCAGTTGATAGAATGGCTTTACTTCCCCCAAGGGTATGATATCTAAATAATAATTAAGAGGTTTACCTACTCCTAGCAGGAAGCTTGACATTATAGTTACCTTTCTTGTAGCTAATGATTATTCTCAAATAGCACCTGCTACGCATAAAGAATTGGCTTTTAAAACTTGTCTGTTCCTGTTTTTCAGATACAAGTGGGGGAAAAAAGTAGAATAATTAGTTTGGTGCTTGTAAGAGGAATTTAATTCATATCTGGGTAGACCTAGTATGGTTTGTTTGGGTTTTTTTGCTGTGGTTCATTGAAATGTTTCAGCGTTCCATCTCCAAGCACCATTTATGTAGCCCACACTTGAGACATGATTGGGACAACTGGGACTCAGGAAAGTCATGATGTGGCTCTCTCTCCACACAAACACATATGTACATAATGGCGAACAAAGGATATCAAGGACAATTTGGCAGGAAAAAAGAAGTTGCAAAACAAGCAAACACATATCTTTAGAAAAAAAATTGGGTAGCAGAGCTGGATTTTTGTCACCCTTGGTGACAGATGTTTCTCCTCAATCCCTTTCTCCAAGCAGGCTGACTTCCGGTGTCACTACCCTGCCCATTTGTACAGTGGGGAAGGGATTGGTACAAAGAGCATACACAGGGATAAGGATGTAGGCCTTCAGAAACCAAGCACCATGCAATTCCCAATGAACTCGAGTGGAAGATATGTGATAGAATGAGATCTTCAAGGCTCTCCTGTCTTCAAGTAGCCACCTGCCACAGATGGTCTGAAAATTCTTTCATTTGAGTCTCATTCCTTTTGATGAATGCATAGATTCCCAGGAGTCCTGCTTTAAAATGGAAAGGCACTGGGAAAAGTAATACATTAAGCTAATATTTCCTGGTGTGTGTGCTAAGGAATAGTAGCCATTTGAGTTACTCAGCACTTTAAAAAAAAAAAAAAAGTGAAGCAGAGTTTCATGATCAAAAATATTGGGTAGATGCTGCAACCCAGATTCCCGCTCATAGATTTACAGAGCATGCTAATTTAGTAAAAGAACCTAGAAATCCTATAGTTTATTTAACCTGCTAATTCCAAAGTTTATTTGACCACCCACTTTTGAGGGCCAAATTTATTTGTCCACTTTGTTAGTTCCCTGGAATACTCTTCAAGAAATGCTGGTTAGCCCTAGCCATTTTGGCTCAGCGGTTAGAGCATTGCCCTGCAGACTGAAGAGTCATGGATTCGATTCCCCTCAAGGGCAATCCCTGGCCCTTATTAGGGCACATGCGGGAGGCAACCAATCGATGTGTCTCTTTCACATCGATGTTTCTCTCCCCCCACCCCCTGCCCCCAGCCTTACACTCTCTCCAAAAAAAAAAAAAAAAAATCAATGGAAAAATATCCTCTGGTTGTGGATGAACAAAAACAACAACAATAACAAAAAAAGAAAAAGAAATGCTGCCTAAAGCCTTTCATAGAATCTTGGAACCAAAGTATTTTGGAGCAAAGATGAATCTTACAACGCCATGAGAGTTGGATTTGGATTGGTCTTCCCACTTCTTGAGGTTCCACTACCTGGGCACTAGATCTGCAGATGGGGAAGACAAGGGTTGACATGGAGGATGAAACCGAGAAAGGTAGGGAGAAGGAGGTGGGAGGATAACCTATCACTTACTGAGGTGGCACTGAGATAAATGGCCAAACAGCTTTATTTTCAGTCATGCCTGTCACCTCTACATCCTGAGCATCAGAGGGGAAAATGAGTAAGGACTGAGAGAAATAAGGTATATGTATTCGGTTTTCAGTTTTGTTGTTTTATTTAAATGTCATTCCTCTCTCTCTCTCTCTCTCTCTCTCTCTCCTATTAATCCCACTATCTCCTCTCCAAATCTAAGAGAACCCTCTGAAAATGTTGAATACCTGCATCCATGATTCTGCCACAATCCAGTGAGAGCCTCTGTGCATCAAGTAAGCAAAATTCAGACAGGTATCAGAAAGCATAACTTACCCCACAAATGTTTCTCGACAGTAGATATGCCCCAGAAGGGCACCAAACAACAGGATCAACCTCATTGTCAAGGGTTCTCCTAGAGTCCAGAATGCAGTGTCAGTCCTGAAGTTATTTATAGGGACCGTGACTGAGCTGGCCTATCGGCAGTCTAAGAACTCAGGTGAATTCCCACCTGGTAAAATTCCCACCTGCAGGTCAAATTCTCAAGGTTGCAGACCCACCTGTGTGATATCTGCCACTCGTACATTTTCCATTCCTACGATGAGATAACAAACTTTAATGGAAAGAGCATACCAAGGGCAAATTACGTATTTATGATTTTGAACATAAAGTGCCACTAGCTCTACTCAGTGACAGAAGCCAGATTAATAGACCTAGAGGTTAAAGTCCATTCTGGGTCTCTGACAAAAAAAAGGACACAGCATTTATAGCAATTATTTGGGCATCCTGTCTATCACATTGCATTAGTTTGCTCATTTGTTTGTTTTTATAATGTTTACCCTTAAACACTGCAATCACTGAGTCCACATCTGCGGAGTCTCCCTGTAGATGTGGCCCTGGCTAGTTCTCACTCTATATTAAAACAAAACAGAAGGCTTTTTAATATTCAATTCTGAACTGTCTCTAAAGTCATCCATCTGCATTTGTACCAAATTGATGTCTTTGTTTCTGTACCATTTCCCAAACTGAAAATGTCTTTCTGATTATGATAATGAAACTGCTTGTAATAGAAAGTTTATATAAAACGGAAGTGTTTTTGCGTAATCACCAATAAGTTCTCCACCCAAAGAGAATCATTTGTTTTATATCTTTCCAAATTTCTGTGTTTTAGAACCTTTCCTTAAACAAAAAATTGTATCATAGATTTTGATTTTTAAACAAAGATTTTTTTTTAAAAAAAAGCAAAGGTGATATTTTCTTGTCCATAACATAGCTACTTTTAGGACTCATACTTTATTGCATTTTAGTCATTCACTCACATTATATTCAGCCTAGCAAGAATCAACCATAAACAGACACAAGGAAATATTCGTCTGTCCTCTGTGTGTCAAATTCTTCATCTGCATGCACTTTAAATCCTTGGGTTAGAATTCTCAAGTACCTACTTGAAAAGGAAAGGGTGTTTCTGGTTTAAGAAACTCCTGGATAAAACCTGTGGGGATCTTTTAGTCTCTTGGGTGTCTGGAGAAAATAGAAACAGAGAGGCTGAGGCCATAATTTACCCTCCGATCCCCAGCACTTCTCAAGTAAACGGTAGTCATATGAACTGAAGTGAGTGTGCTTGGGGAACCAGTAAAAGCTTCTTGGAAAAGGCGGGGATTGAACTGAGTCTGAGAGTGGGTAGGATTTGCCGAGGAGGGCCTGGATTTCTGGTGGTAGGGAAACAAGTGGACAACTGGGAAAGCACATGGCACACGGTTGGATCAGGGAGAAAACGTGCCCCACTCCAGCAGCTTTGACCTTGGACAGGTGGGAAGGTAGGGCTACTTGGTGGAGGGCCTCCCAGTCCAAGCAGAGGAGTTTACACCAGATGAGAGGGGAAGTGTAGAGCCCCGGAAGAGATCTGAGCAGGTACCTGATGATGAAGACAGTATTGACAATCAGGAGTCTTGTAAGATGAGTTGCCCGGCAGAGATACTCTAAGCAGGGAGCCAAGGACTTAAAATGATGCCTCTGGATTAATGGTAGCAGAGAGAATGCATGAGATGGGCTCGAAGGGGTATTTCAGTGGGAGAATCACAAGGGCCTGTTGAGTGATTGGGCCCGACTGGGTTAATAGCCTTACTATGTGGATGGTACTTATAAAACCTTACAAGAAAATATCTTGTAGAAAATAGACAATAATAAAAATAGGCAGATCAAACAAGCACACGCACACTTATATACACAAGTATATAACCAAATATTTCTAAAAGTTCAATATCTGTAGTAACCAAAGAAATGCTATTTTTAAAAATGAGATGCCATTTTTTTCATCAATCAGGTTAGCAAAGTTGTTGGTATGTTTTTTAAAATATATTTTTATTAATTTCAGAGAGGAAAGGAGAGGGAGAGAGAGATAGAAACATCAATGATGAGAGAGAATCATTGACTGGCTGCTTCCTCCATGCCCCACACTGGGGATCAAGTCTGCAACCTAGGCATGTGCCCTGACCAGAAATCGAACTGTGACCTCCTGCTTCATAGGTCGATGCTCAACCACCGAGCCAAGCCAGTTGGGCGGGGTACTTTTTATTGTAAAAAATGTTTGTTTGCTTGTTTTTTTAAATTTATTTTTCAGTTACAGTTGGCATACAATATTATATTAGAGTCAGGTGTACAACATAATGATTAGACATTTATATACCTTATGAAGTGAACACCCTAGTAAGTCGAGTACCCACACACCTAACACCATACATAGTTTTTACAATATTATTGACTATATTCCCTATACCGTACTTGACATCCCCATGACAATTTTTATAACTGACAGTTTGTACTTCTTAATCCCTTTCACCTTTTTCACCCAAATCTAGAAATCAATTTAATCAAGGAGGTAAAAGACCTGTGCTTGGAAACTCTAGACATTGAAGAAAGAAAATGAAGAAGGTACAAGAAGTGGAAGGATTTACCATGCTCATGGGTAGGAAGAAATAATATGGTTAAAATGGCCATACTGCCCAATGTAATCTACAGATTCCATATTTGTTTTTAATATCCAGAACTGGTGAGGGTTTGGAGAAAATGGGCACTAGAGGAAGAGTGTATACTATTACAACTTTCCAAGAGACAGATTTGACAATTCAAATCCAAAAACTTGCCCTAGTTGGCTTGGCTCAGTGGGTAGAGCATTAGCCTGTGGATCAAAGGGTCCCAGGTTCGATTCCAGTCAAGGGCCCGTACCTTGGTTGCAGGCTCCTCCTCAGGCCTGAAGCCTGGTCAAGGCTCATGCAGGAGGCAACTAATAGATATGTTTCTCTCACATCGATGTTTCTCTCTCTTCCACTCTCCCTAAAAATCAATGGAAGAAATATCCTTGGGCGAGGATTAAAAATCAACACTAATATGGAACTCTGTACCTACTGTTCTACTTTTAGGAATTTATTCTAAAAAGATCCTCATAAATACACATAAAGATTTACCTAGAATTTATATATTTTAAAATGGTGAAAAATTAGAAAAATCATAGTGTCTTCTAATTGGCAACTGGTTAAATCAAGCAGAGGAAATTCACACCAACCAAAGATGAAGTGACCATTAAAAATTATGTTATATAAGAATATTATGACCATGGAAAGACATGGAAAGATGTTATGGGATATTGCAGGGGTTTTTTTTAAGGCAGCTTACAAAAGGAAGGAAGGAAGGAAGGAAGGAAGGAAGGAAGGAAGGAAGGAAGGAAGGAAGGAAGGGCACGTATTCAAATTGTTATATAGGAAGGAAATACACCAAAAAGTTAACCCAGTGATTTGGCTACACAAATTGCCAAAATTTATTTTTTTAAAATATATTTTTATTGATTTTTAGAGAGAGAGGAATGGAGAGGGATAGAGAGATAGAAACATCAATGAGAGAGGAACATTGATCAGTTGCCTCCTGCACGCTCCCTACTGGGGATCAAGCCCACAACCCGGGCATGTGCCCTGACCAGGGATCAAACCAACGACCTCTTGGTTCCTGGAACCACACTCAACCGCTGAGCCACACCAGCCAGTTGCCAAAATTTCTTTGCATTAACAGTAACTTTAATTTTCTTCAATGTACTTATGATTTAAATAAAAAGAAAGAAAAGACTAAATCTTCTGAGGTGGAAGCCACAGTTCTCAGTATGTTTTTCATACCTTGGCCCCAGCCTGGTCTGGAGTCCCCCTTGATACTGTGCTTTCTAACCTGGTTTTCCCTTTGGTCTGTGGGTTCCTTCTTTGGCTTCACCTTAATATTCCGTTTTCCCACCAACCCATCCTTTGGGACTCTCCAGAGCTCACCGCCCTGCCCACTCCGTGCTGCTCCCTCCCGTGGTAGCAGGCAACACCATGGTAACCTGTGGGACCTCGATTACACTGGGTCCCAGCCTTCTCCTTCCAAAGACAGCCTTTGCACTTGCTGAGTCTAAAATCTATTACACAAATTCTTTTTTATATTAGTCAGTTGGGAAGAACAGACAGACTCCACAGACCATTGCTGTTTGCAACCCCAGGCTGGGACGACCTCCAGTACAATAAATAACTATTTGCTCTTGCTCAGCTGGAAGTAAACCGGCCCCCAACACCATGTTGTGAAGATCTGTCTTCTGCTCCTTCTCTTCCTGCATCAGGTTCCCATTTATGAGCGCCCCAGTTCATGGATTGATCATTTCTGGAATCATTGCGGTTACACATAGAGCTCCAAAAATGAATAAGATCTTATCCGCCAAGCGCTCACTGTCTAGACCTGCACTGTCCAATAGAACTTCCTGTGATGATGGGAATGTACTACCTCTGCCCTGTCCAATAATGCAGCGACAAGAAAGACACGTGGCCATTGACCACTTGAAATGTGACCGGTATAACGAGGGAACTGAATTTTTAATTTTATTTTAATTAATTTTTACTTACATTTAAAAACAGAAGCAGTGTAAAATATTTTTCCTTTAAACATACTTTAATGATTTGGCAGGACATTTTAACTGTTGAAATTTTAGCATTCAAATTGAGATGTGCCATAAATATAAAATACACACCAGACTTCAAAGACTTAGTATGAAAATGAGAATGTAAAATATCTCCTTTATGATTTTTATATTCATTATGTGTCAAAATGATAATATTTTGGATATGTTGGGTTAATAAAACATATTATTAAAATGAATTGCACTTGTTTCCTTTTACATTTTTTAAATGTAGTTACTAGAATATTTAAAATTTCATATGTGGCTTGCATTAAACTTCTGTTGGATAGCTCTGGCCTACAGGGGGAAAAAAAGTGATGTCTAAATAGTCTTCTACTAACATATATTATAGATTCCTGGAAATGTATACAAAAGTCTAATGTAGCCATGGTTGGTTTGGCTCAGTGGATAGAGCATCGGCCTGCGGACCAAAGGGTCCTGGGTTCGATTTCCGTCAAGAGCATGTACCTCGGTTGCAGGTTCCTCCCAACCCGGGCCCTGATTGGGGCTCGTGCAGGAGGCAACCAATCTGTGTGTTTCTCTCACATTGATATTCCTCTCTGTCTTTCCCTCTCCTGCTTTCTCTAAAAATCAATGGAAAAATATCCTCAGGTGAGGATTTAAAAAATAAATAAATATACTGCATAAAAGTTAAATACACTTACCTAGGGTAGTTAATTCTCAAGAACTTTAAAAAAATCACAAAATCCTTAATTCCAGCCTGCATTACATAATAGGCTTTTTTTTTCCAATTGCAAACGTAACTGATGCTGATTATTAAGAATTGAAACATTACAACTCTCTAGTGTGGCTAAGTGGTTGAGAGTCGACCTATGAACCAGGAGGTCATGGTTTGATTCCTGGTCAGAGCGCATGCCCGGGTTGCAGGCTCAATCCCCAGCAGCTGGTCAATGATTCTCTCTCATCACTGATGTTTCTATCTCTCTCCCTCTCCCTTTCTCTCTGAAGTTAATAAAAAAAATATATTTTTAAAAGAATTAAACATTATGGAAATACCTCAGAAAATTAAGGTATCTCTAGAGATAATTAACACTTCGAGCTATACAAACACATATTGTTATTATTGACTACTTTTGTTAAGTGGTAGATTATACAGTATTTGGAGAGAGCTGAATTGTATTCCACTATACGGATATACTGTAATTTATTTAACCAGTCTCTCATATATGGCATCCAATCTTTACTATTTCAAAGCCTGTTACAAGGAACATTTCAGCACTACTTTTGAATACTCTTTACTTTTTCTGCTTCTAAAATAATATTCTCACAGTAAAACCATTCAAACATTACTGAAAATGATAACACAAAAATGTGACAACCTCTTATATTGCCCACCCCCAACTTCTCTGCCCTAATCTGTACCTCTGCTGGTTGTTACTAGTTGGGTGACTATTCCACAAGAATTTTTCTTCTGTGTCTGTTTTTACCAGCTTACCTTTTTCTTTTACAAAATTTTGGACAGACTCTATATACGGTCCAAATTATATTTTTAACTTAAAAATATAATTTGGCTACTTTTCCATCAATGCTCTTCAAGAAGAAACTAGTTCAATAAATTATGATATATATCTATACAGTGGAATACTAGGCATCCACTAAAAGAAAATGATACATCTTTATGAATGAACATGGAATGATGTCAAAAAGCAAAAAAAAGGGGGGGGGGGGCAAGTGGTTGAATAGCATTTATTACAATTCAATTTTTGTAAGAAAATTATTATTTTGGCTGGTATGACTCAGTGGTTAGAGTGTCAGCCCTCAGACAAAAGGGTCTCAGTTTCAATTCCTGGTCAAAGGCACATGCATTGATCTCTCTCTCTCTCTTCTCTCTCTCCCTTCCACTCTCTCTAAAAATCAATGGAAAAAATATCCCCAGGTGAGGATTAACCAAAAATCTACACTAATAAAAGAGAAAAATGGTAATTGGCGTACGGCGATACCTTTTTCATTGGCTAATCAGGGCTATATGCAAATTAACTGCCAACTAAGATTGGCAGTTAACTGCCAACAAGATGGCAGCTAATTTGCATATGTAGGCACAATGCAGGGAGGTGAAAGGGAAAGCAGGAAGAAGGCCCCTGCCACTGACAGTGATCGGAAACCCAGGGGGGAGCTAAGAGCTGGGGGGCAGGGCAAAGGCGGCCCTGGGGCCGCCTTTGCCCTGCCCCCCAGCCATGATCAGAGAATCAGGCGCCTTTGCCGCCCTGGCCAGTGATAGCAGGAAGTAGGGGTGGAGCCAGCGATGGGAGCTGGGCACGGTCGAAGCTGGCAGTCCCAGGAGCTAGGGGTCCCTTGCCTGGGCCTAAAGCGAAGCCCATGATCGCGGCAACCCCCGCTGCCACTGCAGGTCCCCGCTGCCTGGGCCGGACGCCTAGGCCAGAGGCGTTAGGCCTGGGCAGGGGCGGAGCCTGCAACCGCGGGGAGCTGGGGGTCCCCTGCCCAGGCCTGACACCTCTGCCGGAGGCCTCAGGCCTGGTCAAGGGGCCGATCTGGTGATTGGTGATCGGAGGGTGATGAGGGTCAACTCCTCTGGCTGAGGCATCAGGCCTGGGTGGGGGGCGGAGCCGGGGATTGGGGGGATATGATGGTCCCCTTGCCCAGGCCTGAAGCCTGGGTCAGAGGCATCAGGCTTGGGTGGGGAGTGGAGCAAGCGATCAGAGGGAGATGGGGGTCCCCTGCCCAGGCATGATTCCTGGGCCAGAGGCCTCAGGCCTGGGCGGGGGCCAGAGCCAGTGATTGGGGGGAGATGGGGGTCCCCTGCCCAGGCATGATTCCTGGGCCAGAGGCCTCAGGCCTGGGCGGGGGCCAGAGCCAGTGATTGGGGGGAGATGGGGGTCCCCTGTCCAAGCCTGACACCTCTGGCGGAAGCGGCAGGCCTGGGCAAGGGGCCGATCAGGCGATCGGAGGGTGATGGGGGTCAACGCCTGAGGGCTCCCAGTATGTGAGAGGGGGCAGGCTGGGCTGAGGGACACTCTCCCCGCCACACACACCTAGTGCACGAATTTCGTGCACCGGGCCCCTAGTATATAATAATAATAATCTGTACAATCATCCCTGGCTATCCAAATCTATTTATCTAAAGGCAGATAGCAAGAGGTAAAGTTTGGCTAGTGAATTCAGATAGTGAAGGATATTCAGTTTTCAAAATGTATTCAGCTCTGAAGTTTCAGATAAAGAATACCAAGATTTGGGATGAGAAGAAATATATCTCAAAATATTTATCCGAATCCATTCAGTTCCCAGGTTTGGAAAGCAAGAGTTCAGCTTATTACATGTGTTTATGCACAGAAAAAAAAAATGGTCTGGAAATTATATGCATTGAACTGTTGGCCGTAATCATCTTTGGGATGCAATTTTCTTTCTATTTTAACATAGCTATCATTTGAATTTCTTACAATGTGCATAGGCACTTCTAATCAGAAAACCACACAATAAAAATGTCATTTTAAAAAAGCAGATTCTAGGAACATGGCAACTCTTAAGTACTTCAGTGAATAAATATCCTTAAGTATGTATCTACATATATTTTTGTATATCTGAAAGAATATTTCTATTGGACCAATTCTTTTTTAACGAGATGACTATTTTATGGTTAATATTTTATTGATTGATTTTTTTTTTTGAAAGAGAGAGAGAAGCATCGTTTGTTGTACTTATTTATGCATTCATTTGTTGTTTCTTTTTCCATTGGTAGAAACCTAGGTGTATGGGGACAACACTCTAACCAAATGAGTTACTCAGCCAAGGCAATTGGACCAATTCTTTTTTTTTTTCGTTTTGTTTTGTTTGTTAATCCTCACCTGAGGATATTTCCCAATTTTAGAGGGTGGAAGGGACGGGGAGAGACAGAGAGAGAGAGAGAAACATTGACTGGTTGTCTCACATACACATCCCGACCTGGGTCCCAGAAGGAGCCTGCAACTGAGGTATATGCCCTTGACCAGAACTGAACCTGAGACCCTTCAATCTGCAGACTGACGCTGTATCCACTGAGCCAAACTGGTGAGTGCTGAACCAATTCTTAATAATGGAATTGCTAGAACACAAAGTACAAGCATTTTTTATGTTCTCAGGTTGCCCTCTAAAGAAATTATACCAGTTTTCTTTCCCACCAACATTTCTTTGAAGGGCCTGATTGCCACAGCTTCCAAATACTGGCTCCCTCACATATTGGTCGATCTAAACTAAGAAAAATGTTTGTCTATTATCTATTTCTTTAATTACTTATGAAGTTGAGCATCTTTTTATATACTTATTGGTCCTTTGGAATTCCTCTTCTGTGAACTTTCTATTCATATATTGTGACCATTTTTCTACTAAC
Organism: Myotis nattereri; assembly: GCF_964212035.1. Lineage (NCBI taxonomy): Eukaryota > Metazoa > Chordata > Mammalia > Chiroptera > Vespertilionidae > Myotis > Myotis nattereri. Next base: position 22,041,679 of record NC_138086.1, on the reverse strand, counting down.
TTGTTTGGTTTAATCTTTTGTTTTGTTTTGTTTTTTAAATCTTTATTGTTGAAAATATTACATCTGTCCCCCTTTTTCCCCCATTGACCCCCTCCATCCCTCCTCCGCCTCCCACCCCAGGCCTTCACCACCCTATTGTCTGTGTCCATGGGTTATGCATATATGCATACAAGGTTGATTACCTCCCACCCACTCACCGACCCTCCCCCGCCTTTCCTCTGAGATTCCTCACTCTGTTCCATGCTTCCATGTCTCTGAATCCATTCCGTTCATCAGTTTATTTTGTTAATTAGATTCCACATATGAGTGAGATCATGTGATACTTGTCTTTCTCTGATTGACTTATTTCACTTAGCATGATACTCTCCAGGTCCCTCCATGCTATCTCAAAGGGTAAGAGATTCTTTTTTATTTATTTATTTTTTACTGCTGTATAACATTCCATGGTATAAATGTACCACAGCTTGTTTATCCACTCATCTGCTGATGGGCACTTGGGCTGTTTCCAGATCTTAGCTATCATACATTGAGCTGCTATGAACGTAGGGGTGCATATATTCTTTCTGATTGGTGTTTCAGGTTTCTTAGGATATAGTCCTAGAAGTGGAATCACTGGGTCAAATGGCAGTTCCATACTTTTTGTCTGGGAAGTCCTTTATTTCACCATCTATTATGAATAATAGCCTTGCTGGACATAGTAATCTTGATTTCAGATCCTTGCTTTCTATTACCTTGAGTACTTCATGCCTTTCCCTTCTGGCCTGTACAGTTTATGATGAGAAGTCAGCTGACAACCTTATGGGAGCTCCTTTGTAGGTAACAGTTTGCTTTTCTCTTGCTGCCTTTTAAGATTCTCTCTTTGTCTTTAATTTTTGGCATTTTAATTAGAATGTGTCTGGGTGTGGGCCTGTTTGGATTCTTCTTGCTTGGGACTCTCTGTGCCTCCTGAATTGTGTGACTTTTTCCTTCACCAGGTTAGGGAAGTTTTCTGCCATTATTTGGTCAAACATGTTCTCTGTCTCTTTCTCCCTTTCTGTCTCTTCTGGCACACCTGCTATTCAAATATTGTTACGTTTCATGTTGTCCTACAGCTCCCTTAAGCTGTCCTCCTGTTTTTTAATTGCTTTTTTCTTTTTGATTCTCTGATGAGTTATTTTTTTCTACCCTGTCTTCTAATTCACTGATCCAATCCTCAGTTTCCCCTAATCTGCTGTGTACACCTTCCAATGTGTTCTTTATTTGTGCTATGTCATTCTTTATTTCTGTTTTCTTAGTTATTATACCTTTTCTCATGCTGTTGTGCATCTTTATCATCATTATTCTGAACTCTATATTAGATAAATTTCTTATCTCCATTTCATTTATCTCTTTTAGAGAATTCTCTTGTTCTTTCATTTGAGGTTGTTTCTTTGTCTCCTCATTTTGGCTTCCAGTTTGGGTTTGTAACTATGCATTAGGTAGATCTGCTACACTTCTCAATCTCTAGTGCATGAAAATGTCAAACGCTGTTTCTGACTAATTAGATCAAGCAAATACTCAAAGCCACCTCTGCCTGGATTCAGTCTTGAATAGCCCACATGCAATAGTCCACAGGTGTGGCGAGGTTTTTCCAGCTGCTTGGAGGCTATTATTCTCAATTTCTGAATGGGCCACAGAAACTCTACACCATGGGGCAATGTGTTCTCCAATAGGGTAGGTCAATTGTCTTCCCCCCCAGGCCCGTGGTTGGCAAACCACGGCTCACGAGCCACATGTGGCTCTTTGGCCTCTTGAGTGTGGCACTTCCACAAAATACCACGTGTGAGTGCGCACGTACAGTACGATTGAAACTTCGTGGCCCATGCGCAGAAGTCGGTATTTTGTGGAAGAGCCAGTATTTTGTGGAAGAGCCACACTCAAGGGGCCAAAGAGCCGCATGTGGCCCGCGAGCTGCGGTTTGCCGAGCAGCAGTTTGCTGACCACTGCCCCAGGCAAAACCACCTGAATAGCAAATGTCTGCATGAGAAAGATGACCTGTGCAGGGTGAGGGAATGACTCAGCACAGGAAACGGGTGTCTGCCTTCTGAGCTCTATCCCAACCGTGACTTCTGCTCACACAGCTCCAGTCCACTCTGCCCTCCCTCTGCTGGAGCACAGGTGCGTGTCTGCACAGGGAATTTTGTGTGTTGGCCCTTTAAAAGGGTGCCTGCATTTCCAGCCATTTCTCCCTGGCAGATAGCAACCCCGCTACTTTTCACAGCCAGATGTTATATGGGCACCCTTCTCAGTTTTGGTGCTCTGCCGGGGGGCCCAGCTTGCAGATTAGACCCGAGTCTTTAGTGGCAATCCCCCACAGCTGAGCTCTCTCTCTGGAACTTGAGTTGCTGTCTTTGGGAGACCAGCCAGCCCTTCTTCGCCCGCCCCTCCTACAGTCTCTATGTGGTCTCCACTTCCCGTCCTGGGTCATCAGGGTTCTCTCCAGCAAGTCTTCAGTTGATTATTCAGGGAATATTTCTGTATTTTAGTTGCAATTCCAGTTTGATCCTGGGAGCATGTCCATGCAGCATCTACTTTCTCTGCCACCATTTTTAATCTCCTATCTCAGTGGTTCTCAACCTTCCTGATGCCGCGACCCTTTAATACAGTTCCTCATGTTGTGGTGGCCCCCAACCATAAAATTATTTTCGTTGCTACTTCATAACTGTAATTTTGCTACTGTTATGCATCGTCATGTAAATATCTGATATGCAGGATGTATTTTCATTGTTACAGATTGAACATAACTAAAGCATAGTGATTAATCACAAAAACAATATGTAATTATATATGTGTTTTCCGATGGTCTTAGGCGACCCCTGTGAAAGGGTTGTTCGACCCCCGAAGGGGTCGTGACCCACAGGTTGAGAACCGCTGTCCTATCTTATTTTAAAACTCTTTATATGTTACGAATATTAAGGGTTGTCCTAATTTCGTGTTCCAAATTTTTCCTAGTTTGTCTTTGTCTTTTTACTTTACTGATTCTCTCTTTCTCTGTCTCCCCTTCTCATCTCTCTCTTTCTCAGTTTCAATATTTTTAAGCAGTTCAAGTATCAGTCTTTAAGTCTTCTGGATTTATTTGTATTTTGCTTGGAAAACTCTTCCCTGCTTTGAGATTAGAAAACTGTTTGCTGGCACTTTTTTCTAGCACTTTTATGATTTCCTTGTTTTCTCTTTCAATCTTGTTTCATCTGGTATTAATATTTATATAAGGAATTCATTCACATCACCTTTCGGATATATTCTTCAGGAATATATTTCTCAACATCTTATGTGTTTTTTAATTTTGATCTTTTTTTTCCCACACATGAACAGAGTCAACAGGCTTAAGTCCAAATATATGATTGATACTAAAATGCACCCCTTCCAGCTTGTCTAATGATTTCCAGCTTTGTTTCAACTGCACTAAATTTATTAAAATCTACTCTTCTTATCGCTAACACCAACACATTCATTTTCCATGTATAAATGTCAAAGACTAAATATTCTACTAGATATGCAAACACTGATGCACGAAGATATTGATGCCAATAAAACTAAACAATGCAGTTGTTTGAAAAGTTCATTCATGAGCTTACGTACAAAAATTCAAGTTCTGGGAATTTAGGAGTACCAGTGCATAGTGTCCAAAAATTCCAGTTATATTTGAACATCAAACATTTGAAAAACTGGGTTTCATTAGAGTAAGCTATGAGCAGGTCTACAACAGGGGTCTTAACTGTGGGAATCCAGCTTTCCTGGGAGAGCCACAGAAAATGTTAGAGGGGTGACCTTTGAGATTAGTCTTAACATTGCGGAGAGGTTCAACATTTGAAGAGTTCAACATTTAAAGATTTGGTGACTGGCCTACAGGCAGAGGACTCAAGAGTGGGAAGGGGGCTAGACTGGAATGGGTTTCTTCAAGTCTCAATACAATCTTTCTCTACCCCTCCCAACGTCCCCTCATCAAAGGAGGTAGGAATCTGATGCAGGACTTACTCTTACTGATTATTTGACTTCATTCACAACAATAGTATTACTCCAACCCTACATATGCATTTAATGCCTTCTCATCTTATCTTTGTGCAGTAAAAGGCTTTTCTCCCTTTTTAAGGAACACTTGTGCACTGCTGGTGGGAATGCAGACTGGTGCAGTCACTATGGAAGACAGTATGGAGTTTCCTTAAAAAACTGAAAATGGAACTCCCATTTGACCCTGTGATCCCACTTCTAGGAATATATCCCAAGAAACCAGAAACACCAATCAGAAAGGATATATGCACCCATATGTTCATAGCAGCACAATTCACCATAGCTAAGATCTGGAAACAGCCTAAGTGCCCATCAGTAGATGAATGGATTAGAAAACTGTGGTACATCTACACGATGGAATACTATGCTGCTCTAAAAAGGAAGGAACTCTTACCATTTGCAACGTCATGGATGGAACTGGAGAGCATTATGCTAAGTGAAATAAGCCAGTCAATGAAGGAAAAATACCACATGATCTCACCCATTCATGGATAATAGAGACCATTATAAACTTTTGAACAATAATAGATACAGAGGCAGAGCTGCCTCAAACAGATTGTCAAACTGCAGCGGGAAGGCCGGGGAGGGTTGGGGGGGCAGGAGGTAGGGGGGTAAGAGATCAACTAAAGGACTTGTATGCATGCATATAAGCATAACCAGTGGACATAAGACATTGGGGGATAGGGGAGGCTAGGGGACTGTCTAGGGCGGGGGGATAAAATGGACACATATGTAATACCCTTTGTAATACTTTAAGCAATAAATTTAAAAAAAAAAAGGCTTTTCTCCCTTTTAAAAAAAATATTTTTTTTAATTGATTTCAGAGAGGAAGGGAGAGAGAGAGAGAAAGAAACATCAATGATGAGAGAGAACCATTGATCGGCTGCCTCCTGCATACCCCACACTGGGGATCAAGCCCGCAGCCTGGGCATGTGCCCTGACCAGGAATTAAACTGTGACCTCCTGGTTCATAGGTTGAGGCTCAACCACTGAGCCATGCTGTCCAGGCGGCTTGTCTCTCTTTAAAGGAACTTCAGACAAAAACAAAGCAGATCAGGAGACTTTACAGGATATGGCCAAATGACCAAATTTAGCCCTTTGTTGGTATGGTAACCTGGGGTACCAGGTAGCCGTGGCTTCTCACCCCTCAGAATGTCCCTCCTGACTGGAACAAGGTAATATTTCCCTTTTGTCAAGGTCTGGACCCTGCCCTCACACAGGTCACCTTCCTAACACCTTCCCAGTTGCACTCCCACCCTCTTTACTCAATCCAAGGCCCCTACCTCCCACCTCATCCCAATATACCTGAATCATTATTATACTGAAAAAATATTTTTTCAGTATTATTTAAAAACTTAATCCTACTTTCTCTACTCCCTGAGCTCCAAGACTCTGCACATTTGAAATTAATTAAAATATTCTAATGCCAGAATTCCCAGCTTACCGGCCATCAGTATATAGCCCTGAATCTCCTCTATATCATGTGAGTTTTCTGAAAAGCATGCTTTATGTTGTATTCCTAGGCAGTGTGAGCTGGAGCTGGCTCAGACCAGTTTGCCAGAGCCAATGTGCTCATCTCTTCCCAACTCCACGTTCAGTGATGTCACTTTGGTAGCTTGAAATACGCAATAGTGGGAGTATTTATATCACTGATAAATCAGCAAGTGCATCAAAACAAGGGTTTTTAACAATCGGAGGCAATTGTTAAACATTTACCAACACACCACTGTTTTAAGGATTCTTTTGGTTTCTAGTAATAGAAACCCACTTGAGCTAGCATAATCTCAAAGGGAAATTTATTATAAGAAGCTGCTAGTGAAATGCCATGACACCCATGAGTGGGTAAACAATTGGGCCTCAGGAAGTAACTGGAATCAGGGAAAAGTATCTCAAGTTTGATTCCCCATCAAGGGCATGTTCATACCTGAATTGCAGGTTCCACCCACAGGGCCCCCATCACCCCGCATTGGGGCACGTGTGGGAGGCAACCAATCAATGTGTCTCTCTCACAGGCATGTTTATCTGTCTCCCCCTCCTTCCCTTCCTTCCAATATCTCTAAAAATCAATGGAAAAAATACCCTCGGGTGAGAATTAACAAAAGAAAGAAGAAGGTATTACTGAAATCAGTGCCTAGACCAGGTGAAGGTGGGGTGGGAACTGGCAGGATCACACTGTACCAGCATTCATGAGACTTGGGGTAGAAGAGGCTCCCAGAAAGAAGAGTAATAAAGCAGTCACCCCCGAAAAGGTCCACAACATTTACATAGACCTTTATAAATGAATAGCCACAGACCCCATCAAAACATGCATTTTGTTTAGTATTTAACATCTGCTGTATTATGGAGTGCTTCCCAGGTTAAAGGAGCTGTTTTAAAAATTATAGATGATAAGAAGATGACTAAGACTCTGTATTGGCTGCAAGTAACAGAAAAGCCAACTTAAAAAGCTTAAACAATAAAGAGAATTTTCTTGCCTAATAAGTCAAATAGTAGGATGGTTCCAGAGTTTGCTAATTCAGCAGCTCAGGATTTAGTCTTTACCACAGTCTCACTCTGACATATTCAGAGTAATGCCTTTATGGACACGTGTAACTGTCACGGCTGCAGACATCACGTGCAGACTTGAAATCCTCCACCAAACAAAAAGGGACCATTTCTTCCCTGGGCAAGTCTTTTTTTTAAAGACCAAAAAGACTTTTCTGAGAATGCCCCCACCAGCAAACTACCGTTTCCAGAATTAGATCATGAACCCATGCGTGAACCCCTCATTGACGGACCGCATTGCCATGGTTGGCTTAAACAATCAGGACCTAATTCCAAGTCTTTAAGGGAGGTGGAACAACGGGACAAAAATGAGGGTCCGCTTGAATGGAAGGAAAACAATCAAAGGAGGCTGCCACAGACCCTTTCTGCAGCTGAAGGGGTGCAATCAGAGAAGAGAGACAAAAAGACCCCGGCCCTAAGGGGCATTTCTCCAAGCCCCTTTGTCTCTTACTCAACTCTGACCTGCCAGTCAGTCTCACTAACCCTGGCTGCAGACCCTTCCACTGGGGCCTGGTTTTTATCTCCTCGTTTCCCCCTTTTGATTTACACTAATTAGCAGCAGGGTTGGCTCCCTGCCTGCTGTTCTCACTGCTAAATCAAGATTTTGAACACATGAAACTTCATGGTGAGAGAGGGCCCTAATAAACAAAGACAATTATGGACAACAGACCCCTGTAATAAGGCAGCTTGAGGAACTGCCTGTGAAAGAAGCCAAGCTCAGAAGATTTAAAAAAAGAAAAAGATAAGGACAAGAAAACAGTATGGCCCAGGATTATAACATTTTTGTTTTTTAGTTTCTTGTGGGTTTGTTTTTTTTTTTAGAGCATATTACGTATTTCCTTGGGTGCACTAAGTGGATATTTGCAATGAGAAATGTAATTCGTAAAAGGACAAGTATATCTTTTTTCATTATGCATCTTCCAACTTCTCTAGGCCTCTCCAAAAACTTCCAGTTGACATTAAAGAAAAAATCAGTTTTCTATTTTCATCTGTACCTTTGTTAAATTTAGATTAAAAGTGCAACTCCTTTTTACAACAGAAAAGTGACTATAATCTAATATTGTTGATATATAATAGGTACCAAAAAAAAAAAAAAAAAAGCATTTTCTCCCTTTATCTCCTTCCCGCCCCCACATGTTTGTTCCCTCCTCGCAAGTACCTCTGTGACCACATGTTCCTGACGGAGAGAATACCCAGGTGGCCTGGCACTTGGAAACTTGTCAGATGTTATTCAAAGCAATAAAGAACACATCATACAAGTCTCTCGTATATTGTTACAGGGAGACCCTATTTAGAGTCCACTAATTGGGAATTTGTAATAATTTAAGGAAGGACTGGCTGAAGTTAACCTTTGTACTATCTATGCAAAAAAAAAAAAAAAAAAAAAAGAGTTCACTAAAGTTTTGAATAGTGTAAACAAGATTGGAAGGGGAATAATTATCTACTTAAAAGAACCAGTTGTTTTGAAAAGCTTTAGAAGTATCCTTTTACATACAAACTGGGTAATTATGATTTAAACAAAGGCTGGCCTGTTTCTAAGGCTTCTTTGAAATGTCAATTACAAATTATGCTTGTCTATTCACCAAGGCTAAGCCCACCCCTGTGTACCAGGCAACAGTTGGTTAGCTTGCTTCCACTTACTCTATATAGAAATAATAAACCTTAAATTCTTTTAAAGTAGTCGAATTCAGTTCAGGCTTTTCACTGATCTAAACAGTTGGTCCATCCTATAGTACGGATCAGTGGTTCTCAACCTTCTGGCCCTTTAAGTACAGTTCCTCATGTGATGCAACCATAAAATTATTTTCGTTGCTACTTCATAACTGTAATGTTGCTACTGTGATGAACCATAATGTAAATATCTGATATGCAGGATGGTCTTAGGCAACCCCTGTGAAAGGGTCGTTCAACCGCCAAAGGGGTCGCAACCCACAGGTTGAGAACCGCTGGTGTGGATGAAGATTTTACTAATAGCTAGCGTACAACCATCAAAAATGCAGTGACAACTGCCTTCACTCACTCAGTGGAAGAGCTGGTTAATACCGAAAATCTGCAAAGAAAGCTACTCTGAGCACTGGCTTTGTGGGGCTTCTTTTCTTGCCATAGTAAGAAACACATTTCAAATTGCAACTGAATACACACACACTGGAGCAGAGACAATACTTACCCTTATTATGTGCAATACTCTGTTATTTTCTACTTACTTTCTAATAAATGCTAGTCACGACCCACTAAATTTGATTTCACACCCTATTAATGGGTGGCTGTTTTGGAAACTACTCTAGCATCTGCTGGGAGATAGTATTCCTTCCTGGGAGAAAGGGATGGCAGTGGGGAAGAGCAGTGGTTGCTACCTGGTTTTCTGGATGTTGTCTTCTCCCCATTCTCCTCTCAAATCCTTGGTCATCAACCTCACTGCCTCTTATACCTTGACTAGTGGCCCAGTGCATGAAATTCGTGCACAGGGGGTGGGGGCGGCATCCCTCAGTCTGGCCTGCACCCTCTCGCAATGCAGGACTGCTGGCTCCTAACTGCTCGCCTGCCTGCCTGCCTGCCTGATCGCCCCTAACTGCCTCTGCCTTGGCCCCGCCACCATGGCTTTGTCCGGAAGGACATCCGGAAGGTCTCCTGGAAGGCCTCCCAGTCTAATTAGCATATTACCCTTTTTATTAGTATAGATACTCAGTGCAAAGTTCATTCTTACCCTCACCAACCTTTCCAGCTAATTTTCTATTCCTCCTCCCCCCCCCCCCCCCCTCAAAAAAAGACCCTATGTTGTACAGCCTCTCCACTCAACAGTGTGAGCCCTCTCCAGCTTTACTAAACTGCTCCCATGGCTGCTCGGTATCTGACTCCGCTCCATTTTCCATTAACAGGCCCCTGTTCACTTTGGATTCAGTTTGGTATTTGGTATAGCTCTCCCAAGTTCTTATCTAATCGCTCTCCATTGAGAACGCAGATAATGTATTATCATCATGGTAAAAACAAAATCTTTGTGGTCAGACAAGACCCAGCTCCCCCACACTCACCAGCTGTATGACCTTGGGTATATCATTTAATTTCCCTAAGCCTCAGTTTCCTTATTCATAAAATTGGGGAAAGATGTATTCTGCAGGCTTGTGAAGGGTAAATAATCTTTACAAAATGCTTACCTCGGTGCTTGGCTTATGGCAAGCACTCTCTAAATGTTAGTGTTATCAGTATTATTGTTGTTGTTGTTGTTGTTTAGATTTTACCTACTAGCTCATTTCTCCTGCCACCAAATCCACACCACCCAGTCCTCAAGGGCAGATACTGGTTCAGAGCTTGAGCCTATCTGTCCGGTGCCATAGTTTCCAGCTACCCCAACCCTCTCCAATCACCTACCATGTGTGTATTCGCATTCTTCACCACATCCATCTCTGTTGGACTTTTCCCTGCATCACATAGCTCCCTGCATGGCAATTCCTGACAAGAATGATGGTGTTTGATGTAAGTGGACATTGTCGCAGATGTCAGTTCTGCAGTTAGCTGCATGGAAGGGCCACAGCTAGGAGGCAAGCCCAGGGATTCCATGCCACCCAAACAGGTCGCAACCAGACGCAGCCTCGTTTATCCCATTTACCAAGGGGGAACTGAAGAGGAGAAGTTATGCAGCTCAGGGACCCCACCCTGATAGCCCACACCAGACTGCCTACAAGCAACATCCAGCCAAGACTAGAGTTTGCAGCCCTGGTTCCATGAACTGTCTCCCACATCAATGGCTCTGTACCTTGCTCATTAATTCCATTCCAACATGCCTAGCTATGCTTTCGCTCCTCATCCCACGCCTTTGCCTTAGTCCAGCGGTTCTCAACCTGTGGGTCAAGACCCCTTTGGGGGTCGAATGACCCTTTCACAGGGGTCGCCTAAATACATCCTTCATATCAGATATTTACATTATGATTCATAACAGTAGCAAAATTACAGTTATGAAGTAGCAACGAAAATAATTTTATGGTTGGGGGTCACCACAACATGAGGAACTGTATTAAAGGGTCGAGGCATTAGGAAGGTTGAGAACCACTGCCTTAGTCCTTTGATCCAGTGGATCTCTTTCCTTGGCTTTGTTTGGCCTGTTTTTAGTTTAATGTACTCACAGATTACCCTAGTTAATCCCCTCATACTTACAGACCCTGGTTTATCTCAACCCTAATTCCTTCTTACTCTAGGTGGCTGTCTTTTACCCTCTAACTCTGATCTGTTCTAGCCCCATGGATAAGACCATAAAAAGTAAGTCTTTGATATAAATGACTCTTCAGAAAATAGTGTCATTGGTTTATATCTAAACCCACAAGCAAGACATTTGGGACATGTTCCCTTACTCTGTTATCTAGATAATAGTCATCTTTTCCTGGTAAGATTATATCTGCTTAGACATCACTTATGGCTGTGTAGGAGGTAGTGATTAACTTACCTTAAAATCAGGATCTTCCATCTTCAGAGAATAATGGTTAAATCATAGTAATTAAGAGCTCAAACTCTAAAGCCAGAATACTTGGGTCTAAATCCTGCCTCTGCAAACTACGACTATATTTTTACGTGTCTTTTGTGTTTTGTGTTGGTGCTCTTTAGATAAACAAAATAAGATCTTGATCTTATCAAGTTAGAAATATCATACTTATTAAGTTTTAGATGTTGGCCTCTGCCCTGCTTTCTCTGTCACCTAGCTTTCCTCAGTTCCTCCTTTTTGAGTTTGTGCATCCCTTTGTATATCTATTCAACTGCATTATTTATCTGTCATGTCTGGCACTGTGCTGGGTCACAGAAATACAAAGGTGACAAATCATGGACTCTACCTTTACGGGTATGCATATATGCATATACAGAAGTGGGTAAAAGTAAGTTTACAGTTGAGTACATGAAACAGAGAGTGAATAAAACTACTGTAATAATCATAACCCGCATGTATTTTTCCATACAAACTGTAAACCTACTTTTGCCAACATATATATACATATGTAATATATATATAACTAACAAACACATTCATCAAAATATTAAGGGTGCTGAGATGGAGGACTTTTCAATGTGCACTGGAGCATTAGAAAGGGCCTAGTGAGTTTGCCTGAGGGAACACAGTGGAGGAGGGTGTGGAGAAGTAAAGGACATCTACATGGAAAAGGTAGACCAGTTTCAATTGTGAGGCAATCTGAATAAGACAGTCTCCTCAAATAAGCTCAGAAATAGCCCCCATGTCCTGGACTCTAATAGCCTGTTGGACTCTAGTTCTGATGGTTGAGGCTCCCACATTGCCCTCCTGGTCTCTGTTGTACAGCAATCAGTTAAGGAAGCTGCTGTTATCAGTGACTCATGAGCCCTGTGTCAGAGCTCTGTGATCTTCCCTCCCATAAAAGGCTCAGTCCTTATGTTGCAATCTTTATCATATGTAGCACTTAAGTCCTCCCCTAAGACCTAAAGCCCTTCTTTGAACTAGCTTAGTGACCAGAGTCTCTGCTGCTTATCAATCCTGGCCAGCCCTCTTCTCTGGAATCTGGGTTTCATTTTCTATCCCAGCTGGGTTCTGCCATTAGAGAGTGATAGCCAGAATGGCCACCCTCTCCCCTAGGCCTACTCAGTTGCCCACTGCTGGGATCCCCACTATACTGGAAAGCCCAGCCCCAACTATGTCTAGGTTACAGCTAACTTTCGACAAAGATCAAACTTTAAGTCAGGCTCTTCTGAGCCCTCTTGTTGACCAGATCTCAACTCGGTTGTCTATCCTATCTTTGGCCTGTCCAGCCCAGTTTTAACAAAAATACTGCTAAGTAGGTTTAGTGAGAGTGTCCCATCCACCCTTGAGCTCTGATCACCCTTGACATCTGATCGAGTTCCTCATCTTCCATCTTTGATGTGTAAGTCCTTGGCCTGCCTTCACCAAGAATTCTATTAGGTTAGTTTAGCAGAAACCCCTTATCCTTGATGTTTCCTCCTAATGATTTCTATTCACTGACCCCCTTACCCTGTTCCTTGGCTATAAATCATGGCATGTCCTTGCTGTATTTGGAGTTGAGCTTGATTTCTCTCCTCTATTGCAATAGATTTGACCCCTGTAACAATAGTGTTGAATAAAGTCTTCCTTACCATAGTGTCAGAATAAATTTTTTTTTAACATTTGCCATGCCCTTTGGACAATAACAATGGACAGCCCATGGGCCAGCTGCCCTTCTAGGTCTACCTTCCCTCCTTGGTCTACTCCAAGAATCAGAGATCTTATTCCAGGCTCTTGAGCTCCTCCTCCTCACCAGCCTCCAGCTGATGCATGTGCAGCAATACAGCCCAGATAGAGTTAGTCACCTGAAAATATGGACCTGGAGAATATGGGCCAATTCTATTCTAACCAACTTCACTTAATTCATTGTCAGTCAGAGCATCAAAACATATGAATAATTGTAAATGGTTCTGAACATAAATATATTTTTAAAGAGCTTCCTTAAACAAAAAACATTTACTCAAGGGATAAAATATCTGTCTTGTGCTCTTTTGAATAAAAAAAGATAGTAGATGCAGATCTCTGATTCTCCAATGGTGCCATGAACAAATTCATTGGCCTGTTTTTGGATAATTATTTGAAATTTTATCTCTTGGGTTCCAAGTATTTTTGTTGTTGTTGTTGTTGTTTTAATTTTTTTTTTTTTAATCCTCACCCAAGGATCTTTTTCCATTGAATTTTTAGAGGTGGAAGAGAGAGGGAAAGACAGACAGAAATATTGACATGAGAGAAACACATGGATTGAGATTGGTTGCCTCCTGGTAGGTTGCCAACCAGGGCCGGTGCTGGGGAGGAGCCTGCAACCGGGGAGAAGCCTGCAACCGGGGAGAAGCCTGCAACCAAAGTACATGCCCTTGACGGGAATTGAACCCGGGACCCTTTGGTCTGCAGGCTGATGCTCGATCCACTGAGCCAAACCAGCTAGGGTTTTGTTGTTAATAGAGAGACTTTATTATAAAAAGCCTCCTCACCTACAGCTCTGGTGATTTTTCATGTTTTATCTCTTTCATTTAGCTTCAAATAAGGTAAAGACTCGATAAAATTCAAAATTTACTGAATTTTGTGTTAATCTCAGGTACAGAATTTTCCTCTTGAATATCTCCCTTCTTTGGGGCTGTTGCTGTTGTGTTTTGAAGGAAATGGCGTGTCAACCATTCATTGGTTCTCATGGCTTTGCAGTGGAGGCAGGGCCTTTCCCTGATTTGGTAGCTTCCCACACTCTTTTGCCTCTGAACTATTTTTCTTTTAATACCGGCTGATGATGGGTGTTCATTTTCACTCTCCTTCCACGAGGAGGCTCCGGAGTCAGATTCTTCACTGTCATACTCAGTAGTATCACTGTCAGGCTGGGTCTGATTCACCTGGCTGAACTGAGAATGGTGCATAGATCGTCTTCGTTTAAGATAGGCATTTACCAAAGCCACTTCTGAGTCAGTTATAGGAGTAAGCTGGATCTGCTTTGGTTTTTTCATCTTTTGTGGAGAGTCCCAGGCACCATCTTTGTTTTGCCACTTACGGGAAGTATCTTTGCTTGCTAACAATCAATGAAACAAATCAACAGGTTAGGCACATTGTTGGTTACCATACCTTCACATTACCTAAGAGCCTATAACATGTGTGGGCTCACTCTTAGTTGCCATTTGCCAAGCCACCACTTTTCTCCACTTACTTGCAAGTGTTGGCAGCTGACGGCATTTTCCAGTACCATACCAGATCTTCCAAATACCGGAAGGTCAAATAGATGCTTGACATATGACTTTTGAAGTTTCATGAGCCCTGATATAAGATCAAGGGGAAAATCTCTAAACTTTTCCAGAGAAGGACCCTTTTCTCCTTTGAAGTCTTAAAGATTCACGTGCTTATATGAATGTGATTTGGATAGCAGGAAACTAAAAAGAATCTTTTCTTTATACAGTGGTGTACTGGAATTGGCTGGTCAATAACTTAGTTAAGCTTTCAGAAATTTTGTGAGATAGTTGTTAAACACAGACATTAGTAAAAAATTAAACTATCAACATTTACCATTACATCAATTTATTACAAATAAACATAATGCTCAAAACATCACTTCCTAATTATTTTATTACATTTTATTATGATGTATGCTCTTGAAGCTATTTGTCTGTTGTTGGGTGTTGGAAATACCACATAATGATGTGCTACTGTGCATCTCCTTCCCAGCTCCATGTTCAGTGACATATTAGTGACTTGAAATCAGTTTGGGAAGGATAAAAATCAACAAGAGCCAAAAGTCAGGCATTGTTTTATGGTTTTGTTGACTGTCTAGGTTTAAAGTGATGGAGAAGATGGTACTAACCTAGATTTACATTTAAAAGTATCATGCCTATAGCCACTACATTGAGAATAGCACCTCCAAAAAATAAGGAAATATTCTTCCAGAATATTCTAACGCTATTATCCAATTTGCCAAGAAGTCACTCACATCATTGACAACCAAGTTAAGTTCCAAGATACATCTTGTTTCTTTCATATTACTCTTTAGGGAAAGTAACATTCATAATGGAACTACACTTGTTGATCAATTGCAGACATAAGTTGGCTAAGAATGCAAGAGTCTGGTAAAAATCAAGGAAAGTATTTTGTGAGAATCAGTGGTCTATATGGAATTTACCATAAAGAGTATTATATATTTTACTAGAGGCCTGATGCATGAAATTCATGCTGGGGGGGGGGTGCCCTCAGCCCAGCCTGCTCCCTCTCTTGCAATCTGGGACCCCTTGCTCCTAACCGCCCTCCTGCTTGCTCCTTACCACTTGGCTCACTGCTCCTTAGCCCTGCCATGGAGGCAGGAGAGGCTCCTGCCACCGCCACCGTAGCTGTGCTCGCCAGCCATGAGCCTAACTTCTGGCTGAGTAGTGCTCCCCCTGTGGGAGCACACTGACCACCAGGGGGCAGCTCCTGCATTGAGTGTCTGTCCCTTGGTGGTCAGTGTGCGTAATAGCAACCAGTCATTCTGGTCATCCGGTCGTTCCACCCTAATGGTCGCTGGGTTTTTATTATATAGATTATTTGTAAATTACGTTATATACATCCTTTATATTAAATTTTTTAAAATGTATACACACATCTTTGGAGAGTCGTTTGTTAAACATTTTCCAGCACACAACTGCTTATGGATTATTGAAAAAGATGTTATTTACAGCTCATAATCCTGTAGTAACACTAACCGTAAGTGTATGTAAAAAGGAAGCTGTGTGAAGGGAGAATGCTGAGGAATGAAAAGAACTTGAGCTTTACCTACCAGTAATTCATAGCCCCTACTAAATTACAGCAGCTAAATTATCCTGCACTAAAGCAAGGGGCTTGTCCAATAAGCTGCCACAGGTCTTGGGGAGGCCCTATAACACGCTTGGCTGTTCACCTCTGTTGCCTGCTTTCCACACTCGCAACATAGTTCTCTCATCAAAGTCCAATACTAAATATGCACCAACTCTCACCTTTGCTTACTGAAGTGCTTGTCCCACTATCTTCATCCTTTTTCTTCTCAGACATCTGTTTCAGAAATATAGATTAGTGATGGTGACCTTACATCATACACACCCTCAGATCATTCACACCTTCACAGTCCCAACTAACATGTACAGATGCAAAAGCTGCACGGTAAAGAAGGCTGATGGGGGAAAATGGACTCATCTGGAATGTGGTGCGGAAGGAAAACTCTATGGACACCCTGGACCACCAGAAAGATGAACAAGTGGGTCCTAAAGCAAGTTTAACCTGAAACATTTCTGGAGGCAAAAATAACAAAAGTGAAGCTTTCCTATTTTGGGCACATCATAAGAAAGCAGAGAAAATAGAAAATAGCGGATTCTTCACTAGAAGGACCAAATATGAGATGAATCGACTTCCCAAAGAAGCCACAGGCATGAGTCTACAGCAGTGGAGCAGGGTTGCTGAGGACAGGACATTGTGGCCACCACTCATTCATAGTGTCACCAGGAGTTGGAGTCACTCAATGGCACACACAACGGTCATCATAGTTGGTTGCCTTTCAGTTTCACTTCTGCTGCCCATTAGGAAGAACATACTTTGATAGCAGAATCTACCAAAATGTTTGAACCAAGCAAAAGGAACAAAGACTTGAGGGAAAATAATAATAAGGGGCTATAGGTTATAAAGTTTTTCTGTATTCATATTATAGAGAAATATCATTTAAAAAGAGATTTGATAGTACTATTAGTGTTTTAAATTGCTTAAAAAAAATTTTTTTAAGCCTCACTGGAGGATATTTTTTCCATTGATTTTTTAGATAGAGTGGGAGGGAGAGAAAGGAGGAGGGGGGGAGAGAGAGAAACATCCATGTGAGAGAGACACATTGACGTGCCCTTGACTGGGAATCAAACCCGAGGCCCCTAAGTCCGAAAGCTGATGCTGTAACACTGAGCAAAACCAGCTAGGACTATAAATTACTTTTTAAAGGGCATTTTATCAAGTCACATTATCAATAATTCTTTCAGATCTTTACCTCAATTCATAGACTTAGTATCTCCTAAATCCTTCAGAAACTTTCCTGCAAAATGCAACCAAAACATATATTATCTGTGAATATGGCAACCAGAATAAATAGATTTCTCTGAATAGTTCCAATTTCAAATATTCTGCCTAATACTCCATAAATGTATTTGTCCCATTTATCAGATCAGTCTCCCATTTTTTCATGCTGAAGATGGTTTTGTCAAATAATCCTATATAATAAGAGAGGAATATGCTAAATAAATGTTATAATATTAAGTTAAAAATCAAGATGCAAAGTTGTATATACAGTATGATCACAAGTTAGCTAAAAATATGAAAAGAAAAAAGATTTTAAAGGATTCCAGGAGTGTTAGCAATGGCTAACTTTGAGTGGTAAAGTAATTTTTCCACTCTGAGGCATAATGACCAAGTGCATCACGACCAGATCACAGATCAGCAGAAGGGTGGGCCAGCGAGGTATGAGGTACAAGCGAGCTGCAGGAGAGCTACAGGAGGGGGCAGGGCAGCAAACTATGGGGATGAGGAGAGAGAGGGGAGGGGGGAGGGGGAGGGGGGAGCTACAGGAGGGCGGCAGCACCTACCGGCGCAAGGATTTGTGGTCATGGCTACTGGTACAAATATAAAGCTCCTCCTCCTTCAGAATATATCAAAAATTTTAGGAATACTCATAACACTTTTGACACATAATTCTTCTGGGAACTTTTCACCAGGAAATAACCCCCCAAAGAGAAAAGGTTTTGTGTACAGAAATATTCATCACAGCGTAATTCAGATAATATAAAATGCAAAATTCAAAAATAGACATGGTTAATTAAATGCAGTATAATTATACGATCATATAATATATAGTTGTGGAGATGATTATGGTAAAAGTATGTTATAATATGAAGAAATAAATGTTATAATATTAAGTTAAAAATCAAGATGCAAAGTTGTATATACAGTATGATCACAAGTTAGCTAAAAATATGAAAAGAAAAAAGATTTTAAAGGATTCCAGGAGTGTTAGCAACGGCTAACTTTGAGTGGTAAAGTAATTTTTCCCCTCTAATTTTTCAAATTGTCTAAATACAGAAAAAATGAATTTATGCAAAATCAAACACTCTTTGGGTTGAAAAGTGCCATACTTGGGTATTCATAATTGCAATCTAAGATCTTTGGCCCATTCCTTTCTCTTCTTTAAAATATATTTTTATTTATTTCAGAGAGGAAGGGAGAGGAAGAGATAGAAACATCAATGATGAGAATCATTGATCAGCTGTCCAAACAAACACTAAACAAATATATAAGCTAAACGCAGCATATATAGTCTCTGAAAGAAAAAGGTAAATGCATCTTCAAAAGTGGCAAATCCAGCCCTTGCCAGTGTGGCTCAGTTGGTTTCCCGGTCAAGGCACATACTGGGTTTGATCCCCAGTCAGGGCATGTATAGTAGGCAACCAAACAGTGTTTCTCATATTTTCTTTCTCTCTCTCTCTCTCTCTCCCTCCCCGCCCCCAACTAAAAATAATTTCTTAAAAAGTGGCAAATAGGGAGTTAGGAGAACCAAGATGGCGGCATAGGTTAACGCTGGAGTTTGCTGCTTTGAACAACTACTTCAAAAGTGAAACTAAAAGACGGAACGGACATCACCCAGAACCACTGGAACGCTGGCTGAGTGGAAGTCCTACAACTAGGAGGAAAGAGAAACGCATACGGACACTCAGAGGAGGCGCAGTGCTGAAGTCAAATTCTGAGGTGCGGAGTGCGCGGAGCGGGCTGGCGGCGGAGGGCGCGGTTGGCGTTTTCAATCGGGAGGGAGTCGCAGACTCTGAGCTCCAGATCCGGGCGAGTCTTTAGGGACCCAGACTCAAACGGGAGAAGCGGGTCTGCCTGGCTTCGGTCAGAGCGAGTGCAGCTTTCTCTCCGAGCTTTGCAGCCATTGCTGGGACTCAGAGAGGCAGAGCCCCTGGGGACAGGACTGAGAGCAGCCATAACTGCTCTCTCCAGCCCACCCTGTTGATCCTGTGCGACCTGCCCCGCCCAAGCCCTGCACAGAGGCATTTGCCGGATAGCCTCAGGCAAACGCCAGATTAGCACCTCCCTAGAGAACAGAAGTTCTCTCACTGCTGACACAGCTGATTCTCATAGCCACTTGGCCTGGAGGTCAAACCCTCCCTGGTATTAGCTACAACAATCAAAATT
This sequence comes from Myotis nattereri, assembly GCF_964212035.1. NCBI lineage: Eukaryota > Metazoa > Chordata > Mammalia > Chiroptera > Vespertilionidae > Myotis > Myotis nattereri. The sequence continues at coordinate 22,022,418 of NC_138086.1, read as the reverse complement.
TAACTATAAGACCACGAACAAAGACCACTAGGGGGTGCATCAAGGAAGCATAACAAACTGCGGAGACAAAGAAACAGGACAAAATTGTCAATGGAAGATATAGAGTTCAGAACCACACTTTTAAGGTCTCTCAAGAACTGTTTAGAAGCCGCCGATAAACTTAATGAGATCTACAAGAAAACTAATGAGACCCTCGATGTTATATTGGGGAACCAACTAGAAATTAAGCATACACTGACTGAAATAAAGAATATTATACAGACTCCCGACAGCAGACCAGAGGAGCGCAAGAATCAAGTCAATGATTTGAAATGCGAGGAAGCAAAAAACACCCAACCGGAAAAGCAAAATGAAAAAAGAATCCAAAAATGCGAGGATAGTGTAAGGAGCCTCTGGGACAGCTTCAGGCGTACCAACATCAGAATTATAGGGGTGCCAGAAGATGAGAGAGAGCAAGATATTGAAAACCTATTTGAAGAAATAATGACAGAAAACTTCCCTCACCTGGTGAAAGAAATGGACTTACAGGTCCAAGAAGCGCGGAGAACCCCAAACAAAAGGAATCCAAAAAGGACCACACCAAGACACATCATAATTAAAATGCCAAGAGCAAAAGATAAAGAGAGGATCTTAAAAACAGCAAGAGAAAGAAACTCAGTTACCTACAAGGGAATACCCATACGACTGTCAGCTGATTTCTCAACAGAAACTTTGCAGGCCAGAAGGGAGTGGCAAGAAATATTCAAAGTGATGAACATCAAGAACCTACAACCAAGATTACTTTATCCAGCAAAGCTATCATTCAGAATTGAAGGTCAGATAAAGAGCTTCACAGATAAGGAAAAGCTAAAGGAGTTCATCACCACCAAACCAGGATTATATGAAATGCTGAAAGGTATCCTTTAAGAAGAGGAAGAGGAAGAAAAAGGTAAAGATACAAATTATGAACAACAAATATGCATCTATCAACAAGTGAATCTAAGAATCAAGTGAATAAATAATCCGATGAACAGAATGAACTGTTGATTATAATAGAATCAGGGACATAGAAAGGGAATGGACTGACTATTCTTGGGGGGGAAAGGGGTGTGGGAGATGCGGGAAGAGACTGGTCAAAAATCGTGCACCTATGGATGAGGACAGTGGGTGGGGAGTGAGGGCGGAGGGTGGGGCGGGAACTGGGAGGAGGGGAGTTATGGGGGGGGGAAAAAGAGGAACAAATGTAATAATCTGAACAATAAAGATTTAATTAAAAAAATAAAAAAAATAAAAAAAAGTGGCAAATACAGAGGAAATCAGTGTGCTTCATGTTTGAGGATAATTACCACCACACTTCCATCACACTTTTACCATTACTTCAAGGTTTGTAAATAAAGGCTTATAGTTTAGCAGAGAAAATGAAGTTCAAAGGGAAGGAAAAATTCCGTCCTCCTTGACTAGTCCTTATATGATTCTCAGATTTCAAATCTGGGACCCTTTAGAAGAAGCAGTTCAGCTGAACAAAATAAAAGATGAAACTTCTAAGATAATTAAGGTTTTAATTAGCACTGAATAAATTAATTCAACATTTCAACTATGCTTTAAAGCAAACAAATGATATGGCAGGAAACTTGGGTTTACTGCTACCAAGTTTGTGTGAGATTGGACAAGTCACTTAATTTCTTTGGGCCTTATCAATTTTAAAAAGGATAGATAACTGATATCTAACTTGCTTACAAACAGGAGACTGGACCCTAAGCCAGTGGTCGGCAAACCGTCGCTCGCGAGCCACATGCGGCTCTTTGGCCCCTTGAGTGTGGCTCTTCCACAAAATACCACGTAAGGGCGCACACGTACAGTGCGATTGAAACTTCGTGGCCCATGCGCAGAAGTCGGTTTTCGGAAAGGAGACAGACGAAACAAGTATACAAGACGAGTGAGGATGGGAGAGTTGGAAGGGGTCGACCTCAGCGAACGTACCTCAATCAGATTGAGGACTTTTTTAGCAAAGGCCAGCTTAGGAGTACCCTAATTAAGTTAATAACAATGTACCTACCTACATAGTTTAAGTTGAAAAATTTTGGCTCTCAAAAGAAATTTCAATCGTTGTCCTGTTGATATTTGGCTCTGTTGACTAATGCGTTTGCTGACCACTGCCCTATGCAATCTGAGGTCCTAGAAGCTTGGGTCACTATGACTATGACAGAAGCAAGGGAGTAGAACACAGCTTAGGTCTCGTAAGTGGTCTTCATGATGAAATTGCCAGGAATCAATTTCAATTTTTTGTTAATTTTCTAAAGTAGCTTTTCTTGCCAGACCAGACAAATTCAATAGACTTAGCTAGGGAGTCTAAGATATGTATAAGCTATCGCTTCTAAATCTCCTTTTGGCAAAGTATCTACCTTATGAAGCATTTAAACTTTAGATGAAACTTCTTAAGCCAAACCGGTTTGGCTCAGTGGATAGAGCGTCGGCCTGTGGACTGAAAGGTCCCAGGTTCGATTCTGGTCAAGGGCACGTACCTTGGTTGTGGGCACATCCCCAGTAGGAGGTGTGCAGGAGGCGGCTGGTCGATGTTTCTCTCTCATCAATGTTTCTAACTCTCTATCCCTCTCCCTTACTCTCTGTAAAAAATCAATAAAATATATTTTTAAAAAAAAAACTTCTTAAGGGGGAAGAAATGACGAGGGAAAGAGTCTTTGATTATTATAATGGAATCCAGCTGGCATAGACATAACAAACCTCCTCCTCTCCATCTAGAGCTGATATAGCACTCAGTCTAGCTGACCACCGACAGCCCAGGGTTCTGGCTGCAATGCTAAATGATGGTGGTTTGATTAATCGTCAACCTGGTATTAATGGCCAGCAAGGATCCCACGTCAGCGACTTACAAGAGCTTGGTCACAGTCATTTTTTATTGGAACATAACAGTCCTGATAAACTGAGCTACCTCATTCCTAAGAGGATGGTATTTTTTTCTGCTAGGAGGTGGTCTAGAGTAGCGACTTTAGTTCTGTTTAGTTTCATTTAGTTTCAATAAATAAAACGACTTTTTTATTTGTAATTAAAATTACCTGGCTACACAAGGAATTTCAAGGTCATTAACCAGTAGGGAATTTATCCCAGCATTACACAGCATATTAACAAAGTACAAACCACCTCAATATCTCAAAATTGCAGATTTGTTATGGTGCAACCACAGACAAAACAAAAGTATGCAGTCACTAAGAATTCTGCTGTGTGAATATAATTTGGAGAAGTGTTACAATATCAAGTTAAAAAGCAGGATATGAAAGCATACACTATAACATAAATGCTAACCATGTAAGATCAAAGATAGAGAAATGGAGAAATATATATTGTTATAGAGAAAAAGAAAAACTAGAACATACTACAAAATGTTAACAGTGGTTATCTCTAAGAAATAGGATTACAGTAGTTTAAATTTTCTTCTTCATCCTTTTCTATATTCTTGGATTCTCTAGAACAGCGGTTCTCAACCTGTGGGTCGTGACCCCTTTGAGGGTCGAACAACCCTTTCACAGGGGTCGCCTAAGACCATCGGAAAACACATATATAATTACATATTGTTTTTGTGATTAATCACTATGCTTTAATTATATTCAATTTGTAACATTGAAATTGAGGGTCACCACAACATGAGGAACTGTATTAAAGGGTCGCGGCATTAGGAAGGTTGAGAACCACTGCTCTACAATAAGATTGTATTGTTTTTAAAACTAGAAAACAAACTTTAAAAAAGTTGTTTCATCAAAGTAAAGTGAATTTTATTTTAATGAAAAAAAAAAACACCTAGTGTACAGTAAAGATATTATTTAAAATGAAAAGAATATCCTACCCAGAAAGGAGCTCGAGAGAAGAACATCAAGACCAATATAATGACAAAATACCAGAAGAGTAAGGTCCCTACTGCCCCGCAGGAGTCATCCTGCCAGCACTCATGATCCTGACTTGGAATGCTAAAAGTTAGAGGTCTGGGGGGAGGATCCACTGCCCAAAATAAGGAAAGAAGTTCTCCCATGAGGGCTTCTTGCTTCAGAAGTAAAACATGCTCAGAGGGATGACAGTGACTGGGAAGTACTTCGCTCCACATGTATGACAACTTCCTTGACAACCTATTGTGACATACACTTCAGCAACCGTGACAGGAACTGACAAACCCTTCTGAGATTCCTAAATTTTTGGAGATTTACTTAAATTACTTTTATGAAAGTTGATGGTCTTTCCTCATGACTTAATATAGTGTGTTCTGCCTTATTTCCCCCATCCCTAAATTTGTATATATAATAGACCCTTAAGCAACATTGGTTTGAATCACATGGGTCCACTTAATAGGATTTTTTTTTTCAATAAATACCTGTAATGTTTTGATCTGCATTTGGGAGCCCAAGGATGCACAAAGCTGACTGTATGCACGGATCTATGCCATTTTCTATAGGGGATTTGAGCAATCTTGGATTCCGGTTTGGGACCCAAACCCCTGCAAATACTGAGAGTAGTTACGTTTTAGGGGAGTCAAAAGTTATACTTGGATTTTCTACTGTGAGGAGGTTGGTGCCTCTAACCCCCATTTTGTTCAATGGTCAATATAGTATTTTCTTTTTTAAACTGAATTTAGAGAGAGAGAGGAAAGGAGAGGGAGAGAGAGAGCCTCCTGCACACCCCCTACTAGGGATGGAGCCCCAAACCCAGGCATGTGCCCTGACCCAGAATCAAACTGGCCATCTCTTGGTGCATGGGACAACGCTTAGCCAACGAGCCACAATGGCCAGGGCTGTACTATATTTTCTTTACATGCAGTATTTTAATGTCTTTAAATCTTAGTCTCTGAAGTACTCATTTTATTCAGTCTCTTATGATTGTAAATTAACATATGCATTCTAATGCGTAATAGACTGAACTGTGTTCCCCAAAATTCATATGTTAAAGCTTTAATCTTCAATTTGTCTATAGAGACGGTGCTTTTAAACAGGTAATTAAGTTTAAATGAGGTCATAAGGGTGGGGCTCTAATCCGATATGACCGGTGACCTTATTAGAAGAGGAAGAGACAGTAAGGCTGTTCAAGCACAGAAAAAAAAAGGCCAGAGAGAAGGTGTCCATCTGTAAACCAAAGGAGACAAGCCCTAGGAGAAACCAATTCTGCTGGAATCTTGATCTTAGACTTTTAACCTCCAAAACTGAAAAAAATTCTTTTGTGTAAGCCACCTACTCTGTAGTGTTTTGTTAAGGCAACCCTAGCAAACTAATGTGTAATGCCAAGTAGCAGTAGCGCTCCTTATTAAGCCTTGAATAAATGCACAGTAATTTATAGATTGCATTAAAAGGGAAATTATCCATGTGTCTGTTGTGAATGACATCAAATGTACACAATTTCTTCTTAGGTAAGAGCCAGACATGGGGTAAGGAGGAGCCTGGTATTCTCAATTTGACTGTACATAGAACCCTTTCTTTCACTTTGAACAATTTTCAAGTTAGTTCATCTCTCAATCTAAAGCTAGAGCAAAACACCATTGCTATTAAGACAATCTAAAAATTATAAAAATCCCACTCTAAAAAAAAAATCTCTCAGATCTGTAAAACCACAGCATACCTTCATTTTCTCAATATGCAATACCACAAGGAAACGTCATTTTCTTCTATTGGACTTTAGGAACATTTTAAGAAAAATTTTGGTCTTTGGGACTTGCATGATGTAACAATTCACTAGCTTGTGATATGGGGTGTTTTTATTAGGGGCACACTTCTCTGCATCCTCAAGGGCACGTCCTCAGGCCCTGCCCATTCTGATGGTTGTCTGCCTGAGGCCTGCCGCTTCCTCCAGGCAGCTAGTGGGGAGCCCGACCTGGGCCCAGGTGCCTCCCAATGCACCTGCCCTCCTTCCCCCAGCAGAGCTCCTGGAGGCAGTCATCAGAGCGCTTTTACTCTTACACCCCTGCATGGTTCGGCGACACACTGCAGGCGTTTGTATTTGTTCAATAAAACCAAACTGAACTCTATGATGAACTTTTCCCCGGGATTACAAGTTCTTCCAAAGAAAATGCAGGAAATTTAAATTTTTTTTAAAAAACCCTCAAAACCACTAACAACTTTAACAAAACACATTTGAGTTTTTCTTGTTACTGCTGCACCTTCATTACACGGATATTTAAGAATTAACATGGGGTCGGAACATTTTTTTTTAAAACACAGTTGTGAGAAATGCTTTGTCATTGCTGATGGTGTCTGGACACATCACAACGTACTCTAACCGACCAATTACTGAATAAAATGTCTTAAAATGTGAGTCCATAAGTGCCCTAGAGAAGCTATAATTATATTAATACACAGAAATTTGCTTTCTTATAGTTATCAATGAGGATTCGGAACCTGGTCTGAATCTTTGCTGCTCAGCTTTCTCCCCGCACCTGAGCGCCAGCCACAAATCCGAGAGTGTTTCCCTGGTAACGCATTCAGTTCCCGTCTCTCCCCGCCCCTCCCCTTCTCTTCTCGCGAGAAGAGAGAACCCGTTTTTCCGGTAACGTAGACCTGTAAGCAGGTCTCTTTCGCCTGACCGTTGGCTCCGCGCATGTGCAGTAGAGTTGGCGCGAGTCAGCGGCTTCCGGCTAGAGATCATGGTGCGTGTTCGGGGTCGTTTTTTGTGCTTCCTGGACGCAAATCCACGCGGGCCGTGGGAATTCAGGGCCCGCGCATCTACCGCGGGCTTAGCCAAAGCGGGGGGTGTGGCCCGGTGGCCCGCCACCCTTAGAGGAACGGAGGAAAGGCGATAGGGGTTGCCGAAGTTCGGACGGGGAGAGCCGGGCGGGAAGCCGGTTGGCCTGGGGAGTTTGGACTCCGGCCGGGTGGCGGGAAGGGCACTGCTCTGTGCGCGGGGATGCGACTCCATGTAACTGGAACAAAGCTTACACTTGTCCGCGAGAGATGAGGTCCAGCAAAACAAAGACAATGCAAACCCCAGTGTAGACCAAGGCCGAATGCGTACCCCTCCGCACGCGCCCTCAGTCCCTCACATGAACACTGGCCCTCCTAAAAGTTAAAAAGCAAACTGACGTCTCAGTTTATCCGCCTGCGTGCAGAGGGAAGCGCATGGGCAGTGAGTGGCCGCCGCGGAAGGCGTTACTTAGGGTGCTTTTAAAGCCTTACCTTGCAGAGGGGGTAGTGTCTCCCAAAACTTGGTGTTGGGGTTTCCTAAGTTAGCCCTTGGGCTAGTCCTTGTGACATATTTCAAAAACACAGTATAGTGCGATTGCAGACATGACCACCAACACACAAATTACAAGCGAAGACATTTTTATCTGTTGAAGCATGAAGCTGTTTTCTTAAGTGACCAGCCACTTCTTTGTTGATGACAGTACATTGCTAATGAGGTTATAATTCAGGGTTCCCTTTTCATATCCGGATACTAAACTGTAAAACATGTCGGAAAGACATTTTGTTTTATTTTATTTTATTTTATTTTATTTTATATCATCCTGACTGCCTGACATCTGACTGATAGCCATCCTGGACCAATCCTAGGGCTAAGGGAAAGACATTTTAAAGACAGGGAAAGTATGTGCAACTTTTACTCGCTGTTAATGAAGGACACGAGTGTGATTTCTTCAACCGAGTCGTTTCTTTTTGATTAATTCTGGTGCTCTTTGTTTTTGAATAGATGCAAGGGGAGTCTAGCCCTAGTGCTTCCCTGATTGACAGAACCATCAAGATGAGAAAAGAAACAGAAGCTAGGAAAGTGGTTTTAGCCTGGGGACTCCTAAATGTGTCTATGGCTGGAATGATATATACTGAAATGTAAGTTAATCAGGGGAAAAAAAAAATTTTTTTTTTAAGAGGCCAATGGTTGGCTCCACAGGTTTTTTGTGTGTGTGTGTGTTTGTTTTTATTTTGGTGTGTTTTGTATTGTAAAGACATTGAAAAGCCTTTCTAATTTTTTCAGGACTGGAAAATTGATTAGTTCATATTATAATGTGACATACTGGCCTCTCTGGTATATTGGTAAGTCATTGATTTTCACTGTGATTTAGAGTTACTGTCAATGAAAAACTGCGCTCGGGTTTACCTCAGCTTAGTATCCATGCCTTCATCCAACAAATATTTGAGTGCCTACTCTGTTCCAAAAACTGAATGCAGCAGGAAGGGAACAAAGTCCCTGCCCCCATGGAAGGGACATTCCAGGAGAGGAGACAATCGCATTGAACAATAGAATTCTAGAGAATAAGGAGGTATTGTGAAGAAAAATAGTTTGGGGGTAGTGAGATCTGTATGTGTTACTCTCCCGGCAACGCCTTCCCTACTTCTCTAATTGTTCACCTTTCAAAACCAATCAGATTTCTACAGCATTGATGCCTTCCTCAGTCTCCTCGCTTCTTCACCTCCCTGTCTGCTCTTCAGTAGTCTTTGGGTAGAGAGTCCTATGGCCTTTAAAGGAAATTCCATCGTCTAATGTACACATCAGTCTAACGTCTGGGATAGAAGTAGTGTGGAAAATGGAAGAGCAAGAGTTTTGGAATCTCCGTTCCTGAGTTAGAATCAACAATTAGCTGTGTGCTCTTGCAAAATCACTTTATTTCTCTAAACTGTTGGTTGATCTTTAAAATAAAGATGAAAATGTTTATTGTACTAGTTTTAAGGATGAGTGATACTATTTTGAAACTTAGTAGTAAGTACCCTACACATAATAGACATTAAGTGGTAACTGCTAGGAAAAAGAAGTTTTTAATTTTGTTAATTGGCTAAAGTGTAAAGAGTTTTGTTTCCCCTTGTTTTCAATTTTGTTAATTTGCTTAAGTATAAAGAGTTCTGTTTCCCCTTTTAAATGTTTCACACACACACACCCTTTTTAAAAAATAAATAAATGAATTGTTGTTCTCTTACAGAGCTTGCTCTTGCATCTCTCTTCAGCCTAAATGCTTTGTTTGACTTTTGGAGATATTTCAAATATACTGTGGCACCAACAAGTCTGGTTGTTAGCCCTGGACAGCAAACACTTTTAGGGTTAAAAACAGCTGGTAAGTGTTTGCATCTTTTGCAAAGATGGGGGAAAGGTTGGCAATAACTCTTTCTCAGTTTAATTTTCCCTTTTTCTAGACTCAGCTGGAAGGGTCTTAGGCCATCTGGTTCAACTATATTAAGCAGGTCTATAATAAATTGTCTTAAGACCAATGACTATTATTCCTGTTTGTATAGATTAAATGAAATTAGCAATCAATAGCCTCCTGAAAGTTTGTTCGGTTTAATTATAATTAAAATTAAATTACTAATGCTTGCTGCATTGAAGCTAATTTCTTATTTTGAACTCTGGAAATGGTAAACAACTAATTTGTGTCTTTCAGTAATAATACTTTATGTAATTTAACAACCAAGTTCTCTTTACTTTCCTTTTTGTGTTGTTTTTTGTTTTTTGAAGAAAAAGATTCAGTTCATTAAATCTGTTTTCATAGAAATGTTATTTATATACACACACATTTTATTTGCCATTTATTTATGTTTCTTCTAGTTGTGCAGACTACTCCTCCACATGACCTGGCAGCAACCCAAATTCCTCCCTCTCCACCTTCTTCAATTCAGGGTCAGAGTGTGTTGAGTTACAGCCCATCTCGTTCCCCCAGTACCAGCCCCAAGTTCACCACCAGCTGTATAACTGGATACAGCCCTCAGCTACAAGGTCTGTCGTCAGGGGGCAGTGGTTCTTACAGCCCAGGAATGACCTACTCACCCATCAGTGGTTATAATAAGGTAAGGACTCTTTTCTCTTGACCAGTCAAGCTATTTCAGAATTTGGAGATACCTATACAATCTATTGAGTTGAAATTCCTCATTTCATCAATGAAGAAATGGAGCAACAGTGGGTAATGGAGTTACCCAAATTGCCCATTTTAGAGCCAATAATAGACCCAGATTTTAGTTAGAAGTTTTTGTTTTTAAAAAACATATATTTTTATTGACTTGTAGAGAGAGGGGGACGGCAAGGGAGAGAGAAGAGAGAAACACCAATGTGCGAGGATATCGATTGAGCCCAAAACCTGGCATGTGCCCTGACCAGGAATCAAACCACTAACATTTTGGTGCATGGGAGGACACTCCAACCAACTGAGCCACCCAGCCAGGGCTATAAAGGATATTATAGGAAAATGTTTGGTTAAATTTAAATAAAACAGTGACATAAAATTAAAAATGGATAGTATTGTCATTTATGTGAAAAAATACATTGACATAGCCATATACATGTAGATTTGAAAATACATAAAATGTGAAAAGGGATTATATTATCTCTGGGTGGCAAAGTTCTAAGTGTGACTTTTTTTTTTCGTACTTTTTAGTTGTTTTAAAACATGCATATATTACTTTTAAAAAAATAGGCTTTATATTTAGAACAGTTTTAGGTTCCTAGAAAAATTGAGTGAAAGGTGCAGAGATTTCCCATATACCCCCTGCACACAGGCACAGCCTTCCCAACTGTCAACATCAGGCCCAAGAGTGGTACAGTTGTTACAATTGAAGAACCTACACTGACACATCATTCTCACCCAGAGTCCATGGTTCACATTAGGGTCCACTCTTGATGGTACACATTCTGTGGGTTTGGTCAAATATACAAGGACATGTATCCACCATTATGGTATACAGAGTGTTTCTACTGCCTTAAAAATCCTCATGCTGCCCTAACCAGTTTGGCTCAGTGGATAGAGCGTCGGCCTTGATTGCGGGCACATCCCCAGTAGGGAGTGTGCAGGAGGCAGCTGAATCGATGTTTCTCTCTCATTGATGTTTCTAACTCTCTATACCTCTCCCTTTCTCTCTGTAAAAAATCAATAAAATATATTTTTTTAAAAAATCCTCATGCTCCGTGCCCCTCCCCATTCAGTGTCAGGATTCAGTGTCAGCCCTGAACCTTCCTTTCTGTAAGTTGAGGGGGAGGGGTATCATATCAGCAGCAGTCATCAACCCACCAATGGGATCTACTGAGTGATGAATGGATCGCTGTTTAAATGCTAAGAGTCACTGGCCTGACCAAACCACAGCATGGCCACGGGGTTCCTGTAGAGATGGCCCTCAGTTTCCACCTTTCCCCAAAACATTTGCCTCTTGCGGGATGGGGAGGGGGTTTCTCAAGACCCCTGATTGGAGCCCATTGAGCTCTCTCCCTGCCTGTGTAGATAGGTGCTATGAAGTGGGGCCGGGGACCAAGAGCTGTTACTGCCATTTGGAAATACTTGCCTTGCGTAGATCCAGCCTTAATGTTTTTCTGATATCCTAGTGATAGCAGACCCTGCACAAAGTGTTATCAGAGTTAATACTGTGAGGAGACAAAATAATGAAAATAATTTTACCAAAGAAAATGAACCATCACATAATGTTTGCATTTTATCATTGATTTGAGTGCATCTTTAGAAAACTGAATGTAACAAAAACCCAGGACATTTTTGGAAATTGTACGCTCTCTAGCAACTTTGTGTGAATTTTTATACAGGCACTGTTTAATGAGTTATAAAATGTTTAAAAATAGAAAAAAAATCCACATGTTCCACTTATTCATCCTTCCCCCAACCCCTGACAACAGCTGATCTTTTTATTGTCTCCATAGTTTTTTTTGTTTGTTTTTTTGAATCCTCACCTGAGGATACTTTTCCATTGATTTTTAGAGAGAGTGGAAGAGAGCAGGAAAAGCAGAGAGAAACACATTGATTGGTTGCCTCCCGCACGAGCCCCAACCAGGGCCTGGGTTAGGGAGGAACCTGAAACCGAGGTACATGCCCTTGACTGGAATCAAACCCCAGACCCTTCAGTCCTCAGGCCGATGCTGTATCCACTGAGCCAAACCAGCTAGGGCTGTCTCCATAATGTTGCCTTTTTCAGAATATCATATAGTTGTCATTGTACTGTATGTAACCTTCTCAGATTAGCTTCTTTCACTTAATATGCATTTAGTTTCCTTTATGTTTTTTCATAGCTCCTTTTAGTGCTAAATAATATCCCATTGTCCAGATGTGCCACAGTTTGTCTATTTACCTACTAAAGTAGGTTGCTTCCAAGTTTTGGCAGTTATGAATAAAACTATATAAACATTTGTGTGCAGGTTTTTGTGTGGACATAAGCTTTCAACTCCTTTGGGTAAATACCAGTGAGCACGATTGCTAGATGTATGGTAAGAGTATGTTTAGTTTTGTAAGAAACCATCAGGCTGTCTTCCAAAGTGGCTGTACCATTTTGCATTCCCACCAGCAATGAACGAGAGTTCCTGTTGCTTCATATCCGGGTCAGCATGGTGGTGTCAGTGGTCTGGATTTTAGTATTGCTGTATTACTTTTTGAAAGTCAAAAGCCAAAACAAAAGTAAATATCAATTAAATAAAATAAAGGTTATTTTTATTTTGTATAGTTGGCAAGTTATAGTCCCTCTCCTTCGTACCCTACCACTGTCGGACCCGTGGAGAGCAGTGGAGTGCGATCTCGCTACCGTTCTTCACCCACTGTCTATAACTCCCCTACTGACAAACACGACTACATGACAGACCTACGAACTTTGGATACTTTTCTTAGAAGTGAAGAAGAGAAACAGCATAGAGTTAAGCTGGGTATGTACATATATTTTTAGACCTAACATATATATGGTGTCACTTTACATTATCCTTAACCTATTATTTCCGTTACTTGGATTACCTGTACAAAAATGTTAAGCCTTTTTAACTTATATACCTTGTGTAGCATAGGAGAGAAATATATTTTGTTTTTATATTTTATGCAGTTAGAGTTAAGTTCCAAATTTAAGAAGTAAAATAAAGCTGAACTGAGAAATCTTGAACCTTTCATCTACATTAAGATTGAAAGCTTTTTTATATAATGTAAGCTATAATTTCTATTTAAGTAGTCGGTATAGCAAAGCTCAGTGAAGTGATAGTTGTCTCCTTTGGGAAGGTTGGTGTGGCCTGGAACGATGAAGGACAGAGCAGGGATTTACGGCGGAAGTGCTGCTGTTTTTCAAAACATTTTAAACTTATCTTTAATTTACCTTGGGAAACAATGTTAGAAAATGTTAATCTATTTGTGGTGGATTTGATTATTACAAAGTCAATTATTTGACACCAGATTAGGTTATTGAGCAGAGTAATGATTTTTCCCCCTCAGGAACTTTCACAGAAAGCACATTAGGTGCTAAAGCATGGCCACAATGAGGAAGCCAGTTATTGGACCATGGCTCTTTGTGTCACTTTAAATCTCTCCATTGATTTTTAATATAATTTGGCCTGGAATTGCCACAAATGTCAGAGAAACAAATCAATATTATCTTGTTATTTGTCAATGCGTGCTATTTCTTTTAAATTTTGAAATATTTCAAAAACACTGAAAATTATAGGATATAGTACAAAGAACAATCTATTAACCCTCTACATATCCTTGTCATAGCCAGAGCTTTTCTGATTTCCGTTTTTATTTCTTCTTTGACATAAAGGAGTTGTTTGGAAATATTGTTATTATTGATTAGTGTTGCTTTTAATTTCCAAATATATGAAATGAAAGGCTTGGTTATCTTTTTTCTATTCTCTAAGTTGATTGTGCTATGGTTAGAGATTCTGATCTGTACCCTATTGATTTTTTGGTATTTTTTTCAGACTTGCTTTTAGGCCTGCTGTGTGATGACTTTTTATAAATGGTTCTTGTTATATTGAAAAAAATGCATAGTCTCAAATATCGGACCCCATATTTGTTCATTTAGTAAGCTTTTTGGTGGTGTTCTTAAGTTCTTTATTAATTTTTGTCTGCATGATCAATTAGTCACAAAGGAACTATGTTAAAAACTCTCACTGATTGTCTTCCAGTAAATATCTCCTCGTAATTGTGTCAAATTTGTTAAGTGTCTATGAGACTATGTTAAGTGCATGTAAATTCAGAATCCTTAATATCTTTCTGGTCAATTACTCCTTTTATCACTTGGGCTTTTTGCCTTCAAGAATATTTTGTCTGACATTAACACAGCTGTAATGTTTTCATTTGGTTAGCATTTGCTGGGTACATCTATGAGTATCCCTATACTTTTAACACTTCTGTGCCCATAGATTTTAGGAGGCCAATGCCTTATCCATTAGGCGACTGGGGCTTCTGTGTGCCCATAGATTTTAGTTAAGTATTTTGTACAAATGAATTTGTAAATAATAAGTATTTGGCGGGAGGAAGCTATTTTGAGACTATACAAATATCCTCTTTCTCATTAAATTTTGACTTACTAGTTTTAATATCCTTTTGAGATTCTTTTCAAAATTAATTATTACTATTGTCGTGGCTTTCTAATTCTGTCATTCTTTTAACATTTATACCTTATTTGTTTAAACTTTTTTGTGATATATACGTAAGATTTATCATTTTAACCATTTTTTAATTGAATTTATTGGGGGTGACATTGGTTAATAAAACTATATAGGTTACAGCCCTGGCCCAGTGGTTCAATTGATTGGAGCATCACATATACAAAAGATTATGAGTTCAATCTCCCATCAGCACGTATGGGAGGTAGCAGATCAGTGTCTCTCTCTGTCTCTCTCTCTCTCTTTTTCCTCTCTCACTAAAAAAATAAAATCATTGGGTAAGGCTTAAAAAAATTACATAGGTTTCAGGTGTACAATTTAATACATCAACTGTATATTGTATTGTGTATTCATAACCCCAAGTCAAGTCTCCTTCCATCATCACATTTTGACCATTTTTAAGTATATAATTCAGTGGTATTAAGTGCATTCACATTGCTGGGCAACCACCTTTCATATTTATTTATTGGCATTGTACTCTAAGATGGACCTTTTTCTTCTTCTCAATTATGTCATTTATTTTAATGGTTATATTGTCTCAGATTTGGCTAGTGGGCCTCTGACTTCAGTGTTCTTTAGACATGACATTATTCATTCTTTTTTTTTTTTTTATCTTTTGTGAACCACAAGATATTTCATACTTCTTTTGTATTTTTCCTACTACCTAGCTCTGAAGTCAATCTGTTTCTTTAAGAGTCCGTAGTTGCTTTTAGTGAAAAATAATATTTAGAAATTAGTATCTGGTTATTGGATATGCCATATTAATGGGGTGTCATTACTCTAGGTCCTCTCAGCAGACAGCTAGGAAATATATCTATAATAGAGGCCCGATGTATGAAATTCGTGGGGGGGGGGTGCCCTCAGCCTGGACTGCATCCCCTTGCAATTTGGGACCTCTCACTCCTAACTGCTCGTCTACTCGCTCCTTACCGCTTGGCTTTCCACTGTGCTTGCCAGCCGTGAGCCCAGCTTCTGGCTGAGCAGCGCTCCCCCAGTGGGAGCACACTGACCACCAGGGGCAGCTCCTGTGTTAACCTTTTTTCCCTAGTGGTCAGTGCGTGTCATAGCGACCGGTTGTTCTGGTTGTTCCACCATAACGGTTGCTGGACTTTTATTATATAGGTATGTACATGCACATACACATCTATATGTATTTCTATATCTATCCATCTATATTAATCCATCAGTTGATTCTTCAATAACATGGGTTTGAACTGCATGGGTCCACTAACAAGTGTTTTGTTTTGTTTTTTCAGTAAATATGTACAGTACTGTAAATACATGTTCTCTTATGATTTTCTTTCTTTTTGAAAATATTTTTATTGATTTCAGAGAGGGAGAGAGAGGGGGAGAGATAGAAACATCAATGATGAGAGAGAATTACTGATTGGCTGCTTCCTGCATGCCCCCTACTGGGGATCAAGCCTGTAACCCAAGCATGTGCCCTTGAACAGAATTGAACCCGGGACCCTTCAGTCCACAGGCCAGTGTGCTATCCACTAAGCTAAACCAGCTAGGGATCTTATGATTTTCTTAATAGTATTTTCTTTTCTCTAGTTTACTTTATTGTAAGAATACAGTATATAATATATATAACACACAGAATATGTGTTAATCGACTGTTTATGTTATGGGTAAAGCTTCCAGTCAACAGGAGACTATTAGTAGTTAAGTTTTGGCAGAGTCAAAAGTTATACATAGGTTTTTGACTGGAAGGGTGGGATAGGTGCCCCTAACCCCCCACATTGTTCAAGGGTCAACTGTATTAAAAACCTTGAATTCAAACTAATACTTCCAATTCCAATCCAGCCATGCTGGATTTATTCTAGCCTCTTCTCCCTTTCTGTATTTGTAACTTCTGTCTCCAGTCGTGAGAAACCAGGCCCTCATGTACTCTTTCTCACATACCCACTTTTTTGCTAAACAACCACTTCATCCCTAAATAGTTCACATGCATCTCCTGAGAACAAGGACATTTTCCTTTCTATCTTAAGTATTTTCAATATGATTATCATGCTTAAGATACTACCATTATTCATATTCCTATTTCCTATACAGTAATGACCTTTGTAGCCCCCCCCCCTTTTTTACTAATCTAATTAAGGTTCATGTATTGCATTTAGTTGTCATGCTTCTTTTGTCTTCTTTAATCTAGAAAACATGCTTTTTTGCATCTTTTATGACATTTACATTTTGAAGAGGTTAGGTTAATTGTATTGCACAATTGGATTTATGTGATCATTTTCTCATTAGAATCAGTTTAAATATTTTTTGTCAAGAATACAACTTAGGTGGTGATGCATTCCTTTTAGTGTATGACATCAGGAGACACATGATATCTTCTTGTTCCTTTATTGATAATGTTAAATTGGATCATTGGCCAAGGTGATGGCAAGCTGATTTCTCCATAATAGCTTTTCCCTTTTGTAATTTATAAATAATCTGTAGTGTGATTCTTTGAGACTGAATATATGGTACTGTTCCCCCTATAGCCTTTCAACAAGTGATTTTAGCTAGCATCCATTGATGGTCCCTTCCCAATAAGTTAATATAGTGGTAGTTTCACAATGTAGGCTTGCTAATACTTTTCATTTCTTCTACATTTAGTTGTTTAGCATTCTTCTGTAAAGAACTTTCTGTTTACTCCTCACCCCACAGTTTGTTCATTTTAGCCAGTTGGGACTCATGGTTGGTTCTTTCTTTAGCAATGTAAACTGCTTTTTAATTAACTAATTGAGTTTTTTAATTTATATTTTTTCATTTTTCAGTTTTATTTGGCTTTCTTTCAAATATGCCTGGTTTATTTTAGAGGATCTTGTTTTGTTTCTGTCTTCAATTCCTCTTCCTATCTCAATCACTTTAAACATACTTTAACAAAGCCTCTGTCTAATAGTTCAGTTATCTGACGTTCATGGAGGTGAAATACTAACATTTTTTTGTCTTGTGGATTCATGCTTTGAGCTTTTTTCCTTGTGATTCATCTGGTTTTTCTTTTGTGTTTTTGGTAGGCTCGTCTTCAATAGAGTTTTATCTGTGCTTTTTCTATCCTGGGTGGGCTGGATGTAAGCCTTGTTTTCTCTGAGAAGTTTATATATGACTCTGCCAGGTCCCCAAGGAATATCATTAACTTTGAACTAACTTGAGTAATGTCTAGGCTTAAAAGATTAATCTCCCAACAGCCTAAGACACATAAGCTTCCTTGTTATCTCTTGGTACCCAGTGGTCAGATTATTTTCTTATCCACCGAGAATGTGGCCTTTGAGGTTCCTGGCCCTATGCCAGGTGCAAGAGATGGAGGTTGGAGAAAGGTCTCAATCCAACTCTCTACATCTTTGAGGCCTACATCTTTATTTCCTACATCTTCATTTCCAGTTCCCATTTGGCCACTGAAATCCAAGCTGATAGGTTTCCTAAAACCTACAAAATTCTTCAGAGCAGCCACAGTATCAGCTTACACACAGGCCACTCTGATTTTCAATTCTCTCTTCATTTCTAGCCACTGGCTATTCCTCTTAACTTTTTTGCAAGCTCCATTATCCATTGAAATAAAGTGTTTTATTTTAATAAATATTTATATTTATACTAGGGGCCCAGTGCACAAATTTGTGCACCTTGAAAGGAACTGTGGGCTGTGAGGCTGCAGTGGCCACAGGGGCGGGTGTCAGCCCATCCTCCACGCCCCCACCCAGCCCCTCCCACTAAGCCTCCCTTCCCCTGCCCCCCCTCCCCTGTTTGCCAGCAGCTCCATTCCTGCCACTGCCACTGCTCCCACACGCTGACGGTGCTGGCCCCACTTGCACCCACTGACAGTGCGGAACGATTGGGGCTGGCACCAGCAGCGGGTGCGAGCAAGGGCTCCGGCACTGGCGCCAGCTGCGAATGCTAGCAGGGCCAGCGCCAGGAGTGGGTGCAAAAGGTGGCTGCCTGCCCTGATCACCCCTCAGGAGCAGGGGGAAGTGAAGAAAGCCCTGAGGGGCAATCGGGGCCGGCTGCCGCCACTCACACCCACTGACAGTGTGGAGCAATCGGGCCAGTGCCAGCAGTGGGCGCGAGCATTGGGCAGGACCACAGCCCACAGGAGCAAAGAATTTTCAGTAACTTGCCCTGATGACAGTGACCAGCGTCCTGCCTTGGTCTGGCGCCCTCTCATCTGCTCCACCATCCTGCATCAGCCAACGCCTGCCATGTTCTGCACATGCCCCCTGGTGGTCAGCACACATCATAGTAACCGGTTGTTCGGTTGTTCTGTTAGGTCTATTTGCATATTAGGCTTTTTATATATATAGATAGCCATTCTTCTTATAAATTCTGCTAAGATTAAAAAAAACTTACTTCTATTTGTGATTGTTGTGGGTATGAAGTATCAATTGGTATCCTATCTAATAATAGACAAACAGGGTAATTGACCGTACCTTCGCTACGCCTCCCATTGGCTAACCAGCGCAATATGCAAATTAACCGCCAACAAAGATGGTGCTTGATTTGCATACGGCACGAAGCAGCGGAGCAAAGACTGAAGGTGGCTCCGGCTGGAGCAGCGAGGGCTTTGAAGGCAGCTCCAGCTAGAGCAGCCAGGGCTTGAAGGCAGCTCCGGCCGGAGCGAAGGCCTGGGTCCCGGGTGATGGAGGAAAACCGGTGCTGGCAGCCAGGGGAAGGGAAGGTCTATTGCCCGAGTCTTTTCGTGCAACAGGCCTCTAGTTTTTTATATTAGTTAAACTCTGAAAAAATAAGCCCTTTATAAGTATATAATTTATCTTTCAAAACTTGCTGTTTATTCAAATACTGTGCTAAGTGCTAGGGGAAAAAATACTCTCTGCCCTCCAGAAGCTCACATTCTATTTGGAAAGAATTAAACTATGGCCCAGTGTTGCTTGGTTGGTTGAAGCGTTGGTCCCACACACTGGAGGGTCTTGGGTTCGATTCCTGGTCAGGGCATGTGCCCAGGTTTCAGGTTTGATCACTGGTTGGGGCATGTGTGGGAGGCAACCAATCTGTGTTTCACTGTCATGTGGATGTTTCTCTCTCTCACTCTCCCTTCCTCCCGCTTCCTTCCTCTCTCTCTAAAATCAATTTTTTTAAAAAAGCATGTCCTCAGGTAAGGTTTTAAAAAAGAAAGATAATTGACTTTAATGTGATAATTACTCCCATAATTATAGGATTAAGTCCCTAAATATAACTTTTTACATTTCCTAGAAGTAAATTATTCAGAAGTGTGATCAGCACTCTCTTTTATTTCAACACAGGAATTACAACAGGATATGAGTAAACACAGTATAGTGCAGGGAAGAGTGAGTTTAGTTGCTAGCCCAAAGAGTAGTTTATTAATAGGAGGCTGTAGTTATCCCATTCAGAAAGATTTAAGCAAGGAACTTCCTTAGCCTATTTATTTCCTGAATAAATCTCTCTTTTATTTCTCGTTGAATCATTTGAAAGTCTTAGAGAGTGAAACAAGCTTAATTTTACAACCAAACAAACCACTTTCCACACTTATGATTATGGCTCTTAAATTAATACTGTTCCGAAATGTCCTTGTTAACTTTTAGCATAAGTAGTTCATGTTCTCTAAAGAAAAAATAATGTTAGGGAGGAGAAAAAAGAGAAGCACCTTGAGGCTTTGTCTTCCTTGGTTGCCATTGCCTCTGTGCCTAGGTACCCTGTGCTCACATACTAACTCTAGATGTCAAAATGCCTACTACATACTGATACTCTTTAAATTAATCATTGTAGGGAGCCCAGATTCTACCTCGCCTTCCACCAGTCCTACTTTCTGGAACTACAATCGTTCTATGGGAGATTATGTACAAACTCTAAAGAAGTTTCAATATCAGCTTGCCTGTAGGTCCCAGGCTCCATGTGCTAGCAAAGATGAAGCCGATCTCAGTTCTAAACAAGCTGCAGAGGAGGTAAATGAAAATAAAAATGACTTAATATTTATGATTTACAGATTATTAGAAAGTCATCTTTTTTACTTCTGGAACTTTTTTTGCCCCTGTAACCTCCACTTTTACTGGCAGATAACATAAATTTGTCACATTAAAGAGTAGAAAGTCTCCTATCTAAATCTGTACCTAAAATGGAATAATACTGCATGTTTTACTCTTTATGACACATAGTTGACCTTAGTATCCTGCCTAAAACATTTTTCTGCATTCCTTTATAAAAAGGTATCTCAAGTATCAATTTCTATTTAACATAAACAGGACTCTTGCTTTTAAAATATATTTAGGTTAGAACATTTGACAGTCTAACTTCATCAGTTTAATACTAAATACAGGATTTTTACTTTGTTCTTAAAAAGCAAGAAGAATGTTTTTTAATCATACCGACATTAGGAATTTCAAAGATATGTCTGCATGAATAGCAACAAATGCATAATAAAAAAATATTGCATATTAGATCATTATTGACATGTGTGAAGTTTTTTCCCCCAAAGTATTCCAAATATTTTTGAGGTTGGGGAAAAGAATAACTGATTTCTGGCAAGATTTTTTTCCTTACTGATTGTTCATTTTAAACATGTTTTTAATAGGTTTGGGCAAGAGTGACTATGAATAGACAACTTCTTGACCATATGGATTCATGGACAGCTAAGTTCAGAAATGTAAGTTTGACATTACTCTTTGGATATTATTAGTGCCTCTTAATATACAAAGTATGTTATTAGAATATCAATTAGAGTTCTTAATTATTAATTAGATATCAGAATTAGTAAAAGTGCAATATGGATGGAACATATATAAGGATAAACATGACATTTACCTTATGGTGTCCATTTTGTGTGTGTGTGTGTGTCCATTTTTAAGGGATTTTCCCCCCTCTATGTTTAGTTAAATCAGTGTCTTTTGAATAGATAAAGGAACAATATGACCTTCTTCCCTTTTCCAACATCTCAATTTTATTTTTCAAAGAGCTTTTTTTTTTTTTTTTTAATATATTTTATTGATTTTTTACAGAGAGGAAGGGAGAGAGATAGAGAGTTAGAAACATCGATGAGAGAGAAACATCGATCAGCCGCCTCCTGCACACCCCCACTGGGGATGTGCCCGCAACCCAGGTACATGCCCCTGACCGGAATCGAACCCGGGACCTTTCAGTCCGCAGGCCGACGCTCTATCCACTGAGCCAAACCGGCTTCGGCTCAAAGAGCTTTTTTGTCAGAGCCTATTGTGTGTCTAGAAATGTGTGGGAAACAAAATGAGGTTCTTGCGGGAGGCTCCGTTGGTTGGAGCGTTGTCCTATATACCAAAAAGATTTCAAGTTCATTCCCAGTCAGGTCACATGCCTGGGTTGCAGGCTTAATCTCCAGTGGGGAGCATGTGGGAGGCAGCTGATTGATGAATACATATCAGTTTCTTTGATTTTTTTTTTTTAAAGAAGAAACCTCTCTGTTTTTGGCCTGGAGGTTGGGAAGGCCAATTCTTCAATGTACAGAGTGCGTTAATTCCTTTGTTTCAACCCCTGCCTCTCTTTCTCGCCCTCTGTAGTGCCTGTATGTCCCAGGTTCTGCTGGGCACATTGGCCACTCCTCCACGGCAGGTGTCCACGTAGATTCTGTAGAGGCCACCACTTCTTCCCCTGGTTCATATTGCAACAGTTACTCATCTGCAGCTATTCATTTCTAGAAATACCTTGAAATCACTTGCACTCCTTTTACATTCTTTTATTATAATTTAAATAGGGTATCAAGAGGGAGTGATGAAAAATAGCAGCCTACTTTCTTGAACCAGAAGTCTGGATGGTTGGTTTTTTAAAAAATATATTTTTATTGATTTCAGAAAGGAAGGGAAAGGGAGAGAGAAATAGAAACATCAGTGATGAGACAGAATCATCAATTGGCTGCCTCCTGTACCCCCTGCAGACTTGTGCCCTGACTGGAATCGAACCCTGAACCCTTCAGTCCCACTGAGCTAAACCAGCTAGGGCGGGATGACTTTTTAAAAATAAAATTTTTGCCCTGTCATATACACAATGGAATACTATGCTGCTGTAAAAAAGAAGGAATACTTACCGTTTGCGACAGCATGGATGGAACTGGAGAGCATTATGCTAAGTGAAATAAGTCAGTCAGTGAAAGAAAAATACCACATGATCTCACTCATTTATGGATAATAAGGACCATTATAAACTGATGAACAAAAATAGCAGCATTAAACAGACTGTCAAACTACAGCAGGAAGGCTGGGGAGGGATTGGCGTGGGGCCGGGGGGCGGGGTGGGGTGGTAAGAGACCAACCAAAGGACTTGTATGCATGCATATAAGCATAACCAATGGACACAAGACACGGGGGGGTAGGGGAGGCCGGGGGAAAGTCAAGGGGGGGGGGGGGGAAAGGAGACAAATGTACTACTCTTTGTAATATTTTAAGCAATAAAAAAATAAATAAAAATAAAATTTTTGCCCTGTCCTGTGTGCTCAGTGATTGGAGCAATGGCCCACACACCACAGAGTCATGGGTTTGATTCCTAGTCAAGGGCACTTCAATCCCTGGCCCCTGTTGTGGCAAATGTGGGAGGCAACCAGTTGATGTGTCTCTCTCACATCGATGTCTCTCTCCCTCTCTCTCAGTCCTCCTTCCCTCCCTCCTTTCCAGTCTCTCTAAAAATCAATGGGAAAAATATCCTTGGGTGAAAATTAACAAAAAGTGAAATACAATTAAATTAAAATAGATAAATAAAAATTCTTGAGCCCAGCCCTGGAAGTACTCAATCAGACTTTCTGGGAATGGGGCCTAGATCTCTCTCCTGAACCCCTTAGGTCAGTTTGTTGCAGCGAAAGAGTAGCTGACAACGTAGAATGTGTTTAAATAAATGTTGGAAATATGAATGAGTGAAATGATATCTTAGAATTGTACTCTCTCTTATTTCCACATATAGGCTTGTTTAAATACCAATATATTTAAAATATAAAGGCTTGGTTGAGAGTATTAGCTTTGAAGAAATATAAGCACGATCCCTTATCTGAATTCCTAAGGCTACAGTGTTCTGAAATTTAGAATTTGGGGGATTTTTTTTTTTTTTTTTAAGGAATAGTAGACATTGATATGACCTGAAACTTTTTTCATCCTTTAATTTTATGGTTAAACAGGCGCATGGAAACAGAAATGGTGGAAGTTTCTAAAAACATACACACACAAAAAAAAAAAGAAACAACACAAATAAACCAGATAAGCTATTTCCTTAGACAGTGTTTTCATTTCCTGGAATTAGTTAGATAATAGCCCCACAAAGTGGCATTTGAAATTCCTAGTCCTAAAGTAATATGGTAATATTCACAAGCCAGTTTCAAATATAATACATTTGTTTGCTACGTGGTTAGGGAATTGGGTGAGCCTGCTGAGTTAATCCTTTTAGCTTAGTATAATAAGCATAGAAAGAAACATTTAAGAAAAACTTAACATACAACTGGATGTTTCATATATTCTTCAAAAAAAAACCAAACAGGCATATGTGATTTAAGACTATAACTTAATCAGCTTACTTAACTTGAACTTCAGGTAGCTGCTACTTCCATTCTCTTTCACTATACTCTGTAATATTTAAAGTACACAACAATAAAAAAAAATCTTAAGAGTCTTGTGAATAATTATTTGAGAAATGCTTTGGAGTTACATGTGTAAAATCTTTACCTCATTTTTTCATAGTGGATCAATGAGACAATATTAGTGTCACTTGTACAAGAGATTGAGTCTGTCAGCACACAGATGAGACGCATGGGTTGTCCAGAGCTGCAAATAGGAGGTATGTGAAAATAGAGCCCAGCATTTGATTTACCCTTCGGTGAATCTGCAGGTGGGAAATTTCTTCTGTAGTGGGCTATTTAACAACTTCCTTTGTTATCTTGAGGTGAAGGAAATAAAACTAAATCTTTATAATATAGTTTTTTTAATATTAAGTTGTATTGAAATATAATTTACTTACATATAGTTCATCAATTTAAGTCTACAATTCAAAGGTTTGAGTTGTACAACCATCACCATAGTCAATCTTAAGACTGTTTCATCACTTCAAAAAGAAACCCACATACTCTTTAGCAGTCACCTCTGCTTTCCCACCACCACCCATCCTCCAGCCCTAGGCAACTAGCAGGCTTCTTTCCGTCTCTATAGATAGACCTCTTCTGGATATTCTGTACAAATGGGATATGCAATATGTTGTCCTTGGTGACTGGCTTCTTTCACTTAATATAATAATGTTTTCAAGTTTCATCCATGTTGTAACATCTGTCAGTATCAGCATGATGTGCTTTTTAAAAAAGAACACCATTGCTTTATGACTACAAAAGCAGTATACAGTGTTCAAGTAGAAAATTCAAAAAGTACAAAAATACACAAAGAATATTACTTACCATTCAGCTTCCAGCAATAACCATTATCAATTTAGTCATGACCAATTATTATTTTTTTAAGAAATACTATGATATTAACTATATATATCAATTGTAAGTTATCTTATAATTTAAGAACATGAAAAGTGTATATTCAGGGGTTGAGGAAATATGGGACATATATATGTATATATTTCTAATTAAATCAGAGTCTTATTTTTTTTCCCCTTGCTCTTTCTATTTTGTTAAGTATTATCCAGTATTATTTTTATGGCTGGACTGTAGTGTATTAGTTGTTTATATATCTTCCAAAATGGATCTGGCTGATTCTTTGGGGGGCTGGGAGGAGGAAGGGAGGGAGACAAAGAGAGGGAGAGATATCTGGCCACCTTTGTCAGAAATGATAAAATAAATTATAAGTAAAGTAGATAAATGCAAATTGTTAAGATAAACTATTATTGCTGTCATTTACTAGTATTCCTTCAACGTTTATGTAGGAAGAGCATTTTAAGTATTTTTTAGAGGCCCAAGTAAATAATAATGTTTTTGGTGTGTTTTATTTTTAACAGAGGCTAATATTACCAGCTTGAAACAAGCTGCTCTGGTCAAAGCTCCTCTCATTCCAACTCTGAATACAATTGTGCAGTATCTAGACCTTACCCCAAATCAGGAATACTTGTTTGAAAGGATCAAAGGTAACTATTGATTTGAAGAGGGGGGAAAAAACGAGAACTTTTCACTACTTTCAGATTTTATAAATAAAGATAACAAAGGGGGAAATTTTTTCAAAAAATTAAAAATATCACTAAGTATTATCTTACGTTTTATAAAAATATATTTAATTACAGCTTATTAAGATTTATAGTTGAACAACTTGGGTTTTATGTTTTATATGCTTAAGAATTGTCAAAATAATATACTTAGCCTTGAATATGTTAGTTAATAATTTTATTCTATATAGAAAGAGTTAAAAATGAGCTAAAAGGGCTCAATGAATATTTCACTCATTTTCTATTCTTAAACTATCAAAAATGGTGCCACTTTGACATTCTTTATAATTTCAGCAAGGTAATTCTTTTTTCTTTCCATTTTCATGTCATATTTACGTTCTGTTGTTGTTGTTGTTGTTGTTGTTTTGTTAATCCTCACTTGAAAATATTTTTTCCATTCATTTTTAGAGAGAGTGGAGGGGTGAGGGAGGGAGGGAGAAGGAGAGAGAAACATTGATGCCAGGGATGGAACCTGCAACTCAGGTACATGCGCTTGACTAGGAATTGGACCCATGACCCTTTGGTGCTCAGGTTTGACACTCTAACTGCTGAGCCCCACTGGCCAGGGCTATTATGCTCCTTTTTTTACATTTTGTTATCTTCTGATCATTTGGGGTAAATGTCATCTGAGGAAGCTGACTTGAGAATCAGGAAATTTATCCTCCCTGATATTCCCACACACTCTCTTTTTGCCTATTTTCATTTGGATAAACTCCGTAAAATGTTCTTATCTCTAAAGCAAGTTTTAGAAATAGTATCTCACTCTTCAGATTTATTGTAAATCTTAATTTCAAAATATTATGGTGCACCCTTTTTCCCCCTAGGTTTGACTGAGGTACAGGAATAAGCATTTATCATGACTTTTAAAAATCTTTTTATATAAGGAGAATTCAAACATACATAAAACTAGACACAACATATGCTCCACACTTTTGTACCTAGCACCCGGTCCCAACAACCATCAGTCCCCGAGCAGTCTCTGCCCTCTCCATATCCCAATCTACCTCCTCTCTTCCTGTGTGTGTGAAGCAAATCCTATGTATCATTATCACTTTATCTGTAAATACCTCTGTATATCTCTAAAAGATAAAACCTTTTAAAAAACATAACTATAATATAATTATTACATCTAATATTGTTAACAATTTCTTTTTAAATATATATATTTTTTTTATTGATTTCAGAGAGGAAGGGAGGGAGAGAGAGAGATAGAAACATCAGTGATGAGAGAGAATCATTGATCGGCTGCCTCCTGCACTTCCCCTACTGGGCATCGAGCCTGCAACCCGGGCATGTACCCTGACCGGAAATCAAACCATGACTTCTTGGTTTATAGGTTGGCTGTCAACCATTTGAGCCATACCACCTGCGCTATGATAATTTATTTATATCATGAAATATACAGTATATATACAAATATCCAACCATCTCTTAAAATGTGTAATTACTTTTTTTTGGTACTGTTTATTTGAATTGGGATTCAAATATTATCATATGTTGTGATTGGTTGCTATATTTGTTTCTTTTAAGCTATAGGTTTCCCATTCATCATTTTTTTTCTTTGCAACTTTTTTTTTTTTTAATTAGCAATAATCGCACCTTGGATAAACCTCATTGGCTACAATACTGCCACTGCACAAAGCTTATTTTTTGAAAGAACTGGATTGTTTGTCCAGTAGTGTTTACCATGGTATGGATTTTGTTGAATGCATCCCCATGGTGTACTTTTAATGACCCTCTGTTCTCTGTATTTCCTGAAAATTTAGGTTACAATTTTTTGGCAGGATTGCCCCATAGGGCCCTGGCCGGCTTGGCTCAGTGGATAGAGCGTCGGCCTGCAGACTGGGGGGGGTCCCAGGTTCGATTCTGGCCAAGGGCACGTGCCTGGGTTGTGGGCTTGTTACCCAGTGGGGGGTGTGCGGGAGGCAGCCGATCGATGATTCTTTCTCATCATTGATGTTTCTATCTCTCTCTCCTCCCTTCCTCTCTGAAGTCAATAAAGAAATATATTTAAAAAAAAAAAAAAAGATTGCCCCATAGGTAGGTTTGTAAAAAAAAAAAAAAAAAGTGTGTGTGTGCGCGCACGCTCATATACATACAAATTATATATAAAGTATTATATATAAAATATAATATATATAAAATATAAATCAAATATACAAAGAAGTACAATGAACCCTGTATAAGCCTTCTAGATTGAATAGTTATTAACATTTTCCATATTTGATTCTCTCTCTCTCTCTCTCTCTACACATATACATGTACATATATGTATACATACACACTTTTTTTTGCTCATTTGAAAGTATATTGTATAGGCATTATTATTTTTCAGCATGCGAATTCCTAAAAGAAATTCCCCTACATTACCATAATACAATTAAAAATTAAAAATATTTCTATATTATCTAATATACAATTCATATTCAAATTTCTCAATTGTCCAAATAATGTTATATACCCTATTTTTTTTCTAACTAGGAATAAAGTGTAGGTTCACACATTAAATGTATTATTTCATCTTTTTCTTTTTCTTTTTTTTTTTGGTCTCTGTCTCGAGTCTGCCACCTTTTGCCTACATGACATTGACTTTAAGAATCCAGAATATTAGTCTTATCTCACATTTTGGATTTATGTAATTCTTTCTTCTGGTGATCTTTAAGTTAATCTTTTATATTTATGTTACGGGTTGTTTAATCAGGTTTTTAAGATGGTATGCTTCTCTTATTATGAACCCTTAGCCGTTTTCCCCTCATTTTCGCATAGTCTTAGCTTTTTAAATTTCACCTTTGTTGCCACAGAACTTTCTCAGGGAGGCTGTATGAGCTCGTTTCGATGGAATAGAGGTGGAGACTTCAAAGGACGCAAGTGGGATACAGACCTGCCCACTGATTCTGCTGTAAGTCTGCAGTTTTATTTTTTGTTCTTGTTTTTCAGTGGTTTTTGTTTGTTTGTTTTTAATGCTTTTGGAGAGAGAGAGAAATACCGATTTGTTGTTCTACTTATTAATGCATTATTGGTTGCTTCTTGTATGTGCCCTGATTGGGGATCAAACCCGCAACCTTGGCACATGAGGATGATGCTCTAACCAACTGAGCTACTCGGCCAGGGCGTTTTTTCAGTTTTGTTACTGGATTTCTGTGTTTTTATTTTCCCGTTATCAAAATAAATATTAAAAAGAATTTGGAAACTAAAGTAGAAATAAAAAATTAAAATTGTACCAGCATCTTAACCCAATAAGTGTTACTATTTTGGTGTATTTTTTTCCCTTTACTTAGGTTGTACTATTTTTTTAATGTTTTTTATCACAGTTGTAATCATGTATGTAAAATGATATATCTTGTTTTTTTTCACTTTTGCAATATTTAGCTAGGTTTTTTATTATTACATACTGTCATTTAACTGTTCTCCAATATTAGACTTAAAAGTTTGAGA